>NC_135307.1:86758854-89401354 GCF_048772815.1 Callospermophilus lateralis | reverse complement strand
ATATGATTACATGTTCAAAGCCAGTCTGGGCAACTTAGCCAAGACCATGTCTCAAAAAAAAAAAAAAAACCAAAAAAACCCCCCCCAAAAAACAAAAAAAAACTGTGGGTGATGATGGTGGCTGGGAACATAGCTCATTGGGTAGATGAGCACATGATGGTAGTAGAGCACCATTGAGTTCAATTCCTAGTACCTCAAAACAACAACAAAGAAAACAAGAGAATCTACATGCCCAATTTTGATTTTTTTTTTTTTTTTTATAATGCTAGGGACTGAACCCAGGGCCTTGTGCATGTGAGGCAAGCACTCTACCAACTGAGCTATATCCAGAGCCACCTGGTTTTGATCTTGAGGAGAAATTTATTGATGAATTGGACTTCATTAAATTAAAGAGCTTGCTTGTAAAAGACATCATTAAGAGAATGAAAAGGCAGGTTGCATGCAATATGAGGAAAACACTTTCAGATCACAACTGCAAAGACGTATTCAGGATATCTAAAGCTGAAAATTTAACAGTAAGGAAATGTAATTTAATTAAAAATACTTAATAGGTTTAGGCAGGTATTTCCAAAAAGGATATAGAGTGCAAATCAGTTCTTAAAGATGTTTAACATAACCAAACATTATGAGAATGCAAAATTAAATACACTACACACTATTAGAATGGCTTAAATTAAGCCTGGTGTTGTGGCATATGCCTATAATCCTAGTGATTTGAGAGACTGAGGCAGGAGGATCAAAAGTGCAAATCGTGTCTTAGCAACTTAAATTTTTTAAAAAGAGTTTTGGGGATATAGCTCAATGGTAAAGTGCCCTGGGTTCTATCCTCAGTACCTTAAAACAAAACAAAACCAAGTACTGTTGAGGCTGTAGAGCAACTGGGACCCTCACATATTGCTGTTCAGAATGCAAAAGAATATTACACCTCTGGAGCTGGGGTTGTAGCTCAGTGGTACAGCACTTGCCTAGCAAGTGTGAGGCACTGGGTTCAATCCTCAGCACCACATAAAAATAAGTAAATAAAATAAAGATACTATGTTCATCTACAACTGAAAAAATATATATATATATATTTTAAATGAATGTAACACCTCTGGAAAAGAGTTAGACACATACTTACCATATGTTAAATTTGAACTCTTTTTGCCATCTTAATGGTAGCATTCTATTCACAAACTGTTTTGGGTTTTATCTCTGTATTATGAATTATCACTTCCAGGATTAAAAACAAATTGAGGCATTATCTACTAATCCTTCACAATAGAAGGGATGATTTTGCTCCCCTTTCCCCATACACCTATATAACCTTGCCATCCTTCTCTCTTTGCATTATATGTTTTATTTTGACTCAGTAGGTCTTTACCTTGTTTTGATTGTGTTAATACTGTTTATAGCTGAGCCATGTAATGAACACATTACTTTTTTGTGTATGTGGCAGTACTAGGAATTGAACCAAGGGGTGCTTTACCACGGAGGTATATCCACAGTCCTTTTTATTTTTTATTTTGAGATAGGATCTGACTAAGTTGCCCTGGCTGGCCTCTAACTTGAGATCTTTTGGTTTCAGCCTCCCAAGTAGCTGGGCTTATAGGCATGTGGTACTGTGCCTGGTATTACTTTTTTTTTTTTTTTTCTCTCCCCTGATTTGTCTTCCCCAAAGTTAATGATTTTAACAAACTTCTTGGTTTTTCTTTTTTCTTACCACTAATTCAGTTATGTGCCCCTTTACCCAGATATTTAATTTTTTTCTTACACTGAATTCCCTATATAATCTTTTATCAGGGGGCTGGGGTTATAGCTCAGAGGTAGAGTGCTTGCCTAGCATGTGTGAAGCACAGGGTTTGCTTCTCAGCACCACATACAAATTAAAAAAAAAAAAAAAAAAACAGCAACAGCTTTTTATCAGTGACCTCAGATCTATTTTAGATTTTCAGATTGTTCTTTGATGTTAAAATTTTTTGTGAAGTAGTCTGATGATTATTTTAATTCTTAAAAGCAGAACAAGAACACATTAGGGCAGAGAAAGGGGTCTTAAAAGTTTGAGCACATGCTATTTTACCTAGCTGCTTTATTTTTTATTTCCACGTAAGTTCAAACTCGTAATGACTTCTTCAACAAGCATATGTTGTACCCATGTTACCACTAGCAGTGATCATTCTTCAGTGGCTGTCACCTGAATGCAGTTTTATCTTTTATAAAATCCATTAAACTCTTACTCTGGCATTTGGATGTTTGTTAATGCTGTTTGTTTTGTCTTGAAAAACTTTCTTATTTTTGAAAAAAAATTTCTCTTAAGATGTGCAGATGCTTTGGATTTACTATAATTTCATCAGCATACAGGGATTTCTCCTTGGAACCCTTTAGTCTGCTCCAGTCAGGGCTGGTTGTTCTCTTTGTTCACACTTACCATCCTTGGATCATTCCCAACATCTTCCTAGGGATTCCCTTTGCTTCTTTTTAATGCTGTATGACTTGGTAAATTCCATGTATTGTTTTCATTCTTATTTAGTGATGCACCCCTTTACAGCTTCCTCAATATAGGGTGCATAGAAGTACATTTTTGATATTTTTCTTGTGTGTCTGAAAATGTATTTATCATACCCTGACATTTAAATGAAAAACTGGCTACATATAGGATCCTGGATTAAAAATAATTTTACTTCAGAAGTTAATTTTTAGGCTTTCACTGTTGTGGTTGAGGAAAGTGCAGTTCCATTATGATTCTTGTTACTTTGGCATGTTCTAAGTTCTTTTTCGTCAGTGTTTTGCAATTTCTCTCTGCCTTCTGATATACCTTAATATGAGTATATTTTCATGTAATGTGCCAGACTTTGTCCTTCATTGAAACTTAAGATCTGAAGGTTTTTCTTGGAAAGTTTTCTTGATTTATTTTGTTGGCAGTTTTCACTTCTCTTGTTTTTCTCTCTCTTCTCTCTTGGAATAGCTATAATGTGGATATTGGACCTATTGGAGTGGTCTCCTAATTTAATTTTTTTTCTCCTATTTTTACTTGTATTTGTTCTTACCTTTTTTGTTGTGATAAATTTATTTTTTAAATAGATACGGTGATAAAACTGTGATTATTCTTTTTCTTTTGACATTCTAACCACAAAAACCTGGCAGTTTTATTTTATTAAAAGAAAAATTTTTTTTTGTTTTTTTGGCACTGAGGATTGAATCCAGGGCTGCTTAACCACTGAGCCCACAACCCCAGCCCTTTTTATATTTTATTTATTTATTTATTTATTTTTAATGATTCACAAGGTCACATTTATTAAAATTTCATCTTCATCCAATAATTAAGTCAGTACCTGCTATATGATGCTGAAGGAAGAAATATATCTGCATGGATCATCTACAATATAAAAATGCCAAAGAGATATACTCAGGAGGGAGGGAGGGAAGGAGAAAGGGATAATATAATATTTTATATATATATATATATATATATATATATATATATATATATATATATATATGAGATATTTTATTTAGAGAAAGGGTCTCACTGAGTTGCTAAGGGTTTTGCTAAGTTGCTGAGGCAGGCTTTGAACATGAAATTCTCCTGCCTCAGCCTCCTGAGCCTCTGAGATTATAGGCATGCGCCACCTCGCCCTGCAAAAGAAAAAGTTTTGAAAATAGCATCTGGCAATTTTACCTGACATTGAACTCCCAGACTCAAGCAATGCTCCACTTCAGCCTCCTGAATGACTGGGATTACAGTACGTACAGGTATGTGCTGCTGTATCCAGTAGCCTTGTAGTTTTAAATTGAAATGATGAAATTCCCTGTTAAATGGACATCTTCATGAGTTTCCTAGACCCCATGGCTGAATTAATTTTCTTAGGCACATGGTTTGAAGCACTGTCTTAGCAGTTAATCAAGCCTTCTAACTTGTTGATTTCTCTGTAGTATTTATATTTTATTCTCAAAACTTTTTTCCCTCCAGTACCGGGGATTGAATTTAAGGATGTTCTACCACTGAACTACAGTCTCAGGCTTTTTAATTTTTCACTTTAAAACGGGGTCTTACTAAGTTACCTAGGCTGTTCTCTCAACTTCCTGAATAGCTAGGATAATAGGTGTGTGCCACTATATCTGGCTAATCTTATATGATTTTTTAATGTTTATTTTTTAAAACAAATTTGTAAATTCTTTGAATAAGACTCATACCTTATGGTTTCTTCCCCGCCACTTTTTTTTTTTCTTTTTTCTTTTTTTGGTACTGGAAATTGAACCCAGGGGCATTTTACCACTGAACTATGTCCCCAGTCCTTTATTTTTTTAAATTTTAAGACAGGATCTTACTAAGTTGCTGAAGCTGGCCTTGAACCTGCAGTCTTCTTCCTGCTTTAGCCTTCCAAATCATTGGAAGTACAGGCATGAGCTGCTGTGCCTAGTGTACCTTATGGTTTCTATCTCAGATATAGATATTTATAAGTTGTTATTATTAGGATAGTGTTTGTGTTGTGTTTTGTGTGTGTGTGTGTGTGTGTGTGTGTGTGTGTGTGTGTTTTCTCTGGGGAATAAACCCAGGGCCTTGCACATGCTAGGCAGACACTCTGCCACTGAGCTACCCCAGTGTAGGATAGTAGTATTTTTTGTTTTGTTTTTGTTTCTTTCAGTGGGGAATGGGTAAACAGATATAGATGGGAGATGGATAAGGAAACTCAGACTGATTTAATTGTGTCATTAGCATTCTAGCATTGTAGAGGTTATAGTATTTATTTTATTTTTATTTTTGTTTTACATATTTTTTTTAGTTGTGGATGAACACAGTTTCTTTCTTTATTTATTTATTTTTGTGTGGTGCAGAGCATAGAACCCAGTGCCCACAGGTGCTATCGAGTTCTTCACCACTGAACTACAACCCCAGGCCCACTCATTTTTATTTACCTGGAATTTGTTCTTTAAATCCCAGAGCAGGGCTGGTGGTACAGCTCCAGGCTAGCATATGTGAAGCTCTGGGTTCATGAAATAATTCTCAGCATTCTCATTACTGGGTTTGGGATATTTTTCAATAAATTACTAAACTTTATTACTAAATTTTATTTTATTTCAAAAGGGAAATAATTGATGCCCCTTTCTGATTGTTTTACTTCCCTCCAGCAGCAAGTTATATAAAATTACTTGACTTTTATATAACATTGTGAATATTTGATAATGTGATATAGACCACCATACCACTATTTACCATAGTTTTGGACTCCTGAATTGGAAGCAAGAGTAATAGTTGACTATCTGAAATTTTAAGAACAAGGAGATGCATAAATTTATATACATTTGAGTATCTCAGATCTGTTCCTTAAACATACCAAGCACTTTGGGAGGATTTTATCAATACTTGCTTTAGATGAGTTGTTATGGTTTATAAATGAGGTATCTCCCAAAAACTCATGTATGAGACAATACTAGAACATTCAGAAGTGAAATGATTGGGTTATAAGAGCCTATTAGGTTAAAACCTAATCAGTGTTTTAAGCCACTAACTGATGGGGTTTAACTGTGGTAACTGTAAGCAGGTAGGGAGTGGCTAGAGGAGGCATCACTGGGGGAGTGCCTTCAGGGTATATATTTTGTCCCTGGTGAGAAACCCTCTCTCTGCCTTCTGATTATCATGTCCTAAACTGCTTTCCTTTGCCACACCCTTCTGCCTTACTTCCGTCACAGAGCAGTGTAGCGGGCCATCTGTGGACTGAGACCTCTGAAACTGTGAGCTCCAAAATAAATTTTTCCTCTGCAAACTGTTCATGTCAGGTCTTTTGGTCGCAGCAGTGAAAAAGCTGACTAAAACATGAGTGAAGGAATCCTTTTTAATATCACAGTTAAAAATCTGTGTTTAATTGGCAAGGGTAGTATCTTGTCTGTAGTACCTACATTATGTGTATTAAGTCCTCCGTCGTCGTCGTCGTCTTCTTCTTCTTCTTCTTCTTCTTCTTCTTCTTCTTCTTTTTTTTTTTTTGACACAATACCTTTATTTTATTTATTTGTATGTGGTGCTGAGGATCGAACCCAGGGCCTTGCTCCTGCTAGGTGAGAGCTTTTACCGCTGAGCCACAACCCCAGCCCCAGTTCTTCTTTTTTTGATTGGAGATATAACTGATAATTTCTATTTGACAAAGAACTTTATGAGAAGCCATAATTATTCCCCATTGGGTTAGCATGGTCAAGAGCTAAAATATTAAGAGAAAGTCTTAGTTTTGATATTTGGAGTAGTTGGTGAAGACCTTTTTTGTACATTCAGGACTCCTTCTGTCTTGTCTTTTTTTTTTTTTCCTTTTTGGTACCTGGGATTGAACCCAGGGTTGCTTAACTATTGAGCCACTTCCCCAGCCCCCTTTTTTGATTTTTTTAATTTTGAGACAGGGTCTCAATAAGTTGCATAGGGCCTGCCTATGTTGATGAGGCTGCCTTTGAGCTTGTGATCCTCCTGCCTCAGCCTCTCGGCTGCTGGAATTGCAGGCGTTTGCCCCTGTGCCTGGCTCCTTCTGTCTTATAGAGAATTCCTTTACATAAGAAAAATATAATAAAAAAGTTAAAATTGGTGGTTGATATATTTCTGTCCTATATTTTCTTGTGGTCAACAACCTTTGACTTCCAGAGCTCAGTGCTGCTTTGCTCTACTAGTTTTTTCTCTAGTTGGAAGCCAGACTCTATTATTCTTACTTTTTCCCCAGGGAACTCTTATTTTAATTGTTTTGTTAGCCTTCATCACTGCCCCCATGTGGGCTATCCTAGGTGACTAGTTTGCTAATATCTGAAAATCTAATTCATCTTGGATACTAAATGGTTGATACTGCTTCCTACAGGAATATTTAGACTTTAAGAGGTATATTTGATAGGAGATAAGATCTAAGGAAGATTCTAGCTGAAAAAAAATAGTGTAAGTTAAAAATGAAAGTAGAAGTGACATATATTTTATGTGTTGGGGAAAGATTATTAGAGATTGAACCCAGGAGTATTATATCTCTGAACTACATGCCCAGCAGCCCTCACCCCTTTTTTCCATTTTATTTGGAGAAAAGATTCTGCTAAGTTGACTGGGCTGCTCTGTAATCCTCCTGTCTGTGCCTCCCAAGTAACTGAAATTATAGGTATGCACAACTGCACCTGGTCTGATGTGGCGCTTTAGGGGAGGGGGAAGGAGACCTCATCAGAGTGTGTAACTTACGTTGAGAAACTGAGGGAAATGAGGCTTGATAAGTAAAATAGAATGAATTCTTGGATTTTAGGGTAACAATTTTTGTTGTGTTTTCTGAAAGCATTATAAGTATATGGTCTTATAAGACATATTCTTAAGAATACAAATGACATGATGAAAAGAACACTTTAGGGCAAAAATTTGTTGAGTTATGGCTTGGCCTGATCTATTGAAGTGTCAGATTCGATAGAATGGATGGAGGTAGGGAGAGACACATGCTAGAAGAACCTGGTTAATTGACATTACTTCATTAGAGCACTGTACATCAGGGGAGTCCAGTAGGATGCACAGAAGTCAAGCAAAGCACAGGACAAGTCATTGGTAAACATTCAGTGTACTCAGGACATCCAGTATAGATATTTGGCCCCATGGTGTAGTTTTGGATCAGTGGAATGAATAAGGGAAAAATAGCTTAGGCCCTTAATGGTTCAGATTTATTGGGTAGTTTACTAATCTTTATTTTCCTTCTCATTTTTTAAATTTCTTAGGTACCTGGTAAAATTAGGCAACTGTATAGTTGCTAGGGGTGTGAATAAGGCATGGTGTTTGTTCACAGGGGCTACAGTCAAGCCAGATTGATATAGAAAGGATGAATAATGACATTGTAGAATAAGTTATAAGAGAAAAACATACAGGGCTGGGGATGTAGCTCATTGGTAAAGCACTTGCTTAGCATGTATGAGGCCCTGTGTTCAATCCCCAGCACCTCAAAAAAAAAAAAAAAAAAAAAAAAGAAAGAGAGATACATACAATATATAAAAAGGATGAATGAAAGCCAGGTATGGTGGCACACACCTGTAATCTAGCTACTTGGGAGGCTGAGGAGGACTGCAAGTGTTATGGTTTGAATATGTGGTATCTCAAAGGCTCATGTGTGAGACAATGCAAGAACATGCAGAGGTGGGATGATTAGATTATGAGAGTTGTAACCTGATCAGTGGATTAATTCACCCATATGGATTAACTGGGTGATAACTATAGGCAGAATAGGGTATGGCTAGAGGAGGCAGGTTGGGGGAGGCTACCTTTTTGTTGTTTATATTTTGTCACTGGTGAGCAAAGCTCTCTTTGTTCCTGTTGCTATGTCCTGCACTGCTTTCCTCCACTATGCCCTTCTGCCGTGATACTTTGACTTATCTTGGGTCCAGAGCTATGGAGTAGGCAGATTATGGACTGAACTTCTGAAACTGTGAGCCAAAATAAATTTTTCTTCCTCTGTGTTCTTCTTGTCAGGTCTTTTGGTCAGAGTGATAAAAAAGCTAACTAAAATAGCAAGTTTGAGGCCAGCCTGAGTAATTCAGTGTGTGTGAGTCTGTGTCTCAAAATAAAACAAAAAGGACTGAGGATGTAGCTCAGTCTGCAACATATCCTGGGTTCAAAACCCAGTATCCTCTCCTCCAAAAAATAAAAAATGATGAATATATTAAAAGTTCCATGGGGGAACTGGGTGTGGTGTTATATGCCTATAATTCTAGCACCTTGAGCAGCTAAGGCAGGAGGATCGAAAGTTTAAGGACAGTCTCTGCAACTTAGTGATACCCTGTCTCAAAATTAAAAAGATAAGGGGCTGGGGTTGTAGCTCAGTGGTAGAATGCTTGCCTAGTATGTAGGAGGCACTGGGTTCGATTCTCAGCACCACATAAAAATAAATGAAGAGGGCTGGGGCTGTGAAAAAGCACTCAGAGAAAAAGCGCTCACCTATCATGTATGAAGCAATGGGTTTGATCCTCAGCACCACAAAATAAAATAAAGGTATTGTGTGCACCTACAACTAAAAATAAATGCTTAAAAAAATTAAAAAGATAAGCAGATGAAAAGGGCGATAAATGCAGCTCAGATATAGAACACCGCTGGGTTCAATTCCCAGTACTGCCAAAAAAAAAAAAAAAAAAAATTCCATAGAAAGGAACAAGAAAGAAACTAGGGAGAAGCTCAGTTGTCAGAACCAAGGAGTTTATTTAGCACAAGACTAGAAGTAGAGATGAATAGATGCTGATATCCAGAATAAAGTGAGTGGTGGATAGAAGTCCATAAATTCCATAAATCTTTTCTGCTGAGCAGAAGGGAGAGAATGAAGTAGGTTTGATTCTTCAGATGAGAATTAAGTGGCACTAGTAATGGACATGAAATGGCACAGAACCATTGAGGATTTTACAGTGTTTGGAGAACATAGAGGCAAAGGATTCCAGTTAGAGCATTTAACTGGAATTATGCTAAGGTAATAAGTTAGAGGAGTGGAGAGAGATTGGACAGGCAAAGGATAAGAACTGGAAATCACAAAAAAGAAATTTTAAATGATCAATAAGTAGATGAAAAGATGCTCAGTCTTACTAGTAATTAAAAAATAAAAATTATAACAACACATTATTTCATACCCTCAGGTTAGCAAAGATCAAAAAGCCTGAACAATGTGCACATACAACTGTGCCACAATGAATTCTGCCCACTATTGTGTATAATAATGCACCATTTAAAAATGACATTGCCTGTTTAACATAGTACTTGAAACACTGGCCAGAGCAATTAGATGAAAGAAATTAAAGGGATACACATAGGAAAAGAATAACTCAAATTGGCACTATTTGCTGATGATATGATTCTATACCTGGAAGATCCTAAAAGTTCCATCAGAAAACTTCTAGAACTAATAAATGAATTGAGCAAAGTAGCAGGATATAAAATCAACACCCATAAATCAAAGGCATTTCTGTATATCAGTGACAAATCTTCAGAAAGGAAAACTACTTCATTTTCAATAGCCTCAAAAAAACCAAAAATACTTGGGAATCAACTTAATGAAAGAGGTGAAAAACCTATATAATGAAAATTACAGAACCATAAAGAAAGAAATCAAAGAAGACCTTAAAAGATGGAAAGATCTACCTTGCTCTTGGATAGGCAGAATTAATATTATCAAAATGACCATACTTTCAAAAGCACAATACAGATTTAATGTAATTCTGATCAAAATTCCAATGATATTCCTCATAGAAATAGAAAAAGCAATTATAAAATTCATCTGGAAAAATAAGAGACCCGGAATAGCTAAAACAATCCTTAGCAGGAAGAGTGAAGCAGGTGGCATCACTATACCAGACCTTAAACTATACTACAGAGCAATAGTAACAAAAACCAGCATGTTATTGGCACAAAAGCAGACTGGTAGACCAGTGGTACAGAATAGAGGACACAGAGACTAACCCCCAAAACTGCAGTTATCTTATTTTAGACAAATGCATTGGACAAAAGACAGCCTCTTCAACAAATGGTGCTGGGAAAACTGGATTCTGTCCATGTCCTGTTTGTAGAAATATGAATTAGTACAACTTCTTAAAGCAGTTTGTGCCTATCATATGTAATATTGAAGCTAGCAAACATTATTTATTATTCAGTCTGTGCCAGGCATTGTTTTAAGTGTTTTTCAAAAAAAATTATTTGATTTAAATGTCTGACTTTTTGAAATGGGGTGTTGCTATGTTCCCTATGTTGTCCAGACTGGACTCAAACACATGAGCTCAAGATATCCTTCTGCTTCAGCATCCCAAGTAAGCTGGGACTGCAGATGTGTACTACTGTGCATGGCTCTAATTATTTGACTTAATTCTTAGTACAAGCTTTCCCTCATTTTATAGCTGAGAAAATTGAGCTTAAGAGAAATTTAATAATTTGTCTGCAGACACAAAAGTGGTAAGAAGAGCCAGTATTTTAGCTCAAATCTGACTCATTCCAAAACTAGTGCTCAGAATTGCTGATAACAGGGAGCATGTATTGAACACTTGACTATATGTCAGGCCATATATTTAGTATTAGATTTGTGCATTAGCTGATTTCATCTGTGCATTAAGCCTTGGAAGTAAGTACTGTTGTTACTTCTCAAGTGGCTTGCGTGATTAAGAAATAAACTAACTGATAATTGAATTTATGAGCTTATACACTTTTTCTCCACACAAAACTGAAAGATCCAGAGGTGTAGGATAAGCTTTAAGTTTAGCTTTACCTGTGATTCTTTTATTTTTCTCTGTGACTATCTCTTCCATATTGGGGACTTTATCCTCATGTTGGTTTCCTGTATAGTTAAGAGATGGTTAAGACTTAGAAGAGAGTTAGATCCTTTCTCTTTAAATATCTCTTTCCATAATTATCATATCAAAAAATTGAATTTTGCTCTTTTCAGAGCTTCCTTGAGACAATCATACTTGTCAGAGAATGGCATACATTGATTGTCTCAAATCTCAAATATCTAGCTATTTTCCTATCACCAAACTTATCTCCACGAAAGAAAAGAGATTTCTTGGACTATTCTAATTGACATAGAGCAATTAATGTCTAACTCTGGGCCTGTGCATGGATCAAGAATACTGAGACAGTGAATATACAATTAAGAGAATTCCCCAAGGGAAATTAGGGTACTGTTAGTAGGGAAGAATGTACACTAGTTAATCAAGAAATGCTTTATTAAATATATTATATCATTTAATTCTCTCAGTAGCTCTATTGAGGAAAGTGAGTATTATTTAAGGTCTCATAATTATTAAGTAGTACAGTTGAGATTTTAAAAGTTTTTTTTTTTTTTCTTTAATACTAGGGATTGAACCTAGGAGTACTCTACCACTGAGCCCCAATCGTTTTTGTTTTTTAGATTTTTAGATGGTCTTTTTAAATTGCTGAGGCAGGCTTCAACCTTATGATCCTCCTGTTCTAGCCTCTTGGGATCACTGGGATCTCTGATGTGTGCTACTATACCTTGCTTAAATTTAAACTTAATTAAAACAGAGTACTAAAACTTATAGAATGCAGCTAAAGCAGTGCTTAGAAGGAAATTTATAATAGTAAACACCTATAGTAAAAAACCAGAAAGATTTCCAATCAATAAACTAACCTTTTATCTTATGACTCTAGAAAAAGAAGAGCAAATAAAACCTAAAGCAAGCAGAAGGAAGGAAATAATAAAGATCAGAGCGAAAATTAACGAAATTGAGAATAGAAAAACAATGGATAAAATTCAGGGAACCAAAAATTGATCAGTTGGTGGGGGGGGATCAACAAAAAGGACACCTTTAGCTAGACAGATGAAGATAAAAGACTGAAATTACTAAAATCATGAGTGGAAAAAGGAAATTTTTTACTACTGACCTTACAAGAAAGAAAAAGGATTATTATAAGGAAATAATATGAGCAAATGCATGGTAATACCTACATTACTTCACTGGTGAATTCTATCAAATATGTAAAGGATTAATGCTGTTTTTTTAAAAAACAAACACTGAAAAAAAATACAAAAGGAGGAACCATTTTCCAATTGGTTCTTTGAAGTCAGTATTACCCTGATACCAAAACTAGGCAAAGATATAAGAAGGAAAGAAAATTATTGTCTTAGCCTGTTTACTGTTGCTAGTAACACAGTACCACAGACTGAATAAGTTATGAAGAGGTTTATTTTGGCTCATGGTTCTGGAAGTCCAAAGTTGAGGGACTGCATCTGGTGATGATCTTCCTGACAGAGTTTCCAGGTATTGAATGGGATCACATGGGAAGAGACAGGGAGCTAAGGGTTTGTATGTGTAGCTTGTATATGTGTTTTCTTGTCTCTCTTCTTCTTACAAAGACACCAGAATTTAGTTGTGGAGGTTTCCCCCTAATGACCTTTAATAATCCTAATCACTTCCCCAAAACTCTGCCTCTAAATACCACAGATTAAGTTTCTGCCCACTCAATATCTCACAATAAGGATTAAATTTCAATACATGAAGCTTTAGGAAACACATAGAAACCATTTCCAAACCATGACAACCATCATCCAGTGTTTCTTTAAGAATATAAAAGTAATAATCTTTAGTAAAATGCAACCAAAAGAAAACAGGTGACATATAATACACACCACACTAAGTGTCTCCAGAATTCCAGGTTGGTCCAACACATGAAAATCAATTAACATAATGGAGCATATCAATAAAATAAAGGACAAAACCCACAATGATGAGGTTTCTTCTCACACAGAAACCCATTAATAAAACCGAACACCCCTTGGACTGGGATTGTGGCTCAGCGGTATAGCACTAGCCTAGCACGTGCAAGGCGCTGGGTTCGATCCTTGGCACCACATAAAAATAAATAAACAAAATAAAGGTAATGTGTCTGACTACAACTAAAGAAAATTAAAAAAAACCAAAAAACCTAACACCCCTTCATGACAAAAATATTTAAACTAGGAATGGAAAGGAATTTCTTCAACCTAATAAAAGGGATCTAGGAAATGTCTACACCTAACATGGTAAAAGGCTAATTAATGTTTTCCCCTTAAGATAAGGAACAAGACAAGGATTTCTGCTCTCACCATTTTATTCCCTGTTGTACTAGAGGTTCTTTTTGAGGTACTGAGGATTGAGTCCAGGGGCATTATACCTTTGAGCTATATCCCCAACCCTTTTTAAAATTAATTTTTAAAAATTTTGAGACTGGATCTTGCTGTGTTTCTTAGGCTAGCCTCAAATTTGGGATTCTCCTGCCTCAGTCTCTCGAGTCACTGGGATTGTAGGTGCTTGTCACTGTGTCTGGCTATAAAGAAGGTTCTAGCTAGGGCAAGTAGGCAATAAAATGAAGTAAAATGTATCTAGTTTGAAAAAAAGTGAAACTATCTCTATTTGCAGATGACATGATTCTTATATGTAGAAAATCTTAATTTACTAAAAAATATAATAAATAAGTTTAGCAAGATTGTGGGATATCAATATTGAAATTCACTTATATTTCTATACATTAGCAATGGGCAATCCAGAAATGAAATTAAGGGAACAGCCCCATTTACACTAGCATTAAAAGCATAAAAATTGGGCTGGGGATGTGGCTCAAGCGGTAGCGCGCTCGCCTGGCATGCGTGCAGCCCGGGTTCGATCCTTAGCACCACATACAAACAAAGATGTTGTGTCCACCGAAAACTGAAAAATAAATATTGAAATATTAAAAAAAAAAAGCATAAAAATTGGCCTGGGATTGTGGCTCAGCAGTAGAGCGCTCGCCTAGCACGTGCAAGGCCCTGGTTTCGATCCTCAGCACCACATAAAAATAAAATAAGGATATTGTGTCCAACAACAATTAAAAAATAAATATTTTTTAAAAAGCATAAAAATTCCTAGTAATAAATTTAACAGAAGCACAAAATTTAGACTTTGCAAATTTCAAAACATTGTTGAAAAAAATTAATGAAGACATAACTACATGCAAGACATCCTACCTTCATATATTGGAAAACTTAGTAAAATGGAAGTATCCTAAATTGGTCTACAGATTCAATGTAATACCCAGCTTTGCAGAAGTAGACAAGCTGATCCTCATTCATATGGAATTACAAGGGACCCAAATGACCAAAACAATCTTATTTATTTTGGTAAATAAATAAATACACACCACAGTGAGATTTAAAAACACTGAAAAAAATACAAAAGGAGGAATCATTTTCAATTGACTCTATGAAGTCAGTATTACCCTGATACCAAAACCAAGCAAAGATATAAGAAGAAAAGAAAACTGTTGTTTTACAATTGAGCTACATCCTCAACCCTTTTTTAAATTAAAAAAAAAAAATTGAGACAGGATCTTGCCAAGTTGCTTAGAGTCTAAGTTGTTGAGACACCTCAAACTTGTGATCTTCCTACCTCAGCATCTTGAGTTGCTGTAATTGTAGCCTTGTCCCACTGCACCCAGCAATCAAAATAGTCTTGAAAAAAGAAAAAATTGAAGTACTTTAAAAGTTCAAATTGTAAGTACTTTGAAATCAGAAAGTCTGATTTCAAAACTTACTACAAATTGACATTAATCAAAACAGTGTGGCATTGGCATAAAGATAGACATATAGAACAGTGAAATAAATTGAGAGTCTAACCTGGCGTGGTGGTACACAGTTATAATCCCTGTTGCTGGGAGCCTGCAGTAGGAGGATCATAAGTCTGAGGCCAGCCTGGGCAATTTAGAAAAACACTGTCTCAAAATAAAATACAAAAGAGCTGGACATAGCTTAGTGCTAGATCACCCCTGGATTCAATCACTAGTACTACAAAAATAAATAAATTAAAATTATAAGCAGGGTATGATGGCACATGCCTGTAATACCAACAATTTAGGAGATTGAGGCAGGGGGATCACAAGTTTGAGGCCAGTCTCAGCAATTTAGCAAGGCCCTAAGGAACTTAGTGAGATCCTATCTCAAAATAAAAAATGAAAAGGGCTGGGGACATGGTTCAGCGGTAAAGTGCATCTGGGTTCAATCTACAGTATCAAAAAAAAAAAAAAAAAAAGAAAAGAAAAAAAGAAAAAGAAAAGAGAGGGGCGGGGGCTGGAGTTGTAGCTCAGTGGTAGAGCCCTTGCCTAGCATGTGTGACACACTGGTTTCGATCCTCAGCACATAAAAATAAAATAAAGATATTATGTTCATCCACAACTAAAAAGAGAGAGAAAAGAAGAATAAGTTTTTAAAAAAGTTTAGAAATCGTCAAATTGTCACATTGTAGTCAAGTGATTTTTGGCAAGGGTGCTGAGACATTTTAACGGAGGAAAACTAGTTTTCAGCACATGGTGCCAGGACAACTGGATCTGATATCCAAATACAAAAGAATGAAGTTGGACCTTGATCACATATTTATATAAATTAACTCAAAATGGATAAAAGTCCTAAATGCAGAGGCTAAGTTTTATAGCTTGGCATATTGGTATTTGCCTATAATCCAAACCACTTAGGAGGCTGAGACAGAAGGATCTCAAGTTTGAGGCCAGCCTCAGCAATTTAGAAAGGCATTGTCTCTAAAAGAGGATTGGGGATGTAGCTCAGTGCTAAAGTGCCCCTGGGTTCAATCCCCTTTATCCCCCTAAAACAAATAAAACCCCCTACTCTCAGATACTGTGTTATGTCAGCACAAAAGGGACCAAGAACTTTATTTAGAATATGTAAAGAATTTATGAGTCAATAATAAAGAGACAAATAGCCCAATTTAAAAATCAGCAAAGGATCCAAGAGTTGAGATTTAGCTCAGTGGTAGAGGGCTTGCCTAGCATGTGTGAAGCCTTGGATTTGATCCCTTGCACCAAAGGATCTGAATGGACCTTTCTCCAAAGAAGGTAAAGAAGTAGTCAAGAAGCACATGAAAAGATGCTCAGCATAATTAGTCATAATGGAAATATAAATTAAAACCACACTGAGATAATTGGCTACAGTCAAAAAGATAAGAGGCAGGGCTGGGGTTGTATCTCAGTGGAAGAGGGCTTGCCTCACATGTGCGAGACCCTGTGTTCGATCCTCAGCACCACATTTAAAAAAAAAAATATATATATATATATATATACACACACACACACACACACACACACACATTGTATATTGTATACATATATAAATGTGTGTGTGTATATTTTTTGTGTATATATAGTGTGTATATACACACACACACACACACACACACACACAATATCAAGAACCTGGAGATTATTTAAATGTCTTCTATACAAGCAGTTTTGAAAATTTATAAAGATATATATATATAAAATAAGAGACATTGGTAAAGATATGGAAAAATTAGAACTATCATAACATTACTGGTGGGAATATAAAATTGTACAGTTCCTTTGCAGAACAGTCTGAAAATTCTGGAAAAAAAATCAAACATACAGTTATCACATGACCCAAAAATGCCATTCCCAGTATATACCCAAGAAAATTGAAAACGTATGTCCACACAAAGACTTATACAGGAGTGTTCATAACATCATTATTCATAATAGTCAAAAAGTAGGGCATCCAAACAGACAATCAACTGTTGAGTGGCTAAACAAAATGTGGTTTGTTTATACAATGAAATATTACTGAGAAAAGAAGTACTGATACATGTTACAACATATTGTAGGTACTATGCTAAAGGAAGGAACCCATTTACAAAAGAACTTAGTATAGGATTCCATTTATATGAAATATCCAGAGTGGGCAAATCTATAGAGATAGAAAGTTGATTAGTTCTTGTAGGTCTGGGAGATTTGGAGAGAAAAGGGAAGTGACCACTAATGGATATGGATATTTTTTTTGGCAGGACCAGATGAATATGTTCTAATATTAATCATGTTGGTAGTTGTAACTTTGTGAATACATTGAAAATCATTGAGTTGCACCCTTTGAATTGGTTAATTTTGACATGTTAATATTTCAGTAAAGCTGTTATAGGACTAGAGGGAGTAGCTCAGTGGTAGAAAACATGGTTAGCATGTGTGAGGCCCTGGGTGAAAGGCCCTGGGATCCAGTGCCCAGCAGCACACACACACAAAACTGTTGTTTGCTATTTACTTGTTTACTACATATTTATAGAGTTCTTGGTATGTGCCCAATGCA
This sequence comes from Callospermophilus lateralis, assembly GCF_048772815.1. Lineage (NCBI taxonomy): Eukaryota > Metazoa > Chordata > Mammalia > Rodentia > Sciuridae > Callospermophilus > Callospermophilus lateralis. The sequence goes on along the minus strand of NC_135307.1, from coordinate 89,383,787 downwards.
AAGCTGGGTATTAGAGTCCCTGATTTTGAAATGCTAACAGTCTCTAGAGGTCAGATAAGCAAACACAGTATAGCATAAAGATGCTGAAACTAAGTTCATGTGTTATATTCTGATGTCTTTGTGTGCAGTTTTGACAGCCTATAGGAATTAATCAAGAAGGGTAAAAATGAGGGTTGGCTTGGGGTTGGACTTCATTTCTACATAGGATAGTCCTACTTTAGGATGACATGGAGATTATTTAAATGTCAACTATACAAGCAGTTTTGAAAATTTATAGAATTATTTATTTACAGATTTTTGAGTTCTTGTACTATTTCTGTATCTTATTATATATGAAATTGAATAATACTGTTTTTGTGAATGGAGAATTATGATCAGTCCTATGAGAATTATGATCAGTATTGAGACTGTTTTTGTTGTTATTGGTTTTCTAACTAGACATGACCTAGTAGACTGCCTATTTGTCATAAACATCGGTATAGTTCTGGTATCTGGATTCTACTCAAGAGTCTTTTAAAAAAATTATTGTCATTATTTTTTGCAGTACTGGGTAATTCTTTGAAAAATTGTAATCCTTCTACCTCAGTCTCCTGAGTATTTTGAATTATAGCAACTTGATGTCTGAGGTATTGTTGTGTGAGGTATTGTGAGGTATAAAAGTTGCGTGAGGTATTGTGAGGTATAAAATTCCTTCAGCCACACATTTCCTTCTCAGACTCCTTCATTGATTTTATTTATTTATTTATTTTTTGTTCCAATGTTCTGATGTTGGTTCAATTCTAACTATCATCATCTCTAGACAGCATACTCATACCTCCATTGACAATATATAGATGTGGTATTTTCTATATTTGACCTCTTTGTTCAATTCCACTCAAGCCTAGAATGGTGGCTAATGCCCATAATTCCAGCAACTAAAAAGGCTAAGCCATGAGAATCAAGGCCAGCATGGGGATATATCTAAGTGGTAGAGTGCCCCTGTGTTCAGTCTCCAATACAAACAAAACAAAACAAATTCCACATGTAAATTTTAAGTGAATTTTCATGTTCTGCAAATTGTAAATTAGGACAAAATGCCTAAACTGAAATCATTGTCCTTTCCAATTCATCCTAATTTCTTTCTTGGTTTATATTGATGCATCCACTTTGTCAACTTACCTTAATTTTACTTCACTGTTCCCTTCTCTCTTCTCCTCTCTGGTAATTTTTTATTTTTGGTGATGGTACTAGGAATGGAACTCAGGACCTGGCATATGCTAGGCAAGCAGTCTACCACTAAACTAGAGCTTCAGCTGTAGAGAGCAATCTGTGTCCTGCCCCATTACTTCATAATGAATAGAATAGCAGTTTTCAGGCTGTGCCTAACCCTGAATTACTTTTTTTTTTTGGGGGGGGGGTGGGTACTGGAGAATGAACCCAGGGTGCTTTGCTGCTTAGTTACATTCCCACTCATTTTTATTTTTTTTGTCTTGAGAACAGGGTCTTGTTTAGTTGCAGAGTCTAGCCTTGAATTTGTAATCCTCTTGCCTCAGCCTCCAAATCAACAGGATTATATGCATATACCATTATGGCCAGCTGGAGTTACTCTATTTTGTAAAGCAGTAATTTGCCATGAGTTATTCCGTTTTGAGTACAAGTGCCAAGATAGAATGACTCTATCTTATTTGTACAAGTGAACCATCACCATCTACATAGCACAACTATAGGCAAAATCTGATAAATTAATTGTGCTGATAAAAATGATCACCTGTGAATTTGTTAAATTAAATCGGAAGCACATGGATGCATGGGAATATCAATCCCATATCAGAAAAACTAGGGCCATTAGCTGATCAAACACCAGAACACTGAATGAAGTAACCTCCTCACCTGAGACCCATAAAAGAAGCACCTCAAGGCTGGTTATGGTGGTACATAGACCTGTTATCCATTAGACCATTTGATGGATGTATCATGAGGTTAACAGGCAAGTTTCAGCTCAACTGTTATTTATCTGCTTGTCATGGCTCACTTTTCAACTGCCTATTTTCTGGACCCTGGCCTAGAATAAGTTCCATGGTCTGACAACTTAGTGCTCTTAACAAATTCTTGGTCTCAATCTTATCTGATCATTTGTAGTGATTTGTTTGCATTAGTATCTGCCCTTTTCCCATGTTCTTAGTGCTACCTCCTGAAACCCTGTGTACACCTTAATCCTTTCTTAGTCTTTCTGTAACCTGAATGTATCATTGTGTGAATTATGATGTATGACTTTGGTGTTATAAATACTAGTAATTAAGATTGGAATAAAAGAATCTTTGATTTCCAGCGTAGAACTTCAAGGTGACCCATGAGTACTTGGGGAATTACAACCAATGAGAGTGGTGAAACTTTGTAAATTTATTGTTATTTAATAAACTCTGACATTGTGGAAAGACAAACGTATTTGTTCTATGTTAATGGCATGGCTGTCTCACAATACCAACCTTGTCTCTTAAATCTTTATTTGAAATCTTTTAAAATTCTCACTTCCAGTGCTTTAGTTTAGATTTGCATCTTTTACTTGGACTACTGCTTTAACCTCCTACTTGATATCCTTGCCTACCATTTCTTCCACAAACCAGAATCTAAAGGTGAACAGCAAGAACTGGGGATGTAGCTCAGTGGTAGCCACTTGCCTAGCACGTGTGAAGCCCTAGGTTCAGTCCCTAGCCGTGCCCCCCCCCAAAACAAAACATTTTTTTTACAAAACACAATTCAGATCATGTAGCTTTCTGCTTGAAAACTCTGGAAACCTCATTCTTCCATTATCTAATAATGAATTGAATCTGGATTCTTTAGTGTGGCCATAAGAGAAAAAAAGAAAGTATTTTTTTTCCTTTTACTCTCACACTTAATACAAAATTTTTCTGTATGTGTGGAATTTTCCCACACACCAAGCAGTTCTCTGACACCAGTGGAGTATCCTGTAATTCAGTTAAGTTCTGGTAGATAGCATTGGATCCCACAGTGAGGGCTCATTTCCATAGTCCCTCCTTCAGTCACTGAATTGCAAATAGTATCTTGCCTGCAACCCAGGGCTTCCATGACTCCCTCTTTAACTTAATTTGCTAGAAAGACTCATAGGGCTGCCTGGGCAATTTAGCCAGGACTCTTTCTCAAAATAAAAATAAAAAGGGTTGGGGGTATAGTTCAAGGGCTGGAGAATGTGCCTAGCATGTCCAAGGTCCTGGGTTCAATACTTGCAGGAAAAAAAGATGCTCTTCTCATAAACTTAAAATCTAATGATATCTAGAGACTTCACTTTCATTTGAAGCCTCAAAAACAAAAATTTTAAATCTTCTGGATTTCATTGCATTTTCTCTATAATAATGTAGAATTCATCATACTGCATTATTTTTTATATGCATACATGGGCTGTGAACTCCTTGAGAGCATAGATTTTCTTAATTTTTCATGTATTCCTATTGCCTAGTTTAGTGCTTATCATATAGTAGGTCTTCTATGTATTCTATCACCATCTTTATTTCCCTAGCTGGGATTGCAAGTATGCATCATCACATCCAGTACTCCTTTTAGCTTTCATATGTATCAACAAGATGTTATTTGAATTTAAAATCTATTTAATTTTTTCTGGCTTAATGATTAAGAAAAAAGGCTCTAGAATCAAACTTCTCCATTTTCTAGCTGTATGATTTTGGAAGAAGTAATTTAACTTCAATAAGCCTCCATTTCTATATTTGAAAAACAGAAAAAAATACTAGTATTTGAGGATTAAGTCCAGGTAAAGCACATAGAGCTTGGCAGAAAATACTTGCATATTTTGTGTGCACATTATGCATTATGCTATTATTATTTCTTCTTAAGTTGTTTATTCATAAATATTGATTAAACATATCACTCTGTGAGGTACTGTTTTAGGTACCAGGACAAGATAGATATAGTCTCTTCTTCATGAACTGATAATTTCAGTATATACTTATTGTTATATAAGTTATTTTAACAGTTGGTGCTGTGGTGCATGCCTATATTCCCAGTGACTTGGGAGACTGAGGCAAGAGGATAGATCACATGTTGAAGGGCAGCCTCAGCAATTTAGTGAGACCTCAACAATTTAGTGAGACCCTAAAAAATTAAAAAGGGCTGAGGATGTAGCTCAGTGGTATACTACTCTGGGTTCAATCCCTAGCACCAAATAAATAAATAAATAAATAAATAAATAAAATGAAGTTATTTAAACAATTGCACTAAGTGGTAGTAAAGAGTTATTGTTTAATTAAGTTATTTCCCCATACTCCCCAAAATTTGTACATTTTTATTGAACTAACTTTAGTTTCATTAATTGTAAATCTATATAGATAAAGATATAGATATAAATATGAGCAGCAGTATTCGATGCCATATAGTATGAGACAAGACTAGAACTCATTTTTTTCCTTTTAAGTTGGGGATTGAACTCCATGGCACTTAACCACAGAGTCACATCCCTAGTCCTTTTCTTTTTTTTGAGACAGGGTCTTGCCAAGTTGCTTAAGGGCTCACTGAATTGCCAAGGGTGGCCTTGAATTTGCAATCCTTCTGCCTTAGCCTCCTAAATTACTGGGATTACAGGTATGTGCCACCATATCTGACTACAAGACAAGAACTCTTAAACCAGGCTTAGTAATGCATGCCTAAAATCCAGGGACTAGAGAGGCTGAAGGAGAAGGATTGTAAGCTCAAGGACATCCTTAGCAATTTAGCAACCCTCAGCAACATAGCAATACCCTTTCTCTAAAGAAAAAATAAGACAGACAGGGGATGTAGCTCAGTGGTAAAGCATCCCTGGGTTCAATTTCCAGTACCAAAAAAGAAGAAAAAAAGAATTTATTCAATTCTTACCTAAAGTGATGAATATACATTTTTGAATCCTAGAAAATTTGCTACTGACTGACTGCTCAATAAAGGATCTACTGCTGGGGCTGGGGATGTGGCTCAAGCAGTAGCGCGCTCGCCTGGAGTGCGTGCGGCCTGGGTTCGATCCTCAGTACCACATACAAACAAAGATGTTGTGTCCGCCGAGAACTAAAAAAAAAAAATAAATATTAAAAAAATTCTCTCTCTCTCTCTCTCTCTCTCTCTCTCTCTCTCTCTCTCTCTCACCCTCACCCTCTCACTCAGTCTTTAAAAAAAAAAAAAAGGATCTACTGCTTATTCAATTTTTTTCTTTTTTGGGAGGGGGCAGAGGTGCATACTGGGGATTGAATTCAGGGGCACTTTTTAGAGACAGGATCTCCCTGAGTTGCTTAGCACCTTGCCATTACTGAGGCTGGCTTTGATTTTGTGATCCTTCTGCCTCAACCTCCTTAGCTGCTGGGATTACAGGCCTGTGCCACAGTTTATTTTATTCAAATCTGTTTTCTTTTTTGAAAGTAGGGTGATTTTTAGTATTAAGAGATAAATAGTTTTTTAGTATAATATACAATGCTTATTTTAGAAGGAGCATTACAAGAGGAATGAAATCTAGCATGGCCTTCTGTTTTTAGATGTTGAGATTTCTTTGTAATAGAGGTACTGCATTTAAAATGTTAATGATAGGAAAGTGGAGTCTTTTTGTTTTTCACAGTGGAGTGTGAGTGTTTGAACCTAGGGCCTTATGCATTGACCTATACCTGAAGCTGAAAGTGGAATCTTGAAAAATAAATAATTGAAGGACTAACTAAAATTTTAAATTGTTTCTGTGAAGCAGAGGGGAAATTTTGGTTATTACTATCATTTTATCCTTTCATTTTTATTATAATTCACTAGATGATAGAGCTCTTTTGGGGGGCAGAGTACTGGAGATTGAACCCTGGAATGCTCTACCACTAGACTATATCTCCAGCCCTTTTTTAATATTTGATACAGGGTCTCACTAAGTTGCCAAGGATGACCTTGAAACTTGGGATCCTCCTGCCTCAGCCTCCTGAGCAGCTAGGATAATAGGCATGAGCCATTGCCCTGGCTAGTTGATATAGTTTTGCAATTACATGTAAAATAAATGTGGAATGATCTTTACACTGAAAATTGTGTTCCCATTGTGCCCATTCTTGCTAGTTTCTTCTCTTTAACAAAGAACAAAGAATGAAAGAACATTATGATAATTGGTAATCCAGATGCAAGAAAGAAACATGAAATTATTAAATGAGTCTTTATTGTATTAATATTTTGAGTTAGTCAGTGGACAGATTCTTTTTGAAATTTGTTTTGTTTTTCACCAACCTAAATCTGCAGCCTATCATTCTTCCTCATTTTACAAGCAAGCTTCTTCAAAGATTATCTGACTTCATTGTCACATATTCCATGTATTCTTTAACATATTATAAATTGGCTTCTTTTCTTCCAATCCTGGTGACACCAAGCCAGTTGTTTATAAGTGAGCACTTCTCAGCTTTTCTACAGCTTTTGTCACTGGCCACTTCTACCTTTGTGAACTGCCCTTCCATTGTTTCTGTGATACCCCTTTCTTAGAGTTTTCTCCTACCTCTTGGATTTATTCCCCTATTTCTCTGAGGGGCTGTTTTATTTTTGCTCAGGCTTTAAGTTATGCTTTTTCCAGATTACATTCTAAAATTTCTTATTTTTTTAATATTTAGTTTTTGGTTGTAGATAGACACAATACCTTTATTTTATTTATTTTTATGTGGTGCTGAGGATCGAACCCAGGGCCTCTCACATGCTAGGTGAGCACTTTACCACTGAACCCCAGCCTCCAAATTTCTTATTTTTTATTCTTTTACTTGTCAATCTTCCAGCTGCATTTGTGGTTCCATCTATTTTTCATGATAATGGTATATCTGGAGCTCAGTCTTTTTTGTTTCAGTACCAGGCCTAAAATTATAATTATCTACTGAATTCCATTTGAATTGTCCTCAAGTCTGGCATTCTATTATTCCTTAAAGTATATACAGCCTTTTTTATTCTCTTATTTCAATAGTTTTCATTTTAAGTGTAACAATTTCTAGTAGAAAACTACATGTTTAGTTATCTCTCAGATTTATCCTATTTAATCTATTTTTACTCTAATACTTGGAGAGTTCAACCCCCTTCTTCACTCTCCCGGGATGTTGTTGTTATTCCCAGGGCAACTTCTCTGCCTCTAGAATGGACCTTTCTGGAGTCTGACATCCCCACTGCCAATGCATGATGTTCTAAAATGCAGTATTGTAGTAGTAATTCCTTATCTAAAATTCTTTTAGGCCTGGTGTTGTGGTGCACACTGGTAATCCCAGTGACTCAGGAGGGTGAGGCAGGAAGATAGCAAGTTCAAGGCAAGCCTCAGCAACTTAGGGGAGACCCTGTCTCAAACAAAACAAAACAGGGCAGGGGATGTACCTCAGTGGTAAAGTGCTCCTGGGTTCAATCCCCAGCACTACACAAATAAAACAAAACTTTTAGGTGTTTCTCATTACCCAGTAGTATTTTCCAATATCTATCCATGTTCTGCCTGCTTTGGGTTCATTTAAAGAATTTCGAAAAGATCATATTCTGTATCTTCCCCCACAGATTCTGAATCAGTATAGAATTTAGCAATCTTTTTTAGTTCTAATTTTTTTTTAGTTGTAGATTGACACAATGCCTTTTTTTTTGGGGGGGGGGGGGTACCGGGAATTGAACTCAGGGACACTCAACCACTGAGCCACATCCCCAGCACTATTTTATATTTTATTTAGAGACAGGGTCTCACTGAGTTACTTAGCACCTCATCATTGCTGAGGCTGGCTTTGAACTTGTGATCCTCCTGCCTCAGCCTCCCGGGCCACTGTAATTACAGTCATGCACCACCACACCTGGCCACAATACCTTTATTTTATTTATTTATTTTTATGTGGTGCTGAGGATGGAACCCAGTGCCTCACACTTGCTAGGCAAGCACTCTTCCACTGAGCTACAACTATAGTCTGAACTTAGGAATCTTTAAAAAGTTTCCCAGATAGTTTTGGTAAGCATCCAGATTTGGAAGACACTGACCTTATGTGGTTCTAATTCTTCATCATGGAGTACAAGATCCTTTAGGATCTGGTGCCTAACTGCTTCTTCAGCACTATCTTAACCTTGTTCCCCCTCTACTCATTTACTGTGTTCTAGCCAGATGCTTTTTTCTGGCCCTGGAATTTACTTACCAGGCTTGATCCTTTTTTTTAGACCTTGGCATTGCTTTTGTTTGTTTGTTTGAATCAAAGGAAAGATATCCCAGATTTATACCTGCTCTACCTCGGATCCCCTCCATATCCCAATCAGTATGTCCTTAGATTTCACACATGGAATTCATTTGGAAAATCGGTACCCTAATCTGTGAATCAGTGAGGTTCAGAAAAATGACATAACTTGCTAAAGTTATGTAATAGTGAATGGTAGAATGTATCTACAATTGAATATGTATATTTCTAATGTTCTTATTGTTTTTCTGTGCTTTCTTATGTATTGCATCTGAGTATGTTGATCTGAAATAACCTTTTAATCTTTTCCTTTCTGAATAAATTACCATTTGTTTGTTTCTTCATTTATTCATTTGTTTATTCACTCAAAAACATGTATTTGACTGCACAAGGAATAGTGCAGAAGCTGGGGGTGGGAAGGTAAAAATTTTGAATAATGTAAATTTCCTATCCTCAAGGTTTCAAAACATATTTTTACATTAAATCATAAAATACTGTATAAAAAACAAATTATTGATTTTTTTTTTTTAAAGAAGAGAAACCATCGTGTATCCTTTTTTCACTGTTTTTCTTCCTTTTATTTATTTTTTTATCCAGGGAAAGACCATGTTTGTAGATTTATTGGCTGTGGGAGGAATGACCGATTCAACTATGTGGTCATGCAATTACAGGTAGGTTACCTTGAAAATGTATTTTTAAATCTTTCAATTATGATGAAAATACCAAATTACAGTGGATATGAATAAAAATGATAACATTGTTGGTATCATGTCAGAATGTTTTACACTGTACAGATGGAACTTTATTTAAATAGACTTGATACAGATTTTCCAAAAAGAGAAATGTTTGTCTTTGACAGCTATTTTAGTTGACCTGTATCTTTATTGTCATCATTATATCCCAGTATAGATTGTGAGGTATAATGTGAGTTTTGTCCTGTCCCTTCCTCTGCATCTTTGTTACCTTAGGCATTTAATTTCCCATTTAGGTTCTCCAATATCAACTGTGACTTATAAAAAATTTAAACATTAGTTGAGATATAGGGTGAAAGCCATTCTTCTCTGTCTCTTTCCATCATTAACATAGGTCTATTCCCTTTCTTTTAGATGGGGGAATTGGGTCAAGGGAGCAGAGGAAAAAAAATTCAGAAAGGGACTATGCGAGTAATGGTTATAGGAGGGAGAAGAGGGAAAATATCCTTAACATATCCAAATAGAGAAGAGGGAAACCATTATATTTTCTCTCACACTACCCTCTGCCCTTGGGGGAAAAAAATTCTCTCTTTCTCCCTCTTCTCTCTCTTCTCTCTCTCTCTTCTTTTTCTCTCCCCCCTCTCCTCCTCCCCACCTCTCTCTCTCCTCTCTCTCTGTTACCCTCAAAGCCATGGTTCAGTTTGCTGCCTAACTTTGAAGTCTCAGGATTACTTTTCATCTATAGCAAATTTTGTTTGGGGCTTTTGGTTTTTTTATTTTCTTTCAACTTATTGACATAACAATGATTTCAGACTTAGATCTTGGCCTAAGTGTTTCCTCTTCTCATCAGAAGACTTTTCTTGTTTACCTCAGCCATCCTTCAGCATTTGATTTAGACCTAAAGATATTACCCTTTCTGTAGACTGTAGTTAAAGTGTTTTTGAATTATGTGGTCCACTATCTTTTTTTTTTTCTTTTTTACAGTGTCTTTCTTTCTTTATTTTTATGTGGTGCTGAGGATTGAACCCAGTGCCTCCCAGTGCAAGGCAAGCGCTGTACCCCTGAGCTACAGCCCCAGCCCCTTCACAAGCTTTTGAGCCAGCATAGTTTTATTTTTTGAAGAAGCTCTCCTTATACCTTTCTGGTTCATTAATATGGACCCTGCTTTCTCTCACATTGGCCAGTAGTAATGGAACTGTTTGTTATTTTATAGTTTTTGTATGGCTTTATTAAAACATACTATTTGATTCTCATCATACCCCCTCAAGGGAAGGAGAGGACAGATTTACCCCCATTTTGCAAATGGAGTAGCTGAAGTGTAGGGAGGTTTGTGGTTTGATAAAGACTGCTTGATGGGTTTCAAAACTTAATAGGAAACCTGAGGCCAATATTCTTGTTGTATTGGAGAAAACTCTTCAGTTTTATCTTTAGGTTACTGCTGACTCTATAACTATGGAGAGGATTCTCTACAGATTCTCTCTCAGTCTCAGGTCATTCTCATTTTTATTCTTGCATTAATCAAAATCACACTCTATAAACATATAAATAATATATATTGTTAATATTGGGAGTCTGCTGCTCTAAGGCCATTGCATACATTTATTTTCTAAATTCTGCAGTAAGATTTACAACCAGATCTCAACCATGGCCTTTATGGCCTTTGGCGGGCTCCAATGGAAGCTTTCCATTTCACTTGCATACTGTATTTTTCCCTTTCATAAGAAAGTTAACTCGCCATTAAGCCCCTATCCTTACAGTTATGGTTGACCTGATTTGGGACAAGGCTACAACTAGTATAATTGACATATAACTGCTAGGTTTCCCCCATACATTTTGGTAAAATTCAATCGCTCTCTCCTAGCTACCCACTGATAGTCCTAAAAACCCCAAATGCATTATAATTTGTAAATTAACCTCAATCTTGTCTTCCTGGTAGTTCAATTACATAGTATCTGCCTTAAAATTTTTGAGGAATGCCTGGCACAGTGGCACATGCCTATAATCCTAGTGGCTTAAAGTTGAGGCAGGAGAATCACAGTTTCAAGACCAGCCTCAGCAATTTAATGAGGTCCTAAGCAACATGGTATTAAGACCTTGTCTCGAAAGAAAAAATTAAAAGGGCTGGGGATATATAGCTCAGTGAAAAAGGACCCCTGGGTTCAATCCCCAGTACCAAAACATTTTTTCTATTTATAGATATCTAGCTATTTTACCATGGAAGTAGGTCTTTAAAAGTTATAGGTTAAGGCCATTTATTTTCTAAATTCTGCTAGTAAGATTTACAACCAGATCTCATCTTGTGTCCAATCAACATTGGGGCTTTACCTGAGCATCCTTAACATATACAAATGGTTATTTTATAATAAGCTCATCACCTAGAGAAGGGCAAAAAGATACAGTTGAGTCCTATAAAAGTTCTTCATAACATGAAACCACTGTAGATGGGTATTTGAGAGGGAAAAAAAATGTTTAAGCGGGCGTGGTGGCACGTGCCTGTAATTCCAGTGGCTCAGGAAGCTAAGATAGGAGGATCACAGGTTCAAAGCCAGCCTCAGCAGTGGTGAGGTACTAAGCAACTCAGTGAAACCCTGTCTCTAAGTAAAATACAAAATAGGGCTGGAGATGTGGCTCAGTGGTCCAGTGCCCCTGAGTTCAATTCCCAGCATACCCCCCCCCTTAAAAATATCTCCTTTATTTTAATCAGGGCCTACCCCAAATAAACTTGTTTCCTTTCACTAATTTCAGTCTTCTGAGTCTTTCACTGAGCAGGGAGCAGCACAAATCTTTTAAGTCCAGTCACTAATTAAAATGGAGTCATTTGACCTCTAGAAATGCCCATATTCTAGATTTTCTGATTATTTCCATGTGGTATTTCACATGTTCTTATGCTCCTGTAATTTCTATAAACTAATGATTAGGTAAGATTTCACTTTTTTTTGGCAAAGGTGGGCATCACAGGAGGCAGCATCAGGTTGTGTCTATTTTAGTGATATTAAATTGGTTCACAGACTTTGGCCTGATTCACCTATTTTTAAAGTTCCCCATGATTGATCTCCTAATGATTTTTATTACACCATCAATAATGTTTGCCTATAATATTATTTTCAGTGGAAGTTGTTAATATACTATTCTATCATTTTTTCTTTGTTTATTAGCCAAAATTCATTAAAAAGCACTCCATCTACTCTTAGTCCTGAGGTGATTTCTTATAAAAAATTTCTTATAGTATAGCAGGGCTAATATTTGGTTCTTTTGTTTATCAACTTCAGAAAAATGAGCTATTTTCATATATAAGGCTAATGAGCTATATCTCTTTTGCTCACCTTAAACATAATTATGAATCATGGATTTAACATATTTGATGTTTTCCATGTATTGTAGCTTTTCTTTTCATTTATTTATTTATTTATGCACACACATGTCCTTTTAATCTGGTATCATCTCTCAGGCCCAGAAGAGAAAACATCCCCCTTTCCCTCTGTCATTCCCTTCCAAGGCCCCCAATCAGGTTCCATGGATCCATAGAGGGTTACATTTAGTGATAAGCTGGGGTCTTAAGACTTGAGAAAGAATCAGATTCTAGAAGTCCCAAGTCTTGTAGGGCTTCCAGTAGCTGTTCCCGGGCAGCAGCAATAAAGGAATTCTCCAGGAAGGCAGGCAAGCCTCCCACGCCATCGCCACAGCCTCCAGCTGCTTTAGGGTCAGGCGCTTGAAGTAGAAATGGGCCACCACGCACGGTCTGGCCCTAGCGTATGAGCTCCGGTAATCAGTGCGCTCCATGCAGAAGGCAGACGTGGCTTCACCAAACTCCTCCTCCTGCAGTTCTCGGTTCAGTCCGTCCTCCAGGCTGCTGCCCTGAACGTCCACAAAGCCGCCTGGGAAGCCCAGACGTCCATCGGAAGTGCATCTGCATCACCAAGGCATACTGCAGCGGGATGCATCCCTGAGTCGGGCACGTAAAGCAGAGGGTGGAAAGCATGCCTTCAGCAGGACCCCAAAGCCTGGGCCTTGGCCAGCTCCACCTTCTAGTCCCCAGGCCATGGCTGGAAGATCTCTCTTCCTCTGTAGCTTTTCTTTTTAATGCTCACATTGTCTCATGGCCTTTTTTTTTTTTTTTTTTGGTGGGGGTGGGGGGGGTACTAGGAATTAAACCTAGAAGTGATTTACCACAGAGCTACATCCCCAGGCCATTTTATTTTTATTTTGACACAGGATTTTTCTGAGTTGCTTAGGGGGTGGCCTTGAATTTGCTATCCTCTTGTCTCAGCTTTCTGAGTTGCTGGGATTACATGTGTTGCCATGGGGACTCTCCCATTGCCATTTTTTTTAAGTATTTATTTTTTAGTTATAGGTAGACATAATATCTTTATTTTATTTTTATATGGTGCTAAGGATGGAATCCAGTGCCTCACACATGTTAGGTGAGTGCTCTGCCTCTGAACCACAACCCTGGCCCTCCCATTGCCAATTTTTGACCCTAAGTGCTGAGTCCTTTTTCCTTTAAGAATTGTGGAACCAGTAACAAGACCAAGCATCACTTAAGCAGTGAAGGAGACTTTTATTATTGACAAGAACAGAAGTAGGACATAAACTTACAAATCAACTTCCCACCCCTTAGGGATTGGGGTTATAAATATAGGGTAAAAAAAAAAAAAAATGAGGGGTTGGCAACTTTTGACCCTGTCTCAAAATAAAAAAATAAAAAGGGCTGGGGATGTAGCTTGGTGGCAGAGCCCTTTCCTAGCATGCAGGAGACCCTGGGTTTGACCCCCCAGCACTGAAAAAGCAAAACAGAGGTAAGGGAAGGCATATTACTGCCTTTTTTGGGAATGGGTGGAGATTTGGGGGGAATTTTGCATCATCTCTTTCTGAACCTTTTATGATTTTTTTCATTTGTCTTGCCAGGTATCAATTGTCTGGATGGTAGGAGGAAGTGTCTTTTAAAGCATACACCAAAAAGTTTGTCTGAGGGTCACTCTGTCAGCCATCTTAGATCAATCCAGTTTTAGCTAGTCTATATGAAGAGGAACTTCTGACCTTCATGCATCCTGTTCTGAAAGATAAGCAAGACTAGGGTGGGATAGAAATTCTGCTGTTATGGAGACAGTACAAGATTAGGGCTGCAGGACACCATTTTTAGCCAATTGAACTTTCTTCAGGTTGGGTCCTGATTCATTTTGACAGGATTAAATAGCAGTCTTTGATAGCATTCTTATTTTTTGGTGCAATATGGTATACTAAGCTCATTCTACATATTCATGCTCTGGCTCTGAAACCAGCCATTTCTTCATTAAACCTTTGTTCCTTTTAATGGGCTATTTGAAGACCACAGTCTGGATGCTATGAATGCATATTGCAATGGATTGATCATTGTTTTTAATTCTTTCCAAGTGGCTGTTCAGGAAATACATTTGTTTGTGTGTGTGTGTGTGTGTGTGTGTGTGTGTTGTAGATGAACACAATACATTTATTTATTTATTTATTTTTGTGTGGTGCTGAGAATTGAAGCCAGTGCCAAGCAAGTGTTCTGCCACTGAGCTACAATCCCAGCCCCTGGATACATTATTAAAAAAAAAAAAAAAAAAAAAACTTTAAAAAATATTTTTTAGTTTTAAGTGAATACAATATCTGTATTTCATTTTTATGTGGTACTGAGAATGGAATCCAGTGCCTCATGCATGCCAAGTGAGCACTCTACCACTGAGCCATAACCCCAGCCACTCCAGTACATTATTTTTAAAGAAAAAGTATGCTATGGTTCATATTGATGCTTATAATTAAAATTTACATTAGCAGAATTGCTAATAATTTTTTATATTTTTATTTCTTTGCCTTTATGTACTTTTTAATATATATAGATGAAATAATATGATTATAATTTACATGAAAATAATGTAGCATGTGTGTACATGCCAGGAGAAGTTATGTTTTAGGAGGTGGATAATAGACAAAGATTGGCCATGAATTGATAATTTTTAATTCTGGGTGTATGGTGGATACATGAATGTTTATTGTGTTATTTTCTCTCCTTTTGGGTATATTTTTCGTTTTCAATAATAAATTGGATTTGTATTGGAATCTTTTTAAATATATAGAATTACTTGGTAGAAATGGACTTTTTTCCATTTACCGCATATTACTGTATAAAAACATCTTTTAAAAAAATACAAATAATTCAGCTTGGTGTGGTGGTACACACTTGTAATCCCAGCAAACTGGACAGCCGAGGAAGGAGGATCATAAGTTTGAGGCCAGCCTCAGCAACTTAGTGAGATCCTGACTCAAAATAAAAATAAAAAGGGCAGGAGATGTAACTCTTTCTCCCATGCTCTTGTCAGCCTATGTTTATCTTCTCAGTTATTGTTGATTGATCAGCAAATGTAAGATAAAATCATACTATTTTATTTTTTACTTTTTGGTACTAGGGATTGAACCCAGGGGCACTTTACCACTGAATTACATTGCCAACCTTTTTAGTTTTTACTTTGAGACAGGTTCTTGCTAAATTGCTTAAGGCCTCCATAAGTTACTCTTGAACGTGAGATCCTCCTGCTTCAGCCTGCCAAGTTCCTGGGATCACAGGTGTGCGCTATCACACCCGGCTTCATATTACAGAATAATAGAAGTAGAGCGACTGGGATATTTAAATCCCCTGTGACATGGGGGCCAGTCTCTAATCTTTGGGAAGTGGGGCAGTTTGAGCTAGCTGTGCTCTTCTTTTCAGATTACTGGTTTGTTATCTAAGCAAAAAGGAGTAATTTTGGTGAAACAGAATTATGAAAAAGCACTGTAGGAAAAGAACACTTTGGAGTTAAACAGACAGATTTGAATAAAATGCTTTACTGCCAGATGCGGTGATGTACATCTGTAATCCCAGCAACTCAGGAGGCTGAGGCAGGAGGATGGAAATTCCACTTGCATTTATATTGAAATCTTGGTAAAGCACCCCTGGGTTCAATCCCTAGAACCAAAAATTTAAAAAATAAATAAATAAAACAGCTTTACCATAACATGTTAACATAATTGACCCTCTTTGAATCTCACTCAGTTTCTTCATCTGTAAGACAGGAATAGGAACAATTTCTGTTTAGGGTGCTGTGAGGATTAAATGGAATTATGAATGTTAATACATCTGGCACAGACAAGGTACCATCCATTGCTTTTTATCCACTGCTACAAGTAATTGAATGTTTGTCATATCATATTTGGAAATAATAACAACATTTAGTATTTGTTGAGTACCTAATGTATACCACACAGTAAACTTACATGGGTCTTGTTTAGTCTTCACAAAACTCTGTGAGATGTGTATTATTACCTATTTTATGAGAAAAACTGATGCAAAAAAATTAAGTAGCTTGTATGGGAGTATGTATTAGGCAGTAATTTGGGATGATATATATTTTATATCTTTCAAAATAATCAGGTCTGGGCTAGGGTTGTGGCTCAGTGGTAGAGCACTTGCCTAGCATGTGCGAGGCTCTGAGTTTGATCCTTAGCACCACATGAAATAGATAAATAAAATAAAGGTATTATGTGCAACTGCAACTAAAAAAATAATAATAAATATTTTAGATAATGAGGCCTATATTTTGTTATGATGTCAGAGATTAAGGGAAACATGATAAATCAGAAATAAAATGTTAAAAACTGGTATTTTAAAAATTTATCTGAAATATTTGTGTTATTAAGAGAATATCTCCATTGAGTGGGAGCATCACAACTTGGGTAAAACCTTTGCTATTTCAGTTGCAGCATTTTTCTAATGGTAAATGAACAGTTTTCCAGTTTTAGTACCATAATGGAAAGTGGTTATCTGGTTTCCACAGGGTCGGAATCTGGCAGATCTTCGCCGTAGCCAGTCCCGGGGCACATTCACCATTAGCACTACTCTTCGCCTGGGTAGGCAGATTCTGGAGTCCATTGAAAGTATCCATTCAGTGGGATTCTTGCACCGAGACATCAAACCGGTAGGGGACTTTTCCTGCCTTAGTAGAGAAGGAATTTTTTTTAATACTCTTGGTGTTATAATGGAACACAATAAATTACAAATGTAGTCTTCTGTATTTGCTATGGTTAAATACAAAGGAATATTTTTATTTCTGTGGACACCTAGAAGCAAAAATGTAACTTGCCTCTTAGTTTTTCTTGAAGTTATGATTACAAACCACAACTAATTTCAAGAGCTTTTCTCATACCATGAAAATATTACTTGCCAGACAGGTGTGGTGGCACTTGGTTGTAATTCCAGCTATTTGGGAGGCCAAAGCAGGAGGAATGCAAATTTGAGGCCAGCCAGTGAGACCCTGTCTCAAGGTAAAATTTATAAAAGGGCTAGGGATGTTGCTCACTGGGAGAGCACTTGCCTAACAGGTGTGAGACCCTGGGTTCAATCCCCACTATCCTTCCGCACAACATACAGATGTTTCTTGCCGCCAAATTAAAAATAATTTATGTTTGACTGATATTATTATGTGTTAACATTGCAAATTACTCAGCCTTAAATCTAAATCAATAGTTATTCTTTGGATCTCCCCATGATATTGATTTAAAAATATATGAATTTTGCTTTTAGTTGTTCACATTGTTTTCTCCATTTTTCAAGCAGAAATTGTATTTATAAGAAATCAGAATATTCTCTGAAAGACTATTTTTCTTCTGAGTGCTGCTATTTCTATTTTTCTTAGAAATTGTGATTTCCATCCTGAAATAATGTTTTTGCTTTTTCTTTTGGGATGTTTTATTGATCATGAGGGGAAATGACCCACTGCTGGTGTATTTTATTTACTGTAAAAGTATCCTGTAGTTGAAAAGTATAACCATCTGTTGTTATATGATTTCTAAAATTAAATAGTTTACAGGAAAACACCAAATTGACATAATAGAGTCAGATTTAATGTTATGTAACATTTCTCCTCAGCCTCCCAAGTCATTATTTGAGAAGCCTAATGATTGAAGAGTTTCCATATTAATCATAAGGTTCCATAAGTACTTTTAAAGGAAATTAGCAATTCTATAAAAGTGTGGAATTTTACCTTATTTATAAATTCATTTTCACAAATTTAGGATTCTTAAACATTACATTGTTTTTCTTTAAGGAAAGAATGCAAAGTATATTTTCCTGAAGTCTATATTAAAACATTTCCTTAAATTGTATTTTAAATTTAGTGAAATTCAGCTTTATGACGCTTATAGGAAATTCTTTTAAATTTCTGAGCTATGTTTGTTTTCTGCCCGCCCCCCATTTCTACTTTTAAAAAGTAGGGTTGGCTGGGTGCAGTGGCACATTCCTGTAATCCCAGTGATTTGGAAGGATCAAAAGTTTGAGGCCAACCTCAGCAACCTAGCAAGGCTGACCTCAGTAACTTAGTGAGATCCTGTCCCAAAATCAAAAATAAAAAAGGACTGGGGATGTGGCTCAGTGGTTAAGTGCCCTTGGTTTCAATCCCTGGTACAAAAAAATGGTATGGTATGGACCACGTGCAGTGGTGCATACCAGTAATCCCAGCAACTCAGGAGGCTCAGGCAGGAGGATCACAAATTCAAGGCCAGTCTGGGCAACTTAGTTGCCCAAATAAAAAATAAAATAAATAAAAAATAAAAAGAATTGAGGGGGAAAAAACCACTAAGGAGTTAGGTTATCATTTAAGTAGTTATTTAGATTACAATTCAAATAATTTAAAGGGTTTTTTTGTTTGTTTTGTTTTTTGTTTTTGCAGTCCTATGGATTGAACCCTGAGGTGCTTTACCACTTGCTACATCCCTACATCCCTGTCCTTTTTTTTTTTTTTTTCCTTTTTGAGATAGTCTAAGTTGCTGAGTCTGATCTCAAAGATTACAATTTTGTAATTTTTGTAATCCTCCTGCTTCAGCCTCCCAAGTAGCTAGGATTACAGATATCTTAAGGAATTTAGAGTTCTGAACTTAGTTAAATCAGTATTATATTGTGTGTAACTTTATACAGTTGCTTAAATTGTTTTTTGTCCAAAGATTATCTGATGCTAGGCATTAATAGAACCAGCAACTAAATTATGTATTAATATGTAGTAAACATCATGGATTAGAATAGTGTATCTAGAACATGTTTCAGATTTTAATAGATTAAGAATTAGAAAGGTAAAATGTATGAAGTAAATATTATATGAATATGTATATTTCCTTCTTTATTTTTCTAGTCAAACTTCGCCATGGGTCGTTTTCCTAGTACATGTAGAAAGTGTTACATGCTTGATTTTGGCTTGGCTCGACAATTTACCAATTCCTGTGGTGACGTCAGACCAGTAAGATTTTTCATATTACTATTAAATATTTGATAATTAACCTATTATTTATAGTATTCTTCTTTTAAAGAAATGATAATTATGTATCAGAAAGAATGTCATTTAGCTCTGGGATGTAGCTCAGTGGAAAAAAATAGCATTTGCTAAGAAATTGCATGTAGACTTTATGATTACCTCATAGACAAATTAAGAAGTTTTATCATTGAAAGTCATTGTTTTAAAGTAATGTATATTCTAGGCAGATTCAGAATGGTCTGATAGTAAGAACATTTATTATTCCTTTGGGATTAGAGGTCTTTTTTGCAATCTGATGCCTTTCCTATGTGCTGCAATTCTTCTGCTTCAATTATTACTGCACTGTTCAATTTCAGAATTTATGTTTGGTTCTCTTTCTTGATGTTCCCTATTTAATGTGACATTATTGTCATAATTTACTTCTCTAATTAAGCTTTTTTTTAGTTCTGTGAATATATTTATAATGGCTGCTTTGAAAATCTTCATGTTGAACCCAGTACTCTCTCAGGCTTTTTTTTTTGGGGGGGGGTCCACTTTTTTCCTCATTCATGGGTCATACTTTCCTGAATCTTTGCATGCCTGGTGATTTATTGTTGGAAACTGGACATTTTCAATTTTAGGCCTGAAAGGATTATTACTGAAGGCACAACAGCACAATAAGAGAGAACGTGTGTGATAAAGAATTTGATCAAATATCAAGGGTGGAAAGATACCAGTGTAGAGAATTTCTGCTAAACTGACCTACAGGACTCTTGCTAAAACTGTACTGAGTAGGAACAACAAGTGTGCCCCCAGCTCTGGGCCTATTTGAGAAGAGATGTAGAGGAGCTTTTCCAGAGTTAGGTCAAGAAAGAAAGTCTTTGTCAGAGGCAGAATGCAAAAAGGACACTTCTGCCTCTCCAACTTCACCAGCTCAGGACTTAGACTCCTCATCAACAAGCACTGGGGATAAGAAGAAAAATGCAGAAGTCTTGCTCCTTCAAGAACAAAAGCCCTCAGTCTGAGAACTGAGAAAGGAGGTTAGCTCCATCTTCTTGGCTACAGAAGTCTGCAGGGGCTTACCCTAGTTGAGCCAGGATAGGGGAAGGAGCAGTCTTGGTGCAGATGCCACAGATGCTTGACCTTTCTTGCAAGTTTTTAGTAAAATAACTAGAGTGAAGGCCCAAGTAAAGGCTTGACCTTTCTTACAAGTTATTTTACTTTCTTATAAGTTTTCCTGAAAAGATGTTTCCTCATTTGTTTGCCTTTAGGACTATTTCTACAGGGTTTAAATGATTGCTTTTAAAATGTTTCCTAGTGTTATTGAGAAGTGGGTCAGTCAAGCTCCTTACATTGTCATGGCGACACTCAATCTCCTACTGCAATTCTTCTGATGTTTACTTTCAGCTTTCCTTTAAATTTGGTTATTGATTGTGATTAGTTTTCATTTCTGTTAGTTTAGTTGCAAAAAAGTTAAAAAAAAAACACTAGATTTTATTGGGGCAACTATCTAATAATAGTTTTATACATAAATGCAAATTGTAATTAAAGTATAGACACACGAGGAGCTTAAGTGTCTCAAATTATGGGAACCTTTCCATCTACAGAGACGGTCTTGCATTTTTTAAAGGTCATACATTAATGGATAAGAAGGCAGATAATAAACAGATTTTTATGTGACTTATTAAATTCAAGTATATATTTCTATTCTGATGATCAGATTTTAATTTATTTTTTTTCCCTCAGGTTTTAGGTTTTTTGTTTTTTCTGGTATTGGGGGTTGAACCTGGGGCTCTCTACTACTGTGCTTTATCCCCAGCCCTTTTTATTTTTAAATTTTGAGACGGGATCTTACTAAACTGCTGAGGCAAGCCTCCTGCCTCGGCCTCCTGACATTCCTTGCTGGGAGTATAGGCATGTGCACTGCACCTGGCTCAGTTTTGGTTTTTAGAACACTGCTGAATTATTGTTTATTCATTCATAAAATATATTTAGTGAATACATATTACATGTGAAGCATGTATCTAGATGCTAGAACCACAGTAGTTAACAAGAGCAAACAAAATCATGGATCTTTATGGAGGTTATATTTTAGCGACTAAGATAGATAATTTTATATAGAAATGCTACGAAGAAAAACAAAAAGCTGAATATTGACATAGAAAGTGATAGATAGTGAGGATAAGAGACTATTTTTGAAGTATAGATTAGAAAAGACCTCTAAGAAGATATTGAGTTGAAAATTGAGTGAAACACGAGAATATCTAGAGGGAGAATGTTCTAGGCAGAGGAAATAGCAAGTGCAAAGATACTCTGAGGTATAATAAGTAAACATGTTTAAGGAAGGCAGGAATGCCACTGTGACTATAGCATAGTAAAAAAAGAGTATGTAGAGAGAGACAGATTGAAGAAGCCTACAGACCCTAGATTATGTATGACTTTTAAAGAGATGGATTGTAGTCCTAAGAATGATAGGAAGCTTTAACAAAAATTTCAGAAGGGTAATTACTTAATCTGTTACATGGTCTGTTAATGAGCTAATGCTTCCTTCTTCCACTTACTCAGCAACTTGAGCCCTCATTCTGGTTATTTTACTAAGATTTGTGAACATGTTGAACTTGTTTGGGTTTCTTCTGAAAACATGCTGAACTTTCTCTTGGCCCTTAGTTGAAATGTTTATATAGCTTCTGCTGATATTCTTCCATAATTTTATATATCTTAAAAGGGTCATTGATATGATACCTTATAAAAGTGAACTTGAAACCATCAATAACTTCTTAAAGAAAATTTTATTTTAGATGATTAAAATATTTGTGCTAAAAAAAGATTTGAGGGCTGGGATTATGGCTCAGTGGTACAGTCTTGCCTAGCATGCATGGGGCACTGGGTTCAATCCTCAGCAACACATTGGGAAAAAACAAAACAAAATAAGAAACACAAACTAAATAAAGGTATTGTGTCCATCTACAATTGCAAATATTAAAAAAAAAGATTTGAGTAGATATATCATCAAAGAAGAGATATAGATGACAAATAATGATATTCAGCATCATTTGTTATTAGGTAAATGCAAGTTGAAACCACTGTGAGATACCACTATACACCAATTAGATGGTTAAAACAAAACCCCCCCAAAAGAAAAAAAGACGAATGCTGAGTACTCATGAGGTTGCCAGGAGCCCTTTAAAAAAATTTTTTTTTTTTTTTTTTTAATTTTGAGACAGGGTCTGGATAAATTGCTTAGGTTGACCTTGAACTTGTATCCTCCTGCCTCAGTCTCCTCCAAGTATCTGGGATTGTAGGCATGCATCACTGCACCTGACAGGCTTATATATCTGTAAGATAAATTTCTAGAAGTGAAATTGCTGGGTCAAGGAGAAGATACACATTTGCAATTTTGATAAATATTAGTAAATTGCCATCAACTAGAGAAGTTTTAAGAGATTGCCTTTTCTTTTTTTATATACATTTATTTTATTTATTTATTTTTATGTGGTGCTGAGGATCGAACCCAGGGCCTCGAATGTGCTGGGCAAGCACTCTACCTCTGAGCCATAGCCCCAGCTGAAGAGACTGCCTTTTCAAAAACCAATAAAATGCTGCCTAGTCATAAGACTTTTTCTTCTTCCCTCCTAGTAAATGGAATTAATCCTTACCACTTCTGAGCTTTTGTAGTTGTACTTTGCTAATGGTATTCATTACAATCTGCTTTGAATTAGAATTATTTGAATATATTGAACTATTTGCAATTCCCCAATGGGGTTTGAGTTGCTTTACTATATTAAATAAATAAGGTGATTGAATTTCTTTTACTTGGTATTATTTCTTTGATAAGTTACATTAAGATTTATCTAAACAGTTGATCTCTGTTCAACTGGATTTCAGTCTTAGCAGAAGTCAGGGCAGAGCTAGGTCAATGATACTTGGAAATGGGAAGAATCTCCTGGCCTTATCTTGGTTAGAATCCATCATAGGGAAGTCTAGTTGCCTAATTAAACTGGGCATGAGGTTGCAGAATGTGGTAATAGGTCCAGAGATTTTCATCCTGCCAATTATTAGAATGAAAATAATTGGACAAAATTGCATGCTACAAAAAACAGTTTTTGTGTTAGCTGAGGGCTATGTAAGTTAATGAACAAAAATAATACAACCTTTACTGGGCATGGTGGCGCATGCCTGTAATCCCAGCAGCTCAGGAGCCTGAGGCAGGAGGATCAAGAGTTCAAAGCCAGCCTCAGCAGAAAGCTAGATGCAAAGCAACTCAGTGAGACCCTGTCTCTAAATAAAAAATAAACTAAAATAAAATAAAAAATAGGGCTGGAGATGTGGTTCAGTCATCAAATGTCCCTGAGTTCAATACCTGGTACCCAAGAGAAAAAGAAAAAGAAGAAAAGAAAAGAAAAATACAACCTCTGAAATGTTATTTACTGAAAACTATTGATAGTAGCCTTTCATATATCCTTTTAGGTGTTTTCAAAGAGAAATCTTTGACCTCAAGAGTTTCATTAACCAAGTTGGACTATTAGATATTGTTCCCACCCTCCCTCCCTCCCTTCCTTTCTTCCTTCCTTGGTGTTGCTAGGAATTGAGCCCAGGGCCTCACACATGCTATGCCAGCACTTTACCACTGATATATATCCCTAGCCCAAGATATTCTTGTTACTCATGTTGTAGGAAAATGTTGAGACCTACTAACTATGATTGTTAATAACTGGCAGCTAAAACAGTGAAGGAGATTTTAAGAGATTGCAGGAACTTTTGATTACTAAGACATGTTATTAGAGATTATTTTGAAATTCTGTGACTCTTCAGGGCACTGACTTGATCCCTATAAAGCAGTAGAATGATTTTAAGTTGAAAAATCTTACTTTGATGCCTGGTTTTATTGCTTACTGAGATTCAGAGACTGTTTCTATGTTTGTAAAATGAGCTGGACAGAGTTTTCACAAAGAGTTTATATCCTGTGTAATGAAAGAAGATAGGCAATAAATTAAAATATAAACAGACAATATGGTAAAATTATAAATAAAATTGATTTCAGTTAGTAAAAGGTGTTATTAAAAATATAGCAGAATGGGGCTGGGGATGTGGCTCAGGCGGTAGCGCGCTTGCCTGGCATGCGTGTGGCCCGGGTTCGATCCTCAGCACCACATACAAAGATGTTGTGCCCGCTGATAACTAAAAAATAAATATTACAATTCTCTCTCTCTACCTCTCTCTACCTCTCTCTCTTTAAAAAAAAACAATAAATAAATAAAGTTTCAGTTATGAAGGAAAAAAAAATATAGCAGAATATGATGCAGCTAGGCAGGGTGGTGCATGATTGTAACCCCAGCAACTTGGAAGGCTGAGGCAGGAGAATCACAAATTCAAGGTCAAAGTCAGCCTCAGCAACTCAGTGAGATCCTGTCTTAAAATAAAATATAAAAAGGGCTATAGAGTTGGAGATACAGTAAAGTACCCTTGGATTGAGCCCCCCCTGCAAAAAAAAAAAAAAAAAGAGTAGCACTTAAGCAGAGTCTTTTCTATGGAATAGAAGAGATAGCCATGGGAGGCATGCAGGGAGATGACATTTTAAATAATAACAAGTGCAAAGTCTTGAGCTAGAAAGAAAACAGTGATAGAAGAAAACTATAGTAAATCTGTTGTGGAAGAAGACAAGTGCTAAATTATGGAAAGTCTTGTAGGCTAAATAAAGTGTTTGGACTTTATTCAAAGTTGCACTCCTCAAGGGCCAGTATCAGGTATTCATGTTTTACTTTATTCCCAGTACTTGGTACATACTAAGTAACCAGTAATTTTAATTTTTTTTATCAATGGATACAACTTTAGTTAAAAGGCAGATAGAGGACAATACAGTGCGGGGAGGTAAAAGGCTCATATCTTGAATACAAAGGTAAGGAAACTATATTATTCTCTAGGTAGTGGAATACTGGTGATGGTTTTCAGTAGGCAAGGAAATTGATGCTGTGATGTTTAGCATGGTTAATGTGGCA
Organism: Callospermophilus lateralis; assembly: GCF_048772815.1. Lineage (NCBI taxonomy): Eukaryota > Metazoa > Chordata > Mammalia > Rodentia > Sciuridae > Callospermophilus > Callospermophilus lateralis. The sequence continues at coordinate 89,358,669 of NC_135307.1, read as the reverse complement.
GTAGTAAATAAGATGCATGGTAGAGGCAGGAGATGGACGTTGGCCAAAAGCAAGTTGGAAGTTATTGCAAAGGATCAGCCATGCCATGGTGAGAGCTGTGGGTTCAGTTGTGAGGATTCTTGGAAGGAAGACTTGAGAGCTGGCCACCTGCTCATGAAGTAGTCACATGTGATGTGAGGACCAGGAAGTAGCCCTGGGTCTAAATTTGCTTTCCTTTCAGTCCACCAGCACCACAGTGCTATCTTATGGTCCTCTAATAAAAATAAACAAGTAAGCAAAGTTGCATATTCTCAACATTGCTCTCATAATACCTTTAATGTAGGAAAGAAGTGGTGCATGATGAGGCTTCCAAAGAGTATTGTCCTCGGTCATGGATCCCATTTTTTTTTTTTTATTGTTCAAAACATTACAAAGTTCTTGACATATTTCATACATTTGATTCAAGTGGATTATGAACTCCCATTTTTACCCTATATACATAATGCAGATTCATATCGGTTACACATCCACTTTTTTACCTACTGCCATACTAGTGTATGTTGTATTCTGCTGCCTTCCCTAACCTCTACTATGTCCCCCTCCCCTCCCCTTCCCTCCCCTCCCCTTCCCTCCCCTCCCATCCCCTCCCTTCCCGTCTTCTCTCCCTACCCCATCTACTGTAATTCATTTCTCTTTCTTGTTTTTTTCCCCCCTTTCCCCTCACTTCCTCTTATATGTAATTTTGTGTAACAATGAGGGTCTCCTTCCTTTACCATGAAATTTCCCTTCTCTCTCTCTTTCCCTCCCCCCTCTCATCCCTGTTTAGTGGTGATCTTCTCATGCTCTTCCTCTCTATTCTGTTCTTAGTTGCTCTCCTTATATCAAAGAAGACATTTGGCATTTATTTTTTAGGGATTGACTAGCTTCACTTAGCATAATCTGCTCTAGTGCCATCCATTTCCCTGCAAATTCCATGATTTTGTCATTTTTTAGTTCAGAGTAATAATCCATTGTGTATAAATGCCACATTTTTTTAATCCATTCATCTAATGAAGGGCATCTAGATTGGTTCCACAGTCTAGCTATTGTGAATTGTGCTGCTATGAACATGGATGTAGCAGTGTCCCTATAGCACGCTCTTTTAAGGTCTTTAGGGAATAGTCCAAGAAGGGGAATAGCTGGGTCAAATGGTGATTCCATTCCCAGCTTTCCAAGGAATCTCCATACTGCTTTCCAAATTGGCCGCACCAATTTGCAGTCCCACCAGCAATGTACAAGTGTACCCTTTTCCCCACATCCCCGCCAGACTCTGAGAAGTGTCTGTTCAGGTCCTTGGCCCATTTGTTGATTGGGTTATTTGTTATCTTATTGTCTAATTTTTTTGACTTCTTTGTATACTCTGGATATTAGGGCTCTATCTGAAGTGTGAGGAGTAAAGATTTGTTCCCATGATGTAGGCTCCCTATTTACCTCTCTTATTGTTTCTCTTGCAGAGAAAAAACTTTTTAGTTTAAGTAAGTCCCATTTGTTGATTCTTGTTATTAACTCTTGTGCTATGGGTGTCCTATTAAGAAATTTGGAGCCCGACCCCACAGTCTGTAGGTTGGAGCCAACTTTTTCTTCTATCAGACGCAGAGTCTCTGATTTGATATCAAGCTCCTTGATCCATTTTGAGTTAACTTTTGTGCATGGCGAGAGAAAGGGATTCAGTTTCATTTTGTTGCATATGGATTTCCAGTTTTCCCAACACCATTTGTTGAAGATGCTATCCTTCCTCCATTTGATGCTTTTAGCCCCTTTATCAAATATAAGATAGTTGTAATTTTGTGGATTGGTTTCTGTGTCCTCTATTCTGTACCATTGGTCCACCCGCCTGTTTTGGTACCAGTACCATGCTGTTTTTGTTACTATTGCTCTGTAGTATAGTTTGAAGTCTGGTATAGCCATACCGCCTGATTCACACTTCCTGCTTAGCATTGTTTTTGCTATTCTGGGTCTTTTATTTTTTCATATGAATTTCATGATTGCTTTCTCTATTTCTACAAGAAATGCCGTTGGGATTTTGATTGGCATTGCATTAAACCTATAGAGAACTTTTGGTAATATCGCCATTTTGATGATGTTAGTTCTGCCTATCCATGAACAGGGTACATTTTTCCATCTTCTAAGATCTTCTTCTATTTCTCTCTTTAGGGTTTTGTAGTTTTAATTGTATAAGTCTTTCACCTCTTTTGTTAGGTTGATTCCCAAGTATTTTTTTTTTTTGAGGATATTGTGATATTGTGATATTTCCATTTCAGAAGTTTTGTTGCTGATATACAGGAATGCCTTTGATTTATGTGTGTTGATTTTATATCCTGCCACTTTGCTGAATTCATTTATTAATTCTAGTAGTTTCTTTGTAGACCCTTTTGGGTCTTCTAGGTATAGAATCATGTATTCTGCAAATAGTGATAATTTAAGTTCTTTTTTTCCTATTTTTATGCCTTTAATTTCTTTCATCTGTCTAATTGCTCTGGCTAGTGTTTCGAGGACTATATTGAATAGAAGTGGTGATAGGGGGCATCCCTGTCTTGTTCCAGATTTTAGAGGGAATGCCTTCAATTTTTCTCCATTCAGAATGATGCTAGCCTGAGGCTTAGCATAGATAGCTTTTACAATGTTGAGGTAAGTTCCTGTTATCCCTAGTTTTTCTAATGTTTTGAACATAAAGGGATGCTGTCCTTTATCAAATGCTTTTTCTGCGTCTATCGAGATGATCATATGGTTCTTATCTTTGAGTCTATTGATGTGGTGAATAACATTTATTGATTTCCGTATATTGAACCAGTCTTGCATCCCAGGGATAAATCCTACTTGATCATGGTGCACAATTTTTTTGATGTGTTTTTGTATCTGATTCACCAGAATTTTATTGAGGATTTTTGCATCTAGGTTCATTAGAGATATTGGTCTGTAGTTTTCTTTCTTTGAGGTGTCTTTGTTTGGTTTTGGAATCAGGGTGATGTTGGCCTCATAGAATGAATTTGGAAGTTCTCCCTCTTTTGCTATTTCCTGAAATAACTTGAAAAGTATTGGTTTTAATTCTTCTTTAAAGGTTTTGTAAAACTCCGCTGTATACCCATCCAGTCCTGGGCTTTTCTTGGTTGGTAGTCCTTTGATTGCTTCTTCTATTTCATCCATTGAAATTGGTCTGTTCAAATTGTATGTATCCTCCTGATTCAGTCTGGGCAAATCACATGACTTAAGAAATTTATCCATGTCTTCACTATCTTATATTTTATTGGAATATAGGTTTTCAAAATAATTTCTAATTGTCTTCTGTATTTCTGTAGCATCTGTTGTGATATTTCCTTTTTCATCTCGTATGTTAGTAATTTCAGTTCTCTCTCTTCTTCTCTTTGTTAGCATGGCTAAGGGTCTGTCGATCTTATTTATTTTTTCAAAGAACCAATTTTTAGTTTTGTCAATTTTTTCAATAGTTTCTTTTGTTTCGATTTCATTGATTTCCGCTCTGATTTTAATTATTTCTTGCCTTCTGCTATATTTGCTGTTGTTTTGTTCTTCCTTTTCTAGGGCTTTGAGATGAAGTGTGAGCTCATTTATTTGTTGGTTTTTTCTTTTTTTGAGGAATGACCTCCAGGCAATGAATTTCCCTCTTAAAACTGCTTTCATTGTGTCCCATAGATTCCGATATGTTGTGTCTGTATTTTCATTTGTCTCTAAGAATTTTTTGATTTCCTCCTTTATGTCTTCTGTATCCCATTGATCATTCAGTAACATATTGTTCATTTTCCATGAGATGTATGACTTTTCCTTCCTTCTTTTATCGTTGATTTCCATTTTCATTCCATTATGATCAGATAAAATGCATGGTATTATCTCCTCCCCTTTATATTTACTGAGGGTTGCCCTATGGCATAATATATGGTCTATTTTTGAGAAGGGTCCATGTGCTGCTGAGAAAAAGTATATCCACTTGATGATGGTTGATATATTGTATATATGTCAGTTAAGTCTAGGTTATTGATTGTGATATTGAGTTCTATAATTTCTTTATTCAACTTTTGTTTGGAGGATCTGTCCAATGGTGAGAGAGGTGTGTTGAAGTCACCCATAATTATTGTGTTGTGGTCTATTTGATTCTTGAACTTGAGGAGAATTTTTTTTATGAATGTCGCAGCACCATTATTTGGTGCATAAATATTGATAATTTTTATGTCTTGTTGGTGAATGGTTCCTTTTAACAGTATATAATGTCCTTCCTTATCCCTTTTGATTAACTTAGTCTTGAAGTCGATTTTATTCGATATGAGGATGGCCACCCCTGCTTGCTTAAGAGGACCGCGTGCGTGGTATATTTTTTCCCAACCTTTCACCTTCAGCCTGTGTATGTCTTTTCCAATCAGATGTGTCTCCTGGAGGCAGCATATTGTTGGATTTGTTTTTTTAATCCATGTTACCAGCCTATGTTGCTTTATTGGAGAGTTTAAGCCATTAATGTTTAGAGTTACTATTGATATATGGTTTGTACTTCCAGCCATGTTTGATTATTTATCTTTTTTTTTAAATTTAGTTTGTTTCTCCATGATTAGCTTTCCCCCCGCCCTCTGTCTTACTGAGTCACTTCCCACTGATTGTTTTGGTTATTGTTTTTCATTTCTTCCTCGTGTAATGTTTTGCTCAAGATGCTTTGCAGTGCTGGTTTTCTGGCTGCAAATTCTTTTAATTTTTGTTTATCATGAAAGATTTTTATTTCGTTGTCGTACCTGAAGCTTAATTTTGCTGGATACAGAATTCTTGGTTGGCATCCATTGTCTTTCAGTGTTTGAAATATGTTGTTCCAGGATCTTCTCACTTTCAGCGTCTGTGATGAAAAATTCGTTGTTAACCTTATTGGTTTACCCCTGAATGTAATCTGCCTCCTTTCTCTTGTAGCTTTTAATATTTTCTCTTTGTTCTGTATATTGGATATCTTCATAACAATGTGTCTTGGCGTTGGTCTACTGTGATTTTGTATGCTCGGTGTCCTATATGCATCTACAATTTGTACAACCATTTTTTTTTTTTTTTATGTCTGGAAAGTTTTCTATAATTATTTCATTCAACAGGTTGTCCATTCCCTTGGTTTGACCCTCTATGCCTTCCTCTATCCCGATGACTCTTAAGTTTGGTTTTTTTATGTTATCCCATGTCTCTTGGATGTTTTTCTTGTGATTTTTTACCAGCCTTCCTGAGATGGCTAGACTCTTTTCAAGATGATATATTTTGTCTTCATTATCTGACATTCTGGCTTCTACTTGCTCCACTTTGTTGGTGATATTCTCAATTGAGTTTTTAATTTAGTTTATAGTTTCCTTCATTTCTAAAATTATTGTTTGATTTTTTAATAATCTCTATCTCCTGATAAAGATGCTTATTTGCTTCTTTTATTTTATTTATTTTATTTCATTTTCAATGAGTTCTTTGATTGTTTGAATTTGCTGTCTCATATCCTCTCTAAGATTCCATTCCATCTGTCTAAGGTATTCTTTGAGTTCTTTATTTGGCCATTTTTCTGATGCTTCTAGGTCCTCCTGTACATTTCGGCTGTCCTGCATTGTTTGTACTCCTTTTCTTCCTTGCTTTTTCATGCTGCTTATGTTACTTCCTGCTCTGTTTGACTGCTAAGTTACTGTTTACTCCTATAAATTTATTTGGTTTTGTGTGTCTCTGGGGTCTCTCTTTTGTGATGGGAGACTATGACTAGAGATGATGAGTTTTGTTGCACTTTAATGTAGATTCATTCGTTTCCTAAACTGTGTACGGATTCTGATGGCATATAGCGGTCTGCGGTTTGGTCTTGGGACTTATATTTAGGTTGAATGATGTGATGGTACTGAGGTTAGTATCTCTTGGCAACCTTGGAAGGTTGCTCTACTGACGAGGGATATTAACAGGAGAATGGTCTGGAGTATTTGGGGGAAGTTAAGGTCTTGGTAGCACTATATAACGTCTTGGAACATTGACCTATACATGTTTAGTAAATTAGACATAAAAAGCATCGTATTGCTTGTGAGGTAAGGTGTTAGAAGGGAAGGAAAGAAGTCACTAAAGAGAATGAGAGTAAACAGAATTCCAGGAAAGGGGAATAAGGAAATTGATAAGAAATGAAAATACAAAAAAAATAGAGAATAAAAAAGAAAAAAAATTTTTAAAAAAATCAAAAAAGTGATAGTAAAAAATAAATACATAATACAGAAAATATTTTAAAAAATTAAAAAAGAAAAAAAATTAAAATTAAAAATTAAAAAAAAAAATTAAAAATGCAGTCTTAGAGTTCGATTAACTTCTCTTCCAGCAGGTGGAGCTGTGCCCACTGGGCCAAGCTTCTCCTCTCAGTGCACGGGAACCAATCACTGTGCAGCAATCACTGTCCTCCTCCCGTCTGGGCGGGTCTCCACTCCTGAGTGTCTCCGGCTGTTTCTTGTGTCTAGTCACCCCACCACTGGCCCTGTTCACAGGTGACGCTCACCACAGTACTGGCTACACACCAGGTCTGCTGCTCACAGGAGCCCTATCTTCTTGAACAACTGGGCACCCTATCCCTGCTTGCTAATCCCTCAGCCCCTAAGGTTGTGGAGATTGGGGCTGAGAGCCCTCGTCGTATTTTGCTTGCCCTCCGGTAGCCATGCCCCCAGGAGCTGGTGCAAGAGACCTCAGTTGTCTGTGCTGGTGGGAGTGGTAGCCCGGGGGTCCCAAGCCACGGGTCCTGTGCCACTCCTGGATCCCTTGGTCTGACTATCACGCTCTCGGGAGAGCTGGGAGGGGCCCTTGAGGTTTACCCGCTGTGTGGAGTGGGGGGGGCTAGGGGATTACACACCTGTCGCCGCTGGTATCAATGAAGTTATCTCCTCTGCCGCTTTCTGGTGACATCAGATCTCTGCCATGTTGGTATCCCATGCGAATGGCAGCATTTCGTTCCCTTTTCCGGGTGACCAAAGCAACGGGTGGGTCCTGACCGGCCCTCTCAAGCCCCGTCTCAATCCTGTTGCCACTGCCTATGAAGGCTCAGTTGGTATTTACCTCCACAGTATTCAGCAGGACCCGGACTGAGAAGTAGTTTCCGTGGGTTCTTTAGCCCTGAGCCAGAGCAGTTTGTCTGCGAGACACAGGCGAACGGGAGCCGGAATTCGGCCACTCCGGGCTTGGTGTGTGTTCTGATAGGAGCAGGCTCCGAGAAGCAGTTTCCGCGGGTTCTTTAGCACTGAGCCTGAGCAGTATGCCTGCGAGACGCAGGTGAACGGCAGCCTGAAATTACCTGTTCTATAGCTGAATGAGCTGCAATCAGTCAAAAACAGGCGATGGTGACATCAGCTCTCCAAGATGGTCAGTAATTTGAATTTTTATTGTGTAAGTTGCATACATAGGTAAGGTACAAATTGCCACTATCTTTGGATTACATTTGAATGAAATAGCCAAGATATAAAAAGGTTGGCATCTGAGGTTTTTCCTTGTGGTCTTTTTAAAAAATATTTATTTTTTAGTTATAGTTGGACACAATACCTTTATTTTATTGATTTATTTGTGGTGCTGAGGATCGAACCCAGGGCCCCGAATTTGCTAGGCAAGAGCTCTACCGCTGAGCCATAACCCCACGCCTTCCTTGTGGTCTTACTATATATATTTATAATCAGAGCCTGTTATTACCATGATGCTTGGCATCATTCTGGTATATGAAAACATTTAATGTTTTCTGAATGTGAAGAGTTGCATATAGGTCATAAATGCCTTTGTGTGTGTGTGTGTGTGTGTGTGTGTGTGTGTGTGTATGTATGTGTATGTATGTGTTAGGGAATCCAACCTAGGGCTTTTTACTGCTGAGCTACATCCCTAGCTCAATGCCAACACATTTTAAAATGAAAGTAGAAAAAAAAAGAACTGAAATAAAATTAACAAAAACATCAGTTTTTTTAAAGGTGTGATTTAGAAATACTCTAATTTTCTATAATTTCATAACAGAAAGTTATAGTGTTTTATTGTGATGGGTAATGTACAAGTTTTCTCCATGTTTTTATTGGCTCAGTTGTACTAAACTGTTGCTATTTGAAGTTGATTTATTATTTTTGCTTGGCTTTGTTGTAGCCTCGAACTGTGGCAGGCTTTCGAGGGACAGTTCGTTATGCATCAATCAATGCTCATCGGAACAGAGTAAGTATCTGAACCAGAGTCATGTCTGTGTAAGAATGCTTATGGCTTGAATCAGATTACTTCTTCACATTACAGTACAAAGGTGTAGAAAGTGCTTGGGAGCAGGAGATCCCTTTTATAGCTATAAATCTACCTGAATGCTAGTTCTAATTCACTTTTTGTGTGGTATTCATGGTAAAATAGTTCATAATACTGATGACTGGTAAGGTGTACAGTGGATAAAAGCAGCTGAATAGAAAATAAAATTGGAGCCAAGTGAGGTGGCCATTACCAGGGACTGGGTAGGCTGAGGCAGAATGATTTCGAGTACAAGGCCAGCCTCAGTAACTTAGCAAAGCCATTTAGTCAGACTGTGTTTCACCTAAGCCATTTAGTGAGACTGTGTTTCAAAATAAAAACTAAAAAGAGTTTGGGATGTAACTCAGTTGGTTAAAGACCCCTGGGTTCAATCTCCAGTATGAATAAATAAGATAGATAAGGTTCTAACATGCTTCTTTCTCTATGACCCTGATTTGATAATTGCTTAAAAAAAATACGTTCCATTTCTATTTTTATTGCTGTTTCTTAATCATAAACTTTTAATATAGTTGATGTCCAGACAATACTTGTTATTTCAAAACACTTGAACTCTAGTCACTGTTTTATTGATGTGTTCTACATTTTAATCCTTTGTTAATATTTGCTTCAGTTCTTTGAAGAAATTATTTTACTCTCTTCTTGTTCAGTAATTACTGTTGAGAAAATCTTGGTCAATTCAATTGTTGCTTTGTATTTGAATACTTTTGACATCTCTTCTTTGGTATCCTGTAGATACACTAAATGAGTCTATGTGTGAACTATTAAGTATTTATTCTGTTTGGGATTTAATTGTACTTTCTCAATCCAAATTTCCATGTCTTTCATTGATTCTGGAAGATTCCAGATTATTTAGGTATTCCATCTTTCCTTTTCTCTGTATACTCTTTTCCTCAAATCTCTAAATTTATGTATGTTAAATCTTCTTACTGTGTCCTCCATGCTTCTTAAATTTAATTTCAGGCTTTCATTGAGTTAATTTCTGTCATTTTAGTTTTTATTTCTAGATGATCTTTTTTGATCCCTTTTCAAATCTGGTTGTTTGAATATTGTTTGTTGATAGAATATGTTTCTCATGACTTTGATTTCATTTTTGTCTTCTTCTTTTTCTTTCTTTCTTTCTTTCTTTTTTTTTTTTTTTTTTTGGTACTGAGAATTGAACCCAGGGCATTCTGCCACTGAGCTATATCACCCCCCCACCCCACCCCCCGCCCTTTATTATTTTTTGAGACATTGTCTTGCTAAGTTGCCCAGTCTGGCCTTTAACTTGGAATCCTCCTGCTTTATCCTCCTGAGTCCCTGGGATTACCAGGTGTACCACTGCGCCCAACTCATTTAAACATTTTAAAGTCTTGTTTCATATTCTGTGTCCTGTAATTCCATTTTCATACCTGCTGCTGGGTATTGAACCCAGTAGTGCTCTACCCCACTGAGTTACATCCCTAGCCTTTTAATTTTTTATTTTATTTTAGGTATTTATTTTCTCTTTCAGGTGCTGGAGATTGAACCCAGGGGTACTCTACCACTAAGCCACCTCACCAGCCCTGTTTTCCTTTGTTTATTTTGAGAGAGGGTCTTGCTAAGTTGCTGAGGCTTGCCTAGAACTTGCCATCCTCCTGCTTCAGCTTCCAGAGCTGCTGAAATTAGAGGCATATGGGCTACCATGCCTACCTTAGGATATTCTTTATATAAAAAAATTCAATATGTAAATATTTCCATATAGATTGCTGTATAGCTATGTAGATACAAAGATATATTTACCAGACAGTTTTATGGGAAATTCATTTAAAATTTTATAACTTATAATGAAACACAATGGTTAGCTCTTCAACAATAATACACTCAGAAGAACTGGTAATGTAATGTGACTGAATTCTGTTTTGTTTATGAAGGAAATGGGAAGACATGATGACCTTTGGTCCTTATTCTACATGTTGGTTGAGTTTGTGGTTGGTCAGCTGCCTTGGAGGAAAATAAAAGACAAGGTAATTTTGAAAACAGTGATGTCAATTTTGATTCAGGAAAGAAAAAATTGCTCTTTAGTAGGCATTTTATTGAAAATGTACTTACTGAACATTACATAACATGTACATGTATTTAAACATTCATAGTATCTCATTAACATGTATAATTTTTTGTTTTTCTGTGTCAATTAAAATGTCAATTTAAATTTTAAAACAAGAAAATACTTATACTTACATATAAGACTTAAAATCTTCAAGTATTTTTTCCTATATCTCAATATATATATTTTTCTCATTGTGAGCTGATATAATTAATATTATTACTATTTTTTGTTTTGTTTTTTTGGTAGTACTAGGAATTAAATCCCAGGGGCACTCTACCACTGAACTACATCCCCAGCCCTTTTTATTTTTTTATTTTGAGACAGGGCCTTGCTAAATTGCTCAGGCTGACCTCAAACTTGAGAACCTCCTCCCTGACCTTTTTGAGTAACTGGGATTACAATTACTATGTGCCACCCTGCTGGCTAATGTTATGACTTTTTTTTTTTTTAATGTTCATAGAGAAAAGACACTAATGTGTCACTACAGTCATTGTTTCTGATTTGATTTATAGCTTTCCTTCTCAGTATTTTTTTGTGTGTGTGTGGTGCAGTGGGTGCTGCTGGGGATTGAACCTAAAACATGTTGAGAACATGCTATTATCACTGAACTATACCCCTAACCCTTCCTTCTTTTAATTTCACTGATTCTCTCTGTTTTCCTAAGTCAAGTGAACTTTTAGTTTTTAATTGTCACGTTTGATATCAAAATTATGAATGTGTTGATAAGGAAAAATAGACTGGATTTAAGGTACTCTTTTGGAGATTATTACATTTGCTTATGCAGTATTCAGTGTTACTCTTGATTCTGCATAGTTTTTTTTTTTTTTCTTGCTTTAAAGCACTAGGCAGTAAGCTGTTAGTAAGATCTCCATTCTTGCTTTATAATTACCTACTATCATATTCCCTTGTACGTTCCCTTGAAATTATTACTGAGGGACTTGTACTGCTATTGCATAGCTGCCAAGAGAAATTGACTCTGGTTTCTTTTCTCTTTACTTCCCAGGAGCAAGTAGGTTCTATCAAAGAGAGGTATGACCATAGGCTCATGTTGAAACATCTCCCTCCAGAATTCAGCCTCTTTCTGGACCATATCTCATCTTTGGATTATTTTACAAAACCAGACTACCAGGTAACTATCTCTGTGAGTTCTGTGTGTTAATTCTTCTTTCTCTCTTAGTCTTTGTCTTCACTCATTGTAGCTTTGAAGATATTATAAAATAAGTTTGGAGGGGACCCTAGAATAATACTGTTTTATGTAGTCTGAGAAATGTGATGAAATTAACTGATGATGAGTGTGGGTGTTTCTGTTTTTCTTCTGGATGAACCTACTTCATTTGTTTTGTACCAGATTTTACTGTTCCTGATGTAATCATCCTAGTGTATGGAACTGCCAGTCATTCAAATTATGTAAATTCTATTGCTTATCTGCTGATAAGAAGGAAATGTCCCGCTAGATAATGTATCTGCCAAGGGCTTGAGGGCTGCTTTGCTATGGGACACTCGTCAGTGAATTATTTCCTTAGAGCATCAGTTAATCAGGTGAATTTATTTGCACCTTCTAAGGATTGACTAGATTTATCACAAATTGCATCCCAAATTCCATCCAGCTATATTTCAGAAGATTTTGGTCAGGGATTAATGCAAAATACTTGCTGCCACTGAAAACATACATGAAACCACACATATATTAATTAATTAATAATAACAACATGTATTAGTATATCATTTTTATTTACAAAGGAAAACACAGACTTTGTTACCTGTTAATGGAAGTGCTCAATTCTTTTTTTTTCCCCTCCAATAATGGGGATGGAATTCTGGCATCCTCTATTACTGAGCTATGCCCCCAGCCTTCTCACTCCCCCTATTTAAAAAGTTTTGATATAGGGTCTTGCTAAGCCTCAGCCTCCAAGTAATTGAAATTGTAAGTATGTGCCAACATGCCCAGCAGAAGTTTTAAATTCTAAAGTGGTATCAGTGACCAGTCAAGACACTAGGAATACTTATAACACAATGAATTTATTTGCACATAGTAATTATTTCTCTGTGAAATTGCAGCTTTTTAATAAGATATACAGGATTCAAAGGGGAGAGGCAATGGTAACTTTGGGTCCTTCAGTGGATATGCCTATTTTTATTATAAACTGTAAATAGACTGTCTACAAATTGAGAAAATACGTTGTACTTGGGTTGTTTTGGAATGTTTCTTATATTGTCATTTTATTTCTGTTTTCTAAAATGTAGAGAATTTACATTTTATTACTTTTAACAAAGTAGTGAAATTATATCTGTTAGACTAGACTCAAGAGGAGATGAAAAATGTTCCAACTTGCCCATCTTGGATGCTAATAATTTTATTGACAAAGGTTGTTGGGAGTATAAGAGTTTAAGGATTTTGATCATGTTTGCTTCTTAGTTAGGCCTGTAATCTAAAGAATACTATCATATTTACCAGCTAATGTTGGAAACTTACAACTAAGTTAGCAAATTTTTATTTTCAAGTTTTTCATTTGGACATTCTGTTCTTTTAAAAAAAATGTACTCTTCATCATTATTATTAATTTTTTGTGGTGCTGGGGATTGAAACCAAGGCCTAAAATGTGCTAGGCAAGTACTCTACCACTGAGCTATAAACCTAACTCATTTGGACAATCTTTAAGGAACTCCTCCATCACTTAATAACACAACAAAGTATAATTATTTTCCTATGTTTAGAAGAGAGAAAGCAGGCATAACATTTTCTTTGTTTCATACAATTTATAAATAATCTGGTTCTTTTGTGCTCTCTCATCTTTCAAAGCAATGAATGGGAACAGAAAACAGGTGGACAAGAGAATGATAACTGGGAAAAAGATATTGATGTAAATTCTGATGGCTGTTATAAGTGAGATATCAGGTCCAAAAATGTCTAGGCTTATCTTTTTTTTTTTTTTTTGTAGTACTGGTATTTGAACCTAGGGCCTTGCACATGCTAGACAAGCATTCTACCGCTAAGCAACACCTCAGCCCTTCTTAAAATTTTTACTTTTGAAACAGGGTCTGTCTGAGTTGCCCAGGTTGTTCTCCAATTTGCAGTCCTCTGTCTCAGCCTCACAAGTAACTGGGATTATAGGTATGCACCGCTATGTATGGCAGAACTTTTCAGTTTCTTTCTTATGCTTCCCACTCAGAATCTTGCTGTGGTCTTCATTTTGAGAAATATCACTCTACTCTGACTTTGAATTCCCTTGTGAACTAATGATGTCTGTGTGTCTCATTTTACAGTTTAAAATTAATTGCTGAATTTGATTTTAATTACCATTCTTTCAAAATTTTAAATTCCTCATGAGACAACCAGCATAGATAAAATCAATAACAACCCTCCTCAGCAATAAGTAAAAGGCATTACAGTGTTTAGCATGACTGACTCCTAACTATATCAAAGAACAAATAGCGATATGTCTCAAGTTTGCATATTCTGAGCTAATACCAAAATAAATATGAATAATAAAAATTATCAACTTCCATTTTGAATGTATATTTTTATAAATCTTTAAAAATAATAATAAAGATTTTTTAAAGTGTTGAATTGGGAAGTTACATCAAGGTTATTTGTACTTAGTATTATGTCTGAATCTGTCTTCCTAACCAGCTTTTAAATCTTGGAGAAACAATGATGTCTTATTTTTTTATTCCACACTATACCTGGCACCCTGATTTTCAACAAACATTAGGTAAATTTAGTTGAATCTTAATTTAGACCTCTGTGTGGGAAATGTAAGAAAAATCTAAGTATAGTGAATAGTATTTTCTGCTTGTTAAACTAAGGTGGAGGTTTCAGAATTATAACCAAGATTAAAGCATTATCTTAAATATTTATCTTATTATAAATACTGTTTATATTATTAAATTATGAAATATTATGAGACAAAATGTTGGACCCCAGAATCCACACAGATGATAAATTGAATATAACTACACATGCAGGTACATACACATGCGCGTGTGCACGCGCGCGCGCACACACACACACACACAAAACCACTAATGAATGCATTTAAAATAGGTGCGATTTGACAAGGTCTGTGGATTTTATTAAGATTGTTTTCCTGAGTTTGGTATTATACTTTGGTTATTTAGGTATTACTGTTTGGGGGAATTGGACGAAGGGACCTTTCTGAACTATTTTTGAAACTTAGAATGAATCTTTAATTATTTCATATTAAATGTTAAAGTTCTGGACCAACATTTTCAGATATATAATAGTGACAAAACACTTCCATCTTATTTGGCCGTCTTATAAGTAGGTCCTTTTAAAATCTTTAAAAAAATTTTTTTATTCTAATTTTTATTCTATATGATAGCAGAATGCATTACAATTCATATTACACATATAAAGCACATTTTTTCATATCTCTGGTTGTATACAAAGTATATTCACACCAACTTGTGTCTTCATACATGTTCTTTGGATAATGATGTCCCTGTCATTCCATCATCATTTCTAACCCCATGCCTCCTTCTTACCCCTCCAACCCCTCTGCCCAAACCAAAGTTTGTCTATTCCTCCTATGCTCCCCCTCCTACCCCACTAGGAATCAGCCTCTTTATATCAGAGAAAACATTTGGCATTTAGTTTTTTGGGGTTGGCTAACTTAGCATTATCATCTTGAACTCCATCCATTTACCTGCAAATGCCATGATTTTTTTCTCTTTTATTACTGAGTAATATTCCATTGTGTATATATGCCACATTTTTTTTTATTCATTCATCTTCTGAAGGGCACCTAGGTTGGTTAGCTATTGTGAATTGTGCTGCTATAAACATTGATGTGGCTGTGTCCCTGTAGTATGCTGTTTTTAAGACATTTGGGTATAGACCAAGGAGAGGGATAGCTGTGTTAAATGGTGGTTCCATTCCCAGTTTTCCAAGGAATCTCCATATAGCTTTCCATATTTGCTGTACCAATTTGCAGTCCTACCAGCAACGTATGAGTGTGCCTTTTCCCCCCACACTCTCGCCAATACCTATTGTTATTTGTATTCTTAATAGCTGCCGTTCTGACTGGAGTGAGATGAAATCTTCAAGTAGTTTTGATATGTATTTCTCTAATTGCTAGAGATGATGAACATTTTTCACATATTTGTTGATTCATTGTATATCATCTTCTGAGAAGTGTCTGTTCAGGTTCTTGGCCCTTTTATTGATTATTTGTTTTTTTGGTGTTTAGCTTTTTGAGTTCTTTATATACCCTAGAGATGTGTGAGGGGTAAAAATTTGCTCCCAAGATGTAGGCTCTGTATTCACCTCACGGATTGTTTCTTTTGCTGAGAAAAAAACTTTTTAATTTGAATCCATTCTATTTATTGATTCTTGATTTTAATTATTACGCTATAGGAGTCTTATTAAGGAAATTGGGGCCTAATCTGACCTGATGGAGATTAGGGCCTACTTTTTCTTATATTAAGACGCAAGGTCTCTGGTTTAATTCCTAGGTCCTTGATCCATTTTGAGTTGAGTTTTGTGAATGGTGAGAGATAGGGGTTTAATTTCATTTTGTTGTATATGAAGTTCCAAGTTTCCAAGCTCTTTTGAGAGAGGAAAATCTCTTAAGAGGTACCTGGTAAAAATCTTAGCAACCTTTTTGAATTCCATCACAATAGTTCTACCTGTAGGTGATGCTGTTACTAGTCAACTGGAAACTAAGAAATAGGATCAGATTGGATACAGAAAAACTCTGGTGACTTTACATATTATTGTCATGGTAACCCCCATCCTATAGTCTTAGACATGTTGCCTAAAACCATAAAACTTGTAGTGCCAGAAGTGGTATCTAAACTAATTTTTGACTTACTTAGAGAGATGACCACTTGCATAACAGGCACTGTAAAGTAACTGCTATTATGACTTATTAATGAAAATTCAGTGAAAGAACTGAAAAGTGATATGAAGAATAATTATTAATAATTAATAGGATCACATGATTCTGATAAAAACATAAGATATATATGATAAAGTGTTGAGGTTCTGTTAAGCATTGTATTTTTCTGCTGTAACAAATACCTGAATTTATCAACTTATAGGAGAAAAGGTTTAATTTGGCTCATAGTTTTAGAAGTCTTATTCCATTATTGTTTGGTTTTGGGATTGTGGAGCCACATCATGGTGAGAGCACATGGCAGAGCAAATTGGAAGGGGAAAGAATGGAAGAAAAATCCAAGATTCCACAATTCCCTTTTCAGATGTTGCCCCCCAGTGTTCTGTATCTTCCCACTAAGACCACCTCTTGAAAATTTACATGACCTCCCAAATAGCACTAAGTTGGTACTAAGCTTTTAACATGAAACTCTGGGGGACATTCCAGATCTAAACTAGAGCAAGCATCATTTAACAAGTTAAAAAAACTAATGAAATCTCTAATATGCACACTGTTGGTAAGCCTGAAATTTAATTATCTATTTTCTTTTTGATTCCTTCTCACTACCCCCACAAGACAGAGTCTTACTGTGTTGCCCAGGCTGGTTTCAAACTCTTAGACTCAAGGGATCCTCCTGCCCCAGACCCTGGCTGCTAGGATTACAGGCTTTGCTAAAATCAGAGGAATAAGGTAGAGAGGAAATCCAAAGGCAGACAAGTTTCATTACTCTTAATATACTTGCAGGTTTAGGAATGGGACTATTTAAATAGAGATTACATCAGAATGTAGTAATTTCCCTCCTCCTTTGGGGGATGACAGTTGTAGGATGTCTTGACTAATAACAAATTTTAGGCATAAATGGGCTGCTTGGGAAGCTAACAAATAAGAGGTTAAGTAAGAGAGTTACAAGGGGGAACCTCCCATGAAACAGGGTAGTCAAAGAAGCTCTCCTGATTCCCTCCTTAAATTCCCTCAACTCTTAAAGCAATATTTTATTTTGTCTCCTTACTAGATAAGCATCTTGAGAGCCTGAGATATTTATCTCTAAGTTTCCTCAAGAAGTTCGAACACAATAGGAAAAAGAAAAAGAAAAAAAAAAGCACAACAAGAAGTTAGAATAATTAACATTTAATAAAAGTAGGCAGATTGAAGTAAATGTATTTAGCTTAATTTGATTATTGAATCTGGTATATGTAAACTAATAAAGGCAGGACTGTTAATATTTGTATTCCCGGGACTGAGGACAGTAGGCATTCAGTATATGTCTGAATCAATGAATGGGTATTTGAGATAGCTATAGTATACAATTGAAACACAGAACATCCATGTTTACTTGACTCACTTGAATTCAACTATATTTTCAGGAGATATAAAATTTTTAATGTCTATGTTTCTACCTGCCCTTTGGCTCAGTTAGCCATAACCTAGGGTGAGGGTAATGCTTCAGTGGTCTCATGAGTCTGCTGTTCTCTCAGTCTTTTTCTTATCAGGCTGTGCTGAGTGTGAGTCTGGAGTTTGAAAGAACAATACTTTTTTATCTCTCTCTCTCTCTCTCCTTCTCCCCCCTTCCTCTTCCTCTTTTTCTTCTTCCCCCTCTCTCTCTGTCTCTGTCTCTTTCTTGTGCTGGGGATTGAACCCAGAGGCACTCTACCACTGAACTACAAGCCAGGCCTTTTAAATTTTTTTTGTTTTGAGACAAGGTCTCTTTTAAGTCGCTGAGGGTCTTGTTAAGTTGTCAAGGGTGACCTCTAACTTGTGATCCTACTGCCTCAGCCTCTCTAGTCTCTCAGTAATGCTGTACCTCACCATTCCTTAAAAAAAAAAAACAGTATTTTTTTGTGTACAGTATGTCCACTAAATGCAGAAAGCTTTCATTCACGTTCTCTAAAGACATGGATGTCTGTGCCAGTGTGGGGAGAAAAACTAGCTGTTTTCACCTATTGAATGATGGTAGTTTTCTGTATTATATGGGCATTTTAAGGGGCTCTCAGGGATAATTTCAACAATAAGCTGTTTTTGCCTTGCCTGCTGGCTGCCTGTAACACCCTATTGTGGAAGTAACACACACTTAAAAGACCTGTTTAAATTGATACTGTGTCAAACACATCATTTGTATGACCTTTCTAACTCTCAAGTTTTATAGTCTGTGAAATGATGAAAATATCTATTTCATGGTGTTTTTAAAAGATTTTAATGAAATATCTATGAGAATGATTTTTACATTGTAAAACATCATTGTACATATAAATGGTTTTACAGGTACTTTAGTGATACTACTTTTGCTTATAATTTCGTTTCTCTTCATTTTTGTGCTCTATTCCTTCAGTGTAAATAGAACATTTCTTTATGTCCTTTATGCTGCTTTGCCCTTCTAAGGCAATAAGAAAACTGGCCTCATTTAGAGGCATTGAGAAGCTGTGGTATATTGCCAGGCAGTTTACTCTGGGCTGACTTAGTGCCTCAAAGGGAAGATGGCCAACCAGGGGGTCACTTCTGAGATGCTCTAGCATCTTGAAAGGAATAGTGAAAACAGCAAGGCTCTGCAGCCTCTTTAATTCATTCTCTTTATTAGGTTTCCATTATTTGTTGGTTCTTTTCTCCACAGGATGAGCACAGTGCAATATTTTTTTCTACCAGTGTTGCACTTCAGAGGTGCAGAGAAGTTAAAAAATGTACCTTTCTGTCCCTCTGTTGTGCATCTAATTATCACTGAAGTGAGGCAGTTTATTTTGCAGTAAATATGTCTTTGAATTAGCCAAGCCAGCATTGCCATTGTGCTTCGTTGTTATTGATTCTTTATTTTACCATTCTTTAACTGAAAATTGGAGAATTAGGATTCTCATTGAAGTTCTTATGATCACATTACAAATAATTCTTGTTTTTGCAAAGGCTAGACCTTATCTTTATTCTCTTTGAAAGGGCAAACTGGGATTCCATATGGAGGTAAATATAATACAACTATTGCTTGCATTTTGTACTAAGAATAAGAGGACTGCTTCCCTAAGGCATTGTACCTATGTCAGATGACTGACTGCTGTAATGAATAAGATTATTCCAGATGGTGGGAGCTAGCATCAAGCATCCTTGTGGGCTATACCTGGTTAGGTATATGTTTTTCTAGATAATACGTTTTTGTTACTTAAATTTTTTCTAATCACTAAAAATAATATATACTCTTTACAAAAGTTTAGAAGTTGTAGAAAAGTTGAAAATTAAATTTATGGAATCTCATTACCCATAGTACTTGATTTTTGTTATCTTTTCCATGTATTGAATAATTTGCTTTAGAAAAGTTATTTTTTTGTATTTCCCATTGTAAGTTAGCTTAAGAAAAATGAACTACCTCATATTCTTAAGTGTAAGTAGAAGGAAGATGGACATAAATATCGACAGTGGTACTGAATAAAATATAACATTGCATCTTTGCCCATCCATATCTTCCTCAAGGCTCCTCAGCTTCCCTTCTAGCCAATGCCCCCCCTTCCTACTTCTATTCAGAGATTTGTTCTCCTAATGATGGTATGCCTCTAGTGTTTCTCATACTGTTTCACCCATTACTCCTTTTGCATCAAAATATGAGCATGTAAGAGGTCTGGGAGTGATATTAAAGTATCAGTCACAAATCCAAACTTTCTTTGCATTCTCCTAATTTATCTTGAGGGTTCATGTAAATTTTGCTTTCCTAATTTCTTTCAATTATAAAATATTATAGCCAGGCACAGTGGCACATACTTGTAACCTAGCAACTTGGAAGACTGAAACAGGAGGATCACAAGTTCAAGGCTAGCCTCAGCAACTTAGCAAAGCCCAAAATAACTTAGTGAGACCCTGTCTCAAAATAAAAAGGGCTGGGTATGTAGCTCAATGGTAAAGTACACTGGGTTAAATTTCCACTACAAAAAATAAAAACATAAAAATAAATAAAATATTATAATAAGTGTAATACCTACCTCTGAATAAAATGCTCCAAGAAGCTGTGCCACATTTATCAGGTGACTTTAATCTCTCTGGCATATAACTATATCTCCTAGGAGAACATATTTCTCTAGTTTGAGAAACCTGGGCTCTAAATAAGATGAATTTGTGTTTTCCAAGCATATATTTTTAAATAAAAGAAACAGGGCTAGAAGTGTAGCTCAGTGGTAGAGCATGTGCATAGTAGTCATAGCAATTATGAAGTCCTGGATTTGATCCTAGATTCCAGTGATTATCAGTTGAGAGATATGGGACATGCCTTCCTAGAGGGAGGTGTCAGAGTCATCTGGAAGTTTTTGAGGTCTTTTTAAATATTTATTTTTTAGTTTTAGGTGGATACAATATCTTTATTTTATATTTATGTGGTACTGAGGATTGAACCCAGTATAGTGCTTCATGCATGCTAGGTGAGCACTCTACCACTGAGCCACAACCCCAGCCCTCATCTGGAAGTTTTTTTCAGATTTTGCCCTGCCTCCATTCCAGTTTGAAAATTACTGCCACAGTCAGCCCCTAGGGTTCTGATGGGAAAGTGTTTTATTCCCCAGTAGTATCAGAGTAGAAAAATGTGAGGATCATGGGTGGGGGTTGTGGCTCAGTGGTAGAGCATTTGCCTAGCATTATGTGAGACTCTGTGTTCGATTCTCAGCACCGCATATAAATAAATAAAATAAAGTTCCATTCACAACTAAAAAATAATTTTAAAAATGTGAGGATCATTCAAGTTTACACACACACACACACACACACACACGTTCACACTACTATAATTTATGAATAATTTTATAAAGTGATTCAAATCTGAACAAGTAACTGAGTTGAAGTTTTCTGGTTTTATTATATGTTAGATAAAATTTTTGTCAAAAAAACCCCTGAGTCCTTGAATTGTACTGTTTCTATTATCTCAATGATAGAGATTAGGATTTAGAGCTACTCTGGTCCTTAATTAGAAAATTATTTTGCTAGGTTAGTAATTTTTTTTCCTCTTAAAAGTATCTGCAGAGCTATTTGTTTTGGCTGGGTTCCATTAGGTGCCTCAGTGCTTTAAGTTTTCCTCCTCTTTGTTTTGTTTGGTGCCCTCCATCTTTTTGCCTCCTGCTGCTGGTCTCCTCTATCACCATCATAGTGACAAACTGTTTCTGATTTGAGGCCCAGTATCATTTTCTAAGACATTCAATACTGTGATAAGTTTAAGAAAATAAATACTTCCATAATAAAAGGACATCTGACATAAAAACTATTTAGGATTTTCTCTATTGTAGCACAATACAGAGATTTTAATAGTAGTAGTCCACATGCTCACACAACATGTTGTCTGTGAGAACCCTTGAGAATCTTGATTTCATCAGGAGAGGGGAACTCTAATAATGTCTGGCACTTCAGTTCCTAAACTCTGGGTCTCAGTTTCCCTTACTTTCTTCCCTTGAGCCACAGCACCTCCAGTTCCTCTTAATATGTTTCTTTCTTTTTCCACATTTTTTCTTTTTGAGACTTAAATGAAAGGTAAGTTATGTGAATCTTCTAGTAAATATTATTCCAAATGAAATTTATTCTCAGAATGTTTTTAGAGTAACGTTTATGTGTTAAGTCAATATGTTAGGCCCTGGATTTAGCAGTGATGAACAAGATCAGACATGTATTGGCTTGTTGAGGCTTAGTCTGGGTTGAAAGAAAGTGAAACTAATTAATCAGAAGTAAAATGAAAAATAACTGTAACCACTAACCACAATTGAGAAGAATCAACACTGAATCCATATCCTCATCCACATATAGTCCTTATTCAGATATCCCTTTTTGAATTATCAATTTTGAAGAAAATCACACTATGAAATCTTTTTTAGGAGTGTGAGGTGTTCTCTCTTATAGAAAAAAGTGAGTATGTTTACTGTTGGCTTACTCTCGGTTTTTCTTTGTGACTTAGCTTCTTACATCCGTGTTTGAAAATAGCATCAAGACCTTTGGAGTAATTGAGAGTGACCCTTTTGACTGGGAGAAATCTGGAACTGATGGCTCCCTAACTACCACCACCACTTCTACCACCCCTCAGTTGCACACCCGACTGACTCCTGCTGCAATTGGGTATGTCCTAAATGTTCTGTTTAGTGGTATCTTTTCTGGATGCATTGTAGTCACAGAAATTTCCTTTAGTTTTATCCAGATTTCTTCAAATGATCAAATGCTAAGACATAGGGGAAAGCCTATGGGTTTCCTTGAATTAACCTTGCTTTTATCACAACAGGGCTGGGGGGTGTAGCTCACGGGTAAAGCCCTTGACTAGCATATATAAGACAATGGGGGGCCGGGGATGTGGCTCAAGCGGTAGCGCCCAACTGGCATGCGTGCGGCCCGGGTTCAATCCTCAGCACCACATACCAACAAAGATGTTGTGTCCGCCAAAAACTAAAAAATAAATATTAAAAAAAAAAATTAAAAAAAATAAAAAAATAAGACAATGGGTTCAATCCCTAGCACCACAAAAATGTTAAAATACAAGACAATGACAGGAAAAGATTAAGAATGAAAAAATACAAATACACGTAATACACAAAGCTTGGCATAACTGTATTAATAGCTGACAAAAATAGGCTTTAATATTAACAGAAAAACAAAACCTCTATTCACTGGGAAGATGTAAGGATTTTAAACTTATATGCCTTTAACTCAAGAGTGAAAAAAGACATGAAAAAAATATTTCAGAAAGAGAATAACAATACAACATACCAAAAATTTTCTGATGCAATAGGAGCTATTTTGTTCCTTCTTCTGGTCTTAGGTTCATTTTACTCTTCTTCTTCTAGTGTCTTGAGGTAGAATTTAGATTGATTTAAAATATTGTATCTTTTATAATATGAGCATTTAGTGCTATGAATTTCCCTTTCAGACTGCTTTAGGTATACCCCACATATTTTGATATATTGTAGTTTGACTTTCACTGAGTTTGAGGTAATTTTTAATTTTTTTGCACTTGATCAGTGAGCTACATACCAAGCCAGAGTTCAATGTAATTTTAAACAATTTCCTCTTTGACTCATGGAATATTTGCCTTTGGAATTACTTACCTTAGAAAATATTGGTAGATCATACTCTGAAATGGGAGCTTAGAGCGTATGTGACTTATTGAAGCCAAATTTACAGTGGATTTTCTTCAAAATGAGCCAAGGGGCATTCATTATGTTTCTAAAGAATATATGGCATCCTGGAAAGAATGAGGCACAATTATATCTAACTATATATTGGACTTACGTTTAGTGGGACCAAAACATGCAGTATGTTCCCCTTATGAAAGTAATTTAATTCACATAGTATATTAGGAACAGATTATGATATATTTCCATGTTCTCGATGTTTGCTTTGAATGCTTTTTCCTCTACATGTATTAAATGAAGTTCCTTTTGTTTTTTTCTTTTTTTGGAGTACCCTGGATTGAACCCAGGGAAGTCCACTGAGACACATCCTCAGACCTATTTTTATTTTATTTAGAGACAAGGTCTCACTGAGTTGCTTAGCACCTCGTCTATTACAGAGGCTGGCTTTGAACTCGAGATCCTCCTGTCTCAGCTTCCTGAACCACTGGGATTACAGGTGTGCATCATCACACCCAGCTCCTTTTGTTTTTATTTTGTTTTGTTTTTGGTTTGTCTTTTCCCCTTAATCTGCTTCTGTTATATGTTGACTGTAAGCACAGACTATGTGTTAGACAAGAGTAGGAATGAAGGTCATCAAGTCAGAAGGAGCATGTCCTTGAAAAATCACTGGTCTTCCCATGAGTATAAGAAGTACTTGTCACCAAGACAGAGTATATAACTGTTACCCTTAAAGTGATTTTCCGAGAGGATGCTTCTTTTGCTGCTCACGATGATTATACCTGTTAGTATAATCTATTAAACACTATATTTTCCTACACTTAGATATTCTAGATCACTTGTAAGAAAAGCTTTCTTTTGTGTGTTAAATACTGTGTTCAGTCAGCAATATTTTTAAAAAACCAAATCAGTATTTATAATTATAGAACAGTAGAGCTGGCAGAGGCCTTTTTTTTTTTTTTTAATGACTAATAATTAAGAACTACAAAACCTCTTGTGGACCAGGAGTCTCAGGGTCAGATGACACGGAATTACTTTGAAAGGAATATATAGAAAAATACCAATTAATATTTTCTATTTTTCCTATGCAAAACTGAAGTATACAATTGCATAATTTCAGTTTCTTCTATAGGACAAAGATTTTTTTCCCTTATCTTTGTGTAGGACCTTGCCTGTAATGGTGCTTACTACAAAGTCTGTAAATGAAAAAGCAGTGCACATTTCATTCTATAAAAAATAACATAAGTTTAACCCCTATTTATTTCCTTACTACCCTTAATATTTCCCTATTTGCAGTTGTTTTAATTCTCTAAGAAAATGGGTAAAGAATAGAAAATCTTATTATAATTGATGAAGACTTCTTGGAAAATAGTCCAAATGTTACTTAAAATGATTGATAAATTAGTGTATTAGAATTTGCATTTAAAAACAGGTTGAAATTTTTGAATTCTCAAAATTTAGAAATTTATTTTGTACAGTTGACATGACCTGAATTTTCAAGTTTTTTTCTAACTTTCTTAATGGTATATGGACTTGATCATTTAAATCTAGAAATAAGATAAAAGATAG
This sequence comes from Callospermophilus lateralis, assembly GCF_048772815.1. Lineage (NCBI taxonomy): Eukaryota > Metazoa > Chordata > Mammalia > Rodentia > Sciuridae > Callospermophilus > Callospermophilus lateralis. The sequence continues at coordinate 89,333,833 of NC_135307.1, read as the reverse complement.
ACTCATAGTAATTTTTTATTCTGGTCTTTTAAAGTTCTATGATTTTTTTCTCCCCTTGCTTTTAGAATTGCAAATGCCACTCCCATCCCAGGAGACTTGCTTCGAGAAAATACGGATGAGGTGTTTCCAGATGAACAGCTTAGTGATGGGGAGAATGGCATTCCTGTTGGTGTGTCAGCAGATAAATTGCCTGGATCTTTGGGACACCCTCGTCCCCAGGAAAAGGATGTCTGGGAAGAGATGGATGCCAACAAAAATAAGATAAAACTTGGAATTTGTAAGGTGTGTGTTTCTTGCATAGGAAGTAATATCTTTCTAAGTACTCATTATTATTGTCGCACCAAAGTATCATGATTCTCAATTTTGAATGAGAAGTAGACAGAATGTAGTTTTGTTATTTTTTAAATATTTGTAATTGCAGCATTTTGGTTAATTTGTCCCATAAAACTCATATTATAGATATTTTATGGAAAAGGTAAAAGTATTTTAAAAAGTAACCAGACTGGGTGTGGTTGTATATTTTTGTAATCTCAGCATTTTGGGAGGCTGGTTTAATCCCTAGTACTACCAAAAAAGAAAAGTATTTGTTTTCGTTTATATAGGCTGGATACAATGTTTTTGATTGATAGTTAATTTTTCTCTTGTTTTAGTTGTTGATATTTAAAATAAAAGTCAGCTGTCATTCTATTTGTTTGTTTCCCTATAGGTAATCAATTCTCCCTCAACTCCCCCACCCATATTTTTCCTTTGCAGCTACTTTTTAGCTCTTTGTGATGATCTGCATTTTAACTATAATGTGTCTAGTCATGTGTTGTCTTGCTTGGGAAAACAAGCAAGATTGTTTCTTGAATTTTTTGACTCATATTTTATATCCATTCTGGGAAATATACAGCCAACTATCCTCTACTAAATATTGCTAGCTCTTCATTGGTTCTCTCTGAGGACTCCAATTAAACATATTTTTTGTATCTTGTATATATTTTTTTCTTATTTTTCTTTTCCTGATCATGCTGTGCTTCATTCTTGATAATTTCTTTTGTGTTTTCCAGTTCACTAATTAGTAACTCCAACTCTTTCTTTCTTGTGGTGGGGAGGGAGTGAAATAATCATTTAATTTCTTTATTGATTTTTATGAAATTACCTTTATTTGTTCAAACATTTGTTCATGGCTATTCTATATATTGTGTCTAAACAAACAAGTTTAATATCTAACATCTTTGTGAGTTTAAATGTTGTGTTGCCTGTTTCTGCTGACTTAGGCATGGTGGCATACTTTTTCTGACTACTTTTAATTTGCTTAATTTAAATTAATTTAATATACTTTTAATGGCATATTTTTAATTTGCTGCTCATTAAATAATTGATGGGAACCCTACAGTCCCAAATTTGGGTTTGGGAACCTTCCTTCAGAGAAGGTTGGCTTCTGCTGCTGATTATCAAGAGTGTAGGGCACTTTTTCATGGTCTCTAATCAGAATACATGTCTCAGATGTCCCTCACTTACAGTATCCCTGGTGTGAGGCTTGATTTCCCTGGTAATTGTGCTGCTGTAGGCATTTGGCTTTAGACAATATGTCCCTCTGTGCTAATTCATGCTTGGCCTCTTCTGCTTTGCCCTAGTTGCTTATTTGTTCTAGCCCCAGGTTGTCTTATAGATTTTTTTTTTTTTTTTTTTTTTTTGATGGTGCTGGGGATTGAACCCAGGGCCTTGTGTGTTCAAGGCAAGCACTCTACCAACTGAACTATATCCGTAGCCCAGTAGTTGTTTTTGAGAGGGGGAATGAGTAAGGGGATGGGGGACATATATTTAGTGAGCTTTTCTAACTATATGGCCAGTTATGTCTCAAAGAGAACATTCTTTCTAACCATTTATTACTATTATTTTGAAAGGCTTCAGTGATTTCTCTCATGTTATAATACCTGGAATATTTTCATCATTCTATTTTTCTAGGCTGCTACTGAAGAGGAGAACAGCCATGGTCAAGCCAATGGTATTCTCAATGCTCCAAGTCTTGGTTCACCAATTCGAGTCCGCTCAGAGATTACTCAGCCAGATAGGGATGTTCCATTGGTGCGAAAATTACGTTCCATCCACAGCTTTGAGCTGGAAAAACGTCTGACACTGGAACCAAAGCCAGATACTGACAAGTTTCTTGAGGCCTGGTATAAAATAGTTTTTCTTACTTTTTAAAGTATCTGAGGTATCATCATCATCATCATTATTGTTATTTATTATTTAAAGTCTTTCAAATAAGAAATTCTTTCATTTTGGTAACACCAACTTCATTAATCTCTCATTTTCATTCATATTTTAGTTATCATCCTTATTTTTTTATTCTTATTAGTTATACATGATAGTAGAATGTATTTTGACATATTATACATATATGGAGTGTAACTTCTCATTCTTCTGGTTGTACATGATATATCAAATTACATTGGTTGTGTAATCATATATGCACATAGGAAAGTTATGTCTGATTCATTCTACTATCTTTCCTATTCCCATTCCCCCTCCCTTCCCTTCGTTCCCCTTTGTCTAATCCAAAATACTTCTATTCTTCCCTAACCATCCCCCTTCCTTATTATGAATTAACATCCACAATATCATAGAAAACATTCATTCAGCCTTTGGTATTTTGGGATTGGCTTATTTCCCTTAGCGTGATAATAGTCTCCAGTTCCATCCACTTACTGAAAAAACCCATAATTTCATTCTTCTTTATGGCTGAGTAATATTCCATTGTGTATATATGCACATTTTCTTTATCCATTCATCTATTGAAGGGCACCTAAGTTGGTCCTTAATTTAGCTGTTGATCATCTTGATTCTTAATGTGAATTTTCTTCCAATATCATTATAAATTCTGTAGAAAAACCCTTGGCTGTGGTAACTGCTAACATAATAACACTAGGTACGGTCAAATGGATATTTTTGCATTGACCAGTTTGGAAGGTGATCTTCCAAAGAGCAGTATAGAGCTGGAGAGAGTATGATAAAGATTACATTTGAAAGGATTGAGAGGAATGAATACATGAAGAAGGGAAAAAAGTAATTTATATACAGAGGACAGGCATTTTGATTTAGTTAATGCCTTCTCTGTGTAAGGTGTAGTAAGAAAATATATATTTACCATTCTTTCCTTCTAGCACCCACAATCTACCTAAAGAGAAGCGAAGGTTAAACTTTAGAGAGCTATCCATAAATATTGTAATAATATAATATGTTGCAGACATATTATCCCTACAACAAGTTTTGATAACAAAGGCAGAAATGAAACTTTTAAAAGAAGAGTTTGGGATATACTTATGAATTATGGAGGCTTCACTAGTATTAAAACTTACAAACCTTTAATAGTAGTCACACCCCCCCCTTCAATGGTATATGTTTTATGGTTCCTATTAACAATGAAATATTAGGTTAGAAGGACCATGGATATAACTAGCATACTGTGACCCAAGGCAGTTTCTCTACTGTTGGCCTTGTTCAGTTTCCATTTTAAACAGTCCTCCTGTGCTGCAGTCCAACAGTATCTATGTGCTGTTACTGCTCACATGGCAGTCATTCCATCTTGTGGCTAGTATGATGTAAGCATGTGTTTTTATCTTGATTTGATCAAAAAGATGGACAAGAGTTGGGGCAGTGTTGTAAACAGTTGAATTATGGCTGAAATGGAAAGTAAATTCAAAAGTGCAATAAGGATAAAAGCTTAGTTTGGTAAAGTCTAATAAAAGGAAGAAACTAAAAAGTGTGCCATGCTGAGAGAAGAACTCCATCTTCCAAAGCAGGATTATGGCAGGTAGAGAAGAACATTATCAATCCATCTTCCAAAGCAAGATTATGGCAGGTAGAGAAGAACATTATCAACCCTGTGAAACTTTCCTTATGCTATAATCCATATATTTTCCTCTCATCTTTGTGTGAATAGTTCTCTGTATAGAGATAAGTTTTGTAATAAAAGTTTCTCTAGAATAATTAACTTCTTTCCATTTCTTTAAGCTTGGAGAAAATGCAGAAAGACTCAAAGGAATCTGTTCTCCCTGCTCATAAGCCTTGTGTCCCTGTTGTATCCCGTACTGACCACGTCTGGCACTATGATGAAGAATATCTTCCAGATGCCTCCAAACCTGCCTCTGCCAACAGTCCTGAGCAGGCAGATGGTGGTGGCAGCAATGGGTTTATAGCTGTTAACTTGAGCTCTTGCAAGCAGGAGGTCGATTCCAAAGAATGGGTGATTGTAGACAAGGAACAAGACCTTCAGGATTTCAGAACAAATGAGGCTTTAGGACATAAAACAACTGGAAGCCCTTCTGATGAGGAGCCTGAAGTGCTTCAGGTCTTGGAGGAATCACCTCAAGATGAAAAGTTCCAAATGGGCCCTTGGGCAGAGAACAATCATTTAAAGAAGGAAACCTCAGGTGTGGTCTTGGCGTTTTCTGCAGAGTGCCCTGCTACTGCTGTTTCAGAACAATACACAGATAGACTGGAACTCCCGGTTGGAGCTGCTAGTCAGTTTATTGCAGCAACACCCACAAGTCCAATGGAGGCACAAGCAGAAGGACCCCTTACAGCGGTAAGAGATTTGTTCTGTTGTTATTTGTTATCCATTCAGGTGCTATTAAGAAAGAACTGACAGTTGATCAAGTCATATTCTGTGGTAGAAGCCTTAATTTGGCAAATGGGCATAGGCAGTGATATTTGTTTGTGTTAAGTTCTAGAATTGACTATCTAATAAGAAACTTTTATGCTCCAAAATAGAGAAATAAAATGCCTTCCTAATTCTCCAAGCAGAAGTTACTGTGGTTGGTCTTTCTCTCTTTCCCAGGACTTTTTCTTGATACGATCAAAGGACTACTTGGTATAGTTGTGCAGGTTCTTCATGGCATAAAGGGGACTAGCCAAGGGAACAAGCTGGAGCTGAAATCCAGCCTAACCTGAGTTGTGACTTATGATTTTTAGTATACCTACAAAATGTTTGTAGTTACAAATCCCCTTAAAGACAAGGGAAGGGAAAAAGCAGTTTTTCTTTCTTGTTTGCTTAGATCTTGAGGCTTTAGGTTTTTAAATTTTACCCAACTTAAAAAAAAAAATTTATTAGTGAATTGTAATTATGCATAATAATGGGGTTTATTGTGACATATTCATACATTCATATAACATTATTTCTTCCATTTTAGTCCCCAGTACTTCCCCTTTCTTCCTCCCTCTCCCTGACAACTACTTTTACTCTACTGCTCTCCCGTATATACATATATGTGTAAATGTGTTTATTTTAATTGTTGCATTATAATTATACATAAAAGTGGGATTCATTGGAAATAAAGTTGACCAAATTATGCTATGGGCAGTTTTAGCCACCTTATTAAAAATATTTTTATTTGTAGATGGACACAATACCTTTATTTTGTTTATTTTTATGTGGTGCTGAGGATCAAACCCAGTGCAAGGCAAATACTGTATAACTGAGCCACAACCCCAGCCCAGTTTTACCCACCTTTACAGCAGAGATTTCTGCCTTCCCTGTTCTTTCCTGCTTTTCCCCTTCCCCTGTCCATCCATCTAGGTACAATAACAATATAACAATATCTTGATCATAAATAACTAGCCAAATGCATTTAGAGTAAGCAATAGGAATCAAAGAATGAGAGACATCATATATGGCCTCTCTACTCACATGTTATCAACTATGTACTGTTTTTTTAAAAAATAGAAATATAATTTGGTACATAAAATCAGAGTTTGTTTATGTACCATAAAAATGATAAATGTTTATACTCATAATTCTCAACAATTATAAAGTAGTATATAAAGATGTCTTTAAAAAAAGATGTCTGTAGCAGAATTTTAATGACCCAATAAAATTTGAATAGTTAAAATTTAATTTTTTAATAAGCAAGGAATATTTCTATCAGTTAATTCTTGGCTATATTAGGAACCACCTATATCTCTTCCAAATAAATTGTCTACAAACATAAGTGAGATATAGCTATTTTGTACTCATATACCTTTCATTCTTAAGAAAAGCTATTTGCTAAAAATGTCGGGTTTCCCAAAGCTGTTGTTATCATAATAGCACTACAGTCTTGGAAAGGATAATTTCTAAGTTAAAATGAAAATGGTATTTAGGTTTACAGTTAATTGTTTTCTTGCTATGTGGCTAGTTCTCAGCATGAGGAAACTGAAAAATTAGGTTGCTCTATGTGAACTACTAAATAATGAGACTGATGTACCCATGAGTACATAGGCATTAGTACTAGGCATTAATAAATCTACAAAAATATGAAAGAAATGGAAACATTGAAGTGATTTTCTAAATCTGTAGAAAAGTATATATGAAACAACAAGAGAACAGAAGAAGAAAATGATTGAAATATTGCCTTAAATGGAGGTGGGTGTGGGGCACACACCTGTAGTCCCAGCACCTGGGGAGGCTGAGGCAGGAGGATCAGAAGTTTGAGGCCAACCTCAGCAACTTAGTGAGATCCTATCTCAAAATAAAAAAGGACCCAGGGATATAGCTCAGCAACAGAGCACCCTTGGTTTTTCAATCCCTAGTACTCGGGAGATGGGAGAAGGAAGAAAATTTTTTAAAAAATGAAATGATGCCTTAATGAAATGTTTGTGAATTGTGAAATTAAAGACATTAATTACTGACAGATCATTTATTAAGTCCATTAGTAGCATATCACAAGTACAGGAATTGCTTTTATGTCTTTGTACTCTCTACGGTTAAGGAAGTTATTTTCAGCTACACTTAGAATTACCTTTCTCTTTTCTGTATTCAACTGTTGAACCTGGGTTTTCTATTTTTACCTTGTAGATGATGTTTTTGCAGGTTCGCTTTCCCAGACTTCATTTAAGAGTGTAGGCTGCATGTTTATATAAAGGCTGTGCTGTGCACGTTGTTAAAATCCTGAAGTCCTATCCATTATCCTTCTTGACTATGGTTTTCCTCAAGTTATGAATATGTATGGAATCTCCCTAGTGCAGTGGTACATGCCCACAATCCCAGTGACTTGGGGGACTGAGGCAGGAGGATCACAACTTTGAGGCCAGTCTCAACAATTTAGCAAACCCCTTAGCACTCAAGTGAGGCCCTGTCTCAAAAAAACAAAAAGGGCTAGGAATGCAGCTCAGTGGTATAAAGTACAAAAAGAAAAGAGGAATATAATTATAATATAAGGAAGCTATGATATGATATGATATGTAATTTGTAAAAATTACTTTAGGATTTTTTTTTTTCTTTGCAGTACTGTAGATTAAACCCAGGGTGCTTTATCACTGAGCTATTCCTCAGCCTTTTTTTTTTTTTTTGTTTCTTTTTAGTTGTTGATGGACCTTTATTTATTTATATGTAGTGCTGAGAATTGAACCCAGTGCCTCACACATGCTAGGCAAATGCTCTTCAACTGAGTTTACAACTCCAGCTCCACCTCAGCCCTTTTTTATTTTTAATTTTGAAACAGGGTCTTGCTGAGGTGTTTTCCAACTTGAGATCTTCCTGCTGCAGGCTACAAAGTAACTGGGATTATAGGCATATGCCACCACACCCTGAAGGAATATTTTTATAAAATTTATAAAGTTTTTGGAAATATATGAGAGTGATTTATGTACAGTTTATCACAATTGCTTAGAATCTTTTCAGAAAACATTCTCTTATCTGATGGTTCATATGTATTTATATATCCAAGATTGTAATTCCTTTTTTCATACCACACATAACACATGAGTTTATATCCTAAACTTAAAGTTTATCTCAGAAATAAAGAAATTAACTCAGTTTCAGTTTCAAAAGACCAGTGGAGTATATTATTCTTGAAAACAATGCTAGATTCATTTTAGCTGAGGTACTTGGAATTACATATAATAATGAAGTGACTGTTAATTTATTTAGAATGTAGGTATTCATCTCCCTTGTTACATGGCATTTAATATAATTTCATACCTTTTTTCTTATCATAGTCACTTTGGGGTCTCAAAAAGAAACTTATAAAAAGTAAATTACCATGAGTTTTAGATTTTAGTATCATTTTAAAAATATACTAGAAAATTTTCATTTGCATGAGTATATTTTGAAATAATTAAGAAAGACATAAGTATAAGGTGACTTCCTAAAGCATAACATCACCAGTAGAATGTAATGCTTTTTCCCAAAGACAGTATAAGTCTGGGTTTATTGCCAGAGTTCAGATCTGAAACCAAGCATCTTGTCTCGAATTAACTTGTAACTCCTCAAGATCCTGAATTCCGTTTGGGAGTACTTCATGATGTTAGATGGTTTCTCTTCATGGAACTTCATGGGCTTCATTAAGTGATTTGAGCTTAGTTAATTTCTCAGGAAGACTTTTTTCCTTAGTAGTGTATATAGTTATTTTCAAACTCCTATTTTTACTTTTTTAAAAAATGAAGGTGTGGAAACTTAGGTGCCCCCAACTCCCATCTTTTTTAAAAAATATTTTATAGTTGTAGATGAATACAATACCTTTATCTTATTTATTTTTACATGGTGCTGAGGATTGAACCAGTGCCTCACACATGCTAGGCAATCACGCCACCACTGAGCCACAACCCCAGCTAACTTTAGGTGTCTTAAGAAAGGGCATTCTAGTTGGGCATGATGGTTTACATCAATAATCTCTGGAGTTTGAGACAGGAAAATCACAAGTTCAAGCCCAACCTGATCAACTTAGTAAAACCCTATCTCAAAAAAATTACAGGCTGGGGGTGTGCTGAGGCTGTAGCTCAGTGTTAGAGTACCTCTGGGATTCAATGCCCAGTGCCATCAAAAATAACAACAAAAAGGTATCATCTCAGATATTGAATCTTACCTAGAATTGAAATTATTTCAGTGTTAAGAATGTAAGAGGTGGAGTGTGCTCATCTAGCATGCATGAGGCATTGGGTTCCATCTTCAGCACCACATAAATATAGATATTGTGTCCACCTAAAACTAAAAGATAAATATTAAAAAAAACAAAAGAAGAAGAAGGGTAGATGGGCTGGGGCTGTAGCTCAGTGGCAGAGTGCTTGCCTTGCACATGCAAGGCCCTGGGTTTGATCCTCAGCACCACATAAAAATAAATAAGATAAAGGTATTGGGTCCAACTACAACTAAAAAATAAATATTTTTTTAAAAAAAAGAATGGTAGAATTTCACTCATCATAGGCCTGATTTTTACAAATTAGATATACAACATTAATAAATATCTTTGTATGCCTTTACTCAGAGGAAGATGTAATATTTCTAACATCAATTGATAGAATTGATGAAAAAAACTATGCATGAAAATTTAGGAGTTTTCAAATGACAATCATTTCCCAATAAATTTTCCTTATCATCCCATATCTGTATTCTGGCAGGAAATAAATGGTACACTCAAAAGGATTGAGAGAAAGTTTTATAAAGGAACTTGCTATAGATGTAGTTAAGAGACCCAACAGGACCAACAGTAGAGGGAGCCAGCTCTAATGAATCCTGAATGAATGGGGGCTGGGGATGTGGCTCAAGAGGTAGCGTACTCGCCTGGCATGCATGCGGCCCGGGTTCGATCCTCAGCACCACATACAAACAAAGATGTTGTGTCCCCCAAAAACTAAAAAATAAATATTAAAAAAGAAGAAGAATCCTGAATGGGAAGAAGGGGTTTGTTAAGCAGAACCTGTGTGAAAGTCATCCCTGTGAGAAAGGGGTCATGTGACAGGAGCCGTGGCTATGATGGTAGAGTGTAGCCACCACTGAAACTGCAAGACCTCCCCCAGGAAGAAGCAGAGAGTTAGCACTTAGTACTCTTTCTTTCAACCTTCCAATTCTCTGTTGGTGTCATCTGTAAAAATCAAGTGTTCCAGGCATAGAGCAGGCTTAAGAAAGGTCCAGGATGGGAGCTGGAGTTGTGGCCCAGCAGTAGAGCACTTGCCTAGCATGTGCGAGGCGCTAGGTTCAATACTCAGCACCACATAAAATAAAGATATTGTGTCCAACTACAACTATATTGTGTCCAACTACAAATATATATTTAAAAGAAAGAGGAAGAAAGGGAGGGCCAGGATAAACCTAAAGAAGACTATTTTGTACAGAATAGGGGAGTATGAATGTCAATCATCTTTATTCAAAATTGCCCATTTTTTGTATGAATTGGGCAGACCTGATCAATATCTGCTTGAAGTGTTAAATCTCATTATTATACCAAATACATGTATGAAGATGTGAATTTGGTGTCAATATAACATATATAATCAGAGATATGATAAATTATTATATAATGGTGTATTAAGAATTGTAATGAAAATAAATCTCAATTCATGTATCTTGATTGATGTTTCACATAATCACATTTCATTTTTTTTTCTTCCACCTCCAGATTACAATTCCTAGACCTTCTGTGGCATCAACACAGTCAACTTCAGGAAGTTTTCACTATGGTCAGCAGCCAGAGAAAAAAGATCTTCAGCCCATGGAGCCCTCTGTAGAACTTTATTCTCCAAGGGAGAACTTCTCTGGCTTGGTTGTGACAGAGGGTGAACTTCCTAGTGGAGGAAGCAGAACAGATTTGGGACTTCAGATAGATCACATTGGTCAAGACATGTTACCTGATATTAGGGAGAGTGACAAATCTCAAGACCTGGGACCAAAAGATCTTCCTGACTATAATAGACTGGTTGTAAGAGAATTTGAGAATCTCCCTGGGGAAACTGAAGAGAAAAGCATTCTTCTAGGGTCAGATAATGAAGATGAAAAGTTAAGTAAAGGGCAGCAATGTATTGACATATCTCTTCCAGGAGATTTGGTAACTGTGGAAAGGGATCATTCTGCTACTACTGAACCTCTTGATGTGACAAAGACACAAACTTTTAGTGTGGTGCCAAATCATGACAAAAATCATGAGATAATGAAGCTTTTGGCAATTGGCACTTCAGAAATTTCTTCAAGAGTCATTGATCCACATGTTGAAGGACAGATAGGCCAGGTGGCACCAATGCAAAAAATTATACTATCTAAGAATGATGACATTAAGAGTGAAGACTTGCCAGGTCATCAGGGAGACCTCTCTACTTTTTTGCACCAAGAGGGTAAGAGAGAGAAAATTGCCCCTAGAAATGGAGAACTATTTCATTGTGTTTCAGAAAATGAACATGGTCCCCCAACTCGGAAGGATATGGTTAGGTCATCCTTTGTAACTAGACATAGTCGAATCCCTGTTTTAGCACAAGAGATAGACTCAACTTTTGAATCTTCCTCTCCAGTTTCTGCAAAAGAAAAGCTCCTCCAGAAGAAAGCTTATCAGCCTGACCTAGTCAAACTCCTGGTGGAAAAAAGGCAATTCAAGTCTTTCCTTGGTGACCTCTCAAGTGCCTCTGATAAGCTGTTAGAGGAGAAACTAGCTGCTGTTCCTGTTCACTTTTCTGAGGAGGAAGTCTTCACTCCATTTTCAAAACTGGCAGTAGATTCTCACCTGAGTAGGTCAGCTGAAGACAGCTTTCTGTCACCCATTATTTCCCAGGCAAGAAAGAGTAAGATTCCAAGGCCAGTTGCGTGGGTCAACACAGATCAAGTCAATAGCTCAACTTCATCCCAGTTCTTGCCTCGACCACCACCAGGAAAGCCACCTACAAGGCCTGGAGTAGAAGCCAGGTAATACTGTCTGCTTTGAGTATGTTAATTGTGTCACATTATTTCTATATCTGCTTTACTGTAACGTCAATGGTAGCATTTCTTTTTTGCTTGCTTTTGAGCATCTGCTTTCTTCCCTACCTTTCACAGGCCTTATTATATAGCACAGTACAAGTTAATTCTTTTTTCCAATTTTTTATTGTAGTAAAATATACACAATATAAAATTTATCATCAAGAATTCTTAAGTTACTATTTAGTGGTATTAAGTACATTTTATTGTCCAACTATCATTACCATCTACTTCCACAACTCTTTTCATCATGTGAAGTGAAACACTAAAACCATTAAGCAATAAATCCTTACTATCTTCTCCCTCTAGTCCATGGCAACCACTAATCTATTTTCTCTATGGTTTTGATCTATATAAATACCTTACATAAGTAGACTCATTCAGGAGGATCGTGAGGTTGAGACCAGCCTGAACAATATAGCAAGACACTATCTTTTTAAAAAATTTTTGTGAATATCATTGATTCAATTATGACTTTTGGACTTATTTTATCAGATTAAGAGCCTTATTCACTATTTGTTATTTTATTGTAACTGATTGTTTCTGTCATTGTATGTGCATTTAAAAACATTTTGTCTCATCTTTTCTAGGTAGTTTATATAAATTTGTAATCAGGAATTGCCATAATAAAGGAAAAAATTAATGACCTACCTGTTCATATACACACAAATATATACACATGCATGTGTTTAAAAAAAAAAATTGAGTCAGTTTGAAAAAAAGTTTTAATTTGTATTTGATCATTCATGAGACAGTTGTTTTGTTGGTGGTGATGTTCCTATCAAACACCACCTTATTGAGTGATTTTTCTTAAAATTAACATTTTTGCAAAATATATTGAAGAAATTTTTATCCAAGCCTGTGGTTTGCCTTTTACTTGGGTTATGGTATAGTATTTATGAAATTAATTTTTTAAATGACTTTTTATTTTATATTATGCTTAGGAAGGTATTTTCAATGCTAAGGATATAATTAAAAGGTAGTCTCTTCCAGTACTTCTCAGTGACACTATGAAATAGTATTCCTACTAAAAGCCAGAAGAGAAAAGCATTGGTCTAAGGGTCACATCTCTAGTATGTGAAAGAGTAACTTTTTGTTCTGTTAGTGTATTTTCTGATTTTGACGCACGTGGTAGACATTATGATTTGGGACATTGTAACTTTTAGGTATACTTGGAATGAATTAAAATGAAAATGTTTCTTTGTTCTTTTAAGGCTACGAAGATACAGAGTTCTAGGGAGTAGTAACTCAGACTCAGACCTCTTCTCCCGGCTGGCCCAAATTCTTCAAAATGGATCTCAGAAACCCCGGAGCACTACTCAGTGCAAGACCCCAGGATCTCCTCACAATCCAAAAACACCACCCAAGAGTCCAGTTGTCCCTCGAAGGAGTCCCAGTGCCTCTCCTCGAAGCAGCTCCTTGCCTCGCACATCTAGTTCCTCACCATCTAGGGCTGGGAGGCCCCATCATGACCAGAGGAGTTCATCCCCACACCTGGGGAGAAGCAAGTCACCTCCCAGCCACTCAGGATCATCCTCTTCCAGAAGGTCCTGCCAGCAGGAACATTGCAAACCCAGCAAGAATGGCCCAAAAGGATCTGGCAGCCTCTACCACCACACAGCCAGCACTAAAACCCCCCCAGGGAAGAGTAAGCCAGCCAGTAAACTCAGCAGATAGGAGCTGGGCTGCCTGTCTGGGAAAGGTGTGAGATCTTCCTCCTAAACCTGATGCATGTGTGTCTCTGTACTGTCTATTTAAAAAATCAGTGTTGATCTTTTGGAAAAGAAAGTAACATGATCAATTATTTATAAGAAGACATAAATTAAGGATTTACCTAAAGCAGGTAGCAAGCAGATCGGGAAAAATGCCTTTTGCATAGGAAGGGGCATCCAGCAAAATCCAAGGGGCAGAAACTCATTAAATGAGCTTTCACAACTTTTAGCTGACTTTGAAACAAGAGTTGAGGGTAGAAGTTAGATGAAATTTCATCTAATTTTTATAACCTCTCCTCAAAAGATTATATAGCAAAAATGTTTGATATTTTCATTCAAATCTTCTGAACCTTGAAATCATTGCTCACATATGAGTGTGTGTGTGTGTGTGTGTGTGTGTGTGTGTGTGTGTATATATATATATATATATATATATATATATATATATATATGAAGCTTATTGCCAGGGAGCCAGTACTCTTTATATTTGGCTTGTGTGTTTATCTAGTGTATTGAGAATGTACCCCTTTGCTTCATTCCTAGCACCCTTCCTGGATTTCACATCTTTTTAAGTCGGTGTTTCCTACTGAATCCAATCTGTCTTCTTTTAACAATACATTGTAATAGGCATTTAACAGCACATGCTGAGAATTTCACCGTTCCCATTTTTTTTTTTTTTTTTTTTTAGTGCGCTAATAATATTTTTCTTTGGAGCAACAGTTCTTTAACCCATTACATTTTTATTATGAAAAATAACTGAGAAACTTAGGTACAGGAAACAAAAATCTGACTAAAGCTACTTACTTTACAAGCTTTAGTTTTTAGGGATAGAGGGAAAGAGAGTGAGGTAACATCTTTGAAGATGGAAGAACCCCTTTACAATCTGTTAAGTGTTCTCCTTGTGGAAGGAAAACTGAGTGAAGTTAGTAGGCTTCCTTAGGTCTTCTAGGTACCAGCTCTTTCTAACATCGACCTCCAAGATGATATTAGAGAAGCACAGTGCTTTGGAATGTGACTTTATGCATTTAGAAAGAAAAACAAAAACATTGGGTGTATTATGGAGGCTTATAATCTTTAAATTTTATATTTTATACATTTAGCTAATAAGGAATGAATATTTGGGGAAATAAGATTAGGCTAAGTATTTTTCTTTCATTGTTTTATTCCTGCTTCTGTGTTTTTAGTTCAATAGATGGGCTTCTTGGCCTGATTCCCATGTAATCTCAATTTATGAAACTAAGGAGGATCATATTTGTTCTAATCTCCTCTGCTAATAGGAATCAAGCAAAATTAAAGTATACTAGACTTTTTAATGGGCTCTTTTATACTCTGTAGGTGTTTTATGTTGAAAAGACATTAAGGTCAGGTAATTTGTTCTGTTTGCTGTTGAAATTTGCCTTCTAGCAAATATCTGTGAGTTTTCTCTTTGACCTTGTGTTTACTGCCAAACCTAATAGGTTGAATTGGGAAAGAAACAAAAAAAGAAATGTTATCTCCTCACCAAGTGAACACATTCTAATGCTGCATCAAAGTTGCCCTGAAGCTGCACTGAACCTATCTTGTTCTCTGTATCTGTGTTGAGCTTTTTAACATACAAACTCAAAACACTATATTGAGGCATATAAGATCTCCCTTAAGAAATGTAGCATAGTATGGAATCTTTAATTTCTCTCCAGTTTCAAGCACTACAGAGGAATGC
Source organism: Callospermophilus lateralis (assembly GCF_048772815.1). Classification (NCBI taxonomy): domain Eukaryota; kingdom Metazoa; phylum Chordata; class Mammalia; order Rodentia; family Sciuridae; genus Callospermophilus; species Callospermophilus lateralis. Next base: position 89,318,742 of record NC_135307.1, on the reverse strand, counting down.
AGTAGATAAGACAATTTGCTGTTTATCTAAAGCAGCTGTAATATTGGAAGACTGATCTTTCTGTATTATATTGTATAATAGTTGCTATAACACTACTTGCATGTCTTCATGGTAAATTATATAAATATTTATAAATATATATAGACATATGCTTATAAAAAGTCATTCTTTCTCATTCTCCATTTGTAATTTCAAGATCACAGATGGTGAAATTTCTTTTCTATTGTGTGCCTCATGTGCACTTGGGCCTTGTCTAACTTCATTTTCTGAAAATATGTTCTTGGCATATGACACCTTAGATTTTTCTTGCCTTCCCTGTGTGTAATGCAAGGGTTGGTGATCTTTAACAAGCCAAGATAGCTTATTTAATTGTTTTTGAATAAGATTTTAATAGGGGAAAAATTACTGGGACATGCTTGTAATACTGTTCAAAGATTTGTTATGTTAATCACATAGTTCTGTCCTTATCACTAGAGTAGATAGACTGGGATTATAATCATGGGTCTGATTATAATTTGATTTTTAAAACATTTCCAAATACTTGCCATCCTGCTTTCTTTTTTTCACATTACTTTTTTGGGTGGGAGTGAGAATGGGATGGGGGATAATTAGGAAATTATCTTTTATTCTATTGAATTAGCTATAACTTATGCTAAAAGTAGACAAATTTAAATACTGACCTCTCTAGTCAGAAATGTGCTAATAGTACCCATTGGAAAAGCTGATGAGGGTACAACTCTGGTGTGTGGGTCTGTGTTATTGTTGGCGTTTCTATGCTGGCAGTCAAAAATGATGGTGATGGCAACTTGATAACAGGATGTTTTCTTTTTTTCTTGGTTCCTTCCATTTTTCTACCAGTCTTTACACTGGGTTGCTTCTTTTTTTCTAAGTGGCATTAACAAACTCATCAAGCTTCAGAGATAACAGCCTTATTGGGTAAGAATATTTAACTTTGCATGTAGAAGAGTTAACCAAAGATGTTTCTGCTCTGATACTTTCAAAAGAAATAGACTAATCTTATGTTCTAATTGGTTCATTTTTACATACTATTGTTATATAAAGAGATTTACTTAATGGTTTTTAAAAGCATTGTTTGTACTTTTAGATGTTAGATGTATCTTAGGCTAAAAATAGAAGTTGACAGCCCTGAGCAAGCACTTTTGGCACAAGAATTTTTGTTTTTATTTCATTTTAAAGTATTATACAAAGAACAATGTTTTTGTTTAGTTTTGGGATATTTTTCCCCCCTTTATTTTTGGGTTTTTAAGTGGTGGCATATTTCAGATTACAGTTACAGATCATTCAAGTTATTTTATTTTATTCCAAGTAATTTTAAACTAGTTTGGATAGTGTACTTAAGATGAATGTGGCCATTAACTAAAAAGTCAAACCAAACTATTAAAAGTATTATTGGGCAGAAGTTTGAATTATCTTTTGAAAATCAAGTACCTTCTGGTTTCTCCTATCACAACAAAACGGCTGGTTACCTGGCCACACTTTTGACCTTGCCTTCCCTTGTCTAGTCTCTGGGATTACTTGGGTGGAACAGAAGATAGGAATAGCCCAGCCCAATGCCTTCAGGTAGTATTCTTTCTCAGTTATGCTGCCAGATCTCCAGGGTCTATGAATTAGTTAAAATACTAAAATCCACCTAGTAATATTATCAGCTTAAAGACATTTAACTTTAATGGATAGTGAACAAAGAGGGAAAACTGGATATCAAATTTAACATTATGACATAAATTATAAGTCAACTTTGAATATTAGGCCTTCAGCAGGCAGACACTCTCATTCTCAATTCTGTTATACAAGTTGGCCTTGCTGACAGTGGCACAGATACATTTACTGCTCTTTTAAGTTGCATGTTTTGGAGTGGATGTCTTTAATAATAGTTGCCAAGTTAATCAAGTCCTAAATAAGTAGCAAAATGGTAATTGAGACCCAATATTATTTGCTTTAGCATACTAAGCCACTGCTTACTGACTCAGTGTTCTAGATGTGCAGTATCTCTTGTCTGATTCCTAGCTGCTATGGGAACTTGAGGTTCTTTGGTAGACACCCGAGACTCCTTCCAGACTACAGATTCCTAAGCTAATGTTTTATAGTTGCATCCGCTTTACAAGGGAAAAGTTGTACTTTGGTGCATGTTTTACAAACCCAAACTCAGATAGTTAAAACCATAGTTTTTCTGTACCCAGTAGCTTTGAATTAAAAACAGATGCCTTTTTCCCAAAAGCAGACAGTTTTATGTTCCTAACCTAACATTAGGAATTGGTGAAAGGAGAAACTGGATCCAGAATTCAGAATTGTAGCAGCTTTGGAAAAAAATGCATCTTACTTTGGCTGTTTGAAAATATATTTATTTGTAGATAATCTAGATTTAGTCTTGGAGATCAAAATTTTTCATATTTTAAGAATTTCTTTCATTCCTTTATATCTTATCAAAACATGGTATGTCTTAGAGAATCCCTCTGTCATGTCATGTTCATGTGTTTTGGAATTGTTGGCATTCACTCTTAAAATCTTCCCATTTCTGTTTTTGTGCATTTTACCACCCATGTTTTTGGACTTTGCTTATGGGGAGAGATGGTTTAGCATCTGTTATTAAGAAGATAGAATGGTTGACATCAACTGCACTATTTAACTTTGTTGAGTTTGGTTCTAATATACTATGATTTGACACAAAGTATTATAGGATTAGGGCATGTAATTACTATGGTTTTCCCTCTATGTCAGTATATACCCCAATTCAGTAACCACTGATGCTGGTTTAGACTCTTAGAGAAGGCGTTCCAGTCCTCAGACCATGTGGGAGATGTATAGTGCCTGGCAAACCAGGTGGTTGTCAGGACATCCTGCTTCTCTGCCCTCACCAAAAACAAAACAAAAAACCCTTGAGTGTGTACTTTGTGGATGTGTCATATTATTGGATATTTTCTATATTTTGGCAATTTCTTGCAGTCATGAGAAATTGCGGAGCCATTGGAGCCTTCAGAATTTGTTGCCAGCATTGCTATATAACAGGAGTTATATAGGGGGAATTCCCAAGACATTGGACAAGGATTCCTATCCACTTAGAGGAGAATCTGGATGCTGCACACCTTAATCTTTAAGAAATTTCCAGCTGGATATGGCTTATCAAGACATTTGGTTGTGATTGTCTACTTCTACTTTAAAAATATGTAAGCTTAATGTTTTATTTATTTTCCTTGAGCAAATTTAGGTCAGAAAATTAATGTGAAAAGATCAGGATCACTTTAGGTTCCATATAATCTCAAAACACTAAATATCAACAAAGTAACATTTTTCAGTATCAATTTGAATATTTCCTTATACTTAGCAGGAATGTAACAGAGGTGAAGCCCTTCCTTTCATTGCCCTGTGTAATTTAACAGGTTACTGCCTCCTCTTTACTTGGAAGTAACAGTGTGGGCACAGTGTGTACACTGGTAATGCTAACTCTGTGTTCCAGACCTTGGGCCAAGGGTTCTGGGTTGAGAACAGGATATGTGAGGCCGACTTTGAGCCCCTGGCACTATAGATTTGCTGATGACATACTTTTACACTAAAAACAGTTAGGAAATTTACCTCCTTTTAGTAGTTTAATGTTGTTTCATATTTTGTATGTAAATGTTCACTCACCTATTTAAAAACATTGAGTAAATCAAGTTTTTATATAGACTACCCTTCCCATATGATGCTTTTTTCCCTCTTATATAGTTTAAATCTCTAAAAAATTAATTCATAGCACTTCACTGGACTCTGTCTGGGTGTTCTTCATTCACCTACAAGAGGTAACAAGGCAGCCACAGCTTGGCTGTGATTTATTTGTGGGGGTTTCCCAGAAAAGGGAAAGCTTTGAGACTTTCCAAAACAATTTTCAACTATGCACAACATAGTGAAATTAGTTTGCTAAGGTAAAATGCTTTGAGCCAGATAAAGGAATATAGCACTGGGCCACTTAGGGATTTGAAATTGGGTGAACTGAGGAAAGAGAATAGGTCAGATGACCCAGGCTTGAACCTTCTTCACTTTTCCCTGATGCAGTTCTTAAAGCTCCTCTGATTTCCTTCCTAAAATAGCATCTATTTTATTTGGCCATTTACTGACAAGTTCTCAGCTTTTAGGAAAGGGGAGGGGGCATCCAGTTTTGAATTAGATATACATCTTGAAAGTTATGAGCTATTGGCAGCTATTAAATCAGATTTAACCACAAACCAGAATTCTCTCGTTAAACAAGACCAGTGAGTTAAAATAGATGACAAATAATTCCACTTTCCTGTACCTCTCTTCTCTTCATGGGATCAGAGATGAGAAATATCGCCAAAGGTACTGCATAGTCCCATTCCCCTCCAAGCAGCTCCCTTTATGCATTTTTGCTCAGGCAACCAAGGACAGAGTATTGGCAGAAACATGGAGTGCTTTTGTATAGGCCATCTGTACATAAAAAATGTAATTTATTTAATTTTATCATTTGTATCATATTAAAGCTTTGTACAGTGTTTTAAGTTCTGTTTTAAAATTATTTTGTATTTTATTTTTATAATCTAGTAATAAAATATTCATTCCGCATGCAAACTCTGGTTCTCTTTGTGTGATGGTTTTGATTTCAAAAGTGGGAAATATTTTTCTAATTTAATAAAATTTTGAATGCATTAGCAATTACAAGATTAACTGGGGGCTGGGGTTGTGGCTCAGAGGTAGAGCACTTGCCTAGCATGTGTGAGGTCCTGGGTTCGATCCTCAGCACCACATAAAAATAAATAAATGTTTAAAAAAAAAAAAAAAAGATTAACTGGGAGCAAAAAGTGTTACTGAAAATGCAGTACTCCAGAAAACAGTGACCGGAAGTGACCTAGGAAAATGAAGCCCTGGGCTGAAAGAATAGAAACTAGGTGTCTCTGCAGATGAAAACCAGGTTCAGAAATATGAGATGGTTCCTGTGCAAAACAAAACTGTCAGAAGCTCCCTTTCAATGCATTATTCTCTCTGGCTGAAGGTATTTTTTCTTCCTCCATAGGAAACACCTCTGGTACCACTAGAGGGATTCAGGCTTCCGCCACCATCTGGGTTCCTGTTGTAATCTTCCTTTGAACCAAGGAACCCAGGAGGCATTCACAGGGTCCTGGCTTCACGTTTCCTCCGTAGGACGTGGAATATTAACTGCCTTCCACATTTTTCAGCCTGGATTCTCTTAAATTTCTCACTGAGGAGCATCATCAAAAATGCCCAGAATCAGATTTTTCAAAATAAGGGCAAGGAGTGCAGTTAAGTGGTACTGCATGGTGCCTGCTGAGTGCAAAGCCCTGGGTTCATTGCCCCCCACCCACACCTCGTAACGCATAAAAACAAATACACCCTCACACACCTTGATCTCCCAGAAGCTAGTCGTGAATATGTCTATGGGCATTTCAACTGGAAAGTAGTTGAAATATTAATCTTCAGTAGCACTGTGTAAAGGAGTAGCACTGTGTAAAGCAGTTCCCTAGAGATCCCTAGAGACCATTTATTGATCTTTCAGGAAGAATTCTCTCCTAAATAATCAGTTAATGGGGAACATTGCAAAGCTTGGCCAATGGGTGAAAAGTCAGCCTTTGAGAAAAACGAGGTCAAAATGAGAAGTTAGATTAAAACTTCATAACTACTTTTTGGATGGTAAACCTGGAAAAACCCTAACTCTCGGAAATGTGCTTATGGCAGAAGGCGTGGGCTGGTTGCTGTTTTAGAATTGTTCACCTTTACAGCCGGCCGTTCTCCCGCGCCCTTGGTCTCCCGAGAGTAGCGTCTGCCTCGCGGCAGCCCATCCTAGCTCGAGTCCCGGCGAGTCGCCCCCTCAGGCCGGCGTAGTCAGGGTAGGGGCCCTCCTGGGCTGTGCAGCCTGTTGGCAGGCACACCGGCCACAGCGACTCCTTGACCGCAGGCCTGAACAAGACCCACCCGCCGCGCCCTGCCGCCCAACGGTCGCTCCCCGCCGCCGGCCCCGCCCCTCCCAGGCCGCCCGTGGCGCGCCGGCGCCTGCGCAGTTGCCCCAGAGCGCCCCGACCGGGATGGCGGCCGTTTTGGAGTCTCTTCTGCGAGAGGAGGTGTCGGTCGCAGCCGCCGTGCGGTGGATCGCGCGCAGCACCCAGAGTTCGGAGGTAACAGCACCGACACGCCCCCAGGGCTGACCAGAATCGGCTTCCCGCGGGAGATACTGCCTTTCCAATCCCTTCCTCTAAGGTGCCTAGCTGCCAGCCCGGGCCGAGTGCACTCGGACTGGGCGCCGCTGCCCGGGCCGCCCACCCTAGCGCGCCCTGCGGCCCCAGCTGCCCCGGACCTGGGCTGGCAGCTGATCCTCTCTCCCCTCGACCTCTGCTTCTTCCACAGGAGAGCCCGGGGGAGGCGGCCGTGCTGAACTCACTCCGGCCCCTACGGAAGGAATTCGTGCCGTTCCTGCTCAACTTCCTGAGGGAGCAGAGTAGCCGCGTCCTCCCGCAGGGCCCCCCAACCCCAGCCAAGGCTTCAGGAGCCTCAGCAGCCTTGCCAGGGAGGCCGGGGGGCCAGCCGCGGGGTGGCCGCGGGGCGCGCAGCCAGCTCTTTCCTACGACTGAGCCCCCGAGCACCACCGCTGAGGCCCCTCTGACCCGCCGCGGGGGCAGGAGGCGGGGTCCGGGGCCGGCCCGGGAGAGAGGAGGCCGTGTCCCCGGGGTCCCAGAGGAGGGGGTCGGCGGGGAGAGCCTGTCCTGGCCCGGAGGCCGGAGGCTTAAGGGCTCTGGTAGCCCCAGTACCCCCAGCCTCACGCTCTCTGATCCACCAAACCTCAGCAACCTGGAGGAGTTCCCTCCCGTAGGCTCGGTTCCCCCCGGCCCTGCAGGGTGAGGAACCAGCTCTAACAGAGGAGATGGGTGGTCTGAAGCCTCTGCTAGGGAAGTTTGTAAATCAGAGCTGAGCTCGGGAAGGGTTGGAAGGTTGGGAGCGTGGTAACTATAATAGTGAGGGGATTTTTGTTTGTTTGTTTTTTGCAAGAGGCCCAGCTGTGGGGGGTGGGCGTTATTTGAAGATAGAAATTTGAGGAAAACCTATGGCTACTCTCAGCAGGACGAAGCCTTCACGCAGGATCAACCCAACTCCGGTGAGCGAAGAGCGGTCACTCTCCAAGCCCAAGATCTGCTTCACCTCACCCCCAATCAGCTGTGTCCCCAGTTCCCAACCCTCAACCCTGGACACTAGCCCTTGGGGCCTTGGCCTTCCCCCAGGGTGCAGAAGTCTGCGAGAGGAGCGGGAGATGCTCAGGAAGGAGCGGTATGGCCTTGCCGCTCCCTGGGATGTCAGCTTCCTCCCTTGTGGGGGACCTGCAGGGCTTTTCCTTGAAATTGATTTCCCCCGTGGGAACTCTGGGTTTGTTTCCTGGGCTGGTCAATGTCTTCTCTGGAGGGAGTGTGTGTGTGTGTGTGTGTGAGAGAGAGAGAGAGAGAGAGAGAAAGAGAGAGAATGTGTATGGAAAGCCAGGCTAACTGCTCATGAGATCTCTCTATCCCCATAGCTCTAAACAGCTGCAGCAGTCACCTACCCCTGCCTCTCCCACCCCAGAATTGGGAACTTCCCTCCCCAGCCGGACTGGAAGCCTCACTGCAGAACCTGCTGACCCTGCCAGAGTGTCTTCCCCCCAGCGCCTGGAGCTGGTAGCCCTTGTCTACTCCTCGTGCATTGCTGGTGAGAGAGCTAGCAAGGGGAGCTACAATGGAGATACTTATAGAACTGCAGCATAAGAGAATTAAATGAGCCATGTAAAACTGAGCCTTGGCTCCAAATGGTTCCAGTACTAAGGGATTTCTTTTTATATCCAGAGAACCTGGTCCCAAACCTCTTCTTGGAGCTTTTCTTCGTCTTTCAGCTCCTTACTGCCCGAAGGATGGTGGCTGCCAAGAACAGTGACCTTGAACTGAGTCAAGGTGCTCTACATCAGTGAGATACCTCATATTCTAGAAATGGAGTCTACAGATGGGATAGCCCTTAATTAACAGTTTGTTACTATCTTTCTAGATTCCCTGGAAAGCCCACTATTCCAGAGCATCCATGATTGTGTGTTCTTTGCAGTGCAGGTTTTAGAGCATCAATTTCAGTGAGTTTCCTTTATTTTAATTGTTTGTCTGATTCTCTGACCCCTTGGGTTATATACTTGTACTTAACAGGTACAGTGGTCCTGGACCTTATCCTAACTATAATTTTGTGTCAAGGTTGAGTTTGTCTCCCCTAAAAGAATCTAATATACTCAACAGCTGACCTTTGGATTTATGGCTAATATTCCTGGCCTGCTCTCTTGATCTCTGCTCTGTAAGGTCTAATTTCCTTGCCCTTTGCCTCTGTTGTCTTGGTCTTTGACCCGTAACCCTACTGTACATTTCTGGACTTACACACCTGCTCCATGCTCCCAATACACTTTAATAGGGTGCCTGCTTCCTGTTTGCAGTCTGTGTCTCAGTCTCAGTTATTTGTGTTTTTCTCCCTGTAGGGTTCTTTCCTCCTTGGACAAAGGGACCTTAAAGCTGCTGGCTGAGAATGAACGACTACTGTGCTTCTCACCAGCTCTTCAAGGCCGACTTCGAGCTGCTTACGAGGGCAGTGTTGCCAAGGTACTGTGACCCCAGGTTAGATGACTACTAACCTGGACCTGACCATTCCTAGCTTTCATGAATTCAGACAATCTGCTCATGACACTTAATTGTCATATGAGCTAATTCTGGGTAACAATAAGGGAGTAAAGTCTTCTGAGCATGACTTCCACAGGCTTTATAAAGTTTCTGATGTCTCTGCCATATTTTAGGTCTCTCTGGCGATGCCACCCTCGGCTCAAGCTGTATCCTTTCAGCCAGAAACTGACAATCGTGCCAACTTCTCCAGTGACCGAGCCTTTCATACTTTTAAAAAACAGAGGTGAAATGGAAAGGGAATATTGAGGGAAGGAATAAGGCAACATTTTCTCTGTAATAGGGAGCTGTCTTGTTTTCATAGAAAATAGAAGTCTGGCACTAACAAGTAGTAGGTCAGTACCCCCAGGCTCCAATTAACAGACATCATGAGGGCCAGTTGTTTCATTCTGTTTCGTTCTCATGGACTTGAACCCTTGAGTTTGACAGCCCTCTCACAGGTGTATAAACTACTCAGACAGGAGTATGCCAGGATTCACTTTCACTGCTCATGGATGTATGTGAGGCCAATGAGTGTTGCTGCTGGATCTGTAACATTACCATCACATAAAGAACTTTGGAGCTTAAAGAAGGACTGTGGATAGGGCTGTCTTCAGTCTTCCAAACTAGGGAATACTTCACTGGAAATGAGAGATGGCTGTGCTGCAGCTGATCGGGTATTCTTGTGTGTCTGTCAGAGATGTGTTCTATGAGGTTCTTCGAGAGTGGGAAGATCGCCATGAGGAGCCCGGCTGGGATTTTGAGAAGGGCTTGGGCAGTAGGATCAGGTGGGTACTCAAATGCTGGTCCCTTTTTCTTGCTTCTGATGGCATCTCAGTGATGCTTGGTAAGCTGACTGGAAGAAAGCTTTCCACCACTCCTTCCAGCCCAAAGCTATATATTCTTTTCTCCTCCTTAGTCTCTAGTTATTGACAACTCTGCCTCTACTCAAAACGGATTTCTTTCCAGCTGCTTCCACTCAGAAGTGCTTTGCACTTGTTCTATAATGGCAAATGGGAAAGTGCAAAGCTCTTAATCAAGGTTGCTTGAATTTTGGACCAAGTCATTGGCTAGACTTCCGCCTCTAATTTGAGCACGTCTGATAATTTTGCATGGATAGATGACTAGGCTGCAGAAAGAGTATTTTCTAACCACATACCTTGAAGTGGTCAAGGTATATGGTCCACATACCTGTAGTCCACATGGGTCTTGAAGTACACTGGCACTTAGTGTGGCCTGTTTCTTGTTTGGTTAAGTGTATCTTTAGCCTTGAGGGATCTTGGTGCTGAGGGGTGTCCTTTGCCTTCTCCCATGCCCCTATGCAGGCCAGCTCTGGAAAAGGTCTGTTCAAGTCCCTGGTAAACAGCTGAAAAGCCCGAGGATTGGCTTGCTTGCTCAGATCTTTGTCTGTCTTACCTCCTTCCCACACACTCTACACCTGCTTCTTGTTCCTCAGAGCCATGATGGGTCAACTGTCTGCAGCCTGCAGCCATAGCCACTTTGTACGGCTTTTCCAAAAACAACTTCTCCAGGTAATAGCTTGTCAAGAAATTAATCTACAGCAAACTGCGGGTACTGTAAGCATCCAAGTAAAGGATGGCACCCTGGACAGTGTGGATAGCCAAGTAGGCCCTTAGGTGGCAGAGAAAAAAACAGAATGCTCTCTGATGTGCCCTGCACCTTTTGCCCTTCCCTGATCTATTACATTCTGTGTGTGTGTGTGGTTCTGGGGATTGAACCCAGGACTGCTCTACCACTAAGCTATGTCCCCAGCCCTTTTATTTTTTATCTTGAAATAGGGTCTCACTAAGTTGCCCAGGTGGGCCTCAAATGTTACCTCCTTTTTCTTGTTTGGTGCTGTGGTAGAAAGCTGAGCTTAGTAGTCAGGTCTCTTCAAATCCTAACTCCAGCAATTCTAGGCACATGGTTACACTTGCAATTTCAGTTTCTTCACCTTTAGAAGAGGAATATAATTCCTCCCTCAAAAACTGTCCAAAGTGCCTAACATGGAGTTGGTATTTCATAAATGTTCATTACTTTGTGCTTATTTTGATCAGTCTTTTTCACTTACTTGTTTTCAATTTCCTTCCTTTCCATCACCCCAGATGTGTCAGAGCCCTGGTGGTGCTGGGGGCACTGTCTTGGGTGAGGCCCCAGATGTGTTGAGTATGCTAGGAGCTGACAAGCTGGGGCGGCTGCGGCGACTGCAGGAACGACTTGTGGCTCCTCAGAGCAGTGGGGGGCCCTGTCCACCCCCCACCTTTCCAGGTTGTCAAGGCTTCTTCAGGGACTTCATCCTAAGTGCCAGCAGGTAAGTTCCCCTGTGTCTTGCAAAGGCAGGGTCAGGATGGGAGAGGTTTGGCTTCCCAAAAGGGCAAATCACTCTCTCTCCTTTGCCTGGAATAAATAACAGGGTAGAAGTAAGTGATCTCTGGCTCCTTTCAGCTCACACTTTCTAACTTCATTTCATTTCTCATTCTTTCACCCATGTAGGTAATTTCATTGTTTCTCAGCCTCACCATCTATCATGTAGATCTTTTTTTGTATGGGTTTCATACTCTCAATTCTAGTTCTTCCTACACCTCTAGTACTTTTTTTTTCTTTTCTTTGTTTTTTTTTTTTTTTTTTTTTTTTTTGGTGCTTCCCAACCCCCCCCCCCCACTTCAGCTTCCAGTTTAATCAACATCTTATGGATAGTCTGAGCTTGAAGATACGGGAACTTAATGGCCTTGCCCTGCCTCAACATGAGCCTGGTGATGAAGATGGAGAGTCAGATGTAGACTGGCAGGTTAGAAAGCAGGACAAGGGAAATAAACAGGGTCTGACTTACAAGGGAAGGGGTAAGTGCAAAGAGAACAGATTTATAATTGTTCTAGGAGGCTTATACTTAGGACCTTTTACTTCCCTTGGTGCCTTGCAGGGTGAACGGAGGCAATTTGCTGTGGTGCTTCTTAGCCTCAGACTTTTGGCTAAGTTTCTGGGCTTTGTGGCTTTCTTGCCATACCGGGGCCCTGAACCACCCCCAACCCGTGAGCTTCAAGACTCCATTCTGGCCCTCAGGAGCCAGGTGAATGATTGGGAGAACCTGGTAAGGAGGGAGCTGGGAGGTCCAGCAAGGCACAGAGGTTGACTGGTTTCCTTGGCTATTCTGGAAACCTGGCAGGTAGAGGGCATCATCAGCCCCTTCTAGGGGCCAATCACTGACTGAGCCTGGCTCTCCCAGGTCCCTCCTGTCCTGGATGTTCGAGCTCTGCTGAAGCAGGGGCTGAGGGCCCGCCGGGCAGTGCTCACTGTGCCCTGGCTGGTGGAGTTCCTTTCCTTTGCTGATCACATTGTCCCCTTGCTGGACTATTACCGGAGTATCTTTACTCTCCTGCTGCATGTACATCGGTGAGTAAAGCAAGGCTAAGGCTCAAGAAAAGAAAGTGTGAACATTGCTCAGTCCTATTTATAAAGAGGATCAAATAGTAAACTTCATGTGTGGTTCCATAGCTGAGCCTCGGAGGAAGGGCAGAGGTTGACTGACAGAGACAGACTAGACAATTGTTTACCTTTCTCCTATGGCTCAGCCAAGAGAGAATACATATAGCAGGGGCTGCCAAGGCAACCTGGTTGCCTATGTAGTCCGTTTTATGTCTGCTTTTGAGAACCACTTTCCCAGTGTTAGCTTTCCATTACTCCATTCCATCCTTTGCATGAATTCTGTTCACACCCTCCATTTACCTTTTAGGAGCTTGGTCTTATCTCAGGACAATGAAGGGGAGATGTGTTTCCTAAACAAGCTGCTCCTGCTTGCTGTCCTGGGCTGGCTCTTCCAGGTGGGCAGAGTGAGGGTCCAGATGAGGTATGGCAACTACTGTGGTAGAGATGGGGACAGGAGCACTAGAGTGTGACCAAGGTAGGGGCCAAAAGATGAAGATTCTTCAGAGGACCACCACTTGGCCCTGCTGCCTCTTGGCCCTGGTGAGGTCAGAGGTGTGGTGAGTCTCAGAAGTGCTGGGTGGAGCTTTGGCTGCCTTGCTCTCTTGTCAGATTCCCACATTCCCTGAGGATCTATTCTTTCTGGAAGAGGGTCAAGTGGATGCATTAGAGGTGGACACAGCAGCTTCAGAGCATGGCTTGGTGAGTGTTGGGGTGTAGCCAGAGATGTGGTCTGTCTGGGAGGGCCCAGCAGAAGCAGACTGTGGTAGTTGTTCAACCCTTACACATCTCCTGACTGTCCTACCCCTGAGCATGCTGGGGAGGAAAGGAAACCTGCTCGCCTGCCCTCCCAGCCCTGGCCTCTTCTCCCCCAGGACAGTGTGCCTGTGGTGGATCAGCAGCTGCTCTACATCTGCTGCCCCTACATCGGTGAGCATCCCGTCCCCCTTAACAGTCCTGTCCTTTCATGAGTACCTATCAGATACCCCATTGGTCTGATTCCCCAATACCTTGGTCTTTCATGAGGCTCTCCAGGTGCCATGTCTTTATCCCACAAGTACTTATAGTCCTGCATTCTTAGGGGGTGAGGAGGACTCTGAAACTAATACCTTAGACTTTCCTGATGTAGGAGAGCTCCGGAAACTGCTCGCTTCATGGGTTTCAGGCAGTAGTGGACGGAGTGGGGGCTTCGTGAGGAAAATCACCCCCACTACCACTACTGGCCTGGGAGCCCAGGCTCCCCAGACCAGCCAGGGGCTGCAGGTAAGAATAGGGAGAGGGCAGAGACTGCCCAGTGTGGGGAGGCAGAAGGAATCCCTCATGAGGCTGCTCCTTCCTTCCCCAGGCACAGCTTGCCCAGGCCTTTTTCCACAACCAGCCACCTTCCCTGCGTAGGACTGTGGAGTTTGTGGCAGAGAGAATTGGCTCAAACTGTGTCAAACACATCAAGTAAGAGTGGGTGAGGGTCCTATTCTCAATCTCTTTCCATTTGCCCTCTTAACTCCCTTTTTTCCTTTTGTGCTCACACATGTGTGTTGCTGGGGATCCAACCCCGGGCCTTGTGCACACTAAGGAAGTGCTCTACCACTGAGTACACCCCAGCCTCCTTTTAACTTTTTTGTTGTGGTGGTGGTAGTAACTGGGGATTGAACCCAGGGGCTCTACAGCTGAGCTATATCCCCAGCCCTTTCTATTTTTATTTTGAGAAAGGATATCATTAAGTTACCCAGGCTATCCTTGAATTTGCAATCTTTCTGCCTCAGTCTCCTGAGCCTTTGGAATTATAGGTCTGGTCCCTTTTAATGGCTTTTTGTCAAACTGAGGAAAGTCAACTGTGGGGTGGGTGGAAAGGGAAGGCTGAAATTACTAATATTCCTTGAAGGTAGTTCTGACCAAATTTCCTTGAATTTGCAGCCCCTTTCCAACTCATCCCTTCCAACTACCCCAAACCCCTCTGTCCCTGCTGCAGGGCGACGCTGGTGGCAGATCTGGTGCGCCAGGCAGAGTCACTTCTTCAGGAGCAGCGGGTGACACAGGGACAGAAAGGGGGAGATCCAGCCCAGTTGTTGGAGATCTTGTGTTCCCAGCTGTGTCCCCATGGGACCCAGGCATTGAGCCAGGGGCGGGAGTAAGAAATGCCAATCTATTTGGACCCTTTCGTCTCCTCTACTCTCCTATCTTAGCTTTTGTTTTTCTGTTCTCTCTCTACTCTTTCACACTCATAACCTTTATTCTATTCTCCAACCCATTTTCTGTTCTTTTTTACCCTTCTCTATAGGTTCATATCTTTGGGCACAAAGTCCAAATGTTGAATTGAGAGAGCATGTAATGCTGTAGGACTAATGGCTTTTTCCTTCTTCCAGCATCTGGGGTAGGGTAGGGGTCTGAGGTAGAGACTCCCATGTCAGGGGTTTGGAGCATTTGGGGTGTCCTCAGGCTAAAATATATAGACTTCACTGAACTCGTCTTTCAGGTTCTGCCAAAGGAAGAGCCCTGGGGCTGTGCGGGCACTGCTTCCAGAGGAGACCCCAGCAGCTGTACGTAGGAATAAGGCCTGAGCTAGCAGACCAGTGGTTATGTTTGTGTGTGTATGCATTAAAGAGTACATACCTGTAGCTGTGTATGCAGCTGCTATAAGGTGGGGAGTTAGTCCTGAACTCTGGTATCCATCATTGCACCCAACCCTTCTCTGTCCTGACTCTATAGTTCTTCTGTCACAGGTACTAAGCAGTGCAGAGAACATAGCTGTGGGGCTTGCAACAGAAAAAGCCTGTGCCTGGCTGTCGGCCAACATTACAGGTTAGGTCCGGGAGAGTGGGGGACCGAATCAGATTTGGAAAGGTGGATTGGCAGGGTGCTGGGCAGTTTGGGGAGATGAGACTCAGAGCCATCTGGAAACTGTGAAGGACATGGGTTGGCATGGTGAGCTTGGGTGGGCACTCCTGTAACCCTGTTTCTGTTCTCCCTCTGCCCTGTAGCACTGATTAGGAGGGAGGTGAAAGCGGCTGTGAGTCGCACACTTCGAGTCCAGGGTCCTGAACCGGCTGCCCGGGGGGAGCGGAGGGGCTGCTCCCGCGCCTGTGAGCACCACGCTCCCCTCCCCTCCCACCTCATCTCCGAGATAAAAGTACACAGCTACCCTACTCCCTTTGGCTTTCCCATTCCTTCTCCTTGCTCTGTTGCTGGTTTCTTTCCTTTCTCACATCAGCTCCAGGATTTCTTTATAGAAGCTTTATGTGTTACCTGTCTAGTTTCTGTTTCTTTCATTACTGAATAGGATTAGGTAGAGCAGAGCTGAATCAAATGGTTTTCCTAATGTTACTGACTTTAGTAACTGAATCACCCAAAAGGGCAAGAAGGAAAATCTAAAACTAAATTTATATTATACAGGTTGTAGTGGGAGCAGCTGGTAAATGGCTATGGATATCAATTCAGTACTGTTCTTCTACGTGGGACATAATGCTTGTTTAGTTACAGGCAATAAGAATAAACTGTACTCCTAACTTGATTTGAAAAATTCAGAGACTTTTTAAGAGTAGGAGTCAGCAAAATGGGCCCAACTGTGCTTGCCACTTACTTTTGCAAATAAAGTTTTATTGGAACACAGCTATAGCCATTTGTTTACCAAATGTCCGTGTTGCTTTTGTGTTAAAATGGCATAGTAGTTAGAACAGAGATCTTATGACTTGCAAACATGCAAACATAATGTATTTACTATCTTGCCTTGGTCAAGGAATGAATAAGGACAAAGCAGCAGTCATTAACAATGGAGAGTATGTAGGGGAGAGAGGAAAAGACATATGACCACTAAATACTGGTTATCAGTAGGCAGATTTTTGTATTGAAACCTCACTGAGAAAATGGAAGCATGAGGGTTAGAAAACAGACTGTATCTCATGGGACAGTTTCCCAAAACGCTGTAAGATGCCCCCTAGGAGTTGGTTAATTTTGACCCATGTTGAAAAAATCTCTCTTAAGCTCTGTGGTAGCCCATTGTCCTTTGGCTTATCTGCTTCATCTGTTTCCTCTTGGGTTACCCACATGGTTGCTTCTCCTAGCTGTATTGTCCTACCTGAACCCCAGCTCCAGGGATCTCTTGGTCCAGAAGCTTCACCCCCAGGACCAGATTTTCCTTTTCCTTCTGACTCACTCTACTGGCTGGTCCCCACCCCAATCCAAATTCTCTGGCAGCCTAGTCCCAGCCTGGCATGAGGTCTTATCCTGTTCTTTGCAGGATGTGCTCTCTCTGGCTGCTGGGCCCCGAGACCCTGATGAGGGTGTTTCCCCAGAGCATCTGGAGCAGCTCCTAGGCCAGATGGGCCAGACACTACGGTGCCGTCAGGTGAGACATGTCATGTGCTACATGAAGAATGGTCTTCTGTTGCCTTATAAGTAGAGCCACACTGTCCCAGGGACAGTCTTCACAGCAATAAGGATGATGTTCATGTCTCCCTTTTTCTCTCAGTTCCTGTGCCCACCTGCTGAGCAGCATCTGGCAAAGTGCTCTGTGGAGTTAGCTTCTTTCCTGGGTATGGTTCCTTTCTGTCAAACCCCTTCTCTCTTGCTATATCCCCTCAAAATCAAGGTTGGGTATAAGCAGGATTAGACATATCTCTTTTATGCCTCTATTTTAAAAAAATTTGGCTTCCATCATGTCCCATAGTTGCAGACCAGATCCCTGTCCTAGGGCCTCCACCACAGCACAGGCTGGAGCGAGGGCAGGCTCGAAGGCTTCTGTACATGCTACTTTCCCTGTGGAAAGATGACTTCCAAGGTCCAGTTCCACTACAGCTGCTACTGAGCCCAAGAAATGTGGGGCTTCTGGCAGATACTCGGCCAAGGGAGGTGAGTCAGAAGTAGCAGGTAGGAAAGCTTTTTTTTTTTTTTTTTTTTTTGTACTGAAGATTGAACCCATGGCTGCTTTAGCTATATCCCCAGTCCTTTTAAGACAGGGTCTAGCTAAATTGCTGAGGCTGGCCTCCAACTTACCGAGTTTCTGGGATTAGGCCTGGTGAGAATAGGAAAGCTTCTTAGTCTTCTGTAGTCTTATTTTGATAGTATTAGGGAGCTGTTTTTTCCTTTCCTTTTCTTGCATATTTTTTATTGGTGCATTATAGTTTATAGAATGGTGGGAATCACTCTTCCATATTCATACATGCATATAATGTAACAATTTAATTTGGCCAACATCATTCCCCTGTATTTTCTTTCCTTCCCCCTAGTCCCTTTTCTGATCTCTTTGATTTTCATGGGATTTTCCTACCCCACCAACTTTTCTTTTCCCTCTCTAGCTTCCACATATGAGAAAAAACACAACCCTTGACTTTTCTGAGTTTGGCTTATATCACTTGATATAACGTTCTCAAGTTCCATCCATTTTCCTGCAACCTTTTTATGGTTGAATAGACACCACTGTGTGTGTATCACATTTATCTATTCATTCATTGATGATCATACAGGCTGGCTCCATAGTTTGGCTATTGTGATGCTATAAATATTGCTATAGTATGCTGATTTTAATTCTTTAGGATAAAGTTTGTGGAATGAATTTGTTTCCTTTATTCCTATTCCATGTTGAAATAGGACTCCCTATGCTTGTCTCGAGCCTCCATTTCTCAGCAGCTCTGCCCTTTAGATTTCAAGTTTGTACTAATCAGGGTAACTATACAGTCCTCGAAATGCTGAGCTTCCCCATGGTGTGTTTTGCAGTGGGACCTGCTGCTGTTCTTACTTCGGGAGCTGGTAGAGAAAGGTCTTATGGGACGGATGGAGATAGAAGCCTGCCTAGGCAGCCTTCATGAGGCCCAGTGGCCTGGGGTAAGAAGTCCTCATCCCTTGTTTTAAATAAAGATATCAGGTGTCCTATATACCCCATTTATCCTGAAATAGGGCAAAGTGATGGAACTAAAGCTAAGTGGATATCTGTAAAGTGTCTTCAGGACAACCCTATAATTGAGGATTAGCTGTTATAGTTGACCTTCTTCAGATCTGAGTGGCCGCTGGCCGCTGTATGAGGGGCTTATGAGGGAAGGCAAGCAGGTGGAAAGCAGGATGGTACACTATATATAGGTCTTTATCATCAGAATAACCTGGACTCAGTTACTAGTTAATGTTTTTGTGACTTGGCACAAATCAGTTTTTTTCATCCTTAAAATAATGGTGGCATACTCCTGTAATCCCAATGGCCTGAGAGGCTGAAGCGGGAGGATCATGCGTTCAAAGCCAGCCTCAGTAAAAAGTAAAGTACTAATAAGCCCCTGCCTCTAACTAAAATATAAAACAGGGCTGGGGATGTGGCTCAATGAATTCAAGATGAAACATCAGCTGTGCGCCAGGTTGTTGTCTACTCACCAATTAGCTAGAGACTGATCTTTAGGAAAGGGTGGATGTGTCCAGAATTCCATGTCTGCCTTTTCTCGCACCTTTCTATGTACTGCAGGACTTCTCTGAAGAACTAGCAACACTGTTTAACCTGTTTCTAGCTGAGCCCCACATGCCAGAACCTCAGCGGAGAACTTGTGAACTGGTGCAGCCAAATAGGGGGACAGTGCTGGCCCAAAGCTAGGGCTGGGAAGTGGCCCTGTTTTGGGCGTCTCACCAGAACCCTGGAATCCTGCCTGTGCCTCAGGTGGAGCCCCAAGAGCCCTCGGCAACCCTTGCTGGGATAGGAGTAGCTGGGTCTGTGATCAGATTTCCTGCTCAGGTGAGAAGTATGTGGTTACTGGGCATCCCACAGACTGCAGGCTTGCCACCAGAATCCTAGAGGAAGAAGCAGCCACTAATTCAGCATGAAGGTGGAAAAGCTGAGACTCTAACCCAGGAGCTGAAGAGCTGACATTTGCCACATGGATGCGAAATGAAATGAAGAGTGTGGGCTGGTCAATACAGGATTCAGACCTCACTTGCTGCTATCTCAGATCTCTCAAAACTTTGTGGTTCTGAGAAATCATGACAGAGTTGAATGACTTCTGCCCAACTTGTTAAAACCTGGACTGCCATGTTAAATATGCACAACAGATTAGGTAGGACTTGCCCAACTGAAACCTGGCATCACCCTGGACTTCACCCCTGTGCAGGTAGTGACACTTCAGACATGGTCTGTTCGGGGATATGCACAGGGAAGCAAAAAACAATAAACTGTTTTAACAAAGGTTTGATGACTGTTCTTGCCTGTTTTTCCCCTTTGGCAGGTGGGCCTTGAGTTAGGAGTTATGACCTCTAAGTAACACCTGCATATTCAAGCAGCAAGATCATCTCACACCCCTGAAATGCTGTATCATCTCCTATGCAACTCCCTCTCATTTATGGGAGGAAAGTTTAGACATTTAGGGCATTGTGCAGGTTCCATTCACAAGATGTTCCGTTGCACCACATGGTGAGGCAGCTTTTGTGATATTGTTTTGTTAGGGCTATAGTGTCTGATTTGGCTTAGAATGTCTCAGAGCATGAGCAGCCTAATATAATTATAAACTTTTATAATTATAAAAGTTCATCTTATAAGACATGTGGTCTTGATAATTATAAACTTTGATAATATGCATTAAGTTAATTCCTGGGAAGTAACACCCAGGCTCTGCTGGAGGAAGGAGAGGGTAAGATTTAGCTCTTGCTAAGTGGCTTTCCAACGTTTCTTAGGGGAAAAATTCGTAGCTATCAGAAAGGTCTCAAACCCAAGAAAGGGTAAGATTCTCTGTGCTAGAGGGAGCCCCATGTACAAAACAGGGAAGTCACATCAACATTGAAAAATAGGAGTGTTTCTCAGTCCTACTTCTCCCCAGTATTGTTTATCAGTTCATGCCTTTCCCTCCCCATCAGGCTTATCCCATTCACTAGAACCTTCTTTCCTAATCTCTTCTTTTTTTTAATCCTGTAAATCCAATTTTTTTTTTTTAAGATCAGTACCAGGGATTAAACTCAAGGTCACTTAACCACTGAGCCGCATCCCCAGCCCTTTTTTGAGACAGGATCTCACTAAGTTGCTTTAGAGCCTTGCCTTAGCCTCCCAAGCCATGGGAAGTCTAGTCTTTTCTGAATGCTTGGGAATTTGAAAAAGTGGTTTTGATTTTTGGTACTGGCTCAGGACACTTCATCCACACTAGGCACAGAGCATAAACCATGCCTCCCACATGGGATTTATTTTTATTTTTAAAGATGGTCTCACTAAGTTGCTGAGGCTGGCGTTGCAATCCTTCTGCCTCAGCCTCCCAAACTGCTGGGATTACAGGTGTGTTACTGGTTCCTGGCTCTGCATGGGACTTTTTTTTTTTTTTTAATTTTTTAAATATTTTGCTGTAGTTGGGCACAATACCTTTATTTGATTTTTATGTGGTGCTGAGTTGAACCCAGCACCCTTCATGTGCTAGGTGAGTGCTCTATTGCTGAGCCACAACCCCAGCGCCCCCGCGTGGGACTTTTAATTTACAAATGTTCTGACCTTTTTTTTGGTCAACAATTTTAGGAAGAGGGGAAGAATACATAAATTAGGGTCCTACATATATAAGCTGTTAAAAAAAATCACTGAAAAATAAGCTTAAAAACATATTATAAAAACAATATAACTTAATCTGAGGTAAGAGAAAAAGGAAACCCTATAAACATTTTCAGAAAAGCAACTCTGCTGCACTGTACAGAAATTTACCCTTTTAACCACATCTCAATCCCCATACAATTATCCTCTTTTACCAAAGATTTGGGGCAAGAAAATTAAATGGGAATTTCTCCCGTCCCTGTCACCTCTAAGTAAACATACAGAATCTTCAGAGCTCAAATTCAGCCAGGCTAAGTTACAAGAAAACTGAATCCACCCTTCATCCATCCTAGAATTGGTAGGGCCAGAGCAATAGCTCAAGGGACTCACCTCCGGGTAAGGGAAGGGAAGGTCTGCAATCAAGTTTCCTCCTGACAAACCGCTTACCTCCTCTTCCAGTTCATTTATCTTCCTTCTTCAGAGGTCATTTTTTAATCTCACTGAAATCCCTTCTTGCCTTGTCAGTAGTAATCATCTGGCTACCCCCATCCACCACCAGTCCTCAAAGGGCCAAGGCCCACATCCCAACCTGAAATCTGTCCATCCTGTGTCTACGCTGCTCTCCCATCTTCCTGAGCCCTGAAGTGCTCTGAAGCAGCAGTGCTTAACACTCCTGACTGCTGCAAAGACCCAAATATCCTCTCCTAGGAAAGGGAGCGGGGGGGAAAGCAAAAATGAATAGTATTTGGAGAAAAGATTCTGAGTCTGTGTTCTGATTTGTGCAGCTGATTTTTAAGCCTTTTTTCTGTTCTGGTCCTTTGTGATATTCTACACGGTGGAGCTGAACACTGGAGGCAGCTCCAGAGTGGAGTCTTGGCCAGTGGCTGCTTGCCTTCCCATCAGCCTGAGGGCTGGGCCGAACTAAGAAGGCATCTTGCCAAAGCACTGCAGTTCCCCAGCTCTGCTGATTATGCCCAACTCTGGTCCTTGAGAGGCCTGTGTCATAGTCCCAGAAATGAGAAATAAAGGTGAGAAATCCAAAAGGTGAATTGAGCTTCATTCTCTCTGGACAGCGAGGACCAGGAGCTCAGGCTTCTTGTTCTGCAGAGGTGACTTGAGTACTGACAGGGCTCTCCTGGCAACCCCGGGCTAGTGCTATCTGTGTAGTCTGCCACTACAGGTAGCCTCAGCTTCTTCTCATCTCAGGTTGCTAACAGCTAAGGAGGAGCAGCCACAGCATTTTTGGAGCATCCTGGGCCTGAATCTCAGCAGCATCATCTCACTGGTGTGGTGCTAACTACCAAGGAAGGAAGCTAGCCTGGCCACAACCAGTGGTTGCTGCTTAATGAAGGAGCTCAGGAGATGAGGCGGGAAGCCTGGTGCACCCAATTCTACCTGAAAGCAGAAAGGGAAGAGATGAAGGTACAAACACTCTAGCCCCAAGCACCTGGGATGAGGTGATGGGAGATTCACCCCAGACTCCACTGGCTTGGTGTCTAAGACCCTTGGGCTCTTCTCTTCACTTCCCACTGATTGGTTCAGTTCCACTCCCATGTGGACTTGAACTCTATCTATGAACAATGATTTTGCTCTGCTGAGGCTGCTGCTTTTACCTTGCAATGATATGTCTTCTAAAGACCCTGGGGACAACCACAAGATGTAGGTTACTACTAGATCTCTGGTACTAGCAACTTCAGCTGATAACACTCATTCCTTCCTCTCTGATTCTCCACTGACTCCTTTACTTTGAACCCAAGAAGTTCCTGGCCACATTTTTTTAGAACACAGCTAGACAGAGAGGTCCCAAGTATGTTACAAGGCTGGCTACTAGCTCTATATCACCTGGGCCAAGTAAATGACTCTGGTAATTTCTTTCCCTTCCATGGTGACAGGCTGCAGGATCCAGGCACTGGGCAGTATCTCCCCTCGGACCATTTTTCTGTTGGGTCTTGGCATGGATGTGTCATATACAGACTGAACTGCCATGATAGACAGGTGCCCCTGCAGACAGAGATGTTATGTAATGAGGAAAAAACAGGAACAGGCTCAAGTGTAATTAGTATAGTAGAAGCAACACTGGGCTTGCCTTGAAGCCACCCATATCCTAGACCCAGCTGCAATTTGCCCTCATCCCCACCAGAGAAACCAATTCCCATAGATTACCACCAGCAAGGCAGGCACCTCTTTGGCTTCCACGCAGACACAACAGAAATCCCGTGGTTGCTTCAGTGCACACACGGTGGTATCGCAAACCAAGTACACTGGAGGGGTGGAGGTAGAGTAGAGTCAGGAGGCCCATTGACAGATCTAGTCCCAAGTCTTCTTTAGCCTAGGAACCTCCCCTTCATCCTATGACTTGACATCCAATGAAATCTTGGATAAACAATCTGGAAGTAGGCTAAGTATCTGGTCTCTCAACAAGGCTGCCTCCAACCCTCTGCCTCTGTCCCCTGGCCAGAGATCATGGGACACACCAGAAACCAGGCCCCATGGGAGCCTCCCTCCCTTGGGCTCACCTAGGCTGATGCTCTTGTTCACCCGCTGATGTAGCCTTGCTGTCTGAATAGGCTTGTGATACAGGGGCCACAGGGTAGGGTCACTCACAGCTGCCCATACATGAGACAGTGGCTGGGACACCACACCTGCCCCTAGGAAGCCATGCCGAGTAGAAGAAAATTCCTTATAGTAAAGGTGCACCTCCTGCTCTTCACCCTGATAGCTAAGGGACACCAAGGAGTGGAAAGAGGAAGAATTAAGAGGTTTTTTTTGTTTGTTTTTTGTTTTTTTAAGAGGGTTCCTAAGATACAAAGGAGGAAATCAGGTTAAGAGACTCCAGGAAAGCAGGGTGGAGAAGGGGAAGGAGAAGTTAAGCCAAGCAGGACAACAGGGTTAGGATCAAGAACACTGCAAAGAAACTTACTTCCAGCCAGCTGTTGCCTGGCGGCTGAAGAGATTATGTAGATTATTGGAACAAGCAGCCATTACCTGGGGACAAAGCGGCCATAACCAAATTAGTAGGCACAGTATACCCAGCCTCTAGGTTTAACTTTCTGATCAGTGTTTAATAAATATACATTTTTCAAGATGGAAAACCACTGAAGAAGTCTACAAGCCTTGGTGGCCCTCATTTGCCCAGCTCTTTTCCTATTCTTCCCCACCCAGCAGAGGTCTGGCTAAAGCAGTGATGGGGAAGAGTGGGAGCAAATACTCACATCAGCCATGGAAGTATCTACCATGTGTTTGGCCAAATCCTGGTAAGAAGAGGAGAAGCTGGATGGGCTGGATGGAAAACAGCGGCAATTGCCCGAGGAGGCTCTATAGCCTACAATAAAGAGGTGGAGGTTCTGGGATAGCCCTGAATGTCAGGGCCTCATGACAGCAACAGCTCCCTATCAGGGGTAGGGACACTGGACTGACAGTTTCTGGCCAGTGACTCCCTATGTTACAGTAGGCATAAATAAGTCCCCAAACCAGGCAGATATCTATGCCCCACCCTCCCTGCCACTCACGGGGAGCTGAATTCTTCCAGACAGATCCAGCCAGATACAGGTTCCTCACTGCAGAATGGGCCTGCCCATCCCCTATCCAGGTGTCTCTGGAATCAGGCAAGTTTGAATCCCCCTGAAGAATAGAGGTCATGCCAAAATAAATCCTTTATGCTTAATGGATCAATGATATATTGGGGGTGGTAAAGTATAACATTATTATAAAAAATATAACTTAAAAAATTCATAGAGGTGGGTAAATGCCTTTCTAAACAGGGCAAAATTTTTGCACATAATAAATACATGGCAATGGGGCTGGGGATGTGGCTCAAGCAGTAGCGTGCTCGCCTGGCATGTGTGCAGCCCGGGTTCGATCCTCAGCACCACATACAAACAAAGATGTTGTGTCTGCCAAAAACTAAAAAAATAAATATTAAAAAAAAATTCTCTCTAAATAAATAAATAAATAAATAAATACATGGCGAGAGGATTGAACCAAGGACCTTGTACATGCTAAGTAAGCAATCTACCACTGAGCTACACCCCCAGTCCAATAAGTAATATCTTGAAAAACAAATTTACAACTGGAAAAACAACTGGCAGCTCAAATAACAAAAATGGATATTTTCTTAATATGCAGAAAGGCCACAAAAAATAAAAGGCCCAATAATCAAATAGAAAAATGAACACAGGGTACAATTAGTCACTATAAAAAATTGACAATGTCAGACACAAGAATAGAACTATGTAACTAAAATACTATAATATTACTAAAGACTAAGGAACCTTGATAAAACTGTTAAGCAAAGTATGGTAGGCACTGTAGGTATGTAAGTAGGAAGTGTTACATATTATCATTTGAGAATATTAGTTGATACACTATGGAGATATTTATCAGCTGGGAATGGTGACTCACACCTGTAATCCCAGCAACTAGGGAGGCTGAGGAAGCAAGATCTCAAATTTTAGGCCAGCAACTTAGTAAGACTCTGTCTCAAAAAAATAAAAGGGGATATTGTTCAGTAGTAGAACACTCTGGGTTCAATCCCAAACAACAACAACACAAGCACCCACTTTGTGCTTCAAAGGGACAGCGAAAAGACAACACACATGTGGGGAAAATTTTGTAAATTATACCTGATGAAGGACTTTAAGAATATATAAAGAACTCAAAGACAAAACTTCAATTTTAAAAAAATGAGCAAAAGATCTGAATGGACGTATCTCCAAAGAAGATCCACAAATGGCCATCAGGGAAATGCAACTAAAGCCATGTAGTACCACATCACATCCACTCTGGTGGCTACAACCAAAACCAGTCATCCCTTAGCTTGTGCAAGGAACTGGTTCCAGGACCTTCTGAGGATGTCCAAGTCACTTAAACACAAATATTTGCATATAACCCATGCAAACACTCCACTTTTTCCTAAATACTTTAAATAATCTCTATGTTATTATAACACCTAATGCCATGAAGTAGTATGTAAATAGTTGTTAGGGAATAATAAGAAGAAAAGCCTGTGTTCAGTGTAGATATAACCACTTTAGGCTGATACACATCAATAACAACATTTTAAAAACAAATGTTTTCAACCTGTGGTTGGTTAAATCTGTAGATGTGGAACCCCTGAATAGAGAGGACAGATAGTAACACCAACTATTAGCGAAAATGTAGAGAAACATATATATACTGCTTAAATACTGCTGACGGGAATGCATATAGTGCAGCCACTTTGAAAAATAGTCTGGCAGTTCTATGATCCAGTAATTCAAACCCAGAAGAAATGAAAAAAATGTTAATTTTAAAAAACCATTAAATTAATGCTATTGCTAAAACATATTTTGATTTACCATCAACAGAAATACAGCATCAAATCTTTCTTTTTAATATTTTCTTAGTTCTCAATGGACCTTTATTTTATTTATTTTTATATGGTGCTGAGAATCAAACCTAGTACCTCACACATGCTAGGCAAGTGCTCTACCATTGGCCACAACCCAGTCCCCAGCATTTAAAAAAAAAACAAAAAAAAACTTCTACAGGAATGTTCATGACGGCATTAATCATAAGTGACAAAATGACAGACACAACCTGATAGACAACCTTAATGTCCATCAATTGATGAACAGATAACAAAGTGTGGTCTGTTCATACAATGCAAGATTATTTGGCCAGAAAAACAAAATGAAATTTTGATATATGCTACAAATGAATGCATCCATATTATGGATTGAATTACTGTCTCCAGTAAAAGATATGTTGAAGCTCTAACCCAAGTATCTATGAATATAATCTTATTCAGTAGTCAAGATAATCCTGGATTAGAGTAGGCCCTAAATCCAATGATTGATGACATTATAAGAAAGTCATGTGAAGACACAGGAGACACACATACATGGAGAACAACATATAAAGACTGGGAGAGATTGTAGAGATGCAGCTACAAGTCTAAGAATGCCATGGATTGCTGGTGACCACCAGAAGCTCAGAGAAAAGCATGGAACAGATTCTCTCCAAGAGCTTTCTGAGGGAGCCTAGTGTTGCTAACCATGATTTCAAACTTGGAGCCTCCAGATTTATGACAGGGTAAATTTCTATTGTTCTAAGCTACCCTGTTTGCAGTAATTTGTTAGAGATTCTAGGAAACTAATAAATCCTGAAAATACTATGCTAAGAGAAAGAAGCCAGTGAAAAAAGACCAGTCATCATATGATCCCATTTATATTAAATGTCCAGAATAATCAAATCTTTCTGTAGAGACAGAAAATAAATTAGAGGTTGTCTAAGGCTGGGGAATGGTAGGTTTGGGGAGAAATGACGAGTGGCATGGGGTTTCTTTTGGCGGATAATGAAAAGGAAGATTGCAAGTTAGGGTTTTTTTTTTTTTTTTTTTTTTGGGAGGTTGTTTGTTTAATATCTTTTTTAGTTGTCAGTGGACCTTTATTTTATTTATTTGTATGTGGTGCTGAAAATCGAACCCTGTACCTCACATATACCAGGCAAGTGCTCCACTACTGAGTCACAATCCCAGTCCAGGATTGCAAGTTTGAGGGTAGCCTCAAATTAGTGAGACCCTAAGAACTTAGTGAGACCCTGTCTTCCTATATTTAAAAGAAGTAAATAGGCCATTTTTTCAATCTTTTTGTAGGCTTCTTTCCTGGATCCGGAGCACAGGTGTCTGTGCTATGCAGAATCTGGAAACAAACCACAGGGGGAACGCTGAGAACCCTGAGAGCAAGGAAATGGAACTATTAACATTTATGGATATAGCCATTGATTTTACTGAAGAGGAGTGGGAATGCTTTCAGCTTATATAGAGATGTGATGCTAGAGAACTATAGAAACTTGGCCTTCCTGGCCATGACTCCTAATCATACCCAAGAATATTCACCAGACAAGGGCCTAAAATACATATTTCATGAAGTGATAAGTGAAAAATATAGAAGTTGTGATCTTAACTATTTACCACAAAAGAAATTGTGGAAAACTACAAGTGAGAGTGAACACCAGAAATCATATGAAAAATCAAGCCTTGTTTACCACCCAGAGAATTTATACTGGAATGAAGCCCTACAAATATAAAGAATGTTGCAAAGCTTTTAGTAAAAAAAAAGGTCTTATTTACCACAGAGGAACCCACAATGGAGAGAAGCCCTACAAATGTAAAGAATGTGCCAAAGCTTTTGGTCAAAAATCACACCTTATTTGCCACAGCAGAATTCACACTGGAGAGAAGCCCTACAAATGTACAGAATGTGGCAAAGCTTTCGGTCGAAAATCATACCTTACTTGCCACATCAGAACTCACACTGGAGAGAAGCCTTACAAATGTAAAGAATGTGGCAAAGCTTTCAGTCTAAAATCACTCCTAATTTGCCACAGCAGAACTCACACTGGAGAGAAGCCCTACAAATATAAAGATTGTGGCAAAGCTTTTGGTAACAAATCAAACCTTATTTGCCACAGAAGAACTCACACTGGAGAGAAACCCTACAAATGTAAAGATTGTGGCAAAGCTTTTGGTTGAAAAATCACACCTTATTTGCCACAGCAGAACTCACACTGGAGAGAAGCCCTACAAATATAAAGATTGTGGCAAAGCTTTTGGTAACAAATCAAACCTTATTTGCCACAGAAGAACTCACACTGGAGAGAAACCCTACAAATGTAAAGATTGTGGCAAAGCTTTTGGTTGAAAAATCACACCTTATTTACCACAGCAGAACTCACACTGGAGAGAAGCCCTACAAATGTACAGAATGTGGCAAAACTTTTGGTTACAAATCAAACCTTATTTGCTATAGCAGAACTCACACTAGAGAGAAGCCTTACAAATGTAAAGATTGTGTCAAAGCTTTTGGTCGAAAATCAGACCTTATTTGGCACCGCAGAACTCACACTGGAGAGAAGCCCTACAAATGTAAAGAATGTGGCAAAGCATTTCTCAAAAATCAGGCTTTATTTGCCACAGAACTCACACTAGAGAGAAGCCTTACAAATGTAAAGAATATGGCAAAGTGTTCAGTCAAAAATCACACCTTATTTGCCACAACAGAACTCACACTGGAGAGAAGCCTCACAAATGCAAAGTATGTGACAAAGTTTTTACTCAAATATTACACCTTATTTGCCACAGCAGAATTTACACTGGAGAGAAGCCTTACAAATATAAGGAATGTGGCAAAGCTTTTAGCAATAAAACAGGCCTTATTCACACTGGAGAATAGCCCTACAATTGTGAATAATGTGGAAAAGCTTTTAATAAAAAATAGAACTTTATTCACCAAAAAAAAAAAGAAGCAAATATAAAAAGGGTTAGGGATATAGCTCAATGGTTGATCCCCAATATGAAAAAAAATTTTAATAAAAATACTAACAAATACTTAATTGAACTAGAAAATCTGATCCTAAATTTCACACAGAAAATAGACAAGGAAAAATATTCTGAAAAATCTCAGGAAAGGAAGGGCAAGGTAGGAGCTTGGGAGGACTGGTGCTATCAGAGAGTAGACTTATTCTAAGCCCTAGTACAGGGAAAAGGGACACTGTGCCCTGGTGAGGCTAAGATGAATACCTAATAATCACTACAGGGACAAGCAGATAGCCACCCAAAGGAATAAAGTTGGATACACACCTCACAACAAATGTGAAAATAATTATAAATGGAACAAAGATTTAAATATGAAAAATAAGACCCACAGCAGTTCTAGAAGAAATCAGGGGAGAAATTCTTAATTAGAAACATACTCCATTCCAAAGTTATAAAGAATTTCTATTGAGAACTTAAATACTATAAAATGAAAGTTGATAAATAAATAAATCTTTCTTAACACATTTTTTTTAAAGAGAGAGGAGAGAGAGAGAGAGAGAGAGAGAGAGAGAGAGAGAGAGAATTTTTTAATATTTATTTTTCAGTTATAGGCGGACACAACATCTTTGTTTGTACGTGGTGCTGAGAATCGAACCCGGGCCGCACGCATGCCAGGCGAGCGCGCTACCACTTGAGCCACATCCCCAGCCCCCAACACATTTTTTTTTTAAACCCAGGTGTGCTTATCCACTGAGCCATAACCTAAGCCCTTTTTATTTTTTGAGACAGAGTCTCACTAATTTGCTTAGGGCCTTGCTAAATTGTTGAGGCTGTCCTTGAACTTACAATCCTCCTGCGTCAGCCTCCTGAGTTGCTGGGATTACAGGTATGTGCCACTATAGCTGGCTGATAAATAAATATTTCTGAATGGTCCCAAGCAAAAAAAGCAAAGCTGATAAAGAGTGAAGCACTGGGAAAAAATATCTGTAACTCATATAAGGCAAAGGGTTAATTCTTGTTATTATATAAAGAACTCTTAAAAATTGGTAAGAAAAAAAACAAGGAGCAAAGGACATAAACAGAGGCTCAGAAAAAAGAAAAATATTTAAATAGATGTTTTTTTTTTAATAAAAGAGATCCTATATGAGAAAAATGAGACACTATTTTTTATGAGAAAACAAAACATTTGTAGAACACCAGGGCAAACATCAGTAATCCCAGCTATTCCAGAGGCTAAGACAGAAGGATTGCAAGTTGGAGGCCAGCATCAGCAATATAGAGAGATGCTGTCTCAAACATAAAATGTTTTTAAAAAAGAGGTCAGGGGATGTAGTTCAGTGGTAGAGCACTTGCCTAGTATACATGAGGCCCTGTGTTCAATGCCCAGTTATACAAGGAAAACAAAACCAATGAACCAAAAAAAAAAAAAAAAAAAAAAAAAGAATTGGAAAAATTGATGAGAGAATAGGGAGAAACAGACTCCTACCCTTTGCTAATAGGAATGTAAATTAGTGTATCTGTGAGGGTAACTTTATCAAGAGGTATCAAAATTTCATATGCATGTACTCTTTATTTTTAATGAAGACTGAGGGGTGTTTTTAATACTTTCATTTATTTATTTTTTAATATGGTACTCAGGATCAAACCCAGTACCTCACATGTGCTAGGCAAGTGCTCTAACACTGAGCCACAACCCCAGTTCTCAAATGCATGAACTCTTTGTACAAACCTACTTATGGAAATTTATCCCACAGGTTTATCTGCACATATATGAAATGATTCAGGCACAAAGTTATTCACTGCAGCATCATTAATAACAGCAAAATACTGAAAATAACCTAAGTTGGAAGAATAGTTAAATAAGTCACAGTACATTTCTACAATGGAGTGCGAAGAAGAAATGAAGAAAAAAATTAGTTCTCCACATACTCAAATAGAAAGCACTCCAAGGTACACTGGGTGGGTGGGGGGAGGTAAAGAACAGTATGTATATAAAGATCTCTAGGAGGATCCATCCAAAAAACTACACTGCTTTCCTCGGATGGAAAAGGACTAGGTTGAGTGAGAATAGGGATTCCCTATCTACCTCTACATATTGTTGGCATAACTACAGCCATCTTCGTTTCCCCACTCCCATTTTATGACTCAAGTTCTGTTCTTAAGAAATAACTGCTGTTTCTTCCTTGAGAAACAGAAACTTGCTTATTTTTGTCTTCAGAAATGAAAACTTACATTCACCAAAATCAGGTGACGCTTGCTATGCCAATCACAAGGGCTAACCCCGCCCCTAACCCACGGCCTTTACTTGGCCTATTAAAAGTAATTCTTGAGAGAGAAGTTGCTGTTCTCTCTGCCTGAGAGAGTCTGACAGGTTCCCTACAATAAATCTGCTTTTGCTTTTGTCCTTGGTTTGTCTATGTAGTCCTGTGCCAATTTCCTTTCACATATGTTTATCTTTTTGCTTTTTTACTATATGAATATATTATCTGTACAAAATATCAAACTTTAAGAAAAACAAGAGATAAACACTATGCAGCTGTTAAAAATGAATGACTCATTAGCCTCAAAAAATAAAATAAAATACTTGGGAATCAATTTAACAAAAGAGGTGAAAGACTTCTACAATGAAAACTACAGAACACTAAAGAAACAAATTGAAGAAAACCTTAGAAGATGAAAAGATCTCCCATGCTTTTGGATAGGCAAAATTAATATTTTTTTAAATATTTATTTTTTATTTTTATTTTTTTTAGGTGGACACAATATTTTTATTTCATTTTTATGTGGTGCTGAGAATCAAACCCAGTGCCTCACATGTACTAGGTGAGCGCACTACCACTTGAGCCACATCCCCAGCCCCCAGGCAAAATTAATATTGTCAAAATGGCCATACTACCCAAAGTGCTATACAGATTCAGTGCAATTCCAATTAAAATTCCAACATCATTCCTTATAGAAATAGAAAAAATAATCATGAAATTCATTTGGAAAAAATAAGAGACCCAGAATAGCCAAAGCAATCCTTAGCAAGAAAAGTGAAACAGGTGGCATCACAATACCAGACCTTAAACTATACTATAAAGCTATAGTAACAAAAACAGCATGGTATGAACACCAAAATAGATATATAGACCAATGGTGCAGAATAGAGGACACAGAGACAAACCCACATAAATACAGTTATCTCATACTAGATAAAGATGCCAAAAACAATCACTGGAAAAAAGATAGACTCTTCAACAAATGGTGCTGGGAAAACTGTCTTCAACAAATGGTGCTGGGAAAACTGGAAATTCATATGCAGCAAATAAAACCCTCTCTCTCACCTCACACAAAACTCAACTCAAAGTGGATCAAGGACCTAGGAATTAAACCAGAGACTCTGCTCCTAATAGAGGAAAAATTAGGCCCAAATCTTTATCACATTGGATTAGGCCCCGACTTCTTTAACAAGACTCCTAAAACTCAAGAAATAAAATAAAAAATCAATAAATGGGATGGATTCAAACTAAAAAGCTTCTTCTCAGCCAAAGAAACAATAAGGTGAACAGATAGTCTACATTTGGGCAGCAGATTTTTGCCACATGCACATCAGACAAAGCACTAATCTCTAGGATATATAAAGAACTCAGAAAGCTAAGCACCAAAAAAAAAAAAAAAAAAAAAAAAACAAATAACCCAATCAATAAATGGGCTAAAGAGCTGAACAGACAATTCTCAGAAGAAGAAATACAATCAATCAACAAATATATGAAAAAATGTTCAACATCTTTAGTAATTAGAGAAATGCAAATCAAAACTACTCTAAGATTTTATCTCAAGCCAGTCAGAGTGGCAGTAAGAATACAAGTAACAATAAATGTTGGTGAGGATGTGGGAGAAAAGACACATTCATACATTGCTGGTGGGACTGCAAATTGGTACAATCACTCTGGAAAGCAGTATGGAGATTCCTCAGAAAACTTGGAATGGAATCACCATTTGACTCAGCTATCCCACTCCTCAATCTATACCCAAAGGACTTAAAAATCAGCATACTATAATAACGCAGCCACATCAATGTTTATAGTAGTTCAATTCACGATAGTTAAACTGGAAGCAACCCAGATGCCCTTCAATAGATGAATGAATAAAGAAACTGTGGTGTATATACACAATGGAATATTATTCAGCATTAAAAGAGAATAAAATCATGGCATTTGCAGGTAAATAGATGGAGTTGGAGAATATCATGCTAAGCAAAGTAAGCCAATCCCAAAAAACCAAATGCCGAATGTGTTCTCTATATAAGTGGATGCTAATCCATAATGGGGGAGGGGAGGTATGGGGGAAAATGGAGGAACTGTGATTGGACAAAGGGAAGGGAGTAGAGGAGAAGCATGGGGGCAGGAAAGATGGAGGAATGAGATGGACATCATTACCCTAGGTACATGTATGACTGCACATGTGGCGTGACACTACATTGTGTACAACCAGAGAAATGAAAAGTTGTGCTGCACAAGAGAAACAATAAGAGAGGTAAATAGGGAGCCTACATCATGGGAACAAATTTTTACTCCTCACACTTCAGATAGAGCCCTAATATCCAGAGTATACAAATAACTCAAAAAATTAAACAGTAAGATAACAAATAACCCAATCAACAAATGGGCCAAGGACCTGAACAGACACTTCTCAGAGGAGGACATACAATCAATCAACAAGTACATGAAAAAATGCTTACCATCTCTAGCAGTCAGAGAAATGCAAATCAAAACCACCCTAAGATACCATCTCACTCCAGTAAGATTGGCAGCCATTCTGAAGTCAAACAACAACAAGTGCTGGCGAGGATGTGAGGAAAAGGGTACTCTTGTACATTGCTGGTGGGACTGCAAATTGGTGCAGCCAATTTGGAAAGCAGTATGGAGATTCCTGGGAAAGCTGGGAGTGGAACCACCATTTGACCCAGCTATTGCCCTTCTCGGACTATTCCCTGAAGACCTTAAAAGAGCATACTACAGGGATACTGCCACATCGATGTTCATAGCAGCACAATTCACAATAGCTAGACTGTGGAACCAACCCAGATTCCCTTCAATAGATGAATGGATAAAAAAAAATGTGGCATTTATACACCATGGAGTATTACGCAGCACTAAAAAATGACAAAATCATGGAATTTGCAGGGAAATGGATGGCACTAGAGCAGATTATGCTTAGTGAAGCTAGCCAATCCCTAAAAAACAAATACCAAATGTCTTCTTTGATATAATGAGAGCAACTAAGAACAGAGCAGGGAGGAAGAGCAGGAAGAAAAGATTAACATTAACCAGAGACATGAGGTGGGAGGGAAAGGGATAGAAAAAGGAAATTGCATGGAAATGGAGGGAGACCCTCATTGTTATACAAAATTACATAGAAGAGGTTGTGAGGGGAATGGGAAAATAAACAAGGATAGAAATGAATTACAGTAGATGGGGTAGAGGGAGAAGATGGGAGGGGAGGGGAGGGGGGATAGTAGAGGATAGGAAAGGTAGCAGAATAAAACAGTTACTAATAGGGCATTATGTAAAAATGTGGATGTGTAACCGATGTGATTCTGCAATCTGTATTTGGGGTAAAAATGGGAGTTCATAACCCACTTGAATCTAATGTATGAAATATGATATGTCAAGAGCTTTGTAATGTTTTGAACAACCAATAAAAAAAAGTTGTGCTGCAATTATGTACAGTGAATCAAAATGCATTCTGCTGTCATATATACCTAATTAAAATAAATAAATAAATTTCAAAAAATGAATGACTCAGGCTAGGTACAGTGGTACACACCTATAATCCCAGCAACTCAGGATGCCAAGGCAGGAGGATCCCAAGTTTTGAAACCTAGCAAAACTCTAAATAAATAAATAAGTAAGTAAAAAATGAAAAGGACTAAAGATATGGCTCAGTGGTAGAATGCCCCTGTGGTCAATCCCCAGTACCACCAAAAAAAGAAAAAGAAAAGTCAGCAACAAATTTACTGATATGCAGTGATATATAAAATATATTTTTAAGGGAAAAAGCAAAGAAACAAAGTGGGTACAGCATGCCTCCATTATGTGCTTTACCAAAAGATAGTCATGTTCACATAGCTGCATATATCTTTGGAAATAAAAACTGAACTGGGATAAGATGACTGCTTTTGGGAAGGCAAATAGAGACTGAAAGAGGCACTTAAAACCTTGTCCTTTGCTGTTGTTTGAATATTAATATCTTTACCATGTGAAGTTTTATTTATAAAGTGAATTTCAAACGTTTATCCTCAGGCAGATTTTACTCTTGAGCTCTAGATCTAGATCTATATTTCCAACTGCCCACTTGATTCTAATTCCTGCACCTGGATTTCTCACATCTTCTACTCAATAAGGGAGAAATCAAATTCATGATCTTCCCCACAAAACTTGGTCTTCCTCCAGTGTTCCTTGTCATCATTGATACCACCATTCCTTCAGTTGCTCAACTCAAGTTGTAAGGCATTTTTGACTCCTGTCTCTTACTTCCTCTGACACTCAAGCTCTACAGATGCGCTCCCCATTACACCCACCACCTGTTTCTTCACTGGCAGTACCCTAAACGCAGGCAACCACCACCTCTAGCCCAACTTTGCCACAAGCCTCTTTCGGGTCTCCCCACAGCAGCTCTTGCCTCCTCCTCTTGCGATCCCATCATTCTATTCTCCTACTTAAACAAAGGTTTTCAAGAGTTTTTTTTTTTTTTTTTTTAAATCCACTAAGCCACACTCCTAGCACTTTTTATTTTTTATTTCAAGACAGCATCTCACTAAGTTGGTTAGGGCCTCACTAAGTTCAACAGCTTTTTGTCACTTTGGGGGAGTATCAACATCAAATGGATTAGAGATGGGCCAGAATTCTCAATATAGTCTATATGATTTGGCCTTTTCTAGTCCTTTCTCATGTCATTTTCCCATCTCACTACATATTTCAGCCACAATGGCCTCCATTTAGCTCCTCAGACTCTCCCTTCCTCAAGGCCTCACTTACTGGACGAACAACTCTCCAACACCAGCACCACTTTGTTTATATTAACTACTTCTTAGCCTTCTGGACTCAGCCTAAATGCACTTTCTTCAGATAATTTTATTGACCTTGCAGAATAGGTCAGATCCTCTATTTTGTACTGGTTTAGCATCACTTTTCAAAATAACCTCTTGCAACATTAGCCAGCAAATAAGCTGTTTATCCTCTAACAGTCTGTTTAAGGAAAACAGTTTTGGTCAGGTGGTGTGGTGTACACCTGTAATTCCAGTGGCTCAGGAGGCTAAGACAGGAGGATTGAGAGTTCAAAGCCAGCCTCAACATCTTAGCAAGGCCCCCAGCAAGACCCTGTCTCTAAATAAAATACAAAAAAGGGAAAGGGGTGTGGCTCAGTAGTTGAATGCCCCAGAGTTCTATCCCCAGCACCAAAAAAACCCAACAACAACAGTTTTATTCACTGCTGTGTCCGTTCTAAAACAGTGAATACATAATAAACATTCATTTATGAATGAATACACAGAAGGAGAGGGAAGCAGAACTAAAGGGAAGATCAAAGGTCATAGCACATGGGAAGAACTTATGTCAGCAGTGGCCTCGAGGAGGCATGAGGTCCTGCTAAAAAACTCTTTTCTCAACAGTCCTGACCCCTAGAGATTGTTCCCCACATCTGCCCACTCACCACACTCTCTGGGGACCGGAGCTGGCCTGACAGGGCCAGGCTGCTATTGTAACCAGAAGTGACGACAGAGGAGAGGCTTCCATTGGAGCTGGTGCATAGAGAGCTGGAGTTGGCCAAGGTGTGTAGTCTTTCCTCTTCCTGAGAAGAACAGATCATCATCACCTAGCTCC
The DNA here is from genome assembly GCF_048772815.1 of Callospermophilus lateralis. Classification (NCBI taxonomy): domain Eukaryota; kingdom Metazoa; phylum Chordata; class Mammalia; order Rodentia; family Sciuridae; genus Callospermophilus; species Callospermophilus lateralis. Next base: position 89,282,028 of record NC_135307.1, on the reverse strand, counting down.
TGATGCACCCTCACTACCCACATTTCTTTTCCCAAACCATCTCTTCCACAGCTCCCATTACTTACCCCCCAGTGCCTCCCACCATGGCCTCTCACTTCCATATTTCCCCACCCTGACTATATACCACCTGGAGATAGGAGCCCAGTCTGATGAGGATGTCAAGAAAGTGAGCCCAAATTATCAAGAAAATAGTAATAATAAATGTTGGTAAGAATGTGGGGGAAAAGGTACTCTCATAAATTGTGGGTGGGACTGCAAATTGGTGCAACCATTCTGGAAAATAGCATGGAGATTCCTCAAAAAACTAGGAATGAAACCACCATTTGACCCAGTTATCCCACTCCTTGATATATATTAACAAACTACAGTGAGACAACCACATCAATTCACAATAGCTTAGCTATGGAGTCAACCAAAGTGCCAAGTGAATGAATAAACAAAATGTGGTATATATACACAATGGAATATTACTCAGCCATTAAGAAGAATGACTTTATCACATTTGCTGGTAAATAGATGGATCTGAAGACTATCATGCTAAGTAAAATTAGCTATTCCCAAAAACCAAAGGTCATGTTTTTCTGATAGTGGAAGCTAACCCACAATAGGGGTCGATTAAAAAAAAAAGAATTGAAGTTCAGTGGAGTAGACAAAGGGGAATGAAGAGAAAGGAGGAGAGATGGGAAAAGAAAAGACAGTGGAATGAATCTGACATAACTTTCCTATGCACATATATGAATCTCACCATCACATACACCCACAAGAATTAAATTTAAAAAAAATTGGGTAAACAGCAGAAAGATCAGTAGTGTAGAGGGAAGGGAACAGGAAGTGGGGGAGGAAAGGGGAAGCAGAAGTACTGGGGCCTGAATTAGAACAAGATATATTCCATGCTTGTATAATTATGTCAAAATGGATGCTTGTGTCACATATAACTAAAAAAAAACAATTGAAAAAAAGAGAGAGCCCAGCTTTGGTGCCCTTGGTGCCAGCTCTCCTCTAAGTATTATATCCTCAGACTCAGACCACCACAGTGAAGGCTACCCCAGTTTCCAGGTCTGCCCCAGTCAATCCTGAAGTCACCCCATTCCTCACCCTCAGCAGATGGGAGATGATCTGCTCACGGATTCTCAACTTCTCTTGTTCAGTTTGCTCCCTCAATCTGTCCCGTGCCTTGGCAATTTCCGTCTTGGCCTCCTCACGGGCCCGCTGATAGTTGTGCAGCATCAGATCAATGTCAGAGGGTGAGGGAGCAGACCTTGATGCTGACTCAGGGCTCCTGTAGAAGATCACAGGATGGAAAGGTATCTTCTTACATGACAGTCCTGGCCAGCCCACCCAAGTCTAGCTCAATGTCATGTTCTTGAAGATCCCCTCCTCCCTTTGCCCACAGGGTCATGAAGTTTGATTTTTACAACCTTAGGTAGATTGCTAGACAGAGAGGAACAAGGCATTCTGAGGTCCATGTCTGTAGGCTTGCTTTGTATCAGAGCCATTGTTTATACTTTCCCATAACTTCTCTGTCCAACCCCTTCTCATCTCGTTCTCTCTTACACACTATTTTTTCCATTTGCCCTGGTCTCCCACATTCATTTCCATTTGACCACAGGCATGCAGGGCCCTCCCGGATGTTAAAACTCCAGCCCCCGCTCCCCATGATCCCCTCTACCACACAGAGCCTGCTCCCTGCAGGGTTCTGGGACCATCTTCACCTGGTGATCTCTACAACATCCTTCCTCAGTTGTTGCAGGTATTCTCGGCGCCTGCTGGGCAAGTCAAAGTTCTGGGTCAGGAGATCCCTGCTGGGTAGGAGGCTCAGTTGTTTTGGGGGGCTTCTTGTCCTGCGGAAGTTCTGAAGTCGCTCAGTCCGCTCTCTCCTGAGGGTCTCGATGGCTTTTTTTTGCCTGCAACAAAATGGAATTGGGTCATTGAAACTGTCCCTGAGTGTCCTTCCCCCAAGCTCTCTCTGACCCTCTCTGGAATATTCCCAAATGAGCAAGGACAGAGGGAAAAGTTCAGTCATTAGCTTTCTCAGGTTCTTTTACCTCAACCCACCCTTGCTCTTCAGGCTGGGACCCTTACCTAGCATAGAGCTCCTCCCAGGTGGACATCATACGTTCTTCAGGAACGAGTGTCTCCCCCGTTCCGCTCTGCAGCACCTGAAGCAGTGCATCTGCCTCCCCAAAGCCATGGTGCAGTTTTGCTTCTGTGAGTTCCAGGCTGAGTGATGGCTTCTGGGCTCCAACTTGTAGGGGAATCTGTTCCCTCTGGGACCACTCAGGATCCTGGCTCTGGTCATCAGGAGGTTGTGGGGGCTTCTGAATCTGCTCCCCAGGGCTGAGATCAGTGATGGCCTCCAGTTCCTTGCTTATACTCAATTCCCCAAAAGAGTCATTCTGAACCCCATCCCAGTTACTACGTTTGTTACGTACCAGGAGGTCCCTCAGGCTGCAACACTGGCGGGCAATGCATGCCTGGGAACTGGGGTATGGCATCCCCTCAGGTTGGCAAGCCTGAGGTTGGTCCACATTAGAACCTTGAAGGCTTGCAGTATCAGTCAACTCAGAGACAGGATGAGGGCTGAAGTGCTGGAGGCTTCTCCTTGAAGAGGCGAGGTTCAGAGTAGGCTGTGGCTCCACCGGAAGTATTGAATTCTCTCCTTCATTTTCTGGATTGCTCTGCCACGGACTTGGCCCCCTAGTGCTCAGCAAGCTATGCTCTGGGGAAGCCACCTCTTCAGGCACAAAGCTACTGGCCAGCCTCTGGCTCTTGTCCCATGGTGGTAGAGGTGGCAGTCTACTTTGGACCTCAGTGGTGGCCCTGGGCTGCAGCTGCTGAGGGGGCTTCCCTAAGAGGCTAACTTGGAGTCTGGGACTCTGCTGTGTGGTGCAAGGGGAGTTTGACTCAAGGAACAAGCTCTCATTACTCCTTCTTAAGGAACTTGTGCCTTCTCTACCCAGAGTCTCAACTCTCTGGGAGCCACCTAACTTATCAGCAGTTTGAGAATAATTATCCATTGGAGGTCTTGGAGCACCAAAGACAAGGTCTGGGCTGCAGTCCAGCTTCTGGTGGCTTTCAAGAGCATAATCAGAGGGAGCAGAAAGAATCAGAGCACCTGAGAGCAGACCTGACTCTTGTGTGCTAGCACTAAATGTGAGGATTGGAGAAGAGGCCCTGTCCACCATCAAGGCACTCCCAGGGCTCAGCTTCTCCTGGACCTCAGGTTCCTGGTTGGACCCCCTTGAAGTACTGGGGAAGAGGCCAGGGGTAAGACAGATGCTGCAGTTGGGGCTATTGACAACCATGCAAGAAGATTCCTCTGGCTGGGAACTGGGAGGCAGGGAAGCATTGGGAGATGCTGGTGGGCTTATAGAAGGGAGGTTGGACAGTACCTCCCTTTTGTGGGATAACGGTATTAGAGGGCTCTGCAGCCTATGGTGGGTGCTTTCCTCATGAAGATCTGGGGGTGCTGCCATTTTCCATGATGTTTCCTCTGCCTCTGTACTCTGAAGTGTCCCTGGGATATCTCCCTTCTGTTGAGACATGGCTGAAATATCTGAGCCCAGAACTTCAAGGATCCCACTGACTTCCTGAGATTTGGCTTCAGAAGTTTGGCGGTCCAGAGGGGATAAGGCCAGGTCAGTCTGGATTTCCTCATCCACAGTGGTCTGAGTAGTACCATCCATCATCAGGGCTTGTGGGGCCTCATCTGGTGTGTTTCTTCTGGTGCTCTGTTCTTTTTTGGCCACACTTGGCTGAGAGAGACTCCCAAGTAACTCTGAGGTATTGTGCAGGAGTTGTGAGAGGTGGAGAGATAGGTTGTGCATGCTGGTCCAGGAGGTCAGGTCAGAGGCTGACCCTGTACTGGCATCAGGCTGAGCAGAGGAGAGATTGGCACAGCTCCAGGGGAGCCTGCAGCCCAGAGTCTGTGTGCCTTGCTCAAAGGTATTCGTTCTGGTCAGTCCCACAGGACAGTCTGCCTCCGGTGGATACAGCAACACAATCTCATCAAGTAGACCTGCAGAACTTCCTTCAGCTGAAGGAAGGGTGTGCTCACTCCTCAGATAGCCTGCTTCATCAATGGTGCCCTTAAACTGGGTTTTCTTGTCAGAACCCAAAATGGGGGCTAGTCCTTCACGGCCGGTAAGAATGTGGGAGTCCCTCAAGGGAAACAAGGAACTGCATACTTCCCAGGCCTCATTTGAACCTTGGATATTATCAGTGCTGCTGTGTATGCTTGACAAGTCCTGGGTTTTGGCAAAAGTACTGAGGTGAGAGTGGAAGGGGGAGCTCTGTTCTTCTAAGTCACTGTCCATGCTGGAGCACCTGGCCACATTTGATGGTATCAGGCCATGGGGTTTCTGGGTGCAGGAGACATCGACTGCACTACCAAACACATATTGTTTCCAACCAATGTGTACAGGTTCCTCTGGACACCAGGGTAGAAGGTAGGGATTGATATCACTGGAACCAAAGTGCAACATTTCTTTGTCCATCTGAGAGTACCAATTCTCTGGCCTAATCTGGATACCCAGTTTCTCTGGCTTTCCTTGTTGGGCCTGTTCCAAAGAACTAGACATCCAGCTGGTCATTAAATCAGGGGTTGGCATGCATGAGCGTGTGGAAGACGTTGGGTAGGGAGGGGTGGCAGGTTTCAGGGGTCTGTGATCAGCATGGCCATTGTCCAAGTTAGATGAAACTTTCTGACTACAAACCTCAGCCTTTGTAGACATTCTTGACACCTGATTTTCCAAGGAATAGGTCTTGAGATGTGGGTCCCACAATATATTAGGCCCTGATGTGTCTTCATCTGTAGGTGATGGAGGCTCCACACTCAAGTTCAGCTCCTGAAGAGATCGAGATGAGCTGACCACAGAGAACTGGGGTCTGGGATAGGACTTAGAGTGTTTGGGGCCAGAGAAAACTGCAATTACAGGAAGTGAGCACTTACGGTGGGGAGCTAGCTGCTCCTTATCAAAGCAGTGCTGGCTAGGCCTCTGGGCAGCAGACTGTGGAACTTTACTTTGCTCCAGAGGAGCAAAAGCTAGGTCTTCAAAGGCTGATAAGGAAGTCTGGGATGCAGGAGTCTTGGGGACAGACATCTCCTCTCTCCTAGCATTGCTAGTGTGACAGCTGTCCAAATCACCTTCATTAGAGGGTGGGGAATTCCTGACCTGGATAGGGTCTTCACTACCTCCTAAAGCCTGATCTTTCTGCTGCTCTTCCTCCTCCCAAAGACTGTCAATCTGAGGATAGCAGATAGGTTTTAACCTTGTTACAAGTTTGGCAGGAGGATTCAAGCAGTTGTGATCCCTGGACTCGGCGGAAGACTGTAGCTTTTCTGAAAGGCATCTGATGGTTTTTCTTAAACATTTGAGTTGTGGCTCTACAACCACCAGCTCACTTTCAACTGAGCTCTCATTTAAATTTAGGGTGTGTGGTCTGTGAGTTGTTGCAAGTGGTTCTGGCTTCATTTGAGACGCCTGCACATTGTGGCCACATACAGAGCTATCTTTCAGATTCCTCAGTGGCTCAGAGTACATGGCTGCTGGGAAAGAGACAACCTCAACTTCTGGGCTAGCTTTCTCAGCAAGCTTTTCTTCTTGATTCCCTATGGACCTTGAACTTCCTTCAGCAGCTGAGTGGATGAGGGAACTTGTCCTTATATCAGGGGTAGAAAGGGAGCTGGAACTTTGAGCTAAAGATAGAACAGATGTTCTAGTAGAGGGCTCAAAACTGGGGCTGTCTATTGGCCCAAGTTCCATATGAAAGCCTTTGGGCTCAAGGCCATGTGCCAAGAGCACATGGGATTCTTTGGAAGAACTCTCTCCTATCTGTTGCATTTCACAGACCCTAGAAGCTACTATGAAGGGTGGGTGGATAGGATGTAGGGCAGCCTTGGGAATTCCTTTCTCCAGGTCACCATCTCTATAAACCAATGAAATGGAACAATGGGAGGGAGAGGCATCAGTAGCAATGGGTTGAGAATTGCAGAGTTGTTGGCAAGAAACAGTTCTGCTGTCTTCTTCCTCTCTAGATGAACTGAGAGTACTGCTGTTTTCAGTGTTCCCTGAGAAGACAAGGGGATCTCTGGTTTCCTCTGGGCATCTGCAAGGTCTTTGATCTTGCAATGGAGTAGGCCTGGGATTTATGCTGCCAAACCTACAGGTTTCGGCCAGCCCAGACCCAACATTCCCCCCCTTCCACTTCTCAGGCTGCTGTGTGGGAGCTTCCAGTTCAATGCTTCTCAGGCCTCCAGGCAGAACAGCATGTAGTTTTGGACTTGCTTTCCCTTCTTCTGAGCCATTGGAAACCTTGGGGCATTGGACATAGTCTTGCTTAGGCCCTAAGCAGCTTAAAGAACTCTGAACATTACAGATCACAGACTGACTTTCAAAATGAGCTGCTTTTTTTTCCTGTGCACTCACAGAGAAGTTATCCAAGCCTCCTTCATATGTGGTGCCTTGAGTTTTAAGTTCCTGCTCTGGGCTGCTGTTCTGAATGCCAGAAGACATGTCCTCTGCAGTCTCCCCTGCAGCTGACTGACTTTGTTCATGCAGAATCAACCCAGGAGCATCACAAGGGGCCTGAGAAGAAAAGGCAGACACTGCTTTTTCTGATCCCACTCTTCTGTCTGTCTCTACAGCTGGTGAAAAAAGCCTACTGAAGGCCAAAGGATCAGCATAAGAAGGTGTTCTGGGTGCTTCTTTCTTTTTCTCTGTGATTTCAGGAGAACCAGAGTGACATATAAACTGTTCACTTGCTCCAAGGACATGTCTCAGTTCTCTAGTACAATGCCCTTTGTCTAAAGCAGGGGCAACATGAGAGGAAGCCTGTGAAGGATGCTGTGGCCCTCTGTTAGTTTCAGTGTTGGGCAGAGATGGAAAGCTGTTTTCACAGAGGGGTATGGCTTGGGATTTCCCTTCATCAGTCAACAGATGTCTTGGTGTAGCAGACAGAGATGCTACATGCAATGCCTGTGCTTCACCCTCATTCCTGATCCCATCTGACACTAACTGGTCCATTTGCATACACTGCCTGTCAGTGGCCCCTGAAGAACATTCAGGTTCTAGTGAAGTTTCATAGCGAGGAAGGACTGTCCTCCCAGCCACAAAGTCATTAAGTTGCTTTCTCTGGGCCTTTGCCTGTCTGACCTCCTCCAAGATAGCCAGGCACATGGATATAGGGACAGAATGCTCTGACTGCCTGGGCTCTGGATCAGCCACCCTAGGCAGGGAAACAGGTGCTAAACAAGCCCCACTGGTAGGGAAGCTTGGGTCCTCAGACTCCTTCTCTGCCTTTTGCCTTGCCCCTTTGCCTTGGTCACTGTTCTCTTCTAAGGAGAAGCTGACCCTCTTTTCAAACTGCCTAGAGATACTGTTCAAGGAACTGGCTCGTATTTCTTTTTGGATAGCTGCCTCAACTTCAGAACCAAAACCTTCCTGAGTACTCAATCCCATCAAAGTGATTCTGAGTTCCCCTTGTTGGTGTTGGGGGCTGGTGCTTGCTGTTATCCTGTCCTCTGTCCCTGGGGGAGTGTTCTCTGGTGCACTAGACTGACCATGAGATCCCATGGCTCTATGTATCACAGATCCACACCAAGCAGAGTGTTCCATGGCAGAGCCCCCTCTATCATTTCCCTGAGGGCTGTGGCTTCTGGTCTCTCCACTCTGGTTCTGATAATCAATTTCAGTTATCAAGGGACTGTTATGAATTTTCAATACTGTAGGATTCAGCACATACTCAAATGAAGAGATGCCTTCTTCAGTAACAAAGGAATGAATATAACTTCTTGGCAGTCTTGGAGAATGCAAGGGCAAGGTATTGCTCAGATCTTGGTGAGAAGGAGCTGTAGAGAAATCTGTTTGGCTCAGTAATGGGAAGATAGTCTCCTGGTTGAAAAATGTGCCCATAGGGTGCTGGCTTGAACTAGGATGTTTCTGAGATGATAATAATACCATATTATTTTCATCTTGTAGGCTCCCTTCCTTTTGCATGGCCATTTCTTCAATTTTACCTTGAGCTTTTGGTCTGTCTGGCTTGGAACTACTTTGGTGTCTGGCAATTTGGCTTTCCAAAAACCCTTTCATAGTCTCTAGTTCTTTAAGATTTCCTAAGTTCCAAGGTTGTTCTTTGAGGTTTGCTGATGCATCTATCAGCTCATCACCCTTTTCAAACCTTTCTGGCCTGGGCTGCAAGGACAGCGCTCTAGTCAATGTTTTCATTCTCCTTGGGTGAAGAGAAGTATTCGTGGACTCTCTGTGAATTGAGTCTTTTCCTAAAGAATCACATGTATTCCTAGCAGATCTGTCTAATCCAGCTAGGTAGGTGTACTCTCTTACAGATTGACTCTCTTTTACACATTCCCTTGAACTGAAGGGACTCAGGATGATACTCTGTGCCTGAGGATCATCCACAGTAGGACTATTTGCCTCCATTTCCCTAGTTTCACTATCATTAAAAATAATTCCATCTGCTTGTCTTGGAGAAGATGGCTGATCTTTGAAGGACAAATTGTTTCCAGAGCTGTCTGGCCTCAGAACATGGTCATCACTCTCCTGGTCTCTTTGGTCCTGGAACACAAACTCCTTACTGATACCTGGTGTGGAGGAAGCATGAAGCTGCTTGGATTCAATTTCTAAGATGTCATTTTCTAGCTGCATCACACTTCTAATTAGCCTAGCCATTTCATCAGCATTACTAATTCTTTCATTTTTTTTCTTTCCCAAAGGTTCTTCTTTGTAGTTTGATATTTCTTGTGATTCTCCTGGGCCCTTGTATTCACTGGGCTTTCTTTCTTGAGCATATGTAACTGATTGAAATCTTTCATAGGTAGACTCTATCCCTGGAAGCTTAAACTCTTCTGGGATGATTTTGGGGTGAAGAGCTTTTCCAAGAAGCCCAATTTCATTCCTCCCTTCCCACTTATGGGTTAGGCTCTCATCCTGGGCCATGAGGATATGGCTGCTTACTCTATGATGCACTGATCTAAACTTTGAAGAAACAGTAGTTTCCCCTGCCACATCCTTTTCAAGGTCTACACTGGTTGTTTTACAGATGAAATCAGACCTGGCTCCAGAAGGAATCTGTCTGTTTATATCACAGACCTGAATCTGCTGCAGGAGTGCATTCTGATTCTGCTCGTCTTCCCCACCTGTTTCAGATCCACCAACAAAAAAGAAAGGTTTTCCAGACACAGAACTACCTGAAGAAACACTGCAATGAGACTGCACAGTGGCCTTTTTGCCCTCCTTCAGAGCTGGAAGATTGTGCTTTTTATTTAAAATTCCAATTTGATTTTTAGATTCATATACTTTTGTGCTGGTAGAAGGGAGAAAATGTCTGTTCTGAGTAACAAAAACATAAACTGAATTATGACTTTCTTCTTTAATATTTCCAGCACATTTCCCTAACTCTCCAATAGCTTCCCTAGTTTTCAGATCAACTGGCATCTCTGCTGTGACCTGCTGAGATGGGGCGACCTTGGAATTTTGAAATATCACTGGTAAATCATCCTTCAAACAAGCTTCCTGAAGGTCTTGGTGGTTGTAACCAAAGCCCCAGGCTTCCCTGGGGGGTGGTGAAGGCACATGTACTTCTCTGTAAGCTGGAATCTCTAAGGCAGTTTCTGTCAGGGCATCCCTGCTTTTGGTTATGTAGAATGTTTCCAAGGGAGGTGGCTGCAGGGAAGATGGGAAAGGATTCCAGGGAGCTGAGTGGAGGTACAGCTCTGGACCTGATGGAAAGGCAAAGGAAACATTTGTATATCTTTCAACTACTTCCTTAGAGCTCTTTTGGCAATCTACTTTCTCTTTCTGTAGGTGGTGGTGGCTGTTTTGACTTAATTGCTCTGGATGAACTGTACTATTATTGTTTCTGAGAGGAGCCTGGCCTTGGGGCCAATGGTCTGTTTTGGTGGATACAGTGATGTTATTGTGATAAGCATTATTCTGGAGGAAATACTCTTCAGAGGAAGTTATCAGTCCAGGTTTTCTACTGTTAAAGCACTCTTTCAAGTTATTCTGTTTAATTTCACATGTTTTTTTCATAGAATTTTGTATCTTTTTCTCTGATCCGGAAGCCAATGATTCTAAGTCTGCTGAATAAGCTCCATTACAACTCACTTCTTTCTCACTAGTGCTAAGGAAATCTGAAGCAATTTCTAATTTGGCTCTCAAACTGTCCTGGTTTTTTTCTGCTCTTAAATGCTTGATTTTGGATAGATGGATTGGAAAGTTGTTGAAATCTGAACTGGTGGATAACCCAGAACCAACTGACAATCGAGTATCTTTTCCTTTTCCTGAAGCTTCAGCCAGGGAACTAGAGACTTCCTCAGAGCAGGGGAAAGCTAGCCTGGGCTTTCCTACAGCCTCCAAAACAGGATGAGAGAGTTCAAGAAGGTACTTCTGCTGAAGTGCAGCCCAGTCCCTTTCATGGGTACTGCCTACATAAATGAACGAGGCGGCAGAGGGAGCTAGCACAGTTGGCACACTAGAATCATGGGAAACTTCAGAGCTGCCTTGTTGCGTTGTATCAGTAATACTTATGCCCTGAAAGCTGCCATCAGCTGCTGGCTGAAGAAAACTTTGAGCTTCCCAAAGTGACAACTTGGATGTATCAGAAGTAGAGGTTGGGTACACATCTCTTGCATTGCAAGGCAGCTCAGTACTGCCTTGGGGAAATTTTGAGCTACATTGGAGGACTGTTTCTGTACCTAATGGCTTTAGTTTTCCAATATTTAGCCAGTATCCAGGCCTTTCCTCACCACAGGGCTGAAGTTCCTGGACATCAGGACTTGGACATAAAGAACTGGGATTGATTTTAGAGTCACAGGAAAACCAGGAATCCATGGACACCAGAGGGCTCCCTCTTGACACCTGTATGCCTTGGAGAGAGTCAGTTGGTTCAGAGTAGCTTACCTCCACCTGTGACTCAGGCTGCTTGCAATGGAGCTGGAGCTCAGGATTGAGGTAAAATGAACTGTTCATTGGCAGGATGGCATTCAGCATAGCTCCTGTTCTGTGGTAGGTGGACCCATGTCTGCATGTTACCTCTTGGTCTACTATAGGCAGAATGGGATTCTGCAGGTGCCAGAAAGTCTGTGTGGGCATCTCATCAGATGAATCAAGAAAAGTTACTTCCTGTTGATCTTCCCCCAGTTCTTTCTCAGCATTAATCAGACTATCCAAGGAAAAGCTCCTATGAGCAAGTAGACCACAGTCTGAGGATGTGGTGAAGTCCTGTACGGAGGATCCAGCTCTGTTCCTTGGGTGGACATAGTCGTTGGTGGGAAGACTGGACTGGGGACTTTCTTTGGGGCTTTGGTACCCTTTCTCAGTCAATGAGTCCTCAGATATTTGGCTGTTGTCACTTTCGGAGTTCTCTGGCTCTGGGTGATCCCATTTTCCTCGAGGGTCCTCTGGTTTCAGTAGCTTCAACAATGAAGATTTGGCATAGACAAAGGAGAGAGAATCTACTGAGTAATTGCTATCTGTGTCAGATAAATAATTTTCTTTTTCTCTGGCACAATCTACTATTGGGCTAGAATCTGTAAGTGAAGTCATGGTGTCTGGATCGTCTACACTGCATTGTCTCTTCAAAGGACTGCTATTAGACAAATGAGAAGACTTTTTGGCAATGTCTCTGATCCTAGCTGCTGGCACTCTCTGATGTTGTTGTAATGCCCTGTTTGGAGGTGGTTTGGATTCTGCCTGAAAAGTCTTGGCTATTTTTCCAAGCCTAGCTGCCTCCCTGAGTCCATGGGGATAGGAGAAACTGCAACTGGTTCCCTTAGCAGCCTCATGGATCCCAAGGTTCTCTTCTTTTTGCCACCCAGCTTGTGTACTGCTGCTAGAGTCCACTAGTCCCTTAGCCTTTCTGGTTTGGGAGGTAGGGGTGAGGATCTTTGGTCCTTCCCTTGGCTTTAGCTTGTTAGTTGACTGGCACAGACTTGTTAAGCCCCGAGATACCATCCAATAGGGCCATTTATCCACTCTCTTCGTTTCCTGAATGTCAACAGACTCGCTGCTCACAGTGAGGCAGGTGTGTGGAGTTGAGGCTCCCTTCCTGGTCAAGGCTCCTCTAGCTGTATACAGCTGTGCCTGGCCTGGGGAATGGAGGCCATTTTTGCAGAGACACCTTGTATTTGGAGGGTAAGCAGCAGTCTGGGGAAAATTATATTCTGTTGGATTTTTCTCTGATATGTGATGAGTTGGGTCAGGCATAGGTGGTAACATAGTAGAGAGGTCCCAATTAAGAAAAACCCTGTGAAGACAAGGAAAGCCATCTCAGAAAAAGCTAGAGGTTCTCTACATCCTATTGACAGAAGGAATATGAAGTTCCTCTCAGTTTGCTCTGAAAGGGTTAAAAAATCAGATCCAATGTCACTGTGTCTTACAATCAGAGACATCAGGGTCAGAGAAAAACACAACAGGTACAAAAGAAAACTGTGGACTATAGTCCTGGCTCTCCCAGATGTACCATACTCTTACTCTGTTTCTCTTATAACAAAAATTAAACTGACTCTAAGCATGCCTTTAGGCAAGGTGAAGAAAAATGAACAATTAAAATGAATAGAATCAAATGGATAAATCTATAAAGTGGAACTTTCTACAGAACCAACCCACATTCTTTACCAATCAATGATGTGAGGAAATAAAAACAAAAATAGTAAATAAAAGAAACTTTTATATATATCACATGTAGTATTAAATCCTATTTGGATCTTGATTTGAAAAAACAAGTGTAAATAGATATTTTTGAGGCAACTTGAGAAATTTAAATGTGGCCTAGGTTAAAGATTTTATCAGGTAATTAATCTTAATTTTGGTAGGTGTGATAATGACAGTGTGGTTATAAGAATATTCCATTATTTTAGAAGTGTATACTAAAGGATGTAGCGATGAAGTGACATAATGTCTAAGAGTTGCTTTAGAATACTTCAAAAATCAGGAATGTGGGGAGATAAATCAACTGTGAGGAATCTTGATAACTGCTGGATGTGAGTAATATACAAACTATTTTCTCAACTTTATATATGTGTGAAAATTTTCAATGGTGAAAAGTTGAGAGAAAAATCTACTTCTTACTCTGAGGATCAGAGAAGTGAGTTAATACAACAGACACTAATTGTGAGCCTCCTATGGGCAAGGTCCTGAGGATATAAAGAGGAATAAGATACAGGCCCTGCTAAGAGGAGTCTGAGAGATAACTAATCCTTACCCTTTATGGCATATAGGTAGTGAAGGAGAAGATAAACAAGGAAGATCCCAGTAAGAACCCATGGAGGGGGGGCTGGGTTTGTGGCTCAGTGGTAGAGCACTTGCCTAGCATGGGTTCTAAAGGACTTGATTCTCAGCACCACATATAAATTAATTAATTGATTAATTAAAAGATCCATCAACTACTAAAAAAAAAAAAAAAAAAAAAAGAACTTATGAGGGAGCCAGGTGTGGTGGCACACATAATCCCAGAGGCTCAGGAGGCTGAGCAGGAGGATTGTGAGTTCAAAGCCAGTCTCAGCAAAAGCAAGGTGCTAAGTGAGTGTTAACTCAGTGAGATGGTGTCTATAAATAAAATACAAAATAGGGTTGGGTATGTAGCTCAGTGGTCGAATGCCCCTGAATTCAATCCCCGTATGCCCTCCCCCTGCCCGAAAAAAAAAAGAATCTATGAGGTGCCGAAGTTAGGGTTGTAGCTCAGTGGTAGAGCGCTTGTCTAGCATGTGTGAGGCACTGGGTTCAATTCTCAGCATCACATATAAATAAAATAAAGGTCAACTGACAATTAAAAAAATATTTTAAAAAAGAACCTCTGAGTCAGAAAGAGCTCACCAGGTAGGAGAGGGAGTCAGGAAGCTCCCTCATGTATGGTGATAGTTTTTTTGTTTTGTTTTATTTGACATAATGGGGATTGAACCTAGAGGTGTGCTACCATTGAACTACATCCCTAGTCTTTTACTTTATTTAGAGACAGAGTCATGCTAAGTTGCCTTAGTCTCCTGAGTAGCTGAAATTTCAGACATGTGCCACTGTCTGACTTAGGGAGCTCTCTTGATGTGACAGATCAAGGGGGTAAGGGAGAGGGAGGCAGCATGTGGAAATAAAGAAGTCTGGTCTGAGGCAGGGTGAGACTGAGGTGGTAGAAGGACATACAAGAAGTATGCATGGATAGTCAGGGTCTGAAGAGCAGATGAAAAATGAGTAATATCTCCTTATTCAAAAGATAACAGTAGTAAATAATGGTACTCTGAGAGGGAGAGAGTAGGTAGAAGCTTGACTCTCAAAAGAAACAGAGAAAGAAGAGAAGCCAGAAGAGGAAAAAGTGATGAGGAAGAGAGGAATAAACAGATTTTTTTTTTCCATTTAATGACTGAGGAAAATGAGGCACTGGGGAATAAAGAACACTGCCTAGCTAAGGGCTTCCAGATGACAACCATTGGCTTGTACCTGTGCAGGTGGGGCAAGTGCTGGCTGTAGAGCCTTTGGAGGCTCAAAGAACTGCAACTTGTCCATTTGCTTCTATGCTGAGGCCCTGGGACAGTGACATTAGAGTTGGGGGCCAAGCATGGGGACTTGTGTCTGCTGTCATCCTGGAACCAGCACAATGCCCTGAGGTGCTCCAGTCTCTTCTGGGACTCCAGCAGCCTCTGCTTCCTGATGATTCTGTCTAGCTGGAATAAGACCTTTTTACGCCAGATGTTCCCTTCTGCTGCCCGAAGAGCGTGTCTCCGCAGGAGCTGCAGCTGCACCAGTCTCTTCTGTTTTGGGACCAGTGGTGATGGTGGAGTATCAGAATGTGTCTGAAGCCAAGCATTAGGTGCCAAAGAGGCCTCAAGTGCTTTCCCTATGCCACAGTCTTCTTGTTGCTGCTGTTCCTGTAAGCTGTACAGCCAAGATTCTTCTCTGAGCAGCCACTGCTGGTCTGGGAACCAAAAACAGCAGAAAGAAAGTCAGCGCATGGCTCCCTGCCTATGGCTGCCTGGGCTCAGACATATCCAACCAGGTTGGACCTGTGTAGAGTAAAAGTTCTGGCTAGAGTTATGTGGCAGAGCAAGGGCTACAGAGCCCTACAGGGAGGGAAACAAAGACCTCTAGGCCTCAGTACAGTAGTGGGCACACATTAGGGCAGGCAGAAAAGTTTGGACAAGTGTGTCAATAAAAAAGAATGAGTAGGAGGCCTGTCATTCTGAGGAGCCATAAAGAAGTTAGCTTCCTTCTTGTTTTCAGCCCCCATGGAAGAGCCTCTAGTCTCTCAAAGCAGGGAGAAAATACCTAATACCAAAGAGTCCATCAAATCACCAAGAAAACAGAGACTGCAAAGAGCTATGGAAACATAACAATGGAAGAACTAGGTAAGGCAGAAACCTGAAATGGTGGGTACTTACTGTCTTTAGTTTCCTGGCTGATGTAAGCCTGGTTGAATGCCAGTTCCCTTTCAGCTGTAATCTGTCCTGCTAGGATTCGTTGCCTCAAAGCCTCCACATAGCACTGCTGTTGCTGAATCTGAGCTCTGTGGGATCTCTCTCCATCCCTCAGTGGCTGGTGATCCTCATCATACTGCTCTTCCAGTACTCCCCTGTAAAAAAAAGGGGTTCAGGTTACCCAAACAAAACAAGCTCAGGATAAAATGGTGGCAGTCTAAATCGCTCTGAGAGAGCCTCTGAATTCAACAGGGTAGAGAGGGCTTTAGACTTCTGGTGGCTTGGGACAAATAGGCATGGTGTCACAGGCAGCTCATGATGTCACAGTGCAGGAGGAAGAACAGTCATTAGACTAGCATATTCTTAGAGTTGTGGGTTTAACAGAAACATATTCATTTTTGGTTAAGGAAATCCTAAGGAAAGTAAACAGATTTTTTTTTAAGACAAAAAAATTCTAGCTATATGGAGAAGCTCTGTCCTAAAAAAAAAAAAAAAAGAAAAAGAAAAGCAAAAAATAAAAAGGTGTCTGCTTAAAATCCCTGTGAAACTCTGAGTACTGCAGAAGCTCCAGATACACTAGGAGGGAATATCCAGGGATTACTACTATACTTCCACACCTGGAAACAGAACTCCACTGTGATCTGGTAATAAGTAGCCACTGATGCAGACATGAGATAATTTATAGGCAGCTATATCTCTGGGTGTGACAGGAGACCCAGAGGACAGCTGGTCTCCAGTAAGGGAAGTTCTTAGTAAATAAACCCTAAAATAGGGTGTGAATTTTAGACTGTACCATACCTCTCAGTATGGTACATACTAATGTATTTACTGAAACATGTTATAGATTTGTTTAGCTCCAAGTGAGGGAAAGTGAGTGTGGATATTAATAAAATAAGATTAGCCATGAGTGGGTACTTTGTGTTAAAATTTACCATAATAAACAATTTTCAAAGAATATTTTATTAGAGTCATGCTTTATTCTGCCCCAGGTTCCTGCATGATCACTCTGAGAGAACTAGAGAATAGGAGAAAAATCTCTGCCATCTGCACCTCAAATACAGCATTATTATCCAGGATATATAAACAACTGAAAAAACTTCACACACACACACGCACAAAATAATAACCTAATCAACAATGGGCAAAGAAACTGAACAGACACTTCACAGAAGAAGAAATATAAATGGTCAACAAATATATGAAAAAATGTTCAACATCACCAGCAATGAGAGAAATGCAAATTGAAACTACACTGAGATTTCACCTCACTTCAGTCAAATGGCAAATATGAAGAATACAAGTAACAATAAATGTTGGCAAGAATGTGGGAGAAACAGTACACTCATACATTGCTGGTGAGACTGCAAATTGATGCAAGCACTCTGGAAAGCAATGCGGAAATTCCTCAGAAAACTTGGCATAGAACCACCATTTGACCCAGCTAACCCACACCTCAGCATATACACAAAAAACTTATAATCAGCATACTACAGTGATGCAGCCATCTCACCAATGTTTTTTTTTCCTATCCATCAAAGTTTTATTGTATAAGGAAATTTTTTCATCTTATTTTTATTTATTTATTTTAGTTTGAATATCCATATATATTTTTACATATATATTCCTATGTGTTTATATACATTCTATACATATGAATATAATATAATATAATATAAATTCCTGATCATACATTTTCATATATATTCAGTTACATAATCATAAATTATAACTAATACAAATTGTAAACAACCATATCAAGAGAAAAATAGCTATATACAAATTTATATCACATCAATGTTTATAGCAGTTCAATTCACAATAGCTAAAATATAGAACCAATCTAGGAGAACAGGCCCAGCGGCGGAGGGAGGGGCAGAGCCGCCGCCCGCGCCTGCAAGGTAGGTGGACCTGAGACCACCAACAGAACAGGCGCAGCAGCCCCCAGAGGGGCAGAGCCGCTGCCTGCGCCTTCAAGGTAGGCAGACCTGCCACAGACCGGCAGAACAGGCCCAGCGGCCCATGGAGGGGCAGAGCCTCCGCCCGCGCCTGCAAGGTAGGCAGACCTACAACCCACAGACAGAACAGGCCCAGCGGCCCAGGGAGGGGCAGAACCGCCGCCCGCGCCTGCAAGGTAGGCAGACCTACAACCCACAGACAGAACAGGCCCAGGGGCCTGCGGAGGAACAGAGCCGCTGCCCGCGCCTGCATGGTAGGCGGACCTGCGACCACCAACAGAACAGGCCCAGCAGCCCGCAGAAGGGCAGAGCCTCTGCCTGCGCCTGCAAGGTAGGCGGACCTGCAACCGACAGACATAATAGCCCAGCAGCCAAGGGAGGGGCAGAGCCTCCGCCCCCGCCTGCAAGGTAGGCGGAACTGCGACCACCAACAGAACTGGCCCAGTGGCCCGCGGAGAGGCAGAGCCGCCGCCCGCGCCTGCAAGACAGGCGGACCTGCGACCACCAACAGAACAGGCCCAGCGGCCCAGGGAGGGGCAGAGTCGCTGTCACACCTCCAAGGTAGGCAGACCTGCAACCGACAGACAGAACAGGCCCAGCGGCCCCCGGAGGGGCAGAGGTGCCACCTGCACCTGCAAGGTAGGCGGAACTGCGACCACCAACAGAACAGGCCCAGCAGCCCGCACCTGCAAGGTAGGCGGACCTGTGACCACCAACAGAACAGGCCCAGTGGCCCAGGGAGGGGCAGAGCTGCCACCCGCGCCTGCAAGGTAGGCAGACCGGTGACCACCAACAGAACAGGCCCAGTGGCCCTCAGAGGGGCAGAGCCGCTGCCTGCGCCTGCAAGGTAGGCAGACCCGCGACTGACCAGCAGAACAGGCCCAGTGGCCCACAGAGGGGTAGAGCCGCTGCCCGCGCCTGCAATATAGGCGGACCTGCGACCACCAACAGAACAGGCCCAGTGGCTTGAAGAGGGACAGAGCTGCCGCCCGCGCCTGCAAGGTAGGCAGACCTGAAACCGACAGACAGAACAGGCCCAGAGGCCCAGGGAGGGGCAGAGCCGCTGCACGCACCTGCAAGGTAGGCAGACCTGCAACTGACAGACAAAACAGGCCCAGCGGCCCACAAAGGGGCAGAGCCGCTGCCCGCGCCTGCAAGGTAGGCAGACCTGCGACCACCAACAGAACAGGCCCAGCGGCCCGCAGAGGGGCAGAGCCCCCGCCTGTGCCTGCAAGGTAGGCAGAACTGCGACGGACCAGCAGAACAGGCCCAGCAACCCACGGAGGGGCAGAGCCCCTGACCGCGCCTGCAAGGTAGGCGGAACTGCGACTCACCGGCAGAACAGGCCTAGTGGCCACCCTGCATGCTACACACATCTCCCCGGTTGGGGGAGGGCAGAGGCGCCGCCTGCGCCTGCAAGGTAGGCAGACTTGCAACTGAAAGATAGAACAGGCCCAGCGGCCCACGGAGGGGCAGAGCTGCTGCCTGCGCCTGCAAGGTAGGCGGACCTGCGACTACCAACAGAAAAGGCCCAGCGGTCTGCAGAGGGGCAGAGCCACCGCCCGCGCCTGCAAGGTAGGCAGACCTGCGACCACCGAAAGAACAGGCCCAACGGCCTGCCGGTGTGGCAGGCACATTGCCCCAATTGGAGGAGGGGCAGAGCCACCACCCGCGCCTCCGAGGGAGACTTTGCAACTATATAAGAGCAATATAAATATATAGGGGGAAAATTCAATAACACAACAGAAAGAAACGTGAGCAGTATGAAAAGACAAGGAAAGAAAGGACCACAAGCAATGCAGTTCAACTCAACGTTAGAAGAGGTAATATCTGCAGCAGATGGAATGTCAGATAAAGAATTGAGGATATACATGCTTCAGATGATCTGGAGTCTCAAGGAAGACATTAGACAGCAAAATCAGACAATGAAAGATCACTTTGACAATGAATTACATAAACAAATCCAAGAAGCAAAAGATCAATTATACAGGGAGATAGAGGTTATAAAAAACAAACAAACAGAAATCCTAGAAATGCAGGAAGCAATAAACCAACTTAAAAACTCAATTGAGAATACTACCAGCAGAGTAGAACACTTAGAAGATAGAACATCAGACAATGAAGACAAAGTATTTCAACTTGAAAAGAACATAGACAGCTCAGGAAGACTGTTAAAAAACCATGAGCAGAACATCCAAGAAATATGGGATAACATAAAGAGACCAAACTTAAGAGTCATTGGGATACAGGAAGGTATAGAGGTTCAAACCAAAGGAATGAGCAACTGTTCAATGAAATAATAGAAAACTTCCCAGACTTGAAGAATGAGACAGAATCCCAAATCCTAGAAGCCTACAGGACGCCGAATGTGCAAAATCATAAGAGATCCACACCTAGACACATTATAATGAAGATGCCCAACATACAGAATAAGGAGAGAATTTTAAAAGCTACAAGAGAAAGGAAGCAGATTACATTTAGGGGTAAACCAATCAGGATATCAGCTGATCTTTCAACACAGACTCTGAAAGCTAGAAGATCCTGGAATAACATATTTCAAACACCTTGAAAGAAAATGGGTTCCAACCAAGAATTGTGTATCCAGCGAAATTAAGCTTCAGGATGGAAGATGAAATTAAAATCTTCCATGATAAACAAAAGTTAAAAGAGTTTGCAGCTAGAAAACCATCTCTCAAAAAAATCCTTGGCAAAACATTACAGGAAGAGGAAATGGAAAATAACAATGAAAACCAACAGTGGGAGGTAGTACAGTAAAGGGGGGGTGTGAATAATCAAAGAGGAAAACAAACCATGTTTAGTAACATAAATAAACAAATATGGCTGGAAGAACAACCCATATCTCAATAATAACCCTAAATGTTAATGGCTTAAACTCACCAATTAAGAGACACAGGCTAGTACAATGGATCACAAAACAAGACCCAACAATATGCTGCCTTCAGGAGACGCATTTGATAGGAAAAGACATACATAGACTGAAGGTGAAAGGTTGGGAAAAATCATATCACTCATATGGACTTCGGAAACAAGCAGGAGTGTCCATACTCATATCAAATAAAATAGATTTCAAGCCAAAGTTAATCAAAAGGGATAAAGAGGGACACTACATACTGCTCAAGGGAACCATACACCAACAAGACATAACAATCATAAATAGATATGCCCCAAACAATGGTGCAGCTATGTTCATCAAACAAACTCTTCTCAAGTTCAAGAGTCTAATAGACCACCATACAATAATCATGGGAGACTTCAACACACCTCTCTCACCACTGGACAGATCTTCCAAACAAAAGTTGAATAAGGAAACTATAGAACTCAATAACATAATTAATAACCTAGACTTAATTGACATATATAGAATATACCACCCAACATCAAGCAGTTACACTTTTTTTCTCAGCAGCACATGGATCCTTCTCAAAAATAGATCATATATTATGTCACAGGGCAACTCTTAGACATTATAAAGGAGTAGAGATAATACCATGCATCTTATCTGATCATAATGGAGTGAAACTGAAAATCAACGATAAAAGAAGGAAGGAAAAATCATGCATCACTTGGAGAATGAACAATAGGTTACTGAATGATCAATGGGTTATAGAAGACACCAAGGAGGAAATTAAAAAATTCTTAGAGATAAATGAAAACACAGACACAACATATCAGAATCTATGGGACACATTGAAAGCAGTTCTAAGAGGAAAATTCATTGCTTGGAGTTCATTCCTTAAAAAAAGAAAAAAACCAACAAATAAATGATCCCATACTTCACCTCAAAATCCTAGAAAAAGAAGAGCAAAACAACAGCAAAAGAAGTAGAAGGCAAGAAATAATTAAAATCAGAGCTGAAATTAATGAAATCGAAACAAAAGAAACAATTGAAAAAATTGACAAAACTAAAAGTTGGTTCTTTGAAAAAATAAATAAAATCGACAGACCCTTAGCCACGCTAACGAAGAGAAGAAGAGAGAGAACTCAAATTACTAGCATACGGGATGAAAAAGGCAATATCACAACAGACACTTCAGAAATACAGAAGATTATCAGAAATTATTTTGAATCCTTATACTCCAATAAAATAGAAGATAGTGAAGGCATCAATAAATTTCTTAAGTCATATGATCTGCCCAGATTGAGTCAGGAGGATATTGACAACCTAAACAGACCAATATCAATTGAGGAAATAGAAGAAACCATCAATAGACTACCAACTAAGAAAAGCTCAGACCGTATGGGTATACAGCAGAGTTTTACAAAACCTTTAAAGAGGAACTAATACCAATACTTTTCAAGCTATTTCAGGAAATAGAAAAAGAGGGAGAACTTCCAAATTCATTCTACGAGGCCAACATCACCCTGATTCCTAAACCAGACAAAGACACTTCAAAGAAAGAAAACTACAGACCAATGTCTCTAATGAACCTAGATGCAAAAATCCTCAATAAAATTCTAGCAAATCGGATACAAAAACATATCAAAAAAATTGTGCACCATGATCAGGTAGGATTTATCCCTGGGATGCAAGGTTGGTTCAATATACGGAAATCAATAAATGTTATTCACCACATCAATAGGCTTAAAAATAAGAACCAAATGATCATCTCGACAGATGCGGAAAAAGCATTCGACAAAGCACAGCATCCCTTTATGTTCAAAACTCTAGAAAAACTAGGGATAACAGGAACATACCTCAATACTGTAAAAGCAATCTATGCTAAGCCTTAGGCTAGCATCATTCTGAATGGAGAAAAACTGAAGGCATTCCCTCTAAAATCTGGAACAAGACAGGGATGCCCTCTCTTACCACTTCTGTTCAACATAGTTCTCGAATCACTGGCCAGAGCAATTAGACAGATGAAAGAAATTAAAGGCATAAGAATAGGAAAAGAAGAACTCAAATTATCACTATTTTCAGATGACATGATTCTATACCTAGCAGACCCAAAAGGGTCTACAAAGAAACTATTAGAGCTAATAAATGAATTCAGCAAAGTGGCAGGATATAAAATCAACACGCACAAATCAAAGGCATTCCTGTATATCAGCGACAAATCCTCTGAAATGGAAATGAGGACAACCACCCCATTCACAGTATCCTCAAAAAAAAATAAAATACTTGGGAATCAACCTAACAAAAGAGGTGAAAGACTTATACAATGAAAACTACAGAACCCTAAAGAGAGAAATAGAAGAAGATCTTAGAAGATGGAAAAATATACCCTGTTCATGGATAGGTAGAACTAACATCATCAAAATGGCGATATTAACAAAAGTTCTCTATAGGTTTAATGCAATGCCAATCAAAATCCCAACGGCATTTCTTGTAGAAATAGAGAAAGCAATCATGAAATTCATATGGAAAAATAAAAGACCCAGAATAGCAAAAACAATGCTAAGCAGGAAGTGTGAATCAGGCGGTACAGCTATACCAGACTTCAAACTATACTACAGAGCAATAGTAACAAAAACAGCATGGTACTGGTACCAAAACAGGCGGGTGGACCAATGGTACAGAATAGAGGACACAGAAACCAATCCACAAAACTACAACTATCTTATATTTGATAAAGGGGCTAAAAGCATGCAATGGAGGAAGGATAGCATCTTCAACAAATGGTGCTGGGAAAACTGGTGCAACAAAATGAAACTGAATCCCTTTCTCTCGCCATGCACAAAAGTTAACTCAAAGTGGATCAAGGAACTTGATATCAAATCAGAGACATGGCGTCTGATAGAAGAAAAAGTTGGCTATGATCTACATACTGTGGGGTCGGGCTCCAAATTCCTCAATAGGACACCCATAGCACAAGAGTTAATAACTAGAATTAACAAATGGGACTTAGTCAAACTAAAAAGCTTTTTTCTCAGCAAAAGAAACAATAAGAGAGGTAAATAGGGAGCCTACGTCCTGGGAACAAATCTTTACTCCTCACACTTCAGACAGAGTCCTAATATCCAGAATATACAAAGAACTCAAAAAAATTAAACAATAAGATAACAAATAACCCAATCAACAAATGGCCCAAGGACCCGAACAGACACTTCT
Organism: Callospermophilus lateralis; assembly: GCF_048772815.1. Lineage (NCBI taxonomy): Eukaryota > Metazoa > Chordata > Mammalia > Rodentia > Sciuridae > Callospermophilus > Callospermophilus lateralis. The sequence continues at coordinate 89,258,579 of NC_135307.1, read as the reverse complement.
CAGAGGAGGACATACAATCAATCAACAAGTACATGAAAAAATGCTCACCATCTCTAGCAGTCAGAGAAATGCAAATCAAAACCACCCTAAGATACCATCCCACTCCAGTAAGATTGGCAGCCATTAGGAAGTCAAACAACAACAAGTGCTGGCGAGGATGTGGGGAAAAGAGTTCACTTGTACATTGCTGGTGGGACTGCAAATTGGTGCGGCCAATTTGGAAAGCAGTATGGAGATTTCTTGGAAAGCTCGGAATGGAACCACCATTTGACCCAGCTATTCCCCTACTCGGTCTATTCCCTAAAGAACTAAAAAGAGCATGCTACAGGGACACTGCTACATCCATGTTCATAGCAGCTCAATTCACAATAGCAAGACTGTGGAACCAACCTAGATGCCCTTCAATAGATGAATGGATAAAAAAAAAATGTGGCATTTATACACAATGGAGTATTACTCTGCGTTAAAAAATGATAAAATCATAGAATTTGGAGGGAAATGGATGGCATTAGAGCAGATTATGCTAAGTGAAGCTAGCCAATCCCTAAAAAACAAATGCCAAATGTTTTCTTTGATATAAGGAGAGTAACTAAGAACAGAGGTGGGAGGATGAGCATGACAAGAAGATTAACATTAAACAGGGACGAGAGGTGGGAGGGAAAAGGAGAGAGAAGGGAAATTGCATGGAAATGGAAGGAGACCCTCATGATTATACAAAATTACATACAAGAGGAAGTGAGGGGAAATGGGAAAAAAAAACAAGGGGGAGAAATGAATCACAGTAGATGGGGCAGAGAGAGAAGATGGGAGGGGAGGGGAGGGGATGGGGGATAGTAGAGGATTGGAAAGGCAGCAGAATACAACAGACACTAGTATAGCAATATGTAAAACAGTGGATGTGTAACCGATGTGATGCTGCAATCTGTATACGGGGTAAAAATGGGAGTTCATAACCCACTTGAATCAAAGTGTGAAATATGATATGTCAAGAACTATGTAATGTTTTGAACAACCAACAACAAAAATAAAAAATAAAAAACAAGGAAAATTAAAAAAAAAAAAACCAATCTAGGTGTCCTTCAACAGATGAATGGATAAAGAAAATGTGATATATATATATATATATATATATACACACACACACACACACACACACACACACACACACTTAAAAATACTTTTTATTTGTAGATAGACACAAAACCTTTATTTTATTTATTTATTTTTATATGGTACTGAGGATCAAACTCAGGGCCCCACATGTACAAAGCAAGTGCTCTACCACTGACCTACAACCCCAGTCCTATACAATGGAATATTACTTAGCCATAAAGAATAAAACTATGGCATTTGCTGGTAATCGGATAGAACTGGAAACAATCATGCTAAGTGAAATGAGCCAAACCCCAAAAACCAAAGGCTAAATGGTTTCTCTGATATGTGGATGGTAACACACAGAAAAGGGATGTGAGAAAGAATAGAAGTTCACTGTATTAGACAAAGGGAATGAAGGGAAGGGAGAGGGTGGGAGAGAATAGGAAACACAGTAGAATGAATTGGACATAACTTTACTATGTTCATATATGAATAAATGACCAATGTAACTCTACATCATGTACAACCACAAGAATGGGAAGTTATTCTCCGTGTATGTATAATGTATATAACTACATTCTACTGTCATGTATAACTAAAAAGAACAAATTTTTTTAAAAAAATAAAATTTCTGGACTGGAGTTGTGGCTCAGTGGTAGGGCACTTGCCTAGCACATGTGAGGCACAGAGTTCAATCCTTAGCACCACATAAAAAATACGTAAATAAAGTTTAAAACAAAATAAAATTTCTCTGAAAGCAGAAGGCTTCCAAGTACTGCTACCTTTGCCTGGGTCATGCATGTTCTTCTTTTATATGAGGACTTCAAATGCTTTCTGAGGGTATCTCCACCTCATTCAGGATTCTACAGGAGCCAAGTGCATGAAGCTGGAAGTACTGGTGGGTGCCTAGAGTTCCAGCTACTCAGGAGACTGAGCAGGAGGCTCACTTGAAACTAGGAGTTCAAGACCAGCCTCAGCAACACAGCAAGACACCTATCTCAGTCAACTAATTAATTAACTAAGAAATAAATAAATAAAAATAAAGAAGCCAAGTGCATGGGTGCTCCAGGTTGGGGATAGCAAGGGAATTTTTAGGAAGAGTCAGATTCTTCCAGAAGCTAACAAAAAGCAAGAATTAGGTCTCCTTTACTCAGTTCTCAGCCCTCACTATACTCCCAAGTTGTCGTGTCAAAGGTTTGGAGAAGCTTTTTTATTGGTTTGATATTGGAACCAGGTGTCAAGTAGTATGAGCATGATATTCTAAGGGATTCATCCTTTTTGCTATAGTTTGGATCTTGAATGTCCCTGCAAAGGTCCCCTTATTGAAAGCTTGGTCTACAACCCATCGTACCATTGTGAGGTAGTAGAACCTTCAAGAGGTGGGGCCAACTGCAAGAAAGTTAGATCATTGGAGGCATGCTCTTGAAGGGTGATATTAGGACTCTGGCTTCTCTCTCTCTTTTTTTCTCTCTCTTTGCTTTTTGGCCACTATGACATAAAGGCTTCTTCCATCACATGATCCTACCATGTACCCTCTGTTTTCTGCTCTGACAGCCCTCCCCAGCTGCAGAAGGGTCTGGCAGTTTCTGCAGCAGAATGTGGTAGTGTCTACTTACTATGGCAACAATAGCAGCAACAGCAATGACAACATTTAAGACTGGGTCCTCAAAATTCCAAATGGGAAAATGCCAAGACAATAGGCAACAATTTTCAAGGACAAATTCCTCTCTGGTCCAGATCATGGATGCAAAGGAGAAAAGAAGGGCAGACTGACCAATTTTTTCTGGCTCTGCAGTCCGCTCCAGCTCCCACAAATGCTCATCCAGATAGATAAATGAGAGCAAGCAAGCCTAGGATAAGGGGAGGCTTTGGAGCCATGCCCATCTAAGGCAAGAGAGACTCTCATGGAGACAGAGCCACAAATCCAGACTGGGAGTCCAGCTGACAATGTGCATTTTTCTCTGCTCTTATAGGTTTCTCTCCCTAGACCCTTTGTCAACCACACTTGAGCACCACACCACACTACCTGGCCAGGAATGGCACACAGATGCTGGCTTCAGAAGCTGGGCAGGACCAGCCTAGCCTACCAGTTCCTACAGCTGATGTTGAATGGTGAAGGTAAGTAGGTGGGAAAAGTCTTGATTCTGAAATCATCCTCTGTCCTCTACATGAAAGCGACGTTTTAAAAATTAAAGCATTATACATAGTATCTGGGTTCATTTTGACAAAATCATACATGCAAGGAATTTTATTTCAGTCCCCATTCCTCCCTACAATTCATGCTCCCATTCTCCCTCTTCCTTCCCCCATTCTCCCTTCTCTACTACACTATACTTCCTTTCTTCTCCATATACATGAAGGCGAAATTCAAAAGGGACATTCTTGGTGTTACTGAAAGGTCATGTCAGTGTGTGTGGCCTGGAAAGCCATAGAAGACTCTGGGCTGGATAAGTCAGCTGGCTGAGATGGGAGGACAAGAAAGAGAAAGTAAGGCAGCTTCCTGGGAAGCCTGTCCCCAGACCCTCTTAGCAATTGGGGCTATGGCTGTCAGTACCATGCGCACATACTCGCTCCTTCAATCCTTCACAAGGATTCCTGGGAAAGGGATGGCAATATCCTTACTTTGGAGATGAGGAAATGGACTCTGGAGTTCAGTGAACTGCCTAACGTCATACAGCTTTTATGTGGTAGGGCTAGGATGTGAACTCCAATGTATCTCTTCCACATCCACAGCTTTTTAAGTTTCAGTATTGCTCTCTGTTCACCTCTGAACTCTGGGAAAACCTGATCTTTAATGCACTTCCCAGTTAAAGCCTTACCTAAAACAAGGTCTCCTTTTGATATTTCACTACAAAGAAGAGGCATCACGCTGACAAAATAAGAGCTCTGTCCTCAGTCCTGAGTTCCTCTTGGCCTTGGTACTCTTCACCCTGTGCCATCTCTCCCAACTATTTACCCTACAAAGCCCTCAGTTACTCAACTCTGGGATCATCCTCCCTTAAACCTTTGTCAGAGCATCCTTCAATCCCAAGCAGCCCTCCTATGAGGACTTGCCTATTGCTCCTGTTTCCACTGTTTCTCAATCCATCATCTCTTACTACCAACTTTAGACCCAAAAACTGTGTTCCTCTGCCATCAAATGTTGCTGGCCTGAGGAAAGAGCAGCTGGATCCCTCTGAAGGGACCAAGAGCCATCAGAACCTGCCAAGAACCCTGAGCTCAAGGTGCTTAGTAGTTTCCTTCCTGACACCAGTGATTTCATAGGCACTGAATCACCTGCTGATATTTTCTATAGGAAATTCCAAAGGCAGAAGTCACTTGGGCTTATAGGAACAGAAGAATTACCCATCAGGCATTTAGACCTGGGAAGGGGATTCTATGTAGAAATGGATGAACTGTGACTATGAAGTAGAAAAGTAGTTGCTTGCTATCAATCACATACAAAACTCTGACTCAAGTCTTTGCAGTTAAAATGCAGGTGAAGTGGATTAGAGCCCCCAAATACTTTCATATTATTCCTGTAGTTCCTGAACCTCTTATGCATACTTTTGGAATTTTGGTTATGAGAGAAAAAAAAAGGATTGTCAGTCACATACTACCTTTAAAAACTCAGGGTAAGTCATAAGTTCTAGAGGCTAATGACATACACAATGAGCTCACACACAGGCCAGAATTTAAAGGGTAAATTCAGAAAAAAAGAGGTAAATTCAGAAGCAGTATCCAAGATGTCTGCAAAAACTTCACAATTAAATCTTGTTATTGGGAAAGTGGCCATTGGAACATCAAATGATATACATCTTTCAGTAATGAAGAAAGGTGAAATACCAAACAGGAAATAAATGAAGGCTAAGGCCACTTTTCTGTCAATTACAAACTCAGAAGCTCATTCAGCATCATAGGATAACTTGCCCAGGTTGATTTGGAGCAGCCCTCACTTAGACCTGGGCTGCTACACCATTTACTGCCCTGCTCTGTGTTGTAATAGACCAAGAAGCAAACATAGGAGGTTCTACATCAACACAAGTAGCTGTTTCTCACCTTTCCTTCCAAAGTAAAGGGTAGAGACTCAGCCGGGAGGCAGTGACATCCCCGTCCAAGTCTAGCCATTCCAAAGAGCCACTACCACCAAAAGTCTTTCCAACCTAGAACAAGATAAAAGGCACAGTGAGTCTACCATCTTCCTCCTCAGCCCAACAGAATAGGACAAAATTCAAGCTTCTCCCTTAAAAAGAAGAAAGAGAAAAACCAGAAGCAACCTGGAATTCACAGCCATACTGACCTGCCTTTGCTGCCGCAGGATAGCAGCCTCTGCTGGGTGGTAGAATCGAAACTTTTGTGCTTTCCCCAGTGTTATAAGAGCTCCTGCAGTGCAGACAAATGAAAATTTCTTTCTTTTTTAAAAATATTTTTCAGTTGTAGTTGACACAATACTTTTATTTATTCATTTTTTTAATGTGGTGCTGAGGATTGAACCCAGGGCCTCGCATGTGCCAGGCGAGTACTCCACCACTGAGCCCCAGCCCTAGCCCCAGATAAATGAGAATTTCATCAGAGCACATTTAAGTATATAAATTGTGCAGGATACTCTTTTGTGAGAAAAAGTAATGCCCTCAACAAGTTGATGCTTTAGCTGAGTTGATATGTATTAATTATATACCTCACAACATAGGTATTGAATTAATAAACAGGAGGAGCTATTGTCCTCTAATAGAAAGCAAGAGGAGTTCCAGGTGGAGTAGTCAAAAATAGCTTCACTAAAGAAGCAGAAACTAAAATTCAGTTTCAAAATACAAAAAAACTTGGACAGATTAATAATACTAGTGACAATAATAAAAACAGTAATAATGACAATGGCACTCTTTACTAAGTGCCAACTACTCTGTTAAGAACCTTACAAGGTGGGGCTGGGTTTGTGGCTCAGTGGTAGAGCGCTTGCCTGGCACATGTGAGGCAGTGGATTCAATCTTTAGCGCCACATAAAAATAAATAAATAAAATAAATGTATTGTGTCTATCTACAATAAAAAAAAAAAAAAAGAACCTTACAAGTATAGGGTTTCTTCAATCTTTGGAATCCTATTGTTATCTCCATTTTATAGATGAGGAAATGGAGGTTCAGAGACTTTCCTAAGGACACAGAGCTAACAAACAAAGGCAAAAATTTCAGAGAGTCATTCTTCACTCTCAGGTCCTAGATTGAAGAGAATTGTGTTAGGAAATCTTCAGGTCTTTGGATGCAGAAGGTAGGTGATTCATCTTTAAAGCCTGCATCACTGAACTCTCTGGGCCCTTAAGAGATTGGGGTTGCTCCATCCTTCATACTGGAATAAACAGGGCTGTAGACAGTCCTACCTTGGGTCAGACGGCAGGAGGCAGTGACCTCACGGCCATTGACTGTGCAGCGTGCCCCCTGAGCAGGCCGGAGAATGACTACCCCACAGGTGTTGGTGATTGTGCAGTGGTCTCTCTCAATCAACGGACCCTGAAGGACTACAGAAGGGTTGGGGGGGTCACTTGGGTGGGTGGGGGACAATCCAGGGAAATACCTCCTCCAGTCTTATTATGGGATCTGAATCCAACATCCATAAGATTTCCTATCATAAAAAGAAAGGAAGAGCTACCACTTCAAACCACCAGATCTAAAATCCTACCACTGTGTAGATCTTTAAAAGTGTAGTAACAGAGAAGCAGATCCTTAAATACTTCAAAGATTCTGTTCCTTTAAAAACATCATCAGATTCCTCTGAATAAATATTTTAGGCACAAATAACTGCCACAAGTGTCAGGCCCCTGTGTGATGTTACTTACCAATGTCCTGTTCTTGGTCCGAGTCAATCCTTCCAATTTTTGTTATCCCTTCCTGTAGGGGCAAAGAAAACTATTTTACTAAAACAAAAAGTGATGCTTAGCCTTGAAGGAGAGTCCATTCTTGAGTATTATCACTGTCTTCACATTCCTATTCCAATTTTTTCTGTACCACTTCTCAACTTTGGTGTAGGTGGTTCTGACTCTCTGCCTACCTCACACTGAAGCCCAGAAAGCCCAAAAGAAGGTGGTGAGGGTGGTAGACAACATAGTTCTAGCTATTTGCAAAGTTGGCAAACTTCTTTATGTCCTATAAGTTGAAGCTAAGGAATAGCCAGTACTGGCCAGATATTCTCTAGTCAGAGGAAGTAGGCATAAAGTACAGCTTTCCCCAAAAAAGGGCTAAGATTAGTGTGGTCCAGGTTTGATCAGTAAATCTTAAAGAGACAAGCTTTTAATGAAGATTTATGGAAACATAGAATTATTACCTTCTTGGTCCACAGATGAAGTTTAACAGACACCAGATTCTAAGAAGAATAAAGCACAAATAGGAAAAAAGCACCTCTAGAATCAAAAAGAACTGAAAGAGAATATAAAAGAGTAGAGGGAAATTGGAGTTAGTATAAACAAATCATGGGTTAATAGAAGACAAGACAACCTTCTAGCCCTTGGAGTATGGCAAATCTGCTTACGACCACAGAGCTCTATCTGAAGCAGGCAGCAACTGCAACAAAGATACTAAATTTTAGATTTTTACTATTTTTTTATTTTACTAATTTTACTGAATAACCATTCCCAACATTCCAGGTATTATGCTGAGTGCTTTATAGACATCATCTTATTTCATTCTTTAACAACCTAAAACAGGTACTACTGTCTCCTTATAGAGGAGAAATCTGAAACTCATAGTGAATAAATTGCCCAAGAAACCCACATATTCAGTAGGAGAGCTATGACTAGAATTTAGATCTTCCTTGATCCTATACCCTTGCTTTTTTGGACTCACATACCACCTTCTCAGTAACATGTTTTCATAGAGACTAGAGTTATCTAGAAGGCTTCACTGTCAGCAGCAAGAAAGGGAGCTCCCCCAAAATAACTTGTGAGAAGAAAGAATTTTTGGAGGTAAAGAATTTTGGAGGTACCTCTGCCTCTCCTCCCTGCATACACACAGCCAGAAACCAGCCTTTTCCTGCTCAGCAACTGAGGATCCAATGAGTCAATGGATGACAGTCCTCACAAACTGTCTTATTTACTTTTTAAATTTTGTTTGTGGTACTGGAAATTGAATGCAAGGGACTCTCCTGCAGGGAAGAAACTACCAAATCTTAGATAACAAGGACCTGTTTGCTGCTCCTTCTGCCTCTTTATGCAGGGAACACTGGCAGCAAAGCAACGAGTACAAAGTATCAGTAACCTATGCTCTACCCATCCTTTCTTAAGCCCCATCTCTATCCAAAGGAGCTTTTCAAGGTGACCCAAGGGAAAAAGGGATTTCAGGGCATCACCAGGAACTAGTTCCAAATCTGTAACTAAGTTAGCAAAGCAAATAAAAATTTTGCTGGGCACAGTGTCACACCTATAACCAGCCGTTTGGAAGGCTAAGGCATGAGGATCACAGTTAAAGGCCAGCCTCACAATTTAGCAAGACCCTATCTCAAAAATAAAAATTTTAAGGGTCTGGGGTTGTGGCTCAGTGGTAGAGCAATTTCCTAGCACATGTGGGACACTAGGTTCAATCTAATAAATAGACAAATAAAATAAAGATACTGTATTCATCTACAAAATATTTAAAAAATATTTAAAATTTTAAAAAGTTATTTTTTTTAAATTCTAAAAAGGGGTTGGGGTGTGGCTTAGTGGTGGAGTACTGTACTTGCCTATCATGCACAAGGCCCTGGGATCCATCCCCAATACCATAAAACAACAATAACAACAAACTAACAGACAATCTTGGTCCATTACAATTAAATCATTACCTAAATCTGGATCTAAATAAATTAAAAAAAAAAAAATGAAAATGAAAAAAATGGGTACATAAAATGCAGAAGTGCCAAGATTTAGAACCAATCTAAAATATCATCATATAGGTCCAATGCACCATGGGAGCAAAACCCTCACTAGATGCCAAATAAAAAATCAGCAATCTGATAATCACTCATCTCCAGGACAATTCAATTAGCAGACATGGCCCTTCACCCTCTGATGCTACCCTAAGCTTTCCTACTTAACATCTAACTTCATCTGCATACTCCATATCCAATCAATACATCAGATCAGTTCTACTCAGTGACCAGTTTAATGGATTTGATCTCTTCCCCGCATCTCCTATGGTTCAGGACTAATAAATGGATTGATGCCCTTTTGGTATTTAGATTTATTGTTAAGATAAAAGGAGACAGCCACTTCTGCCTGAGGCATTTCACTGAAACAATTTATGCTCAGTATGCCAGAAAAAAAGCTACTTTACCTTTTAGATACACAGCCTCTGCTAATTTCCCTAGGGGCTTATCCTAAGAACACAGATGAGCTTTCATATGCACTATAGCAACAGAAGCCTAATTTCTCCTGGGATAACAGAAGCATTACATATCCCCATCAACTCTTTGTTCTTTTTAAATGTCACCTGGGGATAAAGAGAATAGAAAATGGATTTTTCAGTGAACACAGGGAGGATGACTGGTGAAATGTGTTCTTCTACCCATATGAACCGTCCTCCAACAGAAGGACATATTTGCAAGGACACAGCATAAGGCTCTATCTACCATGGATCAGTAACTTTTTTTTTTAAATGATGCAATGTGTTTTTTGACACAATACCTTTATTTTATTTATTTATTTTTTAATGTGGTGCTAAAAATGAACTCAGTGCTTCACACAGGCTAGACAAGTGCTCTACTACTGAGCTATAATCCCAGCCTGGGTCATTAACTCTTAAAACTACTTCATTTCAATCTCCAGGATATATAAAGAACTCAAAAAACTTGCCACCAATAAATAAATAAATAAATAAATAACCCAATCAATAAATGGGAAAAGGAACTGAACAGACACTTTACAGAAGAAGAAATATGAATGGTCAACAAATATATGAAAAAATGTTCAGCATCTCTATCAATGAGAGAAATGCAAGTTGAAACTAAGATTTCATCTCAATCTGGTCAGAATAGCAGTTATCAAGAATACAGACAGCAATAAGTGTTAGTGAGGATGTGGGGAAAAAGGTTCACTCATACATTGCTGGTGGGACTGCAAATTGGTACAACCACTCTGTAAAGCAGTGAGATTCCTTAGAAAACTTGGAGTAGGGCTCAGGAGACGGAGGCAGGAAGATCGTGAGTTCAAAGGCAGCCTCAGCAATGGCAAGGTGCCAAGCAACTCTAAAAGACCCTGTCCCCAATAAAATACAATACAGGACTTGGGATGTGGCTCAATAGTTGAGTGCCACTGAGTTCAATCCCTGGTACCAAAAAAAGAAAACTTAAAATGGAACCACGATTTGACCCAGTTATCCCACTCCCCGGCTTATACCCAAAGGATAAAATCAACATACTACAGTGATACAGCCACATCAATAGCCAAGCTATGGAACCAACCTAAGTGCCCTTCAACAGATAAATGGATAAAGAAAATGTAGTATGTATACACAATGGAATATTACTCAGACATAAGAAGAATGAAATTATGGCATTTGCTGGTAAATGGATATAACTCAGGCTATCACGCTAATTGAAATAAGCCAGTTCCAAAAACCAAAGGTTGAATGTTCTCTCTGATATGTGGATGCTAATCCATAAAAAGAGAGGATAGGAAAGTAGAAGTTCACTGAATTAGACAAAGGGGAATGAAGGGAAGGGAGGAGGATGAGCATAGAAAAGACAGTAGAGTGAAATAGATATAACTTCCCTATGTTCATGCATGATTACATGACCAGACTATAACATGTTCAACCACAAGAATGGGATCAAAGTTGTAATGAGTTGCATTCCATGTATATAAAATATGTCAAAATATACCCTACTGTCATGCATATCTAAAAAGAACAAATAATAAATGTACTCTAAAAAAACTACTTTATTTATGGCCTGGGGCTGTAGTTCAGTAACACAGCACATGTATGAGGCACTAGGTTTGGTCCTTACCACCACATATAAACAAACAAACAAACAAATAGAATAAAGGCATGCTGTCCATCTACAATTACAAAAAAATTAAAAAAAAAAAAAAAAACTACTTCATGGGGTTGGGGTTGTGGCTCAGTAGTAGTGCGCTTGCCTGGCACTGAGTTCACTCCTAAGCACCTCATGAAAATAAATAAATAACATGAAAGTACTGTGTTCATTTAACTAAACAATATTAAAAAAACAAAACAAAACAAAAAAAACTACTTCATTTAGAAATGATGATCTGGCTTCCAGGTGTCAAAAAGCCATGTGAGCCAGTTCTTATTTTAAGGGCCTTAAATTCATTCTATTTTTCCTAGATAGATATATATCATCCTCCATACCACCCCATTACAATTTTTTGGGCCTTCCTTCATTCTTTAAGCTTCATTTATCTACTTTCTCTGTGCCCTCTTCTTCTCTAATATAAGTCAAATGGAGGTATATTTTTTGTTCATTTAGGAGTTGAATAAAGTAGGAAAGTATCAGAAGAAACTTTTAGGTTTTCCAAATTCCCCTATCTTTGAGCAGCCTGTATCTGTAGAATTTTAGAGCCCATACGGGCCACCAAATGCCGCAGTCTGGCTGGGCACAAAATAACCCAGCCACCACGAGGCACTTGTAGGTTCAAACAGGAACTACTTTATTGCCCGAACTCTCACTGGCACTCCACGAGCACTGCCTGGGAACTCTCCCCCTCTCCACCGGCTCCATGAGAACTCAACGGGGAACTCAAAAGTAGTGGACGCCCAAGGCAGCAGGAGCTGCCCTATTGCCGGACAGCAGGGGTCTATATACAACTGAATACAGAGCCTGTTTCAATCCAGCATCATCCAATCACAGCAATTATACCCAGATTAACTTAATTATCATCATCTTAATGGCCCACTGGCATCACCTCTCAACCACTCTTTCTGGCAAAATGCCATGCGCCATCCTGACTGGGCTGTGGCTCTCAACATCGAGACAAGTCTTGCTATGTTGCCCAGGCTGGCCTTGAACTCCTGGACTTAAGCATTTTTCCTGCCTCAACCTCCCAAGTAGCTGAGACTACAGGCACATACCACATACCACCATGTCCAGCTTACACCGAAAAGTATTTTTAAAGTTAGGATTTCACTTTCCAAGACTGTGTACCCTGTGCTTCAAAAATCCAGAAAGAAATAAAAGAAGAATCATCATTCTTGTTTTAAAACAAGGAAATAAAGACACAGAAAACAGAAGCAAGTTTATAACAATAACACTAGCAGTTGAAAAACAAATGATTTTTCTGATGTCCAGTATTATACTCCATTACACAAAATCAAAGCAGATCACAATTTGTTAGCAAGACTGGTCTCCTGAGAGCAAATCTGAAGGCAGCTCTGTGGCATCTGTCTCAATTCATAGAAACATGGCTGCTACCTCCTTCACTTCTGGGGCCAATGGCTCAGGAAGAAAAGAGGTACACCAGTCTCCTCACCTTGAGGTAGTACAGCACAACACCTGTGCTAAGCACATCGTCCTCCAAGGCCATCAGGTGTGGCAAACTGCAGTCAATGACCACCCCAGCCCTCCTCTTGTTGATGTCCACACTGTAATGTTCCAGGAGGGCCTGCCAGTCATTCCACTTCTGGGTCCATTCTTTAGTCAGCTTGTCTATCTGCAGAGGTACAGGAGGTGATCTTAGACAGTTGGTGTGGGAAACAGACTAAAGGTAAAAGGTTACTATAAAATGTTTCCCCAGGGTATTAATTTCTCATGATCCCCACTGTTACTACTCAAAGTCTCTCAGAAGCCCTTGTACCTCTTCCAACTATGAGCTCTCTGTATTGTTTTCTTCAAAAAGCAAGTCTTACTTTTTTTTGGGGGGGGGGCATACCAGGGATTGAACTCAAGGGCACTCGACCACTGACTTCCTCAGCCCTATTTTTTTTCATTTTATCAGAGACAAGGTCTCACTGAGTTGCTTAGCACCTCGCTAAATTGTTGAGGCTGGCTTTGAACTCATGATCTTTCTGCTTCCACCTCCTGAGCCACTGGGATTATAGCTGGGTGCTACCGCACTAGCCGCAAGTCTTACTTCTATAAAAAATTTCCCTCAATAAATGTTCAAATTTTCTGTAATAACATGTACCATCTAATTAGAAAAGAAATGTAATTAGATTATTTTGTAAAAATTAATTGGTATGTTACTCTGATATCTGTTTATAATATTCCTTTCCCCATTTTTTAAGGTTTTTTTTTTTTTGTTCTAATTAGTTATACATGACAGCAGTATACATTTTGACACATTGCATACAAATGGTGTACAACTTCTCATTCCTCTGGCTGTACAAGATGCAGAGTCTCATGGGTCTTGCAGTCTTACAAGTACATAGGGTAATAATGTCCATCTCATTCCATCCTCCTTCCCACCCCATACCCCCTCCCCTTCCCCGACTCCCCTCCCCTCCCCCACTCCCCTGTGCCCAATCCAATCCCCCCCACCTTTTTTTTAAAGATACTGGGAATTATACCAGAGTCTTGTATAGCAAATGCTCTTTCACTGAGCTATACCACCAGTCCTTTTTAAATTTCATTTTGAGACAGGGTCTCCCTAAGTTGCCCAGGATGGCCTCAAATCTGTGATCTTTCTGCCTCAGCCTCCTAAGTAGCTGGGATTACAGGTGTGCACCACACAGTGCCAGCTCCCATTTATTTCTATGTGATCCATATTTGGGATTCCTTTTATGATTTACTGAAGCCAGGAGAAAGAGATAAGCCTAGGCAGATAGGTAAATGGGTACCAGGGAAACTTCCTGGGCAGCAGAGCACAAACAGCAGCTGCATGACCTGGAGTCCATTTTCCAAAGAAGGAAAAATGCCTGGTCAATATTTTACTTTACTGTATTATATTACATTGTATTATTTTATTGGTACGAGGGATTGAACCCAGAGGTGCTTAACTACTGAGACCACATCCCCAGCACTTTTTATGTTTTATTTTGAGACAGGGTCTTGCTAAATTGCTTATAGCCTTGCTAAGTTTCTGAGGTCAGCTTTGAAATTTGCAATTCTCTGCTTCAACCCCTCCCCATATACATCTGGCACTGGTCAATAATTTGGTTGGACTAAAGGCTGCATGGATACCTCATGGATACCTAGTGCCTTACCCAGAATTGGTCAGGTGGCTGAGTTCCTTAAACCTAGAGATCCAAATAAATCCTAGGCAATAGCCATTCACTGACAACCTTCTCAGGTTCCCTTCCATTTGAGGGAGCCATGATTTACTTTGCTTTAATAAATTCTTATACTTTGCTTTTATCTGTTGCTATTTGTGAATCTCATTCTTTGAATTTGTGAGACAAAGAACCCACCCAATTCCATGCTCTATGTTACACTAAGTAGGGAGCTCAAACCTGCTTCTAGAGATAATACTGGGTCCACCCACCTTTAATTCATTTCTCAGAATTAGTTCCTTCAGATTTTCATCCTTTTCATCATTTAATGAACTGAAGTTCCTCTGCACAAACAAAAAGAGAAAGGTGCTTCGATGTTTTCCTGATGAACTATAGGTAGTTCTACACTTACACTTGCAAAAGAAGGTACAGGATAAAGGAAATACTTTATCATTAAAATCAGAAATAAATTAGGATTCTAAGAATTTGGAATCATACAAAGAAGAAGAATTCAAAGAAAATTTTCTCTAGAACCCTATTCTCCATGTCTGCCCACATATAGAACAAGGACCATTGGGGAAATGCCCTCTGGACAAGAGATGATAAAGCCAGATGATGCCCAAACCATTTGAAGTTACATAGAGAAATCAGTGTTATCCCCCCTCCTATCTTTGTTCCATAAAATGTCAACTGTGAACATGGAGTATAGCAGGTCCCATGCTAAGCAGAAAAAAAGGGGACTTGGGAAGAGAAACTCATTTAAACATGGAAAAGTTTTGATTGCCTGTATACCAATTCAAAGCTCAGCAACATGGCTTTCAGTCTTTCAATCTCTTCCCTGAGTTCTCTGATGAGCTTCACATTTGCATCCTGGAACACAGAGGACTCAGTCACTGATTGATATCAGGCCCTAACCAGTTATGAAATGCTAAAAGCAACTGCTTAGAAGAAATAGATTAACTTCTTCGGAGTAATTTCTAGAGCAATTTTTCTCAAAGTACAGTCCCAAAACCAGCAGTAAGCAACTTCATCTAAGAACCTGTTAGAAATACAAACTATGGCCTCAACCCAGATCTACTAAACCAGCAATTCCTGAGGGCTGGGGCCCAGCTGTATTATGGCAAACTCTCCAGGTGACCCCCAACCCCACCCCAACACTGAGGACTGAACCCAGGAGATTTCCACCAATGAGCAACATTCCCAGCCCTTTAAAAAATGTTTTTTGTATTTTTTTTTGAAACAGGGTCTAGCTAAGTTGCTGAGGCTGGTGGAATTTGCAATCCTCCTGGCTTAACCTCCTGAGTAGTTGGAATTATAGGCATGCACCACTGCACCTGGCATCCAGGTGATTCTTGTACTTATTACCCAGGAGCAGGGGATCAGGAAGGTAACATAAACCAGGTAACATAAACTTGATACCTGCCTAATTACACTGCCTCATACAATATTCTCCATATGGGCTATATATGTCTGGTCACTGTTGTGAACCCTGCTCTGGAAGTTTTCACTAAAATTGTAAAGGAGATAAGAAACATTTGGAATATTCTTCTGATTGTGTAGCTCTCATAAAATATAAATTTCTTACACTCCTTTTTAAATCCAAAACAGAGAAGTCATTGCAACTTATATAGAGAAAAACAAATAAAAACTCACAAGACACAAATTAACATCAATTAAAAATAAAAATAGTTTTAAATGCCCTTTCTTAGGGTAGCAATGGAACACTAAGGATCTTAAGAGGACTGGCTTTAAATAAATATTTAAAATAAATTATCCATAAAACATTACCAACTGAAGTAAGCAGAGTTTATAAAAGAAGAGTACCGTATTACATTGGAAGAAAGAAGTTCATTCTCTTATCATTTGGAGAACAAGTCTGACAGGTGAGTACAAAGAAAAAGAAACAGTAACATCAATAACTATATCAGACTGGGACTTCCAATGAAGTTCTCACCTCATTTACCCGTGGCTTATTGATGATGTTTTTGGCATTTGATGCATACCTCAGTGTGCTCATGGTCTCACTGTAGCTAGTATGTGCAGGAGATACAGCTAAGGTAGAAAGAGAAAGTTGAAAATAGATGAGAAGCCTTTCCAATCTAATCCTTAACATTCACCTTGATGCTAATGCCCATAATAGCATCAGATCAATATTGGCATCAGATTCACCATTTTAGGTCGGGAGCCATTTTATCTAGTGTCTCCAAAGTTTGGATTCTGGGACAATGTGCTTAACTTCCTGTAAGAACATGTGTCTGCTAAACGATCAACCCCACCCCCGGTTATGACACAACCCCTAAGCAGCCTATGAAATTCCTCTTGTGGGCCATAAAGCTTCTCTGTGAGTGCCGACTCGCTGCTGCTCTCCTCAAGGGACAACATTGTAGGTTTGATTCATGCTACTAACAATAAATCTCTTGCGTGAAATTCCGGTGCGTGGTGTGGTCCTTGGACTTTGCATGGACTCTGCAAGTGTCCTCTCAGCCCATGCTGTATAAGAGACCCTTGAGGAAATGAGGAACATGAGTGTGCAGGCCCTTTTCTGAGGCAGAACAGTGCCAACACAGAAACAGCTCCACTTACTGGCAACCATGATAGTTTTCGAGTTGCCACCAAGGCTGTCCTTCAGCAGCCAGGTCAACACAGAGTCTCGGTAGGGGATATAAGACTGCCTCTGGGAGGATCCCCCTCTACTGCTGGTTCCAGGAGAGACAGGAATCCCACTGTCACCACCAGTGTTGGCTGTGCTCTTGAGGCTCTGGCAGCTGCTGAACACTTGAGAGTTCTGGGCTTAAGAGATAAAAAAAAAAAAAAAAAGTATATATATATATACACACACACACACACACACACACACACATATTTACACACACATATATATGAAAGAAGAAAGAATTATGAAGCAAATTCATAAAAACAAAACAACCATTGGAGAACATATACTTAGCAATCATACTTCCTACTTCCTAATCCCTTTTTGCATATGATAAGATGCCTTAAATTTGAGCCCTAAATCAGACTTTGAATTCATGATATGAATTATTTGAGTGACATAATTTTTTAGTGTCTTCTATTTTTGAAATAATAGTATTGTAACTGTGACCACATCATGTTCTAAGATCACAGATACTTATCATGCCCCAACCAAAAGGTAACCTTATCAAAAAGAACCTTATAAATGTCTCCCCCACTCTTTTGGGGGGAGGGTAGTACTGGGGATTAAACCCAGAAGCACAGTATCACTGAGCTACATCCCCAGGCATTTTTTTTTTTTTTTAATTTTGAGAATGGTCTTGCTAAGTTGCTCAGGTTGGCCTCAAACTTACAATTCTCTTGTTTCAGCTATCTACCAATTTTTTTTATAGTTATAGATGGACAGCATGCCTTTATTTGTTGTTTAGGTTTTTTTTTTTTTAATGCTGTGCTAAATATTGAACCCAGTGCCTCATAAATGCTAGGCAAGGGCTGTGTCACTGAGTTACAACCCAAGCCCTATCTACCAATTTTTACAAAGTGAAAACAATATGAGTTATTTTCTAAAATCTCCCTCCCACTCCAATCACCTCATCTGCCAGCAATACCTAAGGTGGAAATGACGATTCCCAGAGTCACAAGAGACTTGTTGATATTGGCTCCTTCAGTAATCCGGTCTTTACAATAACTGGGATCTGCTTTTTCACTAAAACACAATGAGGAAAACAAAAACAAAAGCAGACAAAAAACTACCCTTATAATATTGTTAAAGATAACTATTCATTATGCTGTATATCATGTTGTAAAAGATCCACATAATACATTCTTTTTAGAATTCAGCTCCAGAAAAGGAGGTAACCATCTTATAATGAACTGGCCTCCTAATTTTTAGGCAATAAAAATCAAATAATTCACTATATTTCTATTTTTATCTACCATATCACTTTAAGCTAAATGTAATGTTCATTTAAAATAATGATATTAGCATAGTTTTTTTGGTTTATTCTCTTCTGCTCTATCTTTATTGTTTTAAATCTACATATTAATGGATTTATAGTATCTTTGTCATTAACTATCAACTGTCTCAAATTTCCTTTAAATTAATGATAAATATTAAAAATTCACAATTCAGATTGGCTGATAAAGTTTCTTTCAGAAAGCAGTTTCAAATTAAGAAAATTTGCCTTATTTTATCTTATACTTTCCCATGATCACATTATCCCCAAGACTGTCATTTTTCTGGATGTATTCTTGCCTACAATTCACACTTTCTTTTAATAATTACAAGGCAGTACTTTCTCCCCAACTTCATAATATCTTTAAAACTTTCTTTAAAAGATATTCTGTCTACCATACAGAATTAATATTAAATCAAAGGAAAAATTATGCTAACTCAGTTACCTCCACTTAGTGTTGAACCACGATGCAAAAAAAAAGAGACCACCGACTCCAATTTTAAATCAAATTAAAGCAAGCTTATATTGTTTACACAAAGAAAGCTGGCTAGGATTGTCTCTCCCTAAGCCGGGCTAGAGATCAGCCACCCAGGAACAAGGTTTTATAGCATAAAAAGTTGCAAAGTGGGGAGGGTGTCTTGAGAACTTACAGATAACAGGATTTTGACAAGCATAATACAAAGGCAGATAGCAGGTTAATGATCTACATGGTATGATATTTTAAGGTAGGGAGTAAATTTAGATCTCTACATCAGAATTTATGAGTCGCTGCTGAGGTTTCAGAGAGGGTTGTTATCTGGTCAGGGGGAGCCAGGATTTATGAGGTGCCACTAAGGTTTTAGAGAAGGTTGTTATCTGGTCAGGGAAAGCCAGGCATGGGTGAGTTCAAGTCATAGGCAGGAATTCCAAACAAATTTAGAAATCATAGTAATTTATAGTGATAGACCCAGCCTGATTCCCTCTTAAAATTGGAAGCCATCTTGCCACAAAGACATGAAAAGCTAATTTCGGCTTCACTATAAATTACTGCAAATTCTGAACTTGCTTGGAATGCTTGCCCATGCCTGGCTTTCCCTGACCAAATAGCAGCCCTCTCTGAAACTTTAGTGACGCCTCATAAATCTTGGCCTTCCCTGGTCAGATAACAACCCTCTCTGAGGCTCTAATGACCTTCATAAATTCTGATGTTGGGGCCAGCAAAAATATAAACTAGCATTTGTGTTATGCTTGTCAGAGTTTTGTTATCTGTAACCCCCCTTTGTGTAACTTTCTGGGCTATAAAGCTGGGCTGCAAGAAAGCTGTGGGGCTGTCTTATTCCTGCGGTTTCTGTTGGGAGAGGCAGCCAGGCCAGTTGAAATAATAAGCTTACTTTAATTTGATTTTAATTGGAGTCAGTGGTCTTTTCTTTGTATCCTGGTCTAACAATAGTAAAACAGAAATTAACTTTTCATGACTTTGTGACAAGATGGCTCCCAATCTTAAGAGGAATTAGGCTGGGTTCATCACTTAGAACACTTAATTTCTTTTTTTCTAAAGCATTCTTTTTTTTAACCTTAATTTAATTAATTAATTTATTTTTATGTGGTGCTGAGGATTGAACCCAGTGTCTCATGTGTGCCAGGAAAGCACTCTATCACTGAGTCACAACCCTAACCCCTAGAGCAGCTATTTTCAATCTTGGCTATACACTGGTTTAAAAAATACTGATGCCTACACCCCGACATCCACACTAAAAATCCAACTTATTTGATCTAAGATGCAGGCATTAGGAGTTTTAAAAGGCCTACCAGAGATTTTAATGGGCAGTTAAGACTGAGAACCCCTAATGTAAAGGAACTTTTCAGCTCCTGACACACCATAACTTTTAACCTATCATTCAAGAATTTCTTTTGTAATTTTCTTAGGATGACTGATAAGTAAAAAGAGACCAGACCAAACTTATTCTGTGTAAAATGGTCAAGAACAAGATCATTGTCAAAGGAATAATTAGCCTTGGCTTAGAAATCCTAATTACCTGCCTGCTAGGTCCACAAGGTTGATCTTGCTAGCAATCTCAGATGGGAGATTGTTTTCCAGGATTGCCTAAAGGAGAAAACACATTTAAAGTTGTCAATTGGGATGATTTGCATTTTCTCCGCCTCAGACACTCTCCAACCCAAGGTGATATTTTGGATTTTTATCCAATTCACTCAAGAAATGTGTATTCTAATGTGCTCTGAACCAGAAGAGCTCTCAATATCTGATTGATAAAATCAGTAAGCTCTAGGCTTAAAATCACTTAAAATCACTAGCATGTTTCACAGAGTAATCAGGGAAAATTCCCATCAAGTTCTCTGAGCATAATTTTCAAAGGCACCAGGAATTTTAGTATAATTTACCAGGCAAACATTCTCCTTCAGGGGGCTCTGACTCTTATCAGAGAACTACAATAGATGGGATGGCCCATGATGAGGTTTCTCTCTCTGGTTAACTTTAGTCACACATATTTACCTGCCAGCTCAGGAATTCTAGGTATTCTAGCCCTAGGCAGCAAAACTACTTTTCTTTTTTCTCTCCACTAATTCAACATGGGTTTTTTGTTTTGTTTAATAACATTTTAATGTTATGAGTCCATAACTGAAATCTAGTTTTAAGATACTTCCAATAAGCCCCAAATTCACTCAAGTCTCTTTGCAGTTGATCTCTGGACTCATGATCTTTCTATATAAATGTAACCTTTTTAGGATATTTCCAATAAATGGTATACAACAATCTGGTTTTTTAATTTTTATATTTTGGTATTGGGAATTGAACCCCAGGGTTCTAAACCATTAAGCCACATCCATAGCCTGTGTTATTTTTTGAGACAAGTCTCAGTTGCCTAAGACTTCATTAAGTTGCTGAGGCTGGTCTTGAATTTTCAATCCTCCTGTCTCAGCTTCCCAAGTTGCTGGGATTATAAGCATGAGCAACTTCTGGCTTCTTTTACTATGCAGCAATACTTTGAGATTCATCTATGTTGAGACATGTATCAACAGTTCATTTTTATTGCAGAGTAGTATTGCATTGCATGATTACAGCATACTTATCTATTTCCTTTTGATAGACATCTGGGTGTTTGTAATTTTAAGTAATTTCAAATAAAGCTGCTATGTATATTTGTATAGAAGTCTTTTAATGGACATATGATTTCTTTTATCTTGGGGAAAATAATAAGGTATATATTTAACTTTTTAAGAAATTGCTACATTCTTTTCCAAAGTTATTCCACTTTATCTTCCTACCAATAGTGTAACATATGAAAACTCCAGCTTCTATACATCTGGCCAATATCCAGTGAAAAAAAACTTCAATTTAGATATGTTAAAAAGTGGGTAGTAATATTTCATTAGTTTTTTTAGTTTCATTTTTCTAATGATTAATGATATGGACTATTTTTTAAAGTACTTAATCCCCACTTGTATATTTTCTTTAGTGAAAGAAATGCTCAAATTTTTTGCATATTGCTTTGAGTGTGTTGAGTTTAGAGAGATCTTCGTGTATTCTGGGTACAATTCTTTATCAGATTTATGTTTTGCAAGTCAGTTCTCCCTACCTGTAGCTTTTCTTTTTACCCTCTTAACATTGTCTTTCAAAGAACAGAAATATTATTTTTTTAATAAAAATAAGCTTTATTAGCATCAAGCAATAAATACATGCAAAGATGCAGTTTTAGTTATTTTCTTCCAGATGTTTTGATCAACTTACAGTAAACACAGAACCACAGGCCACATACAGTCTTAGTATGAAAAATTTCAGGGTCCTCTTAGATTTGGCAGGTTGCTCTTTCTTCCGTATTTATAACTTGTGCATTTTTAAAATTGACTTCAAAGCATTAAGTCATGCAAATGCATAAGCAAAAAAGAAGTGCCATTAAGCAGAATCTACACTGTATGGCAGGTACACTGAACAGTTAAGTGAAGTGGTCAGGATGCATTAAAATAAAGTCTTTGGGATTGAATGAGTTTATGAAAAGTAACAAAGAACAATTTGGGTGACAAAGTACTCAACAAAAACAACAAATTCCTAACTACTTAAAATGCAAATCTTAATTAACTTTGAAATCTTTCCCAATATTTTGAAACTGTAGGTTCAAAGCCCAGTGAACTTTGGGAGAAAAAATCTAAAAACTATTACTATTTTGAAAACAAGTGTTTCATCTGAACAAGGGATATGAGCTGTAACCTCTCATACTGTAGAGAGATGAGAACCTCCCAAGCTGACCAGGAGGCTAGGATCTGGCATTCCATTCTGTTTCTGGCAAGCACGACACTCTCGAACCAGTCCTCAAGCATGACCAACACCTCATTTTAGTTTCTCCATGGCACTATTGCTCCCTGCATAATGTGTCTTATATCCTTCCTCAGCTCTTCAATGATGGCCAACAGTTCTGCATACTAGTTCTGGGGTACCTGTCTGTGGCCTCTAGTTGCTCAGCAGTTGGCCATATTGGGAGGACGCTGTCAGGCTGGTGGAAAGCAAGCAGGCGCTTCTAGTGGCTTTAGGGCAGCAGCGGGCCTGTTTTATGAAATATTTGGTTTATCCTTGAGAATGTTCACATACTGCCTGACATTAAGGTATTCTGCAGATATTAAGTGGAGTGTCCTGTAAATGTCAAATCATGTTGGTTGATAATGTTCAAATTTTATAATATCTTGCTGACTTTTGTCTGTAGATAACAGTCTGTGGATGCTCAAGTCACTTTCAGTACCATTAATTGAAAGTGAAGTATTGATGCTGAATCATTTATTTCTATTTTCAATTTTACGAGTTTTTCTCTTCACATATTTTGGGGTTTTGTTGTTAGAAGTATATATAATTGTAATATCTTGATATTAATCTTTTATCAAAACGTCCTTTTTTGTCTTTAGTATTTTTCTTAAAATACTTTTGCTTGACATTAATGTTGTACTCTGGCTCATTTATGGTTACTTTGTATTATATATCTTTCCTATCTTTTTACTTTCTGTATTTTTTAATATAAGGCATATTTTTTGTTTGTTTTGTGTGTTTTGTTTTGTAGATAGCATATAGATGGTCTTGCTTTTACTATTTGACAACTTGAATCATATTCATACTAATGTAATTACTTATGTGTTCAGAATCACATCTGTTGTTTTTCTATTTATACTCCATACATCTTAGGTTGGGTTTTTTGTTTTGTTTTAGTTTGGTTTTGGTTACTCTTTCATTGTCCTTTCTCTGTTAAGTAAGTACAATCGTCCTTCAGTATCCTCAAGGGAATTGATTCTAGGACCTCTGTGGATAACAATCTGTGGATGCTCAAGTTTATCTTATATAAAACAGCAGAGTATTCGCATAGAACTTATACAACATCCTCCAATTTAACTTAATTTTAGATTACTTACAATACCTACACAATATAAATGTTATGTAAATAACTGTTATACTGTATTATTCAGGGAACAATGAAAAGGAATTCTGTATGTGTTCAGTACAGCACAACCATCATAGGTCTAACTACATAGTACTTGATCAATGGATATGCAGGGTCAACTATATTTGTAGTATGCCATTTGAATTTCTGTTGATTTTTAAAATTATATTTTTAACTGTTTTCATGTGGTTGCTCTATATGACAATGTGCTCTTGATATGTGATCTTCAGAACACTAACTTAATTTCTATAAAATATAGAAACTTTGATCCAATGCATCTTTTTTGCCATCCCCTTGCTCCCACCTTGTGTTATTACTGTCAATATATACAATGTACATATATATGATTATGTGTATACATGACAGGGTACAATACAATGTTATAATTATTGCTTTATATAAATTTATTCTTTTAATGATATTGAAGAAATGACATATATTTATGTAGCCTTTTATATTCACTCACATATTTGTCATTCCCAGAACATTTCATTACTTCCTGTGGATTTGGGTTACTTTTTTATATCATCTTTGTTCAGCCTAAAAGGTTTCATTGAGTTTTTCTTATAATGTAGAACAACTAGCAATCTGTTTTTTGGGGTTTTTTTGTTTTGTTTTTTTAAAGAAAGAGAGAATTATTTTTTAATATTTATTTTTTAGTTTTCGGCAGACACAACATCTTTCTTTGTATGTGGTGCTGAGGATCGAACCCGGGGCGCACGCATGCCAGGCAAGTGCATTACCGCTTGAGCCACATCCCCAGCCCACAACTAGCAATCTGTGAGTGATGTTCTAGTTTCTTTCTTCTGGGCTTTTTTTTTTTTTGTACTAGGGATTGAACCCAAGGGGCTTTACTACTGAACTATATATCCAATCCTTTCTATTTTTTATTTTGAGAAACGTCTTGCTTAGTTGCTGAGGCTGGCCTCAAACTTATAATCCTCCTGTCTCAGACTCCCAAGTTGCTGGGATTACAGGCATGCATTACCACTTCTAGCTTCATCTTCATATTTGAAAGTGACTTTGGTTGAACACAGAACTTTTGTTTGACAGTTTTATCTTCTATCAGC
Organism: Callospermophilus lateralis; assembly: GCF_048772815.1. Taxonomy (NCBI): domain Eukaryota; kingdom Metazoa; phylum Chordata; class Mammalia; order Rodentia; family Sciuridae; genus Callospermophilus; species Callospermophilus lateralis. The sequence continues at coordinate 89,233,961 of NC_135307.1, read as the reverse complement.
ATTATAAATTCTGAAGTATGATGTTTCTAATAAGAAGTCAGACACCAATCATATAATTGTTCTTCTGCATATGATGAGTCATTTTGTCCTAATTGTTTTCAAGATTTCCTCTCTGTCTCTCAATTTTTTTATTATGATGTATTTAAATGTGGATGTCTATGTTGATTTTAACTGGAGTTCTTGAGCTTCAGAGATGTATAAATTAATAATTTTCAACAAATTTGGTAAGTTATGGGTCATTATTTTTCAATATTTTTTAAAATTCCCCATTTTCTCTCTTCTTTTTGGTATTTCCATTATGCATACTCCAACATTTGATATCCCATACATTTGTATAGCACTGTTCATTTTTACTTCAGTATTTGTACTCTCTCCTGAAAAATGATTTCTATTGATTTCAAGTTTACTAATTGTTCTGCCATCTAAAATCTACCATATGTCCTACTCATGAATTTTTCATTTCCATATTAAACATTTCAACTCCAGAGTTTCTGTTTAAAATTAATTTCCATCATTTTGTTGAGATTTCCCATTGAGTCATTATCATCAGGTTCTCCTTTAGTTCTCTGAACATGGTTTGTTTCTGTTCTTTGAATATAATTATATTAGCTGCTGAAGACTTTATATGCTAATTCCAACATCTGGAGTATTTAGAGTTTATTTCTACTGTTTTTTTCCTAAGCATAGATCAGTTTCTTATGCTTTTGTATGTCTACTAATTTTTGATTGAATAATAGACATATTAGAGAATATACTATAACATTCACTAGCCACATGGCCCTCTTGTGCCTTCTCTGCACATATGTGCAGACCGTTAGGATTTTGTGGCCCAATTAGTATCTGCTATGTATATACACAGCTTTTGGAATCCAGGATATGTGAGGATCTTATCCAATTCCTATGGTTGTATCATCTCCTAAAATTCCCTATGAAATTCCCAGAGAGTCTGCCAATCTGTGTATTGCCTGCAATAGACCCACACTTAAGGCTAAGAGTGTCACTAACGCTTCTTGATCCTTTCTCCTCAGAGATTACACTTTAAGTGATGATGTTCAAAATCAAGTGAACCTCTCTAGCATCAGTAATAGAAAATTTCTGGTTTTCATGACCTTCCCTTCCCTTATTGAATTTCCCCATTGATAGAGCTGGTGTTATAGGGTGAGAATGGGAGCAGCTCAAAGCAGAAACATCATACATTTGTGCTGTTTTTACCTGAAATTCAGTAGTTTTCTTGAATAAATAAATCCATCTCAATTTGTTACATGTTTTTAGTCTATTTTCAGAATATAGCTTTAAAGTTGCTTTTTGGGGATAGGATTTGTCAAGCTCCTCATCCCATCATAATGGAAGTGAATTTTTTACTTTTCCATTTTAGTGCTCATTTTCATTTTAAATAAACATGTACTGGTTAAATGATATGAAAGTGTTCCAAAATGTTAAAAGCAAAATATATGTAGAAGATATCAGGATGTCTTTAAGGTATAGCTTAATAGATCTTGTGCAGGTCCTTTATATTATTAGGTCATATCAGAGAATCTATAAGTAGAAGGATAGAAGAAAAAGAAAAGAAATAGGAAAGCAAGAAAGCCATCAAAAGGGACAAGAAAAAGAAGAAAGCTCACCAAATTTGAGGAGTAACCAACCTGAGTGTAGTGGATAGTGAAGATGGCATGGGATCTGCTGCTGGCCTCGTGAACATGGGTGGCTGCTGTGATTCTGTGTTCATAAGAGAAGACAGTATAAGAAATTTTTACGCATGGTGGACCCTAAAAGATCCATGGGGAACACAAGAAATGTTAGTACTGAAGGTCACAGATGAGAATCATAAAACTTCATATGAAGTCTAATACAGTTAGAAAAGAGGTCCAAAGAGGGCAGAAGCAGCACTCTAGGTGCTGATATGTGAGAATAAATGGAAGAATAGTTTCATATTAACTGACAATAAAACATTTCTAAAAAGTGATAAAGCAAAACTCAGAGTAAAAAGGGGAATATTAGAGTGCAATCAATCTGGAAAAGTACCCCTAAGACAAACTCATTTATTTATTTTATTTTTGCTACTGGGGATTGAACCCTGGGGCACTTAACCACTGAGCCACATCCCCAGCCCTCTTTTGTATTTTATTTAGAGACAGGGTCTCACTTAGTTCCTTAGTACCTTGCTTTTTGCTGAGGCTATCTTTGAACTCATGATCCTCCTGCCTCAGCCTCCGGAGCCACTGGGATTACAGGCATGAACCACCAGCCCAGGGCAAAAGTGGTATATTTTAAAACAAAAGTATACCAGTAAATCTCTGGGTTTACTGCCTAATATATTTATATCCGGACAAACTTCATTTTGTTTGTAGTGAGAAAAAGCACTAAATCTTAGTGATTGCCCCTTCCCCTGGGTACACTACTATTCTGAGAAGGTTCTCCTGGTTGTAGAGTAGGGAGCTACAGACAGAGACAGTGTAAGTGCTGTCATTCACTCCAAAGGGGAATAGAACACAGGGCAGGAGAATGAGGTGAAAAGAATGATGGGAACAAACAAACCTGTTACCTGTTTGCTATTCCCTCCTCCAAGAGTTGAATTACTTGCTTATAGTTGGTAACTACATGTTGAGACAGACCTTTCATATTTGGGAGGGGGAGAAAAAAATAAAAATGAATTTTTTGATAAAGTTTAACCTTTTCATATAGGTCTTTAACTTTATCATTCACTTTTTATATCATTTGATAAAAAAGAATGAGGAAATAACTAACTTCATTCAGATAATGAATCAACAAATACTTAATGGAAACCTACTGTTAGATACACGGTGATGGGCTCTGAATAGGTTTTTTCCTTCATAGAGATTATGATTTAGAATTCATGTAACAACTATGCTAACAATTTCTTATAATTTTGTTATGCAGATTATGATGAGCCCAGCCTAATTCCATTTTAAGATTGGGAGCCATCTCATCACAAAGTCATGAAAAGTTAATTTCTGTTTTACTATAAATTACTGTGATTTCTAAACTTGTTTGGAATTCCTGCCTATGCCTTAAACTTACCCATGCCTGGTTTTCCCTGACCAGATAACAACTCTTTCTAAAAGCTTAGTGGCACCTCATAAATCCTGTCTCCCCCTAACCAGATAACAACCCTCTCTGAAACCTCAGCAGTGCCTCATAAATTCTGATGTTGGGATCTGAATTTACTCCCTACCTTAAAATATCATGCCATGTAATCATTAACCTGTTATCTGCCTTTGTATTATGCTTGTCAAAATCCTGTTATCTGTAAGTTCTCAAGACAATCCCCTTTGCAACTTTTTGTGCTATAAAATTGTGTTCCTGGAAAGCTGGGGTACTGATCTCTAGCCCAGGGTTTTCAAGAGAGACAGTCCTGGCCAGCTCGGTGTACCCAAATACAAGCTTGCTTTAATTTGATTTAAAATTGGAGTCAATGGTCTTTTCTTTGCATCGGGGTTCAACAGTTACACAAAATGTTCATATATTACCTCATTTGACCCTCAGGATTCCTGAGATGGGCCCATGCTACTATGCCCACAAGGTGGCAGACATGGTTTGGCACATAAAATATATGATGCACACACTTCTATTCTTCACACCTCTGCAGTTTAGATCATGAGGAGATTTATTGTTTACACAAGAGAGTACAGACAAGTGCCACAGAAATAAACTAAACACTAAGGAAATCAGACCACTGTTCAGGGAAAGTTCCACTGAATTGAGCCACTATAGAATGGGTAGGCTTTACACAGGTGAAAAGGAACCTAAAGTATGTAAATACATTTTTATGGCTGGTATTGACCAAGTCACAAAGGGCCTTTTTACAACCATTCTAGAGAATCTCTATATTCTGTATTACAATTTCTGAGCAAAATAACTTCATAGGCCCGCTACTAAATATAGTTACACCAAAAATTAACAAAGTAATTTAAATGGTGACTGGATTTACTATATTAAGGAATTCTCCTTATTTCAATGTGATAATAGTTTTGTGGTTATATTTTTTAAAAAACAGGCCTTATCTTTCAGCGTTACATACTAAAATGTTTATAGTTAGACTGATGTGACATCTGGAATGTGCCTAAAAATAATAAAGGATGATGGAAGTGAATGGGAATGTAGATAAGTCAGGAGCGGCCAAGAGTTAATGGTATTATGACTGAATAACAAGCACATGGGGTTCATTATACAAGTGTGAAATGTGTCTAACTGCGTATATTCAAAATTTTTCATGATAAGAGTTTACAATTTTTAATAGTAAGGAGACATTCTACTTTTTTTTTTTAAAGAGAGAGAGAGAGAGAGAGAGAGAGAGAGAGAGAGAGAGAATTCCTTCAATATTTATTTTCCAGTTATCGGCGGACACAACATCTTTGTTTGTACGTGGTGCTGAGAATCGAACCCGGGCCGCACGCACGCCAGGCGAGCGCGCCACCACTTGAGCCACATCCCCAGCCTGACATTCTACTTTTGATAATGGCAAATTAGATAATACAGACTACTAAAGACTTCTAGAAAAAGCTGTATAAAAAATAAAGACATCTGCTTAAAGGTGCAGAGGGGGATGACCAGTTAGTGAAAAATTTTCAGACTGTATACTGGGGGGGAAGATGGAAACCCAGAGAGATAAAGTCAACATTTGGGGATGCTTATCACACCCTTAGGGACATTTTCCAAATCTTGAGGGGAAGTGGTTTAGCCCATTTAGACAAACTGGCAGATTAGGATTAGAGTCCAGAGCCCACCCAAAGTGGATCCCCCACTTTGAAAGAAAAAACAAAGGACCATAACACAAGAATAGGTTGAATTAGAAGTAAATATCCTTTTAAAGGACTGCTTCTAAGCTTTGAACATTTTCAGTCCTTAAACTAGACTGAGGTGATTCTCAACCACTAGTGTGCACAGAAACCTATTATAAATAAATATAAGTTTTCTGTAATGGAAAAGATCATTGTTCTAGACTTCTAAATTATTCTATTAACAATTTTGCAAATACTATCTAGCAAAGAAATTATATCAAACCAGACACATAAGTAGATCTGGCAGCATAAATGCAATCAGCAAAAATAATAATCAAGTTGGGCATGCAGGCACAGTCTTATAAATTTTTTTAAAACTGCATAAAGTATAATATCCTCTTGTAATTTTAGTAAATGTAGATTTTTTTTTTCATTTCAAGGGCTTATTGATTTTATCTATCTTTTCAAAAAATTGACTTAGGCTTTGTGGATTTGTCACTAGAAATGAGATGTCTCTGAAGAAAGGTCTGAGGAGTTCCCAGAGGGGAGGAGGATTTCAACCCAGGGTCAGTGGGGTTTTTGGCATATATGATGGAAAAGAATTACAACATGAGGCAAACAAAGGCATAGACAAAGGTCTTTTAGGAAGCAGATACACATTCAAGGAAGAATGTCGGCTATTAAGAGTGAGAAGTCCTTCCTTGGGTTGGGACCCAGTACTTATAAAAAGGCTATAAAACTGAGAATATTTCACTCTTTATCCTAAATCCCTATCTTAGATTCTTACAATTATGTTTATTTCCTATTTTTAGTTTTTGTTCATATTTTTATTTTCCTCCTACTACTTTCTTTAAGTTTAATTTACTGAGTGAGTGTGTCTATTAAGTTATTTGGAATTGAATCCCAGGCTTCATGAATGCTAGGTAAACTTTCTATCACTGAGATACATCCTAAGCCACTTAAAAAAAATTTTTTTTTAACTTTATTGAGACAGAGTCTTGCTAAACTGCCCTTGGCTGGCCTCAAACTTACCATCCTCCAAGTAGCTGAAATTACAGGCATGCACCATCACGTCTGACTAAATTCACTGAAATTTTAAGCTTTGTAAAATGAATGCTTAGCTTGTGGGTTTTTTTTATCCTTTCCACTTTTCTGATGTTTCTTTACAGCTAGACATTTTTCTATAAGCATGTACTAGCTATATTGTACCTGTTTTAATACCTAGTAGTTTCATTATTATTCAGTTTAAAATTTATGTAATTTCCATTATGATTTCTTTTTTGACCCATGTGTTATTTAGAAATGTTTCTTAATTTTCAAGAATTTGGGAATTTTCTAGTTGTTATGGTTATGTAGTTTAATAGTATTGAGTTCAGAGACTATGCTCCATATGATTTTATTTAAAAAATACATTCTGAGCCTGGCAAGATGATATATGCCTATAATCCCAACAACTCGAGAGATTGGGGCAGAAGAATCACAAGTTTGATGTTACCCTCAGCAATTAAGCAAGGCCCTAAGCAACCTAGCAAGACCCTGACTCAAAGTAAAAAATAAAAATAGTTGAGGATATAGCTCAGTGGTAGTGCACCCTTCCCTGAGTTCACATACACACAAATCATCAATTTGATTTGTGGTCTAGTATATTGGTTAATTTTTTAAAGTTTTACACCTGTGTGTAAAAATAGTGTGTAATATATAACTATATAGTTATTGGGCACAATGTTCATGTAGTTCAAATTTTTTATAATGCTATTGAATTTTTTTCTGCCTATTTTAACAAATACTAAGAAAGGCAAGTTAAAATTTTCTATTATGATTATGGATGTTTTTATTCTTTTTAACTGTCAGTTTTTGTTTTATGTATTTTGAGACTTTATTATTATATGCATACAAAAGTAGAATTATTAAATTTTCTTATGAATTGAGCACCCACCCACACACTTTTATTTCCCCCTTCATAGTGCAGGAGATCAAATCCAGGGCCTCATGCATAGTAGACAAGGACTCTATCACTGAACTACATATCCAGCCCCTGAACCCTTTTATCATTATTAAGGATTCTTCTTCCTCTTCCTCTTCTTCTTCCTTTTCATCTTTCTCCTTCTCTCTTCCACTTCCTCCTCTTCTTCCTACTCTTCCTCCTCCTCTCCTTCCTTCTTCTCCTCTTAAGGGTCTCACTAAGTTGCTTAGGGCCTCACTAAGCTGCTGAGACTGGCCTTGAATTTGCAATCCTCCTGGGTCAGCCACCTGAGCTGCTGGAATTATAGGTTTGCACCACTGTGCCCAGTTGGCTCTTTTATTTATTTATTTTTTTAAAAAATCTCCTAACTTCTATCTGGGATCTCTTTCAGCCTCAAGAATAATCTTTAAGTGAGCTGGTGTTGTAGCTCAGTGGTAGAGCGCTTGCCTAGCACATGTAAGGCACTGGGTTTGATCCTCAGCACAACATAAAAATAAGTAAATAAAAGTATTGTGTCCATCTACAATCCAAAATACTTTAAAAAAATACAGTTATCTCATACTAGACAAAAGTGTCAAAAACATTCACTGGAGAAAAGAAAGCCTCTTCAACAAATGGTGCTAAGAAAATTGGAAATCACATGTAACAAAATGAAATTAAACCCCTCTCTCTCACCTGCATGAAACTCAACTCAAGTGGATCAAACACTTAGGCACTAGAACAGAGACCCTGTGCCTAACAGGAGTAAAAGGCCCAAATCTTCACCATGTGGGCCTAGGATCTGACTTCCTTAACAAGACTCGTAAAGCACAAGAAATAAAATCAAGAATCAATAAATAGGATGGATTCAAACTAAAAGTTTCTTCACAGCAAAGGAAACAATCAAGAACATGAAGAGAGAGTCCACAGATCGGGAGAAAATTCTTGCTACCTATACCTCAGATAGAGCATTAATCTCCAGGATATATAAAGAACTCAAAAAACACCAAAAAAACAAATAACCCAATCAATAAGTGGACAAAGGAACTGAAAAGACACCTCACAAAAGAAGAAACATGAATGGTCAACAAATATATGAAAAAATGTTCAACATCTCTAGTAATTAGAGAATTGCAAATAAAAACTACTCTAAAATCTCATCTCACACCAGTCACAGTGGCAGTTATCAAGAATACAGACAACAATAAGTGTTGGTGAGGATGTTGGGGGAAAGGCACACTCATACATTGCTGGTGGGACTGCAAATTTGTTCAACCAAAAAAATATGGAAAACAGTATAAGGATTCCTTAGCAAACCTGGAATGGAACCACCATTTGGCCCAGCTATCCACTCCTCGGTCTATACCCAAGGGACTTACAGCTTATTATAGTAACGCAGCCACATCAATGTTTATAGCAACTCAATTCACAGTAGCTAAGCTATGGAACCAACCTAGGTGCCCTTTGATAGATGACTAGATAAATAAACTGTGGTATATATACACAATGGAATATTACTCAGCATTAAAAGAGAATAAAATTATGGCATTTTCAGGTAAATGGATGGAGTTGGAGAATATCATTCTAAGTGAAGTAAGCCAATCCCCAAAAAACCAAAGGCCAAATGTTCTGATAAGTGGATGCTGATCCATAATGGGGGGGGCATGGGAAAAATGAAGGAACTTTGGGCAAAGGGAAGGGAGATATGGGGAGGGGCTATGGGGTCAGGAAAGATGGTGGAATGAGATGGACATTATTACCCTAGGCACATGTATGATTGCACATATGATGCAATGCTACATCTTGTACTACCAGAGAAATGAAAATCAGTGTTGCAATTGTGTACAATGAATCAAAATACATTCTGCTGTCATAATACGTAATTAAAATAAATTTTTAAAAAAGAATACAAGCAACAATAAATGTTGGTGAGAATGTGCGGGGGAAAGGTATACTTGTACATTGCTAGTAATACTGCAAATTGGTGCAACCAATCTGTAAAGCAGTATTGAGATTCTTCAGAAAACTTGGAATAAAACCACCATTTTGACCCAGCTATCCCACTCCTTGGTTTATAACCAAAGGATTTAAAATCAGCATACTACAGCTACATCAATGATTATAGCAGCTCAATTCACAATAGCTAAACTATGGAACCAACCTAGGTGTCCTTCAGTAGATGAATGGACAAAGAAAATATGGTATATATACACAATGGAATATTGCTTAAAGAAGAATGAAATGATGGCATTTGCCAGTAAATGCATGGAGCTGGAGAATAACATACTAAGTGAAATGAACTAATCCCAAAAAACCAAAGGCTGAATGTTTTCTCTGATAGGTGATAAGGCAGGGGCACTAGGAAAGAATGGAGTTACTCTGGATTAAGTAGAGGGGAGTGAAGAAGTATGGGGGTAAGAAGGATAGTAATATGAATCTGACATTATTACCCTATGAACATGTATAATTACATGACCAGTGTGATTCTACATTATGTACAACCCAAAGAATGAGAAATTACACTTCATAAATGTATGATGTTTCAAAGTGTATTCTATTGTCATGTATAACTAATTAGAACAAATAAAAAAATAATGTAATCATATCATAGATATTCAATAACTATTACCTGAAAAAAATTTTTTTAATAAAAAAAAAGGTAATTTTCCTGATTCCATTGGTTGTCCTGTAATTATATAGGAGACTATGGTTTGTATGAAAAATGCCCTAAAATATTTAGGGGAAATACAGAATCAGGTTGGAAATTTATTCTCAAATATCTCAGGATAAAAGTTCTTTTTGTACTTTTAACTTTCTTATAAGTTTGATTTGTTTCAAAATTTAAAAAAAAATTAAAACTCTTAGAAAACTAAAAAGAAAAGAGAATTTTCTTAATCTGTTATGGCAGTGCTACTCCACAGACTGGTGCTAGTCCTCAAGTTGTCGCTGGTATACAATGAGATAAGTACAGTAATGGAGAATGTAAGAAACTTTTACAATAAAAAAGAATAATTTTTAAAAAATAATTTCATATCTGTTGAATCTAATAAAGATAAATCAAAGCCTATAACCAAGATATCTTCTTTAAATTTTTCTAATAATTCACTTTTATTTTATAAAGTACTGATATAACAAGCATTGGTTTATTTTTTTTAAACTGATCTATTCTGTGGGGGGTGGGGTGCAGCTCAGTGGTAGAGCACTTGCCTCTGATGCACAAGGCCCTGGGTTTGATTTCCAGCCCTGCAAAAAAATATTAATATTAAAATTTTTTAAAGTAATAAAAAACTGGTCCTTTATCACTTTTAAAGAAAGTGATAAGAATATCTATTTAAAATGACCACTATTTTCTTGCCTAGCATGCAAGAAACCCTGGGTATAATCCTCAGCACTGCAAAACACAAATAAAAAACAACTGTTATTGCAAATTTTATAGTTAACGGTTAGATGGCAAAATTTTTCCCTGAGGACAAAACTAGATATTATTATAACTTTTATTTAATAGTGAACTAGTCCTAGTCAGTGCAGAAAAGAAGAAAAAAAAAAAAAAACAGAAGAATTAAGGGGGACTTTGTGTTTTTGTTTTTTTCTGATTGTATACACAGAAAATACAAAATCATTTTTTTCAGAGCCCCAACTACCTACCACATTCCTGGCTTTATACCCTTCCCTTTATATTAAAAGAAACATCAAAGCAAAAATATATTATTTTAGTCTCACTTAGCCATCATTTTAGATACTATATACCCCAATAGCCTTTATATGACTTTGGACAGGGCCCAATACATTTCAGATTTCAATTTTCTCTTTTAACTAATAATTTTTTTAAAGTTTTTCTTTTAATATTTGTAGTTGTAGATGGACACAATACCTTTATTTTTTATTTATTTATTTTTATGTGGTGCTAAGGATCGAGTCCAGTGTCTTATACATACCAGGCGAGCACTCTACCACTGAGCCCCAGCCCTAGCCCCTAATAATTTTTTTTTTTTTTTTAATTGAGACAGGTTCTTACTAAGTTGCCTAGGCTGGCCTTGAACTTGTGTGTGGGGCGGGGCGGGGAGGGGGTGCTGGGGATTTAACCCAGGGCCTTGTGCATGAGAGACAAGCACTCTACCAACTGAGCTATACCCCCAGCCCTGGCCTTGTATTTTTGATCCTCCTTCCTCAGTCTCCTGAGTCTCTAAGATTGAAGGCATGCACTACTGCCCAGCCTAATAAGTTTTAATTAAAAAGTAACAGGCTACCCCTTTCCTTTTTTTTTTTTTGGATTTAGGCAACTATTAAGTTCCACCTTACAATTCTGTAGTGGAACAACAATTTAAAGACATTATATATTCTTACTTCCCATAGCACTCTGAATAATATAGGCATCTAGTAGGTACTCAGTGAATTCCTGAAGAAGTGGTTTCAAATCACCAATCACTTTTCTACTTTGGAGTCATATTCACAGAATGCTGAGTTTGAGAGATATATAATATTCTTTATTCATTAAAAAAGAAGGCCTTTAAAGTTCATTGTAACTACTCATTTGGAAGCCCCAGCTTCCAAGGCTGGTTCTGTGTTATTTTTGAGCTCGTGATTCCTTCACTAAGTAGCAGAAAGAGCCCAGCATGATGGCACATGCCAGTTATCCCAGCAACTCAGGAGCCTGAGGCAGGAGGATCACAAGTTCAAGGATAGCCTCAGCAAATTCAGTGAGGTCCCAAGCAACTTTGTAAGATGCTTTCTCAAAGTAAAACATAAAAAGGGCTAAGGATGTAGTTCAATGGTAAAGTACCCTTGGGTTCAAATTCCAGGACCCCTCCCCCACCACCCCAAAAATAAGCAGAAATGTTCATCTATATTTGTCATGGTTTGAGAAAGTCCTCATGACTTTAAGAGACCTGTAACTTAAAAGACTTAAGATTCTTTGCTGCTGGAGAACTTAATTTCTACCCAAAATCCTTCCCTCCCCAAGGGTTCACTTCATGAAGTATTCTCAAAAGAGCCCTGTGCTCTGCATCAGGAGCCCTGAGATTTTAGTCTAGATCCTGTCATTGACTTTGGATATATGACTCAAGCTCTATGACTTTATATGAGTTCATATGTTCTCTGTGTTGTAGGAACTATGCCAATCAAAAAATCTATGATCCTAGATCTCCTGCTAGGTTCTCAATATACAGTCCCATTCCTATATTCCAGTTCTAGGCAAGGTTCCCAGTTCTAATCTTGCCCCAACTTGCAGTGTAACTTTAGGAATGTCTCTTAACTTTTTACATAGTTGTCTTTTGTACAAGGACATTTGTACTTTATCTGAGGTCTCCTCTGGTTCCTCCCTCCCACTAGAAAATACAAGGATATTTTGAGATGAGACATTGTGACATTACTGTATCAGCTCATGATTTTCCTTGAAAAGTACTGCTTTACATAAAAACTTATGTAAAATTTTACACAGAAGTTTTTCACAGTGGAAACTAAAAGTGGCTCTTAGCAAAGTAAATGTTTTTGTTGTTTCCAGCTGCATTTATGATGGAACATTCAAGAAAAGACAGACACAGAATCAGTGACTGGCATGCCTACTTGGTCATCTATTGGCTATGCCTGATCAGAAGAGATGGCCATTGATCTTTCATGTTCCTTTCCTTATCAGAAAATTAGCATACTATTATGAGAATAGAAACTTAACATTTATATGTTTATTTTTATACACATCCTAAAGGGTAACAATTTCCTCCACTAAAGAACCTAAATGTTCCTACTTATTAGCAGGACCTGGCCTAAGGAAATAAGACATATGGTACTAAACATCAGGGCTTAATAAGGAAGCACACCAGACCCTGATTCATGTCCAACATCTACCCATCTTTCCCATCCTCCCAAGAATCTTCACCAATGGAAGAGAAAATACTCTGGAAAGGAGACTGGCTGGTCCAGGAACTAGTCAAGGTTCTATCAGATCTGGTACCTGTAGACCCAACCAGAGCCCTTTCTCCTCATTCACCATGCTTTAGCCACTTGGTCCTCCTTGAAAACATCAAGTGGCCTCATAGGACTGTAGGTCATAATGCTCTCCCTAACAGAAACACTCCTCCCCTCATGACATGGTTCTTCATGGGACTAGCTCCTATGTTCCCTTCAGGTCTCAGCTTCAGTGTTATCTCCTCAGAGAAGTTTTTACAGACCACTCATATAGGTGGGTCATCTATACCTCCCCAACGTTTTCTTCATCACTATATCTTCTTATATTTTCAGACTCCCTTCTACTAAATTTTAAGCTTACCTGTGAGGGAAGAACCATGTCTCTTCTTTTTTCGACATTTTATTGTATAATTTTTTTTTTGCTCCCTCCATCTGCTAGTCAGGACCATGTCTTTTCTATTTATCATTATATATCCAGTGTCTAGTACAGCAACTAGCATAAAGTAAATTTTTTAAAATATTTTTTTTAGTTGTTGATAGATCTTTATTTTATTTATTATTTATTTGTATGTGGTGCTGAGAATCGAATTCAGTGCCTCACACATGTCAGGCAAGTGCTCTACCACTAAGCCACAATCCCAGCCCCAAGTAAATGTTTTTAATATGTATTTTTTTAGTTGTAGGTGGACACAATATCTTTATTTTATTTTTATGTGGTGCTGAGGATTGAGCCCAGTGCTTCATGTGTGCCAGGCAAGCGTTCTACCACTGAGCCACAGCCCCAGCCCCTAAAGTAAATTTTTATTATATATATATTGAATGAATTAGTGAATACTTGAACAGCCTCCTAAGACTTCAGTTTGATCTCAGATTTCCAGGACCACAAAAGCTTACCTTCCACATACGGGCCCATCTCTGGATGCTCCCTGACCCGCAGGGTATGGGACTTCTTTTGATTAGATTGCTTCAATAGATCCCGTACCCGTTCATTATAGATTTCCAGGAAACTAAAGGAGAGAAAGGCAACACAATTAGACTTTGAAAAAAAAGAAGGAAAAATACTAATCCAAGAATCTGAAGGTTCCAGGTTTCTTTTCCAGCTTCTATCTCTGACAATCTAAGTCTTTGACCAAGCCAGGACTCCCCTTATGTGTCTTTCTACTTGTTTACAAAAGAGTTTAAGCAATGGCTTTCATCACTTCATGGTTTCAGGTTTAAAATACAGTGCTTATTTGAGATTAGCCCTTGAGGGACTATTTCAACATGATTTTTGGCCATAATATGTGGCCACCAGCTGTGTCCTGATCAGGCCTCCATGGCACATAGTCTATAGAGTATGTTTCTTGAGTGATTTTCAAACAGGACCCTCTATTGTTCTGTGAAGGCATCTCAGAGGCCATTGCTGAGCAGTGAGGGAAACTAATTAATAAGGGTTTCAGTCTCTATCCCTGCTTTAAATAGGGCATTTCTCATCTGTTTTATACACTGGAATTGTATGTAAGTTATGTTCTATCTTATCCACTGACATTTTATTCCTTCCTTAAAAAAGCAGTTATAATTCTTAATTAAAATCAGTAAAGAGCTGGTTACAGTGGCACATGTCCATAATCACAGCAACCTCGGGAGCTGCAACAGGAGGATCAAAAATTTCAGGCCAATCTAGGCAACTCAGTGACATCCTGAATCAAAATAAAAAATAAAAAGGGCTGGGGATGTAGCTCAATGGTAAAGTGCTGCTGGGTTCAATCTCCAGCACCAAAGGAAAACTAAAAAGAAAAAAAAAAAAACAGTAAAGATTTTATGAAACAAGAAAGTAGACTTCTCACAGAAAGATCTTCCTCATCAGAACACATATGTTTGCCTGTGAAGTTAGAAGTCAGAAAAAGAGGCTCCAGTTCAAAGCTAAACTATATTCACACTTGTCCCATACATTTTTTTCTCCTTAACATTCTCTTATCTAAACATAGTAATCCTAGTCATCTCTCTCTCTCTCTCTCTCATTCATTCATTCATTCATTCATACACACACACACACACACACACACACACACACATATATATGTTGTACATTGACATAATATCTTTATTTTATTTTATAAATATATTTTTTTATGGTGGGACTGCAAATTGATGCGGCCAATTTGGAAAGCAGTATGGAGATTCCTTGGAAAGCTGGGAATGGAACCACCATTTGACCCAGCTATTTCCCTTCTTGGACTATTCCCTGAAGACCTTAAAAGAGCGTACTATAGGGATACTGCTACATGGATGTTCATAGCAGCACAATTCACAATAGCTAGACTGTGGAACCAACCTAGATGCCCTTCAATAGATGAATAGATAAAAAAAATGTGGCATTTATACACAATGGAGTACTACTCAGCACTAAAAAATGACAAAATCATGGCATTTGCAGGGAAATGGATGGCACTAGAGCAGATTATGCGAAGTGAAGCTAGCTAATCCCTAGAAAACAAATGCCAAATGTCATCTTTGATATAAGGGAGCAACTAAGAACAGAGCAGGGAGGAAGAGCATGAGAAGAAGATTAACATTAAACAGGGACGAGAGGTGGGAGGGAAAGGGAGAGAGAAGGGAAATTGCATGGAAATGGAAGGAGACCCTCATCGTTATACAAAATTACATATAAGAGGAGGTGAAGGGAAAGGGGGGGAAAAACAAGGGAGAGAAATGAAGTACAGTAGATGGGGTAGAGAGAGAAGATGGGAGGGGAGGGGAGGGGGGATAGTAGAGGATAGGAAAGACAGCAGAATACAACAGACACTAGTATGGCAATATGTAAAAACGTGGATGCATAACCGATGTGATTCTGCAATCTGTATATGGGGGAAAAATGGGAGTTCATAACCCACTTGAATAAAATGTATGAAATATGATATGTCAAGAGCTATGTAATGTTTTGAACAACTAATAAAAAATATATTTTTTTTAGTTGTAGTTGACACAATACTTTTATTTTATTTTTATGTGGTGCTGAGGATGGAACCCAGGGCCTCGCACGTGCTAGGCAAGGGCTCTACTGCTGAGCCACAAATCCAGCCCCTTACGCTTGCTAGGCAAGTGCTCTACCACTGAATTACAACCCTGCCCTCCCCCTTGGCATAGCTGTTCCCAGATGTTATAGACAGTAAAATATGTATATGTGTGTGTGTGTATATATACATATATTCCCACTTAAATATTTGTATATTTTTATTTTATACACTCAAAATTTTAAGAAATAACATTCACAATTACTTAATTTTTAAGAACGAATATTTGTTCTTTTGGGGGTGATGGAAATGTTCTAGAATCAGTGGTAATGCTTGTATAATCTTGGATATATTATAAAAATCAAACTATATACTTCAAAATTTTGTACTACAGGCATTTTATGGTAGGTGAATTACATCTTAATATTTATAGAAAGGACATTGAACATGGAAGAAAGAAATGAAGGAAGGAAATAAACTATGTTTAAATGAAACTTAAATAGAAACTGGTAACCTTATGTCAACATTTCACTTCATATTAGTTAAAATTTTATCTTAGAAAAGATGGTCTTAATGTGGGAACTAGAGTTTGAGAACCATTTCCCTATAAAACCACCCAGTAAAGGATTGGAAAAAGAAATCCAAAAATCTAGTATTAAGCTTTGGAACACGAAGGAAAGGGAATCGAGTTAGCCAGGGTAAGGTGGGCCACATAAGGAGACATCTGCTTATGAAGTCCAAGGATAAGGAATTAAGTTTTCTGTAACCTGAGAACCTAATTGTTTCTCATCTCCCTGTTCTATAAAATGTGTCTTCTGTGGCTTCTCTGCATCCCTCTGGTAACTCTGGAAGCAAGGAGAGGACAGATGAACATGCCAAAATTTGAAATGGCAGGAACATTTCAGGTCCTGGTACCTGACAAGTTATTACCTTATTTTTATCCTACAGGAGGAAGGCAATGAGGCAGAGTCTTCTTCCTTGGTGAAGAGACCCTGCACAAACCACAGGGTTGGGATTTCACTGAAAGGATTAGACAAAAGAGACCTACTTTGAAAGGATCCAGTTAAAAGAGTCTGTACCTCACATATCCGAGGTGTAAGCCCAACAGAGGCCTAAAGAACAGAAGAAAGGGAAGAATTATTGGTTATTCTAGGAAATGATCTCTATGACTCAACACCCCAGAAACCAACTCAGCATGGAGGATGGGTACATGGAAATCTTTGTGTTACCCTTTTCACTTTAGGCAGTTTCACTAGAAGTACATAGAAGACTTACGTATCCCTACCATCAAGAGACCCTCATGGGAGGAATGCACTGAGGGAGTCAGATTATTACCATAAGAAAGAAGAAAAGGAGAAGCTGGCAAACTTAGATATGTGTTTCATGCAAGAAAGATTACATCTTTCTTGCATAAA
Source organism: Callospermophilus lateralis (assembly GCF_048772815.1). Lineage (NCBI taxonomy): Eukaryota > Metazoa > Chordata > Mammalia > Rodentia > Sciuridae > Callospermophilus > Callospermophilus lateralis. The sequence goes on along the minus strand of NC_135307.1, from coordinate 89,216,971 downwards.
CTCATTTTACTAATGTGGTCCTTCCTAGATCCCCCTACCTCCTATCCCTACATACAGGAAGACTAGAGAACCGGGGTGTCCAGAATATACATCTAAATCTAGAGAGAAGCATAATCTTTCTCCATCTTATATTCAGGTTAAGGGCTTTATACCTCTTGGTTTAGTGGGCAATTTCTTCTTTTAATTTCAAATATATGAAAACACACTAGACACAGACAAAAGAAGTGATGAATCAGGCCTAAAGCAGCAGGATAATCTTTCAGGAGGAATAATGTCTCAGATAATGTCCCTGAATGATCTTATCTGTCACCCTTTCCACCAGTTCATCTCCCTGGGATACTTCTAAAACAGAGGTATTCTTAGGGAATGCTGCCCTTCTGAATTGCTGTAGATAAAGCAAAGTGCTCATTAAAACCTACATATTTTTTAAAGCTCCCAGTTTAGAAGCTAGTTTTCCTGCTTCCTTCTAATACACAGATATAACACTGGTAACCTTTTAGAGTGGCCATAGTAATCTCATCTCTGCACAGTTCTTGCCAGCACTGAAGATTCAGTTTAGGTCCTATAGACACAGATAAGGTTAAGGTTTCAAGCGATGAACTTGGAAATAATATGACAAATTCAGTAGAACTGACAAGGACATCTTTGTCAAAGGGAGTTGTAAAATCCTAAGGTTCTTCAGGATTGAATAAGCAGGCTAATCAAAGTTTACCTTTCAATTAAAGTGATAAAAAATCCATTCTTAGTATAGAAGAGGGTTCATTAAATTTTGTTAAAGCTGACTGGCAATGAAAATCACATTCTATCTCACAGTGGCAAGGAGAACACAAGATTCAGGCTTGTTGTGACATTAGAAACATCATTGTAGTAATAATACTTACTGGGGTCCCCAGCATGGTATAAGTCTTCCCAGAGCCTGTCTGCCCATAGGCAAAAAGGCATATGTTGTAGCCTCTGGCAGCTCCAGAGAGTACTTCAGTCCCCAAGTCTTGAAACACCTGTGACAACAAAAGCAGACCATGTCACTGATCCTTCTACCCATAGCAGATTTAAAAATTTTTTTTAAATTTTTATTGATTCTTTTTATTTATACATGACAGAAGAATTCATTTTTATATAATTATTCAAGCACGGAATATACCTTGTTCTAATTAGGACCCCATTCTTGTGGATGTACACGGTGGTGGTGGGATTCACTGTGATATATTCATATAAGTACATAGGAAAATTATTTCAGGTTCATTCTATAGTCTTTCCTTTTTTATTTTTATTTTTTGATTCTTTTATTATTATTATTTGTTCAAAACATTACAAAGCTCTTGACATATCACATTTCATACATTTGATTCAAGCAGATTATGAACTCCCATTTTTACCCCGTATACATATTGCAGATTCACATCGGTTCCACATCCACTTTTTTACATACTGCCATACTAGTGTCTATTGTATTCTGCTGCCCTTCCTATCCTCTACTATTCCCCCTCCCCTCCCCTCCCCTATCCTCCCATCTTCTCTCTCTACCCCATCTACTGTAATTCATTTCTCTCTCTCGATTTTTTTCCCGTTTCCCCTCACTTCCTCTTATATGCAATTTTGTATAACAATGAGGGTCTCCTTCCTTTACCATGCAATTTCCCTTCTCTCTCTCTTTCCCTACCCCCTCTCGACCCTGTTTAATGGTGATCTTCTTCTCATGCTGTTCCTCCCTATTCTGTTCTTAGTTGCTCTCCTTAAGTTTTTTCTCAGCAAGAGAAACAATAAGAGAGGTAAACAGGGAGCCTACATCATGGGAACAAATTTTTACTCCTCACACTTCAGATAGAGCCCTAATATCCAGAGTATACAAAGAATTCAAAAAATTAAACAATAAGATAACAAATAACCCAATCAACAAATGGGCCAAGGACCTGAGCAGACACTTCTCAGAGGAGGACATACAATCAATCAACAAGTACATGAAAAAATGCTCACCATCTCTAACAGTCAGAGAAATGCAAATCAAAACCACCCTAAGATACCATCTCACTCCAGTAATATTGGCAGCCATTATGAAGTCAAACAACAAGAAGTGCTGGCGAGGATGTGGGGAAAAGGGTACACTTGTACATTGCTGGTGGGACTGCAAATTGGTACGGCCAATTTGGAAAGCAGTATGGAGATTCCTGGGAAAGCTGGGAATGGAACCACCATTTGACCCAGCTATTGCCCTTCTCGGACTATTCCCTGAAGACCTTAAAAGAGCGTACTATAGGGATACTGCTACATCGATGTTCATAGCAGCACAATTCACAATAGCTAGACTGTGGAACCAACCTAGATGCCCTTCAATAGATGAATGGATAAAAAAAATGTGGCATTTATACACAATGGAGTATTACTCTGCACTAAAAAATGACAAAATCATGGAATTTGCAGGGAAATGGATGGCACTAGAGAAGATTATGCTAAGTGAAGCTAGCCAATCCATAAAATTATTTTTAATCTAAAAATTTATAAAATATTTCAAACACACATGACTATAAATTCCTACCATTTTACAAGAATAAATTCAGCTTCAGAATAAAGATGGCTAAGGAAAATGCAGTCGATCATTTAAATATTTTTATTTATTTATTTATTTTGTACTAGGGATTTAACCCAGGGGTACTTTATCACTGAGCAATTCCCAGCACTTTTTTTTTCTTTAGTTGTTGATAGATCTTTATTTTATTTATTGATATGTGGTGCTGAGAATTGAACCCAGTACCTCACACATGCCAGGCAAGTGTGGTACCACTGAGCCATAGTCCCAGCCCACCCAGTCCTTTTTTAATTAAAAAACTTTTTTTTAGTTGTAGATGGACACAATACCTTTATTTCATTTATTTTTATATGATGCTGAGGATTGAACTCAGTGCCTCACATGTGCTAGGCAAGCTCTCTACCACTCAACTACAACACCAACCACCATTTTTTATTTTTAATTTTGAGACAGGATTTCTCTAAAGTGCTAAGGCCCCTGCTTAATTGCTGAGGCTGCCCTTGAACTTATGATCCTCCTGTCTCAGCCTTCCAAGTTGCTGAGATTACAGGTATATGAACCACGCCAGGCCATGATCCCTAGTCTTAAGGCAAAGAGTCTAGAAAAAGAGTAAAGACATGCTGGCAAAATATTTTTTTTTTCCTCTCATGACAAGAAAATGTTCACTATGGTTAAGTGGATAAACCTACAGTGAAATATTACCCAGTAACATGTAAGTGCCAGATCTAAAGACACCACGCTAAGGATCAGGTAAGCTCAGAAATTAGGATTTTCCTCATGAGTCGACTATATATACATTTTCTCCTCAAACTGCCCCTGATAGCTAGGTTCTGTTGGTCATTTAGCTCAATAAACTTTATACTCAATAAACTTTGTGTTATGCCTGAAAGTTCTACTGATCTTGAATAGGCAGAACTGGTCTCAGGAAAAAACAGCCAGGTTTATGAGGAAGGCACAGCTTCCCAGTTCAACCTTTCCATAACAGTATGCACATGGATGTCTGCATACCCTCCTGGTATGGTAGACATTCATATTTTGACTATTTGAGGGAAGTCTTTGATTGTGTAAGTCTTAGTGGCAAGGAGGGCCCAATCCTCTACTACAGAAGCCAAGCAAGCCAGATACTGCTCTTCACTTTCTGGCAGCTACAGCACTGGCACATTAACTACGCTAATGTTCCCACTTGAGTTTTGAAAGAAAGTTGCAAAAACAAAGCAATAACTGATAAATCTCCAAGAGTTCAACAGTATTGCATGCTGCTGAGCATACAGTGGCAGAAGTACCAAGTGTAGTGCTCAATTAGACTATTCTGTGCTATGGTTTTGCCTAGGTTCCCTGCTACCTGGGGTCCCATGCTTTCCTGACCATTTTCAACTTTCCTTTCAATTCTGTGAATTATCTGATATAGCTCCAAATTGTAGTATGGTTCTCACTTCAAAGCCATGTGTTCTTTTGGCAAGTTACTTAAATACTGTAGCCTCAGTTTCTCTAGCTATAAAATAGATCTTGTGTACCTCTATTACAAAAATTGTTATGATGATTAAGTGAGTTCATATATGAAAGTAGGGATAACAGGTACAAAGACAGGAGTTTCTAAGTCAAAATTATGCTACTTATTCTGTTTTAACAGTTGTAGCTATGCTTCTTGGCCAGTGAACTATTTGTTTTGTTTGTTTTTTTAATGCTTCCAATATCAGGCATAAAGCCAAAAGAACCCAGGGTGCAGTGAAAGATTTATGCCTAAAGACTTTTTTAAAGCTCCCATTTTAGAAGCTAGTTTTCTTGCTTCCTTCTAATACACAGATATAACACTGGTAACCTTTTTGGTGCCTTGTATAAATTCTACTTCTTTTCCCGGTATATCTAGCAGCCTCTCCACTCACTAACTCTATGTTAGCAAAGCTGAAAACTGGGCAAGGTCATTTACCTCCTGAAATCTGGCTGGGTGAAATTCCCACAATTTGAAGAAGGAGGGGTATATTTCTCTGCAATAGTCTATTTGAGTTGACTGCCATTCATTTATTTGGTTGGAAAATCTTTCATAAAACTCCTCTTTTCTTTTCTAGTGCCCCGTCAGGAGGTGGGAACAGAGATGCAGACAGAGCAAGGACACATCTAAATCTCAGTGTTATTTCTTCCCATAGCTCATGCACAGCTGAGCAGATTAAGGATTATGAAAAATCAATAGAATGTTACTTTGTCCATGTCATTATCCAAATTCAAATAATTGCCTGCAAGTTTTATGTAAATATCTTTGAAGATACAATTTTCCCTCAATGGTAAAGATGTTAATAGGTAAAGTCACTAGGCTCCAAACCTGGGATTCATGGAAACTGTCAAGATACACCTACTATTTTTTAAGAACTGTGGGGAAGAGCTCATTAAACATTCCTGGAAAATTCACAGCCTTAGAAGAGTACCACAAGCCAGATAACACCATGTTCCACTCTCACCATGATAATAAAGTGAATCAAATGGAAACATTCACTGAATACCAACTACAATTTGAAGGCTAAAAAAGTCACTAAACAGGAATCTGAAGATGCAGGGTTACATTCTAGAGAAATGGGTGGTCTTGATTCTTTTCTGGGGCATAAGTAGGAAGAAGTATTAGACAGAATGCATGTAATAAAATACTTCCAGTTTTTTAAAGTGTTAGCTAAATAGGTGACAGCCCACTAGATACTGCTATATGAGGACTCCTACAACCTAAAGCCCAAAACAAAAACCTAGCAATACCCAATATTCTAAATTCAACTGAATCTAGGAATGAAGATTTTTTTAAAAGAAGTTTTCAAAAGAATAAGACGAGTCACAGACCAGGATAAAATATTAGCAAAAGATTTTACTGATAAAGGAAGAGTACCCAAAATAGACAAAGGAAACAACCTAATCAAAAATGGGCAAATTATCATATCTCAAAATATCATATTACTAAGTGGAAATCTGAAAAAGGCAAAATATTGTATGATTCCAAATAAATAACATTACGGAGGCAATAAAAAGATCAGTCATTGCCAGGGGTTAGAAGAGATGACTGACTAGACAGAGCAAAGGGGACTTTTTTGAGCAGTGAAACTATTCTGTATACTACAACAAAAAGTCACATGCCATTATACATTTGTCAAAACTCAAAGAATGTACCAAGTGTGAACCCACAGATAAATTATGTACTTTGGGTGACAATGATGTGCTAAGGTATGTTCACAGATTGTAATAAATGTACTATTGTGGTACAGGATACTGTTAGTGGAGGCAGCTCAACATGAGCGGGGAGAGGGTGTGAGAGAACTCCATGTACTTTCTGCTTAATTTTTCTCTGCCTAAAACTGCTTCAAAAAATAGTTCATTAAAAAATAAGTTCAACAAGATAAATCTTAAGGAATGGAACACTCTGCTTGTTGGAAAGATATCAGTAACATTATCAGGCAAACCATTCTTAAATCCAACCAAAATGAACCTCATCTCTGGAGATTTCATGACTGTTTTAAGATTTAAATTTTCCTAAAGGAATTTTTCACTGATAGGTGTGTTTTGAGTAGTTTATAGTTCTTTCCTTTATGTATTATGTTTCCAAGTAGACTTATAAAAAATAAAAATACAAAATCACAGAGTTCCAACTTAGGATGAGAAAATGTTCAAAATAATAAATACTGAGCAGTGACACATACCTGTAATCCCAGCTACTTGAAAATCTGAGGCAGGAGGATCACAAGTTCAAAATCAGTCTCAGCAACTCAGCAAGACCCTGTCTTAAGATTAAAAATTAAAAGAGCAGGGACTAGCTTAGTAGTAGAATGCCCCTAGGTTCAATCCCCAGTACTGAAAAAAACAAAAAACCTTAAGGAACCCAGAGTTGCACTTACCTACACTTCTCATCACATGGAGATGATGAGGTAAAGTTAATACTATCTGTGCATCTACTGACCCATTCCCTCTTGTGATAGTACAGAAAAGGAGACTTTTGTACCACTTATTTGAAGATGAAGACAGAGTTATCTGTGTAAGATAAAAAGTAAATTTAAAAAATAAAAAAACAACGTAATTGGGCCTTAGTTGGTGAAAGGGCTCAGAATAGTTCATCTCTTCCTCTAATAGCTACATAAACCTAGCTAGGAATCAACAGACATAATTTGAGACATGGGCCAAATGCAGACCAGATACTGACTCTAGTCTTTTGTAGCAGATTTCACCAGAGGAAACAGGAAACAGCCTGTATCTAACTTTGACAGATGAATCTAGATTTCCTATTTTCCTTCTCCATTTTATACTATGAACTACAGAAAACTTCATCTTCTGTGTTTAAGTATATTTATCCATGCAGTGCATACTATGGAAACTGGTAATTAAACACTTTCCAAGGAACTAACAGAGAGAGAAACTACAACAGAAATTTTGAAATGCAGGTGAACATGAACAAAGCCAACTGAAACCTGTGTCATACCCAATGGAAAGAAAGAACAGTTGTTATTCTGAAAGAAACCAGTCTTGAGACATGTAGGTCCCCGAACTGTATTAATCTTAGCCTAAGGCAGGAAACACTTATGAGTTTCCCATTAGGGACTATGAGAAATAGAAAGTCCAGTTGTCTATTTTCAGAACACAGTATTTGACCTTAAATGTAAAACTGAGATGTAAGAAAGGCAGTCAGAGAAGAAATAGAGCAGAATGGAAAGTTACAAGCAGATAACTTACACAATAGCATCACAGCCTATAGATATGGCATATTCAAAAGTCCATTCACCTGAACAGTTCCTGGACAAACAGGAGCTGAGGGGTAAGGGGTCAGTCTGATCAACAGAGATATAAAATCTCTTTGTTAAGAAATAGTAACTTCAGGGCATTGGGGTTGTGGCACAGTGGTAGAGTGCTCACCTAGCATGTGTGAGGCTCTGAGTTCAATCCTCAGCACTACAAAACAAAAATAAATAAAATAAAGGTATTGGGTCCTTCTACAACTAAAAAAGAAATTATTTTATAAAAAGGAAATAGTAACTTCAAACACTTCTTGGAAGATGATATACAATCAATCAAGAAATATATAAAAAATGTTCAACATTTCTAGCAAATAGAAAAATGCAAATCAAAACTACTCTAAGATTTCATCTCACTCCAGTCAGAATGATAGCTACTAAGAATACAAACAACAATAAGTGTTGATGAGGATATGGGGAAAAGGGCTCACTCTTTCATTGCTGATGGGACTACAAATCAGTGCAACCAATCTGGAAAGCAGTATGAAGATTCCTTGAAACACTGGGAATGGAACCACCATTTGACCCAGATATTCCACTCCTCCGTTTATACCCAAAGAACTTAAAATCAGCATACTTCGGGGACACAGCTACATCAATGTTTATAGCAGCACAATTCACAGTAGCTAAATTGTGGATCCAACTTAGATACCCTTCAGTAGATGAATGGATAAAGAAAATGTGGTGTATATACAAAATGGAATATTACTCAGCATTAAAAGAGAATAAAATCATGGCATTTGCAGGTAAATGGATGGAGCTGGAGAATATCATGCTAAGTAAAGTAAGCCAATCCCTAAAAACGAAATGCTGAATGTCTTCTCTGATAGAAAGATGCTAACTCATATTGGGTATGGGGGTTGAGCATGAGAGAAACAGAGGAACTTTAGATAGGGCAAAGGGGAGGGAGGGGAAGGGAGGGGGCATGGGGGTAAGAAAGACGGTGGAATGAGATGGACATCATTACCCTAAGTTCATGCATGAAAACATGAATGGGGAGACTCTACTTTGTGTTCAACCAGATACATGAAAAATTGTGTACTATGTTTACTGTGAATTGAATTGCATTCTGCTGTCATATATAACTAATTCGAATAAATAAAATTTTAAAAAAAAGAAATAGTAACTTACAGCCTAGGGTTGTAGCTCAGTAGTAGAGCACTCCACTAGCACGTGTGAGGCCCTGCGTTCATATATATTATATATATATATATATGAAGTTTATTTATATACACATATGTATATAAATAAAAGAAACAGTAACTTGGATAAAGAAGTAGGAACTGCACATGAGCTGTTATTGAAAGCTCAGTCCTTTTCCCCATGCCAATTCAATAACAAAGTATGGTTTTGAGAAAAAGGAAAAAAGAAGTGTCTTGCTTTGCTAGCAAAGGAGAAGCACAGGAGACTCCTGTAGCAGAGGCCATGATTCTGCCCATCCAGGAGAACAGAGAGTTTTAAAGAAGAGATTCATTCCAGGTGTTCCCTTTGGGGGGCTGTGATTAAATAGCCAATTCTTAGATCTTCTGGCACCATCCCTGATGTCCGAATTACTTGATTCCTGTGGTGGATATGTTATCAAAGGAAGATATCTCAGCCTAGGATAGGAAGAAGGTGATCCTGCTCCCCACATGAAAAGAAAGCATGTTCACTTTAAAATATGTCTCAGTGGCAGAATAGCAAGGGTTATATTCAAAGCATGAGGTGACCACTGTTACAGTGTCAAAAGGTACTCAAACCCAGAAAAACCTTCCCACCTTACCCACTTCCCACCGCAGAATAAAGGGATGTGGGGACAACTAAAGATATATTTCTTTAAATAACCCTTAGGAGACAGTACTCAGCCAATGAGGAACCAGGGGAGGATCTTCCACACTAGGTCTGCCTGCTCACCCAAACCTGATCTCTTGAAAGAACATCAGGAAATGCCTCACTTTTTGCTATACTTTATGTCTTTTTTTTTTTAAGTTGTAGATGGACAAAATTGTGGTAAGCCATTGTTGTAGATTGTGGCCGCCATTAGAAGATGGCACCGGCTTCCACTGTGGCCTGTGGTAAACAAATCCTTTTATGGAGAGTTGGCACGCTATCCCTTGCCACCCTATGAGAAAGATCCACGTGGCGGCTTAAGATTGGTACGTGGGAGGCTTTATTAGGCTGTGCTTGGGTGCTCGGGAGGAGGGGGGTCACTAGAAGATACTTTAATCAAGGCCTGAATAAACTGCTGAAAGAAGATTCCTGAGTTGCGTCTTCCTTGCGGGCAAGGGGTCGCGACAAGTGGTGCCGAGACCCGGGAACCAGAACTTTCAGTAGTCAGGGGTGGTGCACCGGTTAGTCCCAGGTAAGTGGGATCCACGATCAAAGCGGTGATTAGTCCCAGGTAAGTGGGATCCGCGATCAAAGCGGGGCAGCTCCTCTATAAAGCAAGAGAGAGCGTTACATTTTATTGCAGCTGCACTGTGTACTTTCACTTTTGTTTTTTGTGTGTCTTTTGTTGTGTCATGGGTGCCGCATCTTCAAGTCCGCTTCTCCTGGCCCTAGATGGCCTGTTACGTTCCAAGGGCCTAGAAGTGAAACGTAGTACTTTACAGAGATTTTTACAGAAGACAGATATTGCTGCACCGTGGTTTGCGTTTTCGGGCAGCCTTACTATACCTAGCTGGGACAAATTAGGGAAAGATCTAGATTTCGCTCGTGAACAAGGCACCTTAGAGGGTGGTGTTATACCACTTTGGAAGTTACTTAGAGGATGTATAGTAGATAGTAAATGCCAGGAAGCTGTGAGTGAGGGTCAAGCTGTTCTTGAGCAACTACATGAGGAAAAGTCTGAAGGATCACATAGTGAAGTGGCAGAGAGCATTGGGAGTAAGAGTAGTGAGAAGGCAAAAGAGCCTGAAACTAAAAATAGGAGAAGGCTCTACCCAGACTTTGCTGAATTAAAAACGCCTGAGAACACAAGCGGCTCAGAGAGTTCTGAGGACCTTGATATATTGCTACAACAACTACGCAAGATAAAAATGAAGAAAAGGAAAAAAGGGATACAGTGCACGCAGGCCTACTGTAAAAAGAGGACGGGATCCAATATCGGTCAACAACACTCTGAGGAGGAGGAGGTAGAATATCTCGAAGAAGATATGGTACCGGTTGCCCCACCCCCGTATGTGGGGGGGAGCCAAAATTCCAGGAGATCTTTTCATGCGCAAATTTGGAGGACAGTTAATACAGATATGGGACTTGTATACCCTGTATTTCAGGACAATAACAGGGGAAGATATCATGAGCCTTTAGACTTTAAGATAATTAAAACCTTGGCGGAATCTGTCCGCACTTATGGTGTGGATGCCGCTTTCACCCTTACTCAGGTGGAGGGACTTGCTAGATTTTGTATGACTCCTTCAGATTGGGCTAGTCTAGTCTGCGCTTGTGTCTCCCCAGGGAAATATTTGGATTGGAAAGCATTTATGCTAGAGGGTGCAGTAGAGCAAGCTGCTCAAAATCATGCAGCAGGACGCCCTGCCTGGGATAAGGATATGCTTTTGGGACAAGGCAGGTTTGCTAATCAACAAACAGGATACCCCCCTGAGGTATATGAACAGATCAATAACATTTGTATCCGTGCATGGAAATCACTCCCAAATAGAGGAGAAGTGTCTGGCAATTTAACAAAAATCATGCAAGGCCCCACAGAACCTTTCTCGGACTTTGTTGCTAGGATGGTGGATGCCGCAGGAAAAATCTTTGGTGACCCTGATAGAGCAATGCCCTTGATTAAACAACTTGTTTTTGAACAATGTACTAAAGAATGTAAAGCAGCTATTACTCCTTATAAAAACAAAGGCATAGAGGCCTAGATGAAAGTCTGTAGAGAAATAGGTGGGCCGTTAACTAATGCTGGCCTTGCTGCTGCTGTCCTTCAATTATCACATAAATCCAGCCCTGTTGCCGGAAAGTGTTTTGGGTGTGGTCAAGGAGGACATTTTAAATGAGAGTGTCCTAACAAGAGGGGAACATCCAAAACTGAGCCCACCTCTGTTAGCCGTCAACCAAGTTTATGCCCCAGATGTAAAAAAAAAAAAAAACAAAAACAAAAAAACATTGGGCTAATGAGTATAAGTCCATCAAAGATATACATGGCCAGCCTAGTACAAACTGCTGCCACTATTAATGAGGTTATTCAACAAACATCCACCATACTTGAATCTCAAAGTAGAATTAATCAACACATTTTATCTGGGATTCTGGCTGCTAATCAAAGGATAGATCTGCTTCAAGCTCAAGTTGAGGAATTGTCTGATCTAGTATATTTAGGTTGTGTTGATCAACGTGCACATTTATGTATAACCTCTGTCAGATTTAATGATTCCAGGAATGCCTCCCACATCATCGGGAAATATTTATCCGGAACCTGGTCCATGGAAGCAGAAAACTTACTCCAATCTCAACTAACTCAAATTGCTGTTTTGAATAGTACCCGTGTCGAACCAGTGACTTTGGGTCAATTCACCAGTTGGCTATCTTCTGCCTTTTCCTTCTTTAAGGAGTGGATGGGAATGAGCATTTTTGGGGCAATGTGTTGCTTCGGTATTATACTTTGTTTGTGGCTTCTCTGTCGCCTTAAAACTTGCCATACACAGGAGAAGGCTATGATTGTACAGGCTCTTGCGGCCTTGGAAAATGGCATGTCTCCGCAAATCTGGCTTGCACATCTTAAACAGTGATTTTCTGGGCATGGCCATTGCACCCCAAGTTAATTTCACATTGCACTGGGATTGGCATGTCCTCTTTCTTATTCTCCCCCAGTACTGAATAGCCCTTGCACTCTGCAGGTCTTGTTACCATTACACGCAGATGGGTTTTAGGACTGGTCTTTCTTCTCGGCTACAGACTCTTTACTTTCCTCTGGGGCTTAGGGATTGTGTTGCCAACTAAAAATTTGTTATTGTTACCAGGCTACCTGTGTTGCCCTACTTCTCGCCTTCGTCACGATGCAGGATGCGAGGCAAAGCACTGCACTTGAGTGATTCCTCAACGGACCTCAAGGAAAGCATGTCCTATTGCATGCGGGTTTGACGTCCACGCCCCCGCCCTACGAAAAAAGGCGTCGGCTGATATGGGGTCAGGTCTGGGGAAGGCGCCTCCTTAGGACTGAACCATACATTGCAGCCGCTTCTGCACAGTGGGATAGGACCTCTACTTTCGCCTGCATTGTTTTATAAAATAGAAGGGGGAACTGTGGTAAGCCATTGTTGTAGATTGTGGCCGCCATTAGAAGATGGCGCCGGCTTCCACTGTGGCCTGTGGTAAACAAATCCTTTTATGGAGAGTTGGCACGCTATCCCTTGCCACCCTATGAGAAAGATCCACGTGGCGGCTTAAGATTGGTACGTGGGAGGCTTTATTAGGCTGTGCTTGGGCGCTCGGGAGTAGGGGGGTCACTAGAAGATACTTTAATCAAGGCCTGAATAAACTGCTGAAAGAAGATTCCTGAGTTGCGTCTTCCTTGCGGGCAAGGGGTCGCGACACAAAATACCTTTGTTTATTTAGTTTTTTTATGTAGTGTTGGGGATTGAACCCAGTGCCTCACACATACTAAGCAAGTGCTGTGCCACTGAGACACTTCATGTCTTTTAGTCCATTCTTGGGGTTTGGACAGGTGAGAAACACACAATTCAAATATTTTCAAACCTTTTCTCCATCTACAATGAATTCATCATATATTTGGGGCAACAGACCATATTCAGTTAACAGTTCAATACTGATGTATAGTAGAATATGATTGAAGGGTACATATAAATACTATATTCTAAGAAAGGAAATGATTGTAGCCTAGGGTAGTTAAGAAAATCTTTGTGGTAGAACTGGCACTTAACCTGTGTCTGAAGCTATACTTACACATTCCAAAGTATTCCATGAGAGATGTCCCTACCTTGAAGTTCCCCACAATATCTCCAAATAAAGGCCTTCTCCCTTAAGTGATGTTAACCCCAGGACTGTATCACTACAAAATTTAAAGATACCCTTGTCAGGACTGATGATGTTGCTCAGTGGTAGAGTGCTTGCCTAGCATTTGTGAGGCACTGGGTTCGATTCTGAGCACCACATAAAAATAAATAAATAGATAGATAAGTAAATAAAATAAAGGTATTGTGTTCATTTTAAAAAAGATACCCTTGTCATTTCAATCCTTAAGGAAATCAGGAATTCTGGGTGGAAGAGTAGAACACCCAGGTCATTTAACTCCCTCCGAAAAATCCTTATATCTTGCCATCTCTTAATACCTGCCTGTAAACCTTGAAAAGTTTACTCTTAGAATTAAAGATCTTCACCTTAGGAACAGCAATCACTCAAGCAAGTAACTCCAGAAACAGTCCAACAAACCTCTCTGCCCCCATCCCTTCATTCAAGTTACTTTTATTTGAACAGGAAGTATGAGTACAAAAGGGAGAGATGTCAGAAGTTAAGCCTGAACAGAGGGACCCTTTGGATGTAGCAGTGACCTATCCTTACCATGCAAACCTTTAGTGGTGTGAGAATATAATTTCTAAACCAAAAAGTACTCTGTGGCCAGACAAAACAGGATCTTTCTAGGAGCTTTTGCTTTGGTTTTACGGACCAGTTCTCTTCGCACCCCACTCCCACCCCCACCACAACATGATTGATCCGTGAGCTCACTCCTAAGGAAGAAAGAGAAGGACACAGAAAGGATAATTTTCTTAACTATGACACAAGTCTAAAGAATATTTAAGTGTCCCTGCTTAAAATTTCTCTGACCCTAAAATTGTTGTCATGACTAGAGACCTAGGAAGATTTTTAAAAAGACTAAAACAACTGGTCATGGTGACATATTCCTATAATCCTAGATAATCTGGAAGTTGAGACAGGAGGATCACAGTTTGGGGTCAGCCTGGGGAACATAATGAGAACCCTTCTCAAAATAAATAAATAAAAATGAACAAAGCATTCTGTCTTTATCGAAGTGGATTCATTAGACTGCTTCAGTTAGCAGAAAAAAAGAAAGGAAGAGGGAAAAAGGCTGAAAATTGTAAGCACGTCTATCTTTCTTTCGTCTCCCTTCAAACTATATGTAGACTTATATAACTTTATATATATATTCACACACACTATATATATATATATATATATTTTCAGTACTTCTAAATTAGAATCAAAATGGCATCCCAAAAGGGAAAAAAAATTTAAAGCACTAAGTGCATTGCCGAACACATTATTCATGGTACTCTCCAGTTTTATTACAATTATATAAATTTCATATGGTTGGTACTCATACTTAGAATATATGTTCTTATATACTGTTTTTCATTTCTCTATTTTGAGCATTTCTCTTTTTGGTTTTCACAACAACTTTAGAGATTCAAAAGTCAAACGACAATCCTAAGTTTTGGCAATTGACAAATTTTCTCATTCTCCTAATAACATAAGAGAAAGATGAAACACAAAATTGTATTGAGACATCAATAGCAACTAGCCTTATGTTACGATTGCCAGAAGTATAGGGCGCAAAGAAAATAACAGAAGAGCCACCCTTTACTATTCTTTTTTTTTTTTTTAAAAAAGGAGGAAAGAGTTATTAGTTTGGCTCAGTTTCAAAGGTTTCAGTCCATGATCCATCCTCTGACCCTAATGTTTCTGGGTCTATCATGAGGTAGTACATCATGGTTTGAGGAAAGCTGCCATTTTTTTTTTTTAAGAGAAAGAGAGAGAGAGAGAGAGAGAGAGAGAGAGAGAGAGAGAATTTTATTATTTATTTTTTAGTTTTCGGCGGACACAACATCTTTGTTTGTATGTAGTGCTGAGGCTCGAACCCGGGCCACACGTATGCCAGGCGAGTGCGCTACCGCATGAGCCACATCCCCAGCCCCCACCCTTTACTATTCCTAAGCCCCCAGTTTCCAAAATTTTGTGAATTCATCTGTCCTTAGTCAACAATCCCTATCCTAAAATAAATTTGCTAAATTTGTTTAGTTATTTTTAATTTGCTCCACCCAGCAAATTCTCTCCTCACACTCTTACCTCCTTCTCTATCTTTGTACTGATGTGTATTAATAGCTAATCATGATTCAATTAGATTAATTTAACTTCCAGAGATTAAATAGCATCTTGGTATTTCTGGCATTAGTCAGCAAACACAAAAAACAATTCTGCACTTAACTTTTGTCCAATAACTGTGTCCCTGGGACATGTGAAACCAAACAAGGTAATCAGGAATCCGTGCCTCCAAACGGCTTTTATCACCTCTCACAGAAGAGTTAGCATGACTCGGGGAAGAAGGAAAAATGGAGAACATTTTGTTCATTCAACAAAATTTAGACCTGCTATCACAGGTGATATATAGTTATAAACCTTGATGTCCTCCTCACCCTTTGGGATGGATTGCCAATCCTTTCCTTTCAGCTCAGAATATGATCCTCCACCCCTTCACACTTTGAGACAACCCAGCCTAAGAAGCTGTAGTTCAAACAGAGTGAGAGATGTTATCTATGCAGGTATATAAGACAACATGGAGAGTCAGAGCCTGAAGGAGAGTAAGGAAGGCCACCAAGGTGCAGCTCAGAGATGAAGCAAAATAAGAAATGTATTCAAACAGAAAGATGGTAGTAGAGAAAACAGAGATTACTTACATAAAGGGGGCACAGATAAGTAAGAAAATCTGTTAAGAATACTGAAAGCCAAGTTTCTCATTATCAGAAGAAGTTACAAATAAGGGAAAAATTGGGGGCTGGGGTTGTGGCTTGGTGATAGAGCACATCTAGCATATGCGAGGCCCTGGGTTTGATTCTCAGCACTGCATATAAATAAATAAAATAAAGGTCCACTGACAACTAAAAAAATATTTTTTAAAAAAAAGTGGGGTAAATTTAGACTGAATGGTGTAGTGTTACATTAGAATTAGTGAAAACTCATATACTCCAATATAGATAGATGGTAGATAGGATGTAACTGTGTATATATGTGTGTATAAACATAAGCAAATGTATATGTTTCTTTCTTAGGTTTGTATAGCTACACTAAAATGACCTGGGAACAGTGATACTGAAAAGCAATGATCACACTTAGCAGCCAGAACTTGGTTTCTAAATACCATTTTTCACTAATAGGAACAATCTGACCATTACAATAAAAATAAAACAAAAAACCATGAGTATATGCTACTTTATTTCAAATAAATATTTTGAAAATCTGATAGGGATAGGCTATTTGGCATAGTCTCAAAGTACTTCCTATCAAATTTTTATTTTTAGGTTTTTTATTTTTTGGTACTGGGGATTGAATCCAGGGGCAATTAACCACTGAGCCACATCCCCAGTCCTTTTTTGTATTTTATAAGAGACAGGGTCTCACTGAGTTGCTTAGGGCCTTGCTAATTTACAGAGGCTGGTTTTGAACTCATGATCCTCCTGCCTCAGTCTCTCAAGCTGCTGGGAGTATAGGCGTGTACCACTTCACCCAGCCCCAACAAAATCTTATTATTTATTTTTTCAGTACTGGGGATATAATATATAATATATATATTAGTTATACATGGGCACAATATCTTTATTTTTGTTTGTTTATTTTTATGTGGTGCTAAGGATTGAACCCAGTGCCTCACATATGTGAGGCAAGCGCTATGCCACTGAGCCACAACCCCAGCCTTCTCCTGCCTTTTTTATGTTTACATCTTGAGACAAAGTCTCACTTAGTAGCCCAGGCTAGCCTCAAACTTGCAATTCTCCTGCCTAAACCTTCCAAGTAGCTGAGACTACAGTCATGGACCACCATGCCTGGCTCCAGCAAAAATATTTATTAATTACAAAGCAGAGAAAAGAGTAACTTTATAAACTGGGTTCAGTGGCACATGTCTGTAATCCCAGTGGCTCAGGAGGCTGAGGCAGGAGGATCTTGAGTTCAAAGCCAGCCTCAGTAACTTGGAGAGGCCCTAAGCAGCTCAGCAAGACCATGTCTCTAAATAAAATACAGTGTTTCAGCATATACATACATACATACATACATACATAAAATATAAAAAAGGGCTGGGCATGTGGTTTAGTGTTAAGCACCCATGGATTTAATCCCCGGTTTAAAAAAAAAAAAAGAGTAACTTTACAGTGTGAAAGTCTCCCAGATACTGTGTTAACCAAATAAGCAAATTGTAGTGATCCTTCTACCAAAGATGCATAATCTGAACGTAATCATGAGGAGACCCTAGACAATCTGATAGACCCAACCTGATTTTCTCTTAAAATTGGGAGCCATCTCACCACAAAGCCATGAAAAGATAATTTCGGCTTTACTATAAATTACTGCAAACTATGAACCTGCTTGGAATGCCTGCCTGTACCTTGAACTCACCCATGCCTGGCTCTCTGACCAGATAGCAGCCCTCTCTGAAACTTTAGTGACGCCTCACAAATCTTGGCCTTCCCTGGCCAGATAACAACCCTCTCTGAGGCTCTAATGACCTTAAATTCTAATGTCAGGGCCAGCAAAAATGTAAACTACCATTAGTGTTATGCTCATCAGAGTTCTGTTATCTGTAACCCCCCTTTGTGTAACTTTCTGGGCTATAAAGCTGGGCTGCAGGAAAGTCGCGGCTGCTGTCTTGTTCCTGCGGTTTTGGGTGGGAGAGACAGCCCGGCAGGTCGAAATAATAAGCTTGCTTTAATTTGATTTTAATTGGAGTCAGTGGTCTTTTCTTGCATCCTGGTCTAACAAATGCAAATCAAGTCTACAAAATAACTGGCCTGTAATCTGCCAAAGTGTCAAGATTATAAATATCAAAGAAAAACTTGGGACCTATTCCAGGCTGCATTAAACTAAAGATAAGATAATACAACAAATGATTCTGAACTGAATATTTTTGCCATAAGAACAAGAGTAGGACAATCAGTGAAATCTGAATGGGGTCAAAGGATTAGATGGTAGCAATGTAATAATTTAATTCCCATTTTGGACAATGAATTATGATTACATTAGAGAATGTTCTTTTTCTAGGAAATACACATTTAAGTAATAGGGGCAACTGAGTATCAGGCTGGCAACATTCAAATGGTTCAAGAAAAATAATTAGATAAACTTCTATCTTAGTCTGTCATTGTTTCAAAATTATTTAATTTTAATTAATAAAAAGATACAAAGGAAAACAAACAACAAAAAAAGAAAGCACACTGGGCTTTGAGTCAGGCTTGAGATCATATGGATATCAGTACAGCCACTTACAAGTTGTGCTGACCTAGGAAGTCATATGCTGTCCTTCTTCTCAGTAAAATAGCAATGATGATGAAACCTCCAAGTTTATTTTCAGAATTAAAGGAAATGAACACTTAATAAAAACAATATATGAAAATGATAATCAAGTGTAAGATATTTATTTTGCAATTCTTTCAAAACTAACAACTATAAAAAGAAAACAAAATGTATTATGAGTTAAAAGAAACATGCTATGGCACTACATCAATCAAGATCTGAGCTAGACCAGATGGTACCCTCGATTTAGAATAATTCAAGATCAGTTAAATAAAAAGACTATTTACAAAGGTAAGGAGCAGAAAAACAAAAAGGATAGGGTAGTTACCTAGAACCAGTAACAGTGGAAATTCACCACCCCTTGGCCCACAGGGACAAGGGAAGGAAGTAGTCATCTAAACTTGGAAGAATCAAAAGTCATGTAGAGGGGCTGAGGTTGTAGCTCAGTGGTACAACTCTTGCCTAGCATGCGTGAGGCACTGGGTTTGTTCCTTGGCACCACATAAAAAGAATATTTTGTTTATTTAGATTTACAACTAAAAAAAATCTAAAAATAAATTTAAAAAAAAAGTCAAGCAGAGAGAACCAGTTTAAGAAAATCTTGACTTTAAGTTAAAGACAGGGCAATCCTACTGGGGGACACCCCTTCCTCTGATGTTCTGCTAAGATTTCCTTTGCTCATCCCCAACCTCAAACCTAAGTGCAAGCAGCCCCACTAATTAGTATCAAAAGGATACTAACTATCAAAAGGAAGGTATTCAACAAAACATAAAAGAAGTAAAGGATGCTGACTGAAGAACTTGGAAATACTTTATGAAATTGGGACCTGAGACCCAAATAGAATTTCAATGATGGAATGATGTTCTAGACAGTACAAACAGCATGTGTAAAGCTTTGAGAAATGAAAACACATGGCTGGCTGTGTAGAATTTAGAAAATCAAATATGCTAGGAGATAAGCTTGAAGCCATGCTAAGAACCTAGGCTTTATTTGCTTTCCTCTAAAGGCTTATTGCATTATTTATGGCAGTATCTCAAGGAACATGGGTAGTCACTGTTCCACCATGAGAAATTAACAGCTTGAGGTCAACAAGACAGGATAGAAATTAAGAAACTACTTGAATCAAAGAAGAAATCAAAACTGAAATAATAAACCAAAGCTTAAACCATAGTACATCCATACAATGGATAGTATGTCCACACAATGGAATATTCTTTAGAAAAAATTTTAAAAAGGAATAAATGCAATAACATAGAGAGATCTCAAATGTATTAAGTGGGGAAAAAACTATTCTTAAAAGGTTATTATATAAATTTTGTATCTGGAAAAAGCAAAACTATAGAAACAGGAAACAGATCAGGGTGCCAGAGGCTAGGGTAGGAGAAAAGAATGAATAGAGAGGTGCAGGACTAGAAAGCCTCTTGAGGTGTTGAAATAATTGTTAATCTTTCTGTCATGATGATGATTATAAGAATCTATGCATGTTAAAAAATTTTAAAATGTACATCTGAAAAGTGAATTTTACTATAGGTAAATATCAATCTTTAAGATTTCAACAAAATCAGAGTGAATTAATATAAAAAACTAAAATTGACTAGAAAGCAAAATATGTTAGTGTAAACACATGGTAGACAGGGTACATAAGCTATATGTTTGAGAAAAAAAACCCAATAAAATAAATAACTTCAGTAAAAAGGTCAAAAACATGCAGTAGCGCATGCCTGTAATCCCAGTGGCTCAGGAGGCTGAGGCAGGAGGAGATTGCAAGTTTAAAACCAGCTTCAGCAACAGCAAGGCACTAAACAACTCAGTGAGAACCTGTTTAAATAAAATACAAAACAGGGCTGGGGATATGGTTCTGTGGTCGAGTGCCCCTGAATTCAATCCCAGTATTCACCTCCCCCCCAAAAAATATATAAAACTAGAGACAAGAATAATAAATTATTTATTTATCTTTTAGGTGGATATAATATCTTTATTTTATTTTTATGTGGTGCTGAGGATTGAACCCAGTGCCTCACATGTGCTAGGCGAGCACTCTACCACTTGAGCCATAACCCCAGCCCAAGAATAATAAATTTTTAAAAATATATTTTTTTAAATTAGAAATAGACGTTCATGCACAGTGAATATACTCTAGGGCCAAAAATTTGGACAATTGGAGGAAAGTGATAATTATTTAGCTCAATATAAATTATAAAAATTAACTTAAATAAAAATGTAATCTAAACTAATAAGTGGAGATCAAGAAAAAAGAATTTAACAATCAAATAGGAATATAATAATCAAAATTGTTTAGCAAATTCTTTTTCTATATAGTTGTTGAAACTCATAATGACTTTTTTTGGGGGTGGAAGCAGTTTACTGGGGATTGAACCCAGGGGCACTTAACCAAGCTACAACCCAGCCCCTTTTTGTTTTTTTATTTTGAGATGAAATCTCACTAAGTTATTTCGGACCTCACTAAATTGCTGAGGCTGGCTTTGGACTTGAAATCCTCCTGCCTCAGCCTCCTGAGTTGCTGGGATTATAGGCATGAGCCACTCCAGCCAGCTAACAGTGACTATTTAAAGTACAAATTAGTACCCTTACATTTCTCTGCTGAAAGCTGTGTGTATTTAAGTACACAGAAGTCTATTATTTTTCAATTTGTTAATTAAGATTAACCCAAATTTTACCTAAAGACGTACTTTTCCTGGCTGGGTCTATAGCTCAGTGGCAGATCACTTGCCTAGTATGTGTGAGGCACTGGGTTTGATTCTTAGCACCACATTAAAAAAATAAACAAAATAAAGGCATGCTGTCCATCTACAACTACAAAAGAAAATTTTTAAAATATGTACCTTTCCTTTTAATTTTCTGAGATCAAACAGAAATGTGAAATAATGTTAATATACTTGGAAACTAATAAAATTATGTAAAAGAAGTTAAAATTATTTATTCAAACAGTATTTGTAGTGTCTCTAAAAGCAAAATACAATGCCAGGATGTTGGGCCTTGTGGCACACATCACTAATCACAGAGTCTCAGAAAGCTAAGGCAGGAGAATTGCAACTCTGAGGCCAGCCTCAGCTAACAAAACCCTCTTGAAAAAATAAAACAGGCATGGTGGCACACACCTGTAATCTCAGTGGCTTGAGAGGAGGAGGCTGGAGGATCATGGGTTTAAAGCCAGCCTCAACAAAAGTGAGGTGCTAAGCCAAAAACCAATGAAAAGAAATACCTACCATAGTATTTTATTTAGAGACATCCCCAGCCCTGTCTCTAAATAAAATACAGAACAGGACTGGGGATGTGGCTCAGCGGTTGAGTGTCCCTGAGTTCAATCCAGCCTCAGCAAAAGTGAAGTGTTAAGCAACTCAGCGAGACCCTTTCTCTAAATAAAATACAAAATAGGGCTGGGGATGTGGCTCAGTGGTCAAGTGCCCCTGAGTTCAATCCCCAGTATCAAATAAATAAGTAAAATAAAAGGGGCTGGGAGAAAAAAAAAAAAAGGGGGGACTGGGAATGTAGCATGTAGCTCAGTGGTAGAGTACCCTTGGGTTCAATTACCAGTACCACCAAAACAAACAAACAAAAAACCCCAATGCCAGGAACTGATCTTACTTTTTAAGGTGAATTGTTAGGATTAGTTTGCACAATGAATACTTATTAGAAGTGTTTTATTCAAAACCAGGATTTTAGGGCTGGGGCTGTGGTTTGGTGGTAGAGTGCTTGCCTAGCACACGGGAGGCCCTGGGTTCAAACCTCAGCACGGTATAAACATGAAATAAAGCTATTGTGCCCACCTGCAACGAAAAAATAAATATATATATAAAAAGATAACATCCCCCAAAACCAGGGTTTTAGAACCAAATACCTAGTTAGTTACATTTACTAAGGAATTATTTTGTATTAACTTTTTTTTTAGTAAATATAAATATAAATTCATTTAATCCTCATAAAACATCTCTGAGGGAGTTACTACTATTCTCTAATTTTCACATGAGAATACTAAAGTGACACAAAGCTCTTGCTCTCAACCACAGTGATATTCTGTACCTCACAAAATAACTGCTGGCAGGGCTGGGGCTGTGACTCAGTGCTAGCTCACTTGCCTGGCATGTGTGAGGCACCGGGTTCAATTCTCAGCACCACATATAAATAAATAAAATAAAGGTCTATCAACAACTTAAAAATAAAACTGCTGGCAGAGTTATTAGGAAAGGCAAATCTTATCTGTTGAATTCTAAGTTATTACCCAACAATTTAAAATTGTTCTTCAAGGTTTTCTTACTTTTGGTTATTTTAATTTGCACTGGAACAAACTTTACTGTTTGTCTCAATATTTCTGAAAAGAAGTTTCACAAATGTTTTGTAATGGCCTTTAGCCAACAGCAATAAAATCCAATCCTACTGCCATTTCTTGATCCTTTCTAAAGTCTTTTTGCTCCATTAACCTTTTTATTGGCACAAGAAGAAAATTATAATCCATCCTCAAGTTTCACTCACATGGGCATTATTACTTACTCAGAATTTGAAATGTTATTAGAAACTGAGACAATTATATTTTTATTTCTTTGTTATTTTTCAAATAATAAGAATACTTACTTTTTA
The DNA here is from genome assembly GCF_048772815.1 of Callospermophilus lateralis. Classification (NCBI taxonomy): domain Eukaryota; kingdom Metazoa; phylum Chordata; class Mammalia; order Rodentia; family Sciuridae; genus Callospermophilus; species Callospermophilus lateralis. Next base: position 89,193,853 of record NC_135307.1, on the reverse strand, counting down.
CTTCTAGTGAAAAAAAAATACAATGAGGAAAAATCTCACCCTAATCCCACTCACTGAAGTATTCAAAAATACCCTGATGTGTATCCTTCCATATCTTTCTCCATATACACAAGGATATATAGTTCTGTTATCACTGAAATAGATACATGAAATATACATTAACCTGTAAATTGTTTTTATCATATATCATCACATACATGTTACATTATTAGCTATAGCTGTAACTCTTTTTTCATGTGTACATGCACAACTACAGATGCACAAATATAAAGTAACTGAGCATTCATGCTATGGAGAGATTTTTTTTTTTTTTTTTTTTTTTTACTTACAAAACATAGAACCTTTCTGCCTTCATTGTTTCCTCTTCCTCCTAGATTAATCTCCACTCCCAGGTAACATGTTAACAATTAGTCCCTTTTTTGTTCTTCGTATAGTCATTATCATAAACAAACACTCTTGCATATTTATGAGTTTTAAAAAATGGAATTTTATTATACACCCCAATTTTCTCAGTTATACCATTGTATAGAAATTCTTCCAATGGCATGAATGCACCAAAATTGATTTCAACCATTCCCCTAGGAATGAGAAATCACTTTGTTTGGACTATTTTATCCCTACTAATACTGTTTCCATAAACATTCTTGACCACTCCTAGGACAAAAGTTATATGTTTATTTTAATAAATATTGCCATATTGCTTTCTAATTCTCTATATTCTAACCAACAATCAATAATATACTAATAGTCAATAATATAGTTCCTTTTAGCTGTTTTTGGTTTGAACCATAACAAATTTATATCTTGTTACTGTAATAACAGTGAGTTTAAACTTAATACTTTTTTTAACTTAATACTTTTTGACTTTTTGGATTTGCTCTCCTATGAGGTAACTATTCATACATTTTATCTATTTTCCTCTTAGTTCTGTTTTTCTTTGTCCATTTGAAAGTCTTATTATAAATAGCAGCCCGCTGTCATATACATTGCAAATTTTTTTTCAAGTCTAATGATATTTTTTAAGTTAACAGCTCTCCTTCTCTTCTGTTAAGCAGAGCTAGGTTTACAGAAAAGCTGAACAGAAAGGAAAGGGTTCCTATATAACCTTCTCAGCACTCCCACCTCCCAGTTACCTCTATTATTAACATTTTGAAGTTAGTGTGGTACATTTGTTACATGATAAGCTAATACTGATACAGTTATTAAAGTACATAGTTTACATTAGGGTTCACTCTTTGTGTTGTACACGCTACAGGTTTTGACACGTAATTGTATAATGTACAATGACATGTATTTATCATTACAGTATACAGAATAGTTTCACTTCCCTAAAGATTCCCTGTATTCCATCTATTTATCACTCCCTCCCTTCCCCAGAACCTCTGGCCACACTCATCTTTTTATTGTCTCTACAGTTTTGCTTTTTCCAGAGTGTCAGATAGTTGAAATTATACAATATGTAGCCTTTTCAGATTGGCTTTTTCATTTGGCAATATGCATTTAAGGTTTCTCTGTTTTTTCATGGCTTGATAACTTACTTATCACTGAATATTTATCTACGTGTGAATGTAGCATATTTTATTCACAAATCAAGGACATTTTAAGTCACTTCCAAATTTTGACAAATATGAATAAAGGTGCCCAAAGTATGTTTGCACATATTTTTGAGTGGACATAAGTTTTTAACTCATTGGCCAATGTCAGCTTTCTTCTCATTTTACACTGAGATAAGAATTTGGGAATAGAGAGGGGATAAAACACAAACCAAAAACAAAAAAACAAAACAAAGCAAAAAAACCTGAATCTCAAAGGAGAAGCACCATAGACCAGTGGAATTCAGGAAACACCCATGAACTGTTGGAATGCAAAACAAACAACTCAGCCCATATCCTTGTCTGCAGAACATAGAGCATGATGTAAGGACAAGGAGCAAGTGCAAGAAAAACAAAACTCTACCCTGACTCCACCTCTATTTCAGCCCCTACCTACGATCCCTCTTTTCTGCACTCTTTCTCTTCAAGTGCTTAATCCTTGCTTCTCTAAATAAATCCCTGCATGTGCTTTTGACCTGTCCTTAAATTATTTTCTATGATGTATATCAAGAATCCCACTTGTTCCGAGTTGTGGTCTCCCTCCTCAGGATCTCCTCAGTGCCTTTCCAGTGACAGTACCAAGATCTCTTGAGATCCACACATTCAATCCTAGCCTCTAAGAACTCCAAAATAGTCCCTAGGTCTGTTCAAAGCCCTATACCAGTTTCCTCAACTAGAACTGCAACAAAGCTTAAGACCTTCCATACACTCCTTAGATCCTGATTGCCTGCTGATCCCAGTAGCTTCTCGGCTTAAGAAAAGTTTGTGCTAGGTACAGAAGGAAGCTTGTAACAGGGATGCACTTCACACTTTGAATATAACCCTTGCTGCTCTGCCTCTGTGGCTTATATTAAAACTTACATGGGGCCAGGGTACGGTGGCTCATGCCTGTAATCCCAGTAGCTCAGGAGGCTGAGGCAGGAGGATTGTGAGTTCAAAGCCAGCCTCAGCATGACCCTCTCTCTAAATAAAATACACAAAAGGGCTGGGGATGTGGCTTAGTGGTTAAGTGCCCCTGGGTTCAATCCCTGGTACCAAAAAACCAAATAAACACACACACACACACACAACACCCCCCCCCAAAAAAAACACACACAAAAAAAAAACCAAATCGCCTGACATGAGTTTTTGTTTTTCTATTTTGTTTTGTTTTTCCTCTTTTTTCTCCCTCTCTCCCTCCCTAAACTTGGAGGAAACAAGATTACTCTTCTTCCCATCCTAAGCTGGGTTATCTGTCTTGAGCAAACACACACCACAGGAATGAAGTAATTCAGACTTCAGGATGGGTCCAGAAGACCTAATATATGGCTATTTCTAAAGTCTACATGTGAATTACAGCCCCTGACAAGACACACCAGGAATGCAGCCTTGAAATTTCCTCTTTAAGAGCTCTCTGTTTTCCCTGATGATCAGAATCACAGCCTCTGGGACAGGAGGCCCCTGTGTTTCTCCTTTGCTAGCAAAGCAATAAGACTTCTTTTTCCTTTTTCTCAAAACTATGTCAGTAGTGGCCCTCTTGGTGCAGTGGGCAGCACATCAGTCTCATAATCAAAACTGTGTCATTATTCCATTGACATTGGGAACAAAGACCAAGCTTTTAGTAACAAGCAGTGACACTTTCAAGCTTAGATCTTTCTGATTATCCCTTAAGTATGTTATCTTCCCTGATTCTTTAACCTCTTAATACAATGTACCCCACCATCCTATAAAATACTACAAATTCTATTAATCAGACTGAGTTAGTTGGCAATATCTTCAAAATGCCCTGTTAAAACACACAGGCTGGGGGGTGCTGGGGTTGTGGCTCAGTAGTAGAGCTCTCACCTAGCATGTGTGAGGCCCTGGGTTCGATCCTCAGCACCACATAAAAATAAATAAATAAAATAAAGGTAATAAATTTTCAAAAATTATTTAAAATTTATATATATGTATATGTGTGTGTGTGTGTGTGTGTGTGTGTATATATATATATATACACACAATTTATACACACATCTCCATCCCCACACAGACTGGGCTGGGGATATAGCTCAGTTGGTAGAGTGCTTGCCTCGCATACACAAAGCCCTGGTTCAATCCCCAGTGCCACCAAACCCCCTCCACCCCTACACACACACCAAAACAAACAAACAAACAAAAAAACAAAAACCACCAACACACAGGCTACTGGGAGTATTATCTATTTATTGCTGAGACAGAAGAGAAGGGCTTGATGTTCCCAAAGAGGTACTTTTTTTTTTGCCCTGTTTCCACCTTTGATAGCCATCGCTGGCAGCAACTATATCAGATGGCCCAAGGCCACTCAGAGACTTTTGCTTTGATTACAACAAGCTTCAGTAGCAGGTCTATTCCAGATGACTCTACCCCTTTGCAGTTACTTCAACTGTCCCTAGTCTAGTCCATAAGGAGTACCTACTTTACCCTTGACTAAGCACACAAAATCTGTGATTAGCTAGCAGGATACTTGTACATGTGTAAGCCTGTCTTTTTCTGTCTATAAAATAAGCCTTTCCCTCACCTTTATTGTAACAGTTTGTGTACTGCTTCCTTCTATGCTGTATCAAAAATCTTAATGAAACCTCATCTGGGGGCTGTGGATATAGCTCACTTGGTAAAGTGCTTGCCTGGCATGCACAAGGCCCTGGGTTCAATTCCCAGCACCACCAAAAAAAATAAATAAATTAAAAAATAAAAAATAAATTAAAAGGGCTGGGGATGTGGCTCAAGCGGTAGCCTGGCATGGGTGTGTCCCGGGTTCGATCCTCAGCACCACATACAAACAAAGATGTTGTGTCTGCCAAAAACTAAAATAAATTAATAAATTAATTAAAAAATCCTCTTCTGGATGATTTTACCTTGCCTATTTGTGATTTATTTACTTATTTCCTTCTCTTTCTTTTGTATTACTCACAATTGAACCCAAGAGTGCTCTAAACTGAGTCACATCCCCACCCCTTTTTATTTTTTAAAACAGGGTCTTGCTAAGTTACCCAGATTAGCCTCAAATTTGCAATTCTCCTGCCTCAGCCCCGTGCAAAACTATGCCTGGACCTATTTGTCATTTCTATCTGAACTAAAGCAGGCAGAGCTCGTTTACCACTAAGAACTAGTAAAGGCTGCTTACAGTGAAAGTGGCCAGCAGTGAAGGCTGGTAACATTGAGGGCAGCTAGTAGTGACAGAATAACAGGGAGTAACAGAGAGCTTTGGGGAGCTGCCAGGAGCTGCTAGTTCTGGCTGCTGAAAGAGTTCCAGAGAGTTCCTTGTAGATGCTGGCTCTGGGTGCTACGAGAACAGTGAGGAGAGCTGCTAACACTAACAATTGGAAGCCACTGACATTCAAAGCTCATAGCTGCCAACACTAAGGAGAGTGCACTTTGCTTATTCATGGTTTCTATCTGAATTGAGCAAAAGAAGCCTCAGCTGATAGAAACACTGCCACAGACTTCTGCTCAGGGATACATTACTTTGAATGGAAAAGTGACTAAAGTAATTAAATTACAGTATACTGGATAAAATTTTGTTTCTGATATATCAGAAAAGTCAATGACAACAAGAGATAACATTTATATAATATTTATTATCTGCTAAGCATTGTTCTGAGTTCTTCATATTTGTTTACTAATTTAGTATTCATAGCAATATATGATAATATTTGAGATGTTGTCATTATTATTTCTATTTTATAGGTAATTCAGGCACTTGGCAAGATCATAGACAGTAAACTTTGAACATGGGAAATAAATCATACTTTTAATCACCATACTTGACCACTTTTTACCTAGAAAAAGATTGGGGCGCAAAGTTGAGAGTCTCCCTGGTATCAGATTATAAAATATATCTTTTCTGCTAAATGCAACTTTTTAAAAAATCATCTTTATTGGAACATGAAAATGAGAATCCACTCTGTCCCTAGGCCAGAAAAGTAGGGAAAAGAAAGAAAATGAAAGTAATAAATAGCAGTGAGAGCTTTTATAGAGGCAACACATACACATACTCACTATACAGATCTATATTTATCCACACAGACACAAATTCATATTTCCAGCTAAAGTCCCTACTTCCTGAAGGAACCAGAAAAGCTGAGCTTTGAGAGGCTGAGTATGTAGCTCAGTGGTAGAATGCCTGCCTCACACATAGGAGGCACTGGGTTCAATCCTCAGCACCACATGAAAAAATAAATTAAAAAGATATTGTGTCCATCTACAACTAAAAAAATATTTTCAAAAAACTGAGCTTTGAAATCACTAAAGAAATATTTATTTGCTAGAATGAGGTTGTAGATCAGTGGTAGAGTGCTTGCCTTGCATGCATGAGGCACTGGGTTCAATCCTTAGCATCACATAAAAATAAATAAATAGCAGGCTAGGGATATAGCTCAGTTGGTAGAGTGCTTGCCTTGCATGCACATGGCCCTGGGTTAGATCTGCAGCACACACACAAATAAATAAATAAATACAATAAACATACTGTGTCCATCTATAACTAAAAAAAAAAATTAAAGAAATATTTCTTTGCTTATACAGGTTTTGCTATTTCTAAAAGTGCTTTTTTTTCCCCTTTTCCTAAAGAATGTTCCCATGGACAATTGCCCAAGTGATATGTGAGATCTGGAAAATCCCATATTTGGCTAACCTATTTTTTTTTTTTGAAGGGGAGGATGGGAGGGAAAGAGGAAGTAGTAGGGACTAAACTGGAGCAAATTATATTCCATGCATGTTTGATTATGTTAAAATGAACTGCAATATTATGTATAGCTATAATGAACTAATAAAAACATCTTTAAAAAGATAGATTCATTAGATAGGATCCACTAAAAAATGATTAAAGATGGCTTTACTGGAATAGAGTCCAGAAGACTGGTTTTTTGCACTGTTTTTTTCCCACAGCCCTTTCTGAAAAGAAAAAAAATGATTTCTTGGTCATAATCTTCTATATTCCTATCATTTGACTCCACTTTCCAGGCTCTCACTGACTGGAACCTCAAGCAAAGGTAAGGATATTTAATATGGGCATATGAGAGACTGTCAGCTGTAAGGTGACCCAAACTAGAAGGCTAATAAGGGTAATGCCCAACTGGATAAGGATTAACTGACATAATCATCTCTCATGGGAAGTTCTTAATGGGAAACAGAGAGCAATTATTGGCCTCTTATAGTTACTGTTGAATGTTGATCAGCAACAAATGCTCCAATGTCATGTGGCCTGGCTATAACTGCTGACAGTTTCTAGTTGCCTTAATTCTCCGTGTAGCCTTCCATTCATGACCTAGCATGTGCGATAAACTAATCATATTCTGCTTAAAGCCGAAATCGACCAATCATAATGGGAAGTTTAACAACCAGTATCAACAAACACAAAGCAGAAACATTGAACAGTCATTGCATAAGAAATAGACTTGTTAGCAATATGCCCTGCAGCTGGCCAGGACAAGAATGATGGCAGTCTGGTTATCAGGGTCTTTGTCTCATCAAAGGCAGAACCAGAGAGGTTAAGTTATGTCCCTGCCTAAAGGTTGTATAAAAAGTAAAGGAAGACTGGAGATCCCAGAGAAGCCCTTCATTGCATCAGGTAGAACTTCCAAGAACAAAGATGTCTCCAACAACTGAGACAAAGCATCTGGGAACTTTCTCTAATAATTAAGGATCCCAGGGCAGGGAGTGTGGTGCAGTGGTAAAGCACTTGCCTAGCATGTGCAAGGCCTTGGGTTTGATCTATAGCAACAAACACATATACACAAACATATACCCCAAAACAGAAACAAAATAGGGAAAGAGGCTGTCAAACTTTCTCTATTAAAGACCAGATAGCAAATATTTTAAGATTTTGTGGCTATATGATCTCTGTCACAACTCTTCAACTCTGCCTTATAATATACAAAAGTATCATAAACATTACACAAAAAAATTGGCATGGTTGTATTAAAAACAAACAAACAAACAAACAAACAAACAAACATAAAACTTCACTAAAACTAGGCAAGGCTAGATTTGACCCATAGGCTAAAATTCCCCAACCACTGCAACAGGGAAAGTTCTTTTTAGGGTCACTTCTTCCAAAATGTAAGTGGATTCCAAAAGAAAAATGGAATAGAGTAAGACTAAAGAGTCCTGCATATGTGAATGACTTTTCAATCCTTTAAAATAATTTATCAATGCTGGGCACAGTGAAACACACTTGTAATCCCTGTGGCTCTGGAGGCTGGGGCAGGAAGATTGCTAGTTCAAAGCCAGCCTCAGCAACTTAGTGAGGCCCTAAGCAACTCAGTAGATCCTGTCTCTAAATAAAAAAATAAAAAAGGAAGCTGGGGTTATAGCTCACTAGTAGAGCACTTGCCTACTCATGAGGCCCTGGGTTTGATCCTCAGCACCACATAATAATAAATAAATAAAAATAAGAAATATTATATACATATAAAACTAAACAAAAGAAGAAAGAAAAAATAAATACATTAAAAATAAAAAAGGGCTGGGGATGTGGCTCAGTGGTTAAGCACTCCTGGGTTTAATCCCTGGTTAAAAAAAAAAAGGAATAAATAAAATATCATTAAAAGAATATGCATAACTAGGTACAGAGGCACATAGATACAATCTGAAATATTTGGGATGTTAAAGAAGGTGGAATACAAGTTTGAGGCAGCCTGGGCAACTTAGTGAGACTTTGTCTCAAAATGAAACTTTTTTTTTAATCTTTTTTTTTTTTTGATGTTGATGGATTTAGTTTTTTTCATTTATTTATTTATATGCAGTGCTGAGAATCGAATCCAGTGCCTCACACATGCTAGGCAAGCGCTCTACCACTAAGACATAACCTCAGCTGCTCAAAGTGAAAATTTTTTAGAAAAAATATGAGGGCTGGGGATGTGGCTCAAGCGGTAGCGCGCTCTCCTGGTGTGCGTGCGGCCCGGGTTCGATCCTCAGCACCACATACAAAACAAAGATGTTGTGCCCACCGAAAACTGAAAAATAAATATTAAAAAATTCTCTCTCTCTCTCTCTCTCTTTAAAAAAAAAAAAAAGAAAAAATATGAGAATTAAGTTCAGTGGTACAGAGCTTGCCTAATATGTGAGAGGCTCCAGGTTCAATCCTTAATACCGCCAAAAAATAAAATCTGTGTATAGATCATCTTGACCCTTACTATGATAGTGTATTGAAGTTAAAGTCATCCAATAAGCTCAACATTAGTCAACAGTTTATCAATCAGAAAAGGTTAAGTTAGGTTACTATAAAAGCAAACTCCCAAAGTATAGTAACTTACAACAGATGTTGATTTCTGGTCATTTTACATCTGAGTCAGCAGGAGGCTCTGACTTATAGCTTCTAGGACTCAACAGACAGAACTACCTTTCTCCAGTGTTGCTGATCATGGTGCAAGAAGGAAAGAGGGTTTTGGTGGAATATACCCCAGCAATTCAATGCTCAGGCATCATTTCTGCTCATAACACACTGGCCAAAACTAATCACATGGGCCTACCTAACCAAGAGGGGCCAGAAGGTGAAACCCTATCACATAGCAGGAGATGAAGAGCCTTGAGTATTCAGGCAGCAGCATAAATGACTATAACATAACAGTGTTAAGCCACTTTTGCCTAAATGATCACAAAATGCAACTTTATTCAAAAAATTTTCTGATTAATTAGCTAGCAGAAACCACTGTCACCTTCATTTAAATTAATATTTCAAATTATTTAGCATATTTTTCTTTGGTGTCTAAGGACTTTAACATTTTGAACTCTGAAGTCATCCCTATGAATATCAATTCTTAACCCCCACAGTAGTGTATGCAGAGAATAAAAGAACTGGGATAAACCCAGAAGCTGCTAGGGAAGAAGGGCTCCCTGGAAAGTTTTGAGGATAGGATACAGAGTAGTTTTACCATACCCCACTCTGGAGCCAGCATATATTTCAGAACTCCTTAGTTCCCAATATAGTCTTCTAGATTAGCTTTAATACACTAGCAGATGCTGTCAGTATTCTGCCCATATACATTTGAGTCCCTTTACTATTCTCATGAATGCCAGACTGCTGATGTGTTTTCACTCCTAAGTCAGTGCCTGGTCAGAGGACCATGCTCAGGTTCCTGAAACTCCTTCTGAAAGCCAGAGTCCTATGGGGCAGCCTTAACCAATAATTGATTGATACAGGAAAAACCTGATAAGAAATTCTTGATGAGAAAAATTCTACATTCTGTTTATAAGTTACCTGGATTAAAACTGATCTAAAGTTATCCTCCAAGAAATATTTGCTTGGCCTCTCTCCCTCACTGGTCCCACTTCATGATTCCACCTATTCATTTTTTCCCCCTGGCAATATATCCTAGCAAATTATTTTCATACAACTTCTAATATCTGGATTTGTTACTGCAGAAACCAACCTGAAAATTGTCCATCATGGCTTTAGAATAAAAATGCTGTGGGGTGCTATAGAAAAAGCCCCAGGATTTGGACTTAGAAGACTCCAACTAATAGTTCCAGCTCTATAACTTATTAAATAAAGGCAGCCTCTAACAGCTCTTCTAAAATGTAGAGGTATGTGAATGTAACTAAGTGGTGGAATGACTGCCTATCATTTGAGAAACCCTGGGCTCAAATCTCAACAACAGATAAAAGAAAATGGAAAATAATGACAACTGTCACAAAAATTCTGCAATAATCAACCAAATATAAATGCAATAATATATGTCTGTAAAGTAGACAAAGAAGTTAGCTCATTTAAGACAGCCATTTTCCATCACAGGACAACCTATCTCTCAACCTGTAATTTTAACTATACTGAGTCCTGTCCACAAATAGTAGAAAATTAAAGATAGTAAATTTTTAAAATAATAGAACCAACTCAAGACTGGTTGTCAGATCACATAGGATGCATCACAATCACCTGGAGGACTGTGTGGCAGTGTGTGACGATCCCTTCATATGATCTTAGAAAGCTTTCAGTGAAAGAGGTTCAAATAGTTGCTAATCCAGTATCATAAAACATGTTAGAATATACAGAACAATTATTTAATATTTATAATGTACCAGATAATGTGCAAAGCACTTTATATGTGTTAACTCATTTTGCTTCTTATAATAACTTATAAAGTAGATAACACTTTATCTGAATTTTACAAATGAGGCAACTGAATCATAGAGAAGAAGGTACTCAGAGCCACAGAGCTAGTCAATGGGAGGGGTGGGATTCAAATCCCAGGCAGTTTGGTTCTGTAGACCACAGCCTTAACCAAAAGCTGTATTGCATTGCATAATGGGGGATTTTTTTTTAATTGGGGATTTACCCAGAGGCTTATACTACTGACTAAATCACCAGCCCTTTTTATTTGTTTTTATTTTCTATTTTGTGTCCTCCTGGCTCAGCCTCCCAAGTCACTGGGATTACAGGCATAGACCACCATACTCAGCATGGGTGATTTTTTAAAACCCTACCGAATTTACAAAATTATAAAAAAAAAACTTTATTGAAATATAATTCACAAACATACTACTCACCAATTTAAAGTATATTTCAATGGTTTTAGCATTTTCAGAGTTGGGCAACCATTACCACAATTAATTTTAGAATATTTTAATCATCATCCCCAAAACACTCTGTAACCAGTAATAATCATTCCTCATTTCTCTCTCTCACCCATTCTTGCTCTACCATCCCCTTAATTTAAAAAAAAAAAAATCCAACTCCACAATCTTTCTTCTAATTGGCTGTTCTTTACATATCTATCACTTCACCTCCCTTTAAGGGAGTCAAGCTTGGAGCTACCCTAAAACATACTCCTGGCCCCCCAGGAAGCTTCATACTTGCTTTATCTGGATGTGGTTAATAGCTAATAATGTTGGGCTGTAATACAATCCTACATGCAACTACTAAATATGGAATGTAGTCAACATGAACAAATAAAGGGGTAATCAAGAGAAAACATAGTAAAACTTCATTAATTGACACTATTTTGAAGATTTCTGAATAGCCTATAGATTTATTAAAGAAATGTACTTCTTAATTTTCAGAATGTTTTATGAATAAATCATAAAGGAAGGACAAACAATTACAATATGTATCCATAGCCAGAAACTAACCCTGGGCAGGACGTGAGGAGATTAATGAGATATTAACAGCTTTCAACCTAATCCCTTTAAAATCATACATAAACTAAGTACAATATAAACAGAACAGAGAAAGAGGGGCATTGTCTTGAGACTCAGGTCTCAGAAAAAAGGTTGTTTGAAGAGTCCGCATACCATTCTTTAAGTCATAAAAAGAAGGAAAGACTGAAGAGAAAGTCTGGTGGGATCATGTATGGCTTGTCTGACCTATCATACATTCAGAGATTAACAAGTTATACAGGGACATTACTGATGTACAGAGAGAAGTAATTTGCTCAAGGTCACATAGGAAGTTAGTAGTAAAAGGATATCTAAGTCTAAACTTCCTATCCACATTACTGTAAGGCACTTTTAGGACACAGCCCTAATTTCTCTTAGGTTGATATTGCACAGTTTCCTCAGTGTTTCAGCCTCTCAACACACAACAAACATGAGCAACCCCTGCAAACATATCCTACCACCTAGTTACACTGTAGCATTAAACAGGGTCTGAAAAAAGGCAGAGACTGTCATCAAATCATTTTTACAAGACCCTCTGTTAGTTCTAGTAGGAAGCAGCATGATGAGATTCACTCTTGATCTGAGATGAAAAGACCCATTCAGCCACAAACAGTCCAGTTCTCAACATTATAGAGCACTCACTGGTCAAAGTCCCAGAGATTTTCCCAAGGTCTCATTTTAGCAGAGAACAAGCAAGACTTCTGAGGAGCTAATGTTCTATTTATTGATCTGAATGTGGGATATATGGTTATGCTCAGCTTGTGAAAATTCACTGTACTATATACGTATTACATATGTATTTTCTGTATATTTTCATAAAGTTTTTAGAAATAGTTCAGTGTTCTCACAAGCGTGTGCACGTGTGCACGCACGTACACACACACACACACACATACACACATACACAAAGACATAGATACAGGTCTTATTGATTGATTGGTACTGGGGATTGAACCCAGGGGACATTCCACCACTAAGCTATATTCCCAAACCTTTTTATTTTGAGACAGGGTCTTACTAAGTTGCCCAGGTTGGCCTTAAACGTTTGATCCTCCTGCCTCAACCTCCCAAGTTGCTGGGATTATAACCATGTGTAACTCTACCTGACAAGGACCTGGGTCTTCTAAACAATCTTTGGGCCACAATGTGTTTTCTATTGCAGAACTCTATTCATAACACATTTATTGAGCCCAGGCTGTAGAGAGAGCTTAGGTCATGTTCTGAAGCCTTCCAAAACCCTGGCAACACTGAACTTATTTAGGCAAAATTTATATCACAGCAGGGAAGAAAGAAAAGAAGTGAATTTCCTTTCTATCTTTGAGCCTCCTTCCAATATGTCCTCTTTTCTCCCCTTTCAGCAGCAAATCATGCTGAAGAGTTTCAGGACTTTGATCCCTGGATCTAGGGATGACTATTACAAGCAAACTCAAACCCCTGAGGTACTCCAGAGGAAGAGAATATCACACATCTAAGGCTGAGGCTGGGACATGGCACGGATGCACAACACCCGATGCACATTCAGTTATCACTAAATTTTAAAAAATAATGTTTATTCCCTAAATCCTACCTACATTAATTTCCAGATATTTGATCTTCAGCCAAGGTGAATATCACCAGGTTAGTATCTTCCACATAGCACTGTTTTCCAAATTTTTAGGGTGCTCATGAGAAGTCTTTGCCACTTTTTTTGTAACGGGTTTGTCAGATAGCACCCTGAGACGTGGACAAGTAGGACAAAACTGCTTCAAGATTTGAGTTGCTAATACTTTTATTGTTTTATTTTATTTTAAAGAGAGAGAGAGAGAGAGAAAAAGAGAGAGAGAGAGAGAAAGAGAATTTTTTAATATTTATTTTTTAGTTTTCGGCAGACATAACATCTTTGTTTGTATGTGGTGCTGAGGATAGAACCTGGGCCACACACATGCCAGGCAAGCGCACTACCGCTTGAGCCACATCCCCAGCCCGCTAATACTTTTATATAAGAAAAAAAAAATAAGCCTAAAAGATGGAGTTTCTGTTTTTAACACTCATTTCTGCATATGTGGAAAAAAAGTCTTCTGGTAACCATGTTGCTAGAAGCAAATTTCCTGTTTTTCACATTGTTTAGTCTGAATGGGTCTCTTGAGACCAGTCTTAATGTTGGAGAAGCAAGTGAGTTGGGCCTCCAAAGTAGTTCTAATTTTATACGTGGGTTCAGCCAGCCCAGCTGAAGTCCATATCATTTTCAGCATCCAAAGTCTGGTTAAAGAGATCAGTTTTGTGTTCATCTGAACAGCATCTGCCTCAGGCATCCCACTGGCAGGGCACACTTGCCACCTCCAATCCTACAGACTGCTTGCAAAAGGAAAGCTAAGCATGTTAGAGTCACAATATCTCTAACCACATTTTGTCTTGCCACTTCTTCCACTTCAGTCCCTTTCTTCAATCAAGAAAACAAAACCTGACTCAGGTTTTAGCTAATATTCCTAGGACAAAGGTACTTTTTAAGGTTGTCTCAATCATTTACCAAAGTGCATGCAAAAGATACACTTTGATGAAGAGCCCTGAGGGAGGCGAACACTCAGTGACACCTTGCTGGTGACAACTAAAAGATAATACTGACACAGACCTGGATAGTTACTCAGAATCTTGCTGGTGACAACTAAAACATAATACTGACAAAGACCTAGACAGTCACTCAGAAATTTGAGACTGATTTCCTTTTCTTTTTCCTTTTTGGTACTGGGGATGGAAACTAGGGGCACTTTACCATTGAGCTACATTCCTGTCCTCTTTATTTATTTTGAGACAGAGTCTCACTAAGTTGCTTAGGGCCTCACTAAATTGGTAAAGCTGGCCTTGAATTTACAGTTCTCCTGCCTCAACCTTCAGAGTCACTGGGATTATAGGCATGTGCCACCACTCTTGGTTTGAGACTGATTTTCAATGAAACACAGTTAGTAAACCTCTCTCAGTTTCTTTTCTTTTTCTTCTTTCTTTTTTCTTTTTTTGTAGCTGTAGATGAACAGAATGCCTTTATTTTATTTATATATGGTGCTAAGGATCGAACCCAGTGCTTCGTACATGCTAGGCAAGTGCTCTGCCACTGAGCTACAGCCCTAGCCCTCTCAGTCTCTTAATACAGCTAACAAAAAACTAACAGATTCATCTTCTCTGTTGTCTATGTGAAAGACACTCATCAGAGGAGGTTTCTCCTTGATGAAAAATACATACTTATAAGTTAAAGGAGGCAGAATTTAGGATAAACTTAAAAAACACCATAGAATATTATTCAATTAAAAACATATTGGGCCAGGTGCGGTGGTTCACGCTTGTAATCCAGTTTAAGAGGCTGAAGACAGGAAGATTGCAAGTTCAAAGCCAGCCTCAGCAACTGTGAGGTACTATACAACTCAGTGAGACACTGTCTCTAAATAAAATAACAAAAAATAGGGCTGGGGATGTGGCTCAGTGGTTAAATGCCCCTGAGTTCAATCCCTGGTACCAAAAGAAAACCATATCAGGCTGGGATTGTGGCTCAATGGTAAAGCGCTTATCTGGTTCATGTGAGGCACTGGGTTTGATCCTCAACACCACATATAAATAAATAAAATACAGGTATTATGTCCATCTACAACTAAAAAAAAAAAAGAAGAAGAAAAAATTAATTTATTCCCTCAACAGACTGAAATAAAACATGCTTCTGTTTAATTTTATTTTTTTGTTGGGGGAGGCTACCAGGGATTGAACTCAGAAGCACTCAGCCACTAAGCTACATCCCTAGCTCTATTTTGTATATTATTTAGAGACAGGGTCTCACTGAATTGCTTAGCACTTTGCTTTTTGCTGAGGCTGGCTTTGAACTCACGATCCTCCTGCCTTAGCCTCCCAAACTGCTGGGATTATAGGCATGCCCACAGCACCTGGCATGCTTCTGTTTTTTTAAGAAAAAAAATTACACACACACATAGAGTTTTCTGGATTCAATTTGGAGGTCCTGTACTCATTCTTTCTCTAATATGAAACTGGACTCTAAGAGGTTTTCCTGATGAGGAAGAACCTACTCAGAGAAAGAGGTACCAGGAAATGTTAAGTTGGGCTGGGAGGGAAAAAGAACACAATAGTTACCAGGTTAGTGCACAGACCTGACTCCTTCACGAGCACCTCTGGTCACATCTGAAGTACACTTCAAAACTAGGCTCATGGGTCAGAAAGGGTGAAGTGGTGCACCCATCTGCTATGAGATGTAAGTTATTTTTTTGTGTCTCACAGAGTAGATGGGTGTCGATTATGGCTCTTTAAGAGATTTATAGCACCCTGATAGCACTTGCTCTGGATACTATATGAAAAATAGGTGATATTCTCCACATCTCAGAGAGAGGAATGAACAGGGAGGCTTAAAAACTTGTGTTCCTTGTTCTTGGTTCTTTTCTATAGTAAATGTGAGACTCAACAGTCTTAATATTTTCTAAATATCAGGTAATTCACATCATACTTCAAACATTAGAGGCAAGCACATAGTGAAGAAAAGGCCTGAGTTCACACAGCAGGTACCAGTGTGTAGTGGAAAGAGTAAGAGCTTTGTAGGCAGCAAATCTAGCATTGTAGGTTTAAATCTAGGCTGCACTTCTTAATAGTGTGACTGTGAACAATTTACCTAACCTTTCTGAACCTTAGTTTCTATATTTGTAAAACATGATAATGACTCACTTTGCAGGGTTCCTGTGAAGAGAGAATGAGGTAAGTCAAATACACAGAGTAGGTTCTCTAAAAGTGCTACTTTCTTTTCTCCCTGCCCATTGAAGTAAGTTTATTATGAGAACATTTTTCCAGAATTAAGTACAACTTTTCCAAACCCTGAAAGCTTCATGGGAATCGTTACAGATACTTATAGAAGGAGAAAGTTGTTTTTATCTTCTTAAAATCTCTGATATGGGAGAAAAGGAAAAGCATTACCAGTCAGAAATCATTATGTCTGTGCTTTACACATCGCCACAACACCACCACAAATAATCTGGGATTAGTTTAGCAGGGGGAAGAATAGTAAAGAAAGAAAAGAAATAAAAGGTTTCTATTCCTGTCAGTGCTCTTCTCAACAGAACCTCTGTCTCTACCAACTGCATGGAAGATGTAACAATCTTCCTCTTACATCATTTCAGCCAATATTCCTAGAAATCATTTGTATCTTGTCTAACAGCCTTACTATGGAGACAAAACTTAAGCAGTGAAGTGACTGACAAAGAAATTATCTCCCACTTAGGAAGAGGTCCAAGAAAAGTGAGTTTTGAGCACACTCTTTTCCTTGCCTTTTTCACTCCTGAGGACTGCTTTGAGTGGCTGCTTGAATACTGACAGTGATCTTAGGGCCTAAATCCACTGCTTCTGCCTAAGATCAACTCCCCATGGGCTCTGCCTTTTACAACCTCAAAATTCAGACAGGAGATGCCTGGGCACATCTGGTTATTATTTGATTTCAGGCTTCTATTGTGTGCAGTCTATTGGGGGAAGTTAGCCTATAAATAGCTCATACTGTAAAAATGCCTTTTCTGAAGAAAGAATAGGTTTTCACTTAAGTTTTAACATCTGAGCCCACCTCCTTCCCTAATGATAATACATCAAATTAATATACTAAGTAGCCAGCCTCAGTCAAATGATTCATAAACCTATTTCATTAATGATTGGACTAAATGCTATATAGAATGAAACCCAGGAGATACCTCCAAGTTAGGATTAGCAAATGATTCATATGCTTTGAGAAGTCTTTGATCTTTTTGTAAACTCATGGAGCTGTGAGATCAAGTATGTGAAACATTACCTTCTAGTCTTAAGAAGAAATGTCCCTTTCCCTTTTGGAAGAAAATCTATAGATTTAAATACTATTCAATACTGACCAGAGTAATAATACTATAAACTAGATTTCTGACAATCTCCTCTTCAATCCCCGAAAAAACAAACTATTTTCCTCTTCAAGTTTCATCAAGGGGCTGGGATTGTGGCTCAGCGGTAGAGTGCTAGCCTCACATGGGCAGGACCCAGGTTCGATCCTCAGCACCACATAAAAAAATAATAATAATAAAGGCATTGTGTTGTGTCCATCTACACCTAAAAAATATTTTTTAAAAAAGTTTCATCAAATGCCTGATTAAAATATCTGTTACAATATTTACCAGACTATGAAGTAAGTATCTCTTTATGTACCTTTCTCCTTCAAGAACTATTAGTTTATAAAAGGCAAGTTCAATGTCTAATTCTTATTGGTTATTTCCAGTGCCTTGCACAATTTCCATCATATATTTTAACAAATGTATGCTAAATGAATGAACAGTGTAGGATAATCACATCTCATATAACCTTAATGTGCTTTCACAACTAAGAGAAACATCAAATTTAATACTGATTAAAGTGAAAGGTAAGATAAAGGGGGTCAACCAAATAGAGACAGAAAAAAGATATAAACAAATTGTTTTCCCTTCATCCCCACATCTGCTCACATTATAATAATGCTATTTTGCTGAAGATTGAGCTGATGTAAATGTGTGTAAATCAAAGAATAAGTAGAGCCACTATACTATAAGAACCAACCCTAACTTTAGATACTGGAAAAGAAAACATAGGACCAAACTCCTATCACAAAAAATGGAGTTTGGAAAAGCAGCAAGGAACTGGGATTGTAGCTCAGTGGTAGAGCACTTGCCTGGCACATGTAAAGCACTGGGTTCAATCCTCAGCACCACACACAAAAAAATTACTTAAATAAAGGTATTGTGTACATATACAACTATAAACAAATAAATAATAAAAAAAGAAAAGACAAAGCAGCAAGTAGCAGCAAGGATCCATGTTGGATATATCCAAGAACTACAAGTTGAAATGCTCCAAAATGTTTCAGAGTAATCTATCAATTTCTTAGTTTGCCTTAGCATATAAAGAAGTCACCCATTATCCTCTTGAAGCCACAGCATACTACCATTATGCCTGACAAGGCTCTGACTGCCTTTGGTTTAAAAAACAATTACTAAATTAAGATTTGCTCTAGAACTCATAAAGCAAACCAGACCACTGAGGATCATATGTTGAATGCATAGTTTGTGGGATATAAAGCAAATATACTCTCTATCTTCACAGTTTCTAAAATATGATAGCTGAAATAAAGTTAAAGAACCTACTGATAGCTAGGCACAGTGACATGTGCCTTTAATCCCAACTACTTGGGAGTCTGAAACAGGAGGATCACAAATTCAAGGGCACCTGGGCAACTTAGCCAGACCCGGTCTCAAAAAATTAGAAGGGCTGGTGAAACTACTGGGGAGGCTGAGTCAGGAGGTCCCTTGAACCCAGGAATTAAGGGTCGATGGCTCAACATAGCAAGATACCATAGTAAATAAATAAATAAATGAAAGAAAGAAAGAAAAGGAAAGAAAAAGAAGGCCATTGGTTTGGACTCAGCTCCTACACTAGGAACAAGAGAGTCACTTAGTTGACACTCCAGGTCACCAGGCTAAAACTAAGTTGTTTATCAGACCTGAGAAATCAGGAGAAAGATAGAGCCAAATTCCCAAAAAGGTCAGTTTTTGCTGGTATGGAAAGGAAGTCCTCTATACTTTAACCTTTTCAAATAAATTAACTTCAAAATAAAAAAAGGGGGGGGGTGACATAACTCAGTGGTAGTGTGCCCCTAGATTTACTCCCTAGGATGCCCCCGCAAAAAAGAACATATTAACAAACAGAAGGAAAATGTCACTAAATATAAATATGGACCTACAAAAGGGAATAAAGAGCATCAGAACTGGTGACTAAAGGGTAAATACATTATTAGATTATTATCACTATTAAATTCTGTAAAAGATAATTTAATGTTTAAATATAAGTAGTAAAAATATATTATGGGGTTAATAACATTTGTAGATATAAAATACATGACCTGATAGCATAGTGACTGCATAGGAGAAATAGAAGTATTCTTGTGTATCTTATTTTTTATGCAGAAAGTGATATAATGGCCAGGCACAGAGGCACATGCTTATAATCCCAATGGCTTACAAGGCTGAGACAGGAAAATCATGAATTCAAAGCCAGCCTCAGCAACTGGGAGGCACTAAGCAACTAAGTGAGATTCTGTCTCTAAATAAAATACAAAATAGGGCTGGGGGCGCTGGGGCTGTGGCTCAGCAGCAGAGTGTTCGCCTAGCTCGTGCGAGGCCCTAGGTTCTATCCTCAGCACCACATAAAAATAAATAAATAAAATAAAGATATCATGTCCAACTACAACAAAAAATAAATATTTTTTTAAAAATAGGACTGGGGATGTGGCTCAGTGGTCAACTACACCTGAGTTCAATCTCTAGTACCAAAAAAGAAAGCAATATATTGTCACTTGAAGGTAGACTGTGATAAGTTAGAAAAGCATACTATAAACCCTAAAGTGACCATTAACAAAACAAATGATCATAGTTAATAAATCAACAGAGAAGGTAAAATAATAATAAATTCAACCTAAAAAAAAAGCAGAAAAATACAGAAACAGGAAAAAAGAGAAAAAAAGAATAAAGAGGATAAAAAGAAAATAAATGAGATACAGACTGTATCAAATTCTATTAAATGCAAATGAACTAAATAATCCCAATTAAAAGACAGAAATAGTGAATTTAGGGAAAATGTCAAGACCCAATTGCATATATGCAGCCTATAAGAAATTCCCTATAGGGTTGTGGTTGTGGCTCAGTGGTAGAGTGCTTGCCTAGCGTGGGTGAGGCACTGAGTTCAATTTTCAGCACCACGTAAAAATAAAGGCATTGGGTCCATCTACAACTAAAAAATTAAAAACACACAAAAAAAGAAATTTCCTGTAAATATAAAGACAAATAGTTTAAAAGTTCGTAGAAGCAAAAAAAATTAGGGTATACCCATACAGAAGACTGACTGAACAGCAATCAAAAAAGTGAGGCAGGTTTTAAGTTAATATGGAAATGTCTCCAAGATATAGTAAATAAACAAAACAAGTCACAGAATAATATGCACATGCTATCTTTTGTGGGTTTTTTTTTAAGTGAAAATATATAGCTACATGCTTGTATTTGCATACAATTCTCTGGGGATATACATAAGAAATTGATAATAGTTGCCTTAGCATGGGAGAAAGATTTCTAATTATAGAAGAGAAACTTTAAAAAAAATTTTTTTTTAGTTGTAGATGAACATAATACCTTTATTTATTTATTTGTTTGTTTGTTTGTTTAGTGCAGAGGATTAGCAGTGCCTCACCCGTGCTAGGCAAGCACTCTACTACTGAGCCATCCCAGCATTTATGTTTTATTTTTTTAGTTGTAGATGGACACAATACCTTTATTTGTCTTTATTTTTACGTGGTGCCGGGGATCAAACCCAGTACTTGACTCATGCTAGGCAAGCACTCTACCACTGAGCCACAACCCCGGCCCCTACCTTCATGTATTTTTATGTGGTGCTGAGGATTGAACCCAGTGCCTCACATGTGTTAGGTAAGCACCCTACGACTGAGCTACAACCACATCCCCAAGAAATTTATTTTTTATTGTATGTTCTTTTATACTGTTTCATTTTTCCAGGTGCATATATTACCTATTTTTTAAATTTTTTTCTAATTTTTTAATGAATTATAGTATTTTTAGAAGGAAAATATTTTTGTTAAAAAATTAAAACAGTATACTTTAACTGGAAACATAGGACTTCACAAAGAAAGTGTCTTCTCTTGTACAAACACAAGAAAGAATGCCCTTTAGTAATAATACCAATGGATATTTAATGTTTCCATTTTTTCCCCAAAGTCCTCTCCAACCTAATTCTTTCTTTCTTTCTTTCTTTTTTTTTTTTTTTCTTTTCAGAGCTAGTGATTAAACACTAGGCTTTGTACATGCTAGGCAAGTGTTGTACTACTGAGCTACCTCCCTAGTACCTCCCTTCTCCCGCTTTTTAAATTTTGAGACAGGGTCTCACTAAGTTGTCAGGTTGCCCTCAAACTTGTGATTCTCCTGCATCAGTCTCCCAAGTAGCTGGGATTACAGTCATGTGCCACCATGCCCAGCTTAATACTTTCATTTTATTCTAACAAAATTCCTACAATGTTGGTACATGAGAATTCTATCTTGAATGATAAGAAAACTGAAGCTGTTTAAATCACATTATATAAAGCTGGTTTGGATAGATCAAAAGATTTCAAGGTTTGCTTGAAAGGGCAGGTATGTAAGTGGGCATGTCAGAATGTAACAGCTTTCTTTAGTCAAACAGACTGACAAGAGAAATGTTGATCAAGGACTCAAAGGGCCTTTATAAAAAAAAGCAGTAATGGACTCAGAGTTATATAAATTAAGGTAGAACATATCATGTACTCTAGAATCTTGTTACTAAAAATATGGTCCTCAGACTAGCAGCAACTTAAACTCTAAAACAGAACTCCCTAGATCTGAATTTGCTTCTCTTTACCATTTCTATGAAATGAAGTTTATGTGTATGGCACTGGGAATTGAAACCAGGGTACTTTACCATGAACCACATCTCCAGCCCTTTTTATGTTTTATTATTTTTTTATTTTATTTTTTAAAATTTTCATGGACGCAATACCTTTATTTATTTATTTTTATGTGGTGCTGAGGATAAAACCCAGTGCCTCATGTGTGTAAGGCAAGCACTCTACCATTGAGTTACAACCCCAGCCCTTATTTTTCATTTTGAGACAAGGTCCCACTAAGTTGCCCAGGCTGGCTTCAAACTTGCCATCTTCTTGCCTCAGTCTCCTGAGTAACTGGAATTATAGGCATGTATCACCACAGCCAGCTAAAATGCAGATTTTGATTCAGTAGACACAGGTTGGGTCTGAAACTAGGTATTTTTAACAGGCTCTAAGTAATGTCAGTTTGGGTAGAAAGATATAACAATTCTCAACTAAGTCTATATTCCCAAGAGGCAGGAAACATCCTATTGCTCTCATAGTAAAGAAGTTTCTGGACATAAAGGTCTTTAATAAAGCTCAAAAAGCACATTCAAAAGGAAAAACAAAAAAGATTATATTTTCCTAGGAGGCTATTTTTCTACAAGAAAGAAGCTTTAAATGTTAAAGTCAGAACCCTTTTACCATTCTGGAGCAAGATCAAATCTGCAGGATGTGCCATGGGCAGGTTCCTGAAGAGAACAGCAAACATGGGGATACTGTGGTCCCAAGAAAGGAAGGCAGTGATCGCTGAGAAACAGTGAGATGGAAAGATGATGTGAGCATTATAGTCTATTAGAACACCTGTAAAAGAGGGAATCTTAAATGTGACATTAGACTTGCTTAAAATCTATCTGATCTGTAGAAAAGGAGATGCATCAAGTGAGTAAAGAAATGAACAAAACTACCTTTCTCCATCCCGCCTCTCACCTATTCTCAATTTGTTTACCCAGTACCTCCTATGCCTGGCACATAATACATGTTTGTTAAGTGAGGAATACTGTTTCTGTAACCCTGTAATCTTGTACTCAGGATACACTGCTTCTGGTTCCCAGGCTAAAAACCCTCATGGAACCCAAATTATCTAAAGGGAAATTATCCATGCTCCCTTTCTTGCTTCTGGAATTGGAGTGATGGAATGTAGTCTATCTTCTGGACTCAGCTAAGGATCCAGCATTTCCTGAGCCTACTTTATCACTATACCTAAAACAAACATGTTTAGCTTCCATGTCCCCTAGGAGTTTGGAGCAGATCAGAGGTAGAATGTGGAAGTCTGGCCTTCTGAGAAACTTGGAGAGATGGTCACTATGACTACATCCTTTTAGCTTCAACTAGACTGGCACCACCTGATTCATTCAAACTTGTACTTTGAACATTCCTGCCTTGGAATCTTTGCTTATGCCATTCCCTCTAACCAAAATGGCACCCTAAACTTATTCAAAGCAACATATAGATATGTTATTTCTCTGAATTCCTGAGATTCTTACTGTAGTACCACTCATTTAATACTTTATTCAGTATTGCTATTTTCATATGTCTAAAATTCTGGTAGTCCCAATAGGACTATAAGTTTTATGAAGGATAAGACTATAAGCTTTATGAGGGATAGGATATGTCTCTTATCACCAAAAGGGCACCCAAACCTACTTGCTACAGATTGTAGCTGCTTCCTAAATGCTTACTGAGTAATTAAATGAATGATTTCTGTGCTGGGGAATATGGAGTGTTCATAGATGAATTAGACCTAGTTTGCCTTCAAGGATCACCTACTAAGATAATATGTATCAAAAACACATTAAGATTATATTCATAGCAGTAAGTACTGCAATAAATGTTTAATAGGTACCTTCCACTGCCTATAATAGCTTCTTGACCAAACCAAAGTATAGAAAACCAATTATTAAGTTATTTTGTACTTTCTTGGTTAGTTTTCAATGAAATATTTTGTTATTTCATATTTAATAAAATGTAATATTAAAATTATCTTCCTCAATAGATAAAATACATGACTGAAAAAAGCATGAAGTTTAATTAATAAACATACAGTGTCACAGGGAGTAACAAGATATGAGAATTTAACAGTTGGTGACTTCAAGGAGGAAGTACCATTTTAACTATATCTTGAAGAATGAACATTTTTAAATGGTAGGAATTAGAGAAATTAGATGTATTATTACATACTAGGAAGAGGAACTATTACAAGCAATAATAAGAAAATATATGCATTTTTGGGAAAGGTAATAACCAAAATAACTAGGATACTTGGAGAAAGAAATGCCCAATATTAAAAAGTCGCACAACAATAAGGTATGTGTCTATATATAAGTATGTGTGTGTGTACTCGTGGCTCGATGCGCACAAGCATATATGTTTGAAAATTTCTGAAATAGTATGACTTTTACTAAAATATAAATAAATCGATGGAAAAATAGCTTTTTGGTTGTTACATGTTTTTGGTACGGGGGATTGAACCCACTGAGCTACATCCCCAAACTTTTTTTAAAATTTTGAGTCAGGGTCTTGCTAAGTTGCTTAGGGCTTTGCTAAATTGCTGAAGCTGGCCTCAAACTTGCAATCCTCCTGCTTCAGTCGCCCAGGTTGCTGGGATTATAGGTGTGTATCACTGCACCCAGCAAAACAGTTTTAAAAGAGACCTAAAATATATATAGGAATTTACTAGAAAATAAAAGTGGCTTTTCATCGGTAGAGAAAGGACAGTTGTTCAATAAGTGCTACCAGGATAACTGGTTAGCTATTTAGAAAACAAAAGCTGAAGCTTTACCTCATCCCTTAGATTGAAAAAAATTTCAGGGGCTGGGGTTGAAGTTCAGTGTTAGAGCACTTACCTAGTATGTGTAAGGCCCTGGGTTCAAATTCCAGCATCACGAAATTAAAAAAAAAAATAAAAAATTAAATGGATCAAATATTTAAACATTAAAAAGATAAACTCTTTAGTATACCATGAAAAACAAAAAGCTATGAAAAATATGTTTATAATCTCAGAGTGGGAAGGCCTAAGCTTAACATACCAAGAAGTGAAAGAGAAAGGTTGATAAATTTGAGTATACATTTTTTTAAATTATACATAAGCATGCACATACATACACATACACACACAATCATAAACAGAAACAAAAGTATAAAAAGGGAAAATATTTGCAATATCTATCACAAATGGATCAATCTCCTTAATATGCTAATTCCTCTTAAAAATAAATAAGAAAAAGATTATGTCAGGAAAGATACCAAACTAGTGGTTATCTCTCACAAGGGAGACCAACAAGAAAGTATGGAAGGGAAGGCTTTTTTTCTTCCTTCCTCCATACTGTGGATAAAACCTAGGGCCTCATACATGCTAAGCAAGTGCTCTGCCACTGAGCTATATCCCCAGGCTTTTATTTTGAGACAGGGTCTTGCTAAATTGCCCAAGTTGACCTCTAACCTGTGATCCTCTTGCCTCAGCATCCTGGATAGCTGAGATTGCAGGCATGTGCCACTGCCCTCCATGAAAGGAAGGCTTTTAAACTTTTTTATTATACTCTTCTGTATATTTTATAATTAGCTTATATTATATAGCAAAATATTTTAATAAGCTAGGTGACACTTTAGTTTATGCCATTATTTGAGCACATAACTAGAGAAAAAACAGTCCCATTTCTTTCCCCTTACTTTCTCTGAGCACTGAATTTAGAAGGGGCCTTTTGTTGGTCAGCTACACTGGTCCCCCAGAGGACTATTGAAATGTAGCTTAGGGTACTTAGACCAGGCTTACTGTGGAAGTGTGTGGGAAGAACATTTAGCATCTGGCAAGGCAGACCAGGGGGGATTCCTTAGGACAAATGTACTGTTAACAGTCTTTTGTTTAAAGGGGTACCTCTTGGGCTGGGGTTGTGGCTCAGCAGTAGAGCACTCGCCTAGCACATGCGAAGCCCTGGGTTCGATCCTCAGCACCACATAAAAATAAATAAATAAAATAAAGATATTGTGTCAGGGGCTGGGGATGTGGCTCAAGCGGTAGCGCGCTTGCCTGGCATGTGTGCGGCCCGGGTTCGATCCTCAGCACCACATACAAACAAAGATGTTGTGTCCGCCGAAAAAAAAACTAAACTTAAAAGAAAGTTTTAAAAAAATAAATAAAGGGGTACCTCTTGTTTAAATGATTTTGCAAACTGGTTTTTCCCCCAAAACTGAAAACATTCATTGCCATTATACTTTTCTTCTTCAAGTAATTAACTGACAATCAATAAATTTATTTCATTTTTTTGTGCAGTACTCGAGATTGAACCCAGGGACCTGTACAACTGGTTCAACAAAGGCTCAACAACTGAGCTAATCCCCAGCCCTTAACAATTTCTTTAAACCCCATAACAAACTCAAGTGTAAGGGGGCAGAGTGAGAGTAAAACGCAATATCTCAGCACTGAAGATGCAAGCAAGAGAACTTCTGGGTCAAGGACAACTGTCTCAAGAACACTATATTTGTTCTTAGGCTGCCCTGGGTCTGCAAATGACTATCAAGATATCAGTATAACTCCCCTGCAGATAACCTCTTTTTCCAACCTAGATCTCAAGGGCTTTAGCTACTCCCAGGAATTCCTACTACTCTTGGCTTGCTGGGGAAAAGAGCCCAAACAAACTTTTGCATTTTAAAAGAATGCTCTAAGGCTTCTATTATAGCTCAGTTGTAGAGCGCTTGCCTAGCACGTGTGAGGCACTGAGTTTGATCCTCAGCACCACATAAAAATAAATAAATAAAAATAAAGGTATAAAAAATACAATAACATTAAAAAAAAGAATTCTCCAATTTCCACTCTTCATATTTGTATAGGCATTTGGCATCAGCAGCAAGCTTTAAATTTAAACATCACAGATCTCTGTCCTTCAGATGTTTGAAAGCTGAAAGCTATCTTTAAAGATTCAATTAAATGCTGCACTGGGTTGATCCTCAGCACTGAAAACATTAGGATGGGGAGGAGTAAAGAGCCCCAAACTCTGTTCCAAGTTTCAGTGCAAAATGAAAAAAAAGAAACGAATAGACCTAAATGGATAAGCACCAGAGGGGCATATTTTCTAGAGAGAAAATGGCAACTGGTTACAATAGGGGTCTGAGTTTTATAGGGTTTAGTGAGAATGAATCAAAGCAGAATGTGTCAGTCAGAGAGAACAGCTGTAGATACAGCTCTGGTTCAGAGCCAATTGTTGCAGGGAAATGGTGAAAGTCTAGAGTCCCTTGTTTTCCTACTCTCCCTGGGACTCACTGTCCTTCTTTCTCCATTTTTTCCCAAGCGCCACATAAAAATAAATAAATAAAATAAAGGTATTGTGTCCATCTACAAAAAAAAAAAAAAAAAAAAAAAAAAAAAAAAAAAGATTGAAGTCAAAAGGAAGATCTTATTCCTTTAAAACCCAGCCCATGGATATGCTTATGGAGCAGAGCAGCTGTGCTGCTGGCAGAAAGAACATACTGAAAACTCTCATGGTAATTTCCCTTCCCCCATTCAGTCCCACAGAGCCCCATCCAATTATTGCACAAAAAAAGCCTTTTTCTTATAAACTTCTCTTCCTTCTACTTCTGTATCCATGGTGGTTGGAATGAAGCAGCAGTAGTGATGGAATGTACACAGCTTTGCAAATATTCATGAGGAAATGCTTTAACACCCCCACAATTCCCCACTTTCCTAGCACATAAATGCATCAGGGAAAGAAGATACATGGAGAAACTTATAGACCTTTGTAGTTCTATAACTTAAGCATACTTGGAAAGCTTCTCAAAATAGGCAGCAAGATTCAAAAAGTAGGACCTGGGTTGTAATTCAGTTATAGAGCTTGTGCCTAGCATGCACAAAGCCCTGGGTTCCATCCCTAACACCACAAAAACAAGTAAACAAAAACCCTAAAAAAACAATTTAAGAAGGCAGAGTCCTATCTTGTCTGTTATCCATCAGGTCATTAATTGATCATGAATTCCAGATGTGTAGCACTGGAAATATAGGAACAGAGTTCTGTGTGTGTGTGTGTGTGTGTGTGTGTGTGTCTATGAAAGCCTGAATTCTGTAGTCACACAATCAACACAAGTCTGATTGCTGATTCCACCAATCAGTTGTGTGACCTTAAGCATTTGAGCCTGTTCTTATCCCTTAAGTAGAGATAATTATATCTATTTGAAAAAAGCCAAGCCATTGAATCCTAACGGTATCTGCTCCTCTGTGAGCTCTCAAATTCCTCCTCACCTTAATTTCTTCTTTTTGGTGGGTGAGGGTTACCAGAAATTGAACTCAGGGGTACTTGACCACTGAGCCACATCCCCAGTCCATTTTATATTTTATTTAGAGACAGGGTCTCAGTTGAGACCTCGATTTTGCTGAGGCTAGCTTTGAACTCTGGATCCTCCTGCCTCAGCCTCCCAAGCTACTGGGATTACAGGCATGCACCACTGAACCCAGCTTAAATTCTTCTTTGTTTCCCTCTCCTCTTGCTCCTTTTGAGTTTAAATAACTCTTCCACCTTTTTTTTAAACCCTTTCACTAAAGCCTTCATTCATACTCCAATTTCTGTAGATATAAGAGACAGAAGGTACAAAAGAAGTAAGGGTTACAGTCCTGCTCTGTACACTTTCTGGAGGCATAGATAAAATAGATCCACCAAGTTTGATCCACTATAAGATTTTTTAAAACTGTAAAAATAAGTCAGTGACAATTAAATTAATCCTGTGTAAAATATCTCTGTTAAAAAAAAAAAAAAATAGATCACTTTCCTTCATCTTATAACAGTTTAAGTCTCCCAGACTGAAACGCTGCTTCTGTGGCAGCAGTATCTAATCACAGGCTGACCACACTGTAGAACTCATAACAGGCACTCAATACTACCCTATAATACTAAATGGGGAGAGTGAAATTCCTCACCTCAACTGAATGGGGGATAGGTCTGATCTAAAGAACAGGATCTTTCCTTGGGATTCTGTTAGCAGCACATTAACTGACATGCTGGGACCTTTGTGTTGCAGTTCATGGGGTCTACCATTAGAATAAACAGCAGGCATTTCCTTGCAACCTCAAGAACAATTCTGGCAGCTGGGATTGTGGCTCAGTGGTAGTGTGCTTGCCTAGCATGTGTGAGGCACTGGATTTGATTCTCAGCACTGCATATAAATAAATGAGCAAAATAAAAGCCCATCAACTTCTAAGAAAAATATTTTTAAAATAACAACAATTCTGAACTACCAAAAATTCTACAACTACTACTTTTGTATCTTGAGGTTTTTCACCTTTAAAATAAGAAATCTTGGGGCTGGGATTGTGGCTTAGTGTTTCAGTGCTCCAACCAGGTTCGATCCTCAGCACCACATTAAAAAAATAAATAAAGAAAGGTATTGTGTTGTGTCCATCTACACCTAAAAAAATAAATATTGAAAAAAAAATATCTCAAATGGTCTCCAGCATTTTTAATTTTAACAATTTGGAATTCTTTTTTTTTTAATTTATTTTTTTATTTTTTAGTTATCAGCATACACAACATCTTTGTTTGTATGTGGTGCTGAGGATCGAACCCGGGCCGCACGCATGCCAGGCGAGCGTGCTACCGCTTGAGCCACATCCCCAGCCCAACAATTTGGAATTCTAAAGTCAAACTCTTTAGCAACCATATATCAGGATTCAAAAATTCTAAGTGTTCTTTTTTTTTTTTTTGTGGTGCTGGGGATTGAATCCAGGGCCTTGTGCATGAGAGAAAAGCATGCCACCAACTGAGATATATCTCCTGCCCTACATGGTATTCTTCATGTCCTAATTATATAAAATTCTCTGCAATTTAATTGAAATTCTCTATTTTATCCTAATGGAAATGAAGACCAGGTGGTTCTCAAGCACCATAAACTGTAAAACTCATCATGTTCTGTATTTAGGGAGAGTTATTACCTCTCTCTTCTCATCTTTGGACCAACATTACTTCATAAATAACCCTGTGTCAAATGCATGTGAGGTATACTCTACCAATAGAAGCTTTTGTCTTGGTTCCTGCAGTCCAGCCCTTTAATCACTTTCTGGGGTGTGTGATTTCCCTCTGAAACCTCTCCAAGTTCCTGACATCCTCCCTCATGTTTAAGTTCAGACCAATGATAAATTCACCAAAGAATTTGTAACTTTCTCTTTCTCAAGACTCTTGGAGGATAGGCAATGATGTTCTCTGTGTGTTTTTGGGTTTTCAGTGTACTATGGAGACCAAACAAATATAAACACAACAAGCACAATCATCTTTTTTTCTTTTCATTTTTTATAGTAGATGGACATAATACCTTTATTTTGTTTTTACGTGGTGCCTCACAAGTGCTAGGCAAGCACTCTATCAACTGAGCTCAGCCCCAGCCCAAGCACAATCATCTTTAATGATATAACTTTAATTTTGGATTCAGTGGTTATGTGGAAAAATTCTGCTCACTCCCATGATTTTTTTTTTTTTAATAACTGGAAAAGTTCACAAGAGTTTTAGTCAAATAATAGACCTTTTTAACATAAAGATTCCCAGGAGAATAGGAGCAACTGATTTTCACAAAGGGCTGGGTAGCTTTTTGTTCCTGGATATGCTTTTTGTTGACTCAGTCTGAATTTGTTTTGAGCAGTCACAGTCATTTGGTGGGTAAAGCTGAGCTAATGTTCCACATGGAAAGTTTTACACAACTGAACACAATACTCTTGAGCAGAGGACTTCTTCTCCAACAGATGTTCCTCACCAGGAAAAAGGGTAGTTAGTTTCATTTTCCAAGTAGAACATGCTTCTCCCAGAAGGTATCATATCCAGATTCAGGGAAGAGATTTTCAAATCAAGTTCAACTGTTGCTTCTCTTGTTTTATGATAATGTTTTTTACAACAGAGATTTAAAAAAAAAAAAAAAAGCCAAAGAACTCAAGAATTAAGTATCTATTAGGAAGTTACTGGGATGGACACTTTACATAATTATTTCATTTCCTCCTCATGATAACTCTGAGGCATGTATTACTATCACTAATGATACTAGGACGCAAAGAGGTTAGGTAACTTGTTCATCGTAAACCAGCTTAATAAGTAGCTGCACCTGAATTCAAATCCAGGTGTAACCTCTGTCTTTAATATAGATGAAGTCAGATAAAATATAGGTCAAATTAAAAAAAAAAAAGCTTTGGCTATTTCCAAATACTAATAAAGAGTAGAAACACAATTTAGACCAATGAAGACTTGCCTTAAGAATGGGAAGCTGAGACAGTGGCGCATGCCTATAATCCCAGCATCTCAGGAGGCTGAGACAGGAGGATCCCGAGTTCAATGGCGAGGCACTAAGCAACTCAGTGAGACACTGCCTCTAAATAAAATACAAAACAGGGCTGCAGATGTGACTTAGTGATCAAGTGCCCCAGAGTTCCCAAAAAAACAAACAAACACAACAAAACAAAAAGAAGAATGGAAAGCTGGTGATATCAGGGTCTTGGGGTGATAGACAAGACAGGTATATGATCCCATTCCATTGTCCATTCACTTTAGTCCCATAGTCTATCTGTCTCTCCCTCCCAACATTTCATCTCTTCCTTTTCCCATATATTCTCTCTTTTCTTTTTCCTTTATGTACTTGGCATAGTGAAGAAGATGAACTTTGAAGAGGATGAATCAACATTGCATGATTGTTCTATGTTCAAAGCCACTTGTATTTGATCTCTATTGCACTAGAGATCAAACCCAAGGTCTTGCACACACTAGCCAAGCTGAGCTACATCCCCAGTCCTTTAAAAAATTTTTTTTAATATTTATTTTTTAGTTTTCGGCAGACACAACATCTTTGTTTGTATGTGGTACTGAGGATCGAATTCGGGCTGCACACATGCCAGGCGAGTGCACTACCACTTGAGCCACATCCCCAGCCCCACTTTTAAAAATTTTTATTTTGAGGGCTGGGATTCTGGCTTAGCGGTAGAGCGCTCGCCTAGCACGGGTGGGACCCAGGTTCGATCCTCAGCACCACATAAAAATAAAGGTATTGTGTTGAGTCCATCTACACCTGAAAAAATAAATATTTAAAAAAAATAAAATAAAACAACATTTTAAATTTTTTTTTTTATTTTGAGACAGGATCTTACTAAGTTTCCTCAGGCTGGCCTCAGATTTGTGATACTCCTGCATTAGCCTCCTGAGTAGCAGGGATTACAAATGAGCTCCACCACACCCGGATTTACTTCTTATTGTGTGACTTGGGTTGGTCATATAACAACTCTAAACCTAAATTTCCTCAATTATTAAAAAGGGGGGGCATAAAATCCTCTACTCTTTAGGAAGTTAAAGTGATTAAATCAGATAATACGTGTAAGGAGATGACCAGGTCACAAGTAGGCTAAGTGGGATTTTTTTTTTTTTTTTTTTGGTCAAGTGACTAAAGTTAAACATTGGCGAGGCTTAGTGGAAATTATAACAATTTAGAGTTGGATAATCCTTTATTTTTTAGCTGCACTTACTGTCTATGTGACTTCGGGCAAATTTTGTTGCCTTTCTGTGACTCAATTTCCTATTCTATAATGGAGTAAGTAATACAAATTTAACTGAATGTAAAAGATGTGATAAACATTTAAATTACATTTGGTCATCAATGGCATTTTTACAAAAGCCTCTTAGCAGAACTTTTGAGTATCTGATAATTTACTGTTCAATAGTTATTGACATCTAATCTATTTACTCAGGTATGTTAGCACCAAGGGCTGGAAGTGACAAAGCACTACAGAATTTAAACCTTTAATGTATCTTCTGAGGCTATGAAATAAATGCACAAAGAGGGAAGTAGAATAATATAAAGCAATGAAAAGACCACCATAAGGAAGCATGGATCCAGTCTTCCTTGGGCATTAATTGCCCATATAGCTCCATGTAATTTATATAGCTACAGTGATAAATTGGGGGGATTGGCCTAGAATATTAAGCAATGTCTGGAGATCTTTTTTTTGCATGGGGTGCGGTGGGGGGATACCAGGGATTGAACCTAGGGGTGCTTAACCACTGAGCCACATCCCTAACTATATTTATTTATTTGTTTTAATATCTTTATTTTCTTTTATGTGGTGCTGAGGATTGAACCCAGTGCCTCACGCATGCTAGGAGAGCGCCACAACCTCTGAGCCACAACCCCAGCCCTATTTTTTCATTTTGAGACAGTGTTTCACTAAGTTTCTTAGGCCCTCTCTAAATTGCTGAGGCTGGCTTTGAACTTGCAAACCTCCTGCCTCAGCCTCCCGAGTTGCTGGGATTACAGGTGTGCACCACCATGCCCAGTTGGAGATGTTTCTCTCTCTCTTTTTTTTTTTTTAATATATTTTTAGTTGTAGATGGACACAATATCTTTATTTTTATTTTTTTATTTTTATGTGGTGTTGAAGATCGAACCCAAGGCCTCATGCATGCAAGGCAAGAGCTCTACCACTGAGCTACAACCCCAGCCCAGTTGCAGATGTTTCTGATTGTCACTTTTGAAGGACTGCTACTGGCATCTAGTGAGTAGAGATCAGGAATGCCACTAAATATTCTGCAGTGCACAGGACAGATTCTCACAACAAAGAATTGTTTGGTCAAAATGTCAATAATCTGGGGCTGGGGCTGTAACAGCTCAGTGGTAGAGCACCTGCCTTGCACATGTGAGGTACTGGGTTCAATCCTCAGTACCACATAAAAATAAATAAAGATATTATACCACCTACAAACTAAAAAAAAAAAAAAAAAAAGATATTAAAAAAAAAGTCCACTAGTCCTGAGCTTGAGAAACCCTGGCAAAAATGACTACTAAATTCCCTTCAATCTCTAAAAAAACTAAGGACTATGATAAGGCAGCACCAACACTGAATAGATGACATTCTTGTCAACATCTGTATGTGAATGGTTCCTTATAATGTTGCCTAAAATCTCCCCAAGGCTAGAAATTTGGATATTCCCTCATATCCATTGGATATTTCCTTCAGATATTTGGATATCTTAAATCCATGCTACATTTCTAAAGGTGTTGACAGTCCTTCTTTTACACAAAGAAGAAACCCAGGGATGAAAAAAGCATTGGCTGCCAGGGACTTTGGTCCCTCACTTTTGCAGTTGGAATCAGGGCTTCCAAATCCATAAGAGTTCATTTGGGTGAGTAAATGATTTAAATAAGTCTGAATCAAAGTCAGAAAATGATGTGATACACACAACAGCAGAAACAAACCTCAAATACATCATGCTAAGTGAAAGAAGCCTAACTTAAATAACTACATACTACATGAGTCCATTTACTTGATATTCTGGAACATACAAAACTGGAGAGTCAGGAAAAAGCATAGTTGATAGGGGCTGGGGGCAGAAAAGATAAGACTACAAAGGGGCATGAAGGAATCCCTGAGATGATGGACTGTTTAACATACTGATTGTAGTGCAGGTTACATACTTGTGTTTATCAAAACTCGTAGTTGTATGCTATACACTAAAAAGGTGAATTTTATTGTATATATCACAAAATGTGACCACAAATCCTGTAGAGAGGAGGAGCTAGATAATGTCTAAGTTCTTTTCTTTCCAAGTCCTACTACTTTATGACATTCTGCCTCTTCTACCCCTGGTGGTTTTAAAGCCACAGTAATTAGGGTAATTAACCTCAGTAATTAACTCTGGGCTCTGATTTCTATGTGAAAGCAATGAGATCTCCTGACTGAATCATGTGGATATGAGTCCTGCCACCATTCTGGGGCTGCTGGCCGTACTCCAACCTGTGACAGAGGTTCCCTTCCTTCTTTCTCCTATCCTGATTCCTCTTAGGACCAGTGAGGGACTCGATAATTAATAAACAAACCAGAATAAACCTCAGGAGACACTGGTTTTATCTCTCTGCACAGGCTTCCTGTCTGGATTCCATTTGATCTTTCCATTAACTTTAAAATCAGGCAATAGAAGAATCATTTAGGAATTTTCCTCCTCCATGGTCTTTTGGGCTTCCACTAGATACTTACACATGTAAGCCATGTAAATGTAAATTAAGCCTCACACAAAATACATATCCAAGCTTGTTGACACTAATATACTTATATATGTTTTGTTTTAACACATACACATGCTCCAAGATTACCAATTTATCACATTTTACATAAATACCTAATTATTCTTATGTATGTACATTAAGGCCATAGGTGTGCCATGGCTAGGGAGCTCTGAAACAGCTATCAGAATGTTATTTTCTGCTAAGAGACTATTCATTATTTTTTTGCCACAAATACAGTCACAGTGGTGGACTGATGTAGGTGTGGTGAACTGATACATCTCTTACTGAGTCAATTCCTTTCCTGGCTCTTCTTGGAAGTTTTCAATGGAAAAGTTACAAATATCAGTAACCAGATATCTTATCCATATTGAATGCTGGGATAAAAATCAAGAACTAAAACTGGCAATGGCGGTAGTAGTGGGCTCCCCAGTGGCATGCCAGTGTCTCCCAGGCACCATGGCTAGTGGCAGTGCTGGGAAGCCCACTGGTGAGCTAGCTTCTTTGGCTCCTGTGAGCATGGTAGGTGGGGCCAGCTTGCAGCTGCAGAAGATGCTGCTTTTCGGCTGCGACCACTGCAAGGGCAAGATGTGGCTAGTGGCTGACCTGCTGTTGCTGTTGAACAAGGCTTAGTAGGTGCTCTTCAAGGGACTTTGCACCGTCACAAGAGGAGGCTGGGCACCACCAGGACACCATCAACGCTCACCAAGGCTCTCTCCACTCTCACTCACGATGATGTTCAGAGTCAGCCTTACCCGGGCCTCTTTGGAGAGGCCAGGAGCAGTCTAGCGGAACTGGGTGACCTGATGGTGTTGCTGACCTAGTGCTCAGCCCAGGCTGCTTATCTGGCTGCAGTGGCCACATTAGGCATGCAACCTGTACATCCAAGCCTGGTGGACACTACACACTGCTGCCAAAAGTTGGAGCAGAGCTGCACGGTGCTACCAGCCTCTCCACTGACCAATATGACTCCAAAGCTGCTGCTGGCAGTGTCAGGGCCTATTGTGCAACCTCAAATTCCTGACAGACACATGTGCCCGGGGCCAGTGACAAGTCACTGGAGTGGTTTTGGCAGAAGCAGTTCAAGCTGGGGGTCAAGTGCATGAGTACGAGTGCATTGGCGCTGCTGGCCTGTGTATGGGTAAAGGTGGTACCCAGTGAACTGGCAAGCAGCCAGTGCTCACTCTTCATCGGGCCCCTGGTATGCACTGTGAGTGTGCTGGTAGATTTTACCACTGAGCCGCAGTTCCTGGGTCGTGTGGCAGCTGTGAGTGCTGAGGGCAAGGTGATGCAGACCTTTGCCCTGGGTGGTGTCATGACCACGGGGTTGGCCTGCATGCTTCTGACCCAGTGCCTTAGGGATCTGTTGCAGCACCCTGAAAGGGGCGCCAATATGTTGGACCACAGAAGAGGCTAAGGAACAGAGCCTGTGCAGTATCTAAAGACTACTGTCCTACTGTCTCAGGTTTTAAGATAGAGGTCTCTTAAAGTATTTTACCACCAGTGAATTCCAATTCTGTGAATTAGCAATCCCACTCCATTGCCCTTCTTCTACCCCCAGGCTAAAGGAAGATTTATTCTATGCCCCTCTCCATTTATACCAAAAACAGATAGGTGACCCCTCCCCCACACATTAAATGCCCAAAAGGAATCTTCCAGAAGTCAGGGCCAGGCACACAACTCACATGCACGAAAGAGTGTCAAACAGCCCACATAGGAGTGGGGAATAAAAAATGGGTAATCTGCTGGCTGTAGTTTTACTCCCATACCTCACCCGTCTGTCAACTGAATTTTATTATTAATTGGGCAGGAAAAAGGTCAGGGTTCATTTCTTCTTTTTTATTTTAATAAAAAATAAATGCCCTTAGATATGGATGTAGCTATCTTTTTTTGTATGTTGTTATTTTTTTAAGCAGTCGTGTTGAATTAGGAGTATACTTGGTGTGGAAAGAGTATGATTTTGCCATGTGATTTGCAAATGGGAGGAAAGCAAAAATGAGCATGTTTCATTTAATTATTTATTTTTTTGTGGTGCTGGGGATTGAACCCAGGGCCTTGTGCATGCAAGGCAAGCACTCTACCGACTGAGCTATATCCCCAGCCCCAGTGTGTTTTATTTTTTAACTTACACCATAGAGTGATTTTTTTCCCCCCAATGTCAACTTTTTACCTTGCATGTACTGGAATATTTATTTCATCTATTAAAATGTTCTGTTTCTTTTAAAAAAAAAAAAATTCAAGGGCCATAAGACAAGTGTGAACCTGCCAGTGTCCTCAAGGTCTAAAGGACAGAGAAAACCTGGTAGGGGTTAGGTAATGTCTACAGTTTACTTTTCTGCTGAGTATTTACAGCAAACACATTGATACAAAGGCAAGGTGCTCATATTATAACAGAAGGGGCCCAAAGAGACAACAAATCCCATAGTGGGCATAGGGTCTTTTTCTATAGGCTCTCCATAGAAGGGAAGAATGGAGAAATTACACTTCCATGATTTAGAACTATCCAGTCATTATTAGCAGTTTGCATTAGCTGAAAATCAGTACTATTTCCCTTGAGTAATTCAGACTTGATAATATTGTTCCATTGGCATAATTATAAAAAGTTTCACAAAAGACAAATACTTGGTAGAAAACAGACTCTGACTTTTTATTCAAAGGTAATAGTTGTACAGGTCTCCCCTCAAATTATTACCAATGGTACTTACTAAGAATATATTCCTATAGTGTTTTTTCTTTAGTATATATAATTATACGAAACCATACAAACATAAATGTTGTCTTTTTAAATTTTAGGGATAGACTTTCACAGTGTTCCCTATGGCTGTTGTCTATAGTCATAGAATTGAAAGAGGAAAGGCTTGCTGATCAACATGGGGACTGAAAGGAGGCCTTTAACAGTGCTCAAAGCAGTAGCATGTTGCATCTTCCCAGAAACAAAAATGTCCTGTAGACCCACTGCCAGGCTTCCAATTATCTTAGAAAACTGAGAGAGCCAAGAACTATGAGGTACATGAAGAGTGACTAAAAGCTCAGCTGGCAAAGATTTGGCTAGTCCTCCCAATCCTCAGGCAATAGATCAACAGGATTTGCCTCCTACATACCTAGCAGGCTCAAAAACTAGCAGTCTAGCCATTTTCCACTCTACCTAGGAGCATAAGTATAATCCTAAGGCTCAAAGATGATACTAGCTTCTTAGATTCTTCAGCCCTTCTACTGCACACAAGTCAAGGCCATGTTTGAGGTGAGTTCCATTCACTTATCATAGGATCAAACACCCTCTGAGCTAACTAATATCCACTTAAATCTTGCTGAGGCCCAAGCCTAAAAAGATAAAAGCCAGTTTCCATGTCCTGATCAAGTAGTCTTTTCCCACTTCCTGTGCTCCTTCTGGACCTGATGCCTCTTACCACCATTTCTCAGCCCAAAACACCATTAGTTTCTGACCAAAGTGAAAAATAGCCAGGTCCCATATTCTATGCTAATTTACTACATCTAGTTATGAAGAATTGAGAAGACATACAATGAGATTTCTGCATTTGAAATAAGTTTCTTTTATTAACACTACCATAGAAATGATTACTTGACAAGGTTAATGGTTTTAGTATGTTTGCTTTAAGCAGTGCTGGGGATCACATCCAGAGCATCTATGCTAGGCAAGCAGTCTATCACTGAACCACAATTCAAGGCCATAAATGGTCTTTTGATGTACTGGAGCTTTTTCCTTTTGAAAATTCATCAGTTTGTATTAAAATTTAAAGTACCATTACAATACTTACAATTGGCGCAATTATGCCATAAGGACTATGACAAATATCTTTATAATAAACATTTTAAAAGAGAAGGACTAAAGAAAGGAAAGTGACAAATGACATTACCACATCCTGAGATGCATACTGAGGGTCTTCTGGGTTAACTGACCAGTAGCAATAATCAAAGCTGAATGCCACAACCTTCTCCCGGGAGTCTCCAAAGCTATCTGGTCGATCATCCACCTAAAATCAAACATAGAATCCAATGTCTTCTTTACTATAATATCAGACACAGGCCAGTAGCACTTGATCACTCCATACTATAACTAAAGAGACCTGGACTGGTCACAGAATGTTTATGAAACCTAGTATCAAAAGAAAAAAATGTAACAGGGCTGAGGGATATAGCTCAGTTGGTAGAGTGCTTGCCTCACATGCACAAGGCCCTGGGTTCAATCTCCAGCACCACAAAAAAAAAAAAAAAAAAAAGGTAACTTTTATCTTCACTTTAATAGGTACAAATAAAGTCCCACAGAACTAAATCAATGTATCATTCTATCATGTGTCTGTTTTCATTAGTAACAACCATAGGAGATACAGGACAGCTTGAGAGAGAAAGTCTCTCCCTCTCCAGGCATCTTCATCACTATCTATGTATCTTCTGTAGAGTAGACTGACAGCACACGAATAGTAAGTAGTTCTGCCTCTAGACCTGGCAGACTGCACCAAGCTGGAGCTTTTACTGAAGTTCCTGGGTACTCACCCCCCAGTGAATTAGAAACCATGTTGGACAGAAGATTTAGGAACAATCCAACTGCCCAAGGAAGACCCAAAGTTGGAACTGCACTGAATTCTGAGTACTCTGCGGAGAATGCATTACTCACAGAAGTACCTTGTGTTAATATTTAAAATTCAGACTCTGAACAGGGAAAGAACCTAGTCATCAAAAACCATAGAAGCATCCCTGAATGCAGTGTTTCATGCCTGTAAACCCAGAAACTTGGGAGACTGAGGTGAAGAATTGCAAGTTTAAGGCCAGCCTGGACAATGTAGTGAGACCTGTCTCAAAATAAAAATAAAAACTGCTGGGGATCGCCAGTACTTTAAAAAAAAACAAACAAACAAAAAAACAAGAACAACAACAACAACAACAAAAAACTGCAGAAGAATGAGGTTATCAGAATGAGTAAGACATTGTTAGTGGACAACTGACCTTAGGGAAATAAGCAGCCAGGGATGTATTTAGAGGGAAGATTAAAGTTTGATCTTGGATGAGATTTATTCTTAAGAACCAAAAATATGGGCTGGGGATGTGGCTCAAGCAGTAGCGCACTCGCCTGGCGTGTGTGCGGCCCGGGTTCGATCCTCAGCACCACATACAAAGATGT
Organism: Callospermophilus lateralis; assembly: GCF_048772815.1. Classification (NCBI taxonomy): domain Eukaryota; kingdom Metazoa; phylum Chordata; class Mammalia; order Rodentia; family Sciuridae; genus Callospermophilus; species Callospermophilus lateralis. The sequence continues at coordinate 89,153,586 of NC_135307.1, read as the reverse complement.
TGTGTCCGCCGATAACTAAAAAATAAATATTAAAACTCTCTCTCTCTCTCTCCCTCTCTCTTTAAAAAAAAAAAAAAGAAAAAGAACCAAAAATATGAGATCTTAGAACAAAACAGCTGAAGTGATTAAGCAATAGAGATATAAATAAGAGACAGCAAAGAATAAAATAAAAGGATCTTTATTTCCAGGGAGCTCATTTTGAAAGTCTGACAGTCCCATTCTCTTTCAGTGGGGAGTTATTGAAAAAGAAAACAGATCACATCACAGAAATGACTGAAGTGGGCATGGTTCTAAAGCCTGGGGTCCAGATAATCCTCACAATTGCCACTCAATGTCCTCAGCTCTTAGGAGTGCTGGCTTCCACTTGCAAGCTGATTATGCTAGTACTCACATGGTTGAGTACTACCATAATGCACTGTCTCTCTCCACTCCTCAAAGTTCACAAAGGGAAGAACCCTTCCATTACCTGCTAGTCTGATAAATAGTGGAAAGGATGGAGGAAATTAACTCTAGGAATGGGTAAGGCAGGGGAAGGAAATTTTCCATATCTGACCAATTGTGACTCAAAGTTTAGTCAGATCTGTGAAAGAAAACCTGTAACAAGACTCAGGGTTGTGAATGACTCCCTTCTGGGATCTGAAGGCTATTACTTGGATCTCAGTATGGCAAAAGTAAATCTTGCATTATCAGGTACGTTCTAAAATCCCTAATAATGTCTCTTGATAAAATGATATCAGTTGAGAGGCTTGGGACAAAGTCTGACAGGTGTGGTGGTGTACACTTGTAATCCCAGAGGCTTGGGAGGCAGAGCAGGAGGATCATGAGTTCAAAGCCAGCCTCAGCAAAAAACGAGGCGCTAAGCAACTCAGTGAGACCCTGTCTTTTAATAAATAAAATACAAAATAGGGCTGGGGATGTGGCTCAGTGGTAGAGTGTCCTTGAGTTCAATCCCTAGTACCCACCACCCCACCCCACCTGCCAAAAACAACTCTGATGGTCAGATGAGTTAAATAGACATACAGATTGCCCTGGCATGATTTAAGATAGTCACAGCCTCCATAACATCCTCAGTGTTTATTTTCAAAGCAGTTACCAGTTCCCAAAATAGTTGCATCAAATGTATACATATATACATATACATACATATACATACACATACATACACACACACACATTTTTTTTTTCCCCTGCCAGTACTTGGGATTGAAAGCAGGGCCTTACACATGCCAGGCAAGTGCTCCACCATGTAGCTACATCCCAGTCCTTTTTATTTATTTTTTAAGTTTTGAGACTGAGTCTTCCTAAGTTGCCCAGGCTAGCCTAGAACTTGCACTTCTCCTGCTTCAGCCTCCTGAGTAGCTAGGTTTACAAGCATGCACCCACCATGCCCACCTCTATTCGCTATGTGATAGAACTTAGGCTGTAGTAGCCCACATCCCCTGGCTTTTTTGACTTATTTTAAAATTTGCTTTATGACTGGTCCAGGGTCTTCTTACAATTTTCCTTATATGATCCTCTCTCCCCCTTCTACATACATTCACATATACATTTTCACCCCAGAAGTCCCTGTAATAATTTTAAGAACTCAGTGGAAAGCAAATGGAAAATAATTTCAGGTTTACCTTTAAATTCCTGATCTTTGCTACTTTGTCATCAACTTCCACAATGATTCTTCCCCCTTCTTTGGTCTCCCTGGAAACAAGAACCAAAACCATATGAGAATAAACATTACTTTAAAAAAAAAAATCATAGAGAAGCTCAGATCAGCACTAGGGGGACAAAATGTTTCCCTATTGCTATAGCCATAAGTCAAGTACCTGTCTCCATATAAAAGCTATAAGCATCATATCAAGCATCACAGCATGCTTCTCTAGATCATTACAGTTTCATTCTGGAACAGCTAATAGTCACGACTTATTGCACATACCTATATGTGCAAGGTACTATATTAGGTGCACGATTTATTGTACTTCATCTTATTTATCCTCATACTCTTCTGATAAAAGTTAACATATTTTCACCTTTACAGATGAAACACTTAAAGCTTGGAGAAAATTACATTACTTGTCCAAGGTCACACAACCAGCCAGGGTAGAACTAGGATTTAAATCCAAATTTGTCTGAACACAAAGCCTGAGCTTTTAACTATAGCTTGGAAATCAGGCTTGGAAATCTTAGAAAGTATTCTTAGCCCAGCACACAACAGGGTATAATCTTTTATCTTCTCTGGGATTTGAGCAGGGGTATGAAAAAGGTATTGGAGTCTTCTCTGGTGAGATACTGAGACATTTTTCCCAAATCCTTTCCTTAAATCTTCTTATAGCAGAATGAGAGCCAAAATCCTTAAAAATCTTTCTATGTTGCAGTTACGTGGTAACACTGCTAACACTAACTCTTGTTTATTCCTTATGGTTAAAGGTTGTGAACAGGAATAAGCCATAGGCTGCCTACATCAAATTATGGGGGATTAAGAGAAGGCCTACTTAATTCAAATTTGTGAATTAAGGGGGGCAGGAATAACAAATTACATTATAACAAGATTGCCAGGTGGCTTTTACGTATACTATAATTTGGTAACTACTGCCCTAAAAAGGAACAGAACAAAATTGTTGTCACTTGATATTTATTCCTTTGAAAAACTTAAAAAAAAAAAAAAACCAAACAGCTAAGTACAGGATACAGATGAATAAAAATAGTCACTAAAACTCATAGAGCCAACACTTTATTAGACACTTAAATGAGCCAGGTTCTAAATATTTTTAATGTATTCTTTTAATTTTCATAAAAAATATGAAGTAGTTCTCCCTATTTTATAGTTTAAAAGAAAAAAAACAGAAAAGCTATTCACTGTATGAGAAGTTATTTTTCACAGGTCAGGATGGACTGCTGCAGAGTCTACAGAATTGGCAGAACCATTCAATACTGAATGGTTTTAGATTGAAAAATGAAAGTAAGTCACAATGACAAAGATAATTTCTGATTATGGGAAACAACTGTGTGGTAAAGGGGATGACAACAAAATCATTTCCTATGTTATTTTATTCAGGGTTCGTTATCTGGTCCTGCTAAAAAGCACTTGAGAAAGAGGTATAACTTCCTTGTAATCTCAGGAAGCAGCAATGTGGTTTAGTGAATCAAATCTTCGCTGTGTTTGCTTTTAGACCTTAAACAAGATTATTTCCTTATCTAGAAAAACAAAAAATGTAAACTTGGGTCAGATGATCTCCAGAATTTCTTCCCAAGTACAACATAAGATCCAATGACTTTGTTAACTGAATCTGTTAACTTCCACTGTCTTCATCAAGGCTGTTCTCCATGTGGGGAATATGCTGATTGTATGGTTTATTTCACCCTTCAAATAAGTCCTTGGCACAGATTCAGTTAACACCTTGGGGCACATCTATCATCTCTGTAGGATTCTGTGGGAAGAGGAGAGTCATTTAGATTCTTAGTTGGGATTGAATTGGATTTTTCTGTATCTGTGCCTGAATCTGTGGTCCTGAAACTCCAGCCTGCTACAATCTACTCCCACCTGAAGGTCAACAGTCTCGGCATTCTACCACTTACTCTCAAAGCACTTCACTTGAGCTAAAAGTAAGTAAGTTTTTGTCCTCTTCTTTCCACTTTTGTTGGATGAGATAAAGTTATTCTCTATCATGGCTGTAAATAATGACAACCCAATTTCAACATCATTTTCTTAATCTAATCCATGGTATTTAAAATTCCTAATTCCTAAAGAACTAAGAAGTTACTACTAGGAGTGGTCAATGTTGTTACCCTGAGAATCCTAAAAGAACAGTTTTGAAAAAAGAGGATTTTTACCAGAGGCTATCTCCAGGACAGCAGCTACACCTATGAATTCCTAGTTTTAAATCACATCCAGTTATGCAGAAGGCAGATGTCATAAGCCATTTACCAACCAAAACACAGCAGTTTAGGTACCTGCTGCTTTTCTTTCTTCATAGTACCTCTTTTGCCTTCTTCCTATTCTCTTTTCTCTCTCCTTCCTGCTTCTCATTGCTCTTATAATTATTCTGTCAATTACAAGACTTCAAAGTCAATCACCTTTATATGAAACCAATGTAATTAACCAATTGCACCAAATTTTGTTTTGGGAGACAATGTCTTTCTTTTTGTTTTGCAGGGCTGGAGATTGAATCCAGTACCTTGTACATGCTAGCCAACCACTCTACCATTAAGCTATATGCCCAGCCTAAGATAATGCCTTTTTTGCCTTTTCTATGCAATTATCAAGTCATCTTATGTCCTTGAAAATTTTAAATTTCTCAAATAATTCCAATATGTGCCTCTGGTTCCCAACCACACTCTGCCAATTTTATTGCCTATCACTTACCTCCCTCCATGCCAACCCTCTCTCAACCAAAACTAATCTGTTTCCAATAGCCTAAATATTTTTCTTTTGGTGTTCTTACTCTTTCAGAGGGCCCTCTGCACTTTCTCTACCTGTCAGTAAACTAAAAGATCTTTAAAAAACAGTTTGAGGGGCTGGGATTGTGACTCAGTGGTACAGCGCTTGCCTAGCACATGTGAGGCACTGGGTTCGATCCTCAGTACCACATAAAAATAAAATAACAATATTGTGTTCACCTACAACTAAAAATATATTAAAATAAATAGATAAAACAAAATTTAAAAAAAAAAAACAGTTCGAACACCAACTCTTCTTCAAAGTCTTACCTTACTCTCCAAATATATGAGTAAAAAAAAAATAATGGAAAAGAGAAGAAAATATGTGGCTGGATTCAGGAAGCCTCAAAGGCTTAAAGTTGCAAGATCAGGTTCATCCCTGAGGAGCTAGGGATGTGGAAGAAAAAGATTAGAGTAACTTCCTTTACTTCAATTCTGTCTTTGATCAGGTCAGCTGTTGAGCGCAAATTAAAACCACCATCTCTCTGGGCCTCAATTTGCCTCTCAGGTTCTCACAGAGGAAAACCATGTACACCCTTTTGTCTCAGTCCTCTAGGGTTACTTCAAGAAGAGTGACAGACGGCCCACCTCTCCAAATCCTTCACAACCTGTAGAATGAGAAAGGCCCAATCCCGTGCATCAAGACTTGAGCCATGGTCCCTAGAAACTCCAAGCTGGCAGGACGCCAGGACAGTGCGCACACAACGCGCCGCCCGGGAACTGCTATCCTCGAGGTCACGACAAGAAATTTCGACTCCAGGCCTGTTTCGCCAAGCCTTTACGGCTTCCGGACCCTGGGTCCCTGGGTCACTTTGTGTTTTATTTCCCGCGCCAGAGAAGTGGGGCCCTTGCGCTCCTCTGAGTTCTCTTGACGCCTCAGGCGCCCCCTCCTGCCCAGACTCACCGCTTGTTGAGGGGCCGGACCCTCACGGCCACCTGCACAGTCGCCATCCTTCGGTTTCAACTCAATCCCCGGAGGTCAGTCCAGTCTAGGCATCCCTAGCCCAGCCTAGCCAGGGCCAAGCCCAGCCCCACCCCCAGCCGACCCCGCCCGCCCCACGCGCCTCTCGGGACACCCACGCCCAAATCCGCGCCACTGCCCGAGAGGCGGCGCCGCTGAGCCTTAGCCAATCCGGAGCCAGGTAGGCAAGCTCGGCCCCGCCCCTCCTCCTCTACGCCCCCCCCTTCCCCCGCGCCGCGGCAGCTGGCTAGAGGTGTCCGCAGAGTTCAGGCCTGACCCTGCGGCGCGGAGGCCTTTGTTCTCGGACTTGGAGATCGTGCTATATAAGTAAACCCATTAAATTTTGATTAATGTTCAAACATTTATAATTTGCCAAGCATTTTTATTCGTTGTGCTGGCCTGATATGTCAATGCTGCGGCAAAAAAGAAACGGGCAGAAACTGCTTTCCAGCAAGGAGTATTCGGAGTATGAAGAGGAGTTTGAGTGCTGAGGAGCTCCATTGTACCAGAACTTCAAGGCCACCTTGGCAGTGTTTGTAGTAGTAGAGGAAATTCCGTCTTATCAGAATTGGTTTACTAATTTATCCAAGAAATACTATTGCATAGCTACAAAGTGTCGAGCACTGATTTAAAGCCCAGACAGTGACGAACAAAACAATGTACCTGCCTTCTTGGAAATTACAATCTGCAGGGAAGGAAAAGGGGACAAACACCTAATATATAACATATAAATATATAAATAGTTCTGTTTAGTGCAGTGAAAAAAAAAAAGGCGGGCAGGGAGGGAAACCAGGCGCGATGACCCACGCTAGTAATCTCAGGCATTCTGAGGGATGACGCAAGAGGATCACAAACTCCAGGCTAGCCTTGTTCATCAACTTAGGAAAAAAAAATTTTTTAATTTTTAAAAAGGCGGGGTTGGGGGGGGCTGTGCACGTATCTCTGTGGTATAGCGCCCCCACCGGGTTCAATCTCCAGTAAGCAAAAATAAACAAAAGAAAACATAGTAAATAGCCTTCGTGTATGTGAAGGGTGAAAAGTGCTGTTTTGCACAGCATCTTCCAGAAAGCCTTCACTGATAAGAGGACATTTGAATAAATCTGAAGAAAACGAGAAAGGAAGTCATGCAGATACTCAATTGTTCAATTGTTTAACAAATATGTCCTAAGTAAGCTCCTATCAGAGTAGGCTTGGGGCAAAGAAGTGAAGAAAATAGGCAAAACTTCTAGGCTCATTGGAGCTGGGATAGAGAGACTGATGATAAGCAATTTAACTAAAATGTATATCAGATTAGCTAATAATAAAAAATAAATCAGGACGGGGAGTAGAAAAGGGCCATGAAACTTCAGATAATATGACCAGGGAAGACTTCAGTGACACCTAAGAAAAATATTAAGTATATAAAAGAAGAGTTGGGCTATTGTCTGGAAGAAGGGCAGACACAAGGACAGGCCTGAGCTTAGAGACAGACTAAAACCTTAAAACCAATAGGAAGAAAGCCAGGGCAGGTAGAATAGAGTGAGAGGTGGAAAATCATGGAAGTATCATGAAAGCATGGTAGTCTGGATTTTTTTTCTTAATGAGCTGGGAAACCATAAGAAAGTTTTGAGGAAAAGAGCAAAATGATTTGGTTTATATATTTAAAGAATTACTCTGACTGCTGTTTTGAGACTAGCCTGAGAAGTAAGGGTAGAAGCCCAGAGAGACCAGTTAGGTGGCTATTTTAGTACTCTAGCAGTAGAACATGAGTCATGTTAGTCCCCTTTTTCTCATCTATCTAGAATAAGGTACTGGGATAACTGGTTTAAAATTCAAACTCACTTGGAACCCTGGTATCCTAGATGGCTTTTCTACTCACTGTGCTTTGCAGTAAAAAGAATTGACACATTAATATTTCTATTTTCAGCCTGGAGAACTTGATTTCAACAGTAGTCTGTATTTTAAAACATTATTTTACTCATATATATGTACCTTCAATATAACCACAATACCATTATCACACCCAAGTACATCAGTTCCTTAATGCCATCAAATATTCCATTTAGGTTTATCTTGTAAATCTCTCTTATTTAATAATATTTGTTTTTTAGTAGTTGGACACAATACCTTTATTTTATTTATTTTTATGTGGTGCTGAGGATCGAACACAGGCTCAACGGTAGAGCTGAGCCACAACCCCAGCCCCTAAATCTGTCTTTTTAAAACAGTCTCTTGTTTGAATAAGTTTCCAAATAAAACTTGGTTTTTGAATCTTTTAATCAGAAAGAAGTCAGGTCCTAGTGAACTTGAAATTTTGGTACTCCAATATACTGCGGGCAATTTCAGTAGTGCTAACAGCAAAGCCTTAAAATACTCAAGTCACAATCAACTAGAAATAGACTGTATATAACTATACATAATTAGGGAAAATAAAATTGATGATCACTTGATATTAGTTGTTTGGGCATGACCTTTAGAAGTAAAAGGTAAAGGAGAAATTATAATATCATATTTTTGAAGGTAACTTTCTTCAGCTAATATTTTGGGGATACAAGAAGAAACCTCCTTTTGTTGTTCTCGCCACTTAAGTATATTCTCTGCCAGTTCTTCTGTCTCAGTCACCAAAACATCCATCTTGGTTAAAGCCTTGCTCTGTAATATTTAAATGAAAGGGAAAATAGAAATTATGTCTGTCATTATTTCATTACCATTAGATCACAGACAGTTACACTGACCTTTTTCTAGCTCCTTACTGCAAAAGCTCCTTAAAACTATGCTCTCCCCATCTTACAATACCCACCTTCTCTTTGGGAGTTCACCTCTTCTTTGTCCTCAATAATCAACTCAACAATAATGATCCTCAATCTCTAATTAGTTAAAATCCAACCTCCTTGCTAAAATGCAGACCCATGTTTAAGGCCATTGGCAATCTTCATCTGGATTTACAATTTCTCAAACTCAATTTAACTGCAGTTCAACAATGACTGAACATTTACTACATGTGCCAAAAAAAGCCACCCTCATTAACTTCTTTAATCCATACTTGACCCTACTCAAATCAGATAGGTTAACAACTTCATTACCTTGGATGTGTCCCTTTCCAAATGTAGCAAAGATCTAGAAATGTGACCACAAAAAAACCTAAAAACAAAACAAAAACTCTATACAATCCTTCGTATTCCTGTGCTTTAAATCCTTTATAAAAATACTATATTTAGTCTCCAAGTTTCTCTTGACTTTTCCTCTAATTCAGAGCAGATCAGATCTTAATATACACAGGAATCCCCTGAGGAACTTATTAAAATGCAGATTCTGATTCTAAAAGTGTAGGGTGAATGACTACCTCCGCTTCCCCTTCTCTTTCTTTCATGCTAGAGATAGAATCTAGGCTTCATACATGCTAGGCAAACACTCTACCACTGATCTAACCTCCAAACCTGTAATTCTGGGGGAAAAAAAAAAAGCTTTTAGGTGATGCTGTCCATAATGTGAGTAGCAAGGCTGTCTACCCTATTCAATATTTTCTATGTGAATGTGATTAAGGTAACGTTCTCTAACCAAGTCACTCTTCTGTATCCTTCACTAAAAAAACAAAACAATTCATTCAATGGTTCCCAGTCCTGATACCTTTAGGCATCAAAGTAAAGTGTCATTTTCACCCCCAACTACTTGTGCTCTCTTTCATGTGAGACATTGTTGCTTTGGTCAAACTGTTCTTCCTGAGGAGTGTCTAAATTTCATAGATTCTTTAAGATTCAGCTCTCTACTAATTCCTATATAAAACTTTTGGACTGGGGATGTGGCTCAAGCGGTAGCGCGCTCGCCTGGCATGTGTGCGGCCTGGGTTCGATCCTCAGCACCACATACAAACAAAGATGTTGGGTCCGCCAAATACTAAAAAATAAATATTAAAAAAAAAAAACTTTTAAAAGTCTTCCTATACCCTATTCTGCTCTCAATTCCCCTACACTGGAAGTAATCCCTCCCTTTTCTGTGTACAATAGACAGTATCTCTTTATAATGTTATGCTGAACTTATGCAAATATACTCCTATAAAACAGTAAGTGTGAATCTTATAGCTGTCTCACCAAACTGAGAATTTGAGAGCAGAGATCAGTCTTATCTATTTTTCTTGATACATGCATGTAGCATAGCCCTTGCATGATGAAGATAATATATACTCAATTAAATGTTGGAATAGCTTCTAAAGAAAAATGATGCCAAGCTTTTTGACTTTAAAAATAATTAGTTTAGGGCAGTGTAAGCCATTGTGGGTGGTGAGGTGGCCACCATGGTGGAGAAGCTGGTTTCAAGGGTGCAGCAGAACTTCACCAAGTTCTGCTCCTGCTCAGAGAACAAGAAGAAATGGAAGGCCCACATGGAATTCATCCTGCACTACCAGCCGAATTACCATGACCCACCTAACACTGGTGGCTGCCTAGGCTAGCTGTTGTCCCTCTCCATGGTCTGGGTAAACCATCTTTTCCTGAGTTGCAGTTAATAAATAATAAAGACCTTCTAGGCAAGGTTATGGAAATGGCTGGTAGCACTGATGTGGAAGACCTGCCACCATTCATTCCTGGAAGTGAATCAATGAAAAAGCAAGGCTAAAGCAGAAGATATATCAATTTACATCATGGGTCACAGGCTTAGTAAGGAGGCTGTAATGAATGTGACAGTGCACAGTAGCTCTTAAGACTCCTGGGAGAAGCAGCTGGAATAAAAAGGTATCTGTCTAGATTGGTTTTTAGAAGTCATCATTCCTTCTAGTCGGTACCACTATAAAAATATGCATGGAAATTTATGTATTTATAATACATGCACTCTAAGATGATTTCATGAACATACAAGCCTTTGTTTAAAATGTCCTTTTTTAAAGGTGGTGATATAATAGTGGCAGGTCATGAGTTTTATAGTTGGGATTTATTTATATTTTTGGTACCAGGGATTGAACCCAGGGGCAATCAACCAGCAAAAGCAAGGTGCTAAGTAAATCAGTGAGATACTATCTCTAAATAAAATACAAAATGGGCTGGGAATTAGCTCAGTGATCGAGTGCTACTGATTTCAATCCCTGACACCCCCAAAAATAAAGAAAGATAGAAAGGAAGGGAGGGAGGATAGGTTGGGGATGTAGTTCAGTGGTAGAGTACTTACCTAGCATGCACAAGTCTGGGTTCAATCCACAGTACCATGGGGTCGGGGGGGCCGGGGGAGTTAAACAAGGAGATCACACATTTGATATTCAAGTATAAAAGAACTAAAGAAAGCTATATTAATACTCACCATTTTCTTTAGATTTGCATCTAAATGAGGGATATTTCTAATTGTTTCAAGATGGGTTTCCAATCTCTCAATGAAAGACACAGCCAACTCCAGCAAATGTACCATATATCTGAAAGAGAAAAAAATCCAACTATTTTTAAAATTTAATTATTTTGTGTCTCCCTTCTTTTCCTTTAATTAGGACTTTAGTTTAAAATAAAGAATTACAATCAACTTAAGTGTCAATAACAAACTTTCTGAATCCCTAGAAGTATCAGTGATAAAGAAAGGTCCTTCTCTTTCACTTGAAGAAACATATAACTTGTTATCCAAATAGAAAAACAGAAAAACATGACATTAATCATCATATCTGGAACCCAACCTAATGGTAGATAGTAGATAATGATAGTAATGTTCACACAGAAGGAATTTCCCTAGATAAAATCTCATTCCATTTCAATCTACTCATTTTCAGTGAAGAGAAGACAATAAGGAAAACTATAGTACATTGAAGTAGTCTTCACATTAAGGTAATAAATGCTTAAAATCATTAAATGCCTAAAATCATTAGCTCTTCTTTAATGTAGTATAACATACACATTAATGGCTAGATACTGAATACAAGAATGGGGTTTTGTATGTCATTTTACTAAAAATAAAAAAATTCTGCCACTTAAGAGAAGATAATCTTCAAGGTGCAGTGGCGCATGCCTATAATCCCAGCATCTCAGAAGGCTGAGGCAGGAGGATCTTGAGTTCAAAGCCAGCCTCAGCAACTTAGCAAGGCACTTATCAACTCAGTGAGACCCTGTATCTAAATAAAAGATAAAAAAAGGCTGGGGATGTGGTTCAGTGGCTGAGCACCCCTGGGTTCAATCCTAAGTACAAAAAAAAAAAAAAAAAAAAAAAAAGATAATCCCAGCTACTTAGGAAGTTGAGGCAAGAGGATAGCAAGTTGAAAGCCAGCATGGGCAACATGACAAGATCCCATCTTAAAGAGAGAGGTAGAGGGGTAGAGAGGGGATAGTGATTTGCTCAGGGTCAGCTAGTGAGGCAATGATAGAGAAAGAAATCAGATTCCCAGATGCTTGCTTTACTATTGTATTATTATTTTAATCATAACCTAGATCTTCAAGTTTATACTTATAATATTTCTATGAAGAAAGACAGCAACAGAAATAATCCCTGTTCTGCAGACTGGGAAACTAAAGCAAAAACTGTTATCATTTTGCTCAGTTGAGATGAGACCAGAATCTGGTTTTTCCTTTTTTTAAAATATTTCTAGTTGTAGATGGATAACTTTATTTATTTATTTTTTTATGTGGTGTTGGGGATCGAACACAGTCTCTCACATGTACTAGGCAAGTGCTCTACCCCTGAGCCATAACCTAAGACCCAGTTTTCCCTTTCCTTTCTTTTTTAAGGTACCAGGGATTGAACTCAGGGTCACTCAAGCACTGAGTCACATCCGCAGCCCAATTTTGTATTTTATTTAGAGACAGGGTCTCACTGAGTTGTTTAGCCCCTCGCCTTTGCTGAGGATGGCTTTGATCCTAATGATCCTCATGCCTTGAGCTGCTAGGATGACAGGCGTGCTCCATGGCACCCAACTTGTTTTTCCTTTCTTTCTTGTCTTTTTTTTGTAGTTGTAGATGGACAGCATGCCTTTATTTTATTTGTTTATTTTTATGTGGTGCTGAGGATCAAATCCAGTGCCTCGCACGTGCAAGGCAAGTGCTCTGCCACTGAGCTATGGCCCCAGCCCCGTTTTTCCTTTATTAATTGACATTTTTTCTTCTGTCCATGTTATGTACAGAATTTTTATGTATAGGTAACATTAATTCAACAATACATTTATTTCACAGAAAATAGTCTATATGTAATAAAACCAATTTTTACCCACCTTGCCAAGTGTTAAGGATCTACTTTTTCACTAAAATCATAATTTATAATTCCCAAAACACAATGGGCAAAGTATCACCATAGTGATACTTCTTTTAAAGCAAAGAATTTTCTTTCTGGTTTAATGTATCAACATTAATAATGTTAACCTACACATCAATAACACATTGTTTAGTGAATTATGCTTCAAGGTTCACCCTCAGAAAACATGTACAAGTATTCATTTCTTCTTCTCAGTCTAACCTGTGATAAAAAGCCTCCAAAGGTAAGTTTTCCTGGCACATGGGTTTCAACAGTCTTTGCCTGAGGGACCTCTTTTCTTTCAGCACAGCTTCCAGGTGATTATTCATACTTTGTAGATCATGACACTTTTGAGCTACAAAAATCAGAAAGTTATTTACAGTTAGCAATAGGACAAGTAAGTTTTTTGAAATCACAACGACTTCTACTTTTGCTAATACCAAAAATTAATCTGAGGCTAGGTGCAGTGTTGCACACCTATAATCTCAGAACTCAGGAAGCTGGGGCAGGAGTCTCACTTGAGATCAAGAGTTGAAGACAAGTCTGGGCAACATAGAGAGACCCATTCTCTAATAAAGAAAAAAAGGGGGACTGGGGATGTGGCTCAAGTGGTAGCGCGCTCGCCTGGCATGCGTGCGGCCCGGGTTCGATCCTCAGCACCACATACAAACAAAGATGTTGTGTCCGCCAAAAAACTAAAAAATAAATATTAAAATTCTCTCTCTCTCTCTTAAAAAAACAAAAAGAAGAAGAAAGAAAAAAAGGAAGAGGTAAACTGGGTGTGGTAGTACTTGTCTCTAATTCCAGTGACTCTTGGGAGGAAGATCACAAGTTCAAGGCCAGCCTTCGCAACTTAGTGAGATCCTGTCTCAAATTTTAAAAAATAAATAAAAAGGACTGGGGACGTAACTCAGTGGCAAAGTTGCCTTGGGTTCAATGTTAGTTCAGAGGGGTAAGGGGGTGTCACCTTGCAAACTACTACTGATTAGCTCAGAATTTTTTCCCCTCAGAATTCAGTTAATGGCTGCCAACTGTCCCTTTTATAAAGTTTTAATTTGAAAAAATTCAGACTTACATAAAACTGTCTTTTTTTTTTTTTTAAAGAGAGAGTGAGAGACAGAGAGAAAGAGAGAATTTTTTAATATTTATTTTTTAGTTTTCGGCAGACACAACATCTTTGTTTGTATGTGGTGCTGAGGATCGAACCCGGGCCGCACGCATGCCAGGCGAGCGTGCTACCGCTTGAGCCACATCCCCAGCCCCACATAAAACTGTTTTAAAAGTTCATTAAACTCCTATATACATATCACCTAGACACTATATTTAGTTATATTTTCTTTTTTATCCTTTTTCTATCTCCACACACTCACTTCTATCTTTTGCTCTCAAAAAGCCTCAATTGAGAATTGCAGACAGCATGATCTTTTACCCTTAAAAAAATGTGTTTCCCATGCACAACAACATACACCTAACTTATAGTACATTAATAAATTCAGAGATTTTTTTGGAGAAGTTAGCATTGATACAATGTTACCAATATTGAATACAGTCCATATTTAAACTTTACCAAGTGTTCTGATAATGTCCTTTATATAAAAAAAAATTTTTCTGATCAAATATTCAATCCATTCATTCAGTGCTTCAGTTATCATGTCACTTTAAGTAATTACTGGTGGTTCCCTTAGAAGTATTAGAGCAAGACTGACCTCTGAATCACTCTCTGGCTTCCTATCTCACCATGTGATCTCTCCCTCTTGCCAAGTGCTCTGCCATTGTGATGCTATTCACCATGAGGTCCTAACCAGAATCAAGCCAATGCCACCCTTGAGCCTCTGCACTATGAACTAAATAAATAAACCTCTTTTCTTTATACATTACTCTCAGCCTCATTAACAAAATATACTAACAAAAAAACGAATAAAGGAGCCAACCTAGTTCCTTCCAATGCTATTTGCACTAGTCAAGTCTACAGGACTTGTAATTAAGCACAAAAATAGAAGACTTTGTTAGCAGTGGGGCTGGAAAAACTGGCACATCACAATTTTGCTGCCTGGTGTTTATTTACTATAATCCAAGAAAAAGTTGAAATTCCAATGATTACCCACTTAAACAAACCACTTACACAAATAGAAAGGATGAACAACATCTGCTGCATCTTTTTCTAGTTTCAGAAGTTCAATTTCCAGGCTTTTCTACATTAGGAATAAAAGTAACATTAGCTTACTCAGAAAGTTTCCTGAAGTTAAAGAATCAAAAATAGCTAAGAATGGACAATCTTTAGTTCAGAAACATGCTACAAGATGTACATTCCTTAAATGAGATGGGAGGATGATGTATGTATATAAAAGTGCAGGTAATTTACTAAAGCTTTTCATTTTGGTGTTCTTGCCCTCCTGCTGTTACATTTACTTTAACTGTTACTACTACTATTTCTTTTACTATTGCTATTAATTACTACAATAAACCTTTACCCAACTATGTGCTAGATACTTGTTCTAAGTGCAAGAGAATTGCTATTTGAATCAATTAAGGTTGTATGGTTGTGGTTTTTTTTTTTTTGGTTGGGGGGTGTGTGCTAGGGATTGAACCTAGGAACTCACACATGCTAAGCACTTGCATTATCACTGAGCTACAAGCCTATCTGGGATTTTTCTTTTTTTCTGTATAAGTAGAAAAGTAATAATTAAAAAAAGAAAAATAATAATTTACCTGATAGATTTCAGCTTGAATATTTGTGATCTGTTGTAGTCTGGAGAATTTCTCAAAGCAAGGAGCTGTTTTCTTAGATATATTTAACATCTCCTATTGGTAAATGAACAGGAAAACAGTAGTATGTCACAAAAAGTTTCTGTATACATCGAAGAGCATGCCATGGGACTGAAAATTCATATTATGTCCAACACAGTCCCTAAACAAAAAGTAGAGAAAAAAGAGTAGTAATGTATATTTCCTGTTTTAGAAAATCTCTTGCACAAATATTTAAAAAATGAAATAGTACAATCACTTTGTATTGTACTATTTCCTAAGGTACCATATACAATAGATTTACATTACTAATAACTTATTAGAAGATAAGCTGAAGTTTTTGGAAACTCACCTCTGCCCATCCAAATGAACCAAGCCTAGTCTTTCTGACCTTCTGGATTGAAAATCAAAAACCCTGCCACATGGAATAATTTATGATTCATCTAATGACATCAACTGCATACCCATCATTCATGTTGTCTCTGTTCACATGTATTCTCTTACATAAAGGAATATTTATGTCCCAGTATAATGATTTTTCTATAAGGACTACTCCTTTTTTATCTTTTCATTTTATAATTCCATTACACTGTCCTCTTAAGTGCAGGTTATCTCAGATTATAGATGTTATTTTTTTCACCCCCCAACTTCCTCCATAATTTTCTATATTTTCTTCTTTCGTAGACTGTTAGCACAGAGGCCAGGCACAATGGTACATGCCTATAATTCCAGCTACTAAGGAGACTTAAGCAGGAGGATCACAAGTTTGAGACCTAGCCTGGGCAACATGATAAGACTACATATCCAAAAAGAAAAAAAAAAAAAAGTGGTGGGGAAGAAGAAACAGAGGAAGGAATTTTAGAAGTTATAAATGGCCAGGGACTAGGAAACTAAATGCAACACCATTGCCTATTTTTTTTTACAGCTCTTGAACTAAGAATGGTTTTTATATTTTCAAATTGCAGAGGGCGGGCAGCAGAGAAAAAAATGATATTCTATAACACAAGAAAATTATATGACATGTAAATTTAAGGGTTCAGAAATAAATTTTATTGGAACACAAATTCTCTCATTCACATATATATTACCTCTGGCTTTTTACACTAAAACTGCCTAGTGAATAGCTGTAACCATATGGCCTATAAAGCCTCAAATACTTATTCTTTGGCCCTTTATAGGAAAAATTGGATAATCAATTTAAGAAACACTTATTAAGGTAGACAATGGATGATACAAAGATGAATCAAACAAGCTGTTTGCCTTCAAGAGGGTCATAATGCCAGGCTCAATGGCATATCTCTTTAATCCCAGTGACTCAGAAAGCTGAAGCAGGAGGATCCCAAGTTTGAGGACAGCTCAGCAATATAATACAACTTAGCAAGACCCTGTCTCAGAATAAAAAAATTAAAAAAAAATTAAAATGACTGGGGATATAGCTCAGTGATGAAGCATCCATGGGTTCAATCCCAGTACCACCCTCCCCCTACAAAAGGCTCATGATGGAGGTGGAAAAAAAAGGTATTTTAGATAGAAAGAATGAAACATAAATGCTCAACAACTGTCATTTGGTATTAATATACATGTAAGGCAAGAATGAAGCTAGAAACATAGTTTCCTATATGATCATAGAAAACATTGAGGGTTATGCCAAATGATCATAATGCAGATAATGGGAACAACTGAACATTTTCTGGTGAAACAGTAACGTGGTCTTATATAAAATATATATTTTAGAAATTTAACAGTGGGTACTATGAAAAAGAAAACTGAAAGCCAAAGGTCAGAGGAAGGAAAGAATGGAAAGTAACTGTTCAATGAATATAGTTTCCCATAGAGAGTAATAAATGTTTTGAAAATAATTGCACAACATTGTGAAAGTACTTAATGCCACCGGATTATACATTTTAAGATGGTTAAAATAGTCAGGCATGGTGTCACCTATTAGTCCAGCTATTCAAGAGACCAAGGCAGGAGGATCAAAAATTCAAGGCCAGTCTGGGCAGTTTTTTTAAATAAAAAAGGGCTTCAGATGTATGCCCCTGGGTTCAATCCCCAGACTACACACACATAAACACACACACAAAAAAGGTTCAAAGGGCTGGGGGCATAGCTCAGTGGTAGAATGCTTGGCTTGTTTAGCATGTGCGAGGATCTGGGTTCAGTCCCCAGT
Source organism: Callospermophilus lateralis (assembly GCF_048772815.1). Lineage (NCBI taxonomy): Eukaryota > Metazoa > Chordata > Mammalia > Rodentia > Sciuridae > Callospermophilus > Callospermophilus lateralis. Next base: position 89,136,115 of record NC_135307.1, on the reverse strand, counting down.
AATACCCATATGTAGAAGAATGAAACTAGATCCTGCATAAGAGTCAAATGAAAGTGGATCAGACTTAGGAATCAGATCAGAAATTTTGCAACTACTAGAAGAAAATAAAAGGTCAAAAATCCAACATAGTGGCAGAGGCACCAACTTCCGTAACAAGAACCCTAAAGCTCAAGAAATATAACCAAGAATCAATAAGTGGGATGGCACAAATTAAAAAGCCTCTGCACAACAAAGGAAACCATGAAAAGCATCAGATCTCATGAAAATAAAAGGAAGATCGGTGGAATAGAGGAAGGAGATTGAGGAGAGGAGGGATGGTAAAAGGGAGGAAATAAAGAATGAATTTGACTTTTGTACACATACAAATATATCACAGTGAATTCTACATATAAAGCATCAATTAAAAAAATAAATAGAAGGAAGACCAGTCAAGTAGAGGAAGGGAAATAAGGGGAAGAAGAGAGGAGGGGAAAGAAGAAGGACTGGAGACTGAAACAGAGCAAATTAAATTCCATTCATGTAAAATTATGTCAAAAATTATATGTACACTATTATGCATAACTATAAGGAACTAATAAAAATATTTAAGAAAAAAGTTAAATTAATAAAGTTATGTATATTTTACACAGAAAGAGAGGGAAAAAGGAAATCCCTACAGTTGGCCATCAATATAAAACAAAAAAACAAGTAGAGAGATGGGCATAAGGTTGAATATTTAAACAGGTAGCTGCTATAGTATTCCAGGTAAGATCATGAGAATGTGAGCTAGGTCTGTAGCTGTTTAAAAGGAAAGGGAAGACAGAGATAAGAGTACCTGTCAAAATGAAACTGACAAGTCCTAGTTGGCGAATGAGAATTAAAGTCAATGATTAAAGAGTTAATCATTGTTTGACTCCAGTGATTCTGTTTCAGGTGGCTGTAAAGATAGTTATGCCATTAACTGAGGCAGATAACTCAGGTATTCTACTGGTAGCAAAACTGAAGACCAGGGAGATTAAGTATTAGTCCAACTTCACATTGCCATGTGTGTCAGAACAGAAATGAGAACACATCTAATTCACTATCTCTTACTTTTTCTTTACACTCTCTCTTAGGTAGAAGAAAGTAAATGAAAGTAAAACATGCTATATCATGTAACCTACTAACTCTCTGGCATATCTCCAACATTCCATGTGTAAACACTAAGCTTAGTTGCACATTTGGCAAACTAGTAAACTCTTTGATTCAACAATAGGGTAATGATGCTTAGCCAATAAGATGCAAGAGAAACCAGAGTGAAAATAAGAATGTTTAAGTGGGTAACAGAACTGGGGATGTGGCTCAAGCAGTAGTGCACTCGCCTGGCATGCACGGGGCACTGGGTTCAATGCTCAGCACCACATACAAATAAAATAAAGATGTTGTATCCACCAAAAACTAGAAAATAAATATTTAAAAAATTATCTCTCTCTTTAAAAAAAAAAAAAGAAGTGGGTAAAAAAAGAAAGAAAGAGCAGTCGAATTCAAATTCAAAATATTCCAAGAAAATAAAAATCACAACTACACAGAAGTCTGTGCCTTTATTATTGCTATATTACTTACTTTACACGTCACTGGGGCAAAAGGACCCTGAAGATGAAATGATCCTAAGAAAAAGGAGTATATTTACAGTGTTATTGTTTACTTTGTTACTAGGCACAGGAAGCTGAAATATGGGAACTTTATGCTTAATTTAAGATCTTTGGGGCTGAGGGTGTAGCTCAGTGGTAGAGTGCATGCTTAGCATGTGTGAATCCCTGGGTTCAAACACTGTGTACATTTGTATGTATAAACTTGTAACCTAGGGGTTACCTTTCTTTTATTTTTTCCTCTTCATGCTGTATTTCAGTTGAGGAGCATTAAAAGGGAGCCAGTGTAGTAAAAAGTTAAGAGCAGAGGCTATCAAATAGGGGTTGGGATACAGAGAAAGGCAGGACACAGATTTTGAGAAAAGAGATTAATGGTAGACTACAAAGAGTTCTTAGGACCAGATCCTCCTATACTGCCAACAGAAGAAGCCTTGATCAAGACTCTTACTAACTAAAGATTGCTGGAAAAATATCTAGAATATATAGCAGCCCTAGGGGCATAAAGTAAAGAAAATACCTCAGTATGCTACAAAAGTTGACCATACCTTTCTTTCATCAAATCATTCTTCTTGGATAGATCAAAACAGAACAAAGTTCAAACATGTTTTCTACAAGAAATTTTAGGAACCACTCTTAATCTGTGTGTGCGAATTTGTGTGTGGTGCTAGGGACTGAATCAAGGGCCTCAGGAATACTAGGCAAGCTCTCTACCACTGGGCTACATATACCACAGCCCATCACTCTTAATTTTTAATGAGCATGAATGATGCATGAGTGGACTATTTTGTTTTTAACCATTTATTTATTTATTTATTTATTTATATGTGGTGCTGAGGATCACACATGCTAAACAAGTACTCTATCACTGAGCCATAACCCCAGGCCCCAGGATGGACTGTTTAAAGAGATCATATGACAAATCAGTTTAAATCATTCTAATAAAAATAACTTTTCAGGGCTGGAGTTGTGGCTCAGTGGTAGAGTTCGATCCTCAGCACCACATAAAAATAAATGAATAAAATAAAGGTATTGTGTCCATATCCAACTAAAAAAATATTTTAAAAAATTCTCTCAATAGCAACTTACTCTCTCGGTATAGACAGACATATCTCCTATGCCACATTTTCTCGAAGGATATTAAGTTTCAAATGTCTTATGAGTTTACCAAAGTATTTTGTGACAGAAGAACTGGACAACTCAAGTGAGAGTAGTAGGCAAACTTGGTAGGAAGAAAAGATGGAGAGAAGCAAGAAAGGGTTAAACTGTGGAGTGCTGTGTTGGTCCCTGCAACAGCTGGTGTACTCACACTACCTAAAACCCTCAAACACAACACTGGGTCTTAACATAAGTTTTAAAATCTTTCAAGAAGCTGGGTGCAGTGGCATACACCTATAATCCCTGACACTCGGGAGGATGAGAGAAAAATATTGTAAATTGGAGGCCAGCATAGACAACTTAGCGTGATTGTATCTCAAAAGAAAAAATTAAGAAGGCTGAGGATAAAACACAGTGGTACAGCACCCCTGGGTTCAACCCCTGTACAGAAAGAGGAAAAAAAAATTTATTCAAGAAGTATCACAATATTTTATCACAGTTTATCTTAAGAAATGATATAATAAAATGATATAAAAAATGTGTCAGAAAAGGGAGAGCTCTGGGATCTAATTCTGCCTTCTTGGTTGAATGACTTCAGACAAATTTCTTGGTCTTTTAGAATTTAGTTTCTTAATTTAAAAGAATTAGATCCTGGGGATGTAGTTCAGTGATAGAATGCTTGCTAGCAACAAAAAGGCCCTGGGTTTGATTCCCAGCACTTCAAAAACAACCAACCAAACAAATCACCTTAAGGTATCAGAAATCTCTAACAAATCTTTTAAATACAAAAAGTTGTATATTTTAACTGGGCATAGTTTCACAGACCTGCAATCTCAGCTTCTCAGAAGGCTAAGGCAGGAGAGTAGCAAATTTGAGGCCAGTCAGGGAAACTTGATCCTGACTCAAAATAAAATTTTGAAAAAGGACTGGTGATGTAGCTGAAAGGTAGATTGCTCCTGGGTTCAAGACCCAGGTCTCTAATCAAGACCCAGTATGGAATTTAAAAAGAGAAAGAAAGAGAGAGATTTTCCATATATCTTCCATCATGTTTGTATTTATTGCTATTTTTCTGCAGATGTATTTATCTTTTTAGCTTTTCTCTCCCCCCACCTCTTTTGTTTCAGGGATTGAATTCAGGGGCACTCGACCACTGAGCCACATACCCAGCCCTAGTTTGTATTTTATTTAGAGACAGAGTCTCATTGAGTTGCTTAACACTTCATTTTTGCTGAGGTTCAAAGCTTCAGCCCTCCAAACCAAAAGGATTATAGGAGTGCGCCACCGCTCCTTTTTAGTGAGATTCCTTTTCATATCAAAGTTTCCTTCCCTCAATTTCAATTCACTTGTTCCCACTTGTCTCATTCTCCTCTGTCACCTGTATTCTATTATTCCCTCACATGTTCAATTTCTTCCTCTATTGGCTCCTTCTCCCGGGGCTGTGAACATGCTCTTCTTGCCCAACTTATCATCATTCCTTGGGCTAATCTCCCTTCTTTCCTCAAAATTAATCCCTTCCTCCACTCATGTTCCAAAATCCTTTATGTCTTTTCCACCAAATGCTGTTTTTTTTTTTTTTTTCCCTTAAAAGATACCCCAAATGAACTTCCCTTGGGGCTCCTCTGTACTCAACCTCTCCTGCCCCAAATTTGCTTCAATACTTCCTGTAAATATACATATTGGGAATGTTTACTTTTAACTATCTACCATTATTTCTCAACCCCACCGCATACTACACTCTAGAGGCGGTATCACTGGATGAAAATAAACAGGACAACACTGTTCTATCCGCCGTAATCTGGCTTGACATAATTTGCCGGCAAACAAACAGTCTACGCGAAACACCACCTACTCAGATTCCTGTTTACGAAGAATCCACAGCACTAAAGCCACGGCTGCAAACTAGAAGAGGCTCTATCAATCAGCCTTTTTCCTGGTATACACCCTCAACACTCCCGCAATAAGTACCATCAACCACCTCACAGCCAAATTCTGTCGCCACCATGGCCACCCCCGCTTTGATGACGCCATTGTTGCCCCACTCACCTGAGTGACCAACCCTGAAGCCACGAAGTGGCCCAACAGTGGCCGTGCGGAGTTCGGCGCGGAAGCCGGGTCCCAAGGGTTGGCAGCAGCCATGATTCTAACACACTTCCCCGCTTGGCGCCAGGAGTGAGCCGAAAGCGCGACGAACGCTCGGCGCGGGTCGATGACATCACAGGGCGTTCCCGCCCGGGCGGAAGCCCTGGGAGCGCATCCCAGGCTAGCGTGGGTCTCTGATCTCCACCAGCCGGGACTTCTTCCTACTGAGCTGTAGGAAGCGAGTCCCGGGGTCCCTAGTTCTCCAGAGGGTCTCAGGAGCGCCTGGTCTTAGCACAGTTGCAAAAGCAGCAGAACTTGGTGGTCTGTTTTTCTTTCTTCCTTGCCACTCGGGCTGGCTCCCAGAATCCTGGGATCGGCTGGAGGTGACAGCTGGGGCCGGAGACCCAAAAGGAGGTTGACGGAGTGACTGTGTGCCTAGGTTGGTCGCTGATCGCTGCGCTTCCTTCCCGCAGGAACCAGAGTCTTGGTGATAGGATGGGAAATAGTGCCCTCCGCGCTCACGTAGAAACGGCACAGAAAACTGGTGTCTTTCAGCTTAAGGACCGTGGACTGACCGAGGTGAGAATGGGAGAGATAAAACCAGGGAATTTATAGGGCGAGGGACGGCGGGGACGGAGAAGCTAATCCGTGAGGGCTTCTTAACGCTATGAACCCTTTCTCCAGTTCCCCTCAGATTTGCAGAAACTGACAAGCAACCTTAGGACCATAGACTTGTCCAACAACAAGATAGAGAGCCTACCGCCTCTGCTGATAGGGAAGTTCACTTTGCTGAAGAGCCTCTCCCTGAACAACAACAAACTGAGTATGGCTTTTGCTCCTGGGAAGTTTTTGTTAGGGATCAGAAGTTAAAAAGGATGGATTTCTCTTACAAGATGATTTTTTGTCGTCATTATGAAACTGTTCAGAGGGCTCACGATGCAGAATGACAAGAGTCCTTGAAACTTTCTACCTCCACTGCAAGGTTTCCTGGGTTATATGATGATTGATCTTTGGGATGTGATATAAGCAAAATAGCAATTTAAAAGGGAAAATGGAATGGGAAAGGGAGGCTGTTCCAAAAACTCACAAAATTGTTGTCGAATTGTGCCTCATCCCCTTTGTAAAAGGAGCCCATTGTATTCAGGAATGCTCCTGCATATTGATGGCACACTCATCTTCTGAAGACCATGTTGGTAAAATTTAATACCTAAAAGTGGTGCATTTGGGAATTCTGTGTTTTAACAAGAAGTGAAGCAGACTGATATAGAATCTTTGTAATCTTTATCAAACATGTTTTTTCAGCTCTATCAGATTCAGGTTTTTAATTTTTTTCTTTGCTAGATATTCTACCTGATGAATTATGCAATCTGAAAAAACTAGACACTCTAAGCCTAAACAACAATCACCTGAGAGAGCTGCCATCTACCTTTGGGCAGCTTTCTGCCCTCAAGACCTTGAGCCTTTCTGGGAACCAGCTGGGGGCACTACCACCCCAACTTTGTAGCCTACGGCACCTAGATGTGGTAGATCTCTCTAAGAACCAGATTCGGAGTATACCTGACATCGTGGGGGAGCTGCAGGTCATCGAACTCAATCTCAACCAGAACCAGGTCTAGAACTTTAGGGGTTTTTTTCTAGCATATGTTTGGGTTTATGGTCTCCTAATAAACTGTTGTTCACAAAACTTTGGTCATGGAGTTGACTATCAAAGGCTAGATGAGAGATATATACTATAAACCTAACCAAAGCCCAAAGTGCCATGGAGTTAGTGGGGACTAACACTGGGTGTGTTTGCTGTCTAGGCTTTTTGGGGAGTGCCTAGCAGGTAACAGGGTAAGGGTAATTTCAAAAGTCAAACTACTAGCCAGATGAGGTGGCATATGCCTGTAATCCCAGCAACTCAGGATCCTGAGGCAGGAGGATCACAAGTTTGTGACCATTTTGGCAACTTAGCAAGACCTTATCTCAAAAAAAAATTTTTTTTTTAAAGAGGGATGGTGCCAGGCGCGGTGGCACACACCTATAATCCCAGAGGCTCTGAAGGGTGAGGCAGGAGGATCTTGAGTTCAAAGCCAGCCTCAGCAAAAGTGAGGGGCTAAGCAACTCATGAATTTCTTTGAGATTATCTCACCTTTTCCTTGAGATTATGGGGAAAATATCAGTTAAACTGTAGGTATTAGTTGAGGACTTGCTACACATTGACCTCTGCTGATGCCTTAGATAATGCCTTAGACCCACTGACTTTAGTATATATAGAGTAACCTGGGGAGCTTGTTTAACGATATCACTGGGCCTTTATCCTTAGTCTTTCTGATTTATGAAGGACGGGATGAGATCTAAGGAGGTTGTTTCGCTCAGTGATCCAGGTGATGGCCTGAAATACCAAGTAGTCAATAGAATTTGGTGACTTGGGCTAGATGTAGCTCAGTGGTAGAGCACTTGCCTAGCATGTGCCAGCCCTATGAAATTTGATTAATTTGAGTATTTGATGAGCTAAACAGTGAATGAGTCAAAGACAATTGTTTGGTATTGAGTTTGAGGGCCTAAAGGAATAGTGGTACAATTGAGTGGACATGCTGGGTTGATTATGGTGAGTCATTTAACAAGAAATGCTTTCCTGAAAGTGGGAAACAAAAGTAGAATAGAGATGAGTAAATATGTATGTAGAAAAAAACATTTAGATTATTAAGTGAGGACTTCAAAAATGAACTTCCTGGGCTGGTGATATAGCTCAGTTGGTAGAGTGCCTGCCTCACATGCACAAGTTCCTGGGTTTAATCCCCAGCAACATACACACACACACAATGAACTTCCTAAGAAAAAGTTGAAAGAGAATATGAAATATAAAGTATTAGGGACTGCTGCTTGAAAATGTCCATAAGGAAAAAGGGAAACCAATAATCAGGAATAATTCAAAAGATAGGAAGAAAAACCAAGTACTTATGTACAAGAAGTGGAACAGTCAAATGCAATAGAATGATGGATTCTTGGCTTTGGCAATAAAGTAGTTGGTATATTTTTACACATAAAAGGTTGGCAGATTACAGGTAACTTTTTTGTTTAAATTTGCGTTAATTCTCAAAAAGCCACTGGTAACTTCAAAAAAGCATTTTATTTTTAAAGTGGAGGACTAGTAACAGAAGGTCTGTAACTGAGGCTTCTGTAGTGAGTAGGTAGTGAGAAAATGGAGGTGGTAAAAGAACTGGGACAAATAACAAGGTTTTTGTTTTTGTAATGTAGTAAAAAGTAACCATTAGAGGGCTTGTGCTTTTTCCTATTATTGTTTTGTTATTCAATAGATATCTCAGATCTCAGTAAAGATATCTTGCTGTCCTCGCCTTAAAGTTCTTCGCCTGGAAGAGAACTGTCTTGAGCTCAGCATGCTTCCACAGAGCATCCTCAGTGATTCCCAGATCTGTCTGCTTGCTGTGGAAGGCAATCTTTTTGAAATAAAGAAACTTCGAGAACTAGAAGGCTATGATAAGGTATTTATTTGTGTGGTAGCATACTTCTGCATTTCTAGTTACTAACCCAGAGAATGCTGAGGTAACCCCCATGAATATTTTTGTTCTTCCCAATTTTGAGGGTGGTTCTAAGAATTGGCAAAATGATATTGTGCTAAAATGGCTTTCTTTACAGACAGCTTATTGCAAATCATCTTCTGATATGTTTCATATTAAAATACAAAAAAAAAATAGAACTTAAACCATGTGCTTTAAATTATTAGGTAGGTTTAATAGGAAATGGACCAAATCCAATAAAAGACAAAATTGCAGGGTGGGGGGAGCATGTAGAAACCTAAGTAACAGATAAACTTATATTTACTCATGCCAAAATACCATATATATATATATATAATTATTCTTTCATGATTTTTAGTACATGGAGAGGTTCACAGCCACCAAGAAGAAGTTTGCATGATGTTCTCCAGGACCATGGGAACCTTACAGGACAATGATATGGAAACTCTGTTGGAATCTGGCTGAAGCTGAGACTCTTGTTGTCAAGGATATCTGCAGTAAGGAGATGACACTCCAGGAGATTGTTTCGCTCAATGATCTCTTTTCCTTTTCAGGGCTATCTCAAACAAGCTAAAAGAAAAAGGAGTCAGGAGACAGGAAGAGTCCTCCATTTTGACTCATGGATAGGGCAATGGACAATGCTTATCTTCAAAACCATCATTAGTTTGGCTTTAAGAAACCAGTAGCTAGTTGCTATTTATATGGTGAGGAGATGCTGCCTGGTAACAGAATAGCTCCACACCACAGCTTGAGATTATGTTTAGTTTCAAAGTGTGAACTTCCATAAAAGTCAGTTGTCATTCCACCTAGGTGTTAACACTTTGTATTTTTAACAAATTCATATTTGTGAGTTGCTATGGTTACTCTAAGGATTTATTGTTTTATTCTAGTTCATCAGTTTAGTTGTCTATACTTAGAATTTAGGATGCACATAAATGTGACTGTTTGTCTTGGTTCAAGTGTGCTTTGTCAGAGAAGCACCAACACAACACTAAGAAAGGTTCCCCAAGGCTGCAGTAGCAAATCCTTTACTATTGCATGTGCCTTATTGGTCGAGGGCTCTGAAGAGCTAAAAATGTATATGCAACACTTACATGATTTAAAAATGATTTCAATAATCAAGATTTTCCTGAAGCTTTGTTAAAAATTATGTCTTATTTCTGTAATCTTTCCCCTTTTTGTATTTATAACTCTACTAATAAAATTACCTTTAGGAAACCATTGCTACAATATTTTAAAACAAGTTATGTTTATCAAGTTTATTCTCTGAATGAGAGAATATACTAAATAAAGAATTTTTAATGATCTTTGACTGGAAGCAAGTTTAATTCTTTAAAGGAAGAAGACAACTTTAAAATGTAAAGGGTCATTTGTTCTCTGAAAGTAAATTAGGGAGAAATGTTTCATGTTCTTGTTCAGGTTTCTTAAGTAATGAAATGCCTTTATGTGACTGATAATTAACATTTTGGGGTACTGGAACCATGCTTATTAACAGAACCTGAAAGTATAAAAGTAGCAGATTTCAGATTGTCAATGACATGAACATTTGAACAACTACTATTTTGGTCATTTTCTCAAATTTTATCTTAGCCATGGATATATTGGCAGTTCTCAGTAATGATTAAACCTTGCTTAAAGGCAAGAAATCCTAAGAGTTTACTATTTATGGGGCAATGTCTCTGACTTTAAATTTGGTCTGGGTATTCTCAATTTCCCATGTTATTTTCTCCTTCTCAGATAGGGGTTGCCAATTTATCAGTATCAATTGAGGAGCTGTTCCCCACCGACAAACCCCTAAACCTTAATGTTTATTATTCTTACTGATCCATTGAATGATTAACTGTTCTCTAAATACTTTAAATTTTTAACAAGTTAAATGTATCCATTTAATGATTAGCATTCTCCACCCCTGTAAGAATCAGTGACTACCACCCTTCACAATTTGGATACTTTATTTTCAGATACCCTCTCTCTACTCTCATTTGCCTAATCATATCAGATCTTCTGCACCTTAAACCCATGCTGCATTCTCTCCTCTGCCTTTATGTTGTTTGCTCTGTCAGGAATGCCCCTATTATGCTCCTTCTTCCCTATGTCTAAGCCTCTTCTCTAAATCTAATTAACTGTTCCTCCCATCTGCTACTATAGCACTTCTCACATTCTATATTTATCTTTCTTGCTAGACTAAACCACTTGAGGTCAGAGAATTTATAAAGTAATATACCCAGAGTTAATAGTGAGCAAGACTTAGACTAAAATATGAACTAAGAGTAGTATGATTTATAGTCAGAGATCCTGAATCTATCTTGGCTACCAGCCCTAAGTCACTTATATTTTTTAGAGCTTGGCTTGGAAGTCAGTAGTATATTGAATAAGATCATGGACCTTGGAGTCAGAACGATTTAGGTTTGAATCCATAAAAGGCTGCCATTTATTAGCTTTTTGAGCAATTTACTCTCATCTGTAAATATGGGTAATACCTCCTAATTCTCAAGTATAAGATACATAAAAGTACTTGGTATAGTGCCTATGACAAAGTAAGTAATCAATAAATCATACCATTTATCTCATCTATAAGGCATAAAACTAAAATTTAAGTTGTTTAGGAATGGGCTTAAAGCTACCATTAAAAAGATAAAAAATAACTAGGGGATAAGGCATTAGAGATTATCATATATATAATATATATGCATATATCTGAAGATATGTATGATATGTATGCATCTCATATATGTGTGTGTGTGTGTGTGTTTGTGTGTGTGTATCTGATATGAACTGGGATAATCTAGAATTTTAGTAAGAGAGTAACCTAAAGCAAACAGCTTTTTTTTAAATTTTTGTTTGTTTTTTAAAGCACTGAGGATTGAACCCAGAGATACTCTACCACTGAGTTATATCAACAGTCCTATTTTTTTTTTTTTTTTTTTTTTTTTTTTGAGATGGAATCTTCCTAAGTTGCTGAGGGTCTCACTAAATTGCTAAAGATGGCCCTGAACTTAAACCTTCCTGTAAGCCTTCCAAGTAGCTGGATTACAGGCATGTGCCACTGAACCCTGTGGGAAAACAGCAGTTTAAAAAGTTAAGTCTAAGTACACATGAGTATAACATGTCTGAGATAGAGTTTAACAGCAAACTCATAATCCATATGTGACATAGAAAGATACAGAGTTGAAGTATGGAAACAAAGGATAAATTAAAACTAAATAAAGAAAAAAAAATAGGCCCAGTGGTAAAGGATAAAATTTCTGTCATTACAAGACTGGAAACTTGAAGGAGATTACTGTTAAAAAAAAATTAAGGGGCTGGGGACGTGGCTCAAGCGGTAGTGTGCTCGCCTGGCATGTGTGCAGCCCGGGTGCGATCCTCAGCACCACATACAAACAAAGATGTTGTGTCCGCCGAAAACTAAACAGTAAATATTAAAATTTAAAAAAAAAAATTAAATTCAGTAGGAGATACTGTTTTTTTCTTTTTCCTATATAGTTATAAATTAATATCATGTTTAGGGTTACGTAACTAGTAAATGATTTAATCAAAATTTGGACCCAGGTGATCACACTCTAGAGCTTGTGTTAACCTTTCAAAAGTAATGGAAAAGGGCTGGGGTTCTGGCTCAGTCAGAGCACTTGCCTAGCATGTGTTAAGCACTGGGTTCAAATCTCAGCACTACATATAAATAAATATATAAAATAAAGAATCTCAGCACTGCATATAAATATATAAAATAAAGATTCATCAACAACAAATAAAAATATTTTAAAAAGTAATGGATGGGGCTGCGATTGTGGCTCAGTGGTAGAGTGCTTGCCTAGCTCGGGTTCGATCCTCAGCACCACATAAAAATAAAGGCATTGTGTTGTGTCCATCTACACCTAAAAAATAAATATTTTTTTTTTAAAAAGTAATGGAAAAAATGTTCACAGATGATGTTATTGGAGAAAAACAAAAAAGCCTTTAAGTTAATAGCTTCCATTTCTAGTTCATTATGGGCCAAATTTCTAGGACTCTTACTTCTCACCTTTCTCAGTAGCAGAAGCTGTAGAAAAGTTTGTAACCTGGGATCTATGAGTAGGTTTTCAAGATCTGCATGATTCACATTCATGTGTTTAGTTCTCTGGGGAAAGGGGCTGTGTTGTCTGTCATCAAATTCACAAATGGATCCTTGACCAAAAAAGACCTCTATTCTAGAGAAAATAGTAGCTATCATTCATTAAATTCCTACATTTACTAAGCACTATTATAAGGGCTTTAAAGGCATTAAACTCTATGTTTTGCAATTTTATGAGGTAGGAATCATTAATCCTCATATTCAGAAAAGGAAACTAAGGCACAGGAACAGGCTAGAGTCACCACAGCCAGCAAGAGCTAAAGTATAAATCCAGACAATTGGTGCCTTAACATGCACTTCAAACCAATTATACTGTGGGAGCAGTACAGTGGTATCCTCCAAATTATTTCCTTTGGTGTTTAAAAAAAAAAAATTTTAGTGCTTTTAAGAAGGGCCCTTAGTATAGTACAATCTCCACTGTTTTACACCTTACTTTACACATTCACTTTCACCTGGGCAAACTACTCTTTCTGACATGGAGCACTTTTATGAGGGAGGACCTAATTGAGTCTTGCTTTATTTAAATATCTCCCTCTTCACCCTTTGAAAATTCCTGTTAGTTGTATCTTTTCCAGTATTGGGTTGTTCTTTCCCAGAAACATCTGTTTAGTCACTGATAAAAGTGAGTGCAAATGAATGAGATTAATAATGATTACATTAAATGCATCACAGAAAGGAAAGTTCTGTTAATATTTCTAATAGAAATTGGAAAAGAGGGGCTGGGGTTATAGTACAGCGGTAGATCTAGCGCTCGCCTTGTATGTGCGGGGCCCTGGGTTCAATCCTCAGCACCACATTAAAAAAATAAATAAATAAAATAAAGGCATTGTGTCCAACTACAACTAAAAAATAAAAAAATAAAAGAAATTGGAAAAGAGCTAACAGCAGCTTTCCATTGGTGTGCTTCTTGACTTATGGACCTTTGCTTTATTCAATTTGTTAAACAGCAGCTGATGAAATTACTGTCCACAAAATAACAGTCACAGAAACATGTTACCTATCTTAAAGAACAATACCATTAATTAGTTACAAAGTTTAATTATGAGAATCAAGCAGTGGCTATTGGTCAAACCAATCCATATCCCTAGGTTCAAAGTGTGCAGAGGCTAGTTTTTAAATAAAGGTGACAAATCCAATTAGATTCTCACAACACTGTTCAGGATTTACATCAACTTGATTCTGGACATAGTTCAATACACAAAGCTAAAAGAATGACAGTGCAGTCATCAATAATTAAACCAAATGTAATTTTCCAAACCACTTTTAGTAGGGCAGAATAAATTCTAACTTTTAATAACTGTATAAAGCTATATAACTACATAACTATTTTTCTACCTGAGATCAAAATAAAATTCCTTTTTCCTATCTAAACATAATTCTTAGCATTGAGGTAAATCTGAATTCACATGATATATTTTATCAAACTTCCACAAAAATTTTAAGCCCTGCTTTTGAGAGAAATTCTCATATTACACATATGTATTTACATATACTTTTCTTCAAAGACTAATGACAAACTTATGAGATTAATAGGCCTGTAATGGGACCATGATATTATTAATAATATGAAAATAAAAAGCCACTCATTTATACAAAGTTTTCCTGAATGTGCAATATGAAATGAGATAATAAAATCTATGTATATAAATGAGTCACTAAGAGTTCAGAAATTAAGCTCACTTTAACGAAAACTAATTATACTCTTTGGAGCAGAGGTTGCAAAAATAGTGATGTATAACAAAAATATTGTATATATATATAAAAGCTCCAAAATTAAGCATTAGCCTTAATTGGCAAAAATTGCAACTTAAAAACTAAATCCAACTAGATCTTTACTGTGGCTATCCAACTTGTTTGTGGCTTTTACTGAAATGATGACCTCTCATCTCTCATTCTTCACCCACCACAAAACCAAAACCAAACCAAAAAAACACCTCTATAGCTCCCTTCTTTGTGGCTGTCTTTGGCAATGCTTCATAATCTTGAAAACAAAAGAAATTGCTCAAGTAAATGAGAAGGAAGAAAACAATATGTGTGATGTATGAAAACCAATCTAAGAATATGAACTGAGAAAGAAAATATTAGAAGGAAGGATGAGCAACAGTCTACCCTCAAACAGAAATTAAAAAAAAAAAAAATCAAAAAATCAGGCAAGCTGTCTCTGGCCCTTTTTCCACATTATCTCCAGATTAGAAGAGTATGGAACCAAAATATTAAACTCTGAAAAGGTAATGATTTAGGAGGAGGAACTGAAGTAAATAAATGATAGAGAAGTACAGCAGTAGCTTTAGCTGTCAATCAGTTTCTTTGCTCTGACATTGGCATTGTCAATACGATCTTTGTTGGTGTCAGCCTGAAAAAAAGAAAAAGATATGAGCATTACTTCACAAGGTAAGACATTCTAATAAAAGTGAAATTTAGGCTGGGTATGTTGCTTAGGAGTAGAGCACATGCTTTGTAAGTACAAGCCCCAAGGTTCAATCCTCTGGACCCAAAGAAAAGTTTAATCAACATACTGATGAAACTCAAGAAACACTTTAAGTCACATTACAAAACTCATTTAAAGTAAGAAGTGACAGAATATAAAATTGATTTGGAAAAATCCTAATGCACAGAACTTGCCAGTATTTCATCAATTTTATTACATATTTTTTTCAAAGTTCAACCCATCTGAAACTAGGATGCATCTTACAATCAATGGCAGTTTCTTCTTTTTTTAAGACAGGGTCTCACTATGTTACCCAGGTTGGCCTTGAACTCCCAGGCTCAAGTGATCCTCCTGCCTCAGTCTCCAGAGTAGCTGGGACTACAGGCAAACACCATTATGCCCAGATCTTCAATAGCATTTTTTTCCCCCAATAAGATGTAAATAAATTTTAGTAAATCATGTAGCTAGAAAGTGGAGACAGTAGATGTGGCTCAAGTGGTAGCGCGATTGCCTAGTGTGCGTGAGGCACTGGATTCAATTCTCGGCACCATATACAAATAAAAATAAAGATATTGTGCCCATCTAAAACTGAAAAATATATATATAAAAAAAAAGAAAGCATCACCAACAGACTAGACCACTTGGAAGTCAGAACCTTAGACGATGAAGATAAAATATGTAATCTTGAAAGTAGAGTTGACCATGCAGAGAAGATGATAAGAAACCATGAATAGAACATCCAAGAGTTATGGGATAACATGAAAAGACCAAATTTAAGAGTTATCGGAATAGATGAAGGAGCAGATACAAATAAAAGAATGCACAATCTTTTCAATGATATAATAGCAGAAAATTTTCCCAACCTAAAGAATGGAATGGAAAAATCAAATACAAGAGGCTTACAGGACCAAAATGTACAAAATTACAGCAGACTCACGCCAAGACACATTATAATGAGAATGACTAACATAGAGAATAAAGATAAAATCTTAAAGGCTGTGAGAGAAAAAAAAAATCAAATTACATATAGGGGGAAACCAATTTGGATTTCAACTGATTTCTCATCCCAGACCCTCAAAGCTAGGAGGTCCTGGAATAATTTTATTTCAAGCTCTAAAAGAAAATGGATGCCAATCAAGAATTTTATATCCAGCAAAATTAAAGTTTCAGAATTGAAAATGAAATTAAAACATTCCATGATAAACAAAAATTAAAAGAATTCACAAATAGAAAGCCTACACTACAGAGCATTCTCAAGAAAATATTCCATGAGGATGAAGTGGGAAAAAAAGTAAAAACCAGCAAAGGGAGGGTCTACACTAAACGGACATTCAATCAAAGGAAAACCTAAGACAAATCTAAAACCAGAAATAAATCAAAATGACAGGGAATACAAATCATATCTCAATATTAACCTTGAATGTTAATGTCCTAAATTCATCAATCAAAAGACATAGACTAGCAGATTGGATTAAAAAGCAAGACCCAACACTATGCTGTCTTCAAATGACCCACCTCATAGCAGAGACATCCACAGGCTGAAGGTTAAAAGGATGGGAAAAAACCTTATCACTCATACGGACTGCATAAACCAGCAGGGTTTTCCATTCTCATTTCAGATAAATTAAGACTTCAAACCAACGTTAATCAGAAGAAAGAAAGAAGGACATTTCACACTTCTTAAGGGAAGTTTATATAAGCAGGACATAACAATTATAAATATTTATGCCCCAAACAATGGATCATCTATGTACATCAAACAAATCCTCCTTAATTTCAACAGTCAAATAGACCACAATGCAATAATACTGGGTGACTTTAACATACCTCTGTCACTACTGACAGATCTATTCAAACAAAAACTAAATAAGGAAACTATAGAACTAAATAATACAATCAATAATATAGACTTAACAGACATATATAGAATATTTCATCCATCAATGAGCAAATATATTTTCTTCTCAGAGCACATGGCTCCTTCTAAACAGACCATAAGCAACTCTTAGTAAATACAAAAAAACAGAGATAATAAATACCCTGCATTCTATCAGACCATAATGGAATGAAATTAGAAATCAATGATAAAATAAGTAGAAGTTACTGTAACAAATGGAGACTAAATAATACACAACTGAATGATGAATGAATAGTAGCAGAAATTAAGGATGAAATAAAAAAATTCTTAGAGGTAAATGAGAACACTGAGGTAACATATCAAAATCTTTGAGACACTATGAAGTCAGTACCAAGTGGAAAGTTTATTGCATTGAGTGCATTCCTTAAAAGAAGAAAAAGTCAATAAATAAATGACCTAATGCTAAATCTCAAAGCCCTAGAAAAAGAAGAACAAATCAACACCAAAAGCAGTAGAAGACAGAAAATAATTAAAATCAGAGCTGAAATTAATGAAATTGAAACAAAAGAAACAATTGAAAAAATTGACAAAACAAAAATTGGTTCTTTGAAAAAAATAAATAAAATAGATAGATAAACCCCTGGCCATACTAATGAAAAGAAAAAGAGAGAAAACTCAAAATTACTAAAATACAAGATGAAGAAGGAAATATCACAACAGACACATCTGAAATACAAAAGGTAATTAGAAACTATTTTGAAAATTTACACTCTTAATAAAATAGAAAATATGGAAGACATCGACAAATTTCTAGAGACATATGACCTACCCAAATTGAATGAGAAGGTCATACATGATTTAAACAGATCAATTTCAAGTAATGAAATAGAAAATGCCATCAAAAGCTTACAACCAAGAAAAGCCCAGGATCAAATGGATTCTCAGCCAGGTTCTACAAGACTTTCAAAGAAGAATTGATACCAACACTCCTCAAAGTATTCCATGAAATAGAAAAGGAGGGAACTCTTCCAAACTCATTCTATGAGTCTAATATCACTCTGATACCAAAACCAGACAAAGACATATCAAGGAAAAAAAACTTCAGACCAATATTCCTGATGAACATAGATGCAAAAATTCTCAACAAAATTCTGGCAAATTGGGGGCTGGGGTTGTGGCTCAGCAGTAGAGCACTCGCCTAGCATGTGCAAGGTGCTGGGTTCAATCCTCAGCACCACATAAAAGTAAATAAATAAAATAAAAGTATTTTTAAAAAGGTAGTATCTTAAAAAAAAATCTGGCAATGGCATACAAAAACATAGTGTGCCACAATCAAGTGGGATTAATCCCAGGGATGCAGGGTTGGTTCAACATATGAAATCAATAAACATAATTCATCATATTAATAGACTTAAAAACAAGAATCATACATCTCAATAGATGCAGAAAAAGCATTTGACAAAACATAGCACACTTTCATGTTCAAAACGCTAGAAAAACTAGGGATAGTAGGAACATACCTCAACATTGTAAAAGCTATATATGCTAAACCCAAGGCCAGCATTATTCTAAGTGGTAAAAAAATTGATAGCATTTCTAATGAAATGAAATATAATAACAATGCTCTCTGAATCACAGAATTCCCATGGAGTTACTCTAGGTCTAACCCACAGAGAGTGAAAAAGATCTTTGGAACAGATGTGTTACCACCTACACTGATATCCAAATTAAAATCATGGGTAATACATAGCCTAAAACCAAATAATAGCCTTAAAGGCATCTTATGAACCATTATTTGCTTCAAAACAAATCCACTGGGCTGGGGATGTGGCTCAGTGTTATAGCAGTTGCCTACTATGGTGCAAGGCCCTACCTAGGTTTGATCCTCAGCACCAAAAAAGAAAAAGAAATCCAGTATAAGTGATTCAACAGAGAGCCAAGCTTTAAAAGTGACCATCTTCTAAAGTACACTGGGATTTTAATCAACTGTGGCTTTTAGATTTGACTTCCAAATTCTGAAAAACATTTTCCTTTCAGTATCTTTTATATAGCATGTAATGCAAAAAAAAAAAAAAAAAAAAAAAAAAAAAGAATCATAATTTTCGTTTGCTCACATGACTATATGCTACTAGTTAATAAAATAAAAGCAATATTTATGGGGGAAGGGAAGCATACTCAAAGGTTAGAATAGATTCTAAGCTTTATGTGTGAAGGTTTAAGTAAAACAACTTTATCCCAAGGTTGTGGTTACAAAATAAACCAAATGCTATGAGCAAGATAGGAGGATTTTACCTTTGTTTTTAATGTGTTAGAACTGCCACCTCATCAAAACTGTAAAATCCTATAAGGACAGGATCTTATTCTATTGTTCCCCTCAAAGTGTCTAACATAGATGTCCATTACTAAACAATTACCAGATTGGATGTTTCATTTCATTATGGCCACAAAAGGCTTTTACCTTTTCTGTGATTCGGTCTATTTGTCGATTCTGAGCTTCAATTTCATTGCCCATGTCCAGGGCCATGTTTTTTAGATTTCCTAGGATACTGCCCACTTGAGTCAGGTTCTCTTCCATCTCATCCTCTCTGGCATCATTAGTTATACTGTCACAAAAGGAGAGTTAATTTTAGTATTTTTTGTTGAGTTACAATAAACTAAATCTGGATTTAATTTTCATAAAAATGAGTCATTAAAAAATAATAAAAAATGATGAGTAATCAATATTATGCTCAGCAAGTATTAGAACCAAAGTGTGATTCCCAATATCACCTGGATTCCTGTTAAACACAAGAATATATTAACTCTCACACCCTTGCAGAAGTACTGAATAAGAAACTATATTTGGATCCCAGCAATCTGTACTTTTGTTTTGTTTTGTTTTTCTCCCACTAGACAGGACTTTGCTATGTTCCCCAAGCTTGGCCTTGAGCTGCTAGACTCAAGTGATCCTCTTGCCTTAGCCTCCTGAGTAGTTGGGACTACAGACATGCATTTACCATATCTGCATCAATCTATGTTTTAACAAACTCTCAGGGGATTCTAATGTACACCTATTAAGAACCACTGTTCTGAAACTGGTTGGAAATTGTAGATGAAGAGCCAAACATGTCCTGGTACCTTATTTTTGTAAGTAAAGTTTTATTTAAACACAGCTATGCTCATTTATTGACAAATTTTCTCTGGCTACTTTCTCTAACACAGCTGAGTAATTGTAACAGAGACTATATAGACTGAAGTCTGAAATATTTACTATCCAGCCCTTTACAGATATCTTTATAGGAATTAAGCCAACCCCTGCTTTAGATGTTACATTTTGTGACATATATATCCTATTTGTAGAAGTAAATATGCCTACTTCAGTAATTTGGGACGTCTTAAAAAATATAGAGAAATCAATCTCATTATCCATGAACAACAACCATGGTCAACATTTGTTAGAAGACAGATTTTTTTTTTCTTTTTATTTGCTCTAATTAGTTATATACGACAGTAGAATGCATTTTGACATATTGTACACAAACAGAGCACAATTTCTCATTCCTCTGGCGGCTGTACTGGTGCAGAGTCACACCAATAGTGTATGTATGTACATAAGGTAATAATGTCTGTTTTGTTCTACTGTCCTTCCCATCCCCAGAGCACCACCCCTCCCCTCATTCCCCTCTAAACAATCCAAAGTTCCTTCATCCTTCCCTATTCCCCCAGAAGACAGATTTTTTAATGCATTTTTTTTCTTCTGGGTATTAGGGATTGAACTCAGGGGCACTTGACCAATGAGCACATCCCCAGCCCTATTTTGTATTTTTTTAGAGACAGGGTCTCACTGAGTTGCTTAGCACCTCGCTTTTGCTGAAGCTGGCTTTGAACTTATGATTTTCCTGCCTCAGCCTTCCCAGCCACTGGGATTACAGGTGTGCACCACCATGCCCAGCTTAAATGCATTTTTAAAGCAGAATAAATTTTATTTCTGTTTGGAGCATTAGGCTTCATGTACAACTACACCCAACCTCTTAAGTGAGCCATTCATTACGAAAGATGAAGAAATATTGGGAGAAGATGGCATACCGTTTAATGTATCCACCACTGGCTGCTCCTGTAGTTGGTTGCTGAGGTTGACCATTCGTTACTCGGCCCGGTTGCTTAGATACTACATTGCTAGGTGAATTGTCTCCGCCATCTCCCCATGTTGCCTTATATGCCTTTCCAGACTCAAAATTCTTCGTCCTATATAAGAATCAGGAGTACAGAAACATACCAAAAGCAGGAGAAGTAGAGTTATGATTATTAGTGCTAGTTAATTTAAGGATGACCCTAATACCTTTAGCAGAAAAGCTGCAAACAGCTAAATCTAGATTATCTACACTAAGCTCCATGGTAATAGAAGATATGATAAAGATTAGTGATGGTACCATTAAATCATTTTTAAACAGCCCAAATGCTACTACTATTAAATCTGCACTAAGCTGTTAGCAAATAGCAAAATGCAATTATTTGATTTTTTCAGGCTCCTCAGCCTGTAGCATTTTCCAGAAAAGAGGTTAATGGATGCTAGGGAAAAGAAAATAAGGCATCTCTGAGGTTGAAAAGGGATGATAGAATAAGAAGACCGAGTAGGTAATAATTTGACCCTGTTCTTTGCTCTGTCTTATTAGAACTGAAGTAGTTTCGGCAGATTAGTTTTGTGTTAGTTTTGCATGAAAATTTCAAAAAGAATTTTTTTAAAAAACAAACAAGGGGCTGGGGTTGTGGCTCAGTGGTAGAGTGCTCGCCTAGCACGTGTGAGGCACTGGGTTCAATCCTCAGCACCACATAAAATAAATAAATAAAACAAAGTTATTGTGTCCACCTACAACTAAAAGAAAAATATTCAAAAAATAACAAACAAGCAAAATGCATAAAGGAAAAACACAAGTTATTTCCAAATTGAACAATCAATTGATAAATAACCACCTTGCCACACTGGTGCCAGTTACAAATTCTCTGTTGAGGGCTTTTTTATTTAGGAGTTTACCCTTTCTTCTTCTTCTTCTTCTTTTTGGGGGTACCAGGGATTGAACTCAGGGGCAGTCAACCACTGAGCCACATCCTCAACCCTATTTTGTATTTTATTAGAGACAGTGTCTCACTGAGTTTGCTTAGCGCCTTGCTTTTGCTGAGGCTGGCTTTGAACTTCTGTGTCAGCCTCCCAAACTGCTGGGATTACAGGCATGCACCTGACTTTCTCTTTTGCAAACTAAAATATGCAGCCCCCTTCTGTGAAAAAATTAGCCTTCAGGATGATAAAATGCTTAAGCAACTCTGTGATTAACTCTTTGTGCATGTGGTACTGGGGACTGAATCCATGGGTACTCTACTACTGGGCCACATCCCCAGTTGTTTTTATTTTTAATTTTTTAAAAAGTATATTCATATATTTATTTTTATGTGGTGCTGAAAATCAAACCCAGTGCCTCATACATGCAAGGCAAGTGCTGTACAATGAGCTATAGCCCCAACCCCCTTAATTTTTAATTTTGAAAGAGTACTTTGCTAAATTACCCAGGCTAGTCTCAGACTTGTGATCTTTCTGCCTCGGCTTCCCAGATTGATGGGATTACAGGTCTGTGCCACAGTGCCCAGCTATATAATAAATTTTAATGAGATTAAGAACTCTGGAGCCAGGTGCCTTGGCACATACCTGTAATCACAGTGCCTCAGAAAGCTGAGGCAGGAGGATTGAAAGTTCAAAGCAGCCTCAGCAATTTAGCATGACCCTAAGCACATTCATCAAGACCCTATCTCTAAATAAAATATTTTAAAAAGGCTGGGGATGTGGCTCTGTGGTAAAGCTCCCTTGGGCTCAATCCCTGGTATAAAAACAAAACAAACAAAACTCTGTTTTCTTAGATTAAGATGAGTATATTAATTTACATTAGATTTATACTTGATTGTCAGTTCTTTAACTATCACATTTTCTTCCATTTAAATGTCTCATTTTAGAATAGCAACTTTGAAAAAAAGAATTTGAAATATCCCTTAATCAACTCAGAAAGCTTCTATAAAAGAAGAAAATACAGTAATTATCAAGATATGAGCACAAAAACATTAACAACTTCTTTTTCTAGTACTGGTTTCCGTCAACATTTGCATGAGCTGAACAAAAATAGGAAAACAAAAAGGCCAAATATATTACCTATTTTTTTTTCATATTGAGGAGAAAAGGATCAAATATTACCAAATGTAATATGAGTGAATAAGTGTGAGTGTTTTGGATGATCAGACAGGAAAAAAGAAAAGGGCAAACAAAGGATAGGAATCAGATGCTTTTTTTTTTAAGCATTTAATCACTGTCTTCATAATTTTTATAAACATCCAGAATTAAGGAGGATTCAAGACATTAAAATGTAAATAAAACATTTGGTAAACTGACTAAAGGATTAACTCCCATGAAAAATTAAGCTCTGTATTAATTCAATATAAAATGATTGTTAGCTAATATAAGACATAATAGGAATTATGGGACAAATAATAACATGTTAAAGAAAGGTGCACATGGAACATTTAAAATTTATATTCCATCTTATTCCAAATAAGATTTAAGATGACTATATTAGTGATTAATTTCTGAGAATTCCATCCAAGAATTAACTAATTCCTTGATTTGGTAGTGGCCTAAAATCAGGGGGAATCCAAATTATTAGAAGCAAAACTTGAATCAGGAAATCCTGATTCAGGAATAGAAAGGAGTAAGGAAATTTAGTGAGACAGAATCCTGAAATCAAAGTCTTATGAAATAAGAGATGCATTTAATCTCAATTCCCTTACCTTTGATTAAGAACTAGACTACCACAGCTCTCTACAAAGATCAATCTATTTCAAACTTAGAAAATTTCAGGAGTACTTTTATTTTGGATATATTACAGTTAGTTAGCAAAAACTTAATTTTTGGAGCCATTAGTCAAAGGGAGTTATCATAAATTTAGATCTTTTTGTCAAGTCCATCTTTTGTCAGATAGCACCCATCAAGAACAAATTCACTTTACATTACACACCACAGCACGGTTTTTAAGACAGTTTCCATCATTCATAAAACCATGCACATGCACAGAAAAGCCATTTGAAGCATCACCTTTAAGTAGCAGGTTAGCAGCCCAAACTGCGCCATAAGACTGCATCTTAAAGTTCCCTTTGATCAGTTACTGAGCCCGGCTTCTGATGTTAAATCTTCATTTTTAGTAAGCAGATTAGAAAGGAAAAGATTAGGTGAGAGAATGAAATGCAGAAAATAGTAATTGCCAGTCAAACAGAACAGAAACAGGTTTAGAGATTTAAAAACATAATGCATTCAAATTCCTGCCTGGTTTCATAGAAACAACCAACATCTGAGAATCTAGATAAAAAGAAAAGCAAGAAAACTATTTAAAACATAGCACACTTCATTTTTCCTCAGAATGTTATTAGGATGGTGATATTTTTTCCTAAAATTATAAAAATTATTATGAGAGAAAGCAAACATTAAAGGGATATATTGTGAAACTTCCTCTTTCTTTAGAGATATAAATGTCTTTTAATTATTTCTATTATATATTTTATTTGCAATGTAATTTAAAAAAAATCTTTTTATGTCAAACTCTCCCATCAGCCAACAAGTTTCTCAAGGCCATTCAATACATAAGTTTTTACTGAGTATCTACAGATATCATGTAAGGCATAGCATTAAAAAAAAATAGTAATGATATATAACAGGCAGGACCATAGGTATGTCTTATTGATATTTGTTATCTCCAGTGAGTAGGACAGAGGAATCACTCAGTTGTTGAATGAAATTTAATTCTTTAATTATTTTAATTACTCCAAGCTGAATTTTTAACCTCAATATGACTTAAGATTAGAACAGAAAACCTATTGTGCCAATTTTGAACTTCTCTAGCAATTCTTCCAGAAATACCAATTTGTCTTCAAAGTAGGTGCCATTATGTTAGACTTTTTAAGTACCTTGTAAAATAGGCAAGTTAAGAACGAAAAATACCTTGCCTAAGAATCATTAAACTGAGAATTCAAACAGCTTACTACTCTGTGACTTCCCAGGTGTGCCTCTTTTTAAACTCTTGTTAATTAAAATTATAATTTATCAGTTAGTATAAAAAATATAGGATTATTTGGGAGGCTAAGTCAGGAGGATCCAAGTTTGAGGCCAGCATCAAAATCTTAGCAAGACCCTGTCTCAAAATAAAAAAATAAGGGCCGCGGATGTATTTCAGTGGTAGAGTGTTTCCAAGGTTCAATCCCTAGTATGAGGGGTGGAGGGGAATATAAATATACGTATTAGGGAATGAATACAGGATTAGGAGAGAAAACAAAAAACAAAAAAAGAAAGAATAGATATAGAAAAAGAACAAAAATTAAAATATGGGTTTTTAAAAAGACTATATACTACTTTGTTTTTAGAATTCAAATCTTCATTAATGTCATTTATCTGAAATTTTTAAGTCTAATCTTCATAGACTCTTATTAAATTCTAATAGTTCCTTAGAAAAAATCATCTGTAGTTACAATTTCCTCCTAGGGATGGGGATGTAGCTCAGTGTTAAAGCACCTGTCAAGCATACATGAGGCCCTGAGTTCAATCCCCAGCACCGGAAAAAAACAAAAACAATGACAACAAAAAATTTTGCTTCTAATTCCAAGTTCTTCTAAGTAAAGCTATTTTTCCATATCTTATATAAAAGATTTGCTGACCTAGCTTCAATTATCCTTTCGAACAAAAACATGTGAAAGAACAAATCTACTCAAGACAGTTTCTATTCAGCAATACACCAGCAAACATCAATAACAAAAAGGTTCATTCTTTTCTTCTCAAAGTCAAGCAATGTAGCATAGAGTTCAATGACAGTATCTCATTGTTTACATTTTTTTTTTACTGTAAAAGCTTGCAATGTTTATTAGAAACTTAATTTATTTGTTGTAGTTGTTTTCATAGTAAAGAATTTTCAAAGATAATTCCACTTCCAACTTTGGTTCCAATATCCATACATTCTAACAATTAAAAGACAGAGATACATACATTCTAACTATTGGAAGACTAAAACAGACACACTTCTCTGTATTTGTCCCATTGTGTAGAATAAAAATCAAATCTTTAAAAAGATATATGTACTAGCTACCAATGTAAGTGAGTCTATAAAGGTCATCGTATTATATCATCGAGTTGACTGGATTATATGGTATATAGTAACTTTGTGGATGAAGCTTATTTAGTACCCTTTCTTTGACATACAAGAATTTAGGTAAGTAAATGCAGTGTTCCAAATAGAGGAGTCAAACCCATCACAGAATATTTATCTACCCATGTGAGAGCTAACCATTATTCCTTGAGGATGAAAGCCATCCAGCATCATCAAATAGCCACCTTTAGCTGTCTGTACTTCATGAGAAGCAATGCCATATTTAAAAACAGCATTGGCTCTACTTTTTGATAACTTCCACACATCAGTCTAAGCAGCAGATCAGCCTTAGTGAGTTAAAGAACATGCTGTTGAGCTCTGTACCTTCTCCAAAATCTACAGAATCTCACCAAGGATTTTCCTAAAACATTGGCCAGCAAAGTATAATAGGATAATTCAACAAGTCCTAAATCATGGGCTTGTTTTACCAATGTGAGAAGTCTTTCAAATTTTCTTTCACATTCTGGCTTACTGTATTTACTTTTTTTTTCCCCAGAGGAAAAAATACTACTATAAATTGAAAGTCAGTACATAATTGTATTGTACACATGTATGACTGTTGGCAATATCATCTGGGAGGAACGTTTACTCACTATAAAGAATGAGAAAAGAGTGATAAAAACTTTCTAAAGCTTCAGTTCATTTTTTTTTTTTTTTTTTTGCAGAACTGGGAATGAATTCTCAGGTAACCTGCCGTTGATCAATATATATTATCAGCCTTCCCACACCCTTGTTTTTTTGGGTGGAGTACTGAGGATTGAACCAGGGGTGCTTCACCACTGAGCTATATTTTTTATTTTAAGACAGGGTCTCACCAAGTTATTGAGGCTAACCTGGAACTTATGATCCTTCTGTCTCAGCCTCCCAAGTAGATGGAATTCTAAGTGTGCACTACTTCCTTTTTTTAAAAAAAATTATATTTATTTATTTTGCAGTACTAAGAGTTCATGAACCCAGGGACATACTGAGCTACATACCCAATCCTTTTTATTTTAAGAGAGGGTCTCACTAAGTTGCCCAGTCTCAAACTAGTGATCTTCCTGCCTTGGCCTTCCAAATCACTGAGATTATAGGTATGTGCCACCATGTCTGGCTTCAGTTTGTATTCTGTAGCCTAATGAGTTGTGGCAACATTATGGAAAAGAAAAAAACAAAACCCTTGGCTTTCAGAGTTTAGATTTCTGAATAGCAGGTAGGATTGTAGACCTTAACAATTATTATGTATCAATCCAAAATGAGAGAGAGAAAAAGACAGAGACATGTGGACCTGAGTTATTACTACTACCAGTTGTTAGTACTACTAGGCTAGTGCCTTATACAAAAAAGGATTAAGGTCCTGTGTCTGCCTTTGAAAAGCTCATGTTATGACTGTTTATACACTGAGCCCAAGTGAAACAGACTATCAGATATGATTAAAAGGATCAAGAAGACATGGCAGGAATGATGGGAGACAGAATTGAGAACAAGAAATGTCAAAGCAACCAAATCTCAGCGTATACAAAGGAAATAGATGGGAAAAAGGCCAAAAAAAAAAAAATATATATATATATATATATTTTTTTTTTTTCATGGTTCTGGGGATTGAATACAGGGCACTCTACTACTGAACTATATCCTCAGCCCTTTTAATTTATTTATTTTCAGACAGGGTCTTGCTAAATTGCCCAGGTTGGACTTGAACTTGTGATCTTCTTGCTTTAGCCTCCCAAATAAAAGAGATTACAGGAAAAGCACCAACATGCCCAGTCAAGAAAGGCTATTAAAATCAGACATCTTGTGGCTGGGGTTGTGGCTCAGCAGTAGAGCGCTCACCTAGTATGTGTGGGGCCTTGGGTTCGATTCTCAGCACCACATATAAAGAATAAATAAAATAAAGGTATTGTGTCCATCTACAACTAAAAAATATTAAAAAAGAATCAGACATCTTTAAACTGGGATATTAATCTCTCCTCTTCTATTCTGTTATAGAAGCCACTTGACTCCAGCTGTTAAGAAGTGCCTTCTTGCCAGGGTACTTGGCCAACAGCTGAGGCAGGAGGATCATCTCAGCAAAGGCGAGGCAGGCACTAAGCAATTCAGTGAGATACTGTCTCTAAATAAAATACAAATTAGGGCTGAGGATGTGGCTCATTGGTCAAGAGGCCCTGAGTTCAATCCCCAGTACCTCCCCCCCAAAAAAAGAAGTGCCTTCTTCTCTGAATCCACTGAGAAAGGGTTCTGCTGAGGTTAGAGGTTGAAGATTGCTAAAGGACCGTACACACCTATGTTCAAGAAAAGCTTGCCTATGCTTGGCTGTGATACAAAAAAGAGAAATAAAATTAGTACTTATATAACTCCACTTCCCACTTTCTATGAACTTTGGCCATTTTAGGATTCAGTGCCCTTTCTATTATCAACCCATGACTTAAAGCTGATCTTGCTCTAGACTCTAGAGAGGACTTCTTCCTCTCTGTTCTTCTAACATCTAATCTGAAGGAAATTAATCTTACTCCCTCCTCACTCTTCCAAGAGGGTATTTAAGGAACACAGGAGAAAGACAGAAATATGCAAAACATAGTTCAGAGTTTGAGTCGCATAATCTGTGCACTTATAATTTGTTTGCTTAAAGTAATCAGCTAAACCCTGAATGATAAATCATAGTTACTAAAATATGGACTTTCAGAGAGTCAACCAAGGTTGAAACGGGTCAACAGACTTGTGTTAAAATAGGAAGCCAATGGACAAGGCTAGGAAGAACATTGAAATCTTAAATTCTCATGACCAAAACAAAAACTAAAACAGTCCAGCAAGCAACTATGAAAGATTAACATAAGGTCCTCCATTTCCAACTCTTGAGGAGTAAAAACACTGAAGTATTTGTAAACCTTTGTATGCCATTCTTGGTTTATCATACCAATCGAGACAACGAGATGGAACTACTAATGTTTATGGAACCCTTAAAAATAAATATTTGCAGCAATTAATCATTCAACCTGCAGACACTGCTATTTCAACTAGAGGATAGTTCAAAATTGTTTTTGTTAATTGCTTTTTATAAAAAACAATTATTTGGGGCTGGGGCTGTAGCTCAGTGGTAAAGGGTTTGCCTCGCATGTGTGAGGCACTGGGCTCAATCCTCAGTACCATATAAAAATAAAGACATTGTGTTCATCTATAACTAAAAAAAAATTTTTAAAAACCATTTATTTATTTTTTTAAGTTGTTGTTGGACATAATACCTTTATTTATTTATTTATATGTGGTGCTGAGGATAGAACCCAGGGCCTCGCACATGGTAGACAAAGGCTCTATGGCTGAGCCACTACCCTCAGCCCTTGTTAATTGCTTTTTAAGAACAAAGATGAGCTCCTTCTAACAGAAGTCCAAACTTCTTCTTAGTCTGAATACATAAAATATTCATCAACAACATGAAGTTTGGTTTACCCAGGGCTAAGTAGAGAATGTAACATTCACAGTAGTAACCAAAAAGAATGAATTCCTTGTATCAAGCATAATCTCATACATTGTACATAAATGGGTTGCAGACTTTCCATCTCCTGGTTTACTATAGACTCCAAATCTTTAGTGTCTTTTTTGATTCTTCCCTCTTCATAAGCAATAGTCAATTCAAAATAAATGTGAATTTAAAATAAATTTTTTCTCTAATTTTATGGTTAAAGTCTTACTTTACAGGCCTCACTAATAAAAGGTTTTTAACTAGTCTCCTGGTATGTATTCATAAATGTCAATCTACCAAGTTCTTAGTTTGCAATCTACCAAGTTCTTAGTTTGGTATATAAGTTCATCTGCTATCTACTTAAATCTTATTTCTACTTCTCATCTCTTCCTTACTGTTGTTTACTTTGTACTTTCCACAGGAAATGCCCTCCTTCTCACTTCATGTTTTGTTAGGTTTGGTGCTGGGAATTGAACCTTGGAACTCCCACTGAGCTATATTCCCAGCACCTACTTCCTCTATGTTCATCCAAATCCTTCTAATCACTCAAAACCCAACTCATGTCCTATCTCTTCTATAAGATGTTCCCTAACCTAACCTTTATTAGTTCTATATTCCTAGCCTTAGTAGATACCATATGATCTAACACAAGATTTATATATTTTCTGCTATGCTTTCTCATATATCCAGCCACATGATAAGTCTTTTGAAAACAGGGTCCAAATCCTTTACTCCCTTAGCCATTTCTCACATGCCTACTATAGAATTTGTATTTTGTTAACCCTTCTTGTTTGAAATGAAAAGGCAATAATTTCATCCTGTTCTTATCATTTGGGTATACATATTTCTCCAATCTTTTCATATACAAATTGAAACTGGACATCAGAATAAGTCAAATTAAGCCACAGTTTAAGAACATGCCTATTTACATGAAAAGTTTGATCTGAGTGAAAGAGAAATATCTTAAGTTTGTCTATAACAAAGTTCCTCATTTAGGCCCTATTACAGTTTGAATATGAAGTGTTCCACAAAAGCTCCTGTGTAAATACAGGAAGTTCAAAGGTAAAAATGACTGGATTATGAGAGCTATGACCTAATTTGTCCATCCCAGTTTGAATGGACTAATTAGATGGTAACTGTAGGTAGGTGGGATATGAATGGAGAAGATAGGTCACTGGGGGCTAGCCCTGAAAGGGTTCATCTTCCCTGATGTCCTTCCCCACTCTCTGCTTCCCAGCCACCATGAGGTGAGTAGTATCCCTGCAAGAGTTGACAAAGAGCGAGAAAGAATCATTTAGAAACCCACATTCTCAAGAGGATTAGAGCTATAGACAGAACTAGTAATCTTAAACCAACACACTTTAACATATTAACCCCCCAAATAATTAGGTCACAAACTCATGGTGAATTCATCTTTCCTGTCATATTCCAACATGATATTCTGCCTCACCTTGGGCCCAGAGCAATAGAAGCAGCCTGATATGGACTAAACCTCTGAAACCATGAGCCAAATGTAACTTTTCCTCCTCCAAATTGTTCTGGTCAGATATTTTGGTCACAGTGACACAAAGCTGACCAACACAGACCCTGTCATACTTCTGACTTAATCTGAGTAGTGGAGGGCAGGTACACTGTCATTTATACATTTTCAAAAGGTCTTGATTTCATCAACTCACCTATTACATGGGCAGACACAAAGGCCACAGCACTTGTTGAGCTCTGTTAAAGTCTTCTCTGCTTCTCTCATGTCTTTATTTATTTGGTCCATGCCTTCTTCTATTCGGTTTAGTTGTTCTAAGAATGAGTTGTGGAGATTAAGTTTTGTGTTGCATTCAGTGTTAATCAGAATTATAGAGCAGCAAATTCAACCTCAAATCTACCAATAACTCACCACAGTGAACATATTAGAGTCAGAAGTCATATTAGTATTAGAAATTATTAACATGAAAATAATCTTTTACATCCTGATCCTAAGGTACTTGACAATTCACTGTGGAAAAAATTGTACTAAAGAAAACTGTTCAAAGAAAAAATTGTACTAAAGAAAACTGTTCAAAGAAAAACTCTTAAAACCAACTTTTCTTTGCCCAGACCAGATTCCCATCACTTAATAGGCTCAAAACCTGAGGGCTGTTATAAGACTAATAAAAATTAGACCAGATTACCTAAGGCCAGCTCAAATTAAATATTTCTATGCTCATCAGAATTTAGGCCTGTTTTAGGACTTGATTTCTGAAGATGATGCAAGAGTATCACAATATCTAAGGTATATATAACCAATGCACACAATAAGCCACACTAGCCTAACACATACTTGATATACAGTTAGGCACTGCCGTCTCTCATTCCAAACCAGCTACGAACATGATATAATTCAAATTATAAAACAATTAAGAAAAATATCACTCTTATTTTACAAAAAGAAGGCATTTCCAAAAGCTGAAATTTAGAAGTAGGTAATTTGACAGGGTTTTTTTTAGCACAGTAAGTCAAAATAAAGAGTTTCTGCTGAGGGGAGAGGAGGGATAGTAGAGGATAGGAAAGATAGCAGAATACAACAGTCACTAGTATAGCAATATGTAAAAACGTGGATGTGTAACTGATGTGATTCTGCAATCTGTATACGGGGTAAAAATGGGAGTTCATAACCCACTTGAATCAAATGTATGAAATATGATATGTCAAGAGCTTTGTAATGTTTTGAACAACCAATAAAAAAAAAAAAAAAAAGAGTTTCTGCTAATAACTTCAACTCACCCCCTTGCTCATCCAGCATAGTGATGGTCTTGATTCCTGCATCCTGAGACTAAAAGAAGGGGGGAAGCTGATTGTAAAACAAAACAAACTCAAAATAACAGAAACACAACCTATAAGAGTTGACCAAGAGCAAGAAAGAAAGAATCATTTAGAAACCCACATTCTCAGAGGATTAGAGCTACAGATACAACTAGTGATCTTAAACCAACACACTTTAACATATTAACCCCCAAGATAATTAGGTCACAAACTCATGGTGAATTCATCTTCCCTGTCATATTTCAATACTGTCAAAGGGGAAAACAGAAAAGGCCCATTAGTGCATGGTTTGACAATTTTAGCAATTGCTGGTTTAAAATAATAAAGTGTATTGACATGATACCCTTCAACACCAATTCCAGCTAGTGCTGCTAGGATCCCTCCTATAAATTTCTATACTTAATGATTAAACACTTCTTACCTCAATGGCTAAACCCAGGATTCTTCTTGTACTTTCCAGAGACTATGAAAAAATGCAGATTTTTAGTATTTCAAATTATGCAAAATGTATAGAAAAAAATCTGATTGCAGGTCATATTCATGATGCTGCTCTATTTTTAAAAACTGCCAGCCCATCCCTTCATAACAAAACAAAGAACTCTGGCCACCACTCTTTTAGTAATTTTCTTCCTACCAGGTACTTCTTAAGAGAAATGTGACATTGACAGGGTTCATGAAATTTTAATGTAGGTAGAAATCGAAGTATATTACACAGATACCAGGAAACTGTTAAACAAAAACCAAAGTCCCACCAGGCATGGTGGCACACATGCCTGTAATCCCAGCAGCTCAAGAGGCAGGAGGATCGCAGGTTCAAAGCCAGCCTCAGCAATTTAGCGAGACTGTAAGCAACCTAGTGAGACCCTGTCTCAAAAAAAAAAAAAAAAAAAAAATGTTAAAAAAAAAGGGAAGAAAAAAAAAAGAGCTGAGGATATGGCTCAGTTGGTAAGCACATTGAGTTCAATCCTTGGTACCAAAAAAAAAAAAAAAAGTGTCCAGAATTCCTTCCAGAATGCAACTAGGTAATGATTTACCTTTAAAAAAAAAAAATTTCTTTAAATTGTTTTTACCTATATAGTTTTTTGGTGAGTTGGAGGAAAAAGGAGCTAGTAATGGCACTATGGGGCAAAGGCATTCTTTGATGTAAGCAACATAGAAGAATCCAAAATGATCACTAAGAAGATCCTTTCACCCCTCCATTGTGAAACTGAAGTGGAATCAATTACTTATTCTAAGTAAAAACATTTACCTCATCAGTAACCTGGTGAGCCCTCAGTTGAATCTCTTCTGATGACATATTATCCATGATGAATCGAAATTCTATCAGGCACAGAAATGTAAATGTAGATAATCTATAAGAATAAGGATACATGAACATTTGTTTGAGCAAAGAGCATGGATTTACAAAATTTAGGTTCATAGGCAGACAGGATAAATATCTGATCTCTTTATCTACCTGTCTATCTAAATCATAGAAATTAAGGCTAAGAGAGGAAAAGCGGATGTTTAATGGTAGTTAGTACCAAGGGTGAACCTGAAATACAGGTGAAGTACTCTTTCCCTCTACTTTGAAAAACAAGGCATCCGATTGGAAGGCAAGCTTCAAGAGACTATTAAAATTAATTCTTAAGTATGGTGGCACATGCCTGTAATTCCAGCAATTCTAGAGGCTGAGACAGGAGAATCATTTTAAGGCCAATCTGGGCAACTTCAAAATCTTGTCTCAAAAAGAAAAAAAAAAGGCAGGAGATAAGGGGCAGTGCAGGAGGTATCATTCAGTGGTAGAGCACCCCTGGGTTAAATCCCTAGTACCACACACACAAAATAAATAAAGAGAGGAAGAGAGAAAGGGAGGAGGAGGAGGAGAAGAATTATTCTTGATTGTACAATGTTCTTCATATGTTGTCCGAATAAAGTCTAAGTAAGGAAAGTAACATATTTCAAAGTGTTGTGAATGAAGAACACAGGATTCATTTCTAAAATATGCCACTTGTCCAAGTTAGTCATAGGAGAAAACGAAATATTTTTCATTCTTTTTTTTTAAAGTATTTATTTTTTAGTTGTAGTTGGACATAATATCTTTATTTAATTTTATGCGGTGCTGAGCATTGAACCCAGGGTGTGCACATGCTAGGTGAGTGCTCTACCGCTGAGCCACAACCCCGGCCCCACATTCTTTTTTTTTTTTTTTATTTGTTCTACTTAGTTGTACATGACAGCAGAATGCATTTTAATTCATCATACACAAATGGAGTGCAACATTTCAATTCTCTGGCTGTACATGATGTAGAGACACACCATTCATGCAATCATACATGCACCTAGGGTAATGAGGTCCATCTCATTCTACCATCTTTCCTACCCTCAAAACCCCTCCCAACCCTCCCCTCATTTTTCATTCTTAACAAAGAAAGGGTATAAAGCACTCAGAAAAGAGCTAAGGTTTTTATTATGAGAGACTCCTGCCATCCAATTATTTGTATTATTTGTTGTTTTATTGAAGTTTCTAAGAAAGCAAACGATATTTCTCTAATACACAGTAACTCAGAAACAAACAAACAAAAAAAACCTGTAGACATTCAACTTAAAAAATAAAACATTTGATTAGGTATTATTCAGTTCCACTATTACAAGAAGTCACATAAGTAATAAGCACTGTGGGATGGCTCTAGGTTCTTTTTATCTTTACATTTACTAGCTTTATATTAAATTTTTGAAAACTTATTTATCAAAGCTCTGTCAATGACCAAGATAAAGTCTGGTTCACATTTTAGAATCAGTCTTGGTCACAACTTGAGGGGTGGGGATGTTACTGGCTTTTATCTAGTGGACAGAGGAAAGGAAAGCTACTAAACACCCTTTAACACTTTTGGTGAAAGTTCTTTAACAAAGAATGATCCCAGCCAAAATGCTAAAGGGCTGAGGTGAGAAACCCTGCTATGCACTAATCACTGATAAACAGAAAACCTAATAACCCAGGTAAGGCACAACTCTTGGAGAGTAATTGTTGTATCTTTGTATCTCTAACACCTTATAAGATCTGACAGTATGTACTCTGAAAATATGCTAAATGAACAAATAAATAGAGAAACAGGGTGTACTTTCAAAGTAAAGTGACTCTTAGGAACAAAGATATATTTAACTGCAGTACAAAGACTGCAAACCACCACTAGAATCAGGAACCAAAACTATTTTTACATGAACAGCTTGCTGGTCAGATACAAACCTTTTCAGTAGAGGATGGTGGTATAGCTCAGTGGCAGAGCACTTGCCTAGCATGCTCAAGGTCCTGGGTTCAACCTCCAACACAGCAAAACAAAAACAAACAAAAGTACCCAAATCTTTTCAATCACTTTTAGTAAGGAATATTACTAATCCTAGTGGTACTAGTACTAGATTTACTACCAACTTCTACTTTTAATAGAATCATCTTTGATGACCAAATACATATCAAATGGAAGAAGGCAACACAATCAGAGTCTTTTTCATAATTCTACTGTTCCAAATAAATGTTTTAAGGTACTAGGGATTGAACCAGAGGCAATTTACCACTGAGTTATATCCCCAACCCTCTTTATTTTGAGACAAGATTTTGATAACTTGCTAAGGGTCTCACTAAATTGCTGAGGCTGGTATTAAACTTGCAATCTATCTGCCTCAGCACCTTCTCCCTACATGCCCCCCAATTTCTGGGATTATAGGTGTGTGCCACTGTGCCTGGCCATTTTAAGGTTTAATTAAGTGTGCTAAACACAGTGGCACAAGCCTGTAATCCAATGACTTGGAAGGATTAGCCCAAGAGGATCACAAGTTTGAGGCCAAACTGAACAATTTAGTGAGATTCTGTCTCAAAATAAAATTTAAAAAGGGCTAGGAATGATGCTCAGTGGTAGAATGTCCCAGTACAACAAAGGCCTGATTCCAAGAATCATGCCTTCTTTTTTTTTCTTTTAAATCATTATTTATTTGACAGATAACTATTCAGATAACTTCTGAATTAATATAAAGAAATGACAATAACTTATATATACATTAATTCAAAACATTTTCATTAAGCACTGAGTCGAACAGTTTCTGATCTTTTTACCAAAAACACTTTTATCATTGAAAGACTGCCTCAAACTTAGTTTTGCTGGGGTGGGGGGGATGTGGGGGGAGATACCAGTGATTGAACTCAGGGGCATTCAACTACTGAGTCACATCCCCAGCCCTATTTTATATTTTATTTAGAGATGCAGTCTCACTGAGTTGCTCAGCACCTGGCTTTTGCTGAGGCTGGCTTTGAACCCACAATCCTCCTGCCTCAGCCTCCGGAGCCACTGGGATTACAGGTGTGTGCCATCACGCTGGGTATTTATTTAGGCTTTTAATCAGGAAACTTAAAGCTGCCAATCAGAGCTTCTAACTAGCATGAGATGACCAGGGTAAAACCCTATGAGTAAAAAATAACTTTTAAGTTTTGACCTATACACTCCAACCAAGGGGAGATACGCTGGCCTCAGGCTAGTCATCACAGATCATAGATCCACAAACCAACTATCATCCTCACAGCTCACAAACAAAATGAATAATGTATATACAAAGTGAGTACAAAATACATGTTCCTCTTTTTCCAGGGGAGTAATGCTTATTGCCATGAGCATACAAGGCAGCAAGGGGCACAAAAAAATTCACTAACCCACAAGACAGTGGAAGGAATAAAAGTCCTGTGCCCTGGAATGGAGTAGAGGCTTTGTGGACCAGGTAGCATCCAGGCCACACTAGGAACATGAGTGCATATTAAGGCACATGGGGAGGGATCTTCAGGGTTGGAAAGGACAAAATGAACCAAGACAGCCACAGACCTACTGACTATTCAGAAGACAGAGGAGTGTTTGTACTGGCTGAGAGATATAATCTAAGAGTTGCGTAAAATGGAGAAAAGAAAACCTCTTCTGACAAGATGGCAAAATATCTTCCCCACAGAGGACCCACATGCTCTCTGTGGAGGTCAGGAGCTGGGGTTCATTCACTCTGCAGGTCACCCTCCATCCCAAAGCCCTAGGCTCTTAGAATCAAATCCACTGAGCAAGAACTGTCCTTCATGTAAACTGCCTTTTCTCCAAAAAGTTAAACAAAATCACAAGCAAACAAAACAAAACTCAAAAGAAAAAGAATCAGACCAAGCTTTGACCCCTTGTCCATCACTTGTGTGCCAGCTGTCACACTAGGGAGACTGGGTCTGCTCTGTTACTCACACTGGTTCATTACTACGAGGCCTCCAGCATGTCGTGCTCCTTATACAGCTCCCTCAAGACAGCAAACACCACACAACACATAAACTCACACAACACATAAACTCAGCCAAACAAAAGGCAGCATCAACTTAAGGATCTACTGTAATATTACTATGCTAACCTAGCATAGTTTAACCTTTATTTCTGTCATATTTACAAAATATCTGAACTCTGTACTGCTATGGAAGCATTACAAATGTTGCATTAGATTTTTCTTGAGGTCATTCAGAGTCTTGAGACAGCAAATTTAGATATTTTACTCTACTACCATGGATGTGTAGTAACCGTAAAAGGCCTAAAACCAAATTCTTTCTCCCCAGATTCTAGGACTACTTTAATTTTCCCCCTCAGATTATAACAAACTAACAACCGGAGGCGGGGGAAACTATATATAAACTACATAAAATTTTAAAAAGGAGCAAAAAGCCAAGGGGGGAAAAATCTGTGGCAAACTAATAGTCTAAACTTTGCTACAGACAAAGCAAACAAAATGAAGCCTCACTTTGTCTACCAAGCATTTTATAAAGAACTCAAGTAATTAACAGCTCATAAAAATTGGGGAAATTTTTAGGTGGAAATAAAACACCAACTCATTCTCTGGCAAATAGTTGTTCTAAAATGCCATGTCCACACAGAGAGGTCTAGAGGAACTGTCTGCAACAGGCTACCCTGTAGGCCAGACCTCTCTCAGGTCTGCTTCAAAGGTGCAGGAATATTGGCAGATGCCTGCTACAGGCAGGCCAAGGGGGCCAAGGGACTTCAGTCGGCTTTTTGTGTTGCACACTGATATCCTCCAGCAACTGCTGTCAATGCCTCAGCTTTGTCAAATGCTTTTGCACCAGCGCAACTTTCCACTGCAACTCATTCCTTAGTTCTGAGAAGTCCTCTTTGATAACTTGCTCTGGTTTCTGGACAAACAACTGCAATCTTTTTTGTAGAAAAAAGCATTCTGTCTGTCTTGCGATATCCAGAATCTTCTGATCAACACCAGTTCGAATTTCTTCCTGATGGGTGCCATTGACATAATCCTGACAAAGAAGCAAAGCAAGCCTCGAATGACGACTCCAACTCATCCAACAAGGTGCTGCTAGAAGTTTTTGGTGTGCCAGGCGCTGCCTGAAGAAATGAAGCCTGGCTCGGGAGTCCCCGTGGGGGTTGCAGGGGGTGGGGCATAGCACCCAGGGGAGGCCTCAAACTTGTGATCCTCATGCCTCAGCCTTTGAGTCCTTGGGACTGGCATGGCAGGACATGGCCCACTCAAGAGTCAGGCCCTTTAAGTACCCAAAAAAATGCAGATGAAATTGGGAGGTAGATGTGAAGAATTACTCTTGATAAGACAGTGAGGTCAGTGAACTCAAAGTTCTGCTTAAACTTCTTCTTCTTCTTCTACTTCTTCTTTTTTAATTCCCTAAAGAGATGACATACAAAGCAAAGATCCAGAATCTCTAAAGTTCTCATGTATTTGACATGCCAACATTAGGACACAGCTGCTGAAGATTTTTCTACTTTGGATGCCTGAGAGTGTTAACTACATGATTATGGTATATAAAATTAAGAAGAGGGCTGGAGTTATAGCTCAATTGGTAGAGTGCTTGCCTTGCATGCATAAGGCTCTGGGTTATCCCCAGCACCACAAATAAATAAAATTAAGAAGAGATAAAGCAAAATTTTAAGAAGGATGAAGAGAGACAAGGAAAAATACTCCCCAGACTCACTGGTCTTTGCAAATCTGCTAGAGTGTAACAAAACTAGCTAGACTTACTAGATGACTCCCAATTTAACTTTCTTAACTTCTTTTTTAAAACTGGGTGAAGGAAAACAGCTATGAATGATGGCACATGCCTATAATTCCAGGGACTCAAAGGTTGAGGCATGAGAATCACAAGTTTGAAGGCCAGTTTGGGCAACCCCTGTCTCAAAATAAAAAATAAAAAGGGCTAGGGATGTAGCTCAGTGGGTTCAATCCTAGGTTCAATCTTCAGTACTGGGAGAAAAAAAAAAATAGATCATCTATGCAAAGGGCTTAGCAAGTCACCCGGCATGTTTGGTGTTCCATAAACATTAGCCATTATTTTAATATTATTACTGAAGCAGAAACAATAGGCAAAATAAAAGTTAAGCAACAATGTTAAGTTGTTGACATTATTAAAAGTACTGAGTGACACTTATGATGAAAGTAACTGAGAATAACAGTTACTAACTATTCATTGTTCTATCTGTCCAGCTAAATTTGAATATTAAAGCTGATGATATTGTATAGACTACACATCTCTTTTCATGGCAGTCATGAGACTGTACACATCAAGACAAATATCACACAGGTTATCATTAAACCAAGTTTCCTGTTAGACACCTCTGAAGACAAAAAAAAAAAGTGTGTGTGTGTGTGTCTCTCTATATATATGTATATATGTGTATATATGTGTGTGTATACATGCATATATACATATATTGCATATTGTATGTATATAGATATAGATACCTATATCTGTATATTTATATATACATAGCTTTGTATGTCTAAAAAATAAAATAAAATATGCCTTAAATGTTGTTTTTCTGGCTAAGACTGGGCAAACAAGGAACAAAGTGACACAAACCACAAAAAGGACTAAAGTTATGATGACTAGAATATAAGGTAAACAAAGATGGACTAAAAAAATAATGTGCTAAAATTACAATGGAAATAAAATCTAAGTAGAAAAAAGTTTAGCAGGGAAGTAAGCAAAATACTGTCAATGGCTGTGGAGGTATTCACAGAACTAGGAATGGCTTTTCTTCTTTTCCCAATTTTCCAAGTAGTTTGCCATGAAGTTATATTTTAAATTTCATACATTTGTTTTTATTATAAAATATGATAGCTAAGACAACAAAGAAAGTAGATTTATAAGACCAAAGAAAACAAAGACAAGCAATAAATTCTAGATCCTAGTTCATATATGAGAAGTCTTCCAGTTGGCATACACAGTAAATATAATTTTGTGGGACTATGGATAATCAACAATTTCAATCCATAAAAGTCTAAAAATAATAATAGCAGAACATATTTGGTGGCAGGAATGGGTTCTAGTGGGGTCTGAACAAGTTCTTAATATTTTTATGATAAGAGTTCTAAGAAGCAAACAAGGGCTGAGGTTGTAGCTCAATGGTGGAGTGCTTGCCTCGAGGGTTTAATCCTCAGTACCACATAAAAATAAATAAATAAAATAGGGCTGGGGATGTGGCTCAAGCGGTAGCGCGCTCGCCTGGCATGCGTGCGGCCTGGGTTCGATCCTCAGCACCACATACAAACAAAGATGTTGTGTCCGCCGAAAACTACAAAATAAATATTAAAAAAATTCTCTCTCTCTCCCTCTCTCTTTCTCTCTCTCTCTCTTTAAAAAATAAATAAATAAGTAAATTGTTGAGAGCCATAGCCGAAGGGGCCCCAGCAAACTTTCAGACTGCCAGCTGATGAGCTGAAGGGGTCCCAGCAAACTTTCAGACTGCCAGCTGATGATTGGCTCACAGCGGCCCCAGCAACATCTAGCTGATTGGCTCCTCTGCGGTGATGCTCATTGGGCTGTTTCCCTGCCCTTTCAGACCACGGAGCTGCTCATTGGGGGACTTTTTTGGCTCCGCCCATGCGACCCAGCCAATCGGCCTCAAGAGCAGGAGGATGGTGGGAGGAAGAGGTTGTTGGGGTGTGTGGCTTGTGGGAAGCCGGTGGTGGCAGTTGGGCTCTGAGGGTTTTTTCCTGAGGAGCTGTTTTGTTTATCTTGTGTGGTTCTAAAAATAAAGTTAGTTTCTTTTGACAAGTGGCTCCTGAATTGTGCCCAGCCAGACTGCGGCATTTGGTGGCTCGCACGGGGAGCGACTGAGGGTAAGTAAACCGCTCGCCCCTGAGGGCAGGGTGAGAGGATGGGGAGCCATTTTAAGATTCCTCTTTTGGTTTGCTTCATTTTTGTTTTAAGTTGCCTGTCCCTGGAGATGAGTGAGACGGAAGAAAAACCGCTCACTTCTGAGGAAAAACTATTTACGTCTGAGGAACAGATAGGGAGAAAGGACGGATGCACATGTAAGGAGGATAGAAAGGCTATAATGAATTTTTGTTGTTCCATTTTTATTTCATTCTGTCTCGGTTTTGTTTGGCGTCATCTTGTTGGGTTGTATTATAGTAGAAATACGGGATCAGAAACTAGTAAAAAACAAACTGAAAGAGTGTTAAGTAAATTGTTAGAGGAAGAAGGCATCTCAGTAAAATCAAGAACAGTCAGGGCATACGTTGATACAATGCAAAAATGTAGCCCATGGCTTTTTAAGGAGGAGTTATTAAATATATCACAATGGAACCATCATGGTGAAGATTTAAAAAGAATAGAAAAGAACAGCCCAGGAACTCTGCCAGCTGGCACATTGGCATTGTGGGCGTTGGTATCTGGTTTTCTTAGTCCAAAACCTTCAATTCAGACGAAGGTAGAGGAAGGAGAAGACATATTGATTCAAGTAAATGAGGAGGTCTCTCAAGTTAGTCAGAAAGAGGAAAAGATTCAAGTAAAACAGAAGGTCTTTCGAGCTAATCAGACAGAGAAAGAAAGTTTAGAGCAGAAAAAGCCATCAGGGGGAAAGTTACAAAAGGAGACTGCTACTAAAACCTTTCTATCACCAGAGGGCTTAAGTGTCCAACCAACAGCACCACCTCTACAAAAGACTGCTACTAACACCTTTCTATCACCAGAGGACGTAAGTGTCCAACTGACAAGGCCACCTTCATATGCTGAGAGGCCCCCAACCCCCGCAGTGGATAGTTCAGATCCTGAGACAGGATCTCAAGTATTAACATGCCCTGTATTTGAGGTAGGAGGGCAGCGAATTTACCATACTTTAAATTTCAAAACAGTGAAGCAGCTAAAAGAGGCTTTAACAACCTATGGTCCTCAAGCACCCTTCACTGTAAGCTTGGTCGAATCCATTACCAACTTGAACATGACGCCAGCAGATTGGGCTAATATGTGTAAAGCTGTGCTAAACGGAGGACAATACCTGTTATGGAAGGTTGCCAATGAGGAATTTTGCAAGGAGACGGCTAGGTGAAATGCAGCAGCTGGTTATCCTCAGAGAAATCTAGATATGTTGTTAGGAAAGGGACCTTATGAGGATCAGCAGCAACAAATTGCATATGATCCTGGTGTATATTTACAAATTGCTGTAGATGCAGTTAAGGCATGGAAGACTTTACAAGGACATGGAGGTTTACAAGGTCAATTATCTAAGATAATACAAGGAACTAATGAATCTTATGCTGAATTTGTAGATAGGCTTATTCAAACAGCTACCAGAGTTTTTGGGAATACAGAACAAGCAATGCCATTAATAAAACAACTGGCTTATGACCAAGCGAATCGTTGGTGCAGAGATATCATTAGACCATGGAAACATGAAGATTTAAACACATATATTAAATTATGTAGAGACATTAATGAACAAGAGCAAGTCATGGCAGCTGCTGTAAAACAGGCTTTAGATGCCAGAGACATTAATGAACAAGGGCAAATTGTGGCAGCTGCAGTAAAACAGGCTTTAGATTCCAGGCCAAGAACATGCTACAATTGTGAACAAACAGGACATTTTAAAAGGAATTGCCCCATAGGAGGAGGGTTTAACAAAACTAGGTATCAAAGGAGTAGAATACCGGGTATTTGCCCACGATGCCGTAGAGGGAGACATTGGGCTAATGAATGCCGTTCTCAAACCACCATAGAGGGTACTCCATTATCAAAAAACGAACAAGGACCAAGTGTTTATCCACGATATCGTGGAGAAAGGCATTGGGCTCCATTGCCAAAAAATGGACAGGGGTCCCAATGCTCCGGGGCCCAAAACCACAAATATACTGAGCACTGGAGGAACCCAGCAACCCCATCAGGGTAGTGCCCAGGACACATTGTCCATCAGATCCCTCATCAGACAAACCAGAGGGAGCGCAGGGTTGGACATCTGCGCCTCCGCCAGATCAGTACTAACTCCAGAGATGGGAGTTCAAATCATTCCCATAGGGGTGAAAGGACCTCTTCCCAAAGGAACAGTAGGCTTATTATTGGGACGCAGCTCTTCTACTCTAAAAGGACTTATGATAAGTCCTGGGGTAATTGATCCCGATTATGAAGGTGAAATAAAAATTATAGCCAGTTCTCCAAATGGTATATCAGTAATTTCACCAGGAGATAGAATAGCACAGTTACTAATAATACCAAGCCTACATGATAAATTTTCCAGTCGTGCTATAGAAAGAGGTTCCAAGGGATTAGGCTCCACAGGTGTAGATTGGGCTATGCTGTATTTAAATTTAGATTCTCGCCCCATGCTAAAACTAAATATTCAAGGACATGAATTTAATGGGCTACTGGATACAGGTGCAGACCTTAGCATCATCTCTCGTCAAGAATGGCCAAAACATTGGCCATTACAACAAGCCACTCAAACGCTTCAAGGCCTAGGAGTGGCGACTAATCCCCATAGAAGTGCAATGGTATTAGATTGGAAGGATCCTGAAGGATGTGAAGGAACTATACAGCCATATGTATTGGATCATCTTCCTATAAATTTATGGGGACGAGATGTCCTAGATCAATTAGGTTTGACATTAACAAATAACATCAACCAAAATGCACCCACTATTATGACTAGACAAGGTTTTAGGAAAGGAAAAAGATTAGGAAAACAAGAACAAGGTATAGCAGCACCAATATAAATAGATCAAGGAACAGACAGACATGGGTTGGATTTTCAGAAAGGGCCACTGAGACAATAAAAATTACTTGGAAATCAGAAAGACCAGTTATGGGTTCCTCAGTGGCCCCTGACTAA
Organism: Callospermophilus lateralis; assembly: GCF_048772815.1. Taxonomy (NCBI): domain Eukaryota; kingdom Metazoa; phylum Chordata; class Mammalia; order Rodentia; family Sciuridae; genus Callospermophilus; species Callospermophilus lateralis. The sequence continues at coordinate 89,091,862 of NC_135307.1, read as the reverse complement.
AGAAAAGATACTAGCAGCCCATGATCTGGTCAAACAACAATTAGCGGAAGGACATATACAACCTTCTGTATCTCCCCATAATACTCCCATTTTTGTCATCAAAAAGAAATCTGGTAAATGGAGATTACTGCAAGATTTAAGAGCCATTAATAATGAGATGGTTATTATGGGACCTGCTCAATCGGGGATTCCTCAATTGTCTGCTTTGCCAAAAACTTGGTATGTTTTAGTTATAGATATTAAAGATTTTTTTTTTCAATTCCAATTCATCCTGAGGATAGTCCACGTTTTGCATTTACTATCCCTGCACTGAATCATGAAGGTCCTGATCAGAGATATGAATGGAAAGTACTCCCTCAAGGGATGGCTAACAGCCCAACTATGTGTCAAATTTATGTTAACAAAGCAATCCAGCCACTTAGAAATCAAAATCCTGAACTACAAATATTTCACTATATGGATGATGTATTATTAGCACACAAAGCTAAAAACACATTGCTAGAATGTTATGCCACACTTACAAACTTATTAAAAAATTATAATCTAGAGATAGCAATAGATAAAGTACAATTAAATTTTCCAATTAATTATTTAGGAGTTCTATTATCCTCAACCATGGTCCGTCCACCAAAAATTCAAATATGAGTAGATCAACTCAAATCACTTAATGATTTTCAAAAGTTATTAGGAGACATAAATTGGATAAGGCCTTATCTAGGTATACCAACAGGAGAGTTGGGACCTTTATTTGATATCCTAAAAGGTCCATCAGATCCAAATTCACCCCGAATGTTAACGCCTGAAGCAAGAAAGGCATTAAAAATCATTGAAACATATATGGAAAATATGCATTTGGATAGAATTGATATAAGTTTGCCTTTATTATTTATTGTACTACCAACAAAAAATATTCCTACAGGAGTATTTTGGCAAGAAGGCCCATTATTATGGATACATTTATCTTATTCTCCTAACACTATTCTTACTAGGTATCCTGAGGCTGTAGGACAATTAATACTCAAAGGAATAAAAGCAGCAAAGGGAGTGTTTGGAATTTCTCCCAATAAAATTATTACTCCATATACTATGAATCAAATTGATGAGTTAGCTAATGAGTTAAATACTTGGGCAATAATCATGTGCAAATCTAATGTTTCATTTGATAACCACTTACCATCTAATCCTTTATTGTCTTTTTGGTCATCGCATCCTGTAATTTTTCCAAAAATGACAAGAAAAAACACCTATCGGGAATGCTCCAAATATATTCACTGATGGATCAAATAATGGTACAGCAGCAATAGTTACACCTGATCAAACTTTTACATTTTTAGTACCCAAACAATCAGCTCAAAAGGTAGAGCTTAAGGCAGTATTACAGGCTTTTGTGATGTTTAAAAATTCTGTATTTAATTTATTTTCCGATAGTCAGTATATAGTTAATGCTATAGTATCCCTTGAAGATGCTGGTAGGATTTCCCCTTCCTCTACTGTTTTCTCTTTGCTTTCCACTATACAAAGTCTAATCTGGGACAGAAAAGATCCATTCTTTATAGGACATATCAGGGCACATACAGGATTGCCTGGAGCCCTTAGTTTGGGCAATGATTTAGCAGATAAAACTACACATGACATACATATTTTCTCTACACTAGAAGAAGATACAAATTTTCATAAAAAGTTCCATGTCAATGCTAATACTTTACAAAAGCGTTTTAAAATAACTAAGGAACAAGCTAGACAAATAATAAAACAATGTCAAAATTGTGTGACCTTTTTACCACAAGTTAATCTTGGAGTCAATCCTAAAGGATTGATACCTAACCATATTTGGCAGATGGACGTCACACACTTGCCAGAATTTGGAAAATTAAAATATCTGCATGTTACAGTTGATACTTCTTCTGGATTTTTGATGGGCTACCTTCATGCCGGAGAAAAAACTAAAGATGTTATAGCTCATTGCTTACAAAATTTTGCCACTGTGGGCGTTCCAAAACAGTTAAAAACGGATAATGCCCCTGGTTATACTTCTACCTCTTTTAAACAATTTTGCTCATCATTTGGCATTACTCATATAACAGGAATCCCATACAATCCACAGGGACAAGGCATAGTTGAAAGAGCTCATCAAACTATTAAAATGTACTTATTAAAGCAAAAAGAAGGAATTGGGAAGGGGTATATATTCCACAAAGATAAACTTAAAATAACCCTTTTTACTCTAAACTTTTTAAATTTGGATTCATCAGGGCTTAGTGCTGCGGAAAGGCATATGTGTCCAAAAAATGTACATAAGCCCAAGGTACTTTGGAAGGATATTCTAACAGGACAATGGAAAGGTCCTGACCCAGTAATTGTCTGGAGTCGGGGGTCTGTTTGTGTGTTTCCACAGGGAGAACAGCAGCCGATTTGGATTCCAGAGAGATTTACTAAGGTCCTGACCCAGTGATTGTCTGGAGTCGGGGGTCTGTTTATGTGTTTCCACAGGGAGAACAGCAGCTGATTTGGATTCCAGACAGATTAACTAAAGTGATTTCTACAGACCAAAAAGAAGATGTGATATCCAGAACTCCAGTTTGGTTATTCTTACATCTGCGACAGAACCAGAATGCTTTTTTCAATATCTATTTTATTATTGCCCTTTCCCATATTTTTTTTTTGAGCTCATAACAGACCTAGGTTAATGTTTTGCTGATGAGTTCTATTTTTTGACTATAGAGTTTTGCAATGGAGATTTCACCTGTAAAAAGTTATAAGGCCTTTACTATTATGTTATGTGTTGTATGTATTATGTGTGCACACTTGTGTTTTGTGTTTGAATGTATGTATGTCCACATGTCATATATGATGAGCGCTCATGAAAAAATGGATCCAAATAATTTTTTTTTATTCACGTGATTTAAATGGTTTAATTTAAATTAGGTAAACAAGTGTTAAGGATTGTTTTAATATGTGAACAAAAAAGGAGGTTAACAGATCTGTTTGTTTACTTTCACCTTTCCTTTTCATTATATTTAATAATTCTCTTAAAGATAATGTAAATTATTAAGAAAATTGTTTTCTTTTAGTGCCTTCTGGAATGTTACATAATTTTTTCTTTAGCCATTATTGCCAGAATTCCTATCTTCATCCCAGTGCCGGTGAAGACAATGTAAATTATTAAGAAAATTGTTTTCTTCTAGTGCCTTCTGGAATGTTACATAATTTTTTCTTTAGCCATTATTGCCAGAATTCCTATCTTCAGTGAAGACAATGTAAATTGTTAAGAAAATTGTTTTCTTTTAGTGCCTTCTGGAATGTTATATAATTTTTTCTTTAGCCATTATTGCCAGAATTCCTATCTTCATCCCAGTGCATGAAGACAAAGATAAAACCAATCTACAGCTTCTGCAATAGCCATCACTGAACTGCTTGCAGAACTTGCCTGGACTATGTATCACTTGTATGCATTGTGAACTCACTTGTATGCATTGTGAACTATCTGTTGATGCAGCGACTTCTGGTAGTGTTGGGGTATTTATGCTGATGGTGTCATCGGTGGTACAATTTTTCCAAAAGGAGCCATCAATTGGCTTGGTGTTTATCTTCCTCCCTTCTGCTTGTCATGATCATTAAAATTTGGGGGCCAACAGAGGTGAGGCAAAGAACCTCACCCCCCCACTGGTACGAAGACCTCTACACAGGTGTGGCTGTATACTGGACTGGTAGTCAGTGACGGGTAAGATCCAATTACAATGGTACCAACCTAAGACAGGAGGCTGACGCCTTGAGGTCAGCTCATCTGATAACGGGTAAGGACCATATGTACTATTGGACAACCTAAGGCAGGCACGGTCCCTAAGCCACATGCTTGTTGTTTAAACAGATTGGGAGATGTTGAGAGCCACAGCCGAAGGGGCCCCAGCAAACTTTCAGACTGCCAGCTGATGATTGGCTCACAGCGGCCCCAGCAACATCTTGCTGATTGGCTCCTCTGCAGTGAAGCTCTTTGGGCTGTTTCCCTGCCCTTTCAGGCCATGGAGCTGCTCATTGGGGGACCTTTTGGCTCCGCCCATGCGACCCAGCCAATCGGCCTCAAGAGGAAGAGGATTGTGGGAGGTGTGGAGGCTGGTGGTTGGGGAGTGTGGCTTGTGGGAAGCCAGTGGTGGCAGTTGGGCTCTGAGGGTTTTTTCCTGAGGAGCTGTTTTGTTTGGCATGTATGGTTCTAAAAATAAAGTTAGTTTCTTTTGACAAGTGGCTCCTGAATTGTGCCCAGCCAGACTGCGGCAGTTGCATTACCTCTTTACTATACTAAACTAAAGAAGAAACAATCAGCACTTGAACTTTGCGGTCAGGGGTGGCCCATCCAAACTGCAGCAGCCAAGCAAGTTACTTAACCTATTTAAGTCACAGTTTCCTCATTCGTTGAGATAACAGATCTACTTACCAGGGTTATTTCAGAAATAAAATTAGTTAATGTACCTAAATTGATTAGTACAGTGACTGGCACAAAGTAAAGGTTTATAAAATGACAGTTATTAATGAACTGAGTGTTTATACTCATGTTATCAGTTATGTTCTCTGTCTATGGTACTGATCCGGCATCAGAGTGGGATCTAATTAGAAAGTTTCTAGCTGAACTTGGAATCAGAGCCAAAATACTTGAATGGTTTGGGTTTACATTTTACTTAGGCAAGGTGAAGTCTTGCCAATCATCTTCAACCCACATCTGATATCTCATGTTGCCGCAGTCTGGCTGGGCACAATTCAGGAGCCACTTGTCAAAAGAAACGAACTTTTTTTTTAGAACACACACACCAAACCACACAGCTCCTCAGGAAAAACCTTCAGAGCCCAACTGCCACCACCGGCTTCCCACAAGCCTCTCAACCTCCCCCACTCCTCCTGCTCTTGAGGCTGATTGGCTGGGTCACATGGGCAGAGCCTAAAAAAGTCCCCCAATGAGCAGCTCTGTGGTCTGAAAAGGCAGGGAAACAGCCCAATGAGCATCACCACAGAGGAGCCAATCAGTTGGCAGCTAGAAGTTTGCTGGGGCTGCTGTGAGCCAATCATCAGCTGGCAGCTGGAAGTTTGCTGGGGCCCCTTCGGCTGTGGCTCTCAACATCATGTCATAAATGCCTTCATTCTAAGCCCTAATGAAGTCCAAGTAAGTGTATATATAACATACTACACATTTCCTATTTTAAGACTCAAAGATGAATAATAGAAAATAGATGCAAGGAATAGAAGAAAGGATTACAGAAAATAAATCAGAAGGCAGGTGCGGTGGTTCATGCCTGTAATCCCAGTGGCTCAGGAGGCTGAGGCAGGAGAAATGCAAGTTCAAAGCCAGCCTCAGCAACTTAGAGAGGCCCTGAGCAACTCAGTGAGACCCTTTGTCTAATAAAATATATAAAAGGGCTGGGGATGTGGTTCAGTAGTTAAGCACCTGGGCTCAATGTCTGGTACCAAGAAAAAGAAAAGAGTAGAAGAAAATAAATCAGAAATTCAGAAACAGATAATCCTTTACTGGGTAAAAGAATTTAATTTCTCTTTAAGACTATAATTTTTGCTCCTAGATACCATTTCTAATATGAAAAGCTAAAAAAGGTTCACCCTACTTCCTCAAAAACTATAAGTACAAGGGAACTAATCATACAAACTATGGGTTTTGATTATTCCAAAATATTCTACATATCCTGGCCCCCAAAAAGAAACTATGTTTACAATTCTTCCTGAAGGCATTTAGATAAGCTCATAGTTTCATTTAAATTAAAATAGTTTCCTCCTTTTACTTCCTCTCAAGTTTCCTTCTACCTTCTTCTGTATGAACAACTTTAACCGTTTTTACATAGAGGCCCCAAAACTATGCAAATACGATAGGCAGACCACAGAAGCATATCAGATATAAACATCTTGGTTTCAAAGTACACTTAAGCATATGATTCAAGACAGAAATCATATCAGGTCAGAGAAAACTACTACATATCAGGAACCAAAAAAAAAAAAACCCCACCAAAACTATACTTCAGTTTTATACAAGTGCTAGTAATTTAATTGCTCTGTGTCTAACACCTAGTCTTTTTTTAATTTTGGGGGGGTACTGCGAACTGAACTTAGGGGCACTCAACCACTGAGCCACACCCCAAGCCCTATTTTGTATTTTATTTAGAGTCAGGGTTTCACTCAGTGGCTTAGTGTCTTACTTTTGGCTGAGGCTGGCTTTGAACTTGGGATCCCTCCTGCCTTAGCCTCCAGAGTTGGGATTACAGGTGTATGTTATGCACCCAGCAACACCTGATCTTCATGTCCCTGCCAACCTTGGTACTTTCACAATTCTACCCTAAGTGACCAGGAAATAATTCTGGGAAGTCAGATGCAGATGTGATTGTAATCAATTATATTAACCCTCAGCCAGTGAGGTACACATGCCTGTAATTGTAGTGACTCAAGAGGCTGAAGCAGAAGGATCAAAAGTTTGAGGCCAGTCTGGGCAATTTAGCAGGACCTTGTCTCAAAATAAAAAGGCTGGAACTGTGGCCCAGTGGTAGAGGACCCTTGCGTTCAATCTGGTACCACAAAAAATAAATAAATAAATAAATAAATAAATAAATAAATAAATAAATAAATAAATAAAACAAAGAAAAGAAAAATCAGAACAAAAAAATCAATTATTGGGCTGGGGCTAGGGCTCAGAGGTAGAGCACTTGCCTAGCATGTGTGAGGCACTGGGTTCAATTCTCAACACCACATATAAATAAAATAACGGTCTATCAACAACTAAATTTTTTTAAAATTAATTAAATATGTGAAAGATAACAAAGAGGCTTAAGAGTCAGAAGCTTGAGCCGGGGTTGTAGTTCAGTGGTAGTGTGCTTGCCTAGCATGCGTGAGGCACTGGTTTATCACTGAGTTAAGTCCTCAGCCCATGTGATCCCAGGCACCACATAAAAATAAAAATATAAAAGGGCCAGAAGCGAGCAATCTATCTAAGGAAGACAATCTGACAGTTATAAGTAGTTATCTGCTAGGGAAATACCAAGGGTGGGGTGAAGATGAAATAGTAAGTCTTTACTCTGTCTAAACATTCTCCCCATCCATCTTAGTATGTTGGCTCTGATTCCAATTTTACTTAGATGATCTTGTTAGCTTCTCAAATGTTCTGATGCAAGGAATCAGATGTCACATATAGCATAAATTACTCAGGCTGCTGGAAAATAATATTCCACAGAATACTAAAAGGTATTCCTATTTGGAGGCATTATGGTTTCAAATCCTGACAACTGCTTATTTGACTTCTTATGCTTCAGTTTCCTCATTAAATAATGATATGATGATGATGATGATGATGATGATGATGATGATAATGCTTACTTCAAGTATTATTATATGGATTCAGTTAATTCATGCAAAGCATTTAGAACAATGGCTAGCATTGGGGGGTATAGCTCAGTGGCAGAACATATGCTTAGCATGCAGGAGCCCTGGGTTCAATTCCCGGTACCAAAACCAAACAAAACAATGCCTAGCACAAAGTGCTTAATAAAGCTACTATAATCTTTCAATTATTAAACATCTCAGGGACTGTGGGTATAACTCAATGGTAGAGCAAATACTTAGTATATACAAGGTCTCTAAATTCAATCCTCAGCACTGAAAAAAATTATTTAATATCTCCCAATTTTGATTTGTGTGAATCAAAATCCAAGTATGATCAACTCTAAAAATATTGTGATTTTGGATTATCAAATGCCACAGGGGCCTGGGGATATAACTCAGTTGGTAGAGTGTTTGCCTCACAGCACAAGGCCCTGGGTTCAATCCCCAGCACCATTAAAAAAAAAAAAAAAAGAAAAGAAAAAGAAATGCCACAGTGCAAGACAGGGGTGTGTGTGTGTTTGTGTGTGTGCACGTGCAGGTGCTTGCTCCCTCACATGTAGCTGGCAGGATGGATTAAAAAAGAGATAGACTGTGAAGGATTTGTGTATTGTACCAATAAGTTTCTATTTTATAAGCACAAGAGATCATCTAAAGTAATCTCACTTATCAACATATTGTTAAAATAAAACTTATAAACCTAAGTTTTAGAACTCACAAATACCAACAAGATGAAGGAATTCCAGAGAAATATAGTGACCAGTGATTTCAATATTTTAATAGCAATACAACCTAAACTGAAACCAAAATGTCAGTGAATTTAAATGAGTGCAAATAGAGGCCACTTCCATTCTGACTCCTAAAAAGGCATAGATAGGACTGCAGCTCTATGGCAGAGCATTTGCTAGCACAGAGGAGGGCCTGAGTTCAACCCCCAACATTGCTAAATAAATAAATAAAGGCACAGTGCATGCTGTTTCCTGGCTCCATAATCCACTTCCTCCAATTGTTGAAGGCACAGGATCTATCAGTTTCAGACATCCCTCCATCATAACAAAATCCTCTCTCTGTCATTTGCCCCTCTAAATATGGTACTAGAATAAGAAGTTCAGCACCATTGGATGCAAACAACATATTATAAATGCTAACATTAGCATATGCAGACCTTGCCAAAAAGTAGGTGTACAGAATGTGATATAAAAACAAAACAAAAGGCCTTAATTTGGGGGGAGAAGGCAGCTGATTCACAAAAACATCCAAGAGTAAACATGTTCTTCTTCCCCTCTGCCATTCCAATTTGCTTTCATCTGATGAAACCAGATAAATGTGCTAGAATTGGGTAACTATAATAAATATTATCATCACAGGGCTCACAGATTTTTCAAGTCCATTGACCTTAGTCCAATCTTCATGTTACTTTAAAAGTTGGCAGCTTATACACTGACTAGTTATATATTTATTATAATGTGTATTAGAAAAAAGTATAAAATACATCAAAACCATGATTTCAAGAGATTCAATTTAGAAGAGGAAAATGTTTAAAAAATTTTTATTTGTTTTTTATTTTTTTGTACTGGGGATTGAATTCAGAGGCGTTTTATCACTGAGTTAAGTCCTCAGCCCATTTTTTTTTTTTTTTTTTTTGCTGACAAGGTCTAAGTTGCTTAGGCTTGCCTAGACCTTGCAATCCTCCTGCCTCAGCCTCCCAAGTGATGTGCCACTGACCAGGGAGGGTAATGTTTTTTAAAAAGTCCATTTAAAGTATTAAGTAAAATTTGGGGTGGGGGTGTGGCTCAGTGTTAGAGTGCACACTTGTCATGGATTCAATCCCCAACACCAAACAATGATGACAAAATAAAATGGAAAAAATTATAAAGGTAATAATTTATTAGTGAAGACCCAATAGTTGTGCCATAAACATGGGGCACAGGGTCTGTTTTTGTTTCTATGCTTTCTTCCTGGTTCTAGGTTGTGTTCCCAATGATGAGAAAAGATATGACCTTTAGTTAAGTAAGCTTGTATACTGTACTTTCATTCAGTTAAAAGAAACAAATACCAAAATGTCTATAGAAATTCTACTGTTTTTAGGAAAGAGTGTAATACTATTAGGAAAATAATGGCTCAATGAACCATTCCTATTCAGAAACAATGATTTTCTAAGGCATATCCACACACTTCAAAGCACCTAAAGAAAAAAAAAAAAAAAAAACCTAGCAAAACTGGTAACTGTTTAAGCTGCAAGTTGTTATATGATCATTTAACTTATTTCCACATGATCTGTCACAGGAGCATGATAACATGAAAAGGTTTTTTTCCCATCTGCTAATATCTGCTAATAAGAATGTGTTTTCAATATCTCTGGCCAAAAGAACGAATGACAAAGTAATTATCAGATGCCTTAGGCATCAACTTAGCTGTTGGCAGAAATATTATTTTTTTATTTTATTATAAAATACATTCAGATTAGACATCAAAATATTCTAGCTAATTATGTCTCATGAGTTTTAAGTGTGGTATTTCCCAGGACAGACAAGAACGGAGGAAAAAAGAAAGTGGGAAAACCCATTTTTTACCTGGCCATGTCTGCACTTTTAGTATTTTATACCTAAGAACCAAAAGGCAGTTGAACAGGTGGGGTAAGATCTCTCAATTCTTAAAATATTTGCTTTTAAGAAGCTACGCTATTCACAAAACTGAGGGAACGCTGTTAGAAAGCTGCCAGTATCCAAACTCCCCTCTCCAGCCACGGTTTCCCATCTTGGCAGATGAAAAACAGCAAAAGGTAAAATGACACTCCCTTCTCGTCCACTTTTCCCAACTTTGATATCTTTCGGTTTCCTCAATCATCAGCTGCCTTTCCTCATATTGTAATGACTAATGGTTAAAGAGGAAACAAAGGACGGGGTGAAACTGCATTTTACAGTAATTTCTAACCCCCTACTACCTTCTTTCACTGATCCTTTTCTTTGTGTCTCTGCGGAAAAACCGCAAGATAAGGACGAACTCAACTCGACAGGCAAGGGCAATCCAAAGCCATGAACCTCGGAGTCCTTCAAACAGTTATTTTACAACTACTTGACTACAGTGGTCACCACGCAGTCTATTAATCCCGACCACATCAACACGGTGAGGGACTGAGAGTTGATCTGTGTGGTTTCGAAGACGAATACAAGGATCAGGTCATCCTTCCTCCGCCGGCCCCTCTTGTGCTTCTTCTCATTCCGGGCCCAATCGGCCAAGCCTGGGCTGGAGGGCCCCCTCCTCCCCTTAAGTCCGACCCCACTAACTTTCCAACCGTCACGATATTCTCTTTATCTTCAAGATATGATCCCAACCTTCCTCCCGGCTAGCTACCTCAGCTCCATTCCTGGAGACTCACCAAGCAGTTCCGGGCCACTCCTCTCCGGCCGCGGCAGCTCGGACACCACCAGACCTGACCAGGAGCAGCGTCCTTGTCGCGCCTGCGTGCCCCCAAGCCACGCGCCTGCGCACTTCTCGGGCTCCCTGACCGCAGACACACCCCTACAGCTAGAGCCAATCACTGTGCGGTAGGTTTAAATCTCTGTGCCACGCAGGCTGAGAGCTGGGGACATTCACCCGTTAACCGGATAGATTCCCGTCTCGCCCGCAGGTGGGAGGCGTTCGTGCAACATTTGCCAAAAGCATCCGTGTGCCAGAGGCTGCGGGATGAACACTGAGGGGGAAAAAAAGTGACTAGAATGCCTTTGATCTGTCGAGACTGGGAGATACATAGGTTAACAAATTAAAGTGGCTACAGTACGATGCATGGCACATACAAAATCTGAGGCGCCTTTGACTAACAATAAACAAAACATTTTATTCTTAGGGGCGTCTAAAAGGGTTACCGGAGGAAGTGACCTTGCGAGTCTTGAAAGATAAATGGGAGTTCCCCCGGAAGTCCGGGAGGGAAGGAGCTAGTTTTCCAAGCTATGGAAACAGGGTATGCCAAGAACAACATAGCGCCTTCAGGAAATGTCTTGTATTTCATCCTTGTTAGAGGCTTAGAGCTCATCCTGTATCCCTGAGTGTAGGGAAAAATAAGCTATAAAAGGCTGGCAACAAGCAGGGCATGGTGGCTCAGCAACTTGAGCGGCTGAGACTGGAGGATGGCTTAAGCATAGAAGTTCCAGGCCAGCCTGGGTAACAAAGGGAGACCCTGCTTCAAAAACAAAGTAGAAGAAGGAAAAAAGAAAAGTGGGAGCTGGGGGTGGGGTGATGGTGGGGATATAACAGTCCTAAAGCGCTTGTTTAGCTTATGTGAGGCCCTGGATTCAATCCCCAGAAGGAGGGAGCGGATACAACTAACCTCCCTTCCCAAACCTGACATGGCCAGACCGTGGAAGGTCTTAGAATTTTGGACTAGTGAGCCTAGCCTTCGTTTTGCGGTTACTGATAGCTATTAATGAATTTTAAGCAAGTAGACGACTGTTTTATAACCACCACTCCAGGAACTCTTCCACACAACTCTAAGAAAAAGACAAAATGCTGGAAAAAAAGAGGGGAAAGTTTTTCAAAGAAATAGTACTCTATTCCTAAGAGATTAAAGAAGATGAAGCCTGAAAAAAAAATGTCTTTTCTTTTCTTTTTTTCTTTTTTTCTTTCTTTCTTTCTTTTTTTTTTTTTTTTTTTTTTTGTGGAGCCAGGATTTAACCCAGTGCCTTGTGTATGCAAGGTAAGCACTCTACCAATTAATTGAGCTATATCTCCAGCCCTGAAGAAATGACTTGAATTTAGTAACAGAGATCATTGGCAATCTTAGTGACACTGTTTAGGGGAATGATGGGGCTGAAATATAGATTGCAGTAGTTCAGAGAAATGCAGAAATGAGGACAAGTTGTACAATGCTTTTGGAAACTTTTGCCTTGCCAAGAGGAGGGAGAGAGGATAATAAAGGGTCAAGGTTTTCATTTGTTTTTGCTGTTGGGTTTTATGTTAAAATTAATACAAGAGAAACTTGAGCTTGATAGAGAAGATCCATCTGAGAAAAAGTTGATTGAAAGAAAGAAAGAAGCTAAAGATTTTGAGAGGTAAGGGTAGAGGCAGTTTGCTAAGCATTGGTGGCATACACCTGTAATACCTGCTACTCTGGAGGCTGAGGCAGGAAGATCACAAGTTTGAGGCCAGACTCAGTGGCTTAACAAAAGATTCTGTCTCAAAAAAAAAAAAAAAAAAACAACAAAAAAACAAACAAACAAAAAACAAACAAACTAACAACCAAATATGAGGGCTCATCCTACAATCCCAGTGACTTGAGAGGCTGAGACAGGAGGATCACAAGTTTGAGATCAGTCTCAGCAATTTAGCCAGACCCTAAACAACTTAGTGAGACCCCAGGGCTGGGGATATGGCTCAGTGGTAAAATAACCCTGGGTTCAATCCTCAGTACCAAAAATTAAAAGGGCTGGAGATGTAACTCAGTGGTACAGCACCACCACCATCGCTACCAACAACAACAACAAAAAGAGAGAGAGAGAGAGGGAGGGGGAGGGAGGCAATTCAAAGCACTGGTGGGAGGAATAGTCTTAGAAAAGGAGAGAGAAAGGAAATAACCTCAATTATAATGAAAGGAAGTGTTTGTATGTTTAATAACAGTAATTAAATAAGTTTTCATTTGAGGACTTATTGTCTTTGTAAAGTAGGAGACAAAGTCATCTGCTGACAAAAAGGGAAGTAGTATTGGGAGTTTCAAGGAAGTTGAGAAGCTTTGGAAAAGTAGTAAGGATTAATAGAGGGACTTTTTGAGATGGTTAGAAATGAACTCACCAGTTTCTGTTCTGTGTAGCTTTCCAAAACAGTAATCACTTTGAGGGCAGAGGTGAAGGAAATATGACTGAGTTCACTGAGGATTGAGATGATCATGGATATAATATCATGATTCTCAGTCAGGGACAGTTTTGCCTTCCAGTGGACATTTGTCAAAGTCTGGAGATGTTTTTTTAATTATTTTGACGATGAAGAATGGTAGAGTATTACTAGCATGTAGTGTCCAAGATGCTAAACATCTTATAATGCATATGATAGCCCTTAACAACAAAGAATTATCTGCTCCAAAATGTTAAAATTCTTTTTTTTCTTCTTTTCTTTCTATATATATATATAAAGTGTATATATATATATATATAGTATATATATGTATGTATATGTATATATAAAGTATATATATATGTGTGTGTGTGTGTGTGTGTGTATATATATATATATATATATATATATATATATATATATATATATATATTTGTAGTACTGGGATTGAAACCAGAAGCACTCTACCACTGAGCTACATTGTCAGCATTATTATTATCATCATTATTATTACTACTATTACTATTTTGGTATTGGGAATTGAACCAAGGGGAGCTTAATCATTAGCCATATTCCCCAGACCTTTTTTATTTTTTGAGAACAGCATCTCAAAAAATTGCCCAGATTGGCCTCAAACTTGTGATCCTCCTGCCCCAGTCTCACAAGTCTCTGGAATTACAAATACGCATCACCCCGACTGGCTCTAAAATATCAATATTCTAAAGATTGAGAAATCCTGATCTAGAATTACCTTGATGTTCACCAATTCGACTTTGACTATGGTCCTGAGCTTATAGGGTAAAGAGGTTCTTTCTTGGCATGACTTTAAAGGAGTAGAATGAGCAGCATACTACAGACCTTCAATATCTCAAAGATTTGTGATGTCACAAATACAGAATTGGGAGTTTCCTGAACCTCTACAAGCAAATCTGGATTTATACATAGATTAAGGTAGCTGCTTATATTTATTTGGGGCATTAAATGTCTACTTAAGTAGAGATGTTATTTTAATTTCAATCATACAGGAGTAGCAACATTTCACATTATTATCAACCTTAATGTAACTTTTTTTTCTGACTAGTGTTGGCCACTAATACAGAATTCCCAGGGAATGAGTATGGGCTAAGTTTAATAATAAAAAAATACTTTAGGCACAAATAAGGAGGGAATGTATGCTGTTTAATAGGCAACGGTCATAGATAAGAACTTGACCTCTGCTATTTCAATTCATCTTAGCAACACCCTGTGAGATATTAAACCTAATTTTAACTTAGAAAATTGAAGTTCCAAGAAAACTTGCCATTTGACCAACGTCACAAATAAGCTAAGATTTGAACTTGGGTCTGTCTGTACTAAAGCTCTTGTAACTTCCTTTGAACTTCAATAAGTTTTACAAATAATGAGTGATTTGGAAATTGAGCCCAAACAGTTGCCACTACCTATGGTGGGGGGACTTGGAAAGAAACTAGAGGCCCAGAAAGAGCAAGGAGAATGAAAAAGGTTCAGAAAGGTTGGTGCAGCAGTTGTTCTTCCATTCTTTTTTGAGTAAAGCCTCTTCCCCTGTGTCCGTTGTTCACTTTCTTGTGTACAAATAAAGCTCGATTGTTGAGAAAGGCGATGGGGGATGGGGGACAGGGGGAAGAGCGCGACGACGGCGAGGTGCGCCTGCGCGCTCGTGGCGGCGGCAGCGGCGGCGGCGGAGGGGGAGGCAGTGGCGGAGCCCGGCAGGGAGCGGGTCCGGAGCGGGCCACCGGACCCGAAGCCGAGGGGGGCGTCAGGGAGCTCCCTTGCCGGGCCTTTGGCGGCCTGATGGAGTAAGAGGGGTTGGCTGTGAATGTGAGTATCCAGGGGCCGACCTGCGTTCAGGATTTCGGAGCCGGAGGGTCGTAGTGGTCTGTCTCTTAGGGAGGTGGTGGGGCTGCAAGACGCGCCAGGGTCTCTGCTCCTGCAGGTTGTGGCTCAAGGCAATCTGCCCACCCACTTTCCCGGAGCCTGCGCGGGTTTACGGGCAGGCGGTGATTCTGGCTTCAGGATATGTATTCTCGCGGGGGCGTTCCGACTCTGTTCCCGGCCCCGGAAGGAAACGTGGCTCCAAAACCTTGACCTTTTATGGAGGCCGCGAACCTCTTTTGGTCTCTGGGTAGGGGGCCCTAGACCCTGGTGCTCAAAGATTTGCGGGTCTCAGGCCAGGGGCTCCTGTGGCCTCTTGTGACTGACAGTCTCGCTTCTTTTTCCTCCTTTGGTCATCTCCTTGTGGGATGTGTCTTAATAATAGCAACTAACTATGGAGCACTTACTATGTGTCTGTTTAATATTTAGTACGATCTCGGTGCATAATTATGGAAAGGAAATGCTTTGCACCTCCCTCCTCAATCTGTTTGATTTAGTCATCTCGGAGAATAAGATTAAGCCATTTTGTTGGGTAGTTTACTTCCGTGGCTTCAATCAACTTGGGACTGCCATCATAAATAAGGAAGCTTTACTCTTACCCTCCTACCTTAGTCTTCCAAGTAGAGTAGCTGGAAATAAAAGTTGTGCACCCTCACGACGGGCCACAAATAATTTTTGAGTATTAAGAGCTTAATACTATTCTAAATCCCAGGAAATCTTTTATTATTGTTGTTGTTGTCAATGGATCTTTATTTTACTTATTTATATGTGGTACTGAGAATCGAACCAGTGCCTCACACATGCTAGGCAAGTTCTCTACCACTGAGCCACAACCTCAGCCCAGTCCCTGGGAAATCTTAAAATTTGGTTTAAGCTCTGTTCACAAGTTTGGCTGAGGATGAAACAGTGGAAGATAATATTCAGATTCAACTAGGATTTAATTAGTACTTACTACATATATGCCAAATACACTCAGGTGTGTCACAAAAAAAAGAATGCAATATTGTGATGGCAGGTGGTTTATGCAGCACCTTTTGGATGTGATCGATCCTATACATTTCTGATGGTAATTTGCTTAAACTAGCCTTTTTAGTGTAATTGACATCACTTAATATGATGCTAAAACATCTTACTGTTACACCAAATTAGATATTCTAAGCATTTCTGCTGAGAAAGCAAACTGCTTTACAGTTGTAGTTTCTAGAGTTAAGTGGAGTCTAGAAAATGGTAGGAGCCTTTAATTTAGAGTATGTTTACTGGATGGTTTTTGAAGAGAACTTCAAAATGGCCTGGAAGGAGGGAATGGTTATATAGAAATCTGACCAGGCTAGTCAGAAACAATTGCTTGTATTAAAAGGAAAATATTTTAAAAGGAGGGCTGGGTTTGTATCTCAGTGGTAGAGTGCTTGGCTAGCACTTGTGAGGCACTAGGTTCTATCCTCAGCATGACATAAAAGTAAATAAAAAGGAAAAACTATGGTGATTATTGTACATCTATATTGGAGCCTATGGTAGTCTAAAAGCTACTCTGTAAGAAAAGCAGGTCCTACACAATGGTAAATGACTTGGTTCAGGAACCAGGTATGACTGGGTGAGAAGTATACATATTGGATGTCTTGGAATCACACGTTGGGAAGTTTAGTATTATACCCAATGAATGAGTACCTAGGCAGACAGGTTACACCTGAGTACTCTAACTGCATGCCTAACATGCAGAATTGCTAATTGAAAGTTTTCAGTCCCCTGGGGATGTGGCTCAGTGGCAGAGCACTTGCCTAGCATGGCCTTAGGATCAATCCCCAGAACTAGAAAAAAGGGAAAGGGTAGGGGGAGCAAGTTTATAGTCAGTTGAGTGGTTTTTTTTTTTGTTGTTGTTTGTTTGTTTTTTTGGTTTATTTATTTATTTATTTATTTTATTGTTGGTTGTTCAAAACATTACATAGTTCTTGATATATCCTATTTCACACTTTGATTCAAGTGGGTTATAAACTCCCATTTTTACCCCGTTGTTTGTTTTTACTGAAAGAGACTATCAAATATGAGTTCCAGCTGGGCCTGATGGTGCATGTCTATATAATTCCAACTACTCAGGCAGGAGATTCCAAGTTTGAGGCCAGACTGGGCAATTTATCAAGATCCTGACTCAAAATAAAAAATTTAAAGGGCTGGGAATAAAACTCAGTGGTAGAACGCACTGAGTTCAATCCCCAAAAAGAAAAATGGAAAGAAAAGAAATATGAGTTCCCAGGTATTCATCAAAAGAGGATGGTTAAACAGATTTATGTATTTATGTAAATGAGCCAATTTGTATATGCTAATATTGAAAGATTTCCAATATATAGTGAAAAAGAAAAGATGCCAAAAAGCATGTGCATTTTGCAACCATTGTGGTTTTCTCTCTCTCTCTCTCTCACACACACTCTTACACACACACCATAAATGGGCATGGAATATCTGTGGATGGTAATTAGAATCACAGAGACAGAAAGTAGAAAACTGGTTGCCAGAGGCTGGGGAGAGGGAAATGGGAATTATTGTTAGTGGGTCCCGAGTTTCACTTTCACAATGTCACCCTAAGGGGCTTTGAGGAATTTTCTCCAGGGGGAACTCTTCTCAGACCTTCCAGGCTCTTTTTCCTCCCCTTTGGTACTGAAGCTTGACTCCAGGTTCTATTACTGAGCTATATCCCTATCCCTTTATATTTTGAGATAGGGTCTTGGTAAGTTTTTGAGGCTGGCCTCAAACTTGTGATCCTCCTGCCACAGCCTCCTGACTCTCTGGGATTACAGTTGTATGTATATCCCAACAGTGTGCCGCTTTGCCAACCTCCTTTCAGGCTCTTGACACATCCCTGAAAAGAATTTAAGTATGAATCAGATTTTAGCAAAGAGGAGGAGCTTTATTAGAAAGTGAAAGGTGACAATACCATACTTAGAGGCGAATGCAGGCTATCTCGAGAGTAAGAAACACTTATGAGGTCTGAAACTTTAATGGGAATGTATGTGGGGATGGCATCATCCTAGATCCCATCATTGGTCTGGCATTCTCAGAATCTTTAGGTTGATGTTGTCTTTTACATCTGATCAACAGATGATATTTAGAATATTACCTTGTATTATAGGTTTCTTAAAATACATTTTTCTTTGCTTTAGTCTGAAAGTACATTGTGTAGGCTAGTTGCACTTAAGCTTTAATCAAAAAGAGGCAGGTTTTTTTTTTTTTTTTTTTTTTTTTTTTTTTACAGTTACTCTAATATTTGTAGATTTCTCAGAAATTTGGGAGTGACGGGCCCAAAGAAAAAAACAGATTTTGGGAGTTAGTCCTATCAAACTTATGATCTTCCTTCCTCAGTTTCTGAAGTAGCTGGGATTATAGGCTTGTGCCACGGTGCCTGGCTCCTTATAAACATTATTATTATTATTATTATTATTATTATTATTATTATTTTTGTACCAGGGATTGAACTTAGAGGCACTCTATCCCCAACCCTGTTTTGTATTTTATTTAGAGACAGGGTCTCACTGACTTGCTTACCACTTCACTTTTTGCTAAATCTTTGCTTTGAACTCATGATCCTCCTGTCTCAGCCTCCCGGGCCACTATAAACCGTTTTTATTTGAAAAATTAAAAACAACCAGAAAAGTAGAGAAAGAAATACATTGAACCCATGTAAATCTATCACTCAAATTTTTAATCTGCTAATATTTTGCTGTACTATATTTGCTTTTATTCCTTTTTTTTTTAAAGAGAGGGAGAGAGAGAAAGAGAATTTTTTTAATATTTATTTTTTAGTTTTCTGCAGACACAACATCTTTTTTTGTATGTGGTGCTGAGGATCGAACCCAGGCCACCCGCATGCCAGACGAGCATGCTACCACTTGAGCCACATCCCAGCCCTGCTTTTATTCCTGATATTTGATTTCTAAGTATTTTAATAGATCTCTAATAAAAAAGAACATTTTCCTGCATAACCCAGATATGTAGGAATAATTTTTCTATATTATCCAATATCCATCCAGTCCCCGTTAAATTTTTTCCAAATTGTTCCTCTTTTTAAACCTTGTTTTGAGAGGGTGCTTGCTGTATTGCCCAACCTAGTCTTGATCTCCTGGACTCAAGTGATCCTTCTACCTCAGCCTTTCCAGTAGCTGGGACTACAGGTGCTTGCTCATGTTCCTGTCTAAACCAATTTTTATTCATTTTCCAATAAAGGCTACACTGTTGCACTTGGTTATAATGTGTAGCTTTAAAATTTTAAAATGACTCATTATGTATTCAAAATATAAATGATTATCATTTAAAAAGATGAAAAGCTCACTATAAGAAATTGTTTTTTTAACTGAATCCATGATAACTGTTCCATTTTTTATAAAGGAGGAGTGTGAAGTTTGGGAGATTAAAATTTACTCAGGGTTGTAGACCTATGAAATATTTTTTTTCTAAATCCAAGGTCCATGCTTTTTCTATCATACTTTTGTAAACTATAAACTGGTATATAAATGCAAAGTTATTATTACTTTAGTACTTCTGCTACTTGTATACTTTATTTGTATTTTTTGAATGGGTAATCAATATCTAATAAGATTATAATTTTTGGAGTATCAGTAAATCAGGAGAGATCTAAGTAATATGATATCTGTATAGCCATTCTGAAAGTTCAAAATATATACAAGTCACACATCTTGATTTCTGGAGTTCCAAAAAAATTCCATTTCTAGAATTTTTAGTCTTAGTCTTGTTCTTAGATCTAAGATCTTCTAAGTGTTAAAAAACAAAACAAAACTGATTTTAAAAGGTGGGTGTGGCTTTGTTTTGGTTTTAGTTTTAAAAACAATTCTATATATTGCTCAAGTGTGTGTGCGCGCGTGTGTGTGTGCACGTATGTGCGCATGTATGTACATGTAGTGCTAGCAGTTGAACCCAGAGACATTTTACCACTGAGCTCCATTCCCAGCTTTTTTTTTTTTTTTTTTTTTTTTTTTTTGTGGTATTGAGGATTGAACCCAGTGGCACTAAACCACTGAGCCACATCCCCAGCGCAACCCCTCCTTTAAAAAAATTTTTTTAGTTGTTGATGGACATTTATTTTATTCATTCATTTATATGTGGTGCTGAGAATCTAATCCAGTGCCTCACACAGCGCTCTACCACTGAGCCACAACCCCAGCCCCTTTTAAATTTAGGGTTATGCTAAGTTGCTTAGGTCCTCACTAAATTGCTGAGGCTGGCTTTGAACTCATGATCCTACTGCTTCAGCCTCCCAAGTCGCAGGGATTACAGGTATGCACCACTGTGCCCAACCCATTTCCAATCCTTTTTATTTAATTTAATTTTTGAGACAGAGTCTTGCTAAGTTGCTAAGGCTACCCTTGAATTCACCATCCTCCTGCCTCTGCCTGTAGTTGGGATTACAGGCATGTGCCACCATACCCAGCTACTTAAATCTTTAGAAAGTTCAAAAGAATCTCCAGTGTAAAGTAAACTCATATCCCCAGGCCCTCAGTTCTTTTTCCACAATGACTGTTATGGGTTTCTTGGGAATCCTTTTAGAGATATTCTGCATGTATGTATATTTTAAGGGTAAATTCCAACAGTAAACTATATAAGCATCTTAGCTATATAACTTAAAATAATGCTGTTCAAGGATATATTCCTATTTTTATTGTTTGTTTCTATTCCAAACATCTTTGTTAATTTTTATTTATTTATTCAACAGATATTAACTACCTAGTGTATACCAAACATGTCAGGTAGTAGGAACAAAATGATGAGCAAAAGGTATTCTTTAATTAATATTTAATTAATTAAGTGTAATTAAAGAGAATATCAAATGCAGAAGAAACAGTTGGATAAATGGCATTCCAGTCAGGCATGGTGGTGCACAGCTGAAATCGTAGTGGCTGAGATACCTGAGGCAGGAGAATCTCGAGTTCAAAGCCAGACTCAGCAACTTAGCAAGGCCCTAAGCAACTTAGTGAGTCCCTATCTCTAAATAAAATATAAAAAGAGCTGGGGATGTGGCTCAGTGGTTAAGCACCAATGAGTTCAATCCTTGGTACCCAAAAAAAAAAAAAAAAGGCAGTCCAATAAGAAAAGAATAATATTCCATCTTTAGGATTGATTGTTGTCACCATGTTTGGACCACTTTTAGGTTTCTGACCTTGATTGCTAGGAAACTGGCTTGGCTTCTTAGACTCCTAACTCTTGTCCTTTAATAATTGTTTCTGTCTTCAGTACCTTTTTTATTATTTTTTCAGAAATAATTGCATTTCAAAAAATACACAAAAGTGAAGGGAAGGGACTGGGGCTGTAGCTCAGTTGCAGAGTGCTTGCCTAGCACATATGAGACCCTGGGTTTGATCCTTAGCACCGCGTTAAGGAAAAAATAAATAAATAAAGGCATGCTGTCCCTTACAACTATAAATAAATAAATAAATGCGAAGGGGAGAATATTTAATCACTGGACAGAAGTAATACTGTTCATATTTTGATTATAATCTCTCAAGTTTATGTATGTTTTTATTTTTTATTTATTATTTTTTAAAGAATTTAACCTTTATTTTTTGTTTATTTGTTTTTTATGTGGTGCTAAGGATCAAACCCAGTACCTTACCCATTCTAGGCAACTGCCCTACCACTGAGCTACAACCCCAGCCCTATTTTTAAATTTTTTAATCAAAACTGAAGTCATTGTCTACCTACTGGCTGTAATCAGTTTGTTTCATGACATGTTATTTTTCTGTGTCATTAAATAATTACCAAACTTTTTAAAAAGGATTCTTCTGGCCATCATGGAGCTTATAGTTTACTGGGAGAGGCATTCAGCAAATGATTATACTAATAACTAAATATAGCAAAAGATTTAGTTTAGGACCTGCTTTGTGTAAAATACTTCATATCAATGTACTAATTCCTCAACAGTCATATGAACATTGATAGTAAAGGGAAGCAGACACTGAAAGATTATATTACGTAATTACCATCATACCAGCTAGTGAGTTTTAGGTTTTGAACACAAGCATTCTAAAGATCTTGCTTTTAGTCATTAGCCTAATCTAGTGACTTTCAGTGAGTTTGGGATCATCCCAAGGAAAATGTAGAAATTTTGGGG
Organism: Callospermophilus lateralis; assembly: GCF_048772815.1. Taxonomy (NCBI): domain Eukaryota; kingdom Metazoa; phylum Chordata; class Mammalia; order Rodentia; family Sciuridae; genus Callospermophilus; species Callospermophilus lateralis. The sequence continues at coordinate 89,069,679 of NC_135307.1, read as the reverse complement.
AGTGTTTTTTTCTTTTCTCTGTCTCTGTCTCTCTTTCTGTCTCTCTCTTTTGTTTTCTCCCAGCACTGGGGATGGAACCCAGGGCCTCACGCCTCACATGTGTTAGACAAGCTCTCTACCTTTTATCTGCATTCCCAGTCATTGAAGGATGTTCTTTTCAAAATAATTGGGAGAGTACACTGATATTTAACGGATTAAATATCTGGGATGTTAGACATCTTACAATGTAAGGGACATTTCTGTATGGTTTAAAAAATTGTTTTCAAAAATTGTGTTACTTCTGTTTAAAAAAAAAAATTTTTTTTTTTTTTTTTGAGCCAGTCACAGCAGCACACACCTGTAATCCCAGCAGCTCGGGAGGCTGAGGCAGGAGGATGTTAAGTTCAAAGCCAGCCTCAATAGCTGAGTGAAACACTGATTCAAAATAAAAAATAAAAATACCATTGAGATTTAACTCAATGGTAAAGCACTCCTGGGTTCAACCCCGAGTAGCCCCCCTCAAAGGTTAATTTTTTTTCTTTGCTTTTTTTTTTTATTAATTTTTATTGTTGGTTGTTCAAAACATTACATAGTTCTTGATATATCATATTTCACACTTTGATTCAAGTGGGATATGAACTCCCATTTTTACCCCGTATACAGGTTGCAGAATCACATTAGTTACACATCCATTGATTTACATATTGCCATACTAGTGTCTGTTGTATTCTGCTGCCTTTCCTATTCTCTACTATCCCCCCTCCCCTCCTCCCCTCTTCTCTCTCTACCCCCTCTACTGTAATTCATTTCTCCCCCTTATATTTTTTTTCCCTTTCCCCTCACTTCCTCTTGTATGTAATTTTGTATACCCCTGAGGGTCTCCTTCCATTTACATGCAATTTCCCTTCTCTCTCCCTTTCCCTCCCACCTCTCATCCCTGTTTAATGTTAATCTTCTTCTCATGCTCTTCGTCCCTACTCTGTTCTTAGTTACTCTCCTTATATCAAAGAAGACATTTGGCATTTGTTTTTAAGGGATTGGCTAGCTTCACTTAGCATAATCTTCTCTAATGCCATCCATTTCCCTCCAAATTCTATGATTTTGTCATTTTTTAATGCAGAGTAATACTCCATTGTGTATAAATGCCACATTTTTTTTTAATCCATTCGTCTATTGAAGGGCATCTAGGTTGGTTCCACAGTCTTGCTATTGTAAATTGTGCTGCTATGAACATGGATGTAGCAGTGTCCCTGTAGTATGCTCTTTTTAGGTCTTTAGGGAATAGACCGAGAAGGGGAATAGCTGGGTCAAATGGTGGTTCCATTCCCAGCTTTCCAAGCAATCTCCATACTGCTTTCCAAATTGGCCGCACCAATTTGCAGTCCCACCAGCAATGTACAAGTGAACCCTTTTCCCCACATCCTCACCAGCACTTGTTGTTGTTTGACTTCCTAATGGCTGCCAATCTTATTGGAGTGAGATGGTATCTTAGGGTGGTTTTGATTTGCATTTCTCTGACTGCTAGAGATGGTGAGCAGTTTTTCATGTACTTGTTGATTGATTGTATGTCCTCCTCTGAGAAATGTCTGTTCAGGTCCTTGGCCCATTTGTTGATTGGGTTATTTGTTATCTTATTGTCTAATTTTTTTAGTTCTTTGTATATTCTGGATATTAGGGCTCTGTCTGAAGTGTGAGGAGTAAAGATTTGTTCCCAGGATGTAGGCTCCCTATTTACCTCTCTTATTGTTTCTTTTGCTAAGAAAAAAGCTTTTTAGTTTGAGTAAGTCCCATTTGTTGATTCTAGTTATTAACTCTTGTGCTATGGGTGTCCTATTGAGGAATTTGGAGCCCGACCCCACAGTATGTAGATCGTAGCCAACTTTTTCTTCTATCAGACGCCGTGTCTCTGATTTGATATCAAGTTCCTTGATCCACTTTGAGTTAACTTTTGTGCATGGCGAGAGAAAGGGATTCAGTTTCATTTTGTTGCACCAGTTTTCCCAGCACCATTTGTTGAAGATGCTATCCTTCCTCCATTGCATGCTTTTAGCCCCTTTATCAAATATAAGATAGTTGTAGTTTTGTGGATTGGTTTCTGTGTCCTCTATTCTGTACCATTGGTCCACCCGCCTGTTTTGGTACCAGTACTATGCTGTTTTTGTTACTATTGCTCTGTAGTATAGTTTGAAGTCTGGTATCGCTATACTGCCTGATTCACACTTCCTGCTTAGCATTGTTTTTGCTATTCTGGGTCTTTTATTTTTCCATATGAATTTCATGATTGCTTTCTCTATTTCTACAAGAAATGCCGTTGGGATTTTGATTGGCATTGCATTAAACCTATAGAGAACTTTTGTTAATATCGCCATTTTGATGATGTTAGTTCTACCTATCCATGAACAGGGTATATTTTTCCATCTTTTAAGATCTTCTTCTATTTCTCTCTTTAGGGTTCTGTAGTTTTCATTGTATAAGTCTTTCACCTCTTTTGTTAGGTTGATTCCCAAGTATTTTATTTTTTTTGAGGATATTGTGAATGGAGTGGTTGTCCTCATTTCCATTACTGATATACAGGAATGCCTTTGATTTATGCGTGTTGATTTTATATCCTGCCACTTTGCTGAATTCATTTATTAGCTCTAATAGTTTCTTTGTAGACCCTTTTGGGTCTGCTAGGTATAGAATCATGTCATCTGCAAATAGTGATAATGTGAGTTCTTCTTTTCCTATTTTTATGCCTTTAATTTCTTTCGTCTGTCTAATTGCTCTGGCCAGTGATTCAAGAACTTTGTTGAACAGAAGTGGTGAGAGAGGTCATCCCTGTCTTGTTCCAGATTTTAGAGGGAATACCTTCAGTTTTTCTCCATTCAGAATGATGCTAGCCTGAGGCTTAGCGTAGATTGCTTTTACAATATTGAGGTATGTTCCTGTTATCCCTAGTTTTTCTAGAGTTTTGAACATAAGGGGATGCTGTACTTTGTCGAATGCTTTTTCTGCATCTATCGAGATGATCATATGGTTCTTATTTTTAAGCCTATTGATGTGGTGAATAACATTTATTGACTTCCATATATTGAACCTGCCTTGCATTTCAGGGATAAATCCTACCTGATCATGGTGCACAATTTTTTTGATATGTTTTTGTATCCGATTTGCCAGAATTTTATAGAGGATTTTTGCATCTAGGTTCATTAGAGATATTGGTCTGTAGTTTTCTTTCTTTGAAGTGTCTTTGTCTGGTTTAGGAATCAGGGTGATGTTGGCCTTGTAGAATGAATTTGGAAGTTCTCCCTCTTTTTCTATTTCCTGAAATAGCTTGAAAAGTATTGGTATTAGTTCCTCTTTAAAGGTTTTGTAAAACTCTGCTGTATACCCATCCGGTCCTGGGCTTTTCTTAGTTGGTAGTCTTTTGATGGTTTCTTCTATTTCCTCAATTGATATTGGTCTGTTTAGGTTGTCAATATCCTCCTGACTCAATCTGGGCAGATCATATGACTTAAGAAATTTATCGATGCCTTCACTATCTTCTATTTTATTGGAGTATAAGGATTCAAAATAATTTCTGATAATCTTCTGTATTTCTGAAGTGTCTGTTGTGATATTGCCTTTTTCATCCCATATGCTAGTAATTTGAGTTCTCTCTCTTCTTCTCTTCGTTAGCATGGCTAAGGGTCTGTCGATTTTATTTATTTTTTCAGATAACCAACTTTTAGTTTTGTCAATTTTTTCAATTGTTTCTTTTGTTTCGATTTCATTAATTTCAGCTCTGATTTTAATTATTTCTTGCCTTCTACTTCTTTTGCTGTTGTTTTGCTCTTCTTTTTCTAGGATTTTGAGATGAAGTATGAGATCATTTATTTGTTGGTTTTTTTCTTTTTTTAAGGAATGAACTCCAAGCAATGAATTTTCCTCTTAGAACTGCTTTCATTGTGTCCCATAGATTCCGATATGTTGTGTCTGTGTTTTCATTTATCTCTAAGAATTTTTTAATTTCCTCCTTGGTGTCTTCTATAACCCATTGATCATTCAGTAACCTATTGTTCATTCTCCAAGTGATGCATGATTTTTCCTTACTTCTTTTATTGTTGATTTCAGTTTCATTCCATTATGATCAGATAAGATGCATGGTATTATCTCTACTCCTTTATAATGTCTAAGAGTTGCCCTGTGACATAATATATGATCTATTTTTGAGAAGGATCCATGTGCTGCTGAGAAAAAAGTGTAACTGCTTGATGTTGGGTGGTATATTCTATATATGTCAATTAAGTCTAGGTTATTAATTATGTTATTGAGTTCTATAGTTTCCTTATTCAACTTTTGTTTGGAAGATCTGTCCAGTGGTGAGAGAGGTGTGTTGAAGTCTCCCATGATTATTGTATGGTGGTCTATTAGACTCTTGAACTTGAGAAGAGTTTGTTTGATGAACATAGCTGCACCATTGTTTGGGGCATATCTATTTATGATTGTTATGTCTTGTTGGTGTATGGTTCCCTTGAGCAGTATGTAGTGTCCCTCTTTATCCCTTTTGATTAACTTTGGCTTGAAATCTATTTTATTTGATATGAGTATGAACACTCCTGCTTGTTTCCGAAGTCCATATGAGTGATATGATTTTTCCCAACCTTTCACCTTCAGTCTATGTATGTCTTTTCCTATCAAATGCGTCTCCTGAAGGCAGCATATTGTTGGGTCTTGTTTTGTGATCCATTCTACTAGCCTGTGTCTCTTAATTGGTGAGTTTAAGCCATTAACATTTAGGGTTATTATTGAGATATGGGTTGTTTTTCCAGCCATATTTGTTTATTTATGTTACTAAACATGGTTTGTTTTCCTCTTTGATAATTCCCCCCCCCCTTTACTGTACTACCTCCCGCTGTTGGTTTTCATTGATATTTTCCATTTCCTCTTCCTGTAATATTTTGCCGAGGATGTTTTGAAGAGATGGTTTTCTAGCTGCAAATTCTTTTAACTTTTGTTTATCGTGGAAGATTTTAATTTCATCTTCCATCCTGAAGCTTAATTTCGCTGGATACACAATTCTTGGTTGGAACCCATTTTCTTTCAGTGTTTGAAATGTTATTTCAGGATCTTCTAGCTTTCAGAGTCTGTGTTGAAAGATCAGCTGTTATCCTAATTGGTTTACCCCTAAATGTAATCTGCTTCCTTTCTCTTGTAGCTTTTAAAATTCTCTCCTTATTCTGTATGTTGGGCATCTTCATTATAATGTGTCTAGGTGTGGATCTCTTATGATTTTGCACATTCGGCGTCCTGTAGGCTTCTAGGATTTGGGATTCTGTCTCATTCTTCAAGTCTGGGAAGTTTTCTCGTATTATTTCATTGAATAGATTGCTCATTCCTTTGGTTTGGACCTCTATACCTTCCTGTATCCCAGTGACTCTTAAGTTTGGTCTCTTTATGTTATCTCATATTTCTTGGATGTTCTGCTCATGGTTTCTTAACAGTCTTGCTGAGCTGTCTATGTTCTTTTCAAGTTGAAATACTTTGTCTTCATTGTCTGATGTTCTATCTTCTAAGTGTTCTACTCTGCTGGTAGTATTCTCAATTGAGTTTTTAAGTTGGTTTATTGCTTCCTGCATTTCTAGGATTTCTGTTTGTTTTTTATAACCTCTATCTCCCTGTATAATTGATCTTTTGCTTCTTGGATTTGTTTATGTAATTCATTGTCGAAGTGGTCTTTCATTGTCTGATTTTTCTGTCTAATGTCTTCCTTGAGACTCCAGATCATCTGAAGCATGTATATCCTGAATTCTTTATCTGACATTCCATCTGCTGCAGATATTACCTCTTCTAAAGTTGAGTTGAGGGCTGGGGATGTGGCTCAAGCGGTAGCGCACTCGCCTGGCATGCGTGCGGCCCGGGTTTGTTCCTCAGCACCACATACAGACAAAGATGTTGTGTCCGCCAAATTCTCTCTCCATCTCTCTCCTCTCTCTCACTCTTTCTTTAAAAGAAAAAATAAATAAATAAATAAAGTTGAGTTGACCTGCATTGCTTGTGGTCCTTTCTTTCCTTGTCTTTTCATACTGTTCGCGTTTCTTTCTGCTTGGTGAAACTGTTGTGTTATTGATTTTTCCCCCTATATATTTATATTGCTCTTGTATAGTTGCAAAGTCTCCCTTGCAGGCTCTGGCGGTGGCTCTGCCCCTCCTCCAATTGGGGCAATGTGCCTACCACACCGGCAGGCCGCTGGGCCTGTTCTTTCGGTGGTCGCAGGTCCGCCTACCTTGCAGGCGCGGGCAGTGGCTCTGACCCTCTGCAGGCCGCTGGGCCTGTTCTGCCGGTGGGTCGCAGGTCCGCCTACCTTGCAGGCGTGGGCAGCGGCTCTGCCCCTCCGCGGGGCCGCTAGGCCTGTTCTGTCTGTCGGTTGCAGGTCTGTCTACCTAGCAGGCGCTGGTGGCGGCTCTGCCCCTCCCCCAACCGAGGCGATGGCGGGCCACTGGGCCTGTTCTGCTGGTGGGTCTCAGTTCCGCCTGCCTTGCAGGCGCGGGTGGCGGCTCTCCCAAAGGTTAATTTTTAAATTGGCAAAATTATGTATATTTATTGTGTATAAAAATGATGCTTTGAAATATATATATGTGGGGCTGGGGTTGTGGCTCAGAGGTAGTGCTTGCCTAGCACATGTGAGGCCCTGGGTTCTATCTTCAGCACCACATAAAAATAAATAAATAAAGGTATGTGTTCAACTACAACTAAAAAGTATTAAAGAAAAAGAAAGAAATATATGTATGTGCCAGGCTGGTGGTACACACCTGTAATCCCAACAGCTCAGGAGACAGAGGCAGGAGGATCATGAGTTCAAAGCCAGCCTCAGCAAAAGTAAGTCCCTAAGCAACTCAGAGACACTGTCTCTAAATAAAATACAAAATAGGGCTGGGGATATGGCTCAATGGTTGTGTTGCGTTCAATCCCCAGTACACAAAAGAAAAAGAAAAAAAAAAGAAATATATGTGTTATGGAATTAGCTCCAGCTAAATCAGCATTTACATTGTCTTTTTTTGTGTGTGTGTGGTAAAAATACTTAACTCTTGTATTACTTTCTAATGTCCTAGAGATTATTCACATAGATGAAGAATCTTTTTATAATTTTCTAAACCTAGAACCAAGTTTGTTTTCCTTATAAGCAGCATTTTTGCATGAAGCATAGTTACATAAATCAAGGAATTGTTTCTCTTTAGTTCAGAAAGATAATCAAGAGATGGTCACTAAAATCAATCCCTTGGTGGAGTGGCTTATGCCTGTAATTTCAGTGACTCATGACGCTGAGGCAGGAGGATTGCAGATTTCAGGCCAGTCTTGGCAATTTAGCAAGACCATATCTCAAAGACAAGAGAGAGCTGGAGATATAGCTCAGAGGTGAAGTGCCCCTAGATTCCATCCCCAGTAACCACCCTTCCCAGATTTGGTCTAGAGTGCTGAATGTAGTGGCACATATCCATAATCCCAGCAATTCAGGAAGCTAAAGCAGGAGAATTGCAAATTTGAGGCCAGCCTCAGTGATTTAGCAAGGCCCTGCAATTTAGTGAGACTTTGTTTCAAAATAAAATAGGGTTGGGGATGTAGCTCAGTGGTAAAGAGACCCTGGTCTCTTTACCACTGAGCTACATCCCCAGTACCAAAAAACAAAGCAAAAAAAGATCTGGTCTTTAGTATTTTGAAAAAATCGTATCACTGATAACAATGGCATTCATGATTTATTTTTATTTTAATTTTTTTTTAGTTATTGATCTTTATATGTTTTACTTATTTGTATGTGATGCTGAGAATCGAACCCAGTGCCTCACACATGCCAGGCAGGTGTGCTACCATTGAGCCACAGCCCCTCATGTTATATATTTTTTTAATATTTTAAAGTTGTTGATGGACCTTTATTTTATTTATTTGTATATGGTGCTGAGAATCGAACCCAGTGCCTCATGCATGCCAGGCAAGTGCGCTACCACTGAGCCACAACCCCAGCCCCTCATGATGTATTTTTATCAGCACTATAACATACCTGTTATTTCAGTCTGTTTTTGTAGTTGTCATGTTCATAGTTTTATTTCTTAAAAAACTGTCATGCTAGAGCATTTATATACTGAAATGTTTGTTTATTATTTTATGATAAATTATGTTTTTGGTTTTTGTTTGTGGTACCAGGGATTGAAACCAGGGGTGCTTAACCACTGAGCACATCCCAATCCCTTTTTTATATTTTATTTAGTGACATATCTCACTAAGTTGCTTAAGGACCTCACCAAGTTGCTGAGTCTGCTTTGAACTTGCGATCCTCCTGTCTCAGACACCCAAGCTGCTGGGATTACAGGCATGCACCGTCACACCCAGCAATATGATTCTTTCTTTAATTTTTCCCACAAAGACTTGAGCTACCCTCCCCTGTACTCCAGGCAAAATGGTATTTTTAGTACTGATCTACCATGTTCCTCCCTGAGACATTAGGGCTTCTTTATATACTTGCTCCTCTTCCTGGAATGCTGTTAGCCATTTTGATCCAGTTAACCACTCTTCTTTCATATATCTCAGTCCAAATGTCAGTTTCCTGGGGAAGTACTCCCTAATTTCCCAGACTAGGTCAGAGTTCCTCGCTGTGCAATGCTATCCTAAAATCCTGTCCCTTTTTTATAGCACTGTGACTATTTCTGAGGTAGGAAGGAGAGTAGCAATTCTCAACCACACAAAACTTAGCACCTTCCTTTTTTCCCTAAAACATTTTGGAAATTTTCATTCATATATATATATAAGATGATTATTTAACAATCCTTAGTATACCCATTAGCTAGCTTCCCCAATTGTTACCACACATTTTTTTTCTTTTTAAGGAGAGAGTGAAATAATTTTTTTAATATTTATTTTTTAGTTTTCGGCAGACACAACATCTTTGTTTCATGTGGTGCTGAGGATCGAACCCAGGCCTCACGCTTGCCAGGCAAGCGCACTACTGCTTGAGCCACATCCCCAGCCCACAATTTTTTTTCTTTGAAGATACTGATGCCAAAGAAGACAGAAAAAGTATAAACCAAAAATAGAGGAAGTAAAAAATAGTAAAATGGTAGATCTAATCCAAAAATATTATTAATAATTCTCTTAATTTAACAGAACATCCTGATTTAATGCATAGTGACAGATTGGCTAAAAGTAATGCATGGGAAATTATATGCCATGTAAACAGTTAAGCCGAAGAGAATAGCACATAAAAATTTGTGGGTAACTCAGCCAGGAGGAGCCAGAGGAGACATAATAATTAAATGTACTATGATATTCTGAATGACAACTGGAAAAGAAAAAAAAAAGATTAGGTAAAAAATGAAGGCATCCAGGTGCTGGAGTTGTGGCTCAGTGGTACAGTGCTTGCCTAGCATGTGTGAGGCACTGGGTTCGATTCTGAGCACCACATATCAACGAATAAGTGAATAAAGATCCATCAATAACTAATAAAAAAAATTTTAAAAATGAAGGCATCTGGATAAAATATGGCCTTAAGTTAATATATTAATATTGCTTTATTAAAAATGACATGTGTATCAGCAATATATGTAAGATGTTGATACAGGGAACTGGGTGTGAGGTATATATAATATACTACTGCCTTTGCAACTTGTCTATAACTCTGAAACTATTCTAAACCTAAAATGTTAATTAAAAACCACCCAAGAAAGATTGTAGGATACAAGTTAAGTAGTACTTAATAGGGAAGTTTATAGCTTTAATTACAGTTTTTAGAGGAAAAAAAAAAACGATCTAAAGACAATGACCTAAAGTTCAACATTGAGAAGCTAATAAATGAACAAAATAAATCCAAAGTGGTTAGAAAGATGTAATAAAGCCAAAAGAAGAAATCAGTAGACAAAATCATAAACTTGAGGGTTTTTTTTTTTTTAAGATCAACAGTATTATTATTACTAGTAGTAGTAGCAGTAGTAGTAGTAGCAGTATTTGGTACTGGTGATTGAACCCAGGGGCATTCTGAGCCACATCCCCAGCCCTTTTTGTATTTTATTTAGAGGAAGGGTCTCACTGAGTTACTTAGGGCCTTGCTAAGTTACTCAGGGCCTTGAACTTGCTATCCTCCTGCCTCAGCCTCAGGAGCTGCTGGGATTACAGGCATATGCCACCATCCCCGGCCAAGAGCAATAGTATTGATAAACCCATAAAATAAAATAAAATAAATAGAACATATGACTAGTATTAGGAGTAAAAGGATTTTTTCATATCGATTCTGTAAGGCACATTAAGGCCTTACAGAATAACTTTGTGTCAGATTTGACTTTTTTTTAAAAAAAATGTTGTCATATTAAAACTATCACAAATTCAAACAAAGTCTGGATAAATTTATATTTATTAAAAGATAAGGTGTTTTAGTCAGCTTTTTGCTGCTGTGACTAAAGGATCTGACCAGAACAGTTGTAGAGGAGGAAAAGTTTATTTGAGGACTCAAGGTTTCAGAGGTCTCAGTCCATAGAAGTCTGGCTCCATTCCTCAGGGCTGATCATCATGGGGCAGAGTGTGTCAGAGGGAAGCAGCTCACATCATGGTGATCCAGAAGCAGAGAGAGAGACTCCACTTTCCAGGTTCAAATATATACACCAAAGTCATGTCCTAATTCCCACCTTCTTCAGCCACACCCTAACACTTCAATTATCATTCAGTTAATCCCTATGAAGGGATTAATTCACTGATTGGGTTAAGACTCTTATAACCCAATCATTTCTCCTTTGAGCCTTCTTGCATTGTCTCACACATGAACTTTTGGGTTGGGGGACACCTCATATCCAAACCATAACAAAGTATTTTTTTTTTTAAGTTGTACACATTGATGGGATTTATTGTTATATATTTGTACATGTACACAATATAGCAATATAATTTGACCAATATCGCTCTCCAGGTGTTAATGGTTTTTAAAACCTCAATAGCTGGATGTGAGGGCACATCTGTAGTCCCAGCTACTTAGGAAGCCAAAGTAGAAGGATCTATTGAGCCCAGAGTTCAAGGCCAGCCTGGGTAACATAAGCAACATTCCATCTCAGAAACAACAAACAAAGCCATGAAAAAAATTCAGGGTCACAGTAGTTTTGCTATTGAATTTTATCAAGTATTGAAAGAAGAAATGCATCAACTTAATATAAATTTGAGAAAATAGATAAGGAAGGAACATCTCTGCTCATTTCATAATGTCAGCACAAACCTAATAACTAAAAGCCTATAATGATACAAAATAAAAAGGTAATAAAAAATCTGCATACTTTATGAACACAAGCACAAAAAAATATGTAAAATGTTAACATATCCAACAAAATATACAAGAGCTAAACATATCATGATTAAGTGATTAAGAATATATGGATAAGTATAAAATGTAAATTATATAATCTAGGTAGTGGATATAAGGATGTTCATTATAAAATTCAATAATTCTATGGTTGGAATTTTCCAAAATACCTTATAAGGAGAAAAAATTGAGGGAATGTTATGATCAGAATTCATTTTAAAGAGACTACTTCTGTTGTAGTATAAGGAAGTTAGAAAATATGATTGTGTAAGGGTATTTTGACAGAAGGTTTATCTCCAGCCCCCTTGACAGAAAGTTTATCGATAAGACCACTTACAATAATAGAGTTATTCTTTTTAGGATGGTGATATGAAAGCAGATTTGAGCCCTGGGAAAATTTATAAACTGCTGGACTGCTGAACTTTTGAACGAATTTTGTCTGATTTTTTTTTTGTGTGTGTGTGTGTGTATGTGCGCAGATGCACTTACAATGCTGGAGATCAAACCTAGAGTTTTGTGCATACTGTTCAAGTGTAAGTGTTCTATACCTGATTTGCACCCAAAGCCCATGAGCATATTTTTTATTGCATGCCTGCTGGTGTGTTAGGATCTATCACTGCCACAAGTACAGTATACACATAAGCTTTTAGTAAATGTTAAACTCAGTATTTATAAAGGTATTTTGGAGATTTCCAAATTTGCAAATCCCAAAATTTGCAAATACCACTATAGCAGCATATATTTTCCTTTCTAAAATTCAATAAAATACATGATGAGCTTTTTAGAGACTTAATGATTTTTTTTTTAGTTGAGATGGATGCAATATATTTATTTTCAGTGCCTCATATGTGAGAGAGGCAAGCGCTTTACCACTGAGCTATATAGCCCCAGCCCCAAACTTAATGATTTTTTTAAAAAATACAGAACAGAAGCATTTAGAAATCTACATTTATGTCAATTTATTTTATTTTTTTTTAAAGAGAGAGAGAGAATTTTTTAATATTTATTTTTTAGTTTTCGGTGGACACAACATCTTTGTTTGTATGTGGTGCTGAGGATCGAACCTGGGCCGCACGCATGCCAGGCGAGCGCGCTACCGCTTGAGCCACATCCCCAGCCCTACATTTATGTCAATTTAACTTATACCAATACAATGATATAGTCAACCATGAACTTAAAAGATTTTTATAAAAATAGAAATAATGAAAACACCAGCTATTTTGGTTATACATGTACAAAATGGATGAGATTATTAAATATACTTTTAGCAATGAGAGGAGAACAACAGAGCTTTTTGAGAATATTTGTAGTCATCTAGGCTTATTCATTAGCTTGCAGTGATTATGGAATTGTGAATTATGGTGTAGACTTCTGGGAGTGCTTGGGGAAATCATCATATATATATATATATATATATATATATTTATATATATAAATAATTCTGTTAAAGATAGAAATTGTAAACTTTCAGCTATTAAATAAATGCAATAAGCTATCCATTTATACTTTTTAAAAAGAATATATAGATGCTATCTTGTAGTTTATGGGTTATTCTGTTTTCTGATGATAACTTGTACTAGCATTTTTATTCCATTGTTAGGGTCAGTTTTATCCTACCTTCTTTCTTTTTTCCCTGAGGGGCATAATGTTTGCCAAGTTCCAGAATTAAGTAAGAAAATAGAACCTGACGTTAGTTCTAATTCTGAGTTAAAGAATCAGACTCTTGATTTTGCCTTGATAATTTCCTTGTTTGATGGTGGCATTACAAACAGCATTATTTGCTGGAAGCTGAACTTCTACCTACTTTTTAAATTTTTTTAAAATATTTTATTTTTCAGTTGTAGTTGGACACAATACCTTTATTTTATTTATTTATTTTTATGTGGTGCTGAGGACCAAACCCAGGGTCTCGCACATGCTAACCGAGCGCTCACCACTGAGCCACAATCCTAGCCCCTGAACTTCTACCTATTAATGCCTTTTCCTGAGTCACAACATTAACTTCCTGTCCTGTTTTACTCCTTTGCTTACTGATAAAAGAGTGGTCAATACATACACTCCTGCTAAGTGTTAGGGAGAATTGTAAAATGCCTGTTAAGTTTTTGTTCAATCAAAGATTGATACAGGAAAACAACAATCACTTTCCTTTGGAAGGGGTGTCAGCAGGCTTAGAACTAGCAAATAGGATAGCTACCAAGAGTAAGAATTGAAATTCTGGTTTTTAGTTCATGTGCCCCAAACTACTTCTGACCCCTTAATTTTCAGCTTTCTACATTTTTAGTGAGACCCACTCAGTAAAGTGAGTATCTCCCATAAATGTCAGTCATATCTTTGTTCCATAATCTTTAGACAATACAGGGATGGTGGCAAAAAGTTTCCCTGATGCCCTGTTTTGCTCACCAGAAATCCATTAGTTTTCTGACAGAGTTAAATGGAGGTATAGAAAGTTGCCTGTAGACTTTTGAAAATGATATTCAGTGTACTACTCCTCATCCTGCCACCCTCCCCACAAAGAAACCAAAACAATAAACTTTTTTTCTTTTTTTAGTGTTTTACTGTCATGTAGATTCCAAGTTGAGTATAATTGTCAAAATTTAAATTTCTTAAGCACTACTGGGTTTAATGTATGAATGTTATACAGATATAAAAAGTTATATCCGTTCCTCATAGTAGCTTAGCAAGATCAAACAAACCTACCATCCAATAGCCTGTTTTTAACTTATTTCTCAGGTTGTTTTAACAATAAAACCAAATGATGATGGTTTTTTTTTTTTTTTTCTTCACACAAAGCAGTTTTATTTTCCAACCTCAAAGAGATGCTGCAGAGGAGTGGGTAGGAGGGACACTGCAAGGAATGCTGGGAGTGGGAAAATGGATTCCTCAGGCAGGAATTGCATCTGTGGCTTTTTTTTTTTTTAAATTAATTTTTATTGTTGGTTTTTCAAAACATTACATAGTTATTGATATATCATATTTCACACTTTGATTCAAGTGGGATATGAACTCCCATTTTTACCCTGTATACAGATTGCAGAATCACATCAGTTGCACATCCATTGATTTACATATTGCCATACTGGTGTCTGTTGTATTCTGCTGCCTTTCCTATCCTCTACTATCCCCCCTCCCCCCCTCTCCTCTTGTCTTCTCTCTCTACCCCCTCTACTGTAATTCATGATGATGTTTTGAATGAAGTTCTTCTACACCAAAAGGTGTTTTTTTGAGCCCTGAGTTATATAATAAATATTAGAAGGTATTGATGTTTGAAGTAGACTACAGTTTTATTAAATAATGGCTACTTGAAAGACTATCTTCCTGGTCAACGTAAATCATAACCTGTCCCCACACATGCCCCCAGTACTAGAGATTGAACTCAGGGTTCTTTACCACTGAGCCATGTTTCTACCCCCTTTTAAAATTTTGAGACGGGGTCTCATAAGTATGGGAGTTTGAAAGAAAAGAATCTGATATGATATACAATTTTGCCTAGGTGAATGGTAATGGTACTAATAATAGTAATTAGAACATGGAGAAACAGTGATTATAAGGTTTTTAGGGTATTGGATCTGAGAAATGTCATATATTTCTCATTTGGAGAAATAAAAGATTTCATGAGGTAAATTTAATTGATATGGGCAAGAGATGTAAGGTGGTTAAAGTGAGGATGGCAGTAGTTGGATTGCTTATATACTTAGTTGACTTGCATTATGGAACCTCTCAATCACCTTGGTTGAGATCACCGGGCAGGATGATTGCTTCTTTGGCTTCTAATCTTTGTTAAAGCCTTTAAAGAGTAATGGTTCATATCTAGAAGGTTGTGAGCTAATATAATTATTTCAGAAAACTTAATGGAATTATGTTTAACCTAGTTTAAGGATATACAAATTGAAGTTCCTGTCAGATCAACCCAATATATATACTATATTTTCCTTATTAATCAAATTGCTAGCATACTTTTCACTTTCTGAGAAAGTAAAAATGAATATAAGAAATTGATCTACAGAGTATTTTTATTATATAGCTTTTATTTATTTATTTGGTGCTACAGATTGAACCCAGGTCCTCACACATGCTAAGCATACACTTTACCATCAAGCTACATTCCCAGCCCATATATATAGCTTTGTTTTTGTTTTATTTTTTTTTCTAGTTGTATATGGACTCAATGCTTTTGTTGTTTTTTAATTTTTGAATTTTTTTTAATATTTATTTTTTAGTTGTAGTTGGACACAATACCTTTATTTCACTTATTTATTTTTATGTGGTGATGAGGATTGAACCCAGAGTGTCGCATGTGCGAGGCGAGCGCTCTACCGCTGAGTCACAACCCTAGCCCCATTTATTTGTTTTTATGTGGTGCTAGGATTGAACCCAGTGTCTCACACTTGTGAGCCAAGTGCTCTACCACTGAGCCACAACTCCAGCCCCCAGCCCATATAGATTTATTTCTTCATTTATTAGAGGTTGACATCGTCGGCTTTTTAAAATAGCAGTAGGTTTTCTTTTTTTTTTCAATTGGGAGAAGGGTACTGGGGATTGAACCCAGGAGGGCTTTACCACTGGACTACATCCCCAGCCTTTTTTATTTTTTGAGACAAGCTTCCTCTAAGTTGCTTGGGGCCTTAATAAGTTGCTGAATCTGGCCTCAAACTTGTGATCCTCTTGTCTCACTGGAATTATAGGTATATACCACCACTCCTAGCCACAGTCTGAATTTAGTGCTTAGTTTTCAGCTAAGTAAAAATATAAAAAAAAATAACAGTACTGTTGCTTGTGTCAGAAAGTCAGACTTTGGGGGCTGGGTATGTAGTTCAGTGGTAGTGTACTTTCCTGGCATGCATAAGGCCCTAGGTTTAGTCATCAGCACCACCATCAAAAAAAAAAAAAAAAAAAGTTCACACCTTTTTGTTGACTTTATTGCTTCTGAGGGTTTTTTTTGTTTGTTTGTTTGTTTGTATTTTGCTTTGATGGTTAGTTTCTTGAGACAGAATTTAAAATATTTCTGGACTGGACTGGGGATATGGCTCAAGCGGTAGCACGCTCGCCTGGCATGCATGCGGCCCGGGTTCGATCCTCAGCACCACATACAAACAAAGATGTTGTGTCCGCCGAAAACTAAAAAATAAATATTAAAAAAATTCCCCCCCCCCAAAAATAATAAATAAATAAAAATATTTCTGGACCTATCTCTTCATCAGTTTACTGAACTCCTAGATTAGTCCTGGGTGTTCAATAAATGTTTATTGTGTGAAATTACAAAATATTTCATACAGTAGTAAACTTTAAGTAAATGTTAAGACATAAGAAATTTAGAAGAATAAACATGCTACAACAATATTAGAGCTAGTTAGGTTAATTTTAAGGTTTAGGAGATTTTTAGTAATCCTGAAAGTATAAATAATATTATACCTATCCATTAAGGGAGTATATCTTTGTTTTGGTATCTAATTGATATTCATCTTTCTCAAATGTCCAGATTCCTACCCTGTAATCTTGTTTTTTGATGGGAGAGCACTAGGGATTGAACTCAGGGACACTCTACCACTGAACTATATCCCCAGGCTTTTTTATTTTTTATTTTGAGACAGTGTCTCACTGAGTTGCCCAGGCTGGCCTCAAACTGGTGATCCTCCTGCCTTAGCTTCTTAAATTGGTTGGGATTACAGGAGCCATTATGCCTAGCTACTCCATAATCTTATTCAAGTGTTGAACCTTATTATTTAAAATTAATTTAGTATAGGAAAGATGGTAGAATGAATTGGACATAACTTTCCTATGTTCATATATGAATACATGACCAGTGTAACTCCACATCATGTTCAACCCCAAGAATTGCATCCTAATTAGAATAAGTTATATTTCATGTATGTATAATATGTCAGAATTCTATTGTCATGTATTCTGAAAAGAACAATAAAAAAGAAAGAACAGTGCTTTTAAATAAAAAATAATATTAGATGCTCAATGCTCAAGAGGTTGCAACAGCAAGAAAAATGTTAAATCACCAGAGACATGGAAAACCTTAGGCATTTTTTATTGGTCTTTCTGCTATTGTCTAGCAGTTAGGTTGACATATAACCTTCTTTTGTCATGGTTTTAAGATTTTCTAAAGAATGAACTGCATAAATCAAAACCACCCTAAGATACCATCTCACTCCAGTAAGATTGGCAGCCATTAGGAAGTCAAACAACAACAAGTGCTGGCGAGGATGTGGGGAAAAGGGTACTCTTGTACATTGCTGGTGGGACTGCAAATTGGTGCGGCCAATTTGGAAAGCAGTATGGAGATTTCTTGGAAAGCTCAGAATGGAACCACCATTTGATCCAGCTATTCCCCTACTCGGTCTATTCCCTAAAGACCTAAAAAGAGCACACTATAGGGACACTGCTACATCCATGTTCATAGCAGCACAATTCACAATAGCAAGACTGTGGAACCAACCTAGATGCCCTTCAATAGACGAATGGATAAAAAAAATGTGGCATTTATACACAATGGAGTATTACTCTGCATTAAAAAATGACAAAATCATAGAATTTGGAGGGAAATGGATGGCATTAGAGCAGATTATGCTAAGTGAAGCTAGCCAATCCCTTAAAAACAAATGCCAAATGTCTTCTTTGATATAAGGAGAGTAACTAAGAACAGAGTAGGGACGAAGAGCATGAGAAGAAGATTAACATTAAACAGGGATGAGAGGTGGGAGGGAAAGGGAAAGAGAAGGGAAATTGCATGGAAATGGAAGGAGACCCTCAGGGGTATACAAAATTACATACAAGAGGAAGTGAGGGGAAAGGAGGAAAAATATAAGGGGGAGAAATGAATTACAGTAGAGGGGGTAGAGAGAGAAGAGGGGAGGGGAGGGGGGAGGGGGGATAGTAGAGGATAGGAAAGGCAGCAGAATACAACAGACACCAGAATGGCAATATGTAAATCAATGGTTGTGCAACTGATGTGATTCTGCAATCTGTATACGGGGTAAAAATGGGAGTTCATATCCCACTTGAATCAAAGTGTGAAATATGATATATCAAGAACTATGTAATGTTTTGAACAACCTACAATAAAATTAATTTAAAAAATAAAAAAAAAAAAAGAATGAACTGCATGTAAGGAATGAACTGCAAGTAGATATATGTGTTAGAGCTTGGTGTTGTTGTATAGAGGAAAACAAGAATGCTTCTTGTATAGTGGACTTAAAATCTTGGAGTGTTGAACTCAAAAGCTGAGTATGTTAGTGCTAGAGGATTGTACAGTTGAAAACCTTTGGGTCTTACTCTAAACCCAGCTCTCTTCATCTTGTGTTTAGTAACCTAAGATAGTTCCATTTGGAACAATTTAACAAATAGTTAAACAGATTGCCTTCAGCGTGCCAGTTTCTGTCCCAAGCGTTGTAACTATACTTAGTGATCAAAATATGTGAAGTTCAGGCTGGGGCTGTAGCTCAGTGGTAAAGCACCTATCTCACATCCTCAGCACCAACATGAAAATAAAGATACTGTGTTTATCTACAACTAAAAAAAAAATTTTTTTTAAAATATGTGAAGTTCTTATACTCGTGGAACTTAAGTTGTAATTGGGAAAATAAGTAACAAAAGGTCCTTGTTTCAGATATTTCTTGCAGCGTAATAAATTTACTGGTTTTAAACAACTTTTTCATTGTTTCTTATAATTCTGTGGGTTGAAAAGCATTCAACTATTGGTCTTCCTGATCTTGCTTGGAGTTTGTCTTTGATGGCTGTACTTGGGAACCCCAAAACAGCTTACTTATAACTGTCACTTGGTCTTGACTATTGTTGTACTCTGTTGCATTTCAGTTCTTTTCCACTTGGCCTCTCCCTGTGGCTTGGTTTTTTACAGCATTGTAGGTAGGTTCCAAGAGGGAGTATTACAAGTGGACAAAGGCAGAAGCTGCAGATTTTGGAAAGCCCAACCTTAGAAGTTATATAGTATCACCTTCACTACATTTTATTAGTCCTATTAGTTCACAGTGAGGAGGGAAATACTCTACTTTTTGGATGGGTGGTGACAAAATCACATTGCAGAAGAACACATTGTAAGAGATATTGTTTTGACCATCTGTGGAAACATCTGTGGTCAAAACGTGGTCAATTAAGCAGGTTAATAAAGAAATGGGGGAGGAGGGACAGCATATGCAATATCATATAGGGGTTCAAGGAAGGCCTCCCCAATGAGGCAGCATTTTAATATCTGATGGAAATGATAGAGTAGGCCCATAAGAAACATAGGTCATTTTAAGGAAGAATATTCCCAGCAAAGAAAAAAAGAAATATAGAAGCCTTAAGTGGGGAGAATCCCTTGTATGATCAAGGAATAGCAAGGAGGGCATTGTGACTGAAATTGAATGGTAAAGGAAGAGTGGTAGGGCATTTAAGCTTGAGAGGAAGTGAGAAACAGATTGGTAGCCACAGCAAAGACTTATAATTTATAATTTTCTGTAAACCATTGGAAAATTCTGAGTAGAAGAATGACATGACCTTATTTAAATTTTAAAAAATCCTGTTCCAAGAATCTTTGGCTATGTATATGAAAATAGACTCTAAGAGGTCAGAGTGGAAGTAGGGAGTCAAGTCAGTAGGCTTGACCATCGTGTGGCAAATGATAAATGTCCTAGGTAGTAAGAACTGGTAGGAATTAAGGTATATTTCAAGATAGGGTTGACAGGATTTTCTGATAAGGGTGGAGATGGGATGAGAAAGAGCAATCAAGGGTGACTCACAAAGTTGTGGCCATTGGCATCTGGAAAATTGAAATTTCTATCTGTTGAAGCAGGAAGACTGGTAGAAAAGCAAGGCGGAGGTGAGGAAGATATGACTTGTAATTTTGACTGTGTTAAGATCAATTCAAGAAGGTATCTGGGGGAAAGGTTACTAAATGTTAACTTCTTTGTTGCAGGTTTGATGTTGAGTGCTTCAGATCTGGTCACTATGGTACGAGAACGAAAATGCATATTGTGCCACATTGCATACAGCTCAAAAAAGGTAATCAGAGGGAGAATTGAGGCTACATGGCTAATCATCTTTTCAGAGATGTCTTATTAATAGATGGATAAAAGCTTTTAATAATGTCTTATTTAAGTTTCTTTCTTAAACCATAGTCTTAGGCTACTAGTTTATTTCTCAGTACTACCTCATTAAGTCAGTACCTGTATTATTAAACTTCTACCAGAATTTGAATGTACTCAGAGGTGAATGATATAGAGAAATTTAGTTAGGAACCACTTACAGAGAAATTCAGGTTATTTGAGGTTGTTATTTCCTGAGATTTTAAAATTGTATACTTTTAAATGCACAAATGCTTAGCAAATATGGCATTTTTCATATGTACCTGGTTTCTGTTTATGCCCAGTCTTATGAAAAGTGCAATATAGCAGAAATGGTACTAACAATATCTTAGACATCCACAAGATGGGGATGTTGCACAAAGAAATATAGACCTTATCTGCCCTCTCATTCCCCACCTCAATACTAGGGATTATACCCAGGGTCACTTTACCACTACATTCCCAGCCCTTTTTATTTTTAATTTTGGTAAGGATTTTGCTAAGTTGCTGAGGCTTGAACTTGTGGTCCTCCTGCCTCCTTGTTCTAGAAAATCTCCCGAGTTGCTGGGATTACAGGTATGTTCTTTATTGTTATTGGAAATTCAGAAAACTGTGAAGATCATGGGCTAGGTTAGCCAAGAAAGTCTGATTGCATGTAATGCACCTTGAAAGAAATCTAAGAGTAAAGCAATTTAAGTGAAATGGAAAAAGAGATAGATTAAGTGAAAAACAACATGAACAAAGACACCCAGGTAGAATGGAGTTGGCAGTTCTAGGTGTCAGTAAGAAAGCTTATTTGATTGAAATTTTGTTTTGGGATTAGTGGGATTGTAATTTAAGTGAAGATAATTGGAAAACAGTATCAAATGTGCTATAATGAAGGTTTTTTTACCCCTATTGAAGATTTCAGTTACTGATGGAAAAAATTAATTGATTTAAAATCATATTTGATAATATATCTGCTACCTTTTAAAAAGTAAAATAATTGGGGCTGGGGCTTAGCTCAGTTGTAGAGCATCTGCCTTGCATGTGGGGACCCTGGGTTCTATCCTTAGCACCACATAAAAACAAACGAAATAGAGGTATTTTGTCCAACTACAACCAAAAAAGAACAAATATTTTTTTTAAAAGTAAAATAATTGTTTTTTTAGATTTAAAACTTGATCTGGACTTATAAAACTTCCAAGTTCCTTATGTCTACTTTCAGATTGGTGGGAGATGGGACTAGAGAGGCCAGTGTTCAAAGGTGTGGTATTAGATTTTCTTGGAGTAGCAGCCCTATCTTGTCACTTCACACTTGCTTCACCATGATCATAGTGAAGTAAAAATCAAGGACTATAGTTACTTACTCCTCTTGTCTTAGGAAAAGCCAGTTTTATGTTGTTAGACAAGGGAATGGTATGGTTTTAGTGAGTAATATAGTGTAAAATAACAATGAATTAGTTGGAAGGGATGACTCTAATAATTATTTTTAGATAGACTAAGAACAGTTTGTGTTGAAACAGTGCTTTCCTCCAGTTTCCTAAACAAATGTAATCCTGTTTTCTCCACATATACTTTAAAGGAGAAAAGGTTCTAGGGTGACTTGAGCAAGGAAAAGCTGTATAATATAATATAACCCCTGAGCATCCTCATGCCCATTAACTTATATAAAAAACCAAGAAGCTATTAAGTTAAAAATATGTATCTATTCATTTATTTTTGTTATTATTTTTTTTGCACTAGAGATGGAATCCAGGGGCACTTTACCACTGAGCTACATTCCAGCCAGCGCCCCTTTCCCCCCACCCCTCCCCTTCTTCTTCTTCTTTTTTTTTTTTTTAATTTTGAGATAGGGTCGCTGAGTTGCTTAGGGCCTGGCTAAGTTGCTGAGACTGGCCTAGAACTTGGGCTCCTCCTGCATCAGCCTTTCAAGTCACTGAGATTACAGGTGTGCACCACCACACCCAGCTGTATTTAGTTTTTTATTTCAGCATTTCCCGAATTTATTCAACCATGATACCCAGTCCTTTACTGGGTGTGCAAGGAACTAAACAGAAGCCTGGTATACAAAAAAGTATATATTTGGAGCTCTTACCTTAAGTCTAGCCTGTGGGTCTTGTCCAGGTATCTTGAATACTCAGTTGCTTCACTATTTGTATTCATTTTTTGGAACAGAATGGGTGAGGATTTTGCATATAAATTTGGGAAAAATTAGTGAAGTGTTCTAGAAAATCAAAAGTCACATTGCAACTAGTTTTTAATTATAACACTTTTGTAATAAATACAGAATCAGTTTTTATATCAGAGAATAACTCATTTCAATTAATATTGTCTTGGTCAGGAATGGCTTGGTTGCTAGAAAAACCACTTAAATTTAACTGAAGGAATTTAAAATACAGATAAGAATCTAAAGAAAAACAGCAAGCATAGGGACTTGTAGATTTTGTAAATTCTTGGAGTTTTTCATTCCAACACAGTGTTTGGAACATTGAAATGTTGTCTTGGTGTCAGATCACCTGGGTTGGAGTTCCAGTTTAACTACTTGGTTATCTATAACTCTGAGAGGCCATCTTTTCATATTTATCCCTTTAATCCCTCACTTTCCACTTGGTACATAGTAAGCACTTGATAAAAATCTGGTAAATGAAGAAGTTAACTTCTCTGCATCCTTGTGTCCTTGGAAAGTTTATAACTCTGCAATATTTTGCTGTTCAAATGAGAAAATGTTTAGGGCACTTATCACAGAATATAGTAAACAGTAATGTTCAGAAATTGTAGTAGACTTTTATTATTTGTATATATAAATAGCTATTCTCTAATTATGACATGCTGGCTATATAAACTTTCAAGTGACAAAAGGATAGACATTTATAGCTCTTTGTGTTTTGTGTGTGGTGTGCATGTTTTTAAATGACAATTTTTTCACAGATTTTATTTCCTTCCCTCTAAGGATGAGATAAGGAAAGTGGGAGGGGACATAGTAAATGTTCAGACTTTTCATTAGACCCTACCAAATCAGTTGGGGAAGTGGAGGAGTGTGCAGTGAAGTAAAGCAGTAACTGAATTATTGTATTCAAAGTATTTTTTTAAAAACTTCCTGATCTGCTATAGAGAAGAGACTGTTATATTTGTAATTCCCATCTATAATTGATGTAGCCATTTATATTCATTCAACAAATGTTTATGGACACTCATATTCCAAGTCTGATAAACTATGCGTAAACCTGTTACTTTTTTTTTTTTTTAAGAGAGAGTGAGAGAGGGAGAGAGAATTTTTTAATATTTATTTTTTAGTTATCGGCGGACACAACATCTTTGTTTGTGGTGCTGAGAATCGAACCCGGGCCGCACACATGCCAGGCGAGTGCGCTACCGCTTGAGCCACATCCCCAGCCCACTTTTTTTTTTTTTTAAATACTTATGTTCTAGTTGTAGTTGGACACAACACCTTTATTTTCTTTTTATGTGGTACTGAGGATTGAACCCAGGCCCTCGCATGTGCTAGGCAAGCACTTTACTGCTGAGCCACAGCCCCAGTCCCATAAAACTGTTAACCTTTTACGTACTTTTTTTTTTAAAAGGTACCTAGGATTGAACCCAGTCTCACTTAACCATGGAGCCATATCCCCAACCCTTTTTATTATTATTTTTTCCTATTTTGAGACAGGGTCTTGCTAAGCTACTTAGGGCCTCACTAAGCAACTGAGGCTGGCTCTGAACTTGGGAGCCTGGCTGTAGCTTACTCTTTCGGGAATACTAGGGATTTAACCCAGGAGTACTTTATCACTGAGTTACATCCCCTAGCCCTTGTGATTTTGTATTTTGAGACAGAATCTTCCTAAGTTGTTTAGTTGCCTCACTGAGTTGCTGAGGCTGGCCTTGAACTTGTGATGTTCCTGCTTCAGCCTCCAGAATCACTGGGATTACAGGCACGCACCACCATATCAGGTTGTAGCTTACTCTTGAAATATTCAGTAGAGAAAGAATGTGGACAAAAGTAGTCAAATAGTTGGAATACTAAGTGATTTAAGAATTAAAACAAAAATCAAAACTTTAGTAAATTCTTTGTAACAGGATAGAATTAACCTACATATTTTATTCTTAAAAGTCTTTTGCCTCCTGGGCTGGGGTTGTGGCTCAGTGGCCAAGCGCTCTACTCGCACATGCGAGACCATGGGTTCGATCCTCAGCACCACATAAAAAATAAATAAATAAAATAAAATAAATAAATAAAATAAATCATTCCAACACAGTGTTTGGAACATTGAAATGTTGTCTTGGTGTCAGATCACCTGGGTTGGAGTT
Organism: Callospermophilus lateralis; assembly: GCF_048772815.1. Lineage (NCBI taxonomy): Eukaryota > Metazoa > Chordata > Mammalia > Rodentia > Sciuridae > Callospermophilus > Callospermophilus lateralis. The sequence goes on along the minus strand of NC_135307.1, from coordinate 89,045,058 downwards.
CCAGTTTAACTACTTAAACTGGAACTAAAAAATAAATATTAAAAAAAAGTCTTTTTGCCTCCTGAAGGCAATACTTTCTAATCATTTTAAAAAGCCATCTAAATGTGTTTTTCTAATAATTTCTTTTACTTAAAATATATTGCTGGACACAGTGGCACACACTTACAATCCCAACAATTTGGCAAGCTAAAGTAGGAGGATTCAAGTTTGAGGCCAGCCTTAGCAAATTAATGAGACTTTGTCTCTAAATGCCAAAGTAAAAGGTGCTGAGGGTGTAGCTCAATGGCAGAATGCCTTTGGGTTCAGTAATCCCCAGTGCCAAAAAAAAAGAAAATATTTCAAAAAGCTCAGCTGAAGAACTGTGATCTGAGAAGAGTAGTCACACACAAAAGAAACATTGACACAGGAAGCTGAATCCCAATTGTTGATTACATAGGACACAGAATTTTGTCTTTTTTCCTCCCTCCCCCAAAACAATCCCCCTTAGTTTAATCTGCTTTTTTTGATTTTGAAGGAGATGGACGAACACATGCGGAGCATGTTGCATCACAGGGAACTTGAAAACCTGAAGGGCAGGTATGGGAATGGCTCTCTTCCATAAATTTGCATATGGGGGAGGGGGGCTGAGTACCAGTGGTGCCTGTCCATTTATTTATTTATTCGTTTATTTATTTATTTGTATTTATTTATTTTTCAGTTGTGTATGGAATGGACTCAATGCCTTTATTTGTTTTTATGTGGTACTAGGATCGAACCCAGTGCCTCACACTTTCAAGGCAAGTGCTGTACCACTGAGCCACAACTCCAGCACCCCCTGTCAGTTTATTTGATAATAATCTTTTGTTAATGAATGCTGTCTTATGGCATAGAACAATATGTTTGCATTAGTAACAAGTACAGTAGATTTTTAGCATTCTAAAAGGATAAACCCTGCAATTCTAGCTTCTTAGGAGGCTAAGACAAGAGGATTGCAAGTTTGAGGCCAGCTTGGGTAATTTAGTGAGACCCAGTCTTGAAAATAAAATAAAAAAGAACTGGGGATGTAGCTCAGTGATTGCCTAGTATGTGTGAGTCCCTGGGTTCAATCTCTAGTACCCCACCTCCATAAACAACTGCAAAGGGATAAACTGATATCTTTGTGCATCTCAAATGTGTAAAATTCACAGCAACTCTGGTAGAATATAACAAAGATGAGTTAGGATGATCTAGTTCTCTCTTTAGTAAGCTATATCATTCCTACAAAGCAGCCTTGCAGCTGGGACATTTCATATTTAGCAATGTTATAAATTATTGCATACTATAAGCCTCTAGTATTCCTAGAATAGTCTTTGAGAAATTCAAAGTCTACTAAATTGCACTAAATCTCATTAGTATAAACAAAATCAAATTACAGCCTTAAGTGTATTTGAGAACGCTTTTGTGATTTAAAACTTGAGATGTTTAAGGGAAGAAAATATAATAAGCTGCTTTTTAAAAAAAAGTATGTATATATGCCTGTCCTTTTTCTATTTATGGTTTCTTTTTTATTGTTTTTGACTTCAATGTTTTGCATTTGAAGTTTGGAGACTGGATAAACAGCATCATTGGGAAACTAAGAAATATGAAATGTATTTTATTCCCTGAATAATAGTTAAGTTTTGATCAGAATACCATCCTAGCCAGACATGGTGGCACATACCTGGAGTTTCAGTGGCTTGGGAGGCTGAGGCAGAAGATTATAAGTTCAAAGCCGACCTCAGCAAAAGTGAGGCACTAAACTCAGTGAGACCCTGTGCCTAAATACAATACAAAATAGGGCTGGGGATGTGGCTCGGGTTGAGTGCCCCTGAGTTCAATCCCTAGTACCTCACTCACCAGCCTCCCAAAAAAGAATGTCATCATATATCATTTGACATTATTGTATTAACTTTTTTGTTAAGTCATATTGTTTTAGATTATGTGGGCAAGTTAATGTGTTATGAAACTTTCAGCATCTCTTTAGCATATTAATAGAATTTTTACATGTCCCTAGTCTCATACTATGCAAAGGTTAGGTTTAGCAGCAATATAAAGAGGATTTTACTCAAGAGTTAGTGTGTGGTGAGCCATTGTCATAACTTGAATATATGTGATTTCTAACTTACTAGCATTCAAAATCTATGAAAAACAGTTAAATTTTTATTCTATGTGGATTATTTTAATTATTTATGAACCCATTTCCAGTGGACTTCCTTTTAGAGTTTACCTTATTCTAGACTACTTACCTGCCACCTGCTCCATATGTACATATTATAAAATCAAATAAAACAAATAAGGTCAGTAAATCTAGTTAATAGGAGAGAAACCCATTGCATTCCAAGACTAATGTCATATTTAATTCAGAGGTTACTAATCGGCCATTTAAGACTTTTAAAAGACAATCGATTTATTTATTTATTTATTCATTCATTTATTCATTTATTTTGTGGTATTGGGGATTGAACCAGGACCTCACAAATGCTAGGCAAGCTTTCTACCTGCCTTTTTTATTTTATCTTGAGACAGGATTTCACTAAGTTGCCCAGGCTGATCTCAAACTTGGGATCTCCCTGCCTCTTTCTCCAGAATAGCTGGGATTCCAAAGGCATATCACCACATCTGGCAAAAATTTAAAACAAGTTTTGGTTACATAAGATTCATGTTCACAATGAATACAGAATCACGAAAAGCAAAACTCTTCCTGCCCCATTCCCCTTTAAATTCCACTCCTGTTTTAGAGGATAGTCAAGGGTTTGGAGTATTTCCTATCCAGACCTCTTTCTATGTATTTACGTAGATTTATATTTATATACACACATTTTGTTTTGTAGCCGGACCACATTCCATCTGTATGTTGTTCTGTAACTTATTTATTTTTTCCTCCTCTCCATTCCCCTCCAAGCAAATTCACTGTGCAATGGAGATTTTATCTACCATTTTCAGTTACCGGAACATAATTAGAATACTGAAGCATCTGAACCACCAAATAGAAATGTCATTGTTACCTCCCTAATTCATTTTAATGTAGAGAAGAGCACTTTAGTACTAATTTACTCATATGTTAGATACAATGCTCACATGTTTTAATGGTTTCCCTGCCTTTAATAAATTATAAGGAAGAAGGCAACAGGTAACAAGAAAAAAAGGAAAGAAAGAAAACATCTGGTAAGACTATCAAAAAAGACATAAAATCTCTCCAGGCATGGTGAAGCACACCTGTAATCCCAGTGACTCAGCAACTGAGGCAGGAGGATTACATGTTTGTGAGCACTCTCAGCAACTTAGTAAGACCTTGTCTTAAAATTTTTTTAAAAAGGCATAGTATCTCAAAAAAGCATTTACTGACTTGGAACATTTTCTGAAAGAAAAGTTATCACTAGTCTATGTGGTAAGTACAGATAATTATCCAGCATTATTCCTTTTTTCTGTTACCCTCAGTTTGTGATTATTGCCTCTGAATTTTGTGGTTTATTACTGGCTTTCTGGTATTTAGACTTTCTATTTATAATTGTATCTATAATTTCAGGGTTTGATCTGGTTAAGAATTGTGAAATATATATTTTTAAAGTTTTTAATATAAGCTTGAATGAGAAGTAAGTAACTGATCCTCTGGTTCACAATTAGGGATCTGGAGTATTTCCCTATTTTCCCCCTCTATTTGTTCAGATGTGTGGTCTATAAGTAACTTGTCCAGATAAATGCTGTTAAAAAGGCTCAAACCTTTATTTATCAAACAGCTGTTGTGGTGTAGTTAGAGCAAGCTTAATAAAGAAAAGCTTATGCAGAGACCATCTTAAGGCAGCCTTTCACACATGAAAGGAAATTGTGTGGTAACAGGATGAAGGTAATTTGAGATCTTTAAACACCCTAAGGAAAATTACTCCTTTTATTAGTTAAGAAACGAAAGTAGTTCATTTTTCCCATAATTATTTTATGTACTTACATAAAGTATTTAAACTGGTTGTTAGTTAAAGAATTGAAAAATAGCATTAATAACATATAATTTAATTTGCTAGTAACTTTTTTTAATTTTTTTTTTTTTTTTTAGTTTTTGATGGACACAACATCTTTATTTTATTTGCATGTGGTGCTGAGGATCGAACCCAGCACCCCGCGCACGCGGGGCAAGCATGCCACCGCTTGAGCCACATCCTCAGCCCTAGTAACTTTTTAAAATGTAGTTTCCTGGGATGGGTTTATAGCTCAGTGGTAGAGTGCTTGCCTAGCATGGGTGAGACACTGGATTTGATCCTCAGTACTATATTAAAAAAAAAAAAAATCAAATAACTTAAAAATAAAGGTAAATTCTTTAAAAACAAAATCATTTGGTTTCCCAAACATGGTGTGTGGAAGCATGAATACCTGTTGAGTGTAGAACAGAGGTTATAATGTTGCCTCTGGATTTATTGGCTTTTTAGAAGATGTAGTTGTCATACCCTGTTCCTTCTCTGTATAAATGAGAATTATCTTCTTGAAGTATCTTATAAAGTTTATCTTTCTTTTTTAAGCTAGATTTTATTTATTAGAAAAAAAAGATGTCTATTTTTGATAAATTATTTAGTGCTTACTTTTATGTCACACTTATTGCCTGCACCGTTCTAGGTTATTGATGTATTTTTGCCTGTACTGTTCTAGGTTACTGATGTATTTTGTCTATCAAATAACTTTAGAACTGTGGTTATGTTCTTGCTCAACAAGAAAGCAACATGTTTTCAAAAATCTGTGTTTGAATATCAAGTATCCAACATGTGCTTTGGGGTTGCACAGTGTGTGGGTTTATGATTATGTATACTTATTTTTAATGAGGTTAAATTCTGCCACTTTATAGTTCATTTCCTAATATTTTATTTTATTATTTTTTTTTAGAGAGAGAGAGAGAAAGAGAGAATTTTAATATTTATTTTTTAGTTTTTTGGCAGACACAACATCTGTGTATGTGGTGCTGAGGATCGAACCCAGGCCGCACGCATGCCAGGCGCGCGCTACTGCTTGAGCTACATCCCCAGCCCTCCTAATATTTAAAAAACATCATTGTGGCTCTCCAGTTGTCTTTTTCTTTTTTTTTTAACATTTTTTTAGTTGTAGATGGGCACAATATCTTTTTTTTTTTTTTTTTGGTTAAACACACTACCTTTCTCTTATTTATTTATTTATTTTTTTAAAAGTGGTGCTGAGGATCGAACCCAGGGCCTCCCTCATGCTAGGCAAGCGCTCTACTGCTGAGCCACAACCCCAGCCCAATATCTTTGTTTTATTTGTTTATTTTTTTATGTGGGTCTGAGGATCGAACCCAGTGATTCACGCATGTGAGGCAAGTGCTCAACCACTGAGCTACAATCCCAGCCCTCCAGTTGTCTTTTTAAAAATCTCTCTCTCTCTCTCTTTCTTTTATTCCCCCAGTACTGGGGAGGTACCCACAGCCTCATGCACGCTAAGCAAGCACTCTACCACTGAGCTCACCCCAGCCCTGTTGTATCTTTAAAGAGGGATTTTGATGGTTCAGACATGAGAAAAATTATCTGCATCTTAGAAATAAAAGTAAAATCTGCAATTTCATTTAAATATCTTTTAAGGATTATACTAAAAGTCAAAGTATAAGCAATAGGGTGATGTTGTTGTTGTTACAATATACAGTTTAGTATTCTGTAAGTTCTTTGGTAGAAAAGCAGACTAATACATTTTCCAGTTTTAGAGAATTTAAAGACAAAAAGCTTTTCTAGTGTAAAATTAAGTTGATTTGAATTTCTATTATAATATAAATTCAGTATGCTAATTTTGTTATATGGTGTTTAGATTCTTCTGATACTGTTCATTCTGATAAGATTTTTAACTCATTTTTGTTTTGCTGTGCAGAACAGCTTGTTTTGTAACAAGTTAGTGTTCACTTAGAATGAACCTTATCAATGTAGTTTCTACAGAGAAAAGTATGCTATTCCTGGTAAGCTGGGGAAAGTTGACGATTGCTATTCTTTAAATGTAGTAAGTACAGTACAGTTGAAGCCTTTTGGTGAAAATAATGTACAAGTACCTGTGGGATTAGAAGGAATTAGAACATTGATAGAATAATTTAGAATTAGTATTTTTAGAGAGAACCTAGTCAGAGTTCATTAAAATGAATCTGTAAAACATCAGCATTTTGAGTTACGAAGTCCAAAAAAAGGTGAGAACTTGTAGATGTTCTCTCTCCCATGATGTTTAGAAAATTAGAAACAGTGTTGTGCATTAATTTTATTGGGGTGTGTGTGCATGTGCGTGTGCGAGGCGCTGCTGGGGATCAAATCCAGGACTTCCTTGCGTGCCATACAAATTGTCTAACATTGAGCTAAATCCCCACCTGCATTGCACAGTATTTTCTTTTTTAAGTTTACTGGGTATTTTTTAAGGGCTTATACTTTGTCACGGTTGGCAACATTGACTATAAAAAATTAGTTGTTCAATAAGTTGGTTTTTAGTTTTTTGTTCTTTAGTGAACATTCAGGTGATCTCAAGCAGAAACTGTCTTTAGTAAAGACGGTTTTGAGCATCTTTTCTGGCTAATTGACGTAAATTCTGCCTATATCTTGTTAAGTATATGTAAGAAAAGATGGAGCAGAGGCACACCTGTGTGTGTTTCTGCCTGGCCAAAGACATTGTGTCTTTTTTGTGTTGATGTATTTTTTTAATAGATTGGCATTAGGAAGTGCAAAAATGCCACTAGTATAAACCCAAGTCACATGATACAGGATTATGCCAGTTCGAATTATTGAATGGATACTGCTGCCCAGTGGCTTTGGTGTTCAGAAGGTCCTTAGAAATCATTGCAGAGACAGCTGATCCAATCAAGGAATTTTGAGAAGCTAAAAAGCAGTTAAATTTTAATATTTATTTATTTTTTTTAGTTTACAGCTCTGGAAAAGATTGAAGACTTTAGCTTCTTACAACAGGCCAAGTATGAAATTTACCTTTAAGTAAAAGAAAAGAATAAATTCTGTCTGTCCGGTTTAAACTAATTTTCTCATTTTCTTCTTCTCTAAACAGTAGCATTTTCTGTAACTTGAGAATAAAACAGCTGTTAACTGCCTACAACTGAAATTCTTTTCATTCCCTTTACAATAAAGCCCTCCTGAAGCAGAATGTAGATCACATGTATCATCCAGACCAAAAAAAGTTCACTGGGACTACTCCTATCATTTTTCTCAGGGTCCAGAATCTTCACATTCCAGGCAGAGCTCCAGCTGTTCAGATTTAGTTACACAGTTGGGATTGGCTGTACCACCTACTCTTTTCTCCACCCCTTAATTTTCACTGGAAGAAGACTCTAAAGCAGGAGATTAAATGGAAGTGCTGTCACCAGCTTTCTGAGTGCAGCTGGCACCATGGGTGTGCTTCAGAGCAACTTATGTTTGCTCTGAGCCCCCTGCCCTGCCTCCCCTTTCACCATGTTTCCTCTGGCCAAGATTTTAAGTACAGCAATTCAAGAAGATTTCTCCTCCTAAAGCTCATTAATCTGAAGTGTATTGCCTCTTGATTGCTGGAAAAGAATTTAAAATTCATCTCAAAAGTAATTTAGGAACAAATTTATTAAAGTGATGAAAGGAGCATTGAAATTGATTAGCACTGATTTTTTACTGTACCAAATTGTGCAGTCTCTTTCAGAGGAAACTTAACAGATCTGGTGAGTGTGCCATGCCAGTGGGGAGAATTGAATGTCCCTCGTCTCCCTCTTTCCCTAGGGACAGTAGTCATGAGTGCCGAGTATGCGGGGTCACAGAAGTGGGTCTTTCTGCATATGCAAAGCACATTTCTGGCCAGTTGCACAAAGATAATGTGGATGCCCAGGACAGAGAAGATGATGGGAAGGGAGAGGAAGAGGAGGAAGATTATTTTGACAAGGAACTCGTTCAGTTAATAAAACAAAGGAAAGAACAAAGTCGGTAAGTGATGATTTTTATTTTTTTAAAAAGCTTGTCTGTAATAGAACATAGTAGAGAATATATTTTACATACTTTTTAGCCTATAGCATTTAAACTTAGTTATAAAATGTAACTTGAGGTTACTGTCTTATGAATAAAGGAAAATGAAATGCTTTCTTGAACTACTGTGCTATCTGCTCTAAAATATTCAAAACTCAGTATTGTATGCTAGCTCTAGCTACATTCTGAGGTTTTTACTACATTGATAACTGTGTTTAGAACTGTTTTAATGGTGTCCAAATTTTGTAGTGGAAAACTTAATTGAGTGTGAGCTTCTTTGAATATATAGCATTTTTAATTGGCAAAATAACATCTAGGAAAAATTTTTTACCTGATATGATTTAACATGGTGCTTCTGCCAAATTTGATTGCTGTCTTTGAATCCCCAGTGGCTACAAAGTGGTTTTTTTTTTAATATTTATTTTTTAGTTATAGGTGGACACAACACTTTCATTTTATTTTTATGTGGTACTGAGGATCGAACCCAATGCCCCATGCATGCCCACGCAAGTGCTGTACCTCTGAGCCACAATCCCAAGCCTACCAAAGTGGTTTTACAAATATTTATCAAGTTAATTTATATTTTAAATTTGAGAGTGTCAATATCATTTGAGTATCATTTGATAAATATTTGTAAAACCACTTTGGTAGTTTGTATGGTATTTTATGCTTGTATGTATGTATTGAGGTGTTAGGAATTTGTGATTTTGCCTTATTGATTTTATTTTCTGAAGAGTTTAATAAACAGCACAGAAATTTTCAGATATGAGAGAACACCATTTATAAAGTGTAATAATTTTTCAAGTCCAAAGACATGATTAAAAACATTTGAAATTCTACAATAAAATTTTGATCTTGAATCTTGAATACTAGCCATTCACCTCCTTTTTGGTTAGATATTTGGATATAAAAAAGGAGTATGTCATTTAATTCTATATATAATCAGGAATTTTTTGAACCAGTCCTTAAAATAAGACTTTCTTAGCCTTAAAATGTCAATAGAAACATGGTTCTTTGAGTCATTCAGTTGCTTAGTCCTTCAAATGACATTCTCATTACTATTAGTACAGTTGTAGTTTACTCTTTCTGTTGTTTAAGGGAATTGGAGCCTCTAGGAGACTAACTTCTGTTTTATTCTTATACACCAGTGCCATTGTTAGCATATCTGTATAAATGATTGTTAAGACAAAGGGTAAGAAGCATTTCAGTAGATTAGACATTGATAGTACAATTCTTCAAATTTTCTTATATGCCTCTGTGGTAACCTATTTATTTAACTCTGTTCTTTTGGGGCTGTGGATTTAGCTGAATACTATTATTCCCTCAGTCTAGCCAGGTCATGATGATCCAGGAATTCTTCATGTATGATTTATTCCCTAATTCTCCCCCCATTTCTGATCTCATTTGTATAACTGAGTCTGTGGTTCCATTGGATGTTATAAGTTGCCTGCTGCCTAGAAAGATAAAAACAAATTAGTTAATGATAACACACAAAAAAAATCCTGCTAGTGTATTTAATATCACTTGTTACTTGGAGACTTCAGGTCTTCTGGTTAGCCATGTTGTAATTTATAATGTAAATGGTATTTGCATTTTTTTAGTTATATTAACTTTCAATTCCTTGTGGAAAAAAAAGGGATTACAGTTGTGTTCAACATGTTATAGACATTGAAAGCTCTTCAGACCAATTAAACTAAGTATTGAATTTAAGATTTAAGTCAAGTTTAGAGAAAGAAACCTAACCACAGAAACTTTGCTTTGGGATTTTCAGTCTATCAAGGCCTAGTGACTTAGGAGTATAAACTTGGATTCAGACTGCCAAGGTTCAAATCTTTACTCTGCCACTTTTTGGCAAAACACTTAACCTGTCTCCTCCTCAGGTTGCTCATCTAAAAAATAGGAATAATAAGAATATTTGCCTTAGGGTTGTGAAAATTAAATAGGTAATCTATTAAAAGAATTGCATTAAATGCCTGATACTTAGTAGATACTCAGTAAATTTTGGCTAATATTACTCAATATCTCGAGTCCTTAGCACTCCTTAGCTTGTGCTAGATGTACCGTAGGCAGTTTATAGAAGAAAATGGTTTTGTAATTATTGCTATGATGTTTACTTAAACTTATTCACATTTCTGTGGCCTCCTTATTTAACATGAGTAGTTCAAATAGCTGTAACTTCTTTATAAAATCCTTTACCTCATGGAGCTCCTTATAGCACTTATTGTGGTTACTGCTTATTTGTATGTGCTATTTTACTCCTGTTGGATTTTAATTCCTTGGCTAGGTTCTGAGCCCATCATAAATAGAAGCTGCATATTAAAGTTTTCTTATATCATTCACAGTCATTGTATAAGTGCTTGATAAACTGTTTATTAATGAAGATAACCATGCAAAATATGATTGTAAAAATAGGTTAAGAAGGGGCTAGAGTTATGGCTTAGTGGTAGAGTACTTGTCTAGCATGTGTGAGGCACTAGGTTTGATCCTCAGCACTGCATATAAATAAAGGAATAAAATAAAGGTCCATCAACAACTAAGAAAAAAATATATTAAAAATGAAATTAAAACAAAACAAAAATAGGTTAAGAAAAAAATAGGTTAAGAAACTGGATTTTTTAGAAGGAACCTATAATTGGAGAAATCATGTATTAAGGACAGATAAATTAACATAAAATTGTATCAACAATAGAATAAAAGGAACAGAGTCCTAGAATATGCCAATAAATATAGAACCAAGGAAGGATAGTGTAAATATGTCAGATTTGTAATATTTCTGGGATGATGGGGGAACTAATATATTATGTAATATTAATTAACTGAAGACTATTGAGTTTAACCATACCATTTAAAGATGCGAAAGCGAACACTATTAGAAATTAAAATGGGGGCTGGGGATGTGGCTTAGTGGTAGAAAGCTGGTCGGGCACATGTGAGACACTGGGTTTGATCCTCAGCACCACATAAAAATAAAATAAAGGTATTGTGTCCACCTAAAACTAAAAAAAAAAAAAAAAAAAATTTAAAAAAGGGGCTCTACTACTTAATCTAAATAATAGGGGAAAAGAGGCAGAAGGGAAGTTTGTGGGTTTTGCCTATAAAGAATGCATTAAAATTCCTTTAAATTCATAACAAAAAAACTATTTTTCTTCCAGACAAGATGAACCTTCCAATAGCAGCCAAGAAATAAACTCTGATGACAGGCAACCCCAATGGAGACGAGAAGACCGAATCCCTTACCAAGACAGAGAGAGTTACAGCCAGCCAGTGAGGCATCATCGTGGACCTCCACAGAGAGATTGGAAATGGGAGAAAGATGGCTTTAATAACAATAGAAAAAATAGCTTTTCACATTGTTTGAGAAATAGTGGTGGACCAAGAGGATGTTCTGGGTGGCATAAAGGTGTTGCAAGAAGTTCCTCAACCTGGTTTCACAACCACAGTAATTCTGGAGGTGGTTGGCATTCAAATAGTGGGATGGTAGATTGGAATTATAACAGTACAGGAAGGAATTCCAGTTGGCATTCTGAAGGAACAGGTGGCTTTTCCAGTTGGCATATGAACAACAGTAACGGAAACTGGAAATCCAATGTACGTAGTACAAATAGTTGGAATTACAATGGCCCTGGAGACAAATTTCAACCAGGCAGAAACAGAAATTCTAACTATCAAATGGAGGACATGACTATGCTTTGGAACAAGAAATCTAATAAGTCAAGCAAATATAATCCAGAGAGATATAAATGGCAGTGGCAAGACAATGACAAAATTGGTACAGTTGCCACATACAGAAGTCCTTCTGAAGAAGGATTTACAAGTGATAAATTTCCTTCAGAAGGCTTACTTGACTTCAATTTTGAGCAGCCAGAAAGCCAAACCACTAGGCAGGCAGACAGTGCAGCTTCCAAAAGTAGTGGAAAGAATGGCAGTGTAGCAAGGGAAAAGCCTCGTCGCTGGACTCCATATCCTTCCCAGAAGACTCTGGATTTACAGTCAGGATTGAAAGAAGTCACCAGTAACAAGTCAGAAATGATAGATAAACCTCTCTTTGATTTTAGCTTGATTACCACAGGAACACAAGAACCTCAAACTGATGAAACAAATATCTCCCCAATACTAAAAACACAAAAAGAAATACATACTGGATCTCTTAATCACAAAACCACTTCTGACTGCACTGTTTCCTATGAGGTGGTAAGAGATTGCCCCATTGCAGAAAAACCTGAACAAAAGCATGATTCAAATAGGATCCCTTCATTGAAATCCCCACTCCTTCCACTTCCAGCCACTAAATCAGTTTCTCAAAAGCAAGATTCAAAGAATCCTTCAAACACCAAAGCAAATTCTTTTTCCCCTGGAGAACACTCAGATCCCTTGAACAAACCCACTTCAGAAGATAGACAAGGTTCCCCTTACATATCCAAATTGCGAAGTTCATGTCCTCATGTTTTAAAAGGGAATACAACTACATCTGGCACTCAAAAAGAACCTGATGATAATTTAAATGAAACATTACAAAAAGCCAAAGAAGTTCCAGAGTATCATGAGACATTGCAAAATCCACTTCTTAGCACTTCTAAGAGGACCAGTAACTTTGCAAAAGCAAGTAGGAATGTAGAAGAGTCTGAAAAGGGATCTTTGAAGATTGAGTTTCAAGTGCATGCATTAGAAGATGAAAGTGATGGAGAGACATCTGATGTAGAAAAGCATGGAACAAAAATTGGAACTCTGGGTTGTGCAACTACAGAAGTTTTATCCTGCAACACTCACACTGTTGAAGAGAAAGAACAGGATGAACAGATCTTGAAAACACCTCAGAAATTTTCCACCTCCCCTTGTAATTCCACAGTTCACCAGAATGAGTCTGAGTTACAAATGGCATCTGCAGCAAGTCCACACTCTGGCTTATTGCTAGACTTGAAAACCTCTCTAGAAGATGGACAGGATGACAACCCTATTAAATCTCACATATCTTACGAAACAGAAGGCTTTGAGAGTACTAGTTTGGATGCTGAACTTCAAAAAAGTGATATTAGTCAGCCCTCTGGTCCTCTCTTGCCTGAACTAAGCAAGCTTGGCTTTCCTGCTTCACTTCAGAGAGATTTAACTCGGCACATTAGTTTGAAGAGCAAAACTGGAGCACACCTTCCTGAGCCAAACCTCAATAGTGCTCGCCGTATTCGCAATATTAGTGGTCATCGAAAGAGTGAAACAGAGAAGGAGTCTGGACTCAAACCAACCCTACGACAGATTCTAAATGCATCTCGGAGAAATGTCAACTGGGAACAGGTCATTCAGCAAGTAACCAAGAAAAAACAAGAGCTAGGCAAAGGCTTACCCAGGTGTGTGCCTCTTTTCAGTATCTGTGTTCTTTCTTGCTTTCTTTTAAAGGTATCCTTTGACCTGGATCAAGAGAATTTTGCTTGTTCCTTTTAATTAAATGTTTGCCAAAAATACTCATTGTAGATGTCTGATTCAATTTACTATCAAAGAGTAAGTGGTACTCTATGACTAATGGAATACAGTTTTTCTTAGTGGAGAATGGAGGTTAAAATGGAGGCACACCTCCTTCTGAGAAAGGAGTAGGGGCATAGGAAAAAATCATCAGCAATCCATCATTTCAGTTTGTATATCCATAAATCTGTATCTATCTGTAGAATTTAATTTCTCTAGATCTAGATCTTGAATGAATGACACAACTTTTAAATATAACTGTCCTCATTGCCTTTTACTTAGAACCTGTGGATAGTTACTTTTCTGTATTTACTCTGGACATCATACTTCAGATCACAAAATGTTTATCTCAAACACTTCTGTAATATTGTGGCTGTTCATCTTATGTTGAGGTACTTTTCTGAATAATAAAGTGTTCAAACAGATTTACTACCTGAAAATCATAATTCTGTAGCATTTTAAACTACCCTTCAGGTTTAGGGTAGTTTCTATCCTTGTTCAAATAATAAATTTATTTTTCCCCCTTTTCCTTTACCAGATCTGGTGAGTAGTATATGAAATTATGAGTAAAAAACTCAATGTAGTGCTTGACACTTGTAAGTGATCAGCGAAAGTTTATTGTTTGTTTTGGTTTATTTACTTTTAAAAATTAGGTGTTTTTTGTTGTAGATTTAGAGCTGTATTTGAAATAAAATTCTCAATTTTTACTCTCATATATATTCTTGTGGCTATATGTCTATAATTTATTACTGTGACATAGCAATATTATTTATTTTCTGTCTCAATTCCTTGTCAAACAATGAGCTCCTTGAGAACAGGAACCATCTTATATGTTTTTGTAATCTGTGCTTGACAGAGTCTGACACATTAAAAAGAGCTCTTCTCTATAACCATGTCGATTTATGTTTTTGTTTTTTCTTTTTTAAGGTTTGGCATAGAAATGGTACCTCTGGTTCAAAATGAGCAAGAGGTCTTGGATTTAGACGGTGATCCTGATCTGTCTAATTTAGAAGGATTCCAGTGGGAAGGTGTTTCCATTTCCTCATCTCCTGGGTTGGCCAGAAAGCGAAGCCTTTCTGAGAGCAGCGTGATCATGGATAGGGCTCCTTCTGTGTACAATTTCTTCAGTGAGGAGGGTACTGGCAAAGAAAATGAGCCCCAGCAGATTGTTTCACCTAGTAACTCATTGAATGCTGCACAGAGTCAGAAAGCAACGATGTGCCTTAAACAGGAGTTGACACCTCTGACTGCCTCCCTCAGAACAGGTGAAAAGTCTGAAAATGTTGCTACCCGAAGGCGTCATAGTGCACAATTACCCTGTGATCATACAATACCTTTGATGCATTCAGCAAAAGACCTAAACAACCAGGAGAGGTCTACACCACCATCAGAGAATCAGAATGTCCAGGAGAATAATGGAGAGAGAAACTCTCTCTCATCAAATGCATCCTCACTCCTTGCAGCCTCCAGTTTAGCAGATGCAGCCACTGATAGCAGCTGTACCTCTGGTGCTGAACAAAATGACAGCCAGAGTATTAGAAAGAAACGAAGAGCCACAGGAGTGAGTATGATTCCCTGTGCTTTTTATAGAACATCTCATGTAGCAACTTAGTTGTTTATAAAGAAGGTTTAACTGTTTGATTTTGGAGGGATTTGGGGTTGTAGTTCTCTACACTCTGGAATAGAACTATGAAGCTCTTATTTCATCCTACTGGTTTCTTTCACCGCGTAGTTCTACTAAATTAGATGTAATGTAATATGAATGTACAGTACCAGGAAAATATGAAGTCATTGCTAAAACTAGTCTTCAACCCAGTGATTCTTTGTATCACCTGACCAAGAATAAGTCATATCTTCAGCTGTAATGCAGTCTATTTTCATAGATGTACTCTGAACTGCTTCTGAAGAGTTTTCTGTTATATTTGTAATGCATGTATGCATGACTGTTGGATTCAGAACTTCTAGGATTAACACTAAAGTAGCTTGTTACTGTTAGAGTGCATATATAAGAACATAGCATATAAGTATTTTGTTTTATTTTTGTGGTATTGAAAATTGAACCCAGAGGCTCTCTACCACTGAGCCCTACCCTCAGCCCTTTTTATTTTATTTTGAAACAGGGTCTCACTAGATTGCCCAGGCAGACCTTGTACTTATGATCAACTTGCCTCAGCCTTCCGAGTTTCTGGGATTATAGGCTTGTGTCACCAGGCCCAGCTTTTTAGTATTTGTAACTATCTTTTGTCCTTTAGCTACCCAGCCTGGCTTCTTAAGAGTCTTGTCCTTCTCCAGTACCACTTCAGCTCTTCTTGCATTCCTACTTGATATTGCTTAATCTTCTCAGAATTCCTTTCTGGAAAGAAAGAGTTGCTGGTAGTGATAGAATCTGGAATCTGGCACTGTAAGAAAATCGTCTCTTTCCTTTAAAACCGAGGCAATAAATAAAGTAGTTAGGGTCATGGGTTTAGACCTGTTTCAAATTCCTATTCTGTTCCTTGGAACTAGACTGTACATAGGGGATATTAGATGATTTGAAATACAAAAGTAAAAGATTATCCTTTGGCAAAGCTAATTTTTTTTTCATCCTCTAATCCCCATTTTTTTCCCAAATGTTGGCTGACAACACAATTATTGCCTTAAAGGAGTTCATGATCAAGTAGAAGAATTTCTATTTTTATTACAAAAAAGTGGTCAGAACTGAGTATGGACACAGCTTCTTCCTCTTTTGCCCATGACAGCATTTAATTGTCCCTAGCTCTTTTTTCCATTGAGTTTAAAACAATCATAGAGTCCACATCCACAATGACAAAGCTAGTATCTTGAGGTTTGTCTTATAGGCAGTTTAGCTTCTTATTGCAAAGATTTTCTTGCTGAAGTTTGAAATAGAAACTGTGCCAAAATAAAATTAGAGTTTGTATTATTGGCTTTGTTCATATGTGTGAATTACTTCACCAAGGTGGAATGCTTTACCTAAGCCTGTGGGTTTTACCACCTTTAAGATGCTGGGAAGGCATCTGATCTTGTACACTCCCCCTCACCCCTTTTTTTCTTTTTTAGTAGATACATTGATTCAACTAATATTTGACTTGTGTGTGAGCAATAGTGAAGGATAATGTATGACTATCTTAGAACTTTCATTCTTTATTCTTTTTCTCTTGGATAATGACCTTTACATATTGAATATTATTCAGTTTTGTTTTGCTCCACAGGATGGATCTTCTCCTGAACTCCCAAGTCTTGAGAGAAAAAATAAAAGAAGGAAAATTAAAGGGAAAAAAGGTATGGTGCAGAATATTATGGCAAAAAGAAGTTGTTCTTACAGCATTTCGGTCTTTATACAACTTGACACAGCACAACTTGTGTTCATCAAACACTGATACCCATTTTTTTTTTTTTTTTTTTTGACATTGTCTTCTTACTTAAGAGCAAATTGGATTTCTTACAACACTCAGTACAACTAGAGGAAGAGTATATGATGCCACATAGACCTGTAAGCTGAGGTTATATATCTCTTGTAAATATAAGCCAGAAAATCTTATTGGGCCTTTTCAGTAGGATAAAAAAAGAGCGCATCATTTATTAAAAACATTGTTGTTCGTAATCATTTATAGGCATTTCTCTCAATTTTTCATTTTTGAAGCATTTGGTTGCTTTTCTAATAGTGAATTAAGGAAAGAGGTTATTAGCATTGTTCCTCCTCTGATAGGTTTCTGTGACTTTTGCTTTCCTTATAGGGAGTGATTTGATGAGTGGATGTGATAAATAAGAGAAGAGTCAAGGGCAACTCTATTTTCTGGTTGGGGAAATTAGGCAGATGATAGTATTATTTATAGAGATAGACGACTCCATGGCAGGAACAGATTGAGGCTAAAGAAAGATGAGTTTCCTTTTAGATCCTTTGATTTAAGGGACCTTTGAGACACTTAGAAAGGGATATAATAATTGGATATGTGGATCCGATTTTTAGAGGAGAGGTTTTAGCATATTAAATTAGAAAAAGACAAATGATGACACATACATTATTTAGAACATTTTATTTAAGTTAAAAACACTCCTCTCAGGGTGGAGTTGTGGCTCAGCGGTAGAGCGCTCGCCTAGCACGTGCAAGGCCCTGGGTTCAATCCTCAGCACCACATAAAAATAAATAAATAAGGGTATTGTGTCCAACTATAACTAAAAAAATAAATATTTAAAAAAGTGAAATATATTTTTGGTCTTTGTTTGCTGGCATACAACCTAAATCCTTGGAATCTCTTAAGTGATAGAATCTTTTTTTGTGTGCTAATGGTTGACTTATGGTTGGCAGGTAGCTTCAGGATGAGGGGTTGTTCACCTGAAAGATCAAGGCAGGATTGAAGGGTTGGGACTCTTCAGCTGTAAACCCCACCCAAGCCCCTGCGCACGCATGCAGCCTTTTGTGGGGGAGGAGGAAGCCCTGAAGGTTAAATCAGTCTTCAGTGGCCCCAAATTTAATCAATTATGCCTGTGTAGTAAAGCCTCCATAAGAACCTAAAAGGAAGCTGGGGCCGAGGCTCAGTGGTAGCCCTCTTGCCTGGCATGTGTGAGGCACTGGGTTTGGTTCTCAGCACTGCATATAAATAAATAGATTAAAGGTCTGTCAACAACGAAAAAAAAAAAATGTACGTGTGTGTGTGTGTGTGTGTGTGTGTGTGTGTATAAACAACAACTACGACAAAATAACCTAAAAGGACAGGGTTCAGAGATCTTCCAGGTAGCTGAACACATGGAGGTTCATGGAGGGTGGCTCACCCACACAGCATCAAACTTCTTTCTTCCGTACATCCATACATTGCCCTATGCATCTCTTTATCTGTATCCTTTGCAATATCCTTTATAATAAATGAGCAAATATAAGTATTCCCTTGAGTTCTATAAGCTGCTTAAGCAAATTAATTGAACCTGAGGAAGGGGTTATAGGAACCCTAAATTATGGCCTGTTGGTAGTCTTGGAGACTAAATGCTTAGTCTCTAGAATATTATGTTATCCCCAGGCAAATAGTGTTGGAATTGAATTGGAGAATACCTGTCTGATGATGTTCCCTGCAGAATCAATTTTTGCTGTGTATGGGGAAAGCCCCCACACATCTGGCATCAAAGTGATCTGTGTTGTTGAGTGTATGTAAGAGAAATAGTCTGAGTTTGACTCCTTATGTTTCTACTGACACAATGTATTTTTTTCACAAGGCATTTTCTAATAAGGAGAGCTAAACTATGAAAATACCAGAAGAAAATGGGAAATGTGTCAGAGCATTAGAATGGGCAAGGATTTTTTGGATAAGACCCCCAAAACACAGTAAGCAAAAGCAAAGATTGACAAATTAGTTAAAATAGCACCCAGATCAACTTCCCTGTAGCCTTACTCGAGAACAAAGGAACAGTAGATCTTAGACATCTGCTGATACCACACTGCTGCCTAATCCTTTTTTTCCAGTTTTCCTGGAGCCGCCTCCTTCCTGTGTATCCCCATCATCAGCAAACTAAAAAAATATTCTGCACATCAAAGGAAATAACAGTAAAGAAACAATCTCAAGAATGGGAGAAAATATATATTTTTTTAGTGCTATAAATATTCTGGATATTAAACCCTTGTCACATATATATATATATCTATCTCAGTGGTAAATAATAATAATAATAATATGACTGAAGAGAACCATTTGAAATTAACAGACTAGAAAAATATAAGATTTTGGAGGAAAGTTCCAAGCAGACTAGGTCTGAGGCCCAGTCTAAGCAAAAGCCCTAAATGAAGTGGATGGTAGCTAAAAAATGGAAAATAAAACCTCGATCCATGAATGTGCTTCAACAGAGATTTTACCTGGGAAGTTAGTGGAGAAAGAAAGTGATTAGTTAGGATAGTACAATGTGGTATACTTGACCTATGGGACAACTCTGTCTTGCGATTCTTACTTCATTTCTATCTTTGATATCAGGCTTGTCCACATATTTTCTGAGACTTGTCGAGTCTCTGAACCTCTGAAGGAGAAAACAAAAGTTTTTTCCTGAATCATGGGAATAGTTGAGTCTTTTAAGAAACCGTTACTGAAGAGGAGTCTCCAGTATTAAGCTGGGCCTTATGATTTCTTTCAGCAGAACGTTCTCAAGTTGACCAGCTACTGAATATTTCCTTAAGAGAGGAAGAACTAAGCAAATCACTGCAGTGCATGGATAATAACCTTCTGCAGGCCCGGGCAGCTCTGCAGACAGCATATGTTGAAGTTCAGAGGTTGCTCATGCTCAAGCAGCAGGTAACAGCGTATGTATGGTCTAATGAAAACAGATCATCTCAGAAGTAGATTTTGAAATGCTTAACAAGATACTTTATTTTCAGATAACTATGGAAATGAGTGCACTGAGGACTCATAGAATACAGATTCTACAGGGATTACAAGGTATTCATAGGGTGTCCATAGCTTATTACTTTTTGTTCTATATAGAAGGGAGGGAAAAGTAGTTATGGAAAGATCATATGGTTTCTCCCATGTTTTTTTGGTTTCATCATTCTGTAAAAAGCCTGAAACCAGCTAGGCACCATGGTGCTCACCTGTAATTCCAGCTACTCGGGAGGTCAGGTCAGGAGGATTGCAAGTTTGAGGCCAGCCTCAGCAATTTAGTGAGACCTTCTCAAAATAAAAAATAAAAAGGGCAGGGGAAAAAGCTCACTGATAGAATGACCCTATGTTCAATCCCCAGTGCTGCAAAAAAACAAAAAGGGAAAAAACCCCTTAAACTGTATATCCCAGAAATGTTTAGCAATGGATATAGTAACTCTGGATTAAGAATAAAAAGACCAGTGTTCAAATCTGGCTCTTCCACTGGTGTTTATATAATTTTAGATAAGTGATTTAAAGTTTAGAAAATTGATATGTTGATGCCAATTTTATACCTTTTTCTTTAGTAGTTGTATAGATTAGATGATATTCTATTTTGAAGAATTATGAGGGAATATACTAATATATTTATTTAAAATTCCTTTCTAATGTTTATAAATACAAATTGTTTTAGAAACAAGTGACTCTTCAGATAACATTTTTGTATTCGTATATGTGTTTCCTGTTCTAGAAACATATGAACCTTCTGAGCACCCAGATCAGCTTCCCTGTAGCCTCACTCGAGAACAAAGAAACAGTAGATCTCAGACATCTGCTGATACCACGCTGCTGCCTAATCCTTTTTTCCCAGTTTTTCTGGAGCCGCCTCCTTCCCATGTATCCCCATCATCCTCTGGAGCCCTTCTCAAAATAACTACATCTCCTGCTTTCCAAGCCCATGGTAGTGTCCCTGCTCCAGACTCATCAGTTCAGATTAAACAAGAGCCCATGTCTCCTGAACAAGATGAGAATGTGAATGCTGTATCACAAGTCTCTGCTTGCAGTGTATCCAAGGAATTACCCCAAGTTAATAGTAAGTAAGCTTTTCTCTGGCTTAAAGGGCATCCCTGCAGTGGGACTAGGGCAGTTATATAACAGTATGTAAAACCATACTTGTCCATTAAACTAAAGTTACTACAATTAAATTTTTATTTAAATGCCCTTCATAGATGAGAGTTTTTAAAAATGTTTTAGAGAATGTAATTTAAATATCAGTAACTTAATTTTCTCTAATTTAAGGTTACTGAGTTGACTTTGTATTAGTACTTAAAAGTTTCTATTTATTAGGTTAGGTGCAGAATTTATTTGGTGTTTATGATAAATGGGTTAAAGTTGTTCATCCAGTTTTTTAGATAAGGTATATGCTCTGAGTTTTTCATCATCAAATGTCCTTATCTCAAATACAAGTCAGAACTTTTATAAGCTTGAGAGGCTGGTAGCCAAGATAAGATGACGTGGGGTTCTGGGGTTTATAATCCTCTAATGGGAACTTGGACTTAAGTGGTTTTGAGAAGTAGCCAGGATTTTTACTCTTTTCATAAAATAACATCTAGTTAACATTTGAGAATAACTTGTTAGCTATTTAAAAATCTCTTAGAAGTTTTTTTTTTTTTTTTTTTTTTAAAAGAGAGAGTGAGAGAGGAGAGAGAGAGAGAGAGAGAGAATTTTTAAATATTTATTTCTTTTAGTTCTCGGCGGACACAACATCTTTGTTGGTATGTGGTGCTGAGAATCAAACCCGGGCCGCACGCATGCCAGGCGAGCGCGCTACCACTTGAGCCACATCCCCAGCCCCTCTTAGAAGTTTTTATGACCACAGTGTTGCCATATTGAAAATTAGGCCAAACAAAGAAACAAACTGGCATTGTGTGATTTCTTGAGCAAAAACAGTCTGAAAAATTACCCTAGCTTTTAGTACCAGTATAAATAATATTGATATCAAATGGAAATTGTCCTTCATGTTGATTTTTAAGTTGCTTTTTTTGTGGATAGTATTTAAGATTTAAAAAAATAGTAATAAAGATTCTTTTATAGATTTCTTTTTCTGATTACAAAAATAATTCTCTTTCATTATTAAAAAGTTGGGAGATTACAAAAATGTAGATGTTATTTTGTTATATTATTTCAGTGTTTACTCTTTATTTATTTATTTATTTATTTTTGGTACTGGGAATTAAACCCAAGGTGCTTTACCATGAACTATTTACTTCCTACTTCTTTTTATTTTTTATTTTGAGAAAGGGTCTCGCTAAGTTGCCGAGGCTAGCCTTGAATTTGCAGTCCTCCTGCTTCAGCCTCGTGAATTGCCTGGGTAACAAGTATGCACCACCATTCCTGGCTATATTTCAAGCCATTTTTTTTTTTCTTTTTTTTCTTTTTGTGACACTGGTAATTGAACCTGCCAGGACCTCAAACATGCTAGGCAAGCACTTTACCATTGAGCTTTATCTAGCCCTCAGTCTTTCTTACATCATAGGTGTTTGTGTATTTATATGTAGACTTTGTACAAAGGAGAAATCATAGTCTATTACAACCTGACCTTTTGCATTTAATATTTCATTTTCCTTTGTCTTGAAAATAATTCATCTAGAGCTGGGTCTGGTAGCATAGGCCTGTAATCCCAGCTACTCAGGAGGCTAAGGCAGCCAAGTTCAAGGCCATCAGGGCAATTTAGCAAGATCCTATCTCCAAAAAAATAGATTTTTTTTTATCTAAAATATTTTAAAAATTTTACTAGTTGTGTAATATTTGAAAAGTTGCACAGTCAAGATATACAATAATTTATGTAATAAATCTTCTTTGAATATTTAATTTTTTCTCATCAGTTTAAAATTCCTAGACAGGAAGTAATTAAGTTAATGAAAATAAGCATTCTTAAAAGTCAATTGAATTTTTTAATCACCTGTGTATAGTGAAATAGGATGGTGTATGGGTAAAAAGAAAACATCTAAGAAATAAAACTGGAAATACTTTAGCTAAATAGATATATTTAAATATCTAGAAAGACTAAAACACCATATTAAATATGTGGACTTTTAAAATAAGATTAAGAGTAATATAAGCAATCCCTGCCCCACATGGGGTTTTTTTGTTTTTTGGCAGAGCTGAGGCTCAAACCCAGGGCCTCACAAATACTAGTCAAACACTATTATTGAGCTATTCCCAGAGCCACATAAGGAGCTTTTGAAAGGATTAAGACATGCCTATTATTTTTTATATTGACGTAAGGCAAAGGATAAGTGCCATAATAGGAATGAGTGTAGGTTATGGGTAACTTCATAGAGGATGAGTTAACAGCTGTAACAATCATGGTTTTATGAACATATCACTGATACATCATTTGGTAGAGATTCAATTAGTGATAAATAATTTGCAGTTTGCAAATACACAAAAAAAGATGTAAAAGTTTTTTCCTTCTCAACTTAGGAGAAATCAGTTGTCCAGTTTATCCAGTCATCACTGCAGCATTGTCCTTATCAGAGGTAACAGAAAATTGCCATGAACCTATCCAAGATCTGAAGTTTCCTGTGGAGCAAGGAAATACAAGAAACAGGGAAAACTCTCCCTCTTCCCAATCAACCGATCTTCTTAGCATAAATAAAGACAGTGAAGAGCCAACCAAAGGCAACAGTGGGTCTGAAGCATGTAGCAGTTCATTTCTAAGATTATCTTTTGCTTCAGAAACCCCTTTGGAGAAGGAGGCTCATTCTCCAGCTGACCAGCCCGAGCAACAGGCAGAATCCACTTTGACATCAGCTGAAACTAGGGGAAACAAGAAAAAGAAGAAACTTCGGAAGAAGAAAACTCTACGGGCTGCCCATGTTCCTGAGAATAGTGACACTGAACAGGATGTATTTACTGCTAAACCTGTAAGGAAAGTAAAAATTGGAAAATTAACTAAAGGGAGTAAAGTAACCACCTCTACCTGGGAAGATAGAACTGGTCAGGAGCAAGAGAGTGTCAGAGATGAAGCAGACAGTGACTCATCCCTAGAAGTTCTAGAAATCCCTAATCCTCAGTTAGAAGTAGTAGCTATTGATTCTTCTGAATCTGGAGAAGAGAAACCTGATAGCCCATCTAAAAAAGATATTTGGAACTCTGCAGAACAAAACCCACTAGAAGCTTCTCGTTCTGGTTGTGATGAAGTTAGCTCTACTAGTGAGCTTGGTACCCGCTACAAGGATGGCATCCCTGTGAGGTAAG
The DNA here is from genome assembly GCF_048772815.1 of Callospermophilus lateralis. Lineage (NCBI taxonomy): Eukaryota > Metazoa > Chordata > Mammalia > Rodentia > Sciuridae > Callospermophilus > Callospermophilus lateralis. The sequence goes on along the minus strand of NC_135307.1, from coordinate 89,021,063 downwards.
GATGTTATTGGTCCAATCAAAACAGCTTTCATCAGTCTTTTTTTTTTTTTTTTTAATGTTTATTTTTTATTTTCAGGGGTACCAAGGATTGAACTCAGGGGCACTTAATCAGTGAACCACATCTCCAGCCCTATTTTGTATTTTTATTTAGAGACAGGGTTGCATTGAGTTGCTTTGTGCCTCACTGTTGCTGAGGCTGGCTTTGAACTTGTGATCCTTCTGCTTCAGCCTCCCAAGCCACTAGGATTACAGACATGCACCACCACAACCAACCACTCGTTTTTTTTTTTTTTTTTTTAAAGAACTTTTCATGGTGCTAGGGTTATAGCTCAGTGGTAAAGTGCCCCTGGGTTCAATCCCCAGTACAAAAATAAATAAAACTTTTAGTTACGAATCAGAATTTGTTTAAAAATCAAAATTTGTTTGAGAATAGTAGGTTATGGAAATGGAGGAATTAGATTTTAATAGTGGAGATTTTTCTGCTTTCTCTTTTGATTAGGTTGTAAATATTCATTCTGTTTTTATTTCTCTTCATATAGAAATTTGATATAGAAAAATTGATCTCTTATTATATCACTTACTACTTCGCCCATTGTTTAGAGAAATTCCCTGAATTGGGAAATTTTTAGATTTTCTATCTGTCCTATTCTCACAGATGCTAAGAAGGCTTGCTTTTATTTTGCAGTGTGGCAGAAACTCAAACTGTGATCTCCTCCATAAAAGGATCAAAAAATTCTTCAGGTATTTGTCATTTTATTTTATGTAAATCAACCACAGGAAAAAGATTTGTAAATTTAGATCCAAGGTTTATATTTACAGAATGGCGGGCAGGAACATCAACAGAATTGTCTTGATCAGCGCTAAATCTTCAAATCCTGGCTTTTTCAAGTCTTTCACTTCCATCTCTCTTATCTGAGTCCCTTATCTACTAATTAATATTAAGATTTCATTGGCTCCAGAGATTTTTGCTTTGAGAAGGAACTGCTTAAAGAATAATCCCTTACTTAAAGAAATAACTGTTCAGAAGCAAGAGATGCAGCAAGAAGAGAGACTGGGTACCTTTCAAATATCACTGAGAAGTTCAATCTATAAGGATTTTCTTCCTAAATTAAAGGTCCCCCACCTTCTCTTATGTTATAAGCTTCATAATAAAGATTTTCAGTGAGAATTGTTATATTCTGCTAGAAAAAATAGACTTTTTAGGAGATCATCTTTAGGTTTAATTCAGGGACAACTATATGGTGTAATGTTTTTGAGTTTTGAGTATCTTTCTAGACTGTAGCAGACATGTCTCTGAAACCTATTCTTGTTTTCTAGAAATATCTTCAGAGCCAGGAGATGATGATGAGCCCACAGAAGGAAGCTTTGAGGGGCACCAAGCTGCAGTGAATGCTATTCAGATATTTGGAAACTTACTGTATACCTGTTCAGCAGATAAAACTGTCCGAGTTTATAATCTGGTGGTAAGTGAATGTGACATTTTGAATGTATTTGGTTATATAGGTTTTGGAAAATCTTGTTCATACTCTCTTCAACATGGAGGGGAATTTATTGAGGGGTTTTACTGACTTTAGTTGTAGTTGATCCACATCTCAGTGGGGTCACTGGGGACTTTATTATTTCTCTCTTATCTTTGTCTTCTCTGATATCATCTTTTCCTAAAAGGTAGTTCTCTTATAAAGTGCCTCTGGGGTTTGTTTTTCTTTTCACCACCAGAAAGTGGGATGGAATTATATAAACAAGCTTGGGCCGGTCAGGTCCTACACTGGAGTTGATGATGGGGTCAGTTACATAGCTGCTGTATTAGGAGTGATAATATGATTATTAGGGAAGTATTAGAGGAAACATTTTTCCCTAATAATTAATTAATTACAGAATCCAAGTTATTGAGGAGAGCAGCAATTTTTCACTGTCTCATACTTTTATGATTTAAGTTTTGGATTTCATGTATGTCAAAACTAATTCTGTTTATCAGTAGTGATAGCCAGGAAACTTTAAGGACAGTATGTTATCTTCACAAACGCTGTGAAAAAGTATGTAAAGTTACTAAATTCAGTAAAAACTCAAAAGTTAGCTGATGAACCAGAAAGATTTGTTTACTATAGGCAGTAGGTATATAGGTTCCTTTAATCTAGTGATATGAGTAGCAGCAGCAATGACTGAAGAAAGGAGACGGTGGTTCAAGAAGTATGAGTGTAAGATCCAGGGGGATCAAGTCCATCTCTAAATTACAAGGGGGGTGTGTGTGTGTGTATGTATGTGTATAAGTACATATAGCTTGTACACACATACACACTTTTTTTTAATATTTATTTTTTACTTGTACTTGGACACATTACCTTTATTTTACTTATTTATTTATTTTTATGTGGTGCTGAGGATCAAACCCAGGGCCTTGCACATGCTAGGCGAGCGCTCTGCCACTGAACCACAAACCCAGTCCCCACACACACATACATTCTAAATAGATCTTGGTGTATACATAGAAATGACATTTAGAAATTCCCTTAGGAAATCATACCTAGACCCTGAAGACTTGTAGTAGCACCTGACACATTTTTTTTTACTATTGTGGAGTATTCTCAAGCTGATGGTCAAACATGCAACTTTATGGGTAATTAGCTTCATTTTGAATTTGTTAGGTGCTTGGTCTATATGTTAGAGAACCTTGCCCTAGATATGAAAATTCGGACCTTTTTTTGTTTCTAGTGCTATGGATTGAACCCAGGTCCTTGCACATACTATGTATATGCTGTTCACTGAGCTACCCTCCCAGTACTGGCCTTCATTATAGTGAATTGCCTTAAGTATTTTTTTGTATGTCTCAGTTAACATAATTCTATGTAGCTCAGTATATGTGACTTTTTGATAGGCATTCAGTGAACAAATATTTATTGAATACCTTTTGTGTACCAGGCATTATTCTAGGCATTGAGTGAACTGAAAGTTTTAGCATTTTTGTTGTTGATGATGAAATGTATTGTTTAATCCTACATCCTAAAAGTAATCATCTAATCTTTGCTTGATTTTAGAGTCGGAAATGTATTGGTGTGTTTGAGGGCCATACTTCCAAAGTTAACTGCCTTCTGGTTACTCAGACCTCTGGAAAGAATGCTGCCCTTTACACTGGTTCCAGTGATCACACCATTCGCTGCTATAATGTTAAGGTAAGTGGGTCTAGAGAAATCAAAAGTATTTTAATTTTGCCAGGCACCATGTTGCATGCCTGTAATCCCAGCATTTTGGGAGGCTAAAAGCAGGAGGCTTGAAAAGTTAAAAGCCAGCCTCAGCAAGTTAGCAAGGCCCTAAGCACCTTAGGGAGAGCTCATCTCAAAATAAAAAGATCTAGGGATGTGACTCAGTGGTTAAGTGTCTCTGGGTTCAATCCTTGGTCATCCTGCTACCCCGCCTCCACCCCCCAAAAAAGTGATAATTGTGAGCCTTTGACTATTTACTGTATTGAATGGAGATACTGTGGCAGATACTTCATTCCACCCATTTGACTTTCTTTGTGTCTGAACCTGTTTTAGCATACTGAATTACCTTGGGTAGACATGAGATTTAGACATAAACCACATTTTGTGTCTCTTTCCAGTATTATTTATATCCTACTACTACTAATGTATATCCCCCTTGGTCTTTCTTTCAAATATTCTTAATTTTTGCTTTTACATCCTATGCCAAAATTTAGCCTAGATAGAATGAATTACAAAATGTTTAAAATTTTTAAATACATTGAACTAAGTGAGAAAATCTCATTAAAATTACGTATAATATATGGTTTCATAATTATGTACATGTATAGCTCAGTGGTAGTCCATGAGGCCCTGGGTTTAAGCTGTAGCACTGTTCCTACACCAAAATCTTACATAATATGTTCTTAATTTCTTTAAAAGACAAAACTATATGATACAAAATTTATAACTCTACATCGTTAGGTTTATCACATATATAGATGGAATATATATGATAATAGGAAAAAGGAAGGGAGGGAATATAGTCAGTGCTAGTTCAAGGTTCTTGTATTTTACTGGGAAGAAGTCAGTATTTAATTGAATTGTTAATAATTAAGATTTGATTTCTGTGGCACTGTTCACAACTTTAGTGTGTATCAGATTCATCTGGAGAGCTTAAAACACATATTAACTGAATATGTTTTAAAAATCTATACTTTGGCCTTTAATCACTTGGGTACCATTTAGTAATTATTTTCTTTCTTTTTTTTTTTTTTTTTTTTTTTTAATTCTTCTCTGCTACTATCAAATCCAGGGCCTTGCATGTTAGGCAAGCACCCTACCACTGAGCCACACCGCCAACCCTCAACAATAGTTCTTGCATATATACTATATATGGCCCTATACTTGATTCTAGGTAATTAGATTTTCTAGTATAATCCAGTCCTGGGAAATTCATGGAAATAATTTTTTTTCTTTATTTTTAATATATATTTTTATTTATTTATTTATTTTTTAGTTTTAGGTAGACACAACATCTTTATTTTTTTATTACTATTATTTTTTTTTATGTGGTGCTGAGAATTGAACCCAGTGCCTCATGCATGCTATGCGAGCGCACTACCACTTGAGCCATATCCCCAGCCCCTCATGGAAAAATTTCTTTAAAGTCATATCAAGTAGATACTTCTTAAACTTTTATGTGCATTTGAATTACTAAGGAAATTGTTTGTTTGTAGTGCTAGGGATCAAATCCAGGGCCTTGCTTATGCTAGACAAGTACCCTGCCACTGAGCTAACTACATTTCCCAACCCCTTAAGGAAAATTTTTAGAAGTACAGGTTCCTAAGCCTACTGAATTAGAATCTCAGGAATTTGCGGTTCTATATTTTTAAAAAGCTTCCTGCGTAGTAATGGCCTAGTTAAACCAGTACCATATTGAAGAAGGCATTTGAAAGTTATTGAAATAGAGAACCAATTATAGGAAAACACATTTGATTAATGCATTTATTGACTATACAACATTTTCCTTTTTTTAATATTTATTTTTTAGCTGTAGATGGACACAATATCTTTATCTTACTTATTTATTTTTATCTTTGTCCATTTTATTTCAGAGACTTAAGACTCAGAGTGTCCTTTGAAGATTTTCTACATTTTTAATTAGAAACATAGATACCATTATTAGAATGTACATATTTTTTTCCATTGTTACCTATAGCCTGGAGATCTTTGGCCTTGTATTTCAAAGAGGAAAAAGATCTTTAAAAAATCCTCTACAAAACAGAAAATGCCATGATTTTCTTCCTCGTTAGAGTCATTTGAAACTCTACTTTCAGGAGGAATTGTTTTTGTATCTTATTTGCTGATTAGATAATTGTGTTCTTTTGTCAGACCCGAGAGTGTGTGGAGCAGTTACATCTGGAAGACCGGGTTCTCTGCCTCCATAGTAGATGGCGAATTCTTTATGCTGGACTAGCAAATGGTACTGTGGTGACCTTCAACATAAAGGTTAGTAGTTGGGGGAAGAAAATGGTGTTTTCTCTTGCCATTTGAAAATAGAATGAGTGTGTGCAGGAAGAAGTAATGGGCAGGCATTTCCATTTTCTGTTGGGAAAATAGCAGAACTAGCCATTACTAAAAACTGTTGTCTTCTGATGTAAATGAAATAAGATCCTCTCTTCTGTCTGTTAAGACTCAAAGGTGCCAGGACCAAAATATAACTCTGCTAAGTTAAACCATGTCTGAAGATTTGGGGCCAAATAATGAGTCACAGGTTAAACCAGTCTCTTTCATTTTAAGAATGATACCATAAGAAATGAATCTGAATTCCTTCACATATGACATTGGTGTGATTTGGAACTGATGTAGGGTTTCATGAGGATGACCTTTTCATTAAGGTGAACTCATGAGAGTTTTGCCTTAATGCCCATGTGGCCTTATTATTTACTAACCCAGAGATAAACGCATTTGTTGAGCAAGCCTTTATTGAATATCTGGTATTTGCTAGGCTCTCAGTAAGGTTTATGGAATTCTTAAGGGCATCTGTGTTTTGCTAAGTTTATTGGACTTCATTTTGTTGGCTTTAAAATCTGAGAAACAAGATCCAGTTTATATTAGAAAAGTCACTGGGGAGTTGATCAGATTGGGAAGGACTGGTATTAGAAGAAAGGAGATCATTTAGGAGACTTTATAATGGAAGTTGACTTGAAAGGTTAGGCTAAGGGTTAAGAGAAGGAAGTGGATGAAAGATGTAGTCTATAAGATGGAATTTGTTAGTCTTACAACTAAGGTTGCTTTTATTTTATATAACGGTGACTTATTTTTCAGAACAATAAACAACTTGAAATCTTTGAATGCCATGGCCCTCGGGCAGTCAGCTGTCTTGCCACAGCTCAGGAAGGTGCCCGAAAGTTGCTGGTTGTGGGATCTTATGACTGTACAATCAGTGTACGTGACGCACGGAACGGACTGCTCCTCAGAACTCTGGAGGGCCATAGCAAGACCATTCTTTGCATGAAGGCAAGTATAGTATAAAAGACAAGATTTGTCTGGCACAAATAGAGTTTCAAATTTTCTCTGTTGTCTAATACATTTAGAATACAGCTACTTTGAAAAGAGCAAGGAAGTAACCCTTTTCTTTATGCCTGGTTCACCAAATGAAATGCTCATTTTTAATATATTAACTGAGACAATAATTAAGAGTATTTGGGCTGGGGTTGTAGCTCAGTGGCAGAGCACTTGCCTTGCACATAGAGGATTGGGTTCAATCTTCAACACTACGTAAAAATAAGTAAACAAAATAAAGATATTGTGTCCGTGTATAACTAAAAACTATTTAAAAAGAAATTAAGAGTATTTTGCCAAGCACAGTGGTACATGCCTATAATTCCAGCAGCTTGGGAGGCTGAGACAGGAGGATTACAGGTTCAAAGCCAGCCTCAGCAACTAAGCAATTCAGTGAGACCCTGTCCCTAAATAAAATACAAAATAGAACTGGGGATGTGGCTCAGTGGTTCAGTACCCCTGAGTTCAATCCCGAGTACTGTCCCCCACCAAAAAATAAAAGTATTTTATTGTAGAAGATGGCTATACTATAAGAGCTTCTTAATCAGTCCAGAGAGCTAATAAACTTGTCAGTTCTTATCAGTTCATAGTGATTTATAGTAATGGAGCAAAAGTTTCAGTTGAGAAAATTTGTCTTGGAATCATTATTTTTTATTTTTTTATTCTTAAGCTTTAGGTGGACACAATATCTTTATTTTACATTTATGTGGCGCTGAGGATCGAATCCAGTGTCTTGTGCATGCTTGGCGAGCACTCTACTACTGAGCCACAACCCCAATCATTGGAATCATTATTTTATAGCTGGTTCATGCTCAGCTCAAAATAGAATAGAAATTAGATCCACCAGTGTTATAAATTAACAGAGGAAACTGAGAACTTTGTACAGAATCTAACTCATTGAGGTTTTTTTCTCTTTAAGGTGGTGAACGATCTTGTGTTCAGTGGCTCCAGTGATCAGTCAGTTCATGCTCACAATATTCATGTAAGCCAAGTTGATGTAGTCTAAGGAAAACTTTCATAAAATGGTGGTTAAAGCTTGAAGTTTCCTCGGCCCTCTTGCAATTTAAATTAAGCCCTTTATTCAGTGAAAAAATTAATAGTAATTCTTATGTATATGCTCTTGGATAATATTGAGCAATCCAGAAATCCTGACTTTGTTAAAATTTTTAGTAGGAGACAGACTCAAGGTTTTGTTTGAATGCCTCATTTAAGCAAATTAAATGGAGCATCTGAGGCTCTTAGAAAGTGGATGTGTTATGTAGTTTAAAATAGAACAAATTAAAACCACTGAAAGACTGTACTTACGTCCTAAAGGCAGCTCTGAAGCTGCCTTTGATTTTTAAAAAATTGATTTTACTATTTCTTATTATCAATTCCTCTTTTGAGGAGTGGGACTTAATAAGAAGACTGTCATGAGGTTGTGTTAGAATACTACTGGTTCTTCTAGTTAGTACTTTAGATGCAATTTTAAGCCTCCCAAAGGCCTACAGGGACTGTTTATTAAGCACAAGGTAAGTTCTTGGTCTATAAACTGGGGCATAATCCTACTTGATGGATTTGTCCAGATTCAGTGAAATTATAAAAGTAAAAGTACAGGCAAAATATCCCTTATCTAAAATGCTTGGGTCCAGAAGTATTGCAAATTTTTTTTTTCAGATTTTGGAATATTTATTTTGGGACTGGACCCAAGTCTATACATGGAATTTATTTATATTTCATATGTGAATAGCCTGAAGGTAATTTTATTGTTTTGTTTTTGACTGATCTGTCACAGGAGATCAGATATGGAATTTTTCACTTGCAGTGTCATGTCTGCACTCAGAAATTTTGGGATTTCATATTTTTGGATTAGAGTTGTTCAACTTGTACTTCAAAAGCTGTAGATAGAATTGTGGCCCTTCCCTTTCTATAACAGTAGGTTCTATTAGGATACATTGCATGTATTTTATATAGGTAACAAATGCCTGTGGAACACTTCAGCTTTTAAAATTAGAACAGATGCATGGGTTTACAGATAACCTCAGAATTATGCCTCTTAGAATTATAGAATCATTAATCTCAAAAGTAGAAAGGAATCTTAAAAATCAGTCTAGTGACTGTTATTTTTCTTCTGATGTAGACTGGTGAGCTTGTACGAATCTATAAAGGTCACAATCATGCAGTGACTGTGGTGAATATCCTAGGAAAAGTGATGGTGACTGCTTGCTTGGATAAATTTGTTCGTGTCTATGAATTACAGGTAAAATTTAGATTCAGTATTTTGGCTTGAATGGTTTGGGGAGGTTGTCTTTTGGGATTAGTGTTGATTTTTGATACTGCATTTTTTTTTTTTCAAACACTAAATAATTATGAAACTGGATCACACTCTGACAAACACTACTCTGAGATACTTGGTGAGAGGTGCATGGCTGTCAAAATGTAAATGGTTTCTAGAGGGCAACCTCAGTCTCTTTTTTAAGAGTTCTCTTCTAACAGTTCTCCTTGTGTGCAATTTTGAGACTTTGATTTTAAAGAAATTGGTTTTACTACTTATCATCAACTCCTCTTATTAAGTAGGACTTAATAAGGAGACTGCCATTAGGTTCTGTTAGAATACTACTGGTTCTTCTAGTTAGTGCCTGAGATACAATTTTAAGCCTCCCAAGGCCTGCAGGGACTGTTTATTAAGCACAAGGTAAAAATAACCTTATTACCATGTTTTTCTTTCTAAGTCCCATGATCGACTGCAAGTTTATGGAGGACACAAAGACATGATTATGTGTATGACCATCCATAAAAGCATGGTGAGTATTATTTGCCTCATTAGATGTTTGCCTTTGAATGTGTTTATGTGACATTCTACATACAGATAATATGTTACTACTTGTCACTTCCCAAAGTGACATCTGTTTCTGTATGCCTCATTATTGAATGTCTGTTTATCTCTTGGCATAATAATAGTGAGAAATAACACAGCAACATTGTTGAATATCAATTTTTGTTTATAGTGAAAATAATTACAGTAAAAATCTAAGACCATCCTTCACTAGAAGATATATTTAAGATGCTTTTAAAAATTGAGTGGTGCTTTTTCCAAAGACATTATGATCTGAACAGAACTCTGAAGTGGAGTCAGGAGATTTGGCCAGTGTTGACATAGTTATAGCAGACCTAAAAGTAGAAGCTAATAGGGCTGGGGTTGTGGCTTAGCGGTAGAGTGCTCACCTAGCACGTGCGAGGCCCTGCGTTCTATCCTCAGCACCACACAAAAATAAATAAATATAGAATAAAGATATTGTGTCCAACCACAAATTATATATATATATTTATAAAGTGGAAGCTAATTCTCTTAACCCTGCTAAACCTTCATATATTTTATTTTGGTCTAAATTGTGGGGTTGAGCCAGGATGGATATTTTTCAAACTCAAAGAGTTTTGAAAGAGTATTGAACCCTTTCCTGCAGTGAATTGAAAGAGTATTTTTCAAAGAGTATTGAACCCTTTCCTGCAATGAAATGCAGATGCCTAATAAGCAACACCAGTTAGAAACCAGAGCTACCTGGGTTGAAGAATAAGTAGGTGTTGCCAGGTGTGGTGGTGCACGCCTGTAATCCCAGCAGCTCAGAAGGCTAAGGCAGGAGGATTATGAGTTCACAGCCAGCCTCAGCAATTTAGTGAACCCTAAGCAACTCAGCAAGACCCTGTCTTTAAATAAAATATTAAAAAGGGCTGGGAATGTGGCTCAGTGGTTAACCACCCCTGGGTTCAAAAAAAAAAAGGGTAAATGCCCTCTGAGTCTTGCCAGGCTTGCTCTCAGCCACAATCCCAAGAGTGGCTCCCATTCTAGTACTCTGGAGCTTATTTTGCTTTAGGTTTGTATTTTCTTTTAACTCTTTTTTTTTTTTTTTTTACAGAGAGAGAGAGAAATTTTTTTAATATTTATTTTTTAGTTTTCGGCAGACACAACATCTTTGTATGTGGTGCTGAGGATTGAACCCGGGCTGCACGCATGCCAGGCGAGCGCGCTACCACTTGAGCCACATCCCCAGCCCCCATTTTTTTTTTTTTTTAATTAGGTGTAGATGGACACAACACAATGCCTTTATTTTTATGTGGTGCTGAAGATCGAACCCAGGTCCCGCCCATGCTAGGCGAGCGCTCTACCGCTGAACCACAATCCCAACCCCATCTTTTAACTCTTATTTTAAAGGTGTTTTGTAGTTGTTTCTTTGTGTATATTTTGATCCAGTGTTATAAATCTCTTTCTCTAGATTTATACTGGCTGTTATGATGGCAGTATTCAAGCTGTGAGACTAAATCTGATGCAGAATTACCGCTGTTGGGTAAGCATTGAAATTGTTCCTATTACCGAACCTAGGAATTGCTTAACCCTAGGCTAGTTGATAGATTTTCATTATCATTAGTATAGCATTTTTGTATTTGAGCATCTACTTTTTGCCTTTTACTATAGGACAAGGAAGCTATTTTAAGAATCATACATAAAATGCTTATACTTCTTTAATGAAAAGTCTTTCAAGATTAGATAATATCAACTATATCAAAAGTATATGAAGTAAAAGCAGAAGTGGTTTTTAGTGGTTTTTTTTTTTTTTTTCCGTTTTGTGACCTGTCCCTCTACTACACATACTTAGGGATTATAAATGTTTAATGGCTTGGTTTATATCCTCATTGGTTTCTGAGGAATAAGTAAGTAAAAATTTGTAGTCTTAAAGTTATAAACCTCAGTTCACCAACCTAAATTTTATTTTGGTAAAGGGGCCAATGATTAGCCCTTAAAACTTACTTCACATTTGACTTTAGGCTTATCCACAGCCTAATTACTTTTCAGTTTTTTTATGTATTGCTGTCTTTTTCTATTTTGCCAGTGAAGGTAAGCAAAATCTAGTACAATAAGATCCAGAGGTGGTGGTGCACACATGTAATCCCAGCAGATCAGGTGGCTAAGGCAGAAGGACACAAGTTCAATGCCAGCTTTAGCAACTTAGTTAGATTAATCTCAGAATAAAAAATAAATAAGACCTGGGGATGTGCCTCAGTGGTTAAGCATCCTAGGTTTAATTCCTTGTATAAAAAAAATATATATAGGGGCTGGGATTGTAGCTCAGTGGTAGAGTGCTCGCCTAGCACATGTGAGGCCCTGGGTTTGATCCTCAGCACCACATAAAAATAAATAAATAAAATAAAGGCATTGTGTCCAACTATACCTAAAAAATACTTTAAAAAACATATATACATATATATGTGTGTGTCTATGTGTATATATATATATATATATATGTGTGTGTGTGTGTGTGTATGTGTATGTATATGTATATATATATATATGGTGGGATGGAATAGTCTAACAATGGGAAATCTAAAAATTTGCATTACTTTTTAGAAATAAATTGTTAGATTAGAGCTATAAGGTTTATTACAAACAAGTTACAGGGAAAATGCCAAGCCAGTTTTTATGCTTTTCTGACTAATAATGAAAATGAGCCACATTTACAAGTTACACTTTTAAATAAAAGTAGGTAATAAGGGGCTGGGGATGTGGCTCAGTGGTAGCGTGCTCACCTAGCATGCATGAGGCACTGGGTTTGATCCTCAGCACCATATAAAAACAAAATAACGTGTCCACCTAAAACTAAAAATACATAAATAAATAATTTTTTAAGTAGGTAAAGATTATGATTCAAATGATAAAACGTGAGAAAAGTCAGGCTTCCATGACAACAAATATTTCCACAAATGTAGTTTTCTTTATAAGACATTTTTATTTCCAAGTTTACAAGTCATCAGTTCTTAGGATTATTAAACATATCCCTTTTAGTATTACAGGAAAATTATTTACCTATTGTAATAAATAGTCTAAGATCAAAATTCTGTTTTATGATGGCAAGGTCAAGACTATGATTTGAACTGAATTTATGCTTGTTCATTTATATATATTTGCTGATTTTTTCCCTAACAAGATGTAATGGCTACCTTAGTGTTTTATCTTCTCAAAATACCAAAGTATCAAAAGACTTCTCAGTCCTTCGGGGTCCTCATTATATTGATAATTTGGTTGCCTCTGGCCCTGCTATGTTTATAGCCAAAAATAAAAAATAAGGGGTGTACTTTTTGCTTCTGTAGTATTTACGGGATAAAACAAGGGATGTTGTGATCATATGTTTATTGTGTTCTTTCTGTTTTTTGTTGTTTTGGGGGTGTTTTGTTTTGTTTTTTACTGTGCTTTTCTTTACCTAGTCTCCTCATTCTCTTCCTTTGCAGTGGCATGGTTGCTCTCTGATATTTGGTGTTATAGATCACTTAAAACAACATTTGCTGACTGATCACACTAATCCGAACTTTCAGACTCTGAAATGTCGCTGGAAGAACTGTGATGCTTTTTTCACTGCTAGGAAAGGATCCAAGCAGGTACATGAGTGGGATTCAAGGTTAACTGGGGTTTAGACTGCTCAGAGTAGAGGCTGGCAAAACTTTACTTTATTGAAATTATGGACACTCTTAATAAATAGGAGGAGGACTGAGGAATTTCTTTTTATTATTCAGAGACCTGGGGAATAATTCAATGAGATTTTCAAAGTAATTATGTAGGTTTTGAGAAAGAGCTTAGGGGAATGTTTTTAGATGTTTCAAATCAATAACGGAACTTCCTGTGTTAGGACAAGAACTTCTTTTTTTCTTTTTAAGAGAGAAAGAGAATTTTTTAATATTTATTTTTAGTTTTTGGTAGACACAACATCTTTATTTTTATGTGGTGCTGAGGATCGAACCCAGCGCCCCATGCATGCCAGGCGAGCACATTACCGCTTGAGCCACATCCCCAGCCCCCAGGACAAGAACTCTTAACACAAGAGTTTTTTTAAGTCCATAAGTGCATACTTTCATATAAATAGCAAAGTGCCAGCTCCTAACTGCCTTCAGGTATGAATCCCATATAAAACCTATTTTATATAATGGCTTAACTTGGCTTTGGCTTTCTTCTGTTCTATCACCAACTTGTCTCATAGCCCTTCTCCCTTTTCCTCAGGATGCTGCAGGACACATTGAACGACATGCTGAAGATGACAGCAAAATTGATTCATGAAGTTTTTTGCCTCCCATGTTGGGAAGTCATTACATTAATAGTTGAACTGTTTTCACATAGGCCCCTCACACTAGCCACTGTCTTCCTTTCTCCGGTGAAATGGGGAAAGAGAAAGTGGGTTAGCAGTCAGGCTAACAACTAGCATAAGTCTGGGCAGCTCTGTGGGATGATAGAGTACACTTCAAGTTCATGCTGGAGGGTTTAAACAGTCAAACAGATTTTAAGGAGCCATCCTCTGTGACTGCATGACATTTAGTGATTTATGCTGCTACCATTCTTCAGATGTTCATTAAAGATCCAGATCTTAGTTTGTTACCTAGTTTGACCCTAATCATACAAACATATTTTGTTGATTTCAGTTTGTGATTTTAAGTGTATGTTCTTATGATGGTTTAGACCTGTAGTCAGGCTTTTAAATACATTTTGTTCAAATGCTAGATTTTCAGGATTAGTTTTAATTTCTCCAGTTAAAACAACTGGATATTTAAATTGTAAGCAAATCATTTCCTTTCTTAAAAATTATGTGCAGTGTGTTTCACTATTCACCTGCTTTGTAGATGGACAGAACTTTCTTTAAATGCTAACGGACACACAGATTTTTTATAAATAGCTAGAATAACTGCTCTGTTCACTATTTTAGAAATTCAAATATTTAAGTCCCATTATGTAAGTCCTTACAAGTTGCTTTCCCTAGTGAACTTCAGTGCAAATTTTGATAAAGTGCTCAGTGTGAAGAAACATGCCAACCTAATGTCTGTCTACTTTTCTGTTTTGCTGTTAGACCTGGGTGCTACTTACTGCTACAGATATTTTCAGGCTGTTTGAACTGGAGGTGTATATTTGTCTCCCCAAATTTCTGACTCTCCAAACTTCTTGTGGGTTTGAAACCTTTTGGTTTACTTTATTGCCTACCCCCATCTCTTACTGTTGAACCCAGACTGATGGCAACCATCAAGTATTCCTTTGGACTCACAGAGTGATTTCAACCCAACTGCAGCACCCAAGATGGGAGAGTTAGAATAAAGCATCTGGATATAATTTTTAGGGCCTCAGGCAGGCTTATTAGAGACTTATTTCTGAAGCCAGTGTCTTTACTTTCACTTCCCTGCTAGCTGGGAGAGGAGAGGATTATGGTGAAAGGAAAGGCTATGTCCATTGGGAACATCCAAATCACCAAAGACTTAGTGGAACTGCTTTGTTTCTAGATTTTCTCTAGACTCTTACCAGTAAAGCTATACATATATTACTTTCTAACCTTTTGTTTCTGAATTCTCAAAACTCAGATTCTTCAGAAAGGCCAAGAAAAGGAGGGGGAGGAGCCCTGTTCACTTACTGAGCTACAGGGTGACACCTACAGTTTCTTAGGATTGCCAGCATCCAAGTTTATCCTGTTAGTGCACATGTCTTTGAGTATCCTTCCCTCAAGTTCCAGAGCAGGGGCTTCCCCAGGGGCTCATAGACAGGTGCAAGAGGGGCTGAAACTCCCCTGAAATTGTATAAAGACTAAGAATGTGGTTTTTTTTTTTTTTCCAGGAAAGGTTCTAGTGGTTGTTACTGGATCCAGAAAATGTTAAGAACTAATGTAGGAGATACTACCAGATAATGGATGGCTCCACAAGCTATTTCTGTGCTTGTGAGTGGAAAACTCTTGTTAACCACATATTTAGGTTTGCATGATGCTGTATAGAGAACAGAGAAGATCCTCTTGATAAAGTATATTTGCACTGTTTCTGTGTAGGATTAAAAGCTTTTCCTACCTCTCACCTCCATTTCCTATAAGGGTAACCAGAGAAACCACACTGTTCCGAGATTGGAAATAGTAATTTCCAGGAAAGTCTTTTTGGATTTGTTGCTAAACCTGGTCTTTTTCTCTGAACTGCAGTGACTGCATTTCCACATTGGCAGGGCAGTGTGCTAAGAAAGCTTGGTGCATAGGTGCTCTGTTCTGCCCAAGGATGTGTCTGAAACAACCATGGTGGAACTTTTGTATATCAGGAAAGGGGAATGTAAAGTGTTGGGCCGTCAAGGGGAACTTTTGAGGGTATTGCAGACTGGTAGGATAGGTAAGAAGTGTGATTTGGATTTAACTTGGTAGACTCATGTGCATGTATCTGCCTCTGGATATGCATGTGTGAAAGTTCCTTTGTATGCATATATATGGGTGCGTACCTGTGCTTGTGGTATTTTTTATTTCACAAAAGATTTCTTTGAAAAAGTGGTAGTAATGTGTTCATTTCAAGAACATGTGATATTCTAACATCAGGTTCAAGTGTTATCTAGAATGAACTGTCTAGCCCTCTGTTGAGAAATAAAGGGACCATAAGCATTTCAGTTGTTTATGGTTGTGTTATCACCTTTAAGCGCCTTAAATTATGCAAATCTTCCACTGTTTTTTAAGTTCTCCATGATATTTTTACAGCTGTCGCTTCTTTCCCCTTACAGAAGAGCTGTGGCTCAGGGTCTGTGCTGATTCTGCTGTTTAGAGGCTTCAAGAGGAAGGACATAGTTTAACAACCTGACAGAACAGGCACGTTTCTTATAAGTAATTGGAGGCCATTTGTAGAATGATTTTTAATTGTTTGTGCCTATTCTAACAGCTTAGAGCCAAGAAAACCATAAATTATTTTAGAAAGGCTGTTGAAGATCTTTCTCCTATTAAAGATGTATATGCCCTTGAGCTGATCCAGCACCCTTGGTTTCAGATTTTTTAAATATTGAATATGAATAAGAATGAAACACTTGACTGTTAAAATGTTTACTAGCATATGCTAATGTTTTAATGGCGGTTCTGATAAAATATCAGTCACTTCAAATTTTATGCAAAAGTTTAATTAAATTCAAAACATATTTTGGCATATTCCTCAGTTACAAAACAAACAGTGGAAACAAAAAGAGCGAAGAGTTATCTTGACCTGATGTTATTCAAATTTGAGAGCAAGTCATTACTTTTACACTCCTCCTTTGTGGGGAAAAAATTCTAAGAATTAGAAGTTGAGTGTTTAGCTCATTACCTACATTACAGTTTATAGACAAAACTGTTTCTGCTTAAGTGATTATTTGCTTAAAGTTTCATTTTGCTGTTTTTTCTGAACAACTTTAGTGACTTAGGCATGTGGCCAGTTTGGTGGGAGTAGAGGAATGGCATGGTATTTTTAATGGAAGAGAAGTCATTGGAAAAGACTTAAGTATATTGTAAAGTGGGATTTGGACAGCCTGTACACTCTGATTTGCTCAAATAATTGCAGTTTACATAGGCTTTCTTCTAAATTTTGATCCTGTTACCTAAGGAGAGCTCCTAGCATTATTATGAAGGCCGCATCTGCCACTTTTATAAAACAGTGGTTTCATCCCTGCCACAAGTCAGTAGGACCCTCAGGGTTTAAGAGAAGAGATCTTATGGATAGGAAAGAGGCTGTGATGGAGGCAATTTGGGCTGTGAGTTCCATACAAGCGGATGAGGAATCCTCATTTAAACCAGACCTTCTATTATAGACACCAGCTTCTAACTTCACCTTCAACCCAACTATGACCTGCTGGGTCATATAGTGACTGAAGTTTCCCAGAGTTACTCTAAATTTAAGATAGTACACCAGTGAATTGGGTACAGAGGGGGTCAAGAAAGGCTGTTGAAGATCTTTCTCCTGTTAAAGATAAATATATGCCCTAGAGCTGCTCCAGCACCCTTGGTTTCAGATTTTTGAAATATTGAATATGGGATAAGAATGAAATACTTGACCGCAGAAATGTTTATAAGCAAATAGCCTAGTCTTCTTACGTTTTGGTATAAAGCTGTGAACTTCATAACTTTGTAAAGCAAGATATAAAGCAAATACAAGAGGAAAAAATAAAGTAATTTTACTAATCAGCTGTTTACTTTTGTTACCTTGTCTCCATATTCATAGTCAACCCTTTCATGTTGGCTAGAGAAAAGAGAAATCAGGTAGAAAACACAAGATGCTTATATCATACTACCACTAATATATATCCCCCCTTGGTCTTTCCCACAAATATTATTCTTAATTTTTACTTTTACATCTTATGTCAAATTTATCCTAGATAGAATTATAAAATGCTTAAAAATTTTAAACCTAAATACATTGAAATGAGAAAAAATCACATTAAAATTACATTTAATATATGGTTTCATAATTATGTACAACATACAGTTCAGTGGTAGGGCATGAGGCCCTGAGTTCAAGCTGTAGCACTGTTTCCACTCCAAAATTTTACATAATATGTTCTTTATTTTTTTATGTCCAATACTCCAGCAGTTATTCCCCTTCTTCGTTATATGTATTAGGAACTATCTGAGTGATTCCTATGATCAAGAAATTTTAATAGCCAGGCATAAGGGCTCATGTCTGTAATCCTAGTGGCTTGGGAGGCTGAGGCAGGAGGATCAAGAGTTCAAAGCCAGCCTCAGCATCTTAGTGAGGCACTAAGCAACTCAGTGAGATCTTGTCTCTAAAATATATTTTTTTTAAAGGCCAGGGATGTAGCTCAGTGGTAAAGTGCCCCTAAGTTCAATCCCAAGTAACTAAACAAAAAAAAGCAATATATGTGACTTTTTTTCCCCCCCTGGGGATGAAAAAAAGTGCAAGGGGCACTTTACTACTAGGCTTTTTATTTTTTGAGATAGGGCCTAAGTTGCTGAGGCTGGCTTTGAACTTGCAGTCTTGCCTCAGCCTCCCAAATCACTGGGATTACAGGCGTGCACCACTGTGCCTAGCGATGACTTAAGTAGGGCTTGAGGTTTTGTGTTTGTGTTTTCTATTTTCTATTCTGAGACTAGGGCTTTCTGTAGGTGATTGAGGGCATAATTAGAATGCATTCAGCCCTGCTGGTCTACACACAAAACAAAACAAAACAGTGGAACCAGCTGTACACGTGCCTTTATTTAGATCAGTTGTTTTTTTTTTTTTTTTTTTTCCAGAATGCAGCCAAACATGTGTCTGAAAACCCAAAGTATCCAACCCTATTCCACTGGATCAGTTTACCCCAGAGAGGCCCATTCTAAACAGGCAGACCCAAGTGCAAGTTTGGTTACTGTCCCATGGATGGGAGAGTATAAAGGTGAGAGGGCTCCAGCACGAGTGAGTGGCAAGTGCAATTGGCAGATGCTTCTGCAAAAGCCTTAGTGCAAGCTAAGGGGGTAGCATTTGCCTCAGAGGTGAGGCATCTCAGAATCAGCCAACCTTGGATAGGTAGGCTACACAGCTGAGGCAGACACTTGCCTTAATGGGCAAAGGAACAAAGTTGTTTTCCCAAGGGTCAGGCTAGACATGACAGATCAAGACAGTATAGAGCAAAGTGGAGGCGGAACAAGACCAAAGAGGTGCCTGGAAACATGCTGATGCAGCTACTGGATCCTTTGAGGTAAATGACTCTAGCTATATTGGATGAAATTGAAATCCTGAGTGATCTTGCATGGCCTTGGATGAGGCCAGCCTGGTTCAAGCATACATAGTGAGCTGTAGCCACTGAAAGAAGAAGTCCCAAGATCAGAATGTAGACATGAAAAGGAAACCCCAGCCCTAGGAATCTTATGGGATGGGGAAAAAGGAACAGACCAGAAAGGTAACATGTTTATTATTTGGGAAGCTGAGGCCCCTTGTGAGCCTCTGCTAAGTATATATGTCCTGTGAACTACCTTCCCCACCAGGCTTCCTTCCTGTCCCATTCCTCCACTACCATTTGGAAGTGAGGAGCAGAGTGGGTCCATTTCTGCCTCATTAACTGCCCACCTTGAATTTTTTTAAACATTTAAAGAATATTTTTAGTTGTAGATGGACACAATACCTTTATTTTTATGGGGTGCTGAGGATTAAACCCAGGGCCTCACAAGTGCTAAGCAGGCACTCTACCACTGAGCTACAACCCCAGTCCCATCCAACTTGAATTTTATGGTGCAGGGTCAGTGTGCTGCATCTGTTATGCTTTACCTCTAGAACATTGAGTTTGATGATACCGTCTCCATCCTTGTCAAATGCATTAAAAGCTCCTGTGTAAAAGAAAACACAGGCCAGAGGCCTGTTACAGGCTCACTCCAACTTCACTACTCAATTTTCCTAAGAGGACCACGTGTTTTTAAGAGGATTATCTGCAGGCAGAGCATCACCAGTAACCCTTCCTTTGCCATCCTTTTCTAGGTCTAAAGAGGCTTTGGCCTTTGTTCAGCCTGGACAGAGTAGACTGGAAGATTATCTGGCTTCCTATTGCCAGAGCTAGCCCATGGGAGGGGGCTGGAAGTACTCTAGAGAGCAGAAGGGCAGCCCCACTTACTGAACATGCCCTCCAGCCTGACGAAGCAGCAGATGAAACTGTCGAAGTCAATGTTCATGCGTTTGTCTGCGTACCGCATGGTAATGATGTCATAGAGCTGGCTGTTGAGGTGGAATCCTGTCAAGGGGCAGGATAGAGGAGAAAAGTGAAACTGGAATTCTTAGATCCCATTCTATTTCCTCTAACCCTTTAGGTATACTGTCCTCAAAAATGGAAATGAGAAACTTTCCTTTCTTTAGTCAGGTCCTAGTAGCCTAGTCCCCTCTCCCATTCCTACATCCACTAGTTATAGTCCACATGCCTGCCACCCCCTTTCTTCCCAGCACCTGCATCATTGACAGCATTTCTCATCTCATAGCTATTGATGGTGCCAGACTGGTCTGTGTCATAGTGTTTGAAGATTTTCTGGCAATAGAAAATTTGAGGAAGGTCACACACAATCCCTAAATCAACCCTCTTTTTCATTCCCACACTTTACGCTCTCATCACACCTGCCAGGTCTTGATCTTCTTCCATAGATGATGGAACTCTTGCAGGTTCAGCCTCCCAGATCCATCTGTCTGGAGGAGGAAGGTCAGGGCTACTGGCACATAGCAAAATCCCCCTGGACTGGGAGGATGTGGCTAGGGGACTCTGCAGGGAAGGTAGCCCCATAGGAAGCCTCTACCTGAACTCCCCTACCCACTGCCCTATCCTGCTATTAACCACCCTACCACCACCACCAATAAAGTTCCTGCAGGCTTCATAACAAGCCTGCCCTCTAAGGATCCTTCATGTTTAGATAGAATTTCAAGCAGGATCTCAGGCTTGAATTAAGAGCTGGGGATGTGGCCAGCCACAACCCAGTGTCCTTCTTTCTGATTCTTTTCAGACCAGTATACAGGATGTTCTGAGTCCAAAAAGAACCAAAACAACGCTTTCAGATGTTGAGTCAGGATCTCCTTCCCTGGGCCCAAATTTGGGCCCTCTGCCTGACTAGGCATCCCTGGTTTTCCTGGCTCCTGTGGGCAGACACCAAAGGGTTGGGAAGGGTTGACAGGAAGGATACATCCATGAGAGCAATCATGCTACGGCAAGACTCCAGCGTGAACCCTTGTGTCTTCAGATCCTTGTCTGGGGGCATGGAGAAGAATGAGGAACCACTTTCAGACAACTGGACCCCTGCCCCTCCCCCACACCTAGTTTGAGTAGCTCACGCTTGTTCACAACTGTGTTAAGGACATTCTTGAGTTCATCTGCACAGATCTCCATGTCCTAAGGAGAAAAGGAGAAGAGTCCTGGTTCAAGAGTAAAGCAGCTGATAAAGCAGAGACTTTGCAAAATAAATCCCAGCTATTCGCTTTTATGAAATCCCTGTTTTGATTCTGTTATGGGAAGCTGAGGCTCTTCTGAGGAAGATGGGGACAGACAATGCACCTTTAGCTGTATAGGCCAGTGGGCAGCTAACACATAGGACAAAGGCCTCTGAGCTCCCCAGTGGATGTGTCAGTCCAAAACTCAAGGACTTGTAGGTTTCCGTCTGCATATAGTCATGCCCAAAATCCAAAATGATGTCTACTTAACAATAATGAAAGAATGGTAATTTGAACAGTCAATCAAGTAGAAAAGCAAGCTCCTGTGGGAGTCTTAGGGTTGGAAGTACTTACATCACCAGCTATCTGCTTGAAAATGCTGCGAAATTGCTGCTGTTCCTCACTTTCATAGTCTATATTGCCAGGCCGTGGCTATAGAAAACAAAGGAAAACTGGTTCACAGGAATCAGGGATTGATGGATGAATTTTGAGGAAAGCTGCTTTTGGGCCAAAGGAGCTGGAGTGCCCAAAACAGCCATAGGTGGCAGCTGGAGCTGGGCACAGGGCTAATGTTGAACATAGTAAGCTGGAGTGAAAATTATCTAGGCCTTAGCGGCTCTTCACTCCATACCTTGCTAGCCCTGACACCTCCAGCCAAAAGACACACTAGTAATGCTGACATGTAGACAGCCCCACTGATCCCACCCGACCCCCAAGCTAAAGCCTTCTCTACTGTTTTGAGCCTGTATATTTCAATCAAATAGGCCCCAAGCAGGTCAAAATTCTTCCAGCTGCCTCAGTCTCAAAAGATCCCCTCCTCCCCATTCCACTGTGTTGCTGCTCCAGGATAAGAGAACTTGGCTGTGGATTTTTCTGGGGACTTCTGCCCTTTAGCCTTACCTCCACTAAGGCTTATATGGCCACCTCTCCCTACTCCAGTAGAACCCTCCCCTGAGTTGTAAAGGACTCCATTTCTGATATCAGATCCCCTACCTTTCTACTACTATATCCCCCTCTTGTCAGGAGTTCAAGGACTAAAGACAGAAGTTGTTCGGTCTCAACTCTCAATCTGATTCTGTCTTACTCGGTCTTTTCCTCTACCGTCTGTCATTGTCCTGACTGGATAATCTCCAGTGGGGAGGTTCAGACTATAATTCCAGTCCTAGGACTAGTTTCATGTGGCAATAAACCCCAAAACATTCACCCAAATATCATCCCAAATTTTAGGGGAACTTCTGAGAGAAAAGGTCAGTGGGACAAATCCAAACATTAGATGTTAAAAAGACACCCCCCTGGAAACCCTTCCAGCCCCCATGTCCCCCCAAAGCATAGGAGGACCCCTGTTGTGTTCTAGCGACCCCATTCATGCCACATGCTCAGAAACCTGTGGGGATTTCTCTTGCTTATCAGGGCTTGTTTTGTCTTTGCCCTCCTCTGACTCCTGGTCCACACCCAGCTCCTTGTTGCTGTTTGCTCTGTCTGAAACGAAGATGATGGGCTGGAGAGAGGAGGGAAGTGGGGAGGGGCAGGAAGGAAGCAAGGATTACAGGCTGAGCAGGCACATTTAGGCATCCTCCCCCCGGAGCAGCTTTTTTCAGTGAGAAGAAAAGATCAGGGTCAGGAGCTCCTGAACCTCAGTTCAAGCTCCATCTCTGCCGCCAATAAGCTGTGCGACTAGGGAAAAGTTGCCAGGCCTCTGTGGACCTCAGATCTTCATTTTTTAATACCCACCCCATCTCTCATGGTAGTACAAAGGTAAGTACATGTGAAAATGCTACCAATGTTATAACAGCATAATCTAGGGAAGTGATTTTCAAATATTTTAGACTTTTTTCCCCAAATGGAAATAACTTCAAATTCAATTTCTCCCAGAAGTCCTGTATAAATAAAGTCTTATTAAAAGAATGGAGTTCCAGCTGGCCACAATAGTGCATGCCTATAATCCCAGCTACTGGAGAGGCTGAGACAGAAGGATGGTAAGTTTGAAGCCAGCCTCAACAACTTAAAGAAACCCTGTCTCAAAAAGAGCAGGGGGTGTAGCTCAGGCACCCTGAGTTCAATCCCCAGTAAAAACACACACACACACACACACACACACACACATACACACACACGCAGAGCTTCTCTGGTTAACCAGGACAGCTCCTTTTCCTCCGTACCCACATCACCATGGTGGCTACTGAGGAATCTCCCATCAACCTCTGGGACTTTGTAGAGTGTAGACTGAAAGAATGATTAATGGTGTGGTCAAGGCATGATCAAAACACCAACTAGCCCTGTCCCTCACATAAGAAATACTTTCACTGGCCTGTTTACTCATCTATTAATGGGGATAGTAAAACCTGGGCTTTTCTCCTGACAGGGCTTTTGTGGAGATCAAAAGAGAATGTAAGTTATACTGCATGTAAAATTATACTGCAAAAATATTAAAAATGCTACAAAATGGGGCTGGGGATGTGGCTCAAGCCACATGGCATGTGCGCGGTGCTGGATTCGATCCTCAGCACCACATAAAAATAAA
Organism: Callospermophilus lateralis; assembly: GCF_048772815.1. Lineage (NCBI taxonomy): Eukaryota > Metazoa > Chordata > Mammalia > Rodentia > Sciuridae > Callospermophilus > Callospermophilus lateralis. The sequence continues at coordinate 88,997,369 of NC_135307.1, read as the reverse complement.
AAATAAAGATGTTGTGTCCACATCTTTATTTTATAAAATAAATAAATACTTAAAAATTTTTTCTCTCTCTCTCTCTTTCTCTTTTTAAAAAAAATGCTACAAAAATATAAGGGATATTTTCAAGATATGCTCATGCAAAAGAATATGCAAAGGGTTGGAGAGCAGCTGCCATGTCATGCCAACATAGGTAGAAGATATTGCACCCATGGGCAAAGTCTGGGAAAGACTTAACTGTAGGGTTTGGGGGCTGAGTGCAGAAAACAATAAAGTAAGCAGATTCTCAGAGCAGAAAAGCAACCTGACCCACCTCTGCCCCATTGTCTTTTCATGCTGCTTGTCAAGTGGGCAGGCCTACAACTACAGTTCCCCCAGCTTCAGCACCCAGCAGGCTCTGAAGGCCCTGGCTTGTTCTTTTAAGAAAGGGGCCTTGTCCAAGCAATTGAAGCTTGCAGGGATCCAAAGACAAGTGGAAGTTAGAATCTTAAAAGGGATAAACGCCAGGAGACATGGTGCAGCCATGGAACATTCCTGCCAGAAACATGAATCCAGGCCCAAATAATGTGTGTTTAGACAACACAGACGTTGAGTATAAGAGGCTGGCACCAGAGAAGCGAGGGCAAGAAACAGGCCTTAGATGTAGTCTCCAGTTCTAATTCCCCCACTCATTATGTGTTTATTTGGGGAAATCACCTTACTTGTCTGAACCTGTACCCTCACCTGTAAAAGGGGAATAAAAACAGCACCCACTGTTTAAATACTTTATAAATAAAAATTCAAAAACCTAATTTTAGGGGCTGGGGCTGTAGCTCAGTGGTAGAGCGCTTGCCTTGCATGCATGAGGCCCTGGGTTCAATCCCCAGCACCACATAAAAATGAATAAATAAATAAAAATAAAGATATAAAAGAAACTAATTTTACCACCAGCACAGTGCTTGGTGACTGTTGGTTCTGGTCTGGGCCAGTCACTATATTTGGAGAAACCCTGTGATGGACCCACTAGCATCCCCATAAATACTAGCACCAAACCTTGTCTGATGGCCTGTGGTGGGTGGTTCAGGGCACAGGTGGAGCCAGACCACTGGACTCCAAAGCAAGCTCTGCCTCTTCCTGGCTGTGTGACCCTGGGCAAATTAGTTTGTCTGTACCTTTTCTTCCCCTCTAAAAATAGGGATAACAATGGTGCCAATCTCATAGGGTGGTTGTAAGGATTGAGTTAATCCATGGAATGCACCCAGCACAGTGTCTCAGCAAGTATCAGCTGTTACTATTACACACTCAAGATCCCAGTAGGGACACAGGGAAGGAGGGAGAGGAAGAGGCTAGTCTGGCGCATGCATCATAAGAGCATGCACACGCATGCACACACACAACTCTCTACCCACTCACCCCATTACACCCACCTTGGTTTTTTTCTTTTTCTGCATAAGAAAAGGAAACAGTAAATGCAGAATAAGTGAAAAGCAAGTTGCCAGAATGGCTGGTGGCATTGGGCTTCCCTGCATCCTGATCCTACCTAATCATCCTACCCTAATCACCTTGGGGTAAGGCTCTGGGGTCCAGATATCTGGATTACTTTGTGTCAAAAAGGAAAAATAGGTGAAGGGAGGAGAGAATTCTTTTTCCACATCTATGTCTAGAGATGTGGCTGCTCTAGCTTTGTTTTAATAATCCACTGTTGTTGAATATGGTCAGGGGAAGGGACCTTCCGGCTTTTTTTAAATGAATTTGGTAGCTGATCATGGTAGCACACACCTGTAATCCCAGTGACTCAGGAGGCTGAGGCAGGAGGATTCTGAGTTCAAGGTCAGCCTGTGCAATTTAGTGAAACCCTTTTTCAAAATAAAAAATAAAAAGGACTGGGGATGCAGCTCAGTGATAGAGTGCCCCTGGGTTCAATCTTGGGGTCAGGGGATAAGATTGGTTACTAAAACACTAAAAATGTGACTCACTCAAACTGACTTGTAAATGATTTGGGAATGACAGAAAAAAAATCTTTTTAACTTTGGAGAAAACATTTAATGTAGAAAGATTTGAAATCCAAGTTTGGGGCTTCTTTTGTAAAATTAGAAGGTCTAGTGGGCTATACTGGGCCTGGAATTCCCTGTGGTAATAATTAGGTGAGCTAAGAGTGGTTGTTCTCTGCAGCCTCCAGATTGCCATAGTTGCTGCCACTCCAGTTGTCCCTCCAACACTGAAGCCAAGTGATATGTGAGAACTGCAGACAAATATGGCAGTATTAGAGACAACCAAACCCCTACACCTGCTTGTTCTATTTCAGTTAGGTGACATGCCAACTCCCATAAGAATTTGAATGTACAACTTCTAATAAATCCTGTACATTGATTATCAGTGTCTGAAGAATAATATAGTACCAAATGCATATTTATTCTAAAACCCAATATCTGTCATGATTCTGAAAATCTGAGCACTAGCATAGGGTCAGAATCCTGACCCTGTATGTCCCGACCAGGAAGACAGTTCAGTGGTCATTTGTATTCCTATTGGCTCATGTCACACCCATTGAGCACAAGACCACTTTCTAACCAGAGCCCAAAGCCCCAAGGCAGACAGGATTTTCCTCAGTATGGAGATTCTAAGGCACAGCAACTCTGTGCTTCTGGTGTTAGGGTTCTCAGCCCTAGGGGCCTGCTTCAGCAAGGAGGTGGGGGGACCTAAGTCTGGAGTCAGATTTTGGATTTGAGTTCTAGTCCTGCCTGTCAATTATGAGCTCCATGAATGCAAGGAAGTCATTTAACCCTACTGAGCCTCTGCTTCCTTGATTCAAAGGCAGAGATAATAACCTCATCTACTTCTCAGAAAATTTACAAGGATTAAGTGAGATACCATATAGAAAAGTACCTTACAAGTCGTAAAACGTGAATAATAACCTCCATTTGAGTGCCCATGTTGTACCAGACATTTCACACATGATCTTATTGATTTAAACCCCACAAAAGCATTGCCAGGCAATCATTATCATTATCCCCAATTTTCAGAGTAGGAAACTGAGTCATAGGGGTTCTACAATTGTCCAGGTCAGGTCACCCAGGCAATAGATCTGAAGGATCCAGGTTTTGAAACTGGGTCCAGAGGTGGTGCATTTCCTTTTCTCTATTCGAGAAATCCATTGTTTTCCAACTTCATAATCCAACATTGGCTGCAGTTCTTGTTGTCATCCTTTCCTATGGCCTTGTTTCCTTCCTCTAATTGTTCAAACTACTCCCCTTTTCCACATTTCCCAGTCCCTGAACTAACTAAATGGCCTTAGGACTATGAGACCCATTACTTCTGGCCATGCCTACTAGAAGTTGCTGTAACAATCCCCTCTGCCAATACCCACTCACCCCTCTATTCCAACCTGTTCCCTGACTGAACTGGGGAAGCTGACCTTCTGACCCTTGTCACACATGAGAGCTAATCCACTCACCACTGGCCGATCCACGGAGATTGTATTTTCGACTTCCCTGTAAGAAACACAAACATGGTTTTCAGTGTCACCAGGAGCAAGCAGGAAGCAGATGGAGGATTTGCTCAGGTCATAAGGCTTCTTGGTGCCAAACTGGGACTAAACTTAAGAGAACTCCTGGAGCTAAACCTCTACCCCAGGAACCAGCCCCATGTAGGCACCATCCCCAATAGTCAAGCCCAACCACATGGCTTCTTGTTGGTATTGTCCAGAGCTCCCTAAAGGCATGACACAGCTACCTCCCCATGGACCTTGCACTTCCAGGGATATAGATCAGAGTATGGCAGGTACTATCAACATATCCGTGGTGGGCAAGGATAAGATTGGCCTTACTAGCTTCCCTTGCCACACTAACCTAAAATTTCAATCATCTCCAACATTTCCTATACCTCTTCTTTATTTTGTTTTTATTCCTTTATCAACTCCCAAATCTAGCATACTACAGTGTGTGTATATTTTATATATATTAAATATATATATATACATTTGTTATTGTTGTTGTTGTTTCCTATCCGTTGTTTTTTCATACCAGCTGTTAGATTTCATGAAAGCGGGGATTTCTTTCTGTTTAATTCACTTCTCTATCCCTAATGCCTAAAAGACCAGAGACACAGTAGGTACTCAGTAAATATCTGTAAGATGAATGAACCAACAAATGAGGGAGAAGTGACATAGGAGTGGGAAAGAGATGCAGACTGGCCAATATGTCCCAGGGAACCTTGAATAAAACAATCCAATTTCTTCCTGCCTCCATTATGTGGAATGAGCCATGTAAGCTTTTAGGGATAGGAGGGGAAAGTCAGGTTGTTACTCACTCAGATAGATTCCGCTTTTCAGAGAAGACCCGGAGGATGAATTCCCCCTCCTGATGGGGCTCATAGGTGGAGGGCACAATGACATACTCGCTGGGAGGCAGGCGGAAGCGCTGGGACACCTCCCGCATGTTAATGTAGGTTTTGCTCCTGGCCTTGGAGGCGTTATAGAGGAAGAAGTCCTTCTGCAGGTGCTGCTTGTTCCCATGCATCTGGGGGACAGAAGAGCCTGTGGAACCTGAGCCTCTTGGGAGGGCTGTCTTATCTGGTTCACAGTTCACTCCAGAGGTCCCTTCCCAACTCTGTGGTCACCCATTCACAGTCTCCCCCTACCTACTTCCAATTCCCAAGGCCTCAAATAGCTTAACATCACTGGAGCTCCCTACCTCACTTCCTTTTCCTTTTTTGTGGTGATTCAGAAGTGAAGGTCAAGTCTATTGTTCCCACACACAGGGCCACTTACCAGAACTGCTGCTTGTCTGCTCCGAATCCCCTCAGGCTGGGAAGGACCCCAAAGAAGCAGAGGGGCCTTGGCTGGGTTCTGAGGGAGGTGATTCCTCCATCCAACCCCTCAGAACATGTCTGTGTGACTCTGCTTGTGGGTGTGTAGTTGCGTGGGTATGAGTATGTGAAGGTGTATGGTAAGAGGGAGAAAGTGCACATCTTGGGGGTGCAGTATCCTGAAGCACTTTCTCTGCAGATGAAATAATGTGGGCAGGGCCCTCTCCTATCATAGTTCTGCCCACAAACCCCACCAGGATGCGTCTCGGTGAGCCACAGACAGACTCAGGACCCCCAGGGAATGCTGCACACAACTGCTGGCGCTGCCACTGCTATACCTCTTTGGGAACCTTGAGGAGAAACAGGAAAAAAAAGACATATCAGATCTGAATGAGGATAAATAGTTGGCAGAAGGGAAGGCCAGCAATGACAGAAATGTAGAATATGACTCCTTGTGAAGCAGGCCAGACCCAGCTCCTCTCTACTGTACCCCCTGGAATTTCCTGCTTGTTAACAAACACAAGTGAGCTTGATAACAGGAGTTCTGGGGTTCACTCCGTATTAGGGAAGCTACAGGACCCTTTTGTCCCCCAAATCCTTCTTGTTAGAAAGGTGTTTCCTGGACTGAGCTGGTCAGGGATTGCATACCTCGTAGATGGCGAAGCCAATGGTGAAGAGATTGGCCCCCAGTTTCCGGTCCTTCCGCCTGTTCTTCTGCATCAAGGCCACCAGGAAGCTGCAGATCACTTCAGAGTCATCAGGGTCATCGTCCTCCTCCAGGAGCTTTAGGCGGTACTGTGGGTTGGTCCAGAAAGTGTCTATGTCCCCCAGAAAAGAAATGTATATTCAGATCTGCCTCTTAGAGAAAGGGCAGGAGGAAAAATGAGACAGACACCTTATTCATCTCTATCCACCATGTGATGATAAATTTAAGGTGCCAATTGGATTAAAGAACATCTACAGAATTGGTAAAGCATTATTTCTGAGTGTGTCTGTGAGTGTTAACAGAAGGAATTGGCTGTGTGTTGGTAGACTAAGTGGGGTGGGCACCCTCTGATCAGCTGGGGGCCCAAATAGGACAAGAATATGGCAAGAAAAGAATTCTCTCTCTCCCTTTCTCTAGTTGGGATACTCTCCTGTTCTTAGACATCATAATTCCAGGCTCTCTGACCTTTGGGATCCAAGACTTATACCAGTATCATCACCCACTCCCCCTGCCAGTTCCCTTCTTTGACCTTGGACAGAAAATTATACCACCAACTTCCTGCTTCTTGGGCCTTCCAACTTGGACTGGACCACACTTACTGGCATCCAAGGGTCTCCAGCTTACATATGGCATGTTGTGGAACTTCTCAGCTTTATTATCATGTGAGCCAATTCCCCTAATAAATCCTCTGTCTATCCATCCATCCATCTGTCTATCACCTATTCTATTGGTTCTTTTTCTCCAGAGGACCCTAATATGCCCTGCATTTAGGTGCTTAATAAATATTTGTGGAAAACATGATTTAAGTATTTGTCTAAATATTTGGTGGGTGGAGTCTCTACTTTTATCAGATGGAACCACATTGATTGGATGTGTAGTTTCTCTTTTTCTCTGAACTCTGATTTTCAGCCTTTGCTGATGGCTTTGCTTTCCTTACCTGCACCACAAATGTTGTTGAGCCCTGGGATCTGGTTCTAGACCTCTCCTCTCATCTCCTGTCTCCCTAGGCAGTCTCCCCCAATTCCACTTTTTAATTGTTCCCTATATACTGATGGTACCTGAGCTAGTCTCTCTTCTGACTCTCTTCTTTCCTTCCTTTTTCTCTCTCCCTTCCTTCCTCAAACATTTAAGAGTTCTTATCATGTAATTCTCTAATACAAATTATTTGTTTATTTATTTATTTTTGTGGTGCTGGGGATTGAACCCAGGCAGGGCCTTGGGCATATAAGGCAAGCACTCTACCAACTGAACTATACCCCTAGCCCAATACAAATCTTCATCTGAATATTGGATAGGGACCTCAAACTTGTCATGTCCCAAACTAAAGTCCCCTTCTCATAACCTCACAACCAATCCATCTAAAACAAACAACTTGCTGATATTTTTTCCCCCTGAGTGTGTCTTCTATTGTCTTATATTGCAATGTTGACACCATCTGCTCAGGTCCCTACACTGGGAATCAACCAACCAATCTACCTTCCTTTCTTTCTCTTTCTTTTTTTCCCCCCTTTTTACTGGGGATTGAACTCAGGGGCTCTTAACCACTGAGCCACATCCCCAACCTCTTTTCTATATTTTATTTAGAGATAGGGTCTCGCTGAATTGCTTAGGGCCTCACTAAGTTGCCAAGGCTGGCTTTGAATTTGTGATCCTCCTGCCTCAGCCTCTTGAGTTTCTGGGATTACAGGCGAGTGCACCATGCCCAGCACCCTTTTTCTTTACAGTACTGGGGAATCAAACCCAGGGCCTCACATGCTAGGTAAGGGCTCTATCACTGAGCTATACTCCCAAACCTGCTCTGGACATCTTGAAATCATTTTTCATTCTTCCCTCCCTAAATTACCTAATATACATTCCCCTAAATCTGCCTTCTCCCCTCCATCTCTGCAGCTACTGACTTGGTTCCAGGCCTTAACATCTCTGACTTTGAACAACCACAGTAGCTGCTAACTTTGTTCTCCACTAGTATCCTCAACATGACCAACACAGTATTGTTCTGACAGTTTCCTGCTTAAATGTTATTACCAGCTCCCTATTGCAAACTCCACAGCATGGCAGTTTCCTTCTCAGTAAATAAACAGGATTTCATAAGATAATAGACGTCTGGAGCTTTGCAGAGACTCAGAAAATAATCACTGATATGATTCTACCTTGAACTTGTTCTGCTTGGACCCTTCCCCCATCAAGAGTATCTCCCACCTGGAAAGTTGCGGCAGCCTCCAGCAGAGCAGCCCCTCACCCAGCGGCCCTCATTCACAGACACTGTCCAGGTCTGAAGCTTGTCAGACTCCAGGGCATCAGCCGTGAGGTTGCAAATCTCCAGCTTTGTAAAATGGTAGATGAAATCCTCATATGACATCCTGATGGGTTGAAAGAAGAGAGATCCATATAAGAATAGGTCAGAAGAGGCTGGGAATGGGAAGACTCCAGGCTGACACAGGACAATAAATTAGTTCAGAGGAACTTGATCAATGTCCCGGAGAAGCCTGCCTTTTCTTTTTAGGGTACAATGTCAGTTTTAATGCGTCTACCCCAAACTATCCTCAAGTCTTCTAGTAATGACTCAAACTCATGTATGCTTGATGGAGGAGTTAGATGAAATATTAGTTATCTAAAAGCTTGTCGTGTCCCATGTGTCCCTCTACAGCATACCAGGCAGAGTACCAGGCCCAAGGGAAAGAGAACCTTTGGAAAAGGATGAAAAATTAAGCAAAGAATTTAAGGGTGACAAGCCTTATAAATAAATGAATCTCGGTCCTGGAGGAACTAAGAGAGCCCTGAAGAAAGTTCCCTTTAAGCTGAGACATGAAGGCTGAGTAGAGATGATCTGCGTGAGGGTGAGGGTAGCATTAGGGATCAGGGCAAGTAGAGCTTCCCAGGCTCAGAGGAGAGCGATGTTAAAGCCAAGGAACAAGTGTGGCTGGAACAAGATCTGTATTATGCTGCCCTGGTCCTGGACTCAGTCATCACTATGACCTGACTGTGGTTACTGTGACCAGAACCTCATTGTTTCTGGCCCTCTAGCTGAAGGAAGAGAACAGAGCCCCAATCACCCAAGAACTGAAATCCGATAGCATCTGCCTAGGGACTGAGGTCTGATATTTGACCTTCCTTCCCTGTCCCTTACCCCTTCTGGGTCCTCTGGGTCCTGGACTCACCAGAACTCTCCATCCTCAGTGACCTGGTGCTGCAGACGGGCCTTCTCATCTTTGTCCACAAAGCTCCAATCCTTCCAACTGGTGGAGAAATGGAGGGATTGTGGAAGGAGAAAGAAGGGAAAGGCCTGAGGTGTGTTGGGACAGGAGATATCAGGGAAATAGAAAGTTGAAGTAGCAGCCTATCTCCAAATTGTAGCCAATGTGAGCCATGAAAATGCTGGTCTGACCTGTCACCCCCAGTGAAAAATTATAATTTCTTCCTGCTATCCTCAAGATGAAGACCAAACTCTTTAAAGAGTATATGAACTGTAGCCTTCTCTAGCTGAATATTTTTTCACACTTTAAAGATAAGAGCTAAACTCTTGGGGTGGGGCTAGGGCTATAGCTCAGTGGAAAAGCACTTGCCTAGCATATGTGAATCAGTAGATTTGATCCTTAGTATCACATAAAAATAAAATAATTAATCTATCAAAAAAAAAAGAGCTGGACTCTGCAAATAGACAAACTGAGATTCTCCTTTAATAACAGATCTAGCTGTGTAACCTTGGGCAAGTCATTTAACTCTCATCAGGTTCTGTTTCCTCAACTGCCAAAGGGAAATGATTACATTATCATCTCACAGGCTGAGTAGACGAAATCACGCAATGCTATATAAGAAACCGAGCTACTAAGAAAAAGACCAAGCATGGAAATATCTTTTTTTTCCCCTCTTCTGTCAGGAAACATTCTAGTATCATGTTTCTGAGGCTGGGAAGTTTTTTACAGACTCTCACTGCAAGTGGGAAGAAAAAAATTAAAAAGCACATTTGTGTTTTAGGCTTTCTGAGAAGAATTAAGCTAAATTGGGTTCTGGAAATGCTTAGAGTCCAAAATTACTGAAGGAAAAATGGAGATTCCTGAGGCCAGAAGAAGGGACATGGGCTGGAGGAGTCTCCTTGAGTGACCAAGGGCTGGGCACCACTTGCCAGCAATGGAGAGATCAGCAGGAAGTGAATGAAGTCTGGACATCAAACTGAGCCTGAAAAGCACAGGCCAGTGGAGTAGACAACGATGGTGGTATCGAGGGCCTTTCCAGAGTAGAGAGCCCCATTCATAATCACTCCCTCCAAGCATGTCTACATTTCCCATCCAACCCAAACTAGTCAAGGGCTCCCTCTTTGTGATCCTTACCACAGCAATGGTCTCAATTTATTAGTGCATGTCTGTCTGTTTTTTGGATGGGCAAGGCGTTTGTCTCTGTGTTCATTTCTACATCCTCAGACAGTATCACGGGGCCTGGCAGATATTACCAAGGAGTAAGGATTTGTCACATGGACAAATGAAGCAATGCATGTGAATGTGAATAGGAGAAGGAAGGGAAGAACATAAAGTCAACAACTTATCACAGACTATCAAGAGAGGCTGCCTGCTCACAGAATATCTCCAGTGCCTACATCTGTGCCTCCTATGTATAGTTGGTGTTCAATAAACATTTGCTAAAGGAATGAATAACTGAAATAAACAGTTAATTTTAGTGCAATGGGATAAAAGGTGTTAGGCACTCTAAGCACAGGGCCCCACAGGACCTGGGTTTGGTTCTTAGCTACTGAGTCCTGCTATCACCTCCTAGGAATAAAAAGAGACTCAAGAAGCCACCTGCCATTCAGCAGAGACAACCCTGAACCAGTGATTGAGTGGGACTGTAGAGGTGTTGTAAATGTTCTGTATCCTTCACATAATAACTTTTCCATATTTTCTATTTTTGATGCCCCTGGTTTATTCCTTTAAGTGATAAATAGTAAAATTCTTTCAGAGGGGATTGTGTACCTTTGTATGGTGACAGAAAGGGAGAGAGAAAAAAGTTTCAGCACTAGGTAAGCATGTTCCAGAAACTGTTACATTTACTTCTTATAACATCCACAAGTGTTTATTGTTTCCATTTTACAGATAGGACAAAGAGACAAGAAGGGAAATCACTTATCCAGTCCATACCCCTGACTTAAGACTCCGTTCCTGCCTGGGCCTGGCCCAAGCTTTCTGGAAGCCTTCCTTTCCAGTTTACTGACCATCAGCAACTTCTCTGTGTCCCTGGCATCCCTGCTTTACTCCCAGTCCTTCCCTGAAGCCCACATCTGCACCTTCTTCTCTGAATGATGGCCATTGGTTTTGAAGGTGATATTACACCCAGCAATCATAGTATTCTCATGGCTCAGTTCCCAGTCCAGCCTTTCCCAGACCCTGTTTCCATCTTCCAAGGGTTCCCTCACTTACCCATCACTCCAAGAGCCATTCCACTCTACCTGGCCCCAGGGGTTCCTCAGCCGCACCAGCTTCACTTTTTCACCTTTGAACAGGGCCTTGAGCAAAGTGAAAAAGTTCTCATGCTGTGGAGCCTATCTAGAAAGGGGAGCATCTGTCCTGCCCTGAGGGCTGGGATAGGGATGGAGAGATAATCTGTTCTGGGGACTGTCCTGCCTGTGAAATGTTAGGGTGAGGGGTCAAAACCTTAGGACTAGGTGGCTCAGTAGCGCAATGGATAGCGCATTGGACTTCTAAAACCTTAGGACTGAGTCAGAAGGAGTTAGGGCCTGACTGTTGTCTTACCATCTTCTAACAAGTGACTTTCCTAGAGAACATCCTAGGCCATTATGAGCTTCAGAGGAGGAACAAACATTAGGGTTCTGTACTAGCTTATACACATTAGGTATCTGTGTGACTTTTAAAAAAGCCATCTACTGCCTGAGGAACTACAGACAAATGCCCCCTCCAGTTGGACCATTTAAAAAAAGATGCCTGTCCTCCAGGTGGCTCCCATGGGCTGAAACGGACAAGAGCCCCTCTCTATCCATCCCTCTGTCTGAGCACAATCTGTCCATCTGTGTGCAATGGGCCTGACAAGGTTTCTATCTGTGACATACCAGGAAAATCCAGAATTCCCAGAAGGAACAAAACATTCTAACTGTTTGAACATGAGAGAACAAAAAACACAACAGGAGACTACCGTTGTAGAACCAAAGCATTAGTTCTATTTGTTCCTTGGAAATTTGGGGAAAATTATCATCTTTAACATTAAAAGAAAAGATAAACTGAGCACCATCTGAGGCAAGGTCCCCCCCTACCAGTTCTCAAAAGCCTCCCCACTCCCAGGTGCTTCGCTTGTACCTTGAGTGGAATTCCCTGATTTGGGGCAAGCTCTGTGGATAGGGAAGGGGCACAGACAGCTAAATCCCAACTTTAGGAGGTCAATTCAAGTAGGTCCCCATACCCCACCGAGCCCCAGCTGTCTCACCTCCTCCAGCCCAGTGACGGAATAGGCATGACCTTTGACCAGCCCGCAGGCCATTCTTGTCTCATACTGAACAGGAACAATTGTCTGTGGAGCAATAACCAGGCAGCCTGTTAGGAGTTAGGGGAGCAGAAGTTCTGCTGCCTGGAGAGTAAGTTCATATAAGTCCATTTTCTGGTTTCTGTGAGGACAAGAACTACTTTACTCCCTGAAAGTATGCCTGATGACCAGGAGCAGGGGCCCCACTTGCCCTTTAAGAGCATCAAAAAGACAGCCCCAGAGCAGCTGGTCACTCTGAGAAGGTTCTGCCTGGACTACCAAATAACAAGGTAGACATTGGGATGCAAGGTGGGTGACAGCAATTTTGTTCCTCCTTTATGGCCCCCTTAGGATTCTTTAAAGGAAGAAGGTGGAAATCTGGGGTTGTCCTAGATTTGGGGTTCCTCCTTCCCTTGAGCCCATCCAGGATTGACTATTCCTAGAAAAGGGGCTTAATGAAACATATAGGTCTAAGCTTTTCTCTTTACATCCCCTCATCTCCTTCACACCCACCTAGAAGATGATATTCAAGAAATCAAGAGTCACAGCTTCCAGGGATAGATTTCTTAGGAGATCCCTGTTCAGAAATTAATGTGCTTAAGAGTGCAGGGATAGCTGTTCCATGTGCAGAAATATTTGAGTTGCAGCCACAAAGAACCTTGGCAGAAAGGTTGGACTGCCAAGGCCCAATGAATGCTAAATAGACTGCCTAGGTGTCACAGTCTTGGAAGCACAGCAGATTCAAGGGGAGATTCCTGGACCCATATTGGGCTTAGTAAATATAATAGCTGCATATTGGGATATTGTGCTTGAGTAAAAAAGTTATAGGAGAATACTTATTAGCATATTAAGAATATAAAAACTAATGAAAAAAGCAGGCTACAAAGAAGTATAAAAATATGACAAGATTTTTAAAACAAAAATGTAGATTATATGCATAGAAGAATCCCAGAAGGACATTTATCAAATGTTAAGAATGATTATTTTTTTTGAAAATTTTAATATTTATTTTTTAGTATTCGGTGGACACAACATCTTTGTTTGTATGTGGTGCTGAGGATCAAACCCGGGCCGCACGAATGCCAGGCGAGCGCGCTACAGCTTGAGCCACATCCCCAGCCCAAGAATGATTATTTTTAAATGGGGAAAATATAGGTTGAATTTTCCTCTATACTTTTCTGTTTGACTCAGTCTTCCATGAACATGTAGAACTTTTGAAAGTATTAGAATGTAAGGTCTATGAGGAGGGAGACTTTGATTTCTTCACTAGATTATTAAACAAAGGGGAGAAAATTTGCTTCATTTGCAGTGGTTGCGAAGGAGAGTCTGACAGCAGCAGGGGAGGGTCATGTAGCTTGCGGATTGGTCTATTTTGACAGTGGGAGTCATACACACCCGTGTAGGTCTGTCATCTGAGCCTCTGGGGTCGAGGTCTGAGTCCCTGAGCAGCGAATTATCCATATTCCTCACCATCCGTGCAATCAACTCCCCCATGTTCAGACCAGAAGGAGAGGTTCCATAGGTCATGTTTGTGCCATCCTGAGGCCCGCCAAGAGTGTGGGGGACAACCCAGGAGAGGGGAGAGAACAAACAAAGGGGGGTGGAAAGGGAAGGATATAGAAATAAGGGAGGGGACAGACAAAGGAAAAGAGGAGAGATCAACAGAGCACGAATAGAGAAAAGATGGAGAAAAGTGATACAGAAAGCAAATGTTCATCTAATTTAGCCAACTTGCCTTCTAAGCCTTTCTATCTATTGGGAGTGTTGGGCAAGAAGGGAGCAGGAATTAATTTGGGCCCCTTCCTCTGAAATGGAAACTACCAAGACTACATTGAATAGCCCTCAGGAAAGGTGTGTCTCCTGAAACTCAGGAGCCCTGGGCATGATCTGCCATCTCCTTGCCGTTGGTTCCTGTATCTATCCGTTCATACCACCTTCTTGCACTGAGAGGCTGATCTTACAGATAAAAACACAAAGCCTATGTTTCAAGCAGTCATTGTGGTCAAGGCCAAATGACTAGGAGGCTTTCTTAAGGAAATGACTGGTGAGCCCAGGCCCATAGTCAAGGATGAGGCCAACTTATGGGGCAAGTTTGCACTGAGCAATTCAGACAAGAGAGGCCTCCACGACATAGGCCTCTAGACCTATTTCCACCTAAATTTCAGGGTTTAAAATGTTCTTGCCCAATTTTTTTTATTGAAATTTTTCAGGAATAACACTCTTTAAAAATTCCTCATTTTCAAAGTCAAGAATCTGCTTCTGATTCTGAAAACTTTCATTATGTCTCAGATGGAAGCTTGATATTGCTATTAACTGAGTGAAAAGCTTCCCTGCCCTGCAACCCACACCACAGACTTACATCAATGGAGCAGCCCATGAGGGAACCTCTCTCAATGGCTTTCCTCATAATCTTGTACATGTCTCTGGGAGCATCCTTGATCTCAAAAAACTCTGTCACCCCTCCTGTGAAGTCCTCCATGGCTTCTGTGGTGTTCCCACCTTTCAGGGCTTCATAGGAACCATGCAGCCTTGAAGAAAGGACAAAGACCAACCTGGAGTCACAGAGTTCCAAGAAATATGACCAGGTCCCTTTGCCCCCAGAACTTTACTCTTAAGATCCTGTAATATTCTCTCATTTCCCAATAGTTCTATGAACTAATGAAACAATATGACTGTCTTTCTTCACAACAAAGCTGAACTCAAGAAAAGAGGACACAAAGAGCTAGAAGCACTGGCAGTGGAACCCAGCTATTCTATATGCTGAATCTTGAGGTAGGGCTGAGTTAAAGCCAATAGCAGTGGGAATGGAGCTTCTAAGTTGAGAGACAGTATGGTGTTATTATGAATATGCTACAACCCCATCTATGAGTTCATAAGATGGAGACAAGTAAAAATTGTAGGGTCTGAGTTCTAGAGATACAATGCTCTGACCAATGACTTTCAACACCATCAGGAAGGTAGAATTAAAAGAGTTCACTATGGAAAGCTAAAGCTAAAGGTTTCTTACACAAATCTTCATTTCACCCCCTTTTTTTTTTTTTCTTGGTGATGCTGGGGATCAAACCCAGGGCCTTGTGCATATGAGGCAAGCACTCTACCAACTGGGCTATATCCCCAGCCCACTTATCTCTTCTCTTAAACTTAGTATTCTTGGAGATGTCACAGCTGAATTCCCACAATACATATGAACATAAACACATGCATCCTGCTGTGACACCTGGGCTCCCTCGCCTCTCATCTGTCTTACATTCTATAGTATTGCCTTACTTAGCATATGCCTTCTCCAGCAGAGCACTCCAGAACTCATTGCGGTGGTTGGATTTGGTGAAAACCAGTTGATTGTTGTACGTTGGCAGACAGTCATCAACAACCACATCCACCCAGTCTCCATAGCGCCAGAACTGCACAGAAGCATGAAGCACAGGGTCATATACTCAGATTACCATTAGGACATATGCTTGTTCATCCCATTTTGAGTTTGTGGTGTGTATATCTATTTCTAGTTGTATTGTGACCTTCTTGAGGGCAGGAAGTAAGTTATAGACCACTTAATCTCTTCCACAGAGTACAGCCCAATACTGGGTACAGCAGGTACTCAATGTCATGTTAGGATTTGAGATTTTCATTCCCCAGCCTAAGAGGTCTGGAGCTGCAGCTGAATATGCATATTTTTAGGTGTCCCAGATGATTCTCAATATGTAGCCAAGATTGAGAACTCCTGTGATCAGGGAAGGCGTTGTACTGATACTGATTTATGCATTCCCGGCACACACCCCACCATGCTTTTGGTGGTATTGAGGATTGAATCCAGTGTCATTAAGCTATATCCCCAGCCCTTTTTATTTTTGGTCTTGAGTTTGAGACAGTTCTCACTAAATTGACTGAGTTGATCTCAAATTTGCAATCTTCCTGCCTTAGCTTTTGGAGTTGCTGAGATAACAGGAGTACACCACCATGCCTGGCTGATTTATGTATTTCTTGATAACAAACTGAAGAATAATCAAAATGGAAAATGAAAGTGACTGAAAATAGACTCTGGCTATAGTAGAAATATTGTTCGATCATTTCATTTCTGGACATCCTTTAATGAATAAATGAATTTAAACTGAAAAACACCAAATGTGTAGTTTAATCTCCCTTCAATGGTACTTTCTTCCTCATTGAAAAGAAGACAAAAATCTGTCTGGTCTTTGTGTTTATGGCCCTTTAGATATGAGACCCTTTAAATGTCAGAGAGAAACTGGTAGTTTGATGGCACAGGGAAGACATATTTCAGGGCCTGGTTTCCATTCCCATTCAGAAGCCAGCAGGATGCAGAACCTGAAGACAGACCCTATCTGAGGCCTTCAGTGCTGAGGTACAAGACAGCAGGCATATCAACTGATTTCAGGATACTGAGGAGCCATCAGAACTGGAGCAGACTCCTCAGAACTCCAGAAAGTACCAGATCCCCACATGCAGAATTCACTTTAGTTCTGGTTCAACACCAGGATTTGGCTCTTGTTACTAAGATGATTTGAACTCAGAATATTTCCAATGGCTGAATGGTTCTAGAATTAAGAGACTTAGTTCTGGACCAAACCAGAATCATGATCCCCAGATGAACTACAAGTTTCTTCCAGGCTCTGGAAGGGGCAAGTGAAACATTTAAAGGGCAGAAAGTAAAAAGAGCTGTAGTTCATGAACCAGGAATTCTGACAGAGCCCAAAGGGGCCTACGGCTTCCCAGAGCTAATGTCTCACGGGCCTACTTGAGAAGGCCTGCTGGCAATAACACGGTAGCCAGCCAGCTGAAGGGCAAAAATAGACCCGTTAACAGCAATGTCTTCCTGGCATTCTGGGGTGCAGTGGAAGGTATGTGGGGCCCAGGGGTCAGAGATAAACACCTGCTTTCTCACAGGCTTGAAGCATTTAGGGGTTGCTGCCCACTGCTATAGCTGGGTGGGTGGAAAGAACCTTTTATGAAGCTGGAAGTGGTGGGGGCTACAGCTGGCCCTCTTACCATACTCTCATAACCTCACCTGGAAATGGAAGATTCCCGCATAGTTTTCTGTGAAACTTTGATCGTGGGGTATAACTCGGAAAAGAAGCCGCTCATTTAGGGTCAGGCAGGCAATGGCTGCAAGAAACCAGCAGTCCCCTGCAGGCAAAAACATGACACAGGTTTCATGTGGGACCTATCTGTCCCTCCAGAGAAAAGAAGACCCCATCCCAGCCAGATACTCTGTTTTGCTGAAGAATGGAGAGTCACATGGTGCCTCCTTTCCTGCTTCCAGATTAGACCTTATGGAAGTGTCAAATCAGGCAAGGAGCATTTGACAAGAACTCCTTGACAGTATGATCAACAGAGCAACTTACTTTGGGTGTTTTTCTAAAGGCTGTAAACAATTCCTCCTTTTGAAAAACAAACTGACTTCTATTTTGGACCTCAATAGAGGCAAAGCAATAGATGATCATAACTAGATTGGTTTTTGTTTGGGTTTGGTTTTTTTTTAGTACCAGGGATTGAACCCAGGGGCACTCTTAACAACTGAGCCAAATCCCCAGTCCTTTTTATGTTTTATTTTGAGACAGGGTCTTGTAAGTTGCATAGGGCCTCACAAAGTTGCTGAGGCTGGCTTTGAACTTGTGAGCCTCCTGTCTCAGCCTTCTGGCTGCTGGGATTATAAATGTGCACCACTGCACCTGGCTGGGTTGTTTTTCTTGGTAGGAAATTTTCCCTGCTCTGTACCTTTTCATCAGAGCCCATTTTCCTTTTCTGACCTCAGTGAAGACTAAGTACCAGTATGTTGAGAGCCACAGACAAGTCAAGATGGCGCCTGGCACTTTGCCAAGAGGAGTGGTTTGAGAAGTAATGCCAGCGAGCCATTAAGATGATAGAGATTCCTTAATGACTGACTGCTGTGTGTAGATTACGTCAATTAAGTTAAGCTATGTGTAATCATTAAGATGATGAGGATTCCTTATTGGTTGATTGCTGTATCTAGTTTATGTTAATTAAGTTAAGCTCTGTGTAATTAGTTGGGTATATATACTTCTCTGTCCCATAATAAAGCGGCTCCTGCTGTGTCAACCTTCACAAGTTGCTCCCCCACCCCCCACCCCCCCCCCTTACTTTGCCCAGCCAGACTGCGGCAGCAGTAAACCATCAGCTAAGCAGATTTGTATCATAAGAAAGGCCAGCTAGGCAGCTGCCCTGGAGTCAGTATACAGGCACACTAAGACATTGCTGTCAGTGAAATGAGTTGGTGACATTTTCTTATTCTCCAAATCTCTTTTCTGGAAAGGTACTATACGTAGTGAGATGACCCTGTGTGTGTGCGTGTGTGCGTGTGCGCGCGTGCCCTTGGGAACACCCGGGTGACATACCTGTTGTTCTGACAGTCCTAAAACTGCCTTCTAAGGAGGACAGGCTAAGTTAACTGCAACACTGAGAGTATAGGGGAGGCTGAGAGTTGCCCACAGCCACTTTTATTCTCCCTTCCCCCTGGAGCAGCCACTCTGTCCTTGGAAACAGGGCATAGGTGTCTTGAAGGGCTGAAATCGTTGGCCTGCTGGGTGCTCTGCAGGCAGCGAATCAGGTGCAGGGGAGCGGACATCTCATTCCTCCTCAGCTTTTCCCTCAGGAGCCAAATAAGCCAAATTATTTTCATTTGGTCTCAGATGCCCTTTTCTCTCAAGTTTTAAATTGTGCCTGTTGATGTCCTCTCTAATCTTACTTAACAGAGCTTGTCTGTAGTTCACGTCAAAGGTAATACTTTCTGAACAAAAGGCTGAGAGGGGAGGGTCTGATGGAACAGCCAAGCTAGCAAAGAGAAAACTGAATATTCCTTCATTATACAAATGTCATTTTTGTTAAAAGACTCGTTTAATATGGAACTGTTCTGGGGCAACTTAAACAAGAGTTCCAGTTACAAGCACTATTTTTGGTAATACAGTTTTTGGGGTGTGTGTGTAAGAATTCTTCATGCTCCAGAGGCATGCTTGGTACACAGATAGCCACAGAGTTATTTTCTAAAGAGGGGGGTTGTTGAGAGCCACAGCCGAAGGGGCCCCAGCAAACTTCCAGCTGCCAGCAAACTTCCAGACTGCCGGCTGATGATTGGCTCACAGCGGCCCCAGCAACATCTAGCTGATTGGCTCCTCTGCGGTGATGCTCATTGGAGATGCTCATTGAGCTGTTTCCCTGCCCTTTCAGACTACCAGCTGATGATTGGCTCACAGCGGCCCCAGCAACATCTAGCAACATCTAGCTGATTGGCTCCTCTGCGGTGATGCTCATTGGGCTGTTTCCCTGCCCTTTCAGACCACGGAGCTGCTCACTGGGGGACTTTTTTGGCTCCGCCCATGCGACCCAGCCAATCGGCCTCAAGAGCAGGAGGATTGTGGGAAGAAGAGGCTGGGTTGGGGTGTGTGGCTTGTGGGAAGCCGGTGGTGGCTGTTGGGCTCTGAGGGTTTTTTCCTGAGGAGCTGTTTTGTTTGGCGTGTGTAGTTCTAAAAATAAAGTTAGTTTCTTTTGACAAGTGGCTCCTGAACTGTGCCCAGCCAGTCTGCGGCATTTGGTGGCTCGCAAGGGGAGCGACTGAGGGTAAGTAAACCGCTCACTCCTGAGGGCAGGGTGAGAGGATGGGGAGTCATTTTAAGATTCCTCTTTTGTTTTGCTTCATTTTTGTTTTAAGTTGCCTGTCTCTGGAGATGAGTGAGACGGAAGAAAAACCGCTCACATCTGAGGAAAAACTATTTACGTCTGAGGAACAGATAGGGAGAAAGGACGGATGCACACGTCAGGAGGATAGAAAGGCTATACTGAATTTTTGTTGTTCCATTTTTATTTCATTCTGTCTCGGTTTTGTTTGGCGTCATCTTGTTGGGTTGTATTATAGTAGAAATACGGGATCAGAAATTAGTAAAAAACAAACTGAAAGAGTGTTAAGTAAATTGTTAGAGGAAGAAGGCATCTCAGTAAAATCAAGAACAGTCAGGGCATACGTTGATACAATGCAAAAATGTAGCCCATGGCTTTTTAAGGAGGAGTTGTTAAATATATCACAATGGAACCATCATGGTGAAGATTTAAAAAGAATAGAAAAGAACAGCCCAGGAACTCTGCCAGCTGGCACACTGACATTGTGGGCGTTGGTATCTGGTTTGCTTAGTCCAAAGCCTTCAATTCAGACAAAGGTAGAGGAAGGAGAAGACATATTGATTCAAGTAAAAGAGGAGGTCTCTCAAGTTAGTCAGAAAGAGGAAAAGATTCAAGTAAAAGAGAAGGTCTTTCGAGCTAATCAGACAGAGAAAGAAAGTTTAGAGCAGAAAAAGCCATCAGGGGGAAAGTTACAAAAGGAGACTGCTACTAAAACCTTTCTATCACCAGAGGGCTTAAGTGTCCAACTGACAAGGCCACCTCCATATGCTGAGAGGCCCCAAACCCCCGCAGTTGATAGTTCGGATCCTGAGACAGGATCTCAAGTATTAACATGCCCTGTATTTGAGGTAGGAGGGCAGCGAATTTACCATGCTTTAAATTTCAAAACAGTGAAGCAGCTAAAAGAGGCTGTAACAACCTATGGTCCTCAAGCACCCTTCACTGTAAGCTTGGTCGAATCCTTTACCAACTTGAACATGACGCCAGCAGATTGGGCTAATATGTGTAAAGCTGTGCTAAACGGAGGACAATACCTGTTATGGAAGGTTGCCAATGAGGAATTTTGCAAGGAGACATCTAGGCGAAATGCCGCAGACTGGCTGGGCACAGTTCAGGAGACACTTGTCAAAAGAAACTAACTTTATTTTTAGAACTACACACGCCAAACAAAACAGCTCCTCAGGAAAAAACCCTCAGAGCCCAACAGCCACCACCGGCTTCCCACAAGCCACACACCCCAACCCAGCCTCTTCTTCCCACAATCCTCCTGCTCTTGAGGCCGATTGGCTGGGTCGCATGGGCGGAGCCAAAAAAGTCCCCCAATGAGCAGCTCCGTGGTCTGAAAGGGCAGGGAAACAGCCCAATGAGCATCACCGCAGAGGAGCCAATCAGCTAGATGTTGCTGGGGCCGCTGTGAGCCAATCATCAGCCGGCAGTCTGGAAGTTTGCTGGCAGCTGGAAGTTTGCTGGGGCCCCTTCGGCTGTGGCTCTCAACAGGGGGTGCAGCTAGAAGCAGAGCTCTGGTTCTTGCTGAATGGGGTGTGTTGATGTCTTTGCGACTCTAAAAAGGGAAGCTGTAGCATGCAGCACTCCTCCTGTGACACAAGGCAAAGCACTAATGAGAAATGGGGCAGGATACACAATAATCACCATGAGTCAATGAGCAAAAAATTAATTGCTATAAAATTCTTCCAAAAATGCATTACAAGCAAAAACACATTTTTGTCCCTTTACCTCCTAGAAAGGGACCACACCTTTTAGTAACCTCTGGATCATCTGGCAAGATATGGCTGGAGGGCCTACCTAGATCTCCTTGACAGATGTCAGTCCTGTTGGCTCCACCAATGATAAATCTGGGATTCTCACAAATTTCCTGTGAAACAAAAGAGAAACGACCAGGTAAAATTAATAGTAGTAGCTATTATTTGTTGAGTCCTGGCATTTAGTGTTGATTGGCACCCTGTATTGGGAGCTTTATACCCATCTCTCATTTAAGTCTCCAAAAAAGAGCCCTGTGAATTGGATACCATCTTGTTATTTTTCAGATAAGAAAACCAAGGCTCTGAGAGGTTAAGAAACTTGTCCAAGGATACACAGATAGTAAGTGCTAAAAGCCAGCTGCATGCCTCCTTTTCATTATCCTATAGTGATCCTCAAACTGTCATATTATTTGAGTAAGGATGTACCTTGAGAAGGCTGTGTCATTTCTGCTTTAACAAAGTGACAACAGAAAGCACAGCTCTTGCTCTTTCTAAACAAGAAGGAATGCCAGAAGGAAAATAAAATAAAGATAATGATAACATAGATATTTAAAGTTAGTGTATGTCCCTACTTCCATGGACTTGAATGCTGGGGAAGCAGAGAGTAGACTTGGTGTAAGCCTCACCAGCCTCCCGGTCAGTTGGAGGGGGCAAGTCTTTATTCAAGTCCATCCAATAAAGCACCAGTGGCTCTGGCAGTTTTAAGTTCAGGTAATAGGTTAGTGTTTAGCCCAACAGAGATCAACAGAGGGCGCTCTTGGTTTGTATGAAGACTTCAATTTTTTTTTTTTTTTTTTGCCAGTAGGCGAGAATTGGTTTTGTTTACTTTTAAAAATAATTATAGATACAGTGTTTTGGTTTTAACACTTTTCTTCACAGCTTTGAGAATCCTTGCTATTCCTGTGACACCCTCTCTGCCTCCTCTCTTTTCCCAACAACCCAATATATCCCAAGTGAGCTAAAGTTCCTGGCACTCAGTGATGGAAAGTCTTGCTTACAGCACATTACAGCTCTCCTCCTATAGCATTAAAACTCTGAATGAAGTAGAAGGATAAACCACTATCAATAATTTTTTAAACAATTACCTATATTTGGAGAGAGGGAATAGGTGCAAGGAATTGGGACAAATAAAACTTTAAACATAACCATTTAAAAATAGGTTTGAGAGATGGGGTTGTGGCTCAGAGGTAGGGTGCTCGCCTAGCATGTGTGAGGCACTGGGTTCGATCCTCAGCACCACATAGAAATAAAGATATTGTGTCCACCTATAATTAAAAAATAAATATTAAAAAGAAAATAATTTTGACAAAAAGCATGTAAGGCTTTATATAATTAAAAGCTAAAATTATAGAGGAATCATAAAAAGCAATCTGTAAAAGCTGAAAGCAAACTGAAGCAAAGGAAGCTAACTGTACATCAAGTCAGGGACATAAAATGAGTTATTTCAAGTGACTTAAAATATAGCTTTTTGACTATCTATCCCTTTGGGAATATTGCCTAAGAACAAACCCAAAACCATAAGAAATAAGAACAAATAATAATATCCTTATTTCAAAACTGACATGTGACATGTATACAATAAGATAAAGCAAATAAGAACTTATGCTAATGTAATCAGCATAAAAATGTAAAATTATAAAATAACTAAAAAAACTGCAGTGTTCAAATTGAGTTGCATATTTAACTCATGAATTACAAAGAAGGAAAGCAAAGCAAAGGTGAATACTGAAACTATAATTCAAAAATCTTCCTCTAAATAAAAGAATATATTTGATACTGCATATTTGAAATAACAAATGGAATACTAAGAATATCAACACAGAATGACATGAAGGTATATTCTAGCACATTACTGGACTTCAAAGAAGAGGGGGCGAAATTCTTTGGGCATGTAGGAAAAAATAAGTGACTTAAAGGGGAAAATCTTCTATTATCAGACTTTTCAGTAACAATTTTTTTTTCTTTTTTTTGTGGTGCTGGGGATTAAACCCAGGGCCTTGTGCATGCAAGGCAAGCACTCTACCAACTGAGCTATAGCCCCAGCCCTCAGTAACAATTCTTTATGTCAGAAAAAAAGTGAAGCAATATTTTTAGGATCATCAAAGAAGGGAAATGTGAACCAAGAATTTATATATAGTATAACTTTCTTTCAAGTGTAAAGAGTATGGGCAAACAATCCCAATATGTATGAATTCAGGGAATATTGTTTTCATTAGTTCTTCCTAAGGAATATACTAGAGATAAGCTACAGACAATAAGAAGAACTTGAAAAACATCAACATGGGTAGGGGGAGCACTTAATATAATACAGCTATTTACAGAATTAAAACTAAATGATGCTTAGCCAGGTATTGTGATTGCTTGGAGGCCGAGGCAAGAAGATTGTAAATTTGGTTTTAACACTTGTTAAAACTTATCGAGACCCAGTCTCAAAAATATAATTTTTGAGATATAAGAAAGAGCTGAGGAGAACAGGCTTCCGCAATCACTCCTTCTGTCCCGAACTGCCATTTCTGCCATTCAGCTCTGGACTTTGCTCTCAGTTAGCTCTGGAGTCCCAGGTTGCTCTGTGGTAAGGGGCTGAAGATCCCTAAAAAGCCAGACTGGCTTTTGAGCACCAGGAAATGAACACTACTCCCTCACCTTGGCATTGCATCACCTCGATTTTAAGTCATGATATTTCACATGACTGGCCAGGAGTTGAAGAAGGCCAGAGAACTCAAGAGACTTAATGTGGAAATATATGCAGAATCTGAAATGTTACTTAGAACTTTGAGAACCAGAGTGGTGCCAATCAGATGAACCAGCAGCTCAAGATTCCATGTCCAGAGCCAGGAGGTCACAAGAAAAAACTCGGCCCAGGAAACACTGGGTTCAACATATATATGCTATAATCCTGATTCATCACCCTCCAAAATGCAATTCTATTAAGCTCCAAATGCTTTGTCATACAGGATCACATAGTCACAAACAATTTTTTAAATGACTCCAAGGAAAATTAATCCAACATTGGAATTCCTTTTCTCTCTAAATATTAAGGAAGATAAAATTGTAAACAGATATAAATCTTAAAAAAAAAAACTAAAAGAATCAATGAACACAACTTTCTTATTTCTTTTCCAATGTGAAAAGGGGGCTCCATTTTTTTTTTTTTTATCTTTCAGCCCGGCTCCTTCCCAGCCTTTTCTGAACACTTGGTCATTGACCTTACTTCTATCAGCAATGTCTGCTGGCAATTGTGAAAGTCTGCGCTGCTCTAGGAAGGTTGGAGAACTCACTTCATGCTTTGTGCTCCTCCCTTTTTGGATCCCTGGGAGAAGTTCTCTGTCACTCAACCACCGTACCCTTCCCATCCTGACTCTTTGAAATCTTAATGGGAAAAGCCTGGTAAATAAAATTCTTTATCTTGATACAGTTGAAAGAAAGCAAGAAAGAAAGAAAGCAAGAAAGAAAGAGCTGAGGTGGAACTCAATGACACAGCACTTGCCTAGAATGTGCAAGGGCCTGGGTTCCATTCCCAATGCCAGGGTGCAGGTAGTGGGTTGGGACCTAAGTGGTGGTTAAAAGAGAAAATATATAGTATGTAATGTATTACCTGTAATGTTCAGGCAATGCACAAGTATTTAAAACTATTTCACATAGGAGAAGAAAGAGCATATGAAAAAAATCTGTTTTCAGGAAATGATTTGTGGGGATATTATTAATATTGTTATTCTGCAGCTTAATATTGTTATTTAGACAAACAAAAGTTGAGGGAATTCATTGCCAGCAGACTTGCCTTGCAAGAAACAATAAAAGAAATTCATCAAGGAGACAAAAAAAGTGATATAAAAAATTTGAACCCAATAAAAGAAGAAAGCATGTAGGAGAAGGTATAAAAATAAAACCTTTCATTTTTCTTATTGTATGTTAATTTCAGTCAAAGCAGACTCCAAAATGGAAAATTATCAGAGAGAAAGAGGGCCTTATGTAATGATAAAAACATTGTGGTGGAGGGGGTGGCACATGCCTATAATTCCAGAGACTCAGGAGGCTGAGGTAGAGGCCAGTCTCAGCAACTTGGTGCAATCTTGACTTGAAATAAAAAATTTTAAAAAGGCTGGGGATGTAGTTCAGTGATTGAGCTCTAGTAATATAGACAGACAGACAGACAGACACACACACACACACACACACACACACACACACACACACACAATTTTCCAAAAAGACATAATTCTATTTGTGTGTGCACCCAACAACAGGGTATCAAAGTACATGAGATAAAAAGTGATAGAACTAAAGGAGAAATAGACAAATCCAATATTATAGTTGGAGAGTTCACCAACTCTTTTTTAATAATTAAAGGCCAAGTGGGCAGAAAATCAGTAAGGATACAGTTGGCCTGAATGACATGATCAATCAACTTGATTGAATTGACATTAATAGAATATTCTACCCCAAAATGGAGGAATAAGCAGTCTTTTCAAATTTCTCTGTAACAAGTCATTTAGGCAGATCACACTATGGGTCATCAAATATACCTTAACAGATGTAAAAGAACAAAAATCATACAAACTATGTTCTCAGACCATAGTGGAATGAAACAAAATAAATAACAAAAAGACAGCTGAAATTATTTGGAAATGAAACAACACATTTCTAAATAACACATAGGTCAAAGAAGAAATTTCAAAAGAAGATTTTTAGAACTAAATGACAATGACAATTAGGGGTTGGGGTTGTGGCTCATTGGTAGAGTGCTTGACTGGCACATGAGAGGCACTGGGTTCGATCCTAAGTATCACATAGAAATAAATAAGTAAATGTACTGTGTCTGTCTACAACTAAAAACATCTATTTTTTAATTAAAAAAGAACTAAATGACAACTAAATATAGCATCATAATTTGTGGGATGAAGCAAAAGCAATGCTTGGAGGGAAATTTATGGCATTTAATGCCTATATAAGAAAGTAGGATATAAAATCAATAACATTCAACCCAAGAAAAGGAGAAATTTAAGCCTAAAGTGAGAAGAAGAAAATAAATTAAAAACTAGAGCAGAAATAAGTGAAATTAAAAAAAAAGTTAATGAAAACAACTATTTTTTGGAAGGAGCAAGAAAACTGATGAAACTCTACCATATTTAACAAGAAAAAAAGAGAAAACATAAATTACTAATAGAAAAAATGGAGACATCACAACTGATTCAATGAACATTATAGGAATCCTTCAGGCATTCCCATATGCTTAATTTGATAATTTAGATGATATGGATACATGTTTTGAAAGATACAAACTATCAAAACTCACATAAGGAGAAATAGATCATATGAATAGAGGTATACCTCTCAGAGTCAATAACTAGTAACCCCCCCAAATGAAAAGACCTAGATGACTTCATTGGTGAATTCTACTAAATATTTAAGGAAGAAATGGTACCAATTCTCCACAAATTTTCCATAAAATAGAAGCAGAGGGATCACTTTTAATGGCTCATTTGATGAAGCCAGCATAATCCTAACATGAAGCCAGAAAAAGATATTACAAAAAAAGAAAAACTACAGACCAATATGTGGTATGAACATAAAAAATACCATGATCAAAATAATAGCATCTTAGGGTTGGGTTTGTGGCTCAACAGCAGAGTGCTTGCCTACCATGTGTGAGGCACTGAGTTCAATTCTCAGTACCACATATAAATGAATTAAAAAAAGGTCCATCAACAACTAAAAAAATTTAAAAGAAATAAAAAATATTAGCATTTCAAATATAATAATGTATAAATAGAGTTAGACACCTTAAGTAGGATTTATTCTAGTTATGCATGGCTGATTTAATATTCAAGACTCAATGTAATATACCACATCAATAGGCTAAGAAGAAAAAGTCCTATGATCATGTTGATTGTTGCAGAAAAAGTATTTGACAAACCTCAACACTTGTTTAAATCAAAACCCCACAACTCTTACCCAAGTAGGAATAGAGGAGAACTTCTGTGACTTGTCAAAGAACATCCACTTTGCAAAGAACAACTAAAACTTCATACCTAAAAGTGAGACACTGGATGCTTTTTCCCCAAGATCAGGAACAAAGCAAGATGTTCCCTTTTACCACTCCTATTCAACATCATACTGGATGTTCTAAGTAGAATAAGGAAATGAAAGATGCAAAGATTAAAATAAAAAATAAACAAACTGCCTTTATTCAGATTCCATTGTCTATATAAAAAATCCCAAATGAATGACAAAAACAACAACAACAAAAGAAAACCCACTAAGAACTAATAAGCAAGTGTAGCAATTCCATTTACATGACCACACATTAGGTGTAAGTCGGTATGAACTCATGTTTAGCACAGGTGGTTATACAGAAAAATATTTATGGATAAGTGTATATGCATGCATTAGTACACACACACTTATCTTTATCAGCTGAGAGACAGTAGCAATGAACAAAACTAGCAATCAGATTCTGGTTTCTAATACCATTTACAATAAAAGAAACCAGTGTTCGCAAGTGCTCAAGAATAAAACCTCACAACAAAAGGGTATATGAAATAGACACCGGGGCCAACTGACAACTCCCAGTGATCACAGCTAAACAATGAGCAACAAAATAAGGCAGTATTAGATCATGACCCAAAAAGAAAAATAAATATCCATGAGTCTAAACTGATATAAATAAGTGATTGAACAAGTTAATGAAGAGAAAAGACAAAGCTCTCATGCAGAATTATTCCCAATTATTTACATAGGGTCCTCTGCACTCAAGCAGGCAGAGTATAACTCCCATTTGTTATGGATTTATGCTTTGGGTCTTGCTTCTGAAGAGTATGATAAGGAAAGGGAGAGAGGAATAGGAGCTTTGCAGTAGAGAAAGCTGGCAAACTTTACTTCAGTCATGTTAAAGCTCAACATCAACAATGATGAGGTGTGTTTACAGTCTTGCCCTTGATAGATACCTAATGAAATGAGGTATCTCTTTACTTCTGCGTGCCTCCTCCCCCAAACCCATAAATCCAATCAGGAGAAAAACAGCAGAGAAATGCCATTTGACGGGTATTTTACACAACACCTGACCAGTACTCTTTAACTGTAAAGATACAGAAACAAAGAAAGCTTGAGAGATTGAGATAAACAATAGGAGCTAAGGAGACAGCACAACCAAGTATAAAGTGTCTTGGACAGAATTTCCAAATAGAAAAAGATAGCATGTAAAAAGGAAGGAAATCTGAACAAAGCATGGCCTTCAGTTCTAAAAAAGGTACATTCATTACAATTAATAGACCAATAATGACCTTACTACTCTAAGATGTTATAGAGATAACTGGGTGCAAGGTACAGTGGCCCCTGCTTATCCACAGGAAATATTTTCTAAGACCCCTAGTGTATGCCCAAAACTTTGTATAGTACCAAACCCTAAATATACTGTTTTTCCCTATACATACACACCTATGATAAAGTTTAATTTATAAAGTAGGCAATTAAGAGAATAATAGTAACTAACAATAAAACAGAATAATTATAATAATATACTGAAATGAAAGTCATTTAACTTAAGAATTGTTTATTTCTGGAATTTTCCATTTAATAATTTCAGACCACAGTTGACTACAGGTAACTGAAATCTTAGCAAAATTGAAGATAAGGGGAAATACCATATATGGAAACTGTACTTTCTCCACAATTTTTCTGCAAGTCTAAAATTGTATTAAATTTAAAGTTTATTTTAACACATCAAATATTTTTTAATACATTCAAATGAATTAATCTGCTGGGTTGCACACATACACTGCCTCAGAGTCCCCTGCTTTAGAGTTTTTTGCCAGCTCTAAATGCAGGGAACCCTTCTGGGGTTTTAGGCACCTCTTTTCAGGAAGAACAGCTTTGCCCAATATGCCCCTAAAGCACTTTGATCTACTCCCACTGACACAAATGGTCTCTTCAGTTGCCCCACAATTGGGTAGTCAGGAGCAAACTGCTTCACCCTGGAAGGAGTCTGGCTGGTCAACATGGATCTTGCCATTTAAAGAGAAGTGACACCTCACTAACAAGCCAGGCTTAGATGAAAAGTTAAAGGCGGTCGGTCTCTAGCCTCCAGTTTTTTTTTTACTGTTCAAAACCTGAATTCTCCCTGAAACTGTGAGCCTCAAACTCTTAACCAGTCCACTCTCCCAGCCCTGAACTCCTGCTCTCCAGAAGAGCCAGGATGGTCAATTATAGCTTAAAATCTTACTATGAATTTAAGACAATGTATTAGTTCTCTTAAAAAAATTGTAATCTCAAAAGAAAGAAAAAAAATTTAATTAAAAAATATACAGTCTCAGGAACCTATAAAGTATTATAATACTCTCTAGTTCAAGAATAGAAAAATAACACCTCCAGGTTTAGGAGGAAGCAGGATGGTATTTGGGGACACACAGGTAAGGAAAGCCTTCATAAGCCATTTGCTCAGAGGGGCTTGGGGTCCATGGCCCTGGGTTCTGGACCACTTGACCTCCTGTTCCCTAAGAGTTATCTCCTGAACCCATGTTCCTTTCATCCCTACCTTTGGTCTTTTCCACATGATGGCCTTCATCTTGGTTTTCTGGCTCAGCTCATGAGAGCCTAGAGCCTGTACACCTGCTGGGAAGACACGGTCTTCAAAGAGGCACTTCTGAGCCAGACACCGTTGTTTGAGAACGACAAAATCCTGCCCCTCAAATTTGAGGGGCTGTGCTACAGTGCCTTCACCATTTCTCCTGTCCCTTTCTCGGATCACGCGATCACAGAAGAATCCTGGCAGCAGGTAAGGCATGGTGGCCACTCAGGGAGTGGAACTAGGCCTTCACTGCGGCCTCTCTCACTGCCCCCTCAGCCCAGGCCTAATCCTCTCCTGAATAGCCCAGAGCCTATATAGCTCCTCCACCCTCAGCAGCGCGATGCAAATGAACACAGCCCAGAGAAAGGCTGTGATCAGAGTCAGCAGCTTTGGCTGGAGGCCCCTGAGCCCACAGTCTAGGGGCAACACCATGCGAGTCACAGAGGGAGCCAGGGATGGGAAACAGCTAGCCAGAGATGGCCCCAGGACAGACTACAGTGGCTTGTAGATCTTATGGGTATCACCAACAGCCTTGCTGAGACTCTTTCTTTAAAAAAAGAAAATATAGTTACAGAGAGGCTCACCCTGCCTCAGCAAAAGGCATTCATGCCTTTGACGCTGGCCGTCAATGGGATATAGCATGGGGCCTTCTAAACATGCTGTATACACTAATCCTATACAGGCTGCTGAATGCATAGGAGGAATCTGCTTCAAGCCATTGTCTGAGGGTAATGAAGCCTCCATTCTCCTGGTGTTCCTGCCCCACCCCACTCCCAAAGAACTTGACTAGCCATGTAGGGACTCTAATCTGTGAGAAGGATCCAGAGAGGAGGTAACTGGACCTCAGATGAAAGTCTGTTAGAGAACAGACATCCACTGATGCAAATTCAAATTCAGGACCTATGGGGCAAGAACATGGTGGATGGGGAAGGCAAATAAACATGTGTTGGAATTATATTCCTAAGAAAGCTTGGTTTTTTTCTAAGTATCACCATGCTTAAATGGACAATGGCTTATGTGAGCACAGGAAGTTGAAGTAGGCGGAAACTGAGGTCTGGAAGGATGCCCACTTGATGGTGCCCAGTCTGCTTGTCTGCTCATTAATCCCCATTGGTCTTCTTCTGCTCTGTGCTTCTAAATGGTAGTCTTTGAACAACCAGCATCAGAATCACCTGTGATGACAATTTGAAATGCCGATTCTCAGGGCCATCCTCAGAATTTGAATCCCTCAGGTAATCAGATAGGGGTCTGAGACTTTTCATTTTTAAATAGGCTCATTAGGAGATTCTATGTCCACCAAAGTTTGAAACCATGATTTTAGCATTACAGGGTACTAGAATAGCTCAAAATAATTTGTGAGGTCAGTTCTTTTAAGAAACAATTTAATTTTTAGGGCTGGGGATATTAGCTCAGCAGTAGAGAGCTTACCTCACATGCACAAAGTCCTAGGTTTGATCCCAAGTGCTGCAAAAACAAAACTAAATAAAAAATAATTTTTATTCAGTTCATACATGAACAGAGACTTAAATTACCAATAAAAAAGAACACAGAACTAGCAGTCTTTTGCCCTTCTTTTTCCATTGCTAAATCCTTCTCCACAGAGGAAATCATATTTAATTCTAATTTTAGATTTCAGCTATTGCAGTTTCTAAGCTCAATAGTTAACATTTTGCCACCTTGGTTTACCTACCTGTGTATTTGTATTTATTGATTTTGTTTCTTTTGCCGAACCATATGAAAGAATAATTGCAGTTATCACGACACTTTTCATCTATGAATATTTAGGATTATACTTAGAATATACCAGGCATCTTCTAAGGACAAGAACATCCTCCTACTAACCACAATACCATTACCATTAAATTCAAAATTATTCTGTGATATTTTCCAAGATAAATCCAAATCCATTTGTTAATTTTTTCAGTTGTTCCTGAAATGCCTTTTATTGCTCCCCACCCCACCTACTGAGGGATGAACCCCCAGGACCACTCTATCACTGAGCTACACCCCTAGTCTTTTTATCTTTTGAGATAGGGTCTCTTTAAGTTGCTGAGACTGGCTTGAAACTTGTGATACTCCTGTCTTAGTCTCCTAAATCACTGGGATTATATGTATGTGCCACTGTGACCAGTTTGCCCAGTTTTAAAATTGGTTTTTTAGGAATTATTTTTGTGTGTGTTATTGGGGATTGAACCCATTGTCTCTTTACCATTGAGCTATGTCCCCAGCCCTTAAAAAAATTATTTTTGAGACAGGGTCTCACTAAATTGCTGAGGTTGGCCTTGAACTTGCAGTCTTCCAGTTTTAGCTTCTTTGAGTCTCTGGGATTATAGGTGTGTGCTACTATGCCTGGCCTGCTTTTTTTTTTTGTATCAGGGATTGAACCCAGGAGCACTTACCCATGAGCCACATCCCCAGCTCATTTTATTTTTTATTTTGAGACAGGGTCTTGCTAAATTGCTTAGTGCCTTGCTAAATTGCTGAGGCTGGCTTTGAACCTGCAGTCCTCCCATCTCAGCCTCCTGAGTCTCTGGGATTACAGAGGGCATGGCCAGCATTTTTTGGGGGGTGGGTACCAGGGATTGAACTCAGAGGCTCTCGAACACTAAGCCACATCCCCAGCCCTACTTTGTATTTTATTTAGAGACAGGTCTCACTGAGATGCTTAGTGCCTCAGGTTGCTGAAGTTGGCTTTGAACTTGCGATCCTCCTGCCTCAGCCTGCCGAGTCCTATGCCACCACACCCAGCTCTGGCCAGCTTTTGTATTTTGAATCAGAATCTAAATAAGGCTCAGATATTAAACTTTAATAATTAAATAGTTGGATCAGGTGCTGTTGAAGTAAGAGTTAATGAACCAGAAGATAAGTCAAAAGGAATCACCTAGAATACCACATAAAGAATGGAAGAAATAGGAAACTGAAAAAAAGGAGAAGGAAGAGAACATGATGTCATTAAGATATAGGCAGGATAGAGCAAGGCAAATTCAGCTTTGCATCTAATTTGAGTTCCAGAAAAAGATAATAGGAAGTACGCAGAGGATAACAATCTAGGAGCTTTTTACAATTGGTCAATAATTCCAATCTTCAGATTCAGGTACTACAATGAATCTTAAGCAAGAAAGATATAAAGAAATGCCACAACATAGTGGCATTGTAGTATACTATAGAGAGAAGATCTTGGCCTCATGTGTGGAATCTAGGAAGGCATGGAAAGCAACAGGGAGGCTACTAAAGAAGAGGAAGGGGATCAAAAGGAAGGGAGAGGGAAGGGAAAAGGAAGGCAATGGGGCTGGATATGATCAAAGCATGTTATTTGCATGTAAAATATACCACAATGAAACTCATTCTGTGTAATTAAAATTCACTAATTTAAAAAAGGAACTTCTAAACAATACACTCCAGGAAAAAGGAAAATTATTTTGGAAAGAAAATTTTAAGACATAAGAAAGAATGGTAAGCAAAGAAATTGGCAAACATTAAACCTAAGCAAATTTGACTGGATTAAAATTTATAATTTCTCATGTTTGGCATGTTACTCAGGAAAATAGCAATTAAAGCACTCTGTGGTCATCATTGGTTTCAGACTTTGTTAAGACAAAGTATGTATGTTAACATTTTTAGGGACACCATTGGATTGGAGGATTCCTGATGCACAGACTAGGTTTGGTTTCTCTGAAGTTCAGCTCCCTCTCTCTCATCATTCATTGGCATGGAATAATTGTTATTTAGTGCCAATGTAGGATTTTTTCTTTTTAGCGTTGAGTATCCAGGCCAAGTCACCCCTCTGACTGGGAATCTACAGAGGATGTGTTCATTTTAGAGGCAATGGACAGCAGAGAGCTCACAACAGCAGTAGACCTTCCCATGTTGGCAGAAAGCTTCCATCTTAACCGTGCTGATGTGATGCCAAGTGTGACTAGTTTTCCGTAATTCTGAGCAAGACCACAGATTATCATAAAAGTACCTCCAGTACCGATTTGGGGGTTACAAATGAATTTTATTGAGCATGCAAATTGTAAATATGGAATCTGCAAATAATGAGCATTAACTGTATGGATCATAGCAATAATATCCCCAGTGCATACCTCTGGGAAAAAGTTAGAGGAATTTTGTGATTATTTGATCTGAAGCAACTAAAGGAGGGATGACATAATTACAAACAGGGAGGACTACTGTATAGAGGAATCAGCTGATTCTTTTTCACTGTCTTCTGGGTCTGAGCCAGATGTGCTACATTTGCCATCTGAAGAGTTCTGGCTAGAAATAAAGATGACCTTTCCCTAAGAGTTCAGGTTATTTTAAGAAGAGGGGGGCCTCCTTTTGCTTTCAAACCCTTCATATCAGGAAAGAAAGCCATTTTTCTAAAACTGTGGAAGGGTGTAGCTCCTAGACAGTTTGTCCTTATGATCCAAAAATTAATAGCAGTTTTCATACTATATGGTTGATGCTGTGGAGTATAGAATACCCTGATAAACATTATGAAAGTGTTTATTTAAACTTGAAGGTCGGATGAAAACAGTAAAACAAGTGTCAGCTTCCTTAAACAGAATCCTTCCCATGTGTTAGCAAGGGCCTTGGACTTCCTTGGGAATTTAAACATGTCCTGAACCCCTACTTCATAAGTGTCCAAGAGAGCACAGCTTCCTCCCTTCTTCCCTCCATATTTCAGGGAGCTCCTGGAAGTGTCCTTTTTGCTTCTTTCTCTTTCCACACTCCTGAGCTTTCTACACCCCGACTTCCAGGTTCCTTCTCTCGGTCCTGCCTGTGTAAATCAAGATACAGAATAGATCTCTGCTCTTCAGTGAAAAGTTACCTGCCTCAGGCACTTCACATTAGTCAGTGGAGATTTTGTGAAGGGCAGGCAGGAGAGGGCCAGCACGGGGTGAGTGGCCGTCAGCCCTTTTGCTTTCCCCACCTCACTTCCATTTCAGTTCTAACTCTCCTCCTTGTAAGTAAAGCAGCGAATTTTCTTTTCTTTCCCTAGAAAAAATTCATGTCTCTCTTCGCATCCTAGAGAAAGTACTCTTTATATAATTTATAAAATTATAAAAATCCTTCTAATTTTCCCTTTTGCTATTTTTATTTTTTGGTGTGTTTTAGTCAGTTTTTTTTTTTTTTTTTTTTTTTGCCACTATGACTAAAAGATCTCACCAGAACAATTGTAGAGGAGGAAAAGTTTTTTTGGAGGCTTACGGTTTCAGAAGTCTCAGTCCACAGACAGCCAGGTCTGTTCCTCAGGGCTCAAGGTGAGGCTGCATATCATGGTAGAAGATGCAGCTCACATCGTAATCAGAAAGCAGAGAGAGAGAAAGTCTCCACGCTCCAGATACAAAATATATACCCCATAGCCATGCTCCCCAATGAACCACTCCCACCAGCCACACCTTACCTGCCTCCAGTTACCACTCAGTTAATTCCATTAGGGTATAACCCATTCATTTCTCCTCCAAACCTTCTTGCATTGTCTCACACGTGAGCTTTTGGGGGACACGTCATTTCCAAACTATTACACGGGGAGGTTGAATCCAGGGGTGCTTAACCACTGAGCCACATCCACAGCCACCTCTCTTTTGTTCTTGAAGAAAGAAATTGAATGTTTCTGCCATGTTTAGAACCTAGAGAGTAGGGCTGGAATTGTGGCTCAGCAGTAGAGCACTTTGCCTAGCTCATGTGAGGCCCTGGGTTCATCCTCAGCACCACATAAAAATAAATAAATAAAATAAAGGTATTTTGTCCAACTAAGACTAAAATTAAGTATTTTTTAAAAAAGAATTTGGAGAGTAGGTACATTTGACTAAAACATGTCTAAAGAATCAAAGGAAATTCTGTAGGAGTAAGGTAACAGTTACAAGGCCTGACATCAAAAGTATAATATCTCAACTCCTCCCATCCCCAGGGTAACAGCCTGGAAGAGGAGAGAAGTTGGCTCTGCCTGAAGACAGGAGGGGGCAGCACCTGGTCATACAGAAGGCAGCAAAAGCCAGCAGGTGTGGATGGGTCCATGCTGATAGGCAGCATGGAAGAAGAAATTGAATGGGAAAAGTAAGATGAGGAAGGAAGAACTGTGAGAAAAGGGGTCTTCTTTGTCTTAGTTTTTCCATTCTGGGTGTTATTTCCCCTCACATTTCACATTTTTCCTCACATCTCTGAAATTGTGAAGCATCTTATATTAGAAAGCCTCCTTCCATTTCATTCAGCTGGGATTTAGGTGGTTGTGACTCTGT
This sequence comes from Callospermophilus lateralis, assembly GCF_048772815.1. NCBI lineage: Eukaryota > Metazoa > Chordata > Mammalia > Rodentia > Sciuridae > Callospermophilus > Callospermophilus lateralis. Next base: position 88,961,231 of record NC_135307.1, on the reverse strand, counting down.
GGACATTCTAAGATCAAGAAAGTGCTAGTGCTAGCATTGAATCTGGGCATGGTGGCACATGCCTATAATCCCAGTGACTCAGGAGGCTGTGGCAGAAGAATTGCAAGTTTGAGGCCAGCCTCAGCAACTTAGCAAGACCGTGTGTGTGTGTGTGTGTGTGTGTGTGTGTGTGTGTGTGTATCAAAGGCTTCACATGGGGGGAAATGTGGCTTATGGTGAGTTGCAGCTTAGGAAACTTACCTAAATTCTATCCTTAAAGGAGTCTAATTTAAGAGATCTGGGGGTATGGAAAAAACAATAAGGTCAGCTGTTGGAGTACTATGGAGCTACTGATTGGCAAAGAGTTTTCTTCAGATTCAGGTGTTGGCAAAGGGAACTAGCTGACTGAAGGAGTGAGGAAGAACAGGTGTAAGAATGAGGTTTGGATATGGGGTTATAGTATTAGTGGCAGGTAGAAGGGAAGGAAAACACCAGAGAGCTGTGGGTAATGTTGAGGTCTTAATTCACTTTCCTGGTGCTTTTCCCCCATAGGGCACAGTTTCCTTTTCAGACTGCTCATGTCTGACAGAGGTCACTACATCCAAGAAAGTATGTGGAACACTGGTTTCCAAAAAGGGAATTGCATTTCAGAAAGTTCTGGGTCATTTCAGTTTTTTAATTTCAATTTCAACCCATATTGAAAATTTTCATTTCTATTTGAATTCAATGACTGTAAATAATTCATTTGCCCTTTCTGGACCTTTTTTTTTTTTAAACACAATGCCTTTATTTTATTTATTTATGTGGTGCTGATGATCGAATCCAGTGCCTCACATATGTAGGCAAGCTCTCTACCACTGAGCTACAGCCCCAGGCCTCCTTTCTGGACCTTAATCATTTCACCCATAAAGTGAAAAAGGACTACACCTGGACAACATCTCTAAGATCCATTCCAACTGATTGTCTCTAATGCTATTTTCTAATTTATGCTAATGAACCCAAGGTGATGTTCCCATGATCTTCTTTTTTGTTGTTATTCTCTGATCTTAACCCCAGGAGAACATGTGGGCATTTTAATCAACACTAGTCTTTGCTATCTGGTCCTGTAGCAACACAAACAGTAGAAAATTCAGGATCTTGTTGATGATGGTAATAGTTGGGAGCACACCCTGAAACAGCCAGGTCTCTTAGTGCATATCATTTCACACACTGACCCCAACAGGGGAAGTTTCAGGATCAATGTAGTGCCTAGAATATAAGAGATCCTTTAAACATTTTTATTAATTTGCAATTCTTTTAAGGCTCAAGTCTACCAGTGACCAGTAAAAATCTATTTGTAGGTTTTGGTCCCCTTTACTTTGCAATGGTATCAGAAAAGGCTTTGAGGAGCTCCAGGCCTTGGAAATCAGGGCTGTCCTATGTCTTGGTAACCTATACCTTCAGTTGTGGGTTTTCATTCACCAGTTTCAGCTGTGTACCACTGTGGGCCTGGTCTGTGCTGATTAAGGGGTCTAAAGATTAACAGGAAAGGCTTCTGCTCTTAGCAAGAAGGGAAGAAAGGAGAAAGTCACCCCTGAAGTTTTGGAGAGAAAGGGAGGAGAAACTATCCAGATAAAAACAAGAATGGAATTCTAGGCAGAGAACAGCATGAATGAAGGCCTCTTGGGTGAGAAGACCTGAGGCAATGGAGCAGCAGGACATTTAGCTCTGCTGGTATGTCAGGGTCCTAGGGGTGCAAAGTCTGGCAGTGGGCAGGGCCATCTTGAGAAGGGCTGACATCTCAGTTAAGAAGTTTGGACTTATCCTGAAGGCAGTGGGGGGCATGTCAGTGAAGATATTTCAGCAGGGATGTGACATGTCCAAGCACTGGCAGCAGGGACAAGTGTGTGTGTTGGGGGGGGATGAAGATCTTTTCTAAAGCAAGGGCCCACAGGACAGTCAAGGGCCTTAGGGAAGGACTATCGGGAGAGGAAAGGAGCCCTGTGGTTGTTGGGTAGTTCAGCTCAGGTTCAAAAGAAAAATATGGTAAAAGAATGGCATTGGGGTTCAGCCAATGGCATTGGTGTTACCATTTCCTCATGGAGGGTTTCTCTTCCTAGATTGAGTTAGCTCCTTGCCACCTGATCCCTTACTACCCTGAACACTGATTCCTGACAATCAATGAGACAGTCACTATCATTCAATGCCCATCTTCTCCTGAGGACTTTAGGCTCCAAGAAAGAATACATTTTTGTCTTTCTTATTCTTTGATGTCTCCCTAGTTTGCCCAGTGGCCAGCACTAGTAGATGCTCAATAAATATTTCTCCTTTTTGTTGGCGGGGATTACTTCTTGATCAAAATGTTTCTTGAATTAAGAACAAGAGTCATACTGGAGGAATGATCAGAGAAGTGAGCCAGGGGAACATAATTTTCCTCCTGGTAGATCACTGTAAATGAAACCCAGAGGCTGGAAGCATGCCCTAAGGGAATAGGTGTTTTTATCCAGGTTCTGTCATGTGCTCACTGGGTAGACTTCCCTCTGTATGCCTTGATATCCTTATTTGTGAGGTGAAATATAACGACAAAAATGATGGCTAGAATCTTCTAATGCTAACATTTCATACTTGAAAAGTTTCTGCCACTCTCCTCTTTTTAAGGCTTCTGTGTTTCAGAAGTTCATGGCTACTGGTAAAAATGAAGAACAACAATATCATGATTTTAGCCCGAGAAGAGGAAGGAATATTACAGAGTTATTTAAACAGAGAAAGTAGATCTGGGTTGTGTGGAATTTATCCTGGATAAGGGAGATTTATTTTTACAGGATGAATTAAACCGAGTTCCAATCACTTTCATAAAAAGCAAGATTTTTTTTTTCAGAGTGAGAGAAAATGAGAGAGAGAGAGAGAAAGAAAGAGAGAGAGAGAGAACAAGCAGCAGCTTTGCCTCCCACTCTCAGTTTGGCAAATTATCTAAGACTTGTCCCTCTCCTCCCTGCTTCACACATGAGGGCAGAGCCCAGCAGAGCTGCTGCCAGGATCCTTCCCCCAGTGCCCATGTGCATAGCTGAGCTGCAGGAGGTGCGGAGTGGGAGGACTTCACTGAGGGAAAAACCCAGACAAGCAACCAGTTAGCTACTCACCGGAGGTCTCTTCCAGACGAACTGGATGGGGAACTTCTGGCTATAAAAGAGAGAGGTCTCATCTGGTGGGAACTCAGGATCCAGAAAAAGAACTTTCTTCTCTAGACATTTCTTGTGAAGCTGCTCAAATGTCTTCTCTTTCACTCCAATAATAGGAAAATTGCGGCTGATGATAGCTGAATAGATACCACTTGGGTGTCCACCCCCGGCCTCTGAGGTCTTGCCCTGGGCCGGGTGGGGAACAGGCCCTGGGGACCTGGGCTCGGCCCCTGTCCGTTGGGCTACAGTTGGACTAATGACAGTCGGCATGGCAGGCAACTTTGAAAGGTAGAGCTTTTTAAAGAAAACAAGAGATAGCTACCTTCAGAGAAAGGAAGCAACCGCAAAGGGGAAGATGGAGTGATCCTGTCATCTGAGAGAAAAATGTCCACATCCAATTTGAAGTTTAAGATCCATCAGAAGTTCACCTGGCTTAGGTTAAAAAACTGAGCTGTGATCCTGAAACCATAAATTTTTCTGAGGAAGAAATATTAAAGGAGTTCTAAGCAATCTTTACCTGGGGGCTCCTACCAGCAGCATGCATGCCAGAGGGAGAGAAAGAGAATGAGGGTTGTATTTCAGTGGCCTGAAGAAGCTTGAGCCAGGAAAACTAAAAATAGATGTGAAGAAAGATGGTGAGTATGAAACAGGCTAGTGCTGGACTGCATTGTAAAGGGAGAAGATCCTGGTTAGAGAGATTTTGAGTTGCATTAAGTGCTGGTGTTGTCAGGAAATGAAAGGAGAATATCTGAGTGAGATGAACATTGAAAATCAGCAAAGAACTGCTTATGCATTGTTATTGAACAGTTATCAGACTATCAAACAATTAGCCACAAATCAATGGAAAACAGTAAAAACTAGCTAGAATGTGAGATACTGAATTCTAGGAGAATATTCTGTGCACGTTAGAGAACATGATTTTTAGTTCCTAAAACTCTAGGATATCAGAACATTATTAAGTATTGGATTTGGCATCTCTTCTAGAATGTTCTGGTGTCAGCGCTGAGTGGAACTGTCTAGATAGAAAATGCCACTCAGCAGAGTCCTCAGTTGAGGAAATCCCTGTCTCTTCTTGCCCACTTTACTCAGGCGTCTCTTGTCTACCCATCCCCAAAGTAAACAGTGGGATCAAATCTGCTACAAAAAGTGCTTCTGAGTAGATTATAGTGACTATTCAGCCATGCCATGTTAGGCTTTTCAGACAAAAATAGATACTAAGCCAGGTCGGCCATCAAGTCCTGGGATGTCATATCCAAGGAGCTGGTTTCAGGGCTCCTAGATGAGAGTGTAAGTGCATGGGAAGGGAATTGCCTGCCTTGCCTTCACTCTGTCTTCTACCCATGATAGTTGCTTTCTAGGCTGAATGGAGATGGCTACATCCCAAGTCTGGCCCAGTGGGGACTTGTCCCAGACTGCAGCTATGCCTGTTCCTCTGTGACCAGTCTCAATAATGCAAAAGTAGAAGCTTTGGAAGGTGGGAAGTGAAAGTTGGCTCATTATCCCTGAGCCTGGGTTATAGCTTTGAGAAGCCCTGTGTCAAGCACTATAGGAGCCATTAGCCTATCCTTCTGTCCCTCCAAAAAATGCCCATGGATCTTTACTACTCTTTGAGAGGCAGAATAGAGTTAGAACAGTCTCTGGAGGCTGACTGTCCAGATTCAAAGTCCACGTTGGCCACTTAGTGGCTGTGCCTGTATAACTTTGAGTTACCTCTTCCTTTATCTTACATGTCAATTTTCTCACCTAAAAAAATGGGTATGATAGGAGTGGGGTTGTAGCTCAGTGGTAGAGCACTTGCCTAACACATTGAGGCACTAAGTTTGATCCTCAGTACCACATAAAAATAAATAAAGGTACTGTGTTCATCTAACTAAAAAATATTATAAAAATGGGTATGATAGTCATTCCTTTAAGTATTAAACAGGTTAATTCATGTCATGCATTTAAAATAATATCAAGGGGCTGGGGTATGGCTCAGTGGTAAAGCACTCGCCTCACACATACAAGGCCCTGGGTTTGATCCTCAGCACCACATAAAAATAAATAAAATAAAGTTTAAAAAAAATGAAAAAATAATACCAGGATTGTTTTAAGCACTCAATAAATGGTGATCTTAGAGAAGAGTTTAATTTAGTATTTCTTTGGGGTTAAGCCAGCACATAGAGGGCAAGGTGCTATTCATTTTTCTTTATCAGTGTTGTGACACCTTCACTCATTATGTTAGTCAGTTTTCTGTCACTATAATAAAATACATGAGATAATTAAGAGAAAAAGTTTATTTTGGTTCACAGTTTTGGAGATTCCAGCTCATGATCAATTGGTCCCATTTTTGGGGGCCTGTGGCGAGGCAGCACATCCTAGCAGGAATCTGTGGCAGAGCAAAATTGCTCACCTCCTGGCTAGGAGGCAAAAGAGGAAAAGGAATGGGCCAGTGTCCCACAATCCCCTTCAAGGATTCATACCCAATAACCTAAGGACCTCCCACTAGGCCCTACCTCCTAAAGATTCTACCACCTCTCAGTAGGGCCACCCTGGGGAACAAGACTTTAATACACGGACCTTTGGTGAACATGTATTTGAACCATATCTTTCATTGATGCAAATCCACATTCACTCCATGAGCATTTACTGAACATCTTCCCTGTACACAGCACAGGAATCTAGGTGCAATCTGCCCAGGCTTGTGTGGTGATGTCTCCAATCAGAGGCTTGCCTATCCACATGTGCTAAAACCACCCCTAAAAATATTGATGTTCACCCTCAAATTTACCAAGGCCCAGAAAGCAAGGGTGGAGTTTCCTTTCCCCACCATCGTTACTTTGGCCCCACCCCAGTGCTGAAATTCACAGCACTGACCCACATTTTATTTTAGCTATTTAAATTCCTGCTTGCTCACAAGACTATGAAGATGGGACTAGGTTCCCATTCCACCCTCAGGATTAAGTATATAGAAGGCCCTTAATAAATGTATGTTATATATCTGCTGCATGAATTTCTCTGTGAGTGCAGAAATTTCTTGTACATAAGGTCTGCCAATGCAATCACAGTCTCTTGGCTGATTTGAGAGGAGCTTTTCTGGGCCTCACACTTGCTGAACTTTCTTTCCTCAGCTGTTTAAGCCAGCTGCATCTGTTAGTAACTAGAATGAGTATGTGACAGGGTAAGCCTCTTGTCAGAGCAGGGTGGGAATATCCAGCACATAGAGGGCAAGGTGCTATTCATTTTTCTTTATAAAAAGTTGTTGTGGGTAAAATGTTCTTTCAGATGTGTAGGCCAAACTTTATTCAGCTGCACAACTGTGGAAACTCATGCTATTATGGAGGAATCCAATCTGAGCCCAGGAACAAAAGGCAGATAATGAGCATATAAACAGCTGTATATTTCAACTCCCAGAAACCTTCTTAAGGATAAAAAACTATTTCCCTCCTTTTTGCACTGGGGATTGAACATAGGAGTACTTTGCCATTAAGCTACATCACAAGCATTTTTATTATTTTGAAACAAGGTCTAAGTTGCTTAGAGCCTTGCTAACTTGATGAGGCTGAACTCAAAACTTGTGATCTTTCTGCTTCAGCCCTCCAAATCACTGGGATTACAGGTATGTGCCACCTTGCCTGGCAAGGAACTAGTTTTAATAATGTATCTCATTCAAGGTTTCATGATAACCGTGGCAGGAATGATTTCCCCTGCACAATAGTGATGGCTAATGGCTCCTATCCCTGTCTTTTCTGCCAAAAAACCGCCCAAGCATTTCTTTGATTCAACACTATTATAAACAACATATTTGTTTATAATACTTATCATTCATATATATATCTTACATAAGGGTTGCAAAGATAGAACTCCTTAGTGATCACCAATCTGACAATTAGAGTTTTGGTTTCTCATGACCTTGATACATTTGAACAGTATTTGTCAGGTATTTTGTAAAATGTCCTCAACTTGCGTTTGTATGATGTTTTTCACATGATTTAGATTGAGGCTGTGGATTTGAAGAAAGACTATCACAAATGTGACGTACACTTCTCAAATCATATTTTGGGGTACTTGATATTGTTTTATTAGAGGTGATTCAAACTTTGATCACTTGGCTAAGTGGGGGCTACCAGGTTTCCCCACCTTTCCTTTTTTATATCCATAGAGTATTTTTATTTTATTTATTTTCTATTTTTTAAAATAATTTTAGATGTTGATGAACCTTTATTTTATTCATTTATTTATATGTGGTGCTGAGAATTGAACCCAGTGCTTCACACATGCTAGGCAAGCACTCTGCCACTGAGCCACAGCCACAGCCCCATAGAATATTTTTTTAAAATATTTATTTATTTTTAAGTTTTCGGCGGACACAACATCTTTGTATGTGGTGCTGAGGATCGAACCCAGGCTGCACGTATGCCAGGCGAGCGCGCCATCGCTGAGCCACATCCCCAGCCCCCCATAGAGTATTTTTAACCTGTAGAATAACTCTGTAGGTTTGATTAACCCCACTTAAGACAAATTTGTTGTATTTTTAGTTAAATCACTGAAAACTCACAGAATGTAAATAGATTATCTATTTTATTTAACAAATAAGGAAACCAAAGCCCAGAGAGGCTTGATGGCGTGGTCAGGATCAGTGAGACCCCACCTCTAAATAAAATATAAAATAGTGCTGGGGATGTGACTCAGTGATTGAGTGCCCCTGCTTATTGTAGAACCAAACTCCAGGTCCCCTGACTTGCAACGAAGAAGCAAATGCATGACATTTATTAATGGAATTAGGTATAAGATCTCCAGATCCTCACTTAGTCATGGCTTCCTTCCTTAATTAGGGAGGAATCAATACCATCAGCACTGCTGGAAACAACTGTCAAGAAACAGTTGCCCAACTCTGTGTGACTTGCCACAGCACTGCAACCTTTAGCAAGGAAGGTTATAAAACGAGCAGATCAGATATCAGGTGCCAATGTCTCCTTATCTGTATTTCTCCTAGAATGCTGCTGTATTCCATTGTTTGTGGCTAATTTGGTAGTCTGTTTCCAGTGTTGCTACTGATAGCTTCCTACCCCACATCCACCAGGCTGAGAAGTTATTTTAGTTAAAGTGCCTTCTGGAATTTTGCTAGCCATTTGAAGGTTTTAGTAAGTGAAAAATCTAAAAATCAGAGTGGAATATTTGATATTGTTATAGGAATCTCATTACCCAGAAGGTTTTTACGTGTGGCTAACTATGAACTAAAAACCATATAGCTCTAGCTGGGCATAGTGGTGCGTGCCTGTAATCCCAGTGGCTTAGGAGGCTGAGGCAGGAGGATCACAAGTTTAAAGCCAGCCTCAGCAACTTCGAGGTGCTAAGCAACTCAGTGAGGCCCCATCTCTAAATAAAATATAAAATAGGGCTGGGGATGTGGCTCAGTGATTGAGTGCCCCGGAGTTTGATCTCGGTACAATGTACCCCTCCCTCCCCCCAAAACCAAAAAACCATATAGCTCTAGGGGATGGGATGTAGCTCAGTTGCCTAGCATGTGTAAGGCCCTGGTTTTGATCCCCAGAACCATATAAATAAAATAAATAAATACCCTCCATTTATTTGTGTTTTGATTGCTTCTGCTGCCTATCATTATGATTTACTGATATTGAAGGAGATGTGAAAGTGAAAGTGAAGGAATCCTGCAGACTGAATTCCGTTGTTTTCCCTAAACCCAAGAGAATTCTTCTTTGTAATCATAGCACAACCAGGACAATTACCATGCAATCAAAAGATTCCATTCAAAATGTTGCCAAACTGTCCCAATAATGTTCTTTATAGGTCTAGAATCCAATTCAGGATCACAACTAGGGTCATGTCTCTTTAAAAAAATTTTTTTTTTAAAGAGAGAGTGAGGGGGGGGGAGAGAGAGAGAGAGAGAGAGAGAGAGAGAGAGAGAGAGAGAGAAAATTTTTTAATATTTATCTTTTGGTTATCGGCGGACACAACATCTTTGTTTGTATGTGGTGCTGAGAATCGAACCCGGGCCGCACGCATGCCAGGCGAGCGTGCTACCCCACTTGAGCCACATCCCCAGCCCAAGATGATACTTATTTATAATTTTGTCAGTGATTCACAAGAGTGCCTATTTCCCACACTCCCATCAGAGATTTTCATTCTCTTTTTGGTACTGGGGATTGAACCCAGGGGCACTTAACCATTGCGCCACATCTACAGGCCTTTTTATTTTGCGACAGGATCTCAATAAGTTGCTTTGGGCCTTGCTAAATTGCTGAGACTAGCTTTGAACTTGAGATCTTCCTGACTTAACCTCTCAAGCCACTGGGATTACAGGTGGGTGCCACGGCACCCAGCTTTCATTCTTTTTAATCTTGGCCAATCAGGCAAAAAATAATTTATTTGATTATTAATAAGACTGAGCATCTTACATATGCTTATTTTGTCTGTTTAGTTTCTTTTGTGTTTATCTTTGCCCACTTTCCTGTTGGATACTTTCTGTTTTTAAGTGAATTTGTCAATTTATTGCTTGGCTTTTAAGTCTTGAAGGACAGATAAATTATGGATTCACTGAGCTTTGCTACAATATTTGTTGAAACAATTTAAGTTTCTCACATAAAATCCTGTTTCCTGTGAAAACATATCAAGAATTAGCCACAAGATAACTGAATATTGGTAGGTCAACTCAGCTGCACATGGATCTCTGGTATATAGCTTTCCACATAGAAGGCAGGTAAAGTATGAGAAGCAATAAGAGCAGAAAACAAAAACACCAGACAATATTTCTCTGTTGTAAAATGTTTCAGTATAGATTTGGGTCAAGGCAGAGCATTTCCTCACTAACTTTAATAGTTCCTGTTTTCTTTCTTCCTCCAAAGATATTTTAATGGAATAACAGACATGAAATAAATGTTTTTCTAAAGATAGGTCTTAATTACTAAACTTCAATTGCTATTAAAAACCATTATTTAGGCCTGGGGATATAGCTTAATAGTAAAACATTTGCCAAGCATGTTTAAGGATATGGGTTCAATATCTAGCACCACAAACAGCAACAACAAAACCCCCATCATTAATAAAAATAACAATAACAACAATAAAACCCCATCATTTATATTAGGAAAGAGCATTGGTTTTCAGGCTATGTTTTATTTTAGGTTGGCAAGGGAAAACTGAAGCTAGTATTTATGACTTCAGTTAATTTAGGAGTCTTCTTTTTTCCTTAATTGCAAAACATACACAAATAGGAGTAAAGGATACACATGTAGCTATTTCAGCTTTCATTTGGTGCAAAATTCAAACCTCAACTAATACAATTAAACGTGACCATCAGAAATGTACAATGTTTACTGCATTTGGGTAGATTCCTATGTCAGAAAAATAAAATTAGAAATAAATACATGCTATCCTCACTTAAAAAATTTTTTTAGTTGTAGATGGATACCAATATCTTTATTTTTATTTGTTTATTTTTTATGTGGTGCTGAGGATTGAACCCAGGGCCTCATGCGTGTGAGGCAAGCACTCTACCACTGAGATACAACCCCAGTCTCCTTTATTCACTTTTTAATCAATATAATCTATCAGTTAACCAATCACAGCCAACAGTTACTGAAAGTCAAGTGTAAAGGTGCTCTAGCAGATATAAGAGAAATATAACATGCTTTTAAGGAACACAGAATCTATCAAGAAAAGACAGACATACTTGAGACATTATGGTACAATCCCTGAGAATGCATAATACACCACAATTATATGTGAGACAGCATTTCAGAGAATGGCAAAATCACTACTAATGGGCACTGAAGAGTTGGGGTGCTAGGGTGGTTACAGTGTGTGGAAAAGTGAGATTTGAATTGGGTCTGAAAGGGTGGTAAGATTTGTCTGGGTGGGGGGAGGATGCTGCAGCTCAGGGAAGGGAAGGCACAGAGGTGACATTTTAAGTAGCTAAGTGGAGGAAGACTGATAAGAAAGTGTGCATGCTGAGAGTACTGAGGAGTTGAGGCTGTTCCAACAGATGCTGTGGTAGGCAACAGAAAATTATTGGGGTCTCCAGAGCAGAGATCATTGTGATCCAACTGGTATGTTGTAATGTTCTATTCCATGCCAAGCTATATTGGAGCCTGAAGCAAAAGGAATAATAATCCTCAATAATCCTGAGGCTGTCTTTATAAAAGATTTTGATGTTTTGTTCAGCATGACTTTTACAATAATTACAATTTTTAAAAATAGTACATTAAAATACTTCTTATCATGCCTGAAGCAAGTGCCTCACTTGCCTTCTCCTATTCCCAGTCTTGTTCTCTATTTTTGAAGTTCAGTGGTGAGGACATGGGTATTTATTGCATTATTATTAATTAGAGCTTACTCATTTTTTTTAGAGCTTACTCATATTATCAATATCCATAGGCAAGTAGACAGTATTTAATAAAAACAATCAAATAATTTAAATTTTAAGAAGATTAATTTAGAACTTTTGAGCCTGAGAAGCAAGAAAGGGAAAATAATCCTTTGTGCTCCTGAGTAAATCTCTAGGGCAGAACAGGTCCCCACTGTTGTAGGGTATGCAGTACGCACAGAGAGGGTTATCTTAACCATGTTAATGTAGGCAAACGATAACTGTGGCACCAGACACTATTGTCCATTTGGAGACTGGGCAACTTCCCTACTGTAGCCAGAGTGAATCTGCCACATTGGCCTGAGGCAAGCCCAATAAATGGGCCACTTGGGTAGGCTTGGCACACCTAAAAATCCATCCAGTCCTGCTCAAAAAGAGGCCACTCACTGGCCCACAGAGCTTACCACAGGGCCATAGTCCAAGAGGCAAGGAAAATTCACCAATTCTATCAATGTCTCAGGGCTTTGTGGGTATGTAGGAAGAGTCGTATTTGTAAAAAAAATCATTAATCATCTTAAAATATGAAATCTATTGTCCATTAGTATATAAGTGACTAATGCAAGATTATTTTTAGCTAAGGAAACCAATTAGATTGCAGCACAAATCTTAAAAGAGGCCAAGGGAAGAACTGAAAAGATGCAGGCAGCTCCTTCTGAGCAACACCAGGGGAGCTTCTTTGTCATTTGATGTGGACCTCCCAGTCACAGCCAATATTCAGTGAAAGCTTCTCCAGGTTCAGGGTGGACGTTTTGGCACAATACATAAAAGTCACAGGCTGATCTTTACCATCTACATAGCAAGACAAAAAAAAGAGGAAAATTTTGACATATACTTAGGAGGGAAAAATATATTCTTCAAATCTGACATATTTTCTGACTCTATCATAAAAACTTACTTAGAAGAATCTAATTTTTGTGTGTGCATATGTGTGGTGCTGGGGATAGTATCTAGGGCCTTGCAGGCAACCTTGCCAGGCAAGCTCTCTACCCTAGCTACATATCTCGCCTGAGAATCTAATTTAATAGCACTTAATTTTTTAAAGTTATAGGTAGATATAATACCTTTATTTAATTTATTTATATGTGGTGCTGAGGATCGAACCCAATGCCTTACATGTGCTAGGTGAGCACTCTACCACTGAGCCACAACCCCAGCCCTAATAGCACTTTTTTTTAAGAGAGAGAGAGAGAATTTTTTAAATATTTATTTTTCAGTTTTCAGTGGACACAACATCTTTATTTTATTTTTATGTGGTGCTGAGGATTGAACCCAGCACCCCGCACATGCCAGGCGAGTGTGTTACCCCTTGAGCCACATCTCCAGCCCCCTAATAGCACTTTTACTCACGAATTTCTATGATTTTTTTTAAACTATGAAAAACCTTCATTGTTTTGAATACAGCCCTGGTTGAAAAGACAGTTTGACAAAGTGATGTGCCCAAGAAATTCAGTAGGTAAGGAAGGATATAATTCCCATCCTATGCCCCTCCATAAACTCCATCAACATGGGCAGGATTCACCAAGGCTTCAGATATCCAGATTTTTTAAAATTTGTTTTTTAGTTGTAGATGGACATAATACCTTTATTTTATTTATTTTTATGTGGTGCTGTAGATCAAACCCAGTGCCTCACATTTGCTAGGCAAGCGCTCTACCACTGTGCTCCAGCTCCAGCCCCCAGATATCTACAGATTAAAAAACTACTAAGTCAAGCCCCAAACAATTTCCCTTAAAAAAAAATAAGGCAGGAAGCAAGAAGAAAGACCAGAATGGTCTTACTCACTATAGAGACTAGAATACTTGACCTCCACCAGTAAGTGCAGAGTCCATTTGAGCTAGACTCATGTTAGTTTAGAAACTAAGCATTTCCTCATGGCAGACAGTTTCATGTTTACAAAAACAAATGCTGAGGTAATAACGAACTGAGGTAAGAACGAACCAGATGAGTGGGTAGTCACAGAAGATGGCTTCTTCCTGAGGCCTAAGAACAAGATCTGCTCCACCACACATTTGCTGAGATAACGACCCCTCTCATCTGCACAACTGGAATAGATATAAATGGATTTAGGAGAAGAAGGATGGGGATTTGAATTAGTCACAGGTCAAAATCTCTTATGAGTTCCCTTCCATCTGTCCCTATGGAGTCATGATTCATTCAGGGTCATATTGACTATGATGAAGAGATGAAAAGATGACTCTATGCCAAGGACTAACAAACCACTGGCCAAATCAATCTCCCTTTAACACCATTTGAGAAAATCACAGAAGTACACAAAAATCACAAATGTTACTGGGATATTGTAACAAATTATAAGAAATCAGGCACTTAATGAGTTGGTGGAAGGAATTATAAAAGCCCAAATTGCACTTTTTTTAGTTTTTAGGTAGTGGGGAATGAAATGAACATTAAAAAAGAAACACTCATGGAAGAGTAACTGAAAAATGTCCCAATTAATTTCTTTAAATAATAACTGAAAACAGCAATGCATTTATTTGAGGATGCCTAAATATAGTATAAGTTATTAAAAAAAACAGTTTCTTTAGCTGCTATTACCTGTTGATCAAAACACTGGAACAGAATGAAAATTTTCTGTGCAAGAATTGGTTTTGGTGGAGATACTGAAATGAATGGCCATCGTCGAGATATAACTCCCCCACTGCAGAACCCTGTTAAGTGAATCAGGGAACATGTTTTATGTAATAGGAAAAGAATGTCAGCTCCCAAAGGGACATAATTTTGAAAATGTGAAAACTTATGTCAAACAAAAACTTAGATTTGCTACAGTTTGAATATGGAATGTCCCCAAAGTCCAATGTGTTGGTCCTCAGCCCATGGTGTTATTGAGAGGCACAGGAACATTTAAAAAGTGGGATATAGTGGTGGTCTTCAGGTCATTGGGATTGTGCCTTTTGAAGGAGACTGTGGGGACCCCTGGGTGGCTCTGCTCTGCCATGTATTCCCCATCATGATGTGCTACCTCAGGCCCAAAAGCAATGAGGCCAACTGAAATATTTTCCAAAAGTGAGCTAAAATAACCCTTTTATTTTTATAAGTTAATTATCTCAGGTATTTGTTTTAGCATAGAAAGTTAACTAGCAATATTTAAGCTGCACAAAGTAGTCATACAAATATCTAATATATTCAATACCCAATCACTCTCAAATAGATAATGAAACAATATGAATAGAGAAGTCACATAAGAGGTGCATGAAGAATTAAACCTTGTTGGAAAAAATTTAAACTATGAAGTATGGTCAGGGGCATCCCTGAAAACACTATCCCAGAATGTGACAACAAGGTCAAGAAGGTTCACAGAATGAAACTGATGTTAAAAAAAAATCAGAATATAATGGATGAGGATCAATTATCTCTAGATCTTGCATTTCGAGAAAGGTTTCTGGTGCCTACTCTTTTCGGCAGAAGGGCCCCTTTGCATATCATATAATGTCATAGCACTCCATAAGGCAGATTAAGATTATTGGCAATACTTGATGTGCAATGGATCTCTAGTATTTTGCATTTATTCTGGGATTTCACATGGGTCCCAAATCCCTAGTTTGGCCCACAAAGACATGCCTAAATGAAACAGAAAAGAAAGCTATAACTTAATTATTTTACAATGCTAATATAAATAAGGGTAAGTATTATTATAATACGAGTAAAAATTTATATTTGGCCCTATATTTTGGCACATGGCCAGGAGAGAAATCTGATACAGGTTTCATATGGCTTAAAGATCTTCTCAAAAGGACAAATCAGATCTCGATCCTACCAGGCTTTACTCAGGGAGATTTCAGTTGTTTGAGTTACCTGATGAGAAGTCATTTAGTGGGGTTGGGGTCCCTGAAATGGTCCATAATCACAGGTACCCTTCTGTGAGAGAATGAGTTTCAGAGCTAATACACAGCCTATGATCTAATGAGCTTTTAGCCCAGCAGTAATCACTGCTCAGCTAAAAAGAACCAACAGTCAACTGTTCAAGAAAGACATTTTCCTCTTTCCCCAAGTTCTTTTAAGACAATTCCAAGAAGGGCAGACTAGCTAGGCAATAATTCAGAAATTATTTAAAACTTTGATTTCTAGATAAACACTAGAAGTACCTATCTCCATAGGTGGGGCTCACCACTTTTACATGCTATCAGACTTTTTGAAAGACTATAAAGAGACACAGAACTAATAAAAAGTGTAACCTGTTTTCCCAAATACCTCAGTGCTGATGGCAACCTGGAGTCCAAATGAGGAATTAGTCATCCAGCCTGTGGATTTTCCTATAGTTGTCTTTATTGGTACCACACTTCCACCGCGTTGAAATACTGGTATCTACAGCAGAGCAACAATATCAGGAAAGGTATTTATATAAAGAAATTTCAAAGTAGAATTTAAAAATATTTCATTATATAAGATTCCACTTGTACAAGTACAGACTCTAGGGCAAGATAAATTTGTGGGCACAGAGGTAGTATATGTGGGGATCCTGGCATTAAAAGGAAAGAGCACAACAACAAAAAAATGGTTCACTTTCCAATTATTAGGGAAGCTGACTACCCTTCATTAATTTATCACATATACTTGTTTTTGCTGCTTTTTCTTTTTCTTTTCTTGTTTTCTTTGCAGATTGGGAACTGAATCCACGGTCCTGCACATGAAGGCAAGTGCTCTACCACTGAGCTTCATCCTTAGCCCTTTGTGGGACGGAGTCTTGCTAAGTTGTCCAGGCTGGCCTAGAACCTGTGATTCAGCCTCCTATGTAGCTAGGATTACAGGTGTGCACTAACATGTCCAGCTACTGTTTTTTCTTTTAAATGATGAATTTTATTTTGCACACTCTATAACTGGCCTTTCCTATGTTGTAGTTTAACATTCTCATAAATTATTATAAACATGTTTACTTCTAGAGCCTTGCTAAAGACTTAATTTTTCTAAGTGTATGTATATGTATATGTATATGTATATGTGTATGTATATGTATATGTGTATGTATATGTATATGTATATGTATATGTATATGTATATGTAAAGTATTTCTTGGTTTGGGGAGATGACTTTTGTTCTTTATCACTGCACCAGAATACTTTTTGCTCTCTGTTTCTCTGGATCGCCAGAATGACTGACTCAATTCTGAGGGTAGATTTGTGAAACTGCTTCTGTTATAGCTGGGCATGGTGGTGCATACCTGTAATCCCAGAGGCCCAGGAGGCTGAGGCAGGAGGATTACAAGCCCGAGGCCAGCCTCAGCATCTGAGCAAGGCCCTCACCAATTTAGGGAGACCCTATTCAAAAAAATAAAAAGGGCTGAGCATGTGGCTCAGTGATAAGGTACCTCTGGGTTCAATCCCCAGTACCCCCCTCCAAAAAAAAAAGAAAAAAAAAAAAAAAACCTCAACCACCACCTAAAAAGCAAACACCCCGCCCTCAACTGCTTTTCTTATACATATCATCAAGGGTAATTTAAGTGATTCTAACAACATCATGTGGGCATGGCCCTCAGCTCTCAATCTTCTGGAATGCCACTTGGCAGGGAAAGCCTGGTAAGAATCACATGAGGACTTGTACTTTGCTGTGGTAAAGTGTTAGCAAGGAGAAGAGTAGAAGAACATATATGAAGTTGATAGTGAGGATGAAGTAGTTAAAATGTCCCCCATACCTAATTCCCAGTAGGCAACAAGAAGTAAAGAACATCTTATTCCTCCCCCCACATCTCCCTCTCTAATTGGCCAATCTCTCTGTTCTGTTTTTCTTCATTTTTTTTGGCTTGTTTGTTTGTTTTTAAGAGCACAGTGTTAAGTTAAAGTGGAATGGGCTCTAGATGAGGAATCAGCAGACTTGGGAGCTTGTCTCATTTCTCCCAAGATTTCTCCTACAATCCAGCTGTCATCCTGGACAGATAAGTTACCCGTAAGTGTAAGGTATTTAAGTAGATGATTATTAAGGTTTTTATCTAGATCTGAAAGTTAATATCCAAAATAACTTTCTTTGTTTTTAATACCCTTATTTTATTTATTTATTTTTATATGGTGCTGAGGATCAAACCCAGTGCCTCACATGTACAAGTCAAGTATTCCGTCACTAAGCCACCACCCAGCCCCTGAAATTATATTCTTTATAAAAAATCACTGCTGATAATTTAAAAAAAATCACATCACTGCCTATTTATCAATCTTCACCCTACTCAGGGACTATGGTAGTGCTTATGATTTAGCTACAGGAAGGAACTTCCCTTTGGAAACTCAAAACAGCTTGGATAGGCAGGCCCCTTTGATGCTAACATCATACTGATATTACTCCCTTGGGCTGAGAGGCCCAGGATCATGCCTGAAAATTCATGTTTTTAACTTAGTCTTGTAGAAGGACATTCTATAT
The DNA here is from genome assembly GCF_048772815.1 of Callospermophilus lateralis. NCBI lineage: Eukaryota > Metazoa > Chordata > Mammalia > Rodentia > Sciuridae > Callospermophilus > Callospermophilus lateralis. Next base: position 88,943,369 of record NC_135307.1, on the reverse strand, counting down.
GAAATGCGTTATAATCACTGCATTTTCTGTTTTTAGTATTACTTTTCTTAGACACACAAATGTAAACATATGGGTAAGAGTTGGTTTTATCCCCGATATTTCATACCATGAAATCTGAGTACATATATTTTAAGACATTTTTCTTCACATTTTAACAGCATTATTGATATAATCATATATATTTCACATTTAGAGTATATAGTTAAACAGGCTTCAGGATATTGGTCTTGCAACCCTCACCACTATTGATTTTAGAATATTCTGATACCCAAAAAAGAAATCTGTACCAAGTAGCAGTCACTCTTCATCATACCCCAATTCCTTGCCCTGCCCCAGCCCTAAGCAACTACTTACTAATCTACTTTCCATTTCTATATGTATATGTTATTATGCAGAACACTAACATTCTTGGTTTTATGATACAGGCACACAATATAGACTGAAGGTCAGTATCCCCCTAAAATTCATTTGTTGAAGTCCAGTCCCCAAGGTGATTATATTTGGAGATAGGACCTCTTTGGAGATGATTATGTAAAATGAGATCACAGTGGTGAGGCCCTGATATGATAGGAACAGTGTCTTTATAAGAAGAGACAGGAAGGGATTAGGGCTGGGGCTCAGTGGTAGAGTACTTGCCTAGCACATGTGAAGCACTGGCTTGGATCCTCAGTACCACACAAAAATAAAGGTATTGGGTCCATTTATAACTAGAAATATACTTTTAAAAAAAGGAGAGACAGAAAGAAGTGCCTCATTAGGAACTGCATCAACTGGCATTCTCATCTGATCTGGAAATAGAAATTTCACAATTGTGAGGAAATTAATTTCTGCTGTTTAAGCCACCAAGTTGGTGGTATTTTGTCACAGCAATCAGAGCAGACAAATACAACACAGGTAGAAATAATAGTCTGAAAATAACTTACAGTATCCAAGGCAACTGGAATTTTCACGGTACATCCTCCTTTCCAATGAGCAAATGTCTTAGAGTGATACCAGATCTAAAACAGACCCCAGTGAGAAAGAGTTTATGAGCAATTCTGCTCACAACTTACTCATTACAATATTCACTTAACTGCATTTCAAATAACCAGAAACTAAAATAAATGGAGATAAGTGGGGGTTTTTTGTTTGTTTTTGTTTCATTGTGGTATGGGGAAGTATTTTTTTTAATTATTTATTTATTTGGGAGGGTACTGGGGATTGAACCCAGAAGCGCTTTACCACTGAGCTACATCTCCAGCACTTTTTTTTTTTTTTTTTAAATCTTGGGTAGAAGTTAGGAAGAATATATGTTTTTAAGAAGATCTGAAAGAGTGGGACTTGATGGCTCATGGTTATGATCATAGCTATTCAGGCAGCTGAGGCAGAACAAGTTCAAGTTTGAGGCCAAGCCGAGCTACTCAGTATAACTCTGACTCAAAATAAAATAAAAAGGACTGAGGATATAGCTCAGAGGCAGATGCTTGCCAAGCACGTCCATGGACCTGGAATTGATCTCTAACATGAAAGGGAGGGAGGGAGGGAGGAGGGAAGGAAGGAAGGAAGGAAGGAAGGAGCAAATCTCAAGGGACTATGACTAATTAATTTAATAAAGGTCATTTGTGTTGAGAGCCACAGCCGAAGGGGCCCCAGCAAACTTCCAGCTGCCAGCAAACTTCCAGCTGCCAGCTGATGATTGGCTCACAGCGGCCCCAGCAACTTCTAGCTGCCAACTGATTGGCTCCTCTGTGGTGATGCTCATTGGGCTGTTTCCCCGCCCTTTCAGACCATGGAGCTGCTCATTGGGGGACTTTTTTTGGCTCCGCCCAGGCGACCCAGCCAATCGGCCTCAAGAGCAGGAGGAGTGGGGGAGGTTGAGAGGCTTGTGGGAAGCCGGTGGTGGCAGTTGGGCTCTGAAGGTTTTTTCCTGAGGAAGGAAGGAGCAAATCTCAAGGGACTATGACTAATTAATTTAATAAAGGTCATTTGTTTGCCCATCTGTACATTCAAAAGTATTACACCTGTAACCCCAGCAGCTCAGGAGGCTGAGACAGGAGGATCATAGTTCAAAGCCAGCCTCAGCAACAGCGAGGTATTAAGTAACTCAGTGAGACCCTGTCTCCAAGTAAAATTCAAATAGGGCTGGGGATGAGGCTCAGTGGTTGAGTTTCCCTGAGTTCAATCTCTGGTGCCAAAAGAAAAAAGTTATTTGCTAAACAACATAACCACTATGCCAGGTGCTCGACATACATGATAATTAAGATGTCTAATGAGTGAAAAGGCAGTCCTTGACCTCCTGGGTTTAATAGCCCACTTGGCTTATAAAAACTTAGTGCTTCTAGCAGTAAATAAGATGACAAAATAGAAAAAAATAACCAAAATAAAGAAAAGCACGTTGCAGGTAAAGAGATTGCAAATGAGGCAGCAGAAAAGGAAAATACCAGAGAAAGAATAGATCTGGGACAAAAACAAATTGAAACATGGATTACTAATATGGTATCACTTTTTTACATAGTATAATTCAGAGCTAAGGTTCTAATTCTTATGTAAGATCTCTATCATGAGGGAGTCAGTTGCTGAAGTATCAAAAAGAGCCTATAAAGTAATTTGATGGAATAAGCCCTTAAGATATCATTAGAGGAAGTAACCACCGCCACTCTCCGAAAGATTGCAACAAGAAAACAGGTGTGTGCCCGCCCCGTGGCTACAGATGGCAGGGCGCCACCGAGAAGCGGCCAGCAAGCAGAGAGAAACGTGGCTGCAGATCTGTGGAATCCTGCCGGCTGAGCCCGCACTGAGCCCCGGGCTGAGTTCGAGATTTCAGACGGGGAAGGAAGAGGTACAGTTCTATCCCCCACAACGGAAACTCCACCAAGGAAACCAGCGGCCACCATCTTGGAGAGCTGAAGTAACCACCGCCACTCTCTGACAGATTGCAACAATAAAACAGGTGCGTGTTACTGAGCTCATCTCCCATACAGTGGGGAATTCGAATAAAATCTCTCCTAGGCTTTCCAGGGGAGGGATTATCAGAGCGAGCCTGCATAAAGACTCCGGGAAAACTAGAGACACCTGACCTTCAACTCCCCCTCCCATCAGTGGCGAAAACAAAACTTGTCTTGCCAGCGCTGGGAGAGGGGCAAGCAGGAAAAAAATCAAAACAATAGAGTGCTGGGGTTCCCAATAGCCACCCTCCACACCCAACAAACAGCAGGCCCAGAGTACAGTTTGAACTGCCAAGAGGCATCACTCAGGGGAAATCTGGTCTAGCGGGAGAAACCAGGACTAACAGGAGAAACCAGGGGACTAGAGGCCAGGCCCACCCGACCGGGTGGAGGGAGACCGCACAACCGCCGCCGACAGTCCACCCGCGGCTCTCGTGACTGGGCGGCTGGAGGCCGCCCGCCCGCTGGCGACCGACCGTGCGACTGGGCGGCTAGAGATCGCCCTGCCCGCCGGTGACCAGGAGCTAAAACCAACCAGAGACAGTCCAGTCCCATCCCCCGATTCAGAAACCCCGGCAAGGAGCGTGGGGCCCGCCATAGCAGAGAGGTGACATCACTGGAGCTCGGCCGTTGGAATTCCTTCCCAGTGGAATCCACTTTAGCAGGCATAGTCTACCAACACAAAGGAGAGACAACAGAGATATACAAAACCAAAACAAATCTATAGAAGAGAGCAGAAACACAGCAATCAAATAGAGCTGGAAAGTAACGTGAACATTATGAAAAAAACAAGGGAAAAAAGGAGTACAAACAATGCAGGACAACTTAAATCTACAGGAGGACCTAGAAGCATCAGAAACATGGATAGGAAAAGAACTCAAGGCATACCTAACTCAGATGGAAAGGAATATTAGAGAAGACATGAGACAGCAAGTCCAAGCAATAAAAGTATATTTTGAAAATGAATTAAACAAACAAATTCAAATGGCAAAGAACGAGCTTTACCAGGAGATAGAGATCTTAAAAAAAATCAAACAGTAATCCTAGAAATGCAGGAAATTATAAACCAAATTAAAAACTCAAACGAGAATATTACAAATAGACTAGATCAAGTAGAAGTCAGAACATCAGATAATGAAGACAAAGTTTATCAACTTGAAAAGAATATAATCAACACAGAAAAGATGCTTAAATCCCACGAGCAATCTATTCAAGAGATATGGGATGTCATAAAAAAAACAAATTTGAGAGTCATCGGGATAGAAGAAGGCATAGAGAATCAAACCAAAGGAATGGACAACCTATTAAATGAAATAATTCTAGAAAACTTCCCAGAGATGAAAGATGGAATGGATTGCCAAATCCTGGAAGCCTACAGGACCCCAAACATTCAAAAACTGTAATAGACCAACTCCAAGACATATAATTATGAAGACAGCCAACATACAGAACAAGGAGAGAATATTAAAAGCTATGAGAGAAAGGAGGCAGATTACATTCAGGGGTAAACCAATTAGGTTAACGACTGATTTTTTCATCACAGACTTTGAAAGCGAGAAGATCCTGGAACAATGTATTTCAAACGCTGAAACATAATGGATTCCAACCAAGAATACTGTATCCAGCAAAATTAAGTTTCAGATTTGACAATGAAATTAAAATTTTCCACAATAAACAAAAGCTAAAAGAATTCGCAGCCAGAAAACCAGCACTGCAAAGCATTTTGAGCAAAATACTACAAGAAGACGAATTGAAAAATAGTGCCCAAAACCAACAGCGGGAGGTATCTCAGTAAATGGGGAGGAAAATAACCAAAAAGTAAAAACTAGCCAAACTAAATAAATAAATAAAGAAACATGACTGGAAGTACAAATCATATTTCAATTGTAACCTTAAATGTTAATGGCCTAAACTCACCAATCAAGAGACATAGGCTAGTAAACTGGATCAAAAAAACAAATCCAACAATATGCTGCCTTCAGGAGACTCATATGATAGGAAAAGACATACACAGGCTGAAGATAAAAGGTTGGGAAAAATCATACCACTCACATGGCCCTCGGAAGCAAGCAGGAGTGGCCATACTCATATTGAATAAAATCAACTTCAAACCTAAGTTAATAAAAAGGGATAAAGAAGGACACTATATACTGTTAAAAGGAACCATCCACCAACAAGACATAACAATTATCAATTTGTATACACCAAACAATGGTGCTGCAACTTTCATAAAACAAACTCTCCTCAAGTTCAAAAGTCAAATAGACTACAACACAATAATTATGGGTGACTTCAACATACCGCTCTCGCCATTAGACAAAAGCTGAATAAAGAAACTATAGAACTCAATAGTACAATCAATAACCTAGACTTAACCGACATATATAGAATATATCAGCCATCATCAAGTGGATACATGTTCTTCTCAGCAGCACATGGATCCTACTCAAAGATAGACCATATATTATGCCATAGGGCAACTCTTAGTAAATATAAAGGCGTGGAGATAATACCATGCACCATATCTGATCATAATGGAATGAAACAGGAAATCAATGATAAAAGAAGGAAGGAAAAATCCTACATCACATGGAAAATGAACAATATGTTACTGAATGATCAATGGGTTACAGAAGACATAAAGGAGGAGATAAAAAAATTCTTAGAGACAAATGACAATACAGACACAACATACTGGAATCTATGGGACACAATGAAAGCAGTTTTAAGAGGGAAATTCATTTCTTGGAGTTCTTTCCTCAAAAAAAGAAAAAACCAACAAATAAATGAACTCACACTACACCTCAAAAACCTAGAAAAGGAAGAGCAAAACAACAGCAAATGTAGTAGAAGACAAGAAATAATTAAAATTAGAGCAGAAATCAACAAAATTGAAACAAAAAAACATTGAAAAAATTGAAAAAACTAAAAGTTGGTTCTTTGAAAAAATAAATAAGATTGACAGGCCCTTAGCCATGCTAACGAAGAGAAGAACAGAGAGAACTCAAATTACTAACATACGGGATGAAAAAAGGCAATATCATAACAGACACTACAGAAATACAGAAGATAATTAGAAAGTATTTTGAAACCCTATATTCCAATAAAATAGAAGATAGTGAAGATATCGATAAATTTCTTAAGTCATACGATCTGCCCAGATTGAGTCAGGAAGACACACACAATTTAAACAGACCAATAACAAAGGAAGAAATAGAAGAAGCCATCAAAAAACTACCAACCAAAAAAAGCCCTGGACCGGATGGATATACAGCGGAGTTCTACAAAACCTTCAAAGAAGAATTAATACCAATACTTTTCAAGCTATTTCAAGAAATAGAAAAAGAAGGAGTTCTTCCAAATTCATTCTATGAGGCCAACATCACCCTGATCCCAAAACCAGACAAAGACACTTCAAAGAAAGAAAACTCAGACCAATATCTCTAATGAACTTGGATGCAAAAATTCTAAATAAAATCCTGGCGAATCGAATACAAAAGCATATCAAAAAAACTGTGCATCATGATCAAGTAGGATTCATCCCTCGGATGCAAGGCTGGTTCAATATACAGAAATCAATAAATGTAATCCACCACATCAATAGACTTAAAGACAAGAACCATATGATCATCTTGATAGATGCAGAAAAAGCATTCGACAAAGTACAGCATCCCTTTATGTTCAAAACACTAGAAAAACTAGGGATAACAGGAACTTACCTCAACATGGTAAAAGCTATATATGCTAAACCTCAGGCTAGCATCATCCTAAATGGAGAAAAACTGAAGGCATTCCCTCTAAAATCTGGAACAAGACAGGGATGCCCTCTATCACCACTTCTATTCAATTTAGTTCTTGAAATACTAGCCAGAGCTGTATTAGCTGTCTAATTAGACAGACAAAAGAAATTAAAGGCATAAAAATAGGAAAAGAAGAACTTAAATTATTGCTATTTGTGGATGACATGATAATATATTTAACAGACCCAAAAGGGTCTACAAAGAAACTGCTAGAGTTAATAAATGAATTCAGCAAAGTGGCAGGATATAAAATCAACACGCATAAATCAAAGGCATTCCTGTATATCAGCAACAAAACTTCTGAAATGGAAATGAGGAAAACCACTCCATTCACAATATCCTCAAAGAAAATAAGATACTTGGGAATCAACCTAACAAAATAGGTGAAAGATTTATACAATGAAAACTACAGAACCCTAAAGAGAGAGAGAGAAGAAGATCTTAGAAGATGGAAAAATGTACCCTGTTCATGGATAGGCAGAACTAACATCATCAAAATGGCAATATTACCCAAAGTTCTCTACAGGTTTAATGTGATGCCAATCAAAATCCCAAAGGCATTTCTTGTAGAAATAGATAAAGCAATCATGAAATTTATATGGAAAAATAAAAGACCCAGAATAGCAAAAGCAATTCTAAGCAGGAAGTGTGAATCTGGAGGTATAGCGATACCAGAGTTCAAACTGTACTACAAAGCAATAGTTAAAAAACAGCGTGGTACTGGTACCAAAACAGACGGGTGGACCAATGGTACAGAATAGAGGACACAGAAACCAATCCACAAAAGTACAACTTTCTTATATTTGATAAAGGAGCTAAAAGCATGCAACGGAGGAAGGATAGCATCTTCAACAAATGGTGCTGGGAACATTGGAAATCCATTTGCAACAAAATGAAACTGAATCCCTTTCTCTCTCCATGCACAAAAGTTAACTCGAAATGGATCAAGGAGCTAGATATCAAATCAGAGACACTGCGTCTGATAGAAGAAAAAGTTGGCTATGATCTACATACTGTGGGGTCAGGCTCCAAATTCCTTAGTAGGATGCCCATAGCCCAAGAGTTAATAACAAGAATAAACAAATGGGACTTACTTAAACTAAAAAGTTTTTTCTCAGCAAGAGAAACAATAAGAGAGGTAAATAGAGAGCCTACATCCTGGGAACAAATTTTTACCCCTCACACTTCAGATAGAGCCCTAATATCCAGAATATACAAAGAACTCAAAAAATTAAACAATAAGATAACAAATAACCCAATCTACAAATGGGCCAAGGACCTGAACAGACACTTCACAGAGGAGGACATACAATCAATCAATAAGTACATGAAAAAATGCTCACCATCTCTAGCAGTCAGAGAAATGCAAATCAAAACCACCCTAAGATACCATCTCACTCCAGTAAGATTGGCAGCCATTATGAAGTCAAACAACAATAAGTGTTGACGAGGATGTGGGGAAAAGGGTACACTTGTACACTGCTGGTGGGACTGCAAATTGGTGAGGCCAATTTGGAAAGCAGTATGGAGATTCCTGGGAAAGCTAGGAATGGATCCATCATTTGACCCAGCTATTGCCCTTCTTAGACTATTCCCTGAGGATCTTAAAAGAGCGTACTATAGGGATACTGCCACATCAATGATCATATCGGCACAATTCACAATAGCTAGACTGTGGAACCAACCTAGATGCCCTTCAATAGATGAATGGATAAAAAAAATGTGGCATCTATACACAATGGAGTATTACGCAGCACTAAAAAATGACAAAATCATAGAATTTGCAGGGAAATGGATGGCATTAGAACAGATTATGCTAAGTGAAGCTAGCCAATCCTTAAAAAACAAATGCCAAATGTCTTCTTTGATATAAAGAGAGAAACTAAGAACAGAACAGGGAGGAAGAGCATGAGGAAAAGATTAACATTAAACAAAGACGAGTGGGGGGACAGAAAGGGAGAGAGAAGGGAAAGCATATGGAAATGGTAGGAGACCCTCAATGTTACACAAAATTACATATAAGAGGTTGTGAGGGGAAAGGTGGGGAAACAAGGGAGAGAATTGAACAACAGCAGATGAGGTAGAGAGGGAAGATGGGAGGGGAGGGGTGGGGGGATAGTAGGGGATAGGAAAGGTAGCAGAATACAACAGTCACTAATATGCCATTATGTAAAAATGTGAGTGTGTAACCGATGTGATTCTGCAATTTATATTTGGGGTAAAAATGGGAGTTCATAATCCAATTGAGTCAAATGTATGTAAGATGATATATCATGAGCTTTGTAATGTTTTGAACAACCAATAAAAAAAATAGTTAATACAGAAAAAAAATAAAAATAAGATATCATTAGAAGGAGCATGAAAACAAAAACTTTATTTTCTCTCTTTTAGCCAGTATACTTTCTGGCAGCCAGTGTTGCAAGTTCACCTTGTGGGATTACCACATCCTTTATATAGCACAGTTGTTGAGTCTGTTACCATCCTGTTGTGAAGGTGACAAATCATTGCTAATGATTTGACCATCATTAGCAATAGTGAACGCTTTTATTTTGGGGGGTTGGGGGGATTACTGGGGACTAAATCCAGGGATGCTTAACCACAGAGTCACATCCCCAGTCCCTTTTATTTTTTTTAAATTTTGAGAATTTTGAGACACGGTCTTAATAAGTTGCTTAGGATCTCACTAAGCTGCTGAGGCTGGCTTTGAACTTGCAATCCTCCTACCTCAGCTCCTGAGCTGCTGAAATTATAGGCATGTGCCACTGTGCCCAGCTGCCACAGTGAACTCTTAATTCAACAGGGTCAAACCTACTGCAGTCATGATATATTATTCTTGATTGGATTCAATTTATTAATATTTTGTCAAGGATTTTTGAGTCTGTGTTTGTAAGAACATTAGCTTGTTTTCTTTATGTTTCTTTTATATGTCATTCTCTGGCTTTCTCTCTTTCCTCTCTAGCTAATCCCAGTAGCTTCAGATAAAGAATTGGTGGGGATAAAAGGTAAACTGATTCAAACAAGGTTTGAGCATTGTCTTGTCTACCACCATAACTGATTAAAATGAGAGATACAAGGTTTGTGCTTTGGTGCCATATCCAAAGATCTCCAATTTAGGAAGGGTATAATAGTATAAAATTCCACAAAGGACCAAACCCAGAACTCAGTCCCAGGTTCCTAAGGAAGTTCTTGCTGAGTGCCAACTATATACCAGGTATTCACTTAGTTGCTGGAGATGCAATAGTGAACCTAACAGATGAAAACCACTGCCTTCAAGGAGCTCACATTCCAACAGGAGAGGTACATAATAAGAAAATAAGTAAATATACAGAATGTTAGATGGTGGCAAGTCCTGTGAAGAAAGAGAAAGGCTGGAGAGGCCTAGGGAGCACCAGGAGCAATGAGAGAAGTCTATAAACTTACACAGGTGGTCAGAGACAGCTTTGCTGATGAGATATTTGAGCCCAGACTTGGAGGAGAGGAGATGGGCCCCATATAAATATGGGTAAGAGTGACAGTGTGAACTTCAGACAGCCTGCTCATTTAATGTGAAGTGTACTGGCCAGCCAGTCAAGATAAAGAAGCAGGTCTGGCAAGAATTTTTCTGGCTTTTTTACCCAGCATTTGTGAAGATGTTGCAAGAGAAACAATCACAGAACATTCTGATAAAAAATGAAGGAATATAGTTCAAAGTCACAACAATGTGTTTGCAATGATGAATCATTAGTAAAAATTCTTGGCTAAGTTAGAAAGGGAGCCAGTTTCTCTTAATAGGTGCCTACTGCTTTGTTAGAATAAACTTGAAAAATTCTCATCAGACATGCTCAGCAGGACCATTTATTTAGCTGTTGCTGTATTTAATGTTTTCCTCAGGTTTTTACTTGGCAAGGGAATCTTTGTAAAGATCCCTCAACTTCAGATCTTCAAATTACTGGAGAAACCAAGAGGAAAGACTACAGTTCATAAACATTCTGGAGAAAAACCTGGTTAGTCATATCAATAATAAAAAGTGTAGGTAGCTGAATGGTGGCCACTGAAAAAGAGTCTCTTGACATGGTAGTCTCAGTCCAGTCCAGCACCCTGCATGGCTCTTTCCTCTGTGTGCTGAAGCCTGGGGTGAAGCTCTAATTCCTGAGGACTCTCCCTAGTCTGTCTTCTTTCTGCTCTTCATTCCACACCCTCTTTCCCTAGTCTGGGGCACCAAGTCTCTGTGGTCTCTGCTCTGCAGAAAAAGGGTTGTCCCTGCCTCACCTTTGTGCTCTGCCTAAGTTCACTGCCCTGGGCTCTGGTAGGCCGGGACAGTTCATATAGTAATAATAACAAATGACAATAACTAATAAGATAGCTAAGGAAGGTAGAGATGATAGAGGGAAGTCATTGTTGATCTTGGTCAATTTGGTGAGTACTGGAGACAATTTTTAGTACCAAAATTTAGGATTCAAAGGGAGCCAGAATCAAAGAGCAAAGTTTCTTTTCTTTTTTTTTTCTTTTTTGGTACTGGGGATTGAACTCAGGGGTACTCGACCACTGAGCCATAGTCCAAGTTCTATTTTGTATTTTATTTAGAGACAGGGTTTCACTGAGTTGCTAGCACCTCGCCATTGCTGAGGCTCGCTTTGAACTTGCAATCCTCCTGTCTCAGCCTCCCGAGCCACTGGGATTACAGGTGTGCACCACCATGCCTGGCATAAAGAGCAAAGTTTCTTTATACTTAAGTTTCCCACCAGAGTCTGATACCTCATAGTAGACAAAAGATTTTTTTCTTACCCTACCCTCAGTGTGTTTAAGAACTCACTTAAGCAAGTCATTGTGAAGATGAATTCTGATCCTTCTTGGGGCCATCACCTATTCATTTTTCTATCACCTGGCCTCCATTAATTTCTTAGCCTAAGTGGACAGTGTCATGATTTTTAAAAATCATCAGTTATGGCTGGGGTTGTGGCTCAGTGGTAGTGTGTTTGCCTAGCATGTGTGAGGCACTGGGTTCGATTCTCAGCACCACATAAAAATAAAGACAATAAAGTCCATCAACAACTTTAAAAAAATCATCAGTTATTACAGTCATTTGGTGTATGTTCACCAAAGCTTTATGGAGAAATTTAGTTGCTTAAAGAAACAAAGGGATGAGAGAGATGAGACTTGAGATATGTGACTAATTGTTATTAGTCTTACCTCATTTGATCTTGGCAGAAATACATCAACCATGGTGGTTTTTGGTTCTGTGACTGGATGAACCAATAAAGCACTTCCTTAAGAATGGAGAAGAAATAAAATTTAGTGTCATTACGAGAATTCTTTTCCTTTAATTGAACAGTATTGTGGTTTTTATTTTGTTTTGTTTTGGTATGGGGCTTGAAAACAGGGGTTCTTCACCATTGACCTACATCTCCAGCCCTTTTCATTTTTTTTTCTTTTGAGACAGGTCTTGCTAAATTGCTTAGGGCTTGGCTAAATTTCTGAAGCTGGCCTACAACTTGCAAATCTCCTGTCTCAGCCTCCTGAGTAGCTGGGATTACAGGTTATGGGCCACAATGCCTGGCAAAAAACTACTAGACTGTAAACTTCTGTAAGGCAGAGACTGTGGTGAGTTAAACCAATGATTCATCAGAGAGATGCATTGTTAGAAAGAGGACAGGGGCTCAAATAGGTGACTGTTATTACCTATCATTAATCCATATATGGAATATCAGGATTATAAGAAGGAACCCTGACACAATTTACTACAGTATCATTTTGTGCTTAACTTCTGGTGCACCAATAATCTGAAAGCACCACTGCATCTCTCCATGGCTTTACTGTTTTTTTTTTTTTTTTTTTTAGTTTTTGGCGGACACAACATCTTTGTATGTGGTGCTGAGGATCGAACCCGGGCCGCACGCATGCCAGGCGAGCGCGCTACCGCTTGAGCCACATCCCCAGCCCCGGCTTTACTGTTTTCTTTGAGTGATGTTAATGATATTGAGTCCACAACTGTTATCCAGAATTGTGTCACTGTGGCTACTCAGGTTCTTTTGCTTGGGCAGTTATCACTGGGAAGGCTGTAGATGGCAAGTATTATTAAATTTTCTTTGATCTTGCTACCATGCAGGTAAAAATTCATCATTTGTAAATTCTTTTATTCAATAAATACTGATTGCCAGGCATGTTGATAGGCTCTGGGGATAGAGCAGCAGATAAAACAAGCATGATCCCTGCTTTCATGGAGCTTATAGTAAATGAAGACAGATATTAAAAAGTAATTGAAAGATAGAGTTAAGACAAATACCAAAAAAAGCAAAAGTACAAAGCAGAAGTTTTTTTTTTTTTTAATTAATGCAACAGATTGACTTTGATGGAGAAGAACAGTCTAAGGTATAAGAAGGCAAGGAGTGGTCAGGGAGGTTTCTTCAAGGCAGTGATTATTGAGACCTAATGTGTAAGGGATTGAACCTAGGAATTTGAACATGTCATCTGAGTGCTCTGCCACTGAGCTACATTCCCAGACCAAGGACTCTATTTTTTTTTAATATATTTTTTTTTAGTTGTTAATGGACCTTTATTTTGTTTATATGTGGTGCTGAGAATTGAACCCAGTACCTTGCACATGCCAGGTAAGCCCTCTACCACTGAGCCCCAGCCCCAGCCCAATGACTCTATTATTTGACACTGGAGGTTTCTATTGTTTGGCATGTGGTTACCTTTTGGGCAACTCAATGTTTAGACTGGCTTTTTGAGCTTTGTCTCTAAGATAATACACTTCCATGTTCTAGAATTGATGGTTAATCCTTGTTAAAGAGGCCTATTACTCTATATGAAATAAACTCTTCTGGTTCTTTACTATATCTATATGATTTATTTTTTGCCTACCTCCTTCCCTGTAGTGGTCTCAATAGGCTTAGAAGAGTGAACACAAAACAAAAGTTTAAACTATACCTACAAATAGAATGGATTTATTTGATGTTGGTAAGAATAATACTGTGAGTGCTATAATTACAACAGAATAGATCTGCAATCCCACTAATGCATTAAAAATCTTGATGAAGGAATTTATTTTAATTTTTTTAGTTTCATTGGGATTAGGATTTTAAAAAGTGCTCTCATAGTAGAAAATTTAATAGAAACATAATTATAGTGTTTGTAATTAATAAATGCTCACCCAGCATGTATTCATCTTCCACACCAAAAGTCTCTAATTCATCTGGGAATTCTATCCACAGAGGCCTGGGAAAGTGAAAAGAACGTTCGTTACATTTTAATGTAATTATATGTTTTTTAAGATTTTTATATTTTTAGTTTAAAAACTGTTCAAAGGAAACTGGAAAGCACTAAAGAGTCAAGATTCTTTTTCATACAACTCAAGTTTTTATGAGCAATTGCTGTGATTACTTTGCCTTTTTATTATGTAAAAATGTTCTAAAGAAATATTGAGAATTCTAGTACCTGCCACTTTTCCTTCTGATTGTTGAGCACTAAACACTACTCTAATGGGCAGAGTCAGAGCTTTATTCAAGTCCAAATGCCTAACATCTTTGGATATGATTTTACAATGATGATAATTCTGTGCTTTTTTAAAAAAACATTTTTTTAGTTGCAGATGGGCACAATACCTTTGTTTATTTATTTTATTTGGTGCTGACGATGGAACTCAGTGCCTCACACATGCAAGACAAGTGCTTTACCACTGAGCCACAACCCAGCCCCTCTGTGCTGTTTTATTTTTGTGTTTGCTGCTTTCATTCATCACTTAATTACTATATCTTTGAGAAGAACTGATGTTTCTTGTTTTCAAGCTGGCATTATTTTTTTGGGTGTGGGGTTAAGAAATTTTGAGTATTCTTTTTTGCTTGTTATTGTTTTGTTTAACTAGGATGTATTTGGGTTCATAAACAATAAAACTGTCAGTATATATTTACCTGGATATCAACTTAATGTTTCTAGTCATTTTTCAATTACATGAGGAAAGAATATCTTCTAATAAGCAAAATTTATTTTTAGTTTATTCACCAGCCTTTGTAATAACATATTTCTTTCCTATAGAACAAAACAACAGTATACCTGGGTGATGTCTAGAACCTAAAAGGGAAACTTCTAACAAATATAGATTTTTGAAACCTACCCAAAGAGATTCCTAGAAAGTTTTGGAGGTATAGCTTTTAAAATCTATAGTGGAAAGCTCCCCAGGTGATACTGATTTCATCTAAATTTAGGAACTTCTGATCCTGAAGTCTTGGTGAATTGTGTATGCTGGTATGTATCATTCCCTAATCTAGAAAGTTTTTTTTTTATATTTTGCCTTCAAAATAGAGTTAAAATTTATAAACAAATGCTCACCTCAAACTTGGAACAGTTTAGTCCTAAGAGTAAGATAAAGGAAAGCCTAAGGCTGGCAGGTAAGTTATTCTTTCTGAAAAGATGCTACTGTCAAATAATGGATTCTTTCAGTCACTTCTTTATTCTTTGAGATATCTCTATTTTTGCCTCTCACCTAGCATGTACATTTAATCACAGTAGTAGGGGGTCTAGTTTTTTTTAATCTGTCTTCGACAGCCAGAATCACGTGCATAATTGGTAGTCATGAAGCTCACTGGAACTTTATTAAACTTGAGGCTTTTCTTCACTTTTTCTTTTAAAATCACTGTACGATTAGTCCAGTCCCTAATCACTGTGAGAGAATTAGGCTGCTGCAATCCCTGAATGGATGATGCATTTTTACCTCATGACTGGTTCAGAAGCCACATGTGCATGGTAGAACAGAGAATACAAATAGGGTAGGAGGGTGTAGCGTTCTCTGATGGCTTCTCGGATAAGTTTGGTGTATTCCTCCCCAAAAAGCCAGGGTTCCCGCCGCTTGGTGTTCATGTTAGCATGGCCACGGAAGAAGGGTTGG
Source organism: Callospermophilus lateralis (assembly GCF_048772815.1). Taxonomy (NCBI): domain Eukaryota; kingdom Metazoa; phylum Chordata; class Mammalia; order Rodentia; family Sciuridae; genus Callospermophilus; species Callospermophilus lateralis. The sequence goes on along the minus strand of NC_135307.1, from coordinate 88,927,782 downwards.
TAGGCTCCTGCCTGGTACCAACGCACCAGCAGTTCTGCATCTGGATTCCCAATGAAGCCACCTACATCAGCTGGTTAGGAAAGAAAGGCCAAGTAAGGCAACCAGACTTCAAATAAATGATGTACAGGGTAAGATAAGGTCTTGATGACTGTCCAGAAAAAGGAAACATATGTGCATTCAAAATATGACCTCAAAAAGGGGAGCACATTATATAAAACAGCCTCTCTGGAGATCTGATAAAACACTCTTTGAACACTGTCTTCTTGTTAAAAGACCAGAAGATTATTCCAAAATCAATACTCCTATATGTTCCTGAACTCATATTACCTAGAAATCATAAAATGTTGACTTGATTTATTGTTATGTGTGTGTATTGGAAGGAAGGAGCTGGTAACCAATTTCCTTTGGAAGCAACAGGAAAACCAAGATAAAAAGTAAAGAACTAAAGAGAAGTAAATAATCAGAATTAGAAGTTTAAAGCTGGGTGTGATGGCATACGCCTGAAATCCCAGTGGCTTAGGAGGCTGAGGCAGGAGGACTGCGAGTTCAAAGCCAGCCTCAGCAAAAGCTAGGCGCTAAGCAACTCAGTGAGACCCTGCCTCTAAATAAAATACAAAATAGAGCTGGGGATGTGGCTCAACCCCCGAGTTCAATCCCCAGTATATTAAAAAAAAAAAAAAAAAAAAAAAAAAGTTTGGGTAGAATTTCATGCTGAGTCCTAGAGTAGGATATGTATTTCTTGTACTATATGTGAACCAATACCAAAAACTATCAATATAAAAATATAATATTAATTTGTTTCTATTTCTGCAGAAAACAAAGAAAAACTGGAACTGCAGTCACATTGAGCAACTTTTAACCTTTATCCACAGAGAATTCTCAGGATGCAAGGAAGGTACACTATCAGACACACTTATTTTAATTAAATTTATCTTTCTCAAGAGCATATCTTTTTAGAAAACACAGTTAAAATATGTCATGGAATTTAAAATCTGCTAAGAATTTATTTCTCTGTTTCCTCCTTCTTATTATTGTTATTTTTTAGTAGTACTGAAAAATTGTACCTAGAGTCTTGCACATGTTAGGTGAGAGCTGTACCACTGATATATCTCTGCCCCACACTAATTTTTTTAAAAAATATTTTTAGTTGTAGATGGACACAATACCTTCATTTTGTTTATTTAATTTTTTAATGCAGTGCTGGGGATTGAACCCAGTGCCTCACATGTGCTAGGCAAGTGCTCTACCACTGAGTCACAACCCCAGCCCCCACACTAACTTCTGATTCACTAAATTCTTTGTAATTCTCTCTATTTTTTTCCACTTAATTTTTTTTTGGTAATTGTAGATGGGCAAAATACCTTTATTTTATTTATTTTTATGTGATGCTAAGGATGGAACCCAGTGCCTCACACATGCTAGGCAAGAGCTCTGCTACTGAGCTATGGCCCCATCCCATACTTTTTTCACATGCTGCATCTAAAAAGGAAGTGATGAAAGAATGAGGAAAAGAAGTACTCTTTGGTGCTTCCCTTTTCGCCTGAGAAATTGATTCTCTGTTTTAAATTTGGACAATATACAAGAAGTTCTGAAGCATCCTGCTTTCACTTTTCTCTCTAATCCGCTCCCCTTCACTTTCTCCTGTTTTCTCTTTCCCATATTTATCCCAGCCCAAAATAGCTAAGGAGAAGGGTTTTATGACCAGCTTTGAAGAAACATCTCATTTTTCATTATCTCTCACTTTAAGCTCCAAGACAGAACTCATCTTACCTCCACAAAAAGAGATCCCAGTAATGCTGAGAGTTAGTAACATGGGGATAGAAATTTTCAGGTAACTCCATTCTGCTATGTTGTCACCAGTCCACACTGCACCTTTGATCACCAGTAAGAAAGTATTGAAAAAAAAAATCACAAGTTAGTTCATGTACTTAATTTCATATTTAGAGTCCTGATTATTTACTTATGTATTTATTTGGTACCAGGGATTGAACCCATATGTTAATGCTTAATCACTGAGTCACATTCCCAGCCTTTTTAGTTTTATTTTGAGACAGGGTTTCACTAAGTTGCTTTAGCCTCACTAAATTGTTGAGGCTAACCTTGAACTTATGACCCTCCTGCCTTAGCTTCCCAAGTCTTGGGAATTATAGGTGTGTGACACCATGCCTGGCTTAGAGCCTTGATTTTTAAGACAAGCTACTAAAAAGGAAAATAGATTTCTTACCTAAAAGTAAATAATTGATTTATACAGGAAAATGTATTAATTTTCTAATATAAAAATTTATTAAAATCCACAAAACATTCTATGAAAATATTCTGAAATTATGCATAGTTTTGAATTTTTTTTGTGGTATTGGGAATTAGAACCCAGGGCCTTGTGCATGCAAGGCAAGCACTTTACCAACTGAGCTATATCCCCAGTCTTATAATTCTTTTTATGAGAGCATTACAGTTATACATAATAGTTGGGTTCATTTTGACAAAATCATACATGCACAGATTTTGATTTACTCCTGGAAGCTCCCCTTTCTCAAACTCCCTCCCCTATCCTTCCTCTACTATTTTTCTTTTGCTTGTTTGTTTATTTTTCATTGGTGCTTTATACATAGTATATAAAGAAAGACAGAACACACTGTGGTATATTTACACATGCACATAGTGTGATTTTGTTAAAATTCATTCCTATTTCCTTCCCTTTCTCATCCTTCACCCCCCATCTCCTTTTATTACACTGATCTTTCCTTTATCTTTATGATATCCAATCCCCCTTTCCCCATATTTTGCACTAGTTTCCGTGAAGTATAATTCAAATATGATTATAGGAGGAATATTTTTAAAAATAAATTTTATTGAGATGTCATTTACATACAATAAATGTATCTGTTTTAAGTGAAGAGTTTAATGCTTGTAACCACCACCATAATAAGCAAGCATAGAACATTTCCATAACTAGTGAAGTTCTCATGGGTTTCTTAGCAGTCAACAAATGCCCACTTTAGGCAACTTACTCATGTGATTTCTATGGTTATAGATTAGTCTTTTCTGGAACTTTCATACAATGGAAACATAATATATACCATATTATATTTTAACATTTTTTTACTCAGCATAACGTAGTTTACTATTTTTTTATTTTCTGGGTAGCATTCCATGATATGGAACATATCACAAGTTATTTATTTATTTATCTATTGATGAATATATAGATTCTTTCCAGATTTGAGCTATTATAAATAAAGATACCATAAATATCTTTGTGTAAATCTCTGTGTGATATGTTTTTATTTATCTCTGGATAAATACCTGGGGATAAAATTGTTGGGTCTTATGTTCAGCATATGTTAAACACTTCAAGATAATTCCAAGTCTTTTAGGAAGGGTTGTACCATTTTAGATTCTCATAGCAATATATGAGAGGACCAGTATTTTTAATTCTAGGCACTCTAAGGAACATATAGTGGTATCTTTCTTTTGTTCTATTTTATTTTATTTATTTTTTTATATTTTCCATTTTTTATTGGCACATTATAGTTGTACATAATTATGGGATGTTGTTATATATTCTTACATGCACACAGTAAAAAAATATAATTGGCTAATCATTTCCCAGTATTTCTCTATTTCTCCTTTCTCTCACCTACCCCATTCTCTGGTCCATTTCCTCTACTTTACTGATCTCCCTCTTTTGTTTTAATTTGAATGTCCCTAATAACTGATTATTTCTTCATGTGTTTACTAATCATTCTATGTCTTCTTCTGTAAAGTATCTATTCCCCATATCTTTTGTTCTTCTGTTTTGTTTTTGTCATTGAGATGGGGTCTTACTATGTTGCCCAGGCTGGCCTTGAACTCCTGGGCTCGAGAGATCCTCCTGTCCCAGGCTCACAAATAGCTGACACAACAGGTGTGCATGAGTGTACCTGGTTTCGTTCCTAATTTTTAAAATATGTTGTCTGTCTTATTGTTGAGTTGTAAAAATTATTTACAACTGTAAGAGTTGTGGTTACAGTTGTAACCCATATATAATCTAGTTGTTTTAGAAATATTAATTGAAAAATATGGCAACTTTATGCTTTGCATGGATTATCATCCCACTTAATCATCCCCAAAAGCATATCAGGGAAATAATATTATTAACTCCATTTTACAAATGAAGGAACTATGACAAACAGTGGATTCCTAATCTACCCATAGTCACATAGTCATTAATTAGATTTAAGGCAGGATTTGAGTCCAGGCAGTCCAACTCCAAAGCCAGTGTTCTTTATCATTGCACAGTTGTAATTTCTGAAGACAGATTACATACTACTAAAGAGATTCATAAAAGGAAAAAAAATCTTATTTTACTATATCTACATTACTACTGAAGCATTTTTGTCTATCTTCTACCAAAAATAGTTCTTTTTTTTTTTTTCAAAAATAGTTCTAACAGATATTTTTGATTTTATTTCTCATACAAATTTTGAATTTTCCTTCGGTCAACAATGAAAAATATTTTCAAGGGATTGCCCTTTGTAAATAGTATTTAATAAGTTTTCCTTAATTTCAAGTAAAATATGTATATATTTACATAATGATTTTGAAATTTTGTCAAAAAAGCTCATCATAATAAACATGCAAATATTCTCATGGCTCATATGGTTGTTTAGACAGAAGTTCTTCCTGGCTATTGATTTCAGCATTTGACTGAACAAAATATATTTCCTATAAAGCCCTGCTACATACTGGGGCAAAGTTGATTAAGTTGGGGTCTTGCTATGTTGCCCAGGCTGGCCTTGACTCTGGGTTCAAGAGATCCTCCTGCCTCAGACTAGAAAGTGGGTCAATATTTACAAGATCAAAGAAAATTTAGGGGCTGGGACTGTGGCTCAGTGGTAGAATGCTCGCCTACCATGTTTGAGTTACTGGGTTCGATCCTTAGCACCACATAAAATGTTAAATAAAGATATATGTCCACCTAAAACTAAAAAATAAATATTTAAAAAAAGAAAATTTAGTATTTATGTTTCCTCTTATTTTTTAAACTGGTGTTTATAAATTTTTTCATTAAATACACATTTTTAGTGATGAAAAGTGATACTTGTAGAGAATTTGGATAAGGATAAAGGATAAGGATAAAGAAGAAAATTAAATCACTCCAATCACCTAAGGTACTAAATTTTCTTGTATCTTATCTGACTATCTACCAACTTATAGATTAAATTACTATCTTATATTTTATAAAATTGGGATAATATGGAAATATTTAGGCATTCTTTTCTATTTTTCCTTTAATATGATGCCACAAACATTTTCTCATGCAGTTAAAGCTACTATTTTAAATAGCCTCATGATAGTCTGCCACATGGACACAACTTACTTTTATAACTATTCTTGAAACAAACAAAAAAATCTATGTAACAATAGAGAATAGTGCTGTGGTGATCATCTCTATACGTGAATCTCTGCCTGAGATGATAATATCTTGGTCTTTGGTTGAGTACCACTGAGGTTGGTTTTCAGGGGTCTAGTGGGAGAACTAATAATGTCTGCAATACAGTAAGATTTGGGTTTTTTAAATTAGGACCTAAGTTTTCAGTTGTTTATGCAAGAAAAAGGGTCTTAAAATAGTCTTCCTATGCCAGGGTCGTTAAGTTAAATTAGATCTGCATTAGCTAGTAAACCAGATCCAGTTATAGATGACCTTGACCACAAGCAACAGCCAGGTCTATTTTAAGTCATATTGCTAAGTGGAACAGAACAGGTGATTGAATGAATATGTTAGAAGCATATTTCCTGGTTTCAATAAATCAAAGAGACAGGATTGAGGATCACCATGTCAACAAACTAAATATGGTAAAGTCAGTCTCCTATCAATAAGTGGCCATTTTTTTTCAGTTGGAAACAAGTGTTAAACTTGATTAAAATTGGCTTACTCTATTTTATAGTATAAAATGTATACATCAGAATAGATCACTCTGTACAATCAAAGTTCTGAGCAACAGCTATTGAAAAGGAACACAGAGGCAGCAGATGCCAGAAACAGTCAAAAAGGACAGGTGGTTAATTTGTATTCTTCAGTCTAACACAAGCCATTCCTTACCATACTTTTGTGACCCAGCGAAGAAAGAACGTGAAAGAACAAAGGGTCTCTCCTTCCCTTTAGATCGCTGTATCAGTCCCTCTGCAGTAGCCATTTGCTATCAAAGTCAACAGAAAAAATTCAGAGAAGATAGGATTAGGGCATTGTGTTAATACCTTAATAAACTAATGTGAAAAAGGTAAATAGTAGGTGGAAATGTGAAATGTTAAATATTAAAATAAATCCAACCAAATTGTTTTCATGATATATCTTCCTTTACTCAAAGAATGGAAAACTTGAGGCTGGGATTGTGGCTCAGCGGTAGAGCGCTAATCTAACACATGTGAGGCCTTGGGTTCGATCCTCAGCACCACATGAAAATAAATAAACAAAATAAAGATATTATGTCCAACTACTTCTAAAAAATAAATATTAAAAAAAGAACTTTCTTCGATTAATAATAACAATGAATAAATAAACTAGCATTTATTTGATGCTTACTATTAATGGTATTTTGTAATATTTTCTCACATAATCTACCGAACAATTTCTGAGACAGTTTCTAGTGGTGGGGAAAAAAAACAGATTCGGCAAAGTTAAGTGACTGGTCCTGGCCTACATAAGAAAATTCTCTAAGGTAGTTGGCAGTAATAGCAACAGGCTGTTAGAGAATTAATCAGATACTACCTGAAATCTGTGCTATCTCTAGCCAGCAGCTCCCATTGGAAAATACCAATAGGCAATGGGAACATAGTCACATTCTGAAAATAACAAAGAACCACAGATATAAATTAGAGCACATGATTGTCAAGCCTTTGGATGTGACTGGCAAATAAAAGACAATTTTACCTTTTTAAAAAATTTTTTTGGTCCCAGGGATTGAATTCAGGGGTGTTTAACCACCAAGCCATATCCCCAGCCCTTTTTATTTTTTATTTTGAGATAGGGTCTTACTAAGTTGCTTAGGGCCTAAGTTACTGAGACTGGCTTTGAACTTTAGATCCTTCTGCCTCAGGCTATTCAACTGCTAGGAATACGGGCATTTGCCACAATATCTGGCCAATTTTACCACCTGTAATGAGAAGGCACTGGGTTTGAGTCTCAGCACCACATATAAACAAATAAATAAAGGTCCATCAATAACTAATAAAAAATTTTTAAAAATACTTAAGGAAAGGCTTCTAAATTTTAAAAAAACATACTTACTGAAATTATGTGTCTGTGTCTAAATTATGCTCCCCTGATCTAGAATGTCAGGGTTGCTGTATTTGGATATTTGTGAGATTTTCAAAATTTAAAAAAATTAAAAAAAAATTTTAATTAGTTATACTTGACAATTAAAACTTTAAATTTAATTTTAACTTTAGCCTTTGTTAACAGATTTATACAATGCTTGTGTCAATAAAAGTGCTATATACTAATGGCTCATTTCAAAGCAGATGTTTCCATCTTATCATTAATCTCATAATATTTTAAAATTCATTAAGTTGATTTGGAAGGAAAAGAAGCAAAAGGAGAAATAATAAAAAGTTCTGTATTGGCTATAACCTAAGACTCACTACACTTGTCAGAAAAGACACACTAAGAGATATGAACAGCATAGTATGGCTATTAAAAAACAAATGAATTTCAGGTAGGGCACATAAATCTAGTTGATTTAATTTTGGATATCTTTCTTACCTGATAAAAACCATAGATGTTGTGAAGTTCTCTGTGCTCCCAGTTGCCATGATGAATGGCATTCTTTTGCAGTGTTAGCTCAGGCCCTCTAAAGACTGAGGGTTCATTCATGTCATTCCATATGAAAAGGATATCTGTAGATCCCTAGGAAGCAAATCCTGGTCATAAAACACTACCACAGTGATGATGTTACTATGATAGCGTCCCTATTTTTCTTTTCTACCCCCATTTAACTTACTTATTTATTATGTTTTTCGGAAAGGGAATTGTGTCTATTTTGTTCATTGATAAATCTCAAACTCCAAGAATAATACCTGGCCTACAGAAAGTTCTCAATAAATACTGATTAACAAATAAATGTTGTCCTGTGTTGTCTACGAAATATACATTGCCCAGCAAGTTCACTCCAAGATCTCCCTAGAGACCCCTACTGGAAAGGTTATGAATTTTGACAATTAGGCTCTACAGCATCCACCATAGGCTACAACTCTTAACTAAAGGCAATTATAGCTATATATAGAAGATTCTATCTTCTCTCTAAAACTCTGAAAGATTTGGCAGCTCAGATATCTGTTTGTTACCATGATCTACATTTAATGTTGTATGTAGAATTGTTCAGAGTAGGAAGGGACAGGTGATTCATCTAGTTAACATCGTGTTGTAATTCCTTTTATAGAAATCTCTGGTCTCTCAGCATTTGGCTAAATAGCTACAATTATAAGAACTCCCTTGGGCAGCTCATTCCATTATTTCCCAAATGTCTTGTTCCTTGCAATATCACCTCACAAGACCTAGCTTCCCTTCTCAGATACCATAATATCTCTTCAATTACTCAACTCTGCCATACTAGTGTGAAAACAGCCTTAGAAAACAGTGAAGTGAATGAGCATAGCCATATTTGGTCCAAGGGTGGTTGTCTATCCCTGCTTTAAGTTATTTACTAGTATCCTAATATATGATGCTCAGAAACTAATGTCTGATGGTTAAGAGCTGGGCTTGGCAGACAAACAGTCCTGAGTTCAAATTCTGGGTCTATCACTTGCTAGATGGGTGACATTGGCAGGCTTTCAAACTCTCCATTACTTATTTTTCTTATCTGTGGAATTATATTTAGTTAGAGCTCCAATTTCAGAAAATTATTGTGAAGAAGAAATGGTATAATGCATATAAAGTACTTGACATGTATTCATTTTGGTTTAGGTATCACCATCAGCATCACCACCCCACCATTATCAGTATCAAAGTAAATGGTTGAGAACAGTTCTTCAGATGTGGCTGCTCCAGTTTTCTCTGTGGTTATTATAATATTTTAAAATAATTATTATTTTTTGCTTTTAATGATACACTACAGTTTATATTTTCACATTTACCATATCTTTAAATATAGTTATAGATTGCTTATTTTATATAAAATGTATATGGTAATTTTGAAACATAATAAACACCTGTTATAATGTACATTGATATATCACAGAGTATGTTATAATAGTGGTTAAAAATCACAGCCTTTGTGCCTTTAGTAATGCACATGGCACCTCTCCCAGCACCACCAAAGTCTGTAATGTATTGGTCATCCTTGCCTTTTCACACAAGCATTATATAACAAGAGCTATTCAAAGAAGCAAAACAGTTCTATTCACTTTCTTTCTTTCATCCTTTAAAATCAACTAGAAAAGAACAAAAGAATAAAGACCTACCTGATAAGCCGGGAAAGCAAAAAGACCTGAATACCATTCTCTGACCTTGGAATTGGTGAAATCCAGGTAAGAAGAGAGACCTGGAGAGACATAATAGTAGATAGTCTGTTAGGAACAGGGGTCATCACAGTAAAATGTGTCATAAAGAAGGTATCACATGTGAGAACCAGATAATCAATGGGCACTTTACAACATTCCTAAAAGATAGGTGAGAGAGGCATGGTCTCCAAGAAGTGAATAGACCTTTCAGCACCAGAGGCCCTGGGAAATGCCAGTGAACAAGCATCAAGACACAGCATGTCCCTCTCTGATGGCCTAAGATAGCCCAGGTGGTATCATCCTCCTCCTCCTCCTCCCCCTCCCCCTCCCCTCCTCCTCCCCCTCCCCTCCTCCTCCCCCTCCTCCTCCCCCTCCCCCTCCTCCTCCCAGGGGTGCTTAACTACCAAGCCACATCCCTAGCCGGGTTAGAAGAGCAAAGAACAATCACAGGAGAGAACCTGCAGGATGCTTTTTTTTCTTTTCCTCTTTCCTTCCCTTTTCTCATTCATTCTCTCTTTCTCTTTCCCTTCCTCCCTCTCTCCCTCTTTTTTGTTACTGGGGATTGAATCCAAAACCTCACACATGCTAGGCAACACTCTACCATGGAACTATACTCCCAGTCCTTTAACATTTATTTTGATTCAGGGTCTTGCTAAGTTGCTGAGATTGGCCTCAAACTTGAAATCCTCCTGCCTCAGTCTTCCAAGTTGGATTATAGGCATGTGCTATGATTCTTCTACTTCTTATCTCTATTTGTTTAAAGAAATATGCATGCCACTGAGGTTTGCTTATTTGTTTGTTACATTCATTCAATTACTGATTAATAAATATATCCAAACATATATTTCCAACGGTACCAGGTTGTTAAGTTTAGATCTTACATGTCACCAAAAGCTCATGTGTTGAAGGCTTGGTCCCCAGCTGAGAGATGGTTGAAACTTTAGGAGGTGGGACCTGGTTGAAGGAATTAGGTCATTGGAGCTGTGTCCTAGAAAAGTATAATGAGACTCTGTCTCCTTTTTCTCTCTTGCTTTCTGGTCTCTGTGAAGTGTGCAGCTCTCCTCTGCCATATGCTTCCATTATGATATACCACTATGATATACTGCCTTGGCATAGGCCCAAAAGCCATGGGACCAAATGATTCTGGACAGAAACATCTGAAACTGTGAGCCAATATAAATATTTTTCCCTTCAAGTTAATTTCTTCAGGTATTTTGTCACATAGGGAGAAAGCTGACTAACACACAGATGTTATGAAAGATACAAAGAAGGCAATACTTTCTTTCCTTGAAGGTGCCTAAGATGTAAGTAGAAGAGTAGATACTTACTAGAAATGAGAACAACAGTCATGTAACCTTCATTAATTGGTACTAAATAATTGGAAATAGTAAGTATATAAAGCAATATCATACCAGGCCAGCATACTCCTTCAAAGTCACTCCCTTCACGATTTCTCACAAAAAAGCCCTGTTCTTTGGCCTTAGTGTAAACTGAGTAGTCAGGATCAATCTTGATGTGGGGGTCACTGATGACCACAAGCTGTCAGGACATAAAGGTTTGAAGATATCATCAAGTTTTATGGTTATTTAGACTTAATATTCATTTATATGTCTTCACCATAGTTTTAGGGTAAAATTTTATTTTGAAACAATTACAACTCATCATGAAATATTTCATACATCAGTAAAACTCTATAGTCTTCTGTGTGCTCAGAAAAATTAAAACTGATATCAAAACCAGGCCAATCAAAACCAATACCAATGCTGCTATGAATATAGATGTACAAATATCTGTTTGAAGTTACTGCTTTAAGTAAGTTCTTTTGGGCATATATCCAGAAATGGGGATTGCTGGATTATATGTTGATTCTATTTTTAATTTTTTTTAAGAACTGCCATATTGTTTTCCAAAGCAAATGTACCATTTTACATTCCTGTCAACAGTACACAAGTGTTTCAATTTCTCTATATCTTCACCAATACTTACTTACTACTTCTTAAATAGTACCCCTCCTAATGATGTTAAATGGTATTTCACAAATAAAAGTTTTGATTTGCACTTTCTAATGATTAGTGATGTCGAGCATCTTTTTGTATACTTGTTGGCAATTTGTCTGTTTTCTTTGGAGAAATGTATGAAGTTTACCCACTTAAAAATTTTTGCTGTTGTTGTTAAGATGTAGGAGTTTCTTAAAAATTCTGGCTATTAACCCCCTTTTAAGAAGCTTTTAATATCTCCAAATGTATCCAAAGAAGCCTATAATAAGGCCCAATCTTTCTGGACAGATTCCCTACTATTCAAAGCTTCACATGCTTTGCTCTTTCAAAACAGCCTCTGTTTGGCTTTCAAACATCCATCAATGCTCCATCCTCTGATTACATTGCCTTCTTCCTTCCCTCTTTTCCAATAATTAGAGACTCATCCTTCAGGGGTACCCTACAATATACCTGTGACACAAACTCCTGACTTGAGTTCTCCAGTAGGCTAAAATCTTTCCTCTCTTGGCCCATTCCCACTCCAAACTTTCTTTGGCTCTCATGTTACTGCCCTGTATTGTGGTTACTGCATACTTCCCTTTCCCCCACTTGCTGGAAGACCCTGAGGAGCTCATCTCTGTATTCCCTTCAGTACTAGCACAACCTCTTGAATGTTCAGAGGCCTCAAAAAACAACCACAGAAATTTCCACAAGGACAGAAATTTCTACAGCCAAGCAGACCAGTGTTGATTCTTGCTATGCTACTTATTCACCGTGTGAAAATTACCAAATCATTCTAAGTCTCAGCTTCTTTATCCAAATAATGGGGTAATAAGACTATTATAATATATTTTAATACACCGTCTACCTTATAGTAAGTCCTTAACAAATGATAGCTGTTTTAGAGTTAATAAGATTGATTCTAGAGACCTGTGAGAAGTTTGAGGATCAAAGGAATGGGTTGAAAAGGCAACTTTAATACTAAGGAAACCGCCCACACAAGCCCTTGTAGGACCTACACTCTCAGTAGGCCTGGTTTATACTCCCTGGTGGGGCAGACATCTGCCAATGCATTCTGCTGTCATATATAAATAAAAAATTAACCAAATAAACATAGATGTTATACTACATGTTATACTACTACATGTACACATATTGATGGAAATAAAATTATTTTTATGAAAAAAAAACAAGGAGAGGGATTGTATCTATTTATATAATGTATATGGGGTTCACCCCCTTCTCCTCTCTCCATTTTCTTTTCTCCCTCACTCTCTTTATTAGAATAATCACTGCCACGTCCATACAGGAAAGAAGCACTCTATACTTTCTGATGATTCCTCCTCTTCTCCATTTTTTATCATTTCTTTCCTTGGCCAGACTTACAGAGTCCACCAGGGAAGCCTGAAGAAAAAAAGAATAATAAAGAATCTGACTCCATTTTTTATATTTGGCTGTTCAGGATTTTCAAGCCCCTCCATTCCCTCTTACCTTTCTGCCCACATCTGGGTAAGCTGACAGGAAGTCCTGGTGCTCCCTCATTTGGTGCCAATAGAAGGTTCAAACCATATAATGCAAGCCCTAGCCCATAGGTAACAATCCTTACCCTGGAGAGTGAGTGCACTCTAGCGCCACCCTCTAGCCATCTAAGAGTCAGTCTCCTTTCTCAGCAATCTATGGTCATTTTCAAATCATCTTGGGAGTTGACCCTATTCTCCCCAGAAGGCCTCATTTTGTGATGAACTTTCTCATACATTCTTGGTACATGTGTACAGTATTATCAAATTTCATACTAGAACAAAAGTTTGGTATGGTTGGGAATCCATCATGTTACTACAGGGTAGCCAAAAAAAGAGAACTGAAAATGCTAGGCCCCTTCATCATTCTGTAGACATAAACAACTAAGGAAGGGATGGATGAAGTTAATACCTTTTCACCATTCGATTTCTGTTATCACAATTATAATTACATTTGAAAGTACCATTTTCATGGACTATTTTTTTTTATTAAATGGTTTTCTTCCACTAATGTACCAACACGAACTTCAAATAATTTTAAAAGCTTTGTAATGAAAAGTTTAAAAATGTTGGCTTGTTCTACCTTACGTTTTTTGCTCCTGAGCAGCTCTTGCATCCTTTTGGGGTTTGCAAATCTTTTTTTATCCCAGGTGAAGTACCTCTTGCCCTCAGTGTGCTCTATGTCCAGCCATATGACATCATAAGGAATATCATGTTCATCAAATCCTGCATCCACTGCCTTTACATCTTGCTCATCTTCATAGTTCCAGCGGCACTGGTGATACCCCAAGGAGAACAAAGGGGGCATGGCTTGTGTACCTAAAGACAAAAATGAGAACTGAGTCAACTACCATAACAATGATCATCATTTGGTGAGCATTTTCCTAATGGGTACTAGTAAGCACTGAGCTTGTACGTACATAGAATATCAAGGAGAAGAAAGCATAGCTCTTGCTTTCAAGGAAGTAGCAATTAGGGTGATAAGAAAGCATATAAATAAACTGCTTTGAATTGAGGTATAACTGCCATGTTAAAGGTATCAGCCTAGTGCTTTGGGACCAATTATTGGGAAACCAATGAATTCTTCCTTGAGTTAAGTGTGGGGTCTTGAGAGGCTTCAGAGAACAGGTAATACTGGTTTGGATTCTTATGAATAAACATAAGTATACCCTATAGGGAAAAACAGAGCATACCGACATAGGGAACAGAAGAGACACAGAGGCAGATATGCACATGACAGGCTTAGGAAAAAAATAAATATTTCAGAGTGTTACAGTGTAAGGGAGATAAGTAAAGGATGAAACTGGAGAGGATCAGTTTGTATAGGGTCCTTTAGTTCAGGTTAGCAATTCTGAATCTTCTTTTATAGGAGTCATAAAAATTTGGCAAAATATAACCTTCCTGATCTTTATTTTAAAAACTGATGTCAGGGAGCACTGTTGAATCTGACTTAAAGGGAAATAGAAGTAAGGAAGAACTGTCAAGACATTATTGTCGGGCTGGGGATGTGGCTCAAGCGGTAGCGCGCTCGCCTGGCATGCGTGCGGCCCGGGTTCGATCCTCAGCACCACATACAAAGATGTTGTGTCCACTGAGAACTGAAAAATAAATATTGAAATTCTCTCTCTCAAAAAAAAAATTTAAAAAAAGACATTATTGTCAAAACATTTACTTATGCTATGGAGGACATTTGGTCAACCACTTGGATTTACTTGGATTTACCTTGTTCCTCTCCCAAAGTCTTACTAAAATCAAGGTAAAGAAAATAAAAAATGAATAAATCCATAAAAACAGAATGGTGAAAGAGTAACTTCAACAAAACAAAACAAAACGGAAAGAAGAGGGCAGGGGAAGGATGGTAACTGCTGAGCACAGCCAGGGAAGTTCTCACCTGAGTGTTTGAGGGAAGCATACTGATGAAGAAGAAAGCTCGACCCTGTCCCTAGTATACAAGAAGACAGAAGAATATTCCAACTCCCACCCCTATACTGGACTATAAGATCATTCAGGCACACAGAACTTCTAGGCTGAACCACATTTTTAAAAAAAATTTTTTATGCCTTTTTTTATTTATTTTTATGTGGTGCTGAGGATCGAACCCAGGGCCTCGCATGTGCTAGGCAAGCACTCTACCACTGAGCTACAATCCCAGCCCCAGGCTGAACCACATTTGAGGAAAATCTCTAAAATTAGATTCAGAGGCCCAAGTAAAGAAATAGAATAAAAGTACCTCTGAGAAATCAGTGACAATGCAAGCAACCAAAGTAACAATCATCAAAACATTATCATTAGTATTTCTGGAGATGAAAAAGAATTTGCACCCATAATACACAAATATAATAGCATAAACCAAGCATGAGGAGTTATTAACAAGTAAAAAATTAGAGAATAAGAAAGTACTCTTTGACATTAGAAATAGGATAGAATAAATGGAAGGTATGAAAGGCAAAATTGTGAAAACTGCTCAGAAAATAGGCAAAAAAAAGGGAAAGGAGATCAAAAAAATCTGCAAAGGAGAAAGGGAAAAAGGAGAGGAAGAAATTATGAAAGGAATAACATAAGGTTGTATTCCTGAACTAAACAACAAAATTCTCAAGACTGAAAGGGTCCACATCTAAAACCCAGCATAATAACAACAATAATTATTATTATTTTGCAGTACTAGGGATTGAACCCAGGGGTGCTCTACCAGTGAACAATATACTCAGCCCAGCTTATTTTTTATCTTTTTTTTATTGGTTGTTCAAAACATTACAAAGCTCTTGACATATCATATTTCATACATTAGATTCAAGTGGGTTATGAACTCCCATTTTTACCCCAAATACAGATTGCAGAATCACATCGGTTACACATCCACATTTTTACATAATGCCATATTAGTAACTGTTGTATTCTGCTACCTTTCCTATCCTCTACTATCCCCCCTCCCCTCTCCTCCCATCTTCTCTCTCTACCCCATCAACTGTAATTCATTTTCAGCCCAGCTTATTTTCTTTTGAGACAGGGTCTCACTAAATTGTTCAGGTTTATCTTGAACTTATGATTTTCTTGACTCAGCTTCCCAAGGAGGAGTAGTGAAAGTGGGAAGCCTATCTTGTTTCTGATATCAGAGGGAAGCTGATAGGTTTTCCTTTGTTTTTGTGGTACTGGGGAATGAACTCAGGGTGTTGTGCATGCCAGACAAGTGCTGCATCACTAAATTATATTACCAGCCCAAGTTTGTAGTCTTTTAAAGATAAAATGCTTTATTGCTAAAACTAGTGGGTGTGGGTTTTTTGTTTGTTTTGTTTTTGGCACTGGGAATCAAATCCAGGGGAGCTTTACTACTGAGCAACATTCTGGCCATTTTCATTTTTTCTTTTGAGTTGCTTAAGGCCTTGCTGAATTGCTGAGATTGACCTTGAACTTTCTTTCTTTTTTGTACCAGTGAGTGATTCCAGGAGTACCTAACCACTAGTGCTACATCCCCAGGCCTTTTTTGTATTTTATTTTGAGACAGGGTCTCACTGAGTTACTTAGGGCTTTGAGGTTTGTTTTGAACTCTTGATCCTCATGCTTCAGCCTCCTGCACTTGGGATTACAAGTATGAACCACCATGCCTGGTTTGACCTTGAACTTTCAACTCTGCCTCAGGCCTATTGAGTTTCTGTGTTTATAGGTGTTAGCAACCATCCCCAGCATTTTAGTGGTATATTTAAATAGAAAAAAAAAAGCATGGAAAAGTTCAGGATGAAATATTGGTTATGTAAATTATATAAATTAGATAATACCCAGGGACTAAATGTGCCAAGGAAAGTAGATGGTGAGTATCAGGGATTAGAGTGTACAGTTCTAGATTCAGTATAATTTTTAACTGTGCTAAGTGGTATGAGGGTGGGAAGGGGAATACTTGCTACTTAAATTGCTTAGGTAAGTTGTTTATAAGTCCTACATAATGTACAATCAATATTAACCTTCAGTGATGATACATGAGATAGAGGAAACATAATGGAACTATAAAATGGCACCTCTACATGCAAACCTGTAAGGTAGGAGTACTGCTTGAAGACATCAGAAGGTGTAGATCCTGTCAGCAGAAAAACATCAATGATTCCACTCTCTGATATCCAGCACACATCAGTTCGAGATATGACCTTTTGTTTAGCAGCAGCTGGGCCCACCTGTGTCCATGTATACTGGAAAACAAATGGAATAAAAATTTTAGAAATTTCCTCTAAACTATGATACCAATTGTATGTAAATCCACTCCTTTAGATAGTACTGACCTTCACTGATTACACTCAAAGCTTCTGGTGGCAAAAAACTGCCACCAAAAAGAAAAAAAGAAAAGCTAGCAGTGGTTTTATTTTTCCTCTAAGTATGACATACAATCATGATCCACAGCTTACCTCTACTGAAGGTTGTGTATTGATTTCCACTAGTGTTTCTGAGGCATTCAGCCAGAAAATGCCTATAGTCCTGCCCAGTTTGTGGGCCAAGAGATAAGGCACTGAGCCATAAATGCCCATTTTGTCATGTATTTTATATCCATAGACATCCAGGTTATAAAGACGGTAGGCATCTCCATCCCTAAATCATAAATGAGGATTATCATCAAATACCATTACAAATGTATAAATAACGAAAAGGACAGCTCCACTCTCCACTGTCCACTCTCCATGCAAACACTTAGGTCCTATGCCTCTTCTGAGACTTAACACTACTTCCCTAAAATGTTTCCTGACACAACCTGGACAAATGTTGTCTCCCTCTTTTGATTCCTTTGGCACCCCCTACCATGACAACTGGCATAACTAAGCCCATATTTCCGATCTCTTTTCTAAATCTCTCTTGTGAAAGAAGGATAATCACTTGTGAATCTTCCATAATAGGAAGCACACAATACACATCCATTCACAGATTTTGTGAGTTAACTTTTTGTAGCTAAAACAAAAGGATAGTGTTCTTAATAGACTTCCACAGAGCTGGTAGGGAAAGATCAAGAGCTGACTGGGGTGGGGACACAGAATTAGGTTAGTATGAGAGTAGCACAATTTTTTAATGTTATTTGTTCTTTTTAATTACACATAATAGCAGAGTTTTATTTTGACATGTTTATACACACATGGAGTAAGTCTTATTCTAATTAGGATCTCAGTCTTGTGGATGACATGATGTTGAGACTGTGATGCATTCATATTTGTATATAGGAAGGTCATGTTAGATTCATTCCATTGTCTTTCCTATTCCTATTCCCCGTCTCTTCCTTTCCTTCCCCTTTGTATAATCCACTGAACTTCTATTCCACCCCCTCCTGCCCATTGTATATTAGCATCCACATATCAAGAGAGAACATGCACCCTTTGGTTTTTTTTTTTTTAATTTATTTATTTTTAGTTTTCGGTGGACACAACATCTTTGTATGTGGTGCTGAGGATCGAACCTGGGCCGCACGCATGCCAGGCGAGCGTGCTACCGCTTGAGCCACATCCCCAGCCCTCACCCTTTGGTTTTTTAAGTCTGGCTTATTTCACCAAGTCCATCCATTCACCAGCAAATGTCATAAAGTCATTCTTTTTATGGCTGAGTAATATTCCATTGTGTATTTATACCACATTTTCTTTACCCATTCATCTATTGAAAGGCACCTACGTTGACTTCATAGCTTAGCTATTGCAAATTAAGTTGCTGTAAGCATTGATATAGTTCTGTCACTATAGTACACTGATTTTAACTCCTTTGGATATATACCTAAGAATGGCATAACTAGGTCAAATGGTGGTTCCATTTCTAGTTTTTTTGGGGAATCTCCATACTGCTTTCCAGAGTGGTTGCACCAATTTGCAGTCCCATCAGCAATGTATGAATGTACTTTTCCCCACCCCTGCATCCTCAAACATTTGTAGTTGCTTGTATTCTTGCTAATTGCCATTCTGACTGGAGTGAGATAGAATCTTAGTGTAGTTTTAATTTTCATTTTTCTAATTGCTAGAGATGTTGAACATCTTTTCATATTTTTTGACCATTTGTATTTCTTCTATGAAGTGTCTGCTCAGTTCCTTTGCCCATTTATTAATTGGGTTATTTGCTTTTTGAATTATTTACATATCCTGGAGATTAAGAGAGCAGCACAGGTTCTGATGGACTCATTGTGCCTGTTAAATAAACAAAATCTGATCCTTGAAATCTGGATTAGACTCTGTTTCTCTTTGGTTTTGTCCTAGTCTGATGCCTCTGGTTATTGTCCATTAGTGTTAACCTGAAATGACCTTCCCCAGGGAATCAGAGGTTATTTGAAATGCCATTTTCTGTCTCACTATCCCCTTCAGAAGTAAGTGTTGTTTTACAGATCAGTGATTTTTCACAGTATATTCTCTCAGGGCTTTACAAAAAGGCCTTGTGAGGTAAACACAAAGCCTAGGGATAAAGATCTCTCCCCAACTTAGACTGCAGCAGTTTCTAATTTTTACTTCTTCTATATTGTTAGGTTCAATGTTATAGTTTGTATACTTATCTGATGCCAAGAATTGAACCCAGTGCTTCACACATACTAGGCAAGTGCTCTACCACTGAGCCACACAACCCTAGCCCTCAAAGAAGGTTCTTAAAACTCTACAAATAATATTAAATCAGAACCTCCTGTAAGGATTCTTATATTTTCACATACCCAGTATTTTTTAGTTGGTGTGATTCTGCATGTTGTGGGATCCCATAGAGATGTTCAAATCCATGTAAGGAGAAATCCAAACCAATGGAGGTAGGACCTGTAGAGCCCAGAATACCAACTGAGTTTTGCTTCTCAAGAGGACAATCAATTAAGGAGATTCAGTTAACAACGGTGTAGCAAGACAACTAGATCAGGTGTAGAAAGACCTGAACTTGCTCTGATAAATCAGTAAATGCTCTGTAAGGACTCTCTGTAAGATGTTATATTCAGGTATTGTTGGGATATAAAAAAATGCATATATAAAACAAAGCTCTGGTCTCTGTTGCCTTAGCTGTGTGTTAAAGCTCTCTGTATCTTCATTTATAAACAAATTCATTTATTACCTGTAAAAAACAAGTTATAAAGTTTTAGATTTTTCTTAAAATTTTGCTAATATATTGCATATAAATTTATATACCTATAATATATAAATTTCCTTTAACCAAACATTCCTTTATTTAACAATTAATTTAGAGATAAAAGTGTAAATTAGTAGGAGACAAAATATTTACTTAAATTCATACCTAAGTTAAAACTATTTTACATATCACTTATAGGATTTTTTGGGGGGAAAAGAATGCTAAAGAGAAAGTAAAAAAGATTATGATGTCACAGAAAGGAGAGACAGAACCATATCCTTCATATAAATTTTGAGCATTCTGTTAGCCCTGATCATTATACCATGCTGTAGATATGTAGAGCTAGAACAAGGATTCTCAGAGAATTAGGGAAGGTTTGTTATTCTACAGGCAGGGAGAAGGGAGAAAAATGAGTATTTTTCTAACCACATATGCCCATGTATCTGAAAGGGAACTCCTGAGAGACAGACTCTATGTCCTCCTCTAACCCCATCACTAAGCCTGGTGATAAATGTCACAGATGGGCACATGACACCTATGTGAATGATGGGGAGACCTTGAAAAGGTTAAAAACTGCCTTGGAATGTTGAAGCTGATACATTCTATAATTTGGTTTCTCATTACTTGAATCTCATAAAAATAGAATGCAGAATTTGTAGCTGCTTGTTCAACTGGACAGTACAGAAGCATGATAAGCTAGACCCCTCTGCAGGGCCTGTACTTTTCTTACACCCTCCACACTAAAAGCATATAATTACCATTTCTTTGTTGCAATGCATTACTGAAGGATAGAGGACACAAATTTGAGATTTCTGTTCACTTTCAGAAATCACTTGTTTAGGTGCCAAAACTCACGGAACTTTTAGGTAGATACTTAGCCATTTTGAAGTTAGGCCAGTTTCAATTTACCATTAGCTTTGACATCCACAAAACTTCCAAATTTCTCTTCCCAAAGGCCTAGATCCTCTTGATTTTCCTGTTAATAAAAAAGGGGAACTAATTGAACTTATAAATTGTAACAAATGTGGTTGCCACTCTTATAGGCTTATGCCCCTAATTATCAGGAAGTAGTTAATGATTTGAGTTCATTGCCCCTATTCCCCTATATGACTTAAGTTCTCCAATCTTTGAGGGGAAAATGTTAGGTAGCAGCTAGTAATGAGTAGTGAAATATAAACCAATAGCATAGCAGAATCACAGGGTTTCTTTGAAATTGCCTTTAATGAACAATCAAGTAACTTATAGAAGAACAACAGGTGTACTAACCCAGAGAATAAGCAGGTAGAAACAAAGGGAGTCAATTAAGAAATATAACAAGAATGAAAGATCAATGGGGATAACTCCAGGCAGGTATATTGAGGTCACTGTGAAGTTAGGTTTTATGGACATATGTTTCTCAATCTATTTCAGAAGGGAAATTTCATTAATAGCATGGTGCACTAAGATGAAGTCTGCTTGATTATTGACCCCAGAACCCGCATTAACATAGAACTGACTGGTATTGAATAGGATGGTCACCAGGACAGATCTGGAAAGAACAATCCAGGGTCAAAAACTCCCCAGCCTGAGGTGAAGGAGGAGATAAAACATCTGATTGGTAAAGACTGCAGAAGGTGGTATCTAGTTCTTCTGACAAACATCAAATAGTAATAAACTTGGAACCTGCATTGTTTCCTTTATTATTCACTTCCTTTTTTTGTGTGTGTGTAGATAGACACAATATCTTTATTTTTATGTGGTGCTGAGGATTGAACCCAGTGCCTCAGGCTTGCAAAGCAAGCTCTCTACCACTGAGCTACAACTCCAGCCCTTTATTGTTCTCTCCTTAGAGGTGAACTCCCACTCCTCCACCCCCACCCCCAGCTATGCACACTGCTTGAGCCTTATTATACTTTCACTCATAGTAAAATAATAAAATTCTATTGGTTGGCTCTTCAAGTCTGACTTTACATTTTCTTTTGTAAGGACACAAGAACTTAAGTTTGGAGCTTCATCTCCCAATTCTCCTGTGATGCAACATCTGCACATTTTATTTGGATTATTAAGAAATAATAATAAAAGGAATTCATCTTTTAGAATGAGTTTGTGATGTCAGTATATTTAATAAATCAAACCTGTATTTTATATAAATGTCACTAATCATCCTTATTTTTTCTTGTGGTAAAATAACCTAAAATTTACCATTTTCACCATTTTCAAGTATGCAGTTCACAGCATTAATTAGCTCTGTTGTGTGATGATGTTCATTATCATCATCTCTCTCTAGAATGTTTTTCATCTTTCCAAACTGAACTTCTCTATCCATAAAATAATAACTCCCCATTTCCTCCCTCTCCACCCATGGTAACTCCTTTCTCTTTCTGTCTCTAAGAATTTGACTGCAGTAGGTACCTCATAAAGTGGAATTGTATATAGCATTTGTTCTTTTGTGATTGGCTTATTTCACTTAGTATAATGTTTTCAAGTTACATTCATTTTGCAGCATTACTCAGAATTTCCTTTCTTTTAAAGGCTGAATAATATTCCATTGTAAGTATAATAGTACACTTTGTTTATGTACTCATCATCAAGAGACCTGAGTTGCTTCCTCCTTTTGTCTACTTTGAATAAGCTGCTGTAACTTCACTTTTGAGTATAAACCCAGAACTATTGGATCGTACTATAATTCCATTTTTAATTTTTTGAGGAATAGTTATACCTTATGACATGAATATTTGCATATGAACTAAAGTGATGTGAAAGCACTTTGAAAAATGGTAGTGTTTATATATGCAAAAATTTTTAAAAATTGGGCTGGGCATGTAGTTCAGAGGCAGAGTATTAGCTTAGCAAATATTGAGGCCCTGAGTTCCATCTCCAGCACTGGGGTGAGGGGGAGAAAAACATTTTTCATGTAAACATGTGAGGTAAAACATTGAGCTCAAATAATTCCAGTCTGTTTTGAGAGACCCTAAATAGAGATTTGTTTTTGCTGAGATGGTCACTTTTCCCTTTGTCTTCCAATTAGCTAAACTACAGCTATATTCTTTTTTTTTTAAACAATTTTTTTTAACACAATGCCTTATTTATTTATTTATTTTTTATGTAGTGCTGAGGATGGAACCTAGGTCCCGCCGGTGCTAGGTGAGTGCTCTACCGCTGAGCCACAATCCCAGCCCTACAGCTATATTCTTATGTTGACTGGGATGGCAATGACTACTTGAGTCCACAATCTTTTTAAATTTTTTTTAGTTGTTGATGGACCTTTATTTTTTATTTATTCATTTATATGCAGTGTTGAGAATTGAATTCAGTGCCTTACACATGCTAGACAAATGCTTTACCTACACAGCTACAACCCCAGCCCTAAGGTCCATAATCTTTTGATCTAGAGCTATGAACTTTGCCAGATTTTCCTTTTCCTTAGGAGAATGAAAATGTTTTTTAAAAAATTGCATGTATATGAAATGCATATTTCTTTAAAAGGAACTCTTTGTCCATTTCTGGGTTATTTGTTCAAAATTAAAAGTTCTGTAAGGTGGACCTCTACATTTTTTTAAAACAAGAGCTCTGGTCTTTTTATATCTATATTTTATTTATTTTTATGTGGTACTGAGGATCCAACCCAGTGCCTCGCACATGCTAGGCGAGTGCTCTACCACTGAGCCCCAGCACCAGCCCCATGATCTGTGTATTTTTAAAAGGCATGCCTGAATCCCTTAATGAAGGCAACAGTATCCATATGGATGGTGTTTAGAGTCCATAAATTCTATCAAAAAATATAAAATTCAAAAACTTTTCTATAGGGATGGTTCAGTTTTTGTCAAATTCTTGCAAAGGGTCTGTGACTCAGGCTTTAACATTATGTTCTTCAAAAGGTCTTTTGCAGATTCCTTGGTCAGATTTCTTCTTGTATTCTCCCAATCATTTAGTCAATGCCTGCCTTTCCCAAAAGATTCTAAGTTCCTAACACATGTTTGGGATTTTTTTTTATTAAAGGTTTATTCTTTTTATCCAACATAATGCCTGGAAAAAAAGCAGGTACTTAAGATGTATCTGTTTTTACAAATAAATGAATATATGAATGAATAAATGAAGGAAATAAGAAGATAAGGCAAGCTTAAAGAGATGTAATGTCATTTATATGTAGTAGAGTATTAACAAGTACTCTTCTGGATAAGGGAGGAACAGAATTCATTATGTGCCACAAAATCATGATTGTGGTGAAGAACATAAAAAAGATAAATTGTTCCATCTAAATTACCTGAGAGGTATTGATTGATGCACTCTCCTCATTTTCTTTGGTAGTTCTGTTTTAACATAAAGAAAATTATTTCACTCAATGATGGAAAGATGGAATTTTGTTCAATAATAAAGATTTTCATTTTCAACTTTTAAGATGTCATAAATTATATCCTTTAACTTACTAAATATAACACCATTATAAACTCAAGCTTAGAAAATTGAATATTAATGAACAAACCATTAGCTTGATTGTTTACACAAATGTACATGTACTTGAAAATTTGTTAATACTTTAAAATAACTTAATTTTTATTATAAGTGTAATATATGCTCATAATATTTCAACAAAAAATATGTAAACAAGGTAAAATACAGCTTTCCCCACTCATTGTACTCTGCTACACAGCAACACAATGTAGTCTCTCAGAATAATTGTGACAATTTATTCTAAAATTTTATTTTACCCAAAGTTGTATTTGAGTGTTTATCGCCCAACATTTTTTTGTTTTCGTATTATACCACTGAGCTACATCACCATTCCTTTTTATTTTTTATTTTGAGGCAGGGTCTCACTAAATTGCCCAGGCTGGCCTCAAACTTGAAATTCTCCTGCTTTAGATTTCCAAGTTGCTGGTTTTACAGGTATGCTCCACTGTGTATGGCTCTCCTCACATTCTTTTTGTACATATGTGTGTGGTATTAGGGATTGGACCCAGGGTTGCTTAACCACTGAGCCACATTCACAGCCCTTTTAAAATTTTTATTTTGAGATAGGGTCTCACTAAGTTGCTCAGCTCACTTTGAACTTACAATCCTCCTGCCTCAGCCTCCTGAGCAGCTGTGATTACAGGCATGCACCACAGCTCTCCTCATATTCTTAACAACATGGGGCTTTACCAATCTTTTGGGTCTTTGCCATTGTAAAATTTTAGAAAAGATAAAGCATTTTAGTTTGTATCTCTATGGTCATTAATGATGTAAATTGCTTTTTTATACATTTTATGGTACTTCTATTTCTTCCTCTATGAATTATTTATTCACATTCATTATACATTAATTTGTGTCTTTAATGTAAAACAGAACATAGATAAAAGAACACAGAGTTTAAAGGATAATACTAAGTGAATAGCTATAAATATACCACTGTGCTTAAGCAACTGAAATAACTTGTTCCTTTGGAGTATCTGTACACCTCTTTTCAAATCTATCTGCTTTCACCTCATACCTTCAGAGACAGCACTATGAAAGTCTGCATTAACCATTCTCTTGGTGTTTTAAAAAAGTATTCTCTCTCTCTCTCTCACAAACAGACACACACACACACACACACACACATAAATCCCCAAAAATACATTATTAGGTTTTATACATTATTGGGTTTCACCTTTTAAAATTTATATTTTATACACACACACACACACACACACACACATAGTTTATATTCTTTTGTGATATGCTTTTTTTCACTCAAAATTAATTTTTTGACATTCATTATGTTAACACAACTTGCTATATAGTTTATATCTCCCATTTTTAAATTTGTTTATTGTTCTTTTGCTTATGGATTTAGATGATCTTTCCTATATTGTGTGTGTGTGTGTGTGTGTGTGTGTGTGTGTATATATTTGGTATTAAGGATACTTAACCACTAAGCTACATCCCCAACCTGAAAAAAATCTATTTATTGATTTGTTTTTCTTATTTTATTATTATTTTTTTACTTTTAAAGTACAATATAGAATCCAAGTGTACAATAACAATAATCACAGGTCTGCATGGGTGAACAAAAATCAAAGGATAGCTTTAAATATACATTTAGGAAACAGTGCTAATAATCATAAATAGACTTAGTCAAAGCATACATATATATGACAGGTCTTCAAATGACAGTGTGGCCTTTCTGTGTCAGATACAATGTATAAAAGAGAACACTTATTGGTTGTCTTGTCAGTAAAATTATATAAACTTTCATTTTATAAGCTTTTACATAAGACTTAGACAAAGCTTAGATGGTATGCATACATATACCTAGTTACATATATTTTGGATATCAAAAATATTGTTATAATCTAAATAACAGTTGTTTGTTTAACCAATTACAAAATAATCATTTAAGACTTTAAAACAGTTACAAACCCTAATTCCTTTAAGACTTAGTTTCCCCAAGTAATAAAACCTAACAAAAAAACAAGAAAATCATTGATAGATAAGAGCAGATTAACGATTCTGACTTTTCTTCATATCAGTACATTAAAGTTTAAATAATTTTGTACTAATTATAGCCAATTTAATCATAAACACAAACTTTTTGAAATTTACCTTCCACAAACCTTCTGTGACTTACTTTGACATTCACAAATTTACATCCTTAGTTTTGTCCCCTTTCATCTTGAACTTTAGTCCAAGAATATTATTTTGCCAGCAAAATACGTTCTCATCAAGATACATTTCTTTCACCTCCTAACTTTCCATACTAAAATATTTCCATACCTATAACTTTCTTTTATCATTTTAGTTTCAGACCCTTTTTAAATTTTTTAGTTTAAATATCCATATATATTTTCACATATTCATATGTTTATATATATTCATGTATATGTATGAATATACCATAACAGCAATCAAATTCCTGCTCATGCATTTTCATATATATATATTCAGTTACATAATTATAAACTATAACTAAAACAAAACATTAACCTCAAAAGAAAAATAACTATATACAAATTTACATCCATTTAAGTATTTTCATGTATATTTTTACATATATATTCATTTTTGTATTCCTATATTTGAAAAAAAATTTCAATCACTAAACTAACCCTATTTATTTTTCTATATTAGTCCTATACCCACCATATACCTTGGAGAACTTCTCTACATATAAACCATAACATTTTACATGATTGTACCTATGGATTTGGGGATATAAATTCATAAATTCACAAATTCACATAAAAACCCATGGATATTATATATATATATACTCATTTCCATAAGTATAACCTAGATTTCACACATAACAATATTGCTCACCTTAAAAATATCCATAGATAAAAGTATATATATATATAAATTTTGATATGTGATATTACCTCTATATTCATATTTATATTCATATATATTGACATATATGTTCCAAAGGTAACCCATCCCCTAAACCAAAGCCATAATTCAGAACTAAATCTAGTCTTACCCATAATCATGAGCCTTTTTAACAAAAATTATAAATATTACTTTGAATATCCATATATATTTTCACATATACTGTATATATTTATATACATTCATATACATATGTATATACCCTAATGGCAACCAAAATCCTACCTATAAGCTTTTATATATATTCTGTTACATAATCATATCTAGAATCTTAAGAAAATTATAAACATTCATCTCAAAAGAAAAATTATTATATACAAATCCATACCCATTTAAATATTTTCATGTATATTTTTACATATATATTCATATTTATTTTCATATATATGGAAAAAAGTGTTCAAACCCAATATTACTGTGTTGTGGTCTATTTGATTCTTGAAGTTGAGAAGGGTTTGCTTGATGTACATAGATGCTCCGTTGTTTGGGTCATAAGTATGATTGTTGTCTTGTTGACATATAATTCCCTTAAGCAATATGAAATATCCTTCTTTGTCCCTTGTGATTAACTTTGGCTTGAAGTCCACTTTATCTGATATGAGAACAGAAACCTCTGCTGTTTATGTCATCCATATGAGTGGTATGTTTTTTCCTATCCTTTCACCATCAGTTTGTGGATGTCTTTGCCTATGAAGTGAGTTTCTTGGAGATAGCACATTGTTGGGTCTTGTTTTTAATCCAATCTGCCAGTCTATGTCTTTTTTAAGAATTTTTTTTAGTTATACATGGACACAAGATCTTTATTTTGTTTATTTATTTTCATGTGATGCTGAGGATTGAAACCAGTGCCTCACATGTGCAAGGCAAGCGTTCTGCCACTGAGCCACAACCCCAGCCCCAGTCTATGTCTTTTGATTAATGAGTTTAGGCCATTAATGTTCAAGGTTATTACTGAAATATGATTTGTGTTCCCAGTTATTTTGGTTTATTTCTACTTTTTAATTTGAATTAGTTTATCCTTTTATTAACTATTCCTTTAATGTAGTTCTTCCCTTTGCTGGTTTTCACTTTTTTTTTCATTTCTTCTTCATGGAATATTTTGTTGAGAATATTCTGAAGTGTAGGCTTTCTGGTTTCAAATACTTTTAATTTTTGTTTATCATGGAAGGTTCTTATTTCATCTTCAAATATGAAGCTTAATTTTGCTGAATATAGGATTCTTTGTTAGAGCTCAGTATATGTTATTCCAGCACCTCCTAGCTTTGAGGATCTGGGTTAGGAAATCAGCTACGATCTGTGTTGGTTACCCCCTCCATGTAATCTGATATTTTTCTCCCATAGCCTTTAAAATTCTATCCTTATTCTGTATGCTAGGCATTTTCATTATAATGTGACATAATGTGGGCCAATTTGTACACTGAGATCCTGTAAACCTCTTATATTTGACTTTCCATTTCATTCTTAAGATTTGGAAAATTTTCTGATATTATTTCATTGAAAAGACTGTGCATTCCTTTAGCTTGTATCTTCATGCCTTCATCTATCCTGATAAATCTTAAATTTGTTTTTTTCATGTTATTCCATAATTCTTGGAAGTTCTGTTCATGGTTTCTTAACATTTTCTCTCTGGGTCAACTCTATTTTCAAGAGTATATATTTATTGTCTGAGGTTCTGTCTTCCAAATGGTCTAGTCTGTTGGTGATGCTTTCAATTGAATTTTAAATTTGGTTTGCTGTTTCCTTAATTTCAAGGATTTCTGTTAGTGTTTTTTTTTTCAGAATCTCTCTTTATTAAAGTGATATTTTGCTACCTCTATTTGCACTCTTACATCATCTTTTACTTTGCAGATTAATTTAACCATGTACATTCTAAACTCCTTCTCTGACATTTCTTCCACTGTGGTGTCAATGTTTTTTGTTATTGGAGTATCTTGGTTTGCTTGGGGTGATTTGTTATGTTGCCTTTCCATGTTGTCTGTGTGTCTCCCCATTTAACAGTATGGCTCTGAGGCAGTAAAATTTCTGCCCTGTGGACTTAAAGTGTCCCTGAAGGTTTCCATTACCTCATTATTTAGACAGAGACAAATAACAACAATCACCAATGCAAACAATATATAGCATTAATCCAAATAGTTCCTACTATGATATCTACAATGTTAATTATCACAGTAAACAGAAATGATATGATCAGCTATTGCCTAACATAAAAACAGCAAGTTTGCAAAAGGGTTTACATTTTCAGATGATGGACAGGAAGAGAACAAAAGTAATATAGGATGTGATGATTATAAGGAGGAGAGAAGACAGAAGTAAAAGATTAAAAGAAGAGCAAAAGAGAGAAAAATAGAAATTGGCTGTTCGCAGAAGAGAGAATCAAGGGAAACAGGATAAAAATATAAATATAAAGCAAAAATTTTTAAAAATTAAAAATAAAAATAAAAGAATACAAAGCAGAATTGAACTATACTAGTCAAACATCATACTTCATAAGAAACTAATCCATGTTAAATAACTGTATTCAGAAATGCCAGAGAAGAAAAAAAAATAAAGGAAACTGTATAAATGTCCATGTACCATTAAAGTCACAATGAAACAGTGAAAAAGAATCTATAAAAACAAAGAAAAGAAAAAAAGTCTTCATGAAAATTTAAAGAATTCTTTCCATTGGAATTCAAAATAGTCTCAACTTCTCAGCATTTTTTGGTGGGGTCTTCTGGAGTGTGATGTTCCACCCTCTAGATTGCTGGAGTGAGAGAGGTAGAGTCCCGCAGGTGGAGTTCCTGGAGGCAGGGTTTTAGGCTTAGGCAGGCTCCAGGCTCTTTGATGAATGCTAATTGGTCTAAAGATTTAAATCAGCACACCTCCAATGCCCAGTTTTGCTCCACACTGGAACACTATACCCCAGGGATCTCACCTGGGTTCCAATTGTGTGGTGGGGGAGCCAATTTTTAGTCCCCTGTGTCACCTGCAGACCCCAAGTTTCCTGGTCTTGGGTTAACTTCAAAAATTTCTCACGCCCCTACCCCTCTGAATTCCTGGCCAAATGTGACTTTCCCAGCTGGACTGGAGGGTGAGGGGGAAAGCTGGGTGGGTTTCCTCCATCAGTTGTCCCCTGTATAAACCTTTCTTCATGTCTGATTTTCTTCTGGTTACTTAAGCACACTCTGTCACACATAGTGTGTATTACTGAGCCTGTATTTTGGGCCAAACTTGGGTTTGCTAGGAATTGGCTTCCTCAGTTGCTAGACCTCTTGAAGAAGCTGCAAAATGGTTCTTTCCTTTGTCCTCTGTATGCTACCTGGAGAGATGGCAGCTTCTTTCCCCACACAAATATCTGCAGAGAGTTCTTTGGGTTTGTTGAGCAATCTCTTCGGTCTCTAAATGTTCCAAACCCAGACATACCTCAGGCCTCCCAAAAATGCCAGTTTCTTTACTTCCCTTTTCTCTCTACTATGCTCATGGACGGACCTCTCTATCTGGAGCTTCTGATCCGGCTGTGGCAGCACCTATGCCAGTGGGGATTTTTTTCCTTATTTTATTATATCCAACATCCTGTGTCCCATGTCTGCTTTGAATGTTCAGTTTTAGATTTGAATAAAGTCCCTCCCTTCCTTTTTTTTTTTTTTTTTGGTTCACCCACCTTGCAGAGAAGCTGCATGTCTGCTTTCTTGGTTTCATGCCACAGAGCAGCCAGGAACACGACCTCCTCTATTCTGCCATCTTGGAACTCATCCCAATCCCCTTTTTTTTTAATGTTTTATTTTCTCTTGCTAAGTCTTTAGGGCCTCATTAAGTTGCTGACATTGCAATTGAATTTGCAACCCTCCTGCCTCAGCCTCCTGAACTGCTGGGATTACAGGCATGAGCTATTGTGCCCAACTTGTACATATTAATGCTTTAAATTTTTTTTTTAAATTTTTTAGTTGTAGTTAGATGCAATACCTTTACTTTATTTATTTATTTATTTTTATGTGGTGCTGAGGATCAAACCCAGGGCCTTGCATGTGCTAGGTGAGCACTCTACCGCTGAGCCACAACCCCAGCCCTCTATATATTAATTTTTTAATTCTTATAGATGTTAAAAAAATTCCCTGGTATTTTACTATTTATTTATTTTTGTGGTAGTAGGGATGGAACCTAGGACGTTATACATGCTAGGCAAGTAAGTGCTCTACCGCTGAGCTGAGCTGAGCTATATCCATAGCTCTTTTTCTTCTTCTTCTTCTTCTTTTTTTTTTTTTTTGAGAGTCTTGCTAGATTTCTAGATTTGTCTTGAGCTTGTGATCCTCCTGCCTCAGCCTCCTGAGTAGCAGGGATTACAGTGCATGCCTACCTTTTAATTTTAAAATATTAATAAACTTTATTTTTTAAAGCAATTGAGGCATAGATAAATGAATCCTCCATTGTAGTATCACATAGAGTAGTTCTGCTACTATAAAGTCCTCTGTGCTCTGTTCCTACAACCTCTGGCCACTACTAATCTTTTTACTATCTCCACAGTTTTATCTTTTCTAGAATGTCCTATAGTTGGAATTACACAGTATGTAATCAGATGCCCAGATTTATGATTAGCTTCTGTCATTTAGTAATAGGCATATGAATTTCCTCCATGATATTTGTTTTTAAACATTTTAAAAATGTACATAATTATTATACATGAGTGGGATTCAGCATGCCATGTTCAAATATGCACATAATTTGATCAATTTCATTCCCTGGTCCTCCATGATATTTTCATGACTTGACAGCTCATTTCTTCTTAGTGCTGAATAGTATATTCCATTTCTGGGTGTTCCACAGTTAGTCAATTAACCTACTAATAGATATTTTGGTTGCTTCCATGTTTTATGAATTATGAATAAAGCTGTTATGAACTTCCACGTATAGTTTTCTTTGTGGACATAAGTGTTCAATACATTTGGGAAAATACCAAGGAATGTGATTGCTGGATAATATGAGAAGAATATGTTCAGTTCTGCAAGAAATAGCCTAATTTCTTCCAAAAGTGGTTGTAACATTTTGCATTCCTACTAGCAATGAATTAATTTCTGTTGCTCCACATCCTCTACAACAGTTGATGTTGTCAGGGTTTTAGATTTTGGTCATTCTAATAGATATGTGCTAGAATCTCCTTATTTCAACTTGCAATTCCCTAATGAAGTTTACATGCCCATTTGTCATTTGTGTATCTTCTTTTGTGAGTTGTTAATAATTTTTTGGCCTACTATTTAACTGGGATTTGTTTTCTTACTATCAAGTTTAGCTCTTTATATACTATGGATAATAATCTTTTATCAGATGGGTCTTTTGCAAATATTTTCCCCTAGTCTACAGCTTGTTTTTATGTTCTCTTGACATTATCTTTCACGGGGCAGAGTTTTTAATTTTTTTTTAGTTGTAGTTGGACACAATACCTTTATTTTCTTTATTATTTTTATGTGCATAGAACCCAGCATCTCACACATGCTAGGCAAGTGCTCTACTGCTGAGCCACAACCCCAGCTGTGTTACACACCTGTAATCCCTGCTACTCAGGAGGCTGAGGCAGGAGGATCAGAAGCTCAAGACAAACCTAGAAATTTAGCAAGACTCTCAAAAAAAAAAAAAAAAGAAGTTTTTAATTTTAATGAAGTTAAGCTTTGTCAATTGTTTCTTTGATATTATATCTAAAGAAGATATTATCATATTCAAGGTCATCTAGGTATTACTCTCTGTTATCTTCTAGGAGTTTAACATTTTTGTTGTTTTATTTTCTTTTTTTTGTTGTTGTTGTTGTGGATGAACACTATGCCTTTATTTTTAAAATTTTTTAATATTTTTAGTTGTAGATGGACACAATACCTTTATTTTATTTAGTTTTTTTATTTGGTGCTGGGGATCGAACTAAGTGCCTCACACGTGAGGGCAAGTACGCCACCACTAAGCTACAACCCCAGCCTCTACATTTAGGTTTCTGATCCACTTTGAGATCATGTTTTGTGAAGTCAATAAGGTCTGTGCCTAGATTTACTCTTTGCATGTAGGCATCTAATGGTTCCAGTATCATTTGTTGAAGACTATTGGCTCTGTACTACATTTGCTCTTTACTAAAGATCAGTTGACCACTGTGTGAGTCTATTTCTGGGCTTTGTATTCTGTTCCACTGATTTATATGTCTGCCCTTTCACTAATACCACACTATCTCTATTACTGTACCCTTGTAGTAAGTCTTGAGTTAGGCTATCAGTTCTCCAACTTTGTTAGTCTCCTCAGTGATGAGTTGGCTATTCTGGATCTTTCACCTTTCCATACAACTTTGGTTTTTCAATATTCACAAAATAACTTGCTAGGATTTTAATTCAGATTGCATTGAATCTACAGATAAGATTGGGAGAACTGGCATCTTGACAATATCAAGGTGTTCTATCCATGAAAACAAAACAACTTACTATTTATACAGTTCTTTGAAATATTTCATCAGAGTATTGTAGTCTTCCTCACATAGATCTTTTACTTATTTTTAAATTTAAAGATAAGTATTTTGTTTAGAGGGTGCTAATATAAGTGGTAAATGTGTTTTTTATTTCAAATTTCACTTTTCATTGCTGGTATACAGGAAAGTAACTGACTCTTGCATATTTAATCTTGTATCCTGCATCCTAACTCACTCATTCTCTAGGAGGATTTTATTTTATTTATTTATTTTTATTTGTGACACTGGTGGTTTAACTTAGGGCTTCACATACACTAGGCAAGTATTGTACCACAGAGCTATAGTTCCAGGCCCAAGATATTTTTAATATTTAAAATTTATAATTTAAGATAGAAATAAAATGAAACCCAGGAAAATACCTCTCACTATTTGGGAATAATGACTGCTAAATGCTCTCTGAAGACCATGAAATATGTTCACTATTATGATAAAAATGCAAAGAACTACTGACTGGAAGACTTAAAATAATAATTTTTTTTAAAGGAAGAATCTCTTCCTTATCATTACTTCTCAATCATGTGACTGGGAACAAGTAGCTTTGATAGAGTGGATAGTCCAAGAACATTCCTGTAGAATATTCATACTTACAGTTACTCAAGTTATTCTGGGGGAGAAAGTGACATTTTGAAGACATAATAGTTCACATTAATACTTTTTTAGAAGGCTGTGGAGGGAGAGAATGCCATCAGTCACACCCAGGGTGTAGTAAGAATGCGACATTCTCAAAAGTTTGGGAATCATTTTTGTCACAAAACATGTATTTACCTGCACATATGAAAACATGAAATTCCTCAGAATATCACAGAAAAAAGGTAAACCAATTTTCTGTGATGAATTTATTATCCTGATAAGCAGCTGATACTCATAACCAGGTTTTTATTAGGTCTTTATGCATTAAGTAATGTGTAAAAATACCTTTGTTTGGGAGGAATCTGTAGGTGCTCAAAGAATAATTTGCCCTGGGAATTTATGCTCATCACAACCTCTTTTTCAGATACCAAGTCTATCTTGAATGGGTTTTCTGTGATATGACATTTCAGATCTCCTTTTCCATCTTCCAATATCAGACTGCCTTTATCCCCTGAGCATGAAATCAGCCTAGAAAACAGAGCAGGAAAGGAAAATAAATTGCTATAGGTTTACATGGTTCTGTGTGACTTGTAATTCAAAGTAATTAATTAGTAAATCAATCTTAATGAATACAGCATAGATAGGACAGTGGAAAACCATTGTTGAGAGCATGGGCTTTGGTGTCAAGAGAGTTTATATTGAACATAACTTTACCATATTACTTTATAACATCAGATAATGAAGTTATCCAACATTTCTATATCTCAGTTTTCTTATCTGTAAGTACAGATAAAAGTTGCAACCAAAATAGTTTTTTGGACAGAATTAAGTAAGACCATGTATAGTACCTGACACAGAAACACTCAAGTTTTAACTGTCATCATCAGTATTACTTCTGTGTGTAAAGTCTAGTAACACTTCAGAATTTAAACATTATTTTCCTTTCTCATTTCCACCATATATTCAGAAATTAAGGAGTCTACAGGAAATGGACCAGGTCAATTTTTATTTATCTACTTATTACTTACTACTTATTACTTTTATTTATTTACTTATTATTATACCTCATCAGTTTCCAATTCGACAGGCAGACTCTTAAGATGTTTTGGAGCCTAAGGATGTAAGCTCAGAGCCAGCACTTAAAATCCCTCTCAGTCCTAGATTTCTCCCTTTTTGTAGTGCACATTCACCCTGGTAAACAATCACCCTTTTAGGGGTGATGATATGGGACAGTTTATGTTCTTACTATGTCCTTTCAGTCATTTTCCATGGATTCTAGGACTCCCTTTCACGTAGATATGGTTCTGGAAACCAATTGTTTGGAGTGGTTGAGAAGCTGTCTCACTGCTCATTAAGCAGGACTCTAGTCCATCTGTCTTAGACTAATGGACACCAGGATAAATTGTTAACTACCCTGAGGGTTTTGTGTACTATGTGAGCCTTACTGCATATTATGAAATTATGTCCACTTTGTCTCTCACAATTAAATGCTGCTACCTTGCCTCTATCACCTTGAATCTTTTATCATTGCCACTGCAGAGAGGCCATTTTAATGGCATCAATTCCCACCATTATCTCCAGTCTGCAAAAGAAAAAAATTCATTGAAATGCTTTCCAACTATTCCTTTGCTAATGTATTTCTCAATGAAGGGGTATCTTCTTGATTCTCTTGCAGAAAGAATGAGGGGCTAGGTGAGCTGGTTTTATGTGACAAATCCACTTGAACATTTTTATTTCCCTAAGTCTATGAATCATTTCTTTTCTACTGTGCTTTGGAATTTTTAGATCTCAGTTTAATCAGCAGAATCCATAGCTGAGTTTAGTTCAAAGTTAATCAACCAAGCAAACAACCTGAACCACTCTCAGCTGTCCCATTTAGATATCAAATCTATATTCTCTGGTACATGTACCTGTGTCAATAAATTTAACCTGATCTAAAATAAGTTTCTTTCTTCTTGTCTAGAAATCCCCCAGAAATAATTTCCACACATTTCACAAGTTTTTGTCATCATAAATTCTTATAATTCTGTAAGCATGCAAGCCTTCTCCTCCTAAGTTTGAATGTAATATGCTCAAATAAATTGGGATCTGGCTGTGACAATGAGTCTGGAGGGAATCAAGGATGGTAAGGGTAAAACAAGGAACACTGAAATCCCTTTTCAAGGTTTATCTTAGATGAGGTCAGGGTCAAGCAAGTCAGGATCAACCTTATTGGATATAGCAAGAAGAGCCATTTCTTCAAGAATGGGAAGCTCAGTGGAGTTCTGAAGTTCAGGTATTTAGGTTTATGAAACTCTTGCAAATGTTGCCATTGAATTTTAACAGGTCCTACCTCTTCCCAGTTAACTCCCTAAGTTCACAGGTGTGAGGAAGTTGTGAATTCAACTTCGGTTCTCATTCAATAGCTTTAGTATCGAATTCTGTATGTGGTTTTCAGCTACAAGGACCCTGCAGCTACAAGAGATGAGAGAATTTCAGGATAGTTCTCTGAAAAAATCATGAGTTAAGAATTTAAAGTCCTAAGACTGTTTTCTTTCATTAAGCTCTTCAGGGAAGCTAATAGCAGCTAGGCTACCACAGAGTTTAGTGCTACGGTTCTACCACCTGGTCTGCTTTCAATAGGTGTTTTATTTCAGTTGACCACCAGTAGTAATTTAAATAACTTTGACACAGAATGCCATGGTTTATTACTACTTATATTAGTTTGCTATGCATCCAAAACAAAATATCACAGGGTGAGTACATGCTTAAACAATAGAAATTTATTTTCTCATAGTTCTGGAAGCTGGAATTCCAAGACCAAGGTGTTGGAAGGTTTGGTTTCTATACCCCCCTACTACTGTGTACTGGGAATTAAATCTAGGGAAACTCTACCCCTGAACTACATTTCTAGCCCTTTTTATTTTGAGATAGGGTCTCATTAAGTTGTCCAGGCTGGCATTAAACTTCTTATCTTTCTGACTCAGCCTTCCGAGTCACTGGGATTACAGGTATGTGCTATTGCACTTGGCCAGGTGTGGTTTCTTGTAAGGCCTTCCCTAGGCTTGCCGAACCTTATTTCTGAGTCCTCACATGAGTGTTCCTGTGTGTGTGTGTGTGTGTGTGTGTGTGTGTGTGCCCTAATCTCCTTTTCTTCTAAGGACACCAGTCATAATTGGTGAGGGCCAACCTAACATCCTCATTTTAACTTAATCACTTCTTTAAAGGTCCATCACAAATACAGTTACATTTTGAGGTATTAGGAGTTAGGGGTTCAAAAAATGATTTTTTGGGGAAGACACAATTCAGTTCATACATTAGTATTCCATCACCTAATGGTAACCAGGTCCTCATTGCCTTCAAATCTAACTAGATCAAAAGCCAATCGCATATTCCCATTCTTGAGTTTCTGTTGCCTATACCCACTTCGGATAGCAACTACTTTATTAACAAGGGATCAACTGGTGATAATAGGAACAACTCTGGCAGAAAATAAATGACTTAATAGTGGAAACTCTTTGCTTACATCATGGGAAGGTTTCAGGTTACAGGTTTCAGACTATACATCTAGTAATGACCCCTAGAAACAATACTGTATTACTGTATGGCCAATGGAACTTCTATCTCAGCTTCATATTTTGAAGCCCTAACTCCTAGTACTTCAGTGTGTGACTGTACTTAGAGATAGGACCTTTAAAGAAGTAATTAAGTGAAAATCAAAATTAAAGTCCTATCGCATGAAGTCATTATGAAGTCTATTATGACTAGCGTCCTTATGAAAAGAGATTAGAAGACACAGAAGCATGCATGCATGCATGTGCGCACAGAGACATGCGCAGACACACACACACAAACACACACACACACACACACACACGGACAGTTATGTGAGGACACAGCAAGAAAGTAGACATGCTTCTTGTAAGGCCTAGGAGATAGGCCTTTTAAGAAACCAAGCCTGCTAACACCTTGATCTTGGCTTTCTAAACATCAGAACTATGATAAAATAAATGGAACTTCTATCTTAGGAAGTTGGATAATCAGAAGTCACTGTGGCAATTGTTGGCTTCTAGGATCATGCCATATTAGCGCTACTACGGAGATTAGGAACCTGTGATACTAACTAATGGCCTTAGAGCCAGTCTACAGCTGTCAGATCTACACAAACAAAATGGAGAATTTAGTACTAAAATCAACATTTATGTACATGCATATGATTGGTAGAAACTAAATTATATCAGAAACTCTAGGTACAAGGGAATCTGAGAAATGCAGTTTTTAGGTTTTTAGTTATTGCAATAGTGACAGGCCCTCTAGAAAGAGGTGGGAACAGAAGCAGAACTAATAGTCATATTTTCCGCTCAAAACTAATACCATCCAGAATCCAAAACATGGCAAAGATAGTAGAGAAAAAATATTATATTAATTTTACTCGTGAATACAGATATCAAAATGTTAAAGGATCTCCAAGCAAAGTGAAACCTCCATCATTAAAAAATAACTTACTGTGACCAAATGGTTATATATATGCATAAACTCAAGTGTCAAACTGTAAAGGCTTGAAAACAGTCTCCTTTAATCCTGTTTTCTTGGCATACAATAGCAGTTCAGTGAATAGATGACTTTAATTTATCATAATAAAATTAGTTTTTCCATATTTCTACTGACCTTTTTAAAATATTTTTTATAAATTTTTTTAGTTGTAGATAGGTACAATACCTTCATTTTATCTATCTATTTATTTATTTAATGTGCTGAGGATTGAACCCAGTGCCTCACACATGCTAGGCAAACACTCTACCACTGAGCTACAACCACAGTCCTCTACTGACCTTTAATAATATTTTTGTGGAAAAAATAATCTACCTAAAACCATGGGAGTGACAGTGAAAATTAAAATATCTGGCATAGTTTTATTTTTCCTTAGTGAAAAAATATGAAAAAACAAAAATCAACTGGGAGAAACAGACTTGAAATCTCACTGTGGGGAAAACTGATAAAGATTTTGCACACATTCGAAAAATGCTTTAGTCCCTAAAGATTTTTTCACCTAGGCACCAATAATTAATTTCTCTCTAAGTAAAATTACATGTTAGACTTCTAAGAATACCCTTAATTAAGAGTGAGTCAGTCTAAATTATAAATTACTATTGGTATGGGAGTTTGGCTGGTAAATTAGGTCTCTAGAGCCTTGCTGTTAATCTGAATAAGTAGCTTTCTTTCTACTTGCTCCCAAAGTCTAGCTAATAAACTGTTTTGTTGTGAGAAGGAAAGTGGGGATCAAAGTTCTGTTCCCCTATTAATAGGTGCTGGTAAGTAAAGTGGTAAAGAATAAATAGAACGGATAACATAGAAAACTGATAAACTTATCCCTGAATAATTGAATACTAACCCTAAAAATGATTATAGTTTTGAAAAGACAAAATAGGAGGCATATAAAAAAAACTCTAGCATTCAAGGTATGATAAAAGAACATGTAGAGGGTGTATCTAAGATATCTTGTTCCTTGGCTTACCTTACAGTCTTTGGCTTGCTGATGAGGACGTCAGGAACTTCATACCTGGGTTTCAGTGGAGTTTCTTCATTGATTTTAAGTCTGAAAATGTTTCTCTCTATACCATAAACTTCAGCCAAAAGAGGAACCTGGGAACAAATATATGAGATTAGCTTCAACAGGTTTCCCAATGATATTCTAACAAATTACAAAAATTAGAAAGAAAATAATTTGTTTAAATTATTAAAGGGCATATATAGCTATGAAAATTAGGCTATGAAAATTAGAGAAAAATGAAAATAATAGAAATAACAAGCTCCCAATTTATGTACTTGCTTGGTTACACCTGTGGTAGCACAAGAAGTACCCCTATATGGTTAGGTAAACATATAATTGTCCAAACCAGGACCTTTAGAATAAAGAGTGACTATTAATAATTACATGGATAATAGGGATAAACTAAAAACAGCCTTGGGAAATTGAGATACATAGCCACTATTATCTATGATAAATTACAGATGTACTAAGAATAACAGTTTGTTAAAACCATAATAATTTGATTCCAACTGAATGAAAGATGAAGGCTAGCAGGCCACAGAATAGAATATAGAGTAAAATGATGATCTCTGTGGTTCTCTAGTATTAGATGAAATGAGGCTTGCTATACTAAAATCAAGTCAGCTCTATGAGACAGAAATGGCCAGATTTAGTTTACAAAATGAGGCATCTAGATCAGAGGACTATTTTAAGATGGTGGCTTTCAATGGTTGTGTCATGCCACACTCGTCTATGGCAAATTCTTCATGAAGTACGATGCTAAGTTTTGGTTACAAATGGATACTTATATTATTATTATTACATCTAAAAAGAGTAACCTGGGTAGGCTGTGTGATGTAGTGTGGAAGAGATGATATATGGTGATATAAGCATGGAAAATATCAAGTAGCACCAAAAAAATATGCTTTTCAAGGATCTTTGCCTCTTGAGAATGAATATAGAAGACTAGACAAGGACTGGAAGCAGTGACATGATACTGAAGAGCGACAAACTGGTGCTACGGCTATGGATGCTTTCATAGAGAATTTAAGACAGAACTATGTTGAGTACATTTCCATTGCTCTCTTAAATTCAACTAACATTTATTTAACATTGTGATGATTAAAGTCTTAGGAAGACGGTAATTTAAAAGGGATGAAACAGGTACAAAGTTCACATAAGGCATTTTATAAGCACAGATAGAAAGACAAGTATAGTGCTAGGGGGAATAAGGAAGGGAACTATTTTTTATTTTATTTTTGGTGCTAAACTCAGGGTCATTTTACCACTGGACCACATCCCCAGCACTTTTTATTTTTTATTTTGAGACAGGGTCTCACTAAGTTGCTTAGGGATTGGCTAATTTGCTAAGATTGGTTTTGAAGTTCGAGTCCTCCAGTAAGGGGTCTATCAATGATGAATGTGAGGTGAGAGGTTCTGGGATGTCTCCAGCAATCCAACTTCTAGAACTTATATTAAAATAAGTTCTAGAAGTTGGATTTCTGAAAGAGGAGGTATTTCAGCAGGGTTTTTGGAGATTACTACAATTTCAGATAGACAAAAATGGGCAAAACATGTTACAAAGGGCATATATAGGTTGTCTGCCTATATATGATTAACAAATTGTATCTAGTTGTGTACTCAGAATCCTATTTTTAGTAAAATATCTTTCTTAAAAAAATAACTAACCAAATAAGCAAATTTTTAATCAGCGTTAAAGCTCCATTTTAAAATTTTAAAAACTTAACTGAGCAATATTCCCCAATAGGGTGGCTCTCTTCAAAGTCAATATTCAGATCCATTCTTTTTATTTTGTTTTTGGTATTGGGGATTGATTGGATGCTAAACAGGTGTTCTACCCTAGCTCCCATACTCATTATATCTCTTTCACCAATACAGGTTTTGAAAGGTTAATAAAACAGGTACTTGTCACTCCGTTTTTCTGTATGCTCAACAAAACACTGTTGAAATCTTAAGAAACTGTCTGCTAATCTTGTTCCCAGAATGTGCTGTCCCCAACTGCCAAACTGTAAAATGTAACTTCTCTCCCTGCCTTCTTCAAGAAAAGTATATAAGCTCTGCATAAGCTGTTCTCAGGGCTCTCTCTCTTTCTCTTTGCTCTATTCAAGTGAGCTCTGAGCCCCAGCATGCTGGTCAATAAACCCTTTGCCGTTGCATGAGATAGTCTCTTGGTGGTCTCTTCCTCCAACGCTCGCCTGACCTTTACAGTTTCATGTTCTAGCACATTATATTCTTAGATGTTAGTATGTACTTAACTGCTATGATCTGGTTAATGCTCTATTACCTGTTGTTCCCCTAATATCAGTATACTCCAAGAAATCAAATAAATAAAGCTACTTGGGTCAAAGACAGTGGAAGTAGCCTGGAACTCCTAGCTTAGAGCCCTCTCTCCTTTCTGCATTGAGCTCTTAGATACTTCCAGGGAAACCCCAGGACTCTGTAGATGACAGTTTTAAAGCCACAGCCTTCTTAACTGCACTACTGCTCAATCTTTTCCTCAAAACTTTGCTCTTTCAAAAAGTCTAGATGTGAATGTTACATTATTTAATTTGTTTTAAGAATTTCTAGATATTCCTGTTCTTACTTGTTAGGGACCTATTTAGATATTTATGAACAAAAAATATATATAAATGAATTACAAATACTTACTTCCTAGTAGTGATGGTTGGGAATATCAATGAAAATTATATTAAAATAAGTTCTAGAAGTTGGATTGCTCAAATTGAGAAGTTAATATTAATCCTAAGATAATAAAAGCAGTTACTCTCAAATTGCATGCAGATAAACAAATATACACCTAAAAATTTTAATGGGGTTTTGCTTCCTTAAAAATATTTAAGATGTATAACATCCACATATGCAGAGAAGCTGAGATAAACCCTCAGAGAAGGACATTTTTTGGAGGCTCTTTCTGATATTACAAGTCTCTGATTGGTTTTTCATACACCCTTACTCAGAAGCCCATTTTTCAGTCAGGGTAAAAAAGTACACATGGCTTATCTTATTTCTCCTACACTAAATAAAACAAAACCTATTAGCCTGTCATCCATAAGTCTAATTGTTTTTAATGTCCAAACGAGCAAAAATATGAGACATTTTATAAAAAACATAGTGGTAGAAATAGCTTTGTCTATGTATTCATGCAGAGAATTGACCATAGTTATACTAGAACAACTTTTTTTCACCCATGACTGGGAATCACAATTATTAGAAACTATCATGAAGTTAACAATCCTTGAATACACATTTAAATGGCAGAGTAATGATTTTCCTTCATAATATCCACTATCAACTCCTCCTTGATGGACTGATCTTACTTTTCCTCTGACACCAGGTCTCTATGATATTAAGAACAGATATCCTGGAAGTCTCAAGATGGCGGGCCAGAGGGAGGCAGCATTCTGTGTTGCTCTGTGATCCAGATCTCACCTAGTCAGAATATTTTATCTCTAAGAGTGTTAGAGGACCCCTATACAGCTGCTCTCCACAGAAATCACCAGGGACTCCGTGTAGGGCTTGGGACCTCAGCATTCGAGTTGGACGCTGGATGTTCGTCCAAAGTTCTAGCCCAAGCAAGGCTCAGCAAGTGCCTTAGCAGAACCACCTATCAACACACCTGTAGATCGCTCTGCTCCCATGCAGGTCATTCAGCTGCTATCTACCCACAGCACACTGCCATCACCCAGTTTCCCCCACCTCTCCAGGCTCCTCCTACCTCACTAGACACTCAGGTGCTGAAAGTAGACCACTGCCATCTTGGTTCAACATTCTTAGCATATCCATATTAGCCGGGGGCAGTTCCCAGATCTCCAGCAGCC
Source organism: Callospermophilus lateralis (assembly GCF_048772815.1). Taxonomy (NCBI): domain Eukaryota; kingdom Metazoa; phylum Chordata; class Mammalia; order Rodentia; family Sciuridae; genus Callospermophilus; species Callospermophilus lateralis. The sequence continues at coordinate 88,884,046 of NC_135307.1, read as the reverse complement.
AGGTACCAGGTTTCCAACCTTCCCTGCTTCCCTGCGGTAGTAAACCAACACAGTAGATGCCCAACACAGGAGTGCAGTGCGACCAGGGAGCCGCCCAAGGGAGAGTTTCCTCAATTGGGAACATCTAGAGGAGAGGGAGACGGGGCTAAAGTTTGGAGCCTAACAGACCAGGAACTGGGAAATCTCTAGGCAAGAGAAGAAGATAGTTCTGGGAGTTCAAGTCATACGAGCGGTCCCAAAAAGAGACCCGTGAGGTGCAGTCCCCTGCAGGGACTGGTGGGTGGCACTCCCTGTATTCAGGCACCCTTTGCCAGGACTAGTCTTCCTATCCTGGTTACCTTCACCGTCTGGAGGGCAGAGACACCAGCTTACAACAGATGATCCCACCTATTGGATGAGAAGAGAAGCAGGAAAGATACAGATCTCTAAAGCTAGCTACAACTCTGGTTTCTTCCTTCGAGTTTTTTGGTTTTTTTTTTTTTGTTGTTTTCTTCTACCCCTCTACCCTCTGGCCCTCACATCCCAAACATATGTGAAACCAAGAAATCTGCATGAAATAGAACTTTGAGGACTGAGTCATCTGAACAACATCATATAGAGGAGAGGTCTTGGAATCCCTACAACAGCACTACAAACCTATAGGGTAAAAATAATAACAATATAGACCCACAGAGCTGGAAAGGAAGACACACGAGCAACATGAAGAAAGTGCCCCAAACAGATGAAGACACCACATCATTAGAATCATTGGTAGCCATAGCAGAAGAAATGACAGAGGAGGAGTTTAGGATGTACATGGTTAAAATGTTCTGTGAACTCAAGGAAAGTATCAGAGAACAAATACAGGCAGTGAAAGATCACTTTGACAAGGAGCTACATAAACAAATACAGGAAGCAAAAGATCACCTCAACAGGGAGATAGAAGTTCTAAAAACAACAAAAAACAAAAAACAAACAAACAAAAAAACCCCAGAAATCCTTGAAATGAAAGAAACAATTAACCAAATTAAAATTTCAAATGAAAGCATCACCAACAGAGTAGACCACTTGGAACATAGGAAATCAGACAATGAAGATAAAATATATAATCTTGAAAAGGAGATAGACCATACATTGTTAAAGGTAAGAAACCATGAGCAGAACATTCAAGAAATATGGGATAGCATAAAAAGTCCAAATTTAAGAGTTATGGGGATCAAGGAAGGCATAGAGGTCCAAACCAAAGAAATGAACAATCTAGTCAATGAAAAAATATCAGAAAACTTTCCAAACATGAAGAATGAATTGGAAATCCAAATTCAAGAAGCCTCTAGGATGCTAAATGTACAAAATCACAACAGATCCATGCCAAGCCATATTATATGAAAATGCAGATATAAGATATAGATATATATAGAATAAGGAGAGAATTTTAAAAGCCATAAGAGAAAGGAATAAAATTATATATAGGGGAAAACCAATTAGGATAACAGCAGATTTTTCAACACAGACCCTGAAAAGCTAGAAGATCCTGGAACAACATATATCAAGCTCTGAAAGAAAATGGGTGCCAACCAAGAATCTTATATCCAGCAAAATTAAGCTATATATTTGAAGATGAAATATAAACCTCCCATGATAAACAAAAGTTAAAAGAATTTATGACTAGAAAACCAACACTACAAAACATCCTTGGGAAAAATATTCCATGAAGAGGAAACAAAAAACAACAGTGAAAATCAGCAGAGGGAGGTAATACCCTAAAACAAAAACTAATCAAAGAAGAAAATTAAGTTAAATAACAAAAATAAATAAATATGGCTGGGACTACAAACCATGTCTCAATACTAACCCTGAATATTAATGGCTTAAACTCACCAATCAAAAGACATAGGCTAGCAGATTGGATTTAAAAAAAAAAAAAAGACCCAACAATATGGTGCCTCCTATCAGATGAGTCTGATAGGAAAAGACATACACAGACTGAAGGTGAAAAGTTGGGACAAATCATACCACTCACATGGACTGCAGAAGCAAGCAGGGGTTTCCATCCTCCTATCAAATAAAGTAGACTTCAAGCCAAAGTTAATCAAAAGGGATAAAGATGGACATTATATACTCCTCAAGGGAATCATACACCAACAAGAGATAACAATCATAAATATATATGCCCCAAACAGTGGTGCAGCTATGTTCATCAGACAAATTCTTCTTAAGTTCAAGAGTCAAACTGATCACAACACAATAATTTTGGGTGACTTTAACATATCTCTCTCACCACTGGATAGATCTTCGAAACAAAAGTTGAATAAACAAACTGTAGACATAAATAGACTCAAGGATAAGAATCATATGATCTCTCAATAGATGCAGAAAAAGCATTTAAAAAATACAGCATCCCTTTATGTTCAAAACACTAGAAAAACTAGGGATAACAGGTACATATCTCAACATCATAAAGGCTATCTACACTAAGTCCCAGGCCAACATCATTATATTTTTTTTTTACATTTTCATAACATTTTAACATTTAATAGAAACTATATACATTAAATTTTTACTATATTTTACATAAGATAGCCACTGCAGAAATTTACATAGGTTACAAGCAAGATGAATAGTTAAGGTGGGCCCAGTCCTTAACTGTCTCAGGATAAGGATGAGAGTTCACTGGAGAAAGGGTGCAAACTGTTCAATTAAGTGGAGATGAGGAAAAGCTAAACTGTAGGACTTTAGTTAAAGATAACCAGGCACTGGGGCAACCAATATCTCAACGGCACCATTTATAAAAACAACCCTCACCTAATCATCTATGTGGATTTCTGTATGTGACTTAAGAAATCCCATTACAAAGAATCACTTTCCCCTTTGGCACAGTCCTAAATACTGAATTTCAGAGATAGGTAATCCCTATCTTCCTTGCCCATGGTGGAAAGAAACACAACTTTGACACTACTGGCCCATCCCCCTAAGTATGGTTTTATTTAACTATGGCATTCTATAATCCAGAACAAAACAACTGGGTTGCCCCTGTTTAGTGAGAGATGATCAGAGATACTTGTTTGAAGAATGGGAAAGTGAAATCCACGGAAGTCATATGGTTCCCAGAACAAACTGTCAACTGCTAGGAGTGGATTCTGGTTTTCCATTTGCAGTAGCCAATCCACTTTGAGGCAATGGTGCACAGGCTTTCTCAGAATTTCGAGATCCCTGGGACCTGTAACCATCTCCAACCATCTGTATCTGGCCCAAGATATCCACTGGGCCTTCAGCAATTTCTTTGATTGAATGATCTTCAAGGGTTAATGAAGGATCAAAAAGCAAGGGTGAAGGAGGGCACTGCATACCATCACCAACAACATCCAAGTCATCACTGAACTCCAGTGGTAAACTCTCAGTGGGCTGAAGCTCAGCAGCACTCAAGTACAGATCCATGGGGCCGGCTTCCAGATCGTCTGGCACAGACAGTTCCTGCTCAGGCTTATACATCTGAGGAGGCAACTGGAAGTGCAGTGGACAGCAGGGATCCTCAGAGAGGCTTACAGGAACTGGTTTGTTGCAAGGTACCTCTTCAGATCCCTGGCAGCATTTGAAGAGAACCTGATTCGTATCCTGACAAATATAACTAGAGTCTGGGTCCTTCACTCAGTCCAGTGCTGTCTCCATTAGACCAGAGTAAAGAGTTAACAGGTCACCAATGGCAGTCGCATCTTTCTGGGTAAGGCAGTGTCTGGTCATTGGGAGAGACTGATTGGAACAACGAACATCATCCACAAAGGCCAAGCACCTCTGACTAGAACGAGTGGTATGGGCCTGTTGGGCGGCACCATCTGTGGCCAGCATTCTGCGTTCCTTTAGCTGCCTGTGTAGCAAGGCTTCTACTCCACAGCGTTGGTGATACCGTCGAAGACATTTTAATCGCTTTAAGTTCTCTCGTTCTTTGGCCAAAAGTCCCTCTGGGCCAGTAAGGAGACTACTACCTAAAGCTTCATGTTCCACTTTGCGATTATGTAAGTATCGACGCTTCTTCTCCTTCAGCAAATGCTGAAGTCGTTTAAACTGATCAATGTACAAAGACTGCAAACGAATAAGCTTCTCCCGCATAATCAGGGCCACTTCTTCAGCCGTGTAGACACCAGCATGTTTTAGGGGATCTTCTTGATCACTGTCTATGCTATCAGCTTCACTGTCAGGGTCACCTCTCCATGTCTGATCCACAGTAATGGGTTCCTGGTCCCCATCACTCCAGCTGTCTTCATCCAGTATTCGGCTGGCTTCACTGCGGCTACTTTCTGGAGTCTGAGAGCCCAGTTCTGTCTTAGCATATGCGCTCAGCTGGCACCAGAGTGTTTCACTCATAGGCCCTGGGTTGGTCTTCTTCATCTGAGCATGAAGTGCTAAGGCATTCCTACGGGCATGTTCAGCACAGAAGGACACCCCATCTTTCTTCTCTGGTTTTGGGGCAGCACTGGGACATCTCTTTCCATTCTTTGTTGATATATAACTACACTGCTTGAAGGGTGCATTCTTGTCTTCAAGGATATGCTTAATGCAAAACTCCTGGCCCTCCAGGCGAGGTTGCGAGCACGGGCGATGAGTAAAGGAACAAGACAGGAGCTCCTGAGACCTGGGCACTGGGGTGATCCTCCCCCGATTGGTTGGCAAGACGTGGATCCGAATCCTGTTCATACCAAAACCTCTTCCGCAGCGCTCCACCGCGCCCCCAACATCATTATAAATGGAGAAAAATTTAAGGTATTCCCTCTAAAAACTGGAACAAGACAGTGATTCCCTCTTTAAACACTTCTATTTAACATAATTCTTGAAACACTGGCCAGGACAATTAGACAGTCGAAAGAAATTAAGGGACATGTATAGGAAAAGAAGAATGTAAATTAGCACTATTTACTGACAATATGATTCTATAGCTGTAAGACCTAAAAAGCTCCCCCACAAAACTTCTAGAACTAGTAAATGAATTCAGCAAAGTAGCAGGTTATAAAATCAACACCCATATATCAAAAGCATTTTTGTATATCAGTGACAAATCCTCAGAAAGGGAAACAAAAAAAACTACCCCATTTTCAACAGCCTCAAAAAAAAAAAACTTGGTAATCAACAAAAGAGGTGAAATATCTATACAACGAAAACTACAGAACCCTAAAGAAAGAAATCAAAGAAGACATTAGAACATGGAAAGATCTACCTTGCTCTTGGATAGGCAGAATTAATATTATCAAAATGACCATACTTCCAAAAGCACTATACAGATTTAATGCAATTCTTTAACAACTCACACATCAAAATCCCAATGGCATTCCACATAGAAATAGAAAAAGCAATCATGAAATTCATCTGGAAAAATAAGAGACTCAGAATAGCTAAAGCAATCCTTAGCAAGAAGAGTAAAGCAGATGGCATCACTATACCAGACCTTAAACTATACTACAGAGGAATAGTAACAAAAACAGCATGGTATTGGCACCAAAAACAGACAGGTAAACCAATGGTATAGAATAGAGGACACAGAGAATAACCCACAAAATTACCATTATCTTATATTAGACAAAGGTGCCAAAAACATGCATTGGAGAAAAGATAGCCTCTTCAGCAAATGGTGCTAGAAAAACTGAAAATACATATGCAACAAAATGAAATTAAACCCCTAACTCTCACCATTCACAAAACTCAAAGTGGATCAAGGACCTAAGAATTAAACCAGAGGCTCTCTGTCTAATAGAAGAAAAAGTAGGCCCTAATCTTCATCATGTGGGAATAGGCCCCAACTTCCTTAATAAGATACCTATAGCACAAGAATTAAAACCAAGAATCAATAAATGGGATGAACTCAAACTAAAAAGTTTCTTCTCAGCAAAAGAAACAATCTGTGAGGTGAATAGAGAGCCTACATCTTGGGAGCAAATCTTTAACAACTCATACATCAGAGCACTAATCTCTAGGGTATATAAAGGACTCAAAAAGGTAAACACCAAAAAAACAAATAACCCAGTCAATAAATGGGCCAAGGACATGAACAGACACTTCTCAGAAGAGGATAATCAATCAACAAATATATGAAAAAATGTTCATAACCTCTAGCAATTAGAGAAATGCAAATCAAAACTACTCTAAGATGCCATTTCACTCCAGTGGATGGCAGCTATTATGAAGACAAACAATAATAAGTGTTGGCGAGGATGTGGGAAAAAAGGTACACGCATACATTGCTGGTGGAACTGCAAATTGGTGCAGCCAATATGGAAAGCAGTATGAAGATTCCTTGTAAAACTTGGAATGGAACCACCATTTGACTCAGCTATCCCTCTCCTCAGTCTATACCCAAAGGACTTAAAAATAGCATACTACAGGGACACAGCCACATCAATGTTTATAGCAGCACAATTCACAACAGCTAAACTGAGGCAACCTAGATGCCCTTCAGTAGATGAATGGATTTAAAAAATGTGGCACATATATACACAATGGAATATTACTCAGCAATAAAAGATAATAAAATCATGGCATTTGCAGGTAAATGGATGCAGTTGGAGAAGATAATTCTAAATGAAGTTAGCCAATCCGCCCCAAAACAAATGGCGAATGTTTTCTCTGATATAAAGTGACTGACTCATAGTAGGGTAGGGAGTGGGGGGAGCATGGGAAGAATAGACAAACTCTAGATAGGGCAAAGGGGTGGGAGGGGGAGGGAGGGGGCAGGGGGTTAGCAAAGTTGGTGGAATGTGATGGACATTATTATCCAAAGTACATGTATGAAGACATGAATTGGTGTGAACATACTTTATATACAGAGATATGAAAAATTGTGTTCTATATGTGTAATAAGAATTGTGATGCATTCCATTGTCATGTTTAAAAAATAAAAGCAATAAAAAAGAACAACAGTTATCCTAAAAGGCCTGTAAGAATGAATGACCTCTCCCAGCTGTTAAAGACCTTCCAGGATTCAGAGAATGGTCAAGACCTCATTAAATCATTGTAGGGCACTATCTTCCCCATCCAGTTTCAGTTGTTTTACTGTAAGCACTGATTCTCTAGGGAAAACACTAGAAACTTCACGCTGGGCATCAGCTTGTTCCTCAAGGACAATTAGCCTGTCCAGGTGTACTTCTGATTGTCCAGTTACCAAATTTGCTGCCTGTGGGAGGCCAACCTTATGGGTGACTGAGTTACACTCCCCAGCTGGGTGCTGAGGCGCTTAGTCACAGAAATGGGTGTGTCTTGCTACAGCCCCATGGGTGAAGCTATGCTCACCTGTTCCTTTGTAATATAACCCCTTGCCCTGTTTAGGATAGAATCTTCCATGGAAGTGCCTTGTGTGTGTCCCCTCCTCTTACTGTGCCCTTGGGTGTGGCCTACCCAGGTGTTAGTCAACCTGCTGACAGTGGACATCATGAAGATAGACTCAGCCCCTGAAACCTGACCCCTTGCCTCATTTGAATAGCTTCTCCTCAAAAAAAGGGGTCAGCGCGTGCTCTCGCTCTCTCTCTTTCTGTGGACCCTTAAGGTCAGAGGCGCCGTCACAGCAACCCCAAAGAAAAAGGTATTTGTGTCTCTTGTGTGGTTATTTCGTGCAGCCCAGTTAGCCCAGTTTAACTAGAGTGACCCCTTGAGCCTTTTAGTCGCGAGAACAGAAACCCAGCAGCTGCCTATTCCTGGCCATTTCAGCAGAAACAGCACTTGCTAAAAACTGATAACCATGCTTCATCTGCTGTGGATATGACTAGTTAGGCTAATTCTCATTTTTGTTCTGCTTAGAAGAAGTAAGGAGTAATTTCATGGAGGTGCTCAGAAATATCATGGCATCCTTGGAGAAAGAGAAGTGCTGTCTCTCGTGAAATCTTGCAAAAAGGTTGCAAAAGTAAATTATGTTGTCAAATGATCACCCATATTATAAGAAAACATCAAAATTAGCAATATAAAGTAAGCTAAAGACAAAGATCTGCTCCTGACAGCCTTGCTAGTTGTACTCACAATACAAGTACATTTTTCCTTGTATCAATGTCACAAGATTAGAACTCTGCTTCTCAATCCAGGACACTGAAAGTACAAAATTCACTGAAGGTAAAAGAAAAAAAAATGATAATAGTAGTGGGGAAAACAACAGTCAACACTTTTTTTTTTTTTTTTTTTTGGTGCTGGGGATTGAACCCAGGGCCTTGTGCATGCGAGGCACATACTCTACCAACTGAGCTATATCCCCAGCCCAGCAGTCAACACTTTTATGATCATTATCCTTCCAGACTTTCTTCTGGATGTTTCTTTATCAAATAGCTACTTGATTATTCTGTCTTTAGGAATAAAAACAATACTATATTGGGACCCTATGTGAGAAAAATTCAGTATTTGATCCTGCTACCAGCTTCTCTTCAAAGTCTGGATGTCCTGACCTGATGATAATATATAGATCAACACTTCAGTTTGTTTTGTAACATTACTGTATCCTAGGAACATCATATATGCTATGGACTGAACTGTGAACACCCAAATTTGTGTGCAAAAGTTCTAACACTCAATGTTATGTTATTTGGAGACATAGCCTTTGGGAGGGATTAGGCTTAGATGAGGTCATGAGAGTGGAGTTCTTAAAATGGGATTAGTGTCTTCACAAAACCAGAATTTATTCTGTCTTCATCCACCATGTGAGGAAGAAGCAGCCACTACAAGCCAGGAATAGGGCCATCACAGTGAATGTTGTCTTGTCTTGGAATTTCTAGCTTTCAGAACTGTGAGAAAGAAATGTCTGTTTAAGTTACCCAGTCTGTGATATTTTGTTATGATGGCCCAAGCAATAAAAAAAGACAATGTTGAATGAAGCTTGATTCTGTTTCTTAATTGTTTATTAAGGGACAGACTGGGGAAAGAGAATTGGGAAGAAGGAATAAACAAAAAACAAATCCTGACAAATCTGAAGTTACTGCTTTAAGGGTTTTAAAGGAGAGGGGGCAATCCAGCACTGAGAGTGCTGTGTTTTTCAGAATCTGCCTCATCAGTGCAATTTGAGAACTGCAGCTGTGAGCTGAATATGATCCTCTTAGACTTTGGGATCTGTCTTTCTGAATCTGAATTTTTTTAAACAACTAACATTCTTATTAAGTGAATGTATGCTTATTTCAAATATCCAGACAACACTGGTTCCATATCTTGATATGCAATCCCCTTACAACAATCATCTCATCCCAGAAACAACCTTTGATGGGGATTCTATTTCTATGCAATGAGATGAACACAAGGAGCTGACAACTTTTAAAGATTATTGTCTGGATCTACATCATTCCTATAAGACTAACATAAGGCATAAAACTTTAAGTTTCTATTAGTGTTCTCAACTTTACAGGATAAGGAGGACATAATAAGAATTCAGCCCAAATTTCAGAGTGACTTCTCAGAATATAAATTTGATTGAACTCAGAATACTCAGATTCCTTATGCAGTTCTGATATTTCCAAACACCTGAACATAGAGTCTGTTCCAAGGGTCCACTAATCTGTCCTTGCTTTCAGGCTCCTCAGCTCCATTGTGAGCCAAATGCTGTCTGTGTTAAGATACTGAGGGTCCTCCTGTACTATAAATTCTTTTCCTCTAAAGGCATCCAGATCTGTTGCACTCTGGTGCTGGCAACTGACCTGAACAGCAGTCTCTCACATGTTCAGGATCCAAAGAGAGAAAATGATCTACAGTAATATACAGGGCATATGTGGGGGGTCTATCACTAACTACTGGTTTCTAGATGTGTTGAGAATTTTCATTTTGATAGCTGGGCATGGTGGTTCACGCCTGTGATTCCAGCAATTCAGGAAGCTGAGACGGAAGGATTGAAAGTTTGAGGCCAGGCTCAGCAACTTGGGGTTGGGAGGCAAGACCTTCAGCAACTTAGTGAGACCCTGTCTCAATAAAAAAAATAAAAGTAAAAAAGGTCTGGGGATGAAGCTCTGTAGTAAAGTGCTCTGGGTTCAACCCCTAGATATCAGAAAAAAAGAATTTTCATTTTGGTTCACCAATGATACTCTGAGTAAGTGTGCATTATTGATTTTGCTTCAATGTGTGTCTTCATGACAGTGATTGTTCAGTACTCTCAATATAGTAAGCCTCCCCAAGGATGGATAAAGATTCTTGTCCTGATCATGGACACTATCACTCTTTGAGGTTGATGACAGGAAGGAAAATGAGAAAATGATCAGAAAAATGAGACAGGAGAGTTCCTGATATCTGGTGACAGACTTTAAGACTCCTGGAAAGTCTGTGATAGGCTTCGCATTTTCTGTAGCCACGAGCTTCTACTGATTCCAACAAAAGTTTCTAAATTAAAGGTCTTACAAATGTTACGAATGTTAGAGACCTCTGATGTGGGTAGTTTTTGTTCTGCCTCCTCTGATTTTCTTCAGTAGAGATTTTATTTTATTTTTTTTTTTTTAAGAGAGAGTGAGAGAGGGAGAGAGAGAATTCTTAATATTTATTTTTTAGTTATCGGCGGACACAACATCTCTGTTTGTATGTGGTGCTGAGAATCGAACCCGGGCCGCACGCATACCAGGTGAGCGCGCTACCGCTTGAGCCACATCCCCAGCCCCTAGTAGAGATTTTAGTAGAGATTTTCTGAGTTTCTTTAGTAGAGTTCTATTGGGCAGGAACTATTGTTTACAAGGAGATCTCACACAGCTTTCAGGTAAAAGTCAGTGTCCTAGAATTTGTAGTGAGTTGATGGAGTCACTGTTCAAGCTGTTTAGGGAACCCAGGCCATATAGTCTTAACTGTATGTTTTAGTTATAGAATTACCATTTAGTTCATACTGATCTAGAGGACTTGGAAACTTAGGATGCTTTTATAAGATGGAGAAGAATGTGGAAGTAGGGGTCAGGTTGAGAGCATCAGATAATTGTTCATGGTCACGATTCCTAGCACAGATCATGGTACTTCTTCTATGACTAGCCCATCTTTTTTTTTTTTTTTTAAATGTGTGTGTGTAAAAAAAATTTTTTATCATGTTTCACTGCAGTTATTGACAGATTTGAGGTAAAACTATTGAGTCTCTTAACAGTCTTGCTTTCATATGGACCTAGCACAATATGAAAAATGGTATGATTTCAAGAGATATTAGTTGCAGAGATATAAAGATTCTTATGTACACTACTTTCTTTTTGGGGGGGGTTAATTGCTTTTATTTTTAAATACATAACAGCAGAATGCATCACAATTCTTATTACACATATAAAACACAATTTTTCATATCTCTGTTTGTACATAAAGTATGTTCACACCAATTCATGTCTTCATACATGTACTTTGGATAATGATGTCCATCATATTCCACCATCTGCTGAGGCTGGCCTCAAACTTTCAATCCTCCTGTCTCACCATCTTTGCTAACCCCCGCTCCTCCCTTCCCCTCCCATCCCTCTGCCCTGTCTAGAGTTTGTCTATTCCTTCCATGCTCCCTCTCCCTACCCAACTATGAGTCAGTCACTTTACATCAGAGAAAACATTCTCCATTTGTTTTGGGGGGGATTGGCTAACTTCACTTAGAATTATCTTCTCCAACTGCACCAATTTACCTGCAAATGCCATGATTTTATCATCTTTTATTGCTGAGTAATATTCCATTGTGTATATATATGCCACATTTTTTTAACCCATTCATCTACTGAAGGGCATCTAGGTTGGCTCCACAGTTTAGCTATTGTGAATTGTGCTGCTATAAACATTGATGTGGCTGTGTCCCTGTAGTATGCTATTTTTAAGTCATTTGGGTATAGATTGAGGAGAGGGATAGCTGGGTCAAATGGTGGTTCCATTCCATGTTTTCCCTGGAATCTCCATACTGCTTTGCATATTGGCTGCACCAATTTGCAGTATGACTGGCCCATCTTTGTGGCACGTGGGAAGTAGTACGATGACCTGACAGGTAAGAAAAACTACTTATTTTAAGACATTCTTTTATATGTAGTAAACATAGCGATCTGTTAGTGAAGCAGCTCAGGAGATGGGATACTTGTGACTTAGATTTTCTACTGACTGGTCCTTTTACTATTCCCTGGTCATCTGCATTTTCAAGTCTGAAAATTCACTGAATCTTCTCAGGCTATAGGAACAACTGTATGTTATATAACTTTGGGCAAGTGACTTTCTAGATCCAATTTTTATTATCTGATAACTGGGAATAATAAAATGTACCTCTTAGGTGCATTAAGAAGACTAATTAAAAAGAAACTATATTTGTAAACACCTATAAAACATCTAATACATAGATAATCTATGTTGACATTCATATTACTATTTTAAATTTATTTTTTTAGTTGCAGATGGACAGAATATCTTTATTTATTTATTTTTATGTGGTGCTGAGGATTGACCCCAGTGCCTCATACATGCAAGGCAAGTGCTCTGCCACTGACCCACAATCCCAGCCCTAATACTACTATTAAAATATTATTAGTATAGCCAGGCGTGGTGGCACAAGCCTGTAATCCTAGTGGCTTGAGAGGTTGAGGCAGGAGGATTTTAAGTTCAAAGCCAGTTTCAACAATGGCGAGGTACTAAGCAACTCAGTGAGACCCTGTCTCTAAATAAAATACAAAATAGGGCTGGGGATGTGGCTTAGTGGTTGATTGTCCCTGAGTTCAATCCCTAGTCCCCTCCAATATTATCAGTATAGACACAAAAAGATACATTGTTTCTCTAATGAAATATATTATGGAGACATACAATTTTAATTAGCTATTGTGGAAATTTAAATTATTCAACCCAAATGAACACAGAAACAAAATTATTCTCTGTAGAAGATACTTTTAACTCACCTTAGTTGCTTCATTGATGATTTGGAACCTGGTGCTGTCTTTTTCTGTTGTGACTGAGTCTAATAATGCCCGATAGGTAGAATTCTTGGAGAGCTGTTTTTGACGCCTATCAATATGAAGTATAAAGATGTGTGAAGACTATTTGTGATTGGCAGCATCCAATAGAGTATATTAACATGTAAAAGTCATCAAAATGCATTATGAAGCTGAGAGTAGTAGCAGACACCTGTAGTCCCAGCAACTCAGGAGGTGGAAGGATCATGAATTCAAGGTCAGTCTGGGCAATTTAGTGAGATTCTCGGCAGATTAGTGAAACCCTGCCTCAAAAGGAAAAACAGAAAGAACTTGGGATGTAGTGCAGTGGGGTAAAGCGACCATGGGTTCAATCCTTAGTACCAAAAAAAAAAAAAAAAAAAAAATTCACTGTGTTATTAAGTGAACAGGGCATAGGTAGAGTACTAGTACTCTCGTAAAGTATTAAGGATACTACATATTATTTGAGTACTAATAAAATTATTACTAATAAGAATATTAATGTAATTTTTCAATATAACATCCTTAATTTGCTTAAGGATTGCAATTTGTCTCCTTTATTGAGCAAGTGGGGTAATTTTCAAAGATGACATTTATGAGTTTGTTCATGTCCTACTCTCTTTTCATGAAATAAATCCTTTAGTAGCAACTGAATAGATTCTAGTAGAAATTCATCTAATGGTTTAACAAGATGACCAGGCATATCTTATGAATGACTGTGAAGTGGATTTTTGCACACGTAGAATCTAGAGTGTATCCTGAGACTAGAGGGTATCAGTAGACAAACCTTCCTATAATTGAATTCCTATAATTGTCAACACTGCTCATGCGAAGAATACATAGTGGAAGTAAGCTACAATGTAATATGAATCCTATAAAACAACACCTAGTGATGAGTTGGCTACAACAATTCCTATAAGACGTTCAATGGTAAATAGGAAAATAAATACAAGGGTTTATAGTATTATAGGAGATCATTTAATGTTTCCGTTGTGTGTGTTGTTAGTCAGCTAAAGACTTTAACCCCTGTTGGAATGGAGATAATTACAGAAGCTGATGTAAAATATGCTCAGGTATCAATATGTATTCCTATGGTAATTATATGGTAGGTTCAGAAAATAAATCCTAAGTAATCAATAGATACATAGCTCACACGATTCTTTTTAGTAGCAACTGAATAGATTCTTTTTTTTCCCTGAATAATAAGTAATAATATATGAAATAATTCCAAATCCAGGTAAAAAAGAGTATATACTTCTGGGTGTCCAAAGAATTGGAATAAATGTTCATAGAGGATGGGGTCTCCTCCTCCAGCTGGGACAGAGAAAGTTATATTGAGGTTTTAATTAGTGAGAAGCTCAGGAATTTCTGCTTCTAGTACTGGGAGGGAAGTAAATAATAGTACTGCTGTAATTAGCAGTAATCTGACAAATAATGGTGTTTGATATCAATGTAGACTTCCCTCTAAGATACCTGTTCTGAATTAAAATCGTATATTTAGCAGCATAATTCACAATAGCTAAATTATGGAATTAACCTAGATGATCTTTAGTAGATGAATGGATAGGGAAACTTTGGTATATATACACAATGGAACATTACTCAGCTTTAAAGAAGAGTGAAATTATGGCATTTGCCAGTAAATGGTTGGAGTTGGAGTTGTCATGCTAAGCAAAATAAGCCAATTCCACAAAACTAAAGGCTGAATGTTTTCTTTGATATGAGGATGCAGACACATAATGGCACTTAGGGGCATGGGAGCATGGGAGGAATGAAGGAACTTTAGATGGGGCAAAGAGGAGGGAGGGGAAGGGAGGGTGCAAAGGGGTAAAAATGATGGTGGAATGAATTAAGACATTCCACCATCATTTAAGATCATGTAAGACATGAATGGTGTGAAAATACTTTGTGTAAAACCAGTGTAAATTGGAAAATTGTGCTCTATATGTGTAATATGAAATGAATTGTATTCTGCCATCATGTATAACAAATCAAATAAATTTAAAAAAATGGTATACTTTCCTGGGTTGGGAATATAGCTCAGAGTTTGCCATTAAAAGTCCTTGTGAGCATGCATGAGGCCCTATATTTATCCCTACAAAGACAGACAGACAGACACACACACACACAAATTTTCCTTCCTCTATAGAGTGAATAAATTAGAAAGTTAAATTATATAAAACACTTTTTTATTATTTGTTTCAGGATCACATAAAAGTAGATAGCAAAAAACAAAGATTTTAAAGACATCTTTTTGAGGCTCGGGGAAACAAATGATCTCATAGAATAGTGATGGGAGTATAAAATGGTACAATCTTGGTAGAGAAAATCTGGTAGTAGTTACCACATTTCAAATGCATTTATACTTTAAACCAATAATCCCATTCCTAAAAATCCATCCTTTAGATATCTTTCAGTGCTATTATAGCAAAACACTGAAAACAACCCAAGGAGCTAGCAAGAGGAGACAAAAGAAATAGTATATCTAACCATGGAATACTATGCAACTACAAAAATGGAGGAAATTCTCCAAGTACTCAAGTCAAGGTTCTTTAGAATAAACTATAAAGCAGAAAAAAAAGATATATAGAACAGTATATGCAGAGATTAATTTGGTATAAGAAAATGGGTGAGGGGCTGGAGTGATGGCTTAGTGGTAGAGCGCTTGCCTAGCATGTGTGAGGCACTGGGTTTGATTCTCAGCACTGCATATAAGTAAATAAAAATAAAGGTTCATTGACAACTAGAAAAAAAAGAGGGTGATGTAAGAATATGTACTTTTACAAAAAGAACTACTGGAATAAATAAGAAATTAATAAAACTAGTCACTGACAGAGACAAGGTGAGGCATAGGGTGGAAGCGGACAGCAGTGGGAATAACACTTTTCAATGTGTATCTTTTTATATTACTTTTGAACTACATGAAAGTGTTATCTATTCAGACATGAAATTTTAAAATTAGTTTAAAAATTTTAAATAGTGGTAAGTATATAGAGGTAAAAGTCTGAAGAATTATTTTTTTTAATTTATTTTTTAGTTGTAGTTGGACACAATACCCTCATTTTACTTTTATTTATTTATTTATATATGGTGCTGAGGATCAAACCCAGGGCCTTGCACATGCTAGGCAAGTGCTCTACCGCTGAGCCACAACCCCAGCCCTTGAAGAATTCTTTAATCATTACATTTCCTAATTGATCCTTTCCTTAGAAAGCCTATTGATTCTCAAAAGTTAATAGCATTAATTTTAAAATATTGTCAGAATTTTTAATTAAATTTTTTATTTGTGGTACTGGGGATGGAACCCAGGCCCCTCTGCATATTATGCAAGTATTTTACCACTGAGCTGCACCTCCAGTCCTTTAATTAATTAATTAATTTTTCTGAGACAGGGTCTCACAAAGTTGCCCAGGCTGGCCTAGAACCTCTTGCTTCAGCCTCCCAGGTAGCTAGGATTATAGGTGTGTGCCTCTGCATCTGGCCAGAAATGTTTTGATCAAGGTAATATATTTACTTTCCTTACCTGTAGAAAGCAATCTTGCTGCAGTCTCTGAAAACATTTTTATCCACAGCTTCTTCTTCAACACTAAATGAAAAGACATTTTAAGAAATGTATTTTACATAGTGTTTGTGAATCCAATTTTTGTACCTTCTCTAACTATAATATGAAGATGCAAAATAAACCTTTGGAGTCTATTGTGCAATTCAAAATTGTTTCACAACAACTTCATGTAATACAATGGCATAAGTGTTGCAGAACTAATATCCTTCTGTAAAATATCCAAATTGAACAACAAAATATCAAGTTCTGGGATTATTCTGAAAGCAAAGGAAAAATGGCACTGTCACTTATGAGGAAGGGTTCTTTTAAAATTATGACTACAACAGTATAATCTGAAAAAAGCAAAGAACAAAACAAAACCCTCCAAGACAAATGAAAATTTAAAAAAACAACAACAACATAAAAAAAAAAAGAACCCAAACACACACAAAAATAAATCAGCTAGGTACAGTGGTGCATGCCTATAATCTCAGAGGCTGGGGAGGCTAAGGCAGGAGGATCATGAGCTCAAAGCCAGCCTCAGCAATTTAGTGAGGTGCTAAGCAATTCAGTGAAAGCCTCTCTCTAATAAAATACAAAATAGGGCTAGGGATGTGGCTCCACTTAACCACTGTTAAGTGGCCTGGAGTTCAATCCCTGGTACCCAAAACCAAAAATTAAAAAAAAAAAATCAACAACAACAACAAAAACACCTACTCACCTATTTAATCAACAAAATATTTTCAGAATATATTAAAAATTTTTTTTGTTTTAGTTGTTGATAGACCTTTATTTATTTATATGTGGTGCTGAGAATCGAACCCAGTGCCTCACAAATGCCAGGCAAGTGTGCTACTGCTGAGCCCCAGCCCCAGTCCACCAAAATATATTCTTACTGGGTGTTGGGCTCTGGACAAGATAGGAAGGACAATGTCCATACTTTCTGTAAAAGCCTAACTGGGAATCACAATATAACCTGACAAATGCTCTGACAGGTATTGCAAAGTGCTAGAATTAGAAACAATCACAGAAAGAAAATCTTTTGCTTTTTAAGATGATGATGATGATGACAATCCAGAAGTAAATGTTCTTTTTCTAAAATATCGTTATTTATTTGTTTATTTTTTTATATGATCCTGAGGATGCCACCAAGTGCTTCATGCATGTGAGGCAAGCACTCAACCACTAAGCTACAACCCCAGCCCCAGAAGTAAATGTTCTTTAAAACTAAATTTCCAGAAGAAACGTTTCTGGAATAAAACATGAATAAGATGTACACTGCTATTTGAGTATGGGTATTTAATTTAGCCTTCATCTGACTAAAACAACTATAAAAACAAAACATTAGTTTTCATGCAGAGTGTGGCTGTATACTCTGTAGTCAGTTTGTCCATGATTTTTTTTGGACACCAACTTCAAAAAATGAAAACATATATACCCTTAGTCCTTAAATATACACTTAGTTCTACTAAAAAATTCTCTTTATCACGAAGTAATTAAATCTTTCATTAAACTCAGCTTTTGTCATTGCTTCACATTTGAAGTAGCAGCTCTGGAATGACACTGAAGGAGGGTATAAACTTGTTAAGCAACATGCTTAAAATTCATATGTTAAGAGTTATGTTGGCAACTTTTCCAGTATTAACCATCCTGTATTCAACCATCCTGAAAATATATTGAGGCTATTTACATTAGCCAATTCCCTCAAAATTGAGTAAAAATGATAAAAGCACACAACCTAAAATTCAAATAAGAAATGCATATATATATATATATATATATATATATATATATGTATTTTTTTTTTTTTCCAGTAAAAACTTCAAAACCAGAAGGCTGTTTTCAAGGTACTTTCATTCCTCCCTGGGGTCAGTCCCTGAAAGAGCACTTGGTCTTTACCTGATTTCCTCTTCCCCAGCTGCTTCCATAACTTCTCTGTCAATCCAACTGGCTCTCAGCTCTCAGGCCACGGCCTAGGACGATCTTTATAAAAAGCCAAGGAGTCGTCTTTCTAAAATTATGACCAGCACTTCACCATCGTCAAGTTTCTGGTAAATGGAGTCTCCCCCAGATTCTCAAGGAATGACAAATATTGGCTCTTGCTCCTTGGATTTTTCAAACGCAACTAGCGTTTCTACAGGTATTATCGTTGCAAAATTTTCCTGATTATGGGTGAATGATGAGGACCGTGCTTTCATTAGAAACCGAAACTGTTTGCAGTGGAGAAGGCGTGTATACAATGACTCCTAGAGGGTAAAAAACAAGATCGTGAGAACCAGGAAGCACCGAGACGGCCTCCAGATTGGAGCAAAGCTGCTGCAGTTTTCTCTCAGAGGCAGTCATGCTAAGATACTGAAAACTGATGCACTCTTTTCCTGATTTTAGTTTGAAAGAGAAGTACCGGCGAGGTCTTTACTGGAAGCTGATCGTCCGGCCAAACTCCTGTAGCTGAAAAAGGCTCTTTTAAAGATTTTTTTTTATTATACCATCCAGCTAGGAATCGCTTCTACTACACGAGTGCCAAATTCCAGCCTTTGCTTAAACAGCTCCCAAACGGGACAACTCACTAAAGGACGCCTATCAGGCAGCCAGAATTACCGCTTCTCCAGACTTCGGACCACGTTCGACTTTGAAGGAATGAGGGGTTAGGGCAAGAGGGAGAAGGGGAGAGCCGAACGCTGCAGAGCAGAAGCCGAAGGCTTGAGTGGCTATTGGAGATCTTAATCAAACCGACTAGGTTGCCACAGGGCGACGCCTGCGCAATAGGTCCAAAGTCTCACACTTGATCTAGTGAGACTGTCAGAGCACTAGGTTGCAAAACAAACAAGCCCCACGAGGTTTCGAGGACCCGGATGATCCCGCCCTCAGAGCAGAGCCGGAAGAGGGCGGGACAAACCGGAAGGAGGTGAAATGCTTTCAGTAGACACTCCATAGCTGTGAAGATGGCGGCAGCTGCGTGGCTTCAGGTGTTACCTGTCATTCTTTTTCTTCTGGGGCCTCAATTGTACCCATTGTCGCTTTTCGGCGTAGGGCTGGTACCCGTTTCTGCTGCCGACCGATCCAAGTGGCACGTTCCGATACCGTCGGTGAGTGTTAAGAGTAGCGAGCGACTGAGCCTGGAGGAGCAAGAGGTGGGGCTACGGCGGCCCAAGGGGTTCAAGAAGGTTCGGAAGAAGACTGCTTCCGAAGGGGTGGGATTCCGGGAGAGTTTGTGTAGCCAGCCCCCTGGGACCCAACTTCCTGGAGCGGAAAGCTGTTCTTGGTGGAATGGCTAGGTGGAAAGTCAGAGATACTTAAGGTCCGCAAAGGAGTAGTAGAACGGGTTCTCATTAGAAAGTAACAACTTTCAGTGCCTGACTTGAGAGAGATTTAAACTTGATATCAGATGGTGTTTTATTTTTCAGCTGAAGTTTTACAGAGTACAGTGATCCCAAGTTAGGAGGGATGTGTAAAAAGACGTCTTCGTTTCTTTTTTTCTCTGCACTGTTTTTTTTTTTTTTTTCTGGGTAATTCTGCTTTCAAAATGGTTCAATTTTATTTTCACTTTAAATTGGTTATTCTAAGTTTTTCTAAGGTTAAGAATCCTTGATATTTAAAAATCTATTTTCAACACCGGAATGACTAAAAATGAAAGAAAGAATTCTAAAATATAATTTGGTAAGGCTAATTTTTAAAATCTGGTCAATTAACTAGATAAATGGATTTTATCTGTTCCACCCACTTTTTAAAACTTCATTTTGTCCTTCATAGGACATAAACTAGATGCAGGCACGAAGTGCTAAAAAAAAAAAAAAAAAAAAAAAAGCATTAATTGTGAAAACCACGTTGGCTTTTTTGTTTCATGTTGCTCCGCTCGCCCACTATAAATTTATATAGCATGCATTATAGTTTATATTCATTTGGTGAAGAACTTGTTCTCAATTTTAGGGTTTTCCTGGTTCTTTAATGATGAATAGTTAAGTTTTAGATTTAAACATAAGAGTGATTATTTGGGGCGGGACAACCGACAATGACACCTAACCTCTATTGGTTCTTCTCGGCATTGATCAGTGAGTGAAGGAAATAAGTTGATTATTGAGGGGTAAGGCTTAAATGAAGATTTAGGTTGAGCTTCCTAGTAGCCTCTCTTCTAAATTCCTTGCTTTGTGGCCTGTGGGGAAAAATTGTGCATTTTGTGATCAAATTTCACTAAAAGGAGAGAGGTTACTATTTTTTAGTTAAGAAAACTAACTTGGGGGGAAAAGCTAATTTGAGTATTTTATACTTTTAAGTAGCTATATTCTGTTGTGGGAATTGAAGTGATCTGATGCTAAATTTTCTTTTTTTTTTTTTAAACTTTGCAGGGGAAAAATTATTTTAGTTTTGGAAAGATCCTTTTCAGAAATACCACTATCTTCCTGAAATGTGAGTTTTTGAATTTCATGAATTTTCTTGAGTTTTTGAAGTTATAAGTGAAATTTCTAAGTTACCTATTTTCCACTTCTGATCATCTATTTGCAATGTATTTTTAAGTTCAAAACTTTGGTAGTCCAACACTATATAGGTATAAACATTTGGTACAACTAAGGTCCTTTTATTAAATACTATTCAGAATACTTGTGTGAACTTTATTTTCTTCCCTTGTTTTTCAGTTTATTATACATGAATATACACTATATGTTATATACAATAATACATATTATATGTCATATACTCATACTACATTAAATTTGCGTTGAATAAATAGTCTGCAAATGTATAAATAATTATGCATTACAAATATAACATTCAGTCATCTCAGTTGAATTATATGTAATTATGTCGGTTGATTGCATAGGTTTTTAATCTGTTCTGAGTCATAGAGATATCAGTAATTTTACACTTGTATGCTGGTTAGATGTTTACTGAAAACATGACCTAGGTTTGTCAGATCATTGCTCAGAACAAATGTGTTCAATAGATCTTTTATTTACCAAAGGAGTATTTTACCACCTTGAGGAAGATGAAGTTTAGATATATTACCAGGAAATAGGGATTATGTAGAACAAAACCAGTTTGTCTAGTGGGACAACCACTGTATCTGAATCTAAACTATTCCATTGTGTATTAAAGAAAAGCTTCCTTTTAGTTCTGAAACTGGCTTTATTTAAGAGAACAAATGGTCATGGGAAGCTCGGTTTCAAGATGAGGAATGAAATCCAGATGATTGCTGTTCAAATCTTTTTTCTTTTTTTTAAACTGGGAATTAAACCCAGGAGTGCTTTAGCACTGAACTACAATCCCAGACATTTATTTTTTAATATTGATTCAGGGGCTCGCTATGTGGCTGAGGCTCGCCTGAAACTTGAATTCCTATCTCAGCCTCCTGAGTTGCTGGGATTACTGGTTAATAGGTGCACTACCTATTTTTAACAGACTAATGTGTACTTCTAAACATACCTTCCTCTAGAAAGTGCAAAGTTTTAAAGAGTAATTAGATGATTTTATTCTTTTAATTGTTTAGTAAATACTTGTTAAATACTTATTGTGTGATGGGTACTCTTTTATTTTTTTGTGGTAATTTGGATTGAACCCAAGGGCGTTCTGTTACTGAGTTTCACCTGTAGCCCTGTTTATTTATTTCAGTACTGGGGATTAAATTCAGGGGCACTCAACCACTGAGCCACATCCCCAGCCCTATTTTGTATTTTATTTAGAGACAGGGTCTCACTGAGTTACTTAGCACCTTGCTATTGCTAAGACTGACTTCGAACTTGCAATCCTTCTGTCTCAGCCTCCTGAGCTACTGGGATTACAGGAGTGTGCCACCATGTATTTTTTGAGATAGGGTCTTATTTGGTTGCCGAAGCTGGCCTCGAACTTGCAGTCCACCTGAGTAGCTGGAATTATAGCTGCCACTCTCCTGGCCTGGATACTCTTTTAGACAGTAGTATTTTTCTCACCTGCATTTTGATCTATATTTTAAAGTTTTTTTGGAGGATTTGAGGCTCCTTAAAATTTTTCTTTTACTTCTGTGTACCAGTTGGTTCTGATTTTATATTTTTGTGCGTATGGTATATAGTCTTTTTTTTTCTTTTTATTATAGATGGACACAATTCTTTTATTTTTTTAATTTGTTTTTATGTCGTGCTGAGGATTGAACCCAATGCCTTATATGTGCGAGGCAAGCACTCTAATACTGAGCCACAACCCCAGCCTGGTATGTGGTCTTTGATGGCATAGATGCGACCATTTTCATTATCTCTATACAGGTCTTCCATTTGGAGTTCTAAACCTTGCCTTAGTTTTTTTTTTTTTTTTTTTTTTTTTTAACATAAACAGCAATATTTTTGCAGCTCAGTTCCCTTGCATTCTTTTTTAGGGGATGTTTTCTTACTGACTTAATTTATTAATCCTATCTCTAGAGGTGTTCTTCTAAATAGTTCATAGCTATAGTATCTTTTATATCATTTCCATAAATTATACCCAACAAATTGAAGTTTTGCATATTCTAGTACTGCCCTATGAAAATACGTGGTTGTTTAAAAATTAGTCTGAGAAAACAATTTAAAATAAACAAACAAAAAGGAGGAGCTTATAATTAGGTTGTTTCTTTTGTTGTGAACCAGAGGTAGATTCCTGAATGCAGTCATGATTGTCACATTTGTATAAAGCAAGGAGTCTTTAGTGTATTGTCCTTTTCCAGTGCTTTTCCAGATAAAAGGGAATGCTGACTTCTCCCAGGTGAGGCAGCTAATCAGTCATATAGTTAGATTTACATTCCCAAATTTTCAGAATAGTGCCTTGATCTGTTAAAATAGTGTGTTACAAACTTCGAATTATATGAAGTTTCCATGATTTCATGAGGCCTAGGGTGAGCTTTGAAAAAAAAAACTAATACTATCTTTTCAACCTTTCCCAGCCATACTTTTTGTTTATTGCTCTTTTTGTCCATTATTGATGTCTTTCAAGATCCAAGCCAGGAATTTTTCCTTCAGTGGAACTATTATTTAAACCACAATTAACAATTGTGAATGTGACATTTTTCATGTTATTCTGTATCTCTTCAACTAGAGTATAGCCTCTTTAAGTATCTTTAGTAATTCTTTCCTGTTTTTTTCTTTGACCTAATGCTGTGCTATGCTGTGCTATTGTACCTTTGTAAACTCTGTTCAATAAATATTTGATTACTAGAAGCCTGGTTTTAACTTGGAACTGTTTTTGTCACTCCCAAATTTTCCCAGTAGAGATCTAGAAATTGAAGTTTTTAAGGTATAGAAATAGATCCACAGTCAAAAGAATAAAAAACTACTTAATTATTATCCCTTTCTGAAAATAACTATATTTTATCTAAAGAATATTCAGTTCTTTTTGCATATGTTAACCCATTTCCTTATGTTAGGAGAAGGGATGATCTCTGAGTATTTAAGTAGAGGGTAGATAATAAATAGAATATGATAGGGAAATGCTTTTTGGAAAAATGCTTCACTTGAGAATCATCTTTTGTTTATAATTATTTCTTTATAGTTGATGGAGAACCTTGTGATTTGTCTTTGAACATTACCTGGTTTCTGAAAAGTGCTGATTGTTACAATGAAATTTACAATTTCAAGGTAAGGAACATAAAATTATAGATTTTTCTTGGACGCTAGAAAGGTCGTCTGGTCCCAAATTCTTAATTTTATAGAGGAGAGAATATCGTGTAGTTGTGGAGGAGTAGAGCTGTAACTAAAATCCATTGTTCTCAATTTACAGATCTGCTATATTAGCAGTTCTCAGACTTTTTTTTTTTTTTTTTTTTTTTTTGTGGTGCTGGGGATTAAAACCCAGGGCCTTGTGTCAGACAAGCACTCTGCCAACTGAATTATATTCCCAGCCCCAAGTTCTCAGACTTTTTGATCTTAGAGCTCTTTTTATTTTTTTCTTTAAATATTTTTTTAGTTGTTGATGGACTTTACTGTCTTTATTTTTATGTGGTGCTGAGGATTGAACCCAGTGCCTCACACATGCTAGGCGAGCACGCTACCACTGAGCCACAACCTCAGCCCCTGGATCTTGGAACTCTTAAAATTCTTTTGTCACTTTTTTTTTTTTTTAATTTTTTGGTAGTGGGAATTGAATTCAGGGACACTTTACCACTGAGCTACATCCTTAGTCCTTTTTTATATTTTTTAATTTTTGAGATAGATTCTTGCTAAGTTGCTGAGGCTGGCCTTCAATTTGTGGTCCTCCTGTCTCAGCCTCCTTAAGTCTCTGGGATTACAGGCCTGTGCCACCATGCCTGACAGAACTCTTAGCATTCTTAAAATTGTGGATACCAAAAGCCTTTGTTCACATTGATTTCTCTTTTGGAAATTAAAACTGAGGAAATATATTTAGTAAGTTATTATTAAACATGTAACTTGTTACGTGTTACTATAAATAACATTTTTAATGAAAATAACTATTTTTCAAAAAGCATATAAGATTAACATTATTTTGCGTTCTTATAGATCTCTCTCTCTGCCCATTCTCCATCTTTTCCCTCACCCCACTAGGGATTGAACTCTCACCCTACCACTGAGCTACATCCCCAGTCCTTTTACTTTTTAATTTTGAGACAGTGTTATGATAAGTTGCTAAGACTAGCTTCAAACTTACGATTCTCTTGCCTCAGTCTCCCGTACTGCTGGTACATGTGTGTCACCATGTCTGACTTGTAGATCTTTTTAATTAAAATCTGTCAGGATAGAAGACTGCTAGATTCCTAAATCTCATTCTTTAACCTATTTGATATATTATTTTAGGTTGAAGTATATGTTGAAAATCTAACCTCATACAGATACATAGTTGGAAAAAGAACTGGTATATGAATAATCTTTTAAATAGGAATATTTCTGTTTCTGTACCAGAAAATAAAAGGGCTTAAGATTTTTATTTATTTTTTATCAGTGGAGTTTTTTAAAGATTGGTTGAAATGTGGAATCTGAAATCGTATTAGTGAATTTTTTGTGTCCTGTAGTATGAAATGCTTGAATGGATCTTTTTTTTTTTCTTTTTAATATTTATTTTTTTAGGTATAGATGAACACAACACAGTGGCTTTATTTTTATGTGGTGCTGAGGATCGAGTCCTGCCTGTGCTAGGCGAGCGCTCTACCGCTGAGCCACAATCCCAGCCCCTTGAATGGATCTTTGAATGGATCTTTTACCCACGCATGATTTTAATATCATTCATTGATCATTTAGAAAATATTGTTGATGGAATTATATAAATCTTTAAAATAATTAACTCATTGTATATTTAACTCTAAATTTTACTGTTAATAACTCTCATTTCTATTTTCATACCCATATTAATCAATAGTTCTATAATATCAATAATATTATCAATTTCTTCCTTGAAGTTATAGTCTTTAGATTCTTAAAATTATTATGGATACCAAAAGCCTTTGTGCACATTGGTTTCTCTTTTAGAAATTAAAACTGAGGAAATATATTTAGTAAGTTATTTTAAAGTGGCACCTTGTTACATGTTATTATAAATAATATTTTTAATGAAAATAACTATTTTTAAGAAGCATAGAGGGTTAACTTTATTTTGCATTCTTGTAGATCTCTCTTTTCTTTCTGTCCATTCTCTGTCTGTTCCCCCACCCTACTAGGGATTGTACCCTTACCCTACCACTGAGATACATCCCCAGTCCTTTTAATTTTTTATTTTTTATTTTGAGACAGGTTTGAGACAGATATTCAGGAGAATATTTCCCAGATCACCAAGTCTGAATAACCATAGTTTGTCAGTCTTTTTTTCAAGTTAAAAAAAAGTTAAAAGTTTTGCTCACATGACAAAACAATTACACAATGCTTTTCTCAAGATATTCATTTATCATATTTTGCATACTTTCCATTTTGTTACTTAGGTGATTAAAAAAGGCATGTACTCACAGACCCAGACTTGTTTTTATTAATAATCCTTTGTTGTGATGGTGGTGGTAGTGGGGATTGAACCTAGGGCCTCAGGCATGCTCAGCAAATGCTCTGCAACTGTGCTACATCCCTAGCCCTTTTACATTTTTATTTTGACATAGGGTCTTGCTAAGTTGTTCAGGCTGGCCTCCCAACAGATGTGCCCTACCATGTCTGGCATAAAATTAATAATTTTAAAAGTTTTATTGTGTGTCAAGGACATTCTTAGATTTTTTTTTTTTTTGTAACTTGAGTTTGTGACTGTGAAGAATGGAACTGCTAGTACAGTTTCATGCCACTGTTTTGGTTCTTGATAAGTGGCAACAATTTATTCACCATTGTTTTTGTACCAGGAGTGAATAGCAAAAAGAATTTGATTTCTTAGACCTTCTGAAATGGGTTATGGACTATTCTTTTTAGAATTGCCAATGGAGGGGCCGGGCCCTGGGCCGAATGTTTGATATAAGAAGGCTGATTCATAGTGGGGTAGGGAGGGGGAGCATGGGAGGAAGACATGAACTCTAGATAGGGCAGAGGGGTGGGAAGGGAAGGGAGGGGGCATGGGGTTAGAATTGGTGGTGAAATGTGATGGGGGAATGTGATGGATATTATTATCCAAAGTACATTTATGAAGACACGAATTGGTGTGAATATACTTTGTATACAACCAGAGATATGAAAAATGGTGCTCTGTATTTGTAATAAGAATTGTAATGCATTCTGCTGCATATATAAATTTAAAAAATTAATTAAAAAATAAAATTCATAAGTTATAAAAAAGAATTGCTATGTACATGATATTTGAGCATTAAAGATACTTTTCTTGGGCTGGGGATGTGGCTCAAGCGGTAGCGCGCTCGCCTGGCATGCGTGCGGCCCAGGTTCAATCCTTAGCACCACATACAGACAAAGATGTTGTGTCCGCCAAATACTAAAAAATAAATATTAAAATTCTCTCTCTCTCTCCCTCTTTCTCACTCTCTCTCTCTCTCTTTCTTTAAAAAAAAAAAAACATATACTTTTCTCTAAGATGGATTTTTCAGGCCTTTTCCATTCTGTTTCTAGCCCACGATTTGCAATTTGCATCTTATTTATTTTTTCCCCCCTAAAATTTTCCTATTCTTGAAGTTTCTTTACAAAGATAACATGGTCTTTAAAAAGTGCCCACCATCCAGGTAGTTTTTCAAAACATAAGCATTTTAAATCTCTGCTTGATACTGAAGTTTTGTATGATCTCTTATGCAGCAGTGGTACTTGTGTTTTGTTTTTGTTATATAACATTGGGTGAGATTGACTATGACAGAAAGGAATGAAAGGTGTGAAGAATTTAAGAGAGAATTTGTAACATTTCAGAATATAGTTTGAATTATCAGTGATACTTTTCTCTTGCTTGATTACTAATTGAATTTTCAGTAAAAGGCTCAGACATTTGAAACTTGTATAAAGTGGTTAAGAGCTTAGCAGATTGTCTTCATAGGAAATGCAAGTATCAAGTATTTGGATTGCTATAAGATGAAAATATGAAGATGATAAAACAAAAGGTTGGAGGTTTGGTATTGGAGCTTTTTCTAATGAAGGCAACATTAGAGATGTGGACATTGGAGAAAAATCACAGAACTAATAGGTCACAAAGACATTAGAGAGTATCAGCAATAGCTGTGAATGGCTACAATAGTTTATGAAGAAGTGTATATCTTTTTATTAATGTTAAGTTGGTCAGTGACTCTTTCAAATGCATTTTCATGTGACAGAAACTCTGAACTCTGTTTCCCTCAGATTTCCTAAAGAACTATCCTTTGTGAGCCAAAGACAAGAATTCAGCACTTCAGAGTTTCTTAACATTAGATTTCTGGATACTGTTTTATGGTCTTTGCTTGATGCTATTAATTTTTAAAATAGCAAACTAAAAACTTGTACCACAAATTTGATCTATTTGTTATCCTCTGAATATCTTATATGTGACAGGTAAATTAAATACTTTGTATCAAATTCTTTTTGCTATGCACTCCTGGTACAAAAACAATGGTGAATAAATTGTTGCCACTTTTCAAGAACCAAAACAGTGGTATGAAACTGTATCTTTGTATTTATTTGTGTAAATACTTTGTATCTCCCCTTTTCCAGGCAGAAGAAGTAGAGACATATTTGGAAAAACTTAAGGAAAAAAGAGGCTTGTCTGGGAAATACCAGACATCATCAAAATTATTCCAGAACTGCAGCGAACTCTTTAAAACACAGGTAATCTTAAAAAGGGAAATAGAAGAGGTGGATAATGTAATTCTGTATGTATTTAACATAATCAGTTCCCCCTACAATTCTTTCTTTTTTTTAGTTGTAGATGGACACAATATCTTTATCTTTATTTGCTTATTTTTATGTGGTGCTAGGGATAGAACCCAGGGCTTCATGCATGCAAGGCAAGAGCTCTACCACTGAGCTACAACCCCAGCCCTACAATTATTTCTTGTAGGTGAAATAATTTGGAAGCTTGTTTTGATAGGTGCATAGTCAGCCACTTATATATTCATCTCATTAAAGAGAGGATATACTTTATATGTAAAAAGCAGACTTTTTTTTTTTTATTGTGGAAGATATATATTGTCATTTTAACCTTGTAAGTACAATTCAGTGACTTTAACTATCACCACTGTCTATCTCCAGAACTTTCATCATCCCAAACTGAAACTCATACCCATTAAACAGTCACTGCCATCCACTCCTAGTCCCTGTTAACTTTCTGTCTCTATGATTTGACTGTCCTAGATGCCTCTTAAGTAATATCATATACTTTTTGTTCTGGATTCTTTTACTTCACATGTTTCCAAGGTTCATCTCTGTTGTAGCATTTTTCAGAATTTTATTCTCTTTTAAGACTGATTTATATTCCCTTGTTAGTATATTTCACATTTATTCATTCATCTGTTGATGGGCATTTAATGCCTCAAAAAGAAATTATTATTATTTTTGCAATCCTTCTGATCAAACCCAGCATCTTGTGCATGCTAGACAAGCATTCTACCACTGATCTACATCTTCAACCCTTAACACCTCAAATTTTTAATTCTCTTGCCTCATCTAATTACTAGGTTCCCAGAAAAATCAGTTTTTTAAAAATGTTTTACTACTATAGATCTGAAGTCAAAAGGATGTCACTGCCTTAAAGTGGAGTTTTATACCTTATTTTAGAAAAAGAAGAGATGATTAGTACATATAAGTTTTGATGCTGTAAATATTTATATCATATAAGTTTGGTTTCTAAAATGAAATTCTATTTACTTAGAAATAGAATCATAGATATTGAAAATAGTTATTTTGATAGTCTTTGCTTTACTGATTTAAAAATTGCTTTGGAGGGGTTGAGGATGTATCTCAATGGTAGATCACTTGCCTAGCATGTGTAAGGACTTTGATTCAATCCCCACCAAACTCTTGAAAAAAATATTGAAAAAGTTGCTTGGGAATATTTTCCAAATTGCCATGAAATGGCAGGGAGTTCCCTGAAAGTTAGGTATTCTATCCAGTCTCTAGAGGTAAAGTTTATTTATAATATTTGTTTTTGTTTGGTATGGGGGATTGAACCCAGGGGCTCTCTGCCTCTTAGCTACACTCCCAGACCTTCTTATGTTTTATTTGGAGACAGAGTCTTATTAAATTGTCAAGGCTGACCTCAAATTTTCAGTCATCCCACCTTAGCCTTTCTTTGTATCTGGGATTACAGGTGTGTGTCACCACATTGTCCTATTTATAAGATTTTAATTAAGAATTGCTAATTGGGGGGCTGGGGATGTGGCTCAAGTGGTAGTGCGCTCGCCTGGCATGCATACGGCCCGGGTTCGATCCTTAGCACCACATACAAACAAAGATGTTGTGTCTGCCGAAAACTAAAAAATAAATGTTAAAAAGTTCTCTCTCTCTCTCTCTCTCTCTCTCTCTCCCTCTCCCTCTCCCTCTCTCCTCTTAAAAAAAGAATTGCTAATTAATAAGCAAATGAAGTAATTGATTATTGAATTATTAGAGTTCAGATCTTGTCATAGTTTAGATTTTTGGCAGGGAGGTATATTGGGGATTGAACTTGAGCACTGAGCCACATCCCCAGCCCTGTTTTGTATTTTATTTAGAAACAGGGTATCACTGAGTTGCTTAGATCCTTGCCTTGCTGAGGCTGGCTTTGAACTCGCTATCCTCCTGTCTCAGCCTTCCCAGCTGCTGGGATTACAGGTGTGTGCCACTGCGCCCAGCCATAGCTTAGATTTTATGGATTTGAAAGGAAAAGGAAATAGCTTTTAAATGGAAGAGAAATGGTTAAAAAAAAAAAAAAAAGAAGCCGGAAACGACGTTGAGTCATTTGTATGTTTTCTGTTGGTTCTTCAAATTTATCCCCAAGCTAAGAGGATTGGTTGGTCTTTCTTAGATTTGATTATGGAAAGCTATGTGTTGAGTCCTAGTGCTTGAGGTTCCCTACTTTTAAATCTGATATACTCTTTCCAGATTCATGTACACATTTTCTCTTCTCCAGTCTAATGTAAGAATTGAATTACATAATCTAACTACTCAGGAAGGAAAATGCCTCATCTACCAATAACTGGTAAGATGAACAATTAGTGTAGTCTTTTGTACAACCATTGAGTGTGCTGTGGTAGAAGAAATAGTGGACTTGAGAGTCAGGAATTTAGGTTGAAATCCTATTTATTTATAGCTTTTATACTTTTTTAAATCTTATTTTCCTCATCTGTACAACAAGAGAGAATTTTGTAAGATCTGCCATCCTCTGCAGATACCCTGTATCTTAAGATTTTGTCATTCTTAAACATTTGTTATCCTTACAGAGAAATTGACAATTTGGTTTGTTATTATTTTTCAGTTTTCAGCAGGGTTTTTAAAGAAATTTTTGACTGTGGATGCTCTATTATAATATTTACTCTTATAGTTTTTATTATGTTTGCTTTAACTGTTTCTGAGTATTTTAAAGCACACTTTCCTTTTACTATTTATATATCTTTAATTTGTGTTTCTTTTGATAGAGTTTTTCTGGGGAGTTTTTGCATCGGCTACCTCTTTTAGGAGAAAAACAGGAGGTAATTGTTTTCTTTATATATTTTTATTTCTTTATATCTTTTATATTTCTGAGAGTAAAGTAAAAACTTTGAATTAAATTTCTTTTCTTTTTTGTGATCTTTATAGGCTAAGGATAATGGAACAAATCTTACCTTTACTGGAGACAGAACTGTAAGTCTATTTGGGTATTTGGGGCATTTGATCATATTTTAATTTATGTTCATACATATTTTAATTGTTCTCTCAGTATGCTAACATTTAAAAGAAACAATACTGGAAGCTAAACTCCAGTAATGGTTGCCTCTGGGTAATATTACCAGCTTTTTATTTTGTCTTTATTTGTCTTTATTTATTTGTTTTCTGTATTTTCCATAGAGATCTGTACTGCTTTCCTAATTATTCCTCCCTTCAATAAGTATTTGTTAACAGGAAACAACTTTTTCAAAAGGACTTTAAATTCCATCTAAAATTATCAATGCTAGAATATAATTGGAATAAAGTTTGGAAAATTAAAAGGCTAAAAGTTATATATGTGCTTTAAATTTTCATAAATACACCTTGTATTGAGGCTTATTTTGCTTTCTAATTTATAATAACTAATTCTTCACAAAAGTTTCAGTTAAAAATATAGAGGAAGTAAAATAGTTATCTATGTTTGGTCATGCTTTTTTTTTTTTTTTTAAACAAAGCTGATTAATTTTATAACAACTTAAGATATAATAGCACAAAACTTTTAAAGTTTTTAATGGTTTTTAGTATATTCACAAGTTGTATAACCACCAACCACTAATTTTAGAATTCTTCATCATGCTGAAAAATAACCTGGTAGCCATTATCAGTTATTTTCCATTTTTCATTCTCCAGTCTCTTGCAATCACTAATCCACATTCTGTCTCTATAGGTTTGTCTCTTCTTGATATTTTATATAATGGAATCATACAAAACGTGACCTGGTGTCTGGCTTCCTTTACAGTATACAACTCTATCTTAACCTTTACTTGATTACTGCGCAGACCCTTATGATCTGCCAGAGATGAATGATTAGAACCTTCTCAGGTTTCCCCTGGCCTGTGCATAGCTATGGGCATGTGTGCACTGCCCTACACATTTGCCTGGCCACTAGATGTCCATGAGTATTTTGGAATTTTTTCATAGTGCCTATGGGCATCTCATTCTTGACTTTTTCCTCTTCAGTTTTTGTTCTGCTTCTTGATAGCTCCATCTCCTAATGTTGCATAGGCAGCTATGATCTTTAATTATTGTTGCTAAGTGTTTTTGACAAATGCTCTGAGTATGGGATTTTCATGTTGAGTAATCCCTGAGGTCAAATATAGAGAAGCCCTGAGATTGGAAGTTTTCAGCAACCTACTAGTCAGCTCAGGTGATTGGTCTTTAGGAATCTCCAAATCTGTTTTCCTTTTATCCTGTGGCATCAAACTGCTGTTTTTCAAAGCCATCACCAGTTTCAAGGACATTGGTTTCACGAGCTTGGAAGAAAAGAATGAAATTAGGGTAAACAAAAACTTTATGAGCTTGTTTATCTTACTGAGGTTCCAGCTATTTTTCTTCAAACAGTTCTTGGATTATCGTGAGTCTTTAATTTCTGAAGTTCCAAAAAAGTTAATTTTGATAGTTTTTGTCAGTGTTATCATTACTTTTGTGGATGCCTGGATTTTCAGAAGTTCTTATTTGGCCATTCTGCAAGTGTCCTTGCAACCTCCATTCCAATTTTATTGTACAAAAATTTAAAGTGAAAATGGGGTAGGCATGCCAGTGTTCATTACTTTTTTTAAATATTTATTTTTTAGAAGTAGTTGGACACATACCTTTGTTTTATTCAATTTTTTTTTATGTGGTGCTGAGGATGGAACCCAGGGCCTTGTACATGCTAGACGAGCACTCTACCACTGAGTCACAACCCTAGCCCTCATTAATTTTTTTTAAACAGAAGTTGACTATTGTCTTTTTAAAATTATTATTACTAACATGGATGAATTCGCTGTCCAAATTTAGAAAATGTGCATAAGCAAAAAGAAGAAAATAATCACCTGTAATGTTACCACACAGGTATATATAAATATATTTATCTTCTATGTGCATTTTATATTTATTTTAGAAAGGGAATCTTACAGTGTGTGTTATGGCAACTTTTTTTAAAAAAGATTTATTTTTACATTTTTAAAGATTTCATGTATTTATTTTTATGTGGTGCTGAGAATTGAACCAAGTGCCTCACACATGCTAGGCAAGTGCTCTGCCACTGAGCCATAATCCCAGCCCGGCAACCTGTTTTTTAACTTAGCATGCTTAACTTTAACGTGTATAATGTGGAGATCTTTTCAGTTCAATAAATGTTGTATTGTGTCATTACTTAAATACCTGCATAGTATCTTACTTATATCTTACTGTACCCATTTGTTTTTATTATTTTGTAGTTTTAAATAGTGTTGTGAATTTTGTCACGACATTTGTCTCTAGATCTCTATTTTCTGTTTCAGAGGAATTCTATATTAATTAAAGGTTTTGATTTGATTTAAAAGTTAAAATTCATTATTATGAATACAAACAACAATAATGTTGGTGAGGATGTGGGGAAAAGGGTACACTCATATACTGCTGGTGGGACTGCAAATTGGTGCAGCCAATATGGAAAGCAGTATGGAAATTTTTTGGAAAATTGGGAATGGAACCACCATTTGACCCAGCTATTCCTCTCCTTGGTTTACCTATACCCAAAGGACTTAAAAACAGCATACTATAGGGACATAGGCACATTAATGTTTATAGCAGCACAATTCACATAGCTCAACTGTGAAACCAACCTAGATGCCCTTCAATAGATGAATGGATAAAGAAAATGTGGTATATATACACAATGGAATATTACTCAGCAATAAAAGAGAATAAAATCATGGATGAAATTAGAGAAGATAATGCTAAGTGAAGTTAGCCAATCCCAAAAAACCAAGTGCTAAATGTTTTCTCTGGTGTAAGGAGGCTGATTCATAGTGGGGTAGGGAGCGGGAGCATGGGAGGAATAGAGGAATTCTAGATATTTATTTTTATGTGGTGCAGAGGTGTGTGAAGGAAGGGAGGGGGCATAGGGTTAGAAATGATGGTGGAATGTGATGGACATTATTATCCAAAGTACATGTATGAAGACTCGAATTGGTATGAGTATACTTTGTGTACAACCAGAGATATGAAAAATTGTGCTCTATAAGTGTAATAAGAATTGTAATGCATTCCGCTGTCATATATAAATAAAAAAGTTAATTAAAAAATTAAAATTAAACTAAAAACTTAAAAAAAATTAAAATTCTTTCAAAAAGAATTTCTTTCCCTAGCAGCTAATTTTATTTTCTATCAGTTTTAGCCATTTGCATAGAGTACATGTATATTAACCAAAATAAGATCATTTTACATATGCCTTGCTTTTTTTTCTCTTTTTTGCAAAAAGGAGATTGAACCCAGGGCAAGTGCTCTACCACTGAGCTATATCCCCAGCCCCATAGATGCTCCTGTTTAATTTTTTTTTTTTCCCTCACTGCTAAATTGGTATATTTAATACTGTCTCACCTTTTTGTGACTGCATAGTATTCCATTCACCACAGTTTTAACAATTAACTTAATCCATATATATTGGGTTGTTTTCCAGATTTTTACTGTTTTGATAGGGTCGTATCCATAATGTCTAGGTATGTCTTTGTGCATATTTGTATTACTTTCTTTCATTTTAATTCCTAGAAGTGGAATTGCTGAGTCTAAGAATTCTTTTTCTATGCTTTTTCAAAGTACTCTGTAGAGAAGTTTTAGCAGTTTATCATCCTAAGAATGTAAGTGTGTTTTCCCTGCTTGTTCACAAGCATTGGCTGTTATTATTCAACACAGATTTTAGGCAGTTTGTTTAGATACAGTGACAATTTATCACTATAAATTGTTTTTTAAAAAATATTTTTAGTTGTAGGTGGACACAATATCTTTTGTTTACTTAGTTTTTTTATGTGATGCTGGGGATCGAACCCAATGCCTAACATGTGCTAGGCAAGCATTCTACCATTGAGCCACAACCCCAGCCCTATTATTATAAATTGTATTGCAAAAATTATTCTTGAAGATGAACACTTATGTGCATACTGGCTGTTTGTAATTGTGTTTTATTCAGTTTCTTCTGTGAGTATCACACTTTGAATTCTCTTCAAGGCTTGAACCCTCTTCCTAGTGAAAAAAAACCTGGCTGAAAGATGACCCTCTCGAATATTACAAGTAATCTTATGAAATACTTAGATAATAATTAAAAGAAGTAAAAAAAAGAATCTGAGCTTTTATCTTCCTGAAAATTTGGGTCTAAAGTGGATACTTTTAATCATATTTAAAGGGTACTCAGAAGTTCAGTACCTCCACCCTGTTTTATTAAAAAAGTTCTCATGAAGCATGCATGTTTGTAGAGGAAATGTCCTTTTCCTGTCTCTTCTGTTAAGAAAGGATTGATAAAAGGAATGTTTCCAATATTTTGATTGGTTTTTAAATTTAAGCAATAATGTGATATTTGTTATTATGATTTTTAACAAATCAATAGACTTTATTAGTTTTAGGTTTACTAAAATATCCAGCAAAAGATACAAGTAGTTTCCATGCCCCACTCTGTGCCTGCATATTCAGCCTCCTTCACCATCAATATACTGTAACATTGTAGTACACTTGGTATAATTGATAATCCAGCATCCACACATCAGCAGCCAGTGTCCATAGTTTTCATTAGGGTTCACTCTTAGTGTTTTATATTTTGGGTTCTGACAAATGTATAATGACATTTCCACCATAATACTATCATACAGAATAGCTTCAGCCTTCTGAAAAGCCTCTGTCCTCCTCCTGTTTATCTCTCCCTTTTTTCCTAACTTATGGCAATCACTGATCTATTTCCCTGAACATCATATGGTTGGAATCATACAAATATGTAGCCTTTTCAGATTTGCTTCTTGCTTTTAGTAATATTTATCTAAGATTCCCCTGGATGGTCTGTTTAGTCCTAAATAGTATTCTATTGTCTGGATGTATCACAAGTTTCTTCATTTGGCTGTTGAAGGACATCTGATTGCTTCCAAATTTTAGCAATTATGAATAAAGCTCCTGTAAACGCTTGTGTACATGTTTTTGTGTGGACATAAATTTTTAATTGTATTTAGGTAAATGCCAATGGGTGCACTTGCTAATTTTATGGTAAAAGTATATTTTGTTTGAAATCATTATAATTCCACCAGTGCTTTATTAAAAACAGAATGTATTGGAAATAAAACCACCCTTGTAGTGTGCCTTTCTCCCAGCACTGATAACTGAAATCCCACATGCAGCTTTAATTATCGTACCTTACTGATGGTTGTAGAAA
This sequence comes from Callospermophilus lateralis, assembly GCF_048772815.1. Taxonomy (NCBI): domain Eukaryota; kingdom Metazoa; phylum Chordata; class Mammalia; order Rodentia; family Sciuridae; genus Callospermophilus; species Callospermophilus lateralis. The sequence goes on along the minus strand of NC_135307.1, from coordinate 88,847,332 downwards.
AGTTCTGCTGAAGCCAGATGCAGTGGTGCAAACCTGAATCCCAGCAATTTATTTGGTAGAAGGAGGCTAATAGATTACAAGTTTGAAGTCAGCTTCAGCAATTTAACAAGACTCTGCCTCAGAATTAAAAGTAAAAAGGACTGGGGATGTAGCTCAGCACTCTTGGGTTCAATCCCCAGTACCAGAAAAAGAAAAAGAACCTATTGTTGAAAGGTTGTTATAGTGTTGAGGCACTGTTTTTAAGACTGTTCTTTTAAGGTGGAGGAGATAATTGGTAATTGAGTTGGTATGATAAAAGACAAGTTCTGGGGTCAGATGTCCTAGATTTCAAAATTCTCCTTCATGATTAATACTTTGACTTAGGATGGATATTTATTCTCTTGTGTGCCTCTGTTTTGTGCACAGTAAAATGGAGCTCATAAGAATGATGTCATTGAGGTTACCAAGTAGGGTTTAGGTTTCCACTCTTCCACCAAAACAACTATTATGCTGGTGAAAAATTTCACACACCAATTTTCACAGAACTTTTTTTAAGTTCAAACATTAAAAATAACTTAGAGAAGCTTAATAGGGGAAAGAAGCTGCCACTTTATCCAGTAGCAAAAGACTTTAAATGAACTGTCTCACATATTTTCAGACAACTAAAAGAAACCAGGAGGACATAGAGATAAAACAAAAAATATGTTAAAAAAAATAAGAAATGTAAAGTTGAAAAGTACGTTAAAGGAAATGAAAAATTGTCTAGAGGGGTATTTTTGAGCAGGCAGAAGAGAGAATGAACTTGAAGATAGGACAATTGAAATTGTCCATCAGAGGAGCAGAAAGAAAAGAATGAAAACAAGTGAACAGAGCTTAGAAGACCTGTGGAACACCATCAAGTATGGCAACATACACATAATGAGAGTATGAGAAGGAGAAAAGAGAAAGATATGGGAAGACTAGTTGAAGAAATAATAGCCAAATTTGATGAAAGCTTGAATTTCAAAAAGATTGAGAACCATCTCAAACTTGAACTCCAAGCAGGAATGAAAAACAAGTTTTTATGTCCATGAAATATCATTCATCCATAAAAATGAATGAAATACTTAAACATGTTTCAACAGAGATGGACCTTGAACAAGTGTGTTACATGAAAGAAGTCAGCTCAAAAGGACAAATAATGTGTGATTCATTCCATATATGAAATATCCATAACAGGAATCTATAGAGACAGGAAGTAGACCAGTAGTTTTAAGTGGTAGGGAGAAGAAGAGATGGAGTGTTATTGATTAATGAATAAAGATTTCCTCTTGGGATGTTGAATATGTTTTAGAACTCGGTGGGGGTGATGTTTGTGCAATATCATGCATGTACCATATTCCATGTGAATTATACATAATAAAATTGTTAAAATTATGACATGGAATTTACCTCAATTAAAAAATGTAAGAAGAACATAATAGTATCTATCTGATAGGATTATTTTGGGGATTTAGTTTGTAGTAAGGATTACATGCCTAACAGTGCTTGGCATATAAATGTTTTTTTAAAACAATTTTTTTTTTTTTTTTTGGTGGTGGTGGTGGTGCTAGGGATGGAACCCAGGACCTTGTGTAAGCGAGGCAAGCATTCTACCAACTGAGCTATATCCCAGCCATAAATTTTATTTTTACAAGGTCAAAATATGTACATTCCACAGTTAAATGCATACTTTTGTTAAATCCTGGACTCTGAGACAATTAATCAGTACCTTTTGAAATTTGTAAGAGTAGTTTTAAAATATATAAAATTAATAACAAAGCAGTTTATTATACAAAATAAATTTTATTGGCTAATAAACAAGTTCAGGAAAGGGTCAGTAATTCTAGGTAATAGAACATACTCTAACCATGGTGTTGAAGCTGTGAATTTTCCTCACAAACTCTGCAAAATCTTGTCAGAGGACTTGAAGGCTATTAACTTCTCTTACTTCAGCAGGCAATGACTCTTGCCTCCCATATAGACTAGCCCAAGATAAAATTTTTTATTGAAGTATGAGATTACGTCAGAAATTCTGGTAGTTTTGGAAATGTCTTTGAGCAAAGGCAATTAGATTCAGGAATTGATGTATATTATTCATGTTCATTGACATCAAATTCCTTAATTTTGTGATAACTGTGTAAAACGTAACTTAGTATCCTAGCATGCCAAGCTTAATGGTTAAGTGATTTTTTTTTTTTTAAAGAGAGAGAGAGGAGAGGAGAGGAGAGAGAGAGAGAGAGAGAGAGAGAGAGAGAGAGAAAATTTTTTTTAATATTCATCCCTTAGTTATCGGCGGACACAACATCTTTGTTTGTATGTGGTGCTGAGAATCGAACCCGGGCCGCACGCATGCCAGGCGAGCGCGCTACCACTTGAGCCACATCCCCAGCCCGGTTAAGTGATTTTTAGTTGAGATTTTCCATGTTAAAAAGTAATTACATTAAATGTGACTTTTGTGTATAATAAGATACAAGGTGTCCTGTCTTTTACTAATTTATAATCCAGCAACTTTATTGTTTGTACTGTAGACTTATTTTATTTGTTGTACCTACTGTTTTAATGAATGAAAATTAAGAACTCCGCCATGTTTCTGGGGTATATTCTGTAGCAAAAACCTCATATTGCTAACTTGTGCTCTTAATTCTTAAGACCTAAATTTTGATGCCTTTTTTCCCTCTCTAGGTAATGCACGAACCATTGCAAACCTGGCAAGATGCACCTTACATTTTTATTGTACATATTGGCATTTCATCCTCAAAGGAATTATCGAAAGAAAATTCATTAAGTAATCTTTTCACCAGTAAGTTCAATTCATTTCTGTTTTAAAAGTTTGTGTTAATTTTTACTTGTGTCATTTATGGCAGTAGGGTAACATTGTTTAAGCAAGGGAATAATTTAGGAAGAAAGTTCCTGTGAAGTGGAAAAAGTGGAAGAGAAAAATTAACATGTTTTTGTACTCAGTATTACCATTCAGTCACAGGCACTTAACATATCCTTTCTTCTTAGATATTGTAGATACTGGATTTCATTTTCCTTGGATTCTCTTTTAATTTTTTTTTTTTTTTTGTAATTGTAGGTGGACAGCATGCCTTTATTTTGTTTATTTTGTTTGTTTACTTTTATGTGGTGCTGAGGATAGAACCCAGTGCCTCACATGTACAAGGCAGGTGCTCTGCCACTGACCTATAACCCCAACACTTAAAATTTTTAATTAGTGTCAGTGTTCTCAGGGTTCTGAACCAGAATTGTCAAAACTTGGTTACCAAGTCAAAATTTAAAATTTTAATTAGCCTTGGTTATTTTTCAGTGCCTGAAGAATTATTTTTTAAATTTTCTTTCATACATGTACTTAAAAAAAATTTTTTTTTCTTGAGTCTGGTGCCTTAGACCACTCGGCCATCCTGACCCTAGCAGTCAGAGAAATGCAAATCAAAACCACCCTAAGATACCATCTCACTCCAGTAAGATTGGCAGCCATTATGAAGTCAAACAACAACAAGTGCTGGCGAGGATGTGGGGAAAAGGGTACACTTGTACATTGCTGGTGGGACTGCAAATTGGTGCGGCCAATTTGGAAAGCAGTATGGAGATTTCTTGGAAAGCTGGGAATGGAACCACCATTTGACCCAGCTATTCCCCTTCTCGGTCTATTCCCTAAAGACCTAAAAAGAGCATACTACAGGGACACTGCTACATCGATGTTCATAGCAGCACAATTCACAATAGCAAGACTGTGGAACCAACCTAGATGCCCTTCAATAGACGAAGGATAAAAAAAATGTGGCATTTATACACAGTGGAGTATTACTCTGCATTAAAAAATGACAAAATCATGGAATTTGCAGGGAAATGGATGGCATTAGAGCAGATTATACTAAGTGAAGCTAGCCAATCCCTAGAAAACAAATGCCAAATGTCTTCTTTGATATAAGGAGAGTAACTAAGAACAGAGTAGGGAGGAAGAGCATGAGAAGAAGATTAACATTAAACAGGGATAAGAGGTGGGAGGGAAAGGGAGAGAGAAGGGAAATTGCATGGAAATGGAAGGAGACCCTCATGGTTATACAAAATTACATACAAGAGGAAGTGAGGGGAAAGGGAAAAAAAAAAAAAACAAGGGGGAGAAATGAATTACAGTAGAGGGGGTAGAGAGAGAAGAAGGGAGGGGAGGGGAGGGGAGGGGGGATAGTAGAGGATAGGAAAGGCAGCAGAATACAACAGACACTAGTATGGCAATATGTAAATCAGTGGATATGTAACCGATGTGATTCTGCAATCTGTATACGGGGTAAAAATGGGAGTTAACCCACTTGAATCAAAGTGTGAAATATGATATGTCAAGAACTATGTAATGTTTTGAACAACCAACAATAAAAATTAAAATAAAAAAATTTTTTTTTAGTTGTGGTTGGACACAATATCTTTATTTTATTTATTTATTTTTATGTGGTGCTGAGAGTCGAACCCAGCGACTCGCATGTGCTAGGTGACCACACTATCACTGAACCACAACCCCAGCTCCACCTCAAGAATTTTTCTTAAGTGTTCTTTCTGTTGTTTTTTGTCAGTGCAGTCGTTGCTTCTTGCCTGGAGTTTGTCAATACCTTCCTAACTGATTGTACTTTCTTGGTGTCTGTTTTATATTTTATTTTGTAGCTTTCTTTCTTAGCTTAATTTTTTTGTTGTTTTTTTGTTGTTGTTTTGTAGTTGGACACAATCTTTATTTATTTATTTATTTTAATGTGGTGCTAAGGATCGAACCCAGGTCCTTGCACATGCTAGGCAAGCGCTCTACTGCTGAGTCACAATCCCAGCCCTTACCTTGCTTTTTTAAAAATTTGATGTCTGTTTTATTCTACTATCTTTCCTATCCCCACATCCCCTCCTCTTCCCTCCTATCACTTCCCTCTACCTAATCTAAGGTAATGCTGTTCTTACTTAGTGCCCCCCCCCCCCACCGCGCGCTCTTATTGTGAATTAGCATCTGCATATTAGAGAAAACCTTCAGCCTTTGGTTTTATGAGATTGACTTATTTTGCTTAGCATGATATTATCCAGGTCCGACCATTTACTGGCATATGCCATAATTTCACTCTTCTCTAAAGCTGAATAATACTCCATTGAGTATATATACCAATTTTATTTTTCCATTCATCTATTGAGGGAAACCTAGGTTGGTACCATAGTCTAGCTATTGTGGATTGAGCTGCTATAAACTTGGTATGGCTGCGTCACTGTGGTATGCTGATTTTAAGTCCTTTGGGTATAAACCAAGGAGTGAGATAGCTGGGTCAAATGGTGGTTCCATTCCCAGTTTTCTGAGGAATCTCCATACTGCTTTGCATAGTGGTTGCACCAATTTGCAGTCCCCCCAACAATGTATAAGTGTACCTTTTTCACCACATCCTCGCCAACATTTATTATTGCCTGTACTCTTGATAATTGCCATTCTGACAGGAGTGAGATGAAATCTTAGAGTAATTTTGATTTGCATTTCTCTAATTGCTAGAGATGTTGAACACTTATATTCTTCTGTGAAGTGTCTCCTTAGTTCCTTTGCCCATTTATTGATTGGGTTATTTGTTTTTTTGGTGTTAAGTTTTTTTGAGTTCTTTATGTATCCTAGAGATTAATGTTTTATTGAGGCGGCATGTGGTAAAGATTTTTCTCCCAATCTGTAGGCTCTCTCCTCATGTTATTGTTTCCTTTGCTAAAAAGAAGTTTTTTAATTTGAATCCATCCCATTTATTTATTCTTGATCTTTTTGCGCTTTAGGAGTCTTATTAAGGAAGTCAGATCCTAGGCCAACATGATGAAGATTTGGGCCTGCTTTTTCTATTTCTATGAAGAATGTCATTGGAATTTTAATAGGAATTGCATTAAATCTGTATAACGCTTTTGGTAGTATGGCCATTTTGACTGTATTATTTCTGCCTATCCAGGAACATGGGAGATCTTTCCATCTTCTGAGGTTTTCTTCAGTTTCTTTCTCTAATGTTCTGTAGTTTTTATTGTAGAGGTCTTTCACCTCTTTTGTTACATTGATTCCCATTATTTAATTAATTTATTTATTTACTTGAGGCTATTGTGATTGTGAATGGAGTAGTTTTCCTAATTTCTCTTCAGTGGATTCATCACTGATGTATAGGAATGCATTTGATTTATGGGTGTTGATTTTATAAACTGCTACTTTGCTGAATTCATTTATTAGTTCTAGAAGTTTTCTAGTGGAATTTTTGGATCTTCTAGATACAGAATCATGTCATCAGCAAATAGTGATAGTTTGAGTTCTTCTTTACCTATTTGTATCCCTTTGATTTCTTTCTTTTGTGTAATTGCTCTGGTTAGAGTTTCAAGGATGATGTTGAATAGAAGTGGTGAAAGAGGACATTCTTGTCTTGTTCCAGTTTTTAGCAGGAATGTTTTCAATTTTTCTCCATTTAGAATGGCCTTGGGTTTAGCATATAAATAGACCACAATACAATAATGCTGGATTACTTTAACACACCTCTCTCACTACTGGACAGATCTTCCAAACAAAAACTCAATAAGGAAACTGTAGAACTAAATAATACAATCAATAATTTAGACTTAACAGACATATATAGAATATTTCATCCATCAATGAACATATTATGCTTTGTGGCATAAGATATGTCTATTTTTGAGAAGGAGCCATGTGCTTCTGAGAAGAAAGGATATTTGTTCATTGATATAACATCAAAATCTCTGGGACACTATGAAGGTAGTACTAAGTGGAAAGTTTATTGCATTGAGTACATTCATTAAAAGAATAAAAAGTCAACAAATAAATGACCTAACACTATATCTCAAAGCCCTAGAAAAAGAAGAACAAATCAACACCAAAAGCAGAAGACAGAAAATAATTAAAATGAGAGCTGAAATTAATGAAATTGAAACAAGAGAAACAATTGAAAAAATTGACAAAACAAAAAAGTTGGTTCTTTGAAAAAATAAATAAAATAGATAAACCCCTGGCCATGCTAATGAAGAGAAAATCAGAGATAATTCAAATTACTGAAATACAAGATGAAGAAGGAAATATCACAACAGACACCTCGGAAATACAGAAGATAATTAGAAACTATTTTGAAAATTTATACTCTAATAAAATAGAAAATATCAAAGACATTGACAAATTTCTAGAGACATATGACCTACCCAAACTGAATGGGGAGGTCATACATGATTTAAACAGATCAATTTCAAGTAAAGAAACAGAAAACAACATCAAAACCCTACCAACCAAGAAAAGCCCAGGACCAGATGTATTCTCAGCCGAGTTTTACAAGACTTTCAAAGAAAAATTAACACCAATACCCCTCAAAGTATTCCATGAAAGAGAAAAGGAGAGAACACATCTAAACTCATTCTATGAGGCTATTATCACCCTGATACCAAAACCAGACAAAGAAATATCAAGGAAAGAAAACTTCAGACCAATATCCCTGATGAACATAAATGAAAAATTCTCAATAAAATTCTGGCAAGTGTCATACAAAAACATTAAAAAGATAGTGTACCACAGTCAGGTGGGATTCATTCCAGGAATGCAGGATTGGTTCAACATATGGAAATCAGTAAACATAATTTATCCTATTAATAGACTTAAAAACAAGAATCATATGATCATCTCAATAGATGCAGAAAAGGCATCTGACAAAATACAGCACATTTTCATGTTTAAAACACTAGAAAAACTAGAGATAGTAGGAGCTTACCTTGCTTTCTTAAGTAGAATATGGAACAGAATCAATGATGGCAGTCTTCTTTATCTTGCTTCTAACTTTACTGGCAATATTGGCAGATTTCACCCTTAAATACAATGCTGACTATAGATTTTTCAAAATACTCTTTTATTTGGTTAAGGATTTTTTCCCCCCAAGTTTAGTAAGTATTTTTCTTTCTCCTCTTTTTTTTTTTTTTTTCTTTCAGTGCTGGGGATTGAACCCAGGGCCTTGCACATTGCTAGGCAAGCACTCTACCACTGAATGAAATTCCCAGACCTACTAAGAAGGAATACTCAATTTTTATCAAATAGTATGATGATATAAATAGGCTTTCTCTTTAATATTTTAGCTTAGTTTAGTTTTTGATATCAGTGATTGAACTCAAGGGAACTCAAGGGTATTCGACCACTGAGCCACATCTTCATCCTATTTGTATTTTGTTTAGAGACAGAGTCTCACTGAGTTTTGCTCAGTGTCTTACTATTGCTGAGGCTGACTTTGAACTCAAGATCCTCCTGCCTCAGCCTCCTGAGCTGCTGGGATTATAAGCATGTGCAACCACCCTGGCTCTCATTTAATATTTTAATGTGATATATTAACTGGTTTCTAATTTTAGATCATTTTTAAATTTCTGGGATGCCACTCCTTGGTCTTGGTACACATGCCTTTGTGCCCTCTCATACACATACAAAAACATTATTTGGTTCTGTTTGCTAGGTATTTTTATTAAGTTTGTTGTTTGTGTTCAAAGTAAGATTGGCCTATACTTTTCTTTTCTCATACTGTCTTCCACTGGTTTTTGGCACCCATGTTATTGTATCCTTACACAACGAATTGGAGAATGTCCCCTATTTCTATATTTTGTGGAGTAGTTTTTGTAAGGGTAAGATTACCCATTCCTTGAATGTCTGGTAGACCTGACCAGTGATTCTGCTTTGACTTTTTGTTCTCCCCAGATATATTTTAAACTATTCGTAAATTTTCTATAATAATAATAATAATAAATGTTTTACTTTATTTTTTCTATTTTTCTTTGAACTTTTTTTTGAGGAATTGTATTTCATAGAATATTTTTAAGTTATGGATGAAGTTATTGATGGTATTTACAAAAATCTATATCTAGCTTTTAAAAAATCCTTAATATTGCTTTTGTTTTCTCTTTTTAACTTGTTAAGTCTTCTTAGAATTTTGTTTTGTTTTTATCATAATAAATCAGCTTTTGATTTTGTCAATTTTCCGAACTATTTTTTTTTTTGTTTATTTCATTAACTGCTTTTATCTTTTATTTACTTTTAAGCTTTTGATTCTTGTGTTTAATGCTTAATTCCCAATTCAGAAATGAGTGTTATTGTACCTTATAGTGATAAGGGATTTAGAAAATTTAGGCAAACCAGCAGGTGGTGGGGTATGATTTCTGGACCCATAATTTTATGTGTATCCTTCAGGCTTCCTAGGCCCATAACTTTCTAATGGATAATAGTCTCAAGGAGAAGTTGCTGGCATTTATTTTCAACCTTCTTTTTTTGAAAAGGATGGAAAAGAGGCCCTCTTTCATTCCCACTTGAGTTGCCTTCATGCATCAAACCTGACTCTGGTTTCTCTTCTTTTTCTTTGAATCTTACTAGTTTCAGTAATTATAGGAAATGCTTGGTTTTGGGCCCAGGATCCCACATGGTCGGGGATTCAGCCTTCTGCACTGTTCTGTGTTTCTGTTCAGTTTTCATTCTTGGAAATGTGTATTTTATTTTAAGCAAACTTTTAAAAAAATAAACATGTATATATTTTAGTTGTCAGTGGACCTTTATTTTACTTATTTATATGTGGTGCTGAGAATCGAATCCAGGGCCTCACATATGCTAGGCAATCACTCTACCACCTAGCCACAACCCAGTCCCTGTTTATTTTTGAACTTGTGCCCTTTTTTTAAAAAAATACTTTTTTAATTGTAGTTGACACAATACTTTTATTTCATTTATTCATTTCTATTGTTGTTAGGAGCTCAGAAGGTAAATGAATACAGGACTTTACCATCTGAAAGTCCTAGAATTATCTCTCTAAAACAGTTTCATTATCTCTTCTCTGTTTTAAAACTTTTGATGGGGCTGGGGTTTTAGCTTGGTGGTAGATAACTTGCCTAACGTGTTTGAGGTACTGGGTTCGATCGTTGCTACCACATAAGAATAAATAAATAAGTAAAATAAAGGTGTTGTGTTCATCCACAGCTAAAAATATATATTTAAAAGAAGTTAAAAACCACCTTTGATTACTCCCCATTACCTGTAAAGTGTTCACATTTTCCAGTAACGTTTGAAAAATTATAATTTCCCCAAGTTTACTTTTTGTTAACTTATATTAACACTATTGTATGGCACTGTGTATGTTTAAGGCTATATGCCCTTTAAATATACAGCCCACATTTTCACAACAGTTTTTCTGTTTCTCTCTTTTTTTTTTTCTTTTGTGGAAGTGGTATTGGGGATTAAGGCCAGGAGTGCTTAACCACTGAGCAACATCATCAGTCCTTTTTATTTGGAGACAGGATCACACTGAGTTGCTGAGGGTCTTGCTAAGTTGCTGAGGCTGACTTTGAACTTGTGATCTTCCTACTTTAGCCTCCCAAGTCATTGTGATTGCAGGCTTGTGCTACTGTGCATAGCTTATTTCCTCTATCTAGAAGGTTTTTTATTTTATCATGGAAGATACTCATCCTTCTGGGTCTGGCTCAGAGGTATGGTTCTCTGTGTTGCTTTGTAAATCCCTTTCCCTTGCTAAATGATAATCCATTCGATGAAAGAAAACATTTTACTTTCTATCTGCTATTTCTCATAAGCCTGTAGCACATAGTGAGTGGTCCATAAGCATATATTTTAACATAGACCAGTGGTTAGCAATATTTTCTGTTCTTTTTATTTTGTTTTCTTTATTTTACCTAAGTTTTTCTTAAAGGGTCAGATAATAAGTGTTTTCTCTGTTGCAACTATACCAACTGTGGTGGTGCAGAGGCAGCTGTAGATGATACATAAATGAGTGGATGTGACTATGTTACAATTAAATTGTATTTACAGAAGAAGTAGATGGCTAAAATTGATCTCTGTGCTGTATTTTGTTGACCTCTGGCATGGAATAAACAAAGAATGTGACACAAATATTCACTAATTATTTTGTTTGTTCTTTTATTAAATTAGGAAAAGATAGAGTTAATAACAATTCTGGTTTGAAAATTTTATAATTGATCTTATGGTATCCCCCCAACCCCCCAAGTATTGGATCTGGTTTACTTTCAATAATGGTATATCCTTTTAGTCTGATAAAAGCTAATAGGAAATTTTGATCAGATGGGCAGATATTGCTTGTCTGGAGGTAATAATATTTTAGAAAAATCAGATTTTTATTTTTACCCTTTTTTTTATCAATTATAGTTAATCTTAAAAAAATAGTACATCTTAAAAAATTAGTTTTATCAGTTATAGGCAGTCTTATAATACTCAATAAGTTTGCTTCAGTAAGACTGTCTTTCAGATTCATGTTGTTGCACTTTAATTATTGGCAAAAGTTTTTAAAAATGTTAACTATCAAGTTTTAAGAAAGTCCAATTTTTTTTTTTTTTTTTTTTTTTGGTGTCAGGATTCTAGATACATGATTAGGAAACTGGATTGTTTTCACTTTATTTTGTCGGCAGGTACATTATTTGTGAGTTAATTTGAATTTGTAAGTTTTAAAAAATACTTTCATTCTCTAAATAATACACTAAAACAAAAAGATTATATAAAATTGAAGTCAGTTAAAAAAAAGTTGTAGGAAAGTATAAATAAGCAGATACAGAAGATAAAGGTGATAGAATAAAAAAAGGAAGCCCTGTAAAAAGTTTTAGTGATATATTGTGAGAAATATACATATGGAGTGCATCTGGAATTTAGAGGAGATGGGGAATAGTTTTAGATAGCCCACTCAAAAGACTTTCTGGAGAAAATATAATTCAGTCTATTCTTTATGGGATATGAGTCCATACTCATATCCCACATCAGACTGGAGCATGGATTTTGGAAACTTGTTTAGGATACAGGATGAATGATGAGAATACTTAATGCTGTACAAATGTAATGCAATATTCGTAAGAATTGAAGTGGTTAAAAGTAAATGACCTGGTAAAATTGTCATTCATTTTGTCAAATATTAAACAATATTAGACAAAAGTCTAATTTCTGAATCCATTAAATTAATTTTGAGGACTGTGTTTTGGCAGTGACTGTTGAAGTGAAGGGTCCCTATGAATATCTCACACTTGAAGATTATCCATTGATGATTGTAAGTGAATTTATATTTTTAAGTTCAGTATTAGATGGGTTTAGCTTGAAAAATTGTCCATGTTTTGTGGCAGTATTTTTTTTTTTTAATTTTTCCTGTGCAGCTTAGAAAATGTTTTTTGATGTTCTATACTTAACTTTATTACACTGTTACTTTGGGAGAGTTATTATACCCTGAGGGCCTCATTTTTTTAACCTGTAAAATGAAGAGGTTAATGACTTTCAGATTTGAGACTTGAAAAGTATTTCATAGATTGTGTTACATTTTATAGTTTCTCTAGGATCTAAAGTAGGGCAATAACCTTGCAACCCTATAGTTGTACAATGATACAACCCTATAGTTTCTGAGTCCACTCAAAGTAACTAAGTAATGAAGGTTTCTCCTATTCATTTTGTATGTGTTAAGCACATGGCTATCTGATTGCTCTCTTCTTCTTTCCCTTTAATAGTTTTCCCATTTTGTGTTTTGTGATCTCTTCAGTGTTCTTCTCATTTATATAAATTTGGATTGTGAGCTAAAAGAGAGCAGTCACCCTTAAGGATGAGTCCTTGTATACTCTGACTCTGCTCAAGAGGAGATAATTCTTCAACTTTTTTAGTATTACACTCCAAAAAAAAAAATCATTTTTTTTCAAATAGAATGTAGGATATGTATATTTTTGTAGTTCGTTAAGACTTATAAAATGTGTAGCTCTTAGCCCTAATTCTCTTTTTTATCTCTTACCCAATTGGATGACAGTTCTTCATGGTGATGTGTATTGTCTATGTCCTGTTTGGTGTTCTGTGGCTGGCATGGTCTGCCTGCTACTGGAGAGATCTCCTGAGAATTCAGTTTTGGATTGGTGCTGTCATCTTTTTGGGAATGCTTGAGAAAGCTGTCTTCTATGCAGAATTTCAGAATATTCGATACAAAGGAGAGTCTGGTATGTAATAAAAAAAATTTACCAGTTTGAGTGATTGGTGAAATGTATAAAAATTTTCCTAAGGTCAGGAATAATTAAATAGGTCTACTTTTACAATTAGCTTATTATTAGAATAATTTAAGCAGAGTCACTATGATTGTGACTCTTCTTTTTGATCTTGTAACTTAAGGGATTAGTGGTATAAGGATACTTTTACTGAAATAAATTCATAAAATAGTTGCCATTTTGGGAATGATTATTAACACCATTAACTCTTAATTGCAATTGATATATAAGGCACCATTGTTGTTCTTTGTGGTGCTGGTGATCAAACCTGGGGCCTCATACACACTAGCAAGTGCCCTACCACTGAGCTATATCCCAACTCTAAGGCACCGTTATTATATACATCAAGAAAGAAAGTAGGGCTGGGGTTGTAGCTCAGTGGGAGAGCACTTGTCTAGCATGTGTAGGCACTGGATCTGATTCTCAGCACCACATAAAAATCAATAAACAAAATAAAGGTATTGTTCATCTACAACTAAAAAAATTAAAAAGAAAGAAACAGTACCAATTTAAGAATGCCAGTAAGCTGCCATTGATAGTAGGATACATTTGATTTCAAATATCTTAAAAAATATGGAGGAAAATTCCATCCAAGAATTGATAAAATGTAGGGGTACCAAGAAAATAGGAAGTTGCTTTTATTTTATTAAGGTGAACTGGTTATATCAAGAGACTGCTTTGTACTGAAGTTTATTGAGATAGCTTCTGTAGCTTTCAGTTCTTCCATGAGGACATTTGATTGTTAATAATTATTGTTGCAAGATATACTAATTAGATCTTTGAAAAGGCTTAAAGTAGTGGGTGCAAAGTTGAAAATCAGACACATGCATGTGTGTGCGTGTATGTTTTGTATTTTTCTATGTATAGCTATATTTTACTATTTTAAAAAATGGAGAAGAAATATCCTTGATACTACAAACATGTACAAATTGTCCATGTAGGATGAGCTATTCTGTTAAGATTTTAGTGAAGTTGGGTGGGAGATGAGTTGAGCACACGTGAGTAAGATTTAAGAGATAACAGCTTGTGTGCTTTTAAAAATTGTGGAAGAGGTTTTCTTTTTTATTAGGACTTTATATCAGTGCTCATTCTGAAGAGTGTTAATGATTTATATTCTGATATTGGAATTATGTCTTTTGTATAGTGCCATTTCTTGCTTTCTTTTTTATCATAGTCCAAGGTGCCTTGATCCTTGCAGAGTTGCTCTCAGCAGTGAAACGCTCCCTGGCTCGAACCCTTGTCATCATAGTCAGCCTGGGATATGGCATAGTCAAGTAAGTAGTAATTTCCTATATGAAAGAGCAAATTAAAATGATGACTAAAATAAAATACTATTGCAGGTTCTCCATATAGTAGTTCTGAAAGAAATAATTCTGAAATAAGAAAAGATATCTGAAATTTTGGAACATTGTAAGTGTTGGGAAAATATTACTATTTCATTTCACTGCTTCAAGTGCACCTGCAGAAAAAACCTGCAGTGTAACAAATAATTCTGAAATACCAAACTTGGAAAAAACTTAACAGTGACTTTACTCTTCCAAAAATTTTTTGCAAGTCAGACTTTTTGTTGTTGTTGTTGAGAAGAACATTCCTACTGTAACTGTCTAAACATTACTTTTATTTAAAAATTTTTTTATTGAGCACCTTCTATATTACTAGGCATTGTTCTAGGTCCTGAAAACAGAAGATTTGTTGAGAAAGGGGGCACATACAAAATTGAAATAAATGAGTTAAATAATTTTAGTCAGTGAAAAGTGCTATGGAGCAGAGAAAGGGGACAGGGCGTGCTAGGCAGGAGCTCAAACTTAGGGTTGTAAATAGAATTCAAGGAATGCTTCACCTCCTGACATTTAAGCAGAGACATCAAGGAGGTGAGGGAGCTAGATGTGGACCCAAGGAAAGAGATGCTGAGATGTGATTAGATTCTGTATATTTTGAAGGTAGAGCCAATGGAATTTCCTAGTGAATCAGATTTGTGATGTAAAAGAGAAGAGGAACCAAGGATGATGCCAACTGTTTTGGTCCAGTCAAGTGGCAGGAAGTAATTGACATTGGGAAGCAAACTGAAGACTGTTCTGAGGAGGGTTATTAATTGTATCAAATGCCCTCAGGTCAAGTAAGAGGACTGAGAATTAACCTTTGTCTTGTTAGGGTCGGGCAAACGTCAGAGGAAGAGACCACCAAAAGACTATCTCATGCAAAAGCAAAGGGTTTATTAGACCAGCATGCTGGGGCTCAGAGTTCTCCTGAGAGAACTGGAGCAGCCAGCACAGCTTAAGCAGAGTTTTTATGCGGTGTTTAAACAGGGAAGTTCATATGGCAGTTAGGGTGCCAGGGTGGGATTGTTACAAAATAACCATTACAGAATAATCATGCGTTTTGTCAGGGGGTGTTGGGTCAAGGTACATTTTGACATAAGTAACTGTTTTTAACATAAGTTTCGAGTTCCAAGGAAACAGAACTTAAACTTACAGAAAAGCAAAACTTAACAGGAGAGCAAAACTTAAATTTAACCTTTACAGTCTTTAATTCCATGGAGGTGCTAATGACCTTGACAAGAACAGTGTTGGTGAAGTAGTAGGGACAAAAGCCCATTTGGTGGGAGTTCTAGAAAGAACTGGAGTTAGCTACATGTAGTAATTATTTGAAGGAGTTCAGCCTTAAGCAGGATTAGAGGAATGGGGATTTAATAACTTCTGCTATATGCCAGGAAATATTCAAGGTTTCTGAGATATACCAGTAGGAAAATTTCCCTCCCCTTAATGTTTTCCTAGTGTGTAACAAAAAAATATACAAGGCTTTGACAGATGTGATTTAAGCAAGTGCATCTTAAACATTAGTGATTACCTGGTAATCTTGTTAAAATGTTAGATTCTGATTCAGCAGGATTTTTATTAAGTATTTAAGGCTTTCTGTCTTTATACAGAATTTGTTCAAAAGACTTTTTGTATTTTGTTGGGAGTTTTTTTGTTTTGCTGTGCTAGGCATCTCATCTAGGGCCTGAGGCATGCTAAGGCAAGTGCTGTATCCCCCAGCTTTTGTTGGATTTTGAGCTTGCCAAATACATTATTTGTTTAATTAAAGGTAGATAATAGGGTATTTGATGATACTAAGAAATTGTTGAAAAACATTTTTAGATTTGCTAATAGTACTGTAGTTATGTTTTTTTAAAAGTGTTAACACATACTGAAATGCACAAAAAGATATGGTATCCAGGATTTGCTCAAGATAATAGGAAGAGTGGGAAATGAGATGCTAGGTAAGTACTCTACTACTGAGCTGCAACCACAGTTCTATAGGGATTTATTTTACTGCTTTTGAATATCTTTCAAAATTCTCTATAATAAAATTTTTTCTCAAATACAGTAACTAGAGACAGGACCTTAAGTTCTATTTTTCCCTATCTTGCTTTAAGGTCAGTTTGTTCTTATGAATTTTTCTCTCAGGTGAATCAGATGTGTGTTGCTTATCACTAGATTGTTAGCCTGTGCTAATTAACATAAGTTCCTCTGACTTTGCTTGTGTTAAGGTGTGTCCTGTGTGTACTCAACTCTTCCTTTGCTTCCTTTGTAGGCCTCGCCTTGGAGTCACTCTTCACAAGGTTGTGGTAGCAGGAGCCCTCTATCTTTTGTTTTCTGGCATGGAAGGGGTCCTCAGAGTTACAGGGGTCAGTATTGCTTACTCTGAATTTTTGTGGTCAGTTCACTTACGTCATTTTGGTCTTGAGGGGGGGAATTGGAAGTGTCTGTGGGTTTCTTTGCTTCTCTTACTTATGGGCTCTGATTTTTAAAATGTATGTATTTCTGATTTTCAAAATGTATATAGGTTGAATATCTTCTATCTGAAATATTTGAGACCAGAAGTTTTTGGACTTTAGAATTCTTCATATTTTAGAATATTTGCCTAAACTTTACTGGTTGAGCAACTCTCAAAATATTGCAAAAATCAGAGTTCCAAAATATTCTAAAATCTGAAACTTTTTAAGAGTTACAGGTTTGGGAATTTTGGATGAGTGATGCTCAATCTGTATTTTTTTTTAAATCTATCTATTAGAGCTTAATAAATTTAATGTATGACCCAGAATGAATGCTTTCCCCCTGTCCCCACATTGGCAATTCTTTAGTTCCTTTTCCTGAACATTAGTCTCCCATTCTTGAATAAGTAGCAACCATCGGAATCATGTACTTACTGGTTTAAATAGCAGTACTCTTTGCTTACCCAGCAATTTTAAAGATTTCCTTAAAATGGAACTAATTAAGTTTCACACCATCTTTATGAATTATTAAGTATTCCTTTTGCCAAGAAAGTAAACCAAAGCTCTGAGTTCTGAGTGATAAAGAAATTTGTTACAAATTAAAAAAGAAAAGAAAAATAAATTTATGTTAGAGGATTGAGGATGTAGTTCAGTGTTAGAACACTTGTTTGACATGTACGTAGTGCCCTGTATTCAATCCCCAGTGGCAAAAATAAAGAAAGTTATATTAGAGATGGAGTAATGTGGAAAAAAAAAATTGGCCTCCCTGGGATTTTCCAATTATCTTCTTTTTTTTTTTAATATTTATTTTTTAGTTGTAGTTGGACACAAAACCTTCATTTTTATTTATTTATTTTCATGTGGTGCTGAGGGTGGAATCCAGGGCCTCTCTCATGCTAGGCTAGCACTCTACTGCTGAGCCGAAACCCTAGCCCTAAATATCTTCTTACTTGTTTAAAAATCAGATTCTATAAAAACTTTAATTTAAGGTGGTAAATTCTATAAACTTGGCTTTGTCCTCAATAAAACTGGGCTCATTAGGTTTTGCAATAAGTTTCTTCTTAAACATAACACTTTGTGATTGCAAATTTGTTTTTCAAACCTCACTGTCCTCTACACAATTTCCTTAGACTTTTAGCAACTTTAACCCTCTGTCAATTTCATTTTCTTTCTTCTGCTGCTGCTATAGTATTTTTCTTATTCCTTGGCTCTGATAGTAAGCCTGGCCCTCTCAGCAATTGATGCCTGTATTATTTTATGGATATCCTTTCAATAACGTCCTGGTGATTGGGTTGTTAGGATTATATAAAAAGGATTTTGGATATCAAATGGTGGAATCTAGTAGCATCCTTTTGGGGACACATAATTTGTAACACTTTATTAAAACAATTTTGGAAATCAATAATTTTTTTTGTATATTTCACACTAATTTGAAATATGAGAAGGCTTTTTAAGACGTTAGTAGAAATCACAATCATAGGAAATCAGATGTGATGGAGGTTATAAGTACTAGAAGTTTTTTGGTGTTGACACCTCTTACATGGATATTAATGTGTTGGGAACTCTGTGGTAGTTACTTCTATGGTAGTTAGCAACAATTTCATTGTATTGAAATTGTAATTGACAGTTTGTATGAAACACTGATATGGTTGTATGTTCTATGTGAAGGTTTGAAAAGAAGGAAAGAATGATTAGATGCCATGTGTTAGTCTTTTTATTTTCTTTTAGCTGAAAAGCAAAGTCATTCCAGATTATATTAATGCAGAATCGTATGCTGGTTTCTTCTCTGTGCCTCTTTAGCCATCTGTTTTTCACTACCTCTTGTTCTTTGTCTGCAGGCCCAGACTGATCTTGCTTCCTTGGCCTTTATCCCCTTGGCTTTCCTAGACACTGCCCTGTGCTGGTGGATATCCTTCTCATTGGCTTGTTTGATGAAGTCCATTTTCTCCCTTTGGAGATGGGTTTCTATTAATCTTTCTGCAAAGAGTTTACCAGTTTTATTAATTTCTCCTTAACCTGGGATATAGTGTATTTTAAGTCTTAACAACCTGAAGGTTCAGGTAAGCAGATTGTTTGTTTGTTTGTTTAATTTTTTAAAACCATAAAAGTGGGCAACTGTGGACTGCACACAAAATAAAAGCTTCTGGCTTTTCTTTTTTAAACAAGCATTTCACCTTGATTTTGGATTTGTTACTTGCTCACCTCAATTTGGTGTTAGAATCACTGGCTACTCTGGTGCTGTTCCTTCTTTTAACCTCTACCAATTATTAAATGCTTTGAAACAAAAAGAGTTTGATCCATAAAATGTGGTTTCAGGAACTAATCAGGTTTTATTCTTCTGAAACTTAAGCAGGTTTAGCAAGTTTCCACTTGTACAGGATGACTGGTTTTTTTCCTCATTCAAAAGTTGACTTGGGATTGTCTGAAGACTTTCACCCTTCAGAATAAATATTGATATCATTTACATGCAAAGTCAACTGCAGTAAACAAGTTTCTGTTTTAATTTTTTTTTCCTGCTCCTTAAAATTAAATATTTGTTCATTAGGGTATTGGCCTTCAATAGAGTGAAGGACTCAGGTTTTTGGACTTTTCTGGATTATTTTGAATTTATTTGGCTTTTATAGATTTGGACCTATGTGTGATTGCCAATATCATTGTCTTGATTGTGACTGTTATGCAAAGCAGAATGTGAACAAAATTGTAATTTTGTGAATTTGAGTGGATTTTGATATAGCAAAATGTTTGCAATTGAAATGTTTTGGGTGCAGATGACCAAAACTTTTCTAGATCTAGATTTTGTGTTTTGTGAACCCCTATGAGTATTGAGAGGAGTAGAGAGGTAGGTGGGATTGGACCATGCAATAAGATAACACAGTGGCTAATTAACAGCTGTGGCTCTGATAAAGGGTGGAGCAAACTCCAGCTCTCTTATTTTTAGATCTGCTTCTCATTCTGAAAGTTGACATGGGAGTGGATATCCATTATTTATAGTTGTCATGTCTCCTGTCTTTCTCTAGCAGTTCCACTTGGGAATGGAGATTGATTGTTTTGGGAGCCTAATTGCCTGGGATTCTCAGACAGTTGTGGGGTCCTCTTAATTTATGGTAGCACTGGCAAATGATTGCAGGTTCCAGTAGATGGCAGAAAGGGACCAAGTGCAGAACTATGGAAGGTTGTAGGCAGGAGTGTAAATTATGATCCTAGAGTGGGTTAGTCAGGCCAGTTGAGAATGGTTTCCAGTCTTGAAGAGTTAAGATGGTGTTAACTCCTTGTCCCTTGCCTCTTTCTCTTATCACTCTTTGTTTATTTCTTTTTTCATCTTTTAAAATTTGTTTTCCTAAAAAACTTGTTCCCATCTCTTTTTCTTTCTTTTTTTTTTAAATATATTTTCTCTTTTTCTTTAATATTTTACATTCTTATTTTATCTTGATTCTTATTTTATCTTTTCTTCTATGAAAATGATGACTTATTATCTTGGTAAGGTCTAGTATGCTTGTGAGATTAAGTGAAAATAAGACAGTTTAGGCTTCTGAGACTCATAACTATTGCTATAACCCCAGATTGTCCAAGAAACCTAAGGGTTATTTTGCAAGATTACTGTTTTTTTTTTTTTTTCCTGAATGTTTTAATTCCTTGACCTGCAAACACATATTTATTAGCCTGACTCAAACAATGAAGTTATTAAAACTTCGGAGGAACATCGTAAAGCTCTCTCTGTATCGACATTTCACCAACACGCTTATCTTGGCAGTGGCAGGTAAGTCTGGGACTTTCTTCCTGTTGTTTAAATGTGATCTTGTGATCCTTTCATAGCAGAGATTCTTAATCTGAGAGGTCATAGGTAGGCATAGAAGTTTTGTGCATTTAATTTGAGGAAAAAGTTCTTAGTCCTTGTCAAATTCTCAAAAGCATCTATTGGTTTAAAAAAACAAAAATGATTACTAGCTGAAAATCAACTTAATATAATTTTACTTTTTACCATGTCCCTTTCCTACTTCCATTCTCTCTCTCGGCATTTTTTCCTTGAAACAAGTTAACTTCAAACAGCATTTGGATTGTTTTTAAAAGATATTACCATCTGTTTATTTGATTTTAGTAAATGGTATAGAATTTTAGATTAGGGTACATTGCTCTTTTGGTACTTTACATATTTTGCTAAGTGTACATAAAATGCAGATATTAGGTAGACTGTAACCAAACTAGGCTAATTTGCTGACTTACTTTTTAGCCCTTTTACCAGGAATAGTGTGAGGTTTGTCCTTGATTGGAACTAATTCTTCTGTTTGTATTGCAGCCATTTTATCAACTGTTTTTTACTCATGTAACCAGCCTATGAAAAGTTAGCTCATTTCACTAAAAATGAAAGAAAGAAAATAAAATATCGATATGGAAAAAGCCATATTTCCAATGCTTCTGTGCTAATTCTGAGAGTTACTGAAGTAGTCAGATAGTAAACAAAATTATCACAAAACTTTCTTTAAATGCAGAAAGTGTTGACAAGAGTATGTATCATGGACCTTGCTTATGGTAGATGTTCAGTAAATTAATATTGAATATATTTGTGAAAATAACTGATAGAAAGTGATTGCATTGTATTGGAGGTTAGTGGATGTGTGGAATTTTAATTGGGGGTGAAAATCATCATTGACCTGCTCTTATCAGGTTTTTTTATTTTATGTTAGCATCTATTGTGTTTATCATCTGGACAACCATGAAGTTCAGGATAGTGACTTGTCAATCGGTAAGTTATAAGTACACATTTGTAAATAGGGTACTGTTTTACGCATGATGATGATGTTGATGACAATGACAAAGTTCTTGTAAGGTAAGCACCATATAAGAAATTAGGGTGAGGTCTTTTCTCTTCCTAAAATTATGTGCTCTCATGGTGCCATTGTATGATAGTTGTTTTTATTTGGTTTATTTGACTATCCCTGTGGTGGGAGAGAATGTTTTAAGTGATATCCACAGCCTGTCATAATCCAGGCTTACCTTAATTAAAAATTTCAAACCAGAGGGCCATTGTGCTGAATTTTAAGTATGTGTGAATAGTACTATTTGAGTAGAAGCCCTGTCTTTAAGATCTGAGCACAAAGTCTGTAGCCAATTGGATTTTTTCCCCACTTTTTTTAAATTGGTGCATTATAGTTGGCAAGTAGGATTTATTTGGAGGCAGCTAAGACTCTGTTTTGGCAAAAAATGAAAATGAATATTATAAAGTATAAAACCTTATATTACTTTTTCTTACCCGAAATAAAACCCTTCTCCAAAGATTCTAAGAGCTGGTGAATTTGATGTTTCTGTTCAGATGGTGCCTTTTCTTTAAGCACAGTAAGCACTGCAAAGGAAGAAACTACATTTATTCACTTTGTATTCCTAACACTTAGCACATATCAAGCTCTTAGTAAATATAACATAAGTGCATAAATAAGTGATTCTTGTTCTATGCCAAGGGCTTTGTGAGCAAAGTATAAAGATAATAAATATAGACATTGTACTTTTCCCCACCTTCACTGTAGGACTGGCGGGAACTTTGGGTGGACGATGCCATCTGGCGGTTGCTGTTCTCCATGATCCTCTTTGTCATCATGGTTCTCTGGCGGCCATCAGCAAATAATCAGAGGTTCTTGGACTCTTTTACTTATTCTGCTAATGGTTAAATAGCTATTTCATGAATTAGGAGTGGTATTTTAGAGGAGTTTGTCAGGGCTGTGTCAATTGAATTGGGTTCCTTTCAAATCTGACATCTTCTGATAATTATATAGGTAAATGACAGTCTCTTCTGTCAGCTGTCCAGAAGAAAAGACAAATTTCTGTAGGCCCTACCCAACTCACTTTATAACAGTAGAGTAAAATGAAGACTTAAGCGATTGACTTAGGAATTAAAAATCCACATGTGAATTCAGTTTGTTCAACTATATACAAATCTCTGTTATTAAAGAGTTGCCTGTTATTGTTTTGTGAATATCCATGCCTTTGTTTCCCTTTTTTTTTTTAAAAAAACCCTTCTGTCCTCTTTTTTAATTAGACAGTTAAGAGCTTATATTAAACAGTCACACCAAAGAAGGAAAGGTAAATAACTGAACAGCTCTTTTTTATGAAATGGGGTCTTGTGGTATTGCTCATTCTGTCCTCAAATTCAAAATCCTCCTGTTTCACACTCCTGAGTAGCTGGAATTATGGGGGACACCTCTGTGTCCAGTTTGAACAACTAATTTTTTTAAAAAAATATTTTTTAGTTGTAGATGGACACAATACCTTTATTTTATTTGTCTATTTTTATGTTGTGCTGGGGATTGAACCCAGTGCCTCATGCATGCTAGGCTCTACCATTGAGCCACAACCCGGTCCCCTTGAATAGCTAATTTTATAATTAAATATAGCAATGAAAGAAAGTCAGGGGGCTGGGGTTATGGCTCAGCAGTAGAACACTTGCTTCGCACATGCAAGGCCCTGGGTTTGATCCTCAGCACCACATATAAACAAATAAAATAAAGTTATAAAAGAAGTTAAAAAAAAAAAAGAAAGAAAGAAAGTCAAGTAACAGAAAAGCCATGCAAGAAAATAGAGGAGATCTGAAATCTCACTATTCAAAAAGAACATATAGATGTTTTGGGAACTCTCCTTTTAAATCTATTTTTAGATAATACTGGTGACTTGCTAGCAATGTCTGTATTTAAAATGCTTTGCTTCCTTGGTCTTTAAAAAAAGTTTTCCCTTTTCTTTTAAACATTGCCTCCATTCCCCATGACTTCAGTGTTATTAGTAGCTTAATGTGGTATATCCTTTCCCATTTTATTCCCTATTCAAGTTAGAATCTTCTTTTACTCACCTTTCTCCTTTCTTTTCCTTCTCTTTCTCCATTTCCCCCTTTCCTCCTTTCTTTTTTCCTCCCTTCCTCACTTTCTGCCTGTTTTTCCTTCCTGGCTTTTTCTTTTTGTCTTTTTTCCTTCTCTCCTTTTCTCCTGCTTTCCTTCCTTTTCTGGTTGTCAGTCTTACTATATTGCTAGGCAGACCTAGAACTCGTGGGCTCAAGCAGTCCTCCTGCTTCCATCCCTGGAGTAGCTGGGACTACAGGCCCCACTACCATACCTGCATCATCCCATTTTCTAATAACTATTTAAAGACTTCCACTCTGCTGGAGCAAGTCCCCTAACTCCTCTCCCCTCTTTATTTCCCCCTTCTTTTATCCATTGTCTTTTTACAAATCATTCTAATCTTTGCTCTTTATTGTTTCAGTATAGTTTTTCCCTTTTAAAGTGATTTAGAGGTGGCTGTAACTACTCAGCAAGAGCCCAAACTTGACACAGTGTCAGATAGGCCTACATCCAACTTGGCCCATCATAAGGATCTGCTCCAACATTCTTCCTTATTTTCATTTTAGTTATTACAAAAACAATAACTAAGGTGTTATACATTTTTCTTCTTTCTTGTTACTTTGCATTTTTTTATACATCCATCAGGCCAACTCCCCAGGAGTTGAGCCATCATTTCTAAATTTTGTTGGTAATTTTTAGCTCCAATAATGATAATAGCACAGCTGCAATTCCATATCATGGCTGACCCTATGCCAGTATGGGATTCAAAGGTTCACTAACTTCCACCCTCCTATTCCTTATTTTATTTTAATTTTTTAAATTTTTTTTTCCTAGTTGTCAATGGACCTTTGTTTTATTTATTTGTATGTGGTGTTGAGAATCAAACCTCACACATGCTAGGCAAGTGTTCTACCACTGAGCTACAGCCCCAGCCCTCATCCTTCATTTTATTAAACAACATGTTTCAATGAGTCAGAATCTGACTTCTGACTACAGCTACCCATAGTTAGCTGAACTACAGAGTCCATTGGGACAGTCCCCATAAGACAGCTTTCCCTTCTGACCTCAATTGCAAGCCTGGAGGTTCCCAAAACCGGTTTTAGCTTTGATCATTTGCTAGGACTCACAAAACTTAGTGAAAGCTGGTAATGCTCATAGCTACCTATTTGTACCTTAGGAAAGGTACAAATACAAGAGAAGAAGCACATGGGGCAGAGTTCAGGAAGAGCCTAAACAGAAACTTGTCATAATTCTGTCCTCATAGAGTGATGGATGACATTACTTATTCCCAGCTGTAGTATGTAACAGTACATATAGAGTATTGCCATCCAGGGTACTCTCCTGAACCTTTAGTGTCCAGAGTTTTTAGTGAGATTTATTCAGGGAGTGTCCTCCTGAAAACTGGGCTAATATCTTTAGTCTCCAGTTCTCCAGAGGTTGGAACTGATGTGGTGGAGCCAAAGCCTCTATCATAAATCACACTATTGAACTGTCTTTATCCAGATCACCCAGGCAAACAAAAACATTCCCATCAGGCCTGATATTTCAGTGCTACAGAGATTACTTCATAGAAGTCAAGGGGAATGGTCAGACCACTCTTGGTTATATAAGGTTAATTTTTCATGACACACTGGCGCATAATTCAATATTTAATTAGTGTGCTTCAAATCACTGAGTTAAAGGATATGTATATTTTTAACTTTGAAAGTATTTTCTGGATTGCATTCTCATAAAGAACCTGAAACAAATTGTGTATATAATAGTAAAATGAGAGAAGCTTTTCTCTCTGCCCTTCTACATCTCCCTATTACTTTAGTTTTCGAAGGTATAGTGGATAAGAGTTAATATTTAGTGTGATTTTTATTTGCACTTATGTTTGAGCTTTTTAAAATATTTTATATGTTAACAGTCATTTAGTTTTGTGAATTAACCTGTTATTGCTGGCTTATTTTTTATTGGCTTACTGATCATTGTTTTAGTCCATTTTAATAAAATGCCACAGACTGGGTAATTTATAATGAAGAGAAATTCCTTGACTCACTGATCTGGAGGCTGAGAAGTCCCAAGATCAAGGTTGCCAGCATCTGGTGAGGGCCTTCTTACTGTGTCATCACGTGGTGAAGACATAAAGGAAGAGGGAGAGCCCACTTGCAAAAGCATTAACCAGTCCATTAACCAGGGCATAACCCTCACAATCTAAACATCTCCCATTAAACCCCATCTCAAATTCTGTTGCTCTGAGAATGAAATGAAATTCTCACGAGTTTTAGAGGGGACAGACATTTCAAATCATAGCAGTCATTTATGTATTGATTTGTAGTAATTCCTAATATGTTTTAAGAGCCAATATTTTCTTTGTAGTACTGAAGATATTCATTACCTTTTAATTTTTCTGTGCTGTTTTTGTCATATAAAAATGCAGAAATAGGAAGTCACATTTGTCATTTTTTCCTTTATGGATTTTACATTTTGTATCTTGTTTAAGAAATTCTTTCCTAACCTAAGGTGAGGTCAGAAGGTTATTTTAAATTCACCATCAAAGTTTTCATTCACCAAGAATTGTTTGTGTTCTCTTTTTTTTTTTTTTTTAATAATATTTATTTTTTAGTTTTCGGCGGACACAACATCTTTATTTGTATGTGGTGCTGAGGATCCAACCCAGGCCACACCCATGCCAGGCGAGCACACTACCGCTTGAGCCGCATCCCCAGCCCATGTTTGTGTTCTCTTTTTCCATTATTTTGCTTCTTCATCAGTATCCTGGTTTAATTACATAACTTCCTGACAACTCTTGGTATCTGGAGTACCTAAACCTCTATCCCTAATCATTTTTAAAAATGTTAATTTTAAAAATTAATATGCTTGTTTAATTCAAGGAAAACTTTATAAAGATTTTGATTAGAATTTAGTTGAATTATTGAATTAATGAGGGGAAATTATATCTTTTTTATAATTCCATCTTTGGATATGTTATTTCCATTCTTTTAGTGCTTCATTTATGTTTTTTAATTTTTTATATGAATGAAAGCTTCAAAAATATTACGTATGGTTTTTCCAAATATGTAGGAATGCTGTTGATTCCTCCCTCCCCCTATCCCCACTCCACTTGCTCCCTGTACTGGGGATTGAACCCAAGGGTGCTCTATCATTAAGCTACATCCTCAGCCTTTTTAAATTTTGAGACAGGATCTCGTTAAACTACCAAGCTTGGCCTTGACTTGGAATCCCCTTGCCTCAGCCTCCTGAGTAACTGGGATTTCAGGCAGGTTCCACTGCACCCAGCTAAATGCTGTTGATACATTATCTTGTTACTTCTGACAATTTCTAGATTTTACCTCAGATGGGTTTTTGTCTAAAGTAATCATAATGTTTATTCCTTAACAAATCATCTTTCTGACTCTTATTATATTGGTTAGGTCTTCCTATGTAACATTGAATAGAGGTGGTGAGAGTAAGTCTCCTTATTCTGATTTTAGATGCAGTCAGGTATTATGATTAACTATGATATTTACCATGACATTTGTTAACCTTTAACAAATGACAGACATTCTGCATTTCTAGCTTATTAAAGAGTTTTCATGTGAAAGGAAGATTTAAAAACAAAGCAGAATGAAAATATTAGGGTAACAATAAAATTTAAAGTACATAATGAGGTCAAAGCTAAAGCTGAGGCAGCTACTTTACTGAGTCACTTAAAGAGGTGTGAGGGAGCAGCATTGGAGGTGTACCAAACCAGACCTTCATCTTATGAGCTTCCCACTTGGAAACAAGTTTTATATTACCTGCAACACACAAGATTAGGCTTTCCTTAATTCTCAGTTTGAAGGCTGATACTGTAAATTAGATGAAAATTTACTTTGTATGATATGTAGCCTCACAGAGTGGCTTTGCTAAAAGTTTCAGGTATTAGGCTGATGTTCTGGCTCAGTGGTAGAGTACTTGCCTAGTATGTGTGAGGCACTGGTTTGATTCTCAGCACCACATATAAATAAATGAATAAAACAAAGGTCTATCAACAACTAAAAAATACATATAAAAATAACTTAAAGAGTTAAAAAAGAAGTTTCAGCTATTGTTTAAGCACAAAAAACTCTGTGAGTGTTTTAAGTAATACTCTATTATCCCCACGTACAAATGAGGAAACCTAGGAGTACAAAGAGATTAAGTAACTTGTCTGAAGGTTCCAGGTAGTCTGCACTCATAAGTATGGACTCTTCTTCTCTTTTGCTAATATAGATATTTAAGAGCTTTCTGAAGGGAAAAATTAATATTCCCTAAACTGATTTTTGTGAATTTTACTGCAATTGCAATTATTTAAGTCCTGTAAAATTCATATAATAGCTGGGAATGCTGGCACAATCCCACCTACTAGGGAGACTGAGGTAGGAAGAGCACAAGTTCAAGACTAACCTCGGCAACTTAGTGAGGTCCTGTCTCCGAATATAAAGCTAAAAAGGACTGGGGATGTAAAAGTGCCCCTGGGTTTAATTGCCAGTACTGGGGGTTGGGGGTAATCCAGATAGTAGAACAGTTTTTGTAGTTTTCTAATTTTTCTTTCTATTCTGACATTGTTCCATCAGGTTTGCCTTTTCACCATTGTCTGAAGAAGAGGAGGAAGATGAACAAAAGGAACCTATGCTGAAAGAAAGCTTTGGTAGTGATAAAATTCACCTTTTATTTGTGTTTTAAATATTTTTTCATATAGGCTATTATTATTTTATAACAGTTTTGTTCCTGAATTTGGTATGTGGTAAAGTTAGGTAAAGAGCAAACAAGAGTATAAGTTTTAAGGGTTTTTTTTTTTTTTGTGTGTGTGTGTGTGTGGTGTATGGTGGTGCTGGGGATTGAGCCCAGGACCTTATGCAGACTAGGCAAGTGCTCCACCATCTAGCTATTCCCCAGTCAGGATATAAGTTTTAAGATGAAGCCATGATAAATTGATTAAATAATTCCAAAAAAATGTCCAGTTTACTTTCTAGAAACAAGCTAGAAATTTAGCTTTGAACTCCCTAGTATAAATGTAAAGATGGGGAGATATCTGTTATATAATTCACAGAGGTAACTTAAAATAAAGCTCTGAATTCAATTTTGTGTTCATTGCTGGTCTATTGACAAAGTTGACATATCTGTGGTTGTTTTTTTTTTTTTTTTTTTCCCTTTTCTTGTACAGAGGGGATGAAAATGAGAGGTACCAAACAAGAACCTAATGGAAATAGTAAGGTAAACAAAGCAGTAAGTATCACTTTTTTTTTTCCCCCCCTTTCTTCTTTGATTTTTTGCATGGCCTTTTAGCCTTGGGTAAAACCCAGCAGTTATGGTTACATCTTAATGATTTTTGTACCTATCCTATAATTAGGCTTACTTTACAATCTTATTTATCACATTTACATTTCTAAAAACAGGCAGCAAGAGAGACTAGGGTCTAAGAATCTTTAACTAGATGATATGCTACTATATTTTGAAAAAATACTAGACCAATCTGATTGTTCTTTTTAATGGTTTTCATCAGTGAGGTCATAGTTCCGTTAATAACCTGATGTCTTTTTTTGTGGTAAAGACCTAATGTTTTGTTCTAAAAATTGAGTATTCATTTTTTTATAGGAGGGCTTTAGAATTTAGTCCAACCTTAAGGGGCAAAGCCTGCATGAAGCAAACTATTAGGCCGAGCTAGAATTGTAGCTCAGTGGTAGAGCACTTGCCTAGCACATGCGAGGCAATGGGTTCCATCTTCAGCACTACATAAATAAATAAATAAATAAATAAATAAATAAATAAATAAATAAATAAATAAATAAAATAGTGTGTCTATCCATCTGCAACTAAAAATATTATTTAAAAAAAACACTATTAGGCCACTGAGGAGAGAACATTTAAGGCTGTAGACATTATTTTATATTTCTGTTACATGATTTTAAAGACAAAATTATTTCATTCTACCCAGAGTAAAGTAGGCAAGAAAAAGAAGAAAAAGGCGTCTAAGTTGGAAAGGAAGTTAATTTGTTTCTGTTTACAGGTGACATTATCTTACATATAGAAACTGTTAAAGACTCCACCAAAAAACTATTAAAACTAACAAATTTCAGTAAAGTTGCAGGATTCAAAATTAGCATACCAAAATCAGTTTCATTTCTGTATACTGGCATTGAACTATGTGAGAGATAAATCAAGAAAGAAATCCTTTTTATAATAGCTGCAGAAAAATAAATTACTCAAGAATAAGCGTAACCAAGGAAGTAAAAAAAACTGTATACTGAACACCATAAACTATTGATGAAAGAAATTTCAGAAAACACAAATTAATGGAAAGATAATTTGTATTCATTGAATTAAAAGACTTAATATTGTTACAATGCTCATACTACCCGAAGCAGTCAGTGCAGTCCATATCAAAATTCCAATGACATTTTTTATAGAAATAGAAAAAATAATCCTAGAATTTATAAAAGAACCACAAAAGACCCTTAATAACTAGAGTACACTTGCGCAAAAAGTACAAAGCTGGAGACATCGTACAGTCTGACTTTAAAATGTACTACACAGATCTGGGAATGTACCTCAGTAGATCT
The DNA here is from genome assembly GCF_048772815.1 of Callospermophilus lateralis. NCBI lineage: Eukaryota > Metazoa > Chordata > Mammalia > Rodentia > Sciuridae > Callospermophilus > Callospermophilus lateralis. Next base: position 88,817,171 of record NC_135307.1, on the reverse strand, counting down.
TATGTTTAGCATGTATAGGCCCTGGATTTGAGCCCCAGCTTACCACCCTGCTGCCTGGCTGGGAAGAGGGAAAAAAACCCTGCTGTGCTGTAATATCAAAATAGCATGGTGGGCTGGGTTGTGGCTCAGTGGTAGAATGCTTGTCTAGCATGTGCAAGGCACTGGGTTTAATTCTCTGCACCACATATAAATGAGTAAATAAAATAAAGGTCCATGAACAACTAATAAAAATAAAATAAAAAAACAGCATGGTACTGGCATAAAAATAGACACATAGACCAGTGGAACATAATAGAAAGCCTAGAAGTAAATTCATGCCTTATGGTCACTTGGTTCTCTACAAAGATACCACGGACCCCAAATAGGGAAAGGATAGTTTTTTTTAAATAAATGGTGTTGGGAAAACTGGATAGACATATGCAGAAGACTGAAATTGACCCTTGTGTCATACCATGTATAAATCTTCAGAATGGATTAAGGACTTAAACACACACCTGAAACTGTAAAACTACTGGGAGAAAAGTACTCTATAGTATTAATCTGGGTAATGATTTTTTTTTAATATGACTTGAAAAGTACAGGTCACAAAAGCAAAAATAAAGAAAGGGAATTATCTTAAACTAAAAATAGTTTCTAAGGTAAATAGCAGGTGAAAAGACACCTTATAGGCTGAGAGTAAATATTTGTGAACCATATATCTGAGGGGGTTAATGCAGTTTATAGGGTGGGATTGTGGCTCAGTGGTAGAGCGCTTGCCTAGCATGTGTGAGGCCTTGGGTTCGATTCTCAGCACTACATATGAATAAATAAAATAAACGTCCATTGGCAACTAAGCAAAGTATTTTTTAAAAAATATGCAATTTATATAAGGAACTCAGACAACTCAATAGCAAGAAAACAACCCCATTAAAAACAAGACCAGATTAGACATTTCTCAAAAGAATTCAAATATAAATAGGTATGTGAAAAAACATCATCATAATCAAGAATTGAGAATTAAAACCATAATGAAATATCTCCTCACACCTATTAGAGTGGCTATTGTCAAAAGGACAAAAGATGGGTTGGGGATGGTGGTTGGGAATTTGGCTCAGTGGTCGAATGCCCGTGAGTTCAATCCCCAGTACCGATTAAAAAAAAAAAAAAAAGGACAAAAGATGAGCATGTGGCTTGTGGAGTAAAGGGAACCCTTGCACACTGTTGGTAAGAATGTAAGTTAGTATCACCGTGATGAAAACCAATAGAGAAGTTTCTCAAAAATAGAACTGTATGATCCAGCTTGGTATGATCCTACTAGGTATATTTTCAAAGGAAATCACCATGTTGAAGAGATACCCACATTCCCATGTTCATTGCAGCATTCATAATAGCAATGATATAGAATCAACCAAAGTGTTACTGGACGAGTGGATTATGAAAATGTGTATATACGCAGTTTAATACTGATCAGTCTTAAAATAAGAAACTTTGTCATTCTCAATAACATTGATGAACCTGGAAGGCATTTTGTTAAGTGAAATAAGCCAGGCATAGGAAAACAATACTTCATGATCTCTCTTCTATAAGGAACCCAAAAATGTTGAATTCATAGAAGTAAGGGTAGAGCAATGGTTACCAGGAAAAACAATGGGTAGTGGGGACATTTGGGAGAAATTAGTTGAAGATAATTAAAAAATTTTTTTTAATAATTTGACTTTCCTATTAGAAGTCTCATTTGTTATATGAATATACTACTTAGAATTACAAAAGACTAAAGATCTTAAAACATATTTTTACTTGATGTATTACGCAGTGTGTTTTAATAACAATTGGTGTTATATTCCCAGCAGGAAGATGATTTGAAGTGGGTAGAAGAGAATGTTCCTTCTTCTGTGACAGATGTGTAAGTGTTTGAATCATTACTATTACTGTAAGGATCCTATTTGAAAGTTAGTACTACTTATTTGTTTTAAATGAAAGAGCTGAGGAGTATAATAATGAGAATTTAAAATGTTGAAGAATGATTTTAGTAGATAAGAAATAATATACAAAGAAATAATTGGGATTAGTCATTCAGATAACATTTCGGCTTAGATAGATTTAGCTATAGATCTTCCCAAAATCAATGAGATAGTACTTTTGAAATTTTTGAGTTCCTTTCCAGAGCTGTAATATTAATGAAATATTGATTCTATCATATTGTAGAACATGTTTATTGTTTTCTATACAATTCTAGTAAACTCTGATTCTTGTTTATTTTATTTGCTTTTTTCCTCCCCTTAAAGGGGGTGTTAATAAGATACAAATCTTAGTTAAATCACAAGAAAGCTTAAATTAGGTATGTTGAAGAGATACCAGCATTCCCATGTTCATACTGGGCATGGTATGGCCTGTAATCCAAGCAGCTTGGGAGGCAGGAGGATTGCAAGTTCAAAGTCAGCATTAGCAACTTAGTGAGGCCCTAAGCAACTTAGTGAGACCCTGTCTCAAAATAAAATATAAAAAGGGTTGGGGATGTGCCCCAAGGTTTAATACCTGTTAACAACAACAACAACAAAAAATCATTATTCCACTTTTTTGAACCATTTACGGCTTTATTTTACATTGTTCAATTTAGTGTTTTTCTCTCTGCAGAGCACTTCCGGCCCTTCTGGATTCAGATGAGGTTAGTAATCATATGTATATTAAGTCTTTGGATCTTGTGATTTACTAGCAAGTCATGAATCCTTTGTTTAGGGAGATTCTATTTATTTTTACTCAGTGTGGGCTAAAGAACTATAATTGGTAGAGTTGAAAAGAACAAGAATGGAAATAAAAATACAATAAAGAACGTTTCATTTCTTTTTTTTTTTTTCACCTTTGTTTATTTTTACGTGGTGCTGAGGATTGAACCCAGTGCCTCACACATGTGAGGCGAACACTCTACCACAGAGCCACAGCCCCATCCCCAAGAAGGTTTCATTTCTTTATGTCTGTCTAGCATGTCCCCTTTTTTTCTTTTCCAGAATAATATGGTCAGACTTGAAGATGTTTTTGCTTAAATTGAGTAAAAAATACTGTCTCTAGGAAATTAAAATTTTATCTGAATGTAGCTAAATTTGGCAAAATAATAAAAAGTTTGAGAAAGGAATACAGTAGACAAAATGTAAATTATTTTGTTATCTCTTATATTTCATGTTCCTAAGTCACTACCATTTTAGACAATGAGGATCATATTTAGTACTGCTAATGTTCATGTTGATTTTTAAGTTTTAATATGCCTCCATATAGTTCAATTAAGAGGCTTCACATGAAGTCTTTTTTAAGCATTGTGGCCTGGGTTCATAGGAATTATTTTTAAAACCTATTTTGAATGTTAGATTACTCTACAATGTCTTGATTTCAGAATGCCTTCTAGAAATATCTTTTCTGATTCTGACTCATTTTATTGAACTGGTTACTAAAAATGATTTGTTCATTTTCCACTGACCTGCTGTGTGACATTGCATACAGTGTCAAATTCTTTAGCTATTCTATTAGTTGAAATAATTGAGACCGTTAACATTGAGATTTGAACCTATCCACATAGCACTTTGCTTTCTGTGGTGTATTTTGCAGTTCTGAGGTCTCTATCATGGGGTCTTTCTCTGCTAATTATTTTCTTTTTTTTTTAATATTTATATTTTAGTTTTCGGCGGACACAACATCTTTGTTTGTATGTGGTGCTGAGGATCGAACCCAGGCCGCACGCATGCCAGGCGAGCGCGCTACGGCTTGAGCCACATCCCCAGCCCTCTGCTAATTATTTTCTATCAGGGTTTCCCTTTGGTTTTAATTCTCTAGCCATGCTGTATTCCAACCAGAGGCCTGACTGCATGAAACCTAATTGTGCCATTCATGGAAATAAAGGGTTTACCACCATATTTTTGGTGGCCTGATAACAATCATCTGTTCATGTTTTTTTTTAAAATATTTATTTTTTAGTTGTACACAATACCTTTATTTTGTTTATTTATTTTTATGTGGTGCTGAGGATCTAACCCAGGGCCTTGCACCTGCTAGGCAAGTACTCTACCGCTGAGCCACAACCCCAGCCCATCTTTTTTTTAATTTAAATTTTTTCATTTGTTGATTTTAGATACACATGACAGTAGGGCATGTTTTGACATGTTATACACATGGGGTGCAGCCCATTACAATTTTGATCCCATTCTTGTGGTTGAACATGATGTGGAGTTAACTGGTCATGTATTCATATGTGAGCATAGAAAAGTTATGTCTGAATCATTCTGCTGTCTTTCTCATTCCCATTCCCCTCCCTTCCCTCCCTTGTTATGGGTGAGCATCCACATATCAGAGAGAACATTTGGCCTTTGGTTTTTTTGGGATTGGCTTATTTTACTTAGAATGATAGTCTCAAGTTCCATCCATTTACTGGCAAATGCCATAATTTCTTTCTTCTTTATGGGTGAGTAATATTTCATTGTGTATACATACCACATTTCCTTTATTCATTCATCTATTGAAGGGCACCCGGGTTGGTTCCATAGCTTAGCTATTGTGAATTGAGCTGCTATAAACATTGATGTGACTGCATCACTGTAGTGTGCTGATTTTAAGTCCTTTGGGTATAAACTGAGGAGTGGGATAGCTAGGTCAAATGGTGGTTCCATTCCAAGTTTTCTGAGGAATGTCCATACTCCTTTCCAGAATGGTTGCACCAATTTGCAGTCCCACCAGCAATGTATGAGTGAACCTTTTTCCTCATGTTCTTGTCAACATTTACTGTCACTTGTATTCTTGATAATTGCTTTTCTGCCTGGAGTGAGATGGAATCTCGGTGTACTTTTAATTTGCATTTCTCTAATTGCTAGAGATGTTGAATATTTTTTCGTATATATTTTTGACCATTTGTATTTCTTTTTTTGTGAAGTGCCTTTTCAGTTCCTTTGGTCATTTATTGACTGGGTTATTTGTGGTTTTTTGGTGTAGTGTTTTGAGTTCTTTTTATATTCTGGAGATGAATGCTGTATCTGAGGTATAGGTGTTCATGTTTTCTTTCTTTTTTTTAATATTTATTTTTTGGTTGTAGTTGGACACAGTACCTTTATTTGTTTTTATGTGGTGCTGAGGATCAAACCCAGGGCCTCATGTTTGCAAGGCAAGCGCACTACCACTGAGCCACAACGTCAGCCCTCATGTTTTCTTTTATGAATAAATTATGTGGGACTTTGCAAGTGTATGTGACAGTGAGGCTTTGTGTGTGTGGGGGGGGGTAAGAAAATATAACAATAAGATCTACCCTCCTTAAAACGTTTTTTAGTCTACATTACAGTATTGCTAAGTATAGGCACATTGTTACACATTAAATTTATAGAAATTCTTGTTTAACAGAAACTTACACCTGTTAAATAGCAGCCTCTCCTTTCGCCTCCTCTAGCTCATGGCATCTGTCATTCTACTTTCCGTGCATTTGACTATTTTAGATACCTCATACTAAGTGGATTCATGAAGTACTTGTCTTCTATGATGTGCTTATTTCACTTAACATAAGCTCCTGAAAGTTCACCCAAGGCAGGATTTCTTTCTCTTTTTAAAACTGAATTAACTGTATTCCATGGTGTGTGTGTGTGTGTGTGTGTGTGTGTGTGTACACACTCGCACTATATCTGACATTTTTCTTATTAATTCCATTGTGAATAGTGCTACAGTGAACACGGATATACAGATATCTCTTTGAGATTCTGCTTTTAGTTCTTTTCAGAAGTGGGATTCTGGATCATAAAAGTAGTTCTATTTTTAATTTTATGAGGAACCTGCTATTTTCTGTAGTTATGATACCATTTTACATTCTTACCAACAGAACTCAAGGATCCATTTTCTTCACAGTCTTGCCACTACTTGTTATTTTTTGCTTTTTGATAATGCTACCTTAATAGTTATAAGGTGATAGCTCATTGTGGTTTTTATTTGCATTTCCCTGATGATTTGTGATGCTGATCATTTAACACACACACATACAGGCCTCTATCTGTTGGTCATTTTTCCATTTTTAAGCTTAGTTGATTTTTTTGCTGTTGAGTTTTAAGAGTTTCTGGTATTAACCCCATATCAGGTGCATAATTTGCAACTATCTTCCCCTATCCCATATATTGCTTCTCAAGCTCTCATTTCCTGTGCAGTGCAGAGGCTTTTCAGTTTGAATTCTTTGGGTCTATTGTTATTCTTGGTGCCAATATTAGTGTCAAGAATCTTATTTTTTTTCTCCTAGGAGTTTTCTAGTTTCAGATATTAGTTTTAAGTCTTTAATCTGTTTTGTACATAAGATTATGTACATAAGATTCAAGCTTATTAAAATCAAACAGATTTGCATGTGAATATCCAGTTTTTCCAGTACCATTTATTGAAGAACCTATCCTTTCCTCATTGTATAGACTTTATAGCCTTTTCAAACATCATATACTGTGTGTGTGTGTGGGTTTTATTTCTGGGCATTCTATTTTGTTTTGTGTCAGTTTTGATGCCAGTACCATATTGTTTTAATTAAGTATTTTTTTTGTTACTATTGTAAATGAGTTTGTGTTCTTAATATCTTTTTTGGATAGTTCTTTGTTAGTAAGTGATTGAGTTGGGGAGTTGGGTAGCTCAGTGATAGAGTGCGTGCCTAGCATATGCGCAAGGCAATCCTCAGCACTGTTTAAAAAAAAAAAAAAAAAAAAGGAGAATGAAAGAAGAGGGGCTGGGGTTGTGGTTCTGTGGGAGAGTGCTTGCCTAGCTTGTGTGAAGCACTAGGTTCAATCCTCAGTACCACATGTAAATAAATTAATAAATGTCCATTGACAACTAAAAAGTGACATTAATTGTCATATTTTGGTTTTGTATTGAAAGTCCCACCGATTCCCTGTCCAAGAAAGACGCACGAGGCACTGGCTGCAAACACAAGAGGTTTATTCAGACACAGACGCCTGTGGGTGCTCAGCGAAACCTCAGCCGGAGCTTTGGTGAACTGGCACACCGGGCTTTGGGGTACAGGTTTTTTATAGGGTCAAGGGGCAGGTTTCGCGCGCGCGGTAAGCAACAGGTTTCTTATTGGCTATTTTGAACCCAGCATATAGGTTACCTAAAGGGTAAAGTTATTTTTCATTTTATGTTCCTGGAAAAATACCACATGACAGTTACATATGAGCATTCTTGGTCATTTTCTATTCCTGCTTATTAGCCCCTGTTTAGTCAGGCATGCCCTGGAATCTATTTTTCTGCTCTTTCCCAACCATCCTGTTTTTCCCTTTTCAATCGGTCACACTTAACTGATTATCTGAAAAACACATTGTCTGCAGGTTTGTGACGTGCCATAATAATTTTGTAACTAAGCCTAAGGTTGCTGGGCTGGGGTCTTTCAGTATCATGCAATCTTAATGAACTCATTTATTCTAACAGGTTTGTTTTACTTTTTTTGTTTCTTTTTTTTTTTTTTTTTTTTTTTGGTTTAATCTCGCTAGAACTTCTGTACTGTGTTGATTGACCAGAAATGGTGAGATTGGCATTCTTGTATTCTTTATGATCATAGCAAAGCTTTTAGTTACTCATTGCTGTATATGAAGTCAGTTTTATTCACTTATGTGCTTTATTATGTTGAGGCAATTTCTTAGTATTCCTAGTTTGTTGAATTTATGTCATGAAAGGGTGGTCAATTTTGTCAAATGTTTTTCTGTATCACAATTGATCTGATCATGTAGTTTTTGTTCTTCATTATGTTAATGTATTGTATCACATTGATTTTTGTATGTTGAACCTTCCTTGCATCTCAGGAATAAATCTCTCTTGATCATGGTGTGTGATCCTTTTAATGTACTTTCTTTTCTTTTTTTTTTTTTTTAAAGAGAGAGTGAGAGAGAGGAGAGAGAGAGAGAGAGAATTTTTTAATATTTATTTTTTAGTTATCGGCGGACACAACATCTTTGTTTGTACGTGGTGCTGAGAATCGAACCCAGGCCGCACGCATGCCAGGCGAGCGCGCTACCACTTGAGCCACATCCCCAGCCCATTAATGTACTTTCAAATTCAGTTTTTGTTATGTTGAAAATTTTTGCATGGGTAATCATCAGGTTTATTAGTTTTCTTGAAGTGTCTTTGGCTTTGGATATGCTGACCTCATAGAGTCCATTTGGAAGTTCCTTTGAAATGAGTTTGTCTTCACTTTTTGGGAAGAGTTTATATTTGTCTTTAACTATGTTTAGTTGAATTCACTAATAAAGCCATCTGTTCCTGGGCTTTTTTTTTTTTTTTTTTAGGTTTTGAGTTAAATCTAGTTGTAAGTCTTATTTTCTATTTCTTCATCATTCAGTCTTGGCGGGTTGTGTGTTTCTAGGGGTTTATTCACTTCTTCTAGGTTACAGTTTGTTGGCATATTTTAAAGTTTTCTATCTTGTTGAAATTCTTACTTTATTCATGCATTATTATCTTGATCTAGTTATTTAGGATTCTCTTAGGTAATTCATGAACCTCTGTTTAATTGTTAGGGTCAGTTTCTGCAGATTTTTCTCGCTCCTTTATTTGGTCCCTGTTTCCTTGTTTATCCATTTTGCTTAATTTTCTGTATTGATGTCTGTTCCTTAAAAAAGAAAGAAAGTAAATCATCACTTTCAGTGTGACATGCCTTGTACAGAAGATTCTCACAAGTCAGATTGGCCAGAGACTCTGGAAAATTCCATCCTACTCTACATATGTATCTTCTCTGTACATATGAATTCACCGTCAGAGGGATCTGCTGTTTTACCCCAGGAATTTATAATCTCTTGTTCCCCTGTTGTCTGCTGCACTGTGGGTCTTGGAGCAGCAGTGAGCCTCAAGCTCTTTATTTTTTTGTTCACACTGGGCTCCAGGCACCTAAAGTGTAGGAGTTCCACTTTTGTTCTCAGACTGAAGCCAGTCCTTCAGGCAACTTCCTGAAGCTTTGGAATGTTAATCACAGTCCAAGTCTTTCTTCCCCAGGGAGAGGCTGGGATTTAGGGGTTTTGACTCACTCTACACTGAACTTGAGAGGTTCAGGCAGTTGTGCTGGCAAGTGTGTGATTGATATTCCAAACCAAACCTTGGTTATCCATGACTTTTAACCTGGGGGCCCTTTTTTTTTAAGACAAAAGTCAAGACAAAAACCAGCTTCCTTCTGGCAGCTTCTAGAAAGGTGAAGATGTTGGATATAGGTTCTAATCCTTCCCTTCCTTCCCCAGGGAGAAGCTAGGAGATAAAGGTTTCCTACAGTTCATGTGGCATTGTGCAGGGTTTAAGGAGTACATTATGGCAAAAGGGGGACCTCAGATTTTCTTCTTGGCTTTGATACAGTTGATTTAGTTTTACTCCGTGGTACAAGAGCCCCTAGGCTGTTTCCTGAATTTTTCACCAGGAATTGTTCTGTGTATTGTTGAATCAGGGCATTTGTGGAGGTAAGAGTATCCAGCACTTTTTGTTTTGCCAGTATGCTGATGTCACTTTCCCCAAGGCCTCTCTTTTTATAAAACTTGAAAGAATTTAAATGAATTACAGAAGAAACAAATTACATAACAATAACTTCCAATAAAAGCTAGAAGATGTTAGAACAATGCCTTTGAATTCTGAGAAAAATTGTCTTTTTAAAATTTTTTTTTCAGTTGTAGAGGGACACAGTACCTTTATTTTACTTATTTTTATATGGTACTGAGGATTGAACCAAGTGCCTCACATGTTCTGTGCTTTACCACTGAGCTACAACACCAGCCCAAGAAAAATAGTTTTTAACCTATAATTCTAAACCTAAATAAACCATCAATATTAGGTTAAAGTAAAGATATTTAAAGTCACATAAGAATTTTAGGAAAGTACTGGAAAATATTCTCCATGAAAATGAGAAAACTAACAGAAAGATTAACAGAAAGATTTGGGATCCAGGAAATAAAGGATCCAACACAAGAGAGGCAAGGCAAATTCTTAGGATGACAATGTAAAATATTCTTACAGAGACAACTGGGCAGCAGACTTGGAGAGCTGCTAGAATGAAAAAGAAAAACAGAATTTTAGGAAAAGTATTTCTAATAAAAACAGAAGAATAGATTATCTCATGCGATTAATTGTATTCAAAAAGGATTTACAATCCTATCAGTTTGGGATATGTTTGTGATGGGTACTTAACAATTGAAGCAAAGGAAAAATGAGAAAAACATAAAAATTGTATGACAAATGGAAATTTAATGGTAATTTTCTTACTTGAAATATGATAGTATAAATACTATTTTATATAAACAACATAAGATCTACTCTCTTAGCTATTCTTAAGTAGGGGGTTAAATGTATGCAAATGGTTGTGCAGCAGGTTCCTAGAGCTTTCTCATCCAGTGTAATTTTAAAAAGTCTGTAATATTTTGTTGTAAAGATAGTTTTTTTTTAACATAACTCTTAATTTTTGGACTCTTGGTTCTTTCTAATATTTTGTTGTAATGTTGAGTATTGTACTAAATCTTTGTCCACATCTAGATTGGTTCTTCAAGTTAAATTCCTGAATTAATTGAGATACAAATCCTTATTAATCCTTAATAATATTTGTTCAGTCATTTAATTGACCCTGAATACACATTGTGGTTTGTTGTCCCAAAACTAGCCATTTTGATTCAGTTGATTTTGGGTGGGGCCTGGACCTTTTTATGTTTCAAAATCTTCACAGATATTTAGGAACCTTTGCTCTAAGTAAATAAGATAAGTATTGTGATTTGGGGTAAAAATGGGAGTTCATAACCCACTTGAATCTAATGTATGAAATATGATATGTCAAGAGCTTTGTAATGTTTTGAACAACCAATAAAAAAAAAAGAAACCATCTTTACAGTAAATTTTTTAAAAAAAAGATAAGTATTGTGGAAAATATATATTTGGATAGTTTACACAAGATATTTGGAATGTATACCATTTTGAATTAATATACTTAGAATAAACCTTTTTTTAACTCCCTAGGAACGAATGATTACACACTTTGAAAGGTCCAAAATGGAGTAAAGGATGGGAAGATCTGAAGTTGAAGATGGCTAGTATCAGGGAAGAGATCAGCTTCTTTATCAGTCTTCTCCATTGTTCCATGGGATTAAAGGAGGCAGTGACATCCTGATCTGTTCCTTGGTCTGTGTGCATTGGAGCTGGCAAGAGGTGTCAGAACAAGGAGAATATCTTATTGAAAACACGTTCATAGGATGAGAAAAATCTACAAGCTTATTTACAACATTGATGCCCTTTCCCTCCCAAATCCTGACATGGATGTTTATGCAACTTATGTGTTGTTCCTGAACTTTATATGTTTCAGTTGTATAATATGTTAAACTGAAAGGTTTAATGTCTTCTAAAGGACTTTGCCATCAACACCATAATGTAATCTCCAGGAGCAACTGCCTGTAAATTTTATTTATTTAGGGAGTTGCATAGATCATAGGGGAGATTGTTAATTGTCTTTCAGTTTTCTGGGAAGTTTAGGTCACATCTTGCAGAGGTAGTTTTGAATAAAAAGAGCCCTTCTGAGTAAAGGAGCCATGGTTCTATCAATGATCAAAAGGGGAAAAAAGGAGAAAAAGAGAGAAACAGTTACAGTGAGATTCAGATCATTTACAAAAAAGGAAAATCAAGTGCAATTTTGTTTACAAATGGTGTATATTAAAGATTTTTCTATTTCAGATGTACTTTAAAGAGAAATATTAGCATAACTCTTTTGACATCTGCTATTGCGACACATCCCATTGCTGGCAATGTGGTGCACACTCCAAGACTTTTAACTACTGTTTTATAAGCCTCCAAGGGCAGCATTGTGGAGTCCTAGGCAATGCTTTGTTTGCCTTCATGCCATTCTTTGGGGTTGCACTAGATGCCCAGAGGCACTGCATCTAAGTGCTATGATTGAACACCCTGCTAGAGGGACTATAATGCCTCAAGGGAGCTTATAGAAAGGAAACAGATACTGCTGGCTTAAACAGTTATTCTTGCATGAAATAGTGGGGAGGCCCTGGACTGCTGCTTGCTCTTAGGATTGACTGTTCTAGTGTCTGGTGTTAATTTGAAGACTGTTTATAAGGGATATCACAAGGTGATGGGATTCACTTGAAGCACTATATTTCTGTTTTAATGGTTTTTCCAATTTTGCCTTCCCAAGATTTTTGTTCTACATAAGAAGTCATGCCACTTTTTAATATAAAAAATTTTAACAAAATTAATGTATTTTTTCTCATTTATTTCAGTTTTTCTCTGAACACCCTTCTTCTAAACTTCCTCTTGTGGAAATTTTCTTTTCATTGCTTTTACTCTAGATTGTTTTATTTTTTATAAAAACCACTGACTACCTGACCACAGTCTTCACTAACTCATACTATAAAGTCAGAGTGTTTATGTAGTATTTCTCTCACTTTTTAACAATTTTTTATTTACTTAACAACGTAGGAACTTTGCAGCCATCAGTAGTTCTGGTGCAATTGGAAATTTGGGAAACTTGGTGGAGCTGTTAATGCAGTGAATCTTGTAGGTAAAATATATGCATACTTTTTTTCTTAATATTTTTTAGTTATAGATAGACACAGTACCTTTATTTTATTTATGTATTTTTTAACGTGGTGCTGAGAATTGAACTCAGTGCCTCACATGTGCCAGGCAAGCACTCTACCACTGAGCCACAACCCCAACCCATATGCATACTTTTGATAATACATATGGAGACATACTTGCTATCAAAAGTATCAAAAGGCATATGTGCTCTTAAAAGTTGACTTTATTGGTTTTATTTTCAGCAAACTGATGTTAGGCCATTCAACATGAATTTTACTGTCCTGATATTAGGTCATGTTCTCTTTTTATAACAAATTAATGATCAACAGAAGATATCAATTTAATATAAAAAGTATCAGGGCCTTCACAGCCACCATAGGCTTTCTACTTTCCATTATGTTATATTCTTGCAAAAGTCTGCTTTGGTTCCACAGGAGCTTTAGTTTCCTGGTGAGATAGAGATACAGAATGTGTCATCCACTCTGCCTGGATGAGGCTTATGTAGCATTTCTCTACAACTCTTTGCTGTAGTAATTTTTTAAAAAGCAACCTACACAAAATCTCTTAAAGAGTGACAGTATGGGGCTGGGGATGTGGCTCAAGCGGTAGCGCGCTCACCTGGCATGCGTGCGGCCCGGGTTCGATCCTCAGCACCACATACAAACAAAGATGTTGTGTCCGCCGAAAACTAAAAAATTATATAAAATTATATATTAAAATTCTCTCTCTCTCTCTAAAAAAAAAAAAAAAGAATGGCAGTATGGAGAACTGAGATGTACTCTTGTTTATCCATTAGCAAAAGGTTGGTGATATTGTGCTGCATTTGCACACTATTATGGAATAATTGTTAAAATGCAACAAAACAGTTGGTCATATTTTTTCAGGCTGGTTTGATGTTGACTTGAAACTACAAAAAAATACCCTATTGGGTTAACCTGGGCTGTGTGGTACAAATTTTATGTCTTAGGATCTGATAATTCTATTTACGGCTTCCTATGGAACTGGAATTGGATATATTTTATCATTTCTTAGGATAGGCTCAGAAGGAATTTATACTTTAATATTGCCCTAGTGTAACCTTAGAGTTATATTTATTTTTGTCTTGATCCTTTAGCCTACTAGACCTTTTTCCAAGGTGATGTTCAGCTTTTACAGTGAAACTTGACCATAACACAAGATTTTTAAAGCAACTGTGTTTTAGCTACTTGCGAATATACTTTAATTTTATTATCAAACAGCATTTGATAAAGATGGGATATATATCCCTAAATTACATATTAAGAAATGAATACTATGAAAGTAAAGTGACCAGGACCTTTTTTTTAAAATTTCATATCATAAGCTCATCCTTTTTAGATTATTGCTTTAAACCCAAATGCATGTTTATGATATAGATCATGATTTTTAGTGGGAATTGCCAGATATAGATAATTCTTGCAATTCAAATTCAGCCTTTTTATTTTTTTAAGTCTCTACAAGGGGAATGCTAACAGTAACCCAAGCCAGTAAGGATCCATGGGTGAAAAGAGCCACTTCACTTGCTTTTAAAAGGAGTGTTAGGCTTGGCATGGTGGTACACACCTGTAATCCCTTCGACTGGGGAGGCTGAATCAGGAGGATCATGAGTTCAAAGCCAGCCTTAGCAATTTAGCAAGGCCCTGTCTCTAATAAAATACAAAAAGAGCTGGGGGTGTGATTCAGTTGTTAAATGCCCCTGAGTTAAATCCCCCAGTAACACCCTTGCCCCCCCTCCCCCAAAAAAAGGGAGTATTAGGATATGAGACACAGCTTGTCTCTAAACACCTGCTGAGAAATGTTCAATTGAGGACCTCCACTCACATTCTATTAAATCACAATCACATTTTATCAATGCATCCATTTGATTTTTTTTTTTTTTAAAAAGAGAGAGAGAGAGAGAATTTTTTGATATTTATTTTTTAGTTATCGGCGGACACAACATCTTTCTTTGTACGTGGTGCTGAGAATCGAACCCGGGCCGCGCGCATGCCAGGCGAGCGCGCTACCACTTGAGCCACATCCCCAGCCCCCATCCATTTGATTTGTATGCACATTAAATTTGAGAATTATTCGCCTAGAACCAGGGATATTACCAACCAGTGATATCTGGCAAGTGCCGGGGTCCTGCCCTAGCGGGGGTCCTGAAGGATGAGTGGTGGCTGTGAAAAGATGAGACAGTCGTGTGGAGTAATCTCCAGAGAGAGAGCTCTAATGGAGCTTTCTCTGGATCATCTTTTATTACAATTTTTCTCATCATTATAGATTCAAAATACGTCATTGATTATACAATTTATTATACAATTATAATTATATAATTATATAATTGTATAATTTGAAATTATGCAATTTCAAAACTTTGCCAAAACATAACATTTTCTTAACTATATTTAGAGTATAGAAAAATGTAACATTAATTTACATTTTTCCAGGATGTGACTTTTAGTTATCAATCATTAATAAGATGTGTCACTAATTTACATTTCTTCAGATTTTCCTAAGATGTACTATTTTCTTAATAACTAATGCCAAACTACGTAACCAGACTCTAAGTCTCCTAACCTATCATTAACCTTTAAGTTTTAAAGTACACCTCCACTTTTATTTCTAATTTAAAATTCCCATCTAAAAAAGTCCCTTTAAGGGGCTGGGGATGTGGCTCAAGCAGTAGCCCGCTCGTCTGGCATGCCTGCGGTCCAGGTTCGATCCTCAGCACCACGTACAAACAAAAATGTTGTGTCTGCCGAAAACTAACTAAATAAATAAAAAGTCCCCTTAAATCTTATACTTAAGGTATCCTAAAGTTTATTAACCATTCTTAAAACATATCAGAAACCCATACAATAAAAACTTAAGAATTGTAAACCCAAGAATCTAAATAGAATAATTCTTCTAACATTATTCTAAAAATGTCTTATAAAGCTAATTTATCCCTAAATTTATTCTCATAAAATTGATTGAGCTGCTTTCTCAAAGTGTTTCTTTGTTTCTCAGTCAAGGTGCACTAGTTCTTATATCTTTATAATTTTTCTCAATAAAAAGTAAGTTCTAAACATCAGTCCACTTTCCGCCAATATTAAGTATGCTCATCATAAATCCCTATGTGAAGTAAAAGAGGGTTTATAGAAATGAAAAGAATGTATCCTTATATGTCTTAACTTTCCTAAGTGTATAACATAACTTTCCTGAATCAAAAATGAAACTACATATGGTGGGTTTTGTACAATGAGCATAATGAATTTTTCTAAAAGGCTGGAAATATGGGCTTGGGTTCTAGTTGATATAATCAATGTGGTGCCTAAAATTCTCGTGACCTTTCAGAGAATGATTGTTGTCCATTATCAGTTTTGTCTTCAATGTGCTGAGATAGTAGAGCAGCTTTCTACTTTGTCCTTGATATGCTGAGGGGTAGTAGAACAGCCTTCAAGGCAAGATCTACCTGTTATATTCTAGCCATCTGAAATTTAATTTGGTTTGGCATTTAACATACTCATGCCTCCTGTCAGGAACATGAAAATGAAAAGTCCCAATTACATATAAAAGGGTCTGATAGTTTTGGTTTCTCACCAACCTAGCATTCACCCTCACTGTGATCTTGACAAGACAGTGGAAGAGTGGCTTTACCAGCACTTATTTTCACTGTGACCTTGTCAAGACAGTGAGAGGGGGATCCCCTTCACCAGGCAAGGAGAATTTTTTGGTTCTTCAATCTCTGGGAGGGTGCTCCTGGCATCTATATCTGATGGATAGAGGATAGGTATGCGGCCAAACATCCCTCAATACACAGAAGAGAGCCCCCACACCAAGAATTATCTTGCTTTAAATGGCAATAGTGGTGCAGTTGAGAAAACCTACCCTAAAACAGTGGTTCTCAAGCTTTTAAGTGCACGGACTCGGGACTCACCCTGGAAATTCATTAAAACAGACTGCTGTTCCCCTCCAGAATTTGGTTCAGTAGAGTTAGAGTGAGGCCTAAGACTGCATTGCTGATGCTGCTGGTCTTTTGAACACAATAACCACTGATCTACCGTTTTAAAAAGATAAGGCCAAAGTACTTGAATGAGTTGGTATATAATGGTAATACTGAAACTGTTATTATTTTCAGTGTTACCATTAAGAATATGCCAGGGGATGGGGCTGTATCTCGGTGGCAGAGTGCTCGCCTAACGTGTGAGGCACTAGGTTCAATCCTCAGCACATAAAATAAACAAATAAATGTATGCTGCCTCAGCACATAAAAAGAAACAAACAAATGTATGCTGTCCATCTACAGCTACTAAAATGAAAAAAAAATGTATGTCAGGTGGTGCTAGGCACTCACGAGAGTAGCTTATAGGTATTTAGACTAAAACCATTTCGCGGATTAGGAAAGTTAAGGCCTAGAAATCGTTTCCTAAATACTGCTAATTTCCTAAGTGGCAAACCTCCATTCCAACGAAGCACTAGTTCTTAACCACCATAGCCATTGCCTACGACGTGTTTAATATTTGAGACATTTCCCCCTCCATTCAGGCCTGTGTCTACTCCCTATCAAGGAGATCTCACTGTGCAAGAAAAATGAGAAAACAGATATCAGACGTACTCGGCGTTTTGAGAGCAAAGACGGAAGAGGAGGGACTTCTGTGGCGGAAGGGGCGGGACTACCTTGGCAGGAAGTCCGGTGTTGACCATGGCTGTATTACGGACGGGCCTATAGTTGGGGTCCTTGCCGGATCCCGATCTGCTCTTTCGCCCGCCCTGGTTTTGTTCAAAGCACAGATCCGCATATTTGGGGCGAGGCAAGGGTGGTGACTGTCTCCCTGCCGCCATGCACGACGCTTTCGAGCCGGTACCGATCCTAGAAAAGCTGCCTCTGCAGATCGACTGCCTGGCTGCCTGGGGTGAGCCGAGAGGCCGCGGGGCCGATACCGGGTCAGCGCGGGAGCGGCCCGGAATTTTCGCTAGGCAGCAGAAGTGGAAAGGCGTCTGACTGTATGTGGACTGCGGTCGGATGCTGTCCGAGAGCGGTCTAGGATGAGGGAGAGCAGAGAGATGACCACCCGCTGTAGACAGCGATGTTGGTGGGGGCCGACTGGCGATCCCTTAAGAATCGGTCTTTTTAGCACCCATTCTTGTGTTCTGTGCAATTAGAGGGTCAGCTTTCTTTATTGTGCTGAGCGTTGGCTCATTTCTATCCCCAAGAAATCCTCAGGGTAGAGGGTCAAAGTAGTGGAAAGTTCTGTCTGCCAGATGCTTGAACTTGTCCAGATGATTGTGTTGTTTTCTAGGTGAAAGATGATAGTTTATTAAGTATTGTGAACAAGTTAAAATCATGTGCCTTTTCCCCTTAATGTTTACCCATAGTTCACTTTTCCTTGCTGTAGGTAGTACTTGTTATTGTAACACTTCATCTAGCTAAGTGGTTGATTGTATTGTAGTCCAGGTGCCCGCATTACATTTCTAGGTGAAAGATCATCATACCCAACTGTCAAGAAACCTAACCCATATAACCTCGTATAATCCTTTGGGATTGACTAGTGCAGAAAGTTGGCTCAGGCATCTCTTATGTGTTCTGTCATATCACAACAGAATGAAGATTTCAAGAGTCTAAACATTGTCTTTCAAATGCCAACATGTATGCTTATCCATGAGTGGTTGTGTCTGATAAGTGTCCCCAAAGACCAAGCAGAAATAATTTCAATCTTTGTTGTTAATGTTCAGGTCCTAGAAATCAAGGGCCATAAAAAGCTTAGAACACTTAATCACATCTTTATTATTTATTTATTTATTTATTTCTCTGTTGTATATCAAGCACAGGGCTTTGCACTTGCCAAGCAAGCTCTCTACCACTGAGGCACATCCCCAGCCCTCTTAACCATATCTTAGACTCAGCAGAGTACCCATAGTGGACCCCATGGAATCATGGTTGCTGGCATTCTATCCATTATCTATTGATAGCACTCTGGTTATGTGTGTAGAGTTATTCATGGCCTCTTCAGTAGGGTTCCTACAAATCTTCCTGTGATTGTGTACCCTCCTTTTAGCAGCTGTGGACCTCTAAAATCACATATCTAAAGTAAGCTATTCAAATTCTTTAAGGAGAGAATCTTTATTTCATGCAGCCATCTCAAGAAGACCTCCATTTCCTGGAGGAAAATGCTCTCAATGAAAATTTAAAAAACTAATAGGGGAGGGAAAAGAAATTAACAAAATAAAAAATCTGAGACAGTGCACAGAGGAATTCATTCCTTTATTGGTTTATCAGATTCACATTATGGGCCATTTTCTCTGCCAGTGAAGGGAATACAGGATGAATAAGAAACAGTGCCTAAACTCTTAGAATACAGTGGGGAACAAAGATATATAAACAGATTATGATACAAGATAAATGATATTATAAATATATGCTGCCTATTATTGCAACATGTAGGAAGGGTACCCAACCCAGCCTAAGATATGCTTCTGATTAGAATGGATGCATCTGCTTGCTATACTTAACTTAGCTTGTCAGTGATCCCCAGTGAAACCATTAGTACATATATCTCTTAGACTCTCTCACTAATCCACTTTGTCACAGGAGGCCACAAGAGGACATTTTACTTCCTTCTGCCTCAAAACTACTTTATTTTCAGACTTAAGCAGCAGTGATTATTGCTATTTCTAGTTATTATCTCTTTTATCTATGTTGTGCCCCTAGATGGAAAGTTCAATCAAGAACCTCCAGGAGTCAGATCATGTGGGGCCAGATATATGGTGAGGACATAACCCATCTCCTAGGAAATGGAAATAAGGATGACACTGATGGTTTCTCCCTAAACTGAAGCTTTATAATCCAGCTGCTTTTTCAGTATTTTCCTTTGGATGTCTAGTAGTATAGCCAAACCTACTCTTGATTCTTCTCCAAAAATGCCTGTCCTCCTGTATCCCACATCTCGGCAAATGACATTTCTACTTATCTCTTTGGCTAAGGCCAAAAACCTTGGAATCATTCTTGACTTTGCTCATTCTTTTTTTATATTGCATCCAGTTCATCAACGAATCTTGTTTGCTCTATTTACTTCTAGAACAAATCTAGAATCTAGGCATTTCTCTCCATTTCCACTGTACTGTTCTTCATGAAGACACCATCATCTCTCATCTGAATTACTGTAGTAGTCTTGAATATTGCCATGTGTTTGCCTGTGTCATTTTCAGTTTTTTACCTACATAGTAAAGAGTGAACCTTTGAAAACTTAAATGTGATCACATCTTTTGTCTGCTCAAAATCCTCCAGTGACATAACACAACTAAAATTTCCAAAGTCCTCACAATGGTTGGTAACACCTGATGTGATCTGGCCATGTTTACTTTCCTGGCTTATCTCCTGTGTACTTCCCCCTTCCCCCTTACTCCTTTCCAGTACCAGTCACACAGCCTTCCTTGTTCCATGAACTCATAAGGCACATTCCTACTTCAGGGACCTTCCACTTACTGGTTCCTCTGTCAGGCACTCTTCTTGCCCTAGATTTTATATGATTTATTCTTCATTTCACTCAGATCTCTACTGACCTGTCACTTAAATAAGCAAGACTTATCCTAAGTATCCTATAAATGAGAATGCCATATCCAACAATATGCTGTTCTCTTACTCAGTCTTATCTTTCTATATATCATGGGTCACCACCCTATTTTGTTTTATACATTTAGTTATTGTCTCTTTCTCTCCACACTAGAAAATAAGTTCCTTCAGAGCAGAAACTTGGATTTGCACTTTGCTGTATCTTCAGTGCGTAGAACAGTTCCTGATTCAATGGATATTCATTAAATATTTAATTAATGAGCAATGATAATAGTAGTGATAACTTCCATTTCTACTGAGTACTAATCTATGTTGGGCTTTTATGAAATAATAATCCCATTTTATAGAGGAAGTACCTGAGACTTAGAGAATTTAAAGAATTTTTCCAAGGTCTCATATCCTGCAAATCATTTCTGATTCTAGAACTTAGTCCCAAAGTTTAATGATTATTCAGAACCTTTTAAAAAGTGTGATTTTTGTGTGTATGTGTATATCTGTATTTCTGACTAAAACAATGAAGGCTAAGCCAAAAATTACTAAACAATATCTACAGCAGAGGGAGATGAGAAGGTGGAATGGAGTGAAGCTAGACTTTTTATAATTTTAGCTTTGGAGCTACATAAATGTTTTGTGTAATTAAAAAACAAAATTAGGGGTCGGGGTGTAAGTCAGTGGTAGAGCACTTTCCTGGCCTATGTGAGGCCCTGCATTTGATTCCTAGCACTGAAAAGAAAAATCATATTTAACACTACAGATTTCAGGGTACTACCCCAGAATCACTGAATCAGAATCTCTCCATGCAGGACTCAGGAATTTGCATTTTTATTAGGTCTGGCTGATTCTAATGCAGCTAATCAGGAGCTTATGCTTTGTGAGACACTATTCTTTGTTAATGACTCAAAGAAGGAAGGCAGTCACTATCTTTTCTATATCTATGGAAGCCATCTTTGGTCCAGGAATGGAATTGTATATTGCAGAGGTTGGACTCCATTGCATTGTTGTATGGAGCTTCATTAGGGTAATTATGAGTAAGAGGGCCCAGCCTTACTTCTCAGGACAGATCAAGTCCAACCTTGATACACAGGAATAGGTCATCAGGAGCTTTCTAGGGCTGTATGTTACCTGTTTGTTATGTGTATGATAACTATTTGTGTAATATGTTCTATTTCTGATGTGCAATATTGAGTTTCAGAAGACTCCATATTCAGCTTAACAAGCTCTTGTTAAGCTGAATGTTTGGTAACAAGGCTTGTTCTCTGCATTGTGTGTGCATAGCTGTGTTATATGGTGACATGTCCTAGTGAGTGGAGGACTCAACATGCGTCAGGTCCTCTATCTGAGTTCCATAGCCACATCAGATCCCTTCAAGGTTTCTTATCATTAGCATATTTGGAGGACACATCATTTGTCCTTATGAGTTTGAGGACTAGAAATAGTGTTCCCTCAGCACTTCCAAATGAAAACTTGCAAAGGGACAAATAACACTTCAATTTTTAAAAAATCTCAGTGGATTTATTCTGATTCCCTTTTATGGCCAGTTGAGTAGCCATTTGATAGGAAGTATCTTGGCAAATAAGCATTTCAATAAGAATGGGAAATAACTTGAATGTTATGCCTAGGAGTTTGACTTCATATTTTGGTTGTGCATTTTCGTGAGATTTTTAACCTCAGTGTGAAAGCGTGGATCTACTCTAAGAGACCTGGCAGCAAACGTGAAAGAATGTGCAGAATGAGACCAGTGAGGCTGGAAACTTGACAAGGCTGTTTTCAGGGATCCCTTGGGAGAGGGAGTACCTTGTGGAGTTTAAAATGAAGGACCTTGGCTGACCTGGGGAAAAGACCATTGATAGAAAGAAAGGGGTCTTGGGGACAGAGTATAGTGATAAGGATGGGGAAGATGGTAAGCCATGTTTGTCGTTTGTTTTGGCTATAGAATTTTATGTGATATAAGTGAACTAAAAGTTTTTTCTATTCCATTTTATTTATATTTGAAGTATCAGTGGGTGTCCCCAAAATTGACTTCATTATTGCTAAATTGCTTGATACAATGCTACATAAATGAATTCTAAACATAGTATCATTTACAAAGTAGACACTGTGAACTCAATTGCTTTTTCACCATGTTCGCTCTAGCATAAATTTCCAGCATTTCATCATGGTTAGTACTATTTCTGGGTTTCTGTATATGTCACTTAAAGCACCAGTGTCTTACTTTCTGTGTCCTTTCTATTCTTTAAAACATAAGATAAACGAACATAAAATCATTCTTTTTCTGGACAACTAAGGACATCAGGCTGGAGAAATATTCCTAATATGGAACCTAATCTGATTTTATAAATATATAACTACTGCCTTTCAGACAGCCTCTGGCCAACAACACCCATCCTTTGACATGGGATGCTTTAGTAAGTGCTTCACAGGATGTGGTTAGGACAGACAGGTTGAGGTTGGAATCCTAACTCTTTGTCACCTATTATGTATGACTGGGCAAGTGCTATATGCCCTAAGCCTCAGCTTCTTCATCTATAAAATGGAGACTTTTTTTTTTTTTTTTAATAAAGGGACCTACTTTAAAGAATATTTGTGAGGATTAGTGAAAAATGAGATATGTATTTAGCATTTCCTCAAACACAACACATGCACAACAAAGGTTATTTATGCTATTATCCAATATAGTCATATACCACCCACATAACAATGTTTTGGTAAATGAGGAATGATATATACAGTGTTGTATACCATGTAGATTGTGTGTAGTAGGCTATGTCATTTAAGTTTGCATAAGTACACCTGTGTTGTTTGCACAAAAGTGAAATCATCTGATGACATGTTTCTGTTGTTAAACGCCCATGACAGTATTTTATTTTGTAGATCAAGAGAGTTTATGAAAGGAATGAGTGATCTTAATGTTACAACTTCAAAAAGCTGAGGAGGGCCGGGTGTGGTAGTGCATGCCTATAATCCTAGTGACTCTGGAGACTGAGGCAAGAGGTTTGCAACTTTGAGACCTCAGCAACTTAGTGAGACCTCTTGTAGAACTTGTCTCAAAAAATAAAAAGGGCTGGAGATTTAGCTCAGTGCCCCTGTGTTTAATCCCCAGTGCCAAAAAAAAAAAAAAAAAAAGAAGAAGCTAAGGAAGTATCTTTACATTATTAACTTCCCTACATGATGTAATATGGATCTTCCTGAAATGCCTCCCAAAATGTGGTCCTTGAACCAGCAGCATCAGCATTACCTGGGAACTTGTAGGAAATGAAAATTCCTGAGCCTGCTTCTTAATCTACTGACTCAGAAACTTAACAAGGCCTGGAAATCTGTTTTAACATAACCTCAAATAATTATGATATAACTTAAGGTTTAGAAACCCCACTCAGTGGCCAAGGCCTTTTTTTTATATATATAATAAGAGCTTTATTAAGATGTAATTCACATACCATACAGTTTATCCATTTGAAGTATACAATTCACTGGTTTTCAGTACATGTGCAGAGTTGTGCAACTGTGATCACAATCAATTTTAGAACATTTTATCACTCCCAAAAGAAATCAAATATCCACTAAAATTCATTCCTCCTTGCTCCCTGAGCCCACCAGCCCTTAACAACCTCTAATCTTTCTGTCTCTGTGGATTTACCTATTCTGGGCATTTCATATAAATGGAATCATCGCCTTTTGTATGTGGATTCTTCCACTTAGCATAATGATTCCAGGTTCATTCATTTTGTAGCATGCATCAGTACTCTCTTTTAATTGTTGGCTAATATTCCACTGTTTGGATATACCACATTTTGTTTCACCAGTTGGTGGACATTTTGGTTATTTCCACTTTTTGGCTATTACAAATAATGCTGCTCTGAACTTTTTTTTTTTTTTTTTAAGATAGAGAGAGAAGAGAGAGAGAGGGAGAGAATGAGAGAGAATTTTTTAATATTTATTTTTTAGTTTTCGGTGGACACAACATCTTTGTTTGTATGTGGTGCTGAGGATCGAACCCGGGCTGCACGCATGCCAGGCGAGCGCGCTACTGCTTGAGCCACATCCCCAGCCCTGCTCTGAACTTTTATGCCCAGTTTTTATGTGGATGTATGTTTTCAGTTCTCTTGGGTATAAACCTTGGAATAGAATTGCTGAGTCACAGGGTCACTGTATATTTAATCTCTTGTAGAACTGCCAAACTGTTTTCCAAAGTGGATACACCATTTTACATTCCTTTTAGCAATGAGTAAGAGTTCTAACTTCTTCTTCACATTCATTATTATCTGTGGACCATCTTTTGAGATAATGAATTCTGTAAGTTTATTACACTAAAATATTTACTTTTCCTAAAATAAAATCATTAAACCTCCATAGGATGCCTCTTAGCTTTTATTTCTGAGTTTAGACACCCTAGTTTCATGTTTCTGCTGTCCATTTTATTATGTTATAAACTTCCATACTTTCATCATATTCTTTTCTTTTGATACTGAAAATTGAACCCAGGAGCACTTAACTATGGAGCCACATCCCCAGTTCATTCATATATATATATATATATATATATATATATATATATATTTTTTTTTTTTTTTTTTTTTTTTAATTTTTTTTTTTTAAGAGACAGGATCTCACTGAGTTGCTTAGGGCTTCACTAAATTGCTGAGGCTGGCTTTGAACTCACAATCATCCTGCCTCAGCCTCCCAAGCCATTGGGATTACAGGATGTGCCACTGTGCCTGGTCCATCATATTCTTTTTATTTGAACTAAAAATTATATATCTCAGTAAAAATATGTATCTTAATAAGAAATTAAATAATAAAAAATGAAAATCTTCATCTGTTTATATTAATAAAAGTGAATAAAACATCTTTTTGGTCTGCTTCATTTTGAAACAGTGAAGTCAGGAACTTTTTTATCCATAGACTAATAAAATAATATCTTGAGCCTAGTAATTGTTAAATAAGTTTTTTTGATTAGTTTATTCTCAAACCTTTCTTTTATTTTTCCAGTATTAGCGCTCAAACCCAGAACTTTCTACATTTAGGCAGGCCCTCCACTACTAAGCTACACCCTCAACCTTTTCAGATAATTCTTGAATATGAATATTCCTTACCAGAACACCTGCTATCAAAACTCGTTTTCTTGACCCTTTTGATGATTTATTATAAGCCCAGCTAAAGAAATAGCATCACACCACAGTGAATTGACATTTCTCATGGCCTTTATCTTTTCTAGAGGAATGGCTTCTTGTTGGAACCAAGCAAGGACATCTTCTTCTCTATAGGATTCGGAAGGATGTTGGTAAGTGACAAACTTTTCAGAATCAAGAAAGAAATGATTTATGCATTTTTAAAAAAATTGGTAATTGACTAGTATACAACTGTGAAATCATTGATTCCTGGACCATTAAAAGAACAATCATAGGGGGTTGGAATGAGCACAGTGGGAAAATGGGGAGAGACATGAAAACTGAAAATCTCCAGGATTTTTTCTATACCCCCATCTTGGAGATGGGGGCTGAATATTGCTCCCTCTTCACTCACTGTCAGTATAGGAATATTACTTTGGGAATAAGATTCCTGTATAAATGATGTGTAGTGGTAGGGGGAAAATTAGGTACCACTGATGTAGAAGGTCTTATTAACTTGTGAAGGGTAGACTAGAAAGAGAAGATGGGTTTGTGTCCAGTTTTACTTCTCCCTCCCTGGCCACATGACTGTAAGAAGCCCTTGGTAATGTCAGTTTCTGTTTCACAAAGTTGTTGGGGGCAGATAAAATAATAGGCTTAAAAGGACTTTGAAAATTACAGCTCTGGTTAAAATAAAACTCTAATTAAATGTGACTTTTTCTTTAATAATGTAGAATGATAGCTAAAGAATCTGAAATTTATTCTGTTAAAAGAGTGTCCTTTCTTAATCCTTTTTCTTAATCTTATTTTTTTGCTCTCTTTATGGAAAGTTGTTTTTTAACTATTAAGCCCTGAAACCACAATCTTAGAGGCCTGCTGTTAATATCAGAGTAGGTTGAACTGAATTGTCATTATCAATATATTTGCCCTACAAAATCAGTGATTTCCTAGTTTTCAATCTAGTATGTATTTCCATAGTAAATAGCTAAAGATAAGAGTAGGTGTAGAAGCCTGAAGCAAGACTTATATAACTATGGGAAAAAGGAGCATTTAACCTAGGCAGTATGGAATGAGGAAGGCACACTGGTCAAGCCATGTGTGGAGTAAAAAGAGGAACCAAAGGAAAAAATACAGAGTTTATTTCATTTCTAAGTTTGTCAATTTTTCTTTGAATTAGTGGTAAGTAAACTCAAACCTAAAAGGTCCAAGTAGTAAATATTTTAGGCTTTGCATAAGATCATCAAGACTATTCTGCTCTACCATTGTAACATGAAAGTAACCACAGGTGATGTATAAATGACTGGGTGTGGCCATGTTCCTGTAAAACTTTATTTACAAAAACACATAGATGACTCAATTTGGCCCACAGACAGTACTTTGCGGGTCCTTGCTTTAAATTTTTAGTTTTCAGAGCCAGAATATTTGTATTCTGTGACATGTCAATAATTGACATGTAATAATTTAAAAACTAAGCTTGTCTTGGATATTATTCAGCATTTAACAGCTATTTTTTTCTTATATACTGTGAGCTCAGATGTAAGTGGTGAGGCGCTGAGAACTAAATTAAAATTGCTTCTTGATTTTTTTGCTAAGATCAAGTAGGAAACTAGAGTATAAAAATGAATCTTCCAACATAGCATAGACTCAAACTGGTAATGTTAGTCTTTACCCTGACTTGGAACACTGGTCCAAAGGAAGGACTCTTTCTTGTCCTGTGATCATGTGGCCTTTGACAAGTTAGTTAAATTCTTGAGCCTCAATTTCCCCATAAGTGTCTTAAAAAGTGGTATTAACCTACGTTAAATAATTAGGAAATCAAACTCTAATTTGAAACTTTACTTCAGTAAGCTTCCCTTCTCCCTGTGTACACAGAGAATAGTTTAGTTCTGGCCTGATAAGGGATAGAAATAGACTTGGGCCTCTTTGAATCAGTCTAGTTTCTAGGTTTGAGATATTCAAACCAAGGCTGACTTTCCAATGAATGGGAAGGGATATTAAAGTGTTGGGGAAAGCTTGGATTCTGATCTAATTTACACCATCTCCTTGGAGATAAAAAATGTCTCCAGATTTCATTCTACTCTTATCTTTAATCCAGGGATTAGATTAGTTCACATCTAAGACTTTCAACTCTAGGTTTGTTTCAGAGGTACTGTTGCCTTAGAGCATTGGTTTTCTGAGTGTAATCTATAGACCCCAGTGTCCTGAAAATCTTTCAGAGGGCCCACAAAGTTAAAACTAAGTTCACAGCAACACTAAAATATTAGTATTTTGTTGTTGTTGTTTTTACTGTATTGAGATCTTCAGTAATGGTGAAAAAGTAATGATGATAATTAAAATTGGCTCCTAAGCTGAACTCTGGACAGTGGTTCCAAACTGTATTCACGGTCATTGTGTTATTTTCTACCAGGTACTCAAAATGAGTTTCTGGAGTTTTGGTTTTTGTTTATTTTGGTACTGGAGATTAAACCCAGGGTTGCTTTACTACTGAGCTACATTCCTAGCCCTTTTTATTTTTTATTTTTGAGACAGGGTCTCACTAAGTTACTTAGGGCCTTGCTAAGTTGTTGAGGCTGGCCTCAAACTTGCATTTCCTTCAGCCTCCAGAGTCACTGGTGTTACAGACATACACCCAATGAGTTTTGTTTTTAAGCTAGTTTCACTTAAGAATGTTCTTGTTGAAACTGAAAAAATAATTAAATTTATTAGATTTTGATCTTTGATAACACATTTAAAAAATTGAGATATAATGGGAAATGTACAACTTCAGTTGGGTGCCAAGGTGTACATAGCTTTTTTTGATAAAAAGTAATTATTGTGTGGTTGAGTTGCAAGCTAAATTGGCCACTTTTTTAATGGAGTGAAAAGAATGACTGACAGACTGGTTTTTGAGACCATTTGGGTATTTGGTTGGTGTATTTTCAAAATGAATTGTTGTTATCTCAAAGAAAACAACTGGCAGGATTATTGGAAATGACAGAGCTTTCAAGAGAAAGTTAGGATTGTGG
The DNA here is from genome assembly GCF_048772815.1 of Callospermophilus lateralis. Taxonomy (NCBI): domain Eukaryota; kingdom Metazoa; phylum Chordata; class Mammalia; order Rodentia; family Sciuridae; genus Callospermophilus; species Callospermophilus lateralis. Next base: position 88,789,005 of record NC_135307.1, on the reverse strand, counting down.
AAAACTTATATCCACCTTTAAGAGTTTCTCCTTGATAGCTTCCCAGTGAAATGAGTGTGATTTAAAAAAAAATCTTATAATGAAATGTGCTAGCATTTGGAAAATGACTTAATGAACCAGTATTTTCCAGTTTCTAAATCATGCATGTGTAAAAGATTCAATCAAAGTGTAAGATAGACTTATGGATTTTAATGTATCCAAGTGTGAAAAGTTCATTGATAGGCTTGAGATTGATTCCACATTGCAAGAAATTCCATTTATCAAGTTTCATATAGTATTTAAAAAGATCCATAATTCTCTGGAAAAGCTATCAAAACAGATTAAATATAAGGCTGTGATGTAGCTCAGTTGTAGAGCACTTGTCTACCATGCAGGAGGCCCTGAATTTGATCCCTAGCACTGCAAAAACAAAAACAAAAATAATAGTTAACTGCAGAAGCAAATGTGAGAGACCAGCTGTTTTCTATTAAGGTGGACATTAAAGAGGTTTACAAGAGGGCAGGGGTGTGCTCAGTGGTAGAGTACTTGCAAAGTATGCACAAGGCCCTGGGTTTGATTCCTAGCGCTGAGGGGGAAAAAGGTTTATAAAAATATAAAACGGGGGCTGGGGTTGTGGCTCAGCGGTAGAGCGCTCACCTAGCACAGGAGAGGCCCTGGGTTTGATCCTCAGCACCACATAAAAAATAATTAATTAATTAATAATATTGTATCCAACTATAACTAAAAAGTAAATATCTTAAAAAAATGTAAAACAATGCATTTTTTTAGAAAAAAAATAGTTGTCTTTCATTAAAATGTAACATTTTGAGTTAAATATAAGAATGAGTAAATAGGTACATATTTTAAATATTTCTTAATTTTAATTTCTAACATAATAAGCATTCATAAGGTATAACCTACTTAAAAGTTCTTTGTGGTGCTCTTTAAGATTATATGAAGAGGGCTGGGGATGTGGCTCAAGCGGTAGCGCGCTTGCCTGGCATGCGTGCAGTGCTAGGTTGGATCCTCAGCCCCACATACAAACAAAGATGTTGTGTCCACTGAAAACTAAAAAATAAATATTAAAAATTCTCTCTCTAAAAAAAAAAAAAAAAAAGATTATTATGAAGAGGTCATGAGACCAAGAAGTTTGGGAGTTGGGGCTGGGGATATGGCTCAAGTAGTAGCGCGCTCACCTGGCATGCGTGAGGCACTGGGTTCGATCCTCAGCACCAAATAAAAATAAAATAAAGATATTGTGACAACCTAAAGCTAAAAAAAATTAATAATATAAAAAAAAAAAAAAGAAGAAGTTTTTTGGGAGTCTCTGCCCTAGAAAATTCTGCTTATAAAGAGAATTGTTGAATGTAATAATAAGGCCCTTTTCAAATATAGAATTTTTTATCAAGTAAGAAGTGACTGAATTGTTTGTTTCTTTTGAAATGTGATGGCAGAATACCATGTTCCAGAAACTGTCTTCAAGTTTAGGAGCCCATCTTTATCTCTTCTGCTGAGGTGCACAAAGGGAAGAAGACTTGTTCTGTTGACATGAGTCCCTGTGGCTGTTTCAAAGAGTCTCCACCAACTTCCCAGGGTTAAGGACACAGCAAGCTGTGGGGAAGAGCTCAGATCAGCAGTGTGAGCATTCCTTCCATGATGTAAAAGACAGGAAACAGGGTGTGGCTTCAAGCTCAGGCTCAGAGCGATCCCTGAATTTTTTCTAGGTTTCGTCCATGACTGGCTGCTCCCTAACTGCTTGACCCAGCAGACTTTTGAAATATAAATTTGAAATACCTACTTCTTGGGGTTTGTTGTCAAATTACAGAAAATATATATAAAACTTTTAACCCAGAATCTGGTACCTGTTTATTACTGAAAGATAGCTGCTGTTATTGTTATGGTAATTACTCTCTATTTGACTGGTGACTTCTGAGGCTGAATATTTTTGTCATCCCCAACAAGGCTGAGTTCACATGTTTTTATAGTATATAACTTTCTTCCCCTTTTTTGTAACAGTGCCAGCAGATATAGCATCGCCTGAAAGTGGCAGTAAGTGTAGATATTAAATTTCTCTGGCTCTGGAGATGGTGTTTGTGTTTGCTCTGTCCCCATGATGTAGGACATAGGGAGCTACTGGGAGTTAGTTGTTCTAGAGGTAAGAATGCTTTGGGCTGGGTTTCATTGCTTGGGCTCTTATATTTGACTATTACTTTTTAAAAACTGCTCCTTGTGAAACACTTTGCCAAGGTACTTATTTTGTAGGGTAAGATCTTCAGACCTACAGGTACCTTGCAGCTTCAGTAAACTTTGTGTGATCCTTTCTGCTGATGCCAAAAGTGCATAAAACCCCTTGTTCTAAAATTGGAGTTTAAAGCAATTCTCTATGCTTAGTTAATACTGCTGGCTATTTTAAATCTCTGACTTATGAATTTTTGAAGATTTATAGGAGATTAGTATGAGTGGCATTTTGTTGTTGTAGTTGTTTTTGTGTGTATCCCTGTTTTGGAGCTACAAATGTTTTTCTTTTTCATAGGTTGCAACAGGTTTGAAGTGACACTAGAGAAATCCAATAAGAATTTCTCCAAAAAGATTCAGCAGGTAGGTAGTGATGATGGTCACTAACTTATATAAGGCCCTTCTGCATTAGTCTATGTTTCTTTAATGAAATACCTGAAGCAGACTGTTTTGTGAAGAAGAGATTCATGTAGTTCACAATGTTGGAGGTTCAAGGACATGATGCCAGCGACAGCACAGCTCTGATGAAGGCCTCTTGGCAGGACTACATGTGAGAAGGAGAGATTGTATTGACAAACAGGAAGAAGCCAGAGAGTGATTCAAGAAGGAACTTAATTCTTTTATAAGAACCATCTACTGATCACTAATGCAAGAATTGCATGAGAACTACCTTAAGCACTTCTATGGCACATCCCTAATGACTTAAGGACCTCCCACCAGGCCTCACCTCTTAATATCATTACACTGGTGACCAGGCTTCTAACACATGAACCCTTGAGGGACACCGTCAAACCATATCCAAAGCACAGCACTCACCAAAGTTAAAACTTTGATAATGTTACTTATTAACTCTGAATCCTCTTCTCTCTCCCCTCCATTTTTACAGGGATCTTTGCCCATGTATTATGTGCCTGAGAGTCCCTTTCATAAACAGAAATTGTGGTTGCACATAAAAATGAGTCAGATCCTTATAAGATGTAGACAGGCTCTTTAGTTCCTTTTTAATATTGTTGTTAATGAACATTTGTTAAATGTTGTCAGAAATGTTCAATTGAGTCTAATGATTTGCTATTTTCTAGATCCATGTTGTTTCCCAGTTTAAGATTCTGGTCAGTCTTTTAGGTAAGAAAAAGTTTGCATTTGTATTTCATATGTTAAAAAACTAAAGCTATGACCTAACTAACACTTTCATGGTTGTTTTGATAATAGTTATATAACAATAAATTGCCATGTTCTGTGCCACATATAGTACTAGGGCCTATGGGTAACAAAGGCAGCATCACTTCATTTATTTAATTATCAAGTTTTTATTGAGCCCTATTCTGCAAAGCTTGAACTAGATATTGGGAATACCAAGTTCAATAAGACATTGTTTCTATCCTTCATCTTTATATTCTAATCGTGTAGGCTGAGTAATAGAAAAATCATGATATAAGTGACAGTGAAAATTTACAAAAAATGTTGTGGGATCATAGTAATGGGGGGGATTATGCTATGTAGTTGGATGATTAGAATTTCCACAGGAACAAAGAGGTGGCCCTCTTTGATAGTACATAGCAAGTAGTTCATTATGGCCAGACTTGGGATATGTGGTGAAGAGTGGCAAGCTATTGGTTGAGAGACAGGTGGAGGCCAGACTGTTAGGGCCTTGTTTGAAAAGCTGTGGTTTCATGGAAGGTAGCCAGCTAGGCCCTTTTTAGGACTAAAAATTTGACTAACCCTCTTTTGCCCAGGGTCCAAATAGCAGAATTATTGTAAGCTGAAGTTCCTAGGTCCACTGATGAACATTTAAGGCAATTAAATCTTCATGACAACAACTATATATGAGGCCAGGATCAAATTACATTTGTCCCTCTTATACACAGTTTCACTTCCTGTAGTTTAGTTACTGCTGGGTTTCTGTTCTCGTGACTAAAAGGCTCAGGGTTTACTCCAGTTGAACTGGGCTGACTGGGCTGTGCAAAATAACCACACAAGAGATACAAATACCTTTTTCTTTGGGTTCACTGTGATAGCTCCTCTGACCTTAAGGGTCTGCAGGAAGAGAGAGAGTGAGAGCACGCACTGACCCCTTTTATTGAGGAGAAGCTATTCAAATGAGGCAAGGTGTCAGGTTTCAGGGGGCTGAATCTATCTTCATGATGTCCACTGTCAGCAGGTTGACTAACACCTGGGTAGACCACACCCAAGGACACAGTAAGAGAAGGGGACCCACACACAAGGCACTTCATGGAAGATTCTATCCTAAATAGGGCAAGGGGTTATATTACAAAGGAACAGGTGTGCATAGCTTCAGCCATAGGGCTGTAGCAAGACACACCCATGCATGAGACATCGACCCTGGAACCCAAGAAGGGTGGGGAAAACTCTGCCACATTTCTGTGACTGAGTGCCTTAGCACCCAGCCAGGGAGTGTGACTCAGTCACGTGTAAGATTGGTCTCCCACAAGTTACCTGTAGTCAACTGTGCGTTTGAAAGAAGAGCGGTGGGTACGTGGGTACAGTATAATAAGTTTTTTTTTTTTTTTTTTTGAGAGACCATATTCATATAATTTTTTGTTAACAGTATATTATTATAATTGTTCTTTTATTTTAAAAAATCTTTTACTGTGCCTAATTTATAAATTAAATTTTATCATGAGTATGTTTGTATAGGAAAAACATAGTATATATTCGGTTTGGTACTATATTGATTCAGACATTCACTAAGGATCGTGGAACTAGGTAGCCTAACAGAGACTATTATATTATTTTGCTACCTTTGCTGCAACAGAAATCCTTTCCATGGGTTTGTACAAAATCCACTGAGGATTTCCTTTTTTCTCATTAGAGCCTCCTATATTATAGCTTTGAAAGACATTTCTTGTACAGATACTATATCACAAATTTCCAGACTTGAGGACAGGTTATAAGGGTGCTATGGCAGTGAAAGAGCTTTTACTCAAATCAGTCCAAATTTTTAAGGAATGAAATATCCAAGTTCAAAAGACCAGGTGACATATATCAAGAACTATGTAATGTTTTGAACAACCAACAATAAAAATTATTAAAAAAAAAGACCAGGTGACTACATATTTTGTGCTGGTGATAGCCCAGAAGGAAAACAAATAAAACTGAAGGTATATCCTAGCAACATCTTCTGCATGTCAAACAGTTACATTTTTGTCCTAAAGGTGGCTCTCCTAGAGAATGGTGATCACTGACAGTGACATTTTACCTCTTCCTAAACAGAAAACAACATTTATGTCCATGACCTATTGACATTTCAACAAATCACTACAGTTTCAAAGGCAAAAGGAGCATCGCTATTCACATGTGACCTTCAGGTAAGTGTATGCAGGATGTACTTTGACTTTGTGCTTTAATCAGTATAGTCTTTCTGACATTCCTACCATTTCATGGTAAGAATGATATTGACAGTCTCAATCCAACAGCTGATTTATTTACTTTGGATTATATTAGAGAAATTTCCTTCATAGTATATGGTGCCAGGTTGAAATATTTGCATTCTCTGTGTGTGTAATTAGAATACCAGATATCTGTGCTGTAGTTCTTAGCTGGCAGGCCTTGAGGACGAAGTGTTCCTCAGCCAGTTGTTTCTAAATACATCTTAGAGAACTTCTCTGGTAGCAAGACTTTATATTACAGGGGATTTTCAGATCAGTAGATATTTCAAGGTAGAAAATGCATATTTTCGTTGTCACTCAGTTATAGAGTCACTATATATGCATCCTCATTTGCCTTGTCTCTTCATAGCACACAGATACTGGTGAGGAGGTATTGCGGATGTGTGTGGCAGTGAAAAAGAAGCTGCAGCTTTACTTCTGGAAAGACAGGGAATTTCATGAATTGCAGGTATAGTCCAATGGTGCCTTGTTTATGGGTTGGATGGAAACTGCTGCCAAAGTTGGCCCATAGCTTGAGAGACTTTCTGTGGATTCTAATGAAGTTTAGCATCCCCAGCTTGTAGTTCCTCTCAACCCAATATGAAGAACCTGAAAGCTTATCCATGCCCACTTGTGATATAATTCTATAGCGTTTCTGCAGATTGGTTTATTTCAGAATGTGTTTTCTTTCACCTTTTTTTAACTGGATAAGATGCACTTTGTCCTGTTCCTGGGTGACTTCTATTTTTATTAAGAGTAGTTTCCTGGCCTTGTGCTTAGAGAATTGTGCTAAGATGAGGGTGAGGGTTATTTTACAGAAATGAAGCATACTAATAGAAAGGTCATGGTTTTGTTTGTTTTAACATCTTTTCATTTGAACTTTTACTCTCTCTCTTTAGGGGGACTTCAGTGTACCAGATGTGCCCAAGTCCATGGCATGGTGTGAAAATTCTATCTGTGTGGGTTTCAAGAGAGACTACTATCTAATAAGGGTAAAAATCTTATGATTTTACAAATGTCATCATTGTGTCTTGGGAAAGATGATTATGAGTTTACCTTGGAAAGATGATTGCATGCTTCTGAACTATAGGTCAGAAGACCACCTTAAGTAGGGCTTTTGGGTCTGTGTTTGTTTCTCTATTTGTTTGTTGTGTATACTCAGCATTTTCCACAAATAAGATGTCTGTGTAGCTTAGATCAAGCAGAGTCAACTCTTAGTTCTCTGCATAATGATTATCCACAGTATGTGTCTAATTATTAGGACAGAGAGTTAGAGCTGCTTGTGTAGGTCCAACAGCTTTATCATGGACTGCTATCCTAAGGCTTCAGTGTTCAGGAATTATATGTCAGTTTTAGTGTTAACTAAAGTATTTTTGAGACTTTGGTCTCCTGCCCCCTTAAATTTCTTAGTATATTTGTTTTTCAAATTACTTTCAGGTTTTTTTGTTGTTGTTGTCGTCGTTGTTGTTTATTTCAAAACCTACATGTATGTATTATAGAAAATAAGAAAACAGAGATAAGGGAATAAAGTAAATGCAAATCATTCAGAATCCTCCCTGCCATTCAGAAATAATCCATGGAGGTAAGAGGTATAGCTCAGCATAGAGCACTTGCCTGGAATGCACAACGCTCTGGATTCAATCCCTAGTATTGCACAAAGAAAAGAAAGAATCACTGTTAACCATTTGGTATATGGGTTTCTGCCTTGTTTACAAAAATATCATGTTTTACACATTGTTTCAATCTGCTTTTTCTCTTAAGTGGTAAATAAATACAACATTGTTTTTTTTTTCTTCTAATAAATATACTCTAGAAAAGATTGATATACCATTCCTATCATAAAGCAATCTAAATTCCTTAGCTTTACACAACTTTAATAATCCTTGGCAATTCTAGAAGGCTTTCTCCCTACTTCCCACTGTGTATCTTTTTGATATATTTGTTCTGTATGTTTATTTTTGGAATATTTTGATTTTACCAGCATTGGGTTTGCAAACTCCTGAAGGAATCACTGTTGTGCAGCTGACTAAGTAACAACTGAGCATATAGGTACTGAGAGAAGTCTACAAGGAGTGGAGAACTAAGCCAAAAGTGGGATTAGGGATCTCAATCCTCTGAATTCTGTGGATTCTTCCATCACCTCCACTATGGTAGGCAAATTTTCTACCACTGAGCTATATCCCCTGTCTTCTTCATCTTCTTGGGGATAGTTTTCTTCTTACATTTTTTAATTACATATGTATTTTTCATTGGCATATTATCACTATTATATATAGTAGTGGAATTCATTTTTAAGTACTTGTACTTGCACACAACATAACAATATAATTTGGGCAATTTTTTTCCCAAGAAGTGAAGTTTTCTTTCTTTTTTTGGTGGTACATGGAATTCAGTCCAGGGCCATTCCACCACTGAGCTACATCCTCAGCCTGGTTTTCTTTCTTTCTTTCTTTCTTTTATTTTTTGATAATTTTTTTAGTTGTAGATGGACATAATCAGTCAATCTCAATCTCTCTCTCTCTCTTTCTCTCTCTCTCTCTCTCCCCCTTCTCTCTCTCTCTCTCTCTCTCTCTCCCCCTCTTTCTCTCTCGCTTGACCCAGTGCCTCACATGTGCAAGCAAGATTTCTACCACTGAGCTATAGCCTGGTTCCTATCCCAAACCCCTTTATATTTTTTATTTTGAGATAGGGTCTCATCAAGTTGCCCTAGTCTTCAACTTGTGATCCTTCTGCTTCATCCTCTTGATTGGGATTATGGGCATGTGCCACTGCAATTGGCGGGGGTACAGTTTGCTGAAGGTAGGAAATCTTGCTTTGGACCCCAAGCTATTCAGAAGTTATTTATTTATTGACATACAACAAACTTCATTCCTTTTGTTATTCAATTGTTATGCATTTTTGACAAATGCCCAGAATTGTGTAACTAATGTCATAGTCAAAATTCAGAGCAATTCTGGCCCTTGCTTCTCCTCTCCCGGCAAGGCCCGGGGGATCAGAGCAAGAAATGGGGACCGTGTTCTACTCAAGCTGATGACTCTCGACTACCACAATCTTTCCAGCTTCAACTGTAAAGATGAAACAGAATTTAGAAATCTTATTGTTTGTCTTGAAGACCAGAAAATCAGAACTACAAGATTGAAGACAGGTAATTTAAGAAACATCCACAGCAGTGACTGGCCCAAGTTCTTTGAAAAGTATCTCAGAGATGTTAACTGTCCTTTCAAGATTCAGGATGGACAAGAAGCAGTTGACTGGCTTCTTGGCTTAGCTGTTAGAGTTGAGTATGGAGATAACGCTGAAAAATACAAAGACTTGGTACCTGATAATGCAAAAAATACTGACAGTGCAACTAAAAATGCAGAGCCCTTGATCAGTTTGGATGTAAATAATCCTAACTATAAGGCTGGTGTGATGGCTTTGGCTCACCTTCTTCAGATTCGACCCATGGTGATTACTTGGTAATGTTTAAGGCAATTCACATTTTGGTTCAAGAGCGCTAAAACAAATTAAAAAAAAGAGGGCTTGCCTGTTGCTTTAGACAAACATATTCTTGACTTTGACACAGGAGATGCAGTTCTTAATGAAGCTGCCCATATTCTGCAATTGCTGCATATAGAAGAGCTCAGAGAACTACAGACAAAAATTAATGAAACCATAGTAGCTGTTCAGGTAATTCAGCTATTTGAATTATTGCTGATCCAAAGACAGACCACCGACCAGGGAAACTTGGAAGATGAATACTTCAGGATTTTAGCTTCTTATCTACTTAGTACAATTGGGAACCAGTACACTTTCGGCATGTGTTTGGAAATCAAATGTCATATTTTCAAGGGAGGAATCCCAGAAAATTGACTATGTTCTAGAGATTTACTACCATTGCTTTTTTCCTTAATAAAATTTGGGAAAGTGAAGAAAAAAAAAAAAATTCAGAGCAATTTTGTCACCCTAAAAATTCCCTCAAAGTGCCCCTTTGAAATTAGCCCCTCACCTAACTCCCAAACCTCTGGTAACCACAGATCAGTTGTCTCTTTAACATTTATCTTTTTCAGAATTTTATGTAGTACAGTCATACAATAGGTAGCCTTTTGAATCTGGCTTCTTTCACTGAACATAATGTATTTGAAATGGATACATTTATGTTGTTTGTGATCATGGTTTATTTTTTTCATAACTGAGTAACATTCTCTGGTGTAGATGTATTATGTTTTATCCATTCAACAATTGAAGGATAGTTATTCTCAGTTTTTAGCAATTATGAATAAAACTGCTATAAACATATGCATTCAGATTTTGCATAAACATAACTTTTCATTTCCCTTGGGCAAATGTCTTGGAATGGGGTTGATGGGTCATATAGTAAGTTTATATTTAACTTGTAAGAAACTGGCAAACAAAATGACTGTAGCATTTTGATTTCCACCAGCAGTATGTGAGAGCTGCAGTGGCTCTGCAACTTGGAGCACCTGACATCCTTAGTTACTTTCTGTATATTAAATAATTGGTTTTATACTGTGATAAAAGTTGTTATAAGGAACACTATGATACTTTATGTCAAACAAGGAATATCATGGGCTTTTCTTTTCAGGCTTTTTTCATGCCTCTGGCTAGGGAATCTTGATTGATTCACTTTGTTTTTTTCTAGGTGGATGGAAAAGGGTCCATCAAAGAACTCTTTCCAACAGGAAAACAACTGGAGCCCTTAGTCGCACCTCTGGCAGATGGAAAAGTGGCTGTGGGTCAGGATGATCTTACTGTGGTCCTCAATGAGGAGGGAATCTGCACACAGAAATGTGCCCTGAATTGGACAGACATACCTGTGGCCATGGGTGAGACCAGCAATAGCTATTGTTTGCCGTTTTGTGCTGGTGTTGCATGTCATCCCTGTAGCATGGAGTCCCACTCATACATAGCTTTAGTAGACTGCTTCACGTTCCGCTCAGTTCCCTTCTTTTAAGTAGACAGTGTTTTTAGAGTCCTTAAAAAATGAGATAACCTAGTTTTTACAAGAAGCTGAGTTTTGCTCCACAGTGGGGGGAAATGTAAACAGAAATGTACATTTTAGAAAGAGATTGTCTACTGCTAGTTTTACTTCTTGGTTTATTTTCTTCCACCTTCTTAATGTTTTTGTACATGCGTCTTCTTCCTAATAGACTACATTTGGAAGTTTGTGGAAATTCCTTATTTATTACTTTAATATGTATAACTTCATATGAAAAACTTTTGATGGTTGCCATTATTTTTGTAGCTTAGAGGCACAGATTGCATTTAAGTGTCAGCTTCTGTCCTACATATTAGATGTTTCTGTTGCTCCGTCTGCCTCAAGTTCCCAACTCTCTGCAGTATCGTTGCTTGGAAGCATGATGCCACTTTTGCAATAATTTCTTTGTGGTCAGAAGCATGAACATTTTTATATAGTCACTGCTGTGGAATGGGGCACAGACATGCTTTCTGTCTCTAAGGACTATAGCTCGAGAGACAAGCACTACATCTTGGATAAAGACAAAAAACAAGTCACCACTTAAGGTGTTAATTGGAGTGTATTAAAATCCAGCAGTTCATAGAGAGGGAAATTCATAGTTTAGTCAGGAAGACATTCCACTGTATAGGTAAGTTTGGACCAGACCAGGTAGGGAGTTTGGGATCTTGCTAAGAAAAATTTCCTTTCATTCTAGGCAGAAAGAGTAATGTGGAAATACAAAGACATGCTGATATGTGGGAGGTCGTTACAGATACTGACCTAGCTGAAATAGGTGATCTGAATTATGTAGGAATAAAATAGGCCAGTTGTTCCAGGTCAATGAAAAAATCTCAGAGGCCAGCAGAATCCTCAGTGGTAGAATGTCTTAATAAAAGCATCACGTTCTGGTGGTATTTAGAGGAAGGTAAATAAAAAGGAAGGGAAATCAAAGGACAGTGTTTTAAAAGACCCAAGATTATGTATGTTGATAAGTTTGGGAGTCCTAAGAGCTTCACAGGCTGCTTCCTGATGTTCTAGAGAACTTTATTTTCCTTTTCGGAGAGAAAAAAATTGGCAGTTAAGCTCAAGATACACATAATTTGTTTGAAGGGTATTTCTGTTTCCCTGGCGTGACAATTCCTGTTTTAAAACCCTTGCTAGTTTCCAGTACCTTCCATGGTGCTTCTCAAAAACATTTCTGTGCCTTAAGCTACTGAGCCACATTTTGAGGCACTTCCTCTGTGAAGCCTTCTTTGGGCCAAAGATAGGATTAGTCACTCTTTCCAGCCTTTGGCAACCCTCTGAGATATTGCTGTCATGGTACCATATCACTCAGAATACAGTGAGTGATCTATGTCCTTTGCTCATGTAGGAGCTCTATAAGGTCTGGGCTTATGTCTTGATCCTCTTTAAATCCTTACTGTGTAGTACAGTGCCTGAAACATCAGATCCTTTTAGAAAATACTTATTGAATGAATAAGTCATTATCTTTATCAGCCATCTGTTCATTGTATGTCTACTATATGCTAGCCACCCTGACAAGTTTTGAAGTCATAATGAGATCCAGAAAGTCTCTATTATCAAAGAGTTGGGGAGACTGAACGAATAAGATGACAAGCAAATGAGTTTCTATTACAGATTACCTTTTAAAAAAAAAAATCAAATTAGACCTTATACAAGTGGGCCAGATTTTGAAAGGAGAAAGAAATTTTTACATATTTATACAGTTAGCACTAAAGAAAATTGTGCTAACTTTTCAAAATGAGGCCAGCATAAAAAGAAAAAAAAATTCAATACAAAACAACATAATTTTGATTTTTATTATTATTTTTGTTAAAATGAAAAATATTAGAACTGCCTGGCATGGTGGCACATGCTTGTGATCCCAGCAACTTGAGAGGCTAACTAGGAGATTACAAAATTAAGGCCAGCCTCAGCAACTTAGCAAGGCCCTTAGCAACTTAGTGAGACCCTGTTTCAAAATAAAAAGCACTGTAGATGTAACTCAGTGATAAAAGCACCTCTAGATTCAATCCCCAGACCCACCCCCAACCCCCAAAATCAGCAAAATAATTGCAATAGCATTCAAACTGTGGTAAATTTGACTTGAAACTTCAAGTTATTTATTTTTTAGTTGCCTTCTAACCTTGAGATCTTATGATAGTGTTCAGAGTATAAATTCAAATATAATAGAGAAAGCTTTTTTATTAGAAAATGGCTAATTAAGAACATAAATTCAGCTGGGTGGGGTGGCGCACACCTGTAATCCCAGAAGCTATGGAGGCTGAGGCAGGAGGATTGTGAGTTCAAAGCAGCAACAATGAGGCGCTAAGCAATTCAGTGAGACCCCGTCTCTAAATACAATACAAAATAGGGCTGGGGATATGGCTTAGTGGTCAAGTGCCCATGAGCTCAATCCCCAGTACTTCCCCCAAAAAAGAGAATATAAATTCATAGCAAGTTAACCATACCAAGAAACTATTCTTAGGAATATATTCTTTGAGGTTAAATTTCTGTGTAATTATGCCAAATAGTGGTTTGCTTTTTTACTCTTTTGTTACATTTAAAAATTTTTTATTTTTAAGCATGGCAAAAAACACAACAGCAGTTTCCAACATGAGTGTTAGAGGGGACAAGCCATGCAAGGTGGCACACACCTATAATCCCAGAGACTTTGGAGGCTGAGAGAGGAGTATTTGAAGTTTGAGGCCAGCCTTAGCAATTTAACGAGTTTCTCAGCAACTTAATGAGACCCTGTCTCAAAAAAATAAAAAGAACTGGTGGTAAAACATGCCTGGGTTTTTTTTTTTTTTTTTTTGGGGGGGGGGAGTCTGGAGGTGGTGGGAGAGTGTTGGCTGCACTGGGGATTGAAACCCCCGCCTCACACATGCTAAGTAAGAGTTCTACCACTGATTTACACCCTCATTCCCTATTGTTGAAGTTGCTGCGATTATATTTAATGTATAGTATCCAAGTAATAAATTTATTTCATAGTTCATTATAAAGTAAAGCAGATCTTTATTCAGTCTTATATTCAGAATTTTTGTATTTTAAAAGATACGTTCTGTGTTGCTTATTTACTAAATACCTCCATTTATGTTCAATCTCTGTTACCATGTAACCTGTCAAAGAAAGGGAGATTTTATACTTTTTACATACTGACTTTTTTTAGCACTCTTGAGGGATTATTCTGCCTCATTTGGCACTTTAGGTTTGGATGTGGTAACTGATATTCTTAAAAAAATAGGAAGAATGGAGAAAAAGAGTGTAATCCAAGAATTTACATGGATCAACAAGGGTAAATTTTGGGTCATGGATAGTAAAATGAAAGTATTTTGGGCACATGCCTATATTCACAGCTACTCTTGAGGTGAGTCAGGAGAATCACAAGCATAAGGCCAGCCTGATTTAACAGGCAACCTAGAGAGCCCCCCGCCCCTTTTCTTTTTTTCTTTTTTATTTGGTACTGGGGATTGAATCCAGGGCCACTTAAAACTGAACCACATCCCCAGCCCTTTTTATATTTTTATTTTTTATTTTGAGTCAGTGTCTCACTAAGTTGCCTAAGGCCTCACCAAGTTGCTGAGCCTGGCTTCGAACTTGAGATTCTCCTGCCTCAGCATCCCAGATTGCTGGGATTATAGGCATGTGCCACCATGCCCAGCGAGACCATGTCTTTAAAAAACAAAAAAGTGGTTTTTTTGGATAATAGACTCATAAGTCACAGCAAATATTAAATAAAATATAACCACACTTTGGGATGAGCCGATTATATATAACCATAAATATATAATAAAAAAAAAGAAAGTAAATAACCATACTGAGAATTATGTCCAGCTCTTTCTCCGTCTACCAGTTAGACATTGTCTAAGTCCATTTGTGATGGTATAACAGAATACCACAGACTGGGGAATTTTTAAAGAACAGAAATTTATTTCCTCACAGTTTTGAAGGCTTGGAAGTCCCAGATCAAGGGACCAACGACTGGTATCTGGTGAGGGTCTTCTTGCTTCATGGAAGGAAGGTAAAAGACAAGAGAGGGACGAACTCTGTGTCTGCACATGACAGAAGAGCAGAGAGAACCTATTCCCACGAGGCCTTTTTATAGCTGCATTAATCTATTTATGAGAGCTGAGCCCTCATGACCTAAACACCTCTCATTAGGCTGTACCTCCCAATGCTATTGGCATCAGGGATTAAGTTTCCAACACACGTAGTGTTAGAGGGGACAGAAGCATTCAAACTGTAATTACAAAAGTGGATTTTTGCATCAGATCCCTGTGAAAATTTTGTGAAAAAACAACATTGACTAGAAATATGAACAGAGCAAAAAAGAAATTGCCTTCCTCTTGTCCTTTTCAAGACAGTGAACAACTTGTTTTTAATCACCAGATTCTCCCACTGAGGCACTGTTAGGAGCAGCTGCATCCCACTTTTGTCAGTCTGACTCTGATTGATGAGAAAGATGCCAGTGATGCTTTCATCCAGTTCTTTAGGGGAAACAGTGGAATCAGGTCACTGTCAGCAAAGGTGGATGCATTTTTTTTTTTTTTTAATTTATGTTTTAGTTTTCAGCAGACACAACATCTTTGTTTGTATGTGGTGCTGAGGATCGAACCTGGGCCGCACGCATGCCAGGCCAGCGCGCTACCGCTTGAGCCACATCCCCAGCCCCAAGGAAACATTTTTTTTGTGAAGATTTCTCTTGACATCACTTAGGCAAAGCAATATTTTTTTCCTTCCTATATTACAGTGTAGGATCCTGGCTTGGTATTTGACTTTTAAAGATAATTTAAGATAATTTAAAGATAATTTAAATGCAGCTTAGAGGGCTAGGGATGTAGCACAAACAATAGAATGCTTGCCTAGCCCTGTGTTTATTTCCCATTATTACAAAATGAATGAATGAAGCTTGCTATGGACAATTGAAACACTCCATAAGCCTAAAGCCTTTGACCAGTACATGTTCTTTCTTGCTCAGAGCACCAGCCTCCTTATATCATCGCAGTGTTGCCTCGATATGTGGAGATTCGAACTTTTGAGCCAAGGCTTCTCGTCCAGAGCATTGAATTGCAGAGGCCCCGTTTCATTACCTCAGGAGGGTAAGGAATTTCTTTACTGTTGTTGCCATATTATGCCAAAGCTTTAAAGTCACCTGTGTCATCATAAAGCCTATGCTCTGTTACCGTATTCTTAACTCCTGCTTCCAGATCAAACATTATCTATGTGGCCAGCAATCATTTTGTTTGGAGACTCATTCCTGTCCCTATGGCAACTCAAATCCAACAGCTTCTCCAGGACAAGCAGTTTGAATTGGCTCTGCAGCTCGCAGTAAGTCTTGCTCTTAACATTGGGGTATGAGTCTGCCTTCCTCGTTGTTCTTGAAATTAGGTGAATTTGATGTTCATATTTAGTTTGGACTACTACAATAAGCACAGAGGTGAAAGTCAAAGATCTTCAATCCAGGGTTTGACTTGTGCTTAAAATAACTATGTAATTCTTAAGTGATTTTACTTTTTCAATAATAATAATAGTATCAATGTCAATAATAATAGTATCTTATAGAATTAATGGGTTAATAAAATAATTCAGTAGATATTATATAGGTTTTAAAATTAAAGACCACTGAGGTGCACAAAAAATGCATCCACCTTTGCTGACAATGGTAGAGTGATTGCCTGGCAAATGCAAGGCCCTGGTTTAGATTCTCAGCACTGGGGGACAAAAAAAAGGAAGAAAGGAAGCATGAAAACTTTTTAAAAATACAAACATTGAAGTGTAGTAACAGTCGTTAATTTGATATGACAGTCTTATTGAATGCAGCAACTAAAGTTGCTGAGGCTGGCTTCGAACTTGAGATTCTGCCCTCACCTCAAAATTCCTTTCAACAGTGAACTCCTGTGTTTATATAAGTAGGCCTTCTTTAGGTATTCTGAAACTACTTCAAGTTATTGTCAACCAGGCTATATCTTTTATTTACAATTATTACTTGATTAAAATTATTATGGTAATATAATCATTATCATTGTAGCAAAATAATAAACATAGGATACTTATGAAGAAAAAAAAAGTTTATTTAACTCACAGTCTGGGAGGTTCAAAGTCTAAATGGCATAGTGAAGATTCTAGTGAGTGCTTTCCATTGATTGTAACTCCTTCTGGCGTGGATAACGATGAGAGGAGTCCATGCAGGAGCAAGCAATTACACCTCAAGCCAGGAGGGTCCAGGCTTGCTCCTTTTATAACAACCCTGTCTTAAGAGCTACCAAGGGATTGCATGAGAACTATCTCATACCCCTAGTGACCCACAGAACCTCTCAGCAGTCCCGACCTCTTAAAGGTACACACCATTTCCCAGTGCTACCATCCTAGGGACCAAGTTTCCAAAATTCAAACCTCTGATGAGATACATAATTCAAACCAAAGCAGCTACTCTCCTATATGTTGTGGGAGATTGTTGACAGCAAAGCAGTGACCGTGCCAGTGATACTTCTATTGCCAAAAACCATTTTGGAAATAACTTCAGAGTCTGTGTCTTATTCTTTTAAACATCCTCATGATTGTCTTATGTAGATGATGGTGATTGTCATCTATAGTGGGTGGACTTGATTTCAAGAAACAACTAAAAGTCATTCTGAGCCTAATCTAGTTATTAAATTGGACAGTACTAATTTAAAGAAATTTTGATGAAAATATAGTAATAGAATTTAATCTCTAGAGTATCTTATAAACTGTTGCTAAATGGAAAGCAATGGCCACTTTTTAAAAATTAGATTTTTTTAACTTTATTTTCATTTTTTTAGTTGTAGTTGGACACAATATCTTTATTTTATTTATTAACTTTTTATGTGGTGCTGAGGATCGAACCCAGTGCCTCACATGTGCTAGGCGAGCATTCTACCACTGAGCCACAACCCCAGCCCCTCAAAATTACATATGTTTTAATCACTTATGGTGGCTACTTTTTTTTTAATATTTATTTTTTAGTTGTAGGTGGACACACAATATTTTTAGTTTATTTTTATGTGGTGCTAAGGCACTTGCTAGGCAAGCACTCTACCATTGAGCCACAATCCCAGCCCAATGGTGGCTGCTTTTAAAGAGCAACATTTATTTTGTGTGTGTAAGTTCTGGATTTAAAATAGAAACTCAGTCTTAAGACTGGTACAGGCATGTACCACCCTGTCTGGTTGCCAGACAGGGTGGTACATGCCTGTAATCTTAGCAACTCAGGAGGCTAAGACAGAAGGATCACAAATTCAGAGCCCACACCAACGATTTAGAGACACTTTCAGCGACTTAGCAAGACCCTATCTCAAAATTAAAAATTTCAAAATGTCTGGGGATTTAGCATTTAGCTCAGTGCTAAAGCATCCCTTGGATTGAATCCCTAATACCAAACCTTAAAACTTTGTTGAATCTTTTACTTGTGATTCAACATAAATGAATAACATACTTAGATTATAAACTTTACAAAAGGATATGCAGTACATAAATCTTTTTAGTGTCTTTTTTTTTTTTTTTTTTTTTTGACAGAAAGAGCTTAGAATTTTTCAGTGTTCTGCCTTGTGCCTTGTGCAGTAGACAATCTAGAAGAGCTGGGGGTGTGGTTCAGAAGTAGAGCACTTACCCAGCATGGACAAGGCCCTGGGTTAGCGTCCCAGCACCATAAAAAGTAAAAGTTACACACAAGAAGATGAAAGTAGGTTCCCACATTTCTCCTCTTTTCTAGTCTCAAATTACTATGTACTGCTTGTATGACAAAAGAAGATTGGTTGGCATCACTTTAGTCTTGAGGGAACCTATCTTTATTTAAATAGAGAATATGCATGAAACTTCCAGAGGGCAATTTTATACTAAACTTTGGTATTGACAAAATGAAGTGAAATTTTAGGGACAGTTCACTGTGTGCTGGGAAAGGCATCTGAAGACAGATGCTTGAGTTGGTCTTTTAAGTATAGGTAAGATTAGGATCAGAAGCAGGAAACAGCATTGAAAATCAGAGAAAGTTAAAAAAGTGAAAGCAAGTTTCATGCATTTCTAGAACATTCATAGTCTGTACTAACTGGAGCAGATGATTGAAAATAAGCTCAATAAGGAGGCCAGTGCCAGGTTTTGGAAGTCTTTGAAGCACCAAGCAGGAGAACTTGAACCAGGTTCAGCAACATGCTGACAGTGGTTGAACTGAGATGGCAATAGGGAGGGAATGAAAGGGGAGGGGAAAAGAAGAGGCAGAGAAGGGAAGGAGGAAATTGAGAGATATTTTTAAGAAAGAAAATAAATTTAGTAAAGATTGGTTTAAAAAGATATAAGGAGGGAAAGGTTATCAGGAGAAAACAAAGTTGATAATAGCCCTATTTATTAAGATTTTGCTGTGATTAGGACCTTTGCCAAATGTGTTGGCCATGCCAGATGTCTCTCATTTCTTGAGCACCCTGTGCTCTTACTGTCACTTTAAGCCCTTGCACAGTGCTCTCTGTTATTTTAGGGCCTCATGCATGCTACTTTGCCAGGAGCACACATTTGTCTTCCATTTCTTTCTATCACCTTCCCAGCTGCACTTGGCTAACTAACTACAACTCATCCTTCATATCTCAGTTACAACTCAGACTGCATTAGGTACCTCTCCCACATGTTTCTGTCATCATTCTTACCCTATTTTTTTGTTTTTAAACTAAACACTAGAATTTATTCAGATTTGGCCAGTTTTCTTAATTTAATGTTCTCTTTTCTGTTCCAGAATCAAATCTGTAAATCACTTTGCATTTAATTGTCCCTAGTGTCCTCTGGCCTTTGACAGTTTCTTCAACTTTCCTTGTCTCTCATGACCTTGACAGTTTTCAGGAATAATGGTTTGGCATTTTGTAGAAACTCTGATGTGTTTTATTTGCATAGGTACTTATAGTTAGACTGTCAGGGCAGTCAGGGAGGGCAGATGCCAGGTTTTTTTCTTATACACTTTGGCACTTGTGGTTTCTATGATATTGTCTCACTTAGATTGTACTGAAAAATATTTGTTAAGGGGCTGGGGTTGTGGCTCAGTGGTAGAGCACTCGCCTAGCATGTGTGAGGCCCTGGATTCAATCCTCAGCACCACGTAAAAATAAATAAATAAAAGGTATTGTGTCCAACTACAACTAAAAAATAAGTATTAAAAAAAAATACTTGTTGAATAAGTTAGCTCTCACCTTTTCTATGCTTTTATTAGGAAATGAAAGATGATTCTGACAGTGAAAAGCAGCAACAAATTCATCACATCAAGAACTTGTATGCCTTCAACCTCTTCTGCCAGAAACGCTTTGATGAGTCCATGCAGGTCTTTGCTAAACTTGGCACAGGTAACAAGTGGGTGTGGCATTGAGATAGGAACTACAGAGAGAATGGAAATTGGAAAGAATAGGGATACCAGACTTTTGATCTGCATGTATAACAAGATCCTGTGGGTGGCGTATTGGTTACATTTTCACAGTCCTAATCTTATGAAAATGGTCTCATCCATAAATACAGACTTCTAATTTTCCAGAATGATTTGCCTTCACCTTTATAGAAAGGTAAGAGAGTCATTCAGTTCACCAAATGTGTATTTGATCATCTGGTGTTTTATTGAATGTCTTCTAAACAAAAGTCCCTGGGTTAAATAGTAGTTCATTTTTGAGAGCCAACATAGGAAGGTGCTGTGAAGTCCTCCCTTTTCTTAGTGTCCTAAGATCTCTCCAGGAGCTTAGGCAGAACTACTGGACCTTTCTGTGCTTTAATTTCTCCTCTACAAAAGGTGTATAATGGCCTGGCCATGGTGGCACACACCTATAATCCCAGCAACTGGCAGTGGTGATGCTAAGGCAGGAGTACAAGTTCAAGGCCAGCCTCAGCAACTTGGTGAGACCCTACCTTAAAATTAAAAAACAAAAAAGGCCTGGAGAAGTAGCTCAGTAGTAAAGCACCCCTGGGATTCAATCACCAGTATCCCTCCCCACCTCAAAAAAAAAAAAAAAAACCAAATCTTTTCATTTCTGTATGTTCCATTTTTGCTTAATTTGGATCAATTCATATATAATCCATATATACTTAGTTTTCTTCTCTACCATATTATTATCTTCTCCTTCCTCATCTTTGCTTTGACTTTTCTTCACTATCTTCCAAGACTGGTCAATAATGCCCTGTGATAACTCCTTGTATGAGTTCAGGTTCTTGGTTGTAATTAATAATGACTCAAGTCTGAATAATGTTAGCATAATCTGACAAAGTAAGAGGGTTTATTGGAATATTAGGGGGGTGACAATTAGAGGGAACCATAAAGGTGATAGGACACAAGGCTTAAGAATAGGCAAGTCCTAGTGCCTTGGGGGAACTGAGACAGGAGGATCAAAAATTCAAAGCCAGCATCAGCAATGGTGAGGCACTAAGCAACTCAATAAGACCCTGTCTCTAAAGGAAATACAAAATAGGGCTGGGGTTGTGGCTCAGTGGCCAAGTGCCCTTGAGTTCAATCCTTGGTACCCCCCTAAAAAAAAAAAAAAATAGGCAGGGCCAGGTGCCTATAATCCCAGTAATTTGGTAGGCTAAGGTAAGAGAATCACAGGTTCAAGCCAGCTGCAACAACTTAACAAGCTTTTATTTCTCAAAATAAAAAAGGTCTGGGAATGTGTCTCAGTGGTTAAACACTCTAGGGTTAAATCCCTGGTACCAAAAAAAAAAAGGATTGTTGGATGGCATTGAAATAGGAAGCAGGAAACAGAACAGTAATCACTTTATAGCCAGGACAGGTTAGGGAGTCTTGTTCTGGCATAGCCACTTCCTATACTATTATCATGACCACATCCCCCTTTGTGTTATCCTCAATGAAAATTGCCCCCTACCAATGCATCAGCTATCTAATGTTGTACAAGTCACCCTAAAACTTTATAGCTCAAAACAATAAACATCTGTTCTCTCTCTTTCTCCCCCAACAGCCCCTCTCTCACTCTTTATCTCCACCCCACTCCCCCGCGCCTCTCTCTCTCTATTTCTAGGTCAGGAATTTGGGAAGGGTTCAGCCAAATAGTTCTTGCTGCAGGTCTCTTGTGGTTACAGTTGGATGTTGGCTGGGCTACTATCATCTGACTGGGCTAAGCTGGCTCACTCTCACGGCTAACAAGTTGGTACTGGCTGGGGCTTGGGGCTCAGTTCTTGTTCACATGGTTCTCTCCACAGAGCTGCCTGAATATCTTCATGCATAGCAGCTGGCTTTTCCCACAGGGAGTGGTTTCAGAGACCCAGGCGAAAGCTTCAGTGCCATTTATGACTGTTGCTTCTGCTATCTTTTGATTTACAAGGGTCCATCCAGTTTCAAGGTGACACAGACACCACCTTTGATGGAGGAGTGTATGTTGTTGCACAAGAGGAGCATGTGGGATGGGATATGTGTTGGTGTGTGCCATATTGCTTGTCATTTTGCTTTTCTTTCTCAAGATTGGGGATCTCATTGGCTAGGAATAGGTCCTGGTCCCACTTCCAGACTGTACTAGGGCTGTTGATGGTGTTTTGGCCCTTCTCTTTTGAAGGCTAAGACTCCTCTCCAACTGAGATGAAACACAGTGTGGAAGAGGGAGCTCTCCAAAAGGATATAAAGTGCTGTTAAGAAAGGTGTTGGGCAAACTGAAATTGATGTCTGTCATCCTTCCTTCAAATGAGCCAATGGGGAGTGATTGTTTATTGGGTACAGAGTTTAAGTTTGTGATGATGGGAAAGTTCTGGAAGTGGATAGCAGTGAAGGTTGCCCAAAATATGAATATATTTAGTATCATTGAACTGTATAATTATAAATGATTAAAATAATAAAAATTATATATATTTCAATACGCACATACACAGATTGTTGGATGAATCAAAAAAAAGCAAAGAACCAGTATGCACTACTGGACATTAATTTCCTGGGCATATCCTGTAATCCAGAGCTCAGCCAGTTGCTGCTGCTGCTTCCACTGCTGAAGCCACACAGCGGCTTCTGTTACCACACAGCAGACTAAAGACATCTGCATCTGGGCAGGTGCCTCTAGATGATGACAAAGCTACTAGACAGTGAACTGTGCTGAGTCTGGCTGCCAAACACTAATGAACCAGCAGCTTGGTACAAAGAAGGACTTCGTCTCACTTCCAGTTGCAACACTCACACATAATGCTTCTCATTGGTAGAACCAGATTTTCATTCATTACACCGACTGCAAGGGAGTTTTAGGAAAGTCATTTTCAGCTTTATAGCATTCATTGGCAGGAAGGAACATAGAAAAGGAAAAATAGATGCTAAGTGCCAATTGTCCATAAACAACATAGTGTTCCATTATTAATTACTGTATGTTTGCATTATTATGCAGTGTTATTACTATATGCAAGTACTGTAAATTATTTTTAGCCACTCCCCAGTAGTAGGTGAAGGGATATATGGCTGCTTGCAGCATTTTGTTGTTATAGATACCCATAAAGCATTTGTGAAATTATAATAAATTGTAAGGAGCAAAAAAGAGAAAGTCACCTTTTTAATAATTAGATTCTTGGGCTGGGGATGTGGCTCAAGCAGTAGCGCACTCACCTGGCATGTGTGCGGCCCGGGTTCGATCCTCAGCACCACATACAAAGAAAGATGTTGTGTCCTCCGAAAACTAAAAAATAAATATTAAAAAATTCTCTCTCTCTCTCTTTAAAATAAAATAATTAGATTCTTAATGTAGCAGAACATTTCCCCACTTATTTTTTCCTTCTCAGTTCTTTGGCCCATTTATAAATGAAACCTTGCATTTTTATTACCAAATTATGCAAATTTGTTTATATAATAAACGTACTAACCTCTTGCCATGTATAACACAAATATATTTTCTGACCTTTTATCTGGGTATTTCTTTTTTTATACATATATATACTTTTTAGTTGTAGGTAGACACAGTACCTTTATTTTCTTTTTATGTGGTGCTGAGGATTGAATCCAGTGTCTCACACATGCTAGGCAAGCACTCTACCACTGAATTACAACCCTAGCTGGGTATTTCTTTTTAACTAATATTCATTTTTTTGACATATAAAATTTTTATTATTAAGTCTTGATCTTTTTAAAATATCACTGGTTTTTCCTTGGAAGCTTTTTATCCTCTACTTTTAAGGAATTGATAAATATTTATTTCTAAATCTGTGTACATATCTGTGTCTTAAAAGATAGAGTCATGCCATTTTTGTAGCATTTAGTGAAATACACATAAAGTCCACAGATCATAAATTCATTGAGTTTTTCTGAACTTAGAGTCATTCCCCTTTTAAAAATCAGTATGGAAGCCGGGTGCAGTGGCGCACACCTGTAATCCTAGTGGCTCAATAGGCTGAGACAAGAGGATCACGAGTTCAAAGCTAGCCTCAGCAATGGCTAGGTGCTAAGCAACTCAGGGAGAACCTGTCTCTAAATAAAAAATACAAAATAGGGTTGGGGATGTGGCTCAGTGGTCGAGTATTCCTGAGTTCAATCCCCAGTACCACCCCCCCACAAAAAAAATCAGTCTGCAATTTATTTTGTTATAGTAATGGTTTTGTTTTATTTTATCCTTAAATTGTTGGTCTCCTTCCCAAAAGAATCACATTTACCTTCCTTGTAGATCCCACCCACGTCATGGGCCTGTACCCCGATCTGCTGCCCACAGACTACAGGAAGCAATTGCAGTATCCTAACCCATTGCCTGTGTTGTCTGGCGCTGAATTAGAGAAAGCTCACTTAGCTCTGATCGACTATCTGACACAGGTAAGTATAACACAGAGGTATATGGAAGCATTCACCTGGAATTTTTAATTCCTATTTCTCAATGATGGGGATTTGAGAGTCTTTGATAATGCCACAGGTGTTCTGTAAATGGGTGCTTTTGAGGTCTATGTGAGGCACTGTTTCTTCTGCTACTTCTCCCAACTTAATAGTACCATTGGGCTCTTTTTTTGCCAAATCATGATACCAGGGAACACATACAATTTCTAGTGAATTCAAACTAAACTATTATAGGGACTAAAAAGGATAAATTTTAATTGTTGGAAGAAAATTAAGTTTTTAAAATGAACTTTGATACCATATGTAAATATGGGTAAAATGCTTTCTCTGTGCAGAAAACTTAAGAACACACACAGAAAAATACAAAGCAGAAAAACAAATCACCTATATCTCCACTCCCTGAGATAAGTAACTAACATTTTAATGTTGCCCTTTGGGTTTTATACATATATATGAATTAGCTTTTGCTTATTTATTACAAATGGATATCAAACTATATATTCTGTTTTGTAGCTTACTTTTTAAAATTTAGCCATATATTGGGATAGTCCTTTCTTATTAATAAATAGTCTTCTGTAACATGTGTTTTGGGAGATGTTTAGATTAATTTTTATTTCAGTTTACTATTACAGACAGGTAAGTGAAATTTTGAAGTCGATACTAAAATGAACATCTCCCTTAAAGCCTCCTAACCCACAATTTGTCACAAAAAGTTATTATTTATTTCCTGTGCATCCATTCAGTGTTGAAGACCTTGTATTTTTTCCCTGTTAAATGTCCTGCACACCTTTGTAAGGGGTCTTCCAGTGTACATGGAGAAGTGTTAGAAAAATTGTAGTGTTGCCTTCTATTCTCTGATTCTTGATCAGTGAGTATCTTCAGGTCTAATTAGGCATGCTTAGCCTTTGCACTTCCTTGACATTGGGCTCTCAGGGAACCCAGCTATGATTGCAAGCCTATAGGCAGCACACCAACTTGCCTCAGTGTGCATATTGTACAGCCCTGTGCCAAGTGGAAAAGAGTTCCTGGGACATAGTGTTTCCCAAAGTCTAAGGTGCTATAGAAGGCCCTCTACTGCCGATGATTTAGCTTTAGAAATCTGAGCACACGTTCTTCCCTGGCCTTTTTCACTGACATTGGAAATACATGAAGTAAACTGACACCAGTAATATGCCAGAGAGATACCAAAGCATACAAGACCATGAGCTTAGCCAGATACAAAAGAATGCAAGCTGGATGATTCCACTTATATGAAGTTTTAGACTAGGCAAAAACTAATAGATAATTATTGCTATTGTTATTGTAACTGTGGGAATTTGGCAGTCATCATATGACCCTTGATAATTGAGATCAGAGTCATAATGAGAGATCAGGGTTAATAGACATGAGCTGATTTGGAGATATTCAGAGTTATTTAGTAACTTAGGTTTTGAAGCAAGGTATAAAGCTGGCCATGACCCCACATTTTTGACCTTTGCAGAAACGAAGTCAGTTGGTAAAGAAGCTGAATGACTCTGATCATCAGTCTAGCACCTCCCCACTCATGGAAGGCACTCCCACCATCAAATCCAAGAAGAAGCTGCTTCAAATCATTGATACCACCCTGCTCAAGTGCTACCTCCACGTGAGTTGCCCGAACACTTGGGTACCCTTGCTCTGGAATTCGGGTTGTGGAAAGGAGCTCTATACCTTAGGTGACTCACCACTAATAAGAACAAAGTCTTTGATGATGCTTATGAGTGTCCTGGAATTAAGAGGAAAGGCAAGATTTTGTTCCAGAATCTTAAAATGGTCTTTTTTTTTTCCCTTAGTAAGATTGAGATTATGACTACAATAATTCCTCAGTAGTAACCTCTTTTGGGCTGGGGTTGCAGCTTAGTGGTAAAGTGCTTGCCTAGCACACCTGAGGCACTGGGTTCAGTCCTCAGAACCACATAAAGATAAATAGATAAAACAAAGGTATATTTTTTTAAAAAGTGTCCTTTTTTCCCAAACCCAGAATATTGTGGTGTTGTGCAGAAGGACATAAATGTTCTAAAAGCTACTATCTGTCATCCTATAAAAGGATTGTTTGCTTTCTTGTGCTCGTGTTACATCCCTGGCCTTTCAGCCTGAAATAGGCCTAGGCTAGGGAAGGGCTTTCCTGAAGGCTCTCCAGGAAGCAGTTTCCACTGAAGTCCTGCTCCCCCTGCAGACAAACGTGGCCCTGGTGGCCCCCTTGCTGCGCCTGGAGAACAATCACTGCCACATTGAGGAGAGTGAGCATGTGCTGAAGAAGGCTCACAAGTACAGTGAACTGATAATCCTGTATGAGAAGAAGGGGCTCCATGAGAAAGGTGATGGGAGGACTGGCTTCTTCCCTGCTGGGGGGTGTCTTATATGCTGGTGGGAAACCTGAGGTGTGATGAATCTCCCCTGGAGAAGAAGCTTATGATCTTGTTTTTGGGCTTTGTGGCTAGCTCTGCAGGTGCTGGTGGACCAGTCAAAGAAAGCAAACTCCCCTCTAAAAGGCCATGAGAGGACAGTGCAGTATCTGCAGCACCTGGGTGAGTAGACCTTTTGAAGATAGTGGGAGATGGCTCTTGTTTACAGGGCCTGGTCTCCCTCCATTTCTGAGTCTGGCTGGTTGGTCTCTTCCCTCCCTTATTTCACTCAGCTTCATTCCTCCACTTGGCATAAATCCCTCTGTGGTCCAACTGTGACAGCCCCCTTGGCGTTTGGCTAGCACAGGATGCCCAAACAGCCTTGAGTGGTATTTGAAAAGAGTTATCTTTGTAAGATCAATTTGGGGCTACCTGCACAGCTGTCTCCCATTCCCATTGGATGAATCAGTCTTACTATTGTCAACTACTGATAAATCTTACTTTACCCTCCAGGCACAGAAAACCTACATTTGATTTTTTCCTACTCAGTGTGGGTGCTGAGAGACTTCCCAGAAGATGGCCTGAAGGTAGGTCACAGAGCCCCTGGAATTTATCTGATGCCATGTTTGATCCTGATTATTCCTGGGACAGCAGTGGATGCAATGGGGAGGATGGGTTCATGCCATTTCTTTGGGGCTTGACAGTGCATATTGGGATGCAGGAGACCACAGTGCACAGTAATAGAAGGAGCTTTGTCTCCAAATCAGGAAACCTGCAACCTAGTCTTGCCACACAATAACCAGCTACAGGTGTCTTCTTGTACACCCTTCCCCTCCAAAAGTCTTTTTCATTTCTACACTTGTACACAGTTTGGTGGAACTGCAGTGAAATGATTCTGCTGCTACAACTCAGGTTTATTCTGACAGATTTTTACTGAAGATCTCCCAGAGGTGGAGTCTCTGCCACGAGATCGAGTGCTTGGCTTCTTAATAGAGAATTTTAAGGGTCTGGCTATTCCATATCTGGTAAGATACTTTTCAGTCTACACTAAAGAGTTTTTAAGCCTAGGATCCAAGATTACATGCTTCAGATACCAGGCAGTTCAGATTTGGGTTTTTTGTCACTTGGGGCTTGGCGGAAATGTAAGGAAATGGGTTATGTTAATTTCCTCTGAAGAGACATCTCATGAGACCAAGCTGGAAATGCTACTTAGGGTGGTACCTTCTAAATCAAAGTAAAGTACAGAGTGGTGAAAGATTGATGTTTTAGAAAAACAGTTAAAATCATATTTATACAACCAAACACAGCTGTGGCCATAAGAAAATCAAGTTAAGTACTGAAATGCAAATATTTAGCTTTAATTATGTAGGCTGATATAAGAGTTTGAAGGAATGTGGGACAAAACTAATTAAAGTAGTTTAAATTGGAAATTGAAAAACAACAATTCCTGGGTTTATTTTGCTGGATTGCATTGTGAGGGTTCCTGGTGGTTTTAGAAGAGCTATCACTTGGTAATCTTTGCAGTTTAATTAAGGGATAATATGCACCTGTTGGCCTTTAAAAGTGAGAGGGAGCCTGGGAGAACAGTCGCAGTATAGAGAGTACCAACCAAACAGACCTATCTCTCATCTCAGGAACACATCATCCATGTTTGGGAGGAGACAGGTTCTCGATTCCACAACTGCCTAATCCAGCTGTACTGTGAGAAAGTGCAAGGTCTGATGAAGGAGTACCTCCTGTCCTTCCCTGCAGGTATCAGTAACTTTTGAAAGCTGGTTGGTCCCAGGCCTTTAAGCAAAAACAGACCTGGGCACCATGTGTGGTGAGGGGAAGCAGATTTCACTTCACTGTTCTCTGCCCAATCTGCAGGAAGTCCCTTAGAGGAGCCATGGGTGCTAAGTGACCCAGACCCAGCACGTGAGACCTCAAGCCCTTGTCTGGGTCTGGGCATCTCTGGGAGTCATACGTGGGGGAGGGCAGAAGGAACAGATCTGTCTGCAAGATGACAGCTATGCTGAGAAGAAACAGGTTGGCCTACCCATGTTTCTCTCCTCAGCCTGCCTTTTTTTTTTTTTTTTTTTTAATAAACTAAAACCAATGTTTTGGGATACCAGAGACCATAAAGTAAAAGAACTCCACACGGAAATTACCAGAGTCCTTTCTGATCATGTGGTGGCATCATTGAGCCCCATCTCCCTCATTTTTCTTGATGATCCTACATTGGTACCTGACAGCAGTACCCTTTCACATTGAACCTGGTTTCCTTTAAAGGCAAAACCCCAGTCCCTGCTGGAGAGGAACTGGGTGAACTGGGAGAATACCGGCAAAAGCTGCTCATGTTCTTAGAGATTTCCAGCTACTATGATCCAGGCCGGCTCATCTGTGATTTTCCTTTTGATGGTGAGTGTCTGCTGAAGGTAATGAAAAAGCCAGCCTTTTCCGTTTTATTGTTCTCCTGTCCTTTCTGGGGGAAAATAGGGTGTTTGGGGCCAGTGCTCCTGCTTTGTCCTCTCAGAAGACTGACTTTTGTACTGTGACTGAGAGAAGTCTCTTTTCTGGGTGTGAACCACATGCTAATTAATACCCAAGTTGTAACCTGTTTAGTGCTCCAGAATATGTTCTTGGCCAAATTCCTTGTTTAGCAGCTTTTGTAATCTGGCATAATTCAAAAAGATTTTTGTCTGATGTATAAACTCTGTGAGCACTGAGAACAAATGTTTGCTTATCTTCCCTGAGTGCATAGCTTGTTGAAGATATTATTATATACTTGGCTATTAAATGGGTCTTCTTAACATTTATAAGTGATCATAAGGAAGGTCGAATGGGCTGGGGATATGGCTCAATGTTACAGTGCTTGCCCAGATGTCCAATTCCCTGAGTTTAATCCCTAGTACTTAAAAAGTGTATGTGTGGGTGGGGGGCATACAGTACCTCCTAAAATAGCTCCTTCACCCTTTAAAAAATTTAGTAATTTTCTCTTTAGGTGGGGAGAACCCCCAAGTAACAAAAATAATATTTTCTTCTATTTTATTATTTTGGTAATGAGGATTGAACCCAGGGTTCTGCACTTGCTAATCATGTGCTATACCATTAAGCTAGATGTTTTTTCTACTTTACATTGCTCCGGTATTCGTTCCCCTGATAACTTAATCCCCAACCTTGGGCTTATGTAATGGTGGTGACGGTGACTTTTTTTTGCAGAGGTGGTGCTGGGGATTGAACTCAAGGCTTTGGGCATGCTAGGCAAGTGCTGTACCACTGAGCTACCAGCCCAGTGGCAGTTACTTACTTTTATTTCTTTTTCCTCTTAGGCCTCTTAGAAGAACGAGCCCTCTTGTTGGGGCGCATGGGGAAACATGAGCAAGCACTCTTCATTTATGTCCACGTCTTGAAGGATACAAGGATGGCTGAGGAGTAAGTCAGCCCAGTTATCCCACCTCTCAAGGAATTAATAAGGAGGCCCCAGGTAGATGAGTGGTACAAGAGACTAACAAAACCATCTCCCTACATTGCACTGCAGGAGCGCAAGTCACCTCCCATAGCCACCCTTGGTTTTGGCTACTGTTAGGCTGCAGGAGCAGGCCATGTGGATAGCCTTTCATCTAGATGAATTTCCCTCTCACCTTCCCTTACCACCTTTTACCTTCCAGGTACTGCCACACACACTATGACCAAAACAAAGATGGCAACAAAGATGTAAGTAATAGCCCTGATACAGGGAGCATGCACGCATCTCCTCCTCTTTAGTAGAACTCCCCACATCTGGTGTGACCACAGGTGGCACTAGTATGAATTTCTAAATGAGATAGGACCTGAGTCTGCATGGAATGATATTTGCATATGTATTGAAGGAGAGGCAAGGTGATTGTATGTCCTGGTTTGCTTGGGATAGTTCAGGCTTACATCTGCTGTCATCCATGTGATTATTAGTAGCATCCCTGTCCCTTTACTCTCAAGAGTCCTGATTAGTTAATTAATTATGTGGTCAGCCTATTGAGAATGAACATCTGGTGGGTCCAATCCTATGTCTAGAATATACATTCGTTTATCAATATGTGTAGATATGTGTAATTGTCATCACTAGAGATTGGAGTGCTGCTAGAATCTAGGAGTTAGAAGCCAGATATCCTGCTAAGCAAAACACAGGATAGTCCCAACCACAAGAAATTTTATGTTCAGAGTGCTAAGCAATACACAGGATAGTCCCAACCACAAGAAATTATCTGGCCCCAAATGTTGAGAGTGCTGAGGTATATAAACCCTGTGGCTCCTCTTTAGGCAAAAAGCAGTCTTTAATTAACTTCCTCATTGTTGGTTTGACTTTTCTAACATTTAAAAGGTGAAAATAACATCTATAATCCTAGCAATTCAGGAGGCTGAGACAGGAGGATTGCTTTAGCAACTTAGCAAGGCACTAAGAACTTAGTGAAGCCCTGTCTTAAATTAAAAAGGGCTGGGGATGTGGCTCAGTGGTCAAGTGCCTCTGTGTTCCATCCCCAGTACCAAAAAAAAAAAAAAAAAAAAAAAGAATAGGAAAGGAAAGGTGAAAATGGTATATTTTAAATGTTCCTCATCAGCTGTTACTATAGACCAACCCTTCTAATCTTAGGCCTACTATCTTAGAATTAGGGGAGTTCTGGGAGTGTTACTGCCAGCCTGATGTGTGCAACTTGTCTATTTGAGACAGGTGTATCTGTCCCTGCTTCGGATGTACCTGTCACCCCCCAGCATTCACTGCCTAGGGCCAATAAAGCTGGAGCTGCTGGAGCCACAAGCCAACCTCCAGGCTGCCCTGCAGGTCCTTGAGCTACACCATAGCAAACTGGATACCACCAAGGTACAAGATCCTTCTCCAAGAGATGGAGCACCAAATGACAAAGAGGTTGGGGAAAGAGACTAGGGTCTGAGAGCTCTTAGCTTCATGTTCTCTCTGTTTCACCCACGTTCCCATCTCGGTTCCTGTTCTAGGCTCTCAACCTTCTGCCAGCAAACACTCAGATCAATGACATACGTATCTTTCTGGAAAAGGTCTTGGAAGAAAATGCACAAAAGAAACGGTTCAATCAAGTACTCAAGAACCTTCTCCATGCTGAGTTCCTGAGGGTATGGGCCTTCCGAACTCTAGGGTGGGCTTTTATATTTTAGTATGAGACAGTTTCCACTCTCTTTCCACAGTTCCACCAAGGCAGAGTCTCATATATGAAAATAGTGTAGCTCAAGCTGGTCCATGCTTTATAATTAGTTGCAAGTGTTCCATCAGGGAGAATCTGTGAACATTGAAGGATGAATCTGTGGCAACCTCTACTTTCTGTTTCTATGTGCTTGATGCAGAACTTCTCTTGCAGGTCCAGGAAGAACGGATTTTACACCAGCAGGTGAAGTGCATCATCACAGAGGAGAAGGTGTGCATGGTATGTAAGAAGAAGATTGGGAACAGGTGAGTGCCACCCTACTAGCATCTGAACTCAGATGGGAGCTCCCCAGAGGTGGAAAATGCTCATGATGGATTTCTGACCTTAACCAGGGAGGAAAGCACAACTACTGGCAGTCCTATCTGTGCTTAGTTCTTGTATTTTGAAAGAGCTATCTCTGTTCTATTGGAGGTGGGCTTTGATAATTTAAAGACCTGAAATGTATGGCATGGAACTGTTGAATTCTTGCTTAAAAACTTCTTTTCCTCTGGCAACTAGAAGTAATGATGTAGCCAGTGTGTGAGAGAGAGATGGGCAGAAAGTCCTTATATCTTAAGGAAAAAAAAAAAAAATTTCAACCTGCTACCCTCCAAAAAGCAAATCCTCTAAGCCCATGTTCTGTAGTCAGTCCTTTTTCCTTCAAGGGAGAGTGATTTGTTCTTTCTCTTAAATGGCTGGAAGAATTCTTTGCTTTAGAAAGACTTAAATCACTGTTCTTTTTTAGAGTAGCCTGAAACTTGTTCTGATGAGCATTGTCAGCCTTCAGTAAGCCAGTACTGAGCTATGACTATGTGTTTTACATTGTCTTTTTGTTTTAGTTTTGTGGGGCCAGTGATGAACCCAGGCTCCTGTGCATGTTAGGCAAAGTGCTCTACCACTGAGATATACTCTCAGCCATGGACTGATTATTTAATAAGAAATGTCCTCATGTACTTGAACTTTATGCAGTTCATTCTCTGTTCAGTTATTACACAAAGATGGTGGCTACAGAAATCCAGAGGCCCTCAGTACAGGCTGTTCTTTGGGATTTGGGTGTGCTGCTTCCAGGGTGACTCCCAGGTATATGGTACCTCTTTTCATGTACTGGAGAAATAGTCTATTGGAGAACATCCTGACTTCTGAGCCATTTTCCTTCCCTGCAGTGCATTTGCAAGATACCCCAATGGAGTGGTTGTGCACTACTTCTGTTCCAAAGAAGTAAACCCAGCCGACACCTGAGCCCAGCATCCCAGGGATTCAGCATGGACAGCTCAGCTATCCCAGAGAGGTGAAGGAGCAGCTGGCCTTAGGAATCGGGGGCTGCCACCATTCAGTGTCTCCCCCTTTGGACACTACTGGTTACCTTGCACCCTGGAACATCTCTGAATTAGCTAGACTTCTAGTCTGGCATTACCAGCTTTTTTATAGAAAAGAGATTAGTTACACCTGATACCATTATGTTGCGGGCAATTCCAGAGAATTAACACCTGCATGGACAGGAAGAGATGCACCATCTTGCCTTGGCATATCAATCAACTGAATAAGGAGACTTATTCCAAATGTTTATTGTACCCATGGGGTTATTTATTGAGAGTTTTTCTATTAAGATAAGTGCACGGCTTCACAAGCACCCCTCGAACAAGGCTGCCTGGAGAGTCCTGTGGAAGAATGAATACAAGAGCCACTCCAGCCACAGAGACCAAGCAACTCATCTGTGTAATGCCAGCGATTTCACCACAGAAGCTGAGCTCTGTGTCCCCTCAGCAGTCTCCTTGCTTGTCTCTTTAATTTTCAGTTTTCTTTTATTTTGCACTATTTATTTTCTCCCTTTATCTCTCCCCTCACTGTGTCACCCAGGCTGGTTCCCACTCTGTGGACACTAGGAATAGCTAATATTTAAATGAGGTAAAATGAGAAGCAAGAGGAAGTCTCAGTTTCTAGGAACACACTGATAATCAATTGTCAGTACATTGTAAATAGGCAAACGTTCCCATAGAGGCTCCTGCCTCACTTACCTCCTGCCTGGACAGGTTGGTTTAGCCTTTGGGAACAGAGATCTTTATGCTTTGGACACCTTTCTCCTTTCCAACCAGTTTCTGTCCTTTACCTTCCAGTTGGGCCTGGCCATTGTTCCTTGACTTTGTTTTGCAGGGGTTGGAGGATTGTGTTCTGATGGAAAGTTGGATCTCTCCCACACACTAGAATTAGTCATATATCAGGAATTGACACTGCTTTGGTGCTGAGTGTTAGTGAGGATTCAGGAGCAGCAGAATGATACAGGAGCATAGGGGCAAGAGCATATGGTTTTGTAAGATAACTCACCACCAGCTCTATTGAGTGCTGTGGGGGATCCTGCCAGAGATGCCCAGGATGGAGTTTCTCGCATTGTAGGCTGTGTGGGGCAAGTGGTCTTGCATCCTGTCCTCACTAGGGTTTTTGTAGCTTTGTAATCTTGTTGCCCTTGTGTCTTCAAGGATAGTGAGGATGGCTGATGGTACCCAATGCTGACACTTTCATTGGCTCATCCTTGACATACAATGGTCCTTTGCAAACTACAGTACTGTTCTGGGTTGGACTCTGCTATAGGCCAACTTGTTGAAGATAAGTAAGCAGACTGGGCTCCTCTCAGATACTTTCTATGTGTAGGTGGGAAGATCTGAGGATACTGAGCAAGTCCACCAGCACCATTCACAGACATGGGGGACTCTGTTCAGATCTGAGAACCTGGGCAATGTTTCAGAAGAGCCTTCTGGAGCAGCATGTGGAGAAAGAAAAGTCCCTGGCCATTGCCACTCACAAGAACCAGTGCTGTGCATGACCCTGTCTGCACTTCTCTGGCTGTCCTTCCTCCAGAAGCAGCAGAAAAGAGCAGGCCAGCCTCCACTGCATGGCAGGAACTTTCCCTGCCAGGCAAGCCCTGCCTTCTTGGCCTGCTGTGCTTGTACCTTCCATTCTCATGAACTGTGTTGGAAGCAATAGAATAAAGAGTGTGCATTTTCTTCCCATCTGGTATCCCTATATGACCCCATTTTCCCAAACTCCAGTCTTCCTTCACTGGACTCTCTCCACCCTCTGCATAGGTATGGAGAAGGCTGGAGATGAAGGTCCTGTAGTGAAGACTGATGGACATCTCATAACTTCTAATAAACATAATCAAGCAAGAAGCCAAGCTTGTCTGAATTTCTTATACCCTTTCATGTGGACTTTGGTTAAAAAGAAAGACAGTGAAAGGAATCTAATTTAGCTAAAAATGGAGAATAAGCCAGTAGTGACTATGAAAAAATTAGAATTGACGCTTCTCTTGTGAATATAAGTCTGCTGTCCAGTACAGCGAGTGTGACTCTAGGCTAATAGGTTGACAGCACATACAGAACATTTTCCTCATCACAGTGTCCTATAGACTCACAGGCACTCTAGATAATCCACATTATCTTTTCCTTCACATTGCAGGGTTTCTTGCCTCTTCCTTCAGGTCATGGTGAACAGAAAGGTGATGCAAGGAAGGATTTGGGATGGGTAGGAGTGAGGACCTAAGGATGTTTGGTCCTTCTATATAATCCTCTTGAGCCGTCTATGACCATCCTGAGTTTCCTTTGGTAATATCTGAAACTATTGAGTCATCACTTTGAGGCATAGGGCAGATGACTTCAGAAAAAGGTGGTACATCCCAGAACGTATGCAAGTCAGACAGGACCCTAGCCTTTCTCTGCCACCAGCTGCCTTGTGCCCTTCCCACTTTGGCCTCTGGCTCCTCTGGTTCCAGGAGTGAGAGTGCCTTACATGTTCACAGAGATCACCAAGGAGGCTGGACTCTGAGCCCTGTTCCCCCCACCCCATTCCCGCAGAGCTTAGCTTCATAGTCCAAATCAAGCAGAGACAGGCTCTCCCTTGAATATTGACTTCCTCTGGCAGTCTCACCCCCTTTGGTTCTGGGAGTTTCTGGTCTGAACTTACCTAATTGGTTCATTTTGGTATTGAATCCCCTTTTTTTGTGGGGGGTTTTGTTTTAGGATTGAACCCAGGGCCTCAAACATGCTAAGCAAGTGCCTACCACTGAGCTATATTCCCAGCCCTTTTTAGTTTGTGAGACAGGGTCTCACTAAGTTCCCAGGCTGGTCTCAAACTTGCCATCCTCCGGGTGTGTGCTACCAAGTCCAACTTGAATTGCCTTTTTTGGATATTGTTTGGGCCTCTAACTCTAGGTCTTAGGGAAAAGTGGAGATGACTGGATCTTGATTGAAGAAAAGAAATGCATCTTCCAGTAGTTCACTGCCCCAGAGGTCCTTTCTTTTCCTGGAGACTGCCTCTCAGCTACCTAGAAGATTGTGTTCACAGAGGAGACATATCTGCAGCCTGAGTCTATATGGCTGGGAGGACTCTAAAGCCTTTATTCCTAGCACCTGAAGGACAGAAATGTCACAGAGTGGTGTGAGAATTACAGACCACCATGCTTATTGAGCCATAATAAGGGGAAAAGTCCTTTAATGAGCATGCCAGGCAAGTGACTGAGAGTAGGCCAGCACCCCAAAGAACTACTACTTCCATTTTGGAATTATAGAGTTTATAAAGGCAAAAATCTCAAGAATGTAGGTTAGAAAAGATCTTATTGAGACAGATATTTTGATTACATAAGATTACATTGTTTTGATTACACATTTCAGACTCATTTTTGTTATATATCTGGGCTGCAAGAAGGTCCTTCAATACTGTCAATGTCAATACAGCTGTCTGGAGGCTGGAAAGAAGACATTTTAGCAAGCATAAAATGGAGTCAGGTCAAAACAAAATGGTGTTACCTTCGTTCGTTTACATTTCAGAAAGACCTTCTTTATACCTGTCCATATTTATACCACTTTACAATATACCTACCTCTGAGCCATATGGGTATTCCCATTGTCCCGGGAAGGGAACCTGGGCAAAAGCCACAGAGAGTCATGAGGCCTGCAGATTTCTACAGGATATGGATGACCCTCCTACCTGTGTAACATGCAGTAGGCTCTTTAGTGTTTGGGGAATAAATAAGGGAGGCCAAGAGAGATGGGAAACATCTTTGAGTCCAGATGAAAACACTGATGAAGAGATTGCCATGTTTCTGCTTCAGAACCCTGAGGAAGGTAGAACTTTTTTTTAAGCTTTACCAGCAGCTGGAAAGGCTAGTTGCTGATACTCCATTTCCCTGCTGTTAATGGGAGGGCCGTGTTGGCTGTCTAGAGGGCTGGTCAGAAATAGGAATACCTGGGCTCACCCCCACTCATTAAGTGGGACATCAAGAGTGAGTCTCGGGTATCTATTTTTCACAACCAGCCTAATGATAACCAGAGGAACTGAGTTGGTGAACCAGAATGTTAACCAGAGACTCCCAAGACTCTCTTGGATGAAATGGCCTCCTGCCTGAGGTAATCAGGCTCTAGTCACTTCCTGGAGCATGACAAACTCCACCTCTACCAGGAGAGGGCCACTCATTCCTGAGTCCTCAGCACAGCGGCTGCTCCGCCCTCCCCACTCCAGGGATACCTGTCAGACTTGAGAACAGAGTGTAGCCAGGACAGGGAGAGAACAGGTGGGGCTTTTGGCTGGGAACTGGGTTGCCCAGCCATGCTCTGGGCCCTCTGGCCAAGGTGGCTGGCAGGCAAGGGGCTGCCCCTCCTGGAAGCAGTGCTGCTGTGGAAGAAAGAGAAGGGACTTCAGTGGAGGAACTTGCAGGTACGTACTTATCTCACCTGGAAGTTATGGACTGGAAAGTCCTGGAGCTGCTGTCCTCTGTGAGGACAGAGGCCAGCCCCACACTTGGTTTTGACTTAGGATAGGACCTGCCACCAAACAAGCTGGCAAACCTTAAGCAAGAGAGATTGGCTAAGTATTTGGCTCTCAAAAATAATTCCCTCCAAGTAGGAAATGGAGGGCTTTGATTGACTTTGACTTGTCTTTGATTGACTTTGCCAAGAATACTCTTGTCTGGCTGTAGAATTCACTGCTGTAGAAGGAATAAGGAATTGGAGGGATTAGGAAGGGACAGTCTCACTGCCTAGAAACTGCAATCTGATGTTCTCTCTCCTGGGCCCAAGCTACAATCTCCTTAATGACTTGTCAGACCAGTACAAGCCAGTGACTCTTAACTTCCCTCCACCTGCCTGCTGCCTACTAGGCTGTCTTCCAACCTGTGTCAGGGAGTTAATGGGTGCAGTGAATCAAGATTTCTCTTTTAATATCAATCTCCTTAAACACATTACTCCATCCTCAATCTACAAAAGAAGCACCGTAGTCCAAGGGTGCTGTAGGCTTGTGGTCATGACAACCATAATTGGTTCATCTATCTCATCTCATGATGGAGCTGAGATTTGAAACTAGGACTGATGGATGCCAGGATTCAGGTTCATTACCAATGCTGAATTCTCAACACCTAGGCCCTGTAAAGTCCTCCCACGTATAGACCTCCTGGCATAGTGACATCAGCAACCCTGGACCAGACTGTTGCTTCTTGATGAGACAAAGGGAAACCTGAGCTAAGGATCACTGGAGGGAGACCAAATCCCCATCCCGAGATCCTATAGCTGAGTCCTTGGAGTTCTGTTGTTTCAGCGGGAAACCCACCCATACTATGACCTCCAGGTGAAGGTGCTAAGGGCCAGAAATATCCAGAATGCAGACCCATGTAAGTGACCCCATCTCTACCTTCTTAAGGCCTCCCCAAGTTCATCTTAAGTTGTGTGTGTATGTGTGTTCATGAGTATATGTGCACTTACTTGGAGTGGGGTGGAAGGCTGATGCTAACCATCAAACAAGGTTGCCTAGATGAGGGGCATACAGGAAGGGGCCACTGGAGGGGAGAGTTCTACAGACTCCAGACCCCTCCCTGAATCTAGAAGATGCCAGCCTATAAGGGTGGCTGTCACCACAAGTCAATACCTGCTTTCCATGCTGGTGCTCACATGGTTGTGGGGGTGGGAGGGTTATTGCCTGAACCAGACAGTTTCTAGGCATTACTCAATGGTCTCCATGTGATCTCTTCAATAGGTCACTGTAGGCTTTATGTTCAGTTGAATAGGAGATGCAACCAGTCAAGTTGGAGTTAATGATACCAAAGCTCCCTGCCCCCAACTTCTACCCCACCACACTACATGGGCAGTACATCTCCACCCTGCTTCTTTCCTCTGGCCCAGCCACCTCCAGGAAACCTTTTTTAGCAATAGGAGTTTGAGGCTGAGGACCTTTTTCTGCAGTGTCCAAAGCTGACTGCTATGTGCAACTGCGGCTGCCCACGGCATCCCCTATCCCTGCACAGACAAAGATGGTGGTTAACTGCAGTGACCCTGAGTGGAATGAGACTTTTCACTACCAGATCCATGGTGCTGTGAAGGTGAGGACCAGCAAGAGGCCAATCTACAGAATGAAAAGAGCTCCTCCAAGTTCCTTACCTTCTGCCTGCTCCCTTTCCAGAATGTCCTAGAGCTCATTCTCTATGACAAGGATGTCCTGGGCAGTGACCAGCTCTCCCTGCTCCTGTTTGACCTGAGGCATCTCAAGCCTGGCCAACCCCACAGACACATCTTTCCACTCAACCAGCAGGTGAGCCCCACCTGGGATAGCAGCAAGCCAAGCTGGAAGAGATGATACCAGTCCAGGGCCACCAATGGGAGAGGGGGATCCTGTCATCACAGACCAAGTCTCCAAGATAGATCCTTCTCTATTCTGCAACATCAACCCTATAAGTTTTCCCACATATACTGATTCCTGTGTGAAAACAAAATGTGGGCTCCTAGAAGAAAGTGTGCTTAGTCTGTCTGTGTCTCTGCTAAATCCTCAGTGTCTAGAACAGCATCTGGCACAAATTTCTGAAAGAACAAAGTTCACAAAGAGATGCCATTACTTTCCTGTGCCCATGAGAGACCATGACAGTTCTCTTCTAGTCCTTGGAACCAAGCAGGGCTAAGGGTCAGAGATGTCCCTGAGGCTTTCAGAGCCTTTTTAAAACAGGTTCCCCTTGTTCCCTCCATATAGGATACACAAGAGCTGCAGGTGGAATTTTTTCTGGAGAAAAGGTGAGTCCAAGCAGAGTCAATGCCCTCACATTTAGTCTCGGACTTACAGAGACATTTAAGTTGTATTATCTCCTAGCTGCTAGTTACCATGTCCTATGCTGGTCTTGCAGATCTGGTCTCAGAAGGGAAAGCTTGCTTTGGATACCCATTTACTTATTGTCAGACAGGTCCCCACCCCCAACTCTAATGCTCCCCAGGCTCTTCCAACTGCTTTGGTAAGATTATTGTGGTAATAGCCATAGCAACGGAGCAAAATGGCTCATAAGCTCCTCCTCCTTTGCAGCCAAGTGCCTGCATCTGAAGTCATCACCAATGGAGTCCTGGTGGTGAGTAGGAAAGATAGGCTTGGGGCTGTCTGGGGCCAGGGAGCAAGGAGGAGTCCATGACTGGGTCCATGATGCTCACTTGTCTCTGAAAAATACTCAGCCCCTCCTTAGAGTGGAGATGTGCTAGGAAGATGAAGAATAAGAAGCTGTCCTGACCCTGGGGTATAGCCCAGGACCCAGGCTTCCTACCTTGTGCACAGCCATTACTCTCTTGAGACCTTGACTGTTGAGACTATCAAAGGAGCCACTATCAGGATCCTATACTTTCCTTGTCCACCAGGGCCAACTTCCTTTGTGTCCTGGGAGGGGAACATAATAGGGCCTGCTATAGAAGACCCCTGACCATAAGTCATTGGTCCTGGGAGAGCTGTTTCTTGGACCTTGCCCTGGATATTCCTCCCTTGCTCCAATGTGGTCCAGACCTGTGGAGAGCCCTGTGGGCTCTGGTTCCCAAGGCTTCTGCTTTCCTCAGGCTCATCCCTGTTTGAGAATCCAGGGCACCCTCAAGGGAGATGGGACAGCCCCATATCCAGAGTATGGTAAGTCTGGTCAGGGCCTTGGGTCTTGCTTTTTCTGCTTGAGGGAGGGTGGATGTGATGTTGAGGGATGCTAATATCAAGAAGGAGGGCCTAGAGCAGGAAATTACTAATTTTTTTACTGCTTAAAAGTGACCAAGGATGGAATGGGTTGTCCCGGAAGTAATGAATTTATTGTCCCTGGAAGTGTTCAAGCATAGAGGTTATATTCATCCAGTTATTGCTCTAAAAAAAACACCCACAAAATCTCAGTAGCATTCAATAAGAAGCACTTATTTAGCTCACACATCTGGCAGTCAGCTAGGGCTTGGTTGATCAAGATTGGGCTTGGTGGGGATAGCTCCATGAGCCTGGGCTCTAGGTTTGGCACTATTCCATGTGTCAGTCCTCTACCTCTGTGTCCAGCAGACTAGGCTGGGCATGTTCTTAGTGGACTGGGGCCATCAATACAGTCTGCCACAGACTCAGAAGGAGGAATCCAGATGTGGGAGTAAAGTTGAGGCAGTGTGACAGCCCTTCCCATATGGAGAGTCAAGAGCCTTTGGGATGAATGCTGCTCAGGTAGCATGGGGCACTTACTAATCAGACACTGTGCTAAGCACTTCACATTTGTTTGATCTTGTAATCCTTGCAGCAGCCCTGTGAGGCAGGAATAATCACTAACTTCTTTTAATTCATGAGACCAAAGTCTATTGTTTCTGTCTATGACTAGCATATCTACATCTCAGTCCATAAACTTTTGTGTGAATGAAATAGCAAATTCCCAGTTTTCTCTAATTCTCTCCCTCCCTGACCAAGTCTCTGGTCTTATCTAATGCAAGGAGGTACTATAAGGGGTATGACCCCATTTTATGGGTCCACCTTTAGGTATTTGTTGTTTTCATGTTGTGTTTGGGATCTGGGACTCTTCTTTGAGGCTGTCTACAGGCCCCTCTGCCTGGATGTCATATGCAGAATGTCATATGCTATATGAATCTTCATCTGGTCTGCATACCACCCCTGCTGGGAAGCAGGGAAGGAAGCCGC
The DNA here is from genome assembly GCF_048772815.1 of Callospermophilus lateralis. Classification (NCBI taxonomy): domain Eukaryota; kingdom Metazoa; phylum Chordata; class Mammalia; order Rodentia; family Sciuridae; genus Callospermophilus; species Callospermophilus lateralis. The sequence continues at coordinate 88,747,213 of NC_135307.1, read as the reverse complement.
CTCACTGCTCCTTTCCCACAAGTCTGTCTCTGCTTCTTCACAGCCTGAGCTTCACCTTCTATCCTGTACTGCCCCTCCCCTGCTTCTCCAAAGCATATTCTCTCTGCGGTCATGAATCACATTCTTCCTTTGTAACATCCTCTGCCCACTTCCTACATTCTCCACTTTAGAAACTAAGGCCAGAGCAACTTGTAACCTATTTCCATTTTATCTCTGTTCATAAATCTCCCCCAAGGCAATGAGCTCAGAGCTTGAATTGGAGAGGGAAAGAGATGGGGGAAACTACCAGTTGAAAACTGGTTATTAATGTAATAAATAATCAATTTTATATAATTACATATTGTTATGGTGAGATTGCAATAAATCACTGAGTCAATCTTAAAGCAGAAGACGGAACACTTATTCACCAGCTGGTGGTCCAGATTCACCAGCTGGTGATCCAGATTCACCAGCTGACTGGCCAAGAGGCAGGCTGCAAGTCTATATACTTTGACCTCCCTCCAGGGGTTAGAGCACACCTTTTAAAACATGTTAGTACATTAATCATAGTGTTTGTTGCTTTGATTCAAAACTACAAGCAAACATCATGAAATCTAAAATCATAAGCAGAAGGGGAAGTGAGTAAAAACAATCCTAGTTGAGTACAAATTAAAGAATGATCACTAATGTCTAGACAATCATTCTCTGACAGGAAACATTGTCCAAGAAAAATAGGAACCAAAAAGAGAAAAAATTTTTCGATGGATAAGAACAACAGAAACATTTGCATTTTTAAGCAGGGTGTGCTAAGCAGGATCAGAATGGCAGAGGCGGAGTTTTCTCATGGGAGAAGCATTTCTTACATGATATGGAATTTCAGGGTAAAATGGAGTTTGTCTGGCCATTGCCCATATAGCCTGGCCCATAACAATATCATATAATTAATGTAATAATTTCAAAATCACCAGGTCCATAGGCTATGGCCAGGGGCCCTCTGTCTCCCCACTTCCCACCTTTACCACTTCCCTAGGCATTTGTGTGTTCCCTCACTCCCTAGGGCTCCCAGTTATAAATAAGGCAGATTTTAAGACCCCAAGAGCTTTTCCACTGGTTAGGTGCCTGAGAGCCAAAAGGGTGAGGGGTAGGGGAAGTTCCTGGGGAAGAGGAGAAAAGAGTTATAGCTGTTCAGGGTGCTGCTATCAGGAGGCACACTTACTTTAATCAACTTTCACCCTCACCTGGACTCTCTGCCCTCAGCCTCAAGGCAAATCAAGTTGGCAGTGCCTGGGGCCTATGAGAAGCCACAGCTCTTGCCCCTACAGCCTCCCATGGAACCAGGCCTTCCACCCACTTTTATCTTCCACATAAATCCAGTGCTGAGCTCCAGGCTGGATGTGGAGCTAGAGGAGAAGCTCACAGTTGCACAGGTGAGTGAGCTCAGTGAAGGGTAGGATGATGGACACATCCAGACTGAAAGAGGCTCCAGAGCCACTTTTTCTTTCACTCTAGATTGATCATTGTGGGTCTTCTCCACAGAGTGGGCCAATTGCTGAGCTGGAGGTACAAACCATACAACAGGGCAAGGGGGGCATTCTGCTCTCCACTCTGCCCCTAGGCCAGGAGGAACAGCGCCTTGTGTTCCTGGAGGAGGTAAGGTTCTGCCTGGGTGCCAGGACCCCTGATTGCTATGTGACCACCAAGAGAAGTCTGGGGATAGGGGAAAGATAAGTCTATCCCTGAGCTCAGCCATACTGTCCACATCTGACCAGAGTTACCAGAGAAATGGGGGCCACAGGTGGGAGGTAATTTCCCTGGGAGAATCCTGCTCCGCATGCTCAGGGATGAGGCTGCTGTCTTTTTCAGGGCCAGGAGATGACTCTGAGAGTGAAGGCAGAAATGAGGTGAGGTGGGACTTCCAGCAGAAGACCTTATGGGGCTGGGCTAGAAGTGTGGGGAATTACCCTAATGTGTTGTGCTCTCTGGCCCACAAAGCTCAGTTCCTGAAAACCACTTTCCCTCCCCCTGTTTTGGTTCTGGTGGGAAGTGTCTGGGAATTTTTTTTTCAGGGATGCTTCTAGGAATTGGACCCAGGGCCTCTTGCATGCTAAGTACACACTCTACCACTGAGGTACATCCTCAGAACCCCACACATACGTGTCAAGATCTTTCTGAGGGGTTCCACAGAGTATGGGGTGCTCCTGAGAAAAATAGGCTGGGCTTGAGGTTCTCCTCCACTGAACAACCATCCAGTACCCTTCCCAATTCCCTCTGAGGCAGCTCTGGGGACTTGGACCTGCGCCTTGGCTTTGACCTCTGTGATGGGGAGCAGGAGTTTCTGGACAAGAGGAAGCAGGTTGTATCCCAGGCCCTACAGCAAGTGCTGGGACTGAGCCAGGCTCCACCTTGTGACCAGGTATGGAATGGAGGTAGAGCTGGATCACAGGGTTGCTGGACCAAATCTAGCCTCTTTCTTTAAGGGAACTTGTGTGGCTAAGAGGTGACAGAAAGCCTAGAGGAAGCATGGGGTTTATAAAGGCCTATTTGCCTGAGCTGGTGGGCACAATCAAGAGAATCAGGACACCCTATGTGGAACAAGGGCTAAACAATCTTGGCCAAGGGTAGATCTCATAGTCAGTTTGGCCTCCTGTAACAAAATACCACAGAGTAGGTGGCTCAAACAACAGAAATCTATTTTCTTACAGTTCTAGAGGTTGAAGTACAAAAATCAAAGTGCCACAGCCAGGCCTGACCCTGCTTAGCTTCCAAAAGCAGAAAAGATCCAGGGTGTTCAGGGGTCAGTGTTGGGTTCTGATGAGGTCTTCCTTCCTGGCTTGTTGATGTTCTTCTTGCTGTGATCTCAAATGCCTTTCCTCTTTGTGTGTGTGCGTGAGTGCATGAGAAAGAGAGAGAGGAGAGAGAGAGAGAGAGAGAGAGAGAGAGAGAAGGGGAGTTCTCTGGTGTCTTTTTTATTTTTGAGATAGAGTCTCACTAAGTTACTCAGGCTGAACTCAAACTTGCACTCCTTCTACTCCTACCTCAAACTCCTAAACTAGGATTTCAGGCATGCACTACTGTGCCCAGCTTTCTTCTTCTTCTTATAAGAACATCAGTCCTATCAGATTGAGGCCCTACTCTATAACCCCACTTTATTATTATCTCCTTATAGACTGTATCTATAAAAATAGTTACATTGGATTTGGGGTCTTTAACAAGTTTTGAAAGGACACAATTAAGTCCACAATTGTAGTTGAAGAGATTTAGAAGTAGAAGGTCTCTGGGATCCCTGTGGCTGGGAAGGAGGAGAGGGGTTCTGAGAGGCAGGTCTGTGGTACACCAGGAAGAGGCTGATGGCCTCCTCTTGGCTACCTGTTTGCTCAGGAGATGGAGCCCATGCCCAGCACCAACAAGCTGAAAAGCCTGGTTTGCTCATTTGGGTTACATCTGTGCCCACTCAGTGCCAGATACATGCTTTGTCTCATCCATCATTCTGAACAACAGGGCCCTTCATGAGCAGAGACCAGGGAATATTTTTTCAAGATGGGAGAAGAGGACAGGGAAAGGAATCACAAGACTGGGCAAAGGCCAGGCATAGTGTTATATGCCTATAATCCCAGCAGTTCAGGAGTCTGAGTCAAGAGGATCACAAGTTCAAAGCCAGCCTCAGCAACTTAGCAAGACCCTGTCTCAAAATAAAAAGGGCTGGGGATATGGTTCAGTGGTTAAGCACCCCTGGGTTCAACTCCAGATACCAGGGGTGGTGGGTGAGGAGGGAGTCTGGGCAGAATGAACCAACCCTTTGTGTGAAAGTTAAGCAGCCAAAACATTTTGAATTTTATCTTATCATGCACCTGAGGCAGACCTCAGCATTTGGTACCATTCACATCTGGGGGCAGGTATAGGCTGCTTGCTGATCTTTGTTACTTTTAGCTCAGTGTTCCCAATTGAGGGCAATCTTGTCCTCCATTCTCCAGAGAACATTTTTCGATGTCTAGAGGTATGTTTTATTGTCACAACTGGGGTGGGGGAGGTATAGGGATGCTACTGGAATCTATTGAGTAAAGGCCAGGAGTGCTGCTAACCACCCCCCACACATGGGGCAGCACCTCACAACAAAAAATTATCCAGCACGAAGTATCTGCATTGCCAAGATTGGGAAACCCTGATTTAACTTTTTGGTGAGTCAAATATAACCTCCAACTAATCTACCTTCCTGGAATACTGGTCAAGCATCATCTCTAGAGTATCATCAGTATCATCATACTGCAGTATCATCATACTGCTTGGGTTTGATAGCTCATTACTTACTATTGACCTTCCTGCACTCCAGTTTCCTCATTTGCAAAAAGAGGTTTCACTGGGCTGCTGTGAGGATTTAATGAGGTAAAACTTATAAAGCTCTTATAATATCTGACATGGATAAGCAATAATATTTAAAGCACAGTGGTAGTCATGGTTGTTGTTACTATCATCATTATTATTGTGCCCAGGTGCCTGTGGTAGCTGTATTGGGTTCTGGGGGTGGAACCCGAGCCATGACTTCCCTATATGGCAACCTGGCGGGGCTGCAGGAGCTCGGTCTCCTGGATGCTGTGACCTACCTGTGTGGGGTATCTGGGTCCACCTGGTAAGTGAGGCAGGGCAGGGTATAGGATAAAAATGAGCTCTAAAGGGGCAGGGATGTGGCCTGGTGATCTGATAGTTATCAGAAGGAGCTGGGAGCTTGTCTTCAAGGGGGTTAGGAAGGGCAAGAAGGGGTTGAATTTCAAGGGCTTCTCTGAATGAGGGGCATCAGGTGCACATGATGGGAAGAAGGTCACTCATAGACTCCTCTATCTCCCTTCCCCTCACTGTCCTCCCTTATCCCTAACTCAATACGTACCCTCTCTATCCCCAGGTGCATCTCCACACTCTACAAGGACCCAGACTGGTCCCATGTGGCCTTGCAAGACTGCCTTGAGCATGTCCAAGCACGGGTCTGCAGCAGTAAAATAGGGGCGATATCCACAGAGCAGCTACAGTACTACACTCAGGAAGTAGGGGTCCGGGAGAGCCTCGGCCATAGTGTGTCGCTTGTTGACCTCTGGGGCCTCCTCATTGAATATTTTCTGAACCAGGAGGTAAGAGAAGAGCAAGAAATAAATACACTGTCTCCATAAACTTCTTGACCCCTGCTCTTATCCCCCAGTCTAAGATATGAGACTTGCAAAACTGTCCCTGAGAGCTGAGCTCCCCTTAGAGGAAGGAATGAGAGAGCAGGTAGCTGACACTATTTCACCTTTCTGCCTCCTAACCCCTGGGGAGGGAAAGCCAGCATGCTGTTCTCAACTCTTTCTGCATATTGGAATCTCCTGCAGTTTTTCAGAATAACCATGCCTGGGCCCCACTTTCAGAGAGACTGATTTTAGTTGGTCTAGGGTAAGGCCCTAGCACAGGTATGTTTTGAAATTGGCTCTGCCTTTCATTGAGTCACAATGCCCCATCCACTCATTGGTCAATGCAACCCTGACTCAAACCACCTATGGCTACTCCCAGAATTGCAGGCCCAGCCTGTCCAGGGCAATGAGGTTCAGAGGTACTGACTCACTGTGTGTGGATCTCAGTTGAGTTTGTTTGTCACCAATGATTTCTCATTTCTAAGCCAAGAAGCAACATTTTCTAATAATTTTATTTTAATTAAATTATACTACTTTCAGTGTTAAACCCCCTTGTGTTCTAATATGCTTCCTTGAATGGGAAAGAAGAGGGAAAGATATTCCTATAGTCCCTGGAATTGTACAAAACCCATTGTGGCCTGACCTCTGCTGCAGCTTACACTTTTCCCTTAGAGAGTTGTCTCTATAGCCCTGGACTTAGCAACTCAGTCTCTCTTGTGGGCACACCACATCCCATGGAAGGCTGATCTCAGACCACAGGGGCTGAAGCTCTCAAATGACCAAGCTGCCTCCCTTCTCTTCTGCCCAGAAAAACCCTGCCAAGCTGTCTGACCAGCAAGAGGCCATCAACCAGGGTCAGAACCCTTATCCCATTTATGCCAGTATCAATGTTCACACCAACATCAGTGGAGAAGACTTTGCAGGTACCTGGGAGTGGAGACCAAGGAAGGAGACAGAGGAGATGGTTGGTAGAAGGGCCAGTGATCCAGGGCTATCAGGTACAAGTGGGAGGTGGCCACAAACTAGGTCCTTAGAGCACAGTGGGTTTGCTGCTTCCTGTTCTTGGCAAGTCAAGATTTCTCCTCAGGCTTGAGGGCCCTGATGGAAAGCTCCGGTGACTTTCCCTTCCCTTGGGTCCCCAGAGTGGTGTGAGTTCACCCCCCATGAGGTCGGCTTCCCCAAATATGGGGCTTATATTCCTACTGAGCTCTTTGGCTCAGAATTCTTCATGGGACGATTGCTGCACCTCCTGCCTGAGCCACGCATCTGCTACCTGCAGGGTGAGTCTAGGATGGAGGGCTTGGGACAGGCAGGTGCCTGGACCAGGCCCTGATGAGGGAGCCCTGCCTGTCTCCTTAGGTATGTGGGGCAGTGCCTTTGCAGCCAGCCTGGATGAGATCTTCCTGAAGATTGCAGGCTTGGACCTGGGATTCCTGGACTGGTACAGAGGCCGTGTAAACATCACAGGTGAGGGCAGAGACTCCCAAACCCCCACTACCACTTGCCAGCAATGGGTCCTTGGCAGAAGGATGAAGAATGAAGGAAGGGATAGAGTAGAAGTTGGTTGTCCCATTGGATTCAGGGAAGTCCTGAGGAAATGACCCTCTAGCTTAGGGTCTTTGGATTCCTGGGGTGTGATAGGGCCACACCTTTGAGTTCTCTGCTTTGGACTCCAATTAGGTCAACTTGGCCCAAGATCACCAGGTATTTTTCCACAGTCCATTCATGTCTCCCCTTTGACCTGTCCTTAGAGGGCCTAGGAGAATCCTGCTATGCAGTATCTTTTCCACCTTTCTTTCCTGGATAACTTTTGCTCAGCTCTTAAAGTTCAGCTCAGGTGTCACTTTCTCAGAAGTCTTCTCTTTTCCACTCTAACCCTCTAGGCTGATTGAGGGTCTTATCCCCCTGATCTCTTAGGATTGAATGCACAACTAGGGCAGTATTATGTTTCATTATCTCTTTATATGACCACACTCCCCCTACCAGAGTAGGCCTGAGACCTGCAGGGTCAGAGACAGGCTCTATTCACCTTTGTATCCTTCATACCTAGCAGAAGTACAACACTCAGTGTTTAAGGGATGGAATTCCAATTAGAAATTATATATACAGCTATTTCAAAAGGGTAGGAGGTCAATTATTTAATAAAGGCACAGTCCTTGGTAACTTTCAAAACATGAGGTTACAAAAGAAAAAGTCTTTAAAAAGGATTCTGGTTACTGGGTGTGGTGGCATACCTATAATTCCCAGCTACTTGGGAAACTAAAGCAGAAGGAGGGCAAGTTTGAGGCCAACCTGGGCAACTTAGCAAGATCCTGTCTCAAAGGAAGAAAAGTGGAGCAGGGATGGGGTGGGGGACTGGAAGTGCTTGCTAGTAGTATGAATGAGGCCCTGGGTTCAGCCCCCAATATCACAAAAGGGTTCTGTGAATCAGAAGTCAGAGGCCTGTGGGAGCCTGGAAGAAGAGGAGGGGGTGCGAAGGAGGGGGTCTTCTCTGAGCTGTAAGGGTCACTGGACAAAGAAGATGCCACTTCTCACTGTATTTCACACACACCTAGATGACTGCCAGGAGTTCCAGCTGCATGACCCTATGTGTCTACGTACCAGGCTCTTCACCCCACAGGGGCCCCTTTCCCAGGCCCTGCTGGACATATTCACTTCCCGCTTTACTTTTGCCCAGAACTTTAACTTCACCCGGGGCCTCTGCATGCACAAGGACTATGTGGCCTGCAGAGAGTTCATGGCTTGGAAAGGTGGGTTCTGCTCTGGGCAGGGAGGGGGTAGCCCACTTTGTGCTCATGCCTGTGACTCACTGGGGCCAGCACTGGCTTTTGTCATGGGATGTATGAGGGAGCATTGAATTGTGGTCTCCTGCTGCCTGGTGGCTGAAGAAGAAGGACTATCTGGTCACTGTGTCAAGAGGTCGAAAACATGGTCGGAGGGCTGGGATGGGAGAGCCCCTGGCTGTCAGAGGGGAAGAGAGAACTCTGCAGAGAGGTTGAGACTACAAGTACAAAGAGGGTCACTAACAAGAGCAACTGTGCTTGTTCCTATGTACTTTGCAGACACACACCGGGATGCTTTCCCCAACCAACTTACACCCATGCAAGACTGCCTATCCCTGGTGGATGGAGGTTTTGCTATCAACTCTCCATTCCCATTGATTCTGCAGCCCCAGCGGGCAGTGGACCTCATTCTGTCCTTTGACTACTCCTTGGAGGCCCCTTTTGAGGTAAAGCAGGGAGGCAGCAGGGGCCTGAGGTGAATGGGGAGGAGGGAGGGGAAAGAGGGCTCTGCTGAGGGGCAGGCTAGATGTTTAGAGCTCATTCTGCATGGCCAGGCTGGCCTCTGATCTATGGCAAGAGCCTTTAGATCACTGTTGGCAGTCCAGATCCATCTGGGAGAGAATGGCTGGGATTGTAGGAGGAATTGGGAAGAAGAAGTTGAAGATGGTTCTTCAGGCATCAGCTAGACTCTGCTCTATACCTTGTCCATTCATGATAGGATTTCCCACTCCAGTCTGGGCCAGGGCCTGGGTCTGGGCCTGCTGTCCCTTGCTACTGTGGTAACAACAGGGCCTTTGGGGTGACTTTAGCAGTGACTCCTTCAAACTCTGCAGAGTAGTGGACAGGTGCTATCTCCAAAGGTGGGTTCTGGTCATGCCACAGGACCAGTCCTTCACTCTTTGTTTTTCTCTTTGTCCTCCTGGGTCCAAAGAGAACCTAGATTTGATAATCCATATAACCTTACCCAGCACTGATCCTGGGATCATTGTGTCAACCTTATGAAATTGAAATTAGCCCCAAACAGGGAGCAGAGAGGGGCCAGAGAAGGGAGGCCATGTCATGGGGAGGAATGATGGTGAGAATGATGATGGGGGCCCTAGATCATTGATTATTGATTATTATTGGTTATTGCTAATCTCTTACAATCCCACTAGATAGTTATTTGACAAGTGAAAGGTGTAGCTCAGAAAGGTGATATTATCTTAAGAAGGTCACTCAGCTGTTCAAAAAGCAGAGCTGGCCTGAAGCCTGGGTCTATTTGAGTCCCAAGTGGAGGGAGGGCAGGGTGGAAGACAGGTAGGGCCAGGAACTCACCCACTTCCTAGGTCTTACAGATGACAGAGAAATACTGCCTGGACCGAGGGATTCCTTTCCCCAGGATTGAGGTGGGCCCTGAGGACTTGGAAAGGCCCCGTGAGTGCTATCTGTTTGCCAAGGCCAAGGACCCCAGTTCACCCATCGTGCTACATTTCCCCCTGGTCAACCATACTTTTCGTACACACCTGGCTCCAGGTAAGAGAGAAACCCAGATCTGCATCTGATCTACAGAGCTCTGGGGAAGGGATGCTATTCTAATAGTGGACCTTCTGGACATTGCCATTGCATATCTCCTGGAAGGCCTGAGCTGGCCACTGCTGCCCTCTGCTTACTGGTTCTCAGCATTTACACTGGAATATCTCCTCCTGATGGGCCTGAGAGCTGAGATGTGGGCCCAGGCAGTTCCCACAGGGAACCAGCCAGGTGTCTTAGGGCAAGGAAGGTGTCTGGGATATCAGCTCCAAGGTAGTCCCAGAGTATTCCAGTCTGGCCTCACCTCTACTTTTCCACCCACAGGTGTTGAGCAGCAAACCTCTGAGGAGAAAGCCTTTGGGGACTTTGACATCAATGGGCCAGATACCCCCTATGGCATGATGAACTTCACCTATGAACCCAGGGAATTTGATCGCCTGGTGGCCCTGAGTCGATACAATGTTTTGAACAATGTGGACACTGTGAGGCATGCTCTCAAGCTGGCCCTGGATCGGTGGCAGGCTGGGGAGAGGGGTGGGGGCTGACCAGGATGGATCAGAGGATTACAGCAGAGAGGAGAGATGTGGGACTCTAGCCCAGGGCTTGATGAGGAGTCGAGGCTTTAGAGGGTTCTGCTTCCAACTTCTCTAAGACCTGCCCTGAGATCCCTCAGGCCTGAAAAGTCTTGCAGACTCACAGCTTGGACTTAGAGAAAATGGGGCAGTACATCCTTCCAGGGGACCAAGGGATATAGAGCAAAGAGAGCAGTGCTTGTTTCTCAGAGTGGCGTGGAAAGAACTAGGCCAGTCTTGCCACAAGGCCTACCCACAGCCCAGGACTCAGAGGGTCCAGGCACTCACTTCTACTTTCTAGGGTGGGAGTTGTGAGCACTTATATGCAGGTTCTGCTTCTTACACTGGGACTTAAAGCAGAGATAAAGTTACCCACACTTCCTGCAAAGTGGCTCTGGTCCCCAACCTACTCCAAGCTCCTGGATACAGTGCTGTCAAGAATAAAGAGGAGCCCATGAGTCACCAGCTTGTGTCACTGACTCCAAGTTCACCTGCTAACTCTCCTTTGCCTCCTGGCCTCCCTTGTACCTCCTCACAGATCACCATCTTTCTCTGTTCAGACTGCTGAAGCAGTGGTATGATGGCCCAAACTGGCCAGGCTCCAGCAGTTTGATGTGCACAATGTTCCACTCTTCAACTTGGGCCACATTTCTTGGTCATGTGTACAGCTGCCACCTCAGGCAAACACAGTCTACCCTTCCTTTCCTAGGAACTAAATGGGTGTATCTAGAGGGGGCATCTGTTTACCAAAGGTGGGGTGAATATGTGCCTGCGTGTGTTGCAGGGTGTGTGCTTACTCCTGGAATAGGTGGGGCAAGTGAGCACCTGTCCATTGGCAAGGGTTGAGTTGAAGGAACCCTAGGCTCCTTCCTGCCTCTCTTATAGATTCATCTGATGACCTGGACAAATCTGTTTCTCTCTCTCCCTCTTTCTCATTTCCTCCAAATTTGAAAGCCTCTCTGGTATATGCAAATTTCAGACCCTGAAGGTCCTGACCAGGCTGTCTCCCTTTGGTCTGCCTTGGCAGCCTTATCTTCTCACCCTGCCCTGCCCAGGTGCTGAACCACTTGGGCCCCTGAAGTGGGCCCCTTTATACTCACTTGAATACTTCCTCCTTCTGTCCCCTGCATATGCACACACACAAATCTGCTCTTTGAGACCTGAGATGTCCTCTTTGAATCAGGACATCTATGCTGGGCAGCCTCACCTGCCCTAAGTTTGGGAAGAATACCCTAGTTCTGGCTTCCAGCTGGGAGGAGAGTGATTAGAGTCCTGACTATGTCCCTTGCCTTGACTGGCCTGATGTGAATGGTAAGGGGAAGCTATATAAAGCTAGACTTTCTTTCTTTTTTTTTTTTTTGAGACAGGGTCTCTCAGTAAGTTGCTGAGGGTCTCAAACTTAGATCCTTCTGCCTCAGCCTCCTGTGTCACTAGGATCATAGGCATGTACCTTTGTACCTGGCCCAACACATGAAGTTTTAGGGATACCCTCAAACTATATCCAAACTGTAGCACTGCTTCAGTTGTCTTTTTCCCACTATCTTCCCTTGAAGGTTATATGTTCTATTTCTAATTCTGATGATTTCTCTTGTCAATTTCTTGACACATAATTTATATAGAATAGCCTACATCCTTTATAAGTTAGTAGTTAGTAAATTTTGACAAATTTATATAGACATGTACCTACCTGCTACAGTCAAGATATGGAACATTTCCATTGTCCCAGAAGTATCTTGTGTTATGTTGTAGTCAATCTCCAAACCCTTGTCTCAGGTGACCAAAATCCTTAGCCATATATATATATATATTAATACCAGGGATTGAACCCAGAGGCACTAACTACTGAGCTGCATCCCCAGCCCTTTTTATTTTTTATTTTGAGACAGGGTTTCACTAAGTTATTCAGGCCCTCACTAAATTGCTGAGGCTGGCTTTGAACTCACGATCATCCTGCCTCAGCCTCCCATGTCGCTGGGATTTGGGGCATGCACCACAGCACCTGGCCCTCAGCCATAACTCTTGATATACATGCAGGGACCCACATCAGTGAGGCTGTGGTCTTCACATGAACTCCCGCCCTCCCTCACCCCACTGGCTAGAGGTCCCTCTGATGCTTCTGCAGGGTTTTATGTTCAGTAGGAGTAGAAGCCCTGTACACCAGGCTGGGATTGTAGTTCAGTGGTAGGGTGCTTGCTTAGCACGTGTGAGGTTCAAGCCTCAGCACCATAAAATAAAGGAATGCTGTCCGTCTATAAGTACAAAAAAAAAAAAAAAAAAGAAGAAGAAGAAGAAGAAGCCCTGTGCACCCAGGCCTAGATACCTACTTTCACCACCCATCTCTGGATCTGTTTTCCTTTGAGCAAGAACTGCTGTAGGCATGTTGCCTAAAATTCTCAAAGAGCTAATTTTTGTTCAGACAGGTAAAAGGCTGTCCGGGTAAGAGTAAGGTAGGTAAAATGTACAGGCCTTGAAGGCACATGAGGAGGAGGTTGTCCATGGTTGTGGAAGTGGCAGGATGTTCTTGACTGTGCCTAGCACATTAGACAATGGAAACACTGCAAGTCTGGTGGGAGAGTTTGGGCTCAATATGATGGGCAGGTTGGAACTTGTGTGTATTCTTGATTGTGAGTGTGCATGTGTTAGAAGATGAGTAATAAAGGAGGAGCTAGAGTTGTGAATGAAGACATGGAAAGCCCCTGGAGAGGAAGTCCTAGAGAGGGATCAGGAGAGACAGCAAAGTGGGAATGGAGAAGAGAATGCAAATAGAAACATGAGTCTGTGATGTATCAAATGGGAAAACCAAAAGCTGGCCTGAGGCTAAGTGCGTAATGGTGGCAAGGATAGGGCTGTGGTTCCAGAAATTTCGAACGCTCTCAAATCTCAGTGTGTTGCCTCTTGGCTCCGGATGCTTCTTCTTACAGGTGCCTTGTGAACAGTGGGTTGCTCTAAGTAACCCTCCTTTATGTTGAGGGTGGTGGAGATTGCTGCTGGAGGGAGAGACTCTCCTGCCATTTGAGAGGGCTGGGGACTAGGTGCAGGGAGAGAACATCTAGGGGAAGCCATCCAGATTGCAAGCCCATGTGCGGTCTTTGCAGCCTAAGCCTGGTAATCATTTTTCTACAAGCCTCTTCAGGGGTATATCAGAGTCCTCACCCAGCACTCTGTGGGCCTGCCCCAATAGAGCTCAGATTCCCACTGCACATGCATGCCACCTGTGCCACTAGCTTCTGATCACCTGCTCCCTTGTCTAAACTCCAGAGCACGGCCTATTGCTTTCCCAGAAACTCCAGATCAGCTGTGGCCTGAACAGTGGGTTAAACCTACCTGCTCCATCTGAATCCTATCCAATAGTCTTTCCTTGAGTACAATTTCTCAGCTCAGGTTTCCATATGAAGTTTCTTTTTTAAAAATTGTTTTTTAAAAAATAAATGACAGCGGAATGCATTACAATTCTTATTGCACATATACAGCACAATTTTTCAAATCTCTGGTTGTATATAAAGTATGTTGACACCACTTTGTGTCTTCATACATGTACTTTGGATAATGATGTCTCACACATTCCACCATCCTTGCTAATCCCCTGCCCCTTCCTTTTCCCTTCCACCCCTCTGCCCTATCTAGAATTCATCTATTCCTCCCATGCTCCCCCTCCCTAACCCACTATGAATCAACCTCCTTATATCAGAGAAAACATTTGGCATTTGGTTTTTTGGGATTGGCTAGATTCACATAGCATTATCTTCTACAATGCCATCCATTTACCTGCAAATGCCATGGTTTTATTTCCATATGAAGTTTCTTTATATCTTATGGTTATTCTTATGATACGGTCCATAATTCTTTATATTGAATTTCCCCTATATATTAAACTCCCTCTGGGAATGGACCCAGACTGGCTTCTATTATTGTGTTTGAGAAGCCTGCTCCTGCCTAATTACTAATCTGTTGTAGGCAACTTATCTCTCCTTCCTGAGGGCTTTTAATATTTTTCTTTATTTTCTGTGTTCTGCAGTTAAACTGCAATTTTTACAGCATGAATTGATTTTGTCCTCCAGATTTGTTGCAATTCCTGAATAATAGCTTATAATAATGATAGCTAAGACTTTTGGGTATTAGCTTCAGATCAGGCACTATTATAAATACTTGACAATGTTAATTCATTTCATATTCACAATACTATCATCATCTTCATTCTTATTTAAAAAAAAATTTTGTAGCTGTAGATGGACAGAATTCCTTTATTTTATTTGTTTATTTTTATGTGGTGCCAAGGATTGAACCCAGTGCCTCACACATGCTAGGAAAACAGTCAGCCACTGAGCTACAGCCCCATATCTCATTATCTTCATTCTTTAGGCAATTTAAATGTCTCGTTCATGCCACACATCTGAACCTAGGCTTTTCCCAGGCTGTGTTAGTCAACTTTATATCACTGTGACAAAATATCTGAGATAGCCAGGCACAATGGTGTACTCCTGTAATCCAGAGGCTTCGGAGGCTGAGTTCAAAGCCAGCCTCAGAAAAAGTGAGGCACTAAGCAATTCAGTGAGACCCTGAATAAAATACAAAATAAGGCTGGGGATGGGGCTCAGTGATCAAATGCCCCGGAGTTCAGTCCCTGGTACCCCCCCACCCCCCCATCCCCCCCAAAAAACTCTGAGATAAACAACTTAAAAGGAGGAAAGATTTATTTTGGCTTACAGTTTCAGAGCTTCCGTTCATGATCACTTGGTTCTATTGTTTGGGCCTGTGAGGCAGAACACTGTAGCAAAAGACATGATGCAAGAAAGCTGCTTACCTTGTGGTGGCCAGGAAGAAGTGGGAGGGGGGCAGGGCACTTTTATATAAAGTCCCTCTCCCCAAGCCCATTATGATATGAATCCATCAATGAATCAACCCATTGATGAGGTCAGAGCCCTTGTGATCTAATTGCCCCAAAGCCTTACCTATGAACACTGCTACACTGGGAACCAAGACTTTTGGGAGGACATTTAAGCTTCAAACCATACCTGGCTCCCCATGTATTTCTTTTCTGCTTAAGCCAGTTTGACTTTTGCTACTTGCAAAAGTCCTGACTAATCCATTGGGTAATGGGATAAATATTGCTGCTACTTATGAAATAAGTCTAGGAAGGATAAAGTATGAGAAATAATAGGCACAACATGGTATTACCTCATTCAGGAACCTGCTGAATGTCTCGATTGATGTCAGGAAGTTTCAAAACCATCTCTAGCACTTGTTATTAGTGTATTCCAAATATTTCCTGTCCCTATGGCCTCTCCTGGAACTGAATGTCTTCCGGAAATGAACTGCCTCTGAGCTGTGTTTTGCAGCAGTGGGTCCTGAAACTCTAGGGTGGCAATGAGTTGTGATGTGAGTTATGATTTATTATTAATGACAAAAGCATCCACATTTTCAAATAATGTTCTTTGAAATTTTAATTTTATTCTGATCAAGGCACCTTTTCTGTGTCTATATATGATACCAGGGATTGAATCCATTAGTGCTCTACCACTGAGCAATATCTCCAGCCCTTTTTGTTTTTAATTTTGAGACAAGGTCTCACTGAGTTGCCCAGACTGTCCTCAAACTTGCGATCCTCCTGCCTCAGCCTCCAGAGTCTCTAGGATTACAGGCATGTGCCAAAATGTCCAGCTGTTCTTATTTTTGAAAAAATCAAATAGTTTTATAATTCTTAAAATGATAAAACATTTGTTCCCTGCCCACACCTATTCACTTAGCAGTAATTGCATTGAACTCTTTTAGTTATTTCTTTAGGTATTTATTTCCATATTTATAAATAACATGCTTATAGTATTATTTCTTAATTATTTCACAGTTCTTGTACCCTATCCTTTCTCTACTACCCAATATTGTTATAATTTTGGTCAATATTTGTTGTTTATGTTATTGTGATTATATAATTGTATTTAATTTATCTATCTATCTATCTATCTATGTATCTATCTATCTATTTTTGTGATGCTTGGAATTGAACCCAGAGCATCATGCTTCCTAGGCAAAAGGTCTACCACAGATTTACATCCCCAGCCCTTTTATTCTTTATTTTATTTATTCAGTAGTTTTTAGTTATATATGACAGCAGAATGTATTTTCACATATCATACATACATGAAGTATAACTTCCCATTTTTGTGATTGTACATGATATGGAGTTACACTGGTCGTATAGTCATATATGAAAATTATTTCAGATTCATTCTATTGTCTTTCCCATTCTCGTCCCCCTTTCCCCCATTCCCTTCCACCCCCTCCCATCTGTATCAGAGAGAACATTCGGCCTTTGTTTTTTGAGGATTGTATTATTTCACTTAGCATGATTGTTTTCAGTGCCATCCATTTACCTGCAATTGCCATAATGTCATGCTTCTTTATGGCTGAGTAATATTCCATAGTATATGTATACCATATTGTCTTTATCCATTCATCTGTTGAAGGGTACCTAGGTTGGCTGCATAGCTTAGCTGTTGTGAATTGGTTGATGAGGCTGAGTCAATGTAGTATGCTGATTATAAGTCCTCTGTGTATACACTGAAAAGTGGGATAGCTGGGTCAAATGGTGGTTCCATTCCAAGTTTTCTGAGGAATTTCTATACTGCTTTCCAGAGTCGTTGCACCAATTTGCAGTTCCAACAGCAATATACAAGTGTACCTTTTCCTCCATATCCTCACAACATTATTGTTACTTGTATTCTTGATAACTGCCATTCTGACTGGAGTGAGATGAAATCTCAGTGTAGTTTCAATTTGCATTTCTCTAATTGCTAGTGATGTTCAACATTTTTTCATATATTTGTTGACCAGTCGTATTTCTTCTTCTTGGAAGTGTCTGTTCAGTTCCTTTGCCCATTTTATTTTAGTTTTTGAATGACTTTTATTTTATTTATTTATATGCAGTGCTGAGAATTGAACCCAGTGCCTCATACATGCCAGGCAAGTATGCTACCGCTGAGCCCCAGCCCCAGCCCCATCCTTTCCCATTTATTGATTGGCTTTTTTGCTGTTAAGTTTTTTGAGTTCTTTATATATCCTGGGGATCCTTTTACTCTTTAGATTTCCTTGAGCTTAATGGTTACTCACTTTTATTTGCTTAGTTTTCTATGTTACTATCACTAATTTGCCCTCAAACTCTCCACCAGCAGTGTAAATTTTCTCTTGACATATCAGGTAATCAGCTTAATTCGTTTTTTCTTCTTCTTTTTTAAAAAAAAAATTTTTAGTGTAGATGGACACAATACCTTTATTTTGTTTATTTATGTTTTTATGTGGTGCTGAGGATAGAACCCACTGCCTCATACATGTTAGACGAGCACTCTACCACTGAGCCACAACCACAGCCCCGGTTTTTTCTTCTTCAACTTCCTTCTCTTTGTTTTTTTTGAACCCAGGGTCGCTTTACCACTTAGCTACATCCACAGTCCTTTTTATTTTTTATTTTGAGACAGAATCTCACTAAGTTGCTTAGAGCCTTACTAAGTTGCTGAAGCTAGCCTCAAACTTGGAATCCTCCTGCCTCTACTTCCCAAGTTGCTGGAATTACAGACCTGTGCCACTGTGCCCTGCCTTCCTTCTTCTTTTGGTATTCCTTTATGTCCCATGATAGACTGCTTTCCGTTTATCCTAGAATTTCCTTCATCATCATCCCGGCTATTGCTTTTATGTTGCATCCTGTTTCCCACATCCTATTCCTTCCTCTTCCATGGCTCATTGTCTTGTTGGGGGGAACACGTCCTTTAGTACCTCACTTTAAAAAATGTACTCTAGGGACCAGCAACAATGACATCACCTGAGAGCTTGTCAGAAATGCCACTCCAGACCCACTGAATCACAATTAACAAGTTCCCTGGGTGATTATAGCACTTTAAAGTTTAGAATACACTGCTCTGGTAACATTTCTGCAATATGCATTCTACTCTTTTTTTTTTTTTTTTTTGGTGGTTCTGGGTATTGAACCTACGGGTGTTCTACTTTTGAGCTACATCCCTAGTCCTTTTTATTATTTTGCAATTCTCCTGCCTCAGCCTCCTGAGTTGCTAGGATTATAGGGTATGCCACCATGCCTGGCTCTACTCTCATTTTTTTTTTTTTTTTTTTTGGTACCAGGGATTGAAATCAGAGGCACTTAACCACTGAGCCACATCTCCAACCCTTTTAAATATTTTATTTAGAGACAGGGTTTCAGTGAGTTGCTTAAGACTTCACTAAGTTGCTGAGGCTGGCTTTGAACTCGAGATCCTGCTGCCTCAGCCTCTTGAGCCACTGGGATTATGGGCATGCGCCACCGTGCCGAGCCTCTATTCTAATTTTTGACTGGGAATAAAACTGGAAATAATTTTCCATCAGAACATTTCTATGTGGTCTTCTAAGCTCCGTTATTGCTGCCTGTAAGTTCAGTCTCATTATGATATTCCAGCCCTTTTTATGTGACCTTTGTCTTTCTGTTATTTTTATTTCCGGGTCTCTGAAATTTCATAATGTGCTTTGGTTTGGGTCTCTTTTTTTTTTGTTTGTTTAGTGTTCTGTGTACTCAGCAAACCCTTTTAACCTGGAGGTTCTTGTGGTTCTGCAATATTTTCTTATATTAGTTCTTCAATAATTTTCTCTAATTGTTTCCTCTATTATCCAGCCCTGTTATTCCTAACAGAAAGACATTGAACTTCCTGACATGCTCCTCTGAGACTTCTTATCTTAAACCTCCCATTTCCATGGGAGGTTTTCATTTTGCTTTTCTGGGGAGATTTTATCACCTTTATCCCTGAATTCTTCTATCAATTTTATTTTCTTCTGCCATCATATCTTTAATATACAAGGACTCTTTATATTCTTAGAACATTCCATTTCATAGCATTTCCCCTTTTTTGCATAAACGCATCATCTTTTTATCCCTGTAAAGATATCAATTATACATTTTTTTTTTGTTTTTTTTTTTTAAGTTTTCTCCTGGCTTCTGCACCTTTCAAGATGCCAGAGTCTTTCTCGGGTTTGAACCACAGCTCAGCTTGCTTTTTAGCTCTCTGCCTCCACCCTGCCCTTGACTGCAGTTTTAACTTTTTTTCTATTGAGCATAAATATTAGATAAAATACAAGATCATATATATATGACTGGATGACTGTTTACATATATTTTTATCTGACTAACCACCATCCCCAATCAAGATTTAGAACATTTTCATCATGAATGAAGTTTCCCTTGTGCCTCCTTCCAGAAAATACCCCCACCCAAAGGTAGCCACAATTTTAACTTTTATTACCATAGATTGATATAGTCCGTTCTACTACTTACAAACATGGAAACAGGCAGTATGTGCTCTTCTGAGTCTGGCCTCTTTCACACCGCATTCCATCTGTAAGGTATGTTTCTCTGACCAGTTTCCTGATGGCCATATTGTGATGGACCCATCCTGGCTCAGCTCCAGCTGGTGATTCTGTGTAGGTTCCTCCCTAATAATTTACAGTCATCTCTTTGAACTGCCACCCTATGCAAATATGGCTCATTGCTCCTGACAGCTAACTGGTGTATGAGTGAATGTGAGTGAGTGAGTGTGTGTGTGTGGTGTGTGTGTGTGTGTGTGTGTGTGTGTGTGTGTGTATGGGTGTGTGAGCCTGGTCTGAATTCTTGGCTCTTTCACAGATGCATCTTTTCACTTGAGCAAGTCTCTTTTGCTAATCCCACTGTTTCTCATTCCCCAGTCCCTTGGATCCCCCAATCATTTTGAGCCTCTCCAAGGTCAGCAGATTTTATATTGGTGAAGAGAAAACTCATTCTGCTCATTCATTATATTGCTCATTCTGACAAAGGGGGGTTGTCTCACTCCTCTACTCCACTTTATGAAGACCAGGAGAAGCTGGGGTATAGGCCATACAGCAGCCTAATTGCAGGTGCCTCACCACTGACAGGTGTCAAGGTGAATGTGATGAGACTGCTGGGTTCAAATGATATTAATACTATTTAATATTCAGAAAAGTATGATCTTAAGACATCAAGTGTTTCAAAGATATTACTTTGAAGCCAAGAGCCAATAATTCCAGCTAGAAAAGATCCCTCTGAATCTATTTGAGCAAGGAAAATGGTAAAGGGCTAGTTGAAGCTGACTTAAAATTTTCAAAATTCAAACTTTCAAGCTTCTAACTTTTTTCTGGGTCCTTCATATCCTAATAATACTACTCCTTATTTAATTATTGATGGCATCTTTTTAAAAAGTTGATAGCATGCTGTACTTTAATGTATAATACTCAAGGTACAGGATATTGCATCTAACATTGTTATAAATAAAAGGGAGATCATATCAGTCATCAAGGGCCCCAGAGTGAAGAGCATCTTCATAATCTCCATGTTTATCATCTTTATTTTCTGGGTATAATTTAATAAGGTCATCAATCCAAAGAATGGTAATTGCAGCTTCTGTTGCAAATTTCAAGCTCTTCACCTTAACTATAGTTGGGTCAAACATTCCAGCTTGCTTATTTTCTTGAGGTTTACCATTGATCAAATCAAGACCAATCCATTTTAGATTTTTACGTTCTGGATTAACTTGAGCCTCATTATGAAAAACTCTTAACTTTGCAACTAGATCTGTGTAGTCTTGGGTAGCATTAACTGCCAGTGTATTAGGAATAACAAGAAGAGATCTTGCAAAGTCTTCAATAGCAAGGTGTTCCCAAGAGCCCATGCTAGTCGCATAGTTTTCAAGGTATATGGAAAAGGGCTGCTTCTACAGCACCCCTACTAGAACCACAGATTTCAACTCCAAAACTCCTTTCTTGTGATCCATGTCCAATATTGATGGCATCTTCATAAAATGTGTTTAATATATTTTTGTAGTGGTTGTAATCTTTTAAGATCTAGCTAGGGTTTTACTTTTTTTGTTTTTAAAGAAAACATTTACTGTCTTCATCTTTAGATTCATCATATACAGAGAACATATTCTCTTCAGGCAATATATTCAAAACTGTCATGTTTATAGTTCAGGTATTCAGAAAGTATTTAACTAGAGTGTACATGATTATTATAATAGAAGAGGATCTTTACATCTTGATAGTGGCCTCAAGATATAAAGATTCTGGGGCTGGGGTTGTAGCTCAGCAGTACAGCACGTGTGAGGCCCTGGGTTTGATTCTCAGCAATACATACAAATGAAATAAATAAACAAAGGTATTGTGTCCATCTACAACTAAGAAAAAATTTTTAAAAAGATGTGAAGATTCTTATTCCATATATATATATATTTTATTGTGATGCTAGAGATTGAACTCAGGGCCTTGCACATGCTAGTCAGGACTGCTACCACTGAGCTACATTCCCAGTCTGGATTTCATATTTTAAATGCTGAAAGAAAGGTTTCTAGGGCCTTATGTTGCAGCAGGCTGGCTGGAACACCTCTGATTTCAGTGCCTTCTTCTCCTAGTATCCTCTGAAGGGCACCCTCTGATGGAGCTGGTCCCCTCCATGCTATTCAAAGCTTCCAGGAGTGGGCCTTTGTGGTCTATTGCATCTATGTTGCTCCTCTGTGCTGTAATGGGCTTCTGAGAGGTGCCTAACTTTTCCCATGCTTTGTGGGAGCCTCTACCTGCCTTGGAGGGCTATGGGGCTCAGCTTTTTGTGAGTAATAGCTGGCAGTAGGATATGGGAGGAGACAGGGGAGTTGTGTCAGCAAACCAGGCCTGTTATACCTGCTCTGTCACAGTAAGCTCATCACTGAAACGACACATTTTTCAGAAAAGAGTTTATGCCCAGGGTGCCAAACACAAGGAGATAGGAGTCTACCTCTCAGAAGGACAGGGTTGAAGGATATTTATGGAATAAATAAGCAGAGTGGTCTGAGGCCTGGGGAAAGGTGATTGGAGGTAAGGGAGTGAAATAGTTGGTTATCCATGCATGTGTAATCAAACTTGATTGCTCTTCATAGGACACATGTTCAGAAAATGAACATGTTAGAGTTTTGGCCCTGCAAGGTCAAAGGTCACCATCTGACACTTGGGCAAGCCCAGATAAAAGATTGTTGATTTCAACTGGCTTACGATAGACAAAAGAGGCTTCAAGTTCTGAAAAAAACAATTTGTCAACTGTTACCATCATAACCCACATGTCAGAGATACTGTCTATAGCATAACTAATGGGAGTATGCCGCTTAGCCATAAGATCTCAAAAACTGGAATGACAGAAAGCAACTGAAGCTAGAAGGTTCTCTCAGGTTTCCTCCTTGGTTTCAGTTGTAGGAGCTGAGAGATGAAGAGAGTATTGGACAGATGGTGGTGAGAGGTCTGGGCAGGGGGAAGGAACGGAAATGGGGAGAGGTTAAAGATAGCTCAAAAGGCAGAATGCAGGCGTCAGATGACCTCTGGAGTAGCATCTCATAACAGTACAAATGATGGTATTCTACCTTTAAACAGCCCAGAATACTGCAAAATGGTGTTAGTGATAATCAGTAAAACATCAACGTATCTTCCAAATCTAAAAGAATGCTTCCTCTGTGATTTTTTTTCCTGGATATCTCATTTAGATTCTTTTCTCTTCCCCCCCGCCACCCTTCCTCCCTCTGTCTTTTTAATAACTTGTGATAATTGTGTAAGGAGATTCTAATAGGTTCAGAAAATGAAAATTTGCTACCTCACCCAAACAAATTTCAGTTTTGGCTTTGGGTAAACTCAGCTTCTTTTAGGAAATACTTATTTCAGAGTTCTTCCCACCCACATCCTTGTAGCCAAAATGGCAGCTAAGCATAGGGCAGAGCCCCAGTGGCCTTGGAGGTGTCAAGGAAAAAACTCAAGAGGAGTAGCATTGGTTCAGGGCACTTAAAATGGAGTCAAGAGGCCATTGTTAATCAGATCTCAGGTCCACAGATGAGCCTTTGCACTGAGCTGCGGACATTCTCTACCCTGTCCTTTCCTGTAAGCTGACTTCTAGAATGAGCCAAACCAGCAGTTTCCTGAAACACTGTTAACCTCTACTGACCTTAGGTTCAACAGACAGAGACTGAGACTATACCCAACTCCATTCTTATAAAACAGCTTAACTTTTGCCAATACTAATTGTAATTCCTGACTAATAAGTGATGTAATTTCCAACCCCCTTGTAGCCAAAAGCTATAAATTCATTTTGTAAAGCCTTAGAGTACTTTTTGTTTGTTTGTTTTTCTTCTTGTGTTTTGTGGTACTGTGGATTGAACCTAGGGATAATTTACCACTGAGCCACATCCCTGGTCCTTTCTTTTTTTTTTTTTTTTTTTTTTTTTTTAATTTTAAGACAGAATTGCTAAATTACCCAGGCTGGGCTTGAACTTGCAAACCTCCTGCCTCAGTCTCCTGAGTCCCTGGAATTATAGGTGTGTAGTGTGTACCACAGTACCCAGCTTAGAGATTTTTTTTGGAACTGGGAATTGAACCCAGGGGCACTTGACCACTGAGCCATATCCCCCAGTCCTTTTAAAATATTTTATTTAGCAACAGGTTCTCCCTGAGTTGCTCAGGGCCTTACTAAGTTGCTGAGCTGGCTTTGAACTCGTGGTCCTCCTGCCTCAGCCTCTGGAGCTGCTGAGATTGTGCTACTGCACCATGCTTGGAGCACATTTTCTGTTTGTTTTTGCTCTAGTTCTTACTGGAGTGTTTTTTTTTTTTTGTTTTTTTTTTTAACTCTTATTTGTTTTAATTAGTTATACATGACAGTAGAATGCACTTGGAGCACATTTTTAAGATTGTCTGTTTTCCCTGATTGAAATTCTAATTAGCCCTAAGTAAATGTCATTTTCTTTGTTCTGAATTATTTTGATTTTATTCTCAGTCAATAAGTGATTGAGTGGGATTATAGTCAGCATCTACTTGGATTCTTTTGGGGTTTCCTTGGCCTGTCCTTTGGGTTCCTGTTTATACCAAAGCTGAAGCCACAGCTGGTGGGATCATTGTTTAACACCCATGCTGTCCAGGTCAGGACAGGACCCTGACTCAGGCTGACCACCCCACAGCTTCTGTCCACCTCATCCCTCTCCATGGCAGCTCCAGGCAGGCCCCTGTGTCTCAGCTCAGCTATTTCTACACTCCCAGAAGGAACTTAGACTCTGTTCCTTCCATACCCCGAGGGGGTCTAGGAAGATTAGGGAGCCAGACCACTGCCCCTGCCCCTACCTAAGCCCCTCCTCAAGCATTTCTTAACAACCGCTGGAGACACTGACACTTGGAACTTGGTGCTTCTCTCCCTGAGGACATGACTTTTCCCAAGAGAGCGCCAAGCCTACATTTATGGGATTTTACCCAAATTATTAATTTATGCATATTACCCCTTCAGGGTTTGAGGTCTGGGCAGGAAGCTAAAACACTTGGATCTTTGACCAGTTGCCTTCTTTCTACTCTTGTCTGGCAGTGTGGGGGCTTTATTTTGGGTGGGCACCTTCCCTAAGGACTCTCTCTTCATAGGGCTCACAATTCAAAGCATTTCTTATGAGAAGTAAAAGGAACATTTTGGAATTTAGAAAATCCTTTCTTCTCCTCTGTCAGGGGCTAGAAGGAAATTCTCCTTCAAAGAATAGCCTGACATTTACAAGAAACAGCCCCCTGGGAGACATCCTGCCTGGGAGACATCCTGCCATCTGTCTTCCTGAAACATCCTGCGGTTATCTCACCTTGTACAGACATCCAGCAACTGCTGATAAGAGAGCTTCCCCATCCCCAGCATATAAATACCCCTGTGTGAACAATAAAAATTTTCAGCTTGATCAGAACTCCTGTCTTGCTGTCATCCCTCATGTCTCTTGTCCCTTCATTCCTCCCCGCCTAGGTTCGCTGCCTTCGTTGATGTGTCCTGCCGTTCGGGATACTCCTCACAACATTCAGCCTTCAAGTCTGCTTCTGGAGAGCTGGCTCTGAGACTTGATGCAGAAGGAAAGCACCTTTCTCTCATCTTCAGGTTTAACAATGGGCGCCACTGGCCAAAGAGGGAAGATGTGCACAGGAGAAGGGGCCAGAACATTGGAAGCACGTTTCTGTATGTATTTGAAATCCTGTTACAGGAGAAAAGATAGCAAACACAGCTGTTGAGGAGTAGTGTGACAAGGAAGGGAAGGCTGGGCTCCTCCATCCCCCATCCTCTGCACTCTCGTTGCCACCCTGTATAGTGCCCAGAAAGAGGGAAGTCTCCTCGGCACTGGTCAGGTCTTGGGTCCTGCCTTCTTGGTATAGGAAGGGAGCAAGCTGGCTGGGGCTAAGTCTTGCAGGTGGCACAGGTGTTATCTCTACCTAAACTCCTAATCTCAAGCAGGTTATTGCCTTTGGGGGCTGTTGGTGTTGGGTGTTTACAGAAAAGCAATTACATTTCAAATGACTCAATGCTGGATGGGGAAAGGAGGGCTAATTTTCATGTGAACTCCAGGCAACAAAGCAGTTAGTCTGAAACTCTAGAAAGGGGTGGGTAGGCTGAAGTGGGGTTTCTCTTGCCAAATCCATGGTTGGGGGAGTTTACCACTGGAGTTTAGGGAAAGACTTTTTCTAATGAGATTAACTGCCTTCCAGAAATAAAAATCATTAGAGCATTTTATTTATATTTTAAAAGTTTAGTTTGAGTGCGTGTTTTGAAAAGTATAAAAGGCTCAATATTTTTAATTTAATTAAATTTATTTATTTATTTAATTACTAGGAATTGAACCCAGAGGTGCTTTACCACTGAGCTACATTCCCAGCTCTTTAAAAAAATTAAAATTTTTTTTAAAATTTTTTTTTAATTAATTTTTATTGTAGGTTGTTCAAAACATTACATAGTTCTTGATATATCATATTTCACACTTTGATTCAAGTGGGATATGAGCTCCCATTTTTACCCCATATACAGATTGCAGAATTTTTTTTTAAAATTTTGAGACAGATTCTCGCTAAGTTGCTTAGGGCCTCACTAAATTGCTGAGGCTGGCTTTAAACTTACAATTCTCCTGTCTTAGCCTCCCAAGTATTTGGAATTATAGGCATGTGCCACTGTACCTGGCTCAATCTATTTTTTTAAATTATGAGCTAGAATAGGTAAGTTACAAATGCAATAAATTTGTATAAATCACACACACAAATTTCCAATGTATGGAAGGTTTATAAAAAGAAAAATCAGAGAAGAAAACTCAACAGGGCAAAGTGGGGGATGAGGAAAGACCCCTGAGATGGGGAAGGCCAGGTGGGGAGAGGCAAAGGAATTCTGAGGGAGGTTAGTTCAGGGACATCAAGAACTCTTTGAGATATGCTCTAGCTTCATAACTTAACCTGAAGTTCACATACCTGCCACACTGCCTCCAAACAAAGGTAATTAACTGAGTAATGTTTGTTTACAGCTCTTCCATGTCTCTTTTCCTTGAAATTCCAGAAGTTTGTTCTGGAGGAAATTTTTGTTCCAGCACTCCTGCTGTGTATCACTGCATGTTCTAAAGCACCGAGAAGCTCTACTGGTTGAGAAACCTGGGGTGGAAGGTGAATTATGGTGGAAGCTTCTTGAAGTGGGGATCAGGCCTGTTTTAACCTCTTAGTTCTCTTTCTGGGACATGATAGATAATGAATAAATATTTGTCAAGTGAATGGGTGGTCTGATGATTGGGTGGTATCCTGTCCCTTGCTGAGAGAGAGAGAATAATTTCCAACAGCCCTAGAATGAGGGGAGGAGGCATGTGATCTTTCCTGTAAGGTCTTGGTCAGTCCTGGACAGGAAATGGTCCTTTCTCACTTGTCAACAGAGTGAATAACCATGTCCTCATGAGGCAAGCACACAGATCTGCTTGTGCCTTGATCTTGACATGATAAATTAGGGCTGAACCCCGAAGTGCATGTCATTCCGGCCTCACATCATATATCTTGTTACCTGTTCCACTTTCTGATTCAGGACTTTTGCCTGGAATGGAGACTCAACAGGGCATGTTGCTCTGTCCCTGCCATCTGCATACTTTCCTACTGCCAGCCAGTGCTATTCTGGGAGAAATGTACAGGGAGGGGAATGACTGAGCCTTTCTTTCCTAGAGTTTAAGTGAGAAAGGGCTGACATCCAAACGAAAGGCTCAGAATTAGATTTCCTCCTTTAGGTGAGACTTGATCCAAGGACTCTCTGGTGCTCCCTCTTGCCTGTTCTGCTTCTAGAGAGAGTTCATATTGCAGGTGATTTAAGAACACTGCCTCTGAGATAGATTTTCAGGTGACATGGGGGCAGTTCTTCAACCAATTCCTGCTTTAGTTTTCTCATTTGAAAAATGAGAATAATACAGGTAACAGCCTCCTAGAGCTTGGAGGATAAATAAAGATGTTCTATTTATAAAGTGCTTTGATTAGTGTACCACAAGGGTTATGTTCTATGGAGCTTCAAGTTTATGCAAGTTGATTCAAAATTAGACACTTAAGTGAATATTTATTTAGAACAATAAAAGGAATCACACAAAAATAAAACTTTTAAAAAACAGAAAAATCACACAAAAAGTTGAATACCATGGTATTTGTATTAATCAACTTCCCTTCATTGTGTGGTTGCATGGCATACTCTTTGACTATCTCTATCTCTCTCTTTCTCTCTCTCTCTCTCTCTCTTTTTTTTTTTTTTTGGTACCAGGGATTGAATGCAGGGTGCTTTACCACTGAGCCATATCCCCAGCCCTTTTTTATTTTTAGAGAGGGTCTCACTAAGTTGCTTAGGGCCTAAGTTGCTTAGGCTGGCTTTGAACCTGTGACCCTCTTGCCTCAGCTTCCTGAGTTGCTGGGATTATGACCTAACTACCTCTTTTTTTTCAACACCAATTTTTAAATATTTTCTTGAGGGCAAATAGATGGCAATCTTTAGTTTGTTTGAAATTTTTAAAAAATTATGGATAGTTAATAAAAGTTATTGAGAACTTCTTTTCATTTCATAAATCTTCATTGATGATATATGCAATTTAAAAATTATTAGCAAATTTGGGAAAACTTCTGATTTATTTATTATGGCTATGTAACAAATCACCTCAAACCTAAATGGCCTAAAACAGTAATCACTCTAATAGGCTCACAGATTCTGTGGGTCACAAATTCAAAATGGGCACAGGTTAAAAGTGAACATTGCTGGGGCTGGAATCATCGTTCATCTGTGTCTGAATCTAGGACAGCTGACTCCAGAGCTGACTCTATGGCCTGGCTTCCTCACCCTGTCTTAAGTAACCAGAGTCCCTTTCATGTCATGGATCCACTTTATGCTTTGAATATAAACCTTGCTGCTTGACCACTGGCAGCTTATTTTAAATCTGAAATTGTTTTCTTTTTTCTTCCTCTTTTCTCTCTTCCCCTCCCCAGTTGTGGGGGAAACAAATTTTCTTCCTGTCCTAAGACAAGTTATCTCCCCTTCCACTCACTGTACACAAGAATAGAGAAACTCCGGACCTGGAAACTGGAACAACAGTTCTTTCAAGGATATAAGTTAAATATTAACTGGATTCACTATAATGATACTTGGAAAACAGTTCTGGTATCCTTCCTTTTAAGGCCCTCTGTTCCTCCTGGCAGTTGGAACAACAGCCTCAGTGACATGAGTCTGTTGCCTTTTTCCTTTTTTAGCAAAACAATAAAACTTTATTTCTCTTTTTTTCTCAAAACTTTGTCCTTGTTGTTGGATTGGCATTGGAGATAAGAACCAAGCTTTTAATTTCACTATAGAAATCTTAGAGTTGGAGGCTCAAGAGCTCCAAGTAGGAGTGCTCTAGGTACAGGGGAGAAAGCTGCATCTCCTTATGACCTGACTTCAGGATCTAACAGTATCACTTTCCTCTCATCCTGTAAGTTATGAGACAATCACAAGTCTACCAGATTCAAGAAAATTGGCTTCTATCTCTTTATGGGGGAGTGGTTCTAGAAGGTTCTAGAAGAGCATGAAAAGTCATTGCTGCAAATGTATTTTTTTAAAAACTGCCATAACCTCTACTAAGTTTCTCTCATCCATGAACTACTGTAGTATTGTTATTGGAGTCCTAGGCCAGAGGACTGACTCTGGAGATCCAACAAATCAGTAATGGCCACTTGCCTCAAAAAACCAAACAGAAAAGGTAATGGTGAAAAGCATAAAAGGAACATTCATCAGTGTAGCTACAGTGAGAAGACAAGGGAAACCATGTCCTTGGCCCAGTCTTTGAGGGGCTGATAAGTTTCAGTTTTTCTTTTTGGCACTGGGAATTGAACCCAGGGGTGCTCTATCACTGAGTTACATCCTTACCCTTTTTGTTTTTATTTTGAGACAGGGTCTCTCTAAGTTGCTCAGGCTGTCCTTGCATTTGCAATCCTTCTGCCTCAGCCTCCCAAATATCTGGAATTCCAGATGTGTGCCACTGCACAGCAACTTTTGAGGTTTTATAGAATGGCGAATGAGAGCAAGGCCTGGGGGTTTGTATAGCTGGAGGCTTTGCACAGCTATCAAAGCAGGTGATCTTGATCAGGTGAGGCCTGGTCCATTATTATCCCTGAATTGGTCAGGCGTGGTCTTGACAGTGATAAGAGTTGTTGCCTGGAGGATGGCTTTGATTTATCACAAGATCTTTATCTATCAGAGCTTGTTCCTAGAATCCAAGAGATGTCAAGTTTTTAAGTCACCCATTGAACATTTGCATGCAAAAGCGAAGGGTCTTATTACAGTGTGTTAGCTACTTGCAGCACAGGAATTAAGATAAGTTCTATTTCTTAAAATTCTCATCAAATAAAGGAAAAGAGTGCAATCGAGGTATGATTGAAAATACTCTTTTCAGTAGAGAATGTCTCTGTGTGTTTTTGTTTGTTTTGGGGAACTAAATATTGAACCCAGGGCCTTGGGTGTGTTAGATAAGCACTCTACTACTGAACTACACCCCTAGGACTCCAATACAATACTACAGTAGTTCATGGATGAGAGAAACTTAATAGAGGTTATGGCAGTTTTTTTAAAAATACAGTTGCAGCAATGACTTTTCATGCTCTTCTAGAACCTTCTAGAACCACTCCCCCATCAAGAGGTAGAAGCCAATTTTCTTGAATCTGGTGGGCTTGTGATTGTCTCATAACTTACAGGACGAGAGGAAAGGGTTTTTTGAGAACTTCTGTTTTGATCAGGTGTCAATAAAAGCTAAATCTTCCAATCATAATTTTTTTTTTTTTGTATCGGGTATTGAATTCAGGGGCACTCATCCACTGAGCCACATCCCCAGTATTTTATTTAGAGATAGGGTTTCACTGAGTTGCTTAGCACCTTGATTTTGCTGAGGCTGGCTTTGAACTCATGATCCTACTGTCTTAATCTCCTGAGCCACTGGGATTACAGGCCTGCGCCACCACGCCCAGCTCCAATCATAATTTTATGTCTGATTGAATCAATTACCCACAGACTGGTTTCTTCCTCTATATATTTCAGACTTTGTTTCTCTTTCTGTACACAATTCTTCTGGCACCAAAAGACATGTCCTCACTAAAGCAGAATCGACTAGGGACTCTGGTCCCAGGCCCCACCTCACCTCAGTCAGCAGGGCTGATATGAGTTTAAGAACCTCCTTTCATCCTGCCCCATTGCTGTTTTCAGAGGAGCTAACTTCCCCTAAGTGTAAACAAGATCCTGTTTTCCAAAAGATTATTTCTCCATCCAAGGATGTGCAGAGACCTCCAGAGTAACCTAAGGAGGGAAAAACCCCTTGTTTAAGACCCCATCCATATTACTTGTTTCTCATGCACCTGATTTAAAACCTGGGAAGGAGCATTTGGTGCACACATAATAACTGCCCCAAATCAGTTAAAGACCAGAAAAAGGGCAAGGCACAGGAATCTACCAATCACTCCTCATTGAGTATAAATCATTCCTAGCATGAAGCCTTCCAAAAATGAACAAAGAACTCAGAAGTGCATATAAGCCCAGATTCCATCTGAGTTCACAGGCTGACATCTTTGTAGTGAAAGTTCCCGCAGCACCTTTGCAGTGTATCTCCTCCCTATAAACTCTTAACTGTGCTTCTCGTTGTCTTGGTGAATTCTTCTCACCACCCATGCACTGGAAATCACCCAGGTCCCACAGCATTTTGGTGTCCCATTAAGGGATCTTTCACTCTCTGGTCTTTCTCTCTTTCTCTTGCTCTTCTTCCTCCCTCTACCTTTTTATTTTTGGGGTTTCAGGTCCCAGAAGACCTCCTCCATTCCCTGCCCTACTTTTCTCAGGTACAAAGACCATATGGGAGCACTGAAAATCCAGGATCCCTGACACCATCTCTGAACTCCAGGTCCAACCAGCCTGTGAGGGATTCTTGCTCCATTGGGCAAGTACATTGTGACTCCTGGCTGATGGGTTCAGGGGTGAGGTTTTTCCCTCTACAAGACACTGAAGGTAGTAGATATCTCCTTCCTTGTTTGATCCCTCTGAACGTGGGGACATTCTAGAGACATAGGTACATCAGAATGTTCTCTCTTGTTGAGAAGTTATTCAGTCTATCCTAGAATTCTAAAAGTGGTTCAAAATTTTGGGTGGTATGGTCAGTTGGTACCAGCTGACTCTCCTCTGGGATATATTCTTAAACATTGGTTTGATCTCCAGAATTTCAAACAAAAACACTTAGTCTTCCTGTTAATACCTGTCAGGCCACAATATCAACTTGCTGATCAAGAAAGATGGCTCATAAATGATATCCTTAATTATAATACTATCTTCCAAATATATCTTTTCTCAAATCTCATGGGAACTCTTATTAATTTCTAAGGCAAAATTTTACCTTCTATTTCTTTGGGTCAGTTTGCCCTATTTAATGCCCTTTGCCTCTCATTCTTAAAATGGCAGCTTTCCTTACTCCTTAACTGCCTATCTGATATCTGTCCCTCTGAGGCTTGTATCTGGCATGTAAGCTGTGTAAGCAACTGCCCCCAAACTGTTAAAGACTAGAAAAAGAGGGGCTGGGGTTGTGGCTCTGTGGTAGAGTATTTGCCTAGCACATGTGAAACACTGGGTTTGATCCTCAAAATAAATAAGTAAAATTTAAAAAAAAGACCAGAAAAAGTATCACTTATAAATCAAAGTCACTGTGGGACATAATGGTTATTTTCTCTTTTCTTTGGACTCTGGGATTTAGCTCTAAGTTCTTCCCTAAATGCTCACAGGGAAGGAAAATGGAAAGATCTGATATATACAGGTTTTCTTTTTCTTGAGAATCCTTTCCTGAGGTCCACCCTCTCCCTGGACCTCATGGGCTCCCACATTCTTTAAAATATTTGGACTGACTCTAATCTCATCCAAAAATTCACTCTGGTCTGATATAGACATTCCATGTGCTTCTTTACTAGAATAATTATGGCTGTGTCTTTTTTTTTTTTTTTTTAAACCTCTGTCTTTTTTGAGCTCATGAGTTTTCTGATAAGTTTACCTTTGTTCCCCTGCACCTAAATTACTGTATTTTTGTTCTGGTTTGTTTTGTTTTGTCTAACTGAAGAGTTGTGGTTTTTTGTTGTTGTTGTTGTTTGTTTGTTTGTTTGTTTTGTGTGTGTATGTCCTGTGTTTTTATTGCCTGCTGTCTTTATTTAGGGACCAATTATTAAAGGGTTAATTCTCTATATACTGGAATTTGAAAGCAGTCATCTCTTCTAGAAGGTCCTAAAAAAGAAAATAAGCAGTGGTGATGGTTGAGATAGATCTACCTCATGAATGGACAATTGGCCACCTGAAACATTGATTCAGTGTCCAGACATGATAGATAGACTCTTTCCCAGCCATCCCTAACTCTACAGGCTTCCTCTGGATCTGCATCCTCTGTTCTATAATCTTTTGCTCACTGTCCCACAAAGGACATCTGAGACAGGCTCTGTTTTTAACTCTTTAAGGGTTAAATCTGATAGTCTGTGTAATAAGCATCTGTAGCTATTTTGTCTCCCATCTGGGGCATCTAATAATTGGTGAAAAGTTATAAAATCTTTGTTTCCTGTCTGTTTTTATGTGTATGTGTGCACACCTGTGTATTGTATGTTGTGTCTATATACATGCTTGTGTCCATATATAATGTATATGGCAAAAAAATGGCTTATAGATAAATGAGCACTTATAAATACTTACAAATAAATTTAAAAAGAAATGGATCTAAATGTATTTTATTTCATGTGACTCAAACTGTTTTTTTAAAAAAGAGAGTGAAGATGTCTTTAAAATTATTAACCCACATGTTTTTCTAGGTGGTCAATCAATCAAGAGAGCACTGCACCTTGAGCCTCTCTCTCTCTCTTGCTCTGCCCACTTCACTCTACCTATCAGAATGCTGCCTCCACCTTCATCTTCAATAAATCTACACTTTGCCTGTTTAAAAACAAAAACAAAAACAGAGAGAGAGAGAGAGAGAGAGAGAGAGAGAGAGAGGGAGGGAGAACGCACTGGTTCTATGAAATGTTTAAAGTGTAATATACATTGCTTTTAGGATTTTTCTTCAGCAGGAAAATGATGACTTAAAACATTAATTAGGTTTGTCTAATATCTTGGTTTTCATAGCTAACCTAAAGTTGACAGTTAAAATGGGTAGATCAGATTTAACATAAATGGGATTAATCTTCATAAATGTTTATTAGAAGACACATCTGATTAATTTGCAGTTAAAATACTAAATATCAACTGCTAAGTAAATTCAAGTATTCTTGACTTCTTAAATTCTATAACATATGTTTATAAAGTCTTTTAAATGATTGCTTTATAACTGTTTTTATTTATGTCATTTAACATTCTGTAACTGGATAAGGGTAACTTGTCACCCATAAGTAATATAAAAATTTTATGTGGGGCTGGGTATGTGGCTCAAGTGGTAGCGCGCTCGCCTGGCATGCATGCGGCCCGGGTTCGATCCTCAACACCACATACAAACAAAGATGTTGTGTCCGCCAAGAACTAAAAAAAATAAATGTTAAAAAATTCTCTCTCTCTCACTCGTTCTAAAAAAAAAAATATGTGACTTTTTACACTGGGATGAGAATTTATATGTATTTTTGAAAAGGTAATAAGGAGAACCTGACTTGTTTAAATGTTTCCTAATCTGCTCCTGGGATGGGGACAAAGGATATTTTTCATGAATCTTCCCATTCCTTCTCCCTTGCTCTTCATATTCCTCCTACTACTATGTTTTAGCCCTTGCTTTCTTAAAACCTGCTTGTTCATTTTGTTTCTTCCTTCCTGCAGACTCCCTGCCTCCAGAGGATGACTCAGCAGTGATTTACTCCCATTCCCACTGTTGACTGTACACTGCTAGACCGGTCGGGCAGCCGCTTTTGGGGCTTAGGACAACCCCAAACATAGGGAAGAGACAAGGCCCCAAGTTAGGCAGGGACAACACCCAAATCCAGCAGGAAATAGATTCAGAAGATGGGGCTTCCTCCCTCATCACCCTCTCAAGAAATTTTTGGGCAATGCCTCTTAGGGGGAAATGAGGCAGGACAGATTGGGGACCCTTGTCCCAGGGCCCACTTCACCTCAATCAGCAGAGTTGATATGATCTTAAGGACCTCCTTTCACCCTGCTCCATTGCTGTTATCAGAGGAGCTAACTTTCCTAAGTGTAAAAAACAAGATCCTATTTTCCAAAACTATCCCCAGGACCGTTTGCCAACTCCCAAGTTTGACCAAGAGTAACCTAAGGAAAGGAAACCCCTGTTTAAGACCCCATGCATGTTATGTGCATCTTATGCACCTGATTTAAAACTTGGGAAGGAGCATTTGGTGATACACAATAAGCATTATGTGCAGGGTCCAGGAATCTGTCAATCACCCTTATTTAGCATAAATCACTCCTAGCAAAAAAACTTGCCAAAGGTGAACAAAGAACCCAGAAGTGGATAAAACCCCAGATACCTTCTGAATCTGTGGGCAGACACCTTTGTCTTATCTATGCTGCATCTTTGCATCACATGTCCCTCCAATAAACTTAATTACTTTGCTTTGTCTTGGTGAATTCTTCTCACTGCCTATGCACCAGCCATTACCCAGGTCCCAAGACATACTATACAATCTCTGGCCTCGTCCCTTTGCTAGCTGAGTTGGCACAGTGGGTGGTAGAATATTTCTGGAAACTATTCTCAAAACTTACATCTAGCAATGACTTTACTGTACATGAAACTGACTGTAAACCACATATATATATATATTCCACCAAACTCAAATTAAATGTATTTCTAGCTCTACTTTTCCTTAACCAGATCCTAAAAGTATCTACAGCCTCATCAACAGTAACAGAGATGGAGGAGTGGGAAGATAGTGGTCTTAACCAGTCCTGGATAAAATAATTTATTTTTGCAAATTTTATTAAAACATATAATCACAAGAGCCGATTGTAGGTTCCTCTCAGAGCCTGGGGAGGGATGTGCATGAAGCTGACCCAGCTGAAGCATCATCAGCTTCACAATAAACCCACCTCCAACTGGCATACAGTCAGCATTATAGAAACGTTAACTATTATCATTGGCTCCATTTTCTGACAAGTTTTCCTCCTGTGGTTGCTCCCACATTCAGAAGCTCCAGCTTTATCTCCTCCTAGGTTCTGGTTCAGCAGGAAGGACAAAGTGTCTCTTCTAGAACTTCATGTACCAGAATTTACTTTGATTGCACCAGTCTGGGTCATGAGTCCCACGAACCAAACACTATGGTCATAGTAATTCCTTGAGGTCATTAACTAGCTTTGGGGCGCGTGCTACATTCTTTCAGCTGGAAGTGAGTCAACACCACCCAAACCATGGAGACAGGGAGTAGGGGAAGGATTGTTTCCCTATAAGAAATCTGGGGAAATTAAAAGAGCCATGAATGTTGAATGAAAAAAATAGATGTTCATTTACTGTGAATGTAGAGTTCAAGAAGAAAGAGTGAAGAAAAGAAGTTCAGCTAGGGCAAAGACAAGACAGAATGGAAAAGGTTGCCACAACCTCTAGCTTGACACCTTGGGTCAGGTCCACTCAGATGGGCTCTAGAGGCATGGCCCTTGAGGATCTCACTGGCCTAGGTGAGCAACATGTGACCTTAGCCCAGCTCAGCCATGCCTGCCAGTTCTGATCTAGAATGACCACCTCCAGATCTCTTCTGCCTGTCATATGTGTTTTTTATTCCTCCCCAGTACTGTGAATTGTTGCTTACCTGAGCCACATCCCCAGCCCTTTATTTATTTATTTAAAGCAGGGTCTTGCTAAGTTGCCCATGCTGACCTTGAACTTGTGATTCTCTTGCTCTCGCCTCCTGAGTCACTGTCATTTGCCTTCTTGTCCTGACCTGGTCCTTCTGGACATAGGACCTATTTGCAAACCCCTATTCATAGCCCTTGGATGGCCTCTGTGGACAGAACTTAAGGATTTAAGCCCAAGGTCAACAACTTGGGTCTCAACCAAGTCAACTCCTAAGGCTTAGCTTATAATTAATAGGAAATTGCTATCTGCAGATCCTAAATATTTCCTCTCATCCATCAGAATCCTGTGACTCTTTTGGGAATAGCCAAGGTTGATTCATTGGGGGGTGGTTTTCAATCTTCTTGTAGTCATAAAACTCTTTTTGAGAGTCTGATAAAAGCTACAGACTACTGTCTGGTCAGGTGGCCACATGTGTCTACTGAACAATTTTTTAAAAAAAAATTTTTGTAGTTGTAGATGGACACAATACCTTTATTTTATTTTGTTTTATTTTTATGTGCCTCCCAGGATCGAACCCAGTGTCTCACACATGCTAGGCAAGCGCTCTACTCCTGAGCCACAACTCTGGCCCTACTGAACACTTTTTGTTTTCTTCTACAGTACTGGAGATTGAATCCAGGAGTGCTCTACCACTGAGCTACATCCTTAGTCCTTTTAAAAATATTTTTATTTGAGACAGCGTCTCTCTAAATTGCTGAGGCTGGCACAGAACTTGCAACCCTCCTGCCTCTGCCTCCTGAATTGCTGGGATTTCAGGCATGTGCCACCATGCCTGATTCTACTGGACACTTGGAGAGAAGCCAGGACCCCCCATGGAATAAGCTATTTTTTGTGGTTTTCTCCATTTTACATTTTATGTTTTCATTCAATTTTATATCTGGTTTATGTGAATAGAAATATTTCCCATTTTTTTTAGTTTTCACTTGTTCATAACCATTATCAATTTCCTGTTTTGACTGAGTTTGTAAGAATACATTTTAGGTTCATTTGTAATAATTAAGCATTATTTCAGTTTTGTTTGCCTTGAAAAGGAAATGATTATTGTTCAATTCTATGATGAATTGGCAATAAAATAACTGAACTTCTGTCATTTTACAAAAACATTTAGTGCAATATACATACTAAATAAACAGCTAAGAGGCGGGTGTGGTAGTGTACCCCTATAATCCCAGTGGCTTGGGAGGGGCAGGCAGGAGAATCATAGGTTCAAAGCCAGCCTCAGCAATTTAGCAAGGGTTTAAGTAACCTAGTGAGATCTTGTCTCTAGATAAAACATAAAAAGGGCTGGGGATGTGGCTTAGTGGTTTAGCACCCTTGGATTCAAATCCCTGGTACCAAATAAATACATTGCTAAGTGACTTCAGACAGTTTTCCTGTACAATATTCATAACCTGACAGTTTTCTGATTGGTCCCTTTTATTTTTCTTTATTATAAAGTCTGCTGCTGAATTCTAGTAGAAATCCCCTAAACTCCTAGAATGTGCTGAATTGGAGGGCAGAGGATAGAGTATGGGATGAAGGGCCTGTGATCAGAGGTGTCCAGATCCCTCTGCCACTCTCTGGAGTCTACTCATAGGCAGGTGAAGAGAACATCCTCACACAGGACTGACCACTGCCACTGCTCTCATTATTGTAGCTTGGACTCCTGACTTCACAGAGCTGCCAATGGGTTCTGTCCTCTTATCTGGTTTCAGGCACTCACCCCTCACCCCTGGAGGCTTGTCTGACTCAGATGGGAGGACAGTTTCCTTGGCTTTTCCCCCTGCCCCATCCTCTGCCCTTGGCCTCAGGGGAACCAATCTCCCATCACTTCTCCTGGGACTTGTCTGCCTGCCCCTGGCTGCATCTGTGCTGATGTTCCACCTATAGGTCTTGGTGCCCTGCCAGAGGTTTCTGGAGATGCTGGTTGGCCCAGCCTCTTGGGGAAGAAAAGAAGGGCTGACAGAGTGACCTGGGGTGGAGTCCCATCCTGTTTATAGGATTGTGGCACTCCTGGGGTTGGCAGATTCACAGTTGGAACTATTTCACTGGGACAGTTCCTGGCACTCAGCTAAGGAGCCCGCATCTTGGAAGGGGCTAGACCTGGAGTGGAGTTGAAAGGATTGGCATGGAGAGCCTGTCACCTGAGGGACGACCTGACCATCCTCACCAGGTAGTGGTATTTGCTGAGCCCATGGGCACCAGTCAGAATAGGGCCAGGGGCCATTGTGCATTCTGAAAGCAGGGTGGCTCTGGTTTCGGTGTAGACTGAGACAGAAGGTGCGAGTGTCTGTGCTTGGGGATGTGGAGTGTGTGGGTGGGTGAGCAGCACCATAGAAGCAGAGGCTTGGCCAGCAGAACCTCCCTTCTCTACCATGAGTGACCAGGCAGGCAGTAGCATCATTGGTCCCTTCTCTTTCTCCTCCCAAATACATATGCTTTACATCAGAGAACAGTGGCTGCATGTTACAAGGATGAGCTACCAGGCTCAGAGTCTACTGTCTTAGGCCAATGGACTTCCCAGAACTGGCTGGTGCCCTTGGATCACCCTGTGTGTCTTAGATTCTCAGGGAGCCCAAATCCCCATCCACTGGTGATTATTTATTGGGTCCAAGAACTGGGAGGCTGCAGGAGGCCAAAGTGGCCTAGAGACTGCTTGCTCAGCCCCTGCCATGTGTTTCCCCTCAGTCTAGATCACTCATCTTTTTCCAGGGACCAAGGCCAATAGGATTGGTTCCTGAGGTTTCCCCTTGTAACAGTGATTATAAGGCAGGTTAAGTGTGCCAAGGTCATTGTCCAAAGTCCTTTGCCTAATTCCCAGACCCTGATGGGCTGCTTCTCACTTTGGTCCTGAGACCCAGGACTGAGTTGTATCTAGACAAGTAGCTCCTGACCGGGGCTCCTGGGAAAGACTTGGTCAGGGCAGCCTGGACCCATGGAATCTTGGGTGAGATAGTGAGAGTACCCTATCACTGAACAACAATATCCATTGCTCCAGCCAGAGGTCTGGAGGATCTATCCCCAAGACATGCATCAGTGGAAACATTCTTATGGGGCCTCGGGAACCAAAGTCTTCAGGGTGGTGGAGGGCCCAATAAGCCCCAACTCCATCACTATTTCCCATCAGGATCCCCATGTCTCAGAACAGTCAGCTATGGAAGTTTCTGAAATGCCATCCTTCCAGCTCATCTCCCCACCCCGCTACCTCATCCCCCCTCCTAACCCACCACCCCATCCCCCAACCTGCTCTGGGTCTAGCCCTAGGGGTAAAAGCAAAAGCCCCAGACTAGAGAATCTGGGAGTCTGCCTTATACCTGGGAAGCACCTTACTTCTTGTTGGTGTTCCTAGGACTGGGTCCATAAGACCAAGTCCTCAACACACAGGCTGTAAACCCCCTTGGCAAGTGAGACCCAGACATAGTTTCACTGGCCTTTTTCCTGGAATGGGGGGCCTGGAGCCCGCACTGGTGGCAGCAGTTTGGCTGGCAGGGAAGGCTGGGAACCAGGAACTTGTTCTGGGACATGCCTCTGTGTGGTCTGGGAGAGTCAACTCAGCCTGACTCAGAAAGATATAGGGCCCAGGGCTCTGCCCACAGTGTCCATCACCTGCTCTCCAACCTCCTTCATATCTCCCCCAGTCACTGAGGGCCAGCAGTTGAAAAGGACAGGACTGCTCATTCTCTATTCTTGCCGAACACTTAGGATTATGGTCACAGATACTAGGCACCCTATTCTGCAAGGGCTCAACCCATTCAAGCTCCCTTGAGCCACACCATCACCATGGGCAGGGGTCAGTGCTGAGCCTCTCACAAAACTTCCTGGCAAACATGGCCCCTGGGCCTTTCTAGGGAGGACCAGTCATTGTAATTATTGTCACAATCTTAGCAATGGTCACAGGAGGTGAAGAAAGTTGGGGCTTCACCCAAGGAGAATAACCCACTGGGGTGTGGGGCTTTCTGAGGTTAAGAAACTTAGTGATTAGAGGAAGAAATGGACAATGATACTAAAATTGGGGAGGGTGACTGATTGGCTGGAAATCAAGCAAAGGGGACACTTCTCAGTAGCTCCAAATAGCTTTAGAGCAGCCCACATGCTGTGGACTTGTGGAGTCTTGGCCTCGCTGAAGGAGCTGGGAAGTGAGGCCTGGCTGCCTGTGTCCTTCCTCTGTGTTGGAGTTTCAGCAGGGCCCTAGGATCATCTCAGTCATGAACTTCTCTGTGGCAGGCAGATGGGGAATGGAACCGGGTGTCTAAAATGTCATTAAATCCCTTCCAGTTAACACCTCTGTCTTAAAGCCCATGGGGTTGAAATGTTGCTGGTGTCACTGGAGTTAAATCCCAAGAAGAGAGAAATGAGTCTACCTTGCTGGGGGATCACATGTGCTCTGCTGAAATGACAGGGACATTCAGCATGGAGTGGGAGAAGGAAGATGCGAGGGCAGGGCCAGAGTTAGGAGATGCTCTGCTGCAGCCCATTGTCCTTTATGGTTCTCTGTGGGAAACAGAGAGTGGGGTCCTCATGGCACAGAGCTAATTCCTAGATGGCAGCATTCATGCAAGGATTAGTTCCTGTGGGCATGGAGACCAGCTATAGGCAGGAAGTGGGGCCAGTTGTGGAACACAGTCAGGATCCAGCTTTGGTTTCTCCATACCATGTTTCCCCGCCACCCAATGCCACCTGTTCACATACCACGCTGCATCTGTCTCCCTTGGGTGGGAATAGAAGGGGTGGGAGTGAGGAGATAAGGGTCATCCTTACTCAGTATAGGTCTACCCTGGTGGCAGAGCCCACTGAGTGGCAGGAGTCTCAGCCTGGGATTTTCTTGACATAGGGAACTTCAGTGGGTTCTCTTTCAGGGCTACCACATCGTACATCTCCAGGGCTTACCATTTCATATGCCTCCATGCGAGTGGTACCCATTGAGGTCCTATCACTTGTGGCCCTGCAGAGTCCCCTCCTGGCTGGGGGCAGACCCTGTAGATTCCCCTGGGCAGGTGATGCCCATTCTAAGGGCCTTCCCTATGTAGACTCTTCCTGCTGGGGTCAAACAGTGCAGAGTTGATCCTCTTCGTCAGGCTCCTTATTAGGATGATACAAGGCCAATGACCTTCCTTGGGGTCAGCCCACAGTCCTGCCAGGCCCGTTTGAATTACCTCAACTTGTGAGGCTTAACAATCAGAGGTCTGTGCAGGGTGCCCAGACATAGGCCGCTGAACACCAGGATGAAGAAACTTGATATCCCCTAAACCTAGCAGTGCCAGCCTCAGCCATGCCCTTCTGCCCTCTGCTTTTCTTCCTGCCACCCATTCGCTGCTCATCATTTCTGCCCCTCCGTGTTCTGCCCACTCATTTTCTTCTCCCTCATCACTTGGGCATATCTTAGGCCCTACGTGGCCTCCTGAGCATCTTCATACACAATGACCCTTCACCCACAACACCTACTTCTCACTGTGCCTGATGCTCTTGGAGTTGCCTAATTCACACCCAAGAAAGCACGGATAGGCTGAGCTCCCTGTTAGTCCCAGCAGATATCACAAGCCACTGGGCTCTAGGTCTCAGCCTCCTTTGAGACACTGGCCTAATTCCTGTCCAGAGGGCTGAGGGCAGGGTGCTGGGAGGCAGGTCATGTTCTTCACCAAAGGGCTGTCTTCCCTGGGAGCTCTGGGTGTGGTTAACTCCCAGCTGATCAGTGAGGTGGCTGCTCCTTGGTCCTTGCTTTGTCCTCTACACTTGAAATCCTATTCCTAAAGGGAAGAAAGGATCCCACAAACTGCCACCTAGGTGATCTGCTGTTCCCTGTAAGCTGCAACCCAGGACCATTAGCTCCAGGACAATGGTAGACAAAGGTTATCTGGTCCCGAGAGAATGTTTCCAGAAGCTCTGGCAGTCTGGCAGCATCACCAAGTATGGGAAGATTGGTGGGAACGTGTCTGCAGCCAAGGACTTGGGCAGCACAGCAGCTCTAGATTTGAGTAACAGAATGAGCAGGAGGACTCAGTAGTTTGATATTTCTCTTCAGGGGGAGGCCTCAGCCTGCTGGCAGCTCACTGTGACTGTCCTGGAGGCTCGGCGGCTGCGTGGACATGACCTGTGTGAGTCTCTCCTGGGCTCCCGAGGGTGCAGGGAGGATGGGTCATCTTGAGAAAGGACCGGCAAGTACCTAAGGGTTGGGCTGAGCAGCCCACAGCAGCCACTGGGGTCTTGATAGGAATCTGGCAAGGCCCCCTGGCAAAGGAAATGAGGACTTCTCTCTCTCCTGATGGTTCTCTTGACATTGGCAGTGAGTGAGGCAGACCCATATGTGATCCTGCAGCTGCCAACCACTCCTGGAACAAAGTTCAAGACCAAAACAGTCACCAACTCCAGTCATCCTGTATGGAATGAGACCTTCAGTTTCCTTATCCAGAGTCAGGTCAAGGTAAAGGCTATGGTACTCTTTTTGCCAGTCATCTGCAGACAGGCTAGACCCCACCTCCTGCAGGGAGGGTTCTTGGGGTAAAGCATATGTCCTCCAGAGCTCATGCAGAGAAACTCTGGGAAGGATGGTATCTTTATGCCCCAATCTGTTTGTGCTATAGGTGAGAGAATGTATGAAAGAATGAACACAGTCCTTCTACACCCCTCCCCCGCCCCCGCTACAGGATAAACCAGCAAACTGCTGATCCTCTCTAAGCCCATCTATGTTGTGAGACAGTCAGTGCCCCTCCTGAAGGGGTTGCTGTAGGGTTAAAGGAGGCACTGCATTGTGGACTATAGGCACATTGCCTGCAGGCACTTGCCTTAGGTACACAGGGAACCAGAGTGGGGAGAGAGTTTCTCGATAGAATTTGATTTTTTAAAATAAAAACAAAGATTAAGAGGGGGAAATTAGGAACTTTGCTTGATTTCCTTACACTACTTTTAAGTTTTACTGCTCTATGTGAGCTCTTGGTGCTATGAGTAAATAATATGCTAAGTTGTTCTTTTGG
Organism: Callospermophilus lateralis; assembly: GCF_048772815.1. NCBI lineage: Eukaryota > Metazoa > Chordata > Mammalia > Rodentia > Sciuridae > Callospermophilus > Callospermophilus lateralis. The sequence goes on along the minus strand of NC_135307.1, from coordinate 88,704,144 downwards.
GCCCCTAGAATGTTTTAGAGCTGAGCATCTGTGATGAAGACTTAATCACGAAGGATGACATCTGCTTTAAGGTTTTCTATGATGTCTCAGAAGTCCTCCCTGGCAAGCTCCTCAGGAAAACCTTCTCCCTGGATCCCCAGGTGGGTGGGGAGTTCAGGATGAGAGCCACTTCTTCCAGCTCCAAGCTGAGGAAGTTGTTCAATTTCTCCCACCTAAGGAATGTTGCTAGGTTGAACTCATCTATAAAAAAAATGTAAACATCTCCCAGAGATATTTCCATTTTAGTAGAAAAGGAACCGCCTTAGCTGTGCAGTTGCAGATTGAATTACCCAATTCAGGAGCTTTAGTCATCTGAGAGGAAGGTTTGGGAGGTGAATTTGCTATATCCCTCAAAACACAGCTCAGTGCAACCACCTCAGGGCACCTCCATCACTCCTGCTCATGGAGCCCAGGGCCTGCTCTGTGAAGGTCTTAGGGCTCTTCCTGCAGCAGGCTTGGGATAGGGAAGTGCAGAGTTCTGGGGTCTCCTCAAGAGGAAGAAGAATTAGGCCTGGACATCTTCGATCCTCCTTTGGCCATGTTCCTTGTCTTCCTCTTCAGCCTGGCCTAAAGCTTGGGGACCCAGAAGAGAGGGAGACCTGTTCTACAGACTTACGATTGTAGATTATGTGAGCAAGGAGCCCTTCTTGCCCTATCCTCAGTTTCCTCCCTTGTAAGTTGGAAATAATTGTAAAAGCATGCTCCCCTTAGAGGCTGCTCGAGATGGTTGTCAACTATAAAATGTTCCTGACTTGCTCATCCTCTTTGATTTCAGAGACAGGAAGAGTTGGATGTGGAGTTCCTGATAGAAAAAATGTGAGCAATATTTCCAGAGAGTGGCTGAGAACCCCTATATTCAGGGAAATGGCCCTGACTGAGACCCCATTGATCTGTCCAGCCCAGGTTGCTCCTCATCTCCTCACCCCTTCCAAAGTGGTCCTAGAGAATTGAGGACAGAAAGCCCAAATTTCCCTTGGCCTGCTCTCTCCTCTCACCTTCCATTCTGCAGAGGGCTCTCTCCATCACCCTAAATCTTAGCCAGGATTTAAGAGCCTGCAGCATCACCCTGGGAGAACTCACATGGGGGGGGCGAATCTCGGCAGCCAGGGGGAACCAACTCAGGATGCCTTTGCCTTTGGGAGGCCAGACTCTAAATGGTTTGACTTTTCTAGGTCCAGCTATCCAGAAAACCTCATCACCAACAATGTCCTTGTGGTAACCACCTTCCCTGGGCTTAGGAAAGGGGCCCGAGAGCAGGGGGCAGGGTGTGGCTGAGAAGGAACAAGGCAGGGGCTGACCATTCCCAGCCTCTCAGCTAGGTGGTCACCTGGGGCCATGTGGCTTGGAGACAGTGGTCACCTGGAGCCAAAGGGCACATGGAGAGCGGGGAGGTGGGCTCTTCTGAGAGGAGGTTTTGGTCCAAGATTGAATGGTTGAGGGATTGTAGGGGAAATTTTAGGTACTTTCTGAAGGTGTTTAGTCATGTAATGAACTCTAAGAACTCAGAATTCTTCCCTGGAAGTCATGGTGAAGTCCTGCAAGCCAGGCCCACATTCAGGTTGTCAATTTTGAGATCACTGAGGTTCAGAGGGAGTTTCCAGTATAGTGTGCTTCCAACCTAGGTAATCAGGGTCAGTCAACTCCTTCTTGGGACCTGGGAGGGTCCTGGTTCCCTCTTTCCCAGCATCAAGCTCACCAGAGTGCAGTGGACAGGAAGGACCACAAGGTGGCGAGTTCCTCATGAGACGCTCTCTGCTCTGTGACCTCAGCCAGGCAGCCCTGGAAAGGAACTGGAAGCTAGAGTCGTAGGGTCAGAGATGGTGCCTTGGCACAAAATCTAAGGAGGCTCTCACCCTCAAATGTGTGCAAGTGTCAGTTTGATGAACTAGATTAATTTTTTAAAGAATACACACTAACATGAAGTCATACCTATGGCAACTTCCCATTCTCTGGGTGCCAGAACCCAACAGTGGGTTGGTAAATTCAGCAATTCTAGGGAGAGGGCCAATCAAAAGGGTGGGCAGGGCCATTTCCAGGGTGCTTAACAGAGAAAATGCTAGGGCAAGTCCCTTCAGTGATGACAGGAGGCATTCTAGTCACTCCTGTGTTCAGTGTTTCTTCATCACCCCACTGGTCATCCCGTGGCCTGTGTCTATATGCGCTACTTGGGAGTTGTTGTAGTAGAAGACAGCCGCCAGGTCAAGGATGCAGAGAAACAGAGAAGAAGGATCTGTGCCTGGAAGCTGGGGGCTTTCAGAGGTTCCATAACTTCCATAAAGTCAGGAAAGCTGAGGTGGGGTGGAGGTCTCCTGGCTGCTGTGGAACTTCAGGCTGAGCAGTTGCAACAGATCTGAGAGAGAGTGAAAGGCTCCTGTTTCCAGGCTCATACCAACTCCACTTCTTGTTAGTATGTATTGGATTTAAGACAGTGGGGCTTAGAGGGTTGAGGTTGAGGAGGCCTCAGTTTACCCTGCAGAGCTCCTGCCCATGATGTGGTCTGCCCCAGGCCCGAGAGCTGTCATGCCTGAATATCTGCCTGGACAGAGCGAGGAGTACAGCACTGACTGCAGGTAAGATCTGCTCGGAACCAGTCTGGACTCTGCCTGGAACATGGAACGGAGGAGGGCTAGAGAGGGGGTATCAGAGAGGCAGACACACAGGGAGAACTGCAGAGGGCAGGAGTTGAGCAAGAGTAGAGCGTGCCTCTGCCTTCTTGACCACAGGAGGGCAGCATGTCTCCTCTGGGCGGGAGTTGAGCCACTGAACTGAATGAGAACATGTCACAGGATGTGGGAATCCCATGGGGGTTGTGAGGTCCAGCAGGCCCAAGAGGGCCCTTTTCAGAATCCTGCTTACCACGTTCCAGCCTCCTGGACTTTGTCATACCCAACCAGTGTTGCTGGTTTCCCAGGTCCTAGCTGGTTCCAGGGTCTTGTTCCCGGAATGCTAACTGCTCACTCTCTCCCTAGGACAGGACAAATTGGAACTGGAGCTGGTGCTGAAGGGGTCATATGAGGACACACAGACATCCACCCTGGGCACAGCCCCTGCCTTCTGCTTTCACTACCTGGCAGCCCAAGATGCAGAGCTGAGTGGGCACCTGAGGGTGGGTCTCCACTCTCCAACTCTCCTGCCAACTCCAGCCTTTAGCCAGCTCCAGTTATTCCTGGCCTTCCTCCTGCCAAGGCCAGGCCCCCTGTGACCTTGTCAGCCTTTCCCAGTTAGGCACCGGACCCTTGGAAGACAGTGAGGATTCGCAGGGACTGGGGACTGCTACAGCATGTCAGTCTTTGAACCCTCCAATGACTTTTCTATTTTCTTAGAATAAAACTTGATGTGTATGTCCACAAGGCCCTGCACAGCCTGGCCTCTGCCCACCTCTGCTATCTTATTTTGTTCCATGTTCCCTTTATTCATGATCCTCCAGCCATACTTGTTTCCTCTTCCTTTCCCAACATGCTACATGCTTTCCCTGTCTTCCTCTGGTTCCATCCAAGGGGGCGGCCTTCTCCACTGTCTCCTCCTCCTTCATATCTCAGTTCAAATTGCACCTCTTCAGAGGATCCCTCCTTGATTCCCCACCTCAAACAGACCCCATGTTTGGTTACTCTGTCATATCATACTGCTTATGTCCTTCACAACACTCATTAACATCAGTTCATTGCCTGTTTCTTTATAAAATTCTAAATGTGATTCAGTGAGACCAATGCCTTTGCACTAAATATTATCTATGATGACAATGATGATGATAATGATGATGATTTGGTACCAGGGATTGATTCCAGAGGTGCTTAACCAATGAGCCACATCTATAGGCCTTTTTATTGTTTATTTTGAGTCAGGGTCTTGCTAAGTTGCTGAGACTGATCTCAAACTTGTGATCCTCCTGCCTCGGCCTCCCAAGTCACTGGGATTACAGGCATGCACCACCACACCCAACTAGCCATGATTATTTTATAAATATTAGTAATTATAATTGTTAATAGTTTTATATTATCAGAGAGGGACTTAGGCTATCTTGTTTGTAGTTAGATACTCAGAATTATCAAATGAGTGAATGAATGAACAAATGAATGAATATTTCCCTGCAGAGTTACAGAAGCAGTGGATCGAATTCGAACAACTCAGCTGGGCACCTCACTGTGCCCTTGAAGTCCTTGGCCATAGGGAAAGAGGTGACCATCAATGTTCCTACAACAAATGTAAGTTGCTTCAACTGGATTGGAAGTGCCAGTTGAATGAAGTTGAAAGAGCCCAAGACCCAGGGGATACCATGTCTGGCTCAGGATCTGGGACATTCTAAGCAGGGTCTCTTGCTTTGATTTCAGGCTCCAGGAGTGAGGTTGCAGCTCAAGGCAGACAGCTGGTGAGGGGCATTCAAATCTGTGGGGGCAGTCAGGGGTGAGCAGGGGATGGGAATGCTGTGGATCTTGGGGTTGGAGCAGAGAGTTTATTTGGCAACTCATTGTGGAGATAGTCAAATAGTAATTGAGCCAGGCATGGTGTCCTCTGACCTCCGGATCCTCCACTGCTCTAGCCCTAAGGAACTACCTGTTCGCCTGGGCTTCCATCTGTGTGCTGAGGAAGAGGCCTTCCTGAGCAGGAGGAAGCAAGTGGTGGCCAAGGCCCTGAAGCAGGCCCTGCAGTTGGACAGAGACCTGCAGGAGGATGAGGTTTGGGGGTATAGGAGAGATGTGGGTGCACACACTCTGGACTGGCCTTAAAGTAGTACCTGATTCCTATGCCCCCTACAGATAATCCAGTACTAGAGAATGGATAGTGCAGGTGTGGGGGGAGATGTGGGCCATGCCTAAGTGCCAGGGTTCTTGCTCCATAGGACTCTGACCTGGGCTGAAAGCTGTCCCTTCTTGGGTAAGGGTTTGCCCTAGCTCTAACCCTGACTCCAGCGGTCCATGAACACAAGGCCCCCTCCCTGGAGGCAGGGAGCACGGTGGATTCCTGGGTAAGGAAGGAGGCAGCTCATCCTTGTTGTTGTTAAACTGATCTATATCTGTGTTCCAGGTCCCTGTTGTGGGCATCATGGCTGAAGGAGGAGGGACCCGTGCCATGACCTCCCTCTACGGCCACCTATTGGCTCTGCAGAAGCTGGGTCTCCTGGACTGTGTGACCTACCTCAGTGGCATATCAGGTGCTACATGGTAAGGGCAATGGGGGCTGGAACAGCAGAGGTGGCCAGGTTGCAGAGGGAGGCTGAGTGGATGCTAGAGGTGTCTTTTGTTGTTGTTGTTATTATTTTGTAGTTGTAGATGGATACAATACCTTTATTTTATTTATTTATTTTTATGTGGTGCTGAGGATCCAACCCAGTGCCTTACACATGCCGGGAAAATGCCCTGCCACTGAGCTACTATCCCAGCCCCCAGAAGTAGCTATATATGGGAATGTCAAGTGGGTATGAGTAGTATGATTATCAGTAGTAAGATGTGACAGGGATCGCTCAGCTTTTTTAAAAGGTAGAGACAGATATACATTGAAGTGCTGCCATGTGGTGGGGGGAGATGCAGGAGGCCCCTCCTAGACACTACCAAGGCACTGGAAGATTGCTGATCCAGTAGGAGCTGGGTTTGATCTTGGAAATCCCACATACAGGCTTCGGCACCCTTGAACAACTTCTTTCTTCTTATTCTTAGTTGGCTTATGTCCAAAATGGGTGTGCATATGCCATAGAATTGGAATAGACAGCCATATAAAACATTTAATCTAATGCTTGACACATGCCAGGAGCTCCAAGTTGGTGGATCTATTTTAGGTTTCATAGTTATTACCTGGATTAGTGCACGTAACACTTTTTGAGGTAGTTTCTCTTCTTGCTTATATGTGATAGAGATGAGGAAACTGAGGTTAAGAGATGCTGTTTGACCTAAAGATAGCATTGTCTCCCTGCCCCCTCATCCTTCCTATGATGTTAGAAGTTCACCTCCTTGAGTCTCATTGAAATATGACTTTGAGGGCCTGGGGTTGTGGCTCCGAGGTAGAGCACTTGCTTTGCATGCATGAGGCACTGGGTTCGATCCTCAGCACCACGTAAAAATAAAATAAAGGTATTGTGTCCATCCACAACTAAAAAAAAAAAAAAAAAAAAAAGAAAGAAAAAGAAATATGACTTTGAGGAGGAAAATAGAAATAAACTTCCAGGGAGTTTAGATGACAGCTATTGACAAGCAAATTCTCAAAGGGCTTGAAGATAGGTCTGAAGATGGGAGGGGTGTCTAGTGCTGACCAACATATATGGTTATTGACTTCTTGAAATACGGCTGGTTCAAATTGGGATGTTTTGGGCTGTGTGCGGATGTAGCTCAGTGGTAGAAACCTTGCCTCACATATGAGAGGCCCCTGGTTCAATCCCTAGTTCCACAAAAACATCCAAATTTTGGATGTGTTACAAATATAAAATGTATACTGAATTTGAAGATTTGGCTTGAAAAACCACAAATTATATACATAACTTATCCAAAATCAACATTACACTTTGAAATAATACTTTTTGGATATATTGAATTATTAAAATTAATTTTTACTGGTTTATTTATACTTTTTTAGTGTGGTTACTAGGAAATTTAAAACTACCTATGGGGTTGGGATGAGGCTCAGTGGTAGAGTGCTTACTTAGCATGTGCGAGACTCTGGGTTCCATCATCAGCCAGCACTATACAAGAAAAAAGAAAAAGAAAAAAAGAAGAGATGTTAATTAATTACATATGTATCGTTCACGTCATATTAATATTCATCATCATTGATCTAGAAGAAGAGAAAGCCCTGATATACAATTCCAAATTTGCAGATCCTTGGAAGCAGGAGCAATGTACTGGGTGGGAGTAGATAGAGGGTGGGAAGGAGGAGCTGTAGTGCCCCATTCTGGGTCCCAGCATTGTCTTGCCCCTTGTTCTCTTAGGGCAATGGCCCACCTGTACTGGGATCCTGAGTGGTCGCAAAAGGACCTTGAGGGACCCATCAGCCATGTCCGGGAACATCTGACCAAGAGCAAGCTGTCAGCCTTCTCCCCAGAGCGCCTGGAGATCTATCGCAGAGAGCTGAAGCTGCGGGCTGAGCAGGGCCACTCCACGACAGTTGTGGACCTGTGGGCCCTGGTGCTGGAGTCCATGCTGCATGGCCAGGTAGAGCACATGCCCAGAAGGGGCAGAGTGGGTGCGGGCATTTCTTTTTATTTTTAATATTTATTTTTTAGTTGTGGTTGGACACAATACCTTTATTTTATTTACTTATTTTTATGTGGTGCTGAGGATCGAACCCAGGGCCTTGCACGTGCTAGGCAAGCACTCTACCGCTGAGTCACAACCCCAACATGGAATGTGGGCATTTCTTAAAGAATCTGGGAACCACACCCTGTGTCAGTATCTTTTCAACTTTGGAATGCTACCTTTCTGAGTTAGACTTTTCTTCAATTAACTGCCATGTAGCAGAAATTTCTGGACCTCCTAAGATCTGGGGATAAGTCAGGGTCAGTTAGGCAAACAAAACTTTTGCATTGTTTGAGACAGTAAGATTTCTAGAACCACTTTTTAAAAATTTATACTGCAATATGAAATGTTATCATTTTTCCTCATCTTCAGATAGAGTTAAAAGCACAGACTTTTGAACCAGATTCCCTGGGTTCTAATTTAAGTGTATTTTACTTTCTGTGTATCATTAGGCAAATCACTTAACCTCTGTCTATTTTCTCTGTACAGTGGAAATGAGCACAGTATTTTTTCTCTTGGGTGTATTGTGAGCACTCAATGGCATCTTGGCATAGAGTAAGCACTAAAGGGTTAGCTCTTATATGTCTTTACTAGTATCCTAACAACATCAAGACAAAACTGAGCATATAAATTTTGGACCACAATGTTTCTTCCAGAAGAATTTCATAAGTTCACTGCTGGATCTTGCATTAACTGATACAATTATTAAAATTTAATTATTCTTTTACATTCCTGTTTTATCACATATAATTATCTGAAAAAAAGTTTCAAATGGATTAGAAACAGCTAAAAGACAAAAGTGTCTTTTAATATGCAAAACAAAAAGTAAACTGATTGGGGACAGGCTCATGTAGAGCCTGGGCTTAGCATGCACAAGGCCCTCGGGATCAATTGCCAGCACCACAGAAGAAAAGGGAACTGTCAAGGATATTAATAGCAGAAAGAAGGAAATGAAGTCACTTCAATTTTTTTTCTTTAAATTTTATTCTCAGTGTCAAGCACAATGTTGCTTAGAAACTACAAACCATTCTTTTGTTATTTTAAAAAATATTTAGTATTCAAATATCAATATTTATTATAAATATTTATTATTTAAGTCTTCACAACTAAGAAAATGATCACAATATAATGAATATGCAGGATCTCACCAACCAACCTAAGAAATGAAATGTTACAGATAGAGTTGAAACCCCATGTCCCCTCCCATCCCATTTCCCTCCCATACCATCACGTCATCACATGCATATCTATAGTTCATATACTTTAGTCTATTATATAATCACATATATTTAATATACTTTTATTATACATTCTTTTAATACATATGACTTTAATACATGTACCCTTAAGAAAGCACAATATTATTTGAGTGAACAACTGTGTACAAGAATCCTTATACAGATATGTTAGATATTCTCTAAGACTCTAAGATATATATCCAGCAGTTGAACTATAGAAACATTGAGTCTGTATACCTTCAACTCTCCTAACTGTGCTAGATTGTTCTACAAAGGAGTGGTTTTAATTCATAGCCCCACTATCTGTGTATATTAGTTCCTTTTTCTCTACCTCTTCTTCAGACTTAGATTTTTTTTTCCATCTATGGGTGTAAAAGCAAACTTCAGTGTACTTTTGCATTTGCTTGATTTTTAGTGACACATCATATTTTCAAGTCTATTTATCATTTGGGTTCCTCTTCCATGAATTATCTCCTAAAATCCTTTTCCAATTTTCTATTTTTAATATCATCTTTAGAATTTTTTCAATATTTGGGATATTAATATTCTTGCACATTTTTTTTTGGTACTGGATTTGAACCCAGGAGACTTTACTACTGAGCCACATCCCTAACCCTTTTAATTTTATTTGGAGACAGGGTCTCACTAAGTTGTCCAGGTTGACCTAAACTTGTGATCCTCCTGCCTCAGGCTCCCAAGTGGCTAGGATTACAGGCATGTGCTGCCACACCTGGCCTTATATAAGTTTTGAAGATCTGTTTCTTACAAATAGGACTTGAATTCAATCAAAATTTAAGTGTTATAGGGACAGGGCCCACTTTATTTCAGATGGATCCAAACATCCCCAGTTTTGTGTACTGATTTTTTCCCCTCCCCTCGTTGGCATTGAGACTTCTATCACATCAGGTTCCTATATTCATAGGACTCGTCCTGAGCTCTCTATTCCATTCTCACAGGACTTATTATCTATCCCTATGCCAATAGCACCCTGACTCAACTATTGTAACTTTCTAATAAATCTTGGTATTTACTAGGGAAAATTTACCCCTGGCACCTTGGTTTTTCTTTAGAATTATCTTGGTTACCCTTGGCCCTTTGCTCTTCTCACTACATAAAATAAACAGTTAACCAAGTTTCATGATAAATGTTGCTGGGATTTTGGTTGACACAGCATTGGATTTATAACACCAAAATAATTACTTGAAATATTTTTTATTTTATTAATATTCTATGTCTTCTTTGGATCTATTGTTTAAGATTCATATTCAGATTTTTGTTTTGTTTTGTTTTTTTTGTGTGTGCTGGGGATCAAGCCCAAGTCTTCATGCATGCCAGGCAAGCATTCTACTACTGAGCTGCATCCCCAGCCCTTATTTATTTATTTTAAATTTTGAGATAGGGTATCGTTGAGTCTTGCTTAGGGTCTTGCTAAGTTGCTGAGGCTGGATTTGAACTTCACAAGGGGCTAGGAAATTTAGTATGATCCCAGGCTATAAAGAGGATTTCTACTTAATCACCACTTGATCCTCTAGCAATGTCTTAATGTGTGGTTTTATGTAAAAGATTTATAGTCATTTTCAAAAAGACAAAATTTAATTCGTTCTTTATTGTTCATAAGAATAAAAACCCTTGTGACATTATTGACCATGTATGTATTTTTTGAAATGAGCACTTTGAAATGGTAAGGAGCTTCTAAGCAGTTCAAGACTTGCCAGCAAAAAATAAAGGAAAAAAAATCTAAAGAGGTAGTTTGAATGAGGGCACACACCTGTAATCCAGCAACTCAGGAGGTAGTTTGAATGAGGGCACACACCTGTAATCCAGCACACCCTTTAGTTTACTATGTACACCGCCTGAACCAGATCAACATATTACCAAGTACCACCATTTCCAGTGGGTACCTTGAGTTGTCAGAATGATGTTCTGCAGCATTGGGGATACTTACTTGGAAACTATTATAGAGACCAAAAATCCTATGCAGCTTAGTTGTGAACTATCACAGGGTATCCTTGGTGCTGTTTTAGCAGGTGTAAGGGTTGCTTACCCTTTCCCAAAACTTTCTCTAGGGCAGAAATTGTGAAACTGTAGTAAAAAGCCATTTTCCCCCTCATTATACATATAAAAAGAGCAATAAACTGTATCTCTAAATAAAAAGACATTAAGCTGGCAAGAAGGTGCATGCCTGAAATCTCAGCCTCAGGAGGCTAAGGTAGGAGGATCTAAAGTTTAAGCCTCAGCAACTTAGAAAGACCCTTCCTCAAAATAAAAAATAGAAAGAGCTGGGGATATAGTTTAGTAGTAAAGCACCTCTGGGTTCAAAACTCAATATCATAAATAAATAGATAGACATTGAAGCTGGTGCTGCTACACAGCTAGACCCCAGCTACTCAGGAGGCTAAGGCAAGAGGATTGAAATTTGGAGGTCATCCTGGGAAACTTGGTAAGACCCTGTCTCAAAATAAAATTTGAAAAAAGATTGGGGATGTAGCTCAGTGGTGGTGGTAGAACACTTGCCTTGCATGTACAAGGCCTTGAGTTCAATTTCCAGTATTGCAAAACAAAAAAGACATTGAGAAGGGAAATTGCTGATGTTAGTCAACTCTTACCCTCCCAATCACATGCACACATTCACTCTGCAGCACTGGCTTATTGATGTTGTTGAGATAACATCATCTATAGCAGGAGCTCAGGCCCTGTTTGGGGATTGTTCTGTGGATTCCCTCTATAACTCAAGTTATATTGGGTACCACTGAAGAACTGGGGGAAAGATGCATGAGTTGACACATGAGTGCTCTTGTCAAGTGACAGAGGACTATCAGGAAGGAGGAAAGACACTATTTGTGCTAGATTTTTGCCACACTTATGGGAAGGGGACTTCTTATTGGGTAGGCTGGGTTAGACTCTTGGGACTCAATCTCACTGATCATCAGAATTCCTTGGGGAGGTTTTTTAAAAAGATAAATTCTGAAGTGGCTTCTGATAGACTGATTCTCATACAGAACCCAGCAAGCTATGTGTTTAACCTGCTTTATAAGTAAATCTGGATATAAGGGCTGGTATGGTAGGTTGGGAGCTCCTAGGTCTCAACAGCCTTCTACACTAAAAAGCTTAATACAGGGATGACGTGTGCCATCCTGTCCAAAACAGCCCAGGGCCAACAGCCCCGGCCTCATCTGTGGCAGCACCATTCTTGCCAAGGCAGGGCTCTGGGCAGCTGCCACCGTTCATCTTTCACCTTGAGGGAGTTTGAGAGGAGCCCCATGTACATCTCTGAATAGAATGTGAACTTTCTGTGTCCCTAGAACTCAGGGAGGCTCTGTGGGGGCTCCCCGCAAAAGCAAGCCATGGTCTTTGCCATCAGTGACAGAGCTTGGCATTTTATTAAAGAGTTAGAAACAGAAGGCAGGAATAAACCACAGGGTACAACCTCATACTGTGCAAACAAAGAAGGAGAGGAGGAGGAGGAGGAGGAGGAGGAGGAGGAGGAGGAGGAGGCGGAGGAGGAGGAGGAGGCAGGATTGCCAGGAAAATATCTGGGAGGGGCTGAAACTTGAACCCTAAAAGGGCAGCAAGTTCCCTGGCATAGCTCAGTGTGTACTAAAAGGGGATTGCGGTGTGCTTTCTGGAAAGCAATGTGTGCATGCATACATGTGTGTATCTTCGTGTCAGTATTCACTTCTGCTCCACTCATAAATCCATGAAGACCAGGAGACACAGGGTGTGGGGAGAAGGACGGTTGTCACTGTAGTCTTCGGGAACGGCCCTCCTGAGAGATAGGCAGTACACAATCTGCAGAGCCCTACGTGGCCACCTTGCATATGGGCCTGGTGAGGACATGAGGACAGGAATGGGAACTGGTACACATACCCACCATTCCTCCCAAATCCCAGTGAAGCAGCCACCTCCTCCCGCCCCCCCCCCCAGCCTGTGTTCCTGCCCTGCCCTTGTCCTGGTAGAGTTGCTGCTTTCAGGGTGCTCCCACCCTCACTTGGGTCCTCATGTCCTCCAATCTCAGGTTGTGGATCAGAAGCTGTCAGGACAGAGAACAGCACTGGAGCGGGGTCAGAACCCTCTGCCTCTTTACCTGAGCCTCAATGTCAAAGAGAACAATCTGGATACCTTGGAATTCAAGGGTACAGTCCTATTCACTCCATCCTCCAACACACACACTCCCCAAATTCTCTGCACCCTGAGAATCCCCAGAGAATTCAATATGGAAACTTCTATGCAGATTGTACAAGCCTCTGGAAAGGTGGTGCTAGTAGGCCCAGGAGTCTGCCTGGGGTGCTCCCTGCCCTTGGGTGGGGCTGGTTAACCTAGGAGTCTGCATTCCTCATGTTTCCTGAGTTGGTGCCAGTCAGGAGGAAGGCTGAAGCATGCCAAGGGGCAATATCTTTGACCCCTGGCAGAACTTGGCCTCCCTCAACCCACACAACTCACATTCCTGCCTCTCCTTCCTGCCACATTAGAGTGGGTTGAATTCTCCCCCTATGAGGTCGGGTTCCTGAAGTATGGAGGTTTTGTCCCTCCTGAGCTCTTTGGTTCCAAGTTCTTCATGGGGCAACTGATGAAGAGGCTCCCTGAGTCCCAGATCTGCTTTCTAGAAGGTAAGGAGTGGTAACTCTGCAGGTTTCTTCCTGGACATGAATCCTGCAGCTCAGGTCTGGGCAAAGCCCCAGGGTGAGGGGCAGGGGTTGGGCAGTGGGGAAGAGAAGCCATTGGAAGAAAAGCCTTTTTCCAGTTCCTATTTTCCATCTGCACTCAAGAGTGGGGACCACTAGCTTCCAGGTGAAAAAGACAGGGACAGGTGCCTGAAAGCTGACCTCTGTGGGTTTGGTCTTCAGGTATCTGGAGCAATATTTTTTCCCTAAACTTGTTGGACACCTGGTATGGCCTCACCTGCTCTGAGGGGGACTGGAAGCAGCACATTAAGGACAAGATCCAGAACGTAGGTAGGAGAGGGGACACTGAGGGGAGCTCAGGATGAGGCTGCTTCCCTTTAGATATGGTTGAGGGGATGGAGTGCCTTGGGGGAAGAAGAGCTGGACATTTCCAGGCCTCTCAGCGGAGTAATGTTTGTTCCTCTGGCTGCAGAGAAGGCACCTGTAGCCTCCTCTGCAACCTCCTCATGGATGGAGTCCTCCTGGCTGAAGTCTGGAACAGCACTGGCCCAGGCATTTAAGGGCTTCCTGACTAACAGGCCACTCCACCAGCGTGAGGCCAACTTCCTTCATGGCCTCCAGCTGCACCGGGACTACTGCAAGCAGAAAGACTTCTCCACCTGGGCAGGTAAGGGCCATTACAAAGTTGGACTCCTGGGTGAGGATGGGCCATGGTTGTTGACTGAAAGATGCTTGGGGGTCACAGCATCCACTTCTGGTCTGTAGTCTGGAGAAGATCCCATTGCGAGGTCTTGGGAAAGGCTGGGGTGGCATGTGCATTCAGGGAGTGACACCAGATATAAGGAAGGGACATGGAGGTGAATGTTGTTGGTGGGCTACTGTGGCAGGGTGGCTGCCTCTGACTGTCACTGCCTTTCTCACCAGACTTCCAGCTAGACCCCATCCCTAGTCGACTGACCCCCCAGGAACCCCAGCTCTGCCTGGTGGACCCGGCCTACTTCATCAACACCAGCTTTCCTTCCTTGCTCCGGCCTGGTCGCAGGATGGACCTCATACTCTCCTTCAACTACTCCCTAAACTCACCCTTTGAGGTGCTTCTGGTTGCCCCCTGGGGACCCAAGACCCTTTGTCCAACCAGGCCAAGATCCAGGGGCAAGCAGCAAGGCCATTGAGCTACTGCCCTACACCAAGGAAAGGAGAGGTAGCAAGCTGTAACCCACAAATCCTTCCAGGTTCTGAGTGGGGAAGGGCTGCAGTGGTGATGGGGTCTTGGGCTCCCAGGACGCCTGCATGGGTCAAATATCACCACACCAAAGAAAAATAACTGGACAGAGCTAAGAGGAGACACTGGGCATCTCCACATGCAACCCCACCTCCCCTGGGGACTTGGTAATGCTGGTATGCATATGTAGGTCACCTACTGAAACCCTCTAGACTCTGGGACTTGAATAATCCAGCAGTAGCAATCCAAATGGAGGTAGAAGATGCTGGGTCTACATCCCACCTAAAAATTTGAGCCCCTAGAATCCTCAGACTCTCTCTGAGGCACATGCAGCTTAGCTGGGCCATGAGCAGGACAGAACCAGCTGGATGACTGGTGATGTGGGTTGATGGGTTCTCTGAGCTGCCCTCTGTTCCTCCAGGCGCTGCAGCAGTCGGAGCTGTACTGCAGGGCCCGGGGCCTGCCCTTCCCCCATGTGGAGCTCAGCCCTGAGGACCAACTCCAACCCAAAGAGTGTTACCTCTTCTCAGACCCCATGTGCCCCGAGGCCCCTGTCTTGCTGCATTTCCCGCTGGTCAATGTTTCCTTCAAGGACTACTCAGCTCCTGGTGAGACAGCCTTTCCTCTACCAGCCAAGCAGCCTGGCCCCTTGAGGCCCTGCCCTAGTCACCAGGGGAGAGGGAAGAAAGTCTGCCCTGAAAAGGCTCAAGGCCTTGGATAGATACCTCTGGCCTTGGTGGCTGATACTCACATCCCTGCAGCATCCTCATGTCACTATGCAGGTTTCCTTAGAGTCATGACCCCAGGCTCCTTTAGCCTCCTCTTCCCCCCAGTACCTACAGATACCCCTGAACTCCTCTAGTCCTGCTCCGGGCAGTAGCTGGGGGCAAAGGTCACTTGGCCTCTTTATTATGCTGGGCAGCCCAGGCTGAGGCCCTTTCTCAGGAAGCTGGGCTTCTTCTCCTCAATGGCCTCCAAATCTAAACACTTATCACACTTTTATTTTCTCCTTCCACCAACTTGTCAGAGTTTATTTCCTTTGGGTGGGAAAATCAAATTTCTGTCTTAGTGAGTTATACCCCAATTTTCAGTTCCCACCATAATTCTAAATCTCCCAGCTTTATTCTTAACATGTTCAGCCCACATCTTGGAATTCTAGAGAAATTTTCTCTCTCAACAAAGGCTGGTTCTTATAAAGCCAAAGCTCTATAAGTTTCCACCATTTTTTAACCTAATTGACTTTCTTGTTCTGGCTGTTTCCACCTTACCCAGAAGCAACACAGAGCCATCCTGTGGAGCTGCCTGAATAGTGGAAGAAGTGTCATGCTACAGGGAATTTGGGAGCAGAAAACTCCTCATACTTAAAAATAGCATTCTACCATTTACATTGGTATTTTTGGGCAAAAGGCACAGAGAACTGGGGAAAAAGCCCTCCACTATATCCTATTCAAGGCTTAGTTCTGGCCAGCTGTAAAGGCCTCTGGTCCTTCTCCTGATGCCCCTTCTACCCCTGGGCAGGTGTCCAGCGCAGCCCTGCAGAGATCCCTGCTGGCCAAGTGGATGTCACCAAGGACACCTCCCCCTATGCCCTGTGCAACATGACCTACAAGAAGGAAGACTTCGATGGTCTGCTGAGGCTCAGTGACTACAATGTGCAGAACAGCCAGGCTGCCATCCTGCAGGCCTTGAGGACTGTTCTGAAGCGCAGGGCCCCTGAGGCCAGGCCTTCAAAGGCACAGATGTAAGACTGCTCAGGAACCCCAAGACTCCGAGGGCTACATTCTGACCCTCTGAAGGCTGGGAGCTTAACCCAGTCTGCAAGCTGGGCGTAGCCACAGCTCTCTGGCTGAAGTTCCCAGCTCTCCTAGGCCGGGGCTACCTCACTCGGGTCCTGTTCAGGGCAGGCTGCATCCCACCCACCATTCTCCCTCATATTCACAGCTAGCTCAGGAGGAAGTGGAAAGAAACTCTACTAGGGCAGTGTGTAGAGCAGCTGGTCATACCAGACAAGCTTTCACAAGTAGTTACTTTAATTCCTGAGCAGAATGGATTTGGGATGGCTTTAGGAATCAATCTCTCTCTCTCTCTCTCCCTCTCTCTCTCTCTCTCACACGGGCACGCGTACGCGCGCGCGCGCGCACACACACACACACACACACACACACACCTGCCCCCTCCCATTCAGTATAAAGTCTTGCACTCATTCAAATTTATTCTTAAGTATTTTATTATGTTTGATGGATTACAAATAGAACTGTTTACTTCATTTCTTTTTCAGATTGTTCATTGCTATGTTCTAGAAGCACATTTCATTTTTGAATATTGATTTTGTATTTTGTAATCCTGCTGAACTTGCTTCTTAGCTCTCATACTTTCTGTATATTCCTTAGAACTTTCCATGTCATCGGCAAATGGAGATGGTTTCACTTCTTCTTTTCTGATCTGAATGCCCTTCATTATTCTTTTTCTTTCCTAATTGACTAGAGCCTCCAGCAGAATTGAATGAACGTGTTTTG
This sequence comes from Callospermophilus lateralis, assembly GCF_048772815.1. NCBI lineage: Eukaryota > Metazoa > Chordata > Mammalia > Rodentia > Sciuridae > Callospermophilus > Callospermophilus lateralis. The sequence continues at coordinate 88,687,287 of NC_135307.1, read as the reverse complement.
TTCCTGATATGGGATGAAGGCATTAAGTCTTTCACCATTTAGCTGTGGGTTTTTCTTACAAGTTCTTTATCAGATGGAGAACTTTCCCTTCTATTTCTAATTTGTTGAGTGAGTTTTTTTTTTAATCATGAAAGGTATGAAATTTTGTCAAGTGATTTTTTTGTGTGTCTGTTGAGATAACCATCTGAGTTTTGTCTTATATTCTATTCTTTTTCCATTCCTTTTTTTTTTTTTTTTTTTTGGTGCTGGGGATTGAACCCAGGGCCTTGTGCATGTGAGGCAAGCACTCTACCAACTGAGCTATATCCCCAGTCCTCACAAATTCATTTTTAACAACCCTGATAGAATTTATTGGCATTTGTGTTTTATTTTATGCAAGACATTTTATGTTATTTCTCTTCATTCTTCCAGCTGCCTAATATGTTAGGCAGTGTTATTATTTCCATGTTATCAGTGATGAAATTCAGGAGTGAAAAAGGAAGAGAAGCTTCTTCTTACTTGGTCTGCTGGGAGCTGAACTGGCTCTGGCTGCTGACCATGGTACCCTCCTGATGAACAAAAGTACTTTCCAAGAGCACCAATGTCTTACAGGGTCATCATAAACAATAATGACAGAGCAAGAAAGAGGCAAGATTACTCCATAAATATGTCTGAACATGGACAAAATCAAGATCACCATGAAACCATAAAAATGGCTCAACATTTCTGAGTATTTGCATTTTTCCCATTTCATTTTCACAACAGCCCAGTGAAGCTAAGTACTCTTCCTAGGAATTAGGTTATGAGGTTGGAGGTGGCAAAGTCACTTGCTCAAGGGCACAAAGCCAGCAGGAGTGGAGTCAGGATCCAAACCCAGGCCACCTGCCTGCAGAAGTCACAAGCTAGGCTCCTCATGTGCTAACAAAGCCCACTTTTATAGGTAGGACACGTCCCTGATAACCCTCAACACCAATGCAGAGTGCTGGTAGTCACTGGACTGGCCAATGTGTCATAAGTCAAGAGGCCTAAAGAATTTCTTGTCTTCTTATGGAATCTAGGACAACTGGATCTATGGTGAATTGGGTCCAACTTACTAAGTTTTAGAGTAAAAATCAACTTACTTGGGACTGAGGTGGTACTTAAGATGGGGAAATTTCAATACAAAAATGGAGAAGGTCCTGGGCACACTGGGACAAGTTAGTCATCTCACTTAACATCTGGCATTGAGCAGGGAAACAGAGACAGAGCACTGGCTGGCCTGACTCTGCCCAGGTAGAGGAAGATGGAGAAAATACCAGACGGCTCTTGGCCTTTAGGTGTATTATCCCACCCACCAGTACTATTGACCCAGTCAAGGTTTTGTGTTTCTACTAGTCAGAAAAACAACTTATACCCTTGCATGGGGGAAAAGGGGTCATAAGTATTTGCATTCCAACAAAGAGCCCCAGGTGAGAATGTGAGCTTTCCCCTGACTATAGCCTTCCTTGGGGAGGGAGCTGGTCTGTGGGGGATGAACTGGAGCAAGCATTGAACAGCTAGGAATAACCACTCAGAGAAGACAGAAGACATCATTGTGGGAGAAGGCTGGGAGTTCAACCTGGCTCTGTCTGTGATCATTGAACTTCTTTAACCCTATTTCCCATCTGTAAAAGGAGATGCTGAGATGGCTCTGTGCCCTTGAGCAAGTGAGTTTGCTATCTCCAACCTCAGAACCTTTTAGAGATGCTGGAAGGATTACACAGGCTACTACTGGTGAAGAATTTGACATAATATCCTGTACATGGTAGGTACTGATAAATGGTAGTTGTTATTTTAAAATTTATATAATTATTTTAGAAATGAGCCTGTATCCTGATTGGATACATCCCCATGGAGATGGAGCACTTTTTTAAAATATATATTTTTATTTGTTCTAATTAGCTATCCATGACACTAGAATGAATTTTGACACATCATGCATAAATGGAGTATAAATATAAATGAGTATAAGTATAAATGAGTATAAGTATAAATGGATGAATACTTCCAGTATTCATCTGGTTGTACATGATGTAGTTACACAGATCATATAATCATATATGCACATAGACTAATAATGTCTGATTCATTCTACCTCCGTACCCCCTCTTCTCCCTTCACTCTCCTCTGCCTAGTCAAAAATACCTCTATTCTTGAGATGTAACATTTTTATGCACATAAAAAATCCCAGTTTAAACTGCCCCTGGGAAGGGAGGGGGTATAGGAATAGGAAAGACAGCAGAATGAATCTAACTTCCCTTTCCTATGTACATATATGAATACACCATAGTGAATCTCCATATCATGTACATCCCCAAGACTGGTATCAGAATTAGGGTAAGACATAATTTTTGTAAAAATATGTCAAAATATACTCTACTGTCATGTATCATTGATAACAAGTTAAAAAGGGGGAAATAAAAGAACAAACCTGCAATTAATTAAATTAGGGTGCAAGTCAGATGTCTACCACCAGGGGACATGCTGTAATGCCACAGCTACCAAGACAGTTTGCCTGTCTGGGCTACAATGGGCCCAGTGGGCTACAATGGGCCCTACCAGCACAAAGCATGTTTATTATTCTGTAAACCTTTTCATAAAATATGCTTTAAAACTCATGTGGTGACCTTATATATTAATTAGCAACTAGCATTTATAGGTATATTCAATGAAGGACATAATTTAGAGCAAAATTCAAAGTCATAAGTACTTAAGTGAAGTCTCTTTCAGCACTTTCACAATCTAGTGGCACTTGGGATTTCCCTCTCCATGGCTAGGATGTCCATCAACAGCAAAATGGATAAATAAATTTTGGTGTATTCATGTAACGGAATACTAAGTAGATATGGAAACAAACACTGCATTACACACAACATTAAACATAAAACTGACTGTATAGGCCAGATATAAAAGAATAATACTGAGCCAGTGCGGTGACACAGGCCTGTAATCCCAGTGACTTGGGAAGCTAAGGCAGGAGGATTACAAACAAATTAGAGACCAGCCTTGGCAACTTAGTGAGACTCTGTCTCAAAGTAAAAAATAAAAAGAGATGGGAACATGGCTCAATGGTAGAATGCCACTGGGTTCAATTCCCAGTACTGAAAAAAAGAAGGAGGAGGACTGGTAATACCAAATGACTGCATTTACATAAAGTTCCAAAATTGATCAGAACAATTATGTTAGAAATCAGGATGGTGTTTGCCCTGAGGGCCAGAAGAGCCATGATTGGAAGGAAGTACAGAAGGGTTCTCAGGTACTGGGATGTTCTATTTCATGATCAGGGTGCTGGTTACACAGGTGTGTGCAACAGTGTCTTGGTCTGTTTCCTATTGCTCCAATGGAATATGTGATACTGAATAATTTATGAAGAAACAAATTTCTTTTCACTCTGGGAAGTGGGAAATCCAAGGTTGAGGTATTGCATCTAGGGAGACCTTCATGTTGGTGGGGACTCTGGAGAGAGAACCAGGTGGTGTGGGGACTCACACGATGAGGGGGCCCCAAGTGTGAGCCCCAAGAAGGGCTCAAACCAGCCAAACTTTATAATAGACCCACTGTAGAGATAACTCATTAGCCCATTAACACATTAATCTAAGATGGATTAATGTATTCACAAGGGCAAAACTCTAATCACCTCCCAAGATTCCACACCTTTAAGTATTATTAACCTATGACTTTGGGGATTAAGTTTCCAGCACATGACAAACATTCAAAACACAGCAAATAATGAAAAGTCACCTAGCCTCAGGCTGAGGACTCATGCACTTTTCTTCATATATGTCAAGTTTTAATTAAACATTTACTAAGATAAATCTGGGGGTACCAGCATGTGCATAATGGACAAAAGGAACCTTGTGTTTGTGGCTACCAAGTAAGTGTTCCTTTCTTTATACCTCCTTCCCAGTGGCATCACAAAGGGTGTGACCACACTTAGTATGTCATCTCCTAGGTGCTGAGGATTAGCCCAGGGGCAGACACCTAACTCAGGTGAGCTGATCAGAGCCCTTCCCTAAAGTAAGGATGCCTGTTGAACAAACTTCCCCCTGATGCTGGGGTTGCAGATGAGAGCAGGAGAGTCCCAGATGCTTCTAATACCAGTTTCGGTCCTTCCTCAACTTGCCAGAATCTTCATTCTTGTAATTCTGTGAGTCAGTCCTATACCCCTCCCAATTAGGTGAAACAATAAATTGCTTTTTATGCTTAAGCTTGTTTAGTTTAGTTCCTGACACTTAAAACCAAAGAGTCTTGACTAATCCATTGAGCAACTGGGTGGATGGCAGGGTCACTGTATTAGGCACATTGGAGGAGGAAAAAGGGCAAGCGGCCTGAGACCATCTCATCTGGGAAGGGGCAGATCTCTTCCTACTCAGGAGCTTTTCACAGCCTAACCATGGTGTTCTGTGTCATCGGTTTCTATGCCTGTGGTCTTGACTAGCCCCCAAGGTAACCACACTAATGTGTCATCACTTCCTAACTTGGAGTTCAAATTAAGTTTATATTTGCTTAAACTATCAAACTCATTGACTTTGAGACTCCAACCAGCCTAGCTTAGAAATATTTCTTTCCTCCTGGGTTTCTCCCGTCAGTAAGAACCATGAAGCCCACAGGGGTGCTTACCTAGTTCAAGGGCCTGAGTTCTGGCCATGAAAGTCCTCAGGAGAGGCTGACTCTTCTGTTTTTGCTCTCAGTACCACATGGTGTCACTGTTGAAATAGACAGTTGTATCCCTCTGTCATTGTCCTGCCCTTGTCTTCTAGCACTGATGAAATACAGCTGCTCCAGCTGTTCCCATTGTTCTTCACCCACTGCTGGACAGTCTAGGTGGTTCCCCTCTACCTGATTCCCCTCTACCGCCTCTCCCGGAGTGAGGCTTAGAGGGCATCACAGGGCATACCACAGGCTCCACACCCCTGGGGACAGGGAGTTTGGCTGACCCCCATTTTCCCAGCTCAGACCCACCTCTATTTCCTCAGCTCAGGACATGGACACCAGCGTCATAGACATTTCCCCATGGCCTGCTCTACAAGGGTAACAGGCTCTATAAGGGTCTCTACCTGCAACTTCAGCTGCTCTGTGCCCTGAGCTACCTCCCCACTTCCCCTGTCCCCCAACTTCTTCATTCTGCCCCTAGAATGAGGGAAATCCTAACTCAGGCCCAACCCTGTCTCCATTTCCTACTTCATGATGAATTCCTAAGAGTTGTGGATGCAGAGGGCACCAAGTGACACACTCTCCTGTGTGGGAGACAAAGACAATATGTTTTATTTTAAAAAAATAATAGTTGTTACCTTGAGACCATTTTAGGAATTGCACCATATGAATAATAGTCATAGGAATCAAGGCTGGTATTTTGCTGGATTATTGAAACTATGCTTTCTTTTATATATATATAGTTATAATTTGCATTCTAGTTATTTAAACAAATATTCTTGAGCAGGTTGGACAGACTATGAAATGAGGTAGAGGGTTTTTGGAGAATGTCCTTGCTGAATTGGTAGCTAAGCTTTCTCTGAATTTTGGTGGTTTCCCCAGTCCTGTATTTCCTCAGGGCTCTTGTTATTTTCTGATAAGTCATGCTCTTCCAATTGCTTTTTCTTTCCCCACAAAGTTCAGCAAGATTCCTCCGACCACCACCACCACTTTTTTTTTTTTTTAATACAAACTGAAAGATGCCTTTGATTTTACCAACACACTGGATACAAGATGCCATCTGGGGATTGCACAGGGACTCCAAAAGGGTTCCAGCCGCCCGAGCTTCCTCCTCCATTTTCCTCCCCTTTGCTGGAAAACAGCAGTTTGCACAACTGATTTTCAGTTATGTTCTGCAGGGGTTAAGGAATATTTCCTTCAAAATAGAAGCCCACACTTATTATGGTTCTCCAGTTATAGACAGTGTCCTCTGTAGGCAACCATCCATAGCAGCTGGAATTTCCTCCAATGTGAGGATAATGGTTAATGAAAGCCAGGTAATTTTTGTAATCTGGGGAGTACTGAAGATTCTCAGATGAATGTTACATCAGTACCTCAAAAGCATCTTCAAATGCTTAACCCAGCTTGTCTTGTTCAACAGAAGTCTAGCTTCATTGAAAAAATTGAGGATTCTGTTCATAGAGTCCAATGTGGCATTCACTTGTATGAGATGGGAATAGCCTTCCCTTCTTCTAAAACACACCCATCCTCCTCACGTAACTTGCAACCTACCATTGAAATAGCTGTGACATTCAGGGGAATGTCACATGTGGGGGAAACCACCAAAGAATTTTTGGTAAACCTTGTGGGTCTGAAACTGCACTTTCTATAATAGGGGTTGGGCAGAAAAGAAACTAATAGGATTGTGGTCTATGACTGGCCAGTGTTAGTTCTCACACTTCTAAGTTATTCCTGTTTTCTGAATGAAGAAACCAAGCTCAGGAAAGTTGAGCAACTTGGCTAATAATATTCCCAAGAGCTGGGGTGGGGGTGACACCCATCATCTCCTGCATGGGTGGGCACATCCTCTGTGGAATCAGGGGCCACCTGAGAAAGCTGAGGCTAGCCTTTCTGTCTCCTGATACCACCTAGGATGCTTTCCATGGAACTCTGAGGAGAAATTCTGATTAATTATTATCTTCTTGAATGCATGACTGCAGAATGTTTACTCCTTTTGATAAACTCCCATGCCCCCATTTTGGAGCAAAAATAAATGGGCTTTTGTTCACCCTAATTTTTAGAGCACCTGAGGCAGAGCCTGCTTGGACCCAATAATAATAGTAGCAGCTATTGTTCAAACCTGTTTATCAGACAGAGTCTCAATTCATTCTTGGGAAAACATAAAACAATTTAATTTTTTCAAGTAACTGTTGCCAACTGTGTCAATTTCCCCCTTCCTGCTACATATAAATATTTGAGACATGAGAGTCCTCCTATATGGGACCCTAGCCATTGTTTATATAAATGATATATAATTATTATGTGTGTTTTAAAAAACATTTCTGATTTCTTTTCTTATTCATGTCCCCAAAATTGAAGGGGTACAGATGAAAGGGATACTCGTGAAGTCTTCAGCCTCCAAACCCTGAAGATAGACTATTACCCTATACAATTAAGTAGTTAAATGTGCCCAGAGCTATTCCAGAAATTTTTACTTAAGCACTGCTATAATTTGGATTTGAATGTCCTGCAAAGGCCCAGTGTGCTAAAGGCTTGGTCACCAGGCTATGGCAGTATTGGTAGGTGATGGAACCTTTAGGATGTGAAGCCTAGTGGGAGGGAGCTAGGAATCGTGGGTGTGCCCTTGAAGAGATTGGGACCTTCCTCTCTCTGTTTGCTTCCTGACCACCATGAGGTAATCGGGCCTCTTCCAGAATGCTCTCCCCCATGATGTACTGTATCCCTACAGGCCCAAGGCAACAGGGCCAAACCACCATGGATAGTAACAGTGAAACCTCTGAAACTGAGCCAAAACAAACCTTTCCTCCCAATAAATTTATCATTTGTTTTATCACAGTGTAGGAAAGGTAGCTAACACAAGCATTTATGAAGAATTGTTCAGAATTGCACGATACTATTAGTCTGTGTGGCAAACCCTTTCTCTCTCTCTCTGTCTCTCTCTCAATACCGGGGATTGAACCCAGAGGCACTTAACCACTGAGCCACATCCCCAGCCCTTTTCTTCTTTTGAGACAGGGCTTCGCTAAATTGCTGAGGCTGGCTTTGAACTCTGGCCCTCCTACCTCAGCCTCCCAAGCCACTGGAATTACAGGTGTGTGCCACTGCACCTGGCTGCAACCCCTCCCTTTTAAAAATTTATTTTTATTCTAATTTGCTAAATATAACATCAGAATGCCTTATAATTTATATTCCACATATAGAGCACAATTTTTCCTATCTCTGATTGTATATAAAGTATATTCACACCATTCATGTCTGCATATATGTACTTAGGGTAATGATATCCATCTCATTCCACCATCTTTTTTACCCCCACACCCCCTCTCTTCCCTTCCCACTCCTTTGCCCTATCTAGGGTTCATCTAATCTCCCCATGCTCCCTCTTCCATCCCCACTATGAATCAGCCTCCTATATCAGAGAAAACATTCAGCATTTGGTTTTTTGGGATCGGCGTACTTCACTTAGCATTATATTCTCCAACTCCATCTATCTACCTGCAGATGCCATGATTTTATTCTCTTTTGTTGCTGAGTAATATTTCATTGTGCATATATACCACATTTTCTTTATCCATTCATCTACTGAAGGACATCTAGGTTGGTGCAACCCCTTTCTCTACATGATCTTCTTTCTCTCTTTCTCACTAAAAGGCTTTCTTATTAAACAACAGTCTTCCTTTCCAGAGCCTACTCCAATAAACTGAGGGCACCTTTTATTCTATCTGTAGGATTTTAAACATCGTAAACAATTATTTTATTTTGTGTATTTATTTATTAACTTTTAAATTTTATTTTTATTTTTTTCTAATTAGTTATACATGACAGCAGAATGTATTTCATTTCATTGTACATAAATGGAGCACAACTTTTCTTTTCTCTGGTTGTATGTGATGTAGAGTTGCACCATTTGTGCAATTATACAGGTTCCTAGGGTAAGGATGTTCGTTTCATTCCACCATCTTACCTCTTCCCATGCTCCTCGCCTTTGCCCAATCCAAAGTTCCTTCATTCTTCCCATGTCCCCTCCCCCCATTATGGATCAGCATCTACTTATTGGAGAGAACTTCCAGCCTTTGGTTTTTTGGGATTGGCTTATTTCACTTAGCATGATATTCTCCAATTCCATCCTTTACCTGCAAATGCCATAATTTTACGATTTTAATGTTGAGTAATATTTTATTGTGTATGTGCATATGTGTGTGTGTGTGTGTGTGTGTGTGTGTATATATATATATATATATATATATCACAGTTTCTTTATCCATTTATCTATGGAAGGGCATTTAAGTTGGTTCCACAGCTAAACAATCATTTTAATGTAACAAAGCATCCTGTCACTTTAAGCAGGCCTTGAAAATTTTGTTTTCTTTATCAATGCATTTTTTAAAATTTATTTTTTAGTTGTAGTTGGACACAATACCTTTATTTTATTTACTTATTTTTATGTGGTGCTGAGGATCAAACCCATGGTCTCGCACGTGCGAGGCAAGCGCTCTACCACTAAGCCACAACCCCAGCTCTATCAATGCTTTTTTGCAATTAAAAAATAGGTGAACTACCAGTTCTTCATCCAATTTGCAGTGAGATTTACTTTTAGGAATAACCAATGCAAAAAAAGACCAATAAGAGCTAAAATTCCACATACAAAACTTTCTGAGAATTACATCTGGGGGAAAAAATGAGTTGGAAAAAGTTAGAATTGTTAAGAAATATGGCTATGAAAGAAAATTTATCAAGGTAAGTCTATAATAGGAAAATGTCATGTGGAAAGGTCTTGATCTCAACAAAAATAAGTGAAAACATTGAAAATAGCTAAATATTCTGTTGAAAACTGATCAAGAAATTAAATTGGCTTAATTATATTTGCCCTGGAAAATGCTTTTTCCCTCTTTCATTTATTTAGAATTATGTAAACTTAAAATACTTTTCTGTTATAAACAATCGGAATGTACAAGAGTACCCTTTTCCCCACATCCTCGCCAGCACTTGTTGTTGTTTGACTTCCTAATGGCTGCCAATCTTACTGGAGTGAGATGGTATCTTAGGGTGGTTTTGATTTGCATTTCTCTGACTGCTAGAGATGGTGAGCATTTTTTCATGTACTTGTTGATTGATTGTATGTCCTCCTCTGAGAAGTGTCTGTTCAGGTCCTTGGCCCATTTGTTGATTGGGTTATTTGTTATCTTATTGTCTAATTTTTTGAGTTCTTTGTATATTCTGGATATTAGGGCTCTATCTGAAGTGTGAGGAGTAAATATTTGTTCCCATGATGTAGGCTCCCTATTTACCTCTCTTATTGTTTCTCTTGCTGAGAAAAAACTTTTCAGTTTAAGTAAATCCCATTTGTTGATTCTTGTTATTAACTCTTGTGTTATGGGTGTCCTATTAAGGAATTTGGAGCCCGACCCCACAATATGTAGATCGGAGCCAACTTTTTCTTCTATCAGACCCAGAGTCTCTGATTTGATATCTAGCTCCTTGATCCACTTTGAGTTAACTTTTGTGCATGGCGAGAGGAGGGGATTCAGTTTCATTTTGTTGCATATGGATTTCCAGTTTTCCCAACACCATTTGTTGAAGATGCTCTCCTTCCTCCATTGCATGCTTTTAGCTCCTTTATCAAATATAAGATAGTTGTAGCTTTGTGGATTAGTCTCTGTGTCCTCTATTCTGTACCATTGGCCCACCCGACACTTGTACATTGCTGGTGGGACTGCAAATTGGTGCGGCCAATTTGGAAAGCAGTATGGAGATTCCTGGGAAAGCTGGGAATGGAACCACCATTTGACCCAGCCATTGCCCTTCTCGGACTATTACCTGAAGACCTTAAAAGAGCTTACTACAGAGATACTGCCACATCGATGTTCATAGCAGCACAATTCACAATTGCTAGACTGTGGAACCAATCCAGATGCCCTTCAATAGATGAATGGATAAAAAAAATGTGGCATTTATACACCATGGAGTATTACACAGCACTAAAAAATGACAAAATCATTGAATTTGCAGGAAAATGGATGGCATTAGAGCAGATTATGCTAAGTGAAGCTAGCCAATCCCTAAAAAACAAATGTCAAATGTCTTCTTTGATATAAGGAGAGCAACTAAGAACAGAGCAGGGAGAAAGAGCAGGAAGAAAAGATTAACATTAAACAGAGACATGAGGTGGGAGGGAAAGGGAGAGAAAAGGGAAATTGCATGGAAATGGAGGGAGACCCTCAATGTTATACAAAATTACATATAAGAGGTTGTGAGGGGAAGGGGAAAATAAACAAGGAGGGAAATGAATTACAGTAGATGGGGTAGAGAGAGAAGATGGGAGGGGAGGGGAGGGGAGGGGGAATAGTAGAGGATAGGAAAGGTAGCAGAATATAACAGTTACTAATAGGGCATTATGTAAAAATGTGGATGTGTAACCGATGTGATTCTGCAATCTGTATTTGGGGTAAAAATGGGAGTTCATAATCCACTTGAATCTAATGTATAAAATATGATATGTCAAGAGATTTGTAATATTTTGAACAACCAATAAAAATAAATAAATAAATAATTAATTAAAAAAAAATTGGAATATAACAGGAATATACTGCCCCCTTCCACCCTCTCCCCCTACCATTGTCAATTTAGGTATTTTTCATAAAATGTCATACATAGAAACCATTAGGTTATTATACTTCTCCTGAAAATGTTTGTTTACAGAGTAAATTTAAAACTTCCCCCATGGTTGTAAAAAAAGAAAGAATTTTTTTTTATTGGTTGTTCAAAACATTACAAAGCTCTTGACATATCATATTTTATACATTTGATTCAAGTGGGTTATGAACTCCCATTTTTACCCTGTATACAGATTGCAGAATCACATTGGTTACACATACACGTTTTTACATATTGCCATACTAGTGACTGTTGTATTCTGCTATCTTTCCTATCCTCTACTATCCCCCCTCCCCTCCCCTCCCATCTTCTCTCTCTACCCCATCTACTGTAATACATTTCTCTCCCTTGATTTTTTTCCCTTTCCCTTCACATCCTCTTATATGTAATTTTGTATAACAATGAGGGTCTCCTTCCATTTCCATTCTCTCTCTCTTTCCCTCCCATCTCTCATCCCTGTTTAATGTTAATCTTTTTCTCATGCTCTTCCTCCCTGCTCTGTTTTTAGTTGCTCTGCTTATATCAAAGAAGACATTTGGCATTTGTTTTTTAGGGATTGGTTAGCTTCACTTAGCATAATCTGCTCTAATGCCATCCATTTTCCTGCAAATTCCATGATTTTGTCATTTTTTAGTGCTGAGTAATACTCCATTGTGTATAAATGCCACATTTTTTAAAATCCATTCATCTATTGAAGGGCATCTAAATTGGTTCCACAGTCTAGCTATTGTGAATTGTGCTGCTATGAACATCGATGTAGCAGTATCCCTATAGTACGCTCAAAAAGAAAGAATTTAAAATATTAACTTCAAAGTCACAGATCAGGACCAAATACACTATCCTTCAATGTGACCATCTCACCTTTTTCTCTGTGGCTTGTTACCATGAAGTGCTGCTGTCTCTTCTCCTTTTTACTCCTCCTCCTCTTCCTTTTCTTCCTATAGATTTTTAATGTTTTTTTTATTATTTTTAAAATTTTATTGGGGCTGGGGATGTGGCTCAAGCGGTAGCGCGCTCGCCTGGCATGCGTGCGGCCCTCAGCACCACATACACACAAAGATGTTGTGTCCGCCAAGAACTGAAAAATAATAAAATATTAAAATTCTCTCTCTCTCTCTCTCTCTCTCTCTCTCCCTCTCTCTTTAAAAAAAAAAATAAAATAAAATAAAATTTAGTTTTTATTTTTTTCCACATTTGACGTAATGATGGGATGAATTTGTTGTTACATATTCATACATGCACACAATATTAAAGTATAATTTGGCCAATATCACTCTACAGCACTTCCCCCCTCCCCTCCATCTCCCACACTTTTGTCCTCTCCTCATGTCATTCATCCCCATCTTTCTTTCCCTTTTTCCTCTCTAGCTTCTGCTTGTGAGAGAAAACATAAAACCCTTGGCCTTCTGAGTTGGACTTATTTTGCTTAACATAATCATCTCTAGTTTCATTCATTTTCCTGCAAATCACATACTTTTATTCTTCTTTATGCTGAATAAAACTCCACTGTGTATATAGACCACATTTTCTGTATCTATTCATTCATTGATGGATACCAAGGCTGGTTCCATAGTTTGGCTACTGTGAATTCTGCACTATAAACATGGGTATGCATGTGTCACTTTAGTAAGATGACTTAATTCTTTAGGATAAATACCAAGAAATGGTACAGCTGGATATGGTGGTTCCATGCCTAGTCTTTTGAGGAACCTCCATACTGATTTCCACAATGGCTGTACTAATGTACAGTCCCACCAACAGTGTTAAAGTCTTCCTTTTTCTCCACATCCTCTCCTGCTGCTGACACTTCTGCCAGTCACCTCGTGACTTGCCTTGCATTTCTCTTTCCTGTCCTTTTTCTTCCCTTCCTCATTTTCTCCCTTCCATTTCTCCTTTTCCCAATCCCTTATCATGTATCAGCCACTTAGCTCAAACATAGTGTGTGCACTTAAGTGCACACACACTTTCCATTAGTAACAATGTTGATTCAACCCATCTAGGGCCAGTATTACCAAGAATCCCAGGAGTGACACTCCAGGAGTGACAACTGTGCTGCCTCCCAGTTCCTGGCTGTGCCCAGGCAGGCTGGAATGAGGACTTTCTGGAGACCAGGGACCAGGTGCCCTGAGAGAGATGGGAATGGTTCTGGTCACATGTGATCAGTACCAGAATATTCATTGGTGTTGTTCATTCATTGGTGAAATTCTTTTGATTAGTTTTGTAGGAGGTGAGTTTTACAGGGGAGTGAGCTAGATGAAGCCTGGAGATGCCCCTTATTGACACTCTTAAAGGATAATCACATTCAAAGTCTCTGGGACTCCATCTGGAAATGGCACGAGGGCTCACCTCTGCTTCCCCTCTGCCACAGGTGGGAGCCCCTAACTCTAAGCCCCTGAGGGTATGCAGGAGGGAGTGTTAGTAGCTAGTCAGCCATGAATGGGTGTGCAGGGGAAGGACAATGAAGGTCCACTAAAGCCACAGGAAGCCTTATCTGATAGACAAGCACCTGGAAGATGGGGGCGTTAAGATTATTAAAACCTCCCCCAGCCATTGTTACATCCCCTTAGAAAAAACTAGTGTTTCAAGATCATGCCACACCCTACCAGGTGACCTGGACCTTCCCTTGTCACCCAAACTATCACATCTCCCAATCTGTCAGGCAACCAAAACATCAAGACCCCCACAAAGAAAGCTTGTGGAGGCCTATTCACAGAGTAAAGGGGAAGGAAACTGAGGCAGAAACAGGAGGATTCAGTTTCCTAAAAACCCCAACACTCTGTAAGCACCACACTATCCTTTCTTCAAGGTTGTCTGTGCATTTCCTATGCTGTCAGTCAAAAGGTGAGCTTGGGCAGGACTCTCTGGAAACTTCCCTGGGACCCCCTGTTGTGGCACATCTGAAATAAATCACTGGGTCTGTTCTTGGAGCAAGACACGGAGCCTTTATTTGCCGGTGGGTCACCTCTGCAACCTTCGACAACTTGCAGAAGGTAGGGTACATTCTTCATAGCCCCAAACCACAAGCTACCAGTAAGTCAAAACCATAGCAATGTCGGGAGTGGGTCAGAATGACCCAGTACAGTCAGACAGTCAGGGTATGTTCCCCAAGAAAAACGGGAACCAAAAAGAGAACACAATAATATATTGTATAAGAATAACAGACACATTTTCCAACTGTCATGCATTTCTAAGCAGGGTGTGCTAAGCAGGATGGATGTCATAGGCAGAATTTTCTCACAGAGGTATTTCTCATTCGAAATGGAGTCTAGCGTAAAATGGAGTTTGTCTGGCCAAGGCACGTAGAGTTTGTCCCATAACACCTTAATAAAGCTAGAGGGCAGGAGGGGCCCCCTGTCCTCTCCTCTCTGAGAAGACCCGCACTCTCTCCCTCAAGGGTGTCCCCCTTTCCCTTTTCCTATTCCTTACAGTAAACTCATGCTTGCTGCTCTGAGCTACACATCTGAAATCTTTCTGGAGTAACTACATGGATGGTGAAGAGGGGGCCTCTGTGGCTGCCTCAGCTTTGTGGCAGACTTGTGTTCTGTTGCAGGAAGGGGTTCTTCTTCTACCTCCTTCTGTCTCCTCACTGCAGTTCTTGCCTCGCAGCAGCCCCAGGGTACGGACCGCAGTGAGGAGATGTGACCCAGACCAGGAGAGGCTCTTGGAGGGCAGGAAGGAAGGAGTCCCAGGTTGGGACAGGGGAAGGATGTCTTGGCCCCTCCCTTCCTGGCCCCACATCCAGGCACAGCTGGCTTCTCTCTGTATTCCCTGTCCCCTACCCTTACCCCTGCTTCTACTCTTCATCCTGGGCCCTCAGCTATACCCACTACCCACTGGCAGCAGGTCAACTGCCCAGAACCAGTGCCATTCTGGGTCTCATCTGCATGGGTGGGGTGGGCAGAACCAGGAGGAACAGAACCCTCTTCCAGATTCCCTGCAGGGTGCTCTGAGTAGCTATAGAGCTCTGGATGGTGGTGTCTGGGTTTCCTTTTGCCTTAAACCCTCAAAATATGTACCAAAAGAAGTCTTGGGCTGGGGTTGTGGCTCAGCGTTAGAGCGCTTGCGTAGCATGTTCGAGGTCCTGGGTTCGATCCTCAGAACCACATAAAAATAAAAGTATTGTGTACAACTATTTTTAAAAAAAGAAGTCTGAACTTGCCCCCATTCTAATCTCCATGTTTATTTTTATCATTTTATTAATTAATTAATCTTGTGTGGTGCTACAGATTGAACCTAAGGGTACTCAGCCACTGAGCTACATCCCTAGCCTTTTTAGTTTTTATTTTGAGACAGTCTTGCTAAGTTGCTGAGGCTGACCTTAAACTTTTGAATCCTCCTGCTTCAGCCTCCAGAGTAGCTAGAATCACAGGCATGCACACCACATCTGGCTCTGTGTTTATTTTTAAATTATAATCAGGATAATATTTACAGACATGAGAACACCTGGGTTCAATTAGGTATTTAAGTCATTCATCTTGAGCTAATGCCTATCTATACTTAGTCTCATCCAGGTTTCTCCTTAGCAGTCCCAAAGAATTAGGTTTTCTGGATCTTACATATGTCTTTCTCTTTGACTTCAAGGAAGCCTGATTTCAAATGCCCTGTAGATTAGAGACCTTCATCCACAGAGCTTTGTTTTTTTTTTTTTTTTCTTCCAATTTCAATAGTTTTCTCTCCCTTGTGTCAAAATAAAAAGCAAAGTATTATAGCCACATCTGGCATTTGCACACTGACTCCATGAGCAGTTTCCTTACTGGCCCACACTGGCTTCTAATGAAGATGACCAGAAATGAGGCCCTAAGAAATAGAAAACATACATGAGCATGTTTTGTGAATTGCTAAAGTCATACTGGTAAGAGACCTGGCAACTATTCAGGTCACTGCTTTTGATTTGTAAGGAGACCAAGTGTTTGCTTTAAAAAGCATCTACTCCATTTATCATTATTAGTGCTGTCATTCAAGCTACTTCCCCTCAAAAATAAAACGCAAAAACCAAAACAAACAAACAAAAAAAAAAACCACTTTACACACATTTCCTATCCAAACACAAGACTCTGGTCAGTCAGGCCATGGTCTGGTTGTCGCTTAGTTTCTGATGGGCTGTTTAAGCCAGGGACAGTCCACTGGGCAGCTACAGCCTCAGAAAAGAGAGACTTTGGGCTGGAATGGTAGAGCACTCGTCTAGCACAGGCGGGACTCAGGTTCGATCCTTAGCACCATATAAAAAAATAAAGGCATTGTGTTGTGTCCATCTACACCGCCCCGCAAAAAAAAAAAAAAAAAAAAAAAAAAAAAAAAAAAAAAAAAAAAAAAAAAAAAAAAAAGAGTGAGAGAGAGAGAGAGAGGCTTGGAACAGGGCATCCAGGATGAAGGAGAGGTTCCCAGTCAGAGAAGATGCCAGATAACTCAGAGTCAGAAAAGCGCTCATTTTGAATGTAGTTTTAAAAACAGTTTCAAATAGAACACAAAGAGAGGTCTCTTTTTTTTTTTGGAGGTGGGGTTGTTTGTTTGTTTTTATTTTTAACATAGTGTATGATGTTCTCTTTAAGATGCCAAACACTGCATCTGTCTAACCAAAGAAAGGCCTAAAATGAGAGGCAGGGTAAATTATCAAAATCTAATCTGGCTGGGGCCTCCATCATTAGCTCTGAACACAGGCCAGGTATTCATTTTCAGGGCTCAACATAGAGGTCTGAGGGGTACAGCAAGAGACAAGCGAGGGATTTCACTTCCCAGGAAAGTGAGTCTCCTTCAGGGGACAGTCTGCAGGCCTCTGCCTCCCTCGCCTTTGGCTCTCTCTTCCTTCCCTCCCCACTGACATATTGAGTTTCACACATTTAAAAATAGCCCATGAGCAGTCAGCACCTGTGACTGAGCCTGGATCCCAGCCCTAAAATGTGTGCCTCCCTTGACCCCGAGCTGCCTCTGTGAGCCCAATTGTATCTCCCCATTACCCTCCGTGCAGCATGAGAATTTTTTCTCTACCTAAGTAGGCCCACGTCACTTGAAATGTTCCCAGAGATGTGGGACTCCTTAACCAAGTCTGGCTTTCTTCACCTCCTTAATAATTCATCTGGCTTGTCTTCAGGAGGCTCCTGATGGCATCGCGTTCACTTTCTTACAAAACTCCCCTCAAATTCCCAGTGAATGCCCCCAACATGAGGACAGTTGCTGTTAAGGAGCAGTCCCTGCTCTACACAGCCCGTCCAAGCCCCAGAGAGGTGCACATGGCTGGGACGACTCTCCAGGCCCTGGCAGACCATCCTGGCCTGGGAACCAATGCGTTTGTCCCACAGAGCCCCCAAGGAGACGAAGAAGACAGCAGGTCTGGAAGATGTTTCGGTGAGGGTGAAGATCCACGGCACCTGAGAACTCCCCACCTCCCACCGTTACTGCCTGTGTCCCCTGGCTGCTCCCAGGTAAGTCTTGTGTTCCTAAGGGTTCCTGGCCCCTTAAATTTGACCCCCACTTTCCTGACTCTAAATATTTTGCATTGCTGCAGTTAAGAGGTTGTGTTTTTCGAACATTCTTTCCTTTTCCAGAGTAGTCCCTTCACCTCCTCCTCATCACCTACCTGTCTCTACCTCCCTCTGTGCTCAGAAGAGCTTCACAACAGTGGTGACTTTTTATTGAATGCATTGTAAGTGCCTGATACTCTGCTAGGTAGGGATTAATATCTGTATTTGGTAAAGAAACTGAGGCTCAGAGAGGTTAAGGAACTTTCCCAAGCTCACACAGTCTTTTTTTGTTTAATATTTATTTTTCAGTTTTAGTTAGACACAATATGTTTATTTTATTTTTATGTGGTGCTGAGGATGGAACCCAGGGCCTCACATGTGCTAGGCGAGCACTCTACTGTGAGCCACAACCCCAGCCCCCACACACAGTCTTAATGGGCAATCTGAGATGGCAGATTTTTCTTACTATGATACAGAGAAGAGTGAAAAATACCAGGCATATGAAGAATCCGGCACAGTGCCTGGCACATAACAGGTGTGCAGTAAGGTCATACATGTAGTCACATGCAACTCAGAGGAGTAACACACTGATTTGGCTTTCCTCACAAACCCCACCTACTGGGTAGTGAAGAGAACACCTTTAAGAAGTCCCATCTGATAAATTTAGTAGGCTACAAAACCCAAAGAGCGTCTTTAGATAACCATCAGTTGCCCCAGATCTACCTCTCCCAGCTCCTCCTCCTGTAGGCTCCCAGAGATCTGGGGAGGGGCCAGCATTCCTGTGTCTCTCTGACCGAGCTCTGCAGGGATGAGCCTCACTTCCTTCTGCAGGGCTAGGCCTCACTCACAGGGAAAAATGACCACGGCCCCTCACCTCCTAGGGCCCCTCTGGCGTGTGCCTCTCTCTATTTGGCCTGGATTGGCAGATCCATCCTGAGTTTTGGCCATGGGGTTATATTTCCGGGCCCCAGAAGGTCCAAATCACACCTGCATCCCAGCACCCACCATGCTAGGTAACAGAGGGTCACTTGGGGGATGACTGGCCCTCCTGGGAACACCAGTCCACCCCTTAACCAGCTGACTGCTCCATGGAGGAGTGGGACCTCTTCTGGTGACCCTTCTCAGAGACAATTAAGTAGTCTAGGGCCCCCAGTGTTTCCCTCAATTTCTCAGGTCCACCATTCCCAAAGAACACATCTCCCTGCAAAGCCCCAGACATTAGGCAGGACTTTCTTCTTCCCCATGCTCCCTTCTTCCCAGAAGACTCTGAGTCAGCCAGGCCTGCTCCTGATATGCTGAAAGGGGAGGTGGGAATTGGGACAGCCTCCTTGCTAAAGAGGTCAAGGTTCTGTCCTCGCCTGCACAGGCCTCCAAGCTTCCTGACACACACTTTAAGGTGGCAGCTGAGAGCTTATGGCAGCAATTGGAATGCAATGGTTTAATATTTGAAAAAGTGGTGTCCTCATTAGAATGGGTTAAGAGCGCGGGCTTTGGAAACAGAGAGGTTGGGTCTCATGCTCTGTTGTCTGTCAGCCCTGTTTCCTCAGACCACTTCCTTAAGCCTCTTCAATCATCAGTTTCTTCATCTATGGGGAAACAATGATGTGAGGAGATGATAACATGCTTTGCATAGTGCTAGAGCACACGAAGTTGGAGCAGCATGGACCACTGTTGTTAGTGTTTCCCTTCTACCCTGTCATCTCCCTGGCTATTGGGGTGTAGGAATGAGGCGGTGCCGGGGGCCCTCTTGTCTTTTTCAGCAAGTAGAGAGCAGAAAGGCCTCAGAGCTGGAACGTATTTAATTTTGATATTAAAATTATATATTATTTCATATTTAATTTTGATATTTAATTGTAGGAACACTAATTATGTAATATTAACAGAATAAAATTATATTTAATATTAATTTAACTTTATATTTAAGTTTAAATTTAAGTTTATTTTTAAAACTACATTTTCATTTTTAGTTAACATGTGATAGTTGTATGTACTTATGGGGTACAGTATGACATTTCAAAACATGTTAATTAGTATATCTGTCATCACAGACATTTGTCGTTTGTTCATGTGAGCAAAATTCTCTACTAGGCATTTTTAAAATAGTCCATTAATTGTTGTCAACCATAGTTACCTTAGTGCTACATAATATTAGAAGTTATTTTATTCTTCCTGTCAGACTATACCCTGGTACCCATTAACCATTCTCTCTCCATCTCCTCTCTCTCACACCCTTCCAGTGTTCTGGTCTCTAATAGTTTCATCTTATTATCTATAAAAGTAATTTATAAAAATGTTTGAAAAACACTAAGAGCAAATCCACCATAGTCCTGTTATCCCAATATAACTATTCCCTTTCAACCTTTTTCTCCTTAGACAGTATCTATATAGCTCTCCTTATAATATTTATACATATCTATGCCACGGAGTTTTTTTTAGCGAAAAATTTTCTAGTTTGCAGCCTAAACATCATAACTGTCATTTCAGTGACTGGATAATATTCCAGACAGTGCGTGTATGTGTCATAATTTATTAGGCATTCCGGTGAGTTGTCAGAGTTTTTATAGGTGCTTTATTTTTGTAAATTTCCATGGAATTTCTCAGACTGGTCAGTTGCTCATTTCTTAAGACCACTGTAAAATGTCTAAGTAAAGTTAAAAGAGTCACAGTCAGCTCCGTGGGAAGGAGTGTATGCATGTATGGGTGACATGGAGGACAGGGGTGTGTGGGACCTTCAATGACGGTGGAGTCCTCCATTACTTACATGGCAGCTTTTGAGGATACAATCCCCTGATCTTCAAGTAGTTTCTCCTCAGCCCTCCGTTTTGGTCCTTGAAATTTCCCTCCAGGATCATCTGTGGATTTGGCCTTTCTGTTTCCGGGATCAGTCAGAGGCTCCCATTACTGGGCAGCATATTGCCATCTGGTAACCCTGCAGCAAGCAGCTCCTCAGATATGCTGGCTTCACTCCTCAGAGTTACCACTTCCTGCCCTGTACTCTTAGGTAGCTCTTCCTGCATGTTGCCACACACTCTGGAGAAGACCAGGAAGCACATCTGAAGCATTTTTTCATTCATTGAACAAATATTTATTGAGCTCCCACTATGCACCTAGTATTATTCTGAGTGTGTGATAGCACTGAGCAGGTCAGACTAGATCTGACCTTATGCAACCTACGCGCTAATGGGGGAGGCAGACAATAAGTGAATAATTGGACTCTTTCTGATATCAAAAACAAAATATGTGATAGTGAGTGGCTGACACAGGGAGGGAACATCAGACAGGTGGTAACTTTGAACTCAGATTTAAGGATGAGAAGATTGATGGAAAATTGCTCAGAGAGAGTAAATTCCAAATGCAAAGTCTCTAAGGTGGGTGCAAGGTTGATTGATTCTAGAAACAGAGAAAACCAGGTGTCTGGTGAGCAGAGGGCAGGGTAAGAGAGGAAGAAGTCAATAGTCAAAGATGAGGTCCAGGCCTTACACTGGGCCAGATGTCCCAGAAAGCAGGTTTTTTGTTTATTTGTTTGTTTGTTTTTTGAACCCTGGGTCTTGTGCATGCCAGGCAAGCACTCTACCAACTGAGCTATATTCCCAGCCCCAGAAAGCAGTTTTGACTTTTCTGAAGCACATGGGAGCCAGTGGAGGGTTTCAATCTGAGGAGCCACTTCATCTGTTTGTGTTCTACATAGATCTCTTGGCTGGTCTGTGGAGAATGGAGCCTGGGGAAACAGAGGGGAAACAGCAGACACTGAGGAAGCTTTTGTTGTAGCCCAAGAGAAATGGTGGTGGTTTGACCAGGGGTGGTAGCAATGGATGTTAGAAATAGACAGTCTGGATTTTTGTGGAAGAATTTATAGGACTTGTGAACAGATTAAAAACGGAATGAGAAATCACAGATGACTCCTAGTTTTCTGCCTTCATAAGTGAGAGGTACCCCCTGACTCCAGTGGGGAATAGTAGGGTAGAAATGGGTTATGGTGAAAGGGGCTGGGGGTTTTTGGACATTTTATTTTAATTATTTATTTTTGTGGTACTGGGGATCAAACTCAGGGTCTCACATGTGCTAGGCAAGGAAGTGCTCTATCACTATCTTTTGCTATCTTAGACACTTTAAATATCCAAGTGGAGATGTCAAGTGGGCAGTTATTCAAGTCTGAAAATGAAGAGACAGTTGGTGAAATAACCTCTGTGAATACATAAGGCAGAACACAGAGGGCTTTTAAAGCCATGGAGCTGGATGAGGTCTCCAGAGGACAGGGTAAATGGATGAGAATAAGGTTCAGAGGTCTGTGCTCTCCAAAGAAGGGGCATCAGAGGGGACCAGGAAGGAAGAGCCAATGAGGTTGGAAGCAAATAATGAGAAAGGAACGACCTGTCAGCCAAGATACTTCTTCTATCCACATTCCACACTATTATCTGTCTGAGATCAGTGTAGGTGGTCAGGAAATATTTTCAGGAAGCACAGGCTCTGGGGCTGCTTGCTTGTGACTTTCTATCCTCTGACGTAGACCCGATTGCCTGATGGGTGGACACTTGACTGGCTGACTGCTGGCCTAAGAAGCTAACAGCTCCCCACTATCTCTGACATCAAGGTTGACACCTCCAACTGGCTCCAGAGGCCTCGCCCCAGCCCCCACCCTCCGGTTCACACCCTGTGGCCCACTGTGTACACCCTTCCCTCCTGGCAGGGCTCGCCCTACTCTGTGCCAACTACATGGCATGAGGCAAGCCCATTCCTGCCTCCTCTGGATTCTGCTGCTTCCCCTCCTAGAGTGCTCTTCCTTCTGTCCCTCTGCTGCCTCTAAGAACCTCATCCCCATTTCAAGGCTCAGCTCAGGGCTCAGCTCCCCCATTGCTCCATCTGCCTCCATTTTGGTACCTGATGGACGAGCCCTCAGGACCACCCTTCTGTGTTATCCTCTGTGTTTCTGCTCTTTCCACCAGGCCATCACCGAACCATGGAGGGGTTTTCCTGGAAACACCTCTCCCATCGATGGCTTCTCTCACCCTGGCCAAAGTGACCATTTATTTCCCACCCCAGCCACTACTGCTCCTCTTCCACCTCTGGTCCTGCACAGTCCTGTCCCTCCCAGCTGCCACAGCGATCTTATCCACATCACTTCTCTGCTTAATACACTTCAATGGCATCCATCCCTTAAAATAAAAAGCCAGATCTTTATCATGGTTTTGAAGGCCACCTGTGACCCACCTTCCCAGACACTTTTCACCTGGCCACTTCTTACTGACTGTGCCTCGGTTGCTAAACCTGGCAGCTGAAGCAATTCACCTCTATTATTGCTACTCTGCTCTTCTCCTTGGTAGGATTGTACAGCTGAGAATGATACACTGTTTGTATTTATTTGTTCATCATCTATCAAATCTACTTTAATAAACCAGGTGCAGTGACACATGGACTGTAATCCCAGCAACTTGGAAGGCTGAGGGAGGAGGATTGTAGGTTCAAGGCCAGCCTCAGCGATTTAGCAAGGCCCTGAGCAGTTTAGCAAGAATCTGTCTCAAAATAAAAAGGGCTGGGGCTGAGGCTGGGGCTGCGTGGTGTAGTACCTCTGGGTTCAATCCCCAGTACAGAGGAGGAGGAGGAGGAGGAGGAGGAGGAGGAGGAGGAGGAGGAGGAGAAGGAGGGGGAGGAGGAGGAGGAGGAGGAGAAGGAGGAGGAGGAGAAGGAGGAGGAGGAGAAGGAGGAGGAGGAGAAGGAGGAGGAGGAGGAGGGGATTACTGGGAGTTATACATGAGCAGGTACCATGTTGATTTTGATACTCAGAACCGATAGTATAGTTTCTAGCATTTAGGAGGCATTCAAATGTCTTCATAATCAATGAACAGAGCTTTCCTTGACCTCCCCAGCCCACACTGACCTTTAGGTTCTTTGGCTCCTATATTCACCTACAGTTAGTTTTTCCCCATTTATTTATCCTATAGCAAAACAAAACAAAATGGAATAGCTACAATTTATTAAGGGTTTTTATAAGGCCAAACTCTGCAAGCCAGTCATATAATTAAATGTATGTGTGTGGGTTTGTGTGTGTGTGTGTGTGTGTGTGTGTGTGTGTGTATCTTTACAACAATCATTTGAAATAGATACCTTTAATCTCATTTTGCAGATGGGAAAATTAAGTCTCAGAGAAATAAAACAATTGTTTGATGCTACCCAGCTAGAAAATACCAGAGCCAAGAAACAAATTGAGGTCTCTTTGTCTTCAAATCTGTTCTTTCCTCTGCCTTCATTGGCGTGGGTCTTGTCTCTTCGAGTTTGTGAATTTTGTTGTAAGTTTTTTCAGTGTCCACTTTGATTTGTGTTTATTAGAGTCCTCCACCTCCACACTGCAGGTGCTTCCTAAATATCATTTGTGTTATTTGGGAGGGTGTGTCAGCCACCTGGTGAGAGTCCTGCAGGTCAAAGAGTTTCATGTTTCCATCAAAGTTGCCCCAAGAGATGAGTTTCCTGGCTGATTCTGAGAAAGGCAGAGGACTGGCCACCTATGATGTTGACTTATTGGGGCCCAAAGACCTGTCTTCTCTTCCAGGGAAGACTGGCCCTCTCCTGTCCTCCGTTTACTGCCCAGTGATATCTCTGTCATGTTAGGCAACAAGCCAGGTTGATCTGGCTTCCAGAAGGCCTCTCACAGGTGCTTCAGGCAGCTGAAGGGATTAACAAGTTGTGCCCTAGATTCAGGGCATGGCAAGATAGAAACAGAATCTAAAAGCTGAATCAGATTATCTGGATTCTAGGGCAACTCCTTGCTCAGCATAGGATTCTCTTCTCTATTCCTCAGACTGGTATCCTTACATAATCCTAAGAATGGAAGCTTATTGCTTCCCAAGTGACTAAAGTCTTTCTTACAGTAAAGTCAATCTACCCACCCACAAAGGCCCTATTTCCACCATTGGGTATGACACAACATCGGTCTAATCCCTTTCTGGGCTTGACGACCCTTTTCATACCTAAAGTTGGCTTCCATATTAGATAGTTTTAAGACCCCACTGTACTGGGCTCAATCACTGGCTTTGCCTGTGCCTCATCCACTAGGTAAATATTTTTAGTTGGGGAAAGAGCAGGACAAAGATGGTGGACAGGGGGCCAGCTGCTTGGTAGGAGAAGAGCATTTGAGGAAGAATTCCTTCCCTGGGAGGACCTGTCTGTCCCCATCCTAGGAATAATGCCTCCTGCTACTCTCAGAGAATGGGCATGAGGGAATATGACTAGGTAGGTGTGTGTGTCTATTCATGTGTGTGTGTGTGTACACTTGCATGTGTGTGTGTGTGTGTGTGTGTGTGTTATTATGGATGAAACTCAGGACCTCACACATGCTAGGCAAGCACTAAGCTATACCCCCAGTCCCTTATATTTTTGTTTTGAGATAGGGTCTCCCTAAGTTGCCAAGGTTGGCCTCAAACAGGCATTCCTGTCTCAGCTGCCCAAGTATCTGGGATTACAGACCTTCACCACCACACTCAGCTGCTTATGTACTTTTTATAGTTAACATATATAAATAATAATAAAAAAACGTAAGTTTAGTTTTTGCTTTATTTACTTAACATAAAATAACTTTTCTTTTTTAAAAAATTGTTTTATTGTCTGTAAATAATATGCAATATATTTTCAGAGTAGACATCAGAAAAAATATAAGTTTAATAAAGAAAATAAACATTCCCAGTCTAGTGTGATGGGGCACACCTGTAATCCAGCAGCTCGGGAGGCTGAGGCAGAGGGATTGAGAGTTCAAAGTCAACCTCAGCAAAAAGCAAGGCACTAAGCAACTTAGTGAGACCCTGTCTCTAAATAAAAAATACAAAATAGGGCTGGGGATGTGGCTCACCCAATAATCTCATCATTTAGAGACAACTTGAATCCTTGATTTTATTTTCTTCTAGTCTTTTTTTCTAGGCATATATTTTCATAGAAATCAATTTTAGTTTTACTATATATATATATATTTATATATGCAAAATTAAATTTGTAAAACATTCTTTCTACTAACAGAAAATAGCTACTGTTTTCCTCTACCATTAAAAATTTTTAAAAAAATGGCTACATACTATACCATATTATCACATAGACTTTCAAATTCTGATACTATGAATATTATTCAAAAGCCAGAAAACATGTCAATAATCTTCACATTTCAGACATTTCTCTTTTCTCCTGGTCAAGTTGGCAGGCAGTTCAAAATTTCCCTCCACATAGCACAGAGAACTCCCAGGGCTATTGTCCCTGTCTGTGAGACAGACCCCTATCCTTGTCTGCAGACTCTAGACTTCTCCAATGAAGCATCTCTGCTGATTTGTCCCGCCTAAGGAACGCATTTGCCCTGAGACCTCAGTGAGGACCCAAGTGAAGTGACTTGCTTACCACATGCTGTAATTTGCGTATGCTTTATCTCCACCAAAACTCACGTTAAGATTTGGTCATTCATGTGATGATGTTGAGAAGCACTGGGGCCGTTAGGAGGTGAATAGATCATTGGGAGCTCTATTATTGCAGTTTTCCAGGGAGGTGGGTAGTTTTCACTCTGCTAGAATTGGACTGGTCATCAAGAGGCCTCACCAAGTTGCAACTGTGGGATCTTAAATTTCACAGCCTTCAGAACTGTGAGCCAATATAAACATCTTTTCTTTACAAATCACCTAGTCTCAGTTGTTAATAGAAAATAAACTAAGGTGCCAAGAAACTTGATAATGATGCAGCTTTCTCAATCCATACATGCAGGGGCCCAGTTCTCCCTGAATAGATAGTCAGTAGCAAGATGAATAAGTATAAAGGAGTTTTGACATTAACCTTGTGCTGTAGCTTCATAAACTAAGCCCTAATATTAAGTCCAGAATACTGGTCCAACTTTCCCTCACTCTTATGGCACATTTTGTCTCTGGGACTCTCATTGTCCTTGTCATCTGACCTCAATGAGTCTGTTGGGGGGAGTCTCTTTAGTTTATCATATACATTGTAATAGCTCGAATCTCCAAAGGGAAGGGGTTGAGTCTCAAAACTTTTTTCCCCAGAAGGCCTCTCTGCTCCTTTGTAACTTAATGGATGCAATTAGATTCCTAAGGGAGAGTGCTGTCCTGCTTCCTTCAGAGATGCCTAAGACCAATGGATATATTAGGGAGTGGGGATGATTGCCACCTCCTTTCACCAGCAACTTCTAAATCATAGCTAAGCCAAACTGACAAACAAAAACAAACATCAAAAGTTACAAGAATAGGGGCTGGTGTTGTGGCTCAGAGTGCTTGCTTAGCATGTGTAAGGCATGTGTAAAGCACCACATAAAAATAAATAAATAAAATAAATTCATTGTCTCTCTCTCTCTCTTTCTCTCTCTCTCTCTCTCTCTCTCTATATATATATATATATGTGTGTGTGTGTGTGTGTGTGTGTGTGTGTGTGTTTGTGTGTGTATATATATATATATAATGTTACAAGAATACAGGGATAGGGGTATAGCTCAGTGGTAGAGAGCATGCCTAGCATATATGAAGCCCTAGGTTTGAATCCCAGTACCATGCAAAACCAAAAAAAAAAAAAAAAAAAAAAAAAAAAAATTACAAGAATAATGCTAAATTGAACGCCTTGGAAGATTTGTGCTAAAGTTTTGTATAATTGACTCCTAGAAATATAATTCCTAGAAATAGGAAGGCAATGTAAATTTTATATATTAATAAGATTGACAAATTGTCCTCCCCAAAATTTTGCTTCATTTATATCCTAGCACTGTTCTGCTGACTCTTTCTCACACCCTCATCATCACTGAGTCTTACCAACCTTTTATCCACATCCCCATCCCTTTCCATTTTTTATTTAGAGACAGGGTCTCACTGAGTTTCTTAGGACCTTACTAAATTGCTGAGGCTGGCTTTGAACTTGTGGTCCTCTTGTTTCAGCCTCCTGAGTTGCTGGGATTACAGGTGTGTGTGCCACCACAACTTGCCCTTGCATGTTGCTTTGACGCTGAAACCTAACATACATGTAGTTGGAATTACTCATTTATTTATTTTATTGCATTTCATTTTTGTATCTTCTTCACTGATAAAGATAAAACAATAACCAGTTAGATTATATTTACATCTGGAATTTATTTTAATATAAGTAATGAGATATGGATCCAACTTATTTTTCCCCAAATGACAAAAGTTATTTTTTCTTCATAAAGTGGTTATGGTTATTTTTCTAGCATAATTTATATAATACATTTTTATTTATTTGAAATTCCATCATTTTTATGTGTAAATTTCCTGTACGCACAGGGATTTCTTTCTGGACTCCCCGGGCTTCACATGTTGTATCTTTAAAATACATTTACTAGACATAATTAGTTTTTTCTCCTTAATTGTATCCATTTTACAAATTCACTGAATATGTTTCATTTTTATTTTTCTGCATAAATTTTAGAAACTTTTGGTTAAGTTTTCCAAAACATCTAGTTGGAAATTTGATGGGTTATTGTATTGAATTTATGGTTTAATTTAGAAAGACTTGATAGTTTTATTTTCCCATTCAAGAATAAGATATATCTCTCCATTTGTCAAGTTGTTTTATATCTCCTAGAAGTTTTATAACTTTCTACATAATCTCTGTAAGTTTCCTTATTTTTCCTCAGGTTTACTTATATTATTTTTAATTGCTATTGTGTATGGGATCTTGTTTTCTCTTGTGATTCTGAGCTTTGTAATAAAATTAATGATTTTTGTTTACTTTATAATCAGCATCTTCATTATATTCTAAATTCTAGTGTGTATGTATATCACATATATATTACTATATATATTTGGTTCTGTTTAGAGATATTCATTCTCTTCCATTACCAGTCTGCTAATTTTTACACCAGTATCACACAGCAAATAAAAGTATTTTTCTGAGCTGGGCATGGTAAAGCATTCCTGTAATCCCAGTGGCTCAGGAGATTGAGGTAGAAAAATTGCAAGTTCGAGGTCAGCCTTGCAATTTAGCAAGACTCTGTCTCAAAATAAAAAATAAAAAAGGCTGGAGATGTAGCTCAATAGTAGAGTACCCCTAGGTTCAGTACCACAAAGAACAAAAAAAGTATGTTTCTGTATTGATACATTTTCTTTATAGTCCTCTTCAACACTGCATAGAATTTAATCACAGCAATGTCATAATTTGTTAATATTTCTATACCAATATTTAGCATTTAGGTGATTTCCAGTTCTTCACTATGAAAAATTAAGATACAATTAACATTTTTAACCATGTAGCATTTTTTTCCTGGATGCAAGTTCCAAAAACTGGAATAACTTGGGCATAAATAATTGTGCAGCTATTGATGACTATTGCTGTTTATTTATAAATATTGAGAATCATTAGATTTGATTATGGTAAAGGAAGATAAGAGACTTGGAGCAGGGAGGGGTCAAAGAAGAGTTCCACAAATACAGGTTAGAGAAAGTAAAAGCTCTTGAAGACAAGTCCAAGATCATTAATAATTAGGAAAATATATGTTAAAGGTATCATGAAATACCACCTGATACCCACTGAATTGGCAAAAGTCATATGATACCCTTGGAATATCCCAAGGGAACCCTCTTACATAGTGGTGGGAGTAAAATCGGGAAAAACTACTTTGGGCAATAGTTTGACAGTATGTAGTAAAATTGGTGATAACATGTCTCATAACCCATTCCAAGAGTATACACACTAAATAAACACACATGTATAAGAAAGTTCCCAGTAGTATTGTTTGTACCGTTTGTCATTTAATCTAAGGGACATCACTGTCTAAAGGAAAACACTAACAATTAAAATATACATCATTATTTTTTAAAATATTTTTTATTTTAGAGATTTTAAAATAGGAAAAAAATGTGTCTTTGAATTGATGAAATATAGTAATAACAAAAATTTAGACATGAGTTAATTGTCCATCACAGAAAACTAGATAAATACTTGTGCTATAGTTCACTGCTATGAAAATGAATAAACTAGATTTATATTTATCAACATAGGTGAATCTTACAAATATACTGTTGAATGCAGAAAAACATATTCATAGCTGAGTAGTTTTAAAAGATGCACAATAATACCAAATATAGCTTAGGAACACACACATATGTAGAGAAAGAATAAAGAAATGCACAGGTAGGCTAGGGAGGTAACTCAGTGGTAGAGCACTTACTTTGCATAAGTAAGCCTTCAAGTTCAATCCCAGCACTGCAAAAATAAATAAATAAATAAATAAATAAACCAAACAAAAAAGTGATACAAAATACATGCAATGATACATAAGCATCCAGGTTAGGGCCTAGCCCTAGGAAAAGATGGGGGAGTGATTGAGAAAGAGTCACTCTCACACAGGGCTTTGACTGTGACCAATATGTTTAAAGCTGGGTAATGAATTCATGGTATTCGCTTGATTATTCTGTATGCTTTTTGTATATCATAAATACTGATTAATATTTTTTAAAAAGTAGGAATTCAGATTAGAAGATAAGCAGGGAAGTTATGTTTTTCTAGGAAGATATATATATATGGAATAACTTGGGCATAAATAATTGTGCAGCTATTGATGATCACAGAGGAGATATATATATATGTCCTCTGCCCTCAGTACTGAGAATTGAACCCAGGGCCTCATGCATGTTAGGTAAGTACTCTACCACTGATCTACATCCCCAAGCCTTTTTTATTTTATTTTGATACAGGGTCTTTTTAGATTTCCCAGGCTAGCCTTAAACCTTAGTTTCCCAAGTAGCTGAAATGACAGGAATATGCCACCACACCTGGCTTTGTTTTATATTTTATGAATATATTTTTTAAATTGACACATGGTGCTTGTACATATTTATGAGGTCTTTGTGAATTCTTGTCCCAACTCACACAGGTTGTGACTTGCCTCTCCTGTGACTGGTCTGATACCTGCCTCTTCCTAAGCTTTATCCCCTAGGTCTGCCCCATCCTGTCTGCTTTCCCTTCCCTCAACTCAGCCTTGGTCATTAGGAGAGGACGGCTGCCTGTCCCGCCCGCTACCCCACACCCCAAGCTCTGAACTGGGAGAGCAGGCAACGCTCCTTCTCTATCCCAGTTAACCAGATGTTGTAATGGATGATTCAGTTGCAGATTGGTCCTTCCACAGCTGGGAGAGGTTTTCCCTATGTTGGGGATGTCACCAACAGTCAGGTATGAGTGGTGGGTGGACTAGGAGAGTATTGACTCCCAGAGTGAGGGGTAAGTGAGAGACTGGAGCAGATTCTTGAAATGGGGAGGGGGAGAAGTGGGGCAGATGAGAGAAGAGACTTGGGAGAATTCTTGCCTATTATTTCCAAAGAGAACTCTTAAAGGCGAAAGCACAGCCAGTGCCCCCACCCAGAGGAGACTATTCCCTAATCTAAAAGTATGAGGGACTCAGTCCAGGGCACAGGAGAGGGCACCACCCCTGCCATCCTTCCCGGCTCTGCTCCCCGCTACAGAACCTGCAGTGAAGACCTGCCACACATGTGGTTGTCAGGTTTCTCTGTGAGAACAAGTAGTGGAGTAAAACAAGCCAAATTTGAATAAACTGAAGTAAATCAAATGTGCCCTTATTATCTCATGTATCTGGAAAGTCCAAGAGTTGGGTGGGCTTCAGGCAAAGTTTCTCAGAACTTTCTCTTTTTCTCTCCATCTCTCAACTTCTTAATGCTGAGATGATGACTTGATGACAAAGATGACCACCAGAAACTCAAAGCTTACCTCTTCCTTAGAGTTCATCATCTAGAGAAAAGGAAGTGACCTTTCTCTCTGAACTCTCATATAATCCTTAAGAGAGAAGAAGGAGGAGAAAGAGAAAGAAGTGGAGAAGGAGGAGGAGAGTTAGTTGTCTGGAACTCATCTCTGATCCTAAAGGTGTGGAAATTCTGCCTACCAGGGGCCCTAAGATTCCCTATGATGGACAACTTCTTTCCCCAGAGAAAAGGGTATCCTCTTATCAGAGAAAGGGAAACAGACACTGGAGGTTATATTTCCCTATACTTGGATCCAACACATGGAGTCAATCACCCTTTAATCTCAGATTTGACCTACATATTGGTCCCATTTTTCAAAATAAAATCAGAAAACGATACAATTATTTTCCTTCAAATAATCAGGAGTATCCCAAATATGGCACACCAGGTATGTCTCTGCTTAAAAAATGTACTTTCACGAAAAGTTAGAACTAGGATATCCAATCTTCCCTGTTTGCCTGGGACTCTGGTTTTAGCACCCAAAGTCCACAGTCCTGGGGAACCCTTCAGTCCCAGGCAAATTGGACTGTCAGTCACTCTCCAGAGTTTGGTTATTGTTTGCCCAAACAATTGCCAAGGGTATAACAAAGGGTCTGGTCTGCCCTCTTGGAGCCCAGAGCCCTTCCCTCCAAATTATAACATCAGCAGAAGAGGACTCCAACTCCCCTCTCCCACCTCATCCCTACAAACAGATTGCACAGAGGCATGAAGTGTCCCTCGTCCTTTGTCAGGGTATTCTTGCAGTGTTGCCAGTTCCCCTGCATGAGAAGTGAGGTCTGAGCCCAGCCCCCTCCAGGGCCCTGCTAGCATCAAGAGGTTGCTATACAGACTGCCTGGAGGCAAGAGGAAGCCTCCAGGTGATGGCTCTTCTTCCTGTCCTGCTCCTCAAAGACCAGAGGCTCTCCTAGTGCCCCCACCTCATCTTTGGCCCCAGGATTACAGCAATCTGGATCACAGTTAGCTGAAAGGACCAGCCCCAACCACCCACCCCCCTGCTCCAAGATGCCCTTTGTCCCACTGCCTTTTGCCACCAGTGCATCTTGGCATCTCTGCCTTTCAGGCTCAGTCACTTAGCTCACTGCACTCAGGCCCTGAAGTCAGCAGCCAGATGGATAAGAAGCTGGGCAGGGCAGGATGGAGGCTGGCAGCCAGGTGGGATGAGTCCCTTTCTGAAGGACTTTATGTGTCTTAAGAGCCAACTCAGCCACTCCTACAGTTCCTCAGTAGAAATTAACTGGAAAATAAAAATCAACTACATATCACTAAAAATTCCTCAGGGTGTTTTGCCTGGACCAGTTGTAAGAATTACACTCATCCTTTTCATCCTGAGACTTGCAGGGCAAGCTGGACTGAGACTTGTGGAGACAGAAATGGGCCTACAGGGCCACATTCCTAATTCTGCAAGCTGACCGTTGTGACTTTTTGGTGGAACAGGAGTTTATTCCTCAGTGACAGCACAGGTGCTTCTTTCTCCCAAAGGTCTGCACCTCAGGAAAGAACACAAGGACCCTTTTCCAGTTACACCCACACTCACACAATATATTCACACTACAAACACAACACACTGACATGATTCCCCAACTGCTCAGCTGCACAGCCAGCCCACTAATCCCCACTGAGAAGCAGCAGTGGAGCTGAAGAATGGCAGCCCAGGTGGGCTGGGCATTGTCAGCAAGTGTGCCAGCCCACCATGCCTGTGAGGGCCTGTGGCAAGGGGGACCAGGGCCAAGGCAAGCCAGGGTGTGTCAATCTGACCCACCAACAGCAGCCTGGCCCTGGCCTGGTGTAGAAGCCTTCTCCACATAGCACCAAGGCGGAGAACCCTGAGCATCCACAATCCGATGACCTCAACACTCCGCTTGTGATGAGTCTGCAGGAAAACTGAAGTGGGGCAGACCTCAATAGGATGGCAGGGCTAACCGATACCCGTGGTACTTTTCCAAATGCTGAGTAGCATAAATAGGGACCAATAGTGTTAACCCAAGTGCTGGATAAACCCCTGGACTAGCACACTCAAGCAGCTGCCCCTGTTGGGTTCCTTCTCCATCTGCCCCCCGCCCTGACTTTCTATTTTTTTTTTTTTTTAGAACTTTGTAGTTATACATAGTAAGTGGCTTCATCCTGACAAATTCATACATAGAATTTGATTTCAGCTCATATTCCCCATTTGCCTCATGTCCTCCCTCCTCTCGCTGGTTCTCCTTTCTCTATTCTACTAGACTTCCTTTCACTCATCTATTGACTTACTTTCACTCATCTATTTGAAATTCCCTGTGGTATTTTTATATATGCGCATAATACGATTTTTAAAAATATTTTAGTACCTTTATTTTATTTATTTATTTTTATGTGGTGCTGATGATTGAACCCAGGGCCTCCAACGTGCTAGGCAGGCGCTCTGCCGCTGAGCCACAACCCCAGCCCATAACATGATTTTTTAAAGACCTCATTCTGCTTTGCCTCTCCTTACCCATCCCTCCACTCTGCCTCTCGATCTCTTTCTACATTAATGATCTTCCCTTTATCTTTATGATATCCCATCCTTCCGTCTCCCTTTTCTTTATTTTATTTTAGCTTCCACATATGAGAGAAAACATTCCACCTTTGAGTTTCTGAGTTTGGTTTATTTCATTTACAGACTATTCTCCATTTCCATCCATTTCCTGGAAAATACCATAATTTCATTCTTCTTTATGTCTGAGTAGAACTCCATTGTATATATATAAAACACAATTTCTTAATACATTCATCTACTGACAAGCACCTGGTTGATCTCATAATTTAGCTATTGTGAATTGTGCTGCTATCAACATTGAGGTGACTGTATTGCTATAGTATGCCAGTTTTAGACATTTGGGGGAAATACCAATGAGTGGGATAGCTGGGTCATGTAGTGATTCCATCCCTAGTTGTTTGAGGAATCTTGATACTGCTTTCCAGAGTGGTTGTAATAGTCTGCAGTCCCACCAAAAATGTACAAGTATACCTTCACACACCCGAAACCTCGCCAGCATTTATTGTTTGTATACTTGATTGTTGCCATTCTGAATGGAGTAAGATAAAATCTTAGTGTAGTTTTGATTTGCATTTCCCCCATGGCTAGAGATGTTGAACATTTTTTTTTCATATATTTGTTGGCCATTTGTGTTTCTTCCTTTGAGAAATTTTTGTTTAGTTCTTTCGCTCATTTATTGAGTTATTTGCTATTTTGGTGTGAAGTTGTTTGAGTTCTTTGTGTGTTCTGGATATTAATCTCCTATCAGAGGAGTAGCTGGCCAAGATTTTCTCCCATTCTGTAGGTTTCTACTTCATGCTCTTAATTGTTTCCTTTGCTGTGCAGAAGCTTTTTAGTTTAATGGCATCCCTCTTTTTGATTCTTGGTTTTATTTCTTGCACTTTGGAGGTCTTGTTAAGGAAGTTGGTGCCAGCACCTTTATGATGAAGTGTTGACCCTATGTTTTCTTCTAGGAGTTGTAAAGTTTCTGGTCTAGTTCCAGCATTTATCTTCATTTTAATGATGAGGAATTCAACATGTTGTTGTAAAATAACATTCCTAAAGACATTCAGTGACTCAATTGCCTTTTCAATCCAGGCTGGTTGACTCAAGGGTGTAACCCAAAGCTCACACTGGCTATCACTCTTACTATAGCCAGATGAGGTAGGAGAACGAAGTTTAAAGTAACTGGGTTACAAAATCAGCTTGTATATAAATTTGAGATTTGAGCTTAGATGTTATCTCCCTAGGGAAGTCCTGTCCACTTATGGTTTCAAGTACTATTTATTTCTTCTTCCATGTACTTTTTTAAAAAAAAAAATTAAAGCTTTAAAGTTCTACATAGCAGTTGGGTTCATCCTGACAAATTAATACATGCATGGAAATCAATTTCAGTTCATGATCCCCTAATTCCCCCCCTTTTTTCCCTCCCACCCTCCCTCATCTGCTTCTTATCACTGCAATTAGATGTGTATCTTAAGAAAGTCAGTGCCAGCATCAATATGATGTAGTGTTGACTAGCAGTTATTTAGTTTCTGGTCTAATTCCTAATAATTGATCCATTTTAATTTGAGTTTTATGCAGGTGAGAGATAAGAATCTAGATCACTTTTCTACATGTTGCTATTCATTTTTTCCAGCACCATTTGTTAAAAGGACTAAAATATTTTTTGGCACATTTGTCAAGTGCCAGATGGCTGTAGGAATGTGGTTTTGTCTCTGTGTTTTTTATTCTGTTCCATTGGTCTTCATGTCTATTTTGATGTCAGTATCATGCTGTTTTTATTCTTCAGCTCTGTAGTATAATTTCAGATCAGGTATTGTAATGCCTCCTGCTTTGTTTTTCTTGCTTGGTATTGCTTTAGTTATTCTTAGGCTCTGATTCTTCCAAATGAATTTAAGAATTTGTTTTTCAAATTCTATAAAGAATGTCATTGGTATTTTGATGGGGATTGCATTGAATCTGTATATTGCTTTTGGTAGTATGACCATTTTTAAAAATTTTTATTTATTTTTTTCATTTTAGTTGTTGATGGACCTTTAATTTTTATTTATATGTGGTGCTGAGAATCAAACCCAGAGCCTCACACATTAAAGGCAAGCGCTCTACTACTGAGCCACAACCCCAGCCCTTGTAGTATGACCATTTGGCAAAATTAATTCTGCCTATTCGAGAACATGGAATGTCTTTCCTTCTTCTAAGGTTTTCTTCAATTTCTTTCTTCAGTATTCTCTAATTTTCATTGTAGAGCTCTTTTATCACCTTGGTTAGATTAATTCTTCATTTTTTTGGAGGTTATTGTGAATGGAATAATTTTCCTTATTTCTTTCTTGGCTGAATTACTGTTGGAGTACAGGAGAGCGATTGATTTACGGGTGTTGATTTTGTATCCTGTTACTTTTTAGAACTCATTTAAAAGCTCTAGAAGTCATCTGGTGGAGTTTTTGGGTCTTCTAGATGTAGGATCATGTCATTGGCAAACAGATAGTTTGACTTCTTCTTTTCCTATCTGGATCCTGTTGGGTGCCTTCTTGCCCTGTGAGAGCTCTCTTTTCTTCCCACATGAATAAATCCTACTCGTTTGCACTCATTCTTCTACATCTGTGAATTTTAAGAAATAAGAACCTGGAAAGAAGTTGTCAGTGAGCTTCTGGGGTCTGTCTGCTGCAACACTGGAGGGCATAGCCTGCCATTAAGAGCTGCAACACGCCACTCAATGGTAGTGTAAAAAACCTGGGCTTTGCTGGCTGCCACCCTCAGTGGGCTCTCCAGCAGACACCCTTTGCCTTGATTAGCTGCTAACAGACAACAGGCTTTCTCAGCTGTAGAGGCCTGGAGCTGACACAGACCCTACCTACCAGCAGATGAGGAGAAACTCCAATTTCAACTCAAAAACCTTCCACAATTCCCACTGCCAACATAAGAAAGATCATGATTCTTTCACTCAAGTGTCCAAGAGTCTCTTAATCTCTTTTCCAAACTTTCTTTTCTTTGCTGTTGCTGCCCAGCATGACAAAAGTGCTCTTTTCCCTTCATTTCATTCTATTCTTCCTATTCTCAGATATATACTCACAACATGCAAAGCTCACACTCATATGCAGACACAATACGTACCAACACCCACATTCTGACATACACAACAAATGTATACACACACACACACACACACACACACACACACACATATTGTGTGTGGGGGTTGAAGGAGTTGCTAGCCCTGGGTCCTGCTGAGGACAGATCATAGGTTTTGTTGCTGTTGTTTGTTTGTTTGTTTGGAAGGGGTACCTGGGCTAAGGACACTCAACCACTGAGCCACATCCCCAACCCTATTTTGTATTTTATTTAGACACAAGGTCTCGCTGAGTTGCTTAACTCCTCACTGTTGCTGAGGTTAGCTTTGAACGCACGATCCTCCCGTCTCAGCCTCCGAACCCATGGGATTACAGGCATGCTTCACCGCGCCTGGCCAGACCACAAGTTTTTTGTTTCATGTGCCCATAAGATCTTAGTGCACATTATTAAATATTAGCCATTTTTAGTGACTCTAAGTTCTTTCTTGACTATATCCTTGGCTGTTCCTCCTTTCATGATTCAAACAGTTTTTATAGTTTGGTGTCTTTATCAACCTTATTCAGAAGTATCCCTTCAATTCCCATCTTACTCTCATTCTATGCTGATGCCCAAGCATGGTGAGGCCTCACTGGACAGCAAGGGACAAGTCCAATTCTAGAAGTTAGCAGCAATAAAGGGCTCTGAGGCCCTCTGGATTGAGGGTCTGAATCATGGCCATGTCTTGGACTCACCTGAAATGATGAAAATACACAGAGGCCAGGTCCCTGGGGCTCTGGATTGACTCGGTCCAAGAAAGGCCTAAAGACAGGGAGCCATTTGTTTCATATCACAAGGCAAAGCTGCAACTGCTCCCAGACTAGGGCTCTGGCCAGCCCACCAGATGGCCTTCCTAATCACAAGTGGACACTGGCCTCAAAACCAGCAGGGGCCGTGGTTTGCCTCTGCCCTCCTCCACCTGTCAGACTCTGCACTTGATATGAAGGCACATCCTGCCCCCGGGTCCTCCCAGGACTATTGCCCTGTTCCCATTGCCCTACCATGCAAGATGGTGGGGAATGGCTCTCAGGAAGTGACCACAGAACCTTGGCTCAGGGACTTGGACCAAACTGTACAAGTGGGGAATTATTTTCCCCTGCTGGAACTTGGTTAGAACCAAATTCAATCAAAAGACAGAGCACACTGGGCTGGGGCTATAGCTTAGTGGCAGAGCACTTGCCTAGCTTGTGTGAGGTACTGGGTTCCATCCGCAGCACCACATAAAAATAAACAAATAAAATAAAGGCATTCGTCCATCTGTAACTGCAAAAAAAAAAAAAAAAAAAAGAAAAGAAAAGAAACAACTACCAGTGAATGGGGTAGATAGCAACCATCTGACACAGTCCTTAATACAGTGGAGCCAAGACAAACCCAGCCCTACCAAATTACCCCAGAGCAGAACTTGGTAGAAGGTCTGCCCAGCCTTCTCCCTGTGGGATCTGGGAGGAGTCCTGACTCAGGAGCTGAGGTTAGGAGACTGGCTAGAGTCTTGGTGGTGGGAGGTGCTTGATGAGATCTCTTTGGGGAAAACCAGGACTTGTCAGGAGAGGTGTATGGGATAGAGAAGGAAAAGCGAATCCAACAGGAGAAAGAGGGGGATGCAGAAAAGGAAGAATGAAAATGAGACAACAGAGGGAGAATGGAAAGGAGAGAGGGCTAGAATTGTCAGATGAGTCCAGACATGGCATAACTGTAAAAAAGTCCAGACTAGCCATTTCACTCATAGGAACTTAGTCCAAAGAACTGAAAACGTATATTACATAAAAACCTGTATATAAATGTTTATAGTAGCTTAATTGCTAAACATTGGAAATGACTTTGCCCTCAACTGATGCATAAGCAAATTGTAATTTTACAATGAAATATTACATAGCAGTGAAAAAGAGTGAACTCTTGATACACACAATCACTTGGATGAATCTTGAAAGCCTTATGCTTCAAAAAAGAAGCCAACCACAAGAGCAAACATTACAAGACTCTATTTATGTGAAACTAGAAGATACACACATGTCTAATCTGCAGTGATAAGTTAGATGAGTGGTTACATGGGGCCAACAGGAGAAGGGGAAGGATTGACTCCAAGGGACTTTGAGGCAACCTAAGCACAGATGGAGCCAACTCTGTTCTAGGCTGGCAGGAGATGCCAGAGGCAAAGTAAGTGAATGACGCCTACAAGCCCAGTATATCCCTTGGACACAGGCCCTGCTCCAGATTCCTATCCTCCTCCAGGGACATGCAGGTATCCTTCCTGAACCTTATCCCCTCTGGCCCAGAGACACAGATAACAATCCAAGGCAAAGTCCACCCTGCTCTGGAAGCCAGCTGTATTTAGAGAGCACTAGACTCAGAGGCCTTTTTCCACAAGGAAAGAGGGAGAGGCGTTTGTCTAGGGGCCTATTGCAGGCCACAGCTTGCCCCGTGGGGCCACCCGGGCTGGTGCAGAAGACACGCCTACCTTCCAGCTTACTCAGACCACACAGTGCTGATGGCCACCTGTCCTCCTGGAAGAGTAGGGCTTGCTCTTTTTAAAAGGCTCAAATACCTTCCTTGAGCCTTTTAGAAAGAGAAAACTCTACTCCTTTCTTGCCAACATAAGAAAGTTCATGATTCTTTCCTCGGGGTCCAAGATCTCTTCAGTCACCTTTCCAAACCTTCATTCCTTTGTTGATGCTGCCCTGCATGACAAAAGTGCCCTTTCCCCTCCTCTTCTTTAACCAGGTCCCTAGGGCAAGTTCAAGGTCTTCCTCCTGCATACACCCTCTTCCAATCTTCCCAGCTCTGAGTGGTCACACTCTTTGAGCAGCCTATTTTAATCTCTTTCCCTATATGTGACACAATTATCCTGAGGACATTTGTACAGATTTCCCATCTTACCCAGGTTGGGCTGAGATCCTGGGGGCAGGGATGATGTCTCAATTCATCACTGAGGGTCAGCCACATGCTCAGTACTTTATCTCAGTTAGTCTTCAGAATCACTTTATGAGGCAGGAAATATTTGATGGAGACACTCAGGCTTCGAGGGGTAAACTTACCCAAGTTCACCCAGCCAATATATAACAGAACCTAGACTCTACCATTAAAGCATGCTGGGTCAACGTTCACACAAGGAACATGCTTTCCTCACTATGGAGACCAGTGACAAAAAGTAAACTTGATGTATAAAAGGCTCTTGGCAGTCTTGCTATGTGAGCAAGAGAGTCAGGAGCAGAAAAATACAGCCTATAATCTAGTTGAAATCAGAGGCCACAAGTTTTAATAGCAGAGACTTCATGAGATTGAGAAATGGTGTGCTGTGGACACAGGTGCTTTGAGAATGCAGGGCACTGAGCTGGCCTTTAACACTTTGTTATAAAAATAAAGAAGAACAACACACATTCATGAGCCAGATGCATGGATGACATTAAGAATGTCAACCTTACCCTCAATGGGGTGAGGGTTCTTTCTTACCATATTTGTACTTATTTTGTATCTTATCAACATGAGATAGAGTCACATCTCATTTATTAGCCAGAAGTTCTGAGACAACTCAACATGTTAACGTTAATGGTTAATATATTTAAATCTCCCACTACTCCAGAGGGATTATTTTAGTCATTATATGTTTATTTTAAAAAATTAAATCATAGAAGCCTTTAAAAACCATAACTCAGAATGTTGGTTGTCCAGGATAGGAGCTTTCTACAGGATATCTGGGCATCTCCTGAGAGATGGTTAAAGCCAGAAGTTCTGGGGCCAGACTGACTTGTGTCACAGCTCTGTCACCGTCACTGTGACCTTGAGCAAATTACTTATCCTCTCTGTGTCTCAATTCTTCTTCTTTAAAGTGAGATAATAATATTACTTCACAGGTAATATAAAATCCCCAGAACAATCCCAGTCACTTTGTAAACACTGAATAAATGTGAGCCACTGTACTCTTGTTGACATCTGGATGAAACCCCAGTGAGCGAATGTGCCACAATGAATTTTACCACTCCTTTACTCACGAGCGTTAGGTGTTTCCCACTGATGAAAAGGATTATCAATGTCCATGTCCTGGAGAGGGTTATGGTCTGGTGGAGAGAGACAAAAAAAAAAAAAAGATAAATAAACAAGACCAATCAAGATATGGCACACTAAATTAAACTAATAACCAGAGTGACTTGGAAGCAAGTAGGTGAGCAGAGGTACACATGTCATGTAGTGTATGTGGTCAAGAAAAGGCTGCTAGAGAAAATAACATTTGAGTAGAGCCATAATGGATGAGAAAGGGCTGGCTATGCAGGGAGTTGGGGGCAAGGGCTTCCAGCCAGGGAAGTGTGAGCACAGAATCCCTGACATGGAAAAGAATGTGGCACAATCAGAGAATGGAGCGTCCCTGGAGCTGGGAATCTGGGAGTGGTAGAATGAATCTGAGCAGGCAGACCACACAAGACCAGGCAGGGCCATGGCAAGACATTGGAGTGTCCAGAAGCTGTGGCCAGGTGTTTACCAGGGCAGGTACATAATCTGGTTTAATGTGTAGATCAGCTCTTACAAAGAGAATGGCTTATAGGAAGGCAGATGGGAGGTGGGAATCAGGCAGACTCATTAGGCTAATGGAGGAGTTGAGATGAGTGAAGATAATGGCTTGGACCAGAGAAGTGGCAGTAACAACTGGGAAAAAATAGCAGAAGCAAAATTTCACCAGAGGTCATGGGCCTGAGTCAATCCTATGCTTCAGGACATGGCTCGTTAGCAACATGAGCCCACTCTAGATTCCTTGATTGAATGCTCTTTCCCTATATCACACAGCCTTCACCATTCATTCCCTGAGGAAAGGCTACTGTTTGGGTGTATTCAATTTGTATTTTATTTGGGTGTGTTGTATAACCACATTTTAGTTTTTGTCATGCATTTGATCGTTTCCACAGTCTCCTTTTTCCTCTCAACACTGAGTTGTCCAGATCCATTCGTGCCAGTATGTGTACATCTGATTTGTTGCTTTGAACCACTGTGTCATACTCCAGCCTGTGTACCCTTCACCTTGTCCTCTGATGGACACACAATTTACTTTCAAATTTCTGAAATCACAGGTGACGTGGAGTAAATACTCTCCTGCACACCTTTCTGTGAACTTTAGGAGACTTCCCCTGGGATTTATGTACCTGAACCAGAAGTACCCTGTGAGCATTCTTACTTTAACTAAGTAATGACAAATTGACTGTGATGTCAGCTCTTCCACAGAGGAGCATGATGGTGCCTCTGTCCCCACACCCCACCAACACTTGTCATTGTCCAACTTTCTCATTATTTTCCAATTAACAGCTATAGTGAAATCTCAGTGTTTTAATGGGTTTCCTTGGGTTTTGCCTGTGTTGGTCCTTTTTATAGCTTTTGAGGGGCACTATAAATGGAACCTAGGGGCACTTTTACCACTGAGCTACATCCTCAGCCCTTATTTTTTTTTATTTTTTATTTTGAGATAGGGCCTTGCTAAGTTACTGAGACTGACCTTGAACTTGTGATCCTCCTGCTTCAGCTTCCCTAGTCACCGGGATTAAATGTGTGTGCCACTGCAACCTGCTAACTGATCTTTTTAAATGTCATTAAATGAAGATACTTATTTTACTCCACAGAGAAAGTCCCTTTTGCCCATGCTGGCAATTAAGCAATCTATTCTTTTCCTCTTGATTTGTAGTGCAGAGCCCCATGATTCTGAGCATTTCCTGCGATGCCTATTAGCTTTTTAAAAAAATTTTTAAAATTGGTTTTAATTAGTTATAGATGACAGTAGAATGTATTTATGCACTTTGATATGTCATACATAGAAGGGATATAATTTCTCATTTTTCTGAGTGTACATGTTACAGAATAATATTGGTCATGTAGTCACAAATATACATAAGTAATAATGTCTGTTTTATTCTACTATCTTTCCCATCCCCACATCTCCTCCCCTCCCCTCCCATCACTTCCCTTTACCTAATCTAAGGTAACACTATTCTTCCCTAATGCCCACCACCTTATTGTGAATTAGCATCCGCACATTAGAGAAAACATTCAGCCTTTGGTTTTGTGAGATTGGCTTATTTTGCTTAGCAAGATGTTCTCCACTTCAACCATTTACTGGCAAATGCCATAATTTTACTCTTCTTTAAAGCTGAGTAATATTCCATTTAGTATACACACACACACACACACACACACACACATATATATATATATATATATATATACCATTTTTCTGCATCCATTCATCTATTGAGGGACCCTGGTCTAGCGTCTAGCTATTAT
Source organism: Callospermophilus lateralis (assembly GCF_048772815.1). NCBI lineage: Eukaryota > Metazoa > Chordata > Mammalia > Rodentia > Sciuridae > Callospermophilus > Callospermophilus lateralis. The sequence goes on along the minus strand of NC_135307.1, from coordinate 88,643,938 downwards.
GAATTAAGCTGCTATAAACATTGATGTGGCTGCATCACTCTAATATGTCCTTTGGGTATAAATAGAGGTATGAGGTATCTGTGTCAAATGGTGGTTCCATTCCAAGTTTTCTGAGGAATCTCCATACTGCTTTCCATAGTGGCTGCACCAATTTGCAGTCCCACAGCAATGTATGAGTGTGCCTTTTTCACCACATCCTCGCCAATATTTATTGTTGCCTGCATTCTTGATTGCCATTCTGACAGGAGTGAGATGAAATCTAGAGTAGTTTTGATTTGCATTCCTCTAATTGCTAGAGTTGTTGAACACTTTTTCATATATTTGTTGATCAATTTTATTTCTTCTTCTATGAAGTGTCTGTTCAGTTTCTTAGCCCTTCCTTCCTGTAAATTGCAGAAACAAATCTTTGGTCCATCATTTCTTGTGAATTCTCTAAGAATTCTTTGTATGCACTGGATTTTAACCCTTTCATGGTTTGCAAATGCATTACAAATATATTCTGTCAGTTATCTATTAACTTTACAGTGTTTCAACGGACAGAAATTCTTAATTCTTATGTAATCAAATTTAGAAATTTTTTGCCTTATGATTCATCATTTCAAAATATTATTTAGGAAATTCTCTCAGAGCTGGAAGTGTAGCTCAGTGGCTGAATGTGTTTAGTACACATGAGGCCCTGTGTTCAATTCCCAGCACCAAACCAAACAAAGCCACATCCTCCTCTATTCCCAGATCATAAACATATCCTCTTACATTATTATTATCTTCTACCAACTTTATAGTTCTAATTTTCATGTGTAAATGCCACTGATAGCCCATCTTTTTAGATGACATTAAGTGGGGATACATCATCTGTGAAACAGTTTGCTCTTTTCCCATTGATTTGTGCCAACTTTATCACATATTAAGTTTCTTTCAATGGCAGGGTCTTTCCCAGATCCCTGAGGCCTCTTGAGGAAGAAAGGTGAGGATCATCCTTACTGGCACAGAGGGGAGTGGTGTCAGCTGTACTGTCACCCGAGGCCTAGAAGCTGCTGAAGAAAGACAACTCCCTGGTGACCCCAAGAGTGGGAGCTGGGTAACAGTCCCTGGGGACACAGATGAAGACCATGGCCTCAGTTTAGCCCCTGCTCATGGGGAGGAGGGGTATGGGATGCAAAAGAGCTCAAGCCCTTCATCTGTTTGCAGAGTGGCACCAGAATTTCCACATAGAAGTCACTCTGGGGAAGGGGCAGCTGGGGGACCTGACTTGGAACAGCCATTGCATACTCAGGGTGCTAGGTAGGTCAGCCTCCACCTTTTGCTCATCTGGAGACACGCTGGATAGGAACAGGGGTTTGTGCAGCTCTCATTGTCACTCTGTTGTGGTGACATTCCCTCTTTGCCTGGTGCTCCTTACTCACCTCCCCAAGCCACTTCTACCTTCCCCAGAGTCCTCAGCTTCCCCCTGTGCCACTGGAGTCCACGCTGGCAATCGATCATTTAATTCAGCCCCTGCCTCTCCCCTCCTTAGAGGATAACCTCCTCCTCGTTGCCTTCCAGAGCCTGCCTGAGCAGTCAGCACAGAGGTAGGCAGGCAGCGAATGCTAACTGGTAGGTTGGTCCATTCAGTGAGAGGTTGCATGGGCTCCACCTCAGTTGGAGGCACCAGGAAGGGTGTGGAGGAAGAACTTTCCACCCCATCTCCCCTTAGCCTTCTATTCAATTTGATTTAATCCCCATAAAATGAGCAAATGAAACCATGCTGTTGAGATGGACAGTGAGAACATACAGGGTTGGAGACCTAGGTTTCCATGCAGTGACTAGACTGGATGGGGTGGGATTGATGGCTTTGCCTGGGCTCCTTCCATGAGAAGAGGAAAGTTTTAGAGTTTAGGGCTTGGCCTGGACCTGACTAGAGGGAAGGTTGGAGGAGTGGAGTGAATGGGGGGCCAGTGGGACCCCATCATTTGCAGGACAGTGTAGTGCTGTGGGTCAGGCTGCCAAACAATTCCAGGGTTCGTCTCCTATTGTTCTGGCCTCCATCTCCCGCTTCATTTCCTAGCCTCCCGCCCTATTTCCCCTACATGGTTACCACCTCACCTCCTAACTGAGCCCCTGTCTCAACATCAATCAGCCTTTTCTTCTTAAAATTGAGCTTTGATCATAACACTCTCCTGCTCAGAAACCATCAGTGACTCTCCATGGCCTAGAGAATAGGTCCAAATTTAAAGCATGGCCTTGGAGAGGTGTGACTAGATAGATTATTCTATCTTTCCAGATTTATTCCTTCACAAACCCTGCTTTCTCTCTGCCCAACTTCCACTACTCCATGTCTCACTCTCTACCCCGCATATCTCCTCCCACACAACTCACTACTCAGACACTGGGTCATTTGCATATCCTGCTTTCTGGCCTCCTTGCCTTTGCTCATGCTATTCCTTCCTCCTGGGATGCCTTTCCCCCCTATCATCAGTTAAAAATCATACCCATCCTCTAGGGCCCAGTTCAGATGTGACCTCCTCTAGGAAAGCTTCTTGGATTCATTTTTTCCCTCCCCAACTGGAATCCATTTTCTATCTTCTGTGCTCTCCAGACAGTGAGAGAATTCTGTAAACTACAAATCTTTACAGATTCTGTAAACTACAATGAAGAAATTATATTGATCCTCCTATGATACCTCCTAATTATCACAGGGAGCCCAAGACCTCAGACCCTCTGAGGGATTGGATGCATCTCACTCCCCAGCTGGACTTCAGCAACTTGAAGGCTGAGTTTTCCTCTCTTAATAGCACATATGCAGTAAGTGCTCATTATGTGCACAAATGAGAGTGAATTTGTGGAATCTGCTGAGGAATGTGGGTGCTATACTTGTGTACTTGGCAGTGAGTAAATGGCAGGACAGGAGGGAAGCTTCCAGGTCAGCAGGCCCAAGGCCCCATCCTCTCTCTGGAGGGCCAGGCACATGAAAAGTCTTCCAGATACCACTGACTGGGTCCCATCCTGGCATTTGGACCCATTCTTCCCTGTGTTCAGATCTCACCCTGAGTTCCTTAAAATCATTCCTATCTATGGGCCAGAAAAGCCGGTTGTGGAACCTCAGGCAAGAGTTCGGACAGAAACTCCCATTTACACAGCCAGCAGTTGAGCAGGTGAAGCCGCCCTTGTCAGGCCAGAGTGAGCCAATCACCAGGCCAGAGATAAGAATCATCCGGGTGGGGCAGGTGCATCCTCCAAGTTGCCTGAGACCAACAGGGGCTGGGCACACCCTCTGCACCTGACCCCCCAGGAGGTAGGGAAGGGGCACTGCCTCTGACCCTCTATTCAACAAGTCTTCAGGCAACTATCTTCTTTCTTTACCCTCTAATCTAGGGACCCTGATCTGGTCCCTGCCTTTCATGAGGTCCCCTCCCACAGTTCCTGGGGCACCAAGCCCTGGCACTGAAGGGGAGTTAGAAGGGAGGATGCCATCCCCTCAGAGGGGTATCTTTGAAACAAGACCACCATGATCTGGAGAGATAAGGATTGCCCAAGTCATGGCTGGACCAATCCTAAAGTCAAGAAGGTCCAGCCGCCTCCTTTTTGCATTGCCTGTACCTTAGATAGACTGGTCATTCTAAGCAGCTTTGGCTGCCAACAGCTGAGCCCAACATCCAAAGCCCCTGATGGTCCCTGAATTTCTAAGATCTAAAAACTGTGGTTTCTTTATTACTGAGGGACCCAGGACCAGGCAGGCACCCTATCTGTCTATCCACCCCCCACTTAACCACTCCTCAGCCAATCCCAGCCACTGCCAAGAGGCATCTGGTGGGGTGGAGCTCTGAGTCAGAATATAAGTTCCTGATCTTGCCACTCAGCTGGAGAGCCATCGAGATGCCACAGAGGCAGGTACCTGCCTGGGTCTCCCACTCTCTGCCAGACCCGTGCCAAGCAGAAGATGACAGGCACTTGGCCCCCTGTGCCTTAAAGGTGAGGGTGCAGTGCTAGGGGGATGGGGCTGGAGGCTGAGGGCCAGGGAGGCATGGCCATGGAATGAGGGGCTGGGGCTGGGGGCTGAGAAGAGGAGACAGGCCCCAGGGAGGAGTAGAGGCCATTATACTCTTTAGAGACCTTGACTTAGAGCCTCTCTCTAGCCCCTGAGGGAAAAGGTTTGGCCCAGTTGGGCTTCTGGATGGATGGCCCAGGCAAGAGTATCCACAAGCCCTACAAGGCTACATGCAGTGGCTCAGGGCCATCCTCAGGGGCCAGGTCAGCACCAGGGTAGACAGTACTGCCAGGTAGAATCCACATTTGGCCTGTCCTGGTAGCAAGTGGATATTAACCCAGTGGACATTCTAACCCAGTGTGAGTGTGTGGTGTGGTGTCACTGTGGTGAGAGTTTGTGGCATCACCAGTCTGTTGCCATCAGTCATAAAGTTGCCCACCTGGTTTACAGTCAGGGCTTCTGAGTCCAGCCAAATCCACAGTCTCCCAGAAAGACCTCTGGGCAAATGGATCAGGTTGCTAGCACCTGAGACCAACTCTGTACTGGATTTCCTGTCTAGGCAACAAGGAGATGACTTCAGTTTCCAAGTTTACCACAGACACCACATGGGCAGGATTATTAACTAACTTCTCAAAGAAGCAGCTTCTTCACTCTCCCAGAGCCCCTCGCCCTGCCCACACTGAATCATTGAAGATGAATGATGCTCTGAAAAGGTTTTTGTTCCTTTGGGGTGGGAGATGGAGACTCTGTTCAGTCTCCAAGGAGCCCAAGGAGGGGAGCTCCATGCTGGAGCTACTGCCCTGACCAGGATGGACATTCCCTCCAGGGGTGTGCCCAGAGTTCCCCAGAGGAGACATTTTCCCCAGAGGGGGCAGAGGTTACCTTGAAGGGGACCTGAAACGGTTGAGAGCTGAGGGTTCAGAGTGTAGATCTACCTCTGCAAGCCACACTTGTCCCTTTTGGGTTCATGTCACTGAATGCTGGGATTTCTTGCCCTGACCAGTCACCTAACCTGGCTGATATGAAGGAAAAACAACCATCTGGCTTCTCTGGGGTGACCTCTAGTCTAAAATGTTGCTCAAACTGTCTACAATCTGTTCTGAGGTCCCAAAGGTACCCATCCTATTGGGGAGGGCCCATGTATCCTAGAAATTATCCCCAGGTTGGGCTGAGCTCTGGCCCAGTGTTACAGGGAAACAATGGCTACACCCAGCTCTCCAGGGAGGAGGAGGTGGCAAGCCTGCCAAGCCTGCCCTGAGACGTCCTGGGGAGGGTAGCTGTCTTCCCTTCTCCAGGCCCCCAGACCGTATAGGATGGTCTGTGAGGAGATGCCTTGCCTGATGGGCCTCACACCCACCACATCTGAAACTTGGTGGTCAGACCCTCCCTCATCCTCACCTCTACCTAGAAGACCATCTGTAACTAAATATTCTTTTGACTGATTTGTGGTAACAGCTGGACCCTTGGGTATAGAGAGAGCTCCAATTTAAGGCTGAGGTTTTATTCCAGCCTCTGCCAATCACTAGCCCAATATATGACCTGGCACAGGTTCTTGGCCAGTGTTGCTCATGCATCATGAGACCCAACCTCCAGGTAAATGGAAAGTGTACCAGAAAGGCAGATAGACGTGCACTTGGGTTCTGGGTCCTGGCTCTACTACCTGTAGACAGTGTGAGTCTGTGTGAGATATAATCTCTCTAACCTCAGGCTTTTCCTCCATGAAACAGGGATAATAACACCATCTTAGGAGGCTAGCTAGAGGGTTGGGCCTCCAGGGGAGGGTAATACATTTTGTTCTCCACCCCCACCAAAAGTCATATCTATAAAATTAGGGTGGGAAGGGGCCGTGTTGGAATGTAATAACCAATCCTGAGATTCAGCTCTTTTCCGTATGAGCTAGCAAGGTCCCCCGTCCTGACTAGGTCTCAAGGGGAAGTAGAGTTCTGGCAAGATCAACCCTAGAGGTCAAGACCAGGAAGAAGGCTGGGGTTGGATGTATCTATAGTCTGGGAAGTGGGGTTCTCTCTCCCATGTGGCTTTCAGAAACTGAAGCCCGTCTTTCCTGGCACAGTGTACCATTTTGTTCAAGTGGCTGAATACAACCTCTCTGCTGCTTGGTAAATAGTCCCTGCCTTGACCTCCAAGCCCCTGGTGTTCCCTGCTCCCCATCCCAGGGTCTTCCCCAGGCCCTGTGTACTGAGGATTTTTTCCATCCCTAACCCAAAGCTGCAGCTCAGTAGCCTGGTGCCTGACCATGCTTATTATTAAAAAGTTTTACTTTCACCTTGATACCCAATTCTCTTTCTGGGATGGACTTATCCAAATCCCTAAAGTTTTACTACACCACAAATACTCCATAACCTTGTTTTCCACTGGTTTCTGGTTTCCATCTGCATATTCATAGACACCAGGCTGTATTTTTTTGCATCTTACTACTATAGATCAATTACCTCTGGGGCCATGAATTTTTGGTCACCTCAAACACCAATCCTGTTGAGTTGTTTTATCAGGAACATACTATGTACATTCTTTTCAATCCAAGGTCATTTTACATAGGCCCAGTTCCTGGAATTCACTTGGTTCCAGACTCAAGTCCCATAGTCCTTGCATACTACTATGGTCCCTCTGCAGTGTCTCTCAAACTCCTTGTAGGCTCTATCTGTAGCTGGTGAAAAGTAAGGGCACTTTTTGGAGTATTTTGAAATTGGGTCTCTCCCTGAAAATTCCTGAACTAGAAGGTGTGATCCGAGGGGCAAGGAGACCACTGAGGAGTCCTCTGTGCCTACTAAAAAATGGTAACTTCTCTAAGGACTCTGATAGTTGTGATGTGCTCTAGATGTTCACCAAAAGGGAATGTTCATGGAACACATCAATAGAAATGTTAGTTAAAACACAGCCAGTAGATGGACTTCCAAGTTTGGGGGTTATTTGGGGGCTTTGGGAAGGATTCATAGTAAATAGTAGTCTGTTAGAAAAATTGGTTCTGAGAGAAGAAGACCAAGGAGAGGAGATGAACACAAGCAGCATCTGCTTTGTGATCACCAAGGACCACTTTCAGTAAGGTGAGGGTATAGCCGTGGTCCTGAACACAGCCTTGAAGGTTGGAGTCGTATTCGAAGTCGAAGTTCCTCTGATTCTAGCTCTATGTCAAAGGACTTAGTCCCAGATTCTCCATCTGTAAAGTGAGGCTAGTCAGAACTGCTCTACAGGGTGATTGTAAGGATTAGGCAAAATTGTCTATACAGAATAAGTGCACGGCATGGGGCATGTGGTAAACCCTCAACAGATGGCCACTTACATCGCTATTATTGTTGCAGAGTTAGAGTAGGATGAAATGGTTGACTTCATTGGCAGATAATAGGCAAGAATGTTTCCTGGAAGGCAGGAGACGTTGGGTGAGGTCCCTAGAGAAGCGGTGGATTCTCTTTCTCCCCTAGAACAGACAAGGAGCCAGGTTGGGCCACCAGCAGCCCCTCCTGGTGGCAGGAGAAGGGCTGTGGTGGTTGAAAGGGCCGTGGGCCTTGTGTTCAGAGTCCTGCAATGTCGAGGACTGACCCCTGCTGGGGTGAGACCTTTGCAGCTTCCCCCCGGGACTCCAGCTGCCCTCTGAAAAAGCAGCCAATGGGACCAGACTTGCCAGGACCACACTCCTGCTGCAAGTCAACTCCTGCCTCCTCACCAAGCCAGACCAGGACCCACTCTGCCCAGGAGGGAGTGAGAAATGAGGAGCCCACAGTACTCAGAGAGCTCCTGTGTTTCCAGAACAAGAAGAGAGGCAGTGTGAGTGAGCTTTGGCTCAAGTCAGGATGCTCATAACAGAAAGCTGATAGAACAGGTTATTCTTCATGAATAGTCAATATTTCAGAGTTAATTCACAAGAGGAATCCTTGGACTTATGTGTGACTGTAAATTTGACTTTTCGTTTTGAAGCAGCTGTTGGGGAGAGGTGAGGAGAGGAAGAGACCCTGAAATTACATGTCTATGTCAGGATTTCCCAGAATCATCATTCTCTTGTTGCTGGTTAGAATTAAGCACCAGAGGGCTGGGGATGTGGCGCAGAGCAGAGCACTTGCTTAACATGTGTAAGGCCCTGGGTTCAATCTCCAGCACTGAAACCTAAGAATTAAGCCCCAGAAAAGTTTGGAAGGACAGACAGCAAAGTAATACTGCTGATTGTCTCTGAGTGGTATGGCTATGGGAACTCTGCATGTGTGCGTATCGAGGAGTACTGGGGACTGACCCATGGGCACTTTACCACTGAGCTACATCCCTAGCCTCTTTTATTTTTTTATTTAAGTCAGGGTCTCAGTAATTTGCCTAAGTTGGACTTGAATTTGCAATCCTCCTGCAAGTGGCCTCCTGAGTAGCTGGGATTATAGGTGTGCACTACCATACCTGGCTGGGAACACTTGTTTTCTTCAAACTTTGTTTTTCCCACAAACCTCAGTACTATTTAAGGAGAGAGAATTGCATCCTCTAAAACAGGCACAATGTGGTTCTAGCTGCACAGAAGAGTATATGCTGGGTGATAAGCCATGGGTTCTAGTACAGGGCCCTCTACAAGCAGACATTGTTAGGCTGGAGGAGTCAGGATTCAGGGGTGTTTGCTGTGGGTTCTGAAGTGGAGAGTAGGAGACACTGGTTTTAGCCTGGATAAAACTCTCAGGGAAATTCAAGTCTGAGGTTCAAGCAGGAAATGCATGAACTGCAAAGAACTGGGACCTGAGGGAACAAGCAGGAAGCTTCCTTGGTATGCTGGTTCAGAGCCGGGTGAGGAAGAAAACACCTTGCCTTAGCAGCCTCAGGTCTTGGGAGACCAGAAGAGTCTTCCCAAGTCCAGAAACATAATGGACTGTGGGGAGGCTTCTGGAACCAAGAAGATCACAATCCTTGGCAGCAGGAGCCTATGGCCAGCTTGACCTGCTCAAGCACCTGCTGTCCTTGCCCTCCACTCTCAGCCTCTCAGCCTCTAACGCAGGGCCTGACCCACAGTGGGTACTCAAAAATAATACCTGGAAGTCAAGGACTGAGAAAATTATTCATTCTTGCAGAGAAACAATTGGAGAGGACACCCCAAGTGCAACAGAAGCAGGGAATTGTGTCAGTGAGAGCATGTGGCCCTGAGCTCTGGAAGCTCCCCACTACAGAAGCTTAATAAACACGGCCTTGAAACCTGGGGCAGAGAGTCATAGGCAGAGGAGGACTGAAGGGAGAGGACAACTGTGGTTTTGTATGCAGAAAAAATTATTCAAGGACACTTTGCAGTTACAGGTTAAAGAGAAACTAGTGAAGCTGGCAGAGGTGGTTTCAGGGCATCTAAGAAGCAGAAAGTAACAGGGCCTGAGGAGGACAAAAGTGGACCAGAGGCTGTTGTGTCATTCACAGAGGGCAAAGACAGTTGGGGATGGAGGTGGGCAGGACTAGGGAGCCACACCCTTTGCCACCATTACTGGCTTATGGCTTGAGATGATGGCAGAACTCCCTGAAAATGATCAGGAAAAGAGAAGTGGAATAGGAGACACATCAACTCCAAATGAGCAGGGCTCAGGGTGTGTCTACACCCCCAGCCATTGGTCTGAAGCAGGCCCCTGGGGTAAGTGATACCTATAGAGGCATCTGGCAGACATCTGTCATCAAATCAAGGATTACTTGAACTTTTGCCATAACAAAGACAGTTTTGCCATAACAAAATCAGCCAAAACACAAGTGTTAATGGTAAGACACGGCAAAGAAGAAAGAGACAGTTATTTACTGGGAGGAAGAGATACAATGACCAGAAAGATTTGTGGGAAGATGCTCTGAGTGGTGGTGGGGGGCTGAGGGGAAAGGGAGATGCAAATACTCTGGACTAGAGCGAAGCATCAGGATGGTGGTGGGCACCTAGCCTGGGGATTCCCAGGAGGTGTCTGGAAGTGGCCAGTCTATCATCCCTCCCAGTTACACCGTACATCCTCCTAACTAAGCTTTGTCCTAAGCAAGGGTAATTTTTCTCTGTGTGGGATGGGAATAAGAAGTTATTCAATGAAGGAGCATGGAAACACATCAGGACTTCCTTGCTATACTGTTCCTTGTGTGTTTGGGGCCAGAATATTCGTTCATTCATTCACCCATCTAACAAACATTTATTGAGCACCTTCTATATATCAACATATTGCAAGTACTGGAGCCACAAAGATGAAAACCCAGACAGGGTTCTAGGATCTAGGAGCTTTCAGAACCTGAAAAAAGACAGATACTAATCAAACAACGACAAAACAGCATGGAGGCTATTGTAATGCAAGTGGGCTGGGGGACAGGAAGGCATGGTGGGGAAGTCACCCAGGGGCACTGGACATGGGGTGATGCTTGAATAATGAGGCCACTGTCCTCTCAATCTGTAGGATGGGTTGTCTCCATGCCACCTGTTGACAGTGAGGGTCATCCGGATGAAAAATGTCCGGCGGGCTGATTTGGGTGAGTATCCTTCTCTCCCCCACTACTTCTCTGCTTGTGGGACTGTTCTGGATATGATCTAACTTGCCAGGGATGGTAGTGTTTCCTGGCAGCTTCACTTCCCCTTCGTCCTGGTTCTTACTGCATCCCAGGCCATAAGCTCCCAGGGAGTCCTCTGTCTCAGGAAGATACAAAGGCATCTGAGAGGGCAGGATACTTCCCGCACCCATTTTTTGGGGGGCTTTCCAGGAGACCAGCCCCTTCCCATGTTGCTCTCACCTTGTCTCATCCAGAGAGGAAGCTTGCCCCGCCTACCCTAGGAGAGAAAGCTCTGAGAACTGGAAGCGTCATGAAAGGGCCCAGATGTAAGCATCCAGAGACGTAGGAGCCTGGCAGGTGGGGAGGCTGCCCTGAGGGAGGGTCCTGTTTCCTGAGCATCTGCCAGGATGCCCATACACCATTTGATCCTCCCAACAACCTGAGTAGTAGTCCTGGGACGCCATTTGCCAGTGAGAATTAATGATAGCTTAAGGTAGAAATGGCATTTGATCCTAGGACTGGAGAGCTGGGGAGGAAATGAGAGGGAGGCTGGAGGCCCAGAAGCCAGGCAGAAGAAGTGATGAGGTGCCTGAGTTTTGCAGAAGAGATTACATGACTCCCTGAGAGATCATATGCAGATGATGCTGGAGTATAGGTGGGAGAGGTTGAGAACCTGCAATGCAGGGATATGGGTGGAGGAGGGAGGAGGGAGACACCTGCAGCCCCAGAGATAGCAAAGAGGATTCAGACTAAGCCTCTGGAAGGTGCAGTGTCAGCAGGAGCAGTTCCAGCTAGGCTCAAGCGTAGGCCTGAGTCTGCCAAGTGGCCTGCCAGAAGGCCAGGGACCTCTCCTAGGGCTTCTTGGGGCTTTCCCAGCCCACCAGTGGGTAATCTATGGAGCCAGAAAGTGTCCCCTGGCCCAGGGCAATGGTCACGTCTTTTCCTTTCTTGCCCATTCCATGAAAGTAGATCGTTCGCTTACTTTACTCCTTCTTGGGCAGAGGTCACCCTCCCTCAGGGATAGCCCCATTTCCACATACCCACAGCAGTGACTTGCCTTCCTGTGGCTTCTCCTGAGGTGTGTCTGTCCCAGCCCCTCCAGTCACCCTGGCTGCACAGTCTCATTCTGCATGGCTGCACCTGTGTGCTAGACCTTCCCATTCCCAGGGCCCTATTTTCTGTCTTATCCCAGTGGGGCAGGCTGTGATTCGGCTCTGCCAGCCTCCTCTTCCCCCTTTTCACACACCCCTCTGGCACACAGGCTGCCTTTGGGGGTCTTCTTTGGGATCCCCTTTGTGGTTTATATTATCCTAAGGAACTGGAGGGCATATGTGGCATCTGAGTACCCAGCCTAGGCCTGTCAGGTCTATATTCTACGGTTGTTATGACTGAACCATGTCACTACTTTTCTCTGGTTAGTTTGGAGACTATCCCAATGACTTTAAAGTCTTAAGTCACTCTTGCTTGAAATTGTTCCCTTCTAGCTTTCATTGGAAATGAACAGCTCTCTGATTTAGGCCTCTAACCATGTTTGCCATGTTTCCCAAGATTCCAGAAAGGGTAATGGCTGGGAATACACACAGCTTCAGAGATGACCCCCCTCACCAAGAACTGGAAGAGCACTGGGACTGGGAGACAGCCAGGCCTAGAAACTTCCCCGCCATCAGGAGTTTTTATTCCTCTTGGGAAAGCAAATTAAAACCCAAATCAGCACTCCAAGGGCCATCGGGTAGATGTCTCCAAAGGTCCTGGGGAGACAATGTTCTGAACGCCTGTGAAGATAACTGAGTCATCTCTGCCACCCATAAGCCAGGAAAGGAGACAAGTCATTCATATGACCAAGCCCTCTATCACCCCACCTGAAGTAAGAATTGGAATCTGTCTTTGCCTGGGAAGTCCCCTGAAGTCCCTGAAATTCTCAGATTGCATCACCACTGCTTTACCATTCCTTTTGGCCAACACAATTGCCACTGTCCTTAGAGTCAGCTAATGGTGCCTGCCCAATTGTCACCCGCGCCCAGGTGATCTTCCCTTCCATCACCCTCTCTCCAGGATTACCTTATCCTCACACTGTACTCTCTTTATTTCCAACCATTTGTATATTTGGCAGGAGAAAAAAACTTTCTGCAAAAGAACCAAAAAACAAATTAATGTTTAAAGGGTGGATATCTGATCAATCTATTCTCTTCAAGGAGTATTTTTGTCTTAACTAGAGATTTAAGTCTTAGGCCAAAATACTGTGTTTTATTTAATGGATTTAAGGGGATAATTTTAGGCATGGACTCAACTGTAGGCATAGAAGGAAACAACTGTAGAGGGAGGAAGGCCCTCAAGTCATGAATGCTCAGCAGACCTTTGTAGGTACAGCACTGGTCAGTCACTGCCTGCTGGCTCCCACCATACAGGAAGCAGACCTGAAGAGAATTTCCAGGCCCAAGAGGAAGGGCCAATGTCTAGGAAAAGCCAGAGGGGCCCGAGAGGGCCAAACAGGTCCCTGATGAGTCTCCCTATGGGCAGAGCAATTAGACATGTTGACCTGCTTACCTGGATCTGCAGTGACTCAGCACAGAATTTCTCAGATACTGATACAACAGGAAGTTGAGCTGTTTCATTCATTCATTTATTCTAGCCTTATCCCAAAGGGTGGAGACACACAACCTCCCAGCCCTCATGGAACTCACAATGTGATGGAGACAAATGAGTGGATCTGCTGTCACAGCACCGTGTCGCAATGCTCTGCCAGGAGAGGAACGGACTTGGATGCTCAGGGAAGGTTTCCAGAGAAGGTTCCTTCTGAAACCTGAAGCAGCTAGCAAGGAGAAGGCTGGGTGAAAGTAGAAGAGAAGGGTGTTCCAGGAAGAAGCAAGGTCATTTGCAAAGGCTGGAAGATGAGACAGAACCATACATTTAGATACTTAAAAGTGATTGAGTTTGGCTGAAGCCTAGAATATGAAAGTGAGTGTGTACACAGAAAGGTCTGGGGTGTTAGGGTGGAAACATGAGGCCGAGGCTGGGGAAATGAACAAGGAAGTGGAGCTTCTTCCTGAGGACAAATAGGAGCCATTAAAAAAACTAACTAGAGAGTGGCTTGGTCATATTAAGACTGACTGACTTCTCTTGGGAGAAAATATTAGCATAGGATTTGTCTGGAAATAGGGAGCCCAGTTGGAAAGTGGCCCCAGAAACAATGGTGGCCTGCACCAAGACAGTGGCAGTGCAGATGAGGGGAAGGGTAGAGCTCAATAGATGTGAAGAGTTAAATGGATTAGCATGAGAGTTGAGGAGCACACTTGGTTTCTGGCTGGGGTACCTGAGTTGATGATGAGAGGAACAGGTTGGCCATGGGGTGACTGGAATGATGAGGTCACCATTTTCTTCTGATTCTGTTGGGGGTTTGGTCATTCTTTCTGCCTGAATTAAATGATTATGATGACATCTAGAGGAGAGTGTCATCTCACCTTTATTCAATTGAAGGATGGCTGTGAATTCCTATTCACTGACCAGTGAGCCCTCAAGATGAACCAGACATCAGGAGTAAATCAGAAGCCAGGAATGCTTGTGATGCAAAATGTGGTACTGACACTGATAAAGCTTTCAAATATCGTGATAATGTGGGACCAAATCAGCCCCGAGAGATAGCACCGATCCTGCTCTCATTAGCAATTAATAACAATATCATGAACTAGTTTGGATTAGTTCTACCACATAGGACTCCTATATTAACCAGCTTTACCATCCAGAGGCCTCCTGACACTGGAAACTGATTGGCTTTCACCATTTTCTATGTATCTGGTGTGTTCCCTGAGACTTACTTGTCAGGTGAATGACAAAAGCAATCACAACACTCTTCTTCCCTTCTCCCAGACAAAATGGAGCAAGGGAAGCAGGCTGGGCTGCTATTCTTTGATCTATCCCTTCTACTACTCCAATCAGAAGATATAGAAGGCCTTCTTCCATTTTGAAGGCCTATTGGAGTGAGTCAAAGCCTTTTTCTCTTCTCCAGGGCTATCTAGAGAATTTTTAAAAAATAGAGACTGAGAAGAAAAAAAAAGTACTTGTCCACAAATAAGAAGGCTTCTCGGGTCATAAACCTTTTGCTGGGAGACTAGGTTAAGTATGAAGAGCCTGACTAGGTGCAGTTGAGGTATTAAGCCATATGGAGATGGTGGTCCTGGCTCCAAAATCCTACTGAAAAGCTCATTCTGACCAAGCCCACCAGGGCCCTATTGGCCAACTTCTCATCTGACTTTTTCTCCCCAGGTCAGAGAAAAAGCTCAACTCTACTTTGATTTTCCTTGTGCTAAGGCAAGAAGGAAAGCAGACTTTGGGGGATTGATCTTCCAGATCTTTCCCTGATAGAGGGAAAATTGTGCAGCCATAACTTGTCTCAAACCAACAAACATTTGCTCAGAGACTGGGTGCTTCTGCCTCAGGCCATCTGTGTCCATGTGAATGGTCAATGGGACCTGGCCTCCTCTGTAAGACCTATAGCCTGCAGTCTATGACCTTCTTTGGGTTCTAGGACAACTGTCTCTGGAGAGTTAGACCCTGAGTCAGTGAAGCTGAGAGGAGACCTTGCTCCAAAAGAGACTTGACTCCACACTCTCACCTCTCTGAACTTGGGTTGGTTTCTCTCCCTTCTCTCCCACCCTTGTTTTTGTTGGACAGTGAGCCAGACAGACTGCTTTGTAAGCCTCTGGCTGCCTACCGCCTCTCAGGAAAAGCTGAGGACGAGGACCATATCCAACTGCCCAAACCCAGAGTGGAATGAAATCTTCAACTTCCAGATCCAGACCCAAGTGAAGGTGAGATATGGAGGACTGACTGTACCTTCTGCCCTGCCTGCACTTTTGTCCTATCTATCTCCTCTTTTCTTACATGTCCTTCTTAAGCATTTTTATTTCTACCTATTCTTGTCCTTCTCCACTCACCCACTAACTACTTCCTTCTGCCTACCTCACATTTCCCTCTCTCTTAGTCTATTATCTTTCTACCTTTTTCTGGTCTCTCTTGTCCTTCTATCTAAATATTGCTGATACTAAGTGTCTCTTGCTCCAAAACAGATTGCCTTTCCAGGACCTTCCAGAATGTGCTCGAAGCAGGAGAATTCGTAGAAGGAAAGAGCCATTCTATTAAATAGGTCAAGGCTAATCCAGTCAAAGCATTTTTCTCTCTCTTAAATCCTTTTCTGATTGCTTTACTATTTCTATTTCCTTTGGTAGGTATTCCTTTATTTGTTGAGTTTTTGTTTCATAGTGGTGGTCTTCAGATACATGGTGACTTTAAGTCAAGTTCACATCTCCTGTAGAATCCTTCCTTGAGCTCTCCAAGTTGTGACAGCCTTAACAGAGAGTTCTAAAGACAAATTTGACCTCATCATAGAGGCATCAGCCCCAGTCTTGAGGTAGCTCCAGATTATTACTTGCATTTTTCAAAGATGCTTCTCCATTTCTAGTTCACAAGGAGTTCTTTTGATTTTCGGGAAGATCTTTTTATTTATTTATTTATTTATTTATTTATTTATTAGTTGTAGGTGGACACAATATTTTTATTTATTTTTATGTGGTGCTGAGGATCGAACTCAGTGCCTCACACATGTGAGGCAAGTACTCTATCACTGAGCTACAACTCCAGCCCTTCAGGAAGTTCTTTATAGTTATTATTTTGAAAATATTTTTCTATCATATATATTATTATGGTGAGGGAAGAGGATTTCCACGTGGGCTTAGTTTGCATCTTAAAATCAGAAGTTAGGCTTCCTTTGATTTAAGGAGTATAGGGCTGGGGTTGGTTCTGAATATGCTTATTTTTCTAATAATTGCAAGGTCAGCATATCTCATCTAGTTGAGAATCCCCAGCATCAACTTATGTCTACCAGATAGGAACATAAACTCAGTCTACATTTCACAGGATGCTTGGAACAAGATCCTAGTCACTCAGAGACTTGTTAGGTCCCCTGAGACCATTAAGTTCAGTTGCTTGATAGGGTAGCTGCTTGACTCTTAACCTGTTGCTTTGGGACCATCCATGGACTGATGTGCCAAAGAATGGAGTTCATGAATCTCATTCCAACTCTGCCAATCATCAGAACCCCTATAATCCTTGTTCCACCACTCCTCTAAGTGTTAAAATGTTACTTCCCTAGTATGACTTTTCTAGCACAGAAGGGGCTATCTTTGCTCCCAGGGCTCAATGCTTGGGAGCATTCTCTATCTTGGCAGAGATCTTGCTTGCTCTGCTCCCTCCACCCTTCCTAGCTTTCTGCTAAGCTTGTACAAGGGCAAAATTATCAAGGAGTCAGAGCAGAAAAGTAGCAAGGCTTCAGAGTTGGAAAGCAGTTAATAGATATTTTCCTTCCTTAATTCATTTTCTTCCAATGTCTCTCACACCTGAAAAGGGACCTGTGTATGTCCTCAGACCTACTTCCATGCTAGGAATGAGGTCAGGCTTCTTGTCCTGGGAGTGGGTCAATGCAACCAGGGTGACCAGACTTGCACCCTCTCTTTTCTAGAATGTGCTAGAGCTGAGCGTCTGTGATGAAGATACAGTGACACCAGATGATCATCTCTTGACAGTTCTCTATGACCTTGCCAAGCTCTGCTACCGCAAGAAAACCCATGTGAAGTTCCCACTCAACCCGGAGGTGGGTACATGGGCCCAGGACCTCAGCTCCTACCTGGGGAAGCCATTTATTCCCATGATGCCATTGCATTGGCTCCACGGCCAAGTCAGGAGAAGAGGGCACTTTGGTTCAAATCCCAGCACTATCACTTACTAGTCATGTGGTTGTGTGAAAATCAGTTAACTCCTCTGTACTCTTGCATTAGAAATCTCTTTCTGGGATGCCAAAGGGAAAAGAGTACAGGTGAGAGAGAGTAAAGGAGGACAAATATGCAAATCAGAGAAGGTCAGAGCTGGAGAGGACCAGGTTGTTCTAGATTCAGTTACTTAGCAAATGCCTCAGTGCCTACTGAGGGCCAAGCTCTGTGCCAGTCCCTGGGTACGCATCAGGGATCATGCGTCCGTGTCCTCAGCCTGTGTGCATTCCAGTGGGGGAAACTGAGGTCCAATGAGGTCATGGCTTGCCTCAAGTTACACAAGAAGCATGAAGGAATAGGTGAGGGAAGGGCCTCCCTGTCAGAGTTGGGCTTTCCAGAGGTGCTGTTTCAGGGTTCCCTCACCCCAGCCCCAAGCCTCCCTATGAAGGCTGGAGAGCAGTGGGAGCTGGAGGTAGAGATGAAAAGGAGATGTTCTGCGGCACGAGGGTCCATTCCATACCCTGAGCCTCTCATGGGTTGTCATTCAAAGACTTGGTATCAGAGAAAGTTAGAAGGGTCAACAAGAGCTGGGAACAGCTGTCCTCCCTCCATGGTGGCAGGGCAGTGTGTGGGGAGAAGGGCAGGTCTGCAGGGGCCAGCAGAGGGTCCTGGCCAGCATAGATGTGCAGACACAGTTCACAGCTGCCTTCCTCCCTCCCCCACCAGGGCATGGAAGAGCTGGAGGTGGAGTTCCTGCTGGCAGAGAGGTGAGTAGGCCCCTGTCCCCCACCCCAACCTACAGAATCAACCAAGGTCCTGACCTTCAAGTGTTTTTCAAAGCTGGGTCTGCCTTTTTGCCACCTTCCCTCTTCCAGTCTCACTCCTGGCCCTCACCTGGGACTCCCCAGTGAGCCTCAGGTCCCTTGGTGCATGTGCCTGGGCCCCGTCCCTCCTCCAGTGTCACTGATGTCCGCATTGCTTGAAAGAGTCTCCGCCTCAATCCCCCACATTCCTGAGGGCGCCTTCTAGGAAGAATTCCTGGATTCTTCCAGGACTTCAAGGATTATATATGAGGTCCTGAGAAAGGGGTCAGGACCAAAGGATCTCCTCCTTGACCCAGACAGAACAAACACCCCCAAACCCTGGCCTAAAGTTAAGGCTGTCCCCCTTGGAGCCAACCTTGGAACCAAGTCAGGCAGGAGGCGCAGGTCTGACATACAGGATTGTTTCTAGTCATTTTCAATTAGGGAAATGACCCAGGACCCTGGAGGTATGTCCATGCTGGGGACATACAGGGCTGGAGTTTAGGAAGGAGAAGAGGACAAAGGAAAAGAGGAAGGTAGAGAGCAAGGGCCATAGCCCAGAGAGGACAAAGCCCCAACCCAGGAGAACAGTGTTCCTTGTGATGGTGTAACCCGCTCCTGCCCTCTCCTGACCCTGGATTCCCCGATCCTTTATTCTTGTGATCAGCCTGAGGATAAAAAGAGGATGAGAGAGATGAGATGGGACAAGAGGGCTTGTCAAGTCCCCCTCTCAAAGAATCCTCTGCCTAGGGGACCTTGGAACTGAGGAACTTTATTTCCCATCAACAGATGACTGCCAAATTAAAATCAGCTTTATTTCACACTGAAGAAAATCTAATCTTTCTCCTCCAGTTCTTGATGTGACAGGACTTTTTGGGGTAGGAATCTTTGGCTGAACTGAAAGGTGACTTTCAAAATGAAATATGTCATGACTGGTGATATGAGTTGGTCTGATAACACAGTATTCTGGTTCTGCCCACATCTTGCATGGCGAGTGAGTGGGTAACTGTTGGAAGTGTGGGCTGGCTGCAAAATAAAAGCTAGAAAACTAATATATCAAAAAATAAAGACAGGGGCTGGGGTTGTGGCTCAGTGGTAGAGTGCTTGCCCAGCATGCGTGAGGCACTAGGTTCAGTCCCCAGCACCACATAAACAAATTAGCAAAATAAAGGTATTGTGTCCATCTACAACTAAAAAAAAAATTTTTTTAAATAAAGACAAAAGGCAATAATATATATATATATATATATATATATATATATATACACATATATATATATATATATTTCCCCCCCCCCAAAGCAGAGGTGTAATGGATTGAGCAGACTAGATAGGTCTGACTCTAACAAAGAAAAAAATCATGCTTGCTTTATTTATAGTGGTACAGACCAAAAGGGATGAACAGAGAGTTCCTTCAGGGGGAACAGGATAAGAGTGGGGATAAACAGGTTGTTTGTGCTTGGCAGGTTACACCCTCTGGACAGCAAGCATGATCTGGGCTTTCTCAAACCAGGGATTTTACCCAGGAGATCCCAGAAAAGCAGCTTCCCTGCCTTAATGGCTCGAACAATTTGTTGGCTTCATATATGGCTTCCAAAAATTTGGGGCTTAGTTTTGCCAAGGGAGGTTGTGGACTCCAATAGGCTAATTGCGGCCTTGGAGGCTTATATTATCAATTTCATAAAACAAGGACATTTAATATTCACGAAGCTTCTGGCTAGCTGGGTCAGCCCCTGTCTGTTAAATGCCTACATTAAAGCACAAAATGGAAAATAATTTTCGTTACCAAAATTGTTTCCTTCTGCTCTAGTTGGTAGCTGTAACCATATCTTGCAAACTCTAAATCCTATAGCTCCACACAGTCACTTCTGGTTGGACATAAAGAACAGTTCTTTCTTACCTATAAATCTGTATTTTTTCCTGGACAGTCTATGTAAGTTTCTTCCCTGGACAGTCTATGCCTGACATAGTTTCTTCCCTGACATCCCATAGATCTAAGGTTTCTTAAATCAATATTTTGAATGGGAATCAAGGAGGCTCTGCTATTGATCCTACTTATATTCTTGTCAGCTTCATGAGAAATCAGTCAGGAAGGAAGGAAATGACCAAGTGTTCTCATTTTGTTTTTCAGCCTTTCTCCACCTGAGACCCTCATCACCAATGGCGTGCTGGTGGTAATTGTCCTTCAGAGTTCCTATAGCTCTAGAGGCCATATCTGACTACTCCTCTTGGGGTAGAGGACTGAGGCCAGCTTTGGTCTTTGTCCCATCCTGAGCCCTGAAGGGGTCAGACTAAATGAGCCAGCCAAATGGGGTACAGGGAGGGGTGGGATTTGTTTGGGCTCTTGCATACAGAGAGGATTAACTAGGGTACTAACCCTTCATCTTACATCTCAAAGAGATAATCCTAATTGGGATCTCCCCTCAAAAAGAGCCCAGTAAAGGCAGCCTCCTCCCAGATTCAGTCCTGTCCTTTCCCCCACTATCCCCAAACCTCTGCAAGTATAATCTCAATATCAATTTTTTTTCCTAATTTGGCTGCTTGTACAAATATTTTAATTAAATGTATCCAATACCCCCAAGGTTCAAGGAGACTTCTCCCTCAAAAAGGAGAGTCTTTGGGAATTTTTGGTAAAAAGAATTCAACCTGTCTCTACCTCTTACAAAAGCTGTTTCATTTGAAGTTCTCACTTTCAAAGCCCAGAGCTAAAACATTGCCTCGGATGAGACACTGACCTGCCCCTCAGAACATGGCCCCTAGTAAACTGTGACCAAGCATCCTTGAGTTTATAGGAAAACTTCATTTCAAATATCCTCAGTGAGAAGGCTTGACTTGACTGGGTTCAAAAATGTGGGTAGCATCTAGTTGCAGTGGCACATGCCTGTGATTGTAGCAACTCAGGAGTCTGAGACAGGAGGATGGCAAGTTCCAGGCCAGCCTCAGCAACTAAGCAAGATTCTATCTCAAAATAAAAAATAAAGATTGATGGGAATATGGCTCTGGACCTCCAAAAAAAAAAAAAAAAATGTGGACAGCACACCCAGAATTCCCCGTGTCAGCCTGAGGTCAACCAATACAAACTTTTACCCTCTTGGTCTTTATCTCCTTCTTTCTACCTGAGAGAGCCAGGAGGTGGCTTGTGCTCAGAGTCCCAGTGACTTTCTTTGCTTTGTTTCAGTCTCGGCAAGTCTCCTGCCTGGAGGTTCATGCAGAATCTAGGAGGAGGAGGAAGAGTAAGAAAAGTGAGTGCTTCAGCTGCCATGCCTGCTGGGGGGAGGAGGAGGGCTGCTTTTAAGCCTGGTCAACAACAACTGTTCTGGTCTAGGGTTCCCCTGAGTTTGAGCCAGTTTAGTCAACATTCCTCAAAATCATCGCAACCTCACCCTCAAAGCCATGAACCTCTACCTTCCGCAGCCTGCTTATAAAGGGTGCCCCCATCATCCTAGGAGTCCCAGACCTGCCACATGTCCTGGGCCTGAGTCACAGTGCTGCTCTCTGTGTCTAGGTCTAGTACAGTGACCAGCACCTGGGGTGGGCGGCCATTGACAACTCTCAGGGCTCCTCTAGCTGTACCGCCTCCTTTAGCTAATTCACAGTTCACAGCATCTTAAAGCTGCAAGGGATCTGAGGGATCCATTAGTATGGTTCTCCATCCCACCCCCATCCTGCCCTTGCAAGTCTTCCATCCTGTCCCAGAAGACAGCAGCCCACAGATGGAGAGAGAGAGAGAGAGAGAGAGAGAGAGAGAGAGAGAGAGAGAGAGAGAGAGAGAGAGAGATGCATGGCGGGGTAGTGGTAGTGAGCCTCCGCACCCAAACTGACAGTGTGGTAAGGGCCTGCATTCTCAGCAGTGGGCCGGTAACACTGGGAGATCTTTTGGCAAAGCAGAAACAAAGTGAACTAGTCCTGAGGATTCTCTCTGCACTTCGAAGAGTTTTCTGGAGGCCACATTTGTCATCATCACTCATGAGCCTTGTTAAAATGCAATTCCAGCTCCTGCCCCACCAACAGAAGGGAGCATTCCAGATAATGCCCCACAGGCATTATAATCAGTTTCCTGGACATCTCTATAGGCTTTTGGATGGGTCAAGAGGAGGGTGATAGAAAGCTTCCCTCATAAGGGACTCACCTCTGTCCTCTCTCCTGGTGAAAGGTCTCCTGGTGAAGGTGACAGAATCCTTCGAGAACACCCAGCGCATTTCATCCTGCCAGGAGCCCACATGCCCAAACCCTGTCTGCTTTCACTACCCCAAGTATTTCCAGCCCCAGTTGCACGTGGAGGTGCCCAAGAGTCACTGGAATTGTGGGGTATAAGGCAGCCCTAATGGGGGTGAGGGAGGAGCCTGGGGCAGGTGGGGGCTGCCAGAGGAGCCTCTGCCCGCCTCACAGAGCCTGTCCATCCTTCCAGCTTTGCTGCTGCTGCACACACAAGAATGGTCCTGTCTGCCAGCCCCTTGATTGCTTTTCTGATGGCCAGGCGGTGACCCTGCCTTTGGTGAGGGCTTAGGTCTGGGAAGGAGCCCCTGGATGGCTCAGCCTGGAGCTCCTGTGGCAGGGAAATGGAGAGATCCTGGGGCACAGTGGGGGAAGGTGACATGTGGGATCTCAGGCAGGACAGAGGGGTCTTATGGAGTGTTGATAAGCTACAATGGGAGCCAGAGAATGTGTGAAGTTGGTGGGGAGGATCATGTCCAAAAGAGGGGAGTGGGGACAGAGTATGCACCTGTGTGTACCTGTGTGTATGTGCATTCATGTCACATGCATGCAGGCTGAGTCAAATCAAGGGATGGGCAATGTGAGGCTTCACCTCTTTGGCTGGGATCACTGGGCTCCACATCATCATCCCTGACAAGCTTTTTATCTTTTCCTCCTCAGGGCGAGAACTGTGAATTACACATGAAGTCCACACCTTGGTAGAGTACCCTCTTTCTGTTCTTCCCTCTAACTTATTCATAATAGTAGGTATAGGATGCTATTTCATTTGCATTTCCCTGAAAGCTAATGATATTGAACATCTTTTATGGGTGTAATGTCTCTTCTTTGGAGACCCATCTATTCTAATCTTTTATCTACTTTTTAGGTGGACTATTTGTCTTGTTATTGTTAAGTTGTGAAAGTTCTTTGTATATTCTGTGGGTTATCTTCTCACATTCTTTTTTTCTTTTGTGGTAATGAAGACTGAACCCAGGGCTTTGTATATGCTAGGTAAGCAGTCTACTACTATATCCCTATATAGTATATGAGCTACATCCCTAGCCACCACCCCACCCCCACCCGATACCTTTTAATTTTTATTTTGAGAAAGAGTCTCACTGAGTTGCCAAGGATAACCTTGAACTTGTAATCCTCCTGTCTCAGCCTCCTGAGTAGCTGGGATTATGGGCATACACCATCATGCCTAACTCTTTTCACAGTCTTGATGATGTCTTTGAAAAACAATGTTGTTAATTTTTTAAGCATAGATTTTTAAAAACTTTTATTTTATTTATTTTTTTTATGTGGTACTGAGGATCGAACCCAGTGCCTCAAGCATGCTAGGCAAGCACCTCTGAGCCACAACCCCAGCCCAATGTTGTGAATTTTGATGAAGTCATTTATTTTCTCTTTTGTTTCTTGTGTCTTTGATATCATATATAAGAATTGTTACCTAATCAAGGTCACAAGGATTTACTTCTGATTTCTTTTAAGACTTTTAAGACTTTCATAGTTTTAGTTCTCATATCTAGATCTATGCTCTATTTTTAGTTAATTTTTTAATATAGAGTGAGGGAGTCCAATTCCATTCTTTTGTATACAAGTATCCAGTTGTCCCAGAACCATTTGTTGAAAATATTATCTTTCCCCCACTGAATTGCCTTGTCAACCTTGTTGAAAATCAAGTGACCAGCTGGTCACAGTAGTACATGCCTATAATCCCAGCTACTCAGGAGGCTGAAACAAAAGCGTGACAAATTCAAGGCCAGGCTAGGCAACTTAGCAAGATCCTGTCTCAAAAATAAAAATAAAAGAGGGCTAGGGGTATAGCTCAGCAGTAGAGCACTTACCTAGTGTATGCAAAGCCCTGATTTTAAACCTTAGCACTGCAAGAAAATAAAAATTAAAAATTAAAAAAGCAACTGATCATAATTTTATCTATAGTTTGATTAGCTATTTGTTTTTACACAAGTTATTTGACCTCCCTAAGTTTTCTTCACCTGTAAATCTGATCACTTTGTGTATCCTATGAAGTAGGACACGTGAAGTATTCTGTAATCTATCTGCTGAGTGGGATGCTAGAAAATATCAACCAATGCTATTGTTGCTATTATCATCATTAGATTATCAGTATTCCTTGTGAGCCCAGTGAAAGAGTTATTTTCTTGAAGCTGTATCTGCAGACCTATGCTAGGAGATGTGATCAGAGAGTTCTCAAGCCCTGGCTTCAAGGAGATATGGCTTTGTTAGAGAAAGAACCTTATTTGTTTTGGATTGTAAACTGCCAAAGTCCATTCACCTTGAGTCCCTGGGACATTACTCCTCAGGGGGTGAAGGTGGGCAAAGGGAGGATGCTTCTGGTGAGGGTGAAGGCCTAGAAGTTAGACTGTTTGAGCCTCTGAGAGCCTGAAGGGCCCTTTCCAGCAGGTAGCTTAAGTTGAGCTTGGACAGGTCAGGTTGGGTCTTGGATGCCAGAACAAGGGCCTGGACTTGTTCTGGGCAGGGATGTCACTGACACAGAGGGCAAGCGTTGAGCATGTCATGGCAGCTCCTGCCCCACCTGCCTGGAGGACCTGCGGGAAAGACCTGCTGAGGTCAGGGATGTGCAGAGTTTTTGTCAGCTACACAAAGGCACAGGAAAATTACACGTCAGTGAGCAGGAAAGGCTTAGTGAAGAATGTGAGCTCTGTAGGAAGAGGGAGCTTGTTTATGGAGCTCAGACTCCACGCTAGAGAGCCTTGTCCAGGGGTATTTGCCAAAAGGATCTCAGGGCCCCCTGTCACCCATGTATGGTCTTGGACTATAGACGGCACCTGAAAGAAGCCTTTCTGAACTTTCCAGACCCTGCTGATGAGGCAGAGCATTCAGAGTTCCTAATACAAGTACCAACATTTATCTTTTGTCAAGTATCAGCTCAAAGCATGCCAGCTAAGGCATTACATTTGTTAGCTCATTAAATGCTAAAGGCAGTGCTGGGAGTTAAGCCCCCATATAGGTTGTGGGGGCAAGGTCACAAAAGTGGTAGATGACAGGCTGGGCTTCAAGCCTGAGTCCACTGACCCTAAAGTCCTTTGAAGATAAGGCTACAGGCCCACTCAGCCAGGATCCTCTCTCCCTCAGCCCTGACACACTGGATGTGCGGCTGGGCTTCAGCCTGTGCCAGGAAGAGTTGGAGTTTCTGCAAAAGCGGAAGGTGGTTGTGGCCGAGGCACTGAAGCAGGTGCTGCAGCTAGAGGAGGACCTGCTGGAGGACGAGGTGGGTAAGCAGAGGCTGCTGGCCTGGGCTCAAGGCCACTCCAGGCTAAGCCGGTCCTTCCAACCTCATATCCCACCAGCCATCCCAGCTCTTCCCTGCTCCAGGATGGCTAAGACACTGCTTTCCATTCACCATGTTCTCAGGGCTGAGGTCTGGTGCCCAGGGGGTGCATGCTGGATGTTCATCAGTTGTGTGTTCACTTGAGGAGGGGAAAGCAGACTAGAGAGAGAGGGAAGGGGCTCCAGCGGCCCTGCTCCTCCCATGCACTGGATCCTGAGGTGGCAGAAGTGTGCCTTACTAACACAATCACAAAATGACCTCCTTGCCCCAGTCAGGAAACATTTAAAGCTCCACCACCTTATGCATGCCATATCCCCCACCCAAAAGGCCGTGGGTGCTTGTCCTTCAGTTCTCTCTCCTGTCAAAAGTGCACATGTAGACACCTCCCAGAAATAATAGCTGTAGCAAGCTGGAAACAAGCAATGTTACTCCCAGGGCCAGTCGCTTCCTTCCATGGAGGCGGACAGTAGTGCCTTTGTCAGAGTCCTCTGTCACCTCCCCTGTGTGGACTGGGGCTCACACTGTCCTGGGCAGCTGGTTAGTACTCCAAAATGCCTGACTTCTGAGTCTGACCATGATGTACATGGAAACTACATGGGGCCCAGGGAGGGATTGTGATTGGGCTTCAGGTGACTGAAGGGTTTTTTAGTCCCCACCCAAATGAAAACAGAGATTGGGTTCAGAGCCCCGTCTTCAACCCACCCTTAGGGAAAACACACCAAAGGCATCTCAAAGCCAGGTCAAACCACAAGTGGCCACTCTGCTGCTTCTGACATTAGAAATGTATTCCTCTTGCTCTTATAAACACAGTATAGACTGAACATGTGCCATGTACCAAGCCAGGGCCTGCTGCCCTAAGATCATATCCACCTTCAAAAGATCTCAATTTGTCACCATTAAGGAATCATACTCACCACCCTGGACCCCAGTTTTATCATCTGTTAACTGAAGGCTGGATTAAGAGTGTTAAGGCCCCTTCCAGACGTGGCTTTCTATGATTTAGGTTTCAGAGCCTTTACTGGCATCACTGGGTTTGGAACTAAGTTCTAATTCTAGACCTACTGTGTGGCCCACCTGAAAAAGGCAGTTTTCAGGCCTCTCACTGCTGTCCCAGCCCTGCTCTGGCTTTCTACCCTCAGACCCCTCCTCCACCATTCTTTCAAGCTGCCATCTGTCATTCCAACTCCTCTCCCACCAGCTTTGTCCCTGGAGCCCTCCCCAGCTGTCTGCCTCTATGCCCTCAGGTACCAGTGATAGCCATCATGGCCACTGGGGGTGGAGCCAGATCCATGACCTCCATGTATGGCCACCTGCTGGGACTACAGAAGATGAACCTCCTG
Organism: Callospermophilus lateralis; assembly: GCF_048772815.1. NCBI lineage: Eukaryota > Metazoa > Chordata > Mammalia > Rodentia > Sciuridae > Callospermophilus > Callospermophilus lateralis. The sequence goes on along the minus strand of NC_135307.1, from coordinate 88,617,092 downwards.
AACTGTGCCAGCTACATCACCGGCCTGTCTGGGGCCACCTGGTAAGGTGCTGGGAGCCACTGTCTAGTGGACCCCAGAGCAAGCAGCAAACAGGTTGGCCTGGGATTTGGGGTGAAGCTCTACCCCCTCCTACCCCAAGTAAAAGGGACTCAAGACACCAGGGACACGCTGCCTCCTGCAGCTGTATGACTTCGGGCATGCAGATTAACTCCTCAGAGGCTCAATTTCTGTATCTGTAAGTGGGGATAACAATAGCACTGACCTCATGGCTGTGACAAGAGGCTCTCCCAGTACTAAGTATACAGAGCCACTGTACATGTTGGCCATTACAGGCAGTTCTATTTTCTTGGGGCTGTGGCAGGAGCCCAGGAACATAGGAACCAAGGATGAGTGAATCCCTGGTACCACTCTTTTCCTGATGGGAGATGCAGCTGCCCTTTTGGTGCTGTGCCAAGTCTTCTAGGATGAGTGGAGATGGCCCCACTGCTATGGCTTCCTACCCTCCAGGCCCCCTCAGCCCACCCCAGTCCATTCCTCTGCCCTGTTTAGAGGGCAGGGCAGGACCCTGCCACAGACTCCCACTTCCCCATCTCTACTAGAGAGTAAGGTGACTGAGCACTGGGCTCCCCAGTAGGAGGTAGGTCAGGCTAACTCAGATACACTGGGCCTGGGGCAAACAGAACTATTAGGAACCCATAACAATATGTTATTATTATTATTTTTTATAAGAAGGAAAATATGAGCTTCTAGGTTAAATAAAATGTTTTAGTAAATAACATTAATATATTTGTTTTTAAACAACACAGTCATAACATTTGCTTTTTAAATATTTTTTTTATAGTGGGCCCACCAAAGTCATTGTGTGACCCTGGTTCAGGATGGCAGGGGACTATGACTACCCAAGGCTTCTCCGCCAGGGCTGCATCTTATTTTGTGGGTGACTGGGGAACCTGGGAACCCACAAGGTCCCATTCTGTGCCTTTTATCCTGGAGGAGCTCCAGGTAACTCTCATGTGAGCAAGTGGATATGACCTGGCCCTGAAAAAATCAAGGACTCTCTTGGCATTGGATCTCTCATCAGGGACTCAAGGCTTCAACCCAGATGGAATAAGAAGCATAGCTAATAGTTATTGATATTGGCTTATGTGCCAAGTACAGGAGTCCTTCAGTATCCCAGAGGGATTGGTTCCAGGACCCGTCTTTCTAGAATTCCTCTACAGATTCCAGGAGGAACTGATGTTCAAGTCCCTTATATAAAATGGCATAGTATTTGCATATAAACTACACAATCCTCTTTGAATTTTAAATCGTCTCTAGATCATTTATAAAGTACCTAATACAGTGTAAATAGCTGTTATCTTATTTAGGGAATAATGACAATGGGGGGAAAGTCCATATAGGTCTCTCTCCAGGACAATGGCTACTTTGTACCATGACCCATTTTTCCCCAAATATTTTTGATCCACAGTTTGTTAAGTCTGCAGATGAGGAACTTATGGATAAGGAAGACCAACCATAATTTTTCCAGCATTATTTTACAGCATGAGAAACAAAGCAATTTGCCTGAGGTCACTTGGCTAATAAGTTGTAGACCTAGAATTTGAACCCCATCCAGGGCCCACATTCTTAATCCCCATGTTAAACAGCTGCTCCTGGCTAGTGAGCTAAAAAGATAACTTGCCTCCAGTAGGGTTAAGGGACACCTGTATGACCCTGGACTATTGCGGGACAGGCTGATAATGGGGAAACCCTCAGGCCCAGCCAGGGTGAGGGTGGGAGGTTGGAAGATGAGCCGACATGGGGAAACATGAGAAATATTCTTTTAAAAATGACCATTGGCAATGGCTTTTGGAAGCTTTTTGAAAGTATAAATATAACAAAGCAAACCTTACAGAGAGCAGAGTGATTTTTATCATTCTGGCCAAAAGTGACTACAGGATCACTTTTACAGACTTCTGGGGCCACAGACAAGGTCACTTTTACAGACTTCTGGGGCCTGATGATTGAGGCCTGTCTTGGGGACGAGGTAGGCATTCAGCTTTCACTGCGCCCCACCTCCCCTGAAACAAGTTCTGTGAGGGAAGAGGATACCATTTACATATCTGTGCAGCCACAGACAAGGTCCACCTCAAGCAGGAAAGTTCTCAGGTACAGAATAAGCAGGGGCCCTTTCCTGTCCTGACATAGAAACACTGGATCAAGGCCAAGAGGTGCAGACAGGCCAGACCCAGACTACCTTAGTTTTGTTGCACCCTAGGAACTACATATAGATTAAGAAGAAGGGGAACTACTTTAGTAGTTGTGGAAATGAATGCAGCAGGGCCGAAAGAACCTGGGATCTGGCATCAACCAAACCTGCGTTCAAATGTTATTCCCAGCACTTGCTTTGTGCCAGCCACTGTTCCAGTTTACACTCTGTTAGCTCATACAATCTTCCCAAGAACTCTATGAGCTGTGAACAACTATCACAATTCTCCCCATTCCACAGCTAGGGGAAACTGAGGTGGAAAGTGGTTAAGTAGCTTGTCTGAGATCACACAGCAAACGAATGGCAGGGCCTGGTTTTGAACCCAGGAAGATCTGGGTCCAAATCCTCATCTCAACCAATATGCTATACCCAGCACACAGTAGGCATGGGGAGATAGGAGTAACGGTGATCATGAGTAATGATTGTTACCCTCTCTCCCTCGCGCCCTCCATCCACAGGCCCCTTTCCTCCAGGCTCCTCTCCTGGCAGGTTTGGGATTCTCAGTGGCCTGCTCATTTCCCCTCTTGCCTGCATCCAGCATTGATCAGACCAGGGCCAGGTCAGCTCTCTCAGCCATTCCTGTCTCTCTCCAGGACAATGGCTACTTTGTACCGTGACCCTGAGTGGTCCTCCAAAAACCTGGAGCCTGCTGTCTTCGAAGCCCGGAGACATGCAGTCAAAGACAAGATGCCTTCCCTGTTCCCAGACCAGCTCTGCAGATTCCAGGAGGAACTCCGGCAGCGCAGCCAGGAAGGCTACAGGGTCACTTTTACAGACTTCTGGGGCCTGCTGATTGAGGCCTGTCTTGGGGACGAGGTAGGCATTCAGCTTCCACTGCGCCCCACACTGCCCTGGCTAATGTGCGGTTCTCTTTCTTCATCAGGGGGTCTGGACTTCCACCTCTGCTCTGGTTAGGTCAGACCTGCAGATTTGTTCTTAGAATATTCGAAACATGAAGTGCTGAAAAACATGATGGAAGGTGGTGGGATCATCATCCCACATCCCCTTTAGAGAATGATTGAGACCCTTGTGTTGGGAACAGGTCAGGTGCACCCTACATAGAAGCAACATGAACTTTGAAAGCCATGCCAAAATACCTGTGGCATAAAATGGGGAGGGAGCTGGGCAGAACTAGAGAGATGCCAACCATGGTGGAAGTTTGACCCTAAGTGGAGAAGAGAGGAGGAAAGGTCAAATGGAAGCATCTCAGACTTCCAGGTGGTCTAGAAATGTTCAGCAAATCCTATAGAAGACCTTTTAGTCAAAGTTGGCTGTGTTTGGTATCCTGTATTTCTGAGAATGGGCCTGCCTCAATATCCCTACTGCATTTGGTCAGAGGAAGCATGGTCTCAGCACAGACTCTGCCTTGGATTTCCGGGCACAGCAACTGGAGCCTTTCATCAGTAACACTGTCAGCAGTTGGAAGCTTGCAGGTCTCATTTTCATGGCCACCACATAGGGAATGGCATAACCAGGTTGCTTTCTGCTCTGGGATACAATGATCTGAGCAATACATGCTCAACAATAGAACCAGCTTGGGACGCAACTGCTGCAAGAATCATGTGAGAAATGGTAGAGCAGGCAGATCCCCATCAGGGTGAGCTCCACTCATACTTGGACGCTTCATGCAGCACTGACCACAGGGAGGAACCACCTTTGGCCTGTTGATTGGACCTAAGGCAGAGCTTTCCACTTAACCTCTGTCCAGGACCTCAGCTCTTAATTCCACCTTAATTAAGAATTCAATTATTAATAAATCTGAATTTTCCAGAGGGAGGAGAAGCAGCAAATAATTTTCTAATAGGTCCCCTCTGCTACAAAATCAACTGAGGATGACTTGATTTAACCAACTGAGGATGACTTGACATTCATCCTCAATATTTATTCATTCCTTCATTCATTCTTTCAACTAAACCATTACCTCTTGCATGCCAGGAACTGGGTTGGCCCCTAGGGATTCAGAAAGGAATCAGACATGGCTTTCAACTCATGGCTTTTGATGGATCCCACCCTGACTCCTTTGAAAAAACTCCTCATTTAACCTGATCTCCTGATGGAACAGAGCAGGCAGAAACTAAGGGCATTGACTTTCAGATTCTGGCAAGTTGGGGTTGCATGTGACCCTACTCTGCACTATTCCTTACAGAGGATTACATCACTAACTGGTTAATATTTTAACACAATATTTTAAGTTAATAACCTGTGAGATGAGGAGGAGAGCACCAAAGTTTTCAAGGCCAGAAATCTAAGCATTTTGAGGGATCAGTGTAGAGAAAAGGTGTGGTCCTCCAGAAAGCAAGGCTAGAATCGCTGTTAGGGAGCCTCTGTTCTACTCTGGCCAAGGCAAGAGCCCCTTTCCCTCCACCCCTTTTGACAATGAGAGTGGACTAGGATCTTCCAGGAGTCTGCAGGACAGTCAGCTCTGTGACACCCAGATCTATGTACCCAGTTGTGACAGGTACTCTGTTTTCCTTCAAAGGAGGCCCAAGAGTCATTGGACCTCCCATGCATTTGCTATCCTAGGGATGGTCATGAAGCAGGCTGCTGCTTGGCTTGGGGTCAGAACCTGGGCCTCTAGGACCTCAGCTCTGCCTCGTCTGCACTGATTGATTTACTCTGGGAGATGGCCGATGACCAGGGCTGATCTGCAGGACTTGCCTCTCTGATTAACACAGCATAACACTCTGCGGACTTTAACACGCTTTGGCCACCATGTAGTGCCCAGATTTCCAAGATTTCGGTTTAGGGGCAAAAATCAAAGAAAAGAAACTTTTTTTTTTATCCCAAATTTTATGAGGGAGCCCAACATGCCAAGCTGACTAAACAAAGACCCTGGAGGTTTTCATGTTCTAGGGAGGCAGAAGATAGTAGGAATGAAAAGGGACTGTGGTGGCCTCTCTCACCCTTACTTCATCATCCTCTGAGCCCTGAGACTACAGGAGGACCCTGGGGCTCTGAGGGTCCTAAGCTGCAGATTTGGCTCCTCCCCTGTCTGCAGTCTGGGCTGATGGATAGCCCAAGGAGGTGAGATACGTTCCCAGGTAGATTTGAGCCAAGTTTGAGCCAGTGATGTGTTGCAGGCCTGTAATCCCAGCAATTTGGGAGGCTGAGGCAGGAGGATCACAAGTTTGAGACCAGCCTCACAACTTAGGGAGACCCTAACTCAAAATAAAAAATAAAAAGATCAGGATGTAGCTCAGCGGTAAAGTATGCCTGAATTCAGTCTCCAGGACAAACAAACACACAAAACAAAACAATCAGGTTTTATTGGTGTCAGTTGCAGCTTACACAGCAGCCTGATGGACTTGGGATCCAGGAAAGGACTGCTGAGTGATTTCTAATCCAGAGGCAAGTGGGGTAGGGGTTGCATGTCTGGTGCTTCTCCTTAACTATTTCATTTCCCCATAGAGAAATGAATGCAAACTGTCAGAGCAGCGTGCTGCTTTGTGCCGGGGCCAGAATCCCCTGCCTATCTACCTCACCATCAATGTCAAGGATGATGTAAGCAACCAGGATTTCAGAGGTAACACTGGTGGCTAGTGATCTAGGAGAGGGTAACTTCTTGATTGGCAAAGGCACCCAGAACCCCCAAGGTCCACCCCCTAACCCCACACACGCTTTGCCAACCCACATCAAAAAATTGTGCCCACAGTTGAAGAAATCAACTTAGTTCCCCCATCTGCCCTGCCCCTTGAGTGGGACTGGTGGGCAGAGTCCCTTAGCTTACTGGGTGCATTTGATGGGATAGAGGAAAATATAAGTAAGGAGAAGAGAAGGAGTCCTAGACATTTCTTAAGCTTCCTAGAAGGAACGGCCATGGAGACCTACTCTGCAGTAAGGTCACTTTTGGTCCTCTTTTATCTGTCTTTGAGTAACAATAGAGAGCCAGGTGTGGTGGTATCTGCCTTTATTCCCAGCTACTCTGGAGGCTGAAGCAGGAGGATCATAAAGTGAAGTCCAGTCTGGACAACTTAATGAGACTGTCTCAAAACAAAATTTTAAAAAGGGCTAGGGATGTGGCTGAGTGGTAGAATGCTCCTGGGTTCAATCCCCATCACAGGAGTTGGGGATGGGGGGAGCAAAAGAACCAGGCGAGCAGTTTGCAAAGCTTTGACTAGTCTTCATAGGCCGGTCGCGGGCGCCCCCATGTGCTCCATAGGAGAACTGCAGCCTCCCAGTTGGAGGAACCCAAGGGCCGGGAAGCCACAAGGCTGGTTGGCATGTGGGAAGGCTGGGCTGAGTGGGCGTGGCCCCGTGATCTGAAATTGACACTTTCCCCTGCCGCTTCCTGTGCAGAATGGTTCGAGTTCTCCCCCTACGAGGTGGGCCTGCAGAAGTACGGGGCCTTCATCCCCACGGAGCTCTTCGGCTCAGAGTTCTTTATGGGGCGGCTGATGAAGAGGATCCCTGAGTCGCGGATGTGCTACATGCTAGGTGACTCCTGGCTGCGGGACTCCCCTGAGCACGCACTCCTAGCTGGGCAGGCCCTGGTTTTGAACAGAGGAATGACAGAAAGGATCTTGCCCCAGATCTGGCCTGGGTAGTCCTTGGTTAGCCCTTGAGCACGTGGCCTTCCTGGCATTTGCTGACATTGCCTTATCCCAGGAGGGGTTTCTGAACCTACCCCCACACCAACCTCTCAGACTGCCTTGATCTCCCCGCAGCCCTTTAAGCCCAGAAGGACTGACAGCGGTCCAACTCAAGTCCTATCTCTTTTGTGAAGCCCATCCCAAAGCTCCCAGTCCACAGTGGCCTCTTCTTCCCCTAAATATCTTTGCTATGGGTTATGTGGTTCAAAAATCTGTAGTTAAAACCCTTAGACCTGAACTCAGATATTCATTTATTGACTGTGTGAAGTGGGCTAAATTACCTAATCTCTCTGAACCTCAGTTTTCTTATCTGTGAATTGGTTTAGGAGTAAAACCTATCTAGCCAGGCATGGTGGCTGATGCCTAGAATCTTAGCTACTTGGGAGGCTGAGGCAGGAAGCTTTCAAGGTAGAGACTAGTCTCGGCAGCTTTTTGAAACCTAATTTCAAAATAAAATAAAAAGGGTCAGGATATAGCTTAGTGGTAGAGTGCTTAGCATTTGCGAGGCCCTGGGTTCAATCTTTAGTACTTAAAAAAAAAAAAAAAAATCAAAGTAAAACCTACTTTGTAGAAGATCCCAATGGGTCAATACATGTGAGAAATTTAAAACAAGTTTTATTAATGTTACATCTCTTAAATAATAAGAAATAGCATTACATATGTCAAGTGCTCATCATATCCTAAATGCTTTAGCTGTGTGAACTTATCCCAAGGGTGGACCTGGACTTGAAGCTGCACTTGTCAGTGTCTAGCCCGTGCTGGAGATGTGCCCTGTACACCTTCCCAGATGCTACCTACATGAGGGGAGGGAAAAGAGCTGAGGCCTGGCACCATCAGTCACCAGAGCAGAAGGAAATCAAAGTCTGTCCCACCCACTGAGCAGTCTGGCCCGAGGAGGAATCAAGGCCAAGGCAGAACCATCAGGTCTATGAGGGCTCCTGGAGAGAACTATTCACGGCTGCTCTGCTTCCCTAGGTTTGTGGAGCAGCATCTTCTCCCTGAACCTGCTCGATGCCTGGAATCTGTCCCACACCTCGGAGGAGTTTTTCCACAGGTGGACGAGGAAGAAGGTGCATGACATTGGTGGGTGACCCACTGGCTTCCCCTTATGATTAGGTGTGTGTGGGTGGGATATGGACCATGAACGGAGGACCCTGTGCCTGCCACATGTTCCTACATTGTATCTATGGCCTAGAGAAGGTAGCTGGGTTGGGATGTCACCCTCCAGGCAGGGTGATTATAGGTGGCACCTCTACCAAGGCCCAGGAGGACACCTCCAGTGCCCAGGAGAGCTGATGAGAGTAGGGATCTGTGCACAGTTAAAGGTCCCTCTTCTGGACTCTGTCCTCTCTGGTACCTCCTTATTGAAGGCCCACCCTCCCCTCTCCACTATCTGTTCCTGTTCCATGCCACTCAGCTGGGTCCTCCTGGTTGTGGGGCCAGAGTCTTGAGAGCTGGGCAAGGAAGGTCACTTATAGTGACTCACCCCAGGCCCAGGTGGCGCTTCACCTGGGCAATCCCGGGACCCAAATTCTTGTGACCTGCCTTCCATCCCTCTTCCCTGCAGAAGATGAGCCGCTCCTGCCTGAAATCCCCAAATGTGATGCTGACATCCTGGAGACCACGGTAGCGATTCCTGGGTCCTGGCTATCCAATACTTTCCGAGACATCCTTACCCATCGGCCCTTCGTGTCTGAGTTCCACAACTTCATGTTTGGGCTGCAGCTACACACTGACTACCTCCAGAACAGTCAGTTCTCCATGTGGAAAGGTACCCCCACCTGGGTGCTTCTCCAGGGCTGGGTTTGTTGGGAGGAGGGAGAAGAGGATATTGAGGCTGCCATAGAGAAAGAATAAGACTCCTCTGGCCACCATCATCGGATAGAATCCAGGTGACCCTGCCATGGGAAGTCCACCTTTGGCAGTATCATCCAGCATGGAGTATTTGTGTGCCAGCAGGGGGTGGTGTGGTATTTAATTAATTGACTGTATAACTGTACAGAATCTGCTCAACAATCCCAGCAGCAGAAATTGGACCCATTGTACAGATGGGGAAACATGGGCCCTTACTTTCTGCAGTTGTGCTCTGGGGTGAGTGGTGCCCCATTGGAGTTGGGCAAGGATGGCCCAACTCAGAAACCCCAAGGGGTGAGCAAGACCTTAACCTATGCTCTGGTGCCTTTGACTCAGCACCTCTTTCCCCTAGAAGGTTCCAAGGTTGACTTTCTACTTTCTTTGGTATTTTATTTGACCAGAGTGCAATGGCTGCTTGAGTCTGGCCTATTAGTCCTTGTTCTCAGAGTCTAGGGCAGAAAAGACAGCAGGCCTGGGCCCAAGGTTAGCCTTAACTTATAGGATGTTCTTAAGCCCCTGCGACCCTTAAGACTAGCTGTGACTGGATCATAGTGGGTTTTCTATGCATAATCAAGCTAAACCCCCATTTTATTAGCCTAAACAGAGGAGCCATGGGACTCAATGGCAACCTGGTCAGAAGGGCGAAGGCTGGAGGCCCAGGCTGAGGGGAAGGAGGCTCCAGGCAGGGTACTCTGTCCACACCAGAAGCCCCACCCTTGGCTGACACCAGGGCACTAATCATATTGGTAACCAGAAGGCTTGGTTTTCAGACACGGTGCTGGACCACTTCCCAAACCAGCTGACAGAGTTTGCAAAACACTTGTGCCTGATAGACACCGCTTTCTTTGTCAACTCCAGCTACCCGCCTCTCCTCAGGCCAGAGAGGAAAGCCGACCTCATCATCCACCTCAACTACTGTGCAGGGTCCCAGACGAAGGCAAGTGCAGCCAGCTGGGCTCCACCTGAGCCCTGGGGCCTGGGAAGCAGTGCCACACCTCAGAGGCCTCCATACTTTGTAAATAAATGAGTGTCCTTACACCTGGTCCTTACACAGCTCTTTGAGGTAGACAGCACAGCTGCTATTATCCCAGTGTTACAGATGAGAAAACTGAGCCGTAGGGAGGGTAAGTGACTTGCTCAATGTCACACAGAAAATGAGCTATTTAACAGGTATGGAACTAAGTCCAGTACTCTTTCTGTTGCATCACATTTCTTTAAAAATATTTTTAGTTGTAGATGGACACAATATTTTATTGATTTATTTTCATGTGATGCTGAGGATGGAACCCCATGCCTCACACATGCTAGGCAAGTGCTCTACCACTGAGTTACAGCCCCAGCCCACATCACATTTTTAAAGGCACATTTCAGAGTCCAGCCCTGTGACACTTGTCAGTTCCAAAATCCATGCATATCCACAGGAGCCTGGCCTGCCACACCTGTACATGGCCAGCTCCAGTCACTGTCACACCCTCAGCCTGCCTGGGTCTGTGTTGGGTGAAACATCATCAACATCCTTCCTGGGGAAGGAGCTCAAAGCTGCAGGTGTACCAACCTACTGCCTCAGGTTTTTTGTCCTGACCTGCTTTTTTCTAAATGTATCCAAACTGGGCAATCAGTTGGGGACTGGAATTGTTAGCTAGAGATATCAGGAAGCTGGATCCATGGATTCTGTGTGTCTTGTCCATCCCCAGCCCTCCAATCTCAAATACATCCTCTGGTGATATTCTAGCCCCTGAAACAAACCTGCGAGTACTGTACCACGCAGAACATCCCCTTCCCCGGCTATGAGCTCCAGGATGAGGATGGCAGTCTCAAGGAGTGCTACCTGCTGGAACATCCCCAGGACCCCAATGCCCCCATTGTGGCTTTCTTCCCACTCATCAATGACACCTTCCAGAAGTACAAGGCACCGGGTGAGCCGCCTCTGTCTGACTCTGTCCCCAGCACCTGCTGGCTCTTGTATTTAGACTGTGGAAGTGTCCTGATAGCACTAACCCATCAGGCTGGCTGAGCCAACCTTAGCTTTGGCAAGGAAGAAAACAGCCCCTCCTGTCCCACCCGCCACTTGGACGGCTGGCAATGTCATCTCCAACTCTTTTAGTCCTTCAACACTCATTGACATCCAACTATGTGCCTGGCACTGTTTGGTGCCAGGAGAGTCCTAAGACGGACCCCGAGGAGCTTAGAGGGTGCGGGTAAGCATGTGAGTGTGCGTGCTGTGCATGTTTTCATGAAGATATGTCTGTTAGCGCATGCAGGGTGGGCCAGGGGAAGGAGGTGGAAACAAATCCTTACAACCTGACATAGTAAGAGTCTACAGTGAGTCCTCTGCTGCCCCCAGGTGTGGAGAGGAGCCCTGAGGAGATGGAGCTGGGCCAGGTGGATATTTATGGCCCCGACTCCCCCTACGCCACCAAGGAACTGACCTATACGGAGGCTGCCTTTGACAAACTGGTGAAACTCTCTGAGTACAACGTCCTGAATAACAAAGACAAGCTCCTTCAGTCTCTGAGGCTGGCGGTGGAAAGGAAGAAACGTTTCAAGAATCAATGTCCTTCCTAAGCCCCTGGCAGCCCGTCCATCCTGTGTCTGCTTCTCCTGTCAGTGGCCCGGACTCTGTGGCCCATGCAGGTAGCCCAGCTCTCTGGCCAGCGGTGCAGGCAGGCTGGCCTGGGCTTCCTATAAAAAAGTAACATTTTAAAAAGGGGAAAGAAACAAAGGAACATAACCAGGAGCCATATTGGGGTTTTATACTCCTAGGAATTTATTTTACCACTTTCCCGCAGGGAAGGCCACAAGCTCCCACGCATACCTCGAGTGTGGAGAGCAGAAACTGGCTGGTTCCCAAGAAATTTCAGACTCAGAACAGGAAGTGGAGGCTGTCCAACAGCCCTACCCTCTCTAACTCCTCTTCCTCCTCCCATGGCAGGCCTAGGGGAATGCACAGGAAGACTGAAAAGTACTCTGGGTTTCTCTGGAAAAATACTTTCTAAAATTTAAGATAATAATTGCATTCTTATTATTTTTATAATCAATAACATTTTGTGATTTTTTTTTTTTTACTTTTATGAATCAAGGTATTAGTAGGAAGCCTGAAGCTAGAAGCTAGGCCAGGTGTCTCTAGATGGAGAGCTAGAGACATACTGGTCTCTACCACCATAAAGCCAAAGAGGTGACCCACGTTAGTGTAACCTGTCCAGCCACCCTGGGCTGGTGATACACATGATCCACACTAGGCAAAGTATCCACCTCCATGAAATGCCAAGCAAAGCCAATTCTGCGGCTCAGGCTCACAGACAAGGATCTGGAATGCAATTCAGGGAGGTCTGGGCAGGCCACAGGTAAATCGCTCCAGGTGGGCCATGCTGGCCAGCATGGCTGATGCTCACCGTTGAACTTGCCCCAGCAGCACCTCTCAGCTCTTACCACCGTATCACTCTGGCTTCCAGAAGAGATTATTTCTTTCTAAGTGTGATTCCTCTTATTTATCATGTAAACACCCCAATCAGGACATCCTAGTTTTTGGCGATTGACTCAGAACCAAACTATCAAGGATGAGCTCAGAAAGGTGAGGAGAGAGAACTCTTCCTGAGAGATGGCTTCTCACCATGTTGCTGGGAAAGCCCTAGGACACAGAGAAGCTCAATCAACATAATCAACATAACCTCTGCAGGCTGGGGACTTCACTGAAGAAAGGTGCAAGCTGAGCCACTAGGGATGCCTTCACCAGATAGAAGGTGAAGCCAAAAGGGCAGAAAGACATGTGGTCCAAGTGAAGCTCAGCAAGCTTGGAAGACACCACTCTCTTTCTGGACATCCATGCTCCTTGAACAGTCCTCTGGTTGTTGGGAAAGTGGTGACAGATACCCAAAATTTAGAAAAAAATGGGCTCCCATTTACTTCCTCATACTCAGTGTGATGTGGTGTTGGTTAGAAATGCAGACTCACAGGTCCCACCCAACCATGAGGAATGGAAACTGCATTGCAAGGAGACTCAGCCCCATCCCCACCCTACCCAGATGATTCTTTGTATGTTAAAATTTGGAGCATGGATTTATGCCACTTTCTCCCATAACCTTGGAAAGCATGAATCCATTGACTCTCTTGAGCCACTGATAAACAGGGCTTCTAGACCTGCAAAACTGGTCCCCACCCAGGTGAGGCTAACCTGAAATGTTGCCCTTTCCTCCACCAGAGCAGGCAGCTATAGGGAACAGGCTCCCCAGCAATCAGAACATACCAAGCTATGGACTTGGTTGTTGTAAGGTGAAGTTAGCCATGCATTGAATTCATCAGAACATGCAAATGAAGTTAATAAAATCATTGTATTATTTGAACACAGAATAAATGGCCATGTCACTAAAGGTTGTCAGTTCATCTGCGTTCATTATCTGAGGATGCAAAATGGGAGTAGCTCCTGCCCTCATCCTGGGTCTGGCTCCCATAGTGTTTTTCTCCCTCCAGGACCCCTCCTCACCACTGCTGGAGGCAGGAACAGGCCATCTCCACCCCATGCCAACTCAGATGGCTTTATTTCCTACCCCTGGGTCCCACTTCTTGTGGTGAGGTCTCCTCTTTTTACATGAAGTCAGCTGCTTCAAGCCCAGATGTTTTTCAGGAAATTGATTGAGGGGAAGAAAAGGCAGTTGGCAACAGAGCACCTACTTTGTGCCAGCAGCCTATAAACAGTCTCTGTTCTGGAACTTGGGTTTTAGTTGGGGCAGAGGGGAGACATGGAGAGATTTTAATACATGAGAAATTAAACTTAGATAATAAAATGACGGATTTGTCATCAACTCTGATAGGAGAAAGCATAATGACCTGCAGAGGCCCGGGAGGCTTTCTCTCAGGTCCCCAGCACTCTGCCTAGAAGCACGATTAACTAGAAAATATAAAAACAATCCCTCCAACCCATCCTGTCTCCCCATCTCCTTCCTGGCTGAGGCCCATTCCGTATGTTTTTTGCCTCTACGTCCCCAGGAAAACACTTTTCTCCAAGGTCACCAATGTCCTCCATGGAGCCAAATGCTACCGGCCCTTGAAGGTCTTATCTTACTCAATTGTTTTCAGCACTTGGCACTGCAGACCACTCCCTCCTCCCTGAGACCCTCCCTTCCCATGACTTCCTTGCCAATGGCAATGGCTGTTCCATTCCATTTAGCTTGCAGACAAGTATTGCCTGCCAGTTACTGTTGCAGGTACTGGGACAATAAAAAGGAGTCAAAAGTGACTTGAAACTTCAAGGAGTGTCCTTCTGGTCCTGTGAGGGAGGCCTGCATGTGAGTTATGTACAAAAGGGCACACAGCAGGGCTCTCACCCCAACCACCTCCACAGGGAAGAGCCAGGTTACTTGGACACCTGCCAACTTCAGTCCTGGATTTCTGCCCACTGCAAGGTAGGAGCCCTTCCTCCTGCTGCTCCTCCCCTACTTCTCTTTAACTGCTGATATTCCACAGGTTCCTTAGCTCTCCCAACTTCTCACTCTATATTCTCCTTAGCATTCTCAGCTATACCCAGGACTTCAATTACTATTTTGAAAACTTTGAATCTTCTAGCCCAGCCAAGCCAATCTTTGTTATTCTAAACACACACACACACACACACACACACACACACACACACACATTTCAGTCTTCCTGTGCATTCCCCTATGTGTATGTGTATGTGTGTATGTGTGTGTGTGTGTGTGTGTGTGTGTGTGTGTGTGTATTCTGTACCCATTAACATTAGTTTCACTATATAACCTGAAGATCTAAAATTCCAGTGGCTTAAGCAAAATAAACATTTATTTCTCTATTTCATATCAGAGACCCAGGCTTCATTAAGTTCTCTTTTGCCATCCTCAAGATTGCCAAGATTGTCAAACATCACTGCTGGAGCTCCACCCATTAGGTTTGCATTCCAGGCAACAGAGAGGATAAAGAGGTCTTGGTTTTTGCAGACTATGACATCATCAAATCAGACATGGACTGCTTATTTCTGGATTTCTTTTATGTGAAAGAGAACTAAACTTTTATCTAAAGATGATAAGAATTACCAGTGGTTCCTGCTATCTATTCCTAAGCAACAAACCCCCTCAAATCAAAAGGGCATAAAATAATTGCTTTTTTATTATGCTCACAGATTTCTGTGGTTTAGGAATCTGGAAAGGTTACTTTCTGGTCTCCGCTCCATGTTTGGGGCCTCTTCTGGAATGACTCGGTGGCTGGGTGTGGAGAAACTGGGGCTAACAGATTCACTTCCAGGATGACTCCCTTGCTCGTATGCTGGGGCTTGGGCTGGGAAATTCAGGATGGATGAAGGATGGGTTCAGCTAGGACTGTCAATGAGAGCACCTTCATGTGGCATCCCCAGCACTGTCAGCCTTCTCAAATGGCACTCAGGGTTAAAAAAAAAAAAAAAAACCCACAAAATTTACGATTGCAACCATTTTTAAGCACACTGTTCAGTAATGCAGCAGACCTCCATAACTTTTACGATTTGCAAAATTGAAACTCTATACCCATTAAATAACTCCCCGTTTCTCCTCCTTCCAACCCCTTACTCTACTGTTTCTATGAATTTGACAACTTTAGAAATCTCATGTGAATGGAATCACACAATATTCATCTTTTGTATTTCTTTTCCATTTGATACTGGGGATTACCCAGGTCTTTGAACACACTAAGTACATGCTCAGTCACTGAGCTACATCCTCAACTCCATATTTGTCTTTTAAAACCTAGTTTATTTCACTTACTGTAAGGTCCTAAATTTTCACCCATGTTGTGGCATGTGTAAAAATTTCCTCCCTTTTCAAAGCTTTTACATATATATCAGTTATTTCTACAACTGATTCATATATCTGTCATATAGAGATATAGCTAAACCTCAGCTGATAAATGTATACTTTTTATAAATATAACATATATGTAACATTTTGTTTAGCCATTCATCCTTTGATGGACATTTGGGTTGTTTCTGACTTTTGGCTATCGTGAATAATGCTGCTGTAAACGGGAGGGCACAAACACCTCCTTGAGACTCTGCTTTCCACTCTTCGGGATATACATCTAGAAGTGGAATTGCTTGATCATATGATAATTTTATTTGAATTTTTTGAGGCACCACCATACTGTTTTCCATTGCATTTGCATATACATTGTAATCTAGCCTTTCTTTACTTCAAAATATACTCCAAACATTTTTGCAGATCATTAATAGTCTTCTCATATGACATATGACACAATTTTCAATGACTGAATAGGATTTCTTTATTTGCTTAACTTCTTGGAAGACAACTAGTTACAGCTTTTTGTTATTATAAATGATATGCTGATAAACAGCCTCTTGGATAAAGCTTTACATTTCCTATTTCTCAAGATAAATTTCTTCAGGGTAAATTTCCAAGTCAAAATTATAAGCATTTTTAACAACTAATAAAGATCTAATTGACATATAATCAACTTCATATACCTAAAGTACATAATCTGGTGAATTTTGACATATGTATACAACTGTGAAATCATCACCATAATCAAGATAATGAATAAAACCTTCACCAGAAAAGCTTTCTCATGTCCTTTGAGATCCTTCTTTAGCTCTATCCTGCTGGGTCAAGTGGTATGTGTGTGTTTAACTTTTTAAGAAACTGCCAAACTATTGTACCATTTCCTTCCTTTTCAAAATACATACACACACACACACATACTTTGCATTTTCCCAATGACTAGTGATGTTAAACATTTTTTCATGAGCTTCTTTGCCCGCTATATATCTTCTTTTGTGAAGTATCTCTTGAAATCTTTTTCCCATTTAAAAAAAATGGATTGTTTGCTTTATTATTAAATTTTAAAATGTCTTTATATATTCTGGGTACAAATCATTATCAGATATGTGATTTATAAATGTATTCTATAAGTCTTCACCTTGTCTTTCCATTCTCTTAATAGTCCTTTCAAAGGTCAGAATTAATTTTGATGAAGTACAATTTATCAAATTTTTTCTTTGTATGAATTATGCTTTCAGTGTTATCTAGAAATTGATGTGTGTGCATGCATGCATGTGTGTTGCTGGGGACTGAATCCAGGGTTTTGAGCATATGAGGCAAGTGCTGTACCAACTGAACTACATCCCCAGTCCCCTAAAAAGTCCTTCCTTAACTCAAAGTCACACAAATTTTCTCCTATGTCTTCTTCAAAAATTTTTTATGATTTTAAACTTTACATTTAAGCCTAGTGTTCATTTTGAGTTAATTTTTGCACATAGTGTGAGGTATGGATAAAAACTTGAATTTTTGTATTCAGATATCATATTGTTCTAGTGATATTTTTGTTTTGTTTTGGTGTTGGGAATGGAATACAGGCTCTTAAATGCTAAGCATATGCTCTACCACTGAGATATACCCTGAGCTCTTCAATTCAAACTAAGATGGCTATGCTGTCACTAGATGATATAATCTTATGAGAGCACTGTTGTGATTCGTGGCCTGTTGTTGACCAAAACATCATTAGTGATGCATGACATATTAGATTATCTTTCTATCAGTTACTGCATTATCTTGATTTCTGTATCTTGATTAGTCTTGAAATGAGATAGTATAAGCCCTTCAATTATGTTACTTTTTTATTTTCAAAATTGTTTTGGATGTTGTAAGTCCTTAGCATCTACATATGAAATTTAAAATCATTTTGTCAATTTCTACTAAATTAAAAATTGCTAGGATTTTTATTGCACTGAATCTATTCATCAATTTGGTTAAAACTAACATCTTAACAATATTGAATCTTCAATACAATGTATTTAGGCCTTTTTATTTCTCTTATAATGTTTTGTGGTTCTCTATACATAGGTATACCTGTTTTTATTAGGCTTATTACTAAGTATTTCATAGTTTTGTTGTTTTGGCAAGTGATATTAATTTTTCATTTCAATGTCCAATTGTTTCTAATATATAGAAATATGGATGGTTTTTGAACTTTTTTTTTTATACTGGGACTTGAACCCAGGGACACTTAACCACTGAGCCAGATCTCCAGCTCTTTTCTATATTTTATTTAGAGACAGGGTCGTGTTGAGTTACTTAGGTCCGTGCTAAGTTGTTGAGGCTGGCTTGGAACTCAAGATCCTCCTGCCACAGCCTCCCAAACCATTGGGATTACAGACATGCAGCATTGCGCCCTGCTGTATGTGTATCTTGAATCCAGAAATATTGCTAAATTTTCTTAATATCCCTAATAGTTTTCTGTCTAGATATATAACAATTTATTAATCCAGACTCCTATTGAAATATATCTTGTTGCTTCCAAATTTTGTCAATTATTAATAAAGCTATTATAAATGTTTATGTGCAGCACTGGCAAAAGCTGGGAGCTTGTTAGAGATGCAGTCTTAGGCCCTACCCCATATCTACTGAATCTGTATTTCTATCAAGTTCAAGAAGTAATGTAGGGGGCTGGGGTTATGGCTCAGAGGTAGAGTGCTCGCCTAGCATGTGTGAGGCACTGGGTTTGATCCTCAGCACCACATAAAGAAAAAAATAAAGACATCGTGTCCACCTATAACTAAAAAAAAAAAAAAAGTAATATAGGAGCTGAGAGTGTAGCTCAGTGGTAGAGTGCTTGCCTAGCATGCCTAAGGTCCTGGGTTGATCCTCACCATGGGGGTGGGGGGTAGGTAATGCAGAACATCATATTTCCCCAAATTTAGGGTATATCAGAATAGTCTGGGCACTTGTTGAACTCCCTCTCTCCTCAATACTTTAACTCAGTAGGTCTGGACTGTGGACTGTGAATCTGCATTTTTAGCAAGCATCTCAGGTTATTCTTATATAGATGACCCTGTTGATTACACTTAAGAAATCATCTAAGACAACTGAGAAATATTCTTAAACCATAACCTAGGATATTAAAGGTGATACTGATTATTTTTCTCAATCCCTATTTAGGTAAGTGTCCTTTTAATCTAGAAAAGAGACAGCTAGGAAGGGACAAAAGTGTCTTGTATGTCAGTATGTTGAAATTAGATTGTAATAATGAGGATACTGTAATAATGAGGGTGATGACTGAACCTTCGGTTTTACAGAAAAAATTTACTGAATCTTCGGTTTTATAGAAAACTAAAGAAAAATGGTCATCGATTGACAATTAACAGTTAACGGAGGCAGAGTGGCGAAGTAGAAGAAATATCTACCCAAATAGATTGAAGTCCACTTTCCCTCCTTCAATTTTTGTGAATTATGTCAGTTATCTTCACCAGTAAAATAGGGTTAGAGTAACCTGCCGGCGGCAAGTAAAAACCCTGCTCATCAGCTTTCTGAATTTTTCGTCCTCAGTATCAACATCCAAAGGCTTGGAAAGAGTAACGTCTCAGGAGACAGAGCTGTCTCCAGAGGCTAGTCCTTTGCCAGTTCAGATTTGCCCGGAAGCCTACGCCACCTGGCCAGAGGTGGGGCCCCGATGACAGAGTAGGCCCTTCGGTTGACGCGTCTCAACCCAGGCTGCATCCTCTCCCCGCCCAGCCCTCAAGAAGGACTTGGTCATCAATAATTCATTAAGAGCCTCCTCCCCATTGGCTAATGCCTCCACCCTCGCTGGCAGAGACCCAATGAGGAAGGACCTGAGAGAGTTCTTCTGAATAATGAACGTACGCCCGTGACGTATCGCCCGGAGATTGGCTGTAGCGGGGCGAGGCGGGGCCAGGCCGGGGCTGCGGCGAGTGCGGCTGTGGCGGCTCAGTGCGAACCGAGGGTCTAACCCCAAGCTGGTTGTGAGCGTGGAACCTTAACGAGCTACAGGATGTTCAGCTGGATGGGGCGGCAAGCCGGTGGGCGCGAGCGCTCGGGCGGCACGGACGCTGTGCAGACCGTGACCGGAGGCCTGCGCTCGCTCTACCTGCGCAAGGTGTTGCCCCTGGAGGAGGCATACCGCTTCCATGAGTTCCACTCGCCTGCGCTGGAGGACGCAGATTTCGAAAACAAGCCCATGATCCTGCTGGTGGGCCAGTACAGCACTGGCAAGACCACCTTCATCAGGTAATCCTCCTCGCCCCGGCCAGAGCCCCTTCCCCCACCACCTGGGCGGGTCCTCCCCACGTGCGCGTGTGGTCACCAGCTTCCCACCGCCCTCCCGCAACCTGTGGTGCCTCTTCCTCCCTCGCCACTTCTTCCCCCTTCGGTATCGATCTGACCTCAGTACCCCTCCGAGCACGGTGCTCTCAGCCCCATCTCCGGGAGAGGTCGCCTAAAGTCCGAGCTGGCTCTCCTCACACGGGCTGGGGCCCTGGAACCCGTCTCCTGCGTGCTCGAGTCCATCTTCCTTGCTGTTGAAAAGGCGTTCCTCTGGCTGGCCGAATTCTGTCACCCTTGCCTGGGGGCCCAGGAAAGGGAAGGATTGCGACGATGTAATAAGCATCTTCTTGATTAGGGAGTGATGCCTAGGGCTGGAAATGGGGACAGAGGTGTGGGATTCAGAATGGGCCATGGAGTCAGAGTTGGACAGGTAAGTTCCTAGCACGGGACTGGCTCATAGCTTTAATGAATGAATGAACACAACATTAGAGGGTATTGCCCAAGCCCCGGTCCCCTGAAGCCCTTACATGTTCCACCCCCGCAGAGTCCAGCCTTCGTTCAGCTTTTGCACAGCCTCTTTACCCGACGACGGTAGGAAGTTAGCTGTGTGTAGCAGCCTCACCAGTCTGTGTAACTAAGGGGGAGTGTCAAGTTACTATTTGTTAGTTTCCATTTCTTAGGTGGATCATTCCCTTCCCGCTCACCCTTGACAACTGAAAATATTTGTTCTGCTTACTGTATCTCCGGAAGCTATTGCTGTGCTTGCCCTATGGTTCAAATCTTATAGCTTCCTCTGAGTGACTTAATGAGAAATAATTTACATTGAAGCTGATTGCTTTTAAAATCATTTTATTTCTAAAGCAGCCAGCATATTAAAGCTTCTTTTTTTTTTTTTTTTTTTTTTTTGGTAAGACTTGTTTTTCTGGGTCAAACCCCATATCAATTGAAACAAAGTGACTGATCATTTAAGCTTTGCGTCCAGGGTTTTGGAAATTTTAACAGTCTCTTCATCATTTGATGATCAACAGGTGTTTAGAAAACTGCATCTATATTTGGATACATGCCATTTCTGTTAAGTAGTGACCTCTTTTTCTCCACTCCAGTGACCTACATAGTTTCTACAAATAAAGTAGTTGTCACTATAGGAAATATGTTAAATCTAGGCCTGCAAATACATTGTGAATGAACTCACAAATCAAGTACACAGTGTACTGGAATTTAATTTTAGACAGTAAATTGACTATGAAGGAAGACTGAAGAAAATAAGGTATTATTTAATTGGTGTTTATTAGTAAAGTGAACATATTATTAATTATGTTACCCCAGATACTCAGAAATGAACTATCAATATATTACAGTAACTGGCTCTTCCAAAGATGACAAACAGATGGTACATTTGAGATCTTAGTAATACCAGTTTATAAGTGCTGGGATAATAAAGTATTACAACCAAGTTGTACAAGAGTGGGAGGAGGATTTTTTTTTTTTGAGCGTACATTGAATAAAAGCATAACACTGATATAATTTAGTAGTGGCATGTCCACAGCACCCCAGGCACTTCTTCCTGTTTGTCTGCTGTTGTGCTTGTGTGTAATTAGGGAGTCCCAACCTAGAAGCAATGCAGCCCTCTCTCCAATCCCACAGCCTGATTAATAAGCAGACCTGATGTAGGGGAACACAACTCAATTCATGGGAACAAGGATCAGTTTTTCCCCCAAAATTACTATTTCATTATATTCTTATAAGAGTTTCATTATCTAGGGGAAACTTTGTGGAATAGCTAAGTGTAGTTTTAAGAAGGGTTCTGAGATTCAACTCCTAGCAACCACATCCAAATTGACTACTTCTCAGTAGGTACTGGAGCCCTATGCAGGCCATACATGAGGGAAGAATCACCTGAAAAGAAGCCAGTGTGCTTGAAACCTTCCCTGAGCTAAGTGGCTTTGTCCTTAGGCAGTGGATGTAAGGTGGACCTGTGAGGTTCAGAAAATCGGTGTGGACAGGAAGCATGGTGAGGCCACAGGATACATGAATTTGATTCAGATGGGGGACTGAAGAGGTACCTCAGGGGTGATAATCCCAAAGGAAAATGAAAGCAATTCCATTTACAGTAGCAACCAAGACTTCTATGTTGGAAACTATGTAATGTTATTGGAAGAGATTAAGGAAGACCTAAATAAATGGAAAAACATCCTGTATCATTGGATTAGAAGACATGTTGTTAAGATGGCAATATTCCCCAAAATTTATTCATAGTCTCAACACATTTTCTATTAAGAATGTAATTCACTTTTTTTGTTATTGTTTTTTGATCAGAAATTGTCAGGCTGATTCTATAATTCTTATGTACCCAGGATAGCCAAAACTGTAAAACAGTCTTGAAAAAACAAAGTTTGGAGAACTCATATTTTCTGATTCAAAACTTACTGTATAGCCATGCAAACAATACATTCAACACTGGCAGAAGGGTAGACAGGTAGACCAATGGTATGCAATTGAGTGTCCAAGACCAAACTTTCATGTTTATGGTCAGTTGGTTTTTGACAAGGGGAAACTTGTCAAAAACAATTTGACAATTCAGTAGGGGAAGGAATAGTCTTTTCAACAAGTGGTGCTGGGACAATTGAATATCCAGCTTACAAAAAGGAATGAAGGAAGACTATTACTGGGCTTCTTCTTAAAATGATGAAAATGTTCTGAAATTGGATAATGTGTTAGTTGTACAACTTGAGGGGGTTTTGTTTTGTTTTGTTTTGTTTTAAGGTGCTGGGGATGAAACCCAGGACCTCATCCATGCTAGGCAAATGCTCTGTCTCTGAGCTATATACCCAGCCCAAGACTATAGCATTTTAAGGGTGCATTTTTTTGGTATATGAATTGTATTTCTATAAAATTAAAAAAGAAAGAAACAATTCACTCTTCCAACACCAAATGGCCTCTGATTTTTTAAATTTCCATAATTCTGTAATTAGTCCCAGTGCAATAATTTAAAAAGAAAAATGGATGCTAAAAAGAAAACAAAGTAGAAATAAGCTAAAGGAACACAAGGACAAAAAGAACTATAGTAAACATGAGAGAGAGAGAACAAGTAGCCACCATGAATCCCTCTATGGTTTCCCCCCTGTGTATGCTGGTCAGTGTACAAACCTGTTCATTATTCATAGCACTCAGGTTAGTAATCTCAAGCTATGATCAATATTTTCTTATACAAATGCTTGATAATATAGTTGTGTTTTAAAACTTTAAATATTATCACTTAAATATAGTGTTTAATAGAGGAAAAAGATAGGGGCTCACATGCAATGTAGAAACAAGTTTTATGGATAGTACAAAGGGTCAAAAACTGGAGTGGGCTTGGGACAATAAAGGAGAATTTTTAGGTATGATTAGAACAAAGCAAAGAATCAGGAAGTGATAGGCCCACCACTTGGGGCTGTTGCTGCAACATTAATAGAAAGAAGAACTACTCTGCTATTATTTTGCTTCCTTATTTTCTCTTAAAGAAAATATTCTATTATTATTATAACCCCACCCTGTTTGAGAAGGGATTAAAACCCAAAGGAGATCTGGGTGCTCTAGTACATACCTATAATCCTAGCTACTGGGGAAGCTAAGGCAGGAGGATCCAAATTTGAGGTCTGCCTGGACTATTTAGCCAAACCTTATCTCAAAATAAAAAGGGCTGAGGATTTAATGCCTGCCTGCTATATAGGAGGTCCTGGGTTCAATTTCCAATACACCCCCATCCCCGACCCCCCAAAAAAAACTTAGGAAGAGCAATCCTGATGTGCCCATCCCCAGAGCCCAGGTCCTGCAAAAGTTCAGCAAAGATCTGGAAAGACACTTCTCAGAAGATGTTATACAATCAATCAACAAATATATGAAAAAGTGTTCATTATCCCTAGCAATTAGAGAAATGCAAATCAAAACCACTCTCACTCCAATCAGAATGGCAGCTATTATGAAGACAAACAACAATAAGTGTTGGCCAGGATGTGGGGGAAAAGGTACACTCATACACTGCTGGTGGAATTGCAAATTGATGCAACCAATATGGAAAGCAGTATGGAGATTTCTTGGAAAATTGAGAATGGAACCACCATTTGACCCAGCTATCCCTCTCCTTGGTCTATACCCAAAGGACTTAAAAACAGCATATATAGGGACACAGCTACATTAATGTTTATAGCAGTACAATTCACAATAGCTAAACTGTGGAACCAACCTGGATGCCCTTCAATAGATAAATGGATAAAAAAAAATATGGCATATATACACAATGG
This sequence comes from Callospermophilus lateralis, assembly GCF_048772815.1. NCBI lineage: Eukaryota > Metazoa > Chordata > Mammalia > Rodentia > Sciuridae > Callospermophilus > Callospermophilus lateralis. Next base: position 88,593,067 of record NC_135307.1, on the reverse strand, counting down.
AATGTTTCTCAGCAATAAAAGAGAATAAAATCATGGCATTTGCAGGTAAATGGATGGAGTTGGAGAAGACAATGCTAAGTGAAATAGCCAATCCCCCCTCCCCCCAAAAAAAATGCCAAATGTTTTCTTTGACATAAGGAGGCTGATTCATAGTAGAATAGGGAGAGGGAGTATGGGAGGAATAGACAAACTCTAGATAGGGCAGAGGGGTTGGAGGGAAGGGAGGGGGCATGGAGTTATTAATGATGGTGGAGCGTGATGGTAATTATTATCCAAAGTACAGGTATGAAGACACGAATTGGTGTGAATATACTTTGTATACAACTGGAGATATGAAAAATTGTGCTCTGTATGTGTAATAAGAATTGCAATGCATTCCACTGTCATATATAAATAAAAAAATATGCACAAAAAAGAAAGAATTTGCAATTATGCTCAAAGAATCTGGTGATTTTGAAGAGATGATGAAGAATATGCAAAGTATCAGAAAATTAAAAGCAGAAAAATGTCTTAATTTTCCCAAAAAAGAGGGGAAATGGATCCAGTGTAGGAAAAAAGCCCTAATTTATTCCTTTGACAAGCCTCTAGACTCAGTAAAGAGAAGGAAAGTGAAGGCATTCATTAGGAGGCAGGCTGGTGGCATCCATTTATTAAAAACAAACAAAAATTCCATTAAAGAAACACTAAGTGCCTGATTTGGTTGTTCTTGCTCTTATCCAGATGAAAATTATAGTCTTCTGTGCCAAATACCATGCCCTCTACAGATCTCTCTAGAATGTTAAGATATTTAATTTTTATAAAATAATAGACTATATTTGCAGCATACAATATAAGATCACGCCTACAGGTCCTGATATTCATTTTTTTCAGATAATATTGATTTTAGGGGTTGGCACAGCTATCATAGAACTCACGCTCATGGATAATGTGAAAAAGAATCAACAGGCCGTTGTTGCTCTCGGTGACGAAGGCCAAGATACAAGAAACACAGTCTGTCCAGGTCACATGTAGGACATATCATGCAGGCTTAGGGGCTGGAAAAGACCTCCTTGAGAATGTAATCTAAAGCTGGACTCTGAGGAATGTTCCAAAAATAGTTGCCCAAAAAGGAAAAGGGAGTAAGGGTGGGGGAGTGTCAGCAATTAAGCCCAGGTTTCTGGGATAGCTAGTGGTGGTTGAGCCATTCACTGAGATTGGGACACAAGAAGAGGAAGGATGGGCATAATTATCCATTTACATTCAAGCCTGTTGTATTTGAGTGGACACTAAGGGAAGATGTCTGTGAGGACTAATAGGGGCATTCCGAGCTCAGTGGAATATCCAGGCTATTATGGATTTGGGAGCATCAGTATTTGGGAGCCAGTGTCTAGGCCAGAAGTCTAGGATTGTAAGGAACACTAGCATTTGAAAGTGAGAGGAGAAGGAACTTGTAGAAACCATAGGGTGAAAGTCATCAGAGCGGTGGAATAATGCCAAGGGAGAATGGTAGCTAGAGTTACCATTGGATTTTTTGGGTTACAAATGACAGAAATCTAACTGGAGATGACTGAAGTAAAAGAGAGAAAAAAATTTCGTAAGACTGATCAGACCAGGATGTGCCAGCTTCAGGCACACCCAGGACTCCAAGTGATGCCATCAGGATTCACTATCATCCCTCTGCTTTGTCTATATTGGCTCTTTCTCAGGAGTTGCCCCTTGTGGGGTGTGCAGTTGACCATCTTGAGTTACAGACTCACGTTCTGCAGCTCAGCAACCCCAGTGGAAAGAAGAAATCTTTTCCCCACAGTTTCAGCAAAAGTCTCAGATTTGAGTCTCACTGGTTCCATATGGCCATAAACCCAATCCCTGAACTAATCCCTAGAGCGAGAGATGGAGCTCCTGGATTAGGGTGGGGAGCCTCCAAACCACATGGCCAAAGCATGAGGGAAGGCAGCTTCTTAAGAAGCATTTCCCAAAAAAGAAGTTGGTGCAAGTCAAGCAGAACAGCAAATGACCCCACAAAAGCCACGGAAAGGGAGAAGGGTGATCAGATGCTTCTGGGAAAAGGATTGAAACAGAACCCATGGGTTAGCCATCAGGAGCCAGGGTAACCTTGGCCAGAGCCTTGTCTATAAGTGGTGGTGATGGAAGCCAGATGGCAGTGGGTTGAGGAATGAGTGGGAGGTGAGGCATCAAATATAGAAAATCCTTAGCAACTGGCACTGGAGGGGAGGAACCATACCCTGGTCACAGGCATTATGTGGATTTGATTAAAGATAAGCATGACCTCAGAGTTAAAAGTAGATGGAAGGCAGGGTAGGGAGGCATAGAGAGGGCCTGTAAGCAGCAAGTGTTCAAGAACTATGGAGACAGGACTTCTGAGAAGGAGGGCAGGTTTGTTGTGTTGGCCACAACAGTCAGCACAGCCAGATCCACAGGTCTGCTGCTTGTCAACTTGTTACATTATTTACCTGCAAGTAGCAATGTATCAGGAGAGATGGGGGGCAGGGGTTAATTATAAAATTCTCTTCCTTATCTCACACCTAGAAACTTACCTCTAAAATGCATTCAATGAATGAGAAAGTTGAAGTTCCTGAGTCTGGCTGAAGACCAGATCACCTGGAAACCTTTAAAAAAGAAAGATATGAGGGTCTATTCTCAGACCTCTTGAGTCAGAATCTCTGTGAGGCAGGCTCTCTGAGAGTGATTCTTATACAGCCTCCTCCAGGAAACCTTTGAGAACCATTGATACATGAAGATTCAGTTAATGGAACAATGACAGTTGGGCCTTCAGGCCTGAAGAAGCTTGGCTTTAACCTAGAAGAGGGAGGCTGACTTTGGTGACCTTTCCACCTGTTCCAGGATCCATCTGTTCATATTTTTAACAAAGACTTATATGAAGACATAGAAGTCATGCTCACAAAACTATATATTAAATGATGAATACAATCTAGTTAAGTGATTTTTTTCATTTAAAATACAATGAATATTTTCTTATGTCGTTAAATAGTCTTCAAAAGTAACTTCAATGATTGCATCATATTCTATAGTACAGCTATAGCATTTAAGTTGTTTCTAATTTTATGCAGTTATACATAATGTTGATGAATGTTTTTAGTCATAAATCTTTATTTCTAGTTTTTTTTTCTTAGAATAGTCTCAGCATAAATTACTGCATCAAAAAGATAGTTTTTAGGCTTATATATTCCTAAATATATTTGCTTACATTTCTTTAAACTTAATATATTCTTTTCCAGAAAAGTTATTTCAAATTAAAATCCCATTTTGAAAAATCACTATTTCACCAATTTGTCAGTAAAACTAAAAAGTATTAACATAATTTGCTGTTTTTTTTTATTGAGGTTAAACTTAATATATAATCATCTATATTTCTTTGTGAATTGTCTGTGAACTTTGCCCAACTTTCATTTCTTTTCATTGGTCTTTTCAATATAGGTATATTGAATATTTTTCACAATAACAAAGATTAATCCTTTTCCATGGTTATTATAGAAATTCTTCTGACTGGAAGCTTGCCTTTTAACTTTTTGTGATGATTTTTTTTATATGTAGATATACTTAAAGTTTATGATCAAATATTTTTGTTTGTTCATTTATCTTTTCAAAGAGCCAACTCTTCATATCATTGATCTTTTGTATTTTTTTATTCTCTATTTCATTGATTTCAGTTCTGATAGTAATTATTCCTTTCCTTCTACTGGTTTTGAATTGATTTGCTCTTGTTTTTCAAGGACCTTGAAATGTATCATTAGGTTGTTTATTTGGGATATTTCTGATTTTCTTATGTAGGCACTCATAGCTATAAACTTTCCTCTTAGAACCACCTTAATAGTGTCATGGATGTTTGGGTACGTTGCATCATTATTCTCATTTGATTCTAAGAATTTTTAAATTTTTCCCCTGATTTCTTCTATTACCCGTCCATTGTTCAAAAGTGTAGATTTTTTTGAGGGGGGGGAGTGGATATTTAATTTTACCACATTGTGATCAGATAAGAAATTATATCAAATTTTTTTTTTGTGTGTGTGCTTGCTGAGAACTGCTTCATGGCCTGAAATGTGGTCTGTTTTAGAGAAAGTTCTATGAGCAGCTGAGAAGAAAGCGTATTTGGCTGTTGTTGGATGAAATATTCTATAGATAGATGTCTATTAAGTCCATTTGATTTATAATATTTTTTAGTCTGAAGAGTCTTTACTAAGTTTATGTATGGATGATCTATCTGTTGCTGAGAGAGGTGTTTTGAAACCACCCAGTATTATTGTATTGCTTTGTACAATTTTAGGTAGACTGCTGTCTATCCGAGTTTTTAATTCAAGTAGTGTCGGCTTTTTTAAAAAAATTTTTTTAGTTTTTCGGTGGACACAACATCTTTTTTTTATGTGGTGCTGAGGATAGAACCCAGCGCCCCGCGCATGCAAGGCAAGCGAGCTACTGCTTGAGCCACATCCCCAGCCCAATAGTGTCAGTTTTATGTAATTAGGTGCATCAACATTTGGGCATAAATGTTTACTACCATTGTGTCTTTTTGTTGGATTGTTCCTTTTACCTCCTTTGGTCTCTTCTGATTAATTTTGGCTTGAAGTCTATCAGATATGAGAATGGCTTACTCCTGCTTGTTTTGGGGATTCATTTGCATGGTATATCAAATTCCCTCCTTTCACTTTCCTTATAGCTGTAAGTCTATAAGGTGAGTCTCTTGCAAACAATATACAGTTGATTCTTGTCTTTTTTTTTCTATTTTATTTTTTTTTCCTGTTTGACTTTTTTTTTTATTGGTTGTTCAAAACATTACAAAGCTCTTGACATATCATATTTCATACATTTGATTCAAGTGGGTTATGAACTCCCATTTTTACCCCGTATACAGATTGCAGAATCACATCGGTTACACATCCACGTTTTTACATATTGCCATACTAGTGACTGTTGTATTCTGCTACCTTTCCTATCCTCTACTATGTCCCCTCCCCTCCCCTCCTATCTTCTCTCTCTACCCCATCTACTGTAATTCATTTCTCTCCCTTATTGATTCTTGTCTTTTAATCCATTCTGCCAGTCTAGGTCTTTTTATTTGGAGAGTTGAAAACATTTCCATTCAATGTTATTACAGACAGATTTTTATTAATTCCTGCCATTTTGACTTATTTCTAATGTATAATTTGGCTACTCTTAAAATGAGTTGTCCATTTAGGTATTTTCTGTAGTATCAGCTTAACAGTCAGCTTTTAAAATTCTATCCTGATTTTGAATGTTAGGCACTTTAATTGTGTATTGTGAGAGGTTCTTTGTTGATCTTATCTGTTTGGGGTCTGAATGCATTCTATATCTAGATGTCCATCTCATTCTCAAAGTTTGGAAATTTTTCTGTTATTATTTCCCTGCAAAATGATTCATGCCTGTTTTAGCTTTTCACCACTGGGACTAAAAAACCTGACCAGAACTATTTTAGGAGGAAAGTTTATTTGGGGGTTCACAGTTTCAGATGTCTCAATTCACACAAAGCAGGCTGAAAATCATATCGGAGTGTGTCACATGATGATCAGGAAGCAAAGAGAGACCCCACTTGCCAGGTACAAAATATATACCCCAAGGCCATGCCCCCAGGGACCCACCTTCTCCTGCCGCACCCGGCCTGCCTTTAGTTACCACTTAGTTAATCCCCATCTGGGGATTAATTCAATGATCAGATTAAGGCTTTTAAATCCAATATCTCTCTAAAGCATTGCATTTCTCACACATGAACTTTTGGGGGATACCTCACATCCAACTATAACATTCTACCCCTGACCCCTAAAAGTTCATGACCATCTCACAATGCAAAATATATTTAGTCCATCTCCAAGAGTCCCCATAGTCTCGAGTTACAAGATTACCCGAAAGTTCAAGTCCAAAGTTTCCTCTGAGACTCAGGGCAAGCTTGAATAATGAATTCCTGAAAAAATCAAAAGCTTTTTAAAACTATCCAATATGTAATGATATGGAATAAACATTTCCATTCACAAAAATAGGGACATAGAAAGAAGGGATGGGACCAAAGCAAGACTGAAATCCAGCTGGGCAAACATGTCCTGTAGCTCCACATTCAGTATCAGGATTAAGTACATGGCTTCCTGATGTTCTCTTCAAAAGGCTTGTGTAGTTCTGCCCCTGTGGCCTTCTTGGTTGCAGCCCAAGTGGCCTTTCTGTTGGCTTGTCTCTGCTGGATCTTTGCAGGTTCCCTAGAACCATGTCCCACATTACTGGTATTTCTTAATCTTAGGGGTCTCCACTGCAGCTTCAGCTTCCTCCTCACATCTCCATGCTTTGCCCTTCAGGGGCAGCCCCGCAGAGACTGTAACCCTGCTGCACTTTGCCTACTCTTCCAGGCCTTCCCTTGAAATCTTCCTGGAAGCCACCATGACCCCCCAACTCCAGCATCCTGCATTCCTGCAGAACCATCACCATCTGGTTGATGCCAAGGTCTGCCGCCACCTCAGGCAGCAGCCAGGCCTCCAGGGACACTGGTAGCTGAGTATGCCGAAAAAACTTCTTATGCCTCCTTAGGCAAGAAGAGTGCCCCACTAGTCTCTTCTCAAGAGAATTTCTACTTTTACTCCCTTGAGTCTGAGGTGGATATGATCTTACCAGCTCCTGAGATGCCCTCAAGCCATCATTCCTATTATCTCTAGGCAAAGTAGCATTTCTTTAGTGGTGAAAATGTTGGGGCTAGGGTTATGGCTTAGTGGTACAGTGCTCACCTGGCACATGCAAGGTCAATCCTCAGTACCACATAAAAATAAATAATAAATAAACAAATAAAATAAAGTTTAAAAAAATGTTTTTAACAACTGCAACTTCCTTAGCCCCAGTTTTAGACCCACCTTTTTAAGTCCAAGTTTTTCAAATCTTGCTGTTCTGCTTTTTGCTCTTGATTATCACAATAAATTTGGCTAAAAGTCACCAGGAATATCCATGCCACCACCTGAATGCTCTGCTGTCTGGAAATTTCCTCCACCAGATTAAGAAGTCTTTTACTTTTAAAATCAGCCTTGCAGAAAGTCCCAGGACACCAGTAAAATGCAGATAGCTTCTCAGCCAGAACATAATGTGAATGGCCTCTAGTCCAATCACTGATAGTCCTCCTTTTCCTCTAACCCCTCTCAAGCCCTGTCTTCACTGTCCATGGTCCTATTGGCATTCTGGTCTTCTGAGCTCCCACCAGAATTGGCTATTAAGCTCAGTTTACAACAATTTAAAGCATTTCCAGTGTGCACTGCTTAAGCATAATTCCTCCCACAATTTCAAAAAACTCAAAAAGCTTCTGTACCACACGATCAGGTTTGTCACAGCAACAACCCCACTTCACAGTACTAATTTTGTTTCAGTCAGCTTTTTCACTGCTGTGACTAAAAGATCTGACCAGAACTATTTTAGGAGGAAAAGTTTATTGAGGGGTTCACAGTTTCAGAAGTCTCAATCCACAGACAACAGGCTCCATTCCTTAGGGCTTGAGGTAAGACTGAAAATCATATCAGTGTGTGTCACAGAGGGAAGCAACTCACATGATGATCCAGGAAGCAAAGAGAGACCCCACTAGCTAGAAACAAAATATATATCCCAAGGCCATGCCCCCAGGGACCCACCTCTTTCAACCATACCATACCTGCTTTCAGTTACCACTCAGTTAATCCCTGTCAGGGGATTAAGTCAGTGATTAAGGCTTTTATAATCCAATTGTTTCTCCTCTAAAGCTTCTTACATTGTTTCACACATGAGCTTTTGGGGGATACCTCTCAAGGTTTGAAAATTTTTCTGTTGTTATTTCCCTGAAAAATAATTCATACCATTGTCTACATCTCACAAGCCTCTTTAATTCCAATGATTCTTAAATTTTGATCTCTTAATGTTGTCCCAGAGTTCTTATATATTCTGGTCATGGTTTCTCCTTATCAAATTTCTCATTCATATCCTATGCTGACTTCCTTATTTCATTTATTTGTTTTTCTGTGTTTCCTTGGTTCATTGATCATTTTTATAATCATTCTTTGAATTCTTTTTCTGATATTTCATCCATTTCAACATCTTTGAAGTCAGTTGCTGGTGAATTATGAACTTTAATAGGTGTTATGTTACCTCATTTTTCATATTTTTTTATTCCTATATTGGGTTTTATGCATCTATTGGGATGGATTTCTCTTCCACTTTTATGTGTGGGCCTTTTTAGGACACAGTCTTCTTTTGCCAAAGTGCCCTGGAGTGATCTACCTTGATACCCCTTGTAGGTGTGGCATCTGTAGCCTTTATGTTAATTTCGCTTTTATTGTAGGTGTGACTGTCCATGAATGGCCCCCTACCCACTCCTTCTTGGGGCCTGGTTGTTAGTTTGGAGGTTTTGTCTCTTCTATTCTTTGTATGGAAGTATCGCTTTAGTTCAATTGTGGTTATTTTGTGTGTGGAGTAAGTTGCATTGTGTCTTGGCTGGGTTTAGTTCAGCAGCAGAATCTCTACCCTGTAAACTTGTAGTATCCTTGTAGATTCCCAGAACCTCACTGAGAGGGAGTACTCCCACTGCTTGAATCCTGAGCCATAGAACACCTGGAAATGCAGCCTTTCTCTAATTCACTATCTTGAATCCTTTTTGTTTGTAAATTCTCATGCCAGCACCATACTGTCTTAAGTAATGTCACTCTTAAATACTTTTTAACAAATGATCGCATCACACCCTTCTCAGGTCATTTCTGTTTATTTTCCAAGTACTACAATTTTTTCTTATTCTTTGAGAACTTTAAAATTACTTTGTTAGTTACGTCAAAAAAAATCCTTTAGGAATCCATTTGCATTGGAACTATATTATATCTCTAAGTTATATTTTCATATTTTCTCTTCCCAAGCAGGACTTCAGCACTTCTTTGAGTCAGACCCTCTTTAATATATCTTAGAAAGGGATGATTTACTCCTACATATCCTATATAATTCTTATTAATGTTGTCCTTAGGAATTTTATACTCAGCTGTTCTTGTGAATAAAATTTTTTTCCTTTATATTCTTGGGCTGAGTATATAAAGCAGCTATGGAGTTTTGAATTTTTATTTGTATCTGGTCATTTGACTCTAGACCCTTTTCAGTAAATTCTCCTAAGTCTTCTTGATATCTGCTGTATTAGTTATATTCATGATTACTTTTATCATACTGAGAAGTGGGCGTACCAAGTTTCTCTGGTTAGCTTTCTTATTTCACATTAAGATATCCTCTGAGGTATTTATTTAATATTTTATAAATTAATCACATTAAGAAATTATCTCTTATTAATTTGAAGAATGATTTTATTTGAAAAACTAGAATGATTAATGAGTTTCGCTGAATGCCATTTTTACCTTTTCTTTTCACCTGTGTTCTGTAGCACACAATCATGGGGATAATTAATAAGTGTTTAGAGGGCTAAAAAGGATTCCATAGTCAAGTAATTTTGGAAAATGCTGTGATATATAAGCCCTTCCACCATGAAGACCTGTGAATATTGCAGATAAGAATTTGCAACCTAAAGTCTGTTGTTAGATTCATAAATTATAAGTTATCAAAGATATGAATATTCATTTGTGTGAGCAAATGAAAGACTGGGGTGATACAGGACTCTAAGAAATTGATTTGATTTCAACAGACTTCCTCTCCCTTTCTTCACCCTCCTCTGAAAGTCACGAAGGAAGGGTATAGGTAGTGGCAGCAGGTTAGATAGTAGTGTACTCCATGTAGTTCCCATTTAAGTAGTTTGAATTCCAGTCAAAGCTGAGGCAAGACTGCACCCAATACAAAACTGCACCCAATAAATTGCAATGTTTTGGTTCAATAGGCTAATTTCCATTCCCTGAGAAGGCACAGCAGTTTCAAAGATAACAGTTTGAAAGACCAGCAAGCAATCTTAAAGATAATATGTCAATGTTTTAACTAAATGAAAATAAAACAGGCTTCATACTTAAGGAAGGCATGGAATTTTAAATGGAAATTTTTAAGAGTAGAAATGAAGATCTAACTTCATTTTTCAATAATTTAAAGAAGATTAAAATTTTGAAAAAATATTTTTTTTAGTTGTCAGTGGACCTTTACCTTTTTTTAACTTATTTATATGCAGTGCAGAGAATCAAACCCAGTGCTTCACATGAGCTGGGCAAGCACTCTACCACTGAATTACAAACCCAGCCCTCAAAGAAGATTAAAATTTTAAAGTATGTATTTGTTCACTGATATCTATCTCAGCCTATTTATAATAGCAAGAAAGGAGAGCTATTTGTTTTTAATGCTGAGATTGAACCCCGGGCTTCACACATGCTAAGTAGGTAGTCTACAACTAAGTTACAACCCTACTCCCAAGAAGCAAAACTGTTAAATGCCTAACAGGAAATGGCAAACTACATTGATACATACTTCCCTCCGGGTTTTCAGAGTTTTGTTTTGTTCTTACAATCCTGGGAAACAAACCCAGGGCCTCATGTATACAAGGCAAATGTATTATCACTGTGCTACACTGCCAGCCTTTTTTATTTTATTTTGAGACATGGTCTCACTCAGTGAGTGAGACTGGCCTCAACTTTCGATCCTCCTGACACTGCCTCTTGAATAGCTGGGATTACAGGCATGTACCACCACAGCCAGCTTCAAATTTTTAATCCTGTGAGGAAATATTAATGTTTAAAAACTAATGCAAAGTTGTTTAGACAATTTAGGACTACAGTTTTGTAAAGAAAAAATCCTATTCATAGAAAAATGACTGGAAATATATCAAAATGCTAAAAGTAGTCATTACCTGGAACTAGTGTAGTCTCATGTGAGCTACTAAGCTTGTCCTCAGCAGTTTTCTCCTCTATAAGCTAAGGATAAAGATGTGTGTTCCAGGCTAGGGTTGTGGCTCAGTGGAAGAGCACTTGCCTCACAAGCCTGGAGCACTTTAATCCTCAGCACCACATAAATAAATAAAATAAAGGTATTGTGTCCATCTACAACTAAAAATTTTTAAAAATTTTAAAAATGTATCTGCTCCAGTGAAAGTGAGGATGTCAAGATGAATGTGTGCAATGCATCATAAACCATACAACACAACACAATTATAGAATAATGTGCTGTCTGATGGTATCTAGAAGTAGCAGTGATAGAGGTAGTACTTGTTTACCAGGGAATATTATATGCCCTGGACCATTTGATAAGATTTTTTTCAGTAATCAGTGTGAGATTCTTCTCCTAGTTCTGCTGCTTGGTGTTAAACACAAGGATGGATTAAATGATGGAAAGTGCTTTAAAAACATTTTCAAGTTTAGGGCTGGAGTTGTAGCTCAGTAGTAAAGTAGTTGCCTAGCATGTGTGAGGCACTGGGTTTGAGTCACACTATATATAAATTAATAAAAGTCAACACTAAACATATATATATAAAACATTTCCAAGTTTAGAAGAAATCAGTGTGGAAGGACTAACCTTTTCTTTCCTATCTCTTTCCTGGTGGAATAGTGGAGCAAGTATTATCAATAAAAATATATTATGTGAAACTTCCCAAAATTTATCATTAATATGTTTAAATTCAGTCCTAATTTAAAAATAAAGGAATAGCACTTCTCCACTGAACTCAAAGTTGTCCTTCCTATTAAGCTTCCTTTATATCTATATGGTTTAAAACCTTAGTAATACTCAAAGGAATGAGGTGATTGTTGGTTTAATTTCGTGCTCTTTTGAAAAATATTTCAGACACACCAATGAGTTGATCAATGTCTTTGTAGGCACAAACATATTTCCTGTTTTTCATCACAAATCATTTCTCTGGACTTTGATTTGATAATGTTAAATTAATGCTCAAACAATACCTCAAATATATATGCTGTATTATTTTTTAGAGTACATATTGAACTCCTATTTTTAAATCTTCCATTTGTCTATTTGTTATGATTCGCAAAACATGTTCCTGTAAACATTGCCATTGGAGGCTGACTCAGCCTCTCAAGCTCTGATTTAATGTAGGACTAGAAAGAAATCCTGCCTTTTAATAACTTAACCTGTTTGAGCCTTAAGTTCCTCATTTGTAAAATGGGAGTAAAAATAATAAACTACCCATAAGTAGTTAGGATGAGATGAGATTATTCATGTAAAGACTTTAGCACAACTTGGCAGGCACAGTAGTACCTGTCTGTAATTCCAGCTACTTAGGAGGCTGAGGCAGGAGGATCAAGAGTTTGAGGCCAGTCTCACCAATTTAACAAGACTCCTGTCTCTAAGTAATTTTTTTCACTGGCTAAGTATGTAGCTGAGTGGTGGTAGCAATGCTTGCCTAGCATGCATGAGGTCTTGAGTTCAGCTTCTATACAAAAAAAAAAAAAAAAAAAATCTAGCACATACCAATACCAAATCCTCAAATATTAGGGACATGAGTTACTAAAAATCATACTGCATCTCTTCCTATTCCAAACACAAGTGTGATAGACAAAACCTGGAGAGAATGCATGAAGAATTCCCAGGGGTAACAAAGTTCACAGCCAGAATTGTGGGTGTCTATCATTGAATAATGTTACTCTCCCCCACCCCACCTCAGTTCTTGGGACTGAACTCAAGACCCTGTGCATGCTAGGTAAGTGTGCTACCACTGATCTAAATATGCCCCCCAACTTTTTTTTTTTTTTTTTTTTTTTTTTTTTTTGAGACAGGCTCAATAAGTTGCTGAGGTTGGCCTCAAGCTTGCCACCCTCTTGACTGAGCCTCACAAGTAGCTGAGGTTACAGGTGTGCAACAACTGTGCCTGGCACAAGTGTGTGCTTCTATTTGAGCATGTTTGTTGCTTGGGAGGCATTTATAGAATTGTATTAGTTCTTTTTTTTCCTTTTACTTGTCTTTCAGTATTTGTTGAAGGTTAAGCATTTCCAACTTAAGGCTACATGGAAATGGCACTTAGCTAAAATAATGTCACTCTTATGGTGCTTATTTTTTAGGCATTGTTAGGCCCACCCTCAAGAAAATGGTGCTTGGGGGTGTTAAGAAACGTTTTGTTGTCCTGAGAGTTTTTTCTTCCCTTTGTCACAAAAGACATTCTTTCTATGAAGTTTAAGGAATTTGCTCCAGCCTAAGCAATTAAAGAGATACCACCCATATATACACTTGTGTCAAAGCAACTCCTTGAGGCCTGGGGATGTGGCTCAAGCAGTACCGCGCTCGCCTGGCATGGGTGCGGCCCAGGTTCGATCCTCAGCACCACATACAAACAAAGATGTTGTGTCCGCCAAATACTAAAAAATAAATACTAAAATTCTCTCACTCTCTCTTTAAAAAAAAAAAAAGCAACTCCTTGAGTGTAGCTTTGGCAGCTCATGTGCCCAGGAGCCACTTGGATGAGGCTGGATTGGGGACCTTGTTGGACAGGGACAAGGAGAGGTCAGGTCTCCTGTCCACCCTGCCTCTTCCGCACAGCTGCTTGGAATCCAAATGTCCGTACCTTTTTATGTTAATGGCTTGGCTCAAATACCTCAGAGTAATCACCACTTGAATTGGCAGGCCTCCCTGAGAACACAGGAAAGGGGAGCACAGTCTCTCCAAGGACAAGAATCAAGCCTCTAACATACAGGATGCCTGTGGAGTGGGCTGCTCAGCTTAGAGTCGTGGTGGATTATTTTCTGTAGTTTTCCTGTGGCCCCTTGTTCTTTGAACTTTTGTTATTGTAGATAACCCACAGAATCCCTGGGACTCCTAGTTTTAGGAAAGCCCCTGAGGGGTTCATAAAAGGGTTTAAACAGTGGATCAGCCTGGTCCATGTGGCTGCAAGGCTAATCCTCTAGGGTCCATAATACCTCAGGATCCCCTCCAACCCTTCCCTTCCAGGTTGCTATTTTGAACTTCATCACTTCAATGTCACTTTTTCCACGTCATTATCTTGGTTGTTTTTAGTTTCCTTGCTGCTTTGACATGTGCCTGCCTGTCCAGCAGTGTGGCATGTCTGCATGTCAGTGGACACTTCAGAGCAGTCAGCTTAGAGTTATATTAACTCATGTGTCTGACAGGTCCTACTGAGGGTGCCAGTGAGCTGGGGACCTAGGAGGGTCTCAAGGTCATGGGGCTGAGCCTGACGCAAGAGCAAAAGCCTTGGGCCAGAAGGAAGGGGCTCCGGGTCCTGTGGCCACTGAGTCTGACCAACAATAAGTCACTTTCCTGCACTAATCCATACTCTCTTCCCCTGTAAAGATAAGGGGTTAGATAAAATGACTCCAAAGACTGAGGTCTAAAGTTCTGAATCTGTAGGTTGTGCCCTGCAGAAAGTGATAATCCATGGGAAAAGAGAAAATAGGCCCACAACTCACCCCCATAGTAGGTGACAGGCAACAAACTCATAAGGGCTCCCTGATATAAATACTCCTTATCCTGCAAATTCCTTTGCAGTAAGATCATACCAACTGTTCTCCACCAACATAGCTAAGGATGTGTATTTCATAAGACCCTCACTGGCATTCAGTATTATGTTTTTTTAAAAAAAATTGTTAATATTCTATGTCTTTAATTTGTATTATTTTGATAATGAAATTGAACATTGAATTTTGACTTTTTATTACCTTTGGGAGAAAGTATCACTAAACAAATTAATAACCTAAGCAAGTTTTATAGTGCAGTGATTCCTCCTAGTTCTTCCTCTGTATCTGGGACCCAGAGACTGAATAATTCACCAAGGTCACCATTGAGGGGGCCCCTTGTACTTTGCATTGTTTCATGTTTGCAGCCTGCTTTAAAAATAAATTGACATTAAAGTTGTCTGGCAGGCTAGCTACTTAGGAAACTCTAGCTTTTATTGTCGCATAAACTTGAAAGTAGGAAACACCTGCTCTTCTTTAAATAATTTTATAATTGAGGTTTTCCCCTGAAACTCTTGTTATTCAAAATTAATAGAATTTGCTGTGCTCTTATATAAGTGAAACTTCAGAAGATAATTCAGTAACTTCTCCACAGTGGTCATCAACTTAAATACACTTTACACATGAGTTGTCCAACTGGGGACCCACTGCCTTACTATACCATGCACATGCCCTCTTATTCCTGCCCAAGGCCCATTTTTTTTTCCCGGGTCTGGAACCTGAAGGACTTCCTCCTGCCCATATCTGGGGAAGGTGCGGAGGAGGAGCCCTATGGCAGCAAGTCACTCAGGGTGAGACTCAACCCTGTGTCCTTATCCCAGAAGCTGATGGTACACCTCTTGTCTGGTTGTCTGTTTTACTGTATGTGTGATCTTTTTTAGGCTGGCTGGTCCAGCCACCTTCCTCTGTTAACACTGAGCCTATGGAACTGGGACTATTAGGTGTCAAACCAACCCTTGGACATGACCCTTTTGTGAGTTGGGAACTGTGTGCCTCAGGGAGCTCAGCACTGGCTCCCTTTCTCAGTTTCTTCCCAGGGCCTCAGGTCCTACCCTCATCCCAGCCACAGGGCATAGAAATTAAACTGGACATTGCAGGGTATGCAATGAAACTTTGAATTCTAGCTTTGCTGCCAAATGACTTCAGACTTGAGATCCCAGAGTGGCTGTGAGCCTGAATTCCATATTCATCTGGGCATTTGAAATCCTCATGCTCTGGAGACACTTTGAAGGCTACAGTTTCACAGACTGAGAGACATTCTCCCAGTCACTTGTACCAATGCTCCTACGATTTGTGTGTAATTTTTAAAGAATTTATAAATGAGGACATTTGTGCTCCTGAGGATATTTACTGGGATCTTAGATGCACTAAGGTTTTCATTGAAAGAGTTTTGAAAAACAATATTAAATTTTATATGAACATGCTTTGAAACAATAGCACATTCTTAATCCAACTTCTCTCTAGAGAGGATGGGGAGAACTGGCCTGCATCATCACGGAGGCCAGAGAACTGCACGGGGGACAGTTTGGAGAGCCCTTTTCCCTTAATTAGAGAAAATAGAGGAAGCCTTATACTCAGTGGCATACCCTGGGTGAGGGTCTTGAAGGTCCCTTATGCTCATCTCTGAGCAAGCCACTCACTCAAGGCCAAGTTTAAACCCATCTGGAGAACTGGGCACAGTGGCATAAACCTGTAGTCCTACCTACTCAGGAGACCAAGGTGGGAGGATTACCTAAGACCAGGAGTTTAAGGCCAGCCTGGGCAACATAGCAAGATCCTTCTCAAAACAAAGCAAAAACAAAAAAGAGAGCTCAAATTCAGAAGTCAAACTGCCTGCATTCAACTTCCTCTCAAACATTTCTTGTGTGACCTCAGGCAAGTTACTTAGCCTCTGATGCCTCAATGTTCTCACCTTCAAAATGAGGATAGTGTTATCACCCACCCCAGAATGTTGTAAAGACTAAGTCATAGTGCAAAGAGAAGGCTTTGTGCCTTCTTAGTAAACACCAGGTGACTTTTTTTCCATAATTACTCTTGATTTAGGGAACACTTTGAAATGATGTATCTATTCTAGGGCTCCACAACTTCACAGAAATGTAGATACTTTGGGCAAAGTTAAAACTAGCATCACACCAATTAAAGGTTTATTGCCTACTAAGATTGTTAATCAATTTCTATTTTCTTTACATAGAAAACAGTTTAAAGGGTAGCTTCATTTCTCATTCTTATAAAGATGGTAAAATTGTGTTTGACATTTGATATTTGGTTCTTTCCTTCTATCCCTGGGCCAATCAAGACTTTTAAAAACAAATAGTTTAGGACCAAATTGTTTGTTTCAGTGGGGAGCTGCAGAAACTCATGCAGGTTTTCTTCCTTGAACCCTTCCTTCCCTAGGTGAATGATCATCCATCCCTCTGGCTGGGCTGGGCTGGGACAGGACTCTGTCCCCTTTATTTTTTTTCATTGTTTTGTGGTGCTGGGGATCAAACACAGGATCTCAAATATACCAGACAAGCACTGTACCATGAGCCCCATTCCTCAGGCCCCCGTCACCCAAATGCCTTGTGGAGCCCACAAACAGACGAGTGCAGTAACATGGTGAGCACCATGATGACTGCAGGCACAGGATGCCTGGGGACCACAGAGAAGCTGTGCCTGCTTGCAACTCAGTTGAAGTGAGCCTGAGCAGGAGCCTGAGCACAGGAGCCATGGGGCAGGCGCTTCTCTTGGTGGCTTCTGCTGCATCAGTGGAATCACAAACAAGAATTGCTGTGCTGAGCAGGAACACCTTTAGAAGGCCTAATTAAGTCCACAAGAAGTCTGACTCTATCACCAGGTTCCTCATAATGGTGGAAAAAAATACTTCAAAAAAATTTCAAGCTTTAAGGGCCGATTTCTCTCCTTTTCTTAAAGTTAATATTTTCAAATTTTTAAATGATTATGTAAAACATTGATAATCCCAGGCAGCTTTCTGACCTCTCATTTTGTGACAGCTGCTCTGCTTTCTTTTCCTTTCCCTTTTCCCAGATACCTACTGGAGCAGGATTTCCCAGGCATGAGGATTGGTCCAGAGCCCACCACCGATTCCTTCATCGCTGTGATGTATGGGGAGACTGAGGGCAGTACCCCTGGGAATGCATTAGTCGTGGACCCCAAAAAGCCATTTCGGAAGCTTAGTCGCTTTGGAAATGCCTTCCTGAATCGGTAAGGATCAGCAAACTGTCATTTTTGGTCAAGATGTTTAAACTTTTTTTATTGCCAATTGCATGTAAAGATTCAAAAATAGAACAACAGTTTCTAGAAGAGAAAAGTCATAGAGAATATGCTAGTTGTGTTCAAATATCTGTTAGTCTACCAGAGGACATCAATATTTATACCTGTTCTGGGTGGCTTCGTTGACCAGAGCTAAGTCCCAAGACTGGACATTTATAAGACTTCACAGAACAGTTTCTAATAAATTGAAATGGATCAGGTTGTCCTGTCTCTAGTCATGTTAAGTAGTGGCTGAATGCCACGAAGTGCCCGGGCTTCCTGCAGTCAGGGGGCTTATCCCAGGGAACACCTAAGTTTCTTCTGACATCTGAATTTAGTCTGCTGACTCAGGATAGGTCACCTCACCTCCCTGGCTATTCCTTTTGTTTTGGTTATGGTACTTTGAGCTGCTTCCTTGTTCTATGGCGGGCAGGGGAAATAGAGTAAAATCAAAAAACATTAATTTTATTATTTTATAGATACAAAGTTGTGGGATTAGGGCACAACTTTGTGAGGTTGTAGCTCAGTGGTATGAGTGCTCACCTCACATGTGGAAAGCACTGAATTCCATCCTCAGCACCACATAAAAATAAAATATTGTGTCCATCTACAACTGAAAAAAGTATTTTTTAAAAAAAGTTGTGGGATTAATTCCATCTTAATTAGAGATGTGTTTTATTTGTACCATCCCCATAATCTTTCAGCAGAGTTCCCAGTGAAGTCAGTGGGTGTTGGCACTGGGTGGGGAGAGCGACCCAGCCTCATCTGCAGCTCTGCCTTAGCACACATTCTGCTGTTATGACTTTCCCTACCTGTTTGCTACTCCTAGCCTGCCTTTCTTTTTTTTGTGCCCCCCCACTGACTGTTTATGATTTTGTTTTTATTTAGTTTTCATATATAAGAGAAAACTTGAGATACTTGTCTTTCTGTGTCTGGTTTATTTTGGTTAACATGATGTCTTCCATTCCGTCCATTTTGCTGCACATGACAGAATTCTATTCCTCTTTATGACAAAATAATACACATATATGTGTGTGTATATATACATATATGTATATTTTTTGATAGGCAGCTGAACTGATTCCATATATTAACTATTGTGAAGAGTGCTGCAATAAACAAGGGCATTCAGGATCTCTTGTTGTATGCTGACTTCATTTCCTTTGAATCTGTACCCAGGAGTGATGTAGCTGGAACATATGGTAGATCTACTTTTAGTTTTTTTAGAAACTTCCATATGGTATTCCATAATGGCTGTATCAGTTTACCTTCCCACAAGCAGTGTATAATACTTTTTCTCCCACATCCTTGCCAGCATTTGGTGGTTATTGTTGTTTGTTTGCTTGTTTGTTCTTTGTTCTGGGTAATAGTCACCTAACTGGAGTGAGATGGTTCTCATTGTTTTGATTCTTATTACCTTATTGGCTAATAATGTTGAGCATTTTTTCACACAGTTATTGGCCATTTGTGTTTCTTCTTTTGAGAAATGTCTATTCAGACCATAAAATTTTTTAACTGGATTACTTGTTTTTTTGTTGTTAAGTTTTTGTTTGGGTTTTGTGTGTGCATGTTTTTTGTTTTGTTTTGGTACTAGGGATTTAATCCAGGAAGTCTTAACCCCTAAACCACATTGCCAATTCTTTTTATTTTTAATTTTTGAGACAGGGTCTCCCTAAGTTGCTTAGGGCCTCGCTAAAGCTGGCTTTGAACTTGAGATTCTCCTGCTTCAGCCTCCTTAGCTCCTGGGATTACAGACATGTGCCACCAGCTGTTAAGTTTTTAGAGTTCTTTGTATATTCTGGGTATTGAACCTCTGTCAGATGAATAGCTGGCAAATAGTTTTTCACATTCTGTAGGTTGTCTCTTCACTTGGTTTGATTGTTTCCTTTGCTGTACAGATGCTTTTAGTTTGAAGTAATCCTGCTTATCAGTTTTTGCTTTTGTTTCCTATGCTTTTGGGGTCCTATCCAAGAAATCATGTTCATGGATGGAAAGAACTGATATTATTAAAATGTCCATACTTACTTTGTTTTTAAAACCCCTTTTCTTCTTCCTTATCAGCCTCCACCTGCCTCTCCATTTTTTTCTTTTGCATGTCTAGCTTTAGAGATTGGGGGAACACGTTAGAGATTGAGGGAACACGTCAGTCATAGGAAGAGGAAAGCTGGAAGAGCAGTTCTAGCCTGTTTCGGGAGAGGAAGTAGGATTGGCTCTGACAGACTGACAGCAGCTTGAGCTGTACTTCTCCTTTCTAGATGTTTCTAAAAATAGGATCGGATACTCCCTGCTGACTGCTGCCCTCCCAAAGGCTGAGGTGCCTCCTTGCACAACTCCAGGGGGCACCATTCACATGGATGCTGGAATAAACATGTGCCTAACACTATGCAGCAGCGCTGCTGAGTGCGGTCATGGCAGCCTCCACGGGTGCCTTCTATGAAAAAGTTTTCACAGAAAACAGATGCACTCTAGGCATCTAGATGCTCTCTGTTGCAAATCAAAGAAAACTTCCAAGCAGCAGCAAGGGAACTTGGCAGTGGGATGAGCAGGAGCGTACGACGACGTGAATGGAGTCATGGAGAAGTTCCATCTTATTACTAACAGTGACTTGCAGAACACTGTCCAGATGACTTCCCCATTGCCACTCAGGATTCTCTTCTCCAAGAGGAGCTTACCCTTTAACTCCAGAGCAACTATGTGGCAGCTTCTTCTTGTGAGAGAAGCAGAGGCTGAGCCCAAGGTGGGAGAGCCTCAGAGTATCAACTCCCTGAATCTCCTGGGTTGTGTGCAATAGCATTGAGGGGAAGTAGTACAGGAAGCACCCCCATCAGGGCATCCCTGAACGCTGCACAGGGGGCAGGCAACAGCTCAGACTTCCTGTCCCAGGACTGGCCCTGGGAGGTTCCGGTGGCTCTGGAAAGTACAAGGCACAGGATCCATCCCCCTGAAAGACTGCTCTGGAATATTAAGGTTTCATTACCACGGCCCTTTGTCTTGTACTTTTTTGCCTGGCAAAGGTTTAAAAAAGAAATAAGCTGCCACTTTTTTCAAATTCTCATTTTATGTATTCACAAAGGCAAAAGCAGGAAAAGTAGTTATTGGCCTGTCTGACTTGGGCAAATGATTTACTTTCCTAATAAAAACTGTGTGTTTTTCAAATCTCAAACACACAGCAGATAAGTATGGAAGTATTCAGGAAGGATTTTGAATAGCAATGTTATCTCAGAATTTAAAACTTGCTGGAAATAATTCATGCATTATATTATCAACTATTAATTGAGTTTAGAATAATATGCACAATAAGAGGAAATAATTATATGATATTTACCATGCGTCAGGTACTGTTCCAAACTTTACTTGTATATTAAACACAGAAAGTTGAGGTGTTTTGGCTTTAAATTCTCATAAAAATCCTTTGGCATGGCTTTTACCATTATACCCAAGATACAGAAGAGGAATTGAGGCATAGAGGAGTTAATTTCCATTGGGTCACTCCCCAATAAGTAGCAGTGTTGGGACTGGATCCCAGGCCATCTGTCCAGAGAGTCTCTCCATAGATAATACTGAGCTGCCCAATGGAATGGCATTAGGATTGAGTCCTTGCCTACTGCCCCTGTTTAACTTCAGGGCTATCCCCAAAATTGCCTTCCAGCAGAGATGGTAGAGATGATAGTGATTGTTCCCCAAGGTGTAGTTCACATAGTTTCATCTACATAATGCTTGAGGGGTTGATAGACAACACAATGTCCAATTCATAGGTAAGAAAACTAGAAGCAGAAAAAAAATGTTTATTCAAGAAGAGGCTGTCAAAACCAGGCAGAATCAGGACTAGAATTCAGGTTTCCCCTTCCTGTTTACCACCCTGTGCCTAGCTAAGCACTGACAAAGGCTTACGTGTAAGGGATGTGCCTCATGGAAATTCATAGCACATGTTAGAGCAGACAGTCTGATCAAGCAGTGACGGTATCTGCGTGACATTACTGCTTCACAAAAGCTCTTATTTAAGAAAGAGTGTCAGTTGGCACAGGGCGCTCAATCACACTTACATGACTGTAGCATTGTTATGCTCGGATTCGGGACCCCCAAAAGACCACCAGAGACCAAGATCGATGTAAACAGCAAAGAGGTGTTTATTGTTAGCTAGCTTGGTCCTCCGCGCGCACACACACAGCAACTGGTGACGCTAAGAGGCCCCAACCCCAGGGTTTGCAGCAGTTTTATACACTCTTTAGGGAAGGCAGGGACTTCACATACATCATAGCATCTCTTAGCAAATCATCACACACCTTGGGAAAATCAAATAACAACTCTAAAACATGATTAGCACATTCACTGGCAGGAACAAGTTGGGTAGGGGTGATTGGTTACTACAAGAGGGGGATTATTTGAACTGATTGGTTTAAGCCAAGAGGGGTGTACGTGCTGCTGAACTACATGGTTTCCCAACACGTAATCAACTACCATAAACTACTGGGAGGGTCATCTGGCATCCCAGGTATTTCCCTGTCTCATGCTGATTGGTGGCTGCTAGGGGGTTGCTATGGATCCCCACCTAGCCTGACTGAGTCAGGGACACCTGGTGCAGCAGATCTCTCCTGTTATTTGTAGATAAACAACTTAACAGGGTGGGAATGTGCCTAGGAGTGCTCTGTGGGTCTTTCCAAGGACAAAGGTGATGTCCCTTCCTTGGACAGGCTTTGCTCTGAGGTAGAGGCTGGTTTTTCAGCATCCTTCTGGGAACAGTAGAAGAGTCAAGTATTTCACAAGGTAGAACCAGGTGATGCTTGGAACACCACCATCCATCATTAAGCAAATCCAGTGGAGCCTGAATCTCAGTCTCCCGGGCTGATTTTTGAAGAGGCTAGCAGAGGTCTGTGGTGCATTTCTGAGAAATGAAGATGAATTCCTGAAAAGACAGGTGCAAATTATAGAATTGTTCACACTTGAACGATAAAAGGAGGAGTTGAGTCTACAAAAAAAGGAGTTCTGAAACTTCACCATGTTTGGTAGATGTGTAAATCAAGGCCTATTATTTTAGTTTAGCTATGGGCTGTCCCCCAAAAGCTCGTTATAAGACAATGCAATGTGAAGGTCACACCTGATAATCTAAATCATTTCATCTCTGAAAAAAGATATTTTTTTCCTTAAAAAAAAAAACAAAAACAATTTCACCATTGCTTCCCTTGAGAGAGGAGTCCCATGGTCCACCTTTTTTGGAGTGGCACCATTGCAGTGGGTTATTGACATTTTACAGTATATCAGGAGGCAGGTCACCCCAGGAGGAATGGACCCAGCCAGCTGCATGCTGAGCACACAGCCCCTGGCGACCCCAGTGCATTTCAGTCAGTTCCAGAAATATCAGGGATGAGGACCGACATTTTCCCATGCAGTCTGCTTCTGAATTGCATGTTGTTTTCCCCACAGTCTACTTTTATAAAAATTAGAAATAATTTTTAATCCAGATAGTTAAGAGATATTGTGTTTAGTCTTAAAATCTGGTATTTTATTTTTAATTGTAGTCTCTCACAAAAGAAATTCCATTTTTAAAAAATAACTTTGATCGCTTGCCCTAGGATTTAAATTTTTGAAACTTCCTTTTGAATTGAAGGAGTCTAAACTGTCCCTCCAGTGCACTGTCATTTTAGGCAGACCTGATGATGGTTCATGGTGATGGTGAAAACCACTGTCTTAGGTTTGTGTGATAATTTGCCCATCATAGAACACACAGGTATGGTTTTGGACTTGTACTTCATTTGTTACCTCTATGTAAATAAATGAGGGTTCATTCAATATTAATTATTTGAGTTTTAGATATTTAGTCACTTATTAATCACTTATTTACCATTGGGAATTTTTTTTGGTTGGGGGTGGGGGGAGTACTAGAGATTGAACTCCAAAGTGTTTAACTGCTGAGCCACATTCCCAGCTCTTTTATATATTTTATTTAGAGACAGGGTCTAACTGAGTTGCTTAGGGCCTTGCTAAATTGCTGAGGCTGGCTTTGAACTCTCAATCCTCCTGCCTCAGTCTCCTGAGCCACTGGGATTACAAGTGTGCACCACTGTGCCTGGCCCATTGGGAAATTTTTTAAAAATGACTTGCCATATGTCCACAACTTGGGGAAGACACACACACTGACTTCTCCACCTAATTTAGCTGCAGAAATTAAGGAAAACAGGCTTTTGCCAAGAATCACTCTGGACACAGCAGAAAAAAAAAATTTTATTTAAATCTGAAAGGATAACTGTTTTATGTTTTGCTTATGTTTTGTAGTACATTTGTCATAATAACCACAATAAACTGCCAAAGCTTTTCCTGTTAATTTTTAACCTTGGGACTTGAAGTGACTTCCAGATCATTGTTCTTGTTTGGCAGCTGCCTATACGGGTCCAGCATTCCAGAAAACTAGCTGTACTCCCTGGGCTCAGACAGATCCTCCAGGCTGATGCATTGCACCCAGTTTTCACCACTGGCCATCAGGAGAGGATTTATAAAAGTAACTGTTTAGGTTGAACCATGTGAAATCACCAGGCTTCAACCATCTTTTACCTTTCAAAGTGATAATTTCATAAGATTTAGTCAAAGGGCAACCAGGGGCTTTTATATAGTTTAGATGTGGACTTCAGTTCTTCCTGGGCACTAGAAAGTTAGCTCAGCCATTGTGGCAGGACCATGTAATAATTATTACATTTAATTGTTAAAGTCTTTTTTTATAGACTGTGTCCTATTCTCCTACTTAGTATGGGTGTGTAATTTCTCTGGTTTTACCCATGTGAATAAAATGGGCTGGGGTCAAAGGAAATGCTTTGAAACAGTTCTATACTCTCGCCACTGTAAGTTTAAATTTATTTCAGCCTAATAGCTAGGTTATAATAGTTATAATAACCTTGTAATAGTTGCTCAGAGAGGTTTAGAGACCCACACGAGGGAAATTGGTAAAAGCACACATCTGCCTTCTGTTCACTGCCCCTACTCTCCATACGACCAGGTAGAGAGCAAGCTCCACAAGGTAGCCCCTGGGAGAAGAGCTCCAGGACTGTGGCATGTCACTCATGTTTCAAGATATTTCCCTGTGTGTGCTAAAGGGACACAAAAATCATGATTCAAAAGCATGAGGAGGCAGGTTAGAAGGAATGGACCCAGCCAGCAGCATACTGAGCACACAGGTCCTGGTGACACCAATGTGTTTCGGTCAGCTCCAGAAGTATCAGGGATGAGGACCTGACATTTTCCCCTACTATTACCTCAAAAGCATGAGGTATTAGTAGCCATATAGCTAAGACCCTGGACTCCACAGGCAGAATTGCCAGGTATCCCAGTTCTGTCTCTTGTTGGCCATGGGATTTGGCAAGTTACAGCATGTGGACTCTCTGGGCCCCAGTCTTCTTTATAAGATGACAGCTCCCAGCCCATAGGCCCCTTGAATTGTGGAAAGATTTGAGTTCATGTGCAGAGGAAATGCTTAGAACAGACCTGACACATAGTAAGAGGTCAGTAAATGCTGCTGCTAGTTTATTGTTTTTACAAATGCCACAGAGATCACTGTTTCATTAAAAATTCAGTCAGTGTTAAGGTTCTTTTACAAGTTGAATTCTTGAAAAACTGATCACTGAACTCTCCTTTCCAGCCAGTCTTTCTGCCCTCTAGTTGGAGAAGCCTCATTATGTTATGTCTCTTCTAAAGCCATTTTTTCTTTATACAAAGTTGTCTCTTTCCTCAGCTGAACTACATTTTAAAAAGTTTGATTCTCCTCAGGGCTAATTTGATCCAAATTTGATTATTATTGAATCTAATATGATTATTTGGTATTTATAAAATCTCATAAATCTATGGGGCTGGGGTTATAGCTCAGTTGGTAGAGTGCTTGCTTCACATGCACAAGACCCTGGGTTTAATCCCCAGCACCACAAAAAAAAAAAAAAAAAAAAGACCCTCATCTGTGAAAAAAAAAAAATTGATCATTGACTTGGAATTTTAGCATTGAGAAGCAATTTTAAGTAATCTATTCTCTCGCCTCTCACTTTACTGTGAGTCAGGACTCCTGGCAACATGCCCAAAACCTTACAGCCTGTGCCATTAGAGTGTCAACCACTTCTTTCTGCTACCCCGACCTTCCCTAGATTTGGAGGTGACATGGAATGGGGACCCAGCAAAGAATCTTGGTTCCTCCCTTCCCTTCTTTGACTTTTGAATACAAAGCTCATCAGGTCAGCTATGGTTCTAACCAGCACATGTCCACATATTTCATGTGGAGAAGGCCAGGCACAGATGTACTTTGTGTTAATCATTCAGGAAGGAGTAGGAAATCCATCCTGGAACAGCAAATCTGTGTTTGGAAACATTTCAGCAGAAAGGCACAGGCCTCGCCTGCACCAACTGTGATGGATACAACAAGTGAGCTTGCTTCCTACCTTCCTTTCTGAATGCAGAGAGTAAAACATGATTGATAGAGAAGCATTAGGCACTTTCTGATTACAATAAAATGTGGATTTTTATTTGTTTGCTTTTTCTTTTGTGGTACTAGGGATCTAACCCTGGGTTTGGCACATGCAAGGAAAGCATTCGGCCACTGAACTGTACTCTCAGTCCTCTAAATTTTTCCTATTTTAAGCGAAGATCTCACTAAGTTGTCCAGGCTGGACTCAAGCTTGTGATCCTCTGCCTAGGCTTCCCAGGTCTCTGGGACTCTAGGCATGTAGCACCACCATACCTGGCTAAATGGTTTTTGAGAATACATCCGTGGGCTGGAGATGTGGCTCAGTGGTAGAAAACTTTATGGTTCTAGCTTTACAGTGCAGCTGTGGCAGCCTTGGGGACTGAGTGCTCATTGGTGCTCTGTGCTCTCCTGCCCAACCCCACCCGTGCTCTTTCATGGAGTAGGATCCAGCTTTGCACACTCAACTTCAGCGGCCCCTCTCATGTGCCCCCAAGGGCCGCTCTCTTCCTTCTCCTCCCCTTGGCAGTTGTCTAGGCCCCTGGCCTGGCTCCCTTATGTGTCGTGTGGTGACATCAGCTCACTGAACTTTTTCTCTCTGGTTCGCACATTTAGCCTCTGCTGTTGTCGGGACGCCTGGGAGCTGTTAAAATGCCGTTTCTTTATACACAGGGAGTGAACAGTATGTAAATATTGAATCCCTGTGTCAGCCACACACCAAAATCTAAGGGTTTATGTTTTGGAAAAATTGATACTGAGTGTGAGCTTGTGGTTTTGGAGAAACATCAGCCTCCCCATGGGAACAGTTTGTGAAAAATAGTTTCATGTAGGTGCAATATGTTTAGCATCACCAGATGTCTTGGGCTGCTTGATAGAAAGGAGGAAATGACAAGAAATGGGGGCCACCCCATATGTGCTTAGAACTCAGTTTCTCCCTCAGTTCTAGACAACTGGGTAGTTAGTTGTGTTTTGCTCTGTGAATTTACAAACGGTGCTTGGCAATCCCTATATGTTTTACTCACAAATCTTTCCTGGCATTGGGCAGTGTAGTTCAGGGTACAGGGGTGGGGAGGGAAAAGCAGAAATGAGCAATTTATTTTAAATTTACTCAACCCCCCCCCCCCGCTTTTTTTTTTTTGGTACCGGGGATTGAATCCAGGGGAGTTTAACCACTGAGCCACAACCCCAGTCCTTTTTAAAATATTTTGTTAGAGACAGGGTCTTGCTGAGTTGCTTAGGGCCTCACTAAGTTGTTGATGCCAGGTTTGAACTCTCAACCCTCCTGCCTTAGCCTCCCCAAGTGGCTGGGATTACATTATGTGCCTCTCTTGACCCTCTATTTTTAACATTGCATATTTAACTAAATGGGTTGCTTTCTACTCATCTGATATCAAAAATGCTAAGTTGCAGGCTGGGAATGTAGTTCATGGTAGAGTGCTTGCCTAGCATTGTGTGAGGCCCTGGGTTCAACCCCAGGACTGCAAAAAAAGAAGGAAGAAAGTTTAGGTCTCTAGTCCCCAGTCAGCCATGCATTAGCACATGGCCTCAAGTTGTCTTCCTGCTTTGTGCTGCAAGTTTTCCACCTGAGAAAGGATCCTCCTTTCCCCTGCCTTCCTGGGATGATTTGGAAAGATAGGAAAGAATGTATGGAAAAACTTGTCCTGAGCACCTTGAAGCAAAGTGATGTTGAAATGTCAAATTGGTATCTGGGCTTGGGCTGCCCTCCCCTGCCTGTGGAATCAGTCTGTTCATAGGCACTGTGGAGGCTGGGCGGCCTCCCTGTCCCGAATTCCCAGCATACTTACTTTGTGAGTAATCCCCACCACTTCCACTGAATGGAAGAATTGAGCTGTTATCGAGTATTTTCAAGCTTTCTGCCACACAGAGAAAGAAGATGGCCACTGATAGGACAGGAAAAGGAGAGGCACTCCTGTTTCCTCCTTAAAACATACACAGGACCTAACAAAGATCCAGACCAGGCTCTCTTGCCTCTGTTGGAAGTAACAAAGTGCTTCCTGCTGTTACTCATAGAGTTTACAGTGGTAAAGCTACAAAGAACGTCACCAGTTTCTGGTCCAGAATGTCTCAGCACCCATAAGGAAACTGAGGTCCAAAGAGGGAGGCCCTTGTCCAGGGCCCATGAAAATCATTGGCAAAGACTAAGAAACTGAGCCCAGGTCTGCCAACCCCCAGGCCAGAATTTTCCTCCTACGCCAATCTGCTTCCATGAGGCCATCGCAAAGGTAGCTGACTAAAACCAGAACAGGAAGGACTACAGTCAGAAGAAGGAAGTGGCATCAGTCAAGTGAGAGATAGGAAAGAGGCTTAGAAAAGCTCATCCAAGGACCCAGCCACAGCCCAGTTGTCTGCTGCCAGGGAACTTCTAGGACTCCTAAACACCTAGAAGATTTGGGGCATTGCACATAGGTGTCTGCCCTTCCCTGGACCTAAAACCAAAGAGGAATTGGGTGCTGAATTTTGGGGAACCAGACAAGGAAACAGGCCCCAATACCTCCAGCCCTCACCCCAGGGAATGGGCAGGACAGGACAGGGAGTTTGGGGTACTGTAGCCAAGTGGGGAAGTGCCCTCTAAAGGAGTCATGGGATTTCCTACAGGAGAAGGGATGCTTGGGCAGGAAGAGCAAGGAGGAAGGAAAGGGAGGCTCATGGACTTGAGTCAGGTTGACCTGGATGTAAGATCTAGCTCTGAGTGACACTGAGCTAGTTACCCCAAAGTGATAGTAATTTTTTTCCTCGGGAGGTTAATATGAGGATCAAATGAAAGTTAACAGTTAGAGATCGAGTGGTAAGTAGCCAGCCTACCTCCCACACCCTGTCCCATAGGATGGCATCATTGTGTGGCACCAGTGGAGTTGCCATCATTCTTTCAAAGCCCCTGCTGTACAGGCAACTTTACAAGCTTCTTTAGTGTCCTCCAACCTCCTCTACACCCCCACTTAACAGACATAAGTGGGCCCAGAAAGCCCTGGGCACCCGGA
The DNA here is from genome assembly GCF_048772815.1 of Callospermophilus lateralis. Lineage (NCBI taxonomy): Eukaryota > Metazoa > Chordata > Mammalia > Rodentia > Sciuridae > Callospermophilus > Callospermophilus lateralis. The sequence goes on along the minus strand of NC_135307.1, from coordinate 88,564,043 downwards.
GTTAGAGCCCTTTGTGAGGCCCAGTTCTGACCCCGCCTTTTTTGTCTGGTTCTTCTAGGTTCATGTGCTCCCAGCTGCCCAATCAGGTCCTGAAGAGTATCAGCATCATTGACAGCCCTGGCATCTTATCTGGGGAAAAGCAGCGCATCAGCCGAGGTCAGTGCTCCATCCTGCCCCCTCTGCCCTCCTGCAGGACTGTCTGAGATCCTCTCTGATATGGGAAGAGGATCATATTCTTTTTTCTTTCTTTCTTTTTTCTTTTTTTGTATTTTGTTTAGAGACAGGGTCTCACTGATTTGCTTATTGCCTCACAGTTGCCGAGGCTGGCTTTGAACTCACGCTTCTCCTGCCTCAGCCTCCTGAGCTGCTAGGTTTACAGGCGTGCACCACCATGTCTGGTCTCTGTCATATTCTTCCCATCCTTTAGCACAGCCACTGTCCAGGACACCTCACAGCATCCCTGGATAAGTTGAAGGGCCCCCAAGAAACAACCAGGGGGTCAGCATCACAGGCTCTGCATTTCAACTGAGAAACTTTCTGGGGTCTTTCTAAAGTCTCCTCATTCCTTTAAACTCTGTCATCTGTTAGTACACAGCTCTGATAAGTCTCCAGCATTTGAGAGGGGAAATATCTCTTGCTAACTATTCACCTGGACACATATTACAAAAAACAGAGGAGGCAAGCTGGACATGGGAGAGAAGAGAAGCCTCCCAAGCTCCTTCCTGCTCCCACTTCCATGGATCCCCCAGCAGCCCTTGTATCATCCTTTCACTGAGCAAGCCTTTACTGGGCACCTACTTGGTAGCAGATGCTGTGCTATTCACTGGGGACGGTGCAAGTTCTTCCCTCAAGGGGCTCTTGTTCTGGTGAAGAAGTCAGACATTGATCAAGTTGTCATAGAACTCAGTGGAAACAGCCTGTAAGGCATTCAGAGTAGATCTAAGAAGAACAAAAATATTTCAACCATGGCATGGACTTCTTCAGCCTTGAGCAGACAAGGCTGAAGCTACAGTTGTTTGCAGACCTGGGCATGTGGTTTCTACAGATGGCCTGTTGCCTCCCCTCTCTCCTGAAGAAAGGGGCTGTCAGGAAGACCAGAGGACATTGATTTACAGAGAGGAAATGCGTAGTTGGGAGGGTATTAGGATGGATTCCTGTGGTGACAGGGGCAGGTCAACTACCTCCCTTCATCCTGGCTGTGGAAGAAAGGATGCTTCCACAAGGCTCTGCTGGGAGGGAAGTGATGTGCAGATGAATTGTTTCTGTCACACCTCACTAATAACTCTTTGCAGCCTCTTGAACAGCAAGCCAGTAAAACCATTTTGAGATGTGCTGGCATGCCAAGGCTGAGCAGTGGTGGTCTGGGGTCATGACCACAAGTATGGCTAGGCTGTGAGCTCCCCATAGCTCACCAAGCAGAAGTGCAATTATGCAGGCCCTGCAAGGGTGCCGTGACAGGGGCAGGGGTAAACAAAGGGTTTCTGAGGCCAGTAAGCCCTTTTCCCATGGCATTTCAGAAATGCTGACTCTGCTGCCTCCCTGCTGCCATCTTGGACCTGCAGAGAGCTCAGGGCTGCCCAGAACTAGACCCTTCCCAGGGTTTGTCCTGCTGCACACTGATTCAGCCAGGGATGCTGGCAGTACCATTAGGCCACCTAAGGCCTCCCAGAATCTTGCAACTAGAGAAAAAAAAAAAAAAAAAAGATGTGTACTATTCTTTTGTTATAAATATCTTTGTTGGTTCTATTCTCTGTTATAAAATAGCTGTTGGAGAGGCTGGGGCTGGGGCTCAGCAGTAGAGTGCTCACCTAGCACATGCGAGGACCTGGGTTCGATCCTCAGCACCACATAAAAATAAATAAACAAAATAAAGGAATTGTGTCCAACTACAACTAAAAAATAAATATTTTTTAAAAATAAAATAGCTGTTGTAAATGATTCAATGGGTCACTAGTAACAATTTTAAGTGGGCTTCTCTGACTCCTTAGAAATTTCTCCAAACATCATTTCTAACAGAAATGTGATTGCCATACACATTTTCTACAACTTGATATTTTGACATAACAGTTTATTTCAGACATCATTTTATGTAAGAATATTCAAATTATGTCACTTCTTTTAACAGCTGCTTGGATTCCAGGAAAGGAACTCCCCATGGTTTATTTAACTGATTTGTGATATTGTGATTATTAACAGATTTTTACTCTTCGAGTGTTACTTACAGACATCCATATTTTGGGGCATAACTTTATACCTCATTGTCCATAGATTCTCTTATTTTAAAGAGCTAGTTTAGAACCATTAATCTGGCCCAAGAAAGATTGCCTTGCAGATAAAATTTTTTGTTTGAAAAAGAAAAATAAGGCAAGCCCAACATCTTATAGCTTTTCTGTGCTGTCTACTTGACTACCTCTGCTTATCTGTCTACTTGACTACCTCTGCTTATCTGACCAAAATATGTTGGAGAAGTAGGTGATCCTGGTAAATCTTTCTTTTTATTGCAGAATTTTAAGACCCTTAGAGTATGGCTTCTACCTTATCTATTTCTTTTCACTTGTAGGCCTTTGACCAAACTTAACCTTTCACAGTCTTCAGTGTTTCTCCTTTACTTAGTAATTATAAGCGTCTTTCAAACTGTGGTTCCTTTCCAATTATGTTGAAGCCTGGCATGATGCTCAGTGTGCTTTGAAGATCGGTCTTTTTCAACCCTTTATAATATGATCTGACTCATATCCTGGTCTGATTTACCACGGCGTGCACTTCCTCACCTTCCTCACATCCTATGCACAGAAATAGCACATATGGTTTGAGCCAGTCAGCTGGTCCCTGCTGCTCTGACAGACATAGCAATTGGTGAGGAAGGACCTCAAGCCACAAGTGACAGCACTGCAGCTGGCAGCTGGGGATCCCAGGCTTGAATGGTCACATGGTGTTGGGGCATGGCTGGTGGTTAGTCAGTCAGCTGACATTTTCAACACATTAACCCCAAAGATTATGAAGTATCTTAAAGCAGTTTTTAGCTTAAACTATTGCAAATACTGCTTTGTTCTCAAATATGCTTATACTGATGTCCTTTTGTCCAGCTTTAGATAGGTCCCATCTTCTCCAGGAAGTGATGTCAGCATTGGGCAAAGGAGTACATGCCAGTTGTGACCCCACAGACATTTAAAACATTGGGGGGGTCTCTGCCTCCCCTTCAGGTGTTTTGCTATGAAACAGGAAAGGGGGCTGCTGATATATAACTGCCTTCTCTGTTTTCCTTTGTGCATTTTTATGTATTAACCCTCAAAAAGCCTAGTGACTTATCTTTCTCATCAAGTAGGCCTCTTTTACATTTAAAGCTTTAGTTGAAGTGTGCATTAGTGATAGTGTAACAGCTACTGTGTATTAAGCCCTTGCTATATATGTCTAGCCCGTGCTAGTTGATTAGAATTTAATATCTATTTGAAACCTAAATATAATCTTGAGCAATCAGAACCAAGGAAACTCCCACTCACCATCACACTGTAACATTAAAGCATTACACAGGCAGGTCAGATCTGAGGGACAATAAGACACTCTCCTTATACAAGATAGCATTTATTTTAGAAATAATATGGAAGCAGCAGCAGAAGTGATAGGCAAGAGTGGAAGAGAAGAAAATACATCACTGGATCCAGAGAAATACCAACATCTGATCATGAACCTGGGGAATCCCAGGGCAGCTTTTCAGGATCCTGACTGGGAAGTCCCAAAAGGAGCATCCTCGCCACGGGTGAGACTCCAAAGTCTTATTCCCAGTGGGGATCCTTAAATACAAATTAGAACAGAGAAACTTCATTCTAACAACCTACGTGACCTTGTGATACCCTGAAGGACACTTCATCCCCCCAAGGACTGGCCATATCCTGAAGGGAGGGAGTGAGGGATAAGTCAATGACTGAGTTTTGAATGAGGCACACCCGCAGAAAAGTTGGCTTCTTTAGATGTGCCATCAAGGATGTGCAAAGGTCATGGACAGGGAAGATCTTTAGTAGTTTTCTTAGCCTTTTACACACCTCCAGGAAAGCTGCTGTACAGCCATCATGGAAATTTTTTCCAGCTGCCAGGCAGATGAGTGACCAAGCTGGACACCTGCAGAGTGGGTTCAGTGAAAATGATTGACAAGATACTGAGTTTGGAGAACAGGCTCAAAGGAATGACTGCTTCTAGCAGTAGCTGAAAGTCAAAGCCATGTGGGAACCAGCCCACCCCTACCTGGGGAAGACTTCAAACCCTGGGCAGAGAGTTTGCTGGGAAGGAGGCTTAGATGCAGGAGGAGGTGGGTGAGTATATGGTGACTGCTGAGCATCCCCAGGAAGACACATTGATTCCATCAAACCCTGTGTTGTCAATCAGCTCAGGGCCAGGCAGACTATAAAGGAAGGTTGAGCATCAGTGCTGCTTTGCTGAGAGTCACATGGAGGCAGGAGGGACCTGAACTTCCAAACTGGTCTCACATCATCTTGGGCAGCTCTCACACACATTAGCCAGGTCCCAGAACCCTGGGGACCAGGTGGCCTCATGTCCAGTGAGAATGTACCCCCATAAGGAGTCCAGATGCCTTAGTGGTAAAAACAGAAATAGGAACTCTGATTCGCGTGCCTCACCTCACCTGTGGCTCCGTGCTTCCTCATTAATCTTCTCTCATTGCATCATAAGACCTGGGGCTTTTATATTCTGTGCTGGGGAGAGGAGCCAGTGTGATCACAAGCATAATGTGGGCATTATACAGCCAGTACATACCCTTCTCTAGGTCAGTCACTGGTGACAAGAAGAAACACTTGACCCTTCTACAGGATAACTTACATTCCATGGTATAGGTTTGATACAGAACATGGCCAGCTCACTCGTGTTAGAGGTGGTCATCACTAGTTCATGTTCATCTCAGTATAACCTTCTCACCAGCAGACTCCAGCAGTTACCTCAGAGGTCAGGACATTGTGCTTGCCTCCAGCCTCCTGTTAGAGTGCTCTGAGCTCCCTTCAGCAAGACTGCCTAGTCAGCCAGCCAGCAATTGGGGGAGGAACCATCATGTAAATCTCCTTTTTATGAATTATATAAATGAACCCATTCATGCCCTTGATTTTGGAGCAGTCATTAGTGTACTGCTCTGTAAAGAAATGTTACCCTTCAAATGCTCCCCAGTGTAATTATAGTTAGCAGAAAATCTTTAGGAATAAAAGATTAAGTTTAGTTATTGAACTATTTCCTGGCTGGCATAAACAATTGAATTCCCATCAAGCAGGAATAAAAATGTTCTGATATATTTATAATAGCTTTATTCTAATCCATTAATAGCCACCCTAAAAGTTCCACAAACTTTTCTTGATTCTTTTCTTGCCAACAAAGAATGAAATTTTGAAAACTTGAGATTTTCTGGATTGTTTTCCTGAATTGGTTAGGTAAAATCTGAGCTAGTTCATTCTAGATGGAACCTCCTTTTCCCCTGATGACAGCACCTAGGTTTTTTATTCTGTGCAATGAGAAGAGCACATTTATCCACATGCACATCCTTGTTTTTACTCCTAATCTGTTATTGTTCTGGCTCCTGCACTGTTTGCTTCCTACAACACTGTTTATTCCATGCAGAAACTAAATATAAGCTAGGATTTATTTCTGGACTTGGCATGGACACCAATGTGTTCCCACCTTCTTAGGACAGACCTCTGGGTTCTGGCTTCACTCATGACATCCCTGTCTAAACAAGAGAACACTGAACAATTCTAGTGGGGCCGCCATTGTACTTGTCCATCTGTATGTAGCACAGTGGTGTTTTGAGATGCTGGTTTTGTTGCATAAATTATTCCTGTGGTTTCCTAAAAGTGTGAGGTTTGGGGTAGCTTTCAATAGACTTGACCGTAGCAACAAGAATGGTATAGTTTTCCCTTTTAAAAATAAAAATAATTCTATGGGCTAGGGTTGTGGCTGGGTTTGATTCTCAGCACCACATTAAAAAAATAAATAAAATAAAATAAAAATATTGTATTCATCTACAACTAAAATATTTTTAATGTAAATAACTCTACAGAAAAAAGAAACAGCTCTTAATCTGAATTTTCAAACACATCTATTTATTCTTCTCAGACCAACAGCTTGTCAAGTGAAAATCTAAGAATATCTCCTATGTACATGTATGATTACACTACTGGTGTGACTCTGCTCCATGTGCAGCCAGAGGAATGGGAATTTGTGCTCCATTTGGGTACAATGTATCAAAAAGCATTCTACTCTCATGTTTTACTAATTAGAGCAAATTTAGAAAAATTTTTAAAAAGAGTGTCTTTCCTGATATTGAGGCCCTTGTCTCTACCAATCCCAGCCTGTTCTTTTATTTTTTAATATTTTTAATTTTTTAAAATAGTTTTAGATGGACACCATACCTTTATTTTGTTTATCTATTGTTATGTGGTACTGAGGATCGAACCCATGTGAGAGGGAAGCGCTCTACCTCTGAGCTACAACCCCAGCCTTCTTAGCCTGTTCTTTATAAGCCAATGAACTAGAACTGAGAAGATGATGAAAAATAGAAGGGTAGAAAACTCTTGTAAAAGCAATTAACTGCAATTGTACATAGAACAGAAGCTTCAAAATCATTAATTCGCATTTTAACATTTACATACAAATATCCTTAAGTCTGGTACCTGAGTGTTGGCAGGTCCCCATGAACAGGCTTTTTCAAGGGTCTGCCAACCAAGCTCAGGGCCTCGAACCTAATCAGAAAAGAATTGATGGAGCTGGGAAACAGCATGGAAATCCAAGCTGTGATTAATATGGGTGTGGAAAAAAAACAGAAAAGGCGAAAACAGACCATAATCAGGGAAATGCAAACACATCTACTTGACAAGTTTTTTTAACTTTAAAGACAAAAGACCGGATTTTGATGACTGCTCAGGAAAGGAGAGAGAACATTTAGAGATGTCCAGATAAGAATAACTTCCCCTCTTAGGCTTTGGCAATGAGAAGAATTAGAGGAAAAAAACACAAAAAGAAATGAGTCTTTTCCCCTAAAGAACTGAGAAGCCTGGAGCAAGAGGTTACTCAGGTTCTATAGCAGCCCTGACCCCTGAAGGAGACCTGGGGTCAGCTGGGAGGGGCCAACCAAGCCCAGGGCTTGGGAGGTGCACCCTGAGCCTCAACAAGAGTTCCAGAGTGCCCTGCTAATACCTGTCCATTATCCCTGGGAACAAGGAAGTTCAGGACTGATTTGGGTGGTATCATCAATAAGAGTAGGAAATAATAAATAAAAAGGAGCATTTATGAAGTAGTACCATCACCATGTTCTTATCACCAGCAGTTACAGCCAAGGACCATCCCGGCTTTTAAGCAGCACCACACACTGTGGTCACTTGAGCTCATTGTCATGGCCCTTATGGGTGTTGTTCACATCCTGACTCCCCATCTCCAGTTGGTGCAAAGTGTCTTGATTTTTCTGCTTGATTTCTTAGATTTTTACTTTATGGCAGTTCAAGCTCTCAGATCCCTGAGGCTTCTTCAGCAGGCCCTGCATCAGCACCTTTAGATCAAGTAGAGTGGACAGAGCCTCGTCTCACCCAAAAGGACTGCCCTCTAGGCTGGCAGCAGTTCATTCAAATGAACGAGTTCAGCCAAGATGTGTTGAGCTCCCATGAGCCAGATACCAAGTCAGGATGAAAAAGGTACAGATTATCCCTGTCCTGAGGTCACTTCAGTCTTAGGTGGTCATCCAGCCAGTCACCAGTGCACCAAATTGTTCCAAAGTTGTTCATGCAACAGATACTAACTAAGCCAACAAGGTAGATAGTCACTGCCCTTGTAGAGTGGATATTCTAAAGAGAGAGTCAGACAAAAAGAAGCTGATAAATTGTTTTATACATTTAAGTAAATAATGCCATGTACTAGGAAGGAAACAGGAGACACTGAACTCAATGAGAAGCCAGTGAGATGGGCTGGCCACACCTAGGAAAGTCAGGGAGACAACATTTTAGCCAAGACTTAAACAGTCAGAAGAACCAGCCTAGCAGAGTGGGAGCAGGTCAAGGTTTTGCACATTTGGCCTGACCATATTATTTATTCAGATATTTTCTCTGTTGTTTAAAGAACATTTAAAATAAAATTTCAAGCATGAGATAGTCACACATTCTGTTCACTCCTATTCTGACTTAGATTTTCATATGTTCATGTTTTTCTGAGTTTGTTTCTCATCAGTATAAACCCAGGATCAAACAAATTATTTTCCTTAGTGGAATCGAGGGATTGGAGTCCCCAAAGGCTGTAGCATATAGTGACATCCTGGGTTAAAATTCAAGTTCAGCACAGCTGTTTACTGACCATGTGGCCTTGGGAACGTCATTAATCTGTTTGTAAAATGGAGATGATGATAATACCTATCACATAGGTTGTCAGTTGAAAATACAGAAATATAGAAAATATAGTGCCCAGCCTAGCACATAGTAATTGATCAATGAATATTATCTGTTTTTACCTTCAGCACCATTGCATTGTTATTGAAGGTCAGAGAGTTTTCAAAAGCTGAGTTCTATTTTCTGTTTATATTGGCTTCTTTTCTCCAAAAGTCTGCTGTCTCACAGAATAGGAAAACTGTTCATAGTTGTTTGAAATATGGATTTGTTATTTAGGAGCTGAATATGCTATTTTTGTATAATTGTTTCTACTCTTTTCCTATATATCTCAGTCATTTTTACTGAGGAATTGTTTTTAAAATTTGAAAGCAAAGATCTCTCTGGAAGCAGGTAAGAAGTAAAATTAATTGGTCATTTAGTTTTTAAAATACTTAATGGAAAAAGAAGTTTAAAATAAAGGAGAGATATTGGGACTGCTTTATTTTAGAAGTTATGTGGAACCAACCCAGATGCCCTTCAATAGATGAATGGATAAAAAAAAAATGTGGCATTTATACACAATGGAATATTACTCTGCAATAAAAAATGACAAAATCATGGAATTTGCAGGGAAATGGATGGCACTAGAGCAGATTATGCTAAGTGAAGCTAGCCAATCCCTAAAAAACAAATGCCAAATGTCATCTTTGATGTAAGGAGAGCAACTAAGAACAGAATAGGGAGGAAAAGCATGAGAAGAAGATCACCATTAAACAGGGACGAGAGGGGGGAGGGAAAGAGAGAGAAGGGAAATTGCATGGTAAAGGAAGGAGACCCTCATTGTTATACAAAAATTACATATAAGAGGAAGTGAGGGGAAATGGTAAAAAAAACAAGGGAGAGAAATGAATTACAGTAGATGGGTTAGAGAGAGAAGACAGGAGTGGAGGGGAGGGGGGATAGTAGAGGATAGGAAAGGCAGCAGAATACAACATACACTAGTATGACAGTATGTAAAAAAGTGGATGTGTAACCGATGTGAATCTGCAATATGTATACGCAGTAAAAATGGGAGTTCATAATCTGTTTGAATCAAATGTATGAAATATGATATGTCAAGAGCTTTGTAATGTTTTGAACAACTAATAAAAAATAAATAAATAAAGTTATGGCATAAAAGAAATGGTTAATATTAAGGGCACACTAGAGACATTCATTGAACACACATTTATATTGATTATCTACTGGGTGCCAAGCATCATCCCAGGTGCCGGAATTTAAAGTGACCCAGATGGGCGTGTATAGATGTTCACCCACAGTTGAGGTGGACATACATAGATGAGCCAGTCTGGCCCCTGTTCCTTACAGAGTTCTAATCAAGGTGCATAGTGAGCACACCAGCTCCAAACTAGAGGGGACGTAAGAGGTAGAGTCAGTGAAACTGCTCAAAGTGCTTCTTCCCTTTTTATTTATTTATTTAGGCTTTGTATTCTCGTTTTTTAAAAAATTCAGTGGTTTTCTCATTTTTTTCTACCATCACTACAATGAATTTTTGAACATTTTCATCTCCTCAAAAAGAAACTCCATACCCATTAACAATCACTCCCATTCTCCTCCTCCCCTAGCCCTAGACAACCACTTATCTACTGTCTACCTCTAGGGATTTGCCTATTTGGGACATTTCATATAAATGGAACCATTCAGTGAACAGCCTTACGTGTTAACTTCTTTTGCTTAGCTTCATGTTTTCAAGGTTTTTCTCTATTATAGTATATCTCAGTACTGGTTCTGTTTTATGGCTGAGTAATATTCCATAATATGGATATACATTTTGCTTATTCATCAGTTGATAGGAATTTGAATTGTTTCAAATTTATGGCTGGTGTGAGAAATGCTCTATGAACACTCATGTGTAAGTTTTTGTGTGGGCGTATGTTTTCATTCATTTTGGATCTATGTCTAAGTGTGAAATTGCTAGATCAGATCATGCCTCCATACTTACATCTTTTGAAAATTGCCAGACTGTTTTTCAAAGCCACTGCCCCATTTTACATTTCTGCCACAAGTGTCTGAGGGCTTTGAGTTTCTCCTCATCCTCATCAACACTTGGTTTTGTGTGTCTCTTTGATCACCCTCCTCGTGGATATGAAATTGGTATCTCCTTATGGTTTTGATCTGCGTTTCCCTGTTGGCTAGTGATGTTGAGCTTCTTCTCATGTGCTTGTTGGCTACTTGAATGCCTCCTTTGGCAGATCCTTTGTCCATTTTTTCATTTGGCTATTTATTGAATTGTTACAGTTCCTTTTTATATTCTATGTACTAGTCAGATATACAATTTGCAAATATCTTCTCCTGATTTGTAGGTTGTATTTTCACTCTCTTGGTGGTATCCTCTGAAATACAAATGTTTTTGATCTCAATTAAGGTTCATTTGTGTTTTGTTTTGTTTTGTTTTTTGGTTACTTGCACTTTGATATCTTATCTAAGAAAACTTTGCCTGACCCTAGGTCATGAAGATTTACTCATATATTTTTTCCCAAGTGCTTTAGTTTTAGCTCTGACATTAAGTCATTGATCCATTTTAAGTTAATTTTTACCTGTGATGTGAGGTAGAAGTCTAGCTTCATTCCTTTGCATGTGGAAATCTGGTTGCCTCAGTGCCATTTGTTGAAAAGACAATTTTTTTCCCAATTATTTTGACACCCTTGTCTGGAAAAATAATTGGCTATAAATACAAGTGTTTATTTCTAAACTCTGAATTTATCCCATTGATCTATATGTCTAGCCTCATAAAGAGCTTTTTATTTATTTAGTTAGTTATTTTAGACAGAGTCTCAATAAGTCACCCTGGGCTAGCCTTGAACTTGTGATCCTCCGGTGTCAGCCTCCTGAGTAACTGATATTACAGGTGCCACCACGCCCAGCTCTTCCTAATCAATACCTGTCAGGATAAATGGGCAAACTCACAGGCCAGCAAAGTTCAGTGGACCAGGGTGAAGGTGGAGTGAGATGACTGTGTGGTACTCTTACCACAGCATCTGCCTGGTGCCTGGCCAAGGGAGAGATGACCACAGCTGCCCTTACTGTTACCATCTTTTCTAGACAACAGAAAGAATGGGAAAGAACAAAGAAAGCTGTGTGAGCTCAGGGCCTTTTGGAGGGATAAGAGTGGCACATGTGCTAGATCATGGGTACATGGCAGGCGGGCACACACATGGCAGAGACCAGGTTTTATCCTAAAGACTGCCTGGAACACTGAGAGATAGGAAGTAGGGTAGAGAATCCTATAGAATAGATCACAGACTGGGATCATGAAGCCATTTTTATATTTAGAGTTGGAGTTCAGTGACCTCTGAGCTTTGTTTGGATTTGGCAGCAACAGAACAGTGTCTGGCCCCAGGGACTGAGGCCCATCTCTGATGATTTGTTGGCAGATCCTGTTTTCTAGCCAGTGCTAAAGTCCAGGATCAGATTGGGCTATGAGATGCTAGACATCACTCACTACTTGGGCCTCTGGCAGGAAATCCTGATTTCTTTTTGTTTCAGGGAAGTTTGCTGACAAACATATTTGTGGCTTCTTTTCTACCAGTGCCATGGGAAATTCCACACCACAAGTGTCGGTGGCTCTGGCCTGAAAGTGAGCACATTATCAATGTGACTCAAAATGCCATTCTCCAGGCCCTGGCAGCTGTTTTTAGTTTTTGTTAATATTTTAAATGCACATTTGATCATGAGGGATAGCTAATTTTATACAAACTTAAAATTTGGACTTTAAATGAGGAAAAAAAATTTTTGATAATGAAAAGAACATTTCTCTTACTTTGCACATAGAGTAGCTCATGATCATAGAATATTTCATAGATATTGGGAGATAGATAAATCAATGGGAAGAAGCATGCTCCTTACTATTCTGAGTAACAAGAGTAATAGCTAGCTGGGTACAGTGCACATGTCTGTAATCCCAGTGGCTCGGGAGGCGGAGGCAGGAGAATTACAAGTTCAAAGCCAGCCTCAGCAACTTAGTGAGGCCCTAAGTACTTATTTAGTACTTTATTTAGATCTCTCTAAATAAAATACAAAAAAAAAAAGGCTTGGGATGTGGCTCAGTGAAGTGACCCTAAATTTAATCCCTGGAACCAAAAAAAGAAAAAAAAGATTAATAGCTAATACTTACATGATAAGTTAAGTGCATTCCCTATATTAGAAGTCATTTGCTCTTCACAAAAGCTCTGTGGGGTGGGAACATTTGTCTTACTTTGCAGAAGAGAAGAGTGAGGCACAGAGAGGTTAAGTATTGGCTCAGAGTCATAGAGCAAGAATGATGGGTATTCTCAATCCATGCCTCCTCCCTCTCCACCATACTCGGAGCCACACATCCCAGTATTCAGGTCTTTGTGCAGGCTTCTCCCCTTGAACCTGGTTGACCCTCTGACTCACTTTTGATCAGGAGAATTTGCAGAAGTGACACTTCATGACTTCCCACCTCCAAGCCATAAGAAGCCCTGCAGGTTCTACCTGGGACTCTTATAATGTTCATTTAGGGGAAAACAGCTGTCATCTGAAAGGGCTGACTACTCTGAGGCCACTATACTGCAGGGAAGCCCAAGCTGGTCCCCAGAAAAGCCAGGAGGCTTAGGTAGCCCCCAGCTGTTCAGCTGACTCAGCTGAGATGTGCATGAAGGAGCCATCAGCCAGCTCAGATTAGGCATCAGATGACTGCAGCCCTAACTGCTGACTCTCACCTCATGACAGACCTCAACCAAGAGCCACCCAGCTAAGCCCAGCCCATGATCAGAACCCCCAGAGAGTTATTGTTTAAACCAGTGAGTCTTAAGGTAGCTGATGACCAAAGTGACTGATAAAGTACCTGAGTGAGTTTCAAACCAGACAGGCTGGTTCCACAGCACATGCCATGAATGTAGGTTGACACCAACCGGGACAGCCGCCAGTCACACACTCTGAGAAGGCAGCCCTAGGGAAGGATACCACATGAGGCAACATAATTGATGCTTTTCCCTTCAAACCTCAAATCTTCTGGTTTGTTTGGTTTTTTTCCCCCTTTAGTAATTTTTAATGGTAATCTTGGGGAAAGACAGTACATACTGTCCTATATTCTCATTCCAAGGACAGTAGAAAGGACAAGGAGATTTTCTACATTGAATGTCTGCCAGCTACAACACTCTGTAAGGTACCCTCTGGTAAATTTCTTAAGCACCAATTATATATTAGGTCCCTGATGCTTTAGATTTAACAGCAGCAAGATGGAGCCTTGGCTGCCTTCATGGACTTGGGGAGGAGATGAGGGAGCCAAAACACAAAATAAATGGAAGTTGAAACAAGGGCTTGGAGGAAACTCTTGCTGCTCCTTCAGAGATGTGTTCCTACTTTAAGTGGCCAGTCAGGGGAGGTCTCTGAGTAGGTGGCATTTAGGCTGCACAGAAAGCGTGAAGGATTCACCCAGCAGAATTTCAGGGAAGGTTCTGCAGAAGAAGAGGCTGCGTTAGCAAAGGCCAGAGGGCAGTTCACGGAGAGCTGGAGGCTGGGGAGTAGCCAGGAAGTGGTGGGCAAAGAGATCAGGGGGATCTGCTGGTGTGAACTGGAGGCCTTGGAAAAATGGGTGGATTTTATTCTGAGAGTAACAGGAAGCTATTGAAAGGTTATCTTTTTAAACCTTCTCTTGATGACACAGAATTATCATTGTACATCCAGGTATTCTTGTTCTAGACAGGAACAAACCAGCCGTGGGACTGCCGCTCAGTTTCTGTAGGCTCATTTGGTTGATTGGTTTTCTCTTCCCTGGGCTGTGGCCATCATTGCTTCTTGTCCTACCCTTTCCTCTCCAGCCCCCTTCTGCTTTTGTGGCTGTGAACGATGCACTGAAGGCTAGTGGGGTGGTCACCAGGCTCCCACAGGCAAAGTTCTCACCCAGGGAACATGTGAAAGTGCTGCCCTCTGGCACCTGGGTCAGGGTGCCTGGGTGGGACCCAAAGGCTGCTGCCCTGGGGTTCTGATGCAGGAAGGCTCCGCTTTGAGGAATCTGGGGTAGCACTGGGCCACTATTCCTGAGCCAATCCTTCTACCCCGCCACCCCCAGGCAAAGTGAAAGAAAAATGCTTGAAAAGGACTTTGGCTCAGTCCTTCATCTCCATTTTACCTAGGATAAGTGCTGCCCTCCAAGGGATGAACGAGGTGAGAGGGGATGGGGGTAGGACAGCCCTGTACCAGACTGGGCTCTGGGACTAAGCAGTGTCTTCCTATGGGAGCAGAGACAATTCCAACCTGCAATGGTCACCAGGTGATCAGGTGACAACTATTGCACTAGCCTCTTGGGCATCTGACAGGAAGGGAGTCATGGCCTGATGCTGCTATCCTCTACTTGTGCCTTCATTCCACGTAGGAACACCCTCAAAGCATTGTAGACCTATAAAGAAGATAGTCTGTGACTTTAGGAACTTCTAATGAACATAAAGAAGGTTTTAAAAAAAAAGTTCATTTGCTCTTTAAATATTTAATAGCTTTCCCTAGCATAATGGGGACATTCTTGTTTGACAACACTGATCCCTGTTAAATGTGGAAAATAAGATTCTCCTTCCCACCCCAGTGGTGGCCTCTGACTTGGAGGATGGGAGTGATGGATTGTAAATGTAGGATTCTAGGTGGAAAAGAAGCAATGCATGCTGAGAGACAATGCAGTGTCTTTCCATTTCCCTGGCCCTTCCACTAGCTGGTTGACCTAAGCAAGATACTTCACCTCTTTGAACCTCTGTTTCCTCCTCCCTAAAATAGGATAAAAGTACTCAACCTCACAGTGTTGGATTTTGTGAGGATCTGAATTATCTAGACAGTTTTGCATGTACGATGTAAGAATATACAGTTAGGTATGTAAATACCGAGGTGTTCCATAGATATTAGCTTTTCTTTCTATCTTTTTTTTTTTTTTTTTGGCAGAACTAGGGATTGAACCCATGCACTTGCTAAGAAAGAGCTCTACCACTGAGCTACATTCCCAGCCCTTTTTGTTTTATTTTTAAGACAGGGTCTCACTAAGTTGCTGAGGCTGGTCTCTCGAACTCATGATCCTCCTGCCTCAGCCTCCTCCGGGATTATAGGCATCAGCCAAGTGCCTGGCCCGATATTATCTATTCTTTTTAACCATGAAGCTGAGAGAGAGGGATTGACTTCATGGAAAATAAGCCAGTAGATGTTGAAATCCTGAAAATCACAGGGCTTTCCTGGCATGTGTGATTTCCGTGGAAGCAGATAGTAAAATGGGAGGTGCAGGCAAGCTTACTATGGGTCCTGCAGGAGGCTGACCTGAGTTTAGGTCCTAGTGTGGGGCCCTGAAGATCAAGTGAGATAACATGCATTTAGCAGGGTTGTGATTAAGAATGCTGGAATGGCAGTCACTGTTCTTTTTATGGAACTGGGGTTAGACCCACAATAGACAGGCTAGGATCCCAAGGCCAGCTAAGCCAAGTGTCGGCATTTCCCAGGGGAAAGTAGCGGGACCAGGTCCTGGGACTCTGGCCAACAAGGATCCTGCTCTTCAGTGATCAAAGAAAAGACGAAAGATAGGAAGGAGAGAAAAGAAAAGGGGAGGTAAATTAAACATTTGCACTTCACAGTAAAGCCAGGAGAATGCAGGCAAGGTCAGAATCGGGGACCTGCTGCAGAGAGTGACAAGGAGGAGGTGTTCTGTGGCAAGGTGCCCAGCTTTTGTCACTTTTCCAATTCTTTCTGCCAAATTCCTATTTCCTGTAGCTGGGGATGTTTCTCTTTTGTACCATAATGCAGTGTCCTCAAGAAACCCCGATTTCACCTAGATTCTTTTGGTCTCTCAAAACTACCTCTTGTTTGAATCCAAATTGTGATACAAAATACAATACTTAGCATTTCACCTTTCAGAAATGCTCTTCAGTGGGAATGACATTGTTTTGTGTGTAGGTGTGTGCAAGCTTAGGAAAAACGTTCAAGTTGCAAAAAGTTAAAGAACATCTGTCCCTACTTACATCCCTCCTCTCCTCAAGCAGATTCCATCCACGATCTAGGGGGCTAAGGAGGGTTTTCTCACACTGTTCTGTACTGTGACTTTTCCACCTGCAATCTTGAAGCTTGTCCATTTTGTTACTGTGGTGCTGCCTACCACCTGTTCCATCCTGTGGATGTGCCAGAATGAATAACTAGTATTTCCTTCTCCTCCTCCTTTTTTTGGTGCTGGAGATGCAACTTAGAAGTGCTTTACCACTGAGCTGAGCTATAGGACTTGGGATCAAGCCCTTTTTATGTTTGATTTTGAGACAAGGTCTTGCTAAGTTGCAGAGGCTGGTCTCAAACTCATGATCCTCCTGCCTCAGTTTCCCAAGTCATTGGGATTACAAGTATGCACACAGCAGCTGTTTTGCTTTCCACAGATAACATGCAAACCATTTCTAATATTTTTGTCACGAACAGTGCCACAATCAATATAGATAGTTTTGCATGTACAATATAAGAATATACAGTTGGCACGTAATGTATCTTGAAAATTACAAGAGAGTATATTTTAAGTGATCTTACCACCAAAAATAAGTATGTGAAGTAATATGTTCATTGGTCACCTTAACTAGTCCACAATGTATATGTATTTCAAAACATGTTGTACAAGATAAATATGCGTAGTTTTTTGTCAGTTAAAAAAATAAACAAGGGGCTGGGACTGTAGCTCAGTGGTAAAGTGCTTGCCTCGAATGTGTGAGGCACTGATTCGATCCTCAGCACCATATAAAAATAAATAAAGATACTGTATGTTTATCTACAACTAAATAAATATTAAAAAATAAAACCAATCAAGACATTGTATAAATGTAGCCATAATATACATTCTAAGAAGTGGAATTGCTCAACCAAAGACAACCAAAGCTGTCTACTGATGGTATTAGCTAGTGTCAAAATGCTGCTCTCAAAAGTGCACCTGTTTGGGGGTGGGGCTTGGGCTCAGTGGTAGTGCACTTGTCTGGCATGTGTGAGGCACTGGGTTTGATTCTCAGCACCACATATAAATAAATTAAATAAATAAATAAATAAATAAATGTCTATCAACAACTTAAAATATATGTATATACACACATATATATATTTTATGTGTGGATATACATATATATATATATACTTATATATATGTGTGTATATATATATACATGTATATATATATATATAAAGTGTACCTGTTCACACCCCACCAGTGGACAGAATGTTCTTGTTTCCATAAACCTCAAGCACAGGGAATTTCTGGTTTTCTTTCTTTTATCTTTGCTAATCTAATAAATGAACAGCATCTCCTTATGATTCTGATTTTCATTTCTCACCGTTTATGTATTAGATTGATTTTTAGTGTTGATGACTCTTTTAAAAGTATTTCTTCTTTGGAGGCATTTGACCAAGTTCAAGTACTCTTGGTGACTACATGGACTTCGCTTTGTAAAATAAGTGAGTCTTTTTTTTAATATAGAGCCCAGTGTGGACTCGCATGGTCTCCACTGACTTGATCTGTCTTTCCATCTGTGATATAGACCCAGAAATAACCACCTCTGACTAATACTTTGGCTTCATAAGCCAGTGACTGATAACTTAGTTGCTGGAGCTGGGCTTGGTGGCTGGCTGATGTCCACATGCTCCCAGAGCTCTCGTGCGAGGACAGGCTGTTTCAAAGGAGGGACAAGACTGGGCAGGTATCGGGGTCAGAAGTTGCCTTGAAGCCCTTTGTTGATCCCACAGTTGTCATCTTGCTTTCCCATCTCTCTTCAGAAAACTGTGGCTTGAGGAAACATTGTCTTTTTGCCCTTCCGCAATTCAGAATGACAAGACCCACTGTCAGGGTCAAGGCCTTATTTGACAGTGCTTGGCCTTATCACATTTGGGTGGAGTCTGATATCCTTGGCATTTTGCCTCAAGAAAATTGTGTATAAGTAATGTTTGCCAAGCTGACTGTGTCTGATTTATAGATGTATTGTACAAGGCTTTCTTGCCTGATGTACACAAAGCCCACTTGAAAAATGAGGAATGGGTAATTTCCATGTGTGTGACACTTGATTCCTGGATTCTATTAATTCTGATACAATATTAGAAAGTTGAATTCGATGATTTCATAAGCATCCTTTGACCTTGACTTTTGGTGATTTTTTTTTTCAATATAGAGTTGTTTAGGATTGGATGAAAAGTGAATTAAACTTATGGGGCAGCTATTTACCCACATGGAAACTACAGGGATTTTCTAATTGGCACACATACTGTAGCCAATGAACCCAGTAGAAGAACTATAATAAAATGAAACTTTTTACTTAATAGTTTTCTTATTTAGAGTTAATCATTCAGTATTCCTGTAGCTTCCTGAAGGTTTTACATTCTTATTTTAGTCCTGCAACTAGTTATATCTCTATTATATATTGAGCTACATTAACTTTCCTGAGATGTGTGTGTGTGTGTGTGTGTGTGTATGTGTGTGTGTGTGTGTGTGTGTGTGTGTGTGTTTTAACATAGGCAGAGATAGGAGAGTACTGGGGATTGAACCTGAGGCACTTCACCACTGAGGCATATTCCCAGCACTTTTTATTTTTTATTTTGAGCCAGGGTCTCACTAAGTTGCCAGTACTGACCTTGAACTTGCGATCTTCCTGCTGCAGCCTCCTGAGTCACTGGGATTACAGGTGTGAATCACCATGCCAAGCAACTTTCCTAAGAATCTGACTTTTCAGAGAAAAGAAACCACCTTATACAGCTATAACTTAAGAATCCTTATTGATCATCTTATTCATCTTATAGATGTAGAAATCAAGGCCCAGCAAAATGAAATGGTTGGGCCAGTCTCTGGGACATGTAGGTGTTTCTTGATGGATATTTTTGGGTTTTTTTTTTTTTTTTTGTACCAGGGATTGAACTTAGGGGCACTCGACTACTGAGCCACATCCCCAGTCCTATTTTGTATTTTATTTACAGACAGGGTCTCATTGAGTTGCTTAGCACCTCACCATTGCTGAGGCTGGCTTTGAACTTGTGATGCTTCTGCCTCAGCCTCCTGAGCTACTGGGATTACAGGCGTACCCCTCCACACCCAGCTTCTTGGTGGATTTTTACCAACTTTCCTCTCCAGCAAAGAGCCTAAAATGTCATATAACATTGTTGTCTTTTTCCAGCACCTAGTTCTCTTTATTTTTTCTATATTTTTATTGGTGCATTATAGTTGTACATAATGATGGGATTTGTTGTTACATATTTGTATAGATACACAATATAACAATATAATTAGCCCAAATCATTCCCCAGTATTTCTCCTTTCCCTCTTTCCTTCCTCCCCCTAGTCCCATTCCTTTTTCCTTTTGATCTCCCTTTGATTTTCATGAGACCCAGTCCTCTTTAAATGGGCCTGCTTCTTAACCTAATTTTTAATCTGAAAAAGGAAATGAGATAAGAAACCCACTTTTCCTTTCACTTGGTCAGACAACCAGAAGCAACAGAGTTCATTAAACAGCATACATATTCCTGAGAACCTTCCTCCGTCCCCATGTCTGTGGTGTGATGCTGTGGGCCACCTGCTCCCCACACACCTGCCCTACCAGTATCCTCACAACCTCCCCAGAGGAAGGAGGTTCAGGCTATGAGGTTGGCTTGTTTATTTTATAAGGAAACAGGCACAGAAAAATTGATTTACGCAGCCTTGGAGTGGGAGAAGGAGGCAGAGGGGAAGCACGGAGCCCATTCCCTGATACATCTGGTCCTTGTTTTTGTCTAAAATTAAGTCTGGCAGGGGCTAACCCCCTCTCAGACCAAGGGCAGTGAAAAAGCGAGGGCTACTAAGTGCAGGGGTATTTTTTGTTTTGTTTTGTTTTGTTTTGTTTTTTTATAGCTGGTTGCGTTCTCTAAGAGCTAGCCATTATCCACTGAGAACTTCGAGGTGAACTCACACTGAGTATACCCCCCCAAGGCGAGGAACTCAGGGGACCTTCTATGGATGCCTTTCTCTCCTCCCAGTCTCACTGGGTCTCTCAGGCAGACAGGGTTGAGTGTCAGCCTGTCCCCACACCCAGGGGGAGTCTGGAAACCCTCTCCCCCACAACCGTGCTGGGTCCAGTGGGGAAGAGGCACAGGCTGGAGAAAAGAGGGAGGTAGAGCAAAACCACTCGTTCATTCTGTCCTCTGTGGTACCATGAGCTTGTCCCACTGCTCTGAAAAATACAGCAGATTGGGGGCTGCCTCTTCCCTGGGGCTGGTGGTGGAAGGGGGGGGGGGCTGCATAGTTGCAAAGATACCGCCTCACTATCAGGGTGGCGACAGGCACACCAAGCACAGCTTCTGTCTGGAAAGTGCTGGAAATCCAGACACCCCTCCTGCCCCCATCCCTGAAAACACAGTATAAAAGAAAAGGAGCAACCTCAGTCATGTTGACCCAGTACCATATTGCAAGCGTATTACAAAATATGCTTTTTTTTTCTTTTTACAAAAATAACAAATTCATCTAGAATACTTAGAAAGCCACACATCAAAAAGAAGAAAATAAAAACCAATTCCACCATCCCAGTTTCCTCATGGCACCATGCAATGAATGAAACACAGGCTCTCAGATGAGAGTCCCTGGGTTTGAATCTTGGCTACCCTGAAAAAGGGCTGTGTACCTTAGAGAAGTTACTTAGCCTCTCTGGTCTGTTTCCACCTCGGTAAACCGGGGATCATTCCAGCAAGGACCTCATGACAGGTGATATGAAGAAGCTCTGGGGCAGTGCAGGAATGGAAGAAGAGCTCAGGAATAATTGCTGCGGTTGTTTATTTTTGGTCATCATTTTTCTCTCGGCCATGATAAAATGTTCAGAGATAGTTTTTTCCAGTTGTAGGGAAAACTCAACCTAGAAAGAATGGAACTCCCCACATGGTTCAACTGAAGTAGCCACTGCAGTTAGCTGAAAGGGCTGTTTTTGAAAATATAAAACACTTGAGTGATCCCAGATATTTTATATTTAAGATGATTTACATGTTTTATAGTTTTCTAGAACTATTTAAGCAACTACATCCTAACTAGCTTGCTAAAAAAAGTTATATTTCTTGTGTAAGTCAAGTCTCTTGATTAAACCAAATTTATTTGATTTTGGTAAGAGCACTTAACCTGAAATCTACCCTCTTAACGATTTATTTCTGCTCTCCGCCCCTACCCCCCCCCAAAAAAAAAAAAAAAGTCTACCAGTTTTTAAGTCCAATATGGCATTGCTAACTGTGGACACAATGTTCAGCAGATCTCCAGGACTCATTCATCTTACAGAGTTGAAACTTCAAGCTCCATTGGTTAGCAACCTCCACTTCCCCTCTCTCAGACCCTAGCAAGCACCATTTCACTGTGATTCTATGAGTTCTCTCAAGTTTCATCTATGTTGTTGCATATTTCAGAATTTCCTTCTTTTTCAGGTTCAATAATATTCCATAGCATGAACACATCACATTTTCTTTATCCATTCATCCATTTATGGACGCTTGTATTGTTTCTGTATATTGGCTTGTAAATAATGCTGCAGTGAACACAGGAGAGCAGATATCTCTTTGAGATAAATGCCCAGAAGTGAGATTGCCATATGATATGACAGTTCCATTTTTAATTTTTGGAGGAATAAACCCAACTTTTCTTTAACACCTACCATGTTCAATGGTACATCCTGGGTATATAGTCATGAACAGAATAAAGGTTAGAGTCTCTACCCTCATGGAATTTGTGTCTTCTAATCACTAAACAAATATACCCTTAATTGTACATATATTATGAAAAGAAAATCATTTTTTGCTATATGAGTATATCAGAGGGAACCTGATTTAGATGATACAAATCATCTACAACCAGCCTTGGGGTTGCAGATATGGTTAAGACCTGACCTCTTACTACCTTTGGTCCAGTCCAGTGGTGGGCTATGCCAGGCAGGAACACAAGGGCTACAACAGAAATCAGACCCCAGCTATCAGAAGGAAACAGGAGGGAGGTCCTGTCCTGCTGGATGGAAGGAGGCACCCCAGAACAATGACAGTCATCAGTGGAGAAGAACGAAGGACAATCCGGGTAGAAGAAAAAGACTAGGCAGAGGTGTAGCGATCCCAACATGCAGCATGCTTCTGGGGCACAGCAGAGCTCAGTGTGGTTTATGGGGTTCTATAAGAGGCTTTAAGAAAAGGACAGGCAGTGAGGCAGAGGACAGTCATGGAAAATTTGTTCTATGAACATTTATTCTCAAAGTAGTCAAGGCAGTAGAGTGGGGTGGGGACCATTTGAGTGCTGGATTGAAGAGGAAGGAGCCTGGGGTCAGGAAGGACAGCCTGCCTCATGTGGACACTCACTGGACTAGGTGCTAGAGGGATACAGGGTGTACTGCAGGGTCATACAAACAAATCAGCAGAGTGCTGGGGTTCAGGCACAGATGCCTGGCATGGAACTGGAGCCGCTCACTCTGGGAAATAGGACCAGGTGTCATGAATGGGAAAGGTTGGGGCAAGGACTAAGGCAATGTCCTAATAGTGGCCCTGCTTACCTCAAGGGCACAGGAACAATCCATGTGGGGAGATCTGGCTGTCCTCCATTGTCTTACATCCTTTTATTGACACACGTCTCATTTAAATTCATGTAATTAGAAACTTGGCTCTGGGGAGAAATATAGGCATTCTTTTATTTGTTCTATTAAAAATATAAACTGCTAATTTACTTCCTCAGAGACCCTTGCCCTATGCCTGAGCCAGTAAGTAACTATTCTAACCCCAGATGCCATTTCCTGGTGGGTCTTTCTTTGGCCAGGATGGGGACCTGGGTCTCCACAGGCACTGTGACGGGAAGCCCCTAATTGGGTGGACAGGGCCCCTTCCTTCCTGCCCCTCCCTTTGTTCCTGGAACGTGAAGCCAGGAATGCCAAGCTGGGACCTTCCGCTGGGCAACTTCTCTTTCCCAGCTCCCAAAGCTGCACAGCATTTGAGTCTCTGCAAAGATAGAAACTGTGATTTTAAACAATCAGATTATAGCTCTTCTTTTTGTTCCAGATTAATCAAAGTTCCACTGGGAGGTCTGAAAGAGTTGAAATTTCTATAATTAAATTAATAAATGTTAAAAATCTGTCAAGCTGGGCTGGGGTTGCGGCTCAGTGGTAGAGCACTCACCTAGCACTTGTGAAACCCTGGGTTCAATCCTCAGCACCACATATAAGTAAATAAAATAAAGGTATTGTGTCCACTTACAACTAAAAAAAATATTTTTAAAAAAAATCTATCAGGGCTGGGGTTGTAGTTCAGCAGTAAAGCACTTGCCTAATACATGTGAGACGCTGGGTTCGATCCTCAGCCCCACATAAAAATAAATAAAATAAAGGTTAAATAAAATAAAGGTATTTGTCCAACTACAACTAAAAAAAAAAAATTTTTTTTAATCTGTCAGGCTCTGAAGGGATGGTTCCTGCATCCTCCACACATTTTCATGTACACACATGTTCAGGCCTCTATGTGCCCATCCACCTTGCACTCTGCCTAGCTGGAACTGAATCTCTACACTCAGAGCATCCTTACTCCTATTTTGTCACCATGAGAGGCACTGTCCTCACCTAAGCCAGAGGACAGGATGCTTGTGAAGTGACGTTCCTTCAGAGTTCCAGTGGACAACTCAAGTTGCTTCTTAGAATGGTCCTTAAACACTGATTTTGAACAATACACCAGGCTCTTGCTCCGTCCTCATTCATCTCCAGCCACACCAATTAGTTCCATAGTTTCCTAGACCAATACATTTCAACTTCCTCGTCCATCTGAAGTTTGCAGAATTATTAGGTTTTAAACAAGTATATCAGCCTTGGGTCCTTTTCTTTCTTCTTGCTTATTTGCTTTACTTTTTAAGTCAATTTTATCGACATCTAACATATAATAAAATGCACTGATTTTAATTGTGCAATTTGGTGAGTTTTGACAAATTGTAAACTCCTTTACCCCAAGAAGGTCCCTCCTATTAAAGCCACTTAGCAGCCAGCCCAGCCCCTTCCCAACCTCAAGCAATGCTGAACCTGCTTTCTATCACCTTGTTTAGCTCTAGAATTTAATGGAAATGGAATCATTTAGTATGCACTCTTTGGTGACTGGCCTCACATTGCACATTCCTGATTCTGAGATTCATCCATGTTGTCCTGTGTCCCTGTCTCATCCCTCTTTACTGCTGAGTGTTTTCCAGTAAAGATGTGCATTGCATCTCCACTCATTTCCAGGTGGGAGCCAATGTAGATAAAGCTAGCAGCCTTAGTTTTATGAATGTCCCTCAGTACATTCTATGCATTCAATAATTATTAATTAACCTTTTTTTAACTTTTGTATTTGAAGTGTCTCGTTAAATTCCAAAAAGATGTTTACTATACTTCTAATTTCCAGAGACACATGTTCCAAAGCTTGTTTAAAGCTGGTTCCAGGACTTTTGAGCACATTTTTCCACAGAAAACATTCAGTCCTTCAGGAAGCTGTTCCTGGTGGCATTGTTCCAGTGCTATACCCAGCAGAGAAAGGAGGCCCCGCCCTCAATGAGGTCACAGCCAGCAGGGGAGACACACGTGAACTAACATGGCACAGTTGCCATAAGGCCTCTGTGGGAACAGGTTGGCTTCTCAGAGGACAGAGCTTGGCTGAGTCAGGCTGTCAGCAATCGGTACCAACTAGGTACGACTGTGGACTGAGCTGTCTATAAGAACTGAGCAGTGTGTGTCCAGATCAAAGAGACCAACTCAACATTTTTCATACACTGTGTCAGGCTGGGAGTGTAGCTCAGTGGTAGAGCACTTGCCTAGCATGCAGAATGCCCTAATTTTGATCCTCAACACCCCCAAAAACAAACAGACCAAGCAAAATAGCCGCTGAACAGCATATTCAATCTGAGGGCCACTTTCAACCTTAACTCAAGGTCAGCTTTTCATAGGCTACCTTAGCACAGTGTGGCTACCCTTTAGGATTCTTAGGAACCTGCCTTCCCTCTATAACAGAACCTTGGGGAAGATCCATTATTCTCATCCTCCTGGGTGTAGATATGTGCCCCAAGTTACCCCGGCCAGCATGGTATGCACTGTACTTCCCTAAGCCAGATGACATCTGGGATTAGAATCATAGATTTATTTTAGGAACAACCCAGGATCTTTTAAGACCAACTGACACAGAACTCCATCCATCTCACAAGCACTACTCTAATTTTAAAATATGAGTATATTTTTGATCAGTTGATAAATTTCTATTATCTGCTTTCTGGGCAGATTCTCTCTCTTATCTTAAGAGTCATTGCATGGCTGCTTTTACCCCCAGTTCATTGTCTTTCCCGGGCTGTAGAGGATACTTCTCCCCAGCCATGAGTCCTTCAACAGACATTTGCCACACCCACACTGTGCCTCAGAAACTGGATATAAAGATTTTTTTTTAATGACCAGTAGATAACATTTCAGATAGATTTCTAGGTGCCCAGACAGTTCTAAATGCCTCACAGTTATTAAGTTATTAACACTGTAGCCCCATGAGGTACATGAATACTGTTATTAACACCTTTTCACCGATGAGTAAATAAGGCACAGAAAACTTGGGTGGCTTGCCCTAGGTCACAGAAGGAGTTAATGTCGGAGCCCAGGTGTATTAGATCCAAAACCAACACTGCCACTGCCCACCACTATGTTGTGTGACCATGAGGAAGACAGTCCCTATGGCTGAAGAATTTATTATCTAATGAGAGAGATCAGGAAGTCCATCTGATTTTAATACACTGTGAAGTGATGCAATAGAAACACAGCAAAGGGGTCTGGGAGCTCAGAAGAGGGAGGGAACCATTGGGTCCTCTGAGGTGTGGGTGGGGAATGTAAGGAACGGTGGAAAATCTCCTAAACTCAACAAGCCAAAACAACCGTTTACCTGTCAGAGATTTTATTAGCAAGACTGTAGCTGTCAGTCGCAGAAGAGAAGGGGGTCGAGATGGGGAGGGGAGAGGAGAGAGGGGAGAGAGAGAGAGAGAGAAAAGAGAGGGAGAGATTGGGGGTGGGGGGAGAGTAAGAGAGAGAAAGAGAGTAAGAGGGGTAGAGTAAGAGAGCAAGAACAAGGTGTTGATATTTATGGGCTTAACACAGGATGAGGAGGAGCAAGGCGAGTGGGCTGTTACTTCTTCATTGGCTGAGAGTTCTCGCCATTCAAAGTTCGCGCCATTCACAGGGATTAGAGGTGACAGTTTGCCCGCCATTCAGTGAGTCATGGACCTGAGCTCTGGGAAGAGAAGCACTCCGGGCGCCATCTTTACCAACAGGGAGTAATAGCAATAACTTACATTACTGAAAGTTTATAAGTCAACACTGTATTGAGCCAGTTGAAAGCATAGTCTCATGAAGTCTCTCAACAGTCTGATTCTACAGACAAGAAAATGCAGCTTAAAGTCAAGTAGCATGTAATTTGAGATTAACTCAAGTGATTTGAAGCATGGATAAGATCAGGACTGGATTTCTATGTTCTTTTTCTTTTTTTCTTTTTGAGAGAGAGAGAGAATTTTTTTTTAATATTTATTTTTTTAGTTTTCAGCGGACACAAAATCTTTGTTTGTATGTGGTGCTGAGGATCAAACCCGGGCTGCACGCATGCCAGGCGAGCAGGCTACCGCTTGAGCCACATCCCCAGCCCCTGGATTTCTATGTTCTGAACTCTAGGGGAAGTTTTGCCAGGTCAAGACCCAGTACCAGCAAAGGTAGAGGAGCTTTTGTGAATTTTAAAATCCATCTTCAAATAAGCATTTTTAAATTGATTCCTCCATTCAGAGATGCACCCATCTAACTATCTACTGGTAACTTTTTTGAATAAAAGAAAACTAAGCATGTTTGTTTTGCTAGCTAACAAGAATGTCAGCATCTCTGCGCATCCCAAGCTTTTGTTCAATCTAGGCAGTGGTCCTCTGTCTTTACCACACATTACCATCTTGGGGAGCTGAAACCTGCAGATCACCAAGCCCAGCCCTAGGGATTCTGGGGAGGGGCCTGGGAGACTAAATGTTAGCGAGCCCCTTATTTGATCTAATGCAAGACAAATTAGAGAATCAGCATCTTGGAGCCCTCTGAACCACTATTTTCCTTTAGCAGTCAGACTAACATATAATTGAAGTTAAGTCAGGATTGTTTTTGTAGATAAGCATTTGGTGTGCTTCACAATTACTTTGTTACTTTGCCATTTTAGTTACTTTTGAGCACCTAGTTCAGTGGCATCACAGGCATGCACACTGCTGTGTGATGTTCACCAACATTCACACAGCACCCCTTCATCCCCTCCACTGGAACTCTCAAGCTGTTCAACAATAACAATAACACCCCATTCCCTTCTGCCCAGAAAGCAGATAATAGAAGTGCTTCATGCTATAAAAATTAAGCAAACCTGGAGAATGATAGTGGCCAAATAATATGGTTACAGTGTGTGTTTGTACGACTATGTAACCACCAATCCCACCATTATGCACAACTAATAATGCATCAATTTAAAATTTGAAAAAATAATCAGACCTATTGAGCAGACCTAATTTTAGCCTTTAAAGGGAAGGAAATTTCTGACACATGCCACAACATGAATGACCCTTAAGGATATCATGCTGAGTGAAATCAGCCCATCACAAAAGGACAAATGCTATATGATCCCACTTCTGTGAGGTTCCCAGAGTAGTCAGGTTCCTAGGTACGGAAAGGAGAATGGTATCACCCCAGCTGGGGAGAGAAGGGAATGGGGTGTTATTGTTGCTGTTATTGTTGAACAGCTTGAGAGTTCCAGTGGAGGGGGTGAAGGGGTGCTGCGTGAATGGTGGTGAATATCACACAGCAGTGTGCATGCCTGTGATGCCACTGAACTAGGTGCTCAAAAGTTTCTAAAATGGCAAAGTAACAAAAGTAATTGTGATTTTTGTATGTCTGGGGGGAAATGAGCAGGCCAACCCCTCCTGGCTTTGAGAATCCTCTGCTCTCTTTTGAGACATCTGGTGACCTCTCCTTTGATTGTGTTTCCTGATGTGTGACAAGCAGTCCTTTTATGCCTGCTCAATAGCAAAACATCTGCCTACCTGTACTTCTTAGTCCTCATTGTTGCTTTAAAAGAAGAAAATTGAGACATGTGGCCATTGTTCCTGAAACAAGTAATGATTTCACTTAAACATGTACCTAGCAGCTCTCTTCACAATAACTTCTGATTTCACTGTGATACTGGGTTCAAACCCAGAGCTTCAGAAATGCTAGACAAGTGTTCTACCAGTGAGCTATACCCTCAGCCTGGAATCCTTTTTAAAAGACATTTAAATTAACTATTCAAATTTAAGTTAAAGTTTAACACAAGTCATATCACAGCCAAGCATTCAACCAAGGCAGCTGGGAGGATGCAGTACTGGATTGCACGGCTGCATGGCCCAGCACTGGAGGTGACAGCTGCAATTTGGCTTCTCTGCCTGGGGTGGCAAGTTTTTTTGGCACTAAAGTAAGAGACATTTTCAGAAATATTAATATGGGAGAAATGGCTTACCAATTGTGGTTCTTGTTAGCAAATCAAAGAAGCTGATTCTGGCTAATTTAAACAGAAAAGGAACTTTTGGAAGATCAGGTCATTCACAGAATTCATGGGGTGGCTGGAGAACTAGCCTCAGAAAAAGGCTTGGGAAACTACTACCTTTGGACCCTCAGTTCAGCCACGCCTACCCCTGCCCCCACCATTGGTAAATTCTGATTTTTCCTGTGTTTCTGCATCGTTCCCTCAAAGCCTCATTCTTGCGGGGAAAGAGATGAATGTTTAATTCTGGGTCACTTGTCCATGCCAAGGAATGGGGCAAAGGACTGTCTTCCACACCATCAGCTTCTATGGCCCAGGAAGAATACCTCCCCCAAACAGAAATGTGTTCTGCAAAAAACAACTCACATTCATTCAGTGTACAACCTAATCACAACAATTTCTTAAATCTGTTTCTGAGCCTTCAGATATATGATTCTGATCACAGGGATCAAGTGAAAGAATGGTCTGATCAGACAGATATGTCAACCATCTTTATTGGAAAAGCAAGCCTTCATGCAGGTCCTGAAGAATGCACAAGTCCCAGGCATCTTCCTGGTACCCAGGAAACAGTAGTGTTCCTTTGCTGAGGATCTGCCACTGTGATCTGGGGCTCTCTAGTGCACAAGTCAGTCTCAAGCAATGGCAGCACTTACTATTACCTTGGGAGGCAGGGACAGAACTGAGTGACGTCTCCACTCCCAATCTTTACATACCATTGGGTGACCTGTTCAGTAAGTCTTTGTCTTCTTATCTAAACTGGTGGCTCAAGGAGATAGAATAAAATCTGGCCCATATTCTGAGCACTACATTTGTCTTCCTTCTCCCTAAGGCAACAGAGCGTAGTACACAGGAAGACAGAATAGAGAAGTGAAAAGTGAGAACTGGAAGTCTCGAATGTGCTGGCAGCTTAAGCATCATGCCAAGGCAGTGGGTTCCTCTAGGAGGAAGGTCACAGGAATCTTCAGCATTTCTGAATTTTTGTTATTATTAAAAATGTATCTGGGGTTGGGGCTGAGGCTCAGCAGCAGAGTGCTTGCCTAGCATGCTTAAGGCACTGGGTTCAATCCTCAGCACCACTTAAAAATAAACAAATAAAATAAAGATATTTTGTCCATCTACAACTACAAAAAAGTATCTGACTCTAGTTTGTGTATAATTCCTCCTCTTGCACCTGTTCTTCAAATGTATGAAAATTTGAGTTCATGGACCCATTTATTTTCCCTAATTAGATCATTCTCCTTTAAATACTTCTTCATCTGCCTTAGAGCCCATATTCCCTCCCTTCCCAGTGCCAACCAGTATTCTAATTCATATTCAGTGTTTTTGGATTTATGCTGTAATACATACTCATTGGTTGCTGAGTGTGGCTTTGTATTTCAACATTTTACATGAATGTTATCATGCTATATTCATCCCTTTGAAAGTGATTTTTTTAAATATTTTTTTAGTTGTCAATGAACCTTTTATTTTTTTAAAATTTTTTAATATTTATTTTGTTTTAGTTTTCGGCAGACACAACATCTTTGTTTGTATGTGGTGCTGAGGCTCGAACCCGGGCCGCACGCATGCCAGACGAGCACGCTACCGCTTGAGCCACATCCCAGCCCAGAACCTTTTATTTTTTGCATGTGGTGCTGAGGATCAAACCCAGGGCCTCACACAGGCCAGTCAAGCACTCTACCCTGAGCCACTACTCCAGCCCTGAAAGTCATTTTTTAACTCAACACTGCTTTGTTTGTTTTAGGTGGGTTTGGGTTTTGTTGTTGTTTCGGACATTTACCTGTATGGACAAGCAAAGATCCAGTTCATTCTTGCCATTTATGATATTTTTTTATCTGAGTAAACTGGATTGAAAGTATCTAAAGTAAACAGGGCAGAATGTCAAAATTCATGAAAATTGCATGGTAGGTCCACCAGCTTTAATTATTATTTAGACTTTGATAGATGTTTGAAAGTTTTCAAAATGCAAAGGAAAGAGGAGGGACCTGTGAAGAGGAATCGGGAAAGGTGACCTGTCAGCCTGAGCTGGGCTAAATTGAGATGCTGGTTCTGCAGCTAATCAGCCTAAGATTAAAATAAACCCTGGGGGACTGGCCTTCTCTTGTTTGCTCTTTGTGGGAACCTGCCTCCCTGGGGAAGTGCCTGAAAGTCTTGACCTAAGGCTGCTGAAAAGTGTTTATTTAGCTGCTTGATTTGGAGCATATTGGTAGGTGGCCAAAGCAGGCTCAATGGAATTTGTTGTGGGTCTGACCACTTTTAGAAAGAAATTGGCAAGGGACCATTTCACAGGATGGCTATGAGCCATAAGTTTTTAAAATATTTATAACACTCTTAAACTATAAATAATCCACATGATAAATATGTCACAACTTTGCCCAGGCCAACCTTTGACTCCTTGACACTGTACAAACTTGGGTTAAGAGAAGGTGATTCCTCCTCTTACATGCTTGCTGGATGCCCCCGTGGGATTCCAGGTGGCCTCCAGGGTTTCTTCCTTCTCTGTCTCTGGTGCTTTTAGAAAAGTAAAATATGCAAAATTCAGAGCTTTTGATCCATGGCCTGTAGTTTACCGGCCTGTTGGTCAGTTTTGTTGTTGATCAAAAGGAGTGTCCTAGGTGAAATCAGAGAATCAGGAGAACCAAATGAAATTATTGGCACATAATGCTTGATTAAAGTGTCCAAGAGCCCAGGAAAGGATCCCCAGATCCCCAGCCTGAACCAGATGCATCCAGCCCAGAGGGGTCCCATTCAAAATGACTTTCAAGTCACGAAGCCTCTGCTGCTTCCAACTTAAAAGATGGGGCTTTCTCACTGGCAGCTACTGGAGTCCAAGGGGATTCCTTAACTGCACTATAACCATGTCCCCCAGAGCTGCCAGGAGTACTGACTTGTCCTCTCTCCATCCAGGATATGACTTCTGCCAAGTCCTGCAATGGTTTGCTGAGCGGGTCGATAGGATCATCCTCCTCTTTGACGCTCACAAACTGGACATCTCAGATGAGTTCTCAGAGGCCATCAAGGCCTTCCGGGGCCAGGATGACAAGATCCGTGTGGTCCTTAACAAGGCTGACCAAGTGGACACACAGCAGCTCATGCGGGTCTATGGGGCCCTTATGTGGTCCCTGGGCAAGGTCATCAACACGCCCGAGGTTCTGCGCGTCTACATTGGCTCCTTCTGGGCACAGCCTCTGCAGAACACAGACAACCGTCGGCTCTTTGAGGCTGAGGCACAGGACCTCTTCAGAGACATCCAGAGCCTTCCCCAGAAGGCAGCAGTGCGCAAACTCAATGACCTCATCAAGCGAGCAAGGCTGGCCAAGGTAAGCCAGGAAGTAGATGCCCAGGTCTGTATCTTGGGCTGGGAATACGCTGCTCTCACTTCTACAAGGGGAAAGGGAGGGAGGGAAGGCTGTATTCCAGAAGCCATAAGGGATGGACTGAGGGCAAGCTAAGAAAATAGTCTCAAAGTCAAGGAGCCCTGCTTAGATTCTAGCTCCTAACTCTGATCTTTTGCAAATGACTTAGCCTTTCTGAATGTGTTTTCTAAGATGCAAACTGGAACCAAGAGTACATCACAGGGTGCTAAGGAGGATTCAGTGTGACAGTTCATTGGTGTGACAAAGCAGTGAGCATAGCTATTGGCACACAGGTAGACCACTACGTGGAAGCCATTATGTTGTTAGGACAATGGGAACATAACCAGCTGAACCTAAGGAAGGTGGCATTGTTAGAAACAGTAGAGTGCTTAGAGGCCACCACTAGTTGCCAGACTCCTAAGGCTGGAACCCAGTGTCACTGCCTGGATCCAGAGGAGCCTAGGAGGAAGTTGGCCCTGAGAAAGTCTCCTAACCTGGAGAGTGTTGCTGGTTTGGGATCACACCTGTCCCATTCTGGAGTGTGTGTCCAATGGGATGAGGGCAAAGTGCTGACCCCTCTCAAGCAACAGAGGCAATTCTGTCCTGTCTCTGAAGTGAGAAAACATCATTCCTCCAAGAGAAAGTATAGGAAAAAAATTATTTTTTAGAAAATATTTTTATATTTCATGAAATAATTATCAAAAATACCAGAAGAACATCTAGGGACTATTTCAAGCAGAGGGTAAACCTGGCCAATCCTCAGAAGCACCCAGGATCTTTAACCAAGGGAATAGTTTTACCCCAGAACTTCTGACACAAGAGTTGTATATGCACTACCTGTGTGAACATATGTATACAAATGTGTGTGTGTGTGTGAGAGAGAGAGAGAGAGAGAGGGAGGGAGAGAGGGAGAGAAAGAGAGAGAGAACTTCCCAGGGGATTCTGATGATCAGAAAAGTTTGTGATCCAGAAATTTATGCTGACTCCCTAATTTTACAAGGACAAGATAGGATTGGTTATTTGTCCAAGATCATTTAATCCATCAGTGACAAAGCCAGGATTAAAAACCAGCCTCCTGGCTGTCAGTCCAGCCTTCTGCTTTGGGCCCCATCACTCCAGCTCATAGCAGTCCACAGGCTCTTCAGGAGGTGAGGTCAGGTTCGCTCTCTCAGTCTTTTGGCAGCAAAACAGCCATGTCCCCTCCCACATTCCTCCTGCTTCAGGATCTGGTCTGGCCTGGCCTCAGGTGCAGCAGGTCAGCCTTCTGGAGTCTGCTACCACTTTGCCTCATTCAGTCATCACTGACTCAGCCCCCCAGGCCAGGGCGAAGGACCAGTCTGGCAGAGGAGGGAGGCTCAGAACCCTCTTGTCACAGAATAGAGAGCTGTGTGCTGATGGACACTTACTATGGGTGCTTTGAGCAGTGCAACTAAGCACCCATCCAGGAGGGTAAGGGAAGATAACATTGGGGGGCCCCAAGCCTTCTGATTCTCATTGCTCCACAGCAGACATCTTTGTGTCAGTGTGCAGACACAGTAGCATCTATTCTGTCAAAAGAGATATGTCCCCAGCTGCCACTGCCCCATACACAGGACCTCGATCTCCTGCTTTTCTCTCCACTCGGCTCATATCTAGTGTGTGTGCATACATTCCTTCTGTGTTACTCAGCTACCTTGAGAGCACATGGTGTTCCTATGAGTCACCGATCTTTTTTATTTTGGCAGACAGTGTTAAAAACATTAAAGTTACATACATTAGTAAAATAACTAAACATCCTTAATTTGGTATAAGTGTGACACATTTTCTTACTTTCCTGTATTCTGCTATATCACCATACCTCAACTGTTTTATAAAACTGATCTAAAATTTAACTTTACTGTTTTCACTTACAGTCTGATTCCAAATAAAAGTTTTCATAAGCTTCTTCAATCTCATCATCAATATCATCCAAATATGGATCACCACCCCTGATAAATCTGTTTCATTTTCTTCATAATCTGAAAACAAGTCCTCTCTTTCAAGTAATTCTTTTTTTTTAAGAGAGAGTGAGAGAGGAGAGAGAGAGAGAGAGAGAGAGAGAATTTTTTTAATACTTATTTTTTAGTTATCGGCGGACACAACATCTTTGTTTGTACGTGGTGCTGAGAATCGAACCCGGGCCACACGCATGTCAGGCGAGCGCGCTACCACTTGAGCCACATCCCCAGCCCTCAAGTAATTCTTGACATTTCTCTTGATCATCTGGGTCAGCTGCAGTGAAAGGAACACCATCAAATGTATAAAATGTCGGTTCATTCATAAAGCAATTAGGATCATTTTCAGGTTTTGCTTCTCTGTATATTAAAATTGTATGAACTCTACCCCCAGTTACTTGACCAGAGTCTTGCAAACTTCAAGAGCATCTGTTTTACATCTCTGCTGCAGTTTGCATCTAGGACAACATTTTCAATTCTCTGAATAATTTATTCCATATCAGTCTTTTCCTTTTTCCTTCCAGGCATCTTCCAAAATGGACCCTGTCAACTTCAGTAATTTTACTGCACAAATTGTCACTCACAGGATTAGAGAAGAGGGTATTCAGCAATTCTCTCAGACCAACCTGAAAGATATCTGTTCTTGTAACCTGTCCATTTGTTCCCTTGATCTCCAAGCTAAGATTGTCTCAGAACGAGTACAAATACATGAAATCGTTCTTAAGACATTTCATCTCCTTTTGCAGCTTAATCTTTAGCTTCATATTCTGTGCGACATCTTTGAAGTAGCAATTGGCGGAAGTTGCCACTGTGTAGGCTTATTGTCAGATGATGAGACAGGTGAGCTCCCATATAAGAGAAATTTGGAATAGATGTAGCCTGTAGGTAGATGAGTTCCACAAGTTCTTGCAAAGCATCATCATCTGTTGTAACTCAGCCATTCAGGGTCTCCGCAAACTGTTCAATTTCAGTTTCAAAACTGCCAGGCTGCTCTATAAGATGCTTCAAAAAAATCCTGAACATATTCCGATAGAATGGGATAATACTCATAATCACCCTCATAGGATTCTGTATAATTAGAAGAATAACCTGATGGGTAAAATTCAGGGGCATTTACAGACCGTTAAGGATTAACACAGGAGCCAACAACCATCTAGGGTTTAGCCATTGCTGACTCCGAATTCTGCTATGAGATTTTATCCTATGAACTAGGTGGAGCTCTCTGGAGCCTCCTTTGTTCCAGGCAGGCTGGCAACTTGATGGTTCTCAGGAGAGAAGTGCCTGAGTCACCATTCTTTACCTTTCTTCTGGTGCAAGCTACTTCCTCTCCAGAACTACAAGACACTTTGTTCCAGTCCTGCAATGCAGTTGTGCTAACTCATTTGTAAATCTACTTATCTGCAGCACTCCTGTAACAATTTCACCCTTGCCCTTGTTCTGGGCCTATAGCTGTGGCAGGAAGTATGGTTTTGCCCATTTCAATGACCCCTTGCCATATGGTATTTCTGTTCTCCAGCCGGTGCAGCAAAATTAACCTTCAGGGTATATAAGAGCACACATTATTTTATAATTAAAGCTGGTAACTCATATCATAGCCTTTGCAAATTTCAAGATTTTTTCAAAGTATTTTTAAATGTCCATAGACATTTTAAATTTGCCAGTCTTTGCTGAAGGCCCAGTGACTCAAGATGCAGCTGTATTCAGCCATATAAATAACTCAGGAGTTAGAAGTGCCAAACACCATAACCCAGAGAGCTTCCCTGCCATCCTTTTTTTTTTTTAATATTTATTTTTTATTTATCTGCGGACACAACATCTTTGTTTGTATGTGGTGCTGAGGATCGAACCCGGGTCGCACGCACGCCAGGCGAGCGCACTACCGCTTGAGCCACATCCCCAGCCCCCCTGCCATCCTTGAGCATTGGTCCTTCAAACCAGCATGGCCTAGGTTTAGAGAGGCACAGAATGTCACTCTGTATTCAAACACTGAATAATGAAAACCCTTGTGCAGATGGTGGGGGTGGGTAGACTGTCAAATTTGCTGAGCTTACTTATAGGAAAAAAAGCCCGAGCTTTTTTTTTTTTTTTTCTTCCTAAGAATAGTATCTGGCTTGTTCCTTTTCACAAAGGAAAATGTATGAAGCACGAATACTTCCAGCCTGAGCTTCTCAGTGCCAGTTGCTCATGGGGCAGTACCATGCTGAGCAGCGGGGACAGGAAGCAGCCTCACTGAACAAGAAGCAGAACTGAGCACAATGGCCTAAGTCACTATCTTCTGATAGTGAAGTGAGAACTTCATCCTGTATGCACTTTGTGGGGGTTTGGTTTGTTTGTTTGTTTATTGATTTGTTTGTTTGTTTTTGCATTGCTGGGAACGGAACCCAGGGCCTCTCACATGTTAGACAGGTGCTATCCCACCAAACTGCATCTTGAGGCCTCCATCAGCAGTTTTAGACGTTCCATTTGTGAACTTGTTTTTGCTTAAAACGATAAGGAGTCCTCTGAGCTTTTATTTTATAAAAAATGCTTTTAATTTGGTGTATTAATCTTTCTCTTGATCCACCTCTCCGTTTGTAGTCAGCAGTGCTCCCGAAGTCACATGGTTTGCATTACATGTGTTAGTTTGTTCTTACCCTTATTTTATGAAGGACAAGAGGAAGGCCTGATACTCAGAAAGGTGATGCAACTTCCCTGAGCTTCACAACCTGTGAACTGCAAAATATAGATTCCAAGCCCGGTCCATTTCTGGACTGCTTGGTCCAGAAAGTACTCCTTGAAATCCAGAGTAGACAGCATCTTGCTGTGTCCTTGTTCTCTGTGTTAATTATTCATTTTTTGGGGGGGGTTTCCCCATATACACACATTGGTACTAGGGATACCACCCAGATCACTCTACCACTGAGCTACATCCCCAGAGCTTTTTAATTTTTTTAAGTTGAGACAGGGTTACACTAAATTGCCCAGGCTGGCCTCAAACTTGCTGTCCTCCTGCCTCAGCCTTCTGAGTACCTGAGATCACGGGTGTGTGCCACTGTGCTCAGATCTAACTGACATTTTGAAAACATGTAAAGGATAAGTTTTCAGATATCACCTAAGAGGTGGCAAATCTGAGCTGGCTCATAGAATGTCTATTTATAGAACACTGTAATTAAGAAGAAGTCATAGTCCAGAGAAAGCAATTGTACCCTTTCTTTTTTTTTTTAATATTTGTTTTAGGTGGACACAATAACCTTTATTTAATTTTTTTTAATGTGCTTTACACATGCTAGGCGAGTGCTCTACCACTGAGCCACAACCCGAGCCCAACTGTATCTTTTTTTAATCAAACTCTAAGTATCATAAAGATGACATTTTAATAGGATGAAAACCAGAGAGTCTTACCAAATATCTCTGAAATTTAAAATTTGCTCTTTCTTTTTTTTTTTTTTTTCTTTTTTGGAAGTGTAAGTGAATTTTTATTGGGAAGGGAAGTTGTCAACTTAAACAGCAGCAAATGATGAGTGAATAAGGAAACTCCCTGTTATCACAGATGGACATGACCTCCACAACATGTGATATACAGGAGGCATTTCAATTTGTGCCCCCGCCAGCCAGGAAATGTCAAGTGCTTTCCCATTCCATCTAATACTTCTGGATTCCTACTAAACAGGAATACAGTAAGAGTGAGGAAAGGTTGCTTACTGAAAAGAAACCCTCAAAGAAGAATAAGGAAGAGAATGTAGAAATTAAGAAGTCATATAAAACACTCTTTAAATTGCAATTAACTACATTTTTTTATCTTCACAGTAACACAAAACACAGTCACTTTTAGAACTGGTTCAGATTACTTAAATGCCAGATATGTTTTTAGTCCTCTACTGAGTGTTTGGAATTATTTATGTTTATATGAAATAAAGGTATTAATACTTTTCTACAGCAGTAACTGCACACCAGGAAGGCCAAGACAAACACAAATCAAGGAATGGAGTTTTCCTAAAGCTGCATTGTGAAAAGACTATAAACAGTTGATTCCATACGCATGAATGGTTTTCTTTGCTATAGGAAATCTAGTAGAATAAGGAATAGAGTAAAAAGGTTTCTTGAGGGAAGGAGGATGACACCCTGTTTTGCATTTAGTTTTCAGCCCCCTCTGCTTCATCCCATTCTTCTCCTGCACTGTCTGATGTCCATAATGTTAAGTTGTCTCTAAACAACTGCATGATGATGATGCTGCACTTGTATGCATCTTCATTCAGTGTATCAAGTTCTGCAATGTCCTCATCAAAAGCCGTTTTAGCCAGTGTGCAGATAAGCTCTATTATTAAGGATCTATTATTAATAGATATAATAATATATATTATAAAAATATAATAATATAATAATCTCTATTTTTAATAATAATATAATAATCTTTATTATTAAGGATCTCATAGTAAAATACAGAAAAGTTAAGAGCCAGCGCTAGGTGGATTGGGTGTGTGGGTTGCATCTCTTTCTTGCTTATATCAAATGCCTCTTGGTAAGCTCCTTGGGAATTATCTATTATTTGTTTCCGATCATCACCACATGCAACTTCAGCAAAGTACCAGAAGTAATCCTCTTTCATTTTCAGATAGAAGACCTTACTTTCTGGAGTAGTTGCATTGCCTATTAAATTCTTATCCAACAATTCCAGGACCATGGTGCAGATTGACCTCCACTCAGACTTTACTTTCTCCCAATTTTCCTTAATCAGCTGCAACTTCTTGTTGGAAGTATAGGTCTTCTGCTTGATGCTCAAGATGACCCTTCAGGCGGACCTGCAGTACCCGACCATGTTCTTGTAGGCCACCAAGAGCAGGTTGTGCTCCTCATTGGAGCTCGCCGCCCTGCTCGGTCACAGCCTTCATGCAGGTGGCCATGTCATCATAGCACTTGGCCTGCTTGGCCATCTTGGCCTTCTGGATCAGCTCGTCTTCTCTATGGCGCAGGGGCCAGGGCCGGGGCTAGGGCCAGGGGTGAGGTGAGCGAGGGCGAGCACCGACCCTGATCGTGAGTCCTCCTCTTTGAGAGCTTCTCCTCTTCCCAGCCACGATGCAAGTCCCACCACTTTGATCTGCTTTTAGCTTTTGCTGCTATGTCTTTTCTATTTGTATTTTTTACAACTCTGTTCCAAGGAAGGGGAAAACTTCACAGTGAGTTTATCTCCGAGATCACATCTTGCCATGTCAGTAGGCAGCCTGCTTGAAAGACTGCTTGCTCTCTGAAATGCCAAAGTGCACTGCATGGTTTGTTAGGGAAAGCTATTTTTGAAATGCCCAAGCAAAGGTTTAGAAAATATAACTTAATTTTATTCCAGTCTAATTAAAGGAAATTAAGCAAAGAAATTAGATTCATGAAAATTGCAAGCAAAGGTAAAAAAACAAAGAAAGTTCATTGTCAGACTCTACCCTTTATAAACACATTGCCCAAGTAGGAAAGGTTCCCACCCATTTGGAGATCTTTGCTCAAGAAAAAATGAACAGCATTTGAGGAAGAAACCAGTAAGAATAGAAAGAAAAAGAAAGCTCATTGATTTTCAGGGTTCACTATAATTCTGTGGAATTTAGTTTAGCCTTCAAAATGTATTTCCTCTTAGTCACATGTGATGTGCAGAGCCTGACTTTCGTGTTTGTGCTGTCAGATTCCTTTTTTGAAGAAGTTAGGCATTTTGTAGTTGGTGAGATGGATCCAGGCCAATGTAAGTGAGAATGGATCGTACAATGGATGATGAGGAGCACTTGAACTCTCCTCCACCTTGGCACCTTAAAAATAGCTCAGCCCCAGCTATTGTAGATGTCAGTGCTCAGGCCCATTTATGGAAACCTGTCTCTTTGAAGGTTGACCTAGAATGCCTCTGTGGGCCTCCTCAAGTCCTCTTTAAGGCTGTTCAAAATCACATGTGCTGTCTGCCAGCTTTGATCTGAACAGCATGACAAACCCTTGCTCCTGGAAGAACGGATCAACCACTCTCCTCTGCCTCTCAGTCTCACGCCCTTTTGTTGTTGTTGTTCTTAGGATTGAACCCAGGGGCGCTTAACCACCAAGCTACATCCCCAGCCCTTTTTATTTTTTATTTTGAGACAAGGTCTCACTAAATTGTTTAGAGCCCTGCTAAGTTGCTGAGGCTGGCCTCAGAACTTGGGATCCCCCTGCCTCAGTCACCAGAGTCTCTGGGATTACAGGTGTACACCACTTCTCCTGGCCCAGTCTCCCAATCTTCACATTTTTATTATTCCATGAGTTTACCTTTGAGTCTCTAGCTTATTAACTCATTTTTTTATTTGTTTTAATTAGTTACACATGACAGTACAATGATCTTGACATATCATACATTTGAATCAGATGGGATATAATTTCTCATTTTTCTGAGTATACAGGTTACAGAATCACATTGGTCATGCAGTCACATATATAAACACAGTAATAATCATGTCTGTTTCATTCTACTATCCTTCCTATCTCCCCAACTCATTTTTTTTTTTTTCAGTGCTGGTTTCTGATGCATGGTAGGCATGATGCATGGTAGGCAAGCATTGTACCACTAAGCCACATCCCCAGTCTTATTAACTGAATTTGTTTGTTTGTTTGTTTCTTTTCCCCTGCCCACATTTTTTATTGGTGCATTATAGTTGTACATACTGATGGGATTTATTATGTATTTATACATACACATAAGACACAATAATATCACTCCCCAGCACTTAACTGAATTTTTTATATCATAAACCCACTTTTATAATGGGCCAAACTGCCAGCTTTTAATGCTCTGTGCAAGTTTCCAACTAGATTTACAAAAACACAGTCTCCACCAGGTTGTGTTAAGTGTGCGGAGATGTAGCACAGTTAACCCTGCTTTCCTAGCCTGCCTCCCCTGAAACAACTGCCCACAATCCAGGGAAATGTCCATGCCATCAAAGCACTGGTAGCTTCCTGCACTTTCTGCCTGGTGTTGTCCTCCAATGTCAGGTGAATCCAGCCAGCACCTCTCCTGAGTGGTGCTTCTTAGTCTTGGAGACATACACACACACACAATCACTCAATCACTGGACACATTTGTTGAGATTTGTATCAAAGTTATATGTGAATTATATATAAATTCACATACATTTAAGGCATATTTTTTCCTAGAGATTCTTTTTTTTTTTTTTTTTTTTTTTTGGTGGTGCTAGGAATTGAACCCAGGGGCTTTGTACCTGAGAGGCAAGCACTCTACCAACTGAGCTATATCTCCAGCCCTTATAGATTCACATACATTTAAAGTGGAGGAAATCCCTTTCTAGTTGTTGAATTATTAGCCTAGAGGAAAGTTATTATTTTGATCCATTTGATTTAGTCATAATCATTAGAAGACTTGGAGCTTTAAAAAAAAAAAAAGCTTGGAGTTTAATTTTATATAATAAAAATGATGAATTAAACAACATAAGACTATTTACAAGCCCCTAGAGGTCAGTGTCATTCACTTATGAATTAGGCAGTTGGAATCCAAACTCATCACATTGCTATTCAAATAGAACAAATTTATTAATTATTCAGTAAGAACTAAATAGCCAGGAGTCATTTCTGGCACTACCACCCCTTCAGCCATTGGCCTTTGGCCAATATTAATAACAAGTAAAATTTATACTCCTTTTTCAATATTCAAATACATAATCTCTTATTTTCATATTAACTCTGAGATGAATATATTTTCCAATAGGTGGGTGGATGAACAAACTGGGGTGGAGATCAGATGCTCCCCTCAAGTTGTCCAGCAGGTGGCAGCAGTGGCAGTGCCTGAGCCTGGTCTTCCAACACTGCTTGTCTCCCTCTCCCTCTTCCTCTCTCTCCGCTTTCTGAGCTCTTTTCTGTTTCCCTTCTAATCTATTAGTTTTCTCTTGATATAAAGAACAGAAGGTTTCTGACTGTTCCTCCTTTGTTTCAGAGGGACCGTTGCCAGCTCTGACCCTCAGTCCAGCATTTATCTGAAGAGATAGACATAGAAGGGGAGGAGTAAGCATTTGAAGTTGATTGGATTTGAGCCATTTAACCTGTCCCTTATGTTTACCAAGCGTCTTTAGAAAATTGACATAATAGTATTCACCTCTGTAATCCCAGTGACTAGAGGTTGAAGCAGTTCAAGGCCAGCCTCAGCAACTTAGACCCTATCCCAAAAGAAAACATAAAGAGGGCTGGGGTATGGCCCAGTGGTAGAGTATCCCTGGATGCAATCCCTAGTACTATAAGAGAAAGAGGGGAAAGGATGAGAGAGGAAGAGGAAAAAGGGAAGGGGAAAAAGAAGAGAACATGACAGTTGCCTTCTGTCACAAGATTGCAGTCTTACTTTTCTGTGTGGTATTTCTTTTCTTTTCTTTTTTTTAATGTCTGTTTCTAATGTCTAATGACTTAACTATTCTTTTGGGTGTGGACAAAGGTTAAGAAAATGGCCTCTCTAAAGCTCCCAGTGAATCAAAAACCATCAGAAATCAAACCCCAAATCAGTTTTTCAAACTGTCGTTCTAAAGGACATAGTTTATTTTGAATTCCATATTTTGAACAGCTTTAGTAAAATTTTTAACTCACAACCACAGAAAATAATTAATTCTGTAAGGACAGGAATGAGGCAGTTGGGTGCCTGTGTCAAACTATATCTTCCAACTAACTATGTGATCCTGAAGAACTCATATGAATTTTCTAGAAGCAGAGTTAAGTTGGACATAGAGGGTCCATTCCAGATTTAATACTCTGTGGTTCTCAGAGTTATTTACCATGTAGCTTGATGAACTTTTTATGTTTGGGGCCCATGCATGGAATCTGACCCTGGGTTATTGTCTTAGGGTGACCCAGGGAAGGCAGAAGGGGGACAGCCACAAAAAGACAGCATGCCAGGAGACTTCTACAGAACAGGCCAGGGAACTTCCTAGAAGTGCAAACTGGATCTGAGAGCAGCATAAACAGGTCACCCAAGGGTCATGACTCAAATAATACCAAGCAGGAGGAGGAGGAAATTAAGACCTGGCACAAGATCTGCTGCAAGGTGTGTCAAGGCATGAGAGGCAGCCCATTGTCCAGTAGTATGGGTCATCAGCCAGTAAATATCACGAAGTCTAAGGCACTAGTCAGTGGGTAGAGAGGCATGGCACATACACATCACCCGAGTTCAGTTCACATAACTAGGCCCTAGGAGCCAGGTAGTGTTCAGGAGCAGAATGTCCATCTCTCTCTAATCAGGGGCTAAGAGAGAGAGAGAGATCACAGAACAGAGTAGATACCAAGGGATCATGGGGAGCCCTTCAGAGCCCTGGCAGCTGCCCCAGGCCTAATCTCTGCAAAAGCAGGGGTTGTCAGAAGCCCTTGTAGATGGGAGGCCAAGCAGCTGTGGGGTTCCCGCCTTTGTTGGAACTGGCTCCAGAGCAGGGCATTCCTGAGCACAGAAGGGAAAGGTATCTACAGGCCCAGCCCAGAGATTCCAGGTAGGTCCAGCCAATAACAAAATGCAAGGACAGCTGGTTCTCCCCAGTGGATTGTGACAGCCCCTGCAAGTCATGTGGGGCTCCCCCAGCCCCATCCATTCTGAGCCAGGCATTCTCTGTCCTTCAAAGGTGAGGAGATTGCTGGTCTACCCCTTATTCAGCATATCCTCAGAAATG
The DNA here is from genome assembly GCF_048772815.1 of Callospermophilus lateralis. Lineage (NCBI taxonomy): Eukaryota > Metazoa > Chordata > Mammalia > Rodentia > Sciuridae > Callospermophilus > Callospermophilus lateralis. Next base: position 88,520,205 of record NC_135307.1, on the reverse strand, counting down.
CAGTTAAAGCCCAGAATTCTAATAAAGGATCCTCAAACTTTGGGTTTCTCTAGTTATCTCTAAGAATCTTGTAAATATTATAAATATTAAATAAGCATTTAATGTTAAATATGTATTTAATATTAAATAACTAATATTAATATTAAATAGATACCATAAATATTAAATAAATGATACTATAAATATAAACGCTATTGAAAAGTAAATGACAAGATTGCTAGTGATAGGGAGGTTTAGTATCACCACTCCAAACCTATATCCTAAGCAATAGCCACACAGTGCAGCAAGTGCTGTTAAGTTGACCTTCCTACAGAGCGAGGTTAGTTAGCTTTGTGTGGTCTTGTGCGCCTGTGTTGGCATTGTGCACTTTCATTGGTGTTCAAATCTTAGCAAAATGTTTTTTCCCTTGCCCACTTTGCACCCATACACAGTGGAGACTCTCAGCTAAGCTAAGGAATGTATCCACTTAGCCCTTTTATTTAATTTTCATTCTTCCACAAGATTATAGTGAAGTCTGCTTTCATTTTAATAGAATTTTCCATAGCTACATAGTCATTTTCTTTTTGTAATCACTGCTCTGTTTTTCATCCTTTCTTATTTTAGTTATTTACTTGACTTATAAATGGCTCTATAGAATTCAAGCTTTATAAAGAAAGCTTTTGTAATGAGCGTGTCTTACTGTTCTGAAGCTGGAAGTCAGTGGAAGAGTGGAAATGCTGAGCAAGGGTGTGACAGGGCAAACAGGGCACTTCCAGCAGGATTCCCTCCCCCTCGGTGGCAGCCCTGAGCAATCCACCTCCTGGTGATCAGAGTTTCTGGAGATTCCCCCTCATGCTCCTGAGGTTTCTCCCCAGAGGGAGCTTCTGCCATCTCGCCTGGTCAGGCAGCTGGTCTTGTACAGAAATGACTTTATTGCCACTGTATAGATCTCAGCATCTAAACTGTCCCAGGCAGGTTGTAGGCATTCTCATCTCATTGCTCGCTGGATTCAGGTCAGCCATTATTGGTCTGTAGTTTGGTTTCCAGATGTTCCCAGGCTCCACATGAAACTGTCTCTTAGGTCTCCTAGTAAATTACCAGAACTTGACTCTTTCCAACCTACCTTGCCCCTCAGGCACAACTGAACGGCAGCCCAGGAATTTCCCCAAGTCCTTTGGGGGGATGTATTTTAGAACTGCCACCTGCCACCTGGCCTCACCCCATCCCCAATCAAGCGTCACTAGCCCAGCTGGGAAGCAGGTGGCTCACAGCATTATTCTGGCCTGTCCGGTCCCCCAGAACTATCATTAGCACAATCATCAAGTTAGTAGAGCCTCCTCCTAAGTTTCACTGGCTCCTGACATCCATGGAATAGTCTAGATGCAGCCCACCATCCCCACCTTCCAAACCATATACAGACATGACGCTGCCCCAGCTTGTTCCCTGCACACCCCTTCCCTCTACCTGGGCTGGTTCACCTCTTCTCTCCCTCATACATCCTACCTGTTCTTCAAGGCCCAACTCAGGTCCTTTCTTCTCTTGATCCGGTGTCCCACAGCTCTTACCTGTCACATTTTGCCTCTCACTCTTTCTGGTTCCTCTCCCTCTACCTGGCCCTTGATGCTGGGGTTCTCTCTGCTCACTTTCCCTGGGTGGTCCCATCCATTCCTGTGGCTCTGGCCCCGCCTCTACTATCTCAAATCTGTCGTCCAGGGCAGCTCTCCAGAGCTCTGAACTATCTTCCCACCCGGCTTAGACAGCCCTGCTCCCCGGGCCCCTCGTCCCTCCTGTGCTTGAGGAACATGGCTCTGTGTAGGTGTCCCTTATGTATTATTGATGCATGTAAGATTCAATCTTGTTTGTGCCTCCTCTGGAGCAGTTCTGAATGGCACATTCTCACCGACATATCCCCTTTTTAGGTGCATGCCTACATCATCAGCTACCTGAAGAAGGAGATGCCAAATGTATTTGGAAAGGAAAACAAGAAGCGAGAACTCATCAGCAGGCTACCAGAAATCTACATTCAGCTGCAGCGGGAATACCAGATATCTGCGGGGGACTTCCCTGAGGTCAAGACAATGCAGGTACTGTGAGCCCATTACAGTGTCATGGGAGGGGTGAGACTCAGTACCATGTTGTCCAGCTGCCTGCTGAGGATATATGAAGGTCTCCTGGTTTAGGACCAAGGAAAATGTAATGAATTCATCCTCCTTATGATAATCCATAACGATAGACTTCTGTGAATTAAACAGAAATTGTCTGCCTTCTAGAACGTTTAAACAGAAGGGGACATATAGCAAAAGGTTAGTGAAGCTCACATGAAAAAAAAAAAAAGACAAGGCTTCTAAACTGTGTTCAAGGAGGTAATTCTTTCAGTTTTGGGGGTGTACAGGGATTGAACTCAGGGACACTCAGCCACTGAGCCACATCCCCAGCTCTATTTTTTTTTTTTTTTTTTGTATTTTATTTAGAGACAGGGTCTCACTGAGTTGCTTAGCACCTTGCTTTTACTGAGCCTGCCTCTGCCTCCAAACCGCTGGATTACAGGCTTGAACTACCTTGCCCAGCTCAAGGGGGTAATTTTAATGTTGAGGTGATGCCTGTTTTTTAGAATCCCAGAACTTTAACGGAATCATAGCTAGGAGTAGTCTTGAAGGTCACCTTATCCTCCTCACACCCTGCCGGCACTGTGGGATTATATGCTTAGTCAGCCTCAGGGCCATGGGACTCAGCAGACATAGTTGGACTTTACAGACCCAGCGAGGGTTTTTCTGCAAGGCTAGTATTGGGCAGACTTTGGCCTGACTTAAGAGCTGCTCTTGAGTTGTATCTGGGCAGCCCCAACTAAGCTAGAATGGGGGCTGCAGGCACAACCAGTGTATCCACTGCCCCATGGTGACCTTTGACAAGCGGGTCCTCCTGTGCAGGGCACCCCTTCTGGCTTTGGTGCAGACAGTCCTTACAGAGCTAAATTGGCCACATTCTTGTCCAGGGTAAGTCTCATCTGCACAGGGGTCTTAGTCCTCTCTGTAAAGCAGTTTATGCTGCCTCTGTCTCTCCACACCTGACAGAGGTGTGGCTTCCAAGAGGGCTGTCTGTACAAGGAAGAAAACAATTCTGTAAGTGCAGCAAGAGCTTGTCAGGCAGCATGGTGGGGGAGAGTGAGTGCCCACCCCAACAGGGACATGCTGTCCAGCCCAGTGGTCGCTGCCATGTGGGAATACAGGTCTAGATGGTTTAAGACAAGTGGAAAACTGGATTTGTATGTAAAATCACCTAGCTTTCAAATTTTGGCTCAGACTTTCAAAAAATACTACATAGGCCAAAGGCCACCTGCATACTGACTGTGTCCTGAGACTACCAGGTGCATCTGTCTCCAGTCACAGAAAGTGACAACACTGAAGTAAGAACGTGGAAAAAGGTTGATGGATTCAGGAGGGGAGAAGAGGAGAGGCAGGGAGAGGGGATAGTGGACAGCAGAGGCAAGAGTTAGCAGGTGGCAGGAGCATAAGTTTCAATTCAACGTAAGCTTTAATAATTCACTCACTGGGCTGGGACTGGGGCTCATGGTAGAGAGCTTGCCTAGCATGCATGAGACACTGGGTTCACTCCCCAGCACCACATAAAAAAGCTAAATAAACAAAATAAAGGTATTGTGTCCATCTACAACTAAAAATATTAAATTTTTAAAAATGATGCCCTCTTCACCAATTCTGCCTGCCTGCCTGCCTTCCTTCTTTCTTTCATTTATTAAAAATAAATAAATAATTATAATTATAATTTGGGCCGGGGTTGTAGCTCAGTGGTAGAGCACTCACCTCGCATGCGTGAGGCCCTGTGTTCAATTCTCAGCACCACATAAAAATAAATAAATACATATGAAGATATTATGTTCATCTACAACTAAAAAAAATAATAATAATAATAATTCACACACACTGGATGGGGTTCATACTCACTGTTTGAGCAACATCACTCTACACCTGGGTTCAGGTAAGTACTCCATGCATATGATTGTTCAAATATAATCAGGCTATATTTATTTTACAATAAATACAGAAATATCTCTTTTTCTACCAGCAATGAAATAGGTATTTCCGTACTCACAGCATGAATTGAGTTTCTTCTGGTCATGAGATGTTTAATTTGAGAACTGTCCTATTAAAGTAGTCTCCTGGAAAATTCCCCTCTCAGCCCTCCTGGGGTTATGCCTGCACCCCATGACCAAACTGCAGAACAGCAGTTTTCTTGGGTGCTTCAGAAGAGAACTTCAGTTTGGAAAGGAACTTGGTGTCTTGACATAAATAGAAGTCATTAAGAAGTACCCAGGATGTGTCATGGCCTCAAAGAGGCCTTTGTGGCTTGTTAGCCTAACGAGGTTGCCATAACACCCCACCACCCAAAGAAGCTGTTCCTGAGATGCTGAGGCTCCATTGAGCTCCTCTGGGGCCTTTCCTGTGGCCCCTGGTGTGCCCCACAAGATAGGAGTAGATTCTGGACCACAGCTACTCGAGACACAGTTGGCCTGGGCCTGGTGAGATGAGAGGTCACCCAGGCCTCCCAGAGCTGAGGCAAAAGGATAAATACTAGGAAATAAAATGAGGAAACCTTGACATTGGGAGTAGCCATGCCTTTTCAAAGCTGGAGAATATTGGAATATGGGGGTTACTTGAGAGCCTGTGTGTCCAGCCCCATGCCAGTGCTTTAGCACCTTCAATGGGTCCTTGAGTGCCCTGGGACTGGGAGCAAGGAACCCCACCCTGACAGCTTCCCTTTTCACTCATCTATTCATCCAAGAAGTAGCAATTAAGCCTACTATGGCCAAGCACTATTCCAGGCCCCTAGAATAAATCGATGAACAAATGGAGGTAAAAGTTATTTGGTCTTCAGCCAGGCACAGTGGTGCACACCTATAATCCCAGCTACTCAGGAAGCTGAGGCAACAGGAGTGTAAGTTTGAGGTCAGCCTGGGCAACTTAGTGAGACTCAGTCTCAAAACTTTAAAAGGACTAGGAGTGTAGCTCAATGGGAAAGAGTTTGCCTAGGATGTGCAAGGCCCTGGATTTAATCTCCAATACTGAAAAATAAATACATATGTAAAATAATTTAGTCTTCACCACTGAGACTGTGGCTGGAAGTGAAGCTTTTGGCAGCAAAGCCCACTGTTGGGATGTGCATTTCTCGCTATAATGCCAGATCATAGCAGGCTCCAAGGAAGTGAGTTCCTTGGACCCTGGCCAAGCCTTGATTTTCACTTATAGAACCAGGGATTTTTAGAGGAAAGCCCAAAACCCAAGGAAGATTCCTCCTGGGAAAGCCAGCTGTGTCCTGATCAGATCACCCAGTCTCATCCGAGAATCCCAGGGAATGAGGCAGGCCTGGAGCCTGTTGGGAGCACAGTCACTTCAAGCTAGTTGCTGTCAGCTAGGAAGTTTTGAGTGGCCATGAATGTAGGTTAGCGCCTCCTGTCCCCAAGTCTTCATCCTATACAAAACAGGTGTTCACCACATTCCAAAGCCAGCTCTAGCCTCTGTTCTCCCTTCCTCTCAGGGACAGGCTGGTCAGGGTGACTCAGGTGTTATAGTGAGTCGAATGTGTATTTTGAAGGCTTTCCTCTGGTGGTAGGACCGGCTCTGTGACCTTGTCAGGCTGCCTGCATCTTCCCCACACCTTTTCCAGAGGGACCTGACCTACAGCACAGATTTGTCACTATTGCAAAATGAGCAGAGCACTAGAAACACCATCTTTACTGTTGACTCAGTTGTCTTCCTTCTGAACGCCACAGCTGATGAGTTGGCAGTGTTTCAACAGCAGGGGGCAGCAGAGCCATCCTCTTCTGTTCTGACCTTCTCTGTAGTAATGCTGGGAAAGAGTGGTTAAGAGATAACCAGGTGGCGACTGGGCTGGAAACTGACTTTGGTCTCTTGCAAAGAAGTAATTTCAGGGTTCCGGGCTTGTTGGACACAATTGTTGATGGGAACATCCTCAAACTCTCTAGCATGTGGTCATCCCAATAAAAGACTTCTGTTTTGGACCCATCTTGATGGAGGGCAGGGGTGATGATGGTGTAACTTGTACCCCACAATTCCTTGTCAGGCCTGAGGGAATCGCAGGGATGAGAGTATAAGGTTTATTTCCTTTGTGCCAGGAGTGTAACTCCTGCTGCTGCTTCCTGGCCATCCCTGCAAATATGTGACCATGTCCCCTTGCCAGTACTCCAGACAGTTGCCGTCAGAATCCACATCCTGCAGGCTTATGGACAGTTTGGGTGGTCATCGCCCTCACACGTTCACTCACCAGACAGAAGGGCTCTGTGTGCTCAGAGCTGTGGCTCATTGATGAGGAATAGGGTAGGTGTTGGTGCACCCAGGGGAATCCAGACTTGTTTACCCCTGCAGCACTGGAATTTTTGTGTAGGATGCTTGCTCCTCCTCCTGGGCTGACCAAGATATTGGCAGCAGGAATCCAAAGCACTGACAGCGTTATTTGTTGCTGAGGTTGGGAGTGACTTGCTAGCAACTTTTATCTGCCAGTCAGGGTGAAGGACACAGGAACCAGAATTCATTTTAGAAAGCAGGGCTGCATCACCTAACTGCTCAGAGCAGAATGCAGGCCGCATCTGAGTTTCAGCACAGCACAGCACAGCACAGCAGGGGTTTGGTGGCACAGCATTTGCTGCCATGGGGAGGCTCTTCTTCAGAAGTTGCCAGGCTGTTCAGCTTTCAACTCTACCTCCTGCACAGCCTAAAACTTAGGGCTCCCCTTCCAAATATCAGCATAGAATTCCTACCCTGCCACTCACTGTAGAGACAATCATTTTTATTCTCCTTGCAAATAACCTCCACATTCAACCACAGGGGACAGGGTAAATGAAGAATAGCCCTGTGAGACAGTTCAATATTGTATAGCTATTAAGAATAAAGTTGCTGGGCATGGTTGCACATGCCTATAATCCCAGGGATTCAGGAGGTTAAGGCAGGATGATCTCAAGTCCAAAGCCAGCCTCATCAATTGAGCAAAGTCCTAAGCAATTTAGCAAGACCCTGTCTCAAAACGGGCTGGGGATGTGTCTCAGTAGTTAAGCACCCCTGGGTTCAATCTCTGGTATAAAAAAGAAAAAAGAAAAAGTTAAGTCAAGCATGGTGATATATGCCTATAATTCCAGTAACTCAAGAGGCTGAGCCCGAAGGATCACAAGTTTGAGATCAGCCTCAGCAACTTAGCAAAATAAAGATTAAAAAAATAAATAAAACCAGCTGGGGATATGGCTCGGTAGTAAAGAACCACTAGGTTCAATCCCCAGTACCAAAAAATTAGAAAAGAAAGAAAAAGAATAAGTTTATGTAAAAGTTAATATCACAGAAAGATATGAATGCTATTTATTTAAAACACAAGTGTTACCCTAACAGTGAAGTATGATTTCAGTTAAAGGGTGTGTGAGAGAGAGAAAATTTCTAGACTGGGTATGGTGGCACATACCTGTCATCCCAGCTACTTGCAAGGCTGAGGCACAAGGATCACAAGTTTGATCGCAAGTTAAAAGGGTCTGGGATATAACCCAATGGCAGAGCATCCCTGGGTTCAATCCCAGTATCACCAAAAGAAAAAAAAAAAAAAAAAAAAGCAGGGCAAAAGAGGGTTTTCCAAAGTCCTGGGGGAGTTGCTTCACTCCTGGAGCCAACAGCAGAGATTAGCTCCTATAGAAAAAGCCACACTGCATCCTTGCAGTTCGTTCCAAAAACCACTCCTATGTCTGGTGAGTTTGGACATGAGAACCCCACCAAAGAGACAGCTCTGGAATAGCACAGGGCATGGAAGGAAGTCTGCTTTAAAGGGAAACTCATCTCTCTCCAGCTGCCCCCGCCTGTTTCTCCCTGAGCATATCACCAAGTCTGTGCTTTCTCCTTCTGCAGGAGCAGCTTGAGAACTACGACTTCACCAAATTCCACTCACTGAAGCCCAAGCTGATCGAGGCCGTGGATAACATGCTGAGCAACAAGATCTCGTCCCTGATGAGCCTCATCAGCCAGGAGGAGATGAGCATGCCCACGCAGCTGGTGCAGGGCGGTGCCTTCGACGGCACCACTGAGGGCCCCTTCAACCAGGGCTACGGGGAGGGGGCCAAGGAGGGGGCTGACGAGGAGGAGTGGGTAGTGGCCAAAGACAAGCCCATCTATGATGAGCTCTTCTACACTCTTTCACCCATCAATGGCAAGATATCAGGAGTTAACGCCAAGAAGGAGATGGTGACCTCCAAGCTGCCCAACAGTGTCCTGGGCAAGATCTGGAAGCTGGCAGACTGTGACTGCGATGGCATGTTAGATGAGGAGGAGTTCGCACTGGCCAAGCACCTCATCAAGATCAAGCTCGATGGCTACGAGCTGCCCAACAGCCTGCCACCCCACCTTGTGCCCCCCTCCCATAGGAAGTCCCTGCCAAAAGCCGACTGAAGGCAGGTCGCAGAACGGGGTGGGAAGTATGGGGTGGGAATCCTGGACCTGGGCCTGAGGCGTGCTCTTCCACTGACTTGCTGAATGACCTTGGGCAAAGCTGCCCTCTCCATGCCTCAGTTTCTCCATCTGTAGGACAGGAGGGCAGTCATTGGACCTCCTTCACCTCTAAAGTTCACTGAGTTTCTCTTAAAATATTGGGGGTAGTGGTGGGGGGGATGGATAATGACATTGAAAGTTTGAGAGGGGAAATTATCCCAAGTACTCAGAAGCCTGGAGAAACGTGGCAAGGGCTTGGTGGGCACCCAGGTACCTGGGGAAGGGTGCTGGGGCATCATCTGGAGCAGCTGAGTTTCAGGGCTGCACTGGGCTGTTCAGAGGCAGCAGCACCCATCTGTCCTTCAGAGAGCACCAGGTGGCAACAAAGATGATCTCATTTATTTTATTGTGTTTCTTGCTAAATTTGGAGTGGGGAAAAAAATAGAGCAGAGAAATAGAGTTTCTGCTTTCTCCAGTTGTCTACCAAAGAGAAGACTGAAGCCCAGGCTTGATGCCCCATGTCTTTGTGAGCCCCCATCCCTCCTGCAGGCCCCAGCAGAGCAGGTAGCCAGGCCAGCAGGGCACATGTCCCATCACCCACTGACCACCCCTGCCAGGCCTCCCTCCAGGTGCTCCCAAGAAAGCTGTGTGTGGTTAGGAATTTGGAGCTCACAACCTCTTTTTAACCTCTGGCAAGGCCTCGAGTTTGCAGTTTGGGTCATGTTGATGTCTGCGGATTAGTTTTTCTCACCAGTTTGCCTGATAGATTGTAGCAAAGTCTATTTATCAGACATAATCTACAGTGAGGAAAAGAGGCGGTTCTCCTTTCTCATTGTTTAGTGTGGCTCTCAACCACTGAATGTTCCCAAGGGCTGTGGGGGAGAAGAGATTGATCTATCAGGGTTAGACTCTATTTTTGTAGAAAATAGGCATTTTTATTTCAACTCTTGTTTTTCTTACAGGATAAAAAGTCTTTATACAGAAATCTTTCATATAAAACCTTTACTCAAAGACCATGTGGTCGTATTGTGAATGCCGGTCTTGAGGCAGGATTGGGCCACTTACCTCTCCATTGGCTCTTGGGTCTTCCCAAGACCTTGAGTGAACCTTTCCAGGCCACTCGCTCAGATGCATGGCTCAGATGGAGGTAGTCAGTTCCCACTGCCACCTACCTACTCTGTGGGCCACAGCATGAGGAGGCAGGTGACTTTCAACAGTATTTATGTAATAAGAATCACAAAATAGTTATGACCACATGGCATGGGCCCTGCCAACACCAAAAATGAATGAAATCAAAACAGTACCATGAGCCTTCTAAAAAATTCTTTTTTTTCCCTGTCACCTGCCTCCAGTGACATCAGGATCTGAACTGCAGATTTTAGAGAAAATACTGATTCTGGGGAAGCATCTGTTCAGATGCTAAACTTCTACACCCCCCCACCCCAGTTTGCTTTCTAAATAATTCATTTAGAAGTAATTACATAATATTTTTAATCTGAATGAGCAATTTTATATTGATACATAGAAGAAAAAAATTATGATTCCAGTACTGTAGTATGAGCAGATAGTTCTGTGAAGGTAAGGATCACCTAGGTGTGCAAGGGGTGGTGGCCACCAGGGACAGACTGAAAAGAGAGTTGGTTTGTCCAGAGGCCTGGAGATGCCAGGGAGAGCTGACTTTGCATTCAGAATTGCCTTGTTTCTTTAACTTTGCTCAGTTGTTGTATATAAACAAATATATACATATATATGCGTCATGTGAGTATTTTTAAAATTTGTCAATGTACACACATGTAGATTTATCCAGGTTGTATCTATACAGAGGTGTTTAAGGGGCAGCAGGCTGAGGTTTCTAGTTTCTCCACAGAAGGAAACTTTTCAAGGCAGTGTGGGAGAGGATCACACCTTAGTTCTGCCCCTGCTGGTGCCTGAGATGTTCTTAAGAAAAAAAGAAGAAAGAAATAACTTGTCAACTTTTTATGATATGTTCTCACAACATGAAGCTATTCACCCTGAAAAGTTCGCTGGAACCCAGGACCAGCACAAAGGTCTCTGGAATGTTAAAACTATCTAATGTTCTTTCTGAGTCCAAAGAAAACCCATGAATCTTGAAGCCCTACTTTCTACACAGTGTATGCTCTCATATAACATAAACCTCCACAGTCTTGATTTAGGGGGTATGTGGAAATTTCAGCCTGTTCCTCTCAACATCAGCCTTCCAGTTGCAATCCTGCCAGCACAGGCCTGCTGGGCCTCACTGTGGAGAAACTGCAGTTAGACTCACCAGAACTCCCCAGGCAAGCAGCCTGCATCAATTCTTTCCTCTCAAGACTTCAAGCTCGCTGCAGCTTGCATGGTCTGGGGCAGGGTCACATTTCACTGGCAAAGGCCATTCATTTTTCCGGGGCTGGACTCTTCTCTTTTGAACCCTTGTCATTATGTAGCAATGGCATCTGGCTCTGGGACTGTGGCTCCTCCCACAAGGTGCAGGCCTTGAGTTGACTTCTCACATGTCATGGGCATGGGTGATCATTCTGAGCATGGAATGACAAGCAAAATGCCTCCTTTGTTCCCCCAACCCCTGGCCTCATCAGAGCCTCTGGAGAAGCCCTACAGAACCCTGGCCCTACTGTCCCTAGCTGCAGGCCTTTCTCCAACTTCTGCTAGGTCTCCTCAAGGAGCCCCCTCTCTGGGCACCTGAAATGTCTTGCTCAGGGCAGGACACCCCCTGCCTCATGGCTGCACCTGTGCCTGGACCTTTCCATTTTGCACAGTCCCACTCCATTAAGCCCAGAGTGATACCCAAGATAAATCGTGAAATTAAGGAAAGCATTTTATTGTTCATTTCCTACATGGAATGTAGCCGAAGAATAGCCTTCTTAGGACAGATAGCCACTGAGTTTATTCAAGTAAATGGTCTCATTCAAGAGCGTATCAGGTTACATGTCACTTAACCAATGCAGTTAATGCACAACGCTTTTATATTTTTTAATCTTATTTAGAACTGTCAAACAATAAGAGACAGTCTATTGATCAATAAACTTCTGGAAAAAATCACTGTTGTTCTCCTGTTGACTCTAGAGTTTGGATGTTGCCTGATGTCTTAGTAGGGAAGTGTGGGTTCCTTGGACCCATTTTGAAATGAGATGGAGAAGTCAGGGAGAGGGTGTGCCTCCTCTCCACACCATCCCTGTGACCCTCAACTCTTCCTGCATTCTCTTTGTAGGGAGAGACTCCCACATGGAACATTCAGCTAGGGACAGAGGAGGCTCAAGCCCCACCTGAGAGGTTAAAAGCCAGGACTGGAGGTAGGCACTTCAGAGGCAGGGACAAGACATTGCTGAGTGTGCTCCTAGGAGACACAGGCCTGCCTGGAAGGACGGGCGGCTGGCACTACTCCTGCCTCCTGCATTGCCTCACAGATGTGCACCACCAACAGTGAACATCTGAACTTTTCCCTCTGGCACCATATCCTGTTTGGGCAATGTAGACCTGGACTATTCTTTACAGAACCTTCCCCTCTTCTAACCTAGGTGCTGAGCAATGAGAATTAGGTGAGCTGGACCCCAACCCCTCTTTCAGGGTAGGTCCTGATTGGCTTGAGCCAGAATATTCCATCCCCTAGTCATAGATATTTGTTCAGAAATGGATCTGTCACCCAATTCAAGCCTCTGAGATCCAGGGCCTCCCAATTCTTGGGAAAGAGAGTCTGTCTTCTCTTCACCCTGCAATGTAAAGAAGTGAGCCTATTGGTACAACAGTGTGAATGGCACTGAGAGGGACGTCAGGCTGGCAAGAGCCACCCTGTGGAGCATGAAGATAAAGGAGGCTTTGAGAAAGGCAAAAGGAAATCCAGACCTGTGGCCTGTGGTGACACTATTTGAGCTGCTAGATCAAACCTCACCTAAAATCCTCTTCCTGCTACATTTTTCAGTTATGTGGCCAATTTAGTTTTTTTTTTTTTTTTTTTTTTCTGTTTAGTTTCTGTTGAAATTTCAATTATTTACAACACACACAAAAAAACAAAGTTGACGGGCTGGGGATGTGGCTCAAGCGGTAACATGCTCACCTGGCATGCGCGGGACGCTGAGTTCGATCCTCAGCACCACATAAAAATAAAATAAAGATGTTGTGTCCACCAAAAAAAAAAAAAAAAAAAACCAAAGTTGACATTGACCAACAAAGCTCTTTGACCAGGAGCTGCACTCAGTCAAAGTGAAAGAGGAGGGCTGGGGATGTGGCTCAAGCGGTAGCATGCTCACCTGGCATGCGTGCGGCCCGGGTTCGATCCTCAGCACCACATACAAAGATGTTGTGTCCGCCGAGAACTAAAAAATAAATATTAAAATTCTCTCTCCCTCGCTCTCTCTCTCTCTCTCTAAAAAAAAAAAAAAGTGAAAGAGGAGATGGTCTGCAGTGACTTTAGGTGCAGTTGATCTAGGGAGAAAGAAAAGCAACCTCCCTGCTCCATCCCACAACTTCAAACAACCTCTGTCGAGATCTGGGTTCAAAACACCATGCAGTTCAGTCTTCCTCAGTGCTCACACAAGATACCTCCTAGGCTGAGGGTCTCAGGAGAGGAAATAAGCCCAGTCATCACTGGGGTAAGGAGGTAGGACGGGTCTTCCTAGAAGAAGCACTACTTTAAACGGGGCTGCTAGGACAGGAGAATGTGGATGGTGGGGACAAGGTAGGACAGTCTAAACCAAGAGAATGGCTGGCACCATCCAGGACATGGAGCATCATCCACAGAAGCAGCCTGGGTGAGAGGGAGGCCTCGAAGGCCTTACTGAAGTGGCTCTGACAGGCCCAGTTCCTCCCGGCAGGTAATGAGCAGTCTTCCTACCTGGGGCAGAGTGGTGCTGTCAACAGTAACCAGGCTTGGTATCCGGCTCTGAGTTCGGGCAGTGGGGATGAGGCCCTGCAGGGACAGCAGTGCTGAAGCAGTGGAAGTGCTGCTGACTGGATCTGAGCCACCCGCAGGGAAGGAGCTGGGCTCAGCTCAGGCATGCAGAAGGCCAGCCAGTGGCAGGAGGAGCTCCCTTTTGAGCACATACCTCTCAGCAGCTGCCTGCCGGGGGCTCAAGGGTTCAGAGCTGACCTTGCCCAGCTCTCTTCTCACAGGCCTTGGCCTCAGAGCATTGTGCCCCCTCCCAGAGCCTTCAGGGTCACTGTGGTTATATACCATCTGAGCCACCCCGAGCCCTGAGACTGTGACCCTGAGTTTAGCCACACAGTTGTGTGAAAACACCACAATTAGAACTTGATTTCCCTCTGGCAGTCCAAGGTCACCCAGGGAAGGAGATAGGAGACCATCCATGGGCTCTGAGCCCACCCTGCCCCCAGGCCCCAGGCCACAGCCAGCTCTACAGAGACTTGAAGAGTAAATGCTGAGTCTCTGGTTTTATAGGAGACTCTCATTTACATAGTCATTTGTAGTTCCAGGTCCCCCACAAAAAGGGGGGACTTCAGAAAGTAGCCTCCTGGGCTGGAGGGAGCCCCACTCCAGGCCCTAGCCAGGTTGGCTGCACTTCTTCCAGGACCAGGAAAGCAGAGCCACCTTCTGATGATGCCCCGTGTCTATGGCTGTTCCTGGGATGGGGGAGAAGGCTGCTGGCCAGCATGATCCTCCCATGCCCCACCCTGCAGGTGCTCCCCAAGAGGCCCTTTGGGGTGCAGGAGGGCAGTCCAGATAGGGAAGTGGGTCCACAGGCTTCCATCCGGAGGCTCTGCCCAGACTCTAGCACCCTCATGATGTTCCCGCCAGAGGCCATTTCCAAGGCCTCTGTGTCCTGAGAACCAGAACCCCCTGATGACAGGGAAAGCTGCCAGGAGAGAGGGGTGGCAGATGAAGGAGGAGACCCCAGCAATGGGCCTGGAGCATTCTTGAGCCACCCCCTCCCGTCTGGGCCACTCCCTGAGGCAGGTGGGAGGACAATGCAGCCTGTGTGCCATTATCCCTAGCAAGCTGGCTCAAGAGGAGGGCTGTGGCCTGGCCCCAGCGCCACCCTAGGCCTCTCCTGGTGCCTCTTACTAGCTGCCATCTCCATCCTTGGCCTCCTCCCCAGACCTGGACATCGTCAAGGTGAGTAGTCCCTGTTTCCCTTCCACCTGCCCTGATCAACCACAGAGCAGAGGCCAATCAGCTGTGGTCAAAGGACTGGTAGCAGGGGCTCTGAGAAGATTCTGGAAGGTGGGGTACACCATTCAAGTGGCAGCCAGGACTAGACCTTACCTAGCTAGGCTCCAAGCCACAATCCCTACCAACCACAGAGACAGTGTGGCAAGTGGGGCCCCAGACTCCTGGCAAAGGGAACATCAGGACACACACTCCTCCCTAGCTCCATGCCCCACAATTTTCAGGGTCTGGGAAACGTCCAAAGGCCCCTTGTCACCAAAGGGCTGAAGGTCTGGTGTCCAGTCAGCCCCATAATCCCCAGAAGATCCTTGGCTACAGAATACCTGCAGCCAGAAGCCCAGCCCCTGAGCTCGAGTCCCAGTCCAGATCCTGCCATGGCTTCTGAGTACGAGATGGGCCACATCCGCCAGCTGCAGGCTCGGCACACGCATATGCAGGAGAAGACTTTCACCAACTGGGTCAATAACATCTTTCGGGTCGGCCGGGTGAGTGTGGCTGGGATTACCCCCAGTTTGGGCCAGTGGACATGGGGTCAGGCTGTCGGTTCATTGGCCTAAGGATGCTCTGGATCCCACAACAGAGCTGAGGCAGAGCTCCTTCCTCCTAGACAGCTGCTCTGGCCTCCACCTGCTGGATCCCAGGATGGGGTGGGCAGAGCTGACCCTGTACCTGCCCATCCCCTTCCCAGGTGGGTATCAAGATCCAAAACCTGTACAAAGAGCTGGCCGATGGCACTCACCTACTACGGCTGCTGGAGCTCATCTCTGGAGAGGCCCTGCCGGCACCTAGCCGGGGCCGCCTGCGTGTGCATTTTCTGGAGAACAACAGCAGAGCTCTGGCTTTCCTCAGGGCCAAGGTGGGTTCCAGGGAAGTGCTGCTGTGTGTGGTGCTGGGCAGGCAGCAGGGACACACTGGATGGTCATCTTTCCTAGGCTGGGCCACAGGGTAGAGCAGAGGATCTGGGGCCTGACTAAGGGAGGAACAGCTGGGTTACAGAGGAGCAGCATTAAAGGCTTTGCCCAGAACTCTGGCTTGGAGAGCACCCAGTTGGCTATAGCAGGGAGCCTATTGGGTCTGCAAATGTCACTGTCTATAAGACAGAACTGCAGGATCCAACACCAAAAGAATCTTAGTGCTCTCTTAACCTTCTTATTTCATAAAGGTGCCCACAATTATTTACAGACAAGATCCATGACAGGCAGCAGAGTCCAGATACGGGGCCAAGGGAGGCTGGCGGAGAGTGGGGGAAAAGGGGAAGAGCCCCAGTCACCAAGACAGGCGGCAGGGAGAGTACAGGACTTGCCTTGCAGGAAGAAAGGCCTCAGCAAATAGGAGGAGCCTGAGTCACCAGAGAAAGGGACAGGCCAGAGAGATAGAAGCAAGAGCTCCTGAACACAGTGGGCCCCCATGGCCAGCACAGGGGTGGTTTATATTGGGGAGCAGGAATTAGGAAGGTTCCTGGCCTCGGGTACTGAGGCTGTGTGGTGGCTGTCCTGGAGGCTATGGGCACTGAGCTGGGCCTGGCCAGGATGAGCCTGAGTGCGTGAACCATCACCTAAGTCTTGATGGAGGTCACCTATAGTCCCTGGAGCCTGGTGTGCTGGAGAACACCAGGGAGAGAAGAGCCAAAGCCAAGGGAAGGGCAGCAACTGCAGTCCCTAGCACCTGGAAGAGCAAAAAGCTGTCAGCCACAGAGAGCCAGTTCCCATGCGGTCCAAGGTCCTGTGAGCCAGTCATCTGTCCTCCAGGATCTTGGAAAGGATGTGAGTCCCATGGCCTTTGTCAGAGGCTTTGCAGCTCTCCTTAAGCTTTGATATATAGCATGTCCCTGATACCTGTGAAGGTGACATCCTTGGCTCCATAGACATCCAAGGCCAAGTGATCAAGACAGGACAAGAGAGCTGCCCCCAGACATACTGTTCATTAAAGTAGCAGAATGTGGAACACTGTCATTGATGGAGATGGAGACCTTGCCACACACTGAGCATTCTGTAGCCCACACTGGGGATTCGATAAGCAAAGCCCAGACCCAGTTTCAGGGGAGACAGATTAGCTGAATGCAGATCAGCTGTGTACTGGGACACGTCCTACAACTGTCTGGGGGAAATCAAAGCACTGGTTTATGTCCTGCTAATCTCCGAGGCATTAATTCTCTCATCACGACCAAGTTCAAGCTGCCAGCTAACATTGCTAGACATGAAACCAGTAGGATGGGCCCCAATGAGCAGGCAGGAGCGGACTCCAGTCCCCGCCACCCCACTAAGCAGGTGCCCCAACTCCAAGTGCAAAAAGGACGAATGTGCCAGGGAGAGAAGGGAAGTGCCAGGGCATGGAGAGGGGATCCTTTAGAGGGACACACACCCAGGGGCAGCTCTTCCCTCAAGGCTGGTGGTCAGCTAAGGCCACTTACCCTCCAGATCTTATAAGGAGTCTCTTTCCCTTTGTTTATTCACTCCATATTTGCTGATTACCCACTATGTGCTAGACACTCCACTTTGGGATACTTCAGGGATCAAAACCTAGATCCTACAAGAGCAGAAAAAAGGGATCAAGCGTGTGTATTTGGGTAGGAGGAATAAGCCTTGGGTTTCAATTTTAAGTAAGGTGATCAGGGTAGGCCTCCTTGAAAAGTGACACTTGAATAGAAACTTCAAGAAAGAGAGGTGAATAAGCATGCTGATAGCTGGGGGATTATATTTTCAGACATTAGGGACAGTCAGGGCAAAGGACTTAAGGCCCATGCTTAAATCTCACAGACTATAAGAATCCTGTAGGCCTTGGTGCTGCATGATTTGGGAGAGTGGAAGATGTATCCAGAAGGTGATGGGATCAGATCCTATGGAAATTTGGCAATTATTCTGTCCTCTTCTCCCCTTGATTCACCTATCCTCCTGTCCAAATGGCAAGATCTAGGGCAGAGGTTCTCAACTTCAGTGTACAGAATGGCCACTCCTGGTGTTTGTTCAAATGCAAATTCCTGAACCCTGGCCCTAGAAAGTCTGGTTTTGTGGTGCTTGGGACTTGAAATGTCTAATAAGCTCTGTTGGAGAACCTAATGAAGAAGACTGAGATTTGAGTGTGACCCCAAGGGACCTAGGCACCCCCTTGAAATCCTGAGATGCCCCTGGAGGTAGAGGCAGACACTGGAGTTGTCTGTTTAGCTCACACATCTGTAATGACCCAGCTGAACCAGTGACCAATGGCCCAGGTTTCCCTGTAGCCCACATATGGGGAATCCCCTGTCCAGTGGTCCAGCCCAGATCACCCGGCTGCAAGATCACCCAGGTGGGCTTAGACCCAGGACCTAACCACTCAGAAAGCCTTTCCTGTCAGGCCAGTGACTCGGAAGGCTGAGACGGGAGGATCCCAAGTTTCAGATCAGCCTGGGCAACTTGGTGAGACCCTGTCTCAAAACAAAATAAAAAGGGACTGGGGGGCTGGGGTTGTGGCTCAGTGGTAGAGCACTTGCCTTGGGTTCGTGTGAGGCACCAGGTTCAATCCTCATCAACACATATAAATAAATAAATAAGTAGATAGATATCTAAATAAATGTATTATGTCCATCTACAACTAAAAATATTTTTTAAAGGGGCGGGGGGGCTAGAAATGTAGCTCAGTAGTAGAGCATTTCCCTAGCCTGTGTAAGGGCCTAAGTTCAATTCCCAGCACTAAAAATAAAAGTGTCCCTTTTTCTGCCTTGATTTCTGCCTGCTTTTCCTGGGGGACTTCCCACTGGGGCAGGCTGAATTTCAGGATTTCCTATCCCACAACTGGCTCCCTGGACTTTTGGTTCCTCTGAGTCCCTTAGGAACATAGGTTTCATGACTTAGTACAGTCAACTTTGCCCACAGGTACCAATACCCCTCATTGGGCCAGAAAACATCGTGGACGGAGACCAGACACTCATCCTAGGACTCCTCTGGGTGATCATTCTGCGTTTTCAGATTTCCCACATCTCCTTGGACAGGGTATGTGCCCCATGACCTCACCTCAGGCGCCTGGGGACAGCGCAGTTCCACTGCACATCTACGTTCCCCACACAAATCCTTGGCATCCTTGGAATTAGTATTCGTTCTTCAATCAGGGGTAAAGAACCCAGGTCAGAGATGTTGCCATATTTTGAACTGAGAATTAGAGACAGGGCTTCACACCTGACCTGAGACAAGTCACTCACTAGATAGGGACAGGGTGAATTCCCAGCAACACTTTCCACCTGTTTACTGTTCCCTACTTGGCATTGAAACCCTGTAATATTCATTGCACCATAATGCACCCCTAGGGGAAATTCAGCATGTAGAGTCCTACCTCTGGAGGTTCACTAATTCCCCAGTATCCAGAAGACCAATGACACAGTATTTCCCTCATGGTTCCCCAACTTTTCCCCTTCTATCTTTTTCTCCCCAACAACTGGATCAGAAAGAGTATAAACCAGTCAGGCATGGTGACACCTGCCTGAAATCCCATCAGCTCAGGAGGATCACAAGTTCAAAGCCCGCCTCAGCAACTTAGCTTAAAATAAAACATAAAAAGAATTGGGGATGTGGCTCAGTGGTTAAGTATCTCTGGGTTCAATCAATCTCTGGTACCAAAAAAAAAAAAAAGGGGGGATGAGTATAAACATAATGTTCTTATATTTATCACTTTTAAGTTTTATAATCCCCAAAACAACACCTGAAACTTGATTCTGGTAGGTCAGGAAAGCCAAGCTGGAAAATGAAACTCTACGAAAAAAATCCACAGATTACAGATTTGGCACAAATCCATGTGGACCTTCAAAACAAATGATGACTATGAGCTACAGAGGAGCAGGGCCTTGTGTGCTCGCAGCTCCAGAGCTGAGCTCTGTTTGGGGGAACAAATGGGCAGATGAACATCTAACTGACCCTAAACCTTTCCAGGAAGCTCTACTCACCTCCCCAGATCCTGAGGCCCAATATCCCCTCAGACTTGTCCCTTGGGAGCAGCAGGTACTCCTGGTCTCCAGAGGCTGCCACCTCAGGCCTGCTCCCTGATGACTCAGGCTCCAGCAGCCCTGCTCCTTCCTACGTCCATCTCAGCATGCCCTAGTTCCCCTGTGGCCTAGCCCAGCACCCAGGGGCTTGGGCCTGGCCTCTTTCCTGGGGCAGAGGGGCCTCCAAATCCTTGAGATGACTCTACAGACCTGTGCTGGTCTCCAGCATCCTTCCTGTCAGAGGAAGGGGAAGAAGTGCATCCTGCTCAGCTGCACTTCTGAATTCATAACAGGAATTGGCAGAGAGGGAAACACAGGAGAGCATCCAGGAGCACAGGAGAGGCAGGGTTTAGGGCAACAGGGGCCAGGGAGTGAGTGGAAGGGGAGTCCCTAAGGGAAGGACAGGGATGCAGGCAGAAAGAAGTTGGAGGAAGATGAAAGGCCAAGAGACAGAAGCCCTGAGGAGAAGAGATGGAGATGGAGATGGAAGAATAAGGGAAACTATCCACAAAGAGGACCCGGCAGGGCTGGAGGGGCTTGAAATCAAACCCAGCCGAGTCATTTCTCAGTCCCTGAAGCATTGAGCACTATAGGTGGGGGGCTCTCTTGTCCTCTGTTGGAGGTTTAGGGGTCCAGGCCAATCCCTTTATCAGCCTGGCAACTTCCCAATCTCTTACTACACCTCCTTTGTCTTCTGTAGAGTGTAAATACTAACAGGGAAGGAGTCAAATAGGGCCCAGCCTCCACTCTATGAGGCCCCAGGTTGGTTATCACCATGCCTGGGCCCCAAACCAGGAGCTATTGCTATTGTGGTCCTCAACTGCAATGCAAAGCTAGCTGCTCTGATGACAGGTGACAGCTTTCAGTCACCCTGCCTCTTTAGAAGCACAATCAATCAGAAGGACTCTTGGCTCTCTAACCCCTACCTCTAACCTCTGTGGATGACATCAGGTAAAATCAGATGCTCTGAAGAGAGCCATCTCCAGGTGGGGTAGGATCACAGCATGAGCCTCCCACAGTCTGCAGGCTCTGCTGCCCCCACCTGGCCCCACATGGTGATGACATGCCCTGTCCTACAGGAGGAGTTTGGGGCCAGCGCAACCCTGCTGTCCGCCAAGGAAGCTCTGCTGGTCTGGTGCCAGAGGAAGACAGCCGGCTACACCAACGTGGGCATCACTGACTTCTCTCGCAGCTGGAGCGATGGGCTGGGTTTTAATGCCCTTATCCACGCCCACAGGTGTGGCCGGACCTGAGTCTCCAATTACTGAACCCAGGGCTGGGGCCTCTCCAGCCCATTTTCCGTATCTGCTCTGGCCCCTGGAGGAGGAGGGGAAGTGGGTCCAGAAGTAGAGTGGGCTGACAACTGAGTCCCTGGCCTGGAGTAGTACCCCCGCACACTCCCCAGGGAATTGCTGTTTGCCTCTGACCCCGGCCTTCACTTTCTGCATCCCTCCCTTCTCTTCATTGCCTTCTCCCTGGCAACTAGCTGCCCTTTTGGAACTTCTGCCCCCATCCCTGGACCTGGCCTCTATGCCAAATTAACCCTCCTGTCCCATTAAAGTCCTACCCATCCTTCAGCCAGGGCCTCAGAGAACTGTCAGAGGAAAATGGATTCACAGTAAGCTGGGTCTGGCCAATAGGAACATGTGCATTTTAAAAAGCAGGACACTCTCCTGAAGAGCCCTTCCTGCTCTCTGCCCAGGCCGGATCTGCTAGACTATGGCTCCCTGCGTCCAGACCGCCCACTGCACAACCTCACCTGTGCCTTCCACGTGGCTGAGCAAGAGCTGGGCATTGCTCAGCTGCTGGACCCTGAGGATGTAGCCAGCCTACAGCCAGATGAGCGCTCCATCATGACCTATGTCTCCCTCTACTACCACTATTTCTCCCGCCTACACCAGGGGCAGACTGCCCAAAAGAGACTCGCTAAGGTTGGTGACAAAGGGAGGTGGTCCAGCCAGCCATAGGGAGCCACAGCTCTGAGGACAGGTGGGATGAGCACAATCTCCAGAGTCAGGCAGACATGAATTTGAAAACTTCCTTTGTCATTCATTTGCTGTGTGGCTTTGGCCAAGTCATCTAACTTCTCTGTGCTCCTATTTGTAACATGGAGACAATAACACCTGGATAATAGGGCTGCTGTTGGGTTGGTATTCAATGGAGCTTAAGTGGCCCAACATGGAGCCAGGCATACAGGGAAAGTGGGGAGGCAGTGCCTGCTCCTGCTGCTCCTGCTCCCCCCTCCCCTCCCCCTCCACTTGCAGGCTGTTAAGCTCCTAATGGGATTAACAGCCCTAGAGAAGCAGGAGTCTGCAAGGACAGGCATAGAAGAGGCTCTGCTGGGTGGGAGGGGGCTCCATGTTTTTGGAGGACTTTCTTACTCTCTGGACACGATGGCAGAGGCTGAGACCTGGGAGGGCTGCCCTCAAGGTTGGTGTCTCAGTGGGGGAAGATGATACAGGCCAAGGACTCTAAGATGCTTGGGGTGGGGGCAGGGGAAAGAATGTTCAGGAAGAGGAGTAGCCTAAAGGCCCTCAACCCCCAGAGGTGAGGCGAAAGGGTGAAACAAGATAGAAGAAGGCAGGACACAGTCTTGCCCCCAAGTCATGGAGAGGGAGACCACTCACTCCTGAAACTGGGTGTGTGATGCCCCCTCCTCTCTGGGGGCTGGGGGACCCCCTACTTTAGTGCACCCTCAGCTGAGAGAAGCAGCTGGCTCCCAGAGTCCAACAGGGGAGTGCCTCTATTCCAGGGCCTGATCCTTTCCCTGCCCTCCACCAGATCCTGCTTCAGCTCCAGGAGACTGAGGAGCTACAGACCCAGTACCAGCAGCTGGTGGCTGACCTGCTCCACTGGATCACAGAGAAGCAGGCACAACTGGAGATGCGGAACTTTCCAGACTCACTGCCTGCCATGCGCCAGCTACTGGTGGACTTTGCCTCCTTTCGTGCTCAGGAGAAACCACCTCGGCTGCAGCAGCGAGGGGCCACAGAGGCCCTGCTCTTCAAGCTGCAGACAGCACTCCGAGCCCAGAACCGCAGGCTCTTCCTGCCTCCGGAGGGCCTCGGCCCTGAAGAGCTGTCCCAGCGCTGGGCAGGGCTAGAGCGAGCAGAGGCTGCCCGGAGCCAGGCCCTGCAGCAGAGGCTACTACAACTGGAGCGTCTGGAAACACTGGCCCGTCGCTTCCAGCGCAAGGCAGCCCTCCGGGAGAGCTTTCTAAAGGATGCGGAGCAGGTGCTGGACCACGCCAGAGCCCTGCCAGCCAGCCCAGCCACAGTGGAGGCAGCCACCCAGAGGTTGGGCATGCTGGAGGCTGGCATCCTGCCCCAGGAAGGGCGCTTCCAGGCCCTGGCTGAGATCGCAGACATCCTCCAGCAGGAACACTACCATGACTGGGCAGATGTGGCCCACAGGTGAGCCCCAAGCCTATAAACCATCCTCACAAAAGAGAAAGGCACACCCTTACCCTTCCACATGCCCATTCCTGGCCATGGAAGAGAGGGGTGGTTTATGGAATTAGGGCTCCTTCTAAAAAAAATCAATCTCCCATGGATGTTGGAATTCTGCCATCAGTAATTCATCCTTTTTGGTAAATCACTGTCCTTTTGAGGTAGCCTCTGATTAGTTTGTTCATTATGGCATTTATGGCATATCCGCTGTGTCCCATGTGCCATTCTAGGTGCTGGAGGTTTAGCAGTGAAGAGAACAAACAAAAATCCCTCCCATTAAGAAACTTACACACTATTTTTTTTTAAGAGAGAGAATTTTAATATTTATTTTTTAGTTTTTGGCGGACGCAACATCTTTGTTTGTATGTGGTGCTGAGAATCGAACCCAGGCCGCACGCATGCCAGGCGAGCGCGCTACCACTTGAGCTACATCACCAGCCCAAACTTACACACTATTAAGGAAAACAAATAATAAAAATATAACATGAGAGATAGTGATTTAAAATATAGGGTCTGGGGATGTAGCTCAGTGGTAGAATGTGTGATTAGAATGCACAAGGTCCTGGGTTTGATCCCCAGCACCAAATTAATTAATTAATTGAATTAAATAAAGCAGGATAATGGAATGTGAGGGGCCATTGTGGAAGGTGGTGCAGACTGGGTGGCCAGAGGAGAGTCATTGGAAGATGACTTTTGAATAAAGACCAGAAAGGAGTGAAAGGGCTGGTCATGCAGATATGGGGGACAGAGTGACCCAGGAAGAGGAAACAACAATTGCAGCATCCCAAGGTGGGTTCCTGCCTGGCAAGTCTGAAAAACAGTATAAATGCTAGGGGTGGAAGAGGGGATGGGAATGAGAAAGACAGTAGAATGAATCAAACATAACTTTCCTATTTTCATATATGAATACACAACCAGTGTAACTCCACATCATGTACAACCACAAGAATGGGAAGTTATACTCCATGTATGTATGATATGTCAAAATAGAATCTACTGTTATATATAACTAAAAAGAACAAATTAAATTTCTAAAAAATGCTATGGTGACTAAAGTGAGCAAGTTACAGGGGTGAGGTCAGGGAAGCTCAATGGCAAGGGATAGGAGTGGAAGTCAGGCTTGGCCTTGCAGTTTTTACTCCAAGAAAGATGGGAAATCTTGGAGGGCTTGAGCACAGAACTGACTTTTGTTTTACAATGGTCACCTGGATGCCATGTTGGGAAGAGGCTGAAGGAATAGCAGCAGAAGCAGAGAGATCAGTTATGAAGCTATTGCTGGGTAGAGAGCAAGGGAGGCAATAGCACAATAGCAGTGGTGGGATTCTGAATGTATTTGAAGGTAGTGCCAAACAGGATTTAGAGACAGGTCAGAAGTGGGGTTGTTGTAGAGACAGACGAGGCAAGGCACCAAAGATAGCAGAAAATAGTTTTATTTGGCTGCAGCCAGGTTCAGAGAGCACAGCTTTTGCTGTAATCAATCCTCTGAACCCCGAGTCCAGGTAGTTTCAGAATTTTATACCCAGCATGTAATGGGATGGGCTCAGAAGTTCACAGTTTTCAAAAGTTCGCATAAAAGCAGCTTTTTCTTTCACTGTTCTTGGCAAGTTAACCCTTCAAGGACAACACCTGAAAAGGGGAGAGCTTCTTCTCCCCTTTCTTTTCTCCCCCTGCCAGCTGTTACCATGCAGCCTAATTGGTAACTTATCTTAGAAATGCAGACATCTCTGTGAAGCTCTAGCTCAAGGCCAGTGGCCTTGTTTACACATTTCTACAAACTACTATACTGGATACATGTTTGTGAAAAACTATTAAGGGGGTGTCCAGCACCTGGAGTGCGGATTTCTTTCAGGCTAGTGGCCAAGTAAAATAGGGCAATACAAAAAATAGGAAGTTTATCTACATTGAACTCTTTTTTGAGACCCTTTTGCTGACAGTCCTAAAATCAGCCATGGTGAAGATTTCGGAGAAGCCCAGTTAATATATTTTGTGGAGGAGGGGGTGCCACTACAGGGTGTGAAGACTGACTTAAGATTTTAGTCTGAGCATCTGGAAGGATGGCGCTGCCATCAACTGCCATAGGGACTAGAAGGGGTTGGGGCTGAAGGCCTAGACCTTTCAGGTCCTCTTTTGGCTTCTCTGCCTATAACCAGGGAAGGACACATTGCCCTAGTCTCCCCATACCAAAAAGTTCACATCCAGACCCTGCCTCCAGCCTCAGAGGTCCAAATCCTCCAGGGCAGCCAAGCCCCACCACTAACTGAGGTGGCTTCTCTGCCCCAGCCTCCTGGAAACTTTCTTTATTCTTGTGTCTTCCAGGCATGAGAAGATCACACAGCGCTGGAAAAAACTCCTTCAGCATCTACAGGAGCACAGGAAGCAGATGACAGGTGTGCAGGCTGTGCTAAGCCTTCTGCAAGAGGTGGAGGCTGCCTCTGACCAGCTCCGGGAGCTGCAGGTGGGCACAGGACCAGCCAACCTCTGGGGAACACAGTAGAGTGAGGGTCTTTCCCCAGCACTGGTGCTCACAGGAATGCAGCACCTTAAGACTGCAATGACCACTTATCTCTGGTCAGGTGCCAGCCAGCTCCATGACCTGTACACAGCATCTGGCAGAAGTAGTGGAGCTGCTTCAGAGACATGACCTGCTAGAGGCCCAGGTCTCCACCCACGAGGCCCAGGTGAGCCGTCTTGCCCTTCAGACTGCAGAGCTGGACTCCTCCCTGGTCACCAGTGTAGAGATGCTGCAGGTCAAAGCCAAGGCTGAATCATTGGCCCAGCTCTACCAAAACCTGATATCTCTTGTCAGGGACAGGTAAGAGTCTGACCCAACTCCTCAACCTTCTTTGGAACTTTTCTGTAACCCCAATTATCTCCTGCCCAGACTAAAATACTGTTGGCCTGACAACCTCCTCTACAATGACCCTCTGTCCCAAGGCCTCTGTCTCACCTATTGAGTCATACAGGGAAAAGAAAAGTTCTGTCTAAGGGAAGGGTTTGACCCCCAGGGAACTCCCTCCCCATGCCCCACGACACCCGAAGTCTCTTGGTGGCCCTTGCTGTCTGTCTCCCAGGCGGGCTATGCTGGAGCAGACCCAACAATGGGCAGAATTCCTGAACAACTGTGAGGAGGAGGAGGCCTGCTTGAGAGAACTCAGACAGCAGGTGGAGAATTTGTCCCTGGGAGGGGACCTCAGTCAGATCTCAGTCACCCTGCAGAAACACAAGGTGCTCACTCCCTCGCTCCCTGTGGATCCACATCTTTTCCTCACCCATCTGGCTTGGGAACCCAGCCCCCTCTCCTTTCCTTCCCATCATCAAACTTCCCACCTCAACCGGGCCTTGCCCTCTAGACCCTGGAAGCCAAGCTCCACCGCCACCAGGCTGTGTGCATGGACCTCGTGAAGAGGGGGTGCGACTTCAGCGCCCGCGGATCCTCGACGCAGCCGGATCCCAGGGAGCGGGCCGAGGCCGTGCAGAGAGAGTGGCAGCTGATCTGGACTAGGTTGGAGAAGAGGGGCTTGAGGCTGCACACATCCCTGCTTTTACGGCAGGTAGAGAAGTGGGGCGTTCCTCTCAGGGGGTGGGGCCGGGGTGGGGCCAGGGCGGGGCCGGGGAGGCCTGTGCTCAGCCCCGCCCTCCTCCCCTCAGTATTTGGCTGACGCTGCGGAAGCGGCTGCGTGGCTGCGGGAACGGCGGCAGGAGCTGGAGACTGCGTTTTGTGGGGAGGACCAGGCGGCAGCCGAGGCCATGCTGCTGCGCCACCAGCGGCTGGAGCGCGCCGTGCGCTCCTTTGCAGCCGAGTTGTCCCGGCTGGACGAGCAAGCGCGGGCCGCCGCAGCTCGGGCGTCACTCAGGGTGCGCGCCAAGACTGGGAAGGGACTCAGACTTGTGCGCTTCCAAGACTAAATGTGTAGTTTCTGCTCGGCACCTAAGTCCCATATTCCACCGCCCGTGGGCCGCAGAGGGCGACAAATGGAGGGTCTTTGTGGGCCTGGCCCGGGAATCCTGTCCTTCCCTTGGGCGTGGGCGTGGGCGTGTCCCTCCATCCTTAGGCAGGTCGCCTGCTGGCTAAGACCTGAAGTAGAATCCTGTCTGCCCAGAGAATCGAGGTTATCCTAGTACAACTGGGTTTGGCTCACTTTGCTCAGCACAATTCCGGAGCATTAAGCAAGTTCTTCCCGGAATGTCCCTTTTATTTTCACCTCCAGACCTAAAGTGACCTTAAGCCCTTATAGTCTCTCTCACCTGACGGCCCTTGTGGGTTTTGTTGGATGGTCTAATCACTGCACCAGACTGCTCTGAAACCTCTCCCTCAGTTCACTGAGCCCCTAGTATCCAAAAGCATGTGTAGTGGGTTGTTGAGTTCTGTCCTCTTCCAAGAAACCTTGCTTGTCACTGGAAGCAGTGGTGCAGACCTATAATTCCAGCAATTCAGGAGGCTGAGTGAGGCAAGAGTATCTCAAGTTGAGGCGAGCCTCAGCAACTTAGCAACGCCCTGAATATCTTAGCAAGACACTGTCTCAAAAGTTAAAAAAAAAATAAAAAGTGGCTGAGGATGTAGCTCAGTGTGAAGTACCCCTGGGTTCAATTCCCAGTAGAAGGAAGGAAGGAAGGAGGGAGGGAGGGAGGAAAGGAAGGAAGGAAGGAAGGAAGGAAGGAAGGAAGGAAGGAAGGAAAGAAGGAAGGAAGGAAATTGCTTGTAGCTCACAATGAAGCTAAGGTGGCCCCTAGACTCTCTGTTCATGCTCCACTCCTCTACCCTGAGCTCCAAGGAAGCTCCATGTCCCACTCCCAGGTCTGAAAGGCCCATCTTTCCCTTTACTTTTGTGTTTATTCCCTGGATAACATAATTATTTTTTAAAAAAATTAATTCATATTATATCAACAATGGTCTGGTCCAACCCCCTCTCTTTATAGATGACGTAACCATAGTTCAGAGGGTCCAGGTTACTAAGAACATGTAGTTATCCCTACCAGACAGTCTCCTGATTTCCTGTCCTGAGCTGTATCTACCCCACCCACGTTGTATTTCTGTGATGCTATACTAATACATAACTCTCTAGGTATAGGACAAAAATATGGGTTCTTCCTTTTCTGTGTGTCCGGCTTTTCTAGTTTTTAATTGTTTAAATGAATGAACGGGAGCATCCTTATCCCTTTTTTGTGTCCTCTGTTGACCAGCCTGTGCTGGCAATGATGGAGAGGTCCTGCCTGGCCCCTGGCATTTTAGACCTTTGCTTTGCCCAATGCTGAGTGGCAAATGCAGAGCTGCTCCTTCTGCTGAGGGGTAGAGCCATTAGGCACCTGAGCAGAGCCTTTGCATCTCCATGCAGGAGGAGCCCTCAGAATGCTGGAGCAGGATTGATGAAGAGACAATTGGAAGACCCCAGAATGGGTCCCAAATCTTAGCAACACCAGCCAGCCAGCACCCATGCCCCCAGGGCCAGATGCACTTTGCCTCCAAAGGTATGAGGTCAAGAGCCATATAGGAGCCTTAACAGGCTGTCATGAATGAAGAGATTAAACATATTCTGTGTGGTGGCTCTCTGGAACATCCAACAACTGAAGGGAAGAAATTTAGGGGAGGCCAATTTGGGCTACTCAGAGACAGCACTGGACTGCCCAGGGGTGTGAGTTCCTGTCACTAGGCAGCCATGGAGAGGTGGTTTCACACCAGCGAAGTTTATTTTTATTTATTTATTTATTTTTTTAATGAGAGAGTGAGAGAGGGAGGGAGAGAGAGAGAGAGAAGTTCAACATTTATTTTTTAGTTATTGGCGGACACAACATCTTTGTTTGTATGTGGTGCTGAGGATCGAACTCGGGCCACACGCATGCCAGGCGAGCGCACTACCACTTGAGCCACATCCCCAGCCCCACACCAGCGAAGTTTAAATGAGATGGTCATGTAGGTCTTGTCCAGCTTGAAATTCTCTTGAGTTCCCCTTCTCCCACCCTCTAGTTCTTGATCTCTCTCCCTTTCTCGTCCTTTTCTTTCATCCCCTCAACCCAGTCCTGAGCAGCTTGAGCTGATGCTGCCACTCTTGTCAACCCTTGCCCAGGGACAGAGGTAAAATATGGCACAGACTGGGTACTTATCCATCCCTAAGGAAGCACACCAGCCTGTTTCCCCAGTCTTCTCTTCCAAGCTTCTACTACCCCCAGCCACCTTGTCTTCCTCTCTGCAAATGTTTCTTTTCTGGCAGGGCCTACTGGGGCCCTACCTTGTCCTTAAAATCTTTTCCAATACCCCACACCATTCTGGCTCCTCCTCCCCCACAGATACCTATATTACTTATTTCACATGATACATTCTCTGCCTACCTACAGACATCCCAGGATACTGTCCTACCTGCTCTAAGTCTGTGAGCCTTGCAGTTCTGAGAGGTTTGTGAGCCTCTGGATAAGTCCTAAGTTAACATAGAGTCAGGCACAGGGAAGCACTAAATAATAAATAACCGCCATCTATCCCCATGGTGAGCCTCTGGGTAGAGAAGAGGAGCGGGCCCTGAGCAGTGCTCGCAGCCTGTACTCCCACAGGGCCAAGGCTTACCTGGCTCTCAGAAGTGGCCCTGGACACCCCTGAGCTGAAGGACTTGGGAGAATGCCAAGCCAAGGTGCCCATCAGCCATGGCATGGAGCAGGATCCCCAGGTACCACTGCGCCACCCCCACCCCCCCTTCAACCGCAGCTTGGTTGGAGCCCCATGTGGACAGACTGCTCTATATCTGCACAGGTGGTGTCTTCCCTGAGCCCTCCAGGGAAGAGTCCAAGCATGGCTCTCTCTGCTGAGTCTGACCTTGATTTTGACCCCAACACCATTCTCCAGACACAGGACCACTTGAGCCAGGACTATGAGAGTCTGCGGGCTCTGGCAGAGGTAATGTTCCTTGTTCAAAAATTGTTCATCAAACCACTAGCCCCTATGTCTCCATCCCAAAGGACTGATCAGTGACTGACATGCTTCCTGCCTCACGAAATTTATGTCATGGCTGAGCATAAGTAGACAAATCTGTATATGGATGCAGTATGATGGGAGCCCATGAAAGGGGAGCCCAAGTCAGTGTGGGGGTCAGTGAAGTCACTAACAAGGGAAAGACATTTAAACTGAGACTTGAACAAGGAGAAGCAGAGAGCAGGCAACCTTTGTGAAGTAGGCCAGAACCTGAGCAAAGGCCAGGAGTAAGCTTGATGGAGGAGGCCAAAGCCAGAGTGCCTGGAACACAGAGGCCAGGGCGGCAATGGCTAGCAGAGAGCCTGGAGAAGCAAGCGGGGCTGCCTGGGCAGAGCCAAAGCCCACAGGGAAATGTGGATTTGACCTGTGAGCTTACGCCAAACCTAACCTCTTATGTTTCCCTCTGTGAGAGGACATGGGGCCAAGCATTGGCAAAGACCCCTTCTGGCCCTAGCAAATGCTGGTGGGCTTGAGTGGGGAGGTGCACCCTCTGGATCTGCTCTGAGTGCCCTGTAGGGGGCACTGACCCTCATCCAATCCTCACCCAGCCCACCTCTTCTCAGCTCCGCAGGGCCCGGTTGGAGGAGGCAGTGGCTCTCTTTGGCTTCTACCACTCCTGTGGGGAGCTCCAGTCCTGGCTAGAGGAGCAGACTGTGCTGTTCCGAATGCTGCAGCCACAGGCCAATGACTTGGAAATCATGCAGTCCAAATATAAGGTACAGCCCCTTGAAGCCAAGAGGGGCCTAGAATGTTCAGTCCCTCCTCGCCTTGCTCCTGCCTCCCTGTTAGTCATGTGCTCCGGGTCCCCATGTTAACTGAGGTCCTGTCTGGGAAGGGAGCAGGGATAATAAATAGACCCTGAAGGTTAAGGACTTGGAGTTCTGCCCTTCCAGAGGCAAGCAGCAAAAGCATCTCCATTTTGGAGCTTGTCAAACGTTCTTCATAGTCCTATCTAAAGGAAACAACCCCCCCACTCCAGAGGCTGGGAGTGGTGGCATATGCCTATAATCCCAGCCTCAGGAGGCCAGGGCAAGAGGATTGCAAGTTCAAAGTCAGCCTGGGCAATTTAGTGAGACCCTGTCTCAAATTTTTAAAAAAAGTCGGGGGTGGGGCAGATGTTGGGGATGTAGGTCAGTGGTAGAGCACCCCTGGGTTCAATCTCCAAGTACCACGAAAAAAAGAAAAAAACAGAGGCCTGGGTCCTCATTCTCTCCAGAACTTCCTCTTTACCCTGGCTGTGAGAAAGGGCCACTGGGCTGAGATCAACAGCTCTGCTGAGCAACTGAAACAGAGATGTCCTGGGGACTCCACAAAAATCCAGCGTCAACAAGAGGACCTGCACCAGAGGTAAAAATGAGGGGGAGTGCCAGGTGATGTGGACAGGGTGGAGGTAAGGTCTGGTGCCTCCTATAATGACAGTGTCAGGGACAGGGACGAGAGGGCAGGGGATAGCCAGTCTATCAGCTTGTCATAAAAGGTTCTGGTCAGGGCCTCAAAATGGATGGGAAGGTATCCTTGTGATAGAGACATCCCTGTGCCCTCTGCCCAGGTGGGGCCAGTTAGAGGCCCTGAAGAAGGAGAAGGGCCTGCAGCTGGCACACAGCATGGAAGTGTGCAGTTTTCTGCAGGAGTATGGACACACACAGGCCCAGCTGCAGGACATTCTGCTCCAACTGGAGGCCCTGGAGCCAGAGAGCTCTGAGGCCAGTCACTGTGCCCTGCAGCTGAGCCAGCAAAAAGTCCTGGTGCTAGAGAAGAGGATCCACTACCTCCAGAGAGTAGCTGTAAAGTATGACTGGTGACAGTGCCCTGGGAGGCAGTAAAGTCAGAGGGAGGTCTGAGCAAGGCAATGCAATGAGGAAGGGGACAGAACCTGGGATGGGAAGAAGCACATCCTCATGCTGTCTCCCACCTCCTGGGCAGAGGTGGGAGACAGCAATGAGAATGCTCTTGGGGAAAGAAAGAGCCATGTGTCCATGCTGCCCCTAAGTCAGGGTGGAGTGGGCATTCAGAGTTGTTAACACTTTCCTGGGGAATATAAGACTGAGCAGATGACATATGTATGGAACACAGGGCCCAGGATAGGGCACTGACTATGCAGTTGCCTGTCTCCCAGGGTGGAGGAGTTAGGCCCTGCAGAGAGCCAACCCCTGCAGGAACAGATGGAGATGCTGCAGGGTCTGCTGAAGAAAGCACAGGGGCAGGTGACCCAACAGACCCAGGTGTGGGCTGAGGCTCGAGCCTGGCAGAGCTTCCTGCAGGAGAGCCAGCAATTGCTGCTGTGGGCAGAGGGTATCCAGGCTCAACTGTGCCACGAGGAGGAGCTGGTGGATGCAGCCTCAGGCCAGCGGCTGCTGAAGAAACATGGAGAGCTGCAGGAGGAGATCCACCTGCAGCAAGAAAGGTCAGGAAGGAAGGGCAGGCAGGGTGCACTTTAGGCTGGGTGAAGCCTGGGGGCCTCAAGCCCAGAAAAGGAGAGCAGGAAGCAGTGTGGTCACTAGGGGAGTTATACCTGAGGCAAGTTTACAGGAGGGACCTAGGCTCAGGTCAGGAAGCCCATTGACTTTGGGGAAGCCCCAGGACATTGAGCTGCCTGGAAGGCTCTATGCTGTGCAGGCCCAGCCATGCCCCTCCAGGTGAGTTAATAGATGCCACTCCATCAGGGCAATCTAACGTTGCATTCTGGATGAGGCCGACCCTGTGGGCCCTGGAGTCAAATGGCTCAGAATCCATCCATAAACTATAGTACCTGCCTCCTCAGTATAATAATGCCTGTCCTCCTGCAGGGATGATGTGATGGCCCAACAGGCAGGGCCACCACAGGCAGTGCTCAGGCTGTGGGCCAGTCCTCAGGAGCTTGGCAGATGTCAAACAGACCCTGAGATACATCTGCCCTCTCTCTGATTGCCACACCCCATTACCTGGTTCAGGGATGCAGCAGCTCACAGGAAGTAGAAGTTATTTTTCTACTTCTCACAATGGTGTCACCTATTCCCCAGCTGTATGACTGCACCCAGTTAAAAGGATCACCTGTCCTACTTGTGCAAAGGCTCCATGTGGGCTTGCAGTGGCCCTGGATGCAGGCAGGCATGTGGTTTGAGTGGTCTGCCTCTGTTAGTTGTGCTGCCCCAACAGGTTCACTTGCTTTGGCATTGGCCATTAGCCAGCCACATTTAGAGAATGGTCAACAGGAGTGAAGGTGTGGCATGGCAGAGAGCTTGGAACTGTTGGGTCCTAAGTACTGTGCTGGGCCCATTACATTCACTGCGTCCTTCATGAACCAGGGTATGGCTGTCCCATGGGACAGGTGAACTGATTGGCAGATCCCTCCTGCCAGTTACCCTCACATCAGAGCTCCACCGTGAAGGAAGCATGGAGATGAGAGAGGAGGAAGCTGGGAGAGGAGCCAGATAGGGGTTGAACCTCTGCCTATTGTTCTGGACAGGTTACAGCAGCTGGAAGCTCAGGGCATGACCATGGCAGCCTTGGACTCCCCACATTCCCAAGAGGTGGCCAGTGCTCTGCGGCTCCTGGGCCACTGTGGCCAGGAGCTGAAGGCTGCATGGGAGCAGAGACAGCAGAGGCTGTGGGAGGGACTGCAGTTGCACAGGTTTGGCCAAGAAGTGGATGGTTTCATTGCCACCTGTGCCAACCACAAGGCCTTCCTGTGCCTGGACAACCTGGGGGTATGGAACCAGGGATATGGAACTGGGTTATTACTGGGTTATCAATCCCCCATCACTGGAGGGAGTTCATCTCCTTGGGCCCAGAAGCCCGGCTGGGCACGAGGCCCCTGGGTCCATGGTGGGTGAGATGGTGCTGCCCTCGTCCTCCCAGGAATGACTTCAGGTCTCTATACCCTAGGAAGATGTGAGGGAGGCCCAGAGCCTGCTGCAGCAACACCAGGCCTTTGGGTGGCTCCTGGGAACCCTGCACCTTCGAGCAGAGGCTCTGCAGGCCCATGGCAAGAAGCTAGTTCAGAACAAACATCCTGCTGCGCCCAGGTGAGCCTGGCCTGCCATTTTTTTCTCCTCCTGTGCAGACTGCTGTGCTGGCTGGAGAGTGGGAAAGCAGAGGGGTGTACCTAGGCTGGGTGGGCCTCAGGGCAGAGAGGAGCCCTCCCCTCCCCCACCTCCAGGGTCAGAGAGAAGCTGCAGAGTGTCCAGGTACAGTGGACCAGAGTCCAGGAGAGGAGTGAGCAGAGGAGAGGGCAGCTGCTGGCTTCCCTCCAGCTTCAGGTAAGGGGCTCCCTGGGTATAGGAGGCCTCCCAAGATCAGTGCCTGAGAGTCCACCTGTGTGCTAACCGTGTGACAATGGGGAGCATTTCCGCTTACAGAGCACTCTTCCCACACATCACATCGTCCCTCCTTGCAGCACCTCCTGAGAGGCAGGCTCTGTGCCTCAGGTGTTTCCTGATGAGGATAATTAAGTGTGGTCACTTGGCTGTCTGAGACTTGGCCAGCCCTAAAGTGCAGGCCCCTTGACTAACCCACCACTGCCTCACCCTGCTATCCCCTTTCCCTGAGTTTCTGGCACACTCTAGGGTTACATGGGTCATGCAAGACCAGACTGTGGTTCTATGAATATTTGTTCAGTTCCAGAACAGCTCTAGGCTGGGCCAGGCCACAGGCCTCCCAGAGCTTTGGCCTATCAGAGCAAGGTGGCCAAACATGACCTGATGTTGGCTAGAGGAGTGGGAACCTGACAGGCACTCCTCCTATCTGGGCACAGTATTCCTGCCCCAATTTGTTGAGCAGTAACTTCAGGCTCCATCTCCCTCATGCTCCAAAATTGGCTGTGGGTCTTGCTTTCCCCACAGGGGTCCCTGAGGCCCCCCTTATATAGGTAGGTCCTTGCACCATCCTTGTCCCCAGGCTATGATAACCACCCTCTGGTTGTTGAGCATTCCTGGTTTGGGGGCAGGAATGGAAGCAGGACGTGGTGGAGCTGATGCTGTGGATAGAGGAGAAGTGGTCAGTGGCAGCACATGAGCCCTCCCGAGCACCCAGCAGCATTCTGCGGAAACTCAGGCGGCATGAAGCAGTTGAGAGGGAGCTGATAGCCACCCGTGGGCATATGGAGGACCTGCAACAGGTGGGGGATACTGCATTGAGACAGTCCACACTAGCCTACGTGTTTTCATGGAGCACAGTCATTGAAAGAAGAGTCAATTCTAATTACCTCCTTCACTCGGCTGGTGTTCTTTTGCTTGGCACCCAAACCAACATAGAAAGCTGCCACCACCCCTGCTCCCTGCACTCTCCAGGATAAGCCTCAGAACCTGCCCCTTCGCCAGAACAAAGCTCTTCCCTACCTTCCACTTGGGCCTGCTCACTCAACTCTACTCGCCCTCTTTCCTCTGCCCATAGCTAGGTAGGGGACACATGAACTGCTGGAGCCCAGACAACCTGTGGAAAGCAGCTTGCAGCCTGTCACCTGCCCCCCATCCCCTGGGTCCAGCCTGCTGTGGTCCAGCAACCCAGAAAATTGCCTTGTGCCTTTGTCTCTGTGATCCAGGCTGGGAGAAAGCTATTGTGCAGCAGTCCGCATGCCCAGGAAGACATACAGTCCAGGCTTCAGGGCCTGAGGCACAAGTGGGAGGAGTTGAATCACAAGATGGCAGAGCGTGGGGAGGCGCTTCAGCAGGCTAGACAGCAGGAACAGCTCCTGGGACTGCTGCAGGTTACAGGAGGGAGACTTGCTGGGCTGGGGCTGGGTGGGAGCAGGCAAGACAGAAGGCAGAGGGAAGGAGTCTGGGTGTTCTACTGCCTCTAGAATGGCACCATGAAGTCCTGTAACCTGTGGAGGCCTCTGGCCCACAGCAAATTGAGCATGGCTTTACCCATCAGAAGGCCAGAGTGGCTCTTCTGTTTCCAGGTGTGGTCAACAACTTGAGTCCTCCAGAAAGAAGGAAGCATGAGGGGCCAGGGAACAGTGTAGGGGCACTGAAGGTTGGGGATGCCAGCGATAGGTTCCTGATGAGTCTGGTATTGTAAGACCTGAGTCTCATCTGCTGTGCTATAATGGAAAGCCTAATATACCCCCTGTGGCCCTACTCAGGATGCCAAGGAGAAGATGGAGCAGCTAGAGGGAGCCCTGAAGAGTGCAGAAATGGGGTCCAACCTGTGTTCAATCCGAAGGCTGCAGAAACAGCACTGCCAATTGGAGGATGAAAGGCAGGCACTGGGCAGCAAGATGGCTACCCTCATCTCCCAGGCCCATAGTGTGGTCACTTCCCAGGCCATCCTAGAGGAGATCCAGAAGTGCCAACAGAGGTGAGGCCCTGTTCACAGAGTGACCTCTGTTCTGTCTTCACCCTGCTGTGTCCTCTCACTCATCCTTTGTTAACCCAAAGGGCCAAAAGTGTGGCAACTATGTGACCTGGATGTCCAAACCTCCTTTCTTTCTGAGTGGAGATATTCTGGGATAGGAGGGTCAGAGATCCCAGTAGGCATCCTAAGCAGGACACCCCTGTCTGGTCAGGCAGGTCCCCTGGGTGGTGAAGTGGGCCCTGTGCCTCCAGCTGCCTACCCTTTTTCAAATATGACTTTCTTGTATTCGCTGGCCTTGTTCTTCATAGGTCCCTGGCTGGGCCAAGGAAGCAATGGGTCTGGTCCTGGCCCCATTCCCAACTTCTCCCATCTTCTCCCTCCACTCAGGTTCAAGTCCCTGCAGAGCCATTTGGCCACCCAGTGTCTACAGTTGCAAGCCTCAGTAGAGTTGTATGAATTTGACCACCTGAGCAACCTAGAGCTCACATGGGTGGCTGAGCACATGCCCAGGACCAGCCCTACCAGCTACACCCAGTGCTGGGATAGTGCCCAGAGCCTTCAACATAAGCACAAGGTTGTGACCCCTTTTCCTCCCAGGACCCCTGACATCCCATTCCCAGACCTTAGGAGCCTTCTGCCACTACTCAGGGTATTCTGGCCTCTAAGTCCCTTTTCCTGGATTCCATATCTCTGCCCTAGCTATTCTTGATCTGGGGTCTTACCACAACTGAGTGCTGAAGTCACATCCATGTCTCTGCTCTGGACCCTGTGGTTAAGGGAACTTCAGAGGCAATGCCTGTCATGTTTTCCTGTGGCAGGAACTCCAAGCAGAGTTGAGAGCCCACCAAGGGCAGGTGCAACGGGTGCTGTGTTCTGGCCAGAACCTTGCAGCTTCTGGGCACTCCCATGCTCAGCACATCAGGGAGCAGTGCAAGGAGCTGGAAGGCCGTTGGGCAGAGCTGGAGCAGGCATGTGAGGTGCAGTCACGCTGCCTGCAGCAGGCCATCGCTTTCCAACAGGTAGGATAGAGAAAGCACAAGGTCAAGGGAGGGCAGCCCCTGTGAGGGAGCATTTGTGCACACTCAGGGAGGGAAGTCAGTGGTGAGAGCCTGCGCCAGGAGCTGGCTGGTCCCCATATAGCCAGAAGCCTCTCTATGCAGGCTGCTGGTGAGCACAGTATCCTCAGTGGGTGAGAGAAGGTTCTGTCTGAGATTACCCAGGTGAGTGGTACTATTCTTGGCAGTACTTTCTCCATGCATCAGAGCTGGAGGGCTGGGTAGAGGAGAAGCGGCCACTGGCAAGCAGTCAGGACTATGGCAGGGACGAGGCAGCTACCTTGGAACTCATCAGGAAGCACCAGGTACCCTGTCCTAAGCAACCCCACAGGGTGGACTTGGGTGGTGGTGGGCCATGAAGAGGGGGTCTGTCTCACCCCCAAAGGGAACATATGACTTCTCGGAGGCACAGAGCCCTGCTCTTTCTTCATGAAGACAGGCCTGCCCCATCCCACTGCCCACCCAACTCCTATGGCACCCTCCTCCTCCCTGGCACTCCCTCCTGCCAAGGCAACCCGAGCACTGGGATCTGGGAACACTCTCCCTCTGTTGCCTCTCCCTGCTGCCTCAGCCTCTGGGTGTCTCTGCTTCCTCTTCCTCCTTTTCCTCCCCAACACTTTTCGACTCCTTCAGGGGCAACTGTTCCAGCTCATCCCACATCTTCCATGGTATTTTCCTCTCAGGCTTTGAATATCACCCTTAGAGTTAACCAGATGCTCTTCCTGAAACCTCCTTCCTCCCACAAGTATGCCCTAATTAAAGGGAAGGAGGCCTGGAAGCCCCCTCCTCATTTCTGGAATTGAACTCTCAGAACCACACAAGCTCCACAGCTTGAACCCCATGACACTACTATTTCCATGTGTCCTGTGCCTGAGAACCTTTAGTGAACCATTCCTTTGGGATATGCCTAGAGTCTTAGTCCCATGCAGCCTGTGGCCCAGGCTTCCCTTATTCTGTCCGCCTCTTACACTTTGAGCTTGGGGTCTAGTGTGCTGCTCCCTTCCTTAGCCCATACCATCCACCATTCACCCTTTCCTGCTAAACAATGAGCCCTCTGAGGACACAGACCATGTCTTCATTTTCTGGATCAGTCAGTACGTCATCAGAATTGGGTAATGGGGATGGATGGGTAGACTGATGAGTGTATGAGTTGATGAGTGAGTGGATGGAAGATGAATGGATAGGTGTGGGGAGGGTGGGCAAGTGGGTGGGTGGATGGATAGATGAAGAGTCATTGAGTCCTAGCCTTGCATGGGTTCTTATGTTGGCAGGTGCTACAGGAGGAACTAGCTCTTCATTGGAGCTCCATGGAGAAACTTGACCAGAAAGCCCAAACCCTCTCTGGTCCAGAGGCCCCTGAGCAGCTGGGTGTGATGCAGGAGGGGCTCCGGAAACAGTTGTGGGTGCTACAGGAGCTGGTAGCCTCACGGTGAGAGGCTTTGCAATCCCTCTCATAAGTGGGTTCAGGGGTCCTAGCCTCAGTTGACCATTCCCATGTCACGGCCGTAAGTTGGTACATATGACCCCAGGCCCATAGAGATACATCGGGAGAAGGATATCTTTGTTGTTTATACATAAATTCTTCAATCATCGCCCACTGGGCAGGAACTGGTGCCCCAACTTAAGGCCATTCATCTCTTCCCTACATCTATACCTTCCTTTTACCCTCCCCTAGTCTTCCTGTGCCTGCTTCTCCCTGAATCCTGGATCATAATTTAAGCAGAGACCATGAAAACCCCCATCCTTCAGGTCACTCCCTTCAACTGGCCCAGCTGTCCCCAGGGGGACAGCACCTAACTCCTTGGGAACCATGGGCTGTCACCACAGGGGTCGAGAGCTGGAGTGGACCCTGAAGCTGCATGAGTTCATGAGGGAGGCTGAGGATCTGAAGAGTTGGCTGGCCAGCCAGAAGCAGGTGGCCAGAAGGGAGGAGAGCCTTGGAGAGGACTATGAGCACGTGCTGGTGAGGGGGCGGGGGGTGGGAGAAGGACTGAGGCAGGTTATGGGGGAAAGGTGGCTGGTCCTGCTGGGTTGGATGGAGAAGGTACAGTGGAGTCACGAGTCCTAGCTAAGGACAGGCCTTCAGAGTAGAGTAGGCAGGCTGTGCCTGTCCAACCCCACATTTCCCTGTAGGTCACTGAGGTGCCCCACTCCCCAGGCTGCCTGCTGCCTGACCAGTGGGTGTCACACATGTCATCCATTACCCTCTCTCCTCAGCACCTCTGTACCAAGTTTGCAAAGTTTCAGCACCAGATGGAGATGGGTGGCCAGTGGGTGGCAGCCTGTCAGCAGCTGGCAAAGAGCCTGCTGGAACATGGCCACAACACTGCCCACAAGGTCCATCGGAAGCAGCAGGAACTGCAGTGAGTGCAGGAGATAGGGGCAGGGGCTGGGAGCAGGGGAAGGTGTCAGGCAGGGAGTCTGGGGTATTAAAGAGGGTGGCATGCTCCAAGGCTCACACAGGTTCTGCCTGTCCATCTGGAGAGGAGCTGGTACCAGGGAAGACCACAGGTTGAGGTCTGTTATGGGAGGTGAGGCGAGAGAGCCCTGCCCAGGGCTTTTTCCCACCTACTGATCCCAGAACTTGTAGGAGGAGATGCAGGAAGACTTCCTGGGCCAGGGAAGGGGCTTTCCCATGGGCTCCCCCAGCTCCCATAACTGCCTCCTACGCAGCCCTTACACTCCACTTTTCCTAGGTTCCACCCAACTGGTGTGGATCCACCCTTGCCTGTGAGCTTCAGGCAAGGTTATGACTTTTAATAACTCCTAGCACAGGGCCTAGCCTGGTGGAAGCCTTTGAGCTCAGCCAGAGTTTGCTGGCAAATGAGAAATGGAGAGATGTGTCCTCTGCCCCAAAGGCATTTGTAATCTGATTGATATATTGAGAATCAAATATGCAAGATGTAAGGAGTATCACATAGGAGAGAGATCAATTAAGTGCTGAGCATTATACCAGCAAGGGACCAGATTCACAGTGAAGCTAGAGAGAGACTCCTGGAAAGGAGGGTGGTTTGCAGATGGGCCAAAGGCAGGAGGCACTAAGGAAGAGGCCCATTCAGGAGCTTTGGACAAATTATGGATACAACCCAGGGAGAAGAAGGGTTGAACAGACCTAACAAGGGAGGGGAACTCAAGGCTGATCCCCTGCTGGTCTCCCATGTGCCGCCATCAGAGCTGCCTGGTCAGAGCTATGGGAGCTGACCCAGGCTCGAGGCCAACTGCTCCAAGATGCCAAGACCACCCTCAGAGTTCATGGAGATCTGCTGGAGGCCCTTACCCAGTTCCAGGTGTGAGCTCAGGGGGAGGAAGGGATTCTTTGTAGAAATGGGTCCTTCCCAGGCTCAGTACCCTACCCACCATTCCTGACCCTGGTGGACCTCTGCTCTCCTCAGGAGAAAGCCATGAGCCTCCCCAGTGATGTGGCCCAGGACCTACATGGGGTGGAAGCCCAACTGAGGAGACAGGAGGGTCTCAAGTGTGAGCTTGTGCTCTCTGAGCAGCAGGTAAGCAGATGGGCTGCCTCCCCCACTTGAGCCTTGCAGGTCCCTCTGGCTTGGCCCATCTGTTCTCCTAGATTCCCCCACTGTCCCTCAGCCTCCAGTAGGGCCCATTGTGCATGGCAGGGCATGACCCAAGGAGGACCTGAGTTCCCTGTGAGGGACACATTTTGGGATGGTCAGGCCTCTGAGGATGCAACCCTTCCTCTCTATCCCTTATGTGATAACAGCTGCAGAAACTACTGGAGGCTGGAGGGAGGGTGCAGAAGCTGTGTCCAGGGCCTCAGGCCTGTGCCTTGCAGCAGAGGCAGCAAGCTGTGACACAGGCCTGGAAGAACCTGTGGTTGCAAGTGGAGCAGCGCAGGACCCACCTGGAGCGGGCATGCCTCCTGGCCCGCTTCCACACAGCAGTGAGAGTTTCTTCCCCTTTTGAGGGGCCTCTGTGTGTGTGTGTGTGTGTGTGTGTGTGTGTGTGTGTGTTGTATTATACCTTGTGTGTGCATGCACTAATGAAAGAAAACTGGTGTCTTTGGGGGGAATGGGACAACAACATGAAAAAATATGAACCCATCAAGATGTTAGTCTGGCTGTTCACTGGTGGAGCCTAGGGGACATGGCAGGGACTTCTCAGGTTTGGATGAATGCCAGCACAAATGAGTGACAGGGTCCTGGCCGGGGCTGAGAAGTGAGAGCCCATTATTGGAGATCCAGATGTTCTAGACAATATCCTCTGGATCAACCTGCATCTATTTAACATCTATCTTGAGCCCTCTGCTAGGAGCTGTGGGTGGAGAAAGGAGAGTGATATGGAAGATGAAATTTCTGCCCTCATGGAACCCACCCACATTGGGGACATGAGCCTAATACACCAAGGAATCAAATAAAAACAGTGAGCCTGGCAGGGGGCCATCCCAGGAGTCCCTGTGTTCCAATGCCTGGTAGACCAGGAAGCTCAACCTATGACACTATGAAAAGGCTTGAATTTAGGGTGCTACTCTGTCACTTTGTAGCACTCTGAGCAAGGCACTCGGCTCTAGGTTGTTACTCTCTGCCAGTCAAGCACCTATAATTTGACACATACATGGTGTCCCTATCCCCTTTCCCTTATGCACTGTTTGGACAAAAGCCCAAGTCCCTCCAGCTCTGACACTATGATCATCCACAGATCAATAGAAGATAGCAACTTAGCAAGGACCTAAGCAACTCATCCAGACCCTGTCTCTAAATAAAATATAAAAAAAAGGGCTGGGGATATGGCTCAGTGGTTAAGCGACCCTAGGTTCAATCTCTTACAGAAAAAAAAAAAATAGAAGAAAACTGTAAATGTTAGCTCAGAAGCTCAGAGTGGTAGAGCAGGAAGACATCAATGGACAGGGAAGGCTGCAGAGGCAAAGAAGGCCTCAGCCCTAGAAGAGCAGGGGAGCTATTTACTCAGCAGCCTTTGCCAACCATCTCCTCTCACCAATTTTCCAGGTAAAGTTTTTAGAGATGGTAAAGAAGGACAAGGGATGCTAAGCAGGAGGGCAGCAAGTGCTTAGGAAGGAAGTGAGTCTTGGTGAGGGGGAGGGCCTGACACACATGGAAAGTTCGTGGACCAGGGAGGATGGAAAAACAGGTGTCAATAGCTCCAAGCACCTCACCTGAGGCCCCAACCCTGGACAGCTCAGGTGGCTTCAATGTGCAAGTGTATTCCAGTGGGCTACAATTGTGCCTCTGTGTCTAGGTCCCTGCCACCCACGCTTCTTCCTCATCTCCTTGATCAGGTGTGGGACTACACTTCCTGGGCAGCCAGAATGAAGCAGGAACTTCAGGCAGAAGAGAGCTCCCAGGGGCCCAGTAGCAGCCTGCTCAAGCTCAAGACTCACCAATGGCTTCAGGCAGAGCTGGAGTCCCGAGAGGAGCTACGACTGCAGGCCTCCCAGTTGGGCCAGCAGGCACTTCTGGCTATAGGGACACCCATCAAGGAGGTGGGCCCCTTTCCTGGCACTCCCAGCCTACCCTGACCTAACCTAGCATGCCTGTTCCTGGGGATCTCTATGGCACAAAGGCCTCTCCTCAGAGGCTTCCCCTAGGACCCACTTCCATCTTGTTCATGCCACCATCCCCAGCCCTGCCTCTCCACGTGCCCATCCCCAGGTCCAGGATGGGCTACGAGCCCTCCAGGAAGAGCGAGACCAGGTGTTTCAGGCCTGGTCACAGAAACAAGAGAGACTACAGGCTGAGGAGCAGGAAGAGCTCCTCCTCAGACGGTGCCAGCACCTGGAGAAGATCCTCATGGCACAGGAGGCAGGTCCCCTGGGCACGTCCCACCTCACATGGCATTATCTCTGTCTCCACTCCTCCCTTTCCCTTGAATCTTTGGCATTTTCTTTCACATGAACACAGAGGCTGTGTGGAGTCCTCTCAGGTGGCCAGGGTGGAGCACTGGGCCCCAGGCCAGTTTCAGGCCTTCTCCTCCTCATCTCTGACCCCAGACTAAGCCCCAAGGGAGATTGGTCAAACTCCCCACTTTGTGCAGAAGTCAAGGCATTGCTGGCTCCAACCCAGGCTCTCACTCACACTAGTGGCTCCTCTGCCTGTGCCCAGTGCTTACATCAGCCACAGCCACAGCCACAGCCAGGCCCTTCGTTCGCCCAGGGGCACTGCCTCAGCACATGGAGGGGCATGCTGGTTGAGAGCCCTCAATGGCTTCTGACTTTTCCATGGCCTGATCCAGATATCCCTGAAAACCAGTGCCCTGGGCAGCTCGGTGGAAGAGGTAGAACAGTTGATCCATAAGCATGTAATCTTCCAGAAGATGCTGACTGCCCAGGATAAGAAGGTGATGGATCCGGGGAATGCTGGGCACAGTCAGAGTGTTGGGGATGGGGAGAGAGTCCTGTGGGGGGGATATGGCAAGCACCCAGAGGCAGCACTGATATATTGTGGGGTGGAGTAGTATGTGTGGCTTAAGTGAGGGTCAGGGATGAGGTGGGCAATGCTGGAGGGGCCACAGTGGGTGCTTGGTTCTGTTCATGTCACATGGTCACCAGGGAGCAGCGGATTGGCCAGCCCTTGGCAATGTTAGGCTGAGGAAAAAACTCCAAGACTCTGGAAGAAAGGACTGTGAGTCCTGGGGCCAGTCCAAGTCTAGAGTCCCAGGGTGAGAAACCAGTAGCCCTGCTTCTGTCCCACAGGAGGCACTTCTGTGTGAGCAGCTGAAGGTGCTCCCAGGCACCAAGAGACAGGACTTGCTTCACAGCATACTGGAGCACCGGGCTCTAGTGAAGGAGCTAGCAGAGAGCCGAGGACATGACCTGCAGACCTCCCTGCTGATAGCCAGCTTCACCAGGGCTGCAGCCCAGGTAAGAGGGCCA
This sequence comes from Callospermophilus lateralis, assembly GCF_048772815.1. Classification (NCBI taxonomy): domain Eukaryota; kingdom Metazoa; phylum Chordata; class Mammalia; order Rodentia; family Sciuridae; genus Callospermophilus; species Callospermophilus lateralis. Next base: position 88,476,062 of record NC_135307.1, on the reverse strand, counting down.
CCCACCACCCATTTGGACCACATCTGGAAGTGCTTGCCATTTGGACCACATCTGGAAGATTAAAATGACCTTCAAGCTGGGCACAGTGGCACATGCCTGGAATCCCAGCTACTAGAGAGGTTGAGGCAAGAGGTCTAGAAGTTTGAGGCTAGCCTCAGCATCTTTGCAAGACCCTGTCTCAAAATGAAAGATAAAAAAGGCTGGCATGTAGCTCAGGGCCCCTAGGTTCAATTCCAGCACCACAGAAGGAGATGACCTTTATACCATAATCCTATAATGAGGAAAACTGAGATTTGGAGAGTTAAATTATTTCCCAGGCACCATGCTGGAGGACAGAACATTTGATTCTAAGCAAGTGTGTGAAGACTTATTTCTTGAGTGCTAGCCAGGCCAGGACAAAGGAGCAAGGAAATGAGCAGAACAGTTCAGGGTCCCAGGAGTAGGGGTCATATCTCTGAAGTGAGATCCACCGCAAGACCCCCACCTAGCCACTTCCTGTGGCTGGGAGCCAGCTAGGCCTGGGACATCTCATTTACCTTCTGGAACCCATTTAATATACCACACACTGCTGGCCCTGGCCCTGGCCAGTAACCCACCACCTGGTCTCAGCTGAGGGAGCAGCCTGGAGATTGGGGCATCACAGAATTATGTTTTCACTCCCACCAGGCTGAGGACTGGATTCAGGAGCGGGCACAGCAGCTGAGAGAGCTGATCCCTCCTAGGGACATGAAAGATTATTTGAAGCACCTCCAGATACACCAGGCCTTTGAGTCTGAGGTCCAGGCCCACCAGCAGGTCATGACTTCAGTTGCCAAGGTAACAACAGCCCTGAGTTATAGCCTGCTTTAAAGTGTGGACTCCAGGATGACCCAGGGTAAGGTCTCAAGCAGGAAGAAAGGCACCTGCAAGTTCTCTGTCCCCTCTCTCCCTAGCAGGGGGAAGCTCTCCTAGCACAGAGCCACCTTTGGGCAGGAGAGGTTGCTCAGAGGCTACAGGTGCTGCAGAAACACTGGGAGAAGCTGAGGCAGGTGGTGGCTCTCCGGGGCCAGGACCTGGAAGACAAGCGGAACTTCCTGGAGTTCCTACAGAGAGTGGACCTTGCAGAGGCCTGGATCCAGAAAAAGGTGGAGACCCAGCTGAGCAGGGGCTGGCTGGGGGCTGGAGGCTGAGAGTTGGGGCAGGGAGGAGCACAGGCCCATGGTTCTCTGGCTCCCTGACAGGAGGTTGTCCTGGAAGGTAGTCCCAAAGCCTCTACCTGCCCCTTCCTACCCCAGTAGTTGGTGCCAGGGGACTGGGTGCCTGGAGTCAGAGCTCAGCATGCTGTCATCCCCTCCCTTGGCCTCTGTAGGAGATGATGGTGAACACGGGTGACCTGGGCCAGGACCTGGAGCACTGCCTGAGGCTCTGCAGAAGGCTCCGTGAGGTCCAAAGCGCCACGGCCAGGGTAAGGGACTCTGCCATGGAGGGGTTGGCACAGCATCCCCCTTTGGGAAATGCAGCTGGGAGCAGTGAAAGAACATGGGCTACAGAGAAGGGTGTGGCCCAAGTGTCAGTTCTGCATTCACCGCTTGCACACATGCAGTCAGCCTCTTTCTGATCAGGACTTCGTTTCTTCACCTCTGTATTGAGGATCATGCCTGCCTCAGAGGTGGGGAGCAATTACATGAGTCTCTACCTGTGAAAAAACTGCACAGACATATGTTTTTCATACACACACACACACACACACAACAGCAACAACAGATGAGAGCAGAGTCGAGTCTGGTTTGGTTAATAGTATTACACCAATGTGAATTTCCTGGTTTTATTATTGTATCATAGCACATAAGATGTCACCAAGAGAGAAGCTTAGGGAAGGTACATGGAGCCTCTCTGTACTACTTTTACAATTTCCTATGCATCTATAATTACTTCAGAAAAAAATTAAAAGAGATTGCATATGCCTGGGTGTAGTAGGTAGTCAATCCCTCCCTCAGTGTGGCTACTTCAGTATCTTAGCATCCCTTCTTATCCCCTCCCCATGAATTACACCAGAACTGTTTCTCTTATGTGGTATAGAAGAAAGCAATTTGGCAATGTATTCACAATCCGCTGTTAGAATTCAAATGTTCTAATCTCCTCCCCTTGATGTAAAAAAATATGATGGTTTTTATTTTTTAAAATATTTTTAGCTGTCGATAGACACAATACCTTTATGTATTTATTTATTTATTTATTTTTATGTGGTGCTGAGGATAGAACCCAGCTTCACACATGCAAGGCAAGCACTCTATCACTGATCTACAACTCCAGCCTTATATGATGGTTTTTAAAGGCTGCATTGCCTAATCTGAACATGTCCTTTGCTTGTGGTAGAATTGTAGCATACAGATGTTGTGCCAGATGGTATAGCAGGGAAAGAGTTGGAAGTAGACTCAACCCAGGCTAATCGTTGAGGGCAGGACACCCAAACTGTAGAAGATTGGAACACACCATGTCCCTCTACTCCTTTTTTTTTTTTCCTTCTTTTATTCCAACAAGCTGCATTTTAACTTTTTTTATATTTATTTTTTAGTTGTAGGCAGACACAATATCTTTATTTCATTTTTATGTGGTGCTGAGGTTTGAACCCAGTGACTCATGTGTGCTAGGTGAGCACTACCACTCAGCCACAGCCCCAGCCCCTGCATTTTAACTTTAAAAGCTTCTGGTCTTGATCCCTGGGAGAGGATCTCCTGGTCTGAGAGATTCTGGAGCTGCTGACTCTAAGCTGATATCATTCACTCTTCCTGGCAGGGGTAGCCTCTGGCCCTGCCACAGGAAAGGAAGCAACTGCTTCATGTGCCTCAAACACACTGCTCCTAGTTCCTGAGTGCCAACTGAAGTGCCAGGAAGGGGCTCTGAGCAGGTGGTACCAGTGGCCTTACCTGCACCTCCCCCATAGGACACAGTGGGTGACACCTACATCAGGAGCATCAGTGACTTATCACTGCAGCTCAAAAACCAGGACCCTGAGGAGGTCAAGACCATCTGCCAGCGGCGAAGTCAGCTCAACAACAGGCCAGTCCCAGACTAGGCAGGGCAGGGAGGCCAGGAGATGGGCAGACAGCCATCTCAGGCTCCCCTTTTTACTACCACCCCTTGGCCAGGTGGGCGAGTTTCCAACGCAACCTGCTCCAGTATCAGCAGCAGCTTGAAGGGGCCCTGGAGATACATACATTGTGCAGAGAGCTGGATGACATCACTGAGAGGATTGGGGAGAAGGTAAGCAGTAAAAAGGGGACCCTTGTGCATTGAGTTAGGGAAGTAGACCTAAAGTATCCCGGTGTTCCACTCTTCAGCTAGGCACTTAGAAGTTGGCCCATCAGAGTTCCACTGGGGGCATCTGATAAGGGATCAACAACAGACTATAGACCCACTTGCAGGCTCCACAGCCAGCCCACCTGCTCATTTTCTCCCCGAGATAGGACTAGAGGCCATAACATGCCCTCTGTTTCCTCCAGCCCCTGAGCAAGCCAAAACCTTACAGAAGACTTGTGCCAGGGTAATTTCAACCACCACACAGATATAGGTACTAAAAGCTGTTTAGAAGGAAGTAAAGTCACATGCAATCTGGGAAGTCCCACGTGAAACAGGGCCCTGTTCTGGGCCCACCCAGCTTCTTCCTCCTCCAGTTACTCTCACACAGAGAGACCCAGGACTCTGTGCTGCTTGCCTCTTTTCCTCCAAGGTCTCCACCTCCCCAGGGATGGGAATCAAAAGAAACAAAATATTAGGAAGCACCACACATACAAAGATTCTTACCTAAGAGGATTCTTTCCACATTGCCACTGTGGGGCTGCCTAGCCCTCTGCAATGAGGGAACTGGCAGAATCTAAGGTCAAAACCATAAAGGCCTCTCTCCCTCACTCCTCAGGGATCCCTGATCCAGACCCTAGAGGGTCAGAAAGATCTGGAGAGCATTCAGGAGCTGATGTGGAAACACAAGGTGCTGGAGCAGGAAATGGGCCTCATCCAAGTTCAGGTGGAGGTATGCAGCTGGGGGTACAAGTCGGTCCAGGCCATGAATGCCTCCTCCTGTGGTCCCTAGCAGCCAGAAGGCAGAAAGGGCTTTAAGATCCTGCAAGCCACACGCCAGGGGCTTTCCACAGCTAGAGCCTCCCCTACCCAGCCTCTGACCCTGACTTCTTCTGCAGTCCCTTGAGCACAAAGTGGGCCACCTCTGCCAGAAAAGACCTGGGGCAGCCCATGGCCTCAGTCACAAGAAGCAAGAGATGATGGGCAGCTGGTGGCAACTCCAGAGCAGAGCCCAGAAGTGGTATGAACCCCCTGGACCTCACTCCCTCACTGACCCATTCCCTCCAGAATCTCAGTCTCTATACTTCCCCTCAGTCCCTGTTTTCCTCTAAGATTCTGTATTGCCAACTCATTCATTCCTAGCACAGGGCTCTTGTGTGCTGAGGGGATTAAGGGATAGGAGACCACATGGGGAAAGAGGGGACTGGTGGCCTAGGACTAGCCGATGAACCCTGTGGGTAGGAAGGAATTGCTGGATGCCCTGCACCAAGCTCAGAAACTCCAGGCACTGCTGCAGGAATTGCTGGTCTGGGCCCAGAGGCTGCGGGCTGAGATGGACCTGCAAGGTGCCCCTTGCAGCCCTGCAGGAGCCAGACACATGCTAGACGAGCACCAGGCACGCAAGGTGAGCAGCAGGGTCACTGGGCCTCTCTGGACTTCATCTCCTCCCTGCTGCCCCTTCCCCTGACTCCCGTTTGTCCTGCATCCTTTCTCTGTCTCCTGCTTTCCTCTGTCCTCTTCTGTCCCACCCCTCGGCTGTCTTTCTCACCTCTCTCCTTCCCTCTGGGCCTCCTGCAGCCCTCAGCCTGCAGGAGGAGCTGAGCCCAGTTCCATTTCAGGCTGAGATAGATGCCCAGAGAGACAGCATCAGTCTGGTTCAAAGCACCGGGCAGCGCCTACTTGCAACTGGGCACCCATCAGCTCCTGGCATTCGGCAGGCCCTGGCTGCTTTAGAACAGGAGCTGAGTAGCCTGCAAGGAGCCTGGCAGGAGCACCAGTGGCAGCTGCAGAAGGCCCTGGAGCTGCAGGTAGGTACCACCCAGTGTCCAGCTTGTCCTCACTGTCACGGTCTGCACTGGTCCCACAGTCCTTTTGGCTTTCCAGAGCCAAAGCCAGAGGGGCTACTGAGCCAGGGCTTTCCCACCTGTCCCTGCTCAATTTGCCCACAACAGGTTTGGCTTGGCATGGACTTGATCCCTGGAGCTGGGCCCCTGGTTTCCCAATGTAGTCCCCCAAAGGGTCACCTCCCCTGAAGCAACTAGACACTCTGCTGACTTTCTTTTGCCTTATCTTTTCTCACCAGCTATTTCTGAGCTCTGTGGAGAAGGTGGAATGTTGGCTATATTGCCAGGAAGTTTCCCCAATCAGTGAGAGTGTTGGGGTAGGTGCCCAGCAGGAGTTGGAGAGGAGGTACAGGAGCAGGATGGAGTCGAGCCAGTAGGGCTCCCCAGGCCAAGGGTCCCCTCCTCCTCCTCCAGCACATCAGACATTGAGCAGTTACTCACCCATCAGTGCTTCTCGCGCACCCAGGGTCAGCCCCACGGGGAATACCCTGGGAGCTAGAAAGTGAGCCTGTGGCCCTGTCTCCTCCTCGCCTCCCTCCCACCCACCTCATCACTGCCCTCCTCTCTTCCCACACACCCAGACGTTCACTTTTTCCACCGCCTCCCAAACCCTGTGACAGACAAGTGGAACTTATAGAGACCTCAGAAAATAATTCCAGGCTGACAGAGTCTCACTGGGAGCGCAGAAGAGAGGGGAAAAGCTCTGCCTACCTGGAAATTGACTCTAGACCCAATGCCCCTGGCTGAGAAAGCTGGAAGCAGCCTTGACAGGTTCAAGAGATGGGTTTGGACAGAGCAATTCTTTGGTGGAAGAGGATTTAGCAGGAAGGCTCTGGAATGTGGGGAGCAGATAGCTTAGGACAGGAAGGGGACAGCCCTGTGAACACCATCTGGTTTTGCTCCCCCTAGGACTCTTTGGCCAGTGTAGAGACCCTCCTATGGAAGCACAAGAGGCTTGAGCAGGGCCTGAAGGTACAGATGGAAAAGATCAGCACACTGGAGGCCACAGCCCACAGCCTACAGCAGGGTGGACAGCCAGAGGCCCAGAGTGCCCTGACCAAGTGGCAGGCCATGCTCCTGAGGTGCCTATAGCTCTGAGGTGATGGGAATTGTGGGTGGGCTGGCATGGGCACCTGGCATCCCAGCTCTTCCCTTTCTACCCTTCTACCCTTAGCCCACGCTCACCAGCCTTTTCCAAGGGCTGAGCTCAGATGCCACAGTCCCCACCCCTCCTGCCCTGCAATGTATTGGCCTGTTATGGACATCCAGCGACACATGGAAAATCCCACTTCCTTCTTTGTTCAGCTGAAATAAAAGGGAGCTTTTTAAATATTTTTTAAGTTGTAAATGGACACAATCCCTTTATTTATTTATTTATTTGTTTATTTTTATATGATCCTGAGGATCGAACCCAGTGCCTCACACGTGCTAGGCAAGCGCTCTTCCACTGAGCCACAGCCACAGCCCTAAAAGGGAGTTTTACTAAAAAGCACACACTCAGAAACTTAGAGGGCAAACAATCTAATGAAAGGGAAGGCACCAGAGCACAGTGCTTGAGCATTAGCCCTCTAGTGCCAGACAGCCCTGGATTCCTCTGCCACCCACTATAGGTGGAACTTGAGGCAAGTTCCTCTCTGTCATAGAGGAGTCTTGAACCTACAAGGGGCTAAAATACTGTCTCCAGGGGGCTGTGGCATCTCAGTCACAGGCAGGCAGCAGATCTCTTACACTTAGATAAGTTCAGTCACAGATACACATGAGCTGCACACTTAAGAGACACCAGACTCATAAGTCTTTCTCATGAAAGCTCATCCAGTTCCGCTGCCTCGTCCAACTCTTGAACTGGATGAGATTGAGGTAGTTATGGCCAAAAGCTGGACCCCACATCAGCAAGGACCATCCTTCCCAGGGAGCCCACCAGGGTCTATTAATTTTGTGATTCCAGGCCAACTCCTTTCCATTCTTTTTTTTTTTAATTTATTTTTTATTAGTTCTAATCAGTTACACATGACAGCAGACAGCTTTTCGATTCATTGTATACAAATGGAGCACAACTTCTCATTTCTCTGGTTGTGCACAATGTGGAGTCACTCCACACGTGCAGTCATACATGTACCCTCTCCATTCTTGCAGGTGGACCTCACCTGTGTGAGGAAGTGTTTGAAATGACAAATGGAAAATGTTGGTTTGCTGGTCTCTGTCACCTTGAGTGGCTCCTGGCAGGCCTGGCTGATTCTGACACAGTGCCATCCTGTCCCCTCCAGGATTTCTGCCAACCTCAGGAGGAGGTTTCCCTTCAGTTAGGCCCATCTATGCCTCCACCACCCACCATATCCTCTGGCAGTGGGGTTCACACTCTCAGTGTGGAACTCAGGTGGGGAAGTGTACAGAGTCTACAGGGGTGAAGGGATGTGAGAACCTCTTTTCCTATATCCCTTGTAGGTCTCATTTACAATCTTTATTTTCATGTATGTGGCAATGTACTTAATACATTGGTACAGAAGCACATATATAAAATGCATAAAATGGTGTATAACATATATACCTATATTACATTTCAAGTGTTAAATTGTCATAATCATAAATTATGTTAAATATTATCTATCTTTATCTACATTGGAGTGCCTGCTTAAAATATTCTTACTACTAATAATGCATAATTAAAAAGTGGCTTAGATACTGTATAAGTCTGTTTGGACTGCTATAACAAAATGCCACAGGCTGGGTAGCATAAACAAGAGAAACTTGTTTATTCATAATTCTAGAAGCTAGAGGTCCAAATCAAGTTGTCAGTAGGGTCGGTTTCTTGGGCCTCTCTCCTTGGCTTATAGGTGGCCATCTTCCCTCTGGACTCACATGGTCTCCTTCCTCTCTGGGTGTTTCTGTGACCTCATTCAGAATACTTATCATATCAGATTAGGTCCACCCCTATGACTTCATTTGAACTTGGTTATCTCTTCAAAGACCTTATCTCCAAATACAGTCCCATTCTGAATTTCCAGGAGCTAGAATTTCAACATAGGGGATACAGCTCAGCCCACAAAAAACACTAATATAGAGGGAATGTTTCATGATTTCAAAGGAAACCTGATTCAGGATTGTGATGCCAAGAAAAGATGTTCTAGGCTATGTGCACATGTTACACATGCATATACACACCTATAGCAGCTCCAAGTCCTGCTGGGTGAGACTGGGGGCCTATGAGACCCTCCTTCTGCAGGAAAGAAGAACTGGTGGAGCGAGTAAGGACCCGGGGTCGTCAGCTGGAGGAGTTGCAGCAGCTGCAAACCTTTCTGCAGGATTCGCTCGAGGTTCTCCTTTCTTGGAGCAGGAATGGTTGTGGGTGGGGGAAGGAGATGCCCCAGGGAAAGGTCACCCTTCTTCCAGGGCACCCCAGAAGTTAGGGAGAGAGGAGAGTCCAAGGCTGCAGAACCTGGTCCTCCCCATGCATCTAGCTGGCCATGTGGCTGAGGGAGAAGAACCTGGTGGCTTTGGAAGAAGGTTGGCAGGACCCAGCCAAGCTGCAAGCACAGTTACGGAAGCAGCAGAATTTCCAGGCTGAGCTGGATGCGAGTGTTCCCCAGCAAAAGGAGCTGCAGAAGGTGAGACACCATAGGGCTGAGGGGGCCAGAGACTGCCCCTCAGAGCCTGGAAGCTGGTCTGGAACCATGGTTGTGTCAGCTGATGTTCATCAAGTGCTTTCCTTGTGCTAGTGCCTTGCACTGACATGTATCAGCATGCACTGGCATGCAGCAGGTTCTTCCTCGGGGTTCCCTCTCCAAAAGTGGTGACTTTTCAATAATCTTAAAGGTAACATTTTGACATGATAAGTGCAGTTAAGTGCAGATAAGCAGTTATGTAGGTAGAGGCAGCAAAACATAACACCTTTAAAAACATTTCCTTTTCTTACCTATAAAGGCAGGTCTCGATTCCAGGCTGACATAAAGTGACCTACTAAGTATTTCATACGCTCTATCTCACTTAAACAAATTAGAATTATTATCTTTACTATATGGATGAGGATCACATGGCTCAGAGAGTCTGAGAAACTTGCCCAAGATCACATAGCTGTGGGGCTGGTCATTGAAGCCAATACAAGGGCCGTACCAGCAGTCCTGAGTCTGTGAGGTATATGTCATGTTGTGAATGCAGGAGGGGCAGAGACTGCTTCATGGGGGACACCCAGCCTCAGAGACCATTCAAGAGCGGCTGCAGGAACTGGAAGAGCTCTGGGCTGAGCTGCAGGCCAACTGCCAGAGGAAAGTCACCAAGCTGCAGAAGGCCTGTGAGGTGAGGCTGTGACATGCTATGGAGCAGTTGGGTGGGCTCTGGCCTCCCCCTTATTCCTTGTTATTTCTGCCCCAGGTCCGACATCTACAGCAGAGTATAGAGGAGCTGGAGAGCGGGCTGGAGCCCATTGAGGGCCAGCTGAAAGCCCCTTTCACAGGCCAGAACCTACCTGGGGTAGGCAAGCTCCTGGGGGCACAGGGGGAACTGGAAGTAGCCCTGGACATGCAGACCAGGCAGGCAGAGGCCCTACTGGGTCAGGCCCAGACCTTCAAGCGGGATGGCTACTGCCTCGCCAAAGATGTGGAAGAGCAGGCCCAACAGCTGCTTCAGAGGTAGATCAGCATGTTTCTTCCTCTTCCTCTGTTCCCTAGAGGGACACCCGCCCCCTCTTCCCAGCTCATGTCTTCTCATTTTTTCCCCCAGTCCATGATGAGGGTCACAGAAGGGGGTGAACTCTATGTCACAGTCTAGGCCCAGTTCTGATGACCATCTTCCCCTCCTGCTTCTGCCCTCCCCTGCTGCAGGTTGCAGAGTCTTCAAGAGCCCCTGCAGGAGCGCAGGGCAGCCCTGGAGGCCCAGAGCCTCCTCTTGAAGTTCTTCAGGGATGTTGATGAGGAGATGGCCTGGGTGCAGGAGAAGCTGCCCTTGGCCACTGCCCAGGATTATGGTCAGAGCCTGAGCGCTGTGCGGCACCTGCAGGAGAAGCACCAGGTGCTGGCTCGTGCTGGGAGGCGCTGCCTTCAAAAGTGGGAAGGGCTCACAGATAAGGAACATGCATTATGGCCCAACTAGGCTCTCCCTGCTTTGGAGGGCACCATGGATTCTTTTTGAACTTGGGACAGGGGAACAAGTCTGTGGGGTACCATGAGGCTTCAGGCACAACCCTTGAGGCACCCCAAGTGTCAGAGCATCCCTGTTTTTATTTTATTTTTCCTCCTCCACAGAACTTGGAGAGTGAAATGAGCAGCCACAAGGCTCTGACCCAGGTGGTGGTAGGCACAGGGCGTAAGCTGGTGCAGGCTGGGCACTTTGCTGCCCATGAGGTGGCCGCCCGGGTGCAGCAGCTGGAGGCAGCCTTGGACCAACTGCAAGCAGAGATGGCACAAAGGAGGCTGCTGTTGCAGCAGGCCCAGGAGGCCCAGGAGCTTCTGATGGAGGTGAGAAGGTGGAGCACAGCGGGGGAGGGCTGGACCTGAGAATCACCTGCAAGGGCCAAGTGCTGAGCATCTTCTCTCTCCCCCACTAAGGGGTTTCACGTCCCAAGTTCTTTCATCTGCCTGTTCCCCAGAAAACAGGCCACTGGGTTGTTTGCTTTGTTTCACTGTTTCTTCTAAACCAGTGGTTCTCAGCCAGGGCTTTGCATCAGAAACACCTGGAGACTTCATCTTGTGATTCTCCCTAAACTACCTCACAATGGTGAATACATTTGTATAAGAAGAGAAATTAGATGAAGTAATAAGAAATAAAAAGGAAAAACATGGAAAAGAAATTGACTAAAATCTTGTTCTAATATCATGTGACAAAAACAAAATCTATGCCTGGGAATCTAGAATAAAGTGTCTTTGTGTGGAAAAAAGAATCACTTGGAACCTTCAGGAAACATTGATCTCTAGGCGTGGCAGTGTTCCCTATAGTCTCAGCTACTCAGGAGGCCAAGATGGAGGGGAGGGTCAATCACTTGAGCCCAGGAGTTCAAGACCATCCTGGATAACATAGTGAAATCCAGTCTCAAAACAAAAGAAAAAGACACACTGATGCTCAGACTTCATCCAAACCTGTTGAGAATCTGCCAGGATGGGGCGCAGGCTTAGGGAGTTGGTGAGGACCTCCACCAGGGGATTCCAGCTGACAACTATGGCTCTAAATCTCAAGGCCACAAATCACAGGCTGGAGTCCCAGAGTCTTCATCCAGGGAAAAAATGATCTGTTGTCACCCCAGCTCCTGGAAGCAGGATCCTGGCTGGCTGAACGGGGCCATGTCCTTGACAGTGAGGACATGGGCGAGAGTGCTGAGGCCACACAGGCCCTTCTGCGTCAGCTGGAGGCCACCAAGAGAGACCTGGAGGGATTCAGTCAGCGCATGAAGCAGCTGCAGCGGTCAGCAGCCCTTCTGGACAGCAGGCAGAACCCAGACAGGTGGGCCACAGCCAACCCTCCTAGGAGGAGAAGGGTGCCCCCCACAGAGGTGGCTGAGGCTAGCTAGTCCAGCCTGCAGAAGGGTGCCAGTCCTAACTGTCCTTCCTGCTGCAGCCCCAAGGTGCTGGCTCAGCTGCAGGCTGTGAGCAAGGCCCACATGCAGCTGCTCCGGAGGTTGGAGGGCAGGGGGCAGGGCCTGCAGGAGCAGTTACAGCTCCACCAACTGGAGCAAGAGACCCTGCTCCTTGATGCCTGGCTGACCACCAGGGTGGCCATCGCTGAGTCCCAGGACTATGGGCAGGACCTGGAGAGTGTCAAGGTGGGTCAGTCCTGGACAAACCTGGGGGACAGTGAATTCAGGCTGAGCAAGAGTGAGGAAGGCCTGGGTTTGAGGATGAGAGGGATGCCATGGGGGTGCAGCAAGGAAATGGGGAGGGGCATCTTTAGGAGGATCCCTGTGGTTCTAGAACCAGGGCCGACAGATTACGTAGCCATTGGATCCTGCCAAGCTCTTCATGAGCTCCACAGGCTTCTAGACACTACCTTCAGAGTGACACTACCTGGTTCCACAACCTTACAGGTGCTGGAAGAGAAGTTTGATGCTCTCAGGAGGGAAATCCAGAGCCTGGGGCAGGTCAAGGTGCAGGCCCTGAGGGATCTGGCAAGGCCCCTGGAGAGAGGAGCACCCAGGCACTATCCCCAGATTCAAGCCCAGAAGAGCCGCATTGAGGCCACTTGGGAGAGGCTGGACAGGACAATCAAAGTGCGTACAGAGGTAGGCACCCACAGACCAGGGTGGACAGGGTAGCCAAGGGGCTGGCCCATCCTGTTCACTGCCAGGACCAGAAACAAGCAGCCCTATCAGCTGTGGAGTGTGTGCATGCATGCACTGGTCTAATTCCCAAAGACAAGCAGGTGGGGGCCTCAATCCCCCCATGTAGCTCTCTCCACTGATATGGCTTCCTCCTAGTACCATCGACAGCTTCAAGAAGCAGCAGGTAGTGTGTCTGGCCAGCTTCTAAATCCATTGAAGCCTTTCCCTTTCCCAAGCATGGGCTCCAGTTCTAATAAGACAAACCTTGTCCCTTCTCTTCTTCAACAGTCTCACACTTAACTCCATGTGCTCTCTCCTCTTGCAATGCCAAGTTCTTCCCCTTCTCCCTCACCCACTCCCCAAATCTAAATGCTCTGAGTGGGTTTGTTCACTAAGGAAATCCATTTTCTTCCAGAACCTTAGCTCTTGACCACAGCTGCTGGTTTCTGAGAGCAGTCCAGCTCATTGAGTCCTTGGCTGACCCCACAGCCCAAGGATCCTGGCCTGGGGCAGTCAGCTCCAGAGCTAACCCACTCCTCCTGTCCTGGCCCCAGCAGAAATGCTACAGCTGTGGCCTGCCCAGACCCTCCCACAGACCAGCCTGCTCTTTACATGAATGGATGTGTCCTCAAGCACTCCAGGACCACGCTTGTCTTTCCCATGAGATGAGTACTGAAAGCTCCTTCTCAACCCCAGTAACATCACATTCATTGTATAGCTGCCATGTCTGGGACATTTCCTGGGGGTCATGGATGAGTCACTACATCCTCATTCAAAAGGAGGTAGCTGAAGAGGCCATGTCTCAGGGAGAAGGGACCCTGGGAACAGAATGCAGCCCCAGCAGGGCCTCCTTTCTCTCCCAGAACTTGGTTGCAGCCCGAGAAGTCCGTGGCTTAGAGAAGGCAGTGACAGAGCTTCAGGGCTGGATGCAGGAGAAAACTGCCCTGATTGAGGGAAAGATCCATAGCCACTGCCTGTCATCTGTGCAGTCCTTGCAGCCCCAGAACAGGCGCCTGCAGGTGAGGACCTTGCCCAAGGCCTGCCCATCTGAGCACCTCCCAGAGGCCATAAGTGTATCTGTTCATCTCAGCCCCTTCCCAGAGGTCCACAGGAGTCCCCTCCACCCAGGGATTCTATTTGGGCCTTCCCCCTCAGGGCCCTGGAACTTGGCCCAGATTATAGAGTAGAATGTAGGGTGCTCCTTAGAGAGACCTGGGCTTCTGAATGGGGAGCATGCATGAATGGGGATTCAAAGGGGAGACTGTGGGCTGATCTTGTGTTCTGGTTGCAGAGAGAACTGGCGGCTATCAAAAAGGAGTTGGCACGGGTACAGATGGAAACCTGCAGACTGGGCCAGTGGCACCCTGAGGCTCAAGAGGGCCTGGCCAAGCAGCTGGCCAAGGTGCAGAAGACCTGGGCCACCCTGGAGGCGAAGGCGCAGGAGTGGGACCAGCAGTTAGCACAGGCTGCCCAAGGCCATGCCTTCCTTGGGCACTGCCGGGAATTACTGTAGGTGGTCTTCTGCCTTGGCAGTTGGTTCAGTTCTGCCTTGAGGGATGGCGGTTATCCTGGATTTGGGGGAGCAGAACTGTCTCTGCCCTTGTTTCCCAGGCTGTCCTGCCAGCTCTGGTAGCAGCTTTATTTCCCTGCAGAGCATGGGCTCAGGAGAGGAAGATGCTGGTGTCTTCCCAGGAGCTGGCTGGGGACATGGTGGGGACTGAGCAGCTTCTTGGGCAGCATGAGGAGCTGCAGCAAGAAATCCAGAAACATTGCCTTCAAGCCCAGGACATACAAAAGGAAGGGCAGAAAATGATGGAAAATGGCCACTTTATGTCCCTGGAGGTGTGAGCATAGAGGGTAGGATGAGCCCAACTTCCCAATGCCTTGGAACCTGACCAGGTGTGAAAACCAGCAGTACAGGAAGGTCGGGGAGGGACAGAGCGGCCACAATGGGGAAGGTCCCTCTGCTTTCAATTTGGTTCTCCTGCCCTTCCTGGAGTGGGAGTGCCACGAGTGCCCAGCTCTCATTGCAGCTGTCCTTCCCTTTCAGGTGGCAGAGTATCTGCAGGACCTGCATTGGCAGCTGCAGGAGCTCCAGGCAGAGTGGACCATGTGCCAGCAACGCCTCAAACAGACCTGGGATCTGCAGAAGCTGAGGCAGGGTGTGGAGCAGGCAGATGCCTGGCTGGCTTCCAGGGAGGGCCTCTTGCTGGAGCCTAGTTTTGGGGTGAGTGGAGACTGCCCAGAGCCAAATGTCCTCTGGCAGCCATGGCCCAGGACAGACCCTACTGCTGTTCCACTCACTGGTCACCCAGGCTGGGTTGCAGAGGGTGAGGGAAGGCTCTCAGCACCCAATAAACTGGACCTTACCCTGACTCACTTCTCTCTAGCGCTCAGTGTCAGATGTAGAGTTGCTGCTCCACAGACACAAGGATTTGGAAAAGCTGCTGGCAGTTCAGGAGGAGAAGTTTGCCCAGTTGCAGAAGATGACAGAGGTGCGGGAACGCTGGGGCAAGGGGCAAGCAAAGGCTTGGTACACCTGGAGAAGAGAGCCTGAGGGTAGTGCATGGGGAGAGTCTCTAAGCCTGAAAGTCAGGGCTCCCCTCACCACCAGCATCTCCCTGGAGCATACGGCCAGACAGCAGGAGCCCAGGAACCCAAGGTGGTAAGGACCCATCCCCTGAACAATCAGCAGTAGCTGGGAACACTGTCCACAGAGTTGAAGGACATTAGAAATAAAAAAGTAGAGTAGGAGCAGGTTAGGAGGACCTTCCAGAAAAGGATCATTGTGCTGATCCCATCTTTTCAGGAGACAAAGAGTACCCCTGGCATGAAGGGGTCTCTCAAGCTTAAGCAGCAGCTCCTGCCTGGGGGGAAGGTGGTAAGTGCCAGAAAATTCCCCCATGCAGTCCCCCTTTGCAAAACCACTCTGGCTCAGAAGTGCCACCTGGGGCTTGTCTTTTGGATTTGGATAGAGCAACTGAGTCCCTGCTCTCGGGTACTTCACAGCCTCTGTCCCACCCAGAAGGGGTAGGGCTGCTCCTCTCTTCCTACTTTTCTTGGTTTCCTTGTTAGAGTCCCTCCTGGTTCTAATGACCTTGGTGCAGCCCAGGACTTCCCCTGGGGGGGCTCTGGACAAATGATGGGGCCAGACCTGGCTGTCGCCTCCCCTTTGTGTGCTACCTCACCACCTCTCTCCACAGCATGATGCCAGTTCCTGGGACAGTTGCTATGGGGCCTTGGAAGGCAGCTCTCTGAGGTTGTTCCTGGATGACAGGATGGCAGTGGAGGTACCAGACAGCAAAGGGAGCAAGAAATGGTCTTTTGAGGGCTGGAGACAAAGCTAAGAGGTCAGAGGACAGAAAGAAATCCATAGGGAAAAGCATAGATGTCCACAGTTACCCTGTACCTAATTTCTTCTCAGAAAGTGGCTTTCACTGTCCCCCTTGACCTTGAGGGAGCCCAGTGTGAGAAGATGAAGGACCACCAGGGCAGGAAGCACGTGTTCTCCTTAAGGTGAGATTGACTCCACCTGCAGCCATAAAGCTGAGGGGCTGGAGGCAGTGGTTGAGTTTGACCCATGGCTGTTTGGGTGCCAGGCTGAGCAATGGGGCAGAGATCCTGTTTGCAGCACCATCTGAAGAGCAGGCTGAGCGCTGGCGGCAAGCCCTGGGCAGTGCAGCAGGTAGGCTTATGGGGAAGGATTGGTGATGGCAGGGGCAGGGTATTGATTCCCTGGGTCCTAAACTCCCAGTTCAACTGGCACTGGGAAATTTCACATCAAGTATTTCTAACCCCTGAGAAATACCTAGGACTTATTTTCTTTCCTCAAAGAATTCAAGGCCCAGAGATGTTAAGTAACTTGTTTAAAGTTACACGGCTAATCGGCAGGAGGTGGAGCCTGTCTGACCCCCAGCTGCCTCATAGTCCTGTTCTACCCCCTTTGTAGTCTACCACTTTTGAAACCCACACCCAAGCCCTTCCTGCCAGGATCCTTGTGGATTCTGTTCTGTCAAGGATATTACAGGTTCTGCTTTATCTGCTCCTGAGGGATTTCTCTAATCCTCAGATACCTCTGAATGCCACCTCCTTGAGGTGTCTTGTGAACAGTGATCAAGGCCGGTTCTACCACCAGGAGGAACACCAGAAAGCATCCCCTTCAACCATTTTAGCCTTTGTTGGGTTGTGGCAAGGCTCTGTGTTGACAGTGTGATCGGGGAATGTCCTGGGGTCTGGCCCCATTCCTCAGTTTCTCCTGGGCTCTATCTTTGTGGACATTTCCCACAACTCCTAAAAGACCTGAAGTTTCTTCAGTTTTCAGCACCTCCCACTCGTCCAGGCTGCACCTCCCCTGGCTGTATTGAGTGTCCAGGAGACAGGATGCCCTGGGGAAACTGCTCACCCTTACTGTCCATGTGGGATGCTCAGTAGAGCAGGGCAAAACCTCCAGAGGCAGGAGGAAGGAGCAGCAGGGGAGTTGGCTGCCTGGGATGGCTTGGGTCTGGGCCAGGGTAACTGTCCTTTTTCCCTCACTCTACAGCCCAGAATCTAAGCCTCGAACCCAAGGCCAGACTCCTGGCAGAGAATGCAGCTGCTTTGCTCAGGTGGGATGCTTGAGTAGGTGTGTGGGAGGGGGATTCTGAGCTTCAATGACTGGCACCAAGGCTATTCTCACACACAAGATCCTGGAACTCTGACCTATTCTGCTGGGGTATGGGGGGTCCCTTGCCTTTGAGAACCTTCAGCTACTCCTGGGAAATAGGAAGCCCTACACCCCTACCCTGGGTGCAAACCCCATTCACAGTTGTGATGGCAGAACCCAAGCCACAAGGTTCTTTCCCCACAGATATGACTGTCACCTCCCAGAACCTCACTCCACTTCGGCTCTACCTGCCCCATCCTCCACATTGGGCCAGACTCAGCAGATGGCCAGCTCTGCCACAGAGGCTGTATAAGACCTTTCCTGCTCCAGCCAGCCCCAAGGGAGGAGGTATCCCAGGCTTCCCTTGCACATTGCTAGAAAGCTCCCCTTCTTTCCTCTTCAAACAATGGTGTTCATTTGCAGCATAGCCCAACCATCTGCCCTGCTCTATCTCCATCCTCTCCGACTTCCCAGCCCTGCTCCTGAGGGACAAAGGGCCAAGATGTCAGCATGTCCCTGAGATCACAGACCAAGGGCAAGAAGTGCAAAGGCTAGGAGAGCATGGCAGGTTGAGGCAGAGAAACACACAACTCTTTTTTGCATGTCCTCAGCCTCCTATAGATCCTAGCATAATTCTGATATTTAATTACCTTACCCACATCTTTCCCACCTCCAAACCAGTGGAGAGGACACTTGAGTTGGGAGATCATGGGAGAGATTGGAGACAGGCAGTGTGAAATCCTCCATACAGGGGACCCCAGGCCCAGTATCAGTCTGTATGTCACACACAACCATATGCCCTATAACAGGAAGCAGCTGGCTATGGTCTCCTGGTGTAATTATCCACTCGTACTCCTGCAGAGCCCATGGGTTCCAAGTTTAGATGATGTGTTGCTGAAGGGACTTGTCCTAGACACAGTGAATTCTGGGACTACCAGGATAGCCATTTTCTTTTCTGCTCTGTGACTCCAGACACATGCCTAGAGAAGGATCTGAGAGTCACTTGGTCAGGTCTGGCAGCTATAGCAAGTTGGATCACGAGAATCAAGGAAATTACCTCCCATTCTTTCTATAAAACTGTTGTTGCCTGTCAGCTTCTAGAAACAGCTTCTAGAAGGAATGTTCCAAGAGAGGCCAGAGAGCTTGATGACTGCTCAGGGAAGATTCTGGGATGGCCAGTCCCTATCTCTCTCTCTTCTTTCAACAGGCCTGGGCAATACTAAACCTCCAGGTGTCACGTGAAGACTATCTGGGGAACCAGTGACAGCTATCAGCACAAGGACATCCCTACCCTGGCTGCTTCTGGGATAGACAGTTCCTGTTAGATGTATCCCATCATGATCACAAGCTGCTAGTTACCTCACTGTTACTAGTCTCTTTCTTTGGTTCATCTGATCCCAAGTCTGGCAACCCCTACCATGTGGCAAGAAACAGCCCCTTAACTGGACTATGGCCTCACCCCAAGATCCCTGCATGGGTGAAGAGGACAGCCTGGGAGTCTGCTAACCTAGGCAAGGCCAGGGCTACAGCATTAGTGACCCCTGGACTCCACTGGTCTCCACTCTGCTTAGAAAGGGTGACCCAAGCAGATGTCCTGCTCCTTGAGGGGAATCTGCACTGATGAGCTCACTACACCAGGTACCTGGGGAGATGGTGTATCAATTTGCTTTTTAAGCCAGTCCTGACCATATGCAACTAAGAGCCTGGGATGACAGATAATTTCAGATAGTACTTCCTATTTGCAAGAGCCGCTGTAATACATAAAGTGCTCCACTTTACTCTGTCCATTTGGCCACTTTATCCCCATCTCTACCCCCTGCTGTCATGAAAATGTTGAGCCCCAAATCCCATCCCCCTTTGTAAAGAAGGTAGCCCTGGTCCTAACTATAGCTATAATGAGCTGGGCCCCTCACTCCCAGCCTTCTGAAGGAGGAAGGGAGTCCAGGCTGTCTGCTTACAGGCTTGCTGTGGATAGAGTCGTTGCTGGCTTCATTGCCACCTCTAGATGATCCTCAGAATACACCTTGGTTGAGCTATGCATGGACATCAGAGCTCCAGAACATTTGGTGATGCTCAAAGAGTCAAAGCTGGCAGGGACCAGGTGGGAGCCCAGCCAGTGCACCTCCCTGGTATCACTCAGGTCTGTGTTGCTGCTTCTGTCTCCGCCGATGCACGGCCTGGTGCAGGGCCTCCAGCAGCTGCTCCTGGTTGTTGCAGATATTGTAATGTGTCAGGTGAAGCAGCTTGTCTGTGTCCTCTGGGCTGTAGGTCACTTTTGTGTAGTGGTATGGGGAGTCAGAAGGAGAGAGGTTGACCTCCCCAGCTGCCTTCTCTGCAGGTGTCCGCCGCACCCCTGGGGAGAGAGTGCAGCCTAGCCAGGGAGGAAAAGGGCTCTGGAGAGGTAGTCTAGGGTCACTTGAAGAGAGACAGGAAGGATGCAGGTGGAGCGTGGCTTACCAGGGGCTGAGTATTCCTGGAAGGAGTCATTGACCAGAGGGAAGTGCAGCACAGCAGGGGCTTCAGGCTGGGCAGGGTCAGAGAAGGCATGGCACTCCTGAGGCTGGTGCTGTTCTTCTGGACTGGGTGTGATGGGTGGGAATGGGATCCCCTGCTCCTGGCAGAACCGGCCCAAGAGTTGCAGCTGCTGCAGGGCAGTTAGAAGGCATCAGAAGAAGCAAGTTCTCCACAGTGGGGAGTTAATAGTCTGTGTTCCATTCCACATGGTATCACTGCCATGCCTCCTAAGGGAAGCTGGGCCAGACATTTACTGAACTCCAAAGCGGATCTTGCCAGGGGCCAAGACAGGCCCAGCTGGAGTTGGCCCACCACTTCCCACTCCTGCCACAACCTTCCAGTCCTATAAGAAGTCCCACCCACCCCACTCCCAACCTGAAAAGCTCCATGGAGATTGTAGTCCAGTGACAGGATGAGGTCCACATCCCGGGTGGGCTGCAGGAGGGGTGGGCAGCTAGTATTGACAAAGTAGCCGACATCCAGCAGGCAAAGGTGGGGCTCCATGGGTGTCAGCTGATTGGGGAGCCCATCCAGTTTAGTAGCTGCAAAAGTGTGGGGATGGAGCAGGAGAAGCAGCAGCAGTCACTGACTCTGAGGGCTCCTCAAGGCTGACAACAAGTCTTGATACTGGTAAGAGGAGAGACTGTGTCCCTGGGCCCCTGCTATCCTGCTAAAGAAGCACCCCCACAACCTGAACCTCCAACCCAAGGAAAGAAGAAAGGAGTCCCTGCACCCCATAGCCAGGGCACTGGTCTCAAAGGATGTGGTGCCAAGGAGAAAGAAAGGCGAGAGTACAGTGGGTGCCGCAGGGCTCAGGCTTGATGGCTAAGACCAGGGCAAAGAAGCAGATACCTTTCCAGGTGGAGAAGTGAGGATGATGGAAATAGTCCTTGTGGAAATGGAGGCCATGTAGGAAATTATGAGTGGCCTGGGCAAGTGGGCGCCTCGTCAGAAGGTCAGTGAAAAACTCAGCAATCCTGCCAGCTCTTGTGGGTGGTTCTTCTATCTTCAGATGGGGCACCTGCTCCTTGTCTATACAGGCAGGGGTGGGAGGAACCTTTATGCCAGCCCCTGTGATGACCCTGGAGGGAAACAGTTGAGGCCCCCAAAGACCCAAGAGCCACCTCTACCATGCCCCAAACATTTCCCCAACTGGCTGCCCCTTTGCATCCCATAAAGGAACCCAAGTACCTACCCAGGCTGGCCCGATCCTGGGCCCAGCGGTCCCAGAACTGGCTGGGCTCTGAGGCCCAGTACAAACTGTCCTGGAGGCTGGCTGCATACAGATTGCTCCAGATACCTGAGAGAGGGACATGAAGGGAAGAGTCCCCTGTCCCCATCACAATCCTCATGGCCCCTCCTAGACTAGGAAACTTCCCAGTGACTGAGCTGGCCAGGCTGAAGACCCACTCTCCCCACTCCACCCAGTTCTCCAGCCTGGGGGGAGAAGATGTTGCTCACCTTCCAGGTAGCAGATGCGGGACTCTGGGAGCTGCTTCACCAGCTGCCCCATGAAGAATTCAGAGCCGAAGAGCTCAGAGGGGATGAAGGCCCCATACTTGGGGAAGCCGACCTCATATGGGGAGAACTCGCACCACTCTGTGAGGAGGCCATACACTCAGCCATAGGGCATGGGACCTTCAGACATCCATACATCCACTATGGATTTCACTTGAGGACAGCCTGGTGACTAGGAGGCTCAGACCCTGTTGCTGTGACTTTAAGTACACAACCTAAGGCCCTTGCTTCATCCAAAGGCCTGGTAAGATGACAGTCTCTGGGAAATGGCCAGCAGATGTGGGTGTAAGATCCACCTCTTATAGGCCAGGTTATCCCTTATCCCACCATCCATAAGAGCATATATCTCAGCTCTAAGGCCACTCACCAGCAAATTCAAAGGTTGTCAGGTTCTGCCCCTTAGTGTTGAGGGCACAGTAGATGGGCAGAGGATTCTGGCCACGACTCAGGGCTTCCCTTTGATCTGAGAGTTTGTGGTCACAAGGCTGGGGAAAGATGATCAGCACTAAGCCTATAGCTCCCTGGTGCCTGGAGCCCTTCCCACCCTTTACCAGGGGACAGGCTCAAGTTCTGAACCCTGCCCTGACTTTGCACCCCATCCAAGGTCTACCCCCAACACCTCATCATGCAGCAGCGCCTCATTAATGAGGGCCCACAGGTTGGTGAAGCAGGTTGGGTGACCCAGGCGGGCACGCTCGGCTAGCTCCTGCCGATACCACTGCAGCCGGCTGGGAGCCAGCACACCCAGCTTGCTCTTCGTCACCTGGGTCTTCAGCAACTCGGTGGGCCCTGCCAGGTCCTTCTGAGACCATTCTGGGTCCTCATAGAGGTTGGCCAAGGCCCTGAGAAAAGTCAAAGCCCAGGGGAGGGGGGATGTCACTTAAGGATCCCATCCAGACTTCACATGCCTTTAACTTTCTCTTCTAGGACAATAGGTACCTCTGGCAAAGCACCTTTGAGAGAGCCTGGGAGCATATTTCTCCCTAGCACATGCGTTTTCCCAGCCCTTCCAGTTTGCTCAGAGCCTCTGGGTCCTAGGAGCACCTTACCACCAGCACTCCCTCCCATAATACAACCAGCCACACATGGGCTCCAGCACTCAACTTGCTACCAGCTCACCAGGTGGAGCCTGAGGCCCCTGTGATGTAAGAGACGCAATCCAAGAGGCCCAGCTCCTTCAGGGCAGCCAGCTGCCCATATAGGGAAGTCATTGCCCGGATCCCTCCGCCAGTGGCCATAACAGCTACCACTGGGATCTAGAAGAGAGGACAGTCAGGCTTGGAAAGGCCTGAGGGATGGAAAAAGCCATGCAAGAAAACAGGTCAAGGGGCTGGGGATGTGGCTCAAGTGGGAGCGTGCTCGCCTGGCATGTGTGAGGCACTGGGTTTGATCCTCAACACCTCATAAAAAATAAAATAAAATAAAGATATTGTGTCCACCTAAAACTAAAAAATAAATTTTAAAAAGAAAAAGAAAACAGATCAAGGAATCATTCAGCTTGCTTCACAACTAAGACCAGCCAATATGTGACAGGGGGACTTGGGCCAGCTCTGATTCAGAGAGGGCCTCCTGAGGGCTGGGCTTCTTCAGTTGTGAGGGTCAGGGCCTGACAGATGCCAGGCCTCATTTCTCCCCCAGCCCCTAAGTTTCTGGGATCACTTTCTGGAAGCCTCAATACAAACTCCAAAGTCTCCCTCTATTTGCTAGATGTCATTCCCAAGCTAGATGACCCAGACCCATGGGACCACCCATGCCAGGAGGCCATCCTTATACTAGCTATCTTGTCACTAATCAGTTACATGGGACCTATTCCAAAAACCTGGACCAGGGTAAAGACCAAGAAATGAAGAGAAGGAAAGCCAGCCCAGTGGAGAAGTTCCTGCCAGAGAGCTCCAGTTGTCTCATGCAAAACACTGCACTTACAGCCCCTGACTACGTCACGCAAGAGGAAACAGGGCAGGGCAGGCGGCAGCCACAGATGTAGGTTGGCACCAGCTCTGGGCTCCTTATAAACAAACAATCTGTGTTCAACCCAGGGCCCAAGCAAGCCCAGGGCTGCCCCAACCAAATCTTGCCCAGACCCATACCTCATTCTCACTCAGGTCTCTGTCCAGCTGCAGGGCCTGCTTCAGGGCCCCAGCTACCACCTGCTTCCTCCTGTTCAAGAAGGCCTGCTCCTCTGCACAGGGCCTGCAGCCCAGACGCACGGCCAGCTCTCGTGGGCTGGAAGAGGAGGAAAAGTCTGTGAGGCAGCTCCCAACCACACCAGAAAAAGGGAATGCTGGGCTTGCCTCAACATAGCCACTAAACTCTCAAGATTCCCCGTTCCTCAATGCACACCACCACTCCTGTGTGCTCAGAAGCCTGACATTGTGAAGTGTGACAGGGAGTTGAGGAGCCCAGACCCACACATGGATATTCACATGAGCCTGGGAATACAGGGACTGAAGGGGCCACTCAGGCCCCCAATACTGTGAATCCCACTTCCAAGGCTCATCTTCTCTCTATTACCCACCAATTCCAAAAATGACAATAGAGGGGGCATGAAAGAAGGTCCAATGCCCTCCTCCTGTCATGGTGAGAAGTTACTTCCCAAGACAGAGAGGGCTGATGGTAACTCCTCCTAAGAAGGCATTTAAGGGGCTGGGGTTGTGGCTCAGTGGTAGAGCGCTTGACTAGCACATGTGACGCACTGAGTTCAATTCTCAGCACTACATAAAAACAAATAGGTAAAATAAAGTTATTGTATCCATCTATAACTAAAAATATTTTTCAAGGAAGTTTAAAAAAAACATTTTAAATAAAATAAAAAAAAGAAGAAGGCATTTAAGGTCCATCCACAATGGCTCCCACCCAAACAGCAAAACTTCCTGTTTCATTTTCATTGCCTTCTCTGTGCCTCAAGCCCTGCTACTATCCTCACCTCCCCACCTGTTTTTTAGCCAAACATTTATTTATCCAGGGCCCAGTGTCAGGCACTGGCACCCCTCAAACTAGAGCAGAAACAAATGAAAAACACAGTTAAGAAAATAAGCTTTTTGAGGCTTCCTCTGGCACTTTGTGCTCTATCTGTGAGGGAAGCCGTGCCCAGAGGTGCAACTGTGCTGCAAGCTCCCCACCTCTCCCTGTCGCTTCTGCAGGCCAGAGGCCCAACCTTCCCCACCCCTACCTGGTTGCTTTCCCAAGCCCCAGCCAGGCCTCTCACCCTTCTTCTTTCTTCAGTTCCACCCTCAGTAAGGGTTCCTGGAAACCATGAAAACCCCATCACAAAGGTGGGCCACCTCTGTTCGGCCCTTCCTCTCACCAGGCCCTAGATAGCCCTATATACCCTCAGGCCCCCAACCAACTCCATAGAGGCCACCCTCTTACCCAAAGCCTGGCCCTAGCACTTGTTCAGGGCACAGCCTGAGGAGAAAAGTAGCTACAGAAGCAGGCCTCTCCCTTTAAGGAAAGGGCTGGGGTCAGTGCCAGCCCAGTCTGTACCTTGAGCTTTCCTTCTCTGGGTGACCAGTACCTGTGATGTGGGAAAGATGAGTCTCACCAACTGGTCAGTGGGCAGGGTCTGTAGAGGCACCTTCAGTTGTTCCTGAGGGTCATTCTGTAGGGGAACAGAGAAAATCCATGAATCCTTTACCCTCCCTGTCAGCAAGAACCCCACCAACTCCCCTTGGCAGCAAAAAAGGAACAGGAGGGAGGGGAACAGGAACCCCATACACTCTACCCAGGGGCCTGCCTGCCTCTGTCAGGGAGAAGGGTAAAGGAAGTGGGGTACAGGCAAGCAGAGGTCAGGCTTGGAGGAGGTGCGGAGGGAGTGAGGGTGGCCTTGGGGACCCAGCTCCTGGGAATGAGGCCATTACCTGTAGATGGATGTTCAGTTCCTGCTCCCAGCAGGCTGGGAAATGGAAACAGAAAGAGCCAGTGCCCACAGAGGCCTCCTGAAGACCCTCACAGGCCCCTGGAACTACAAGCTGAACTCTGGTCTCTGACCCTGGAAACAGGAAATAGAGCAGAGAGGACAGTGCTAGATGCCTCTGCCCAAGGCATCTCTCACTACTCCTGGAGGGCATTTCCTTCTCTCTGAAATGGAGGGTTGGTTGGTCCAGGTTGGATGTTGGAGCCCACACCACACTCTGAATACTAGGTGGAAAATTTTGGCTCCTGTGAAGCCCCAGCACAGACTTATTCTCTAGCCCTTATTCCTGCTTTTGGGAACTGAAGACAGCTAGGCCTTCCCCTTAGAAAGGAGGAAGATAAGAAATAAAGGTGGAGGGACTTGGGGCTTGTGGTTCAGTGGCAAAGTGCTTGCCTAGCATGCATGAGGCACTGAGTTCGATTCTCAGCACCACATAAAAATAAATAAATAAAGACATTGTGTCCACCTACAACTAAACAAACAAATAAACAAACAAACAAAAAGGTGGAGGGACTATCCCAGTAGGTTGGGAACTCACCCTTCTGGTCCCCAGTCTTTTCCAGCTGAACATGCAAGCAGGAGAGCTCCCGGGCCTGAGTTGTTAAGAGAGCTCCTCAGCTATCATCGACACCCCTGCTTGAGGACCCCACCCTCCTAGCACCCTGCCTCCTCCTCTTCAGCACTTCATTACCTTGGCTCCCAGTTACCTAGCATTTGCTTGAGATTGTACTCCCTCAAGGCACTGACACCCCAAAGCTCCCCAACCAGCTTACTCTGACCCAGGCAGCCATGGGTATGAAGAGCAAGAAGATGGCATGAGGGAACCTGGGGACCCCTAGTCACCCCCCAAGCACCATTCCTGACTCACCACCAGGATGCCATTGCTGATAAGCTGCTCCACACAGTCTGTCCTGGAAAGAGCCCCCAGTGACCCTTTGCAAGAACCCAGGTTTTAACAACCCCTAGAGTCCTGGGCACCACTTCTCCACCAGGGAATGGCGTCAGCTCTGGGTGGCACTGTCATTCCCAGAAGGAAGCATTCCATTCCCACCTGGGACTGCCCCATGGCCCAACTCACAGACTCTGCAGTTGAAACTCAACTTCTAGCTGCTCCTCACCCTGGGGAGATAGAGAAGCAAGTTAGAAAGAATGAGAAGAGTGGTGTGTGTGTATTTGTGTGTGTGTGGGGGGGGTGTGTGGGTGTGTGTGGGTGTGTGTGTGTGTGTGTAGATTCCAACCCAGACACCAGCTAGGGATGCTGAAGTAAAGGTGAAGGAAGGGGTCTGAGGGAAGGGCCATTGTCCCTCTCCAGGCTACTCTGTCCACATTCCTTGGGCTGTTCCAAGAAAGCTGTTCTTTGGTTCAGAAGGCAAGAAAGGATGAGGAAGGTCTGCTCCTTGATGAAAAGTCACTCCTAACTGGCAGAGGCCTCTGGGATGTGACAGATACCTGGGCCACCTACTCTCCAAAGTATCCCCTTTCCCAGGTTGGGGAGCCCCTGCTGCCTTGAGTACAGCCTTGCCTGTGAGCTCAGCGAGAAGTTCTGGTGTCTAAACTCCCCAGGCTGCAGGGTCCCCACATCAAATAGCACTGACAACACTGGGTCATCTTTGGTCAACAGGTCCTGGTCAAAGACTTTTAATTCCATGATATTCTGGAAAGGAAACAGAGTAAGAAGACTGCAGAAAGGAGGGTAGATGGGAAAGGGGGTAGGGCAGGCAATGAGGGCCTGGGAGAGGACAGGTAGCAGTGGCTTCAAGGGGATGGTGAGTAGGGCTGGATTTTATGCCTGGCCACCTTGAGCTGGCTGTGGATTCGGAAGTGAAAGCTCTGATTCCAGATGGGGTTTCTGCTGTTCTTGACCGTGCGTGTCTGAAACCTGTGGCTGGAGGCCGTGGGCAGCCACAGAGTCACATAGCAATCAGAGGGGGTCACTGCAGGGAGGATGAACAAGTGCGCAGTGATGGCCAACAGCCCTTCCCAGCCCAGCCACCAGAGTCTCCATCACTCATGTCTAATGGGTGGCCCCACTGCCACTATCTACTCAGAATCTCCTCCCAGCACTCTATTCCAGGACCCCTCCTCCTATCTCTTCCCACTGACACTGCCCACTGAATCCAGCTGTGGTACTCTTCACTTTCCTTGGCCCAGCACAGGGCCAGGGGAACAGCACACTCACCTAAGTCCTTGGAAGGCAGACCATGGGCCTGCAGGACACGCACAGTGAGCAGGCAGGTGCCAGGCACCTTTGCCTACAGAGGAGGGAAAGGGGACAGGTTTACTGCAGGTAGATGAGGCCAACAATGTCAACGTCCATAGGGGAAGCTTGGGCAGTCTCTTGAGGCCTAATCCTGAACCAAAAGGATCAGGCTCAGGCCCACCCTCCACCCCTTCAGACTTCTGATTCCGTAGGAGATATGGTATCTCCTTGCTGACATCTGCCCACATCTATATAATGCTGTGTCCAGCTCTGTGCCAAGGGTTCTATATACATGAACTCATTTGTCACATGACTACCCTATGCAGGGGCCCTATTAGGATCAATCCATAAAGAAACTGAGGCATGGAGACGTAGCTGCTTGCCTGGGGGAGATCTAGTTGCCAGGCTAGTTCCAATTTAAGCCCCATACACAGGTACTTCTATTTCCTGAATACAGCATCCTTCAGTCTTTCCATCCCACAGCCTCACCACACACCCCAGCTAAGCAGCTTTGAGTCTGGTCTCAGGCAGACTGGGATGTAAGCTATTAAGGGAGACGAAGGGGTATGTCAGGGCCTTGGACATCATGGATGAGCCATTTCCCATACTGTCCACCCCATTCTGGAAATGGGCTCTCTGCTCTATGATGGTCTCCAGAGAGCTCCCTCCAAACACACTCCTTGGTTCGGGTTTATAAATGCTGGCTAGTAGCCAGGGCAGAGAAAGCCTGTGCCAACTAGTACTTCCCGCTGGTTTTCAGTTCTGCCTCTGGAAGGGTGCTGACAGATCAAGTCCAGGAAGCTACCAAGGTCAGGATCAGAGATGGGGAAGCTCATCCACCTGTGGCAGCCCTGGGGCTCTCACATCCCAAGCAATTGAGTCAGAAGGAGCATCAAGCAGCCACTTCCTTCTGGGGCCCCAGGACAGCAGCTGGGAGCCTCTGAGTTCCCAAGACCCAAATCCCTGTGGTCAACCTGGAGCCATTTCCAGGACAGAAAGAACTTGGGGTAGTCCCTCACCCAGCTCACTGCTTCTCCCCTGGCTACTACTAACTGGTCTCATCTTGTAACCAGCAAATATTCCTTGCTAAACCTCAAGAAGACCAGAGCTTCTCTAAGAAACAGCAATAATCAGACCCTGGATGGGGATCTGGGTTTGAAGTGAGGGCCCAGTGCCCTGGAAGGCCTTACCAGAGCCATGAGGCCAAGTTCTCAGGAGCAGGAATGATGAGGCAGCAGCCACAGGACCAAGGACTTCCAGCTTTTAACCCAGCACCTTTTAACCCAGAGACAGGGTGCTCTAGCTAGCCCCGAGCACCTCCCCAGCCCCTCCCATATGCCTCTTTCACTCCACCCAAGGCCCACACCCACCACCTGTCCAGGAAATGAGGCACCTTAAGCATGTCCCAGAGCCACTGACACCCTCTTGTGTCAGCCCTGGTTCCCCAAGGTCCCACTCTGCAGCCATCACCATCTGGGCCTGCCCCAGTCAGCCCTGACTTACAGCGCTCATCTCTGGAAGAGATGCTGTCAGGTGTTGAGCAGAAGGAAGGCAGACAGTGGGTCCCACAGCAGTGGTGCACAGAGGAGTTGAGCATCTTCAGCAGCAGGTATTGTGCAACCTCCCAGCACCAGTAAGACAGGAATGCCCAGTCCTGACTGGAGCCCTTTGCCAATCTGAGAGGAGTACCCCAGGTTCCATCACAACTGGCAGGGGGTGTGGCTGTCACATAAAATAGCCCTTCAAAGCCATGTCTGGATTGACTCCACCCTTGGAGTTGGGTGGCCGGGGATAAGGCTGGTAGGTTGGCATTCCTGCTCTTCAGATGGGTGCAGAGGGAGGCTGAGTGTGAAAACCAAATCTTTCCTCAGAGGGATGTCCCAGGAGGGGTAGGGTTTTTGTCCCTTCCCACCAGTGCTTGTTGTAGAACAGAGGTTACCCTAGGATAAGAGATCCCACCAGCAGCCATGGAGCCAGGGGATAAGAGCAAACCAGGCCAGGGTAAACCTGCGAATAGCATTAGAGGCCTTCAGCCAAGGAGGGCCCAGTCAGGCAGTTACAAGACTAAGGTCAGTCCATTTTTCCCATTGAGAGACTGCCCAGGCTGTCACAAACAAGGGGTCTGGGTAGCAAACAGCTTCCCATGCCTGGATCTGGCCCACAGCCCCAGTCAGGGTTACCCTGAAATTTTCACCTAAACCCTCAAGCCCTCATTGGGCCACAGGAAACTACTGTGACAGGGAGTATCAGAACAAATGACTCACAGCTACCTTTTATTGACCACTTCCTTTGTGCTGGTCCATGCTGGACCTTACAGATATCATCTCCATCTCTGTGCGGTAGAACCATTATTATCTCCAGTTTACAGCCAGGACACCAATGCCAACAGGTGGTGACTTGCCCAGAGTCTCAACACTGGTAAAAGGTGCTGTAGAACCTGATCCCCACTCCTCCTCACCTGTGTGGCAACTTCCTGGGCACGCTCACTCAAACCTGCCTGGCATCTCCTAATCACATCCCAAGATCATATCCCAAGATCATCCAAGGCTGATTCCAAATTAAGCTGGACCCTGAGCAGCAGACAAGTACTTAAACTCCAGGTGGTCTCTAGAATTAAGCCAGCAGCCTAGAAGGGGCTCAACCTCTCCCTCAAGATGTCCTTAGCAGTATTCACCAGTGGTACATCAGTCAAGGACTGCAGCCTTAGTTAGGGAGTCGAGCAGCTGGAAATAACTGTACTTGAGGTCATATTCCATGTCATACCAGAAGTTCACTGTGGGGAGAACAGAGATCTGAACATGAGGGTCCCTCTTTTAATCCCCCCAACCTCTCCCAAAGATGCCCTACTGGGCCTTGACAGGGCTTTCCCTTGGGTGGCCTGTGTGTCCTCACCAGCAATGCAGCCATGGGACTGCTGGACATGGTGGAACCATAGAGATGGCAGGTAGAGCAGCTCACCAGCCCTCACAGTACAGCGAAGGGCCTGTGCCTGACTATAACTGGGGTACTGGGTCAAGTCTGGAGCCAGTGGGTCCAGTGGGATCCAGGGCACCTAAGGACACAGCAGTTTCCAGGAAACAGGCCCCAAAGTTCCAGGTCCTCCAGCTCTGTCCCTTCCCGAGCTGAATACCATGAATCCTGCTCTACTTAGCATGGAAAAGCCCCATACTTACAATTTTTCAGAGCAAGGTATCACCTCCCCAGACCTTTTGTGCTTATCCTCTGGGGCTCAGGTTCTTGCTCCTTCCCCTCCCCAGAACCCAGGAACAGAACAGACACCTTCTCCATGGCTTCTTCATCCACCATCTTAAAGGTACCCTCTTCAGTTAGTTGGTAGGGTGCAGGTGTGTACAGTTCTAAAGCCCAAGGGAGAAGGTTGTGGGGAACCTCAAGTGACCCACAGCTTGCCATTTCCTCCCTACCCCAGCCAGCACACATGTTCCCTAGGTACAGGGTCCAGAGGGTTGGGAGTCCTGGTGCACCTTAGACCTGTGGTCATGTTTCAGGCCTAGGCACCAGCCTGCCCCGGGATCTTGCTGTCCTCCCTCCACCGCAGGCCATCTGTTCCCCAAAAGCCCCCTCCAGGCCATGTCCCTTACCGTAAGGGATGAAGGGCCGGTCACTGGGGGGATGTAACAGAAAGTGTTTCTCCCCTGAGACCACACAGTACAGGTTCTCATAGTGGTCCTTGTGCACTGTCAATGTAAGTAAAGCCTAGAGGTGAGGTTGGAGGACAGAGGGGAGCCAACCACCTCAACCCTGAAGCTCAAGACTGCCTACGGCAAAAGGAAGACATCATAAAGGGACATCTGGCTCAAGGAGACACCAAGGATGCTGGTGGACATTGCAGAACTCAGCACACCAGGGAACAGATCTGGTCAGGCCCTGGGCTCACCTCCACCAAGAGGGGAAGTGGTACCATCAGATTTCTCCTAAATTCCCTCCTGACCTAGTTGGCCTTCAGAGAGCTTCTAGGGATCAACAGGAAAAAAAAAAATGGTGCACTCTGGTCTCAGTACCATGGGTAGCTACCCAACTCAGCTGTCAGGGGAGACCTTTTGTGGTGCCGGAGTCCAGAATCCCAAGGGAAATGTGAAAGAACAGCCAGCCTATCTTCAGTCCAGCCCAACCTTCCTCACCCGAACTCATCTTCCCTTCCTCTGCCCCTCCAGCTTGTTCCCCAACACCTACAGGATGTCACTGCAGCTGCCTCCCCCAGCCAGAAGTTCACAGCATCAGGCATCTTTCCTGTGGGGCAGATGGTAAGTTAGGAAGGACATGCTAGCTGGGCCAACACACAGGGATACTAGGCAAAAAGCTGGGTGGGAGTGAAAAAATCTCAAGGAGAAGAGGAAGAAGTTGGGAGTGCTTCCTTATTCATCTATTATGAAGTCAAGGCCTGAGGAAGGCAGGTGGGTAGCACCTGAACACACAGGCCCAAGTGTGTGGACCAAATAAAAAACAAAGGGAGAGAATGAACAAGCAGACTGATCCCTTCCTTCCCAGATTCCCTGCCCTGCCTCCTGGTCAGAGATCACCTTGCACCCCCCCTTCCCTACCTGCCTTCACTCACCCAGTGCCTCAGAGGCCCAGGGTACATGAGGCTCCAGATCAGACAGCAGTTGGGGCAGCTCAGTGGGCAGGTTGGAACACTGCTTCTGCACATAGAGGACTCCTGGGTGTTGGGCCTGACCCTCCAGCACATCCAGTACATAGCTGAGGGGCAGGCGGAGCTCAGCAGGCATTACAAAGCGGTCCCCTCGCACTGCATCTGCATAACCGTCTGGAGTCACAGCCACACTCACCTCTGTGGAACCAACTGTGGCTCTGGAGGAATGGATACTCAGCTCATGCCCAGTTGTCAGTAATCACTGCCCATCCACCACCCCAGGAAGGCTCCCACCTTAAGTAGGGGAGGGACCACTTCTGGAGAGCTGACCAGTGCTTCAGGGCATTTCGAATAATGCATGGCCTGTTGGGGCACACCCAGTTCCGATAGAAGTGGAGTGGAGTAGGGGGCTCATCCAGGTAAGGCACATCAAGAGGCACACTGAGCTCTGAGAAAAAGAGGGAAAGGCGGGGGGTGGGGGCTGAAGGCAGCAGCACTCAGTCTTTGTCCCATTTCCTGCATAAGAAATACCCTCCCTAGGAAGGCCATACTATGTCACTAAGCCATGCCCACTGGTGACCATAGGACCCTAGACAACCAGGAATAGAAGAGTGAGAAGTTGAAGTGAGAAAGCATAAAGAAACACACACCAAGATGGGCCACCATGGGCTGCTGCTCAGCCTATGACCTAAATCCTACATGGGTCCATGTATTGGCTTTATACAGTAGACCCTCGGCTTCCCCATAAGGAGGGCAAATCTTCCAGCATCCATTTGGAAATGGAGCCACAGAATTGGTGGTGGGACGTCTAGAATGACTAGGGACAAGGCCCAAGGCCATGGCTGGGCTGGGGGTGAGGCTCTAGAAAGACCCCTTCAAAAGTGACACATCTGAGCACCTGGAATGTGCTCACACTTGGCCTGGTCAGTGTGGATATCAAAGGATGATCCAATAATCATCTCAAGAAGCTTCCAATCTACCTGGGGTGAAAAGATACCAGATGAAATAGGGGCTAAACTGTATTTTGGGTCTCACTGAACAGCAGCATCATCCTTAGATGCCCAGGGCCACCATGTATATTTGAGCAGCTTACGCAATGTGCCACCTGTTTGGACATCTACAGTGGTCCTACATCACCCTTAAATGCAATCTATTATTTATGACTCACCCTTAGTTGCTCCTGTCATCCTACTATTTCTCAAAGCCACTATCTCTTTCTTTCCCCTGCTACTTTGGGTCCTCCTTAAAAAATTACAATATTGAGGATTCCTTCCCTGAGCACTTTTTTTTTTCTTTTTGCAGTACTAAGGATTCAACTTGGAAGTGCTCCACCACTGAGGTATATCCTCAGTCCTTTGGAAGATTTATTTTTATTTATTT
The DNA here is from genome assembly GCF_048772815.1 of Callospermophilus lateralis. Lineage (NCBI taxonomy): Eukaryota > Metazoa > Chordata > Mammalia > Rodentia > Sciuridae > Callospermophilus > Callospermophilus lateralis. The sequence continues at coordinate 88,442,926 of NC_135307.1, read as the reverse complement.
ATTCTTTTGTGTGTGTGTGTAGGGTGGGGTACTGGGGATTGAACCCAGGGGTTCATGGCATGCTAAGCACGTGCTCCATCACTGAGCTACACCCCCCAATCCTGCGCTTTTAGACAGGGTCTCACTCAGTTGACAAGGCTGGCCTTCAACTTGCAATCCTCCTTCTCAGCACCCTGAGTTGCTAGGCTGTCCACTCTAAAATTGCAATCCGTTCCCAATTCTTAAATCCCTTATTTTTTCTTCTTAGTGTTTATCACCAAATGACATGCTATATATTTCACTTATTTAAAATTGTTTATTGGTCTATCTCCCTCGCAAGACTGAAAGCTACATAAGGTAGCTTGTCTTGTTCACTGATGCATCCCTAGAACAGTACCTAGCATATGGCAGGTGCTTCGTAAATATTTGCTTAACAGTTGAATGAAAGTCTCCAATATCTTGGCTGAATGATTTCTGCAGTGAATCATCAAACCATTCAACTGTTTTTTTCTGGCCTAATTCTACTCCCCCTCAGAGTATCCATTATCTGGCCCAGTCATTTGAAAATACAATCTGAACTCCTCAGGCCCCTAGTAAAGAATCCTTTGATGGCTTACCACTATTCCTTACAGCATAATCTGCCTCTGGCGTGCATTCAAGGTGCTCCATCATTAGGCCCAACCTATTTTTCCTGTTTGATTTGCTCCTGACTCCTGCCTTCCCCTTACCACACATCCTCTGCCTTTCTCTAGATTTTTACAAGAGCATAGGGCTTCGCTTTCCTCCTCCTTGGCCCCAATCAGTGGTTACTACAACCTGCTCCAATGACCATGTCATTCATTTTCACCTCTAAGGTCATACTCCACCTCTCATGCTATGTCTTTATGCCAGTAATCCTTACCTTGCAATCAGTAAGAAAGCAAATGTCTTAAGATCAGAAACTGAAACTGAATGGGAAGACCTTGGTGGGCCCAAGAAAACTGAAAATGAAAAATCTGGCATGTGTGTTTATTTTTCCTGGGTAAGGACAAGATGGGCTCTGCCATCTCCCAAGCAGTTACCCTGGGAGATGGGCTGAGGCTAGTACATCTCCCTGTTGTCCTCATTAGGCTTTATTTCTTTTTGCCTCTGCTGTTCTGGGAATTGCTAAGGCCTCATTCATGCCAGGCAAGCACTCTACCACTAAGCTACCCCACCGAGTCATGGGATTCATAAAACATGTGGAAACTGCCTTTTTCTTTTCATCCTTTGGATTTTTAACAATTGTATCAGATTTCCTTGCTTATCATTCCTTTAGAGAATGGCTATTTTTCTCTCCTGGGGCTTCAGAGAGAGAATTTCAAAGGGATCCAAACAATTCCTTTGACCCAACAGTTCTAAGAATTTAACCAACAAAAGTATTTGCAAAAGGCTGGAGTTGTAGCTCAGTGATAGAGTGCGTGCCTCGCATACATGAGGCACTGGGTTCAATCCTCAACACCACATAAAAATAAATAAAATACAGATATTGTGTCCATCTACAAATTATATATATATATAAAGTATTTGCACTTGTGCACAAAAACTGCTCCTGACACTGTCCCCTGAATGCACCAAGCACTCTCCCACCTAAGGAGCTGCTGGCCCTGCACTTGTCTTCTAACCAACTTCATGATTTACATGTTCAGTGCAGTTGTCTGTCACCTCACTTAGAATGTAAGCCCTAAGAGCTTGTTTTATTCGTGCAATGATGTACTGAAATATACTAAACAGAGCCTAGCACATGGAAGTGCTTAAAGAATATATTAAATGAAAACTCAAGTATTAGCTGTAGAATTATTGAAAACAATAGACTAAAAATGACTGACATGCCTATCAATAGTGGGCTGCTTCAGTGAATTTCACCGCTTCACAGATGAATGAGATAGATGTGGAATGACTTCCAGGATGCACAATGCAGAGAAGTTTTTAAAAGGGTACAGTCCTGTGTGCATGGATTTAAAAAGAATCTTCCTGGAAGAATGCAAAGTGGGGCTGACAGTGGGAAGCTTATTTTATTTACATTAAATACTCAGGTCAGGTGCCTGTGTTGCTGGTCAGTGATACAAAATCATTAAAAATAAATAAGAAATAAGGAAGGAGAGAAAAAAGAAAAATCATTTAAAAACAGGCCTGGTGGTACAGGTCTGTAATCCCAGTAACTCAGGAGGCTGAGGCAGGAGGATGGCAAGATCAAGGCCAGCCTGGATGTGAGACCCTATTTCAAAATAAAAGGGGCTCATTGGTAGAGTGTCCTTGGGTTCAATCCCAGTACTGATACAAACAAGTACATAATAAAAACAGAAAGAAGAAAAAATTTAAAAGCCAGGAGGTTGCGGGGTGCGGGTGATAAGGACTAGAGGAAGAGAGGAAAGGGGAAAGGAAAAAAAAAAAAAAAAAAAAAACAGTAAGGGTAAGATCCAGGATCACTTGAACAGCTGTCTACAATTCTCCCAAAACTGCCCACAGCTTGGAGGAGTCTGTTCTTTATTCAAAGACGACTGTCTCCTTTCTGCAGGGGTTCAGAGACAGAAGCCCACCACCACCTGTGGACATTTGAGGTTACAAATGAGACTTCTTTACGGGAAGAGCAACAATGCACTGCCTAGATTTATTAAGCACAAACTGACCCTGGGAACCCAGCACAACAACACCAGGCCTTGAAATAACGAAAACACACACTCCATAAAGCCACAGCGCGTGCGACCGCGACCCACCGGCCGGCTGGGGGAGGGGCTGTGACTAGAGCGAGCCTAGCAGGGGTGCCAACCACTATCTCGCAGGGGTGCGAGGTGTCGGCGGTCCCCGGGACCCCTCTCGCGTCGGGCGCCTGCCCCGCTAGCGCACTCACCCCGAGCGGCGGCCGGGAACTCTCGTAACGCCCTTTGCAAAGCGTCCAAAGCCGCCGCCGCCATGACGCCTGCCGCCCGAAGCCCCGCCCCCAGCGGGCCCCGCCCCACACTCCCCAGTTCTCGCCACGCCGCTGGACCCCTTTCCACTGGATGGAGCGAGAAGCAGTGATTTCTTTCGCCGGCCTCACTTGCTGCCACCCCAGAGTTAACAAATGATTGTATTTATTGACAAGTTCATACATCAGTACAAACAGACACGTTAAAAACAGCCCCCGCCCCGTGCGGCTGGGGAGGAGACAAGCGCCACTGCCGGAACAAAGTATAAAAGTTATAAATAAGGGGCTTTCAAAACTGGGACGGGGTAGTATGGACAGGGGCGGCAGTTACTGGTGGCTTCAGACATGCAGAAGGGGTCGGGGTGCAGCCACGGCCATAAGACCCCCACCCACCCTGGGCAGGGGGTTAGGGAAAGGGCAGCTACCTTCTCACAAACCTAAGCAGGAATGTAGCTCTCTCCTAAAGCATCTGACTGAGGATTGCTAAGAACCTGGCCCCGGGGTGGAGCAGGGGTTTGCAGTGCCAAGCCTGAACCTTTGTGGTGGGCTGTGGCTGTTGGTGGTGATGGGGGCGGCACAGCTGGAGTGAATTTCTACCCTCAGGCAGGCAGCTACAGTGCTGACAGGGATCCACAGCCAGCTGTGAGAGTTTTGGAGGCCAGGATTTCATTTGAGTTTGACCATGCAGATGCTGGTGGTAGAGAAGCGTGGGGGCATGAAACGTTTTGGTCTTAGGGCATTCAGGCTGATTGAACAGAGCTGGGCATGCTCCATAACCCAATTTTTTTCACAGCTTCTACATACAGAGCTTGCAGCCAGTAAGCCAGCTTTTTTGTGGCCTGAAGCTGTGATAAAAGCTGCCCTGCTTTACCTGGGGCAGAGAGAAGCAGGAGGGCCCAGAGACACATTCTTCACCTCTACTCTGAAACAACTGCATCACTACTTGGTCCAAAACCATGGGCCTACTACACCCTCTCCTTCCCCTCAACCCAAGAATGGCCCCTTAAATTCTAATCTGTCCCTCACCTCTGCCACTTACTGTCCCACCTACCACTTTTCCTGTGTGTCTCTTGGCCCTACTGCCTCCCTCTCCACAACCTCCAGTATCTGTAGAGCCCTTGATGGGTACCCAGCACTGTCTTTGAGGAGGCTCCTCATACTAGGTGTCTAATGGTCCATCACATAGCTAGGCTGTGGACATGAAGAATCCAGAATTTGGATGTAGTGTGTTCCATTCCTTTTTGAGTTCCACACAAGTTAGGGTAGTGAAACTGAGGCAGAATATGAGAGAAACCCAGGCACATATCAGCCATCCAAGGACTTTAGCAATGAGCACCCAACTGTTTGTGTGTGTACATGTACGTATATGTGAGACTTCATCTGTGGCCAAGGTCCTCAGAAGGTGTGTAAGTGCCCTGTAAACCATGAAGGAAATTTCACACAGGCTTCTGACAGCATCACTCAGGATTCAGGGAGAACTTGGTGACCCTTGGGCTTCGGTAGCCTGCTGAGGACTAAGGCTGGAGGATAGAGAAGGCTAAGGAACTAAGGAAAGGAGGACAGGGCTTCATGTTTGCCCAGCAGAGGACCTTACTGTCCTGCAGCAATGACACAGAGCTGGATCCATAAGCTCTGCCAGACAGAGAAAAGGAGGCACAAGGGTAGAGACAATACGAGGGCCCTCTTGGGGGGGTTGAGTGGAAGTGGAATGTGGAGGCTCAGGTCCTGATACCAATTTGAGTTTCCTGATGGCTGGGGATGCTCTGGAAGTCCAGGCAGCTCTGTCCGCCTTCCTAAACTGCCAGGAACTGGGGGAAACAACGCCTGCTCTGGCAGCCAGGAGAGTATAGCTGGTGTGGGAGGGGAAAGGAAATAGAGGTGAAAGTCCTCAGTTGACTGAAGGGCATTGAATACCACATTACCTCTCACCTCTACCCCCATGGAGTACCCTGTGAATGCTCCACCCCAGGGAGCTGATCCCTGAAGTAATTTCAAATGGCTTCTAAAAAAGAGGGCAAGCCCTTCCCAGATGGGGCAGGCTGCCCTCCTAGCCCTCACAGCACCATGATGACAAAGACCCAAGACCTACCCCTGCCATGAACCACTAGAACGGCTGTGGAGGCTGGAGTTTCAAAGAGGTGAGGCAACAGTCTGGGAAATAAATTAATAAATACAGGGGCTCCTGGAGTAGTAGCTGGGAAAGCTGCTTCACCTCTGAGCACTGATCCCTGCTATCCACTTCCCACAGGTTTTGGTAAGTGGAAGAGGGGCTGCAGTTTGGAATGGGGAAGCATTCACTTGGGACAGGCTTCTGAAGCTAGAGTCTGCGTTCCATTCGCTGCTCCACTGCTCGAAGCAACAACTCTGAGTATTGCTCTAGTAGGGCCTGTGTCTGCTCAGCTCCCACAGCCCCAGGGCTCCCGCCTGGACTGGACAACGCTGCACCAGCCAGGGCCTCTAGCTCCTGACGCACTGAAGAGAAGGTGTCTCTGAGGAGCTGAATGATTCGACTTTGCTCTGCTGAGGGCGTCTTGCAACCAGCCACCTGCAATAAGACCCCTAGAAGTGAGCTGAAGGAACAGTGAAGGGTCTTGTCAATGTATATGTAAAAGGGAGGGGCCCCACCTGCTCCAGGTACCAGTAGGTACCTAGTTCAAGAGGTCTGAACTGGCCTATAACTCCCTTGCTGCCTCAGAAGAAGGGACTGGTTGGGAGTTCCACACTCCAAGAATCAATTTCATTATGACCTGGGAATATGGGACCCTCACAGACTAGAAGGTGACCCAGAGGAGGATCCCTTCAGATTATGGAATCATCTATATATTGTTAACCACTCCTTACAATTCATGTAGGCTCCACTTTCTCTTTCAAAACTTGGGCCCTGTTGGACTGTAGCCAGATAATTTTGGAAAATTTAAATTAAAAAAAAATGAAAAGGGATACTGTTAAATAATTACACAGGGACAACAGGCATAAACTGGGATTGTCTTGAGAAAATTAGAACATGCAGTCTTTCCATGTTCTATCCTCCTGTCTGAGGAGATCTCAAGCTCTTAACTAGAAATGACCAGTAGGTACCTAGTTAAAGAGGTCTGGACTGGCCTATAACTCCCTTGCTTCTTCTGCCCAGATGTCTTCAGTGCTTCACACTGTTAGTGGAAGAGCCTTTTTATCATTGTAGACACTCAGCTATCAAACACTTCGCACTACTGTCACGCTCTGTCTTCCTGCCAGGTGGTGCCCAACGCTTACCGAGTGGTAGAGCTGTACAGCCTGGTGCACATTCCCACGGAGCTCTGCCACAAGTTTTTCACACTGCTCCAGGCTCACCACCAGTTCTGTGAGGAACAGATACAGCTCAGAAAGGCTCAGCAAGGGCTGGGATGTAGCTTAGTGTCTACCTTGCATTCGCAAAGCCCTAAGTTCAACCCCCAGTTCCAAAAAAGACAAAAAAACCACACCAGAAAGACTCAGCAAGCCATTTCAGACCTTCCCATCCAGGGCTGCTCAAAGCAAGAGAGGCCTACCCCTCAGCACTGAAACCCCCACCAGCCCTCAATCCCTTCCTCCTGTCCCTTTTTTTCTTTTTCTTTTCTTTTCTTGAATCCCTTCCTCATGTCCCTTTCTTTTTCTTTTCTTTTCTTGAGATGAGGGTCTCACTACATTGCCCAGGCTGGTCTTGAACTTGTGGGCTCAAGTGATCCTTCTGCTTATGCCTCACAAGTAGCTGGGACTACAGGCCTGTGCCACTGCCTTGTTTCCCCCCTTCCCTTATAATACATTCTCCAAAACCACACAGACAACAAAGTCCAGAGGAGAGAGCCAGCTCAAACCCCAAGGTCCAGAAGGGGTAAGTTGGTCACAAAGAGATCATGAAGGTTGGCAGGAGTGTCTCACCATCAGGGATATGACTTATGGGTTGAATGAGACAGGAGCAGACAGGATGAAGAACACCAGAGGCTGGATGCACAGAAATGGGATGGACCACAGAGTGGCTAACAGAGACAGAAGAGAGAGGATGGGGCAGGAGATAAGAGCTGGAAGCTGTGCACACCTGAGTTCTGGCTCAGGGCTGCGCCTGGCCTGATACATTCCATGGGATTGGGAGTCCTCTCAGGGGGTGGGGGCTGCAGGTTCTCAGGGCTTCGGAGGAGGCTGACTGGCAGTTGCTGGGCACTGGGTCTGTTGGGCCCAGGCTGAGCCTGGCACTCCATCCTAGGCTTGGGAGCAGTACCCTCACCCAAACAGGCCCACCGCTCAGATGTGCTATGAGCCTTTCCTAGGCCTGCTGGGGAGCCAGCCTGTTCTGCCTCATCAGGGGCCCAGCCCTTCGTTACAGGTGAGAATGTAGCCAGAGTAGAACGATCAGGCAGTGGTTTGGGGATGTCCAAGACCAGATGGGCCCGGCTAGGAAGGGCCAGTTTGCTGAGTGGTGAGTTTCGAATAGAGACAGGAGCTTGAGTTTCTGCCATTAGGCCTAGGTTCTCCCCAACAGAGACACTGCGGGATATCTTGGCCATAGAACTGGTGGTAGGGTTCTGGTAGGAGTAGGGCCAAGATGGACGGCCATCAACCTGGGGCAGGGAATCCAGGCCATTCTGGACTTCCATGTCCTGTGAGAGCAATGGGCCTGATGAAGGCATCTCATTTGCTGAGGAGACAAGAGATATATACAGGTCAAGTGGTGAGGAAGGACACCCGGGTGCTACAGCTCAAACTTTAGGAGCTGGTGTTCCCTTGCACATGCCCACTAAGGATACCCACTGGAAGACACACCAGTCCTACCCTCCTTTAGTACACCCATGAGTTCCACACTCCCCACATTCTGGGGCTAAGCTCATCAGGCTCCTCACCCTGTGGCACCAGACTCTGCACAGACTGGGCTTTCTGGAGTCCAGCTGAGAAGCCAGCTGTGATCACTCTCTTGGGAGCCCAGCTGCTGTCCAGGTTGTGACGACGACGTGGCAATAGCACAGGGGCTGCCTGATGGGGGCTGGGGTTGGCAGGGGAGGGCTCCACCTCTGGAGGTGCTCCTGGGGGGTTAGCATCACTGCCTCTCTGTTGCTCGCCAGACACCTGTGACACCTGGATGCGTCTCGACATCAATGCCAGGCTTGAGGAGGATGGGTCCCTATAGGGAGGAGATGTAGAATAAGGCCCAGAGAAAACTTAGTGTTTCTTCCACTAAGCAGCGGGGCGGTGGGGAGGGGAGGCACAGAGGGAGCATATTGATTCCTGCACCAGACAAGTGCCAGACAAGTGCCAGGAGAAGATAGGCACAATCCAGTCCACCATGGTTGAGGTGAGACCAGTTGTCCTAATATTTGGAGCACAGAACACCCTTAGAAAGGGGGACAGGAGGGCTGTGTGCTCTCCAGAGGTAGGAGCACTGGGAAGTTAGCAGAGCCAAGCTTCTGTGGGGAGGGGTCTCTGTACCTGAGTGGAGGAGTCTGTGCTTGCAACAGGAATCGTGAAGAGATGCTTTGAGATTCTGTCCTCTCTGGTACCCGCACTGGGCCCCCTGCCAGTCATGGAAATCATGAATTGAGACAAAAAGCCAAGACTTTGCCCCAGATTCTGCTTCCCCTAGAGGCAAACCCCAAAGCATTGCCTTCCTGACCCTCCCTCTCAGCTGGGCAAGGAGAGGAAGAGGGCAGACTGTAGTGACCAAATATTGACCCTCTGGCCACACCTGGAGCAGCCCCATTGGCCAGAGTCTCAAAGTGCTGTTTTAGAAACTGCTCCTGGTCCGGGGTATGGGGGCTGCCTTCTTGCAGCTCATAAGGGCCAGTGCCTCCCTCCTCTTCCTCCTCTTCTTCGTCACCCTCAGCTGGTTCTTCAAGGTCTGAGGAGATGCCATCCACACTTAGGGGCTCCGTGCTCTCGGAGTCTGGATGTGGGGGAGTGGAGAGGCATCACACTGCACCCATCTGAAGCATCCCCTGCTTCAGTCAACTGGTCCCTCCCTCAGGGATGTAGCCTCACCTTCATTGGGGTGCTCAGGGCTGGAAAGGCGGCTGCTGCTGTAATCCACAGAGCAGGCACTGTCCGGGCTGTGCTTTTCTGAGCCCCTGCTACCTGGGTACACTCTTCCTAGGGTTCCTCGGGTTGGAGCCTGCACCTGGAACTCACTGCTAGAAAAGAAGAGGCAGTGAGCATAAGAGAGCAGCAGCCCCACTGGATTCCTGCCTGGGAGCAGGACTAGAGAGGAGGTGGTGGTGAGGTGTCAAACAAGCCCTTAGCAACCTGGGGCCCAGCCCTCACCCAGCTGAAAAATCCTCAGAGGGAAGGAAAAAATGGGGCTATGGCCAGGGCAGAACCCTTGCCTGGTATCCATCGTGGGGCTGTTACTGGATTCTGGGTAGACAATACCATCTTCACTGGGTGTGGCCTCCAGATCCTGGGCAAAGACCCCTTCTTCTTGTGACAACAATCGGATAAGGTGGGGACAGGAACAGGGTTGGGAAGCCTGAAGCTGAGGGGATTTTTCATTCTGGGAACATATAAAAGAACATTATGGGAGTTATTAAGGAGAGAAGAGGGTCCTGGTAAAGAGGTGAAGGCAGGTAAGGATTTGGTGTGCACCAATTCTGAGAAAACTGAGTACTTCACCTCTGAGGACAGACACCAGACAGCTAGACTAGGCTCTGACTGGTATTGTGAGCTTCTGGAAGACCTATATTAGCACACTCTGTGCTGCCAACCTCCAGCCCCACTTAATACCAAGTCCTTCAAGTAACCTGGCTGGCCCAGGGCAAAGGTCATCTTTCTCTCTTCACCACCACCCCTTCTCTGCCCACCTCCATCACCGTACCATACAACTAGCCAGCCTTAACCTGAACTTGCAGTTCAGGTGACCTATGTGCCACAGAAGCAGAGCAAGCATAGATGGACCAATACTCAGGCTGCAGCTATTGGCATGAGATATTGGCATGAAACTGATTAAGGCTCCCTGGAGACCGCTAGAGATCTGGGAAAAAGCTGGCTCACCTGGCTAGCATGTGAGGTTACAGGGGCCTTCTGACCATGCTTTCCAGGACCAGATGGAGTCATGGCCAGAGAGTCCTGGCAGTGGCCCTGAGGACTTGGGGTAAGGGTCTCCAGCTGCCGCAGGTCCAACATAGAGCAAACACTCAGTTCTACGCCTGGCTGAGCCCAACGCCCCCTTCTTCTGGGTCCTGAGTTGGCTACAGGAGCTGGGTCTAGGAATTCCACTGTCTCCTGTGCCTGGTAGAGATAAAAAGTAAAGGAGGAATAACAACAAGAACCACACAATGCTATCAATAAGCACTCATATGTCCCTTACTATATGCCAGGAACTAGTTCATTTCATCCTCACAACAATCTTATGAAGTAGGTATCATCTCCATTCTTACAGATGAGGGGATGGAAGCACACAGGGCTTAAGTGACCAGTCCAAGTCTCACAAACAGTAGGTGGCCTTCAGGTGGGGCTGGCTCCAGAGTTCATGCCCTTCACTGCTTTTCATACCTTCACATAGGAATGTCTAGTCTCTGTCTTCACCATGTCTCTAAAGGTCCTTTACCCTGAGGTCAGACCCAACAGGGCCCCAAAGTTCCTTCACAAAATGAAGGACCAGAATTCCAGCTTGAGATGCATGATGTGGTCAAAATAACACACCAAGTACAATTCTACCATCACTCTGTGAAACTGCAGCTACTGATACAGGGTGATTGGCTTGAAATATCTCCATGGGACATACGAGGGCTGGGCTGCTTTGGGGTTTGTTGTGAAAGCCTTTAACCCCCTCTGGCTACTCTCAAGTAGTCCCTCAGTAATTGGTCCTTTTATAGCTTTTTCCCTCCAACTATTCTGCAAATACTATGCTTACCTCTCCTAATTGGGAGTAGTGTACTCTTTAGACCTACACTTTCTCATTTCTGCTCTTTGTACACTTGGTTTTCCTGGACTTTAATTCTAACCATGTGGCTCAGATGCCCTTTTCTATTCCCCACCTCAAGTTGCTTTCAGATGGCATTTCTCCCAGGCCCTAGGCAGCTGAATGGGTTGGAGCAGCTCCCCTAGTGCTAAACAACATTTTCTGGTACAGGATGGAAAGACTAGGACTTTCTTGACTCTTAACTGGGACCAGCTGCTTGAACTCCTTCTGGTAATGCCTTCCTTGGAGCATACGAGCAGAACCTCTGTCCAAATACCTCACAACACACAAAGGGCTCTGCTCCCTCCCCACCACCATTTCACCTCCTGTAACCCTGGAAGCACATTTGAATGAAGGAGACTTACTCGGCTCATCTCCCAATGGGACAGGCTTCGGGACAGGGCTGGGCTGGGGACCGAGGCTAGAAAGAAATGGGAAGTGAGAAGGAGTTTCTCCTGACTACCCACCCCTGGAATTGGGACCCCATATCAGCCTATCCCCTGCATTGCCACAGTGATGCCCCAGTTTCCTCAGTTCATGCTAATCTCACCCTAGGGTCACAGAAAGGATCTATCTAGCCATTACACCACCTGTTGGCTGTCTGGCCCCACACCAGACTGCTACAGACCAGGCTCTTTCTTGGTACTCTTGGCAAGGATGGGAAGAGCTGGCAGTTCTTCTTCTTCAGTACCCTCATCTTCTCCTTCCTTGTCACTGTCTGATGAGAGAGCTGGTCCAGGAGAGAGCATCACTGGGGTCTGGGGCCTGAGTCCAAGATAAGGGAGGTCATGGGGATAGCAGATACACTGAGGAAAAAGTCAGGATGATAATATTTTGTGTTTGAGAAGCAAGACCTTGGGAGATAAAGTTGCTGAATGGCAAGAGGAGCAGTGAGATCACAGCAAGCCATCTAGACACCCACCCATCATTTGCCCATATTCTGTTCTCACCGGTTGGGTCCAGAAGCCCTTTGGGGAGAGGTGGGTCCTTGCTGTTTGCCCCCTCGCTGACGCTGGCGCAGCTCGGCCAGACGTTGCCTCATGCTGATGGTCATCTCAGAGCTCAGACGCCATACAAATATGCAGCTGGGATATAGCCACAGAGTTGGGTAAGGGAGAGGCAGGGCAGGACTCTGGAGGTGGCAACACCATTAGCCTCATTTCCTGTGGACTGGCAAGAAGATCACAGCCACCCTCCACTGCCAGGCTAGGCCCAGTCAAGAAATTTCCCTGTTCAGCCCTACTTTCCAGAGATACGTAAGATGAACAGAGGGGAAGGACAGTGTGTGCTTGTGGCACAGACAAAGAATCTGTTTCTAGGGGAAGCTGGCTTCTACTTACCTGTCCCCTGAAACACTGATGAGATGTTTGCAATCATTACTAAATTTCATGCCAGTGACAATCTCTGTGAAGCACAAAGAATATAGTCTATAAGCCACCCTGAATTTCCAACCACTCCTGTCTGACCTAACTGTGGAGATGGTGACTGGTTGGAGGGGAAGGTCAGATAGCTCTGTTGGGTCACAAGAAACTAAGTGAAGAAAGAGTAGAGTTCTAGGAGTAGAGTAGTGGGGCTACACTCACCTGAATGGCCAAACATGGTGGCCACACACTCGCCTGAGGAGAAGTCAAAAATTGAGAGGTTCTTGTCGGAACAACTGGTGGCAATGTAGATCCCTGAAGGGTCTGTCTGCACCTGAGGAGTGGAGTCACATAGATGAAGAGTACAAAAGAGCCACTGCTTCTTCACCTCATACTTTTCTGTCCCCTTGTACCTTGGTCCAGTGCCCATCTCACTAGGCCCTTACCTTAATTAGAGTGCCATCCTCACCCTGTGATCCTTTAAACAGCTTTTTCTGCTTCCCACTGCTGATGTTGAAGATCCTATTAAAAAAAAAACAAAAAAACAAAACACTTGCTCTTATAAGGAGGAGTGACAATCAAGCACACTTGGGTGGTAGAAATGCCAGCAGTCACTCCTGGGAGCTAACCCCCGACACCACAGAGCCACCATTCTTGGGTGAGGCACAGTACTTATTGTGTAAGTTCAAGGGGATACAAAGTCCTGGACAAAAAGATACATATGGGAAATGAGCTGTATAGAGTTGATCCCTTAGAACACGAAAGAATGTGGTCTGACAATCTGAGAGGGGGATGCCCACCGAATATTTCTGTCCTGGCAGCCGATGGCCGTGTACTTCCAGCTAGGCTCCACATCCATGTCATAGAGGGTTGTCTTGCGTACCACATGGTGTGTCCGTGTAAAGTGTACTCCATCTCCAGACTGCAGGGGTGGAGCATGTGGTCAGTCCCATACCCAAATGCCTCACCAGACCCACTGAGCCCTGCTTTTACCCCCCTTCACTCCCAGTACCCTCACCTTCTGTGCAGTGCGGAAGTAGATGCTCTTGTCTGCTCCACAGCTGATCATGCGTACTTGCCCATCGCTGGCTATGGAGGAAGGAGGCCTAGCTACTCCCACCATTCCCACTGCATGGGAGCAACTTTTCTCTGTGTTTTCACCCATTCAAGCTATTCTACATGGTGGGTCAACCAATTAAATAAGAATGCTTCCCTCTAAACCCAGATTTTCCTTTTTCCCCATCCTCAACCCAACCTGGTTTGCTCAGGGTCCTCCAGACTGAAAGACTATATTCCATCTGTCTTCCCATCCAACCCCAGGCCTCCCAGCTGCTGTCCAACTTCCACACCACTGGCAGACTTTTTTCACAGAAATAGAAGGTGGTGTAGGTGGCAGAATGTATCTCAATTGCCCTGTCCCACCTGCAAATTTGACAGCAGTGATGGAAGATGAGTGCTCATCCAGCGTCTGCTGTAGGCTATACTCCCGCCCAGCATCTAGTACGTGGATCAGCCGGTCACGGCTTGCCGACGCTAGCAGCTTCAGACCTAGGGTTGGAAGAACTCAATCAATCCACATGTTCCCTGAGCATGTTCCTAACTAGGCCTGACAAAGAGCCCCAAAGAAATTGAACCTCACGTCTCTAAGCTGCATCAATCATGGAGCAGGGACAGAGCTGTTCTCTTCTAACTCTACAAAGACCAAATAATCTAAAAGATGATCAACCTCACATATAAGAACTAGGATACATATAAGTGGCACTAGAGGGATTGGAGGACTATATGCCATTTTGGGCTATAGAATGGGCATCCTGCTCACCTGTATCTGGCTTAGAGTACTCCAGGCACAGGATCTCTGAGTCATGTGCCTCCACCTTCAGCATCTCACTCAGAGACTGCAGTTCATGCACCCTACAAAGAGGAGCAGAGGAAGAAAGAGGTCACTGCCAGGCCACAGGAGGAAGGACTCATCCCCTTTGTCTACTATATCTTCTCCTCCAAATTCTTCTTTTCAAACTTTTAAGCTTAGAAAAAAGTTCCAAAAAGAGTACAGAGGTTTCTTATTTTCCTTCCTCAGCTTTTGCTAATGTTAACATTTTGTATAACATGATAGTACAATTATCAGAACTAGGAAATTTACAGTGGTACAATACTGTTTCCATTTGTACAGAAGTAACATAATATATTAAATATGAAAGATCTTATCAATGCTTGATTATTGAAACCATTTAAGTATCCCTAAATAGTGACAAAGAAAACAAAAACAAAGACCTTACTCAAATTTCACCATTTTTTTCACAAGTCCTTTTTACTTGATCCAGGATCCTACCCAGAGTCCAAATGTCATCTAGTTGTTACTTCTTAAATTCCTGTAGTCTGTAATAGTTTTTCAATCCTTCCTTACCTTTCATATCCTTGATACTTTTGAAAAGTATTGATTAATTACTCTGTTGTATGTATCTCAATTTGAGACCGTCTGGGGTTTTCTCATGAGTGAATTGAGTTTATGCATTTTGGGTAAAAAGACCACAGAAACAATGTTATATACTTAGAACATTGTATTATGGGCTTCATCATGTTGATGTGTGGATATTAACTATTATCACTTGGTTAAGATGGTCTCTCTCATGGTAAAGTTATCATCATTTCCTTTCAAGTAATAAATAATTGTTCCTCAACCTTTTTGAGACAAATTCTCCTAAAGCTCTGTTCTTGGGGCCCTAACTACCCCAAGCTACACCATAGGTCAGTACCCACTCTGGACCTGGCATTACCTAAGTGTGCCCATACGGTCTCCAGAAGCTAGATGCTGTCCATTGGGGCTAATACACACAGAGCGAATGCCCACACGGGGATCCATCAGGGACCCATCAGCTTTGTCTCCTCCAGGCATCTCAGTGTCCAGCAGGGCCTGAGTGTTCCCATCCACATAGATTATCTTAATGAGATCCTAGTAGAACAGGTTAGAAGATATGGATAAGGCAAACTTGATAGTATAGCTGAGAAAAGAAAGGAATGCTGGGCAATATAAACCTTGACTCATATAGCCCAACCAAACAAGAGCTGGAAAATCAAGGTCTGAGGGCCCAGTTGTTGAGAATGATGTGTGAAGGCTGTAGGTATGGGAGAATTAAGTATGGAGTGGGGGCCCCAGGGTCTCGGGCTCACATTACTGAGAATGTTTCTGTGCAGGGTGGAGCCATGTACTCCTGAGCTCTCTGTGTTCCACAGGCGGATGGTGTTGTCTGAGGAACAGGTAATAAAGGAACTGGGGGGCAGGCAGGCCTGGTTACTGTCCTTCACCTCAGGATATACCTAGAGGGACAAAGGGAAGAGAGACAAAGGGAAAGGGTCATTCTCTGCCCAAGGAAATGAAAGGGAATGAAATTAAAAACAGAAAGCTGGCTATGACTTAGCTGGGTACTCCACATATAGTATGCAAAGCCATAACATATACTCTCTATATATTTTTTTGAAATATTTTTTTAGTTGTAGAGGAAAACAATACCTTTATTTATTTGTCTGTTTATTTTTATATGGTGCTGAAGATCAAACCCAGTGCCTCACATGTGCCAGGCCAGCACTCTACCACTGAGCCACAACCCCAGCCCCATACTTTATATAATGACTAAGGGAAAAACCTATTAACCAAGCACTTACTACGCACCACTCCTCTATGTCTCCTACTTATATCTTTTCATTTTATTCTTACAACAATTAGATGAATCAGGAATATCATCCTATATCTGAGGAAACTGAGGCTTAGTCAAGTTTAATAACTTGTTCAAAATCACTGATCCCAGCATGAGGCAAAACCAAGGACAGATGGGGCAGATTGGAAGAAGCCTAGGATGCATAGCAGTAAAATTCAAGCTCAATCCCAGGATCCACAACAGGGACATCACTGGAGAAATAGGGAGGCAGCAGGAACATATGGTTATACTTAGGGTTCCCCACTTTCTGTCCTCAAAATGGCATCCCAGCAAACCAGGTCAACCCACATACCTCCACACTCCAGACGCAGGAGGAATGATACAGAGCCGAGTATACCTTGCCCACTTTCTTAGGGTCCCTCACATCCCAAACATAGATGCTGTGGTCATTGTACACACAAGACAGCCACTGATTAGTTGGATCGAAGGTCAAGGCAATGGTGTCTGGATACCTAGCATTTGCCCCTCCAGAAAAGAGGCGACTGTTGGGGAGAGGACAAAACAAACTGGTGAGACCAAAGGGAATGAAGAGAAGCTGACTCACAAGAAAGGGCAGGGAATGGGCATCCCCTGTAGACATGCAAGTTTAGAGGTAGTTGCTTGAGAACAAAGAAGCAGCCTCTTATACCCATCAGCTGAGAGTTGACTAGTACTAGCTACTGGGCCACAATGCTCTCCTGATGAACAGAATTAAGTTCACAGAATATCAAAGCCAGACAAGGTGATTCTGTAGCCATAATAGGGCAAAACAAAATGAGACTATTCTGCAATAATTTCTGCACACAGAGGAAAACAAGATCACCATCCAAGCCTCAAAAATTACCAAACATCACCCTTTCCTGTCTAACACAATTGATGGCCACTTCTTTACCATATAACAGCTTAACCCCATACTCTTCCTTCTAGTTCTTAGATAAAAAGCATCAAGGGGACCAGTTATGAAATTTCCCCTAGGAATTGTTCCCTAATAGCATCCAACCAGAAAAAAACTTCAATCCCTTAAACTATTCCTAAAATAATCTAATGCAATCCCAAATCCTATAATAAGCTACTCTAAACACCCACCTACTGAGATACTCCCTGGTCCTCCATGGTGCAAGGTCTCCTTGGTTCCAAAAGTATCAATAAAACCAAATGAATTTGTCTACAGAGGTGATCCTGGTAATCTCTGGGCATCAATACACTCTTTATTTATTTCTCTGAAGCACTTTTGACAAGGAAGTCTGGGTACATGGTAAGGCAATGAATGGAGGCAAGGGCCCACATAGCTCACCTGGCCTCAGTGATACTGGCAATGTCTGTCCCCAAGGCATGGGGTCTGGGCAAAGTGCTGAGGAAGTGTAGGTTAGAGGGGTTGAAAAGACGCACAGTACCATCAGCACAGCCACAGAAGATGTAGTCTTGGCTCACAGAGATGCAGTGGGCCACTGTGGTCTGTAGGCAAAGTAATTCAGGTCAGTAGGAGCCACCTGCCCATTCAGTCTTTTCTTCTCCTCCCAAATCCCTCAATAACAGTCCCCTGCTGAGAGGAGGGAAAAGTCAAGGTGGGGATGAGGGAATAGCAGCCCAGCTGCTATGTCTTGAGCCCCTCAACTATCATCCAGTGGTACTCTCCCTCCAGCAACAGGTGGCCAGAGGGCCCACGGTCCTATGCAGTTGAGGGATGGAGATCAGGGAGATCTAAGGCACCAGAAGTTTTGACAAAGAGGATAAAGTGCCAGGTGCAGGGCACATGCCTATAATCTCAGCAGCTTGGAAGGCTGAGGCAGTTCAAAGTTCAAAGCCAGTCTCAGCAATTTAGCAATACCCTCAGCAACTCAGTGAGACCCTGTCTCAAAATAAAAATAAAAAGGGCTGGGGCTGTAACTCAGTGGTTGAGTACCCCTGGATTCAATCCCTAGTACCAAAAAAAAAAAAAAAAAAAAAAAAAAAAGATAAAGTAAGAAAAGCCTAGCAGAGAGAAACAGTCTGAGGAATAGAGGAGGTCTAGGCAGCACTTACTGTGAAGCTGTCTGTGTTCTGAGCAGAAGAGGAAAGCAGGGAAGAGAGAAAGAAAGAGAGAGAGCAAGAGGAGGCAGTTACACAGATCACCAGGAGCTGGCACTGGGCCAACTCTCGCAACCCAGGCTTCCTTCTCCTTGAGTCCCCTCCTGCATGCATGAAGGCCCACAACCTAGGATCTGGAGTCCCCAACATCAGTTCTCCCAACTTGAGCCATGCCCTTCTCTGGTACAGAGGTACTTACTCTCAGCTCCACCCACTTGTCCAAAAGCCTGCGATCACTGAACTCACACAGCAGGCCTGAGGATGTGATGCAGAAAGTGCTGTCGGCTTTCTTTCCTCGGCCACAGGCCACATCGGTAAACAGGTTGTTCCGTAGCTCCCCCAGCAACCCTGAGCGGCCCAGCAGGGGTACAGTGGCATTTACCTGTAGAGACATGCCACCATTAGCCATCCATCCACCCCAGATCCTTCCCCCTAGAAAAGAGGTCCTAGGAGAGGGGAAGTGGCAAGGTCCCTTGCTTTTTGAGACTACTGTTTTAGCCCATATAACACCTGGCTCATTCAAAATTTCTGTGTGGTGGCTGAGCAGGCAGAAGAGGCCCAAGTGGAATAGTCTTCTCCCAGGGTGGGAGACTATCTCAGCACCTCACCTTTGAAGTCTTGCTGTCATCAAGGTACCAGAATTTGATGTGTCGGTTGCCTGCAGTGACAAAGTAGCTGCAATCTTCAGAGAAGGACACAGCTGTCACCCGACTGGACACCTTATTGGAGGCCACCACAATGTTTTTCTGGTGGGAAAGTCAAAAGAAGAATCAAGGGTTTGTCTCTCTGGGCTAAGAAGAAAGAGACTCAAATAGAAGAGAGTTAGAAAAAAATTCTACTTGGGAGAAAAAATGTTTCTTTCTAAGATCTGCTGGAAAAAAAGAGGGGTAGGAGAGAATTCCTTTCTAGAGGAATTGAAAAGATACACTTCCTTTAGAGGTCAGAAAGTCATAAAGCAAGCCCTTTCTAGCAACATGGTTGAAACACAGTTGCTATTTTCTTCTTCAGATCATTTTCTAGGATGAGACTGAGATCAGCAAAGTCGATTGAAGTAGCTCAGGGCAGCAGCTCAGGGCAACAGCTTCCTGACTCCCCAATTGATAACTGGACTCCCACAAAGCTTCCAGGCCATCCCACCTACCACTCACCTTCCAGGCCCAAACGTTGACAATCATATCATGCTGGTAGCCCACGGAGACAATGTACTTGGCACTAGGGGAGAAGGCCACGCAAGCCACACCATACTTATGCTCTTGCAGCTCTGCCACTTGGCTATGCTCAGCCACATCCCAAACCCGCACGGCAGGCATGTGCCCACTCTGCAGGGAGGTAAGAACTGTAAGTGAGGACCATAGATAGATTATAGCCTCCCTTAAAGGTCTTTCAGAGTGGGAGCCCTCACCTCCTTACTACTGGACACCATCTCTAATGGTCCCCTGGCCAAAAGTCAAGAGGCAGGGTGCTATTCAGAACAAAGATATAGAGGAGACATGATAAATATCTGATGATGTCAGTGATTATTAGAGATACAGTGGTTCCAGATTTTATTCAGTATATCTGGGTAGAGGCCCAGACCTCCATATTTAGCCAAAGCTCCTTGAATGATTCTGATGAACAGATAGCTTTCTATCACCACTCATGTCTGTTTCTACCCTTCCTGTAAGAGACTCAGAGGGCAGAAGTATTCTGCATGTGCCCAGCAGGGGGCCTCCAGGGATAAGGAATATTTTAGGTCAGTGGTTTTCTGTATGTTTCCCTAACCACCCACATCATTATTCTCTGGGAACTTGTTAGAAAAGTCATTTGGGGATTCCCAGACCTGTAGAATCAGACAACTCTGAGGGCAGGCCCAGCAACATGTACTTTAACAAGCCTTCCAGGTGATTCTGATGCATACCAATGCTTAGAACTACTTGTTTAAGGTATAGAAAAAACAGGATGTGGCATCAGTTCAGGAAGACAAATTGACAACAGCCTAACTGAACACGGGATTATGGTTTTGCTGAGGGCAGACAACCCACACTCTTAATAGAATTGCTGCTTCTCTCCTTCACTCACCTCTCCAGTGACCAAGTACTTGCCATCAGGGGAGAAGGCAAGAGCAGTGATAGTTTTCCTGCAAGAGATGGGGCAGATTCAGAGGGGCAGTGGCAATCTGCCACCTCCCCCCCCACTGCCAGGACCTCTCCCAAAGGCACAACCAGGAGACTCAAATGGCATAGCACTGCCTTATCTGACCCTGGCCCCAACCATGTCCCAGTCAGAGTCTCAGTGTCCTCTCATGCTGCCAGGAGGAAGAAGTTTTCCCTGAAGCCAGGCCTACCTACCTGGAACTGTTGAGGATGTGATGCTGTTTGTGTTTCCGGGGATTGAAAAGCACAACCACACACCTGAGGAGATGAGTGAGACATGAGACTCAGCACCAAATCATAGCTTCCCCAGAAGCTTGCAGGTCATCTAAGACTTCTAGTCACCCAGCAGAGGAAACATTCAAGCTCAGAAAGGTTCCAATGCTTTCTCCTGGAAACCTGTTCTTGCTTCCTTTCTCCATCCAAGAGAGTGTCTCTGTAGCCCCGCAGGATAAAAAGGCTCCCTGGACATCTATACCCACCAAGTTCCCAAGTACCAACCCACAATCTCTGGCCATAGCTACAAAGAGCAGCAGGAACACAGGCCTTCCCAAAGCCCTTGCAAATACCTGAGGAAGGAGTAAAGGAGGGAAGAATCAATGTGATTTAGGTAAAGCAGCCTCAGGTGTACAGCCTGTTCTCCGGCTTAGAGCCTGATACAGCCATTTGTGTGTCAATCATTTGTGCCCAAAGAAGGAGTAAGGCCTCTCATGTGTGTGGACGTGTGTACACCTGGCAGAAACTGGCCTTCAAAACTTCTACATATTGGATAAGGAAGAGCATGGGAGGCCTCAAGGGGACCAAAACTACAGGGAGGCCTGGTAAGACAGGAATAAGAGATAGAGATAGCTTGAGAGGACCTGAGAAAACCTTACAGAGCCACAGAGCTCCCAAGCCCATCTCAGATAATCCCTGAATAGGGCCTTCTGACTGCTACAAAAGGATAAGAAGGGACTTTGCCTGCCTTGCACAGAAGGTTCAGAAAATATTATTTGGCCACTAAAAATTGCTGGGCTGAATTCATGATGATGACAGACCTGGGGTGTATTTTTTTCATACACTGAAAAAAAGTCTTGGGCTTGGGATGTGGCTCAAGCGGTAGCGCGCTTGCTTGGCATGCGGGAGGCCCAGGTTCGATCCTCAGCACCACATACAAACAAAGATGTTGTATCTGCCGAAAACTAAAAAAAATAAATATTTAAAAAAAAAGAAAAAAAGTCTTAAAATCTGAATATCTAAATCTGTAGACTTTCAACTATAACTACAATATTTTTTTCATACACCTATTCAGGTAATAAGACTGCTGAACAGGATCAGGTCCAGATTGCCCAGAGGCAGCTCCAGGGAGGGAAGCTGGGTGGCAGGCATCGAAAGGAAGAAGCCAGAAGCCAGTAGCCAGGCAGTGTTGTTGTTAGGCTCCTTGGCTTTGAGCAGGCTCTGGCCTGTTCCCCACCTTCCTCACCTGTTCATTAGCAGTGGAACTAGCTGACAAGAGCAAGCTTGGAGGCTGCTACACCAGGGAAGAGGAGGAAAAGAATGAGCAAATAGCTACTTCCCCAAGTCCTAAACTTTTGTTAGAGGGAAGCTCACTGCAATCCCCATATCTAAACCCCACTGCTGCTGAAAACTAAAGTGGAAGAGATACAAGTTGCTAGTGAATGCTTAGCTGACCAATAGCTTTAGAATTCCTGAGCCCATAATCTCCTCTAACTCAATCTACCCGTTCCTTCCTCACCATTTTCCTCGCTCCTCTCCCCATCTACTCTTTCTTTGTTCCCTTTATGCTTTTTCTCCTTTCTTTTTTTTCATTTCTCCCTTCTAGAATGTTGTGGTCAGGAGAGCTTTACAAAATGACAAAAACAAGATGACTTTGGAAACAGTGCTCAATCACTCCTGAATAGGTATATGAAAAAATATATATATAGCAGTTATAGTTGAAAGTCTACAAGATTTAGATATTCAGATTTTAAGGCTTTTTTCCAGTGTATGAAAAAAATACACCCCAGATCTGTCATCATCATGAATTCAGCCCAGCAATTTTCAGTGGCCAAATGATATGTTCTGAACCTTCTTAAAATCCGTGCTGACTGGTTAAGGAGGCCCTGTATAGGTTCATCTCTTTAGCAAAGGCTTCCATAGTCTGATTGGTTTATGAATTACCTAGTAACCTGGGAATTGAACTCAGGGCCTCACATGTGTTAGGTGAGCACTTTACCACTGAGCTACATCCCGAGCCCAGTTACCTAGCTTTCTGATGAGTTACAGATCAATGATGGCAGAGGGCTTCTACTCAAGAGTTGATATACTTGAATTGACTTGATATACAATCCAACCAACCACACACCACATCCAGAAAAAGTTAAGTGTTGAGGGCTCTACAATAAGCCTGTGAGTTTTCCCTTAAGCCCACTGTTCCAAAGCAGCATTATAGCTTTTAAAGGGCAGTGCATCAGACTGCTTAAAACATTTTCCAGGTCATTGCTCCAAACTTTTCCAGGTCATTATTCTGAGACTTCTTGGGACAAAACATCCTGTTTCCTCCTTCTCCTAAGTTTGACTCCATGGTGGGAGGAAGAGAAAAAGCAGCAGTGTGTGTGTGTGTGTGTGTGTGTGTGTGTGTGTGTGTAGAGGCAGATGAACAAACTCTCCCTTCTCTAATATTCACCTGCTCCACTAGTTAGCCTGGGAAATTCTCAGGTATGGCATGGAAGAGTTAAGAAAGGGAGAGAAACACAGAGGGAGGCTCTTAATCTCCACTTTTTACTCCTAGTTATTCAGATTTGAAAACCATTCAACACAGGGAAAAAGGAAGAGACCAACCCATGGAAACAGCTCCACTGTGGAGACAATAATGTAGATGCTGTGTGTGTGTGCCTAATTGTTTGAGCTCCCAAGAAAACAGGAGGTCCTGTTCAGGAAGGAGCCTCCTCATTCTTCTTGGTGAACTTTCAGCAAGCTCCTCAGTCAGCTAGGAAAAGCAGGGGGAAGCATAATTGTCATCAGTCTTTGGCCCTCTATTTCCACATCCCTGCCCGGCAGCATGAGCCTTGCAGCAGTTCTAACTGAAATCCTCAACATGACAAGGGCAGGGCTGGCTGGGCTGGCTGGGCTGGCCCAACAGTCTAACTCCTGTAACTCAGAACCTGAGGGTACAGAGAGATTGCCTGCTCTCACAGGAAGAAGGTAAGGCCTCAGTCCCTCTGGGCTTCAGCTCCTGGGAGTCATGTGTGGAATACTAGTGCCAGGAAGGGCCAACCCCTCAAGATTACCCAATTCCCTGCACAGGTCCAGGACTGCTACCATCAAGAAGAACCCATTATACCCAATAGGATCCACCTTCTACCATTCTCCAACTTCCAGAAGGCAGCGCTAAGTGAACCCTGAAATGAGTTATGACTGAAGCAACACATGCAGGGAGCAGGCACAGAAGGTTCAATCAGAGATCCTGTGCCTTCAAATTTCTTCTTTCAGATCAGATAAAATCAAAGAGTGACTCAACGAGGTATACCAAAGGTCCTTCAAGCCTTGCTCAAATGTCATCCTCTACCCCTAATTATGATTAAAAACCTACTCTCCACATTCTCTATTGCTCTTTAACATCATTGCTTATACTTTTTTCCAAGTGCACATTTACTCATAATATTCTACATAATTTAACTTCACACACTAGATTGCCAGCTCTGTGAAGAGAACTTTTTTTTTTTTTTTTTTTTGGTCTTTTTTATTTACTGGTAAGTCCTTAGGGCCTAGAAGATAGACACTCAGTAAGTATTTATGGATGAGTGAATACAACTTTAAGTTACCAGCTGCAAGATCTCAAAGCTCTGACTGCTGAGAAATCTCCTGGGTAGTAGACCTGTGAACCAGGACAGATCCTAGCACAGGTCTATGGTTCTCCCACATGGTAGGCATTTTGGACGACCCACTGATGCCTAAGGGCAATATGGCAGAAGAAAGAGCAAGAACACCTCTCTGCTAACGTATTCTATGATCTTGGACATCTACCTTCACTTCTCTGCTGACCCCCTGGATAGCCCTTTCCTTGTATTAGGGGACCCTTCAAGAGCACCATGTTGGTTATTTTGGATACTATTTTCAATTCTCACAACAATTCTATGAGGTAGATATTACTTCTGTTTTATAGATGAGAAAATTGAGGTTAAGATAAGTGAACCAGGTTATGAGGTCTACTGGCATCTCTGGTTTCTGGAACACTGTTTCTTGAGCCCCCTCCTCCAAGACATGGGAAAAGACTGGATGTTATATTACCCTGTGAATTATGTGCCCAATGATTTAGGGCTATCAGCATGCTTTTCTTTGCCCAGAGGACTCTAAACATAATCCTTTCCTTGACAAAAAGTGAATTGCAAAACTTAGAAGCCAGGTCAAAAAGGAAGCATCCACGTACCCTTCTTCTCATTAATTCAAGTGAATTGAGTCCTCCTTCCTTCACCATCTTTGACATTTCCTTCATCTGAAACTTTTTGGGGTCAAATCGTACATGTTGCTGCCTCCCTATTATTTCAAATGATTGATCCCTGACCACCCAATCTTAAAGTAGCCCTTCCTGGTTCCCAGTTTTTCACTTAATCTCTTTCCTCCCCCTATTTTGTTTTCCCCTTATTTTGTTTTAACTATTGTCTGACACTACCTTGTTCACTTACTTGCTTAAATGCTTATTGTCTGCTCACCCTTCTTGAAGCTAAACCTTATAGAAGCAGTGACCCTGTCTGTCTTACTTACTGCTACATCCCCAGTATCTGTCCCACAGCAGGTTCTCAACAAATACCTGCTAAACAAATGAATGCATCAATCAATAAACTGTTGTGGGAAGAACTAAGGGGTACTGGTTTCCAGTGTAAGATATATAGGGAAGTTGAAAGGAAAGGTACCAAGCCCCCCCCCCGCCCCCACTTGTATGTACCCCTGCATATGATTTCATCAGGGCACCAAGTCCAAGTATCCTCCTCTCAGGCCCACCTGGTCTCTCCATTGTCCCACACACTTCCTGGCAAACACCCACACAAGGCTTGCCTCAGAGAGTAAGAAGGGAGCTCTTTGTTTCTTCAGCTCAGATGTTACTAGAATACAGCATAAGAGGAGTTTCTGTCACTTCATCATACCTTGTCCAATGCTTTGAAGCGGGGATCCCAAAATAAATTCCAACATGGGCTGAGTAGACTGAAGGGCCTTCTCAGGTGAAGTCAGTTTCCCTCTTTCCCCCACCTCTCAACCTAAAGCAGTCATGAACTCTCTTAGCTGCTGGATGAGCCTAGTCACCTTGCTAGGACACTTTTTACTCCAGTGGTCAAAGAGCAGCTCCCAGAGCACTTACTCAAGCAATGAGGCCAAGAGAAACCCATACTCAGAACTAACTTGCTCCAAAGTGACAACAGGGGCTGTGAAGTGAAGTAGAAAAAAGGGTGTTCAACTAAATTAAGTCCCTCAAAGAAGCTATATGGGGATTAAGCTGGCATCCTAGGGTAGGAGGGCTTAAAACATGACAGATGAGGGTGGGCAGTAGAGAAAATGACAGCAAAGGGAGAGCTTTGGAGAAGAGAAGCAGGAGCCACTATAACTGAGGGGTCTCTAACAAAGACTCCACACTCAGCCTGGAGTTCCAAACCATACTGCTGTCTGATATATGCTGTCCACCCTTCTTTTTCCTTGTGCTGTTTCATTTCCTCTCAGAAAACTTTGTTTTGGTTTGATATTTGCCTCTAGGCCTCTGGGAGAATTTTCTAAGTTTTGTTTCTCCTCTTGTTTCTAGGATACCTGAGAGGGCTTCTGGAGCAACAAGCACAGCAGGAGCAAGAGTGGGGGTTGGGAGGGGTGTTAGGATTACTACATTGCAAGAAAAGAAAGACGGGGAAAGAAAGAACCAGTTTGGGCTCACACAACTTATGGTGGTCCCTGGAGATCCCAGAAGCACATTAGGGAGTTCAGCAAAGAGTAGAATTAAAACCCCCAGAAAGAGGACATTTCCAAAGAGAAAAATCAAAGTTTCTTTGAACTGACAAAAATTCAAAGGTCAGAAGACAAACCCATCAGGGGCAGAGCCCAGCACAGGCCCAAGTGAAGCACAGTTGGAAGACCTACTAGAGGTTGCAGTGTCAGGGAAGCCTGCATACACCACCTGTAAAGATAATGACTTCCAGCCACATGTGCTAGGCTGGGACTTGCCCATAAATATAAGCACATATCCTTAAAGGGGCCAGGCCTGGGGTCTCTTAGGGAAGAGGGAGGGCACAGGGTTCCATACTCCCCAATTCAGCAAACACCAAAGCAGTACCCTAGGCCTTTCCTGCTTATTCTTCATCTAGATCCAGCCCCACCCCCAACAAGAAGGAGCCTGGCTTTCCCAGGCAAAGGCAGGAATGAGTGGAATTCCCCTGAGGCAGGCTGTACAGGGTTATCCAGCAACAGAGGTCCTTCATCAACTTGCCTCTGGAGGGGGAGAAGACCAACCCAAACTCTGCCAGGTAGAGCCAGTGCAGTTCCCATAGTGCCCCCATTACAGACACCAAACACCAGAGGGCCCCTCAGGAGAGACACTGACCTCAGAACCCAGGGGTAAAAGACTCTGGCACAGAATGAGCTGCCCATAAATTAGGCTCTTTTCATTCAAATGACAGACAGCTTAGAGGAAAAGCAGCTTTGAAAAATAATCTGCAAGTCTGGTCTTCCCTATCTACGCCATTTTAAGAGTTAGAGCTCTGAGGTCAGACTTCTTGGATTGTAACCCCAATTCAGACATTAATTATGTAACCTTGAGCAAATTGCTTTACCTCATTGAATATGTTTCATCCTCTAAAATATGGAGGTGACTAGGCTGGGCATGGTGGCACATGCCTATAATCCCAGTGACTCTGGAGGCTGAGACAGGAGGATCACAAGTTCAAAGCCAGCCTTAGCAATGCTGAGGTGCTAAGCAACTCAATGGGACCCTGTCTCTAAATAAAATACAAAATAGGGCTGGGGATGTAGCTCAGTGGTCGAATGCCCTTAAGTTCAATCCCTGGTACCAAAAAAAAAGTATATATATATATATGGAGGTGATATATATATATATGGAGGTGAAGACAGATGGGATGGAGTAGCACACGCCTGCTATCCCAGCAAACCAGAAGGCTAAGGTAGGAGAATCACAACCTTAGAAGGATCCCAGCCTCAGCAATTTAGTGAAATCCTTAGACCCTGTTTCAAGATAAAAAAAAATTTGAAGAATAAAAAGACAGGGAATGTAGCTCAAGGTAAGGAGCATCTGGGTTCAATCCCCAGCACTGCCCCCGACCAATAAATAAATAATTGGGGTAATAGTAACAACCCCACAGGAGTGCTCTGAGTATTAAACTGTATAAAGTGCTTAAAGAGTACCTGGACCATAATAAGTATTTTATAAAGGTAGCTTTTTTGATGAGATTATGAAACTAAGTAAATCATGTAAAAACTATATAAGTTGCTAGGGAAATTACATTGGGGAACTAGGCATTCCAAAGTTGAGGGTGGGGTAAGAAAAGTAAAACAGTGGCTTTCTTATTTTCATGTTCCTGAGCCCATCAGCAAGGGACAGAAAGGATTAGAAGAAGGTGGGACCCCCCCCCCCCAGAAAAAAACACTTCTATAAAAGCCCAAGAAACTATGATTCAGGTTTCTCATTTGGAGGAGATTTGTAGGAGCAGATTAAAGCAACAGCAATAACGTTATCCCCAGGCCCCTACTTCTCTTTCATGACACAGATACTACTTAAAGTAGATAAACAGTAATATCAGGATTATTTCTAATAAGTGGAAACGAGTCAAATATCCATCAACCAAAGAACAGTTAAAATGTGACATAGCTACATGATGGAACATATAAAAAGGAATGGAGTACTGATACTTGTGACATGAACGAATCTTGAAAACATTAGGCTAAGTGAAAGAAGACAGTCACAAAAAGCCAAATATATGATTCCATTTATATGAAATGTCCCAAATAGGCAAATCTGTGGAGACAAAAAAGTAGACTAGCACTTGCCTAGGGCAGAGGATTTGGGGAGGGGGATTGGAGAGTGACTGGTAATGGGTATGGAGTTTCTTTCTTTTTTTTCCTTTTAAATTTGTTTTTGAGACAGTCTCACTATGTTGTCCAAGCTGGTCTTGACCTCCTGGTCTCAAAAGATCCTGCTTTAGCCACTCCAATGGCTGGGACTATAAGCACATGCCATCATACCCACCTATATGGAGGGGTTTTTTGGTTTGTTTTTTGATTCCAGTGCTGGGGATTGAAGCCAGAGGTCCTCTACCACTGTTACACCCCCAGCCCTTTTTTATTTTGACACAGGATCTTATTATGTTGCTGAGGCTGACCTCAAACTTGTTATCTTCTCACCTCACCCTCCTCAGTTGCTAGGAATGCAGGCATACACCACTGTACCCAGCTGGAGTTTCTTTTAAGGCAATAAAATTTTTCTAAATCAACTGTGGTGATGGCTGCACAACTTTGTGAAAATACTAAAGAATATGATAGTAGATATTTGTTTATTTATTGCAGTACTGGGGGATCAAAACCAGGGCCTTGCACAAGCTAGGCAAGTACTCTCTTGAGCTATATCCAGTTCTCAATTGGACATTTTAAATGTATGGTATTAAATCTCAATAAAGGTGTTTTGTTTTGTTTGGGTTTATTTTTGGTGGTGCTAGGGATTGAACTCAGGACCTTCAGGACCTTGTGCGTGGGAGGCAGGCACTCTACCAACTGAGCTATATCCCCAGCCCTCAATAAAGGTGTTTTTTTTTTTTTTTTTTTTTTTTTTTAATTTTTTTTTCTTTTTTTTTTTATTGTTGGTTGTTCAAAACATTACATAGTTCTTGATATATCATATTTCACACTTTGATTCAAGTGGGTTATGAACTCCCATTTTTACCCCCTATACAAATTGCAGAATCACATCAGTTACACTTCCATTGATTTATATATTGCCATACTAGGGTCTGTTGTATTCTGCTGCCTTTCCTATCCTTTACTATCCCCCTCCCCTCCCCTCTTCTCTCTCTACCCCCTCTACTGCAGTTCATATCTCCCCCTTGTATTATTTTTCCCTTTCCCCTGGCTACCTCTTGTATGTAATTTTGTATAACCCTGAGGGTCTCCTTCCATTTCCATGCAATTTCCCTTCTCCCTCCCTTTCCCTCCCACCTCTTTTTAATGTTAATCTTCTTCTCATGCTCTTCGTCCCTACTCTGTTCTTAGTTACTCTCCTTATATCAAAGAAGACATTTGGCATTTGTTTTTTAGGGATTGGCTGGCTTCACTTAGCATAATCTGCTCTAATGCCATCCATTTCCCTCCAAATTCTATGATTTTGTCATTTCTTAATGCAGAGTAATACTCCATTGTGTATAAATGCCACATTTTTTTTATCCATTCGTCTATTGAAGGGCAATAAAGGTGTTTTTAACAATGGCTAAAAGGTAGTTATTTAAGATGGTGCTGAGAACCATGTGTAATATAAAGTATAAATTTGTATGGGTAGGTGGGGACAGATGGTCAAAAGCAGGATAGGATAGCAATAAGGACAATACCCAATAAAGACCTTTACCTAGTTACAGAAATGGCACTAAAACATTAACCTGGATATATCTCCCAGAAGATACCAGAAAACACCAGCCCACCCCACCTGGTCTAGCATTTCTATAAACTCCTGTGCAACAACAAGATCCCTTCTTCCAAGGCACTTACCCAGCTGGGTAGGCAACTAAGCCTGATCGGGGATCACAGGCAAGTCCTCTGCCTCCAGACACTGTTATTCCCAACACCTTCTCCAAGGTTACCTGTTAGAACAAGACAGAAAGTGACATGTTATACACAGAGTAGGTTCAGGACTGAGGTGATGAAGTGCTTTCCTGATGCCCTTATCTTCAAGAAAATGGAGCTATAATTTCTCCAAGCTCTGTTTGGGTCAAAGGACTTTTGATCATATTAGAAAATTTCAGTGTGCATCACCTGTGTTTAACCAGATTCAATGTACAGGTACTGTGGGAAAGAAAATCAACAGGTTAAAGCACAATCTGTGGCTAAAGAACAATAAGCAATCCAGGAAGGCACTGTTTACAAGCTAGGGCCTTGGGTCCCTAGATTGGGCTTTTGGGGCTATGAGACTCAGGGAACCATGTGTAATATAAAGTTCAGGGAAGGTACTGATCTTCATGCCTTGTCAGGCGTGAAGGATAGGCCACTGTGATCTACTAAGAACCAAAAGGATGTTAGGTATTGATTAGGTGACTCATAATATCCCTTAACTTTTTTTTTGGGGGGGGGTACTAAGGAGTGAACCCAATGATACTACATCACTGAGCTACATCCCCAGGTTTTTTTTTTTTTTTTTTTTTTTTTTTTTTTTTTAGACAGGGTCTCACTAAGTTGCTGAGGCTGGCCTCAAATATGCAATCATCCTGCCTAAGCCTCCCAAGTTGCTGGGGTTACAGGTATGCACTATCAGGTCCATCAACTATCCTTGACCTCCGCATTCTATCATGTTCTTCCCCTCCCCATCAGAGGTCTCTACCTCCCAAATGTCTACCAGTTCATACAGACTTTGAGCCTAGGCGGCAGAAACATGGCTTAATGTTGTGTTTTGTAAAGCATAGATGCTGAGGATACTCTATTATTATTTAAGCCACGTCTCCCACAGAGATGATAGGGAAACATGCAAAGTGCTCAGAGATTCTAAAAGGACATGGTCACACGAGTCATTCATCACTCTCATCATAAGTATTATCACCCCACGCTGTCTGCAGCCCCTCAGACCCATATAGACTAAACTTAAATTAACCCATCACTGGTCTCTCTGCTAGATGATGCCATATGAGGTTCAGACTGCCCTGTAAGCTTTTGCTTATTGCTCCACACCTCACCCTCTGCTACAGGATAGTTTGCTGGTTACTCCAGGTCCAGTCTCCTCCAATACTGTCAGAAGGCACTTCTTGCACCACTCCTCTTTAGGGATGTCCTTGCTCTCCCTTCACTCAGAAAGCTTCTGAGCTTCTGAGTGCAGAATAGCCATGTAAACAGGCTACACTATAGTCTGATATGAAAACTCTGAACCTGAGGATTCTTGGAAATCCCAGGGGAGCAATGTGAACCAGAAACACCTAAAAGGTATTCATACTTGTGACATGGTAGAGACACCCAGTCCAGGCCAGTTTCTAGAGAGGGTAATCCCAGAATCAATCAGGATAGTTTCCAATAGTAGAACTATTGGAAATAGTATTTACTATTTCAATAGTAGAACTGAAAGTACTCTTTGTTATCTCCAAGGATCATTTCGGTTTGAATTAGGCTGGAAAGAAATGCCCTGTGTTGATCAAAGACCAAACATAAACTTCCCAGGATGATATAGCTAAAACCTTTTCCTCAGAAAGGTTCCCAAGAGTCTTCTGTACTTCAGGGGGATATGGATCAAGAACTCCAACTTGTATCTATAGAGTGATAGAAGTGGTTTAGTAATAAGGCATCAAACCACAGCCACCTGGTCAGTACCAAATTTGTCAGTTACCCTTGGCCTAGTTGACTCAGTAAATCTGATGAGAGAGTGACTAACTTTACCTTATCCTAGACATTCTTAATAGTTTTCCCTTACCTTCTTTCTTTTATTAGGGATTGACTCCAGGAGCAATCTACCACTGAACTGCATTTCCTGGCCTTTTTGCTTTTTATTTTGATACATGGTCTTACTAAATTGCCCCAGCTGGCCTCAAACTTGCAATCCTCCTGCCTCAGCTGCCCAAACAGCTGAGATTACAGGTATGAACCACCACATTGGGCAGTTTTCCCTAATTTATGCCTCTATTCTTTTCTCAGCTTAATGACCCTCCTCTCCTGGCATCTAGTTAACTGACACTGGCTAGAGAGTACATATTCATCCTGGGGAAATCTGGAGGATACTCATCTTAGCACTATACCTTTAATTACCTCAGGAACATTCCTACTATAACTACTGCCTGTACAGTGGAGAGAGAGGATACTGAGGCATGACCCACATGGATGGCAGAAGTCATAAAATTAAGTACAGTGAGCTAAAAGGCTACATAACTCCTATTCTATCCAAGCTAATCTGATTTAAGGCAAATCCTTTCGGTTCAAATTAGCATCAACTCCTTCCCTCCTTATGTTTGAATGTTGGTCCCAAAGAATCAGAACAAGTCAGCTGGCTCTCAGATGCTCTTCCCTCTGATAGGAATTTGGGTAGGTGTTTTGTGGGTAGAAGATCCAGTTCCTCAGAGAACTGTGAAACTAGCTTGTACTTTCCAACAGCAATCTAAAGCGGGAGGAGATGTGGGTTATTCATGCCCTAAAAGACAAGTGATTATCAAATTTTTTGACCATGACCCATAGTAAGAAACATACTTTATATCCCAGTGTATACATATATGTATATCTAGATATACTTTTTCAGCATAAAGCTAAAAAGTTTCGCAAAATTTTTATTGAATGTGATGTACTCTAGTATATTTCATTTCATTACCTGGACAGGTATGGTGGCACACACCTGTAATCCCAGTACTCAAGAGAGTGAGGCAGGAAGATCACAAATTTGAGGCCAGACTTGGCAATTTAGCGAGGCCATAAGGAACTTAGTTGAGACCCAGTCTCAAAATAAAAAATAAAGGGGCTGGGGATGTGGCTCAAGCAGTAGCGCACTCGCCTGGCATGCGTGCAGCCCAGGTTAGATCCTCAGCACCACATACAAACAAAGATGTTGTGTCTGCCGAAAACTAAAAAATAAATATTAAAAAATTCTTAAAAAAAAAAAAAAAAGAACTGGGGCTTGGTGTGGTAGCCCATGCCTGTAAATTCTAGTGGCTCAGGCGGCTGAGGCAAGAGGATCATAAGTTCAAAACTTATGATCAGCCTCAGAAACTCAGCAAGACCTTCAGAAAAGTCAGCCTCAGAAACTCAGCAAGACCCTGTCTCAAAAAGTAAAAAGGGCTGGGTATGTGGCTCAGTTGTAAATTGCCCCTGGCTTCAATCCCCTTTACAGTGACAACAACAACTACTACTACTACTATTAATATTGATAATAATAATTCTAGTTATGACATACTTTATTGATATCATGACCTACAATGGGCTGGAAGATCTAGTTTGGGAAACCTGCTACATACAGACCATTTCTCTCTGCCAGACTTGGGTCACTGACACCTTTGTGTTCTTCAGTCATTTTCCTCTAAGACTCTGCACAGTGGAACATAACTCCAGACTAGGAAAACCTCACAGGCAGGAGTTTGCCTGGGCTCAAAACTTGGCTTATTTTCAAAGGAGTTATGGTTTTTGGCTTTTTCTGGCTCTCTAAAGCAGCTATTCAAGGGGGGAAAAAGCACTTTCCTTTGGCTCTGTAGAGAGGGAGGAGTAGGGGAAAACATTCAGGGGCATCAGCTGGTTTATATTTTATGTTCTTAACTCAAACCAGCTTCCTGTTTGCAGGGAGGTTTGGGCTGAGCTCCACTTTCAAAGGATCTGAGAGTCCAGAGCTCCTGTGAAGCCTCCAACATCTAGGTTTATTTTGCAAGACTAACACAATGGACTTTGTAAATGGACTCTCTTCCTCCTCTGATAATCTTTTCCCTCCCTCTCTTTCCCAAAATGTAGTAAAGCTTCCACCCACCCTAGAGAATGGACACCTCTTGCAAACGCCACAAGCTAAATGCATCCAAGTACCATTAGTGGTATGCAAGCATTGCCTTACACCAGCTCATATGACTGTGCACAGCTTTTCCCATATTCAGTGATAGCACACTGATAGCCTCGAAATCACCATTGTGGGAGTACTTACACAGACTTTCCTTCCCTTCTCAAAGAACCTGTAAACATTCACCAGCATACCACTGAGTTCCAGTCACTATCATCCCTCCCTTGGACAAAGTGTCCTCTCTCCTGCAGGCTTTGCCCCCTACAGCGTTTCTCGGGCATGGCAGGTTGCAGTGATATTTTTTTTAATTAATATTTTTTAACTTTAGATGGACACAATGACTTTATTTATATTTTTATGTGGTGCTGATAGAACCCAAAGCCTTACACATGCTAGGCAAGTGCCTTTCCACTGAGCCACAACTCTAGCCCCTGCAGTGATACTTTTAAATTAAAAATGAAATAATTTCTTTGTTCAAAAATCCTTCAGTGGCTTCCCATCTCCAGTAAGTTCAAATACTTGACCCAAATTTATAAGGCCCTAAATCACCCAGCCTCTAGCTCTCTCTCTCACCTCATTTCCTATATGCTTCCCCACCACTCCACCCCAGCCAAACTAGCAACTTTAAAGCACCTTAAACGGCTCTAGCCCCCAGTACTTTTCTGCTATTCACATAACTAATTCACTCAGGTCTTTGCTCCAAGGTTTTTTGTTTTGTTTTTTAGAGAGAGAGAGAGAGAGAGAGAGAGAGAGAGAGAGAGAGCGAGCAATTTGGGGAAAAGGATACAAAGAACTCAATATGTGTTTTTACTTGATTTAAGTTTCTTATTAAGTATTGATAAGACTGCGTATTTACATAATGCTCTGACATGTCACTTTTTTTTTTTTTTTTTTTTTTTGGTACCAGGGATTGAACACAGGGGCACTTAACCACTGAGTCACATCCCCAGCCCTTGATATTTTTTATTTTTAGATGGGGTCTCACTAAATTGCTGAAGCTGGCCTCAAACTTGCAATCCTCCTGCCTCAGCCTCCCAAGTTATTGCGATTTCAGGCATGTACTACCATACCTGATAACATAAATACTTTTAATTGTAGATGGACACAATACCTATATTTATATTTTTATGTGGTGCTGAGGATAGAGCCCAGTGCCTTACACGTGCTAGGCTAGTGCTCTAGCACTGAGCTACACAACTCCAGCCCCAACATATCAATTTTTTTTTTCTTTTGGTGCTGGGGATTGAACCCAGGGCCTTGTGCATGCAATACAAGCCCTCTACCAACTGAGCTATATCCCCAGCCCTCCAACATATGACTTTTAAGAAGCATTACACATAGTCCTTTTCCTGACTGCTAAGCATGGGAACCGGGGGTAAGATGGGCTTTCTGAGTAACTATGTTGAACAGAGCCTCCATGCTGACCCATACTGAATATGTAGGATGAGCAAGAAAATAAACTACCAGCTAGGCCATGGAGATTTTGAAGTGGTTTGTTACCAAGGATTACTGGTCCACAAATTTTTCAAACCTGTTGATCTCAAGACCTTTTCATACTCTTAGAATTAATCAAGGACCCCAAAAGAGCTTTTGTTTTTACCAATATTTACTGTATTTGAAATCACAATAGAAAGTACTTTATTTATTAATTCATTTAAAAGTAATAATAATAAATCCATTACTCATTAACATTTTTATTAAAAATAACTATTTTCCCCAAAAAACTTAGTAAGAAGAGTGGCACTGTTTTATATTTTTACCAAGCTTTTTAATGTCTGCCTTAATAGAAAACAGCTGGATTCTAATATCTGCATCTGCATTCAATCTGCTAGTTGAAGTAAATAGAAAAAATCTGGCCTCATTTGGCTATATAGTTGGACAAGAGAAGATATCATGGACTCCCTAATAGGGTTTTGGGAATGCCAAGTGTTCTTAGACCACTAAGATTCAATGACATAACCCCTCCTGAATACTACAGCATCTTTACACGTAAGAAAATAAGCTTACTAGTGTGAAAGTTCTGGACTAAGCATCACTTGAAGAAACTGAGGCAGGAAAGAGGCTCTATGAAAGAAATAGCCTCAAAGTCTTGGATGTGGCCCAAAGTTGATAGAAACTTCAGCTCCAAACCTTCAAGATCCAAATGCCAATAAAACTTAGCCCAAGAGATATCACAGCCCAGGTAACTGCTTGTGGCCAGTGTCTTGGGACACAAATGTCTCATGCAGTTGGCATTCTGATCTTTTTCACAGCCCTAGGAACACCACTTCATGCACAAATGAAAACACAGAACTAAGAAGAACATCCACTTTGTACTCCACACACACAATGAAGCCTAGAAGCAGGGAGAACACCTGAGTTGTGACCAGCTTTTGCTCTGG
Source organism: Callospermophilus lateralis (assembly GCF_048772815.1). Taxonomy (NCBI): domain Eukaryota; kingdom Metazoa; phylum Chordata; class Mammalia; order Rodentia; family Sciuridae; genus Callospermophilus; species Callospermophilus lateralis. Next base: position 88,406,819 of record NC_135307.1, on the reverse strand, counting down.
CAGGTGGAGAGTGTTGAGATGAGACATGGAGAAAGCCTATACCAACCTGAAACAAAGTGTCATCTTTCCTTTGAAGCCAGGCTATTGGTCTGCAGGATAAAAGTATCCTGTGAGGAAGGGCTTATGTGACTTCCACTCCCCATATGAAATAGGCAGGGCAGTATTGTGTGTTCCTGAAAGAAAGGAGGCAGGCCAAATCTTCCTCACTTTAATAAGATAAAAAGATAACCTCTTAGTAACCTATTCTCAAGAGAGAAGGAAAGAATAAAACCATGTGTTTAAGTGTTCTTCTGGCTCTCATTAAAGAAGATGAAAAAAAAAAAAAAACCACAGGTAACAGGGCTACCCATTCATTCTAGATAGAACAGTTCCAACCTGTAGACTGCAACCTATTTAATGAGACTTGAAATCCATTTAGTTGATAATGAATAAACAGAATAGTACAAAATATTGCACAGTAGGTAGTAAGTGAGCCACCATGCATGGCTCTTTCAAAAAATTTTGAGAACAATCCACATTAAGAAATACATTTTAGGGCTGGGGCTGTAGCTCAGTGGCAGAGTGCCCACCTCGCACGTATGAAGCACTGGTTTGATCCTGAGCACCACATAAAAAATAAATAAATAAATAAATTTAAAAAAGAGTATATAGGAGTTCATTTATAAAGAAAAGAAAGAAATACATCTTAAGCCCAGCACAGTGGTGCACTCCTGTGATCCCAGCAGCTTGGGAGGCTGAGGCAGAAGGAACCAGAGTTCAAAGCCAACCTTTGCAACTTAGGAAGTCCCTAAGCAACTTAATGAGACTGTGTCTCTAACTAAAATATAAAAAAGGGCTGGTTCAGGGGTTGAGTGCCGCTGGGTCCAATCCCTGGTCCCAAAAAACAAACAAACAAAAAAAACATTTTAGCCAGGCCTGATGGCTCATGCCTGTAATCCCAGTAACCTGGGAGAATGAAGCAAGAGTTGTGAGTTGTGACCAGCTTTTGCTGTGGCAGGTGGAGGCCAGCCTTAGCAATTTAGTGAGGCCCTGAACAACTTAGTGAGACCTGTCTCAAAATAAAATATTAAAAGGGCTTGGGGATGAGGCTCAGTACAAAAATAAATAAATAAATAAATAAATAAATAAATAAAAGTTTCAAAGTCACTGGAATGCTATGAGGGAATCCTAAAATGAAGATTCTACCCACTGCCCTCACAATCCATTAGGAAAAATGAATGGTTAATTATACAATAATCTAACATGTAATAAAGGTCATAAAGAAGAGGAAGAGAGATGACTATTGAGCAAACAGGGAAGAGAAACAAGGAAGCTTTCTTGAAAGTGTCTGGGTCTCACTGTAAGTCAGAAAATACAGAGAGAAGAAACCCTCTGTAAAGAAAGCTGTATGAGCCCAAGTTTGGTGACAGGAAATAACACAGCAGGTGAGTAATAGTAAAAGCAAAGATTGTATGAGAGTATTAAGTCAGGAGAGACAGAGTGTAACCAGAAGAGGAAAGACCTTGAATGTCAAACCAAGTGGGGTAACCTGCAGGCTCTGGGAAGCCATGGAAGGATTCCAAACAGGAGATGTGTCAAAGCTATGTTTTGGTGACAATGTATGTGAGACATACTAGGCAGGGAACCTAATTAGGGAGCTGTTACACTAGTTCAGACGAGAAATAATGAAAATCTAGACCAGCATGGAAGATAGTGGGAATGAAAAAGAAATGCATTCAAAAGCCATAAAGCAAATAGAATTAGCAAGACTGGGCAATGTACAACTGTGGAGGAAAAAAAGACAAATGCAACATTCTGAACCCCAGATGTAGCAAACAAGGTGATGCCATGAGCAGAAAGAAGATCTGAGTCAGGTCCAAGGAGATAGAAGCACATAACATCTGTTTTAGACATGTTCAATCTGAGGCACTTTAGAGATATTTGAGAGGAACTACAGAAACACTCAATTTAGCAACATAAAATTAATGCTTAGAGAGAGATCAGAACGAGAAACATTTAAGAATTATTCACATGGGGGCTGGGGTTGTGGCTCAGTGGTAGAGCGCTAGCCTCACACGTGTGAGGCACTGGGTTTAATCCTCAGCACCACATAAATAAAGATACTGTGTCCAACTACAACTAAAAAAAAATATTAAAAGGAAAAAAAGAATTATTCCCATGGAGGTGAAAACCACCACTGAAAGTCCAATGAGATAGGAGAAAAGAGAAGAAAAGAGGAATAGGAGAGAAACTAAAGACAGCTTGTGGGGAAACCTGTTTTTAGCATATGGAGAAAATGAGGTATCAGTTTTGTTTTTTTTATTGTTGTGTTGTTGTTATTGTTTTGGGCACCAGGATTGAACCCAGAAGCATTGAGCCACATCATCCCTATCCCTTTTTATTTTTTATTTTGAGACAGGATCTCTCTAAGTTGCTTAGGCCTCGCTAAATTTTGCTGAGGCTGGCTTCAAACCTGCAATCCTCCTGCCTCAGCCTCCCAAATTGTTGGGATTATAGGCATGTGCCACAATGCCCAGCAGTTAGTTTTTAAAGGAAAGAGGATAACCAGGAAACCAGTGAAGGGGAGAGTTCCTAGATGGGAGGAGCAGACAAGTGAGCACTACAAGAAATAAAGGCTGGGCATGGTGACACATGCTATTTGGGAGGCAGCAGCAAGAGAATCACAAATTTGAGGTTGCCCTGGGCAACTTAGTGAGACCCTGTCTGAATTTTTAAAAAAGTAAATAAAAAGGGCTGAGATGTACTAAGTAGTAGAGCATCCCTGAGTTCAACCCCAGTATTTCAAAAAGAAAAGAAAAGAAAGGACTCTTCAGAGTCCAGACCATATGCAATGCAGGGCTTTCTAAACTTCTCTAATCTCTGTCTTACTCTGCTGTGGTGTCTGTTTGCCTACCTCTCTGGCCCTGAATACAACTGGTCCATGATCTATAGGGAAGGTATCAGCCAGTGAAACAACCAGTCTGTGGGAGCCAAGACAATGGCAGCACAAAGAAAGAGATTCTTGCTTGGAACCCTGGCATAAACTGTAAAGATTTTCTCTCCTTTTCTTGGTGAGGACCACTACAGGGACTCTGCTGATGGCATGGGAATGGGTGTTCCCTCAAAATAGAGAACTAAGAGGCCAGAGTCACAAAGGCCAGGGTCACCTAGGATCTGACAGACCTCAAATTGGTAATGAAACTCTAGCAACTGGAATGAAACCAATCTGTTTTTGTTGCCATGTTTTGTTGCCACCAGCTTCCTTCTTCCTTCTTCTCCCTTCCCCCACTTCTCAATTCCACTCAATACAAGTTATAAATACCTGAGTTGTAAGTCATTTCAGTCAAATCATGGCTTTCTATTTCTATAAACAAGCATGTTAGAGACCTGTCCAAGGCAGAGCACTCCCTGCCCTGCCCTCCCTGCCTTCAGGTTAAGAATAACTATGTTTGTCTCTTGCCCACACACTACACTCTAATCTCACAAAGAAGATTCTCCACTAAGATTCTGAGAATTGCCACTTATGCAAAAGCCACAAAGGAAGCCCAAGGTCAGCATGTTTTATGCAGAGACTTGGGGGGCTGGGCAGAGACTCGATACTGGACCTGGGATGAGGGTGGGGAAACACCACTTACTATGACTCCTTCAAAGTCCAAAATGCCAACTGGTCAAAGGTAGGTAGGGGCAAAATGGCCATTCCAAGACAGGCAAACAGATCTGGCCTCTTGACTCTGCTCTTATCTCTACCCAGTTAGACCGATTTACAGTTCCACTATCTAAATTATATACTACAAAGGTTTCCAGAAACCAACAATTTTCAATTAGACAGAAAAACCAGGCTTTCTTGCTTAATAGCTGAGAATTAGTTGGAACTGAGTCAACTCTCCTGTGCTGGAATTAAAATAGCCTCAGCTTCTAAGGTAGGTAAATCTGGGAAGAGGTGACCTTAGAGATCCTCTAGCCATAAACCCCTGAGACTGGGAAACTAGAACAAAGAATCCCAAACCTGGTCTATCAGTGGAATTAATTTTTTTTTCTTTTTTTCAGATTGCAGTCCCCATCCCATTTCTATATCCTCTTCCACAGCTGGCAACTACTTTTTATTTAATTAACTTATTTATTTTGCAATACTGGGGATTAAACTCAAGGTCACTCTACTACTGAGCTACATCTCCCCAGCCTTATTTATTTGAGAGAGAGGGTTTTGCACCAGTTGTACCAGGCTTTTCAAGATTTTGAATCAAGTTAGGCATGGTGGTGCCTGCCTGTAATCCTAGCTACTTGCGAGGCTAAGACAGGAGGAACTCAAGTTTTGAGGCCAACCTGGGCAATTTAGCTAGACCTTCTTAAAAAGGAAAAAAAAAATGTGTATATAACATATGTATTTTTTTTTTTTTAAGGCCTGGGGATATAGCTCAGTGATAGAGCACCCCTGGGTTCAATTTCCAGCACCATAAAAAAAAAAAAAAAAAGATTCAGGATCAAAAGATACAGGGTAAGGTTTAAGAATGTGCTTATTAAAAACTCTTCAAAGCCAGTGTGGTAGGGCATGCCTATAATTCCAACTACTTGGGAAACTGGAGCAAAAGGATTGCTTCAGGCTAGGAGTTAGAGGCCAACATGGGCAACATAGTCAAACCTGCAGTCAAAAAATTTTAAAATATTTTTTAAAAAAGCCCTCTCTAGGTGGTTCTAATGATAGTTCTAATGATCAGGCTGTGAACTATTAAACTTAAAGCATCTTGCCATTTTATTTCCAAATTTTAGCCACTCCTGGGACTAACAGGAGAAAAGTATTCCAAGTCTGAAAAGATACCCATAGGGGGCAAGAGGTTCTTGTGTAGAGAGAGGCGCTACAGCAGTAAGAGCTACCATTTACTGAATGTATGCTCTGTAGCAGCAACCATTCTAAGTACTTCACATAGATTATCTAATTTAATATCCTTGACAACTTTATGAAGGACTAGTATTAAGTACATTTTACAGATGAAGGAATAAAGTAAGTAGTAAGCAGAAGAACCAGGATTTAGATCTAGGGCTGTCTTGTTCCAGAAAATATGATATCCTAAGAAAGGGGTTCAGGTTTTCCAACATCACGAAAATGTTTCTGTTTCTGGCAGAGCACAGAGGGAAGTCACCAAGCCTCCATGTGGGTCTTAGCAACAGGCCTTAGGCCCAAAATAGAAGGCAGAGGGCAGTCAGGCATGTGGGGGTGTGCTGGTAGCCCCAGCTACTTGGGAGGCTGAGGCTGAGGATCACTTGAACACAAAAGTTCAAGAACTGCCTGAATAACATCCAAGACTCCATCTCTTTAAAAAACAAACAACAACAACAAAAAAAAAAAAAAAAAAAAAAAAGAAAGAAAAGAAAGAAAGAAAATAGTAGGGCAGAGGGCATCAGGATGAAGTAGAGGTCTTCACATGCTAGTTTTAATGTATTTTTTTTAATTACCAGAACTTATCAGTAGTTGAAATGAGTCTTAAAAATGAGTTCTGACCTTTCCTCACTGAGATGGTTGCAGCAAAAGAGGGAGGGAGGGTTTTCCTAATGTCAGAGTAACCCATGTGGTCAGAGCTTGCTCATGTCCGGGTCATGCTACAACCTATAGTCAATATGTACAGCTGACACCTGTTTCCAAGGCAACTGGCATTGCAGTGTCAGAAGCAGAAAAACCTGATTTTATATGCATATGGAGAAAGAAGTAAGGAAGACATTAGACTGAAGAGAAGGGAACGAAGGGACACTATCTCTACATACCCTAGTTTTCTTAATCTCTTGGTTTCCAATTTAATAACTGGGGAGATTACTAATTGTTCCTTATCTGAACTAAGTGTACAAAGTGAATGTGCATCCTAGAACAAGAATGATGTGGGGAGGGCTCTCAGTGCCCCTGTAATCAGAATAATTTGTGCCATGAGGCTTCCCTGAGAAAAGGGAATGTTTCTTCAACTAATTATTCTCTACAAAATACTTACTTCCTTTCCATTCTCAGTGCCATCACTTCAGTTTAAGCCCTCAGCACTACATTCCTGGATATAACAATGGCTTTCAGATCAATCTTCTTACTGTACACCCTGTCCTTCCCTCCCTAACCTGTCAGAGTAACATTTGATTAGCAGAGCTTGGATTATGTCTCTCTGCTAATTCAGTGGCTCTTACTGTCAGCTAAATGAAGAATAAATATCTTAGCCTAGCATCAATGGGTCCTATTTTTCTTCTATTTCCTTCTACTCACCTATATGAATCATGTGCATTTATCAACCTGGATTATTTATTATTCTGGAAAGAAGCCTCAGGGCTTTAGCTATATTCTTCTACCTGGAATCCCTTCCTCTGAGGACCAGCTCAAATGTCATATCCCCTGTGTCTGGACCTTTCAATGATCACCTGGCTAAAATGATTTCCCCCTACTTGGGACTCTTACAGCAGCATTTAACTTGCATCACCCACACAGCAGGTACCACTTAGTACCTTATACAGAAATTCTTTATGGATTTGTCTCATCTCTCTTAAATAGTCTATAATCAACTGGAGGGCAGAGACTGTGTCTCATAAAACTATGCTTATAGCCCAGGTCACAGTGTTTAATATGTCTGTTGAATCTGTTTTTTTTTTTTTTTATTTATGGTATTGAACTCTTAACACTGAGCTACATCTTCAGCTCTTTTTTTGATACAGGGTCTCAATAAATTGCTGAGCTTGGCCTTTGGTTTGAGGTCCTACAGCCTCAACCTTCTGAGTAGCTAGGATTATAGACATGTACCAACATGCCAGGCTGAATCCATCTTTTAAATACTAAATTCCTTTTTCTCCTACCAAACATACATACACACATACACGCGCACGCACACACACATACACATGCACATGTGTATATATATAATTTTTATATACATAAAATTATTATTATTTTTTTAGTACCAGGGATTGAATCCAGGGGCACTTAACTACTGAGACACATTCCCATTCTTTTTTTTTATATTTTATTTAGAGACAGAGTCTTGCTAAAGTTGCTTAGGGCCTCCCTAAGTTGCTGAGGCTGACTCTAAACTCATGATCCTTCTGCCTCAGCCTCCCAAGTCACTGGGAACACAGGCGTGCACCATGTGCACCACTATGCCAGCCCCAATCAAATTCTTTAGAATGTCTTAAATAAAATACTTATAAATACTCTAGTTAATCTTACTAATTCTTCCAGAGAATTCTCAACTATCTGTTACTGCCTGCCCTAGAAGATGGAGCTGGAAGCAAGACTTTGATGCCTTTCCAGAAAGAGGAGGGCCTGAATGACATAATCCATGTGCATAAATCACCACAAATACTCTTATCCCTTATCTCATTTACACTATAAAGAGTAAGTACAAGATGGCACAGTGGTGCATGCCTATAATTCCAGCAACTTGGAAGGCTGAGGCAGGAGAATCTCCAAGTCCTAGGCCAGCTGCAGCAACTCAGAGACCCTCAGCAACTTAGTGAGACCCTGTCTCAAAATAAAAAAATAAAAAGAAAAGGGGCTGTACCTCAGTGCCCCCTGGCTTCAATCCCTAGTAACAAAAAAAAAAACCAAAAACAACAAAAAAAAAAAGGTGGGGGCGGGGGGCCTATAGGTGTTTCTCAGTGGTAATGCATTCCTGAGTTTAATCCCCAGTACTGGGAGGGAGGGAAGAAATAGAAGAAGGAAGAAAGGAAGGGAGGGACGGAGGGAGGGAGACAAAGAGTTAAGTTCAAAGTTTTGGGGGTATAGCTCAGCAGTAGAGCATTTGTCTCGCATGTACAAGATCCTAGGTTCAATCCCAAGCAACACACACACACACACACACACACACACACACACACACACATCAGTTAAAAAATAATAAAGACAATTTTAAAAATTAAATGACCAATGTTATGCTTAAAAAGAGATTTAAATGTCCTTTATAGCCAGGCGGATCACAAGTTTGAGGCCAGCCTCAGCAACTTGGTGAGACCCTATCCCAAAATAAAAAATAAAAAAGACTGGGGATGTGGCTCAGTGGTAAAGCATCCCTGGGTTAAATACCCAGTATATCTCTCTTCTCTCTCTCTCACACACACACACACACACACACACACACACCATACACACAAGTCCTTTATAATCAGAAACAGATGTATCTATGATAGTGGTATTAACAGTGTTATCTCTGAGGTTAGAATTATGAAAGACTTTTCTTCTTTATGAGTCTCTATATTACTTGTGTAAAATCTTTTCAGAAAGCACATGTACTTCAAGAAGTATCAAAAAATATTTCATTTATTAAACTTACTAACCAAGAAAATATTTTTGAAGATGTTAGAAATGAATTATGTAAAATTAAACAAGCTCTAATCATAGATTTGCAAGAAATAAAAATTGTTATTATCTATTACCACTTTAAAAACTAAGCCTATTATTTGAGATATATTTTAAAGTAACACTTGTGTATAACTGCTTTGATGAAATATACAGTACATTTTAAACATTTTAGACTTAAATATCAAACACACGTTTAAATTGGAGAGACATTCATCTTTATTGTTTTTCTACTTACAAAAATAATACAAGTTTATTGTTTAAAATTCAAACATTACAGAAATATATAATGTAGATAGTGAAAGTCCACCATAATCTACTATCCCTCCCTGAGATAACCAACATTAACAATTTGGTATTTATAGCCTCACTTTTTTATATGCATATGCTCACATGTATATGCTTTAACAAACATATAGTCATTAACAAGAAACTGTTATACAATTTTCTTTTCTTCCCCATTTCTATCTTATATATCCTTCCATATCCGTACATACAGATGACTTCATTCTTTTTAGCAGGTACAGAGAATTTAATTTCATGGATGTATTCCAGTCCCCTATTGATAATTACTTGGATAACTTCAAAGATATCACCGTTATGAGTAACACCAAAAAAAATTCAATTATACAACATCTGTGTAGTGTGTGTGCATAAAGTAAGACACCAAAATTATAACTGCTAGATCAAAAGGTATGAACATACAAATTTTTCTTTTAATATATATTATCAAATTCTTCTCTAATCAAGTTGGATAAATGTATGCTTTCCAACAGTACAAGTTAGGTATGACTCTACTTACATCCGTACATCTTCACATATCTTGTTTTTATAAGCAAAAATTATTTAAATAGAATATTTAAATATTCTGGTCACAACATTATAGAGACTTAATAGGTTATAAACAAACATGTTTTTTACACTGCCTGTAAATTCTTAGACTGAAAGGAAACTATAGGAACAATTCACTTCTCAAATTATTTCTCAGTATAATGAATTTGCTCTAAAATAAAAAGTTATTCCCATATCTGGAGAAGCTACTGCTGTTAAAAAGCATGCTCACCACCCTAGTGGTTTCTATCCTGACAGAAAATTAGGACTGCTCCAACCCCTTGAAGTTCACTGGTTTTATTTTCTTTTTTTCATTTTAAGAAACTTATATCTGTAGCCCTGAAATAAATTACACAATAGTTGGTATCAAAAATAACATTTGCTATGCCCTCCTTTTGGTCGGTAGTTAAAGTACTGTTGATACAAGTCAGAATATTGGCAAGAAAAAGGTGGAGGACAGGTCACAAAGAAAAGCCATGCAGAGAGTGTCATTATTAAATGTTGGAATGAAAGAAGCTGAACCTGCAAAAAAAGGACTGCTCAAAAATGGAAACTTGAAGGAATAAAACTTGCCAGCAAACTAGAAGAAAATTACTTGGTATTCTAGAAATCTGTGAACCCTGATAATATTAGCAATCTCTTTATAGCTGTAAAGTTATTTAGGCTTACAGTGTGCTTTCACATTCACTAAATCTCATTTAACCCTGGAAGGTATTAGTATTCCAATTTTACAAATGAGAGAGGTCAGCTCCCTCAGATGTGAGGATATTGCTCCCCAACCCCAACACACACATATATTCCTCTCAATCACATGCACTCACACCACCAGGCTACTCAAAGTGTGGCCCAAGTAAGACAGCCTGGGCATTACTTCGAAGCTTGGTAGAAATGCAGAGTCCCAGGATGAGCCTGAGTCTGCCTTTTGGCAACACTTCTGCCCCCCTCCCACCCCAGCCCCAGGGGCCTACCCATTAATTCTTGAGAAGCCTTGTTCACCAGTCAGTTCTGAGTTTGTTATGAGGCAAAGTCTGTGATAGCTGCAGTACAGTCCTCACAAGAGAGACCCAGCAGTCTGGGGAGGAAGGGCATCATAAGCAGAAAGAACATCGTTAGAGAAGTCTTCAGTAGGTTATTAAGTCATATGAAAACAATCATGATGTGCAAATACTGTCCTCTGCAAATTGAGAAGCCAACCAATGAGTGTCAAGGTAGCAGAGGAAGCCCTACCTGCCTGCTGCAAATTTAATTCTGACAAGCAGCTGCTTGCTTTTCTCTAAGGTAGGGAGGTGGCAAGAGTTGTTTTTTTTTTTTTTTTTTTTTTTTAAACATGCTCCACCCTCCTCCCTCCTTGCCAACTATAGCAAACTACCTGTGAGCTGCCCGCCATCCAAACCACTTGGGTTAGGGCTTCCTCTGCTCAAGGCAAACTGAGGCAGTGCAGGGAAGCAGGCCTCGAGATCCCATGCTTTTGTACTATACCGTGAAATCACATTTGCCTATTTGAGAGAAGAAATCAAAATAATTCAAATTTGAAACCAGGTGAAGGCAAAGCACTTGCTCAAGAACTTTGCAACCCTGGAGCCCACACAGCCAAAAGGAGTCAGGTGGGTAAGTGACCTTATTTTTAATGTACGTTCAAATTCACTAAACCCCAACTGTCATAAACCAGATCAGTTCCTGGTATGGAACATTTTAGAACCTCCCCTATCCACACAGAAAGAGGCATTTTGATTCAGGTACTCTCCACTGCTTCAAAAACAATGTCAGTTGTGAGCTGTAAAGGTAACAAAGAGGTGGAATTCAGAGGGAATAGGTCTAGGATAGCACTAGCAACTAGTCAAGAGCATAAAGTACACAATCAACCTGCCAACCAAGCCACCACAGATTAAAGCTCAGTAATACCCACACACAAAACTAATCAAGTCATCTGTAGGTCTTCAATTCACTCCCCATACAACTCCAACAGAGAAGCAGTAACTTCTTGTAACTTATAGTCATTTAGAATCACACAGCTGCACCCCATCGACTTGATTCAAATTCCCACAAAACCACAAGTTGCATGGTTCCTAACAGTACCACAGTGTGGCTCAATGGTTAAGCACCCCTGAGTTCACTCCCAGGTACAAAAAAAAAAAAAACCCAAAAAACAAAAACAAAACCTAAGAGTACCACATAACAAGAAGTGGGGGAAACAGGAAATTTGGAGGTGGAGGTGAGAAAGGAGCAATATAGAGTAACAGGAATTACTGAATGATGGCTCTAAAATAAGTCTAAGAATTTAAATTGATTTCTATGGGGAATAGTGAAAAAAAAGTGTATTTTTTAAAGGAAATACCTTTTCCTAAGCTTAATGTAGGAGATGACTCTTGGCTACAGCAATTCAAGGCATATTTTTGTGCTCAGTGCAATATTTTGAACCTAAATCCTCCCTAAGAAGAGAACTGAATAAAGCATGGGTGGGCTTTGGAGTTAGGAAAGCCTAGGTTGAATTCCAGCTTAGCCATCTACTAATTGTGTAACCATCCTCTACTCACCTGACCTCTCCTATCATCACTTTCTTTATCTACAAAAATGGGATTATGGTAGAGTTGAGTAAAATTTGAATAATACATGTAAAATGCAAAGCACAGTACCTAGTACATAGCAAAATAAATCTTAATTATTATTACCACTGAAAATACTATTATTCCTATTATTAGTAGTACAAATACACTGCCAGTTGCCTAACAAAGGTTGGACATGGTGGTTCATACTACCTGAAAACACTGAATGGCCTAAAATGACATAGTCGGGAAAAGAAACTTGAAAAACAAAATATCAAAATCAAGTCCTTAGGTATATTAATTTTTTAAAATAAGTCATCTTGAGGCTGGGGATATGGCTCAGTAGCTCAGTGGTAGAATACTTAACTAGCATGTGCAAGGTCCTGGGTTCAATCCTCATTTGAATTCAATTCTCTCTCTCTCTCTCTCTCTCTCTCTCACACACACACACACACACACACACACACACACACCCCATCTTGATTATGTAAGATAAAACCTCATCTTTATTTTCAAACACCTTGACGACACTATTAACATCATATCTTTCAGAAGCTGCAAACACCTTGGCATTGTTCTATTTTTTTAACTTGGATGGCTGTAAACATAGAAGAACATTTTAAAATTATTCATAATATAATATTACATTTCATAAGCTTTCTTATGTGTAATATTTTGTAATTTTTTTTTATTTTTAAGTGCCAGCACCTTTAAAAGGGTCAATTGAACTTATGGAGAAAAGATCAGAAGCACTCTAAAGGAAAATAGACCTCAAAAACTGATAAGAAATGATAATGAAAGTTAGAAATTACGTCAAGTTCGGTATAAATGAAAAGCAAAATTCAAATCCTGGAAGAATGCAGGGGTTATATATAGCTCAGTAGTAGGTCACTTGCTAGAATGCACAAAACCCTAGGGTTCAATTCCCAGCACTAGGAGAAAAAGAAATCTGAAGAACTAAAGAAGGAATCCTCCTTCTCAGGATTCCTCCAAAAGAGCAAAGTTGGGGGGGAAAATCAGCCATATGGTTTCACAAAAGGCTGTTATAAGATCTTCAAGTAAATTTAAATTTTAACTCTGAATGACTTTAGCTTCACCTCAGTTTGAGGGAGAAAGATGAGATGTGTAAACTTAGAATTCAGTCTTAAAAAAACCCGTTTTGTAGACTAGGAAAGCAACAAAAACAAAAAAGCATTACAAATATTCTCTGTGATAAAGACAGAAGTCTAAGAGGAGACAGCTACACTATAAAATCATTCTCCTGTAAGTGTTCTTCTAAACCAAAGGAAAATACTGTGCTCACTTCAGCAGCACATATACTAAAATTGGAACAATACAGAAATTAGCAATGGCCTGTGCTCAAGGGTGACACACAAATTCTTGAAATGTTCCATATTTTTACCCCCACAATTAAAGTTGAAGGAATTCTGAACAGTTTATTTTTAAAAAAAGGGAAAATACTGTGGTTAATTAAGAAGCACTATAGATGTGCTGCTATAACCACTGGAAGGAAGGAAAGATTTGGAAAATCTGAACAATCAAAAATACCAACCCTAAACTAGGTATGGTGGGGCATGCCTGTAATCCCAGTTACTCAGGAGACTGAGGCAGGAGTATACAAAAGTTTGAGGCCAGTCTCAGCCACTTAACAAAACCATTTCAAAAATAAAAACAGGTCTGGGGGTGCAGCTCAGTGGTAAAGTGCCTCTTGGTTTAATCCCCAGTACCACAATAAAAATAAAAATAAAAAACCCCCTAAAGATCCACACTGCCCAGACTGACTGACATACTCAATATTATTATTCCCCCAAACACATGCCCTTTTTTTTTTTTTTTAATTTTAAGAGGCAAAGAGAAGGTAAAATTCATTAACAGGGTTAGTTAACACCCAAAAAGTGAGTAATTCTCATTCTACACCTCTACTAAGAACTGCTGTGAAAAGAAAACTGGCAGAAAACCTGGACTTATCTTGCTTTAAACAATGGAACCCAGAGGAGTGGCTTAATTTGTAGCAATGGGAATGCCATGTATAATATAACAAATCCTACTGAAAACACTGTAGCTTTTTTCCCCTTAACAACACTGCAGTCTGACCATGAAGGAAAACCAACAGAAATGCTGAGAACAGTAGGACAGACTATGTTCTCAGAGAAGTTTAGCATGAATAAACACAGTCCCAAATTTCAAGCCTTGGATTGCTCTTCAAACAAAAGGCAGTGATAACAGTCACAAGCCCAAATTTGAGATTCTAGGGGTTGGTAAGAAGATTGCAGAGGTCAGGCTAAAGCCTCATATCTACCTGTGTTTTTCATTAGTCAAGAAATGAAAACACATGTGGAAGACAAATGGAAGACAGAAGTGAAATCAGAGAAATACCAAGGTCCCAAAGACATTCAAGATACTGGCAGGAAGTAAGACCGGGGAACTTGCCCTAAATTGCAAAGTGAGAGAGGGAAAACAAACTTGGAAAACTATGAAATGAGTGATGCCAAGTAGATGTAGGAAGCCTCCAAAAAACAATCCAGAACTTCAAGAGGCTGGAATACTTTTAAGACAGTAAAGGAAGAGATGTGTTGTTGGGTCCAGGGAGGGAATTCTCTTTCTGATGAGAATTATTTTGAAGACTGAAGGCAGCTGCAGGCGCCGGAAGGAAGATGAAACAAAGATCAAACAAACCCAGGAGAACACCGAAACTTTTCATGGTAAACCACCTGTTCCAAGGATCTCAAGACACTCCACGAGCTTAATTCAAGAACACATCAGAGGGCTGGGGTTGTAGCTCAGTGGAAAAGCGCTTGCTTGGCGTGTGAGGCAATGGGTTCAATCCTCAGCACTCCATAAAAATAAACAAACAATGGGCTGGGGCTGTAGCTCAGTGGCAGAGCGCTTGTCTAGCATGTGTGGGGCACTGGGTGGGTTCAATCCTTAATACCACCTAAAAGTAAAAATAAAATAAAGGCATTCTGTCCATCTACAACTACAAAAAAATAAATAAACAAAAGAAAGGTATTGTGCTCATCCACAATTAAATGTTAAAAAAAAAAAAACACACACATTAGAGACAGAAAATGTGAACTTGACCCAACGTCACTCAACAAAGGATGGTGAGAAGCTGGCCACAGGGGCTTCTGCTCCTGATCATGTATTCTAGGTGGGGAGCCTGGAGAATTTGTATCAAACACTAAAACATGATGGCACACACCAATTTCAGCGGCTCTGGAGGCTAAGACGAGAAGATCACGAGTTCAAAGCCAGCCTCGCAAAAGCAAGGGGTTAAGCAACTCAACAAGACCCTGTCTCTAAATAAAAATACTAAATAGGGCTGGGGATGTGGCTCAGTGGTTGAGTGCCCTGAAGTTCAATCCCTGGTACCAAAAAATAAATAAATAAACAACACCAACAACAATAAAAACCTCTAAAACACTGTTGGTTCCTATGGGTTCTAGGGGAAGTGGGTAGTGGAATGGTGAGAGCAATGACTGGCCAGGACTCCCGGATATCATCATAAAGTTTCTTACTACTACTCATAAGGGAAATTCCTGCTGATTTGCCTTAGTAAGGCACTGATCAGCTCCTCACATCTGACCTCACAATGCAAAGTTCTATCAAACTGATCCCTGACAAAGCAGTTTGTGAGTAGTCTGTCTAGAAGACAAAGAAGAGATAAAAACTACTCAAGGAAGAAAGTATACTTACTGGGCTAGCTTGATATACTTTCAGAAAGAAGTCTCAGTGAGGAATTGGATATAAAGAAACAGATCTTAGGATCCTAGCACCTAGTCCAAGGTTTCATAACCAGCAGTGGGCATCAGATGAAACTTAATATTTTATGCAACTACCAAACACCATCCTCAGAAGTTCTGATTCCACAGAGCTAGGATGGGCCTCAGGAATGTATATTTAAAAATGTTACAGATATTCTGATGCCTCATGACCTTTCTAATCTTCTCCCAAGTTGAGAGCCACTAAGCTAGAGCTAATGATTCACATGCTTTGAAAATGATTAAGTTCCCTCTCCCAAATAGATTAAAGAATTTCAATACTAACATTTAGGTGTAAACATTGAACAAAAGCTGCAATTAGATTACTGCCAATCTTTTCTCCTTCATAAACCCACCTACACAAACTCTTCTTAAAGCCACATATTAAAAAGATCAAAGCACCACCGTATAATCATGTTGGGTGGGGGGAAGGGAGAAAGAGAGCACCCTTGAGAGTGAGGAAGGAAGGATTAGATTTACAATCATAAAAATAGAACTAAAAGAAAGTCCCCCAGCCCCATTGTTTCCAGAAAAATAATATATAACCCAGACTGGATTAATAGCTATTGACAGGGAAGATTTCGGGCTGGGGATGTGGCTCAAGTGGTAGCTCGCTGCCTGGCATGCGTGCGGCCGGGGTTCGATCCTCAGCACCACGTACAAACAAAGATGTTGTGTCCGCCAAGTACTAAAAAATAAATATTAAAAAAATTCTCTTTCTCTCTCTCCCTCTCTCTCACTCTTTCTTAAAAAAAAAAAAAAAAAAAAACAAAAAAAAAAAACAAGGAAGATTTCAAAACCTCCTTCACTTATTTTTTCAAAATTTAACAAATCTCCAGCACAGGTAATCTTTTTGTATCCCTAACATAAATCTTGCCTGCTCTTCTTCAGTCCATTTCTGTGCTTTGTTTAAAACAAAAAACAACTAAGCTCCCTCCATATAAAAATCATTCAGTAACTTTAGAGTGGGAGGGTTAGTTACCAAGAGCATAGACATTTGCTTCTTATAGAAAACAACCTCAACTGAGATGACAGGCAAGAACTGACAAATGTACAGGATTTAAACTTGAAAGGTATTTATAACTGATAACTTCCATCTATACTTTATCAAGACTCAACAGATAGATCTGGCACAAAACTTCAAATCACTCCTTTCCAATTTACTCCACTGAAGAGACTTTCCTCCCTTTAAAAACCTTATAAATATCTCAGCTCTCATCTACTCTTTGTAGTAATTTAAATCCCCACCTCTACTGGCTTTCTCATTTAAACTATATATTTAATTTAAATATAAGTTGTTGTTTGGGTTTTTTTTTTTTTTTGGTAGCAGGGATTATACTCAGGGGTGTTTTACCACTGAGCCACATCGCCAGCCTTTTTTATTTTATTATTTTTTATTTTTTAATTTTTTTTTGGCTGGACACAATATATTTATTTCTTCATTCATTTATTTATTTTTAAAATATTTATTTTTTAGTTGGACACAATATCTTTATTTATTTTTATGTGGTGTTGAGGATCAAACCCAGGGCCTCGAATGTGCTAGGCGAGCGCCCTACCACTGAGCCACAACCCCAGCCCCTGGCCGTTTATTTTGAGACAGCATCTCCCTAAGTTGCTAAGGTCAGCTTTGAATTTGCTATTCTCCTGCCTCACTTCTCAAGCCCCTGGAATTACAGGTGAGGGCTTCCTGTTTAGCTTAATCACATTTTAACCATATGTATATGATTAAAATCAAATCTAACCATATGTATATGGTTAAAATCAAACCCAGTGCCTCACACATGCTAGGCAAGTGGTCTACCATTGAGTCACAACCCCAGCCCTCTTATATCCTTTCAACTAAATAGGCACATATTAAAAGGCTCAAAGTACCACCATATAATCTCTTACTTCTTTTCACTTACTTGAATCTCTTCTTTTTCATCATTTTATTATTACTAGTTTTGATTTCTCTTCTACAAAGGTCACAAATCCTCCTGATCATTTTTTATTCTTCTGTACTTATTAGACATGTTTAAACTATTCTCATTCATTTACTCCTTTAATATTTACTTCATACCGTACATACTATATACACTGTCCTAAACAGTGTGATGTAAAAGAAATAAAGAACATGACCCCTGACCTTAGGAAATGAAGACATAAATAAAAGAAAGAGCGACTGATTTCAAGGTAGTGAGACTAGTCCAAAAAGGCCCTGTGTCTTTGGAAAATATGGAGATGACTCTAAAAGTAATACAGAATTTGATGCAAAGGAGTAAGAAAGCAACCTTAGAACAGTATTATTCAAAGCAGGAGACCACCTAAGGTAAGAGCTGTATAAAGATCCTGACATTGCCCCCTCAAAAGAGGCTTGTCCTTTTGTCTTCAAATTTTATTTCAGAATTAGTTATCCTTGAGCCACAAGTTTTCTGTTACTGATTACCCACAGCCACCATATATTAGAGCAACTCATGAATTTAACAGACGAGGTCCTATGTGGGTTACCACAAAGCAGGCTTTTTAGAATAATCTTAGGCAAAGATCCTTTGCTAAGGAGTGTGGGGAGATACCCAAGAGGCATCTTGGGTACTAGATAACCAAAACTGTTCATACTCTTGGGTGTTAAAAATAGCACTCTTCCTTTGTCATATCATTCAAGGGTCATTCAATTTTTCATAAATATTCCCTTCATACTTAGGTTTAGGACAGACAAAACCTTTAAAGCAGTCTGAAGTACTGAATTGATATTAGAAACAGAGATGTGTTTAATAGTGATCACAGAGATGTCCCCTTTTTTTCAGTTTTCCTAGAAAGCTCTTCTCTTGACTCAGGAGTTACGATTCAAGCAACCCCTCCTCTAAGATGTCTTTCCTAATTCCCCTAAACTGACTTATAGTCTGACCCTGTGATTCCATTAACAACTTACTGCATACTTCTAGAACAGCCCCTATAATTATTTGTTTACATGTTTGAACAGCCACAAGTTCTCTGATGGTAAAGCTAGTATTTTATTCATCCCTGACTCTATACCTAATAGGACTAAATAAACACTTGTTGACTACATTAATGATGAATGACAGTTTTAAAAAATGGTGATGGTGGGCTGGGGATGTGGCTCAAGCGGTAGCGCACTCGCCTGGCATGCGTGTGGCCCGGGTTCAATCCTCAGCACCACATACAAACAAAGATGTTGTGTCTGCTGAAAACTAAAATAAATATTAAGATTCTCTCTTTAAAAAAAAAATGGTGATGGTACTATCTGGATTCCAGACCAAAATTGCAGTAAAGTATTCACACTGAAAACTAAACTTCCATTATATATTTCTGCCATATATTCCATTCCTGAAGATTGTTCTAATAGTTTTGATCACTGCCAAGTTACTGGCCATGAATATGAGCATCTGCAGTATTAAGAATGAGCAAAAAGTGTCATATCTAAGACAATTTCTAACTTTCAGGTTCATTCTCCTGCCTCTAGAAAATAGGAACAATGATTATTAAGAGTTCTTTAAAAATCCAAGCATGGTGGTCTGCACCTACAGTTCCAGCTACTCAGGAGGCTGAGGCAGGAGAATTGCTTGAGTCCAGAAGTTACAAACCAGCTTGGACAACAAGCAAGAACCTATTTTTTGTTTGTTTGTTTTTGTACCAGAGATTGAACCTAGGGTGCTTAATCACTGAGCCACATCCCCATCCTTGTTTATTTTTTATTTTTGAGACAGAGTCTTGCTAAATTGCTGAGGCTGGATTTGAACTTTCAATCTTCCTATCTCAGCCTCCCAAGCTTCTGGGATTATAGGAATGTACCATCCGACCCTGTGTGAGAACCCATCTTTTAAAAAAACAAACAAAAAAAGGACTTAGAAGGATCACTATCTACACCACCATGGAACGTTGAGGCAAATTTTTATTCACTATATCCCCTGTTGAAACATAAAGAAAAGCTGTTCACCTTCTTATTCAAATCCAATTAAGGTTCTGCTAAAGGACAGGGGTCTGAACTAAGTCCTCCCAGAACCCTGTCATGTTGTACATCAGCACTCTTTTAACTCATTCACCAGGTTTACTCATCTCTCACAGTCAGGCAAGGCAATAAAATGCTACTGTCTCAAATGACTCTCCCTGTAGCAATCCTGTACCACACAAACCTATTGTGTTTACAGGCTGCTAATAAGACGCACAATTTAATCTGATCCTGTGGGAACAAAGACATAGATTCCCTTTGAGGGAGTAAATAAATTTAGTCTATTTTTGTATTACCAAAGTTGTGGGGTTTAACAAAGTTGAATAAAGTATAAGGACCAAAACCCAGACAAGTGATGGGATGGAAAAAAGGCCTTTGCCTCTGGGAACCACTTGGCTCTTGGCATACAGTGAATGGGATAAGCAATATCAAGGGCAAACTTAAGAGAACTGTTTTTGCTGGCACGTATGTGGATCCTTGCATTCCTAAGAAGGCCAAGACACTCCAGTTAATTAATTAGGTCTCTTAAACAAATTTGTTTTGACCCCAGGTAAGAGCAATTACCAGACCAATGTTTCAGACAAGGTGCTTAAGATGTTAAGGTATTTCTTTCTGTTACTACAGTCTTACATAAACCCAGCTGTCAATACTGCAGCCACATTAGTCACACAGGGTATGTAGTCCCATTAGCCCCTTCCAAGAAGGGAAACTGAGTCATAGTATATCAACTAGCTTCCCGAAGCAAACACTTAGTTTGTAGTGAGATCACAATTGAACTCACCTTCCTACTATTCACCTCTTTTCATGGATGAATCTCACCACTGCCTACCCACACCACTCTTTTTCCTCCAACCCAAAACCAAATCACTGCCTGTTTGAGAGGCAGAGGCCTGCATATTTGATCTTTTAGAGCCAACAGGAGTGTCTAGCTCTCTTCTTTCCCAAGAAAGAAGAAGGTGAAATAGGAACATGGAGCAAGGAGAAGATAAAGAGATGGAAAGAGGGTGGCTATGACTCACCTTGGAGCTGAGGTCCTCTCGCCTGTTTCCTGCCTTACTCCTGCGTAATTTGATGGATGGGGACCGCAGCAGATTCTTAATCCGGCTGGTAATGGTTGACCCTTCCACGGCCATCATGATGAGGAGCCCGGCGGGACAGTCCCTGGTCCAGTCTGAGGACCTGTCTCAACTGTGGCACTGCCTTCTCACTCCAAACAGCCTTCCAAAATGACCTCTCACTGGCCTGAGATGGCAGAAGCCACCTCAGCATCACAGAAGATGTCTTCTGCCTACCTGTCTGCCACTCTTATCCCTAGGTATTGCCCTCCCCCTTTCCTTCATCCCCACCTTTAAGCCCTGCGTGGTTTCTTACAACGTGTGAAGGAGCTACACGAAAGGGGCGGGGGGACCCTGAACTGCGAACAGATGCCAGGCCCACGCCTGCGAGAGGCGTTTAACTGGAGAATGGGGCAGATTCTAGTAGAACTACTGGCAGGTATGTTCTCCGTTAACGCCGAACTGTTCCCATGGAAACTGCACTGTTCAGAGGAGGCGGCCACTGGGAGGTTCACCGGGGACCATGCTGGCGGTTGCGAGGACACGGTGTGGCTGGGCTCGTGATGGCCCTGCAACTCGTTCGGCTAAGGGAGCCTCCCTCCCCCCACCCCCGACCCTCAGGAGCTCGCTCTCCGCCCTCCAGAACCGCCTAGACTTTTCTTTCACCCGCCTCAGAAGCCCCTGCTACTCGTCAGCGC
Source organism: Callospermophilus lateralis (assembly GCF_048772815.1). Taxonomy (NCBI): domain Eukaryota; kingdom Metazoa; phylum Chordata; class Mammalia; order Rodentia; family Sciuridae; genus Callospermophilus; species Callospermophilus lateralis. The sequence continues at coordinate 88,385,689 of NC_135307.1, read as the reverse complement.
CCCCGCTCGGGCCCAGCCTCACCAGCCCCGGGGCTCAAGGGCTGCTCGGCTCACAGCGCCCTCAGGCATCGCGCTCGGCGATTTCAGCTCCGCTGCGGCCGCGGCAGCAGCAGCTATGGTGGCACGAGCGGCCCAAAACGCGAACTATAGCTTGGGCCAAGCTAGGGACTGGGAAGGAGGAGCCGACGCAAGGGGGTGTGGTCTGTAGCCAGGAGGTCGTTTCGCAACTGGACAAACCAGGCTTTCGGGGGCGGAGCCAGCGAAAGACCTAGGAAGACAAGGACTCGGGACTGGAGAACTACGGATTCCGCACAGTATAATTGTTGGGTACCGCTCTTAGAAGAACGTCAACAGAACACGGCTTCAGAATTGAGAGAACCAGGCCTTTTATGGTATTATATGCCTGGTGCCCCAGAGAGCTGCACTTCCCAGAGCCCAAGACGGTAACCACGCCCCCAGAGTGCTAACGTTGGCTTTTGATAGGCCCGAGGGACCGTGGCTGAAACAAACTCACTCAGAATTACAAGGTTGAGATACATCCCAAAAAACTCGGCTCCCATCCCACCCCAAACGCTAGGCTTTAAAGCGGTTCCAATAGTTCCTGATCACGGCCAACCTAGTGCTTGGCCCACGTGTTAAAGATTCTTCGGAGTAATCCAATTCAAACGCTAACAACAGGGTTTCATCTGGGCAAGCTGATTGGTCGTGATGGAAGAAAGGGGCGGGAGACAGAAACTTCAAATACAGCTTTAGGCGAGCCAGGAGTGAAACCAAGTCAAGTAGTTCATGGGATTTGTGTCCTGTAGTGCTCTCCCCGCAGTTAACCAGGCCTGTGTTATTCCAGATGTTTCCCTCGGTCCTATCAAGTTTTACTTGTGAATACTACCCCCTCTTCCCCAGGGATACTTGCCGAGGTTACTGTGAAGCCTTCTTGGACTAATTGGTGGTAGTTTTCCTGCTCATGGAGGTGAGGGGAACACATGGAAATATCACTACGTATTCCTATTTCATAGATACCTAAGCCAAACATTTATTCTCTAGAAGCCCTAGAATTTTCCACCTTGATTACTACTTAAAGAAACTACCTTTTAAAAAAGTTAGCCTACGTCAGAAGACTTGGACCTGAATAGCAGTACACTGTCTCACCCTATCCATATCTTTGGGATTCCTGAGGAAGATTATATATTAGCAAGAAAGACGACCAAACAGTGTAGACCTGGTACAACCAAATGGCAAAGCAGGCGGTGTTGCGTATACTTTGGCCACATATTGAAAACAAGATTCATAAAAGTTCACAGGTTGACATGGACAGGAAAGATGTTACTCCTTGTAACATCTCACTGGCAATAGATTTGAGTCAGGCCTTCTACCCTTCAACAATGCATTGTAGATCTAATGGAACTAAAATGGGACTTTCCCAAAACTGGAAAAAGGAGGCAAGAGGCATTAGCCTTAACTGTACAAACAGGTGGTTAACTCCAGAAACACCTTGCCAGTCTGTGCTTGGACTTTTCCACAAAGCTAATGTAACACTGCTAATAAATGGTGCCACCTGGTGTTTTTCACTTGTGTGCAGCCAACCCTAGCAACTTCCACTTCTATCCATGAAACAAGAAAAAAGTGTGCCCACAGTTATTCATAATTCTCTCCAGGTCATTTTTGGGTCCACTGACAACTTTCTCACCTACCCACTCATGGCCAAATAAAGGGCTTATGAAGTGCCATTGGTTATTTCTTATCTAAAGCTACTTCAGTTTAGTTTCAGAGAAAAGGTTCTCTGAATTGTTCTTATTTTAAATTGAAGCTGCACTGGCAAAGCTCCTGCTTTTCTTGTCTGAGATGATCTACTAAGATGATCCTTTTTTAAGATAAAATACAACTGAGAAAGTGTAATGAGAGGATGAAATCTGGAAACTTCCAAAGCCCAAAATCACATTTTTAATTCTTCACAATTCAAGCCCAACCTTTATTGTCCAAGTACCATACCACCTTTTGAGATGCCAATATGGAAATAAGTGCAGGCTGTTCACATGCTTCATGAAATCCTAGAAAACAACACTCCCAGGGCAGGGGCTGTAGTTCAGTGGCAGAGCGCTTGCCCAGCATGTGCGAGGCACTGGGTTCCATCCTTAGCACCATATAGAAATAAAATAAAAGGCATTCTGTCCATCTACACTACAAAAAAAAAAAAAAAAAAAAAAAAAAAAAAAAAAAAACACCCAGGTCCAGTGTGAATGTCAGTGTTACTCCCTTATCTCTCCCCTTAAATACTTATCATCTCCAAAATGCAGTTGTCTCTTTATATAAAAGTATTTCGTTGGCCATACACTATTTCACTATTCATTCTCCTTGTATATGTACTAAATCTGTATGCATGTTTGTCATATTCTAAAATTCCAGATGTCTGGGAATAAATGTTATATAGTTGTCTTGTTTAGCATTATGCTCTTTAGATGCAAGCTGTATATTCACCCTAGGCAAGTAAGGGGCAATTAAATGATTCTGGAAAACTTAACAGGCTAAATATTTGCTAATCAATTCAAATTTATTGAGCACCTTTACATGCAAGGCACTGAGACAGCTGAGACCAAAGACTGCAGTTGGAAAGGGGATAGATTTCAAGACAATGCTTCCAATGCTGCTTTCCTATTCAACAAAAATCTCTTCTACCAGCAGTTTACAATGTAAAACTTAATGGTTTAGCCTTAGCACCCTCCACACTCACCTCCATCACTATTAATATTTATGCCTTTGTAGAAAGGTTCAGTCATTTTTAATATAATACAGTTGTCCTGGTTTAAAAATATATCAAATAATTTCCTTTTATTTCAAATATGTATTTTAACTGTTTTTGTTCAACTGACAGTAAGTCTAACTTCGCTTTAATTTTCCATGCACCAGTCATTCATGCCCATGTAAAATTTATTTCCTCATAGTACTTTCTCCAAAACCAACATTTTATGCAAGAAAAATATTGATTCTTGGTTTATTAGTCATTTTTCATAGAAGTACCTGAAATGTGCTACCTACATGGTGTATAGTTGTTGTGTTTGTTTGTTGTTTGTTAATTCTGGGAGTGAGGGACAAGGGTAATCATTATTTTCTAGACCTGTCTTCAAAGTGCATTTACCTCTCAATTCATCCCACCCCATTCCTTTTCAAATATTTCAATCAGTAAAGGAAAAAATATATATACTAATAAACACTGTCAAAAATAACACATGGATTGTCTGCCTTTGTCCTATATTCAAAATATTTTCAAGCCAGTTACAGAAAGATCTAGCATCAGGTATTTCATCCATAATTCTGGGAAAAAGCAACTGCACTTATTATAAAATTATACAAAGTAAGTAATCTATATGAAGCTTGTATTACTGAACTTGATCTGTTAGAGATCTCTTAAATAGGAGTAGCTCAACTTCTAAAGAATGCCTTTAATAAAACTTTTTGTAAATTATCAAAGTAGTCATAGTATCTTGCCTCAAGAATACTTACTGTCCTTAACTACTAAGATTGTTGTTTTATATCCTGTTATTTCCCAAGGTAACAAACTGCCTTGCAAAAAGTATTAGGCTAGCCTTTCTTCACTGTAGAATGACTTCTGAAACAAATATTTGCCATCAGGTTGTACAAAATTTTGAAGCCTCCATGTATGACATGCTACAAGGATTAGAATAATAAACCTCCCCCAAATGGCATGTCAAAAACTTTGCAAACAGGAAGAAATTCCCATAGAAAAACTACTTCGAAGATACCTGCTCTTAAATAGGTCTCAGGGCATTAAGAATTATATACTCCAACTCGGCGCAAACCTCAACACGAAGTCCTGCTTTCATTAGTACAACTAATTATTTCAGGCTTACACATCCTGCCCTTTAATTGCCAAACAACTTCTTGTTTCTAAAAAAATAGTCACTTTCAAAAGCAGAAAAGGAAAGATATATATATATATATATTTAATATATAAAAGAAAATGCTAAATCTGACATAATTATATTCTTAAAAACATTCCATTTATTTACAGTTGTATAAAAAGGCGAATTATTGGTCTACTGAGATCATGCTTCTTATAAGAGTTAGGGTGAGAGCTCACTGTCTTCCGGGTTCCTCAACTCTTCTCTCTCAACTTCATCTTTCATAATCACACGTGTAATTTTCATAGATCAGTTTTTCCTAGGGTAAGGTGAAAGGGTAAGCATTTTTGGAGATTTCAGATTGCTGCCAAAACTGAAGGTTTGTTCTGAAGACTGAGCTCTCCTCAAATTAGCTCTGTCTTAAGAACACTGTATCTTGGCGCTTGTGGGGATTGTAATGACATCTGCAGTCTTCTCTGAACACTGGGAATTATCCCTCATTTCTGTCTTTTTCACCTCATATAAGCACAGCCAAATATCCTTTAATCAGGAACTGACCTTGGCCCATCTGCCTATTTTCTTCTAAGGAAGGGAAAGTGTTCAAAAGCTTAAATGGTCCTTCTTTTCCTGAGGATTACTCACTCCCTTGCTTGCTCCTTGGCTGACCCTCAAAAGCCACTGAACAAGAGCCTTGGGAAGTCAGGAGGAAATGTGGGGATGAGACAACGAAATAATGGGAAACTGCTATACCCAGGTTAAAGAACTGGCATCTCCAAGAACAATTTTTAGGAAGGAAGACAGGGGCTGGACTCCTTGGCTAAGGCATTGGATGATATCTGTTGGGTAAAGAGTAGAAGAAATAATGAGGAGCATTCTTTTAACTACTTCAAGCTTCTTCAGCAATGAGTGAAGGTTAAGTGCCTATAAGCAGGTCTAGAAAGGCAAGCAGCACAAAACCAACAAAGAATTTGCCCCAGGGCACTTTGCAGAGTAAATTTTCCCATCCTTTTCAATCTGTTGATTACCAGAGTTAATAGAAAAGGAATCAATATGGAAGTAATAATTCACTGGCTAGATCCATTCCAAAGTTGGTCTCATAACCTAGGTCTGAATAATGCTGAGTGGGACTTGGGATAAAGAAGGCAGGGGATATAGAAGAAACAGCATAACCCAGGCACAGCCCAGGCACTGGAAGCTCTTGTGTTAGTGTTTTACAACACAAGCAAATCCTGTCAATGAAGACAGAACAGGGGTTACATTCCGAAATATAATCATTTAAGAAAGGCAAAATGCAGCAGCTAAATCCCAGTCTATACATTTTCAGAATAGTGATTCTTGCCCCCAGGAGTTTCCAAGAGACCCCTCAAGTGCACCATGATTATTTACAAACTAGATAGGAAACATTTCTATACTCAATACAAATCTCATCTTCTAGGTTGAAAACTTCAGCCTTTGAGAAATCTATGAAAACAACTATACAAAAATATAAATATCTTTATCTTTACAGGCTGTCAGTTCATACCCTGACAGCAAATGAGTGAAAAAGCTCTACAGATCATTGAATCCATGGTAGCAGATAAAAAATATATCTTGTGATTCAAATACTGCCTTATTTCCCTGGTAAAGAGTGCCTACTGTGACTTGACTTTTCTTTACATCATGCGCAGGTAACAGTGAATGAAACCTTCAAGCACCAGGAGGCTAATTTAGGAAATATCCAGCCCCATTTTTTTTTTCTTTTCTTTGTTTTCTTTTTTTTTTTTGTTTGTTTGTTTGTTTTTTTGTTTGTTTAATTTTGGCTACTGTCTCTGGTCTGGACAGAGAATGCTTTTCACATTAGCTGTCTAGAGTAATATGATTTGTGAATGGGGAATGGCTCCCTCCATGTCTACCTCCAAAATACATATTCCAGAAATCCCTGGCACTATGAAATAATTTTTTTAATACCTACAAAGACAATAAGGGAGCACTTTAACATCTCAAAATAATTACCTTAATAGTAAAAGTTAAATCCATCCTTACTTTACCAGAAGGCTTAAATTTGTTAATTCCGATTGAAAAGGTGAGGGAATGAAAGCTAGTTGGGATATGAAAGAAACGATTTTGCTGAGTCACATAAAATCCTTCACTTTGGTATTTCATGGTACCTATCTTTCCCTATTATTAAAAGGCCAACTAAATACTCTCTTCTGAATCCCTTTGCACAAGTGCATCACATTCCTTAGATTTTAGACAATCTAATTGCTATCAACTACAGTTCAGTCCATAGCAATTCCAAAGTCTCAAGCAGCCTTTTCTCTCTGGGAAGAGAACTAGGTACCACTATGGAGCCAGTCTTGTTATCAATGCCTTGGGTAAGAGGGGTACCTCGTGTTCAATAATGGATCACATTTTAGGATGAGGGGACCCAGCACCACAAGTGAGGTAACACATTTTAACATGATCAGAATTTCATAGTATTTCTTATACCAGGGCCAGCACCCCTACCCCCTTTCTCCATTATTATCCACCATATATACCATCACAGCCAATCAAGGAGCATAGTTCCATGACACAAATAAACAGATGTCTGCAGAGAAAGGAGTTGAGATTCAATTTCCCCTCACAGCCTGAGGACAAAAAGTTCATTTCCCTGCAGAACCTGGTGAGACTCCAGGATTGCCCAATTTAGCCACAATAGGTGCCAATGTAGGCATCACCTTGCTATCCCGGCCTTCCTGGTCATTCCCTGTTAAGTTCATTTTGTGTCCAATTGACCCAACTTTGGCAGCTACAGGTGCCAAACAAGGCATCACCTTCAGACTCTGACCATCTGCATCACTAGGAGGATTAGCTACTTTTAAACCTAAAGGTGCCAACTTTGGCATAGGCCTCCACAAAGTATCTGTGTTGCTGTTCTCTAGACCAGTCTTCATGTGTAGGATGGGCGGTGAGGACACACTTTCAGGCTCTGTAGGGAGGCCAGATGTACTCTTCCCTCCATCACTAGATATCCTGTGGGAAGGAAGGGAATCCTTTATCTCGGAGTCAATAACAATCTTAAGGACATCTGGCTCAGAAGCTGTTTCCACAAGTTGTTTTTCATTCTCAGAAAAGTCATCATCTTCCAAGTGCAAGAGGAGGGGGCTGATGGAGTCACTCTCCCTTTGAATATCATCAGACAACTCTTTCAAGTCTGTTCCCAAGTGGCCAACCTGGAAAGTTGCTCTGTTCCCAGGGGGCAGCTTAGTGATAAAAGCCTGCCGGGCATCCTCTGAGAACTCCGTATCCATAGAGCTAGGCAGTTCAGCCAGGCTAACAGAGTCATCATTTAGTTGCTGATTAAGAAAGGCAATCTCATTGAGCAGTGAAGTCAGTGTCTCATCAGTATCATCCTCATCTTCCATGCTAGTTAGCAGTTCACTGGGATCAAGAGCTGCTTCCTCAATGGCTGATGCTACTTTCCTCAGTTCCATTTCTATGCTTGAGTCTTTGAGATCTTTCATCTTTAATTTATGAAATGGAGATTCCTTAGACTTTAGTCTCTCCCCTCTTGATTCACCCTCTTTCCATTTATACCGAATCCCTCTCAGATCACCAGTAATCTTTCTAGGTAAGAACTCCTGTGCTTCCTGCATACTGGAAACATCAATGATTTGTGGAAAACCAGAATCTTTATTTGCCAGAAAAACTTGTGCTGAACCCAATGCCATTCTGCTATCTCTATGGCTTCCTCTGGAAGAGATTCTATCCAATTCTTTTAAGGAGGTATCTTCATTTCTGACAGTGTCTTTCAGGTGGTCAAGTGGCTTCCCATCAGTACCATCATGTGGATATTTGTTGCCACCCATATCTACCACGCCTCCATCTGTGGCCAAGGATGTCACATTAACAATCCGTGGCATCATAAATAAGTCATCATTTTCTGAAAAACAAAAATTTGGAAAAAAAGAAAAAATTCATTTAGATCTACAGTAGTAATTGTCCCATCCACTCCTCACCAATCATACACCTTAGGGAATTGTTAAAATTCACCAGTCTACTTTTGTCAAGAAGAAAGAAATATAATAAGTCAAATAAAATACAACCAAAAGATCCTCTGGTATTCCATTATTAATAAAAAGTTCCATTGAATCATTTTTTAGAAAAGCTCGCCAAGTTATTTCTCATCCTAAGACAGAAATGCATCTTGATTCACCCAATTAGCTGTTATTTTGAAGGTAAAATGAAAGCCTAGAAGGAGCACAGTAAAAGAAACAGAGGAGTCCTCCAGAGTGGATGTAGTAGTATAGACAAGGAATTATTGTTAGCAATGGCAACAAAGTAACTAGGATTTTAATGTTGATGAGGATCCCCTTTACCCTTTTTTTTAACAGAAATTTTGGTGTCTGAAATCTAAATCATCAAAATGACACGTTTTTTTTTAACCCTTTACCCCCAAAAGGAGTGGTGCTCAAACTGAAACAGGCTGGAAATGTGGGAGGTGCATGATTTCTGAGTATAACAAAAATTTATGATATTTATTAACACCAAAAATTAAGATGACGACTTTTCAACATATTCCTTTCACTTTGACATCTTTTTTTATTCTTCTACTTAGGAAAAAAATAGAGTTCAGAAAATAGTCCCCAATCCCAGGTAAAATACACTAATCAGTGCCACAAGACCAAGTTAAACATGTTATCTCTCACCAAGGCATTGCCAACAGAACAGCTTTTTATCACTAGAGAATGCCACCTCTGTCTCTGTCACTGTAAGATACCAGCGAGAACTTTTTTCCACTACCCATGGAGTCAACATGACATACCTGATTGAGCTACAGTACTGCCTGCAACTTGAGGCTTCAGATCAGTTTCTAAGAGAGCAGGAGGAACAGTTACTACTGGTCCTGAGAATAGGGGACCTTTTAAAGTGAGCACTTGTCCTTGTGGGGTCATCACGAGGTTGGCAGAAGTGTGTGGAGTATTAGAGGATGAGATGTTTTCTGTAAGGAAGATCAGAAATTAGTTATGGATAAAATATGTTCAATTAATGCTAGTGTAGTCCAGGAGTCTAGGAGGCATTCCCAAAACCAAACTCTGACTTGAAAAAAAAAAGAAGTAAATTTCAATTTAGTAAAACTAAACTAGCGGAGCTTGCTTTTTTGAACCACTTTTCACTGAATAATGGTTACCTGTTCAAAGATTCCCCCTAAGGGAAAGAAATGATTTGTTGAGGAACAGAGCTAGGGAAGCAGTTTTTCAATGGAATGCTTTTGACAGACTAGACAGATAGTCAGGATGAAGAAAAATTTTATCCCTAGGTTTCCTTTCCTATCCACTTCTAATAAAGTATTTCAAGTTTCCAGGCCTCAGTTTTTCCCACCTGTGAAATGAGATAATACTATCAAATTCCTTTCTTGATGATAATGTCATTGGATTTGGCAATGTTAAAACTAACTTGTATTTTAGTATCCATCTGGTTTTAATATACTAAGCTATATTTTCTATATTTTTCTATATTTTATTTTTGTACACTGGGCTAGCCTGAGTAAAAAAAGATATATGTTTCTTTTAAGGATAAAAACAAATAATATAAAATCAGTATAGCCTAACTCTCAGAATCAAATAGAAAGAACTTAAAACCAATTTACCTTGTTCCTTAATAGATCTAATGAGAAACAGAGTCTATTCAACAACAACAACAAAATTTAGTATTTATTTATTTATTTTAAAAAGAAACAAGATCTCACACTATGTTGTCCAGATCTAAACTCCTAGGCTCAAACAATTCTCCTAACTTTAGTCTCCCAAGTAGGTCACATCATCATGTCCAGCTCAAAATTAAAAAAAAAAAAAAAATCCAGTTTGTCTCAGACCCAAGTATTCTCAACCCATTGGCAGAACTGCCAGGAGGGATAGGGGTGGGGGAATAAAAATTAAAGTTTGAAAAGTTGGCATTTACTAAAAACACCTAACTATAGACTACCATCAGAATTAGGATCAACATGTTAATCATAACTGGTTAGCTTCTCAAGAGTTGCTTGAGTGTGTAAAGGTGGAAATAAAAATCTAATGTTAATTCAACTTTTTATATAATTCACTTTTATTTAACTAAAATTATGGCCAAGAGAAGACATTCAGTCCACTAATTAAATTGATGTTCATCTATATTAAGGAAAGCAAAGAATGTCCCTCCTACCTGTGGCCTGGTCTCTTTTTCTGGAAAGAATCAAAGGTTTCCCCCTCCTGTTATTTATAAACATCTGTCCGAGATCTACAGATGATGTAGAAGATCCTTCCTGCTGTTTGCTAGTTCTGGGAGAGACATCAAACTCATCTGATCCCATCTTCTTTTTTCTTTTTTGTGCCTCTAGTGCTTGCTGTTTTGCATAAATATACTCTAGCTTCTTCAGGACCACTTCTTCTGTCTTACCTACAGGTTGATAGGGAATAAATTATCACTCTCTGAATGACCCCACATAATAATGAGAAATAGAGTCAACTGAAATCCAGTTGATTTAACTATATTCCCCAAAACTATGGAAGGCAAGAGTGATTATAATCCAGAAGTATGTCCCACCCAGTCAAAAGATAACTCTGATACAAACTTAGGGAACACCAAGCCTTAATCTAAGTAGTATCTGGAAAGGTCTACTGAGGATTTCTCCTTGCTAAAGATATTACTATGCTCTTTATCAAAGACCATTTATTTATCTCACCTGAAAGAGATGATACCTTCCGTATCAGAATATTTCGTTTTCGAGTCAGGAGATTTTTCTGTCCTATCAATTTGTCTGCTTGATCTGTAAGTCCCTGAATTTCACTGAATGCCTAGAAAAGAAATAGCAATATTATGTCAATTGATCCATTCTTTGCCAAAAACAAGGAAGGCTAACAAATTTCTTTAATAAAATGGGTGGGTGGGTAATCCCTAGGGATTGAACCCAAGGGTGCTCTACCACTGAGTTATATCCCCAACCCATTTTATTTTTTATTGTGAAACAGAGTCTTCCTAAGTTTCCTAGGCTAGCCTCAAACCTGAGAATCTCTTGCCTTAGTCTCCCACATCACTGGGATTACAGGCATAATGTTCCCACACACAGCTTTCTTAGTGACAAAATCATAAATTAATAATTTAAAGATCTTTAAAATACCATTTAAAACAACTATTTATTTATAAGAACTTTTTTTTGTTAAACCACATGGAGTTTTCTGGGTTATACTTTAAGGGAATGTAGATAATGATTATTTTCAAAGAAAACATCACTGAGTAACAGGTGCTCTATTATTTCATGAAGAGAGATATAAAATATTCACGTTCAGTTTAGATTTTAATTTAGATTTTAAACAACTTTAATCTTCTAGCATACATTTGGTTGAAAGAACACTGTGCTAGAGGTATATGAATGCTTACCCTATTATTTCTCAACAACTTTTTTTTTTTTTTTTTTGTACCAGGGACTGAAACCAGGGGCACTTAAACAACTGAGCCACACTCCCAGCCCTTTTTATGTTTTGAGACAAGGTCTTACTAAGTTGCTGAGGCTGGCTTTGAACTACCCCATCCTCCCTAGATGCTGGGATTACAAGTATGTGCCACCATGCCCAGCTATATCTCCAACTTCTACTTAAAAGTAATTTAAACAAAACTACCCTAGCTATTCTATGTGCAAAGTTAAAACTTCTCCTAGTGTGAATATTTCAGATTTTCTTTAAAAATGTCAACTGTTATGAAGTATGTTAAAATATCAATTATGGGCAGGGATTGTAGCTCAGTGATAGAGCACTTGCCTAGCACATGTGAGAGGCACTGGGTTAGATCCTCAGCACCACATAAAAACAAATAATAAAAAGGCACTGTGTCGATCTACAATTAAAAGAATATATCACTTATGCTATATGCTTTATACTGTGACAAACTAAGTACTAGTAAGAACAATGTAAAGAGAATGTGGTAAAAAGAGTTACCCAGAGTTTCTGATTTTAAAGGAAAATAACTCTGTTAAATTAGCTTTCAATAAAAACCTACTCTGACTCAATATAACAATTTCTCCCTCTAAGAAATTTACTGAACATTCGCTAGTACACATTCAGTTGTTAAAGTAGCTCTATTTCAATTTCCATCACATGGCAATGGGTCCCCTTTCCCATATTATCTATAAGGTTCTCTTGGACACACACTTACCCGCGTAAGAATGAGACTTTTGGAAACCTTGGAAGAATGAAGCAATCCCAATGTAATCTTCAATTTTTCAAAGAGATCTCTCATTTCACCACGTCGCCGCCGCTCATTGGCAGTGTGTGTCCGGCGATAATAGGCAAAAGCTTCTGCTTCTTTCTGTAGTTTGTCATTCCAGTAATCAGGTTTCAGTTTTAAAGGAATTTGTGGAGGAGCCTGTCCAAATGAGATTGCCTCCTCAACATCTTTCACACGTACCTGCCCTCTACCACTATCCCAAACAGCATTGCTCTATCTCAGGTACCCATCATCTTCTGCCTAGATTGTTATAACAGCCTCTTGATTGCTCATCTTAATACCACTCTATCCTTCCTCCAAATCTAATTTCAACAATGTCAACAGTATAAATTCAAATACATGCTAATATAATCATATCAATTTCCAACTCAACTTCAGTGGTTCTCAAATAAGGAAAAATATGGGAGCAAGAGGGAACATGGCATCTTTTATTGCTGAGGTTAGTTTTGCAATCAGGGATTAAACCCAGGGTCACTAAACCACTGAGCCACATCCACAGCACCCCCCTTTAATGTTTTTATTTTGAGACAGGGTCTTGCTAAGTTCTTGGGGCCTCGCTAATTTCCTGAGGCTGACCTTGCAATCCTCCTGCCTCAGCTTCCCAAGTCACTGGAATTATAGGCATGCACCACCACATCCGGTCTAGAACATGGGATCTTTTGTAAAGCTTATTTATATAATTTATTATTATCAAAACTAATTTTCATGATACAAATTATATTAAAAAAATCTTGATTAGTGGAAAAATGATTAAAAAATAATTAAAAAAAAAATACTGTAAGATCTTTCACAGCTCCATAAAGGATCAACTTCCACTCTTCTAAATCACCTTTTTCTCCAGCCATTCCTAACTGTTAGAAATTCCAAAAACACACAAGGCAATCCTATACCTCCCCTTTTGTATACACCTGATGACCCCTGCCCTTTGTCCCTCCCAATCTTCCATAGCACTTAAAATTTAACATCTAAAACTCAAACACTGTACTTTTCCTAGCAAAGTCTGCCTTCACTCTCAGAATCCCTTAGGCCTCCTTTATTCTTTTTTATTCTATTTCAATTTTAAATATTATTTACTTCTTATGAACAAGTTATAGATAAATGTAAAGCTAATAATACATGAAGAACTTATATATTTTCATGCTGCCTATTGACTACTTGCTATGCAGAAAAGGATTTAACTCACATCATTTTTATATCTTTGCCACTCTATTTTTCTAACATAGCTATACCACTAATTTTAGTTCTTCACTAGATCCCTTAGCAACTTGAATATATAGTTCTTAATTTCTTGTTTTATAACAATAAATAGATTATTTTGACTTTCCACTTTGTAAAATGAGGGTATTGGTATCTATATCTTTCTCTTTTTTTCTTCCCTTTGACTGCACAATCTGTGGTATGTATTTAGACATTTTTCAAGAATAAAATTAGGTTTTTCATATTTTACTCAGAGTTATACAAATTCTTAAAAAAAATCACTGAGGGTGTTTATACTATTCTGACACTATAAATATTCATAGAAACTGAATAATTACATTTCCTATCTTACACAGCTTTGTTTTTATTCCCCTTCTGAGGCTGTTAATTATCTTTCCTGATACTGTCTGTTTTCATCATTACCTTTACAGTGACCAAAAACTCTTAAGATAAAGACATTTTTCCTAAAGTTGAACCCTCTGTACATTAACATAGTATGGGAGAATAAAAAAAGCAATAAGATAGAACAAATTTAAATAAAGGAAAGCACTGCAAGTACTTGCTTCTAGTAATTTGGGTATAAAACAAAAGATTATGTAAACAAGCTATTATGAAAGCTCTGCCATCTAAATATATGTTTTAGAATAAACAAAAATAACCAAATATAGTGATATTTATGAAAAATAATTACAACCATGCACATATGTTTCCTATGATCCTCAAATAGCCAAACAATCATGCTGCAGGGTTTTTGAGAGAATTTGAAATGAAATGCCACCCTCCACCTCAACCTAATCTCCATCACTACCTTTATCTCTTAAATAAAGAAAACATAGTAACATGGTACATTTAAAAAATTAAAGGTAGTTTAAACTTCATGGCTCAATTTGGACCACTGAAAAGTACAAGCCTAGGCTTACAAGTAAGAATGCCAGCTTGTTTCACATCAAATCATTACAATATACAATTAGTTTTCAAATAAGCAAATAAATTTTCATAGGCTTCATATCCATTTGAACTCAATTATTCCCTCTCTGGGGGAAGTAGAACTAAAAGGGAGAAAAGCACATTAACAGTACAATTTTGTTAAGGGGGGACAAGTTGATTATATGAACTTCTTGAAAAAAAATCCTTGAAAAAAATCTCAGTTAATATAGCTGATATTATTTCAACTCTAACATAAACATTACCAATTTTATTAAATGAGTAATTATCATTAAATATGTTCTAAATACCTTTCGACTCCTTTCAGCAGCTTTTTCATCAGCAGAGATATGGGTACGGCACCTAGATAAATATAGTATTTTTCAATGTCTTATTGAAATTCAACAATCTAAGACCTATTTAACAACTATATTAAAGCACACCACCCTAAATTGTCTAAATTACAACCAATTTATTTTCCCCAAGGTGTGGTAGTGGGCCATATTATTTATTCAACAGCATACTTTTTTTTTCTCTAAGAAAAGCCTGTGTACAATGAGATGCCTATAATCCCAGTAACTCAGGAAATGACGCAGGATCACAAATTTGAGACTATACTCAGCAAACTTAGCAACAACCCATCTCAAAATTAAAAAAAATAAAAAAGGGGGGATGTAGCTCAGTGGCCAATCCCCAGTACCATAAAAAAAACAAAACCAACCCCCAAATGCATACTATTCAATCACATTCCCTTCCATCCTTCTCATAGGTAAATACTCCTGAATTGTGTTTCTTCAGTTTTCTTAGGAATGTCCATTTCTAAACAAAAAAATTTATGTATCATTTTAAATAGTATATTGTATCTTTTTGCAACTGAGTTGTTTCATCATTACACCTGAGATATGTTGTATACATAGTTCTAATCTGATTATTTCAACTAGCATACAGTATTCCAGTGTGAATCCCCCCTGCCCACCAAAAAATTTTTAAAGAATATTAGTAGTTTTTATATTGTTATTAGGTCATTTCTAAATCTTCACAACAGCAAAACAACTCTTGCGCATATGTTGTAAACTGTTGTATGGTAACATAAGAGTGGAATTACTAGGTTCAAGAAAGAGGTATGTACATCTTCAACTTTAGTAGATGTTCAACTGCACCTCATAGGGGTCATAACAATTTAATGAGTTCCCATTGTTCCACGCTTATATGGCACTATCATAAATTTCTATTTTTGACACACTTGAATATTAAGAGTATGAACTGATACAGTTACTGCAGTTTAATTTGCACTTCCCTAATGTCTTGTGAAGATGAACAAATCTGTACATGCTTACTGGCCTTTTAGGTTTCCTCTTCTGTAAGCTTTCAGCTTGTGATATCCATATTTTTCTATTGAATCATATTTTGTTTCTGCAGTGCTGGAGATCAAACCCAGGGTCCTGCACATGCTAGGCAAGTAGTGTGCCACTGAACCACACCCCCAGCCCTGAATTATCTTTTTCTAATAGACTGGTAACAAATTTTTAATATCCTAATACTAATAACCCTTTGTCAGTTTTATGTACTACAAATACTTAAAGACTAAGCTTGCCTTCTCATTGTTTTCAAGGTGTTCTGACAGAATTTTGAGGGTTTTTTGTGGTGGTGGGGGGAGTACCAGGGATTGAACCCAAGGGCACTTTACAACTGAGGCCCAGCACTCTGCCATTTTTTTTTTTTTTCCATTTTTAATGTTTTATTTAGAGACAGGGTCTCACTGAGTTGCTTAGGGCCTCCTAAATTGCTGAGGCTGGCTTTGAATTCTCCATTCTCCTGCTTTAGCCTCCAATGCCACTGTGCCAGGCTAAAGTTTTACATTTAATTAGACTTAAAAATTAAATCTTTATTTTTGAGGTGGGGGGCAGGGTTGGGGACTGAACTCAGGGCCTCAGGAACACTAAACATGGCTCTTAAATCTTTAGTTTCAATCTATTCCTTTATAGTTTGTGCTCTTTCTGTATTGGTTATGCTTGATCCTTTGTTATTCTAACCCACTAATATGGTTTCTCACAATTGACTGAATTATTATTTAAAGTCTTTTAGTATGATTTTATAAAAGTCTTGCACAACTTTTATTAGATATATTCCAAGGAAACTTTCTTTTTCCTGTTACTCGTGTAAATGGTATATTTTAGATTTTGTTCGTTGTTACTGTTTAGGAACTCAGTTTCAAAACATGCTTTATTAATTCAACAATACTGTTTAGCTTATTAAGTCTAATTCAGTTAAGAGACTCAAAACTCTTTCATCTTAACCAGTAGGTAACTGAAGTAGCCTGCAAATAGTTCTGGTGTAAAGATAATTACTAGTCCTACCTTCTATTCCTCAGACTTTTTCAGCATCAGTAGGGATGAAGAGTTACTTTCTCAGATCATTGCTACTTCATATGTAACAGGAGAAGTACAAGGTCTAGCAGAAAACAAGAAGTCGTATCTTCCTTCCCTTCTCTCTCATATCCCAGTCCCTAATCAATACAAAGTTTACTAAAACAGAAAAGGAAATATTCCTGAGCAAGTCCTCATATCCTCCGTATTTTCATTTTATCAGCCGAAGAGGCAGGAAAATTTTCATACCTGTAACTCACCTGTTTAACTAGTAAAATAAACAAATTTAGAATTTAATGCCTTATTCTTAAAAGATAAATAACATTTGTTGAGTAGTCCACTGTGTCAGTTATGCTAGTTACATGTATTATTCAACAACTTCAAAACTAGTATTTTAACACCAGTCTATCACTCTCCAAAAGCATCTATTATTGACATTTATACCCTGCCTCCGAACAATAAGCAAGGCAAGCGAATCAGCTCCTAATCACAGCTTCTCTTTTCATCTGTACTAGTCAGAAAAAAAACTAGAAGAATAAAGGAACCAGGTCAGTTACCTAAATGTCCTAAAAAGAACATATAGGTTTTTTCTGATTACAAAGTAACAACAATTATAACAGCAACAACAATTATAACTCAAAGATAAGTTAAGACTTACGGCTGTTTGAATGACTGTGTGTGAACTACAGTGGTCTTCTTGTGGGTAACATTAATTTCCTCTGAGAGCTCTTCTATAGTCTCAATGTCCACTTGTTCCTCATCATCCTCAACATATTCTACACAGTTATTCTGAAAAACATCATTTCAACAGTAAATAAAGTATTGAGGTGCACCCACACCTAAACTTTCCCACTGCATGCTCACTTTATAAAATCAGCTACTACCAAACACTGATCTTACACTGGAGTATTTGACAATTGTAAACTTGTTAATCATAAAAAAAAGAATTAAGTCAGACAACATATGACTAGAGTTAACCACCAAGAACTACAAAACTCACAGATATATATTAAACAGACATCATTAATTCTGAAGCTAAAGAGAGTTCCCAACGGGATGCATTAATGCTTCAATGTTACCTCTAGAGGATAAAATTCAGGTATGGCTTCATTAAGGCTTTCCCAAATCCACCCCCTTGCCTTTTTTTTTTTTTTTTTTTTTGATGGGTAGGAGTGCTGGGGGTTGAACCCCAGGACACTCTATCACTATGATAAATCCCCAGCCCTTTTTAAGACAGGATCTTAATATGTCACCAAGGCTGACCTTAAACTTGTGATCCTTCTGCCTCAGCTTCCTGAGTAGCTGGGGTTACAGGAGTACCACTGTGCCTGGCTATGGTTTCCTAAATCTTAAGATCAAACGCCAGTGAAATAAAATTTGGAAAGGAGGAATATGGAAAGAACAAAATTCTATTTGGGAATTGCGGGTATAGCTCAGTGGTAGAACACTGAATAGCATGCGCAAGGCCCTGGGTTCCAATGAGGAGGAAAAAGGAGAGAAGAGGCCTGGAGGATGAAAAGGAAAAAGAAGGAGAAAAAAGGAGGACGGAGAAGGAGGAGGAGGAGAACTCTTTCCTAAGTGGGTTTCATGACTAACACCATATCAGATGCCAATAAATCAACACACACAAGGCAGATATGGTACAGAATACAACCCAGACAATATTCAAAGTCTCTCAACCCCACAGAAGGAGAACTCTTAGGAATTTCAGATTTCAAAAGAAACCCAGGATTGTTGTGGTTCCTTATATCAAAGAAGATATCAATCAAGTAAGCATTTACCAATATGCATCTATCATAAAAATTCACTGTTTATAACACTAAAGTTATATAAATATATGGGACAAGCAGATATTTTTAAGTCCACCTTTAAAAGTAGTGTTTACTATGCCACAAACTAAATAAGAAATACATTATCTCTTATATATACTCACACTGTACCAGAGAGAGACAACATCCCAACCACCTCTGTATGTTTATAGACTTTTGGGAAAAATTACTTACCCCCAAATTATAGGTTTTGTAAGATCAATAGACACTAAATACAAACTATCTTTTGTTCCCACCCCAATTTAAGTACAACTTAAACAATATACATTAAATTTAAACAGTGTATATAAACATTAATTCTAGGCAGCAAAATCAACAGCATCCCAACAGAATTTTTAGTTAGTATTTCAGGTATATATGCTTTGTGATATTTAGACTGAAGAATGTCTGCCTACTGCATAGTTTCAACTGTAGACTTTCCAAAAAAAAGTACCCAGTACTTCATTAAAGTGACTATTCACAGCTTTGCTCACACCATTTCAATCTAATTCTAATAACAAGTATAAAGATAACTTAAGTATGGGGCATGTACATAAAAATGATATAGAATTTAGATTTTGGAGATCATTTCAAATACTGTTCTTACTTTTTAAAAAATCTGTGTAAATTATCTATGAAATTCCCAACCTGCACCTTTAAGCAGTATCTCCTTGCAATTATGGCACTCTAAAGAACTGACTGGATTAAAATCAATTCTGCAACTAGCAATAGTTTTAAAGTTGAACTATTTTTTGGTCTGATTTTTCTCTGGATTGACTACAATGGGAGATCACAAAAAGCACTGTAAGATCTGCAATATAACTTTTAAACTCAATGAATTCAGATTTCTAGATATATAACCTTGAAAAGGATTACAAAGAAAATTATAAGGCAAATGCATATAAAATCATTCAATTTTAGAGCTAGATCCTCACTTATAAATCAGACAACTGAGGTTCAAAAATAATGAACCAGGAACATTAAAATATTTAAACATTTTATACTAACCTTTTTGTTATATTTTATCTGCATAAGGTCATTAGGGATTAACAAAGAAAGACAAACAATTCAGGAGCTGAATGAATCTTAAGGAAATGAGATTCTGAAACATATCAACCACATGATAATCGGTACAGAGGGCTATGTCATCTGCTCCCAAAAAGAGGGAGATTTTTAAATTTCAGGGCACCCCATAGATTGTCTATAGTCTCATGTTTTACATCAGACCCTATATCAGAATTTGGCAAATCAAAGCCTGACTTACTGGAACAAAGCCACAGTCATTAACATACGTATTGTTTGTGGCTGCTACCACACTACAACAACAGCTGAGCCAACCAGCCTGCAAAATCTAAAATATTTACTATCTGGCTCTTCACAGAAAAAGCTTTTCTAACTCCTGCTTTGTATCACACCTGACTCACAATTACTTAGTTCAGTTATTACACCCCTAAGTAGGAAGCCTATAAAAATGCTTCAGGAAATTTTTAATAATCAATTATAAAAGTCATATTACAAAGGATTATAATTAAAGTCTAAAATATAAATTCTGGAAACTAAGTATTCAGAGGATAATTAAAAGGCAATTTAAGGCAGAATTACGTTAAAATATTAGACGGTATTTTTCAGTTTTTCTCCAAAACAAAAACTTCACTCTAAATGCAGGTAGACAGGGTTATCCTCCAGTTCAAAGGTCACCCATTCATTCTGTTTCTTACATATTATATCTAACAGATAAGTTAGAATCACTCCATGTAGCAAATGTCAAAGAAACTACTGAGATCAAATAGGTGTAGTGGTTTCAAAACATTCCTTTTAAAGCTACTAGGGATTCTCAAGCATCTATACCCCAAAAGTTCAAGCTACCCTTACGATAAAAAACAGACAAATGTCAAAGGATAAGCCCAATAAATGTTGCCTGTCTGATACATCCTAAAAGCTACAGGGCTGTTAATAATGATCTAAACCTAGGCATCCAAATGAATGTATTAGGTCTTATTGATCTTCTGGAAAAACTACTGTCTCTAATAAATCATTTAAATCCTTGAGGTTTCAGTCACAACAAAAATGGGCTCACCACCTTTTCTACATCATCAACATCCTCACTCTGGTAGTCAGAAACAACATCCACAATTTCATCAATAGAATCATCGGTTTTCTCATTCTCATCTTCTTCATCCTCTTCTTCCAAATCCAAAACAGTAAAGCCAGTACTTTTTCTCCCACCCTTCTTCTCTTGCTTTGGTTGTATCTGTTCTCCTGGTAGCAATAAGTGACCTTGAAAGTGTCCATTCCCTTTGCTTCCTTTTGTAGCTCTCCTAGGAACAATGGAGAAGGCTGCAGGATTAGAAATCATACTCCAAGAATCACATTCAGTTTTTAAAACTCTGGCATTCCCAGTAGTTCCACTTTTTCCAAGTAAGTCAGAGATCCCGTGTTCTTGAAATACATCTGAATTTTCTTGACATGGCTTTGCTTCTCTAATTAACAACTCATCTGTCTCCTTCTTACATTCTTGCAAAGTTCCCACATAATTCCGGGTCAAAGGGCCCTTCAGGTGTTTTCTCCATTTTTCCCTAATACTGTCCTTCTCCCTAGAGTCTTCATATTCCTTCTCCTTGGCCCGTGGATTAGACTGCTGCTCCATAATAATTTTGCTCCCTGACAATTCAAGTTTACTTTCTTCATTAGAGATGACTGGAAACTCATTTAGTTTTTCCTCTGGATGGTCGAATCCCTTCTGCTGTTCCACCTTCACAGCATAGTTCTGTAGCTGTACTTTATTTACATTTTGTACTGTCATAATATTGGCTTTTTCAGAAATAGTCCTAACTTCTAGAAGAGACAGTTTTTCTTTAGAACTACTATGATTTCTAGTCCCACTCTCTTCATTAATATTTTTATAGTCTTCATCTGTGTGTGACCCAGCAATATAGGAGAGTTTAGAAGGTTTGACAGTTGTGGGACCTTCTTCTGTAAGAGAATCTTCATCCAAACGATCACCCCCATCTTCCAAGGAAATATTCAGAGTTTCCTCTGAGGTAATAGTTCCTGAATTTTGTTTATTAGCCTCTGGGTCTGTAGCTTCTCCTTCTGACTGTAGAGTTTTCCTAGTTTCCTTCTCTTTTTTTATAGAGTTCAATTCATCTTTTTGATCTATATTCTGGAATTCCTTCTTCATTTGAAGGGAAGCAACATGCTGAAGAATGGAGCTAGGAACAGGCTTTTGTCCTGGGAGCTGTAACAAGGCAAAACTACCAGACTGGAGAGGAATAAGACTGGCTGTACCAACAGGCTGCCCTCCTGAGCTATAGGTAATTTTGGTTTCAGAGCCTGATTTACTTGCAAAACTTTGTGGTTCAGGAGGAGAAATCCTCAGGGTCAATGTGCCAGCCTGAGAGACAAAACTAGGTCCAGAGGAAAGCAATGATGGTGCTTGAGTGATAACATTCACTGCTGGAGAAGACCCAATAGCCTGAATTACAGGATTCATAACAGAGAAAGCAGAGGATGAACTGGAAGATGGTGGAGTCTCAGAAGGTTTGGAAGGAGCAGGTAACCGGATTCCCATCACAGACCCTGAAAGAAAGAAAAAGAAAATTTAAATCATGACTGCCCATCTCAATAATTCACTGGTGTTTTTCTTTTTTGGACATGGTAAGAGATTAAGAATAATCCTGGTGTAGTAATAAATCATATAGCCAACTGATTTACTGAAAGAAAAATTCATTAGAAAGATCTCTAACTTTATACCTGGGTTCCGAAACATGACAGGCTGTAAACTGGGCTGGGTATTAGAACCTCGAATCTGATGCAAAGGCAGGAGCTGGACAATCTGCCCATTGGGATGCCTGAACAGGTTCATTCCACTTGGACTCCTTACAGGCTGCAAGACCATCCGATGTCCCTGAAGTTGTGGGTTTGGGACAGGTCTAAGCGTAGGAGAACCCTGCTGTACTGGAATCAACAACAATCGTGGTCCAGTACGTTTCACTGTGTTAGGAGAGATCTGTGGAGTAGCCACTGGAATTTGAGGGGCACTTTCTAAAAAACAAAACAGAAACATAATATCAGAATTCTCCCTCAACACATGAAGAAAAAAAGCTATGACAACAAAATACAGGATCTGACAATGCTACAAGCGACTTCTAATTTGAATTATAAAATTGGAAAAATCTTGTCTCATGGCTGAGAGGAATTTGTTTTAAACTCAAGTAACTAACCAGACATTGTAGAGTTTTGCATTCAGAATGATTAAAAGGCTGGAGATATAGCTCTGCTGGTAGAGTGCTTGCCTTACGTGCACAAGGCCCTGAGTTCAATCCCTATCACCTACCCGCAAGAGAACCCAGAATGATTTAAAAAAAAAAAAAGCATTAACTGTCAAGAGGTGCTTTTATAGAGATATTGCTTTTGCCTAATGACAACCAGGGTATTCCCCTAAATTTGGATTCATATTAAATTAAAAGACCTCAAAGAGACAGGTAAAGGCCGGGGTCATAGCTCAGTGGTAGAGTGCTAGCCTAGCACTTTTGAGACCCTGGGTACAATCCTCAGCACCACATAAAAATAAATAAAATGAAAGGTATTGTGTCCATCTAAACTAAAATAAATAAATAAATAAATAAATTTTAAAAAAGAGAAATAAAGCCTGACAAGAGGAGGGAAAAGACAGTTTTAAAACAAATGATTATCATTCAAATTGGTGAACTTATTTGACTTTGTTTTATAAATTTGTAAAAAATTCAATAGTCTGCCAATAAAGGAAAAAAATTAAACCCCAAAATTTCTGGCTTAATGTGATTTTCTATCAGATATGCACTGTGTTCACACAAAACATTAAAATTCTAAGAGAAAATCATATTAATAACTTTTTTTGTACTAAGGAGTAAACCCAGGAACATTCAAGTA
This sequence comes from Callospermophilus lateralis, assembly GCF_048772815.1. NCBI lineage: Eukaryota > Metazoa > Chordata > Mammalia > Rodentia > Sciuridae > Callospermophilus > Callospermophilus lateralis. The sequence goes on along the minus strand of NC_135307.1, from coordinate 88,362,412 downwards.
CTAAGCCACATCCCCAGCTTTTCCCTTTCTTAATATTTTATTTAGAGACAGTGTCTCTCTGAGTTGCTTAGGGCCTTCCTAAGTTGTTGGGGCCAGCTTTGACCTTGTGATCTTCCTGATTCAGTCTCCTGAGCCACTGGGATTATAGGTGTGCAACACCACACATAGCCCCATGCTCATAACATTTAGATGATAAACTGTAACACAAAAAATCTAGGACTATTCTAAAAATGAAATAAAACAAAGACCAGTTTGTTCATGAAAATAATACTGTGCAATTTAAACAAAAAACATTCACCTATCTTACATGAATTAAGAAAATGTTAAGACAATTTCTCAAACTTTTCAAATTTACTTTTAGAGTGATTCAAAACCTAAATTACCTCAATTCAGAGAATGAAAGCAATCTTTCTTATACCCACTGAAACTGTGACAATTTACTTAAATGTTGGTGAGGAGCAGGGAAAGAGAAAAACATAAATCAAACGAAAAAAAGACAATCAAAATATCCAACTTGACATGCTCTTTATGAACTGAGAATAAAATGTCCACTTCCTTAGAACTAGCAGTTACCTGAGTTCTCTGTATTTATAGAAGAGATAAGAAAATTTATTAACATCACTATTCTGGGCTGGGGAAGTGGCTCAGTGGTTAAGTGCTCCTAAGTTCAATTCCCAGTACCAAAAAATAAAATACAATCACTATTTCTTTAAGTGGCATTCAACAAAATATTTTAAGTGATATATGAATACAAAGTAACACTGTATCACACTGATAGAAAAGCCATTCCCATTTCAATTTTAATCTTTTGATTACATACATAAGAAAGTACCAGTCTTGGATTTTTTTTAAGTTGTTGATAGACCTTTATTTATTTATATGTGGTGCTGAGAACTGAACCCAGTGCTTCACACATGCCTACTCCCATTAATTCGCTACCACTGAGCCACAGCCCCACAATCTTAGATATTTTATCTTTAAAAAATGACTTCAGTATTTTCTAGCTCTCTTCATCAACAGAAAGAGATGCCACAAGCACAGAACTAACTTACAGTAAATATTCGAATTAATTAATATATTTTATTTACTACTTGTTTATGAGGTCAACCTGTCTTTTGGCAAGTAACATTGGCTTCCACTCAGTTTTGTCTCTTAAAAACACATTTATATTAAAAAGTAGTTAATTAAAACAATAATTTTTAAAATAGTACAAATGGAGGGCTGGGGTTGTGGCTCTGTGGCAGAATGTTCGCCTAGTTTGCATGAGGCACTGGGTTCAATCCTCAGCACCACATGAATATAAAATAAAGACATTGTGTCAACCTAAAACTAAAATAAATAAATAAATATAAAAAATAGTACAAATGGGACTCAGAGCAATATACTGATACTGGGTAGTTATTTCCCTTGAATTCTGAAAAGTTTCTCATTTTTGTATACATTAATTCTTCTCTGAATAGACTAAAAGAATCACCTACTTTACGTAGTTGCATTTGGATATAAAATATACCAAAGCACATAATATTCCTATTATGAATTTGTTTAACCTAAGCCAACAAGAGGAAAATTTTAACTAAGAAGTTGAGAATTTAAAATATGAGGGCTGGGGTTGTAGCTCAGTGGTTGAGCGCTTGCCTGGCACACATGAAGCACCGAGTTTGATCTTCAGAGCCACATAAAATAAATAAAAATGATTTTTGCTAGGCAAGAAAAGCTAGAATAGCAGGAGTATATGCAAGTGTGCCTAAGCCAAATCTTCATCCCTTTTTATTTTTTGTTTTGAGACAGGGTCTTGCTTAGTTGCTTAGGGCCCTGTTAAATTACTAAGGCTGGTCTCAAAACTTTCAATCCTTCTACCTCAGCCTCCTAAGTTGCTGGAATTTATAGGCATGTGTCACCACACCCAGCAGGAGTATATTTTAATCTTCAAAAAAGAAAAAAAAAAAAAAAAAAAAAAAGCCCTCAGCTTGGATAAAGCATAGGAAGAAGCCCTTTCATTTCAGTTTTTTTAATTAAAATGCAGCACACACACACCCCAAAAACGAGCACCTGTACATATGGTTCCCTTCTTAAAGATACGTACCCCTAGATCTCAGCATGTCACATAATAGGTTGTACTTTCTCCCATGCTCACCTTAATGACTGCTCTAGTGGCTCAGAGCTCCACTCTCATCTACATTATTTCGGTGTCCTTCAGCCAGCATTTCTATTCTAATGTTTTCAACAGTTTTTTTGTTATCTCCTGAGGCAACCTGCAGGCCCACTAAGTTCTACTAATTATCTCCCAAGGAATAAGTTGTTTTTGCAGTGTTTTGCTTACAAAATTATATATTTTCAGTGATCTAACTGCATTAACCATGAGCTCTATCATTTTAAAATGTTCAGTTTTGCAGAATGCAAATATTTTCAGAAATACACTCAAATTTCATAGCAGAAAACACCTACATGGTTATCCTGAGACAGATGACAGACAGAAAGATCCTATCCCCAGCTGCAAAATTACATAAACAACTATACAGTTAAGCAACTAGTAATTAGGCCTTACCTGGTCTCTGGCTCACTGGTGGACTCCCATTAATTCCTGAGAGTATAATAGGAACAGAGCCCAGAGATGAAGTAGGTGTGGTCACCATGGAGGAAGACGCAGCTGTGGTCACCATGACTATGGAGGTGGAGGCAGTGGAAGCAACAGGAAGAGTTATGGTTGGAGGAGATGCTACCAAAGACTTAGGAAAAGTAACTGAAGCCACAGGGGTAGTTATCCCAGTAGTTTTGGTAAGGTTCACAGTGGCTGTAGACTGGGTAGATGTTACAGGGGTGCTGGTATTAGTTTCAGAGACCTCAATAACCCCTGCAGTGGTGGCACCAGAAGAATAAGTAGTTTCTTTAGTTCCCACGTCAGAAATAGCAGTCATAGATGTCACAGCAGTAACATTCTCTAAAAACACTTGAGGGGTGGAAGTAGTGACAGCAGCAGTCACGGGACTGCACACCTGAACTGGCTCAGAAGAAACCACAGGTGTGACGACCATTACTGGAGAAGGTCTGATACTGAACTTCTGTGGCCCTGTCAGGGGTTGGGGTGTGCTAACTCCAGGTATCTTCTGCTGCAAGGCTCCAACTTTACTCATCACAAACTGTGTGAACACACCACCAGGAGAGGGTCGAGCCGCTGCAAATAAAAATTTGCAGGTCAAAAATCTTCAGTTCTCTTATTTTACCTTCCTAGTGACTGTGCTTATCAACATTAATTGTGCACCACTGGGTCAATTTCTTACAGGTACTACCTACCTGTATTATATGTGCCAATTTCCACCCACAGAAATCAAAACACTTCCCTCAATCCAAAACAATGGCATATAATTCCAACAAGAAAGGGATTAAAACTGAGTGTTCCTATTAAAATTCTCTGGCTATGCAAAATATTCAATTCGTCAGGACACTAAAAAGACAATACAGCAGTAAAACTTCACCACCTAAAACAGAAAGTAAAAAGAAGACAATTTTTTGCCTAATCCTAATTTTAAAACTTATTTCCACCACTTCCTCCTATACCAGCACCTCCACCTCTTTAAGGCTGTCTCTTATGAATAAGACAGTTAAGTATTGCATATTCTTAAAATGCATAGATATTTTTTCAAAAGAGTGCAGGACAGGGCTGCATTTTTGTTGTTGTTGTTGTTGTTGTTGTTGTTTTAAAATCACAATTAAAGTTGTTTTTTTAAAGGAGGCAAAATAGGTCTTTTTAAGGCATTAAATGCCTATCCTCTATCTTCACACAACTCCAGCCTTCAGCCAGATATTTCAATTTCCTGTTAGAGGAATAAGAATGAAGACACAATTGACACTTTTACTTAACATTCCTAAATAGATTTGAAACAACAGAAAGAGGAATTCAATAAAGCAACTGTTGATTCTCTAAATGCTAAAACAAGTGCTTCTAGAAGGCAATTTATTACATACTCTAGAAATGAAATGTTAAGCAAAATAAAGGTTCACAAAACAGGGATGTATGGAACAATATAACATTTTGAAAACCATGTTTTATAAAAAAAACTTTCTACTCTGAGCCTATACTAACCCAACTCTCTAACTTTTCTAGCTTCTTGAAATCTTAAGATCAAGGAACATGCATTTGATTGATGCCAAAACCCCTCGTCCCTACAGGAAAAATACTAGAGAAAATATTTTTTAAAAAATTAAATCATGTCTTTTCTATATTAATATGTAGAAGACTCAAAAATAATTCTAACAGTAACTAGTAACTAGACTCTAATTCATCTAGAATCATAAGCCATTAGAAGAGTTTACCAAAAAAAAAAAAAAAAAAAACAGATTCAGGTAACACAGACATCAGTAATAATTATGCCAAATCCTGTCCTTTTCTAATTTTAACAGTCTTCACACCTGTAATAACTGATCAAGCACTAAGTTATAATCCTTTCCAAGCTATATGTTCTCTCCAACTTACCAATTGGCCTTTTTGCTGGGACAAATGCCTTCGGATTCTTCCCAGGACGATTTGTGGTAATGCCAGAGGAGGATGTCGTTTTGGAGTTGGATGTAGAAGGCAACAGGGTACGTGGTTTCCTGGATGCAGCCACCTTGGCATTGGATGCTACCTTGGAGATGACAGTACTGAGGGTTGAGAGGTCCAGGACTGAGGGTCGCAACCTGCCTGTGATATAAGCAGCTAGCCTATTGGCTGGATGCAATGCCCCCATCTGTCCCAATAGCAACTTAGCCTGCGGGTAACTCTTACCATTAACCTGAAACAAGTGGCAAAGAGAAATTCTGTAAAGATAAAATTCTCTTGCTAACTCTTCTCCCTTGACAGGGGTTTCATTTTTACAAGGTTTTAAAAGTCTACTTTTCAGATGTGAAGGGGAAAAAAAGAAGTGGGCTTTTTCTATTCAGGACAATCTGAGTAATAGGGAAGTAGAAAAATGCCATCATCTGGTATTCACAACTAATTCCATTTTCTTCATTTTGTAGTACAGAAACAGAGAATCTTAGAAACTCATCACTTCTGCATCCTAGATATTGGAAAGTCACATGAATGTGTCTGAAGAATCATGCAATTGTTTTATTTTAATTTAAAAAATTAATTAAGCTATTAACAATCATCAGCAAAAATGGTTAACAATCATCAGCAAAAATTCTGTCTTCCAAAGAATCCTCTCTCTGACCAGAGAAGAGTAATGAGGCCCCGAAATAAGGGTCTTTTCCAGCATCCTTTATATTTGAAATATATATGATAAATCTACTTTAAGTTGTTATGACAACCACTGTTACAATAACCTAAGCTACAAAGTCACTTCAGTTTTTGGTTATCAAAAGGCTCAAATTTGAAGATGTTGCTTCATATTTTGGACAAAATATGGGCTCAAAACAAATGCTGGTAAAAACTCAATGTAACTAGACACAGTCAGAAAACTATCAGACAATGTAAACCAACAAACCAAATATGGCACAAATTTTTTCTGCTGAGTAGATTACACTGCCCATCTTGGACAGAGATATAGTTTTTGTTGTTGTTGTTGTTTGCTTCTTTCCTTTTTTAAAATTTTTATTTCTTTTCTTTTTGGAACTGGGGAATTAACTCAGAGGCACTTTACCACTGAGTTACATACATATAATTTTTATTTTTTATTTTGAGACAAGAGTCTTGCTAGGAACTCACTAAGTTGCTGAGGCTGGCTTTGAACTTGCGATCCTTCTGCCTCAGCCTCCATAGCTGCTGGAATTACAGGCATATGCCACCATGTCTGGCCCTTTTTTATTTTAAAGGAAAGAAAACAAAAACCTCCCATTTTTCTTACCCATGTTCTCTAGGTCATATTACTGGTGACTCTAGAGGAAATAACCTTTTCTATGACTTCTTTTTATCAAGTGGGGGACAGGACACAGTGGCATACACTGTAATCACAGTGGCTCAGGAGGCTGAGGCAGGAGGATTCCAAGTTCAAAGCCAGCCTCACCAACTTAGTGAGGCCCTAAATAACTAGTGAGAACCTGTCTCAAAATAAAAAGGGCAGGGATATGGCACAGTGGCTAAGTGCCCCTGGTACCAAAAAAAAAAAAAAAAAAAAGTGGTGGACTGAGGTAGAATCTACTCTCTTAATAGGAAGTTAGTAAGGAGGATAGCTAGAGCAAACTATTCTATCTTCCAAGATGCAAAATAAAACTACTCTTTGCTACTTAGGTAAATTGTGATTATTCCCAGAGAGATCAGGAATATCCAAGTTTAGTACAAAAAAAACATGATCTCTCCATCCCAAAGTAAACTTTAGTACAGATTTTCAGGCTATGTGGCATCTAGGTCAGACAGTCCTGCCTGTTCTGTTGGGACTGCTTAAGACTACTCAGCAGCTTCCCCAAAGTCTACATAGATTAAATATTCCTTATCCAAAATGCTTGTGTTTTTGAAATTTAGACTTTAAAATATTTGCATATATATGTAATGAAATATCTTGGAGATGACACCCAAATCTAAATAAAAAATTGACTTATGCTTCATATACATCTTAAACTGTGTTCACAATCTGAAGGAATTAATTTTATACAATATTTTTAGTATGTTTGCCCTCTTACAACATGAGGTCAGGTATGGAATTTTCTGTTTATGGGGTCATGTCAATGCTCAAAAAGTTTTGGCTCTTGGATCATTTTGAATTTTACATTTTTTGGGTTAAGGATGCTCAACATATATTATAAACGGCTTGACTGCTTATGCAAATGACACTCTATGGTGGCTTTGGAAGTCCTGATCAGGAGAGAACACAAAATCTCTATGCCTTTATTTCAGGGAGTCTTATTAGAAATCTCAGTTAGGTCACTATTTCCAAAGTATCAATAAATAAATGAAGAGAGAAATATCATTCTCTCCATCATTAAGAGTTTAAGAAATACCAACAGAAGCAATGACATAGCACCAGCAAGAGTAAACTATAATAATTTTTTTTTTAAAGTAGACCAGTTATATATTAATGGAGCAGTCCTTAGTCCAAGTTGAGTAACTTTAGCAATAACATGGGACACTTGCATACATTTTCTACCCTTATAAAAATATAATTTATACCACTGAGCAAGAAGGAAACCTTGACAATGACTTAACATTTTCATTTGGAACTCTTCTTTCCAAGGATTTCCTAGATGTTGGTATAATTTTACAAATATATTCTGCATGAATTACTGAACAGCAAGGACACATACATTTGTCCTAAAGTGACTTCACTGATAAAACCTCACAAATCAAAGAAAAATATATGACTCATTTTTTAAAATTCTATATATTTGAATTTCTCATAAATTAAAATTTTCCCCAGGATATAGGGACATGACTCACTGATAAGAGCACCAAATTCAATCCCTAGCACCACAAAAATAAGATAAAATATCTCCAAGTTTCTAAATATATACTGCCAACTGCCTGTCTGAAAGTCAAGTTCATCATCTTCCCTTTACTAGCCTTAACATTCTAAACAAGAGATTTGTATTGAAAGCTGTATGCTAATAATAAATTTTAAAAACTAGATTAAATTCCTATATTTGGTTCTCAAAATATCTCTAGAGTCTACGCAATAAAGTTTAAGAATAACTTTCTGAAAAGAATAGAAAGAAAAATCTAATAATACAAGGCTCTGTTTCTGTGTATAAATGTTCCAAAAATTCACTGTAGGTATGCATCTAACTGACCTATTAGAAAAAGGGATAATGATTTTGTTACCCAGTTACCAGGAAATGTGAAGATAAAGGACTTAAGGCCCAGTAAGGGCTCTGAAAAAAATTAAGATGTCACCTAAATACAAAAAGGTGCTATGTCCAGATTAAAGATAATTCTCACCTGGATAAGCCCAGATGTGCTTGAACTGGGTTTACGCTTATAGGCCACAAGCTTCCCTGCAGGAGAAAGCCCTGCATAAAAAGGCAGACCTTTGCCTCCATGTAATCTCTCCCTCACTGAATCCAGAGTATCTGTCTGCACAGGAGAGATATCATCCATTTTCCCAGGGGACAATGGACCACCAGGAGTCTCTGATCCAGATTTATCAGCCATATCATCTTGATCTTGACATGATGGCATAGAGATTTTGACACGAGAAGAATAAACAGGAGGGTTCTTCTCACCCCGGCTCTTTCGTTGAGAAGCCAACTCAATGATGAAGCTGCCCACCTTAAGTGATTGTGGCATGTTGCTATTGATGTGCTGGGATAAGATGCTCAAAATCTTGTTTCGATCTTCCTCCCAGTTGCAGTCTGAGATGATCTCTATCAGTTTGGTGGGACCACCAGGTGACCTCTGATGCACGTAAGAGGTAGAAGAGGATTCCCCTTCATTGCAGGAAGATTTCCAGCTCTTTTCTGATAAAAAAATTGAAAAATTTTTCTGAATCCCAGCAATTCTGTACTAGTGGACTTTTAAAAGATATTCAACAATTTCTCAATGTTCTATTCCCATATACTTTCCAGGGGTAACCTAATATGTAAGTTTAACATTCATAATTTGGGAGTTTTCCAGAAAGAAGAAAGATCTCACAAAATTGTCTTCACTATCCTCTGATAAAAAGGAAGTTCCCTTAACATTACTCTATGAGGCCTTAACTATTATCTAAGAAGTGCTAGCTTGCAAACAAAGCATCACCTATAACCAAGGTTGATTATTTGGCTTAGGTTACTATTCTGTTATTCATTGGGCAAAGCAAAAATACTTGCAAGTTTGCTCTGAAACATGCTCTGACGTGCTAAATCTTGGGGCAATCAGAAAGATTTCATTCAACTCCCCAATATATTTCTATCCATGATGACATGTTGAAAAATATGTATTTCATTAGATACTGAGATCTCTACAACAGAGTTTCCCAACCAAAATGCTATAATTATAGTTATGTCCAGGATACTGATTCCCATGGCCCCCAGGGTGCTCATGCTCTCAGCCAGGTTTCTTCCACCCAAGCAACTTTTTCAAAATCTGTGCTATGGAAACATATTTTCTGCATACCATAACACTTTTTAAAGACAGGAAGTACTACCGCATGAATGTTATAAGACTTACAAAGCATAGCCAAAAAAAAAAAAAAGCCCAGAGGTAATTTCCAGGTTATTACTATTACCTCTCATCACAGTAATTCAGGAAGTATTCTCTATTAGATAAATCAGTGATATTCTTTCTCTTCCTCTGCATTTCCCTGATAGTGGCAGGTAAGAAAGACCTGAGGCAAATTTTTAATAGCTAATAATGCCAATACTGCTAAGGTTTGGTAAAGAGAGCTAAAAAAAATTTTCACTCACCTCATCTCTAAAAGTCTCTCATAACATACCACATCAATATGAATAAATTTTATTTTTGAGAATTATTAAACAAACCAAATAACAAACAAACAAAAAATAAGATGCTTACTTATTAATCTCTATTTTTGGCAGAAACCAGAAAAAGGGTAAGTGACATACTCTGGATTGCTAGTTTTGGTTTTCTGCTATTATATAATCCAGACATATATAATTACCAGTAACTATTAAGATTCTAACCTTGTGATTTATCAGAATCATCCTCCAAGTCACAAATGAGTTGTTTTAAGGGTTGCTGTTCAGAATCAGGTTCCTAAGGAAGGAAATAACAGAGCAATACTTATATATCTAGTATCTATAAAGAGCAAGACATAAACATTAAATCTCTTACAGAAGTTAAATTAGTAGAATAAATAATCAACAGCTTCTGTTTTGGTTTGGATGTGAGGTGTCCCCCAAAAGCTCATATGTGAGACAATGCAAGATGGTTCAGGGGAGAAATGATTGGGTTGTGAGAATCTTAACCCACTTAGTGAATTAATCCCCTGAGAGGGATTAACTGAGTGGTAACTGAAGTGGTAGGGTGTGCTTGGAGGAGGTGGGGCTTAGGGCATAGCTTTGAGGTATATATTTATATCTGGCAAGTGGAGTTCTCTCTGCTTTTTGACCATGATGTGAGCTGCTTCCCTCTGCCACACATCCACCATGAGTTCAACCTCATCTCAAGCTCTAAGAAATGGAGGCAGCCTTCTATGAACTAAGACCTCTGAAACCATGAGCCCTCATATAAACTTTTCCTTCTTTATAATTGTTCTGGTCAGATCCTTTAGTGAAAAAGCTGACTAAAACAGCTTCCCATCTGAACACACTACTACATTACTAGAATCCTGAGGAAAAAAAACAAGTAGTCTTGTTCTAATGTTTTTAATAATGACTAAGTCATCAAGAAAACAATTATCAGGGCCTGGGAATATTGCTCAGTGGTATAGCTCCTTTGAGGCCCTGGATTTAATCGCCAGCACCACCACCACCCAAAACAAAACAAAACAAGAAAAAACATCATCGCCATCATCATTGTCATGTGCATTGTACTCTACTGTTACTCTAGTGAAGAAGGAAAATATTTTAGGTTTAACAGAACAAGCTTAAGTTACTTAAAAAATTCATCAGTGTGGGAAGACATAAATCTTACTAATTACAGATAAATAATTTAATTAAACCCAGAAGTATTTGTGTTGTGTTTTAATTACTCCAAGGTCAGAAAAATAAAACTTTTAGTAACCCTAAGGTATAGAACACCGAAGTATGGAGAAAAATAAATTAATTTACATGTCATATAAGTCTAGAGTACATTAATTATTCTTGTAGCAAGAAAATTCTAATCATTCTGATAGTAATTCAGTTCTAATACCAGCAACAAGGAATTAAAAGTTAAAAAACAATTGTGTAACAAGTAATCACCTTTGAACTATGGTTCCCAGGACTAGAATGACATGAGTTCTGCTGCTGAAGTGATGGAGACAAGGATGGAGACAAGGATGGCTGTCTGTGTTCTTCTTTTTTTCGTTCATATACTCGAACACGGGCACAAGTCATCATACTTTCAAAGTACAAATAGACTGGATCTTTGTCCTCTTCCCTTATCTGCAAGTTTTATATATCAAAACATCTGATACATTAGTGAAAAAAAGTCTCCTATACTATAAATGAAGACAAATACTTAATCTGTGTTTTCATTCCATCAGCTGAAATTTTTTAATGCAAGCTTTAAAATTAAACAGTATAAGTACAATTTGTATGTGCTAAATCTTGGGGCAATCAGAAAGATTTCATTCAGTATCAGGAAATTTCAGATTACACCAGAGCAGTGCTTCTCAAGATGTGTGCTTGAATACACATTTGTTAATCACCAGTCAAACACAGACTGATAGAGTACAATAAAACAAATTACTAGAGCTGGGCATGCCTACAATCCCAGGAGCTCAGGAGGCCGAGGCAGGAGGACCAGTTCAAAGCCAGCCTCAGCAATAGTGAGGTACTAAGCAACTCAAGGAGACCCCATCTCTAAATAAAATACAAAATAGGGCTGTGGATGTGGCTCAATGGTTCAGTGCCCTGTGTTCAATCCTCAGTGTCCACCCTACCCTACCCCCCAAAAAATAGAAAAATAAAAGACATTATGGGCTGGAGTTGTGGCTCAGAGGTACAGCGCTCGCCTACCACTTGCGCAGTTCTGGGTTCAATCCTCAGCATCACATAAAAATAAATAGAGAAAATAAAAGTATTGTGTCCAACTACAATTAAAATAAATAAACAGATAAATAAATAAATAAAAGACATGTAAAATTACTACAAGCTCAAATTTTTCAATATAATAGACTTACCTTAATCAACTTGCTGTAGAAGTTGTTTGTTTTCCCCCTTTGGAATTGGGGATTGTATTCAAGGGTACTTTAACAATGAGCCACATTCTCAGCCCTTTTTATTTTGAGTGAGGGTCTCATTAAGTTGCTGAGGCTGACCTCAAATGGCAATTCTACTGCCTCAGTCTCCTGAGTCATTGGGATTAAAGGCATGCATGGCTCAAAGATTTGTTCTTATATTTATTTCATCACAGACCAGTAACAAAGTTTTAGACCACCACTGGTACAGAAACCATGTATGCTGTGTTGTATTGTGTTGCACTGTAGAGGATTCTTTTTCAAATGAGTGGACTGGGAGTCTTACTTTTCCCTATCCATCTTCACAGATACACAATATATCAAATGTTACTTTAAATCTGAAACTTTTATTACTATTTAAAAATTTGCTTTTAAAAGGCTTTTCTTAATATTTTTCTACATTTTCTAGCATTTTGTGTTTCAATTACACAATAGTTTATACTACTGGAATAACAATACCTTTAAAAGACTTTGCAAGTCATGTAAAAAGCCCAGCTTTCCATGTACTTCTTGAAGAAAGACATGGCTATCTTTAAGAATCACTGATTCACTTGTACACTGCTGGTGGGACTGCAAATTGGTGAGGCCAATTTGGAAAGCAGTATGGAGATTCCTGGGAAAGCTGGGAATGGATCCACCATTTGACCCAGCTATCGCCCTTCTCGGACTATTCCCTGAGGATCTTAAAAGAGCGTACTATAGGGATACTGCCACATCAATGATTATAGCGGCACAATTCACAATAGCTAGACTGTGGAACCAACCTAGATGCCCTTCAATAGATGAATGGATAAAAAAAATGTGGCATCTATACACAATGGAGTATTATGCAGCACTAAAAAATGACAAAATCATAGAATTTGCAGGGAAATGGATGGCATTAGAGCAGATTATGCTAAGCGAAGCTAGCCAATCCTTAAAAAACAAATGCCAAATGTCTTCTTTGATATAAAGAGAGCAACTAAGAACAGAACAGGAAGGAAGAGCATGAGGAAAAGACTAACATTAAACAAAGACGAGAGGGGGGAGAGAGAAGGGAAAGCATATGGAAAAGGTAGGAGACCTTCAATGTTACACAAAATTATAAGAGGTTGTGAGGGGAAAGGAGGAGGGAAAAAAGGGAGAGAATTAAACAACAGCAGAGGAGGTAGAGAGGGAAGATGGGAGGGGAGGGGAGAGGAGGGGGGATAGTAGGGGATAGGAATGGTAGCAGAACACAACAGTCACTAATATGCCATTATGTAAAAATGTGAGTGTGTAACTGATATGATTCTGCAATTTGTATTTGGGGTAAAAATGGGAGTTCATAACCCAATCGAGTCAAATGTATGAAAGATGATATATCATGAGCTCTGTAATGTTTTGATCAATTAAAAAAAATAAATTAATTAAAAAAAATTTTAATAGAACCCCCTCAAAAAAGAATCACTGATCCATTTCCATTTTTATGACATTAAGAAAGTTTCAGCAACTAAAAAAATGATTAAACAAAAAAAGACAACGTCTTACAAACCCATTAAAAAGCAAAAATTGCTCACAGAATATAAACTGAAAATCTGGTTGAAATCTATCACTTCTACAAATGACTTCTGTAACTTGCAAAAAAAAAAAAAAAAAAAAAGGAAAGAAAAGAAACTCCAGGCACACTTACCACAGGATTGGGCTTGGGAGTATATGCCCGTGAAGGTTTAATTCCAGTGAGCAGTTTGCCTTTCACAGTAGTAGATAATACTTCTGGCTGAGGCAGCAATAATGGTTTCATAGGCTCAATGACTGAGGGTGTTGGGATATAAACTGGCTCCGGATCTACTTCACCTTCTACTTTCACCCACAATGGGTAATGTCGAACAGGCTGCTCAGGCTCTGTTTCACATATAGCTTAACAAAAAATAAGATTAAGATTTTAGGTGCTTTAGGCAACAGAAGTTTATCACTGAAGCAATGCCAATCAAAATTTATTCCCTCACAAAGACAGTAACTCAAAACAATAGTCAAATAGATGCTCCCTAAAAACCTCCCCATGTACCTTAATTTATTCATCTATTAATCAAATATTTATCGAATATCTACTATCTATTTTAGGCACTAGAGTGAACATAGATAGGAATGAAACAAAGTTCTCAGTATATGCATCATATGCATCTTTTGTCAAATTTATCCTTAACTATTTTATTTCTTTGGATGTTATTCTAAGTTGTATTTTTTAAAATTTCAATTGCTAGTTGTTTATGGCTTATATGTTGTATACTGACTATGTGTGCTACACAATCTTAACTAAACTAATGATTTTACTGGCTGTTTTATACACTGATCAGGATCTTCCTATCTATAAACAAAGCCAATTTTAATTTTTCCTTATCACATTGGATGTCTTTCTTTAATCCTTATCACACTGGCTGGGATCTTCAGTCTGTTGTTTTGGGGATTATGTTGTTTTTTGCTTTTTTGAAACACAGCTTTGATTTGTTACTCAGGTTAGTCTTCTCAATCTACTGGGCTCAAGTAGCCCTCCTGCCAAAGCATTCTAGTTACTGGCTACTGGAAAGACACACACAAGTGACTGTACACAGTTCTTAGTGATGAAACTACCCATTCTTCCTCCATTCCCAATATTTGGGAGAAAGCACTCAACGCTTTCACTATTAATATTTCAACTGTATAAAGTTTTTCATAGATGGGCTTATCAGATTGAGAAACCTGCTTTCTATTCCTGAAGTACTCAGAATTTTTAAAAGAAATGGATTTTGTCATTTCTTCAAAAATATCTATTGTTGTAGCTCAGTGGTAGAGCACTTGCCTAGCTCATGCCAGGCACGCACCAAGTTTGATCCTCAGCACCACATAAAAAATAAACAAACAAAACAAAGGTATTGTGTCCAACTACAACTAAAACATACACACATATTTATATATAAATCTGTTGAGACAATTATATGGCCTTTATTTTATAGTCTATTATGACAATGAAAAATTGTCATAATAGACAGTGCAGTAGTGTAACCCAGTGCAGTAGTGTAATCCTAGCAAATCAGGAGGCTGAGTTAGGAGGATCACAAGTTTTAGGACAGCCTAGGCAACTTAGCCAGACCCTGTCTCAAAATAAAAAACTTAAAGCAGGTGGTGGGGTGGGGATATGGTCCAGTGGTTAAGTGCCCCTGAGTTCAATCCCCAGAACAAAAAAAAAAAAGAAAAAAAGAAAAAGAAAACTACAGGGGCTGGGGTTGTGACTCAGAGGTACAACGCTTGCCTAGCATGGGCGAGGTTCTGGGTTCGATCCTCAGCACCATATAAAAATAAATAATTAAACTAAAGGTATTGTGTCCAACTAAATAAATATTCTTATTTTTTATTTTTTTTAAAGAAAACTACAGGGCTGAGGCTGTGGCTCAGTGGTAGCGCACTTGCCTGGAATGTGTGAGGCACTGGGTTCAATCCTCAGCACAATAGATAGATAGATAGATAGATAGATAGATAGATAAAATGTCCATTGACAACTACAAAAATATTGAAAGAAAGAAAAGGAAAAGAAAACAAAACTACATTGACAGTTTTTCAAATGTTAAAGCAACTTCGGACCAAAAAATCTTAATACATATAGAAAATAAGTATAATAAAAATAAGTCTTCTACCATACCCAGTATCACAGCTCCATTGTGACTACTTTTTAACTATTTGTGTTTTAGTGGCTACCTCAATAATCCTTAAAAAAAAAAAAAAAAAAAAAAAGGTCTAAAAAATGTCTTAGTTTCCTGGTAAGTCTATTAGCATGATTATCCTTTAAGCATATTGTTGGATTTGATATGCAAAAATTTTACTTAGGAGTTTTTTTTTTTTTTTTTTTTTTGGTATCTATGTTCCTAAGGGATACTGGTCTACAGTTTTCTTGTAATATCTTTTTCTCTACTGAGTCTGTAGGTAATACTGGTCTCATAGAACAAGACCTTTCTATGGAATATATATAATGGCATTATGTATTCCTTAATGTTTTACAGAATTCATCAGTGAAGCCACTGATGAGTTGACACTGAGGATTTTCATTACAAATTAAAATTCTTTAATAAAACTAAACCATTATCTAGTTGTTCTTCAGTGAATTGGATTCCTCTGAGTCTTTAAAGAATTTGTTTATTTCATTTGAGTTGTCCCTTGTTCTTCTTTTTAACTTCTATAGTGAAGTCACCTCTACTCCTAATATTGGTAATTTGTATGTTCTCGTTTTTCCAATCAATATGGCTACAGGTATCAATTTTACTGATCTTTTACTTACATTTTTAGTTAACTTGGAGGGATATGTCCTATGTTTAACAAAACTCGAGTGGGCTAAGAAAGCTGAAATGCCAAGTTTTATCCTTTCTCTTAGTATTGGTCACAGCAGGTAAGCACAGTGCCTTTACACAGCCAACAGTATTTTTCAACAAACCAAAGGACAAACAGGTGGTAACAGTGATGCTCAAAAGGGAATACAACAAGGAGAAGTGATTAAAATTCCAGATATCACACCTTACACACTAGAAAACACACAGGGACTTTGAAGTCAGAAAAACTTAACTACGAATCCCTATAGTTTACTTATATATACTGATTTTAAGAACAAGTTAAACTCTTACAAATTCAGTAGGGTCATTTGTATAATAGAGAAGAAAGCTTCCTTATTATATAAGACTGCAAAACTAAAATGATATGGCCTGCACAGGGTGTTCTGCATGGACTGTCCAATAATTTTAGTACTCCTCTGTTCACACCAAAGGATTAATGAGTCATTAATTATAGGTAAGCTTTTAAGTCTATTACCATTCCAAAAAAACTTATTTACTTATTAATTTATTTATTACAGAACCGGGGACTGATTCCATGACCTCAAGCATGCTAGTCAAGTACTCTGAGCTACATACCCAGTCCTATTTTTTTTTTTTTTGCAGGTGGGTGGGGGGAGTACGGGGCACTCAACCAGAGTCACACTGCCAGCCCTATTTTGTATTTTATTTAGAGACAGGGTCTCACTGAGTTGCTTAACACCTCACCGTTGCTGAGGCTGACTTTGAACTCACAATTCTCCTACCTCAGCCTCCTGAACCGCTGGGAGCACAGGCATGGGCCATAACACCCAGCTATTCTTTCTTTCTTTCATTCTTTATTCGTTTCTTCATTTATTCATTCATTCATTTATATTTTTGGTGACTGGGGTTGAACCCAGAGGTGCTTAACACTAAGCCACATCCCCAACCCATTTTTTTTTTAATTTTTATTTTTTAGGTGTAGATGGACACAACACAATGCCTTTTTTTTTTTTTAAAATGTGGTGCTGAGGATGGAACCCGGGATCCGCCCGTGCCAGGCAAGCATTCTACCACTGAGCCACAATCCCAGTCCCCCCAACCCATTTTTATATTTTATTTAGAAACAGGGTCTTGCCAAGTTGCTTAGGGCTTTGCTAAGTTGCTAAGGCTGGCTTTGAATTCATAAACCTCCTGCTTCAGCTTCCTAAGCTCCTGAGCTTACAGGCTCATGCCACTGTTCCTGGCTTTATTTTGATTTTTAAGATAGTTTTATAATACTAAGTCGCCGGGGTTGGCCTTGAACATAATCTTCCTTCCTAAGCCTTCCTTATAAGTGTGTACCACTGGGGCTGGGGTTGTGGCTCAGTGGTAGAGCGCTCGCCTAGCATGGGTGAGGCCCTGAGTTCGATCCCCAGCACCACGTAAAAATAAATAAAGATATTGTGTCCAACTACAACTAAATTTTTTTTTTTTAAGTGTGCACCATTACACCTAAAAAAAAAAACAAAATGTATGGTTGGGCTGGGGTTGTGGCTCAGTGGTAGAGCTCTTGCCTAGTATGTGTGAGGTACTGGGTTCAATTCTGAGAGAGAGAGAGAGAGAGAGATCAATCCAACATCTAAAAATTTTTTTTAAATATATGGTTATTAAATGTCTAAAATTTCATGAACTGAGAAAACTTTTAATTTATATTTTAACTACATAATGAATAATAACCATGTAAAATATAAAATTATAAGAAAAAAGAAAGTCTTCCACTATAATCAGTGCCACAGTCCCCAAGTGACTACTGTTAACGATTTCTGTTTAATTTTAGTGGTTACCTCAATTATCCTAAATAAAATGAACTTCAATTTCATAACTTAGCAGTAGCTAAGAACTCCATATAATGAGAGAAGGAAATAGGCATTATAAACTTGCTGCACCTCTCCACTTCTATTAGCTACTGTTATTTACACATTGTCAAGGTTTGTATGACTGATTTCTATAATTACATTTAAGTCATTAGCATTTTTATATGCTTATGTGATTAATGCTTGTAGAACCAATTAGGTCCTTTAGAGGAAGAAAGGTAATCCTATATCACTAATTAATAAAGTGAATTTATTCATCTTTTTTTTAATTTTTACTTACTGGTCAAAGTTTTACCAAAACTTTTTATTTATTCATAATTATAGTATAATGTTCCTGAACAAATTTTGGCCTTTCTTTTTTTTTTTTTTTTTTTTGGTACTGGGGATTGAACCCAGGGTCTTGTGCACGCTAGACAAGAACTCTACCAACTCAGTTGTATCCTCAGCCCTTATTTTTTGTTTGTTTTGTTTTTAATACTGGGGATTGAACCTGGGGGATTGCTTAACCAATGAGTCACATCCCAGCCCTTTTTTGTATTTTATTTAGAAACAGGGTCTTGCCAAGTTGCTTAGGGTCTCCCTAAGTTGTTGAGGCTGGCTTTGAACTCATAATCCTCCTGCCTCAGCCTATTGAGTCACTGGGATAACCGCACCAGGCTCTTCTTGTTTTTCTTATAATCATGGAGATCATACCAGTTCTTAATCATGTTCTTAAAATAAATTGAATATCTTTTTGAAGACATTCTTATCTGCATCTGGGTTTTTATTTTAATAATATGCTACTTTATAGTACTATAATGTAGATGACATCCTAAAATTTTACTCCACCCTCTACCGTTAAGCTAAATTTTCTTGTATTAGAGGACATCTCCTGCTTCTTGAATTCCTTTTAATTTTCTAGAGCACAATCTCAAGAAATTCACCTAGAGTTTGTAAGAGGTCCATCTTTCCACCCTACTGCATGTATTAATATCATTATTTTATGCACACAATTGATAATCATGCATGGTCCCTACCACTCCCGTGATTTCAGAAATAAAAAACAACTAAAAAACCAGCTTTACTGATCTTCTCTTTAACATCAAACTGAATTTTTAAATCCTTCTAACGCAAAATGGCTTCTCTTTAAAGATTAAGCCAGGTGCAGTGGCACACACCTATAATCGCAGCTACTGGGGAGGCTGAGGCAGGAGGATTTCAAGTCAAAGACAGCCTTGGCAATCTGGTAAAATCCTGCTTCAAAATAAAAAGGACTATGTATGTAGATCAGGAATAGAGTATCCCCAGGTTCAATCCCCAGTACTGCCTCCACTCCCCAAAACAGTATTCAGATATATTCTTTATATTCTGAAATACCAGAAGAAAGTATCCAAATGGGGATCTTCTTAAAATTTTATGGTCAGATGTCCAGTAAGCCCATTTAATCTGAAATTTTGTGTCCTTTGGCTCGGAAATATATTCTTCCACCATTTATTAAGTAAATTTTTTTATGCTACTAGGAATCATGGAAATTGAACCCAGGTGCGTTTGTACCTCTGAGCTATATCCCCAGTCCTTTCACATAATATTTTGAGTTGAAACAGGGTCTTTCTAAGCTGCACAGGTTGGTCTTAAACTCGAAATCCTCCTGCCTCAGCTTCCCAAAGAGATGAGATTACAGGTATGCACCATCATCTCCTGCTTCTTTCATCCTTTTGAGTATATTATCCCTTTCACTTTCTGTTTCATTCTTCCTTTCTTTTTTCAAATTCCTCCATATGATCCAAAATTTCTTCCTCATTTTCCACCTATCTTTTTGTAAAGCACACAGATTTCAACCTTTTCCAGTTTATGTACTTATTTTTGTCTTTCTTTCTTTTTTTAAGCTTGACACTTTTCCCTCTAAGAACTCTTCCTTATTTCTCCCTTTATACAACAATTGTAACAAAAATATCTTCCTTCCTTTATTCATTCTTCCCTAACAGTATAAGAAAATTGAAGAAAAAAAGGCAATATTTTTAATAATATATTTTTACCAGTAAGAAAACCAAATTATAACCTGATAATTGGCTGGCTTCTGGAGCTAATTCTTCTCAAGGGTAGAACACAGAATAATGACACTAATCAAGAAAGCAGAAAGTCTAACAGATAAACATTATTCGTGCATATGTAGCTTTAATAACTTTTTCTTGTTCCTTTGAAATGAAAATGTGTTACTTTAAATTTAAGATGAGAACAAAACCCAGCAAGAAGATAGAAATACAACTAAACTAATAACTTTGCATTATATTTCATTTTAAACCTTATCTAGCTATATGAAGACAATATCTCCTTTATACACTAAAATAGTAATTAGAATAGCCTGGCACTGATTACAAACAACAGAAACCAAAAAGAGACCCAAACATTAGCATGTTAATGTTACTACATTACAGGCGACATTTAAAATGTCACCTTTAAAAAGTATATATTTTTCAGCAATGGTACAACTGAGCCATTTGAGGAGCAACTTTCTTGAGGACAAATCTCATATCAAATAAATTTCACACATACTAACAATTTTTAAGCACATACATATGTTAAATACAGTTTTATTTTTATTTTATTATTTTAGCTTTCCCCCGCTCCCCTTGGTAGCAGGAATTGAACCCAGTGGCACTTAATCATGGAGTCACATCCCCAGCCCTTTTTTGATATTTTATTTAAAGTCTCACTGACTTTAAATTAGGGCCTTGCTAAATTGCAGAGGCTAGCTTTAAACTCTCGATCCTCCTGCCTTAGCCTTCAGAGAGCAGCTGGAATTAAAGGCATGTGCCACAGTCCCCAGGTTTAACTTTATAATCTTACGGATAAAGACATTTTTAGTAAAATCCCGAAGACAGAAAACAAACGGAAAAGCCTGAGATATTTAACTATCTGTTTTAATCATCTTTTTTTTTTAATTTATTTAAGGGTGGGATGAGACCTTGAACAAAATTAAAACATAAATCACAAAATTAAAACCTGGGAAAAATAAAACTCCTGCAAATTACTCCAGTAAAAGAAAAGATTCAAAAAGGCACCTTACAGCCAGGCACAGTGGCACATACCTGTAATCCCAGCAGCTCAGGAAGCTGAGGCAGGAGGATCATAACTTCAAAGCCAACCTCAGCAAAAGTGAGGTGCTAAGCAACTGAGTGAGACCTTGTCTCTAAATAAAATACAAAATAGGGATGGGGATGGGGCTCAGTGGTTGAGTGCCCCCTGAGTTCAATCCCCGGTACACCTCCTCCCCCCCAAAAAGGTACCTTATAGAAGAAGATTTATGACAAATGGTCAATAAACCTATCACTGAAGAAGTACAAATTTAAAATAATTCCAATTTCTACCTACCAGTTTAAGACTGTTTTAAATTTTTTTAAACATCCAATTTTAAAAGAATAGAAAAATTGGCACAACTAGCATATGTGTAAGTTGATATGATTCTAGAAACATCAATAAATGTTTAAAGACATTCACTGCCATAGAAATTTCACTTTTTTCATAGATTTACCAGCAATAAAATCTTAAACCTGGCTAATCTAAATATGGATACTAATTACTGTATTATTCATAACAAAACCCCCAAAAGCTAAATGTCCAACAAAAAAGGACTGTAATAATGACATTATTAAAATCAGTATATAGATAGATTCTTGATAAAGAACGTGATCTTATGACCTTAAAATGCTTATTACACCACATATGCACACTCTACTTCCATAAATATATAAACACATACAAGTGGAATCACACACAAAAAAATCCATTCAAAGAGATAAGAGGATCACAAGTTTGAGACCAGTCTGAGAAATTAGTAAGACTATATCAAAATAAAAAATAAAAACAGGGCTGGGTTGTGGCTCACCAATAGAGCGCTTGCCTAGCATGCACAAGGCCCTGGGTTCGATCCGCAACACCACATAGAAATAAATAAACAAAATAAAGGTATTGTGTCTAACCAAAAAATAAATGAATGAATAGAACTGGAATGTAGTTTAGTGGTAGAGGGCTTGCTTAGCTTGCACAAGCCCTGGGTTCAATCCCAAACACTGTTGCCCCCACCCCCCACAAAAAAGAAATATTAGTCATCATCTCTGATTAAAATGAGTACATAGTAAACAATAAGAAATATAAATATAAATTGCCCAAAAAAGGAATATTAATTCCCTGGTAAATTAAGAAA
The DNA here is from genome assembly GCF_048772815.1 of Callospermophilus lateralis. Lineage (NCBI taxonomy): Eukaryota > Metazoa > Chordata > Mammalia > Rodentia > Sciuridae > Callospermophilus > Callospermophilus lateralis. Next base: position 88,340,370 of record NC_135307.1, on the reverse strand, counting down.
CAAGAAACCCTTTACATAATGAAATCATATGTAATAATATTTGAATACAAAGAAATCACAGTAAGTGAAAAGTTGAGAATAAAATAAAAGCTAACTTGGGTCTATACCACATTTGTCCAAAATGAAAAAAATTAGCTTTCTAGCCAGGCGCAGTGATGCATAGATAGATAAAATAAAGGTATTGTGTCCATCTACAACTAAAAACTATATTTTGGAGAGTACGTGGGTGCTGGGGATGTGGCTCAATGGTAAAAGCACCCAAGCCCCCAAGGTTCGATCCCTGGCACCAAAAAAAAAAAAAAAGGCTTTTACAGGACACGGTAGTAATCTCCGTGGCTTGGAGGCTGAGTTCAAAGCCAGCCTCAGCAAAAGGGAGGCATAAGCAACTTGAGACCCTGTCTCTAAATAAAATACAAAACATTTGTCCCCAAAATTCCAGCCATTTGGAGAACTTCTCCAACATAAACAGAGAGAGACCTTTATTACAAATTTTCCTTTTAAACAATAAGACAGATTATCTATATTATTTCCAACAGCTGAACCTTTGTAGGAATGCAGGTAGAGAATTACAGGAAATGGAGGAAAAGTATTCTGGAAGTCTAGGAGTAAGATTCAAATTCAGCACACACAGAAGTCATTTTCAAAGAAAAACTAAATTTTAAAAATGTGTGAATATAGGGGCTGGGATTGTGGCTCAGTGGTAGAGCGCTCGCCTCGCACATGTGCGGCCCCGGGGTTCTATCCTCAGCACCACATAAAAATAAATAAATAAAACAAAGGTATTGTGTCCAACTACAACTAAAACCCAAAATTTTTTAAAAATGTGTGAATATAACACATTATAAAGAAAGGACATGTAAGGATAATGAGAATTCTCAAAATTCTTACCATCAATCAAAATGAAAGTAGGTAATACTATCTTTAAATAATCATACTTTTCCAAAACATAATATTACACATTTAACTCTCAATTAATACTCACTGTATTCCAGCTTCTTTCTCTTCTTTTTCTCTTTGAGTAGTTCCTCCTCCTCCCTGACTCCTTCTTCTTCCCTTGTCTCCTCTCCCAGAGCATCATAAAATACTGGATCTCGATGAACAGCCTTCCTCTGGAAATGCTTAGTTTTGGATCCTCCTTTAACAAGTACAACTTTTCTTTTCAAACAAGTACAGCCAAACATGCAATCTGGTCGACGGCAGTGAGCAGGTTGGCGCTTTTCTAAAGCTAGACTGGAACATACACAACCCAGGCGACAGAAATCATTGTTGCACGGAGGGGCTCGTTTCCTTATGATTGTGTGGATAGGTTTAGTTTTTAGAGATGCCTAAAGTTAAAGCAGAAAATTATAACTCTACTAAATCATCCTCTGATACCAACAACTTACAGTCATATATTGGTCTCCTTTCTTCTAAGTACTAACAGCATAACACAAATTCAAAGGACAGAAATGCACACAACTAGGATTCTAAGTAATCTCCCATTCTAATACATAGCACAAGTAATCAAGAAAAGAGATATTCTAATTATGAGCAAAAAAAAATCAAAGATGGTTTTATTAAACAGAAACTGCACATAATGTTCTTTAGCAGAGGCTGATAAACCTAAGGATCCTGGGCCAAATCCAGTAAGCTTCATAAAGTCTCAATGGAACACAGCCAGGCTTTCTCATTTACATATTTTCTATGGTACAACAGTGGAGTTAAAATAACTACAACAGAATATATAGTCTGCAAAGTCCAAAATATTTACTATCTCAAAATTCAGCTGGCATTTGTTCTAGAGTAATTAATAAAAAGGGAAGAGAATTATATTTGTGCAAGTCTATGAATGATTCATAATAAAGGACACAGTCTGTAATGAGTATCAACATCTGACAATACTCAGCTCTAGAATTCAGTATAGAAATTTTTTTCAGTGTTGAGAACTGAATCCAGGGCCTGTACACAAAAAGTACATGTTCTGCCACTGCGCTACACCCCTAGGGTTCAGTTCAGAACTTTAAAATGGAAGACACGATATAAAAATTCAAAGCTAAAAAATTATACACAGGCTGTTCTGTCATTTCAAATGCACTTGAGGCTTCTTAGGTGTATCATTAATAAATTAGTATAAATCTTAGCATAAAGTTTTATAAAAGACATAAGACTTTTCCCCAGAGGTTAATAATTCTTTGGGTTTTCTGGGATTTGGTGCCTTTAAGCAGAATTTTTAAGTATTTTAACAAGATTAGCAAATGTATTTGTTCACATAAGAATGAAATCAGAAATTTTCAGAATGGCCAGCTACCTTTATACAGCTGAGGGGTGTTATTCAAAAGCCCAACTTAGCAGGAGGGCTCTACACTTAAAAAACAGGTTGATAAAAAACCCAAGAAGACATCTTAGTTGTCACCCAGGTGACTAAAAATTTCCTGATTCTTCTGCCAAAAGGCCCCATTCCCTTTCTAGTCAAGCATCAATATACTTCCAGAAAACAGCAAATACATACTTGAGCTGTAAGCAGAGTTGTCAAGGATACATCTGCTCGCTCTTCAGTGATATAGGTCCTTGGTTTTCCTTCCCAAAGTGCACAGTCTTCCAGGTCCATTAGCTTCACCTGAGATTTAGACAAGCCTGGAGGACGAGTTCCCTGTTGTTGTTGTTGTTGTTGCTGCTGCTGCTGCTGCTGCTGCGCCTGCCGCAAACTAATCTGCTTTGGAAATATATTTTCATCTAAAGTTGGTACAGCAAAGTTATTCACCTGATTATCTGCGATGGTGTTCGAAGTATTCTTGGTATTCTTATCTCCTAGAATCACAGGGGTGTGCTTTTGCTTTGGTGAAACAGGATATGGTAAAATGGATTTATAAGATGATTTAGTTCGGCCACTGAGTGTTGCCTGTTTATTTTGAGATTTTGCCTTTCGAGAGGCAGTGGGTACAGAATGAGGCTTCAAAGAATAAGAGGTAGAAGGGGAAATGGTAGATTGCTTCTTCAGTACACTATCAAGTGTTCGTACATAGCTGGTACTCTTGGTGGGAAGCTGGTATACCACAGGAGATGTGGGAGCATTGGAAGAGAAACCCATGCTTGTTTCCATGAGCTTGCCTTCATTTTCCAAGTATTCATCTAGCTTATCACTACAGAAAGCAGAACGGTTTTTCAGTGAACCTTCTGAATTTCCACCTAGAAATAAGGAGACAAAAGATACTTAAAGAAATCTAGGACAGATCCTTAGTTCCCTAGAAATGACTCAAAAAGGCCAGGAGTACTGAACTACAAGCTAACGAGACTTCCAAAGTCTCCCTCCTCACAAAGAAGGAAAAATAAAACCAAAAGATGAGACTGAGTCTGAGATACTAATTACATAAAAATCCACTCTGTGGTCTCCATTCCATTTTCTAAAATTATGCCTTACCTTAAAATTATCAAATTACATTTCTTAATCAACAATGATTTTTGCAAAGTGTTAAAGAGTCATTAAGTCATCAAACTTTGACAACTTTTGACCTAACTACAGAATCACAGATAAGTAAAAAATCATAATAGCAAAAAAAATATAGAAATAAATCAAGGCAAACATCAACAGAATGTCAAGGGATTACTTAAGAGACTGGAGCACTAGAATCTGATACAAAGTGCAAGGGCACAGTTAAAGTCACAAAAGCATAATATTTAGGGTTCCCGCTTCCCCACATACTAGAAATTAACCCAAGGGCCTTGTTCATGCTAAGCAAGAACAATAACACAGAGTTACAGTCCCACACCATTTTTATGAGAATTTATTTTGAAACAAGCTCTTGCTAAATTGCCCAGGCTGGCCTCAAACTTGCGATCCTCTTGCCTCAGCCTCACAAATAGTTGGAATTACAGGTATCCACCACCACACCGGCTCCAATATTTAGCTTTTAAGAAAGAAAAATATAAGTTCAGGAGAGAGTCAAAAATTTTACTGTTTTAACACTATACAAAGATTCAAAGGTTAAAAAAAAAGACTATTTTAAACAAAAAGTCAATTTATTTGGTTAGAGTATAACAGCAAGGAAGTTTAGTGTGAAAGAAAAAGCAGTAGACCAACTGGCACACAGTCAAAATGCTTGGATTACAAGTTTACTTTTAAGTATAAGACTATCAGGAATTATTACAAAGCTCAAAAGTACACAGTTCTGAAATAACATTAGGGAATGATGCTTTTTGTAACTGTAGTGGGGTAAAAAAAAAAAAAAAAGAAAGAAAGAAAATGCAGTTTAAAAAAATGCAGGAGCCAAGCACAGTGACACATACCTGTAATCCCAGCAGCTAGGGAAGCTGAGACAGGAGAATCATGAGTTCAAAGCCAGCCTCTGCAAAAGCAAGGCGCTAAGCAACTCAGTGAGTCCCTGTCTCTAAATAAAATACAAAAAAAGTCTGGGGATATGGCTCAGTGATTGAGTGCGCCAAAGTTCAATCGCCAGTATTAAAAAAAAAGCAGGGACTGAACCCTCAAGATTGTGGTTATGGGGAAAACAAATTAATAAGACAATTATTCAGTTCCGTTTAAATGCTAGAGAGAAGAAATATAAAACAATGGTTAACTAAGACTTTTTTTTTTTAATATTTTAATATTTATTTTTTAGCTTTTGGCGAACACAACATCTTTGTTTGTATGTGGTGCTGAGCATCGAACTCGGGCCGCACGCATGCCAGGCGAGCGTGCTACCGCTTGAGCCACATCCCCAGCCCCAGTTAACTAGGACTTTTAACAAAAATTTGTAGCTATGTTTCAGAGCATATTTAGAGTTTTTTTAATATTTATTTTTAGTAGTTGTAATTGGACACAATAACTTTATTTATTTATATGTGGTGCTGAGGATTGAACCCAGGGCCCTGCATGCACGAGGCAAGTGCTCTACCGCTTACCATGACCCCAGCCCCTTATATTTAGAATATTTTAAAAAACTAACTACCTTCATTCCTAGATGAAGACGCACTATGAAATTTCCCCCTCCATCCTTTGATCTTGGTGAAGTCATTGGTCTTCCCAGTCCTAGAAACAAAGGGAAATCCAGCATCTATAAAAGAAAAAGTAAAAGAGATGACCAAATTCCAGCAAATCATAAGACAAAAGATCAAGTCTTATCAAAAATGTATAAAACACTTATTAATACTCTGCCAAGAGACAAAACATCTGCCACAAACTATCCTGAACGTATATCACAAATTACCTAAACTTTAATCTAAAAAAAAGCATTTGGCTTTATAAAAGTATACACTCACCAGGAGAAGCAGGGTTGGTTCCCACAAGGTTCCAAAAAGGAAAGCTAGTAGCTGGAGCCAAAGGTAGCTGTACTCCCAAGTATTTAAGATCAATGCTCATTGTTGGATCCACTGAATTCAGCTTTAAACCCACTATAAGGGGAAAAAAAAATACCACAAATCATATTATCTCCTTTTTGTTTTTTTAACTGGGGGAAGGGAGCAGTTAACAGAGAAAAAGGAGATTGTGACAACCAAATTAATTTATTTTAAATAAAAGTTAACAGTGACAGAATCATTTTAAGGTGACCCTATAATCCACATTTCTCATATTACTCATTTGAGTATGATTAAGGTCTGTGATTCGTTTCTAACCAATGGAATGTAGCAAAAGGGATGAGGATATACATGATTATGTGTATGTGATTAAAATACAGAGTATAGTATCCCTCATGATAGAGCTTCAAGTAAATAAATTCTGCCAACATGCTGAGGAAAACTGGAAGCAGATCCCTTCCCACTCTGGACTCTAATGAGAAAACAAGTCTAGGCAATGTCTTAATTACAGATTTCTGAGACCTTAAACAGAAGACCCAAAGTAAGCCATACTAAAACTGCTAATACAAAGAAAACATGAAACAGCAAATGTGATATTAAATTCTTAAATGTGTGGTAACTCATTAAGCAACAATAGGTGACTAATAAATCAAAATGGCAGAATTCAGATCTTTTATGCCCCGGTAGTCCAGAAACTTTCTAGAACCTCTAAACAGAACTTGCCATCAACAGAGTTTTTGGTCTGATTATGGCTATTATTAATGACATTATGGTTAAGTGAACCCATAAATATGAATTCTTTAAATTTTATTACAAAGCAATCTTTTAGGAAAGTATTTAAATTTTAACAAAATGGAAACCAAGAGGAATCTGAAGTATTATTATAGTAAAACTATTAAAAGTCATAGGTGTATGTTTCCAACAAAAAAAAAAAAAATTTTAATTCTTTTTTTTTTAACCAACAAAAATTTCATAGTGCTGATACTCTAAAAGGTGAAGACATCAGGTAGATTGGGCCACAATTCATATGGCTAATTTGTGTATTAACCACATAGAACCTATCTGTAATTCTACCTCTTTAAGTACTTTTACTTTATCACATTTATTTAAATGCACGAAGTAATTAACACAAACTTCAATAGAATAAAACTTTCTTTCCTCAGATTCCAAGTCAACTAAAGGGATAAGATTTCATGAGTCCCAACAAACTGTATTTTTCTTTCCTTTTTTTTTTTTTTTTAAATATTGTCTTCACTGAAGAAATACTGTCTTCACTTCATGAAACCTGGGCTAAACTTCTCTTTGGCTATAGTTTCCACAATGGTAAAATGAACATCGATCAGCCACACTGGGCTATATGCTTTGAGAATTTACCTTTTCTATAATACAAATCATCTTAAGACTATAATACAAATCATCTTAGATAAAAAGACATTCTCCAGACTTTAAGGAACATTAGTATTATATTTCCAACTGATTCATTAGTAGTTACAATACGGTAAGTAAGTTCCATTAGTGGTTTAAAAAAAAAGAAAAAGAAACAGCAAAAACCCCAAGTGAATTTTTTTGGTAATTTTAGTAAAATTACCAAAAAAATTACCAAAAGTGTAACTTAAAGTCAGAACAAGCAGAAATTAAGAAAGATAGAAAGAAAAAAATCAAAAGTGGAACCAGAAAACAAGAAGCAGCAGCAGAAATTCAAGGTAAAAATGAATTCTAATCAAAAGACCAAAGGAGATATTATAGTCCTCTGAAAAAGAAAAATATTATTCATTAGTAATAACAAAAACTGGAGATGGAGATTTAGCTCAGTTGGTAGAGTACTTGCCTTGCATGCACAGGTCCTGGGTTCAATCCCCAGCGCCAAAAAATGAATGAATGAATGAATAGCTAGCAAAAGCTGTGAAACACTGGCCAGTGCAATTAGACCAAAGAAATCAAAGGGATATGTATAAGAAAAGAAGAACAACTTAAATTAGCACTATTTGCTGACAATATGATTCTCTACCTAGAAGATCCAAAAAACTCCACCAGAAAACTTCTAGAACTAGTAAATGAATTCAGGAAAGTAGCAGGATATAAACACATATAAATCATAACACACATAAATCAAAGGCATTTCTGTATATCAGTGCAAAACCTCTGAGAAGGAAATGAGGAAAACTATCCCATTCACAATAACCTAAAAAGAAAAAAAAATAAGATAGTTGGGAATCAACTTAACAAAAGAGGTGAAAGATCTGTACAATGAAAACTACAGAAACCTAAAGAGAGAAATCAAAGACCTTAGAAGATGGAAAGATCTACCTTGCTCTTGGATAAACCGAATTAATATTTTCATACTACCAAAAGCACTATACAGATTTAATGCAATTCCGATCAAAATCCCAGTGGCATTCCTGATAGGAATACAAAAATCAATCATAAAATTCATCTGGAAAAATAAGAGACCCAGAAAAGCTAAAGCAATCCTTAGCAGGAAGAGCAAAGCAGGTGGCATCACTATACCAGACCTTAAACTATACTACAGAGCAACAGTAACAAAAACAGCATAGTATTTGGCACCAAAATAGACTGGTAGACCAATGGTATAGAATAGAGGACATAGAGACTAACCCACAAAATTACAATTATCTTATATTAGACAAAGGTGCCAAAATCATGCACTGGAGAAAAGATAGCATCTTCAACAAATGATGCTGGGGAAACTGGAAATCCATATGCAACAAAATGAAATTAAACCTATCTCTCTCACTATGCACAAAACTTAACTCAAAATGGATCAAGGACCTAGGAATTAAACCAGAGACTCTGCATCTAAAAGAAGAAACAGGGGGCTGGGGATGTGGCTCAAGCGGTAGCGCGCTCGCCTGGCATGCGTGCGGCCTGGGTTCGATCCTCAGCACCACATACAAAAAAAGATGTTGTGCCCGCCGATAACTAAAAAATAAATATTAAAAAAAAAAATTCTCTCTCTCTCTCTTTAAAATAAATAAATAAATAAATAAAATAAAAGAAGAAAAAGTAGGCCCTAATCTTCATCATGTGGATTAGGCCCAAACTTCCTAAATAAGACTCCTATAGCATAAGAATTAAAACCAAGAATCAATAAATGGAATGGAATCAAACTAAAAAGTTTCTTCTCAGCAAAAGAAACAATCTGTGAGGTGAACAGAGAGCCTACATCCTGGGAGCAAATTTTTACCTCTCAAATATCAGACAGAACACTAATCTCTAGGGTATATAAAGAACTCAAAAAGATAAGCACCGAAAAAACAAATAACCCAATCAATAAATTGGCCAAGGACCTGAACAGACACTTCTCAGATGAGGATAGACAATCAATCAACAAATATATGAAAAAAATGCTCATCATCTCTAACAATCAGAGAAATGCAAATCAAAACTACTCTACGATATCATCTCACTCCAGTCAGAATAGCAGCTAATATGAAGACAAACAACAATAAGTGTTGGCGAGGATGTGGGGGAAACGGTATGCTCATACATTGCTGGTGGAACTGCAAATTGGTGCAGCCAATATGGAAAGCAGTATGGAGATTCCTTGGAAATCTGGGAATGGATCCACCATTTGACCCAGCTATCCCTCTCCTCAGTCTACACCCAAAGAACTTAAAAACAGCATACTACAGGGACACAGCCACATCAATGTTTATAGCAGCACAATTCACAATAGCTAAACTGTGGAGCCAACCTAGATGTCCTTCAGAGGATGAATGGATAAAAAAATGTGGCATATATACACAATGGAATTTTACTCAGCAATAAAAGAGAATAAAATCATGGCATTTGAAGGTAAACGGATGGCGTTGGAGAAGATAATGCTAAGTGAAGTTAGCCAATCCCAAAAAAACAAGCGCCAAATGTTTTCTCTGATACAAGGCGGCTGACTCATAATGGGATACGGAGGGGGGCATAGGAGGAATAGATGAATTCTAGATAGGAAAGAGGGGTGGGAGGGGAAGGGAGGAGGCAGGGAATTAGCAAGAATGGTGGAATGTGATGGACATCATTATCCAAAGTACATGTATAAAGACACAAATTGGGTGTCAACCTACTTTATATACAAACAGAGATTTGAAAAATTGTGGTATATATATATGTAATAAGAATTACCAAAAAAAAGTACATGTATAAAGACATGAATTGGCATGAACACACTTTATATACAAAGATGAAAAATTGTGCTCTATATGTGTAATAAGAATTATAATGCATTCCGTTGTCATGTATTTAAAAAAAAATAAAACGGGCTGGGGTTGTGGCTCAGCGGTAGAGTGCTCACCTCGCATGTGCGAGACCCTGGGTTCGATCCTCAGCACCACATACAAAAATAAATAATTGAAATAAAGGTGTTGTGTCCAACTACAACTAAAAAATAAATATTAAAAAAATTAAATCAATCAAATTAAAAAAAAAAAAAAAAACCTGCCAGAAAAAACCATATGTGGTGGCACTCGCCTGTAATCCCAGCTACTTAGGAGGATCTCAACAAGTTCAAGATCAGCCTGGGCAATTCAGTGAGATCCTGTGTCAAATCTTTCGTACGACCCCCAGTACAAAAAAAAAAAAAAAAAAAAGCCAGAACACATGCCTATAACTAAAGAAGAAAAGTTAAAATGTGCTCATTTTGGCAAATAGTTAAATATTTACAATCAAGACTCATACAATCAGATTTAGAGACTGTTTCCTATCCATTGTCTTGTCTACATTTACTCCTATATTTTGAACTGTCCTCCAAGTGGGACCAAGTCCTAAGAACAAATAAAGAAAACTTATTTATTTTTTTCCCCCACAATACTAAGGATTGAGCCCAGGGTGCTCTACCACTGAACTAAATCCCCAGCTGCTTTTACATTTTATTTTGAGACAGGGTCTTGTGAGTTGTTTAGAGCCTTGCTATATTGCTGGGGCTGGCCCTGAACTTTCAGTCCTCCTGCTTCAGCCTCCAGAGTTAATGGAATTACAGAAATGCACCACTATACGGGGCTTAATTTCTCCTTTTAAAACTATAAATCTAGCTATTTAAGGGAAACAAAGATTGGGAGAAATATCACAAAAGAGAAAATAGAGGGAAGAACTCCATAAAAGAACTATCTCACACCTTGAAAAGTTTAAGTACTACTAGGATTCACAGAGTTAACTATTTAAGAAAATAAAACTGTTCTGCAATCTTTGTAATGTTTTGAATAACCAATTAAAAAAAAAAAAAAAAAAGAATTCAGCTAAGCCAGGCACAGTGGCACATGCCTGTAATCCCAGTGGCTTGGGAGGGTGAGACAGAAGAATCATGAGTCCAAAGCCAGCCTTAGCACTGGCAAGGCACTAAGTAACTCAGTGAGACCCTATCTCTAAATAAAATACAAAATATGGCTGGGGATGTGATTCAGTGGTTGAGTGCCCAGAATTCAATCCCTAGTACCCCCACCACCACCAAAAAAAAAGGGAATCCAGCTGATCCCCCCCTCTTCCCAGGGCTGGGGAGAGAACCCAGTATTCATGCTAGTAGGCAATAGTTTTAAAGTTACCTCCCCAGCTCTTTTGATCCCTAAATTGCTAAGTCTTTGAACTTGCCATCCTCCTGCCTCAGCCTTCCAGGTAGCTCGGTATTATAGCAATGTGCTACCACATCTAGCTATTTTTTCTTGAAATGGGGTCTGATATACTGCCTAGACTGGTGTCAAACTCCTGGGCTCAAAAGTGATCCTCCCATACCTCAGCCTCCCAATTAACTGGAATCATACGTGTACCCCACAGTGCCCAGCTTACGACTGAATAAATTTTAACAACTTTTGGATTAAGTACAGACTTAAACTAAATGCTGAATCGTGTAAATAAAGTGAAAAGTGATGGATCATAAAAATGTTTTATTTGGCTTTAAAGTCTTGAGTTAGCTGCCAAAAAACTAACTCTAGCTGTCACCATGTAAAAATTGAGGGACCTCATGTAACTGACTCACTCTAATTTCAAATGAAAAATACAAGATCTAAGAACACTAGGCCCAAATTTCCCTATTACAACAATTCAATGATGTGGCCTTCTCTTTAAAAGATACTCCAGGCCTGCAAAGACCAATTCAAATTCCCACTAATTTCACTTTGTCACCCACTTAAGATTCCATAAGCATTTGACTTTGAATTCCCCATTCCATAATGAAAAAGATGACAGTTTTGGCAAAAATGTCTGCAATAAAAGGGGGAAAAGTCAAACCTTAGCCAATCAGTAAGCAACAGGCAATCAGAGCAAAAAAAGACTGGATGTGGGCACTGGATATTAATTCTAAAACCAAAATTAAAACAAACTTGATTTTAAGTCAAAAGAACACAATATAATGTCATAATATTTCTACACTACTAAAGTACAGTATATAACTAAAAGTAAAAATGGAAGAGGGTACAAGATAAGCAGGTTAACTAATAAACAGCAAAACTGCTGAGATGTGATTGTCCATTACAATATCTACTGCATTCAGTCCTTATCACTTTTAGGTGGAGATTAGGATTTCCATACTTTAGGTAGTACTGTCAAACAAACCGCCTCCCATTAAGGCAAAAATCATATAAGTACTACCATTTGATTTGGTAATTAAATAATCATTTTATAAATCAATCTTTTGTTGGAAAAGTTGTAATTATAAACAGTTCCTTGAAAACTGCTAAGAGTTTAAAAATACAATAAGCTCTCCAAGAAATCCACCTAAAATCAAGGACATGACAAACGAAAAATTGTGGCATCTCCCAATCTTTTTTTTTTTTCCTTTGGAATTTTTAGACAGCAAATGTTGGGAGAAAATACTCTCTGGGATACATATGAAAACAAGAAAAGTAAAAGCAAACGAAAATATCCATTCAAATAAAATTGTCAAACACTGGCTTTGAGATGTGGTACTAAACAAAACTGTGTGCACTTGCTCAACTCACTGAGCTCTAATTTTTCTCATCTGCAAAATCATAACAATAATGTCTTATTCATTGTCCTGTTTTTTACAATAAATGAAAATGTTAAATTATGTGTATTTATAAGTAATTATGGTTTAAATAAGACTATGTATTCCATAGTAGAGTACCTTAAAAAAAGGTAGGAGACTTTAAACATTGTAAAGAAAGATTGGGGAAAAAAATAACAATGTAAAGAGGAATAGTAAGTATTAACATGATAATAGAAACTACAGATTTTATTATCAGAAAAAAGGATCAAGCAACATAATCTAGGCAAAGATAATCTGTTAGAATAAAGATAATAATTAAAATTTTAAATTAAAGACACAATGATACAAACATATAAAATATATATTTGCAGCCACAAAATTGAAAGAAAAGTATTCTTCTATTTATACACCTAAATATATTACTAGGGATATAGAAACAAGTAGGACACTCCCCAATAAGCATGTAAACAAAAACAACTAAGCAATGAGATGGGGGCAGAGGGAAAACAATGGGTTACAAGAATAAACAGAGAAAATACCACTTTCTTACCATGATATATTTACATCCATACCCAAGCTATTAAGATAAAGAAGACCTAGATATGTTTTTATGTTAAAAGGAAAACTGTGGAAGCAAAAAAAAAAAAAAAAATTGAAAACTGAGAAATGAAATCAAGAGGCTGGGGACATGGCTCAAAGGCAAAGTAATTGTGTAGCATGTATATGGCCCTGGGTTCATTTGTCCTAACACTGTATTTAAAGATAAAAGGAAGGAATAAAACACCAGGATGGAGGAGAAAGTAGAAGCAAAGCAGGGGAGAGGAGAAGAAGAAAAGAAAAACTTGACTTGCATGTGTTTTAGAGAATATTACCTTCTTGAAGACCTGGATGTATCACCTGCTTGTGCCTCAAAGACTTCAAATCTTCTATCAATTCCTTTTCCAACTGGGAAATTCTTTCTCTGCAACCTACTCACAAAACAAACCCAAAAATATTGTATAACACGGAAGAGTAAGGTTGCATATTTCACTACCAGAGGATAAACCACAAATGTATCTCATTTAACACTATTATGCAATACCTGGGTCATTTGTGGTTGTTGCCTGGAGATTAGATGGTTCTTCTGTTATCCCATCAACTGCATGAATGTCTAGAGCTTCCTACATATTAAAAATGAAAATAAAATGCAGTTAGTATCACTTCTAAAACTTTTACTAATCAGCATTACAAAATAAAAATTTAAAACCTAGGAAAACACCTCCATGTATACAGTTTTAACTCCAAATTCACAGAACTGGAGCAACTTTTTTTCCCCATAACTTCGGGTTTTTGTTTTTTTTTTTTAATGTTCTACACTATCATTACTTTATAATCATGAGCTGGGAATATAGTTCAGTGGTATAACACTTGCCTGGCACATGTGAGGACCTGTTTTTGTTTTTTTTTTTTTTTTTCTTTTTTTTTTTTTAAGAGAGAGAGAGAATTTTTTGATTTTTATTTTTTAGTTTTCAGCGGACACAACATCTTTGTATGTGGTGCTGAGGATCGAACCCAGGCCACACGCATGCCAGGCGAGCACGCTACCGCTTGAGCCACATCCCCAGCCCCGAGGACCTGGGTTTGATCCTAAAAATGAAGGGGGAAAAAAAAAGAAGAAGAAGAAAAAGAAATACACAAACACACACACTTACTCAGCTAAACTCAAACTTATGCTAATTTACATACTTACTGCTTAAAGCCTAAATATAACTTACTCAGCAACTAACATGGAGGGAGGAAAAGAATATAATTAAACATCCAACATCTGTTTAGCCAACCTAGAAAGATGGCGACTTTGCAAAAATTAAAAAGAAAAATAATCCGGTTGGAAAGTTGAAATTGAATTTTAAAAAGAAATGATATCGCTGGGTGTGGTGGCCCATTTCTGTAATCCCAGCAACTCAGGAAGCTGAGGCAGGAAGATTGAGAGTTCAAAGCCAACTTCAGCAACTTATTGAAGCACTCAGCAACTCAGCAAGACTATGTCTCAAAAAGAAAAAAAAAAGAAATGATATCAATGTATATGACAGCAGAACCAAGAAGACTATTAAACATTTATTTCCCCAGTAGCATTCCATTAATACTGGCCAGGGATTGAAGTGAAAGGGTTGGATGGGATGTCTCCAAAGCGGAAATGAACGTTTTTTTTGTTTTGTTTTGTTTTGTTTGCGGGGCGGGGGCGGGGGTGGGGGACAGAAGATTTGAACTCAGGGGTACTTAGCACTGAGCCCAAACTCCAGCCCCTGTTTATTTTTTATTTAGAGACAGGGTCTGAGTTGCTTAGGGCCTCAATAAACTGCTACAGTTGGCTTTGAACTCACAATCCTCCTGCTGCAACCTCCCAAATCACTGTGATTACAAGCATGCACCATTGTACCCAGAGTCGATTGACTTTTAAGCTCCCCTTCCCTTTTATGGCTACAACAGGCGGGCTGGGGATGTGGCTCAAGTGGTAGCGTGCTTGCCTGGCATGCGTGAGGCACTAGGTTTGATCCTCAGCACCACATAAAAAGATACTGTGTCCACCTAAAACTTAAAAAAAAAAAAAAAAAAAAAAGCATGCTTGGCATTTGCTCTACCATTGAGCTACATCCCCAGCTCTTTCTATTTTTTATTTTGAAGACAAGGTCTAAAGTTGCTCAGACCGGCATTGAACTTGTGATTCTCCTGCCTCAGCTTCCTGAGTAGCTATGATGCAGGCTGCAATACCACACCTGGCTTCTTATGCCTTTTAAAAGTACATAATGATGAAAATTGCAGTAAGACTCAAGGTTTGAAAAACTCAACCGCAGTATCTAAATACTGAAAAGAATCATGCTGCTCTACCACCGATACATTCCCTGCCCTTTTCAAAACAGGATCTGCCTAAATTGCCCAGGCTATCCTTGAGCTTACTATCCTTTTGCCTTAGCCTCCCAACTAGGTGAGATTTATAGGCATGCATCACCATGCCCAATCAGACATAATTTTTTAAAGTATATTCAAATAAAATATCTTAAGTGACGACTGCTTACGAAATCAAACATTATGGAGGCACTTCCCCTCTATATCACACCCTTGCTATCTATCCATTATTCACAAAATGGGAGTTAGTTACCAGCCAATATAGACGTGAAGAATGACTAATAGGTCTTGGAAAGAATGCTGGAAATTACATTCCTACCTTGGACTCAAAGGAAACAAAGAGAACACCATCCACATCTTCAAGATCAGGCTTCACATCAGGAAAGGTACCACTAGGGATTATAGGGGTATTCTTGGAAGAAGTTAAAGTCTTTCCTGTGTTTTTAGGTGGTCGTCCTGCCTTAGAGAATTTCAATTTTCGAGGCCTTCCTCTTTTTCCAGGGACATTAGAAGAGGCATTCTGATTGGCATTTACATTCTTTGAGGTTCCTGAGATTTTAAACATAGTTGTTCGCTTTCTGCTCAGGTCTTCTTTTCCTGAAAATGAATCCCCAGCTGAATCCTTTGAACTGTCGAGTATTCTTTCTGAGCTAATGCTGTCAAACATTTCAGGACATTTCCATTGAGGTTCTTTAACTAAGGGACATTTTTGTACTACTCTGAGATCCGGTGAATGTTTTCTAAGACCATTTTCTGATTCCTTGCCTAAGTAGAAACTAGTACCATTAGAATTTTCAATATATGTAGGCAAATATTCTAATTCTCCCAACACAAGAGATTTATCCTTTCGAGATGTGGAAAGTATGTTATCAGGCAGTTCAGAAATCTTCACTGTGCTTTTGGTAACAGCACAGGGCTCCAAATAGACTACAGGCATCTTTCCAGTGTCTAATTTGAACATTTTAGCTTTAGCAACACCTGATGGGCTGTTTGGTAGCCATTTAGAAGATGGATGATCAGTTTCTAAGTTATCAACTTTATTGTGCCTTTTTAGTTGTTTCTCTAATATAGGATCATCATCACTGTTTGAGTATACATCTGTTTCTTCATCTGTGTCTTCCTGTTTTATAGTGATCCCTTCTGGGCATCCACCAACTTCATAGTCATAGTCATCCAGAGGTTCCTCTTTAATGACAACATTGAAGTTTCCATTCGGGTCTAATGGTGAGGCAATATGGGAGCCATCTTTAAAATTGTTCCCGACAAAGCTGAAGAGACAAAGGAGGGAGGAACAAAAAGTACAGAACTATCCATTATCCATTAAAAAAGCTCAGAAGGAAAAATGGTTTTGAAACAAAGTAACACATCAGATCTCATGAAACATTCCTCCAAAATACTCTGTATAACCTAATAAGATCTCAAAAGCAGTGTATCAACGGATTACACTTTTACATTTTTTTTGGTCAATTTTTCATTACATTATAACACTTATTTTTCAAGGAACTCAAGGGATTTTAAAACTCAGCTAGCACTGATCCAAAAATCATACAAATATTGACACACTAACAATTGTGGGCAAAGAAAAATTGCACCTTCACAACTAGGAATTGCAACAAACTAGGAAAAGTTTTACAAATTGACAGCTGATCTTATCTAACACAAAACCTAACATCTTTTTTTTTTTATTGTTGTGGGAGTAGGGATGGAACCCAGAGGCATTCTCCTATAAAGCTACATTACCAGTTTTTGTGTGTGCTTGTTTTGTTTTGTTTTTTTGGGGGGGGGGGTGTTACTAGTGATTGAACCCAGAGGTGCTTAGCCACTGAACTGCATCCCCAGCACATTTTTTTTTTGAGACATCTTAACCATGTTGAAGTATACAGTGTTTTTAGAATATTTACAATATTGTTACAAGACAATTTTTCACAACTTTAAAAACTCACTTCCAATGTAAAGAATTTGTGGGTAATTTTTTTCAAATAAAAAACACTATTGGGCTGGGTTTGTGGCTCAAGTGGTAGAGTGCTCGCCTAGCACATATTAGGCACTGGGTTCGAACCTAAGGACCACATAAAAATGAAGATATTGTATCCACCTAAAACTAAAAAATAAATAAAAAACAAACAAAATAAAGGCATTCTGTCCATCTATAACTACAAAAAATTTTTAAAAACACTATTAATAAATAGACATTGAAAGAATAAAAATTATACCAATATACCTTGAGGACATAGCTGGACTCAAGTTTAATTATCTAAGATTCTATGTAAAGTGGTACAGCTGGAATTAGAATTCTCAAGATATAGGGAATACAAAACTCTTAAATCTCTGTATCTCTAAGATTTCCCCCACATATCTACACAAGTCAAAAATGTTAGCAATACACCATGTGTGATGGTATTGCAACAACTTAGGAGGCTGAGGCAAGAGGATCCCAAGTTTGAGGCTAGTCATAGCAACCTAGGGAGACCCTGTCTCAAAATAAAATATAAGGAAGGCTGGAGATGTAGCTCAGTGATAAAGTACTTTGGTTCAATCCTCAGTACAAACAAAAACCAAAAAACCCTACATATTACCACGATACCCTTTCACTAACAAATAAGAGATAATCAAGTAGAATTATGGGCATATTTTCTTCACTTCAGTCTAACACTGAAGATGGCACTTTTCTACACACAAACACACAGCATTTATGCAATCATATTTTGGTCCAATCACTTTAAAATAAAGTAGGTAAGTTTCGATTTCCATAGCAGACTAGCTGATAGCAGAGTAACTCTCCATTTAATACTAGAAAAGCCAAACTGTAAGGGTTTCCTCCCAAAAAAATATTTTTTAAAATCCATTTGAAGACATCAAAAAAATAGTGAGGCCGTTGAGGACTCAAAGAGAAGAAAATAAGGCAATCTAATTAGACACCCAATAATTCAGGCACTTTTACATTCATAATCTTCATTATTGAAGCTATCTTTCTAAAATATTCAATTGAATTCCTGTTATTTTCCTGTGCAAAAGCATTTCAAAGTCTTTGGAAACTAAATAAAAAGTGTAAACACCTGGTATGCTTTTCAAAGTCCAAATACAATCTATTCTCAATCCTTTCAAGCTCACCTTAAACAAAAACCTATGTAGTACCTCAAATGATTTTACACAAACCTTCACTTTAGTATCTAATTACGAAACAATATATTTGCAGCACATATCTATCATTAATAAAGCACTAATTTTTCTACTACTAATTCCGATTAAAGTCACCGTCTTTACAAAGATTTATCTCAAATATGCAGAGCAACCATTACATGAATGGTTCCTGAACAACATAAAATCTTAACCTTAATTAAAAATCCATCAATGTACAAGCAATAATAAGTGTTGGCGAGGATGTGGAGAAAAAGGTACACTCATATATTACTGGTAGCACTGCAAATTGGTGCAACCGCTATAGAAAACAGTATGGAGATTCCTTAGAAAACTTGGAATGGAATCACCATTGACCCAGCTACCCCACTCCTTGATCTATAACAAAGGACTTAAAATCCGCATACTATAGTGACCCAGCCATATCAATGTTCACAGCAGCTCAATTCACAATAGTTAAACTGTGGAACCAACCTAGATGCCCTTCAACAAATAGATAAAGAAACTGTGGTACATATACACAATGGAATATTACTCAGCATTAAAACAGAATAAAATCATGGCATTTGCAGGCAAATGGATGGAAAATATCATGCTAAGCGAAGTAAGCCAATCCCAGAAAAACAAAGGCTGAATGTCTGCTCTGATAATTGATGCTGACTGATAATGGGGGATGTGGGGGGAGCATGGGGAGAATGGAGAAACTTTGGGCAAAGGGAAGGGAGGGAAAGGGAATGGGCATGGGGGCAGTAAAGATGGTGGAATGAGATGAACATCACTACCCTAAGTACATATATGCCTACACATGTGGTATGACTCTACATCATGTACAATCAGAGAAAAGGTTGTACTCCATTTGTGTACAATGAATCAAAATTCATTCTGCTATTGTGCATAACTAATTAGAAAAAATAAAAAATTAAAAATAAAACTTTAAAAAAATCCACCAATGAAGGACTTCCACTTTCAATCAGAATGTCAGGATCCCAGAAAATCATCACTTCAATGAGAAACACTAAATAAATTATTTTTCTTAAAAGCCACTAAAGATTTCTGGACACAAGTAAGTCTAAATGAACTGAATTTTCAAGAAGGACCAGACTTCTCTAGTTGACCAGAAATTACTATTGCTTTCAACCCTTAGTAGCATTTACTCTACCCTAAATACATAAAGAAAAAAATAGAGTTGTAGGCAAAGATCTTCCCCCAGAAAGCAGAGAAACCAGCCACACTTTTAATGCCTAGGAATAGGCAGAAGAGAATCTGTAAGATCCCCAAGAAGAAAACCAGTCTCCACAACTGTCCACTTATCCTTCAAAGAACTTCTGTGGAATAAGCAATAGTCATTAGAAGAAAGTGGCCTGAAAGCAAACAAAGAACTTGTACTCTTCCAGATCTTGGTTCCCAAGATCTTGACAGAGAAAGGAGCCGTGTAACAAAGCTGAAATTAGAAGTGAGTTCAAAATTTTTAAAGTCGTAAATCACCTAGACTGAAGAATAACATTAAAAGATCTAGTGTATTAACAACTGCAGTTTCAATAAGATAGATTATTTCTCTAATAATGAAAGATTTGAACCCACAGATCCAAGAAGCTCAGCAAATACCAATGGAGACTTTTTTTTTTAAGAGAGAGAGAGAGAGAGAGAGAGAGAATTTTTTAATATTTATTTTTCAGTTATCGGCGGACACAACATCTTTGTTTGTATGTGGTGCTGAGGATTGAACCCGGGCCGCACGCATGCCAGGCCAGCGCGCTACCGCTTGAGCCACATCCCCAGCCCGACTTTTTTTTTTTTTTAAAGTCATACCTAAAGCCAAGCCCAGTGGCACACAGCTGTAATCCCAGCAATTTTGGAGGCTAAGGCAGAAGAATCACAAATTAGAGGCCAGACTCAGCACCATAACGAGACCCTATCTTAAAATGAAAAACAAACAGGACTGAGCATGTAGTTCAATGGTAAAGCATCCCTGGGTTCAATCTCCAGTACCAAACCAAACCAAACACTATTATATCCAAGATCTATACAATATACACATTAAAGTATACAGGAAGTTATCAATCAAAACAGATTCTGTTGGTAAATAAAGAAAATCCTTACTAATTTCAAAGGTTTTAAGTCATTTGTTTTTTGACAACAATAGAATCAAACTACAAATCAATAACAAACACAAATGTAACATACTGAAATATGTGAAAGCAAATTTGTAGTTTTAAATTCAACAAGGAAAAGGGCTAAAATCAATTCTCTAGGTCAGAAATCAAATTTTTTTCTGTGAAGAGCTAAATTGTAAAAATTTCTCAAGATGATACCATGTCTCCTGCAACTCAACTCTTGCCACTAAAACACATAAAATTTGATAATACAGTACAAATAAGCACAGCAGTGTTCCAACAAATGGACTCTGCCAAACCCCCAGCCCTAAAGAAAAAGCAAGGGCTGGGGCTGGGGTTTAGCGGTAGAGTGCTTGCCTAGCATGCGTGAGGCCCTGAGTTCGATCCCCAGCAACACATAAAAATAAGTAAAATAAAGGCATTGTGTCCAACTACAACTAAAAAATAAATATTTTTTTTAAAAAAAAGAAAAAGAAAAAGCTCACACACAATAAACATCAAAGAAAAATCAATGAAATAGAAAATAACAAAAAAGCTGAATTTGTGAAACTTGCCAACAAAGAAAACTCAGTGGGTTCACTGATGAATTCCATTGGGCACATAATGAAAAAAATCAATACACAAACTTGGAAAACTCAAAAGAATGGAATACTTCACAACCTGTTTATTAAGGAAAGCAAAATCCTGGTACTAATATATCAGAAAGAAAACTAAAAATAAATATCTCCCATAAATTTAGGTGAAAAAAACCTAAGCAAATTTTCAGCAAATTAAGTCTAGCAATATTAAAAAGAATGATATTGTCACAACTGGGTAACGTTTAGTCCAAGAATGCAATGCTCATATAATAGCAGACCCTGCCCCCTCCCAAAATAAATGTCATTCACCATATTAACAAAATATGGGGGGGAGACATCTTAATAGATACAAGAAAATCATTTGATGCCACTCAAAAATCATTCTTTTTTTTTTTTTTAATAGTTGTAGATGGACAGCGTGCCTTTATTTGTTTCTTTTTTTATGTGATGCTAAGGATCGAACCCAGTGCCTCACACAGTAGGCAAGCGCTCTGCCACTGAGCTACAGCTCCAGCCCCAACACTCATTCTTTCTTTTTTTTTTTTTTTTTTTGAGAGAGAGAGAGAGAGAGAAGAGAGAGGGAGGGAGGGAGGGAGGGAGAGAATTTTTTAATGTTTATTTATTTTTTTAGTTTTCGGCGGACACAACATCTTTTTTTGTATGTGGTGCTGAGGATCGAACCCGGGCCACACGTATGCCAGGCAAGCATGCTACCGCTTGAGCCACATCCCCAGCCCCTCCAACACTCATTCTTAATAATTCTCAGGAAAATGGTAAATAGAAGAAAATTTCTCAATCTGATAAAACATACTACAAAAAAAAACTATATCAAATATCATAATATCTATTTGTCCACAATACTGGAAGTTTATTCAGTAAAGTAAGCGGGAAGGATAGAGGGAGAAGGTGAAAGAAATGACAGGGGAGAGTAAGAAAGAGGACAGACACAGGGGTGAAGACTGCAAAGAAAGAAGCAAAACAAACTCTGTTCAGGTAAGATAACCGCATAGTAGGAAATCCAAAGGAATCTATAAACTTCTGTAGTTAAGTGAATTCAGAGAGGTAACCATATACAAAGTCAATATCTAAAAACTGATTGCACTTCTATATTATCAAAAGAGGAAATTATTTTAAATATCAATTATAAGTTTCATTAAAAAATTTAAATACTTCCCCCAAAAGAAGAATAAAAACAAGCAAGGTGGGGTGGCACATGCCTGTAATCCAGCAACTCAGGAGAATGAGGCAGGAGGATTATAAATTCAATGCCAAACTGAACAATTTATGGAGATCCTGCCTCAAAAAAAAAAAAAAAAATCAAAAGGGCTGGGGATGTAGCTCATTAGTAGAGCACCCCTGGGTTCTATTCACAGTAATGCAAAGAAAGAGAAGAGGAAGAAGAGGAGGAAGAGGAGGAGGAGGAGGAGGAGGAGGAGGAAGCAGCAGCAGCAGCAGGAGAAGGAATAACCAAAATAACCTTGGAGTAGTAGAAGGTTTATACTATCTGATTCCAAAATTTACTATAAGCCTAACATCAAGAGGACAATCTGGTACTGGCAAAAAACAGACAACTTAATGGAACAGAATTCAGTCAAAAAAAAAAAAGACCCACCTCTATATAAAGTCACCTGTTTTTTCCAAAGCACCAGTGCAAAATTTTCAATAAATGAGAGCACCTGGAAAATTATAAACCTTTATCCTTTATACCACACACAAAAACTAATTCAGAATGGGTCACAGACTTAAATGTGAAAGATAAAATAACATCCCCTTTTTCAAAAACTTCACATAACTGGTGAAAACATATTTTATTAGTATTTTTCTTTGTTACAACTTAATTATATAATATTGCATAACATAAAAGGCACCTGTTTTAAGTGACAAAGATTTTTATTAATGTTATAGTATGTAGCCATAGCCACGACCCCATTTCCTTCTGTTTTTATTTATTTTTATTTTTATTTTTATTTATTCATTTTTTGAGAGGGCAGGGTACTGGGGATTAAACTCAGGGGCACTTGACCACTGAGCCATATCACTAGCCCTATTTTTTATTTTATTAGAGACAGGGTCTCACTAAATTGCTTAGAGCCTTACTAAATTGCCAAGGCTGGCTTTGAACTCATGATCCTCCTGCCTCAGCCTCCCAAGCTGCTGGGTTGGGATGGCAGGCATGCACCACTGCGTCCAGCTTCTATCAGTTTTTAAAGGGTAAGTCATTAGAAACCAAAGAAAAGTCGCAGGTGGGTAGGTAGGTAGGTAGGTATTTATTTATTTATTGTTGGATGCTGAGGGGGACTAACTCCTAGGGCACATTATGCGGAGCTATATCCCAGTCCCTTTTCATCTTGAGATGGATCTCTTTCATTTGCTTGGGGCTTAAGTTGCTGAGGCTGGCCTGGAAACTGTGATACTCCTGCCTCAGCCTCCCATGTCCCTGGGATTAAAGGCACACGAAACCACCTCCAGCTCCAGAATCATCAACTCTTTTTTCCCTTTCATAATTATCTTAGTTCTTGGGTATATCACAAGTAAATACCATATCAAGTAATACAGTAATCATGCTTATTGGTAAGCTTTCTCATTATCATCACATTTCAAGACTCAACTTTGAAAATATATTTTTCTGCATTTATCATTTTATCATTTAGTATTTGATTTCTGTTTTGTCTGCAGTAGTTGAGAACCTCATAAGACTAGATCTTCACTGCTACAGCAGCAGGTACTTTTGAAACTTCTTGGGCAATAAAACATGCTAGATGAAAAACTCTCAGGAAGGAGAGTTCTATTTATTTTTTTAATATTTAATTTTTAGTTTTCAGTGGACACAACATCTTTATTTTATTTGCATGTGGTGCTGAGGATCGAACCAGCGCCCCGCACATGCCAGGTGACTGGGCTAGCAGCTTGAGCCACATCCCCAATCCCAGAAGGAGAGTTTTAAACACATGTATCATGCATGAAAGTTTGCTGGGGTAGAAGATTCTAAAAATAATTCCTAAATTTCATTTTTCTAAGAAGTTTTTTCTAGTGGCTGGGCAACAACTTTGCAAGACCCTGTCTCAAAAAATAAAAAGGGTGCCAAGTGTGGTGATACATGCCTATAATCCCAGTGCCCAGGGAGGCTGAGGCAAGAGGATCATGAGTTCAAAGCCAGCCTCAGCAAAATCGAGACTCTAAGCAACTCAGTGAGACCCTATCTCTAAATAAAATACAAAACAGGGCTGGGGGTGTGGCTCAGTGGTTGAATGCCCCTAAATTCAATCCCGGGTAACCCCCACCCACCCACCCAAATAAATAAATAAATAAATAAAGGGCTAAAGCTATAGCTCAGCTGTAGAACAACCCTGGTGCAGTGCAATTCCTGGTAGTGAGTAAATTTTAAAAAGAAGTCACTTCTAGTCAAATAAATTAGGTAGATGAATACCTAAACTAATGAATTATACACACCAGCTAATTTGAATGTCAGGATTATTTTTGTCAGTATATAACAATGCATCAAAAAATCCTAATGTTAATTAATATGTGATATTAGCAGCTACTCTGAAACACATCTAGAAAGCTTTAAGAGCTACTGATAAAATCATCCAGAAAACATTTATGGAGCACTTTCTAGTACCAGTCATTTTTGATGGGCACAAAGATTGCCAAATAAATAACACACAATCACTACACTTAAGGAATTTAAAGGCTAATGTAGGAGAAAGGAGAAAAATACAATGTAATTTAATATCTGCCATAACAAAGGGGTAGGGGTACTAAAAGTATATACTAAAGTAATACTTGTAATACAGAAGCTAACTCAAGGGAATTTCACATAATAGAAAACAAAAATAGTGGAAAATTTATAAAAAAAGAATATCAATCCATAGATATGACATCCAACTATTAGAAATTTCAAAAAGAGAACACAGAAAAATCAAAGTGAAAAATTATTGAAGAAATACTACTAAAAATTTTCCTGGAACTAAAGAACACAAATTTCTTTGTTGAAAAAGCACAGCACAGGGCTGGGGATGTCGCTCAAGCGGTAGCGCGATCCCCTAGCATGCGTGCGGCCCGGGTTCGATCCTCAACACAACATACAAACAAAGATGTTGTGTCTGCAGAAAACTAAAATAAATAAATACTTTAAAAAATTAAAAAATTAAAAAAAGGCTTTTCATGACACTTTAAAAAAAAAAAAGAAAAAGCACAGCACAATGATGAGAGCCACCATATCAAAAGTTCAGCCTTGTGACATTTCATAACGTGAAGGATCAACCCAAGATCCTAAGTGCTTTCAAAAATAAGTTACTCAAATTTAAAAAAAAAAAAAAATGGACATCAAATTTCTCAGCAGGAAACTGGAAGGTGACAACACATTTTCAGCATAGAATTCTATATCAAACCAAAATATTTATAAAGAGTAAGGGCAAAATAAAGGTCATTTTCCAACATATAAGAAGGAAATCACAGATGGGTGGTGAGTAGTGAATAAGGGACTACTGGTTTTCATTACATCCAGAGGTTTTTTTTGTTTGTTTGTTTTGTTTTTTTCATGGTGCTAGGCATAGAACCCAGGGCACTCTACCACTGAGCTATATCCCCAGTACCTATTTAAATTCTAAGTTCCATATAGTCTTCCTGAGGAAATTAATAAAAAATTAACTACACACAAATACACATCCAAGACAGACTTAAGACAGCAGGAAAACAGGAGGATCTTTGTGAAAAGGAAAAAAGAAAAGTTAGCCAGATGACAGGAAAGAGAAACCACAAGACGGCAGCTTGGTAGAAGCCTACAGAACTAGAACAGATTGACAAAGTGGAGTACAAAGTACAGAGGAAGCAAATAAAATTTTACTGTTAATAGATGAGAGAGTGTATGTGGATAAAAATGAACAGAGATATTTCAGGTTTTACTAAAGAATTTAGAAGAATTAGCACTATGTATACAGAAAACTAAGGTAGATTAAAAAATAGAGTAATTTTCTACCACAAAACAAACTTAGAGAAGAAAAGGTAGTTATAGTGTATTATTTGTTCGGCAATATAGAATACTTATATCATAACATAAAAAGTAGATACTTGTTTGGCCAAATAACTATACTAAGAGGATAAATAAAGAATAGTAGTTGAAAGGCTTAAGCACTGTATATTATGGTTTGAATATGTCCCCCAGAAGTTTATGTAAAAGAAACTTAATCCCCGAAGTCATTTTAGTGATATATGGAGGTGTGGATTTGGGAGGTAATAAAGATTAGATGAGGTCTTAAGAGTTTACCCTCTCATGATGGCATTTGTAGCTTTATAAGAAGAAGAAAGAACCACACTAGCACACTTCCTGTCTCAACTTGCAATACCCTCTACCATGTTATCATGCAGCAAGGAGGCTCTCACCAGATGCCAAACAGATGTTAGTACCATGCTCTTGAACTTCTAAGCCTTCTGAACCATTAAACAAATAAGCTTCTGTTCTATATAAATTACCCTTTTATAACCTATTATTATAGCAACAGAAATGAATTAACCCATTGTATTAGAAAAATTTAAAGTCGGATAACATGTAAAATTGATAGCATTAAGCATATGATTTGGACAATGGTAAAAACTAGACACAGCTTTTAAAAAACTTGAGTTTCTCTAAGAAGAAAATAGATAAAAGTGACATTTGTCATTCATTTTCATTTTATTTAACCTTAACAATTATGTAAATATACTTACTTTAATACGGAATTTGTCTTTGTCCAAGTTTCCTGGCATAGGGCTTCTAAAATATTTAGAATTTCCTTAGTAAAAGTGTCTTTGTTATTCATGAGCCTAGTGGCTCACATCTCAGTTGATGCTTACAAATTCGACTATCTCTTTTGGTCACCAAAAAGACCATCACTATAATTACAGTAATGGGACTTTGAACCAACTCCACACCTTTAGAGAGGGGAAGATAACCAGAGACTGAATTCAATCATATGGCCAATGATTTCATCCATGGCACGTACAAAATGAAACCCCAACAAAAATTCTGCATACTAAAACTCAACAGAACTTGGTGGTTGAACACATCAACAGGCCACAAGGGTAATGCACTCAATGTGTTTCCAGGAGAGGACATGGACACTACGCATTTTACACCTTTCCAATCCTTGCCTTATTCATCTTTTCATTTGGCTGGTCCTAATCTATATTCTTTATAATAAAACTATAATCCTAAATATAGTGCTTTTCAGACTTTTGTCTGAAGAATCACTCTAGCAAATTAATCTAAGAAGAATCTCCAGATGTGTAGACAGTTGGTCAAAAATGCAGGTAGCCCAGGGTCAGAAGTAGGGACAGTTTTCTTGGGGATCAGGCAAATAAACCTGGAGTCTAACACTCTAGGTTGTTAGTGTCAGAAATGAACTACAGTATACCATATATGGTTGAAACACAATACAGAAAGTCTCTTCTTATAGGTGGTTTTGCTTTCCACAGTTTCAGTTAACTCCTAGTCAACCAAGGTCCAAAAATAAAGAAAATTCCAGAAATATTTTTTAAGTTAAATAACTTTTTTTACAGCATATTACTATAATTGTTTCATTTTATTATTGTTATTGTTAATCTCTTACTGAGTCTATCTTCATTTTAGTTACATATATACAAGAAAAAAAAACAGTATATATGTAGGGTTTGACATTATCAAAATGTCAGGCATCCAGAGGTATTGTATTTTATTTTTTATATTTTATTTTTTAAATTTTTATAACTTTTTAGGCAATGTGTTCCCCTGAAAAAGTAAACAGATCACTTACTAATATTATCAGACTTCCTTTTAAAAATTAAAAGTCTGACTGAAAGGGGGAAAACTGGAAAAAAGGATGCCACAAAAATAAGTACTAAACTTAATACAATCAAAAAACAAAGTAATAACTTTATTAAAGTAGTTTAGAACCAACATTGGTTCTAAACAATGGTTTTTCAGAAAAAAGTTTTATCACAGAGGTGAAAGGAACATAGGCAATTAACATTATAAAGCTATACTAAAGGGAAGAAAACAATGACCTAGAAAAGATACTCTCATAATATCACTTGAGTGACATTGATTGAAAAAATCAGCTTTATCTATTATTAGAAAAAGTATCTACTATTAGAATACAAAATAAAACCATATTGTGGGGGCTGGGGCTATGCTCAGTGGTAGAGTGCTCCTCTCACCATGTGTGAGGCCCTGGGTTCGATCCTCAGCACCACATAAATAAAATAAAGATATTGTGTCCACCCACAACTTAAAAAAAAAAACAAAAAAAAAAAAAAAACACCTATATTGTGAAGAGCTGGAAGTAGAGTGTGTGGGAGGAGGCAGTGATGAGCTTAACAGGAGAAAAAAAAGGCTCAAGGAGTCCAGGATGAAGAGCCACCAAGATGAAGGTGAATATGCTAAGCCACAGAATCCAAACAACTACAAACATGAAACCAAATGGAACTTAACAGATAGGCTAACAAAAATGTGATTTGTACAGTTAAGTATAAGCACATGAAGATTTTGTATAAGGAATGTGTACTTGCTTTTGTGGTACATCTTTTACTGTTGGTGATGACAAAACTGTGAAACAACAGAAGACAGATGGACCAGGCTATGGAGAAGAGGAAGAACCACACACACAATGTTAGGAAAGACAGTGTATACTGGAATTGATCATCACTGGAAAGAACCTGCTTTTGCCACATGAGGATGGCAAGCAGACATTTGGAATGAATAAAGAATCAATCCTGGCTGAGGTTATAGCTTAGCAGTAGAGTGCTTACCTAGCATGTTTAAGCCCTGAGTTCAATCCTCAGCAACTCATAAAAATAACAAATAAATAAAATACACATATTGTATCCATCTATAACTTAAAAAAAAAAAAAAAAGAATGAATCCTGTATGTTCATTGGCTTGGGGATTTGAGAGTATGGAAAGTGTTAAATTTAGCCCAAATGAGACATTTCTCTTGGGAAGCTGTGCTGACAGAAATATGGAACTATATGATGAGACAAGCTACTATTCTGTAAAAGATTGTCTTAGATACGAGAACAAATAAAATCTGTGGGGACCCTATGGAAGCTTCTACTTTTACTGCAGCAAATGAAGATTACAACTTACTTTTGATTTCTATGCACTAGACATTCCCGTAATGGTCCACACAGATCATGTATCTGCAGTGCTTGATGTGGATTACTCCCTGACTAGGGAAGAGTTTGTGTCTGCTAGTTTTGATATATCTATTCAAATCTTTCCTGTTGAAAAATCACCCAAAATGAATGCAACATGTTTTATGTGTAAAGTGGACTCTGACAGCAAATACATTATGTGTGGGTCTGATGAAATAAACATCCATCTGTGGGAAGACAATGCTTCTGAAAAACTGGATGTGCTTATATCAAGAGAAAAAAGCAATCAACAATTATAACCAGAAATTAAAGGAAAACTTCAGTAGCATTCTCATACCTCAAGCTGGGGTTGTGGCTCAGTGGTACAGCACTTGCCTGGCACAGATGACACAATGGGTTCAATCTCAACACCACATAAAAATCAATAAATAAAGTAAAGGTCTACAGTACCATCTACAACTTAAAAAAAAAAAAAACCTATAGCTCATCACCAACATTTGCCAAAATCTATCTACAAGGAGAATCAGGAGCAGCACATCATGAAGGAAGCTCTTAGACAAAAGAAATGAATCCTCATTAACCTAGTAAGCCCGGATCTGTGCCAATCGTATCAGAGAAAAAGAAAAACATAGTAGTGGTTGTGAAACTGCATTTTGTATTCCTACCAATCCTGATGTGTAATTATTTGTTACTTTGAACTGAGACCTCTACAAATAAAAGTATTGGTTCTATTTTTTTTTTAATACAAACATATTGCTCCCACTTTTAACACTTCTATTCAATCTTGTACTAAAAGGTCTATCTAGAGCAAGTAGGCAAGAAAAAGAAATACAGTAGTATTATTCACAAAGAATCTAAGACCCCCAGGGGATGCCTGAAACTAGGGATATTGCTAAACCCTATAAATAATGTGTTTTTTCTTATACGTATAACTATGATAAAGTTTCATGAGGTTTTTTTATTTTTTTAAGACTTTCTTAGTTGTAGACTTTAATAATACTTTATTATAGTGCCTCACCCGTGCTAGGCAGGCACTCTACCACTGAGCCACAACCCCAGCCCCCAGTAAGGCTTAATTTATAACTTAGGCACAGTTAAGACATTAATAACAAAAATAGAACAGGGCTGGGGATGTGGTTCAAGCGGTAGCGAGCTCGCCTGGCATGCGCGGGATACTGGGTTCAATCCTCAGCACCACATAAAAATAAAGATGTTGTATCCACCAAAAACTAAAAATTAAGTGTTAAAAACAATAGAACAATTATAAGACTATACTATAATAAAAGTTATATGAAAGTTTGCCTCTTTCTCTAGAGGTATCTTACTCTAGAGGTATCTCACTATACTGTAATCACCTTTCTTGCAATGACATGAAATGACACAATGTCTACATGATGAAATAAAGGGAGTTGAATGACTTAGGCATTATGTAAGTAGCATCAGAATACTATGTAAAAGTTAACTGAACAAAACACTGTAATACCTGCACAGTCCATCTGAAATCTGAGATGGCTACTAATGGATAGAAAGCATATATAGTAAGGATATGCTGAACAAAGAGATTCACATCTTGAGTGGAAGAGAGTGAGAAAGCAAAAAAAAAAAAATCATCACAATACTTATAACAGTGTACAACTTTTTTTTTTTGGGGGGGGGGGCAGTACTGGGCACTGGACTGAGTGCTGTAAAATGGAGCTATGCCCCAAGACAAAATTTTGTTTCTTCTAGAACTTTCCATTGAGTACTTTCAGACATGAATTACATAGGTAATTAAAACCACAGAAAGTGAAAATATGGGAAAGGGGAGACTACTATAAGGAGAATTCAAGTCAGAAGGGAGTAAGTAAAGCTATCTCTATTCACAGATGGTATAATCTACTAAGGGCACTCTAACACTCAGCTACATTTTCAGCCTATTTTTTATTTTAAGTAGGATCTTGTTTAGTCAGGGAGATTGGCCTTAAATTTATGATCCTCATCTCAGCCTCCTAAGGATCTGGGATTGCAATCCAGAATCCACACCACCCAGACTCATGAGGCAAAAGAATCACAAGTTCAAGATCAGTCTCAGCAACTTAAGACCTTGCCTCCAAATAAACAATAAAAAATAAAATAAAAAAGGGCTGGAGATGTAGCTCAGTAGTAAAGTACCCCTAGATTTGTTCAATCCCCAGTACAATAAAGAAGGAAAAAAAAAAATTCACTCCAAAAAATTCTACAAAAAAATTGCTTTCATATATACTTTCACTTAGACAATTTCAGCAAAATTGAGCAATATAAAAACCAATACTTAAAAATCAGTTCTATACAATGAATAATATGCAGTATGAAACAACAAAAGGCAATACTAAAAGAAATTAAGAAAACTATTGTTCAATATATAATAGCATCTTTTAAAAATAATACAGGACAGGGGTAGCTGAAGGTAGAATACTTGCCTAACATCTAGCATGCAAAAGCTCTGAAGTAAATCTCCAGCACCACACACACAATAATAACAACAAATAGATATCTAAGGAAGTAAAGTTCTCATACTGAAAGCTATAAAAGCATTACTGAAAAATGTCAAATGATTTTTAAAATAGATATCTCATATTCCTGGATTGGAAGACTATTCAAAGTGATAGAGATTCAATGCAAAACTTATTAAAATAGAAAGGGCCTTTTTTGAATAAATAGGAAAACTGATGCTGAAATTCATATGGAATCTCAAGTGATCCCAAATAGCAAACATTATCTTGAGAAATAAGAACTTGGTGAAATGAAATCACAACTGCCCAATTTCAAAACTTACTACAAAGCTACAATAATCAAAACAGTGTGGGACTGGCCTGAAGATAAACACAGACCAGTGGACTATAACAAAGAGCCCAGAAATAAACTCTCACAAATGTGACACACATGCATGCGCGCGCGCGCGCACACACACACACACACACACACACACACATAAAGTTCTGATAAGAATGAAGAACAACCTCAACTGCTATTCACAGATAAGGGAAAATTAAGTTGGTAAAATCACTTTGGAAATCTACTGAAAGCATGCATAACCTATGACTGAGTAATTCATGTCTAAGCATATGCTCAACAGAAATGCACTCAACATGCCAGGTATGGTAGTACACACCTTCAGTCTCAGCTACTTGGGAAACTGGTAGGAAGATCACAAAAAATGCACTCACATGCAGATCAAAACTACAATGTTCATGAATGGACTAGTCATAATGCCCAAAAGAATGCAAACTATCTAAATGGCAACTAATAAAATGTGACACACTGAAAAAGTGGATGGGCTAGGGTTTAGCTCAGTGGGAGAACTCTTAACTAGTATGCACTCGACTCTTACGTATGGACAACAGCACCATGCAAAAAAAATGAAAAGCAGAAAACCATACAGCAATGAGAAAAAAGCAATCTACAACATATGACAATAAAAATGCAAGGCACAACATTGAGCTAAAAATCTCAAACATAGAAGGGTATTATTATTTCATTTCCATAAAAACAGGAAAAAAATAACCTGTAATGTTAAAAGTTATAATGATTATCCTGTGGGTAAAGTTCAGAAGACCAAAAAAACAAAAATTCACTATTGAGGTTTTTTGACATGAATGTTGGTTATGATTGTGTTCAATTTGTAAAATTCATCCATCTGGGAATGGGCAGAGCACTTGCCTAGCATGCATGAGGCACTGGGTTTGATCCTCAGCACCACATAAAAATAAACAAATAAAACAAAGGCATTCTATCCATCTACAACTACAAAAAAAATTTTTTTTTTAATTCATCCATCTGGGGGCTGGGATTGTGGCTCAGAGGGAGAGCATTCGTGAGGCATTGGGTTCAATCCTCAGCACCACATTAAAAATAAAATATTGTGTTCACCTATAATAAAAAAATAAATATTAAAAAAAATCATCCATCTGTAATTTGTTTTAAATTTTCAATTTAGTAAGTTGGGCACTAATTCAAGAGGGTAAATCAGAGCTGGAAGGGGAACACAATACAGGAGAGATTGAACTCAGGACCTTTCATATACTAAGCAGTTATTCTACCACTGAGCTATACTACCAGTCCAGAGCCTCTTAAAGATACTTGAATAGAGGGATGACAAGAAAAAACATGTTTAAAAACATAAATATGTCAAGGAACCATGGCGCACATCTGGAATTCATATATACTATATCATATAGTACATATCATATAGTACAAGACTGAACAGAAGTGTTAAAAGTGGGAGCAATTTGTTTTGTTTTTTTTTTTTTAAACTAGAAACAGTACTTTTATTTGTAGAGGTCTCGGCTCAAAGTTACAAATACTTACACATCAGGATTGGTAGGAACACCAAATGCAATTTCACAACCACCACTATGTATTTCCTTTTTATCTGACATGACTGGCACAGATCCAAGCATCTGGGAGACTGAGGTAGGAAGATTGTAAGTTCAAGGCCAACCTGGGCAGAAGTAAAATTTTAACAAGATCTTTTCTGGAAATAAAATTCTGGGGGGCGGGGGGAAGCTCAGTGGGGGCTCGGGATGTGGCGCAAGTGGTAGCACTCTCGCCTGGCATGCGTGACGCACTGGGTTCGATCCTCAGTACCACATAAAAGAAAATAAAGATACTGTGTCCACCTAAAACTAAATTTTAAAAAAAAAAGCTCAGTGGTAGGGCACTTGCCTAGCATACATGGGGCCACTCTGGCTCAATCTTCAAAACCACTTAATTAATTTGGTGGCACTATGCAGGAGAGACTGAAGAAAATAATGGCAAGATAATGGCAGTAAATTTAGGAATAAAATAATGGGAATCTGAGTAAGCATGGTTTTAATAAGTAAAATGGTTATAAATCACATACCAGGAAGCAGTAGAAAAATAATAAAATGGAAAAAAGTAACAAAAGATGACTCTCATATTTAAGAAACAACAGTTATAACTAAATAGTAGGGCTATATATAAAATCCACATTGGAATCATTTTGGAAAGCATCTCTATAGAAAAGGTATCTGGAGTTTTAAGAAAGGATGCAATTGAGAATGACAACGTAGGCAGAATAAGATATTAATCTTTGATGCCCAAAGTGATGGCTGAAAAGATAATATTCTGAGGAAACAAAAACTTAGGATAGTAATATCTTAAAAGGATAAAGTATTTTATTGGTCAAATAATTTTACAATATTGACAATGAAAACAAAAACTGGCTGATCTCTTAAATGTGTCACATGTGACTTTTGAGAGAATATAGTTTACTGGTTAGGGGAGACAGATCATAGGAGACAGGAAGAAAGAACTAGGGCTGGAGATATAGTTAAGTACAGGGGCACATGCTTAGCTTGAGAAAGGCCCAGGGTTTGATCCAACACAAGGAAGGAAGGAGCAGAGTAGGGAAAGGAAAAAAAATGAGAAAATTTAGGTAATAAGTGAAAATACTTATGAAAGAATGTTTCCAACAAATAAAAGAACCTGAAGAAAGATCTTGAAGGAGAAAAAAAAAAAAAACCCAAGAAAAATTGTTTGTTTTTCTTATCTAAAAAAAAAAGTGGGCACAGCAGAAAAAAACTTAAACTCCTGGAAAACGCATAATGGAAAAATAGCTTCCCTCTCTGCTTTAGAAGTCTAACTTCTAAAAGGTAAAATATCTTCCCCTAAAAATTACACTAAAATATATATAACATCCATGGATAAAAATATGTCAAACTAAATAACAGGTTGAAGATTTGGGCGGAGGGTGGGGGGATGTACTTCCCTTGAACTCAGAGAATTCACTGAGCCACATCCCCAACCCTATTTGGTATTTTTTATTTAGAGACAAGATCTCACTGAGATACTTAGAGCCTTGATTTTGCTGAGGCTGGCTTTGAACTTGCAATCCTCCAGTCTCAATCTCCCAAACCACTGGGATTACAGGCATGCACCACAATGCCTGGCTAGGTTGAAGCTTTACTCTCAGTCAAAGTAATGAAAAATCAAATGCATGTTTATAAATGGTATTTCTGATATTCCAAAAGTTTATATTAATTCAACACTATTAAGGTTTTGGTTAAAACACACAAATGTAATACCACTCAGTGATTATCCTAGAGTTGAACCATCAGCATACCAAGTAAAACAAGATCTTTACTTTCATAAACCCTATAATGAAGTGGGGAAATAAGAGTACAAACTAGTCAACAAACAAGGTAGTTTCATAGTGATAAATGCTATGAACATGCTAAAAAGCCTAAACATCCAAAGTAGTTAAAGAAAAATAATGAATAGGGGCTGGGGATGTGGCTCAAGTGGTAGCACGCTCGCCTGGCATGCATGCAGCCCGGGTTCGATCCTCAGCACCACATACAAACGGGTATGTTGTGTCTGCCGAAAACTAAAGAATAAATATTGAAAATTCTCTCTCTTTCTCTCTCTCCCTCTCTCTCTTTAAAAAAAAAAAAAAAAAAAAAAGAAAGAAAAAGAAAAATAATGAATAAAAAAAATTGGGCTGGGATTGTGGCTCAGCGGTAGAGTACTCACTTAGCATGCACAGGGCCCTGGGTTCTATCCTCAGCACCACATAAAAATAAATGAATGGAATAAAGGTATTGTGTCCAACTACAACTAAAAATATATTTTTTAAAGAAAAATAATGAATAAAATTAAAATAGACATAAACCTAGATCTAAAAGATTATGCAGTGACACTAAAGGTATCAAAGGCGGGGGGGGGGATATAAAGAGGAAAAGGTCTAAAATGGAAATTCAATTACATGGCTTAGACACAACAAACACTGGAAAGTATGATACAAGACCAAAGCAACAGGGCAAGCAGCCTTTTAGTGTAAAGGAAAGAGGATGTCAAAGAATCCAGAAAAAGAGGGTTCAAGAATACAGAATGCAGGCTGGGGTTGTGGCTCAGTGGTAGAATGCTTGCCTAGCATGCAAGAGGCAGTGGGTTCAATCCTCAGCACCACATTAAAATGAAATAAAGATATTGTGTCCATCTACAACTAAAAAATAAGTATTAAAAAAAGAGAGAGAGAGAGAGAGAGAGAGAGAGAGAGAGAGAACATGTTCTCAGGTATTGCATACCCTCTTAGCATTCCACCTCCAAGAAGTCAAGCCATGGCTTTCTAGATAGAGGACACCCCTGGAGACCTACCCTGGAAAGAAAGATTCTGTCACAGGTCCTGGAGATACTGGGGCACATCCTGTTATTATACTCACAGAGGAGCCCTGGCCTCAAAAATCACTGCAGAGAACTAGGGATATAGCTCAGATGGTAGAGTGCTTGCCTTGCATGCATAAGGCCCTGGGTTCAATCCTCAGCAACACCAAAAAAAAAAAAAAGTAGAGCATGAATTGCAGAAAAATGAAAGCATAATATCTACCTGGGAAACCACTATACAGTGGGGACAGTGTTTTGGACAAAAATGCACAAAAATCAGTAGGCTCACATACTATAGGTGGGAATATAAATGGTTACAAACTTTTCAAATGTGATTTAGCAATTAACCAAAATATTAAATCTGTGTACCCTTTGACCCAAGCAATTCCATTCTTAAGAACTGATCTTTGGGGGCTGGGGTTGTGGCTCAGTGGTAGAGCATTCGGCTCTCACGTGTGGGATCCTGGGTTCCATCCTCAGCAGCCATAAAAATAAATACACAAAATAAAGATTAAAAATAAATAAATAAGTAAATAGAACTGATCTTTGTATCTATAAAAATGTATAAGGACATGTGCATAAGAAATTTTACTGAAGCATATTTATAATGGCTAAAAATATGAAACAGTCTCAACATCCATCCACAGATTAGTGATCAAATCCATTTTACAGGATGTAGCCTTTTTTTTTTTAATATTTTTTAGTTGTAGATGAACATGTGCCAGGTAAGCACTCTACCACTGAGCTACAACACCAGCCCAGAATGTAGCCTCTCCAACAAGGCTGACATATAATGTATACTGTTTCAGACCAAAAAAACAGGAAAACTTATCTTTACAAAACTATTTTCATGTCTAATTTTCACATGTGAATCCTTTTTTTTTTCCTATTAAACCAAAGTGGTTTTCTCTATAATAAAGTCATTCTTACTTATTTCTGATGTGCTTTTAGGAGAAAAATATGTATATCTGAACCTCTACATGGCAGAATGCAATTAACCTAATAAGAAAACATCTGCATAGGTCATACATGGAAAAGCTGAATAATCTGTGAATTCTGAGACTGGAATTATGTAGAATATAAGATCCTAGAGCAATGTGTTTTATTTGGTTTCTGAAACCAGGTGTTCAGTCCTATTTGGTGAATGACTGAATAAAAGAGAGCAAAACCCCAACCTCTCCTGACCCCCATACCAAGGATTGAACTCAGGAGTTCTCAATCACTGAGCCACATCCCCAGTCCTATTTTTTTAATATTTTTTTAGTTGTAGATAGACATGATATCTTTATTTTCTTTATTTTCTTTATTTATTTTTATTTGGTGCCGAGGATTGAATCATTACACCTCACATGTGTTCTACCACTGAGCCAGAACTCCAGCACCCCCACAGTCCTACTTTGTATTTTATTTAGAGTCAGAGTCTCACTGAGTTGCTTAGTTCCTCCTGGTTGCTGAGGCTGGCTCTGAACTCTTGATCCTCTAGTCTCAGTCCTTTGAGCCGCTGGGATTACAGGCGTGTGCCACAGCACCAGGCCACAAATAGAAATCTTAATAGTTTATAAATATATTTTCCACTGGGCACAGAGGCACAAGCCTGTAATTACAACAACTCAGGAAGCTGAGCTAGACTAGAATAGCTAAAAATAAGAAAGATATTACTACATGTAATAAACGAAGATGAGGCAGTAACAGGAACACTCATATATTATTTGAGGAAATGAAAATTGGTATAATTGTTTTGGAAAATTCCGGGGTATGTACTAAAATATGTCCCAGCAATCCTACTCCTAGATAAATAACAAACAGAAATTATTAGTACATATGTCTACAACAAGTTGAGCACAAAAACATTCATGTTAGTTTATTCATAACGGTAAAAAACTAATAATAATCAAAATGTCCATCAACAGAAGAATGACTTTATGTGGATTTTTGAAAGGAGGCAAAAAAAGTATACATCTACAAACTGAATGACCACAATAGCACAAAAGAGCAGGTTTTAAGACTAAAATTTTCAGAAATCAGTTTGAGCTATAGGGCAACACTAAGAAAAATGAAAATTAAGCTAAAGACATTATTAAACTTAAAAAAAAAAAAACTATGAAGAGCATGGTGGGAAATTCTATAGTCCCAACTACTTAGGAGGCAGGAGTGAGAGGATCACTTGGGCCTAGAGAATTCAAAACCAGTCTGGGAAACAGCAATATCCTGTTCCCCCAAAAAAGTAATTAATAATAATAAACTTACATGAAAGCAGAGCTCAAAATCATAATAATACTACAAGAGCACAATACCAGGAAATAAATAATCATCATTTATTAAATGGCTGAATATATTATGAGAAGTCAGTGAAAATGACTAAAAGGATCAAGAGTTAGAAGAATCAGTTGAATAATATGATAAAGACCAAGGAAGAAAAATTAAGAGTAGGAAGAAATGGCTAAATAGCACACTTAGCAAGCAAGCCTGGCTAAAGATGAGTGTGTTTACAAAATCTGACTGGAGGGCTTGGGATGTGGCTTGGTGGTTAAGCGCCCCTAGGTTCAATACCATAAGAGGAGGGGAATCTGATTGATGGCCACTTTGGGACACGCACACACACATACACACACACACACCAAAAAAAAGTGACATTATTAGCTAAAATAAAGATGATGATACAGCAGTCATATTTCAACCAACTAAATAGAAAATGAGAAACTGTGGAAGTAGAACTAATATATATGCATACATTTTTTTAAAAGCCTTAAATAAAAAGTTAATAATTCCTTTTCCTGTAAAGGGGTAAAGAGTATGTATTTTAGGTCTTGTAAGTATCATAGTGTCTGTCACATATTCTTATATACACAGAAAAAACAGGCTATAGGTTAATATAGCCAACTCTTTTTTTTTTTTAATTTTCTCTTAGTTTTTTTTGATATATCTTTAATTTATTTATTTATATGTGGTGCTGAGAATCGAACCCAGTGCCTCACACATGCAAGGCAAGTGTGCTACCACTGAGCCACAGTCCTAGCCCATATAGCCAACTCTTGCCTTAAAATAATTTCTGATCATAAATCAGGCCATTTGGAGACAAAGTTCACATCCAGTTAAATGTCATTTTCACATATGAAGATAATGTTATTTCTTAGAGCATGATGCAAGTTATTTTTTTCCCCTTCAATTATGAAGAGGCTCAGTCATTACTCTGAACTATTCTCTCAATCCATTAGATCAAAAGTTCAACCATACATAATCCCATCCATCAGCTGCTATTTATAACAAAGAAATACACCTGACCCTTTCACCTTATCAGAACTCCTTTACTGGCCTCCAAAGGTACCCATTACTGAGAACTGAAGACAGGGCCTTGCTAGGCAAATGTTCCACCACTGAGCTACTAGAATTCTTTAGTCCCCCAAAAGTTTGTTTTTTTATTTTGGGGGGGATTGTTGTTTGGTTGGTTGGTTGTTTTGGTACTGAGTATTGAACCCAAGAGCACTCAATTACTTAGCATCCCCAGCCCTTTTTTGTATTTCATTTTGAAACAGGTTCTCGCTAAATTGCATAGGGACTCGCTAAGCTGCTGATGCTGACTTTGAACTCCTGCCTCTTGAGCTGCTGGGATTACAGGTATGTGCCACCATATCAGGCCCCCAAAGGAATTTTAATGATTAATTTTCCACCATCCAAGAGCATATTAAACTTTTGGATAATGAGGGTAAAAATATTTTAACTGTGAGTCCGAGATGTAGTAGAGTAGTTGCCTAGCATGAGGAAAACTCCAGCACCACCAAGAAATAAAAATAATAATAGGTGGAGTTGTAGCTCAGTAGTAGAGCACTCACCTCTCAAGCGTGAGGAACTGGGTTCGATCCTAGCACCACATAAAAACAAATAAAGGCATTGAGTCCATATGCAACTAAAAAAAAACATCATCAACAACATCATTACTATAATTGATGATCAATTGTTTAAATTGCTCTGGATAATCAAGATAATTAACTGAGTGGAGAATCAAGTATTAAAGCTGGTATCTGCTAATTCTAACTACAAAGAAAAACATGGTGGAAAGTATATGTTGAAAAAGCAAAAAACCAAACTGCCTACAGATAAGGATGGAGAATCTCATGAGCCTGGGAATTCTACAATCAAAGAACAGTAGCTATTAATAGGATACAAATAAGTAAGAAAGGGAAGGCAAAGGAAAGAAGTGGGCTCAGATTTACTTCTGCTGAATTTGGATTCTAATACTCAAAAGATAGCTCATATCTGTAATTCCAGCTAGTCAGATGGTGGAAGCAGTGGGACCACAAGTTCAAACCCAGCCAGGGAATTTAGCAAAAACCTATCAAAATAAAAAATCTTTTAAAGGGCTGAAGATGTAACTCAGTGGTAAATGAACATGTGTGAGACCATGGGTTCAATCTTCAAAAAAAAATTCAAATATCAAGAAACATTGTTTTTCACAATAGCAAATCAGTCAAGATAGGGAAACAACTGAAGTGTATGATGAAAGATGAAAGAATAAAGAACAAGTGATACAGCTTGAGCATCCGTAATCCAAAACTCCAAAATCTGAAATCCAAAACTTTTGAGCATTAACAGACCCTCAAAGTTCTGGCTTTCAAAGTATTTCAGACATTGAAGCTTTTCAGATTCAGGATGCTCACAGTTAAGTCTGTATAAGTATGCAAAAACCACAAAACTCTAAACCAGAAATACAAACACATACAGACCATACAGATATACTTTCTGTCCCTCCATACTGGTGATTAAACCCAAGGGGCACCCTACCACTAAAATATCCCAAGGGTATTTTTTTTTTTTTTGAGGTGCTAGAGGATCAAACCCAGAGCCTCACACATGGTAGGCATGTTCTCCACCATTGAGCTCTACCATCAGCCCTTTCTTTTTTGAGACAGGGTCTCACTAAACTACTCAGGTTGGCCTCAAACTTCCAATCCTCCTGACTCAGCCTCCAAATTGCTATATACTACAGTGCCCAGACTGCATATGTTTTCAATAGGATATTACTGAGCTTTATTTAAAAAAAAAAAAAAAAGGAAATCCTATCAGTTGTGACAACATAGATGAGCTTATAAGACACTGTAAGTGAAATAAGGAAGATGCAGAGAGACAAACACTGCAAAGTAGCCATCAAAGAATGGTTACCAGGGGTGAGAGGTATTGATCAAAGAGTACAAGGTTCACAGTTATAAGGCATAAAAATTTTTAAAAAGAAACGGTACATCATGCTACCTTAATATATAATAATCTTTAGCTTGGTTTTTCAATTGGGAAATTTATAGATTAGGAAATCCATAGGGCAGCAAATCATAAACAATAGACATAAACAAGTTTACTCTGAACACATTTTGTGCCTCATTTGGATAAATTTCCTTTCAATTATGACTTGGGCTTTTTCTCTTCAATTATTATTAGTTCTCTATATATGTTAATAAGAGAACATTCTAAATATAAACAAAACTCTACTCCAATAAATTATCCAATTTGCCTTCAATTCTAGATCTTGAATCCAACTGAGAAAAATGAACAATCGTATTACAGAATGTAAAACAATTGTAGTCTATTTTACAGTGTCTCACATTTATCAATGTTTAAAAATCAAATCAATGTGTCAAATCAAAAATCTGGCCCTTCTCAACCAACCTTTTATTTCTAAAAATTAAAAAAATAATAATAAATTTTAAAAAACCTATTACCTACCTTTCAGAAATCTCTTGCTTCAATTGAGGAACTTCAAGTGCTGAATCAGTATCCATGAAACCAAAAAAGTCTTGTTTTATATTAAGGGGTGGCTTCTCCACACACTTTATTGATGGATCAAAATCAACTGGCTGTATCTCTGACCCCTCACCTTCTGTGAGACGAACCCGATGACCAGGAGAACTGGGAACACTATTCCCCTCTTGGTCAGAGTTGTTCTTTTGTTTTCCGTCTCTCTGGGGCTTACTATTCAGACCATCATCCCGAAAGCCTTTCGCAAATGGATTGTAATCTATTTTCAATTGGGTAATCTGAATGTTCTGATAAGCTGTTACTGCAAAGAATTCAGTCTGGGGGAAGGTAAAAGTGTGGACACCAGGACCATTTAATTGTATCACTTCTGTAGCCTTTTCTGCGGGTACCAAATGAAGTCTTGGCAGGTATCGATGCATAGAGTGTAAGATGATATGTCCTTCTTGATCCAGTGTATTGTTGGTGAGTTTGAGTTTATAGAAAGAAACTGGTTGATGCATCCAATAATGACCTGTAGAAGGAGATTCTGGATGAATAAAAACCCTCCCCAAAACGTGTGGCTCAGCCTTCCCACTGGGTTCCCACCAACGGCCATTCCACTTGTAACGATGGTTATCCACAGGAGATATATCCATGACAAGAATATACTTTAAATTTGAATCTAAACCTGTTATCCAATATCGACAATAAGGAAACATGCGTCTTCCCTGCTTGGTCAGAATCATCTCTGTGCTTCGATTATGGAACTCATTCCACATACTATTGTTATCGAGTGTGACAGTGATTCTTCCCACAGTACAATCAGCTGGAAGGCAAATCTTCCCTTTAGATTTTCCTGGTGATGACACCTTACTAGCCAAAGCACAGGCATCTCGATTAGTAACCAAAATTCCTTGGTCAGTTTTGCCATTTCCTGGCTGTTTTAGGATGACAAAGAAGGTAGGTGCTGTTCCTGCCACTGTCCCACCATCTTGATTAGCCAATATAATCTGCTGTTTCTCCTCCATGATTCCAGTGGGAAACTCAGTAGTATGATAACTGTAGTTATCACACAATCACAATGGCCTTTCCATCCTAAAAACAAGCAAAAAACCAAACAAACCTTTAATTAAGTTAATATTTATTGTATGAATACAATGATTATGTCATCCTCAAAATATTCCTAAATTCCTCTAAGACACTGCTTAATATTCCTAAATTCCTCTAAGACACTGTTTATACCCTTCTTGTCATCACTACAAGGATATTCATTCCAGAATATCTAATCGTTCTAATCGTTTTTTTAGTTCACTTCAATCTAGTAAAATTAACAATATTCCAGCCCTATAGAAATTCACCATAAATCCTGAAAGCGCACAAAAACACAGAAGTATATTCATTTTAGGAAAACTACAAAAAAACATACAAATTTA
Organism: Callospermophilus lateralis; assembly: GCF_048772815.1. Classification (NCBI taxonomy): domain Eukaryota; kingdom Metazoa; phylum Chordata; class Mammalia; order Rodentia; family Sciuridae; genus Callospermophilus; species Callospermophilus lateralis. The sequence goes on along the minus strand of NC_135307.1, from coordinate 88,297,028 downwards.
AGGAGATAGATTTTAAAATGATCCCAACATTTCATAAATTAATTTGCCAAAATATAGCTTTATATAGCAAGTTCTTTTGGAATGAGTTAAAAAAAAAAAAAAAAGCAAATCTACATGCCACCGTATATACAACTCAGTGGTAGAGTGCTAGCCTAACAAGCTTGAAGCTCTGGGTTCAATCCCCAAGGGCACTGATGTGAATTCACACATAAGTAAAGAGCTGTTAATTTATTAACATTTACATTTAAAGATGCTATGACAAATTACGGGCTCTACTGGAAAAAAATAGGATAGGTCTAATATTTAATTTTTTAACACCCCTCACCCTCGCCCACTGGGCACTTTACTGCTGAGCTATATCCCTACTTTTTTTATTTTTTTATTTGCGTGTGCGCACATGTGTGTTTGTACGCACCAGGGATGGAACCCAGGGACTCTTAACTGCTGAGCCACATCCCAATCCCTTTTTATTTATTTTTCGACAGGTTTTCACTAAGTTGCTCAGGCTGGCTTTGAACTTGCAATCCTCCTGCTTTGGCCTCCTGAGCTGCTGGGATTACAGGCGCACACCACTGCACCCAGCAATTTTTTAATTCTTAAAGAATTCCTGACAAAGTCTTTTTATTAAAACACAAAACAAAAAACCAGCCGATAAGACAAAAATACTTTTTGACAAATTCAACATTACACAAATTTTTAAACCTGACCTTCCCCCCAAAAAAATATGAGCAAAATCAAAAAGCAACTGAGTAACTAGCAAAAAGTATTTGCAACTTACATCATAAGTAACTCATTCCCATTATAGAAAACCAGTTACTTTAGAAATGACAAATAATTAAGAAAAAGGGCCAAAAATAAGAAAAGCAAGGAACTATTAAAAAATAATTTCAAAATAAGAGAAATACAAATTAAAACCATGCTTAAAAGTACAATGCATACATTCTATGACACAGTAGTTCTACCATAACTTTATCCTAAATATATATATTTGTGATAATCAATGATATATACAAGACTGTCCCTTGCATTTCCATTTATAACAGTAACAGACCAAGATGAGGGTCACCTGTTAATAGAAATTGATTAAACAATAGAGTAGAATTCTATGCACCATAAAAGAATGTATAAACTTTATCCACAAAATTTAGTAAGAATAAAGTGTTCAAAAGAGTTGTAGATTATGCTAGACAATTGGTGGGAGCAATATTGAGGAATGAACCCAGGAATGCTCTATCACTGTTATATCCCCTATCCCCAGTCCTTTTTTTCATACAGTGTCTCACTACGTTGCTGAGACACTATAGTGTCTCCTAAATTGCTGAGACCACCCTTAAATTTCTGATCCTCCAGCCTCAGCCTCCCAAGTAGCTGAGATTTCAGGCATGTGCCACCATACTAGCTAATCATTCTAGACTTCTTTAAAATTCTTTTCCAAGCCAAAGGAAAAAAAAAATATATATATATATATATATATATATATATATATATATATATATAGCTTGAGATAGATTTTCTCTGGGAAGACAGAAAAGCAACTGGAAAACTGGGTGGCTTGGTAAATATATACCCTTTGATACTTTCTAAATTCTTTGCATTTTGAAGATACAACCTATTCAAAAATTAAAGTTAAAACTGCCAGTTAATTCTTCAAGATTGTTATAAAGAAAACAGGTCATGTATATTCTGTAATTCCATTTATATGAAAAATCCACAATAGGTAAATCCATATAAAGACAAAGTAGCTTGGCGGTTGGTTGCTGGTATAGGGGAGAGATAACTAGTACTAAATGCTAATTGGTATAGGATTTCTTTTTGGTGCATACTTTTAAATGATGACTTTTATGCTAAGCGACTTATATCTCAAAAAGTTAAAAAGCCAGATGCGGTGGCTCACACCTGTAATCCTAGAAACTCAGGAGGTTAAGGCAGGAGTACTACAAATGCAAGACCAACCTCAGCAACTCAGCAAGGCTTAGTGAAACGCTATCTCAAAATACAAACGCAAAAAGGGCTGAGGATATGGCTCAGTGGCTTATTAACCCTGGGTTCATTCCTCAGTTCATTCTTAGTTCATTTCTCAGGTGGGGAAAAAAAAGTTAAAAAGAAATCTCAGGTTGTTAAATATAATTGAACTGGTATCCTAAATCAAAGCTACCACTTCTAATTAGCTTGTACAAAGAGAAAACAATACTCATATGAGTGGGCCAGAAATTTTAATTTTAAAAAAATCTAGTCATAATTGGTCTTCTTCATTTAAGTCTAATTTTACCTTTCATCAGCACTACTGACAAACAGTAAAAGTGTCTGATCTGAATTTTCAATCTTTTTACGGGATTGGCCAAACAGGGGTGGAAAATGGAGCCTCCAATACTTAAAATATTTATTAACCTAAGGATAACAGGACATTTTAAAATTGAAAACTTCAAAACGTTGGATACTGTGTCCTCTGTCATGATTAAAATAAAAATAAACCTATTCCCATAGTAAAAGCATTAGTATCCAAGAAGGGGAGAGGGTTGTCTCTTGGTGCTGGAAATGGAATTGAACTTTGTGCATGCTAGGGAAGCAATCTACCACTAAAGCTATACCCTCAGGCCCTGGAGTTTATTCTTAAGATGTAGGTAAAATTTAGTGTGATTCTTCTAAAAAAAGACAACAGAGCCGGGAATGATGGCACACATCTGTTAATTCCAGCAACTTCAGAGGCTGAGGCAGGAGGATCACAAGTTCAAAGCCAACCTCTGCAAATTAGCGAGGCCCTAAACAACTTGGTAAGACTGTCTCAAAATAAAAATAAAAATAAAAATAAAAAGGGCTGGGGATGTAGCTCAATGGTTAAGCATCCCTAGATTCAATCTCCAGTAACAAAAAAACAAACAAAAAAAAAGACACCTCAGGCTTTTACCTATGAACTTGACAGGTTTCCTAAAACTAATATGCTAAGGCAATACCTATCAGAGGTCAGCAAAACAAAATTAAACAGATGTGGAAGTCACAAATAAGATGACCTTGTAAAATAATAAATCTAAGAAAACTCACCAAAAGTTACACAGAGTAAATGAGCATGTAATGTTTCAATTATACACTCTTACAATGGTGTATAATTCACACAATGCAAACTTCTAACCTTGTATTTATTTATCCATAAAGCACAAGGTTTTGTTACAAAGTACTATTTTGTCAGAAATATGGAAAACATTCTTAAGTGCATTTAAATATGACTAAGAAGGCAAAGATCAATTTTTTAGTTATCCCAAACCTATAAAATAGATGAATAGATTTAGAATTTCTTAAACATTATCTTCTATAATATTAAATCTTTGTTTTTAGATCATTATAGGTAAAGCCAGGACAGAGATGTTTTAAGCAATACTTTAAAATCACTATCTATTAAACATTAATCTACAAAATGTCAAAGAGCCAAATGACAGAAAATTACACACTGTACTTGAAATAAATTTTATACTATATAATACATGAATCTAGTTTTTCCTGTTGCCTCAACAACAACAAAATTAAGGGCAAAAAATCAGATTGCTCTACTCTAACTTGGTACATAGGCAGCAAAGTAAAAAATAATAATTTTTAAAAAGATAAAAATAAGCCAGGGAGACAGGAGGAGTTAGAACTTTCAGACCTGCAATTTGTATAAGGTCTTTTTTTAAAAAAAGCTAAATCAATCAAGTTATACCATCAGTTACTCAAAATGCATAAAATCAGGGGCTGGGGATATAGTTCAGTGGTAGAGCATTTTCCTAAAATGCAGGAAGCCATGGGTTCAATTCCCAGTATAATGCAAAAAAAAAAAATATATATATATATATATATATATAAAATCGAAGACCTGATTTAGGACCAAAACCTCTCTCTACTTTAAGCTATAATGGCTCCGTTTAAAAACATGGAATTGAATTCTTATTCCACACCAATTTAGCACATATTTCATTCACCATGGGCACGTGCCTATATTTGGGGCTACTGCACTGGACTTTTTTAACCAAAGGGTAATCGAATTCAGGGTATTGAGTTGTTTCAAACACATAAAGAAACAATTGCAAAAAAAAAAAATCAAAGCACTTTGGAAGTGCTGGGCTACTCAGGAAGAAATCTCTTTACAGCAAGATTCTAAAACTACTGTATTTAGCTCTCTAAAACCTTTAATAAAGACCAGATTTAGTATATATACATCCCTTTATGTTCAAAATATTCTTCAGTTCAGTAAAGCACTTGCCTATAATGCATGAGGTCCAAGCTTCAATCCCCAATTAAAAAAAAAAAAAAAAGGAAAAGAAAAAGCAAAAAGAAAACTTCAGTGCAACTTTTCAACATCAAGCATTTATCTAGATATAACCACTATAAACAGCAAAATAAAGAGGATTGGATTGTGGTAGCATTCTCCTGTAATCCCAGCTACTCAGAAAGCTGAGGACAGGAGGATGGAGAGTTTGAGGCCAGCCTGGGCAATTTAGCAAAACTGTCTCAAACTAAAAAAGAGGGCTGGGGATGTGGCTCAAGCGGTAGCGCACTCGCCTGGCATGCATGCGGCCCGGGTTCCATTCTCAGCACCACATACAAACAAGGATGTTGTGTCCACCGATAACTAAAAAATAAATATTAAAATTCTCTCTCTCTCTCTCTTTAAAAAAAATAAATAAGTAAAAAATAAAAAGAGCTGGGAAAGTAGCTCAGTGGTAGAGCACTCCTAGGTTCAATACCCCATACTTGAGGTGGGAGAGGGGCCAAGAAGGTAAATTTAGTTGTGAAATGAAAAATATTCTAATGACCTGAAAGCCACATCAGAATACATACACACAATCTTTCAAAGCATAATTGTTTTAAAGTAATGTGGCAAGTTTCATAAATTGTTATAATTCAGAGTCCCTACTCTAAATGTCTTTTCACCAGTGACCTCTGAGAAATCATTAACTACTAATGACCCTCATACAACCCACAAAATATGCTACTTCAATGATTTACAAACTGGTCATCATGGTGGCAGACTCCTGTAATCACTCCTGTATCTCAACTACCTGGGAAATTGAGGGAAGAGGATGGCAAATACCAGGCCAGCCTGAGCAACTTAATGAGGCCCAATTTGTTTTTTTTTTTAAGGCTTTTTTTTTTTTTTTTGGGGGGGGGGGTAGGTAGTTTAGTGGTAGAACTCTCCTGAGTTCAATTCCCAATAGCACACACACACAAAATTTTTTTTCCATGTGCCGAAATTTTTTTTAAATACACAAAAATTCCACATCACAACTGGGGATGTAGCTCAGTGACATAGCACCTAGTATTGGGGCGGGGGGCTTATCCATTTAAATCAATATTTTTTTTTCTCTTGATATCAGGGAGTGTATTAGGGGCACTCAGCCACTGAGCCCCATCCCCAGCCCTATTTTGTATTTTATTTGGAGACAGGGTCTCACTGAGTTGCTTAGCACCTTGCCATTGGTGATGGCTGGTTTTGAACTCACAATCCTTGTCTCAGCCTCCCTAGCTACTGGGATTACAGACCGCCCAGCTAATACTACTACTTTTAAAACACAAATATATTCAAATCATGGTCAACACATTCTCAAAGTTTCCTGAATTGCTAAACAGAACCACAACCTTCACAAGATAAATGCTGTACTGTAGAATAAGCACTATGAGGAAATAAGTTAAATCATGTTTTTAAAACTCAAAAATTTTAACAAAATTAATTCACCTGAATTTCAGTATTTTGCCTTATATAGTTGGGCCCCAAAATTTTCAATTCAAAAGAAATGTGGGAATATGATCACAAAATATAACAGTAAACAATAGCAAAGACAGTAATAGCCAACTAGTTTCTTCATTGTTCTTAATCCTCATTAATTTTATTAAATAAATAGCACTTTCAAATTAGCACTCACTTTGAACCACACAATGGCCTAGTACTTTACTGTTCCAACCTTACAGGGTAAATTTCAAAATTATCTGAAACACTTTCAGGTTTCTGGGCAAAGGTATGTACTGGCCCAAAGTAGTCCTATCCGCGTATCTTCCCCTATTATTGTTGGCTTCAGAGGCATTTTCTATTTCTAGCAATGAAGCCCAAACTTCAATTCGCAGTAGCAAGGCTCAGGTCTCCTGACAGTTGCTAACTAGAATCTGAAAAACACTTTTATGGAAGAAATGGACAGTAGTCAAATTTGGCGAAAGTATGTCAAAATACTCAGGGCATTCCACTTCCCCAGGGCTTTAGCTTGTTTTTGTTAAATGGATCCAATCTACTACTGTACCCACACAACAGTTGTAAACATAATCCTAAGGCTGAAATAAACGCTAGAACGATCCAATACCCTTGGAAATGAAAGGGCCAGGAACAGACACCGTCGACTATCAAGGGCCCCCAACCGCAGCTTTTCAACTGCAGAGGCCAGCTAGTCAAGAACCACGTGAAAAATTGCCGCAAGAAAAGCTCTTCCGGGGACGAGAAGTCCGGACAGATCACGTGCTGCTGGCCAGAACCCAGTGATCGCACCGCGGGACCCAGCCACATTCTGTTACCGTGGAGACTACGTAACCAACTACCCAGCCAGCCCGGTTCCCAGCAGCCGTCACGCCGCCCCCAGGCACCTTTGCTGAAACCCAGCAGCAGCGTCGTGCACAAAAAGGAGCAAGCAGCGCAGGCAGAGTTTACAAGAGACTCCGCTACCAGGCGAGCTCCGCAGCACACACGGACAGCTCTCGGGTGGGCTAGAGACTTCGCAAGATCCACGTGTCTGCTCGGGCGACGTGAGCCTTGGGAGAGTGGTTTTCCCTCACAAGTACAGTACTTTGGTTTCTCCCGCTTTTCGGCCATTAGTAACCCCTCCTTTCTCAGGCATCCTTCACCGCTCTCAGCTTCCAACCTTAGCAGAGGAAGGAGGCATTCCCAAAGATTGAGAGGCAAGACAAAATTATTCGCAGCAGACACTACAACTTCTCTATCATCTCAGTTACACTAAAATAATCCCTAACTTCTCTTTAAGTCTTCGCGCACAGATTCCTCAACTCCAGTTACTGGTGATCAGAGCTTATTAACACACCAGACTCACCTTTCACTGAGGGCAGAAACCTACTTCACAATTTAACAGAAACGAGAAGCCCCACAAACGGAAAAATAGTCGAAGGCTATTCAATAAAGGGAAAAAGAAAAATAACACCTGCTCTTCCACCTGTTTTCCCCGCCCTCATTTTTGCACGTAAGAATCACAGGTCCTTTGTTTACAAAGTTCCCACTGCTATACAACTCTTCCTCGCCCCCCTTATTAAACTCGCGGTCTTGCCTCAATACAACCAGGAATTACGAGCTAAAAAAGATGTCTGTACAGGTGTCAAACGCTGCACCCAGCTCTTTAGAAAAAGCGACGTCGGCACTGTTTCCGGAGATTTGGAACCCGGCGAACTGAGCTCTAAAATGCAAAGTGCAGAATAGGCACAGCTCTCGACCTAGAGCCCAGTGCCGGACTGGAAATGCTCACGCGGATCACACCATGCGGTGCTGCACCCCACGCACGCGAGGGCAGGGCCGCGCCATGGACGCTTCTCACCCCGCCCGCCTCGTGGCCGCTTCTTTGGCGTCGATGTTCCCAGTTAGTAAGAAGCGCGACGCGGAAGTGAGGCCGGGGACGAGGGCGAGGTGACATGCGCAGCCTCGCTTAAGGGACCATAGCCGCGCGCCAAGGGCGGCCCCGCGCAAGGCCTGGCCTGGCCGGGGCGTGCGAAGATCTCTCAGTAAAATGCTGCTCAAGCCGTTCAAACACACAAGAGCTTCAAACTCTCGAAAAACTCCAATCGGGCCAACACTAAAGAGACGCCCTCCACCCAGGCCCGACAGTTACCGTGCGGGGCGTGGCCGGCTTCACCCGGAGTCCTTCATATCCCGCTGGGGGCGGGTTATTCTCTTCGGTTCGCACACCGTGTGTCCGCTCCAGCTGAAGAGCCTGCGCGCGCACCGGACGTCCACGTCACCGCGCACGCGCTCCTACCCGCGCAGAGCCCGCCGCGCAGGCGCAGAGAGAGGCGCGAGCAGCAACTCCCATGCCCCTCCCCCAATGCCAGAAGGCCAAACGGCCCCGGAGCAGCGACGAGACCCTTGGGACCCGCCCCCGGAGCCGAAGCCGCTGCCTTTCCTCGTACCAGCAGCCCAGAAAAGCCAACTGAAGCTTCTAGAATCGAGAAAGGCAAGGCAGGGAGGGAGGCACCAAATCCCCAACTTCGTACTCGAAGCCTTCGTGAAAACTCTGAAACCTCTGCCCGCCGGGCCTTTCTAAACTATGCCTTCCACCCTTTCCCTCCGGCTCCCTGCAGGCCCCGCCCCTGCCTCGCCCAGCCACACCCACACGGGGCTCCGCAGACCCCCTGGCTTCACAGGCCCATCACAAGAATCCAAGGACTTCCTCTCCAAAGTGCTGGGGGCTTGAAAAGCGCCACAGCTTCGGGGAAACCTTGAAGGACAGACCCTGAGAGAAGGGTGATTGAGTCTGCAAAATCTAAAACCTAAGAACCCTAGGAAAATAGGGAGAAGACCGAAAGCCTAAAGTTGGAAAGGAAGAGGAGTTACCACTAAACTGTCTGATATAAAGAGGAAAGATGTGATAAAGCAGTAATACAAGGAAGCAAAAGTATTATCTGGGTTTTAGTGCCTATATCCTGTGTATCCAGTTTTTGTTTCTTCAAGGCATTTACGCTATGGGGTGCAAAGAAAATATTATTATGTGTCAGGCTGAAGTTAATGGTCTGTATTTCTCCTAATTAAATATCAAAAACTAGATTTCTTTGTCCTCTATCCATTACCTACCATTTTTATCTTCTGTACTACTAACATGCCTGTAAAAGGGAAGCATTTAAAATGACAGAAAAAAAGGGGGTGGGTGTGGCCAGGGCAGACAAAATCATGGTCAATGTCCTAAAAACTGCTTTCACTCTCAGAAGAATTAGTAAATACTGAGAACCCACATGTGCTTTATGACAATACAAAACACTATGAAGGACTATGAAGAGATTGAAAGGCAAGAGTCAAGAGGAGGACACTGAGCCAACTGGACTGATCTGACCTACTTTCCTAAGGGAGGGACCACCTTTCTCTTCATTCTGCACTTCCTGAGGAGATAATAGATGACAACATGTACGGTAATTGTGCTGGAATAGTCCAGACTACAGAACTAAAGTTCAGACTTCGGGAATTGTTCTAAAACCCCTGATTCAGGCACTGGCAGCAAAAGCATTCAAGACCCTAGGCAAAATTGAAAAGCAACACTTCAATGCCATCCTCCTCTTCCCTGACTCCAAGAACCTCTTTCCTACAACTGCCTTATTAGAATCTCCCACCTCATCCAAGAATGTCTTCTCGTGGGTCTACAGTTTTTTCATAAAAAAATTTCATTTTATGAAACAAAATATGTTGATGTAGCATTCATACATTTGTTCTTAAGGTATGAATGATTAACAGCCATGCATACCAAAATGACATCTCTTATTGGAAAAAATCTGTGAGGACAAATTAGATGGAAGAAGGGGAGTTGAAATTTTTTTTTGGTACTCTTTCCCTATTCCAGGCAAACATTACAAAATACCATGTATTTAACAAAACAACGTTCAAGATTCAGCACTATATCTCCTTTAAGAAACACTGCATTAAAAGTGTAAGTGGTAAAGTTGGGATGCTGTGGGTACATGCCTGTATGCCAGCTATTATGAGGCTGAGGCAGGAAGATCATAAGGTAGAGGCAAGCCTCAGCATCTCAGCGAGATCCTCAGCAACTAGTGAGACTGTCTCAAAATTAAAGGTGGGGGCGGGGAGGACTAGAGATGTAGCTCAGTGATAAAACCCCAAGTTCCACCCCAATACCAAAAAAAAAGAGAGGTAAGCTACCCATGTTAAACATGTTTGTTTTGTTTTTGGCAATAAGAGGGATTTAACCCAGGCCTGTTGCATGCTAGGCATGTACTCTACAACTGAGCTACATCCCCAGCCCCTTCTAAGAGTTGCCCCTAGACAGGCCTGAGAACTTGTGATCCTCCTGCCTCAGCTTCCAGAGCAGATGAGATTACAGGCATGAGTGACCACATGCCTGCTTGCTTCCCTCCCTTCCTCCCACACCTCCTACTGGAGATAGAACCCAGGGCCTCCACCAGAGAGCCACATCCCCAGCCCACCTCATAATAGTTTTTCAAAATGGAGTGGATCTAACCTATAATGGTCAGGAGATTTATTATAAAAAACGCTAAAGCCAGGTGTTGTGGTCCATCCTGGAATTCCAGCTACTTGGCAAACTGAGGCAAGGAGGATCCCAAGTTCAAGAACAACCTGAGCAACTTAGGAAGACCCTGTCTCAAAATAAAAAGGACTGAGATGTAGCTCAAAGGTAGAGTACCACTGGGTTCCACCTCCAGTACAGAGAAGAGAAAAAAAAAAAAAAAAAAGGACTGCTGAGAACTTGTAAATGTTTTTATATGATAATCTAAAAATAATACTGCCATACCCCTGAGTTCAGCCTTGCAGTTTCAATTCAGTGATCCAGTTTCAACTTACAATCATGCTGTTATCAAGTAACCACTTTTTTTTTTTTTTTTTTTTTTTGCTGTTTTTCTTTTTAAATTTTGTTCACTTTTTCAAGTAACAGCTTTAGTGGTTACATTCTACTTTTAATGCAGTGTTTCTCAAACTAAGTTCTTGGTTATATTGTTTAGATATAAAACAACTTTCTTCCTTTAAAAGGCATCCTTATATATAACCCAAGATTTTTAAATGCCAAGCTGGCTACAAAGTTGATGCTGTTTCAACTTGCTATTGAAATTCTCTCATTACAGTTATAGCTCACCCTGTTGGTTCAGCCCAACATAAAAATCTTGATTTTTTTTTTCCCTGCCTCATAAAATAAAAAGGGCAGCCAGGCGCAATGGTGCACACCTGTAATCCCAGCAGCTCGGAAGGCTGAGGCAGGAGGATCACCAGTTCAAAGCCAACCATCAGCAATGGCAAGGTGCTAAGCAACTCAGTGAGACCCTGTCTCTAATAAAATACAAAACAGGGCTGGGGATGGGGCTCAGTGGACTAGTGCCCCTGAGTTCAATCCCCAGTACCAAAAATAAATAAAGCTATGCATATGTCTTCCCCACTAGACGGACTAGTCCACCTAGTCCAATACTTTAGCACAATGCCTGGAACAGAGCAGACACGTACTTGCTGAATTAAAAAAAATCCAGTATTTCAGGCATGTTCAAATGTCAAATTTTGATTTAATGTCCAATACCATGGGGTCTGGAAAAATGGGGTCAAGTTATACAAACAAATACCATAAGTAGCCCTGCTTTGGCTAACATTTTCCAAAGGGGTATAGCTATAAATAGAAAAAAAAAAACTACTACCCAGTGATTCTTATCCCAAATTATTTCTTCTTAGGGGAATATCATTGACAGGTCAGATACTTAAAGAGAGATTTCTGTAAAAATGTCTAATCATTTAATGACTATTGCCTTTTGACTATTACCTAGAAAACAACAGATTCTTAGTGTGAGCTAGAATCTATAATTTACCATCTGGTAACAGAAGCAACAAGTTGTAATGGAGTCTTACATCTATATATACTCATCAATAGTGGAAAAAACAGTAAATATCTTAAAAATGAAAGGACACTTTGATAAAACAGTGAATTTGTTTTACTAAGATCAATAGGAGCCAGGCATGTGGTACACACCTATAATCCCAGTGATGTAGGAGGAAGAAGCACAAGTATTACAAGTTCAAGACCAGTCTTGACAAGTTAGTATGACCCTCAACAATTTAGCAAGACCAGTCTCAAAATTTAAAAAGGGCTGAGTATATACCTCAGAAGCAGAACACTCCCGGGTTCAATCTCCAGTGTCACAAAAACAAACACACACTCAATCCTAAAATTGACTGGAAAAATGTCAGAAATCATTAAAAATACATGAAGTTCAGAAAATGCTTCAAGAGGAATATAAAACAAAGACCAGCAAGTCTAAAAATGTAAACAAGTTTTCAATCTAATACTAAACCTTCTGAAGAAACACCTTACCTAGGAAAGCATAAAGGAAGAACAAAAGAACTTCACCTAAGTATACCAAGGCCTGCACAGAAATTTAAAACACCAAAAGGTGTAAAAACAGAAACCAGAACTACTGGGAAGATAAAAGGATGGAGGTACAGCAAATAAACTGCAAGGCTGAACTCCAGCAGAAATCAATAAGAAGCCTAAGCCTATCTCTCACACACACACACACACACACACACTCCGCCAAAAAAAAAAAACTCACTGGAAAATTGTCTGCAAATGCGAATATATATGAAAGAAGTCACATTTGTAAAGTACAGTGGTGCACTCCTATAGTCCCAGCTACTCGGGAGTCTGAGGCACAAAAGTCACAAGTTTGAGGTTAACCTGGGCAACTTGGTGAGACCCTGTCTAAAAATAAAAAAGGCTAGGAATTTACCTCAGTGGTAGCATGGTAGCATGTGTGAGGTTCTGAATTCAATCCCTATTACCACACACACAAAAAAAAAAAGCGAGGGGGGGGCATACTTATTTTACATGAAGGACACCACTGCCTTGCAGATATTGACAACGGTGTCAATACAGGTGTTAGATTATTAGACACTCAGAACAGTAAAATTTCCCCCAAAAAAAAATATTTAAAGGACCATCATAAGATGAAGAAAATTTTATCTTTCTAAAAATATTTTTCCCCAGTATTAATGATTGAACCCAGAGGCACTCTACCACTGAGCTATACACCCAGGCCTTTTTTATTTTGAAACTTGCACTTGATAAAGTGCACAGGCTAGCCTTGAACTTGCCATCTTCCTGACTCAGCTTTCCTCTGGCCTCAGCATCCACAGCAACTAGGATTACAGGCACGTATCACCATGCCAAACTAAAAACGGGACACTTTTAAGATCAAATATTGGCTGGGTAGGTGGCGAATGCCTGTAATCCCAGCAGCTCAGGATGCTGAGACAGGAGGATTGCAAGTTCAGGGTTAGTCTTGGAAACTTGGGATTTAAGTAACTTAGTGAGACCCTGTCTCAAAATAGAAAATAAAAAAGGCTGGAGATGTAGCTCAGTGGTAAATTACCCCTGGGTTAAATCCCCAGTACCATGTTCAAGTACTAGAGAGGACACATATCACAATATATAATCTTTGATATCTGACTTTTATACACTCATATCAATGAAAAATTAACTACACTGTGCTTTTTTTGTGGTAGTGGTATTGGGAATTAAACACAGGTGTGTTCTACCACCGAACAATATGCTTAGACCTTTATTTTTTTCATCACATCCTGCACATTATTTTTTTTTAAAGATTTATTTTTTAAAACCTTTATTTTTTATGTGGTGCTGAAGACTGAACCCAGTGACCCACACACACACATGCTTGGCAAGTGTACTACCACTGAGTCACAACCCCAGCCCTTCAATTTTTATTTTTTTGGTGGTACTAGGGATTGAACACAGGGGCACTTTATTACTAAGTTACATCCCTAGTTCTTTTTATTTTTTGTTTTGAGACAGGGTCTTGCTAAGTTGCTGAGGTTCTCACTAAGTTGCCCACGCTGGCCTCAAACTTGCCTCAGCCTCCTGAGTCACCGGGATTACAGGCACCAGCCATCATCCTTATTTTTGCTATACCACTGAAAACTTCTTTGCAGGTAGGTATTTAGAAATTACTCATCAGTCATATGACAGTCTCCCTAGATTTGGTCTTCTAAGAAAAAATATCAACAGTCTTAGGGTAGGATAACTTGCCAAGAAGTCGAGAGTCAACTTCTCATCAAGAAATCAAGTCAGGGGCTGGGGTTGTGGTTCAGTGGTAGAGTGCTTGCCTAGCACGTGTGAGGCACTGGGTTTAATCCTCAATACCACAGAAAAATAAATAAATGAAGGTACAAGTTGCCCAGGTTAACCTCAATCTACAACAAAAAATATTAAAGAAAGAAAGAGAGAGAGAGAGAGAGAAAGAAAGAAAGAAAAAGAGAGAAAGAAATGAATCAAGAGTCAGCTTCTCAATACAGAAGAGAATCAACAACAGAAGGCACTCCAATCCAGACCACAGGACAGTTACAAAATTAACGAACTACTTTGAGTATTGAGGGGTTTGGGGGCAGAAGACACACTGAAAATAAGATGATAACCTTTACCTTGGGGCAAAATTCTGGGAATTTGGGTAAAGCTACAAAACAATCTAGTGAAACCAACATCAGAGTGAAGCACATACCCAATCACTGCATACATAAGGAAAATTGGAATAAATGCTGGCAAAAGAAGACTAGATCAAGCTACACTTAGTTTAAACTGGGCTTCAGACATATTAGACGTAAGGAAAAAAAAGGGAGAAAAACTTGTTTTGTTTGAAAAGTAAACCAAATGAGATTTTAAGTATTACCTTAAATACTAAGGAGGTTGGAGATGTATGTAACTCAGTGGTAGAGCACTTGCCTAGCATGAACGAAGCCCTGGGTTCAGTACCCAGTATCACAAAAGGTCTACGAAAATAAACGCTAAGGATTTTTATAACCTTTTAGCTCTACAATTGTTAACTGGGATTTAACCACTGGAGGGCAGGGAATAACTGTTAAAACAGAGGGAAAAGCTGTATTAAAGCAAAGAATACAAAAATTAACCTCAATGCAATACATAATGCAAGTTACCTGAATACAAATTATAAATTGTAGATATTATATAGGGCCACATTTTTTATTCTGCCCACTATTCTCCAGGTTATCTATCCTTATTAGCATAAGAAATAAATTAAGGCTACAATCAAATATTTGCTAAACATATGCTAGGAACTAAACCACAGAAAACCGAATAAATAAAAAGTCCCCTCAAAAAGCTTAAATTCTTCTGGGCTGGGTTGTGGCTCAGTGGTAGAGCACTCCTTTAGCATGTGTGAAGCACTGGATTCGATCCTCAGTACCACATAAAAATAAATAAAATAGGGCTAGGGTTGTGGCCCAGGGGTAGAGTGCTCGTCTAGCATGCACAAGGCACTGAGTTCGATCTCGATCCTCAGCACTACATAAATATAAATAAAGATATTGTGTCCACCTAAAACTTAAGAATAAATCTTTTTTAAGAAAGAAGAAAGGTAGGTATTGTATCCAACAACTAAAAAAATTTAAAAAAAAAAAAAGCTTAAATTCTGGACAAAAAGACAGGACAACAATCACAAAACTGTAATTAGCAGTGTGAAAAAGGCCTTTTGGGAAAACTATAGATGTACAGAGCCATGAGAAAGAGAAAGACTACAAAGAAGAAAGGACTTTGTAGCAGGGTCTTAAAGGAAAAATAAAATTGAGAAAGGGGGGCGTGAATTATGAACTGTGGTTATGAATTAAGTAGCAAAACAACAATAATAAAATATTCAGAAATTGGAGAGAGGGCTGCTTCTGTAAAACATTTTTAAACTTTTTTTTAGTAGTAAATGTAGTACTGAAGATCAAACCCAGTACCTCAAACATGCCAGGCAAGTACTCTAACACTGAGCTACAACCCCAGCCCCAAGAGCAAAACATTTAAGCAGAGATCAACCTAACAAGTTAGATATTGATTTCAAAAGGAAGTAATTGATATAACAGTTTACTTCCCTATGATATGGGCCTAGACACTTAGAATATTCATCCAATCTACAAGTCCACAATGGCCATGATATACATTCACTAATTCATGATATAATTCACTAATTTAGATCCCTAGTGTGTAGTGTTAAATGTTTTAAATGTTAAAGTGTTAAATGTTTTAAAAGAAAAACTATAAAAACATAGTGGAAGGAGAAATTCACTCAGTTTTCGACTAAGGCTTAGTGTTAAAGAATGACTATAAATTGACAAAGTAGACAAGGGCAGGAAGGGCGTACTAATCATAAGAAATAGCCTATGCTAAAGCACATGATATAAAAGAACAGAGCATGATTTCTTGAGTCAAGAATTTGTTGAGGGCTGGGGATGTGGCTCAAGCGGTAGCACCACATACAAAACAAAGATGTTGTGTCCGCCGATAACTAAAAAATAAATATTAAAATTCTCTCTCTCTCTCTCCCTCTCTCTCCCTGAATGAAAGTAGAGGCATAGTGGTCAAAAGGGGAAAGTGGGAGGGAGAACATGGGGCCTTTTGGAATTTGGATCTTGTTTATATTTTCTACAATTGTAAATAAAATTAAACGAAGAACATTGGAAGCCATTAAAAAAAAAAAAAAAAGAATTTGTTGACTATGTACCATATATGGAAGATGACAAAACTAGAAACCAGTGAAGCTTTCTCTACACCTATTTACACAGTGTCCCCCATCAGAAACCCAGGTGATTCTTGACACTTTAATGTTCCTTCTCTCCTGCCAACAACTAGTCAATCACCAAATCTTCCTGTAGATTCTACATCCCTAACCTTCCTGACCATGGTATGCTTTCAAAGTACAACATTATCTATTCTTCCTAAAAGGTACCACAGGTCTAATATTTATTAATTTCTTAACTCTTTCCCTCACACCACCCTTGTAAACTACACTATAAATCAGGAATTGTATGCTTGTTCCCCCACCCCCCACACATTGGGGTTAAACTGTCTACCACTAAGCTATGCCCTCAGCCCTTTTTATATTTTCTTTTGATACAGCATCTCCCTAAATTGCCCAGGCTGGCCCTTGCAATTTTCCCACCTCAACCTCCCAAGCAGTTGAAATTACAGGCATGTGCCACTGCGCCCAGCTAGGAATTGTATGCTTTTTTTTTTTTTAATATTTATTTTTTAGTTGTAGATGGACACACTACCTATATTTTATTTTTTTATTTTTATGGGAGGATCGAACCTAGGACCTCACACGTGCTAGACGAGCGCTCTTCCACTGAGCCACACTCCCAGCCCCAGAATAGTATGCTTTTAATCCCAGTGTTGTAACTCTACCACTGCCCAAGCCTCAAACTTCACAATCCTCTAGCCACCCAAGTAGGTAGGATTACAGACAGGCATCATCATGCCCTAGCTGTTTTCCTTTACTTTTTCCCTTCTTCCAAGGTAGTGCCAAGCCTGACAAATATCAGGTCTAAGTTAAGGGTTATCCAAATGTCATCCAAAATTATTTCCCTCACATCAAGTGTGATATGATGTTACTCCCACTAGACTATTCTTTTGGGTTAAGCGTTAGTAATTTAGTATAGTCCACAGGCCTAAGCCTATTTTTGTACAGCCCATGAGCTAAGAAAGGTTTCATACTTTTTGTTTTATTACATTTGAAGAGGGAGTCTTGCTATGTTGCCTAGACTGGCATTAAACTCCTAAGCTCAAGGGATCTTCCTGCCTCAGTCTTTCAAGGCTTGAACTACAGGCAAGTGCTGCCACACCCAGCTGGTTTTTACATTTTTAAGTTACTGGGGAAAAAAAATCAAAAGAAGAATGTTTCGTGATGTAAGAGTTAATATAATTCAAGTGTCCATAAATAAACCTTTTTACTAAAACACTACTACAGCTGAGCTCAGTGGTGCACACCTGTAATCCCAATGACTCTGGAGGCAGGGACAAGACAGTTCCAAATGTGAGGCCAAACTCAGCAACTTAGCAAGACCCTGTCTCAAAATAAATAATAAAAAGGACTGGGGATGTAGCTCATTGGTAAAGTGCCTCTGGTTCAATCCAGAGTACTAAAATAAATAAATAATAAACAAACTTATTTAAGATTATTAGCCATTTTGCAAGAATACTCAAAGAGTTGAAGGCATTAAAAATATCAATAAGAGTGCTGGGGTTGTGGCTCAGCAGTAGAGTGCTCATCTAGCACGTGCAAGGCCCTGGGCTCGATCCTCAGCACCACATAAAAATAAATAAATAAAATAAAGGTATTGTGTCCAACTACAAAAAAATAAATATTTTTTAAAAATATTTTTTAGTTTTAGGTGGACACAATATCTTTATTTTAATGTGGTGTTGAGGATAGAACCCAGCGCCCCGCACATGCCAGGCGAGCATGCTACAGCTTGAGCCATATTCCCAGCCTACAAAAAATAAATATTTTTAAAAAATATATCAATAAGAAATCAATTTTATTTATCAGTTATAAAACAATCATGCACCATCGAGGCAAATGAATTTAAGTAGTTTTCCTTGGCTCTTAATGAGTCAACATTTCCCAGTTATTGTTATTAGAAGAATTAATGCAAGCTTCCAGTGATCAAACAATTCACCTCTATGAATAATCTATACAGAACAACGAGCAAAGATATTTCTGAAGAAGCAGTCAGGAAAATACAAATTCAGTAAAATCAAAGTGAGATCTGCTAAGATGTGTTAAAACTGGTGGTAGTAAAGGTATATGTGAAGCAAGAAATGATCTAATTAGATGAACTGACAAAGTATAAATGTAAGAGGAGGTGCATAATTATTCACTGCATTATTCATCAGAAGGTATTCTGCAAAGGGCTGGGGATGTAGCTCAGTGGTAGAGCACCTGCCTAGCATGCACAATGACCAGGGTTTAATCCCCAACACCACCACCAAAAAAATAAAAAGAAGGCATTTTGCAGAAAATATCTGAATCAATCATGTGTTATTCAACCAGTAATGTCAATTAACTTCACTCTCAAGAAATTTAACTATTGTTGATTTCATTCATTTTTGTCAAAAACAAAAGTTGACTGATTTATCTTCCTACTATGCAGTTACCAGGCTCAACAGATATACAGTTTTATTGTAATTTTTTGAGCTCAGGGTAAACTGAAACTTTTCTAAATGAGAAGAACCATCCTCAAGCTAGGCATGGCAGCACATGTCTATGATCCCAGTAATTGAAGAGGCAAGACCCTTTCTCAAAATTGAAAAATAAAATGAAAAACATGCTGGGGATTTGTTGCCAAGAGGTAGAATGCCCTGTTGGTTCAATCCTCAACACCATAAAAAAAAATTTCAAAGAACCACTCACCATTGCTGTTATTAAACACACACTGAATGGCTTTGAAAATTAGCTCTTCCTATAGACTTGTTAATATGCCTCAATGAATTCAACCTGAAGCCAAAGGGCAAAAAAAAAAAAAAAAAAAAAAAAAAAGTTATTATATACAGAACCAACACTGCAATAAAGTTATTTAAGTGAAAAACATTGTTTCTATCACAGGTAATATCAAGCTGCATATACCTCCTAGTTTGTCAAAAATTAAAATAACACAAGAGATGAATGTCCACTCCCATACAAATTTACAATGGATATATTTTCCAAGTTCAAAATACAGCTCCAGCAGCATTTTTCAGACACTAATGCAATGAAAAAGGAATTTCCCTATTTCAAAATCCATGTACCTGTGAAATTAAGGAGTTTCCACATACCCTTAAATTGGAAATTATTAATCTTTTAGTGATATTAAAATACAAATATCAGGAAAAGAATCTAACAGAATTCTATAAATGTCATCCAAGTGATAAACATGCTCAAACAGAAATATGTTTGTTAGTTGGTGTGTTGGCACATGTCTGTAATCCTAGCTATTTGGGAGGCTGAGGCAGGAAGATTCCAAGTTCAAAACCAGTCTGGGAAATTTAGTGAGATCCTGCTTCAAAATAAAAAAATAAAAAGGGCTGGATTCCCTTTTACAGCTCAGTGGTAGTGTGCTTCCCTAAAATGTACAAACCCCTGGATTCAATCCTCAGTACCTTGAGGCAAAAAAGAAGATGAAACACATAAAATCTCATACAGGTCAGCGACAATTGATGAATATTTATAACCAGTTTAATACTAAAGAACACCAACTTTTTTGCTTAGTTGGTTTTGGTTTGTTTTGGGGGTGTTGTTGTTATTGTTGTTGTTTTTGTTTTGTAGTTGTAAATGGACAGAATGCCTTTATTTTATTTATTTTTATGTGGTGCTAAGGATCAAACCCAGTGCCTCACACGTTGTGGGCAAATGCTCTGCTACTGAGCTACAGCCCCAGCCCAAGAACATCAAATTTGAGACTCATTTAAACACAATGTATCCTCCCTAAAAAGAATTCCATTATTTTATTCTGTAGACATGTTACCAACATTACCAACATTTTAAAAAGTACTGTTATGTTTTGAATTTCATTAATAAAAAACTTGTAGGATGGAATGAAGATAGCTCTGTGGTATAGGACTGGCCCCCATGCCCAAAGCCTGGAGTTTAATTCACAACACTGTAAATATAAACACATAATTATAAAAAAAAATTTTTTAAATTTAAAAAATTTTAAAGATCCAATTTAAAAAAAAATTATGGGACTGAGCATGGTGGCGCATGCCTATAACATCAGCAGCTCAGGAGGCTGCAGCAAGAGGATCACGAGTTCAAAGCCAGCCTCGGTAATTTAGTGAGGCCCTAAGCAACTTAGCAAGATCCTATCTCTAAATAAAATATAAAAAGGGCTGGAGATGTGGCTCAGTGGTTGAGTACCCCTGGTTTCAATTCCCCATACCAAAAAAAAAAAAAAAAAAAAAACTATGGAGATTTGTTTTATCTCATATTATATAGGCACCTACGTAATACCTATTCTAGTTTGCTTCTTGGCCCATGAAGCTAAACTATTTACTGTAATACTGGCCTTCAACAGAAAGTTTCAAAGCCCTGAGTCATAGCATTAATCTTTAACTGATTAGCTATACAACTTTAGACATCAATTAACTTCTCTGGATCTCATTCCACATTTATAAAATGAAGAAGATAAAAGAAAATCTCTAAGGTATCTTCCAACTTTGGCATTCTATAAATAAGAATACTTTTTACATTCACTGTATATGATAATAACTTGAATAATAGATAAAGCCAGGAGCTGGGGCTGTAGCTCAGTAGCAGAGTGCTTGTCTAACATGTGTGAGGTACTAGGTTTGATCCATAGCACCAAATTTAAAAAATAAACAAATAAAATAAAGGCATTCTGTCCATCTGCAACTACAAAAAAAATTCAAAAAGAGAGAGATAAAGCCAGTTTACAAAGTTTTACTATACAAAATATGAAGAAATATTTTATTAAATTTATAGAAAATCAATAAATAAATGGTGCTGGAACAACTGGATATACACACTCACAGAACTAAATTGGACCTTTATCTCACATCATATGCAAAACCTAACTTATTTCAGATCAAATAAACTAATGAAACTTTTAGAGGGGAAAAAAAAAAAAACAAGGGGAAATCACAACCTTGGTTCTTGTAATGATTTCTTAAGATAACAAAAGCATAGGTAACAAATGAAAAAACAGATAAGTAAACATCAAAAATTTTTTCTTTTTTAATTTTGTGGTTCTGAGAATAAAAATCAGGGCCTCACACATGCTAGGCAAACACTACAACACTGAGCTATACTCCAAAAGAGAATATCAAAATTTAAAACATTTGTATATCGGTGGACACTATTGCCAGGTGGGGCATGCCTACAATCCCAGTGACTCAGGAGACTGAGACAGGAGGATCATGAGTTCAAAGCCAGCCTCAGCAATGTGACACGCTAAGCAACTCAGTGAGACCCTGTCTCTAAATATAAAATACAAAATTGGGCTGGGGATGTGGCTCAGTGATTGAGTGACCCTGAGTTCAATCCCCCATAACCAAAAAAAAAAAAAGAACCCAGGTACAGTGGTGTGCACCTATAATCTCAATAACTGAGGAGGCTGAGGCAGAAGTATTCCAAGATAACTATAAATAAACAGAGCTGGACATAGACACCTGTAATCCCAGCTACTCAGGAAGCTGAGGTAAGAGGACCACAAGTTCCAGACCAGCCTGGGCAAATTAGTGAGTACCTGTCTCAAAGTAAATAGGATGGAGAATGTAATTCAACAGTAAAGCACATGCCTAGGGTTCAATCCCCAGTACCCAAAACAATACAAAAACATTTCCTCAACTCCATTTATCTATAACCTATAACCTAATCTCTTGCCATCTAAATAAAGTCTACTGAACAAAGTCTACAAATGCATTTGTATTCCACTTTCATCTTTCTACTAAAATAATAACAATGAATTCTTAGTAGTCAAATATAATAATCATTCTTCAGTCCTCAGCCTTAAGTTTTCATTCCTCACCTAAGGTATTTGATACTATGGACAATTCTACCCTTCCTAAAATATGCTTTGTCCCTGGACTAGAGCAGATTATGCTTAGTGAAGCTAGCCAATCCCTAAAAAACAAATACCAAATGTCTTCTTTAATATAATGAGAGCAACTAAGAATAGAGCAGGGAGGAAGAGCAGGAAGAAAAGATTAACATTAAACAGAGACATGAGGTGGTAGGGAAAGGGAGAGAAAAAGGGGAATTGCATGGAAACGGAGGGAGACCCTCATTGTTATACTAAATTACTATAAGAGGTTGTGAGTGGAATGGGAAAATAAACAAGGTGAGAAATGAATTACAGTAGATGGGGTAGAGAGAGAAGATGGGAGGGGAGGGGAGGGGGGATAGTAGAGGATAGGAAAGGTAGCAGAATACAACAGTTACTAGTATGGCATTATGTAAAAATGTGGATGTGTAACCCATGTGATTCTGCAATCTGTACTTGGGGTAAAAAAGGGAGTTCATAACTCACTTGAAGCTAATGTATGCTAATGTATGAAATATGATATGTCAAGAGTTTTGTAAGGTTTTGAACAACCAATAAATAAATAAATAAATAAATAAATAAATAAATAAAATGAAATGCGGTAGAAGCCAGTCACTACGGCTCATGTCTGTAGTTCCAGTTACTCAGGAAACTGAGTCAGGAGGATGGCAAGTTTGAGTCCAGCTTTAGAGATTTATCTCAAAAAATTGAAAAGAAATGGGCTACAATTTAGTGGTAGAGCGCTTCCCTAACATGTGTGAGTACCACACACACATACAAACATACATACACAAAGGCACAATAATATAAAATGCAAGATAACAAAACACACTGGAGAAGAGAGAATAAAATGCACCAAGAGAGAAGGAAATAGCCAAGAATGAAAAGACTAACATACTATAAAAAATATGACTACTAAAAATGATAATGTTTAAAAACTCCTATGGGATGCCTGGCATGGTGACACAAACCTTTAATCCCATGTACTCAGTAAGCTGAGGCAGGAGAATTGGAAGAGGAAGGCCAGCCTTGGCAACTTTGAAATACTGTCTCAAAATAAAAAATAAAAAGAGCTAGGGATATAGTTTATGTCAGAGGTTTACCTTGCATGAATGAGGCCCTGGGTTCAATTTCCAATACAGAAAAAAAAAAAAAAGAGAGAGAGAGAAGAAAAAAAAACTATAGCAGGATAACCCATTATAAGGAAAATGGTATTTTGGGAGAAAAATCCCTAAACAAATATAAACAAATGATTACCTACTAAGATGTATAATCCTAAAATTAACCAAAAAAAAAGAAAGAAAGAAAACCTATATAAAATATGCAATTAGTGGGAATGGTGCTGGAGATCAAATTTAGGACCCTGAGCATACGAGGCAAACATTATACCACTGAGCCAAACACTCAGCCCATGCAAGTTTTTTTAAATGTGCAAAGAATATGAAATGGCAAATAACTTATAAAGAAATACATGTCAAAAAACGTGAGGGGCTGAGGATGTGGCTCAAGCAGTAGCGCACTCGCCTGGCATGCTCGCAGCTTTGGGTTCAATCCTCAGCACCACATACAAATAAAAATGTGTCCGCTGAAAACTAAAAAATAAATATTAAAAAAATTAAAAAAAAAAAACAAAAACAGGTGAGCCAGGCACAGTGGCGTTGGCCTGTAATCCCAGTAGCCCAGGAGGCTGAGGCAAGAGGATCAAAAGCCTCAGCAACAGTGAGGTGCTAAGGAAATCAATGAGACCCTGTCTCTAAATACAATACAAAACAGGGCTGGGGATATGGCTCAGTGGTTTAGTGCCCCCGGGTTCAATCCCCGGTACCCCCCCCAAAAAACTACTGAGAGTCTACATATGTAGTTCAGTGATAGGGCAATTGCCTAGCATGAGTGAGACCCTAAATTCAATCACCAGCAAGGTGATTGGACTGGACTCCCAGCTACTTCAGAAATAGAGATTTCTTGATGCTCAGAGTTCCAGACCTGCCAGGAAAAGGAGGGATGGGACTAAAGGATGCTTAATCTTACTAAAAACTAGGAAATGTAAACTTAAAATAACAATATAGAATTTTTCATTTATCAAATTGGCAAAAAAAAATTAAATTCTCAACACTGCTGGTAAGGATACAGAGAAATAATAACACATACCTTTTTTTTTGTTTTTTTTTTTGGCAGTACTGGGATTGAATCCAGAGCATTCTATCATTGAGCTACATCCCATCCATACACACACACACACACACACACACACCTCATATATATGTGTGTATACACACACACACATATGCATGGTATGAATTTAGCAGAATTCATACCTTTGGTAGCAGTATATTGGTACTGTCACTATAGCCTTTGCTTTAACCCTCTCTCTAACCCAGTAATTGTGCTTCTAGAAGTTAATCTAGCACTGGGTATGTGGCTCTGAGATACAATACCCTCCCCTAGCATGTTTACAAAGCCATGGGTTCAATCTCCAGCACCACAAAAAAAAAAAAAAAAGAGAAGAGAGAGAGAGAGAAAGATGATGCCTAGAAGTTTATTCTACAGAAGTATTAACAGCAAGATTAAATTATATATAAAGTGATTAATATCTGATTAACACCAGCCTAGGACTTCCTAATTTCCCCAGGAATGAGGACAGTACTGGTCTCAGAATGTAGGGTAAAACGAAAGTAACAACTTCCCCATCATGACAAGGGCAAAAGGAAACTGGAAAAAAAAAAAAAATACCTCTAAACTACTGTCAATTCAAAAAAACAAAAGGAAAATAAAACAATCTTTTATTTAAAGTCTATGACAGGGCTGAGGATGTACCTCAGTAATTGAGCACTTGCTTAGATATGAAAGAGGCCTTAGGCTCTATCCACAGCACCACAAAATATACAGTCCATCATAAGCAGTGACAAAATAATTTGGGGTATTTCTTTTCTCTTGAAGCATTAAAAACAAAAAAAAACTAATCAAAGGAGATTCTTTTTAACTAACAATCTAATGAGAAGTATTAAGACCAATATGAAGAAAATGACAAAGCTCTAAAGATAATGATAATAGAAAAAGGAAAAGAGACAACAAGACATATTCCAGGATAAGGAGAGATTCACTATTGTGAAGATGTCAAACTGTCTTTAATTTAAAGCTAATTTAGCTGGGCTCAGCCAGGCATGGTTGCACACACCTGTAAACCCACTGGTTCAGGAAACTGAGGCATGAGGATCATGAATTCAAAGCTAGCCTCAGCAACTTAATGAGATCCTAAGCAATTCAGTACAACCCTGACTCTAAATAAAATATAAAAAAGGGCTCGAGATGTGGCTCAGTGATTAAGTGCCCCTTGGTTCAATACCTGGTATCAAAAAAAAAATTTGCTAAGCTCAATGGTACAGAAGTGACTCAGAAGGCTATGGCAGTAGGATCACAAACTCTAGGCCAGCCTGGCAATTTAGCAAGATCCTGTCTCAAAATTAAAAATACAGCAGGGTGAAGATGTACCTTATTGATAGAGCACTTACCTAGCATATATGCACAAAACCCCAGGTTTACTCCCCAGTGCCACCCAAAAAAAGAAAGGAAAAAAAATTTTTTAAACTTCTACACAGCAGAATGCATAATTAAAAAGATTAAAAGTATAGCTGGCACAGTGGTTCATGCCTATAATTCCAGCAACTCAGGAAGCTGAGGCAGGAGGATCCTAAATTCAAGGCCAGCCTCAACAATGTAGCCCTAAGAAACTTAGCAAGACCCTCTCTCAAAATAAAAAACAATGAACTGGAGATGTAGCTTAATGGTAAAGTACCCCTGGGTTCAATCCCCAGTATCGAAAAAAAAAGGTAAAAGTACAGTATAGCCTGGGAGAAAATACTAAGCATACCTGACAGGAAAAGGATTAATATTTGGATTAACACCCACAACACAAGAAACCCTATAAATCCAATAAATACACTAACAAGTGCCGACTCCGACCAGCAGAGTCGAACAAAAGAAAAACAAGGACCCGGCGGAACTGTGACAGGTTTTATTGAAGGCGCAACAAGAGGAACCTGGTACCAAGAAAGTGCGTAGTATAAATAGGACATAGGAGCCAATCACAGAGAAGGTCACATCTCAACCTTGTGGACACATAATAGGGAAGACAGGAAGCATTTACTGGGCCCGAGCTCTTGTGGTTTCTACCGGCCAATGGGGTGGACTTCCTGGTACAGGCACAAACTTGTTTACGCCAAAGGTGGCTGATTTGGCCCAAAACCAAGCCCCATCTTTCCTTGGGCAGGGGACAGCCCTCAGCCACAGGAACTGTCCCCGACAACAAGAAATAAGAATATACAATTCACAGAAAAAAAATATACAAGGCCAACAAAGATATGGAAAGATGCCCAACTTGACCACTAATCAGAGGAATACAAGTGACAAAGCAAGCTAGCCGCCAGACATGTTGGCGCATGCTTACAATCACAGTGACTCAGTAGGCTGAAGCAGGAGAATCTAAAATTTGAGGCCAGCCTCAGCAATTTATTGAGACCCTGTCTCAAAAAACAAAAAGGTCAGTGGTAAAGCACCCCTAGGTTCAATCCCTAGTAGCAAAAACAAAAACAAAAAACAAGCTAACGATCATTTTTCAGATCAAAATATATAAAATTTTTATAATGTCTAATTTTATAGAAGGCATATGGAAGGTACTCTCATACATTACAGGTAGATGGATATAATGGTATATCAAGCCAGCAATTGGAAAACATTTTATTAAATTATAAAAACACATAAAGGGAGCTGGGGTTGCAGCTTGGTGGTAGAGGGCTTGCCTAGCATGTGTGTCACTCACTGGGTTTGATCTGCAGCACTACAGAAAAATTAATACATAAAATAAAGATATTTCTGGGCACAGAGATGCATGCCTATAATCCCAAGTGGCTTGGGAGGCTGAGACAGGATTGAGAGTTCAAAGCCAGCCTCAGCAAAAGCAAGGCGATAAGCAGCTCAGTGAGACCCAATCTCTAATAAATACAAAATAGGGCTAGGATGTGGCTCAGTGGCCGGGTGCCCTTGAGTTCAATCCCCAGTACCAAAAAAATAAAATAAAAAATATTGTGTCCATCTACAACTTAAATAAATAAATGTCAGTCGATAGCTAAAAAATATTAAATCTAGTGATTTCACTTCTTATTTACTATCATGTCCAGATATGTGAACATCTACATAAAGAAACTAAAAAAGGAAGCAGGGGCTGGGAATGTGGCTCAAGCGGTAGTGCGCTCGCCTGGCGTGCATGCGGCCCGGGTTCGATCCTCAGCACCACATACAAAACAAAGATGTTGTGTCCGCCGATAACTAAAAACTAAAATATTAAAATTCTCTCTCTCTCTCTCCGTCTCTCCCTCTCTCTTTTTAAAAAAAAAAAAAAACAAGGAAGCAGGCATGGTGGCACATGCCTGTAATCCCAGTGGCGGAGACCAAATGTTAAGGATGGCCCTAGGACTTAGCCTAAGCAATTCCATTTTAAAACTCCGGTTTGAAACCTGCAATCTCACCACTGGCACCTACAAAGCCCTCCAGTATGGCTCTTAGGCACAAACAAGTCACTTCTCCCCCTACCCTGATAAGCTCAGAGTGAAGTCTCTGTCAATCTGTCCCATAAGAGGGAAAGGCAAGAAAATCAGGGTGCGGACCACCAGACCAGATGCAAATGCGAATTCCGGTGGCAGCTGATAGGGATTGAAAGAATGGTCAGAAGCCCCAAAATTTAGTATAAATGATGGAGCAAATGAACAGACATTCATCCAGCTGACACTGATGCCCTCATGCTGGAGAGTCTGAGAGGACCTAGACTGACATCCAAACTCTTCTCATCCACCTGATCCTCTGCATTGTTCTCTCTGCTCTCAAACTCTACAGCAGCCTCTTGACTCTGGCTGAGAAAAGGACTTCTTCCTATGACCCTATCCTCAACTGGCTCTCAGCTCCACCCCAGGAGAAGCCTGCCTTGGTTCCTGATCTGATCACCACAGTCTGAATGAGTGGGCATGTGCTGGACTTAGAACCTAAGGCTTGAGATTTTTGATCTGACACTTGAGCTTAGCATGCAGAGGGAAAATCTGTCATGAGCCTGTCATGATTAAGTATGTTTGCAGTGCTTAGAATTAATTTAGAATTATTGGCTGTGAATTGATTGTGTTTACTGCAATGCCTAGCTTTAAGGACTGTCATTTTATTAAGAACCTATAGAGTGAAATTGTATTGAATGATTTGAGTGAATAAAGCATTGAAAAGGGCAGAAGCACATGGACTCACTGCATAAGTCGCACCTTTTTCCCATGGTGACACTGAAGCAGGAAGACCACAAATTCAAAGCCAGCCTTGGCAATTTATCCAGGACCTAAGCAATTTAGTGAGACCTGTCTCAAAAATAAAACAAGCTGCTGGGCTTGGTGATACATGCCCATAATCCCAGCAGTTTGGGAGGCTGAAACAGAAAGATTGAGAGTTCAAAGCCAGCCTCAGCAACAGGGAGGCACTAAGCAACTCATTGAGGACCCGTCTCTAGTAGAATACAAAAATTGGGCTGGGGATGTGGCTAAGTGATTGGGTGTACCTGAGTTCAATCCCTGGTACCCCCAAAATAAATAAATAAATAAATAAAACTGAGGATGTGGCTCAGTAGCTAATTGTCCCTTGGTTCAATCCCTGGGACAAAAAAAAAAAAAAAAGCAAGAAACAAGGAATGTCAATAATAATAGAGAACACCTGGAAAATACCCCATTGGAGGGCATTTACATAATGTTTATATAAATCACTGGAATAACCTAAAGAATACAACCATATAAGACAAAGGTATACACACAAATGAGAAGAGTTCTAAAACATATTAAGTTGAAAAAGCAAAATCTTGATATTTCCATTCAGAAATATTTTTTACAAATATTTCTTTTTTTTAGAGAGAGAATTTTTTTAATATTTATTTTTCAGTTTTCGGTGGATATAACATCTTTATTTTATTTTTTTAATGTGGTGTTGAGGATCGAACCCAGCGCCCCGCACATGCCAGGCAAGCGCGTTACTGCTTGAGCCACATCCCCAGTCCTATTTCTTTTAATATATATGTATATTTGTGTTTCCCCCCAATTTTGTAAAATTGGGAAAAATATATATGCACATTTATAAAAAAGTCAAAACAAGTTGTTACCAGCAATATTGATAAGAGGAGAGAAAGAAGAGGAAGAAAATGTGGGTACAAATCATGAAAGAAATTTTTCCTTTTCTTTTTTTTTTTTTTTTTTAACCATAAAAATAATATATTAGGCTGGGGTTGTGCCTCAGTGGTAGAGCACTCACCTAGAACATGTGAGGCACTGGGTTCGATCACAAGAAGGTATAGAGAATT
The DNA here is from genome assembly GCF_048772815.1 of Callospermophilus lateralis. Classification (NCBI taxonomy): domain Eukaryota; kingdom Metazoa; phylum Chordata; class Mammalia; order Rodentia; family Sciuridae; genus Callospermophilus; species Callospermophilus lateralis. Next base: position 88,267,593 of record NC_135307.1, on the reverse strand, counting down.
AAGTAAAAATAAATAAATAAAATCTATTGTGATCATCTACAACTAAAAAAGAATTTAAAATAATAATAATATATTAACTTTTATAGTTTTATTGTTGTTGATTTTTTTTTTTTTTTTTTTTTTTTTTTTTGGTGCTAGGTATCGAACTCAGGGCCTTGTGCTTACAAGGCAAGCACTCTACCAGCTGAGCTATATCCCCAGCCCTTGTTGCTGATTTTTGCAGTGCTGGGATGCTAGGCAAGGGACCTAGAATTGTAGGCCCTTTTTGCAGGGCCTGGGACACACTAGGCAATTGCTCTACAACTGAATTACATCCCAGCCCCACTTTTATATTTTAAATATAAAATTAAAATAATTTAAATATGATTCTCCCTCAATCAGAAATACTCCAGAAAAAAAGATGATAATCAAGTGGTATGAGACAAACAAGACCAAAGGTTAGTACAAGAAGGTATAGAGAATTAAGTAATATTAAGCTCATTTTCTGAATCACCCATCTGCTGGAGACTTCTCAAAAAAAATGTTGAAAATGTCATGAAGTATGAAAGTTAAATTGCATTTAATTATATATTTGACAAATCACCTTTACTGAAAAGAACAACATTCACTGAAATTAGACACCTAGGGTACGCATTTACCTCTCCCTACATATGTGACTACCTCAAAGGAAGGTAGTACTCCATGATCCAATAAAAAATATTATAGAAAATAGAATTTCAGCTACAGGCACATACGTAGCTATTGAATCGTCAGTTGAGCTAAGCAACATTCCAACCCACTTGCGTGGGCTCATACTGTGCTACACTGAAATCAGACATAAAAACAAAGTGAATGTCATATTATTTCTTCATTGTATCTGCATGCTTGATATTGATTAAATTTAAAAGAAGATACTCTAAAAATAATCAACTACTTTATGAGATTTATACACATATGAATATGAATACTTTGGAATAATAATATATAGTGAAAAGCCAGAACTTTTACTCTATGAAAATATGATAAAAGTGGGAATATATCATAAGATTGTCACTTTTTGATTTACTGTTGTCACCAACAAGAAAGCAAGACTTACCAGCTCTCTGCTACCTAATAGTTTGTTCATCTATAATCAACTTAAGGGAAAACTATGATTTTAAAATATTTGTGGCTGGGATTTAATCTTTAAAATACAGTATATCACAAAAAGTAATTGTTTTGGGGTTTTTTTGTTGTTGTTGTTTGTTTGTTTTTAATTTAGTCAAGGGGCTTAGGCTCAATGACAGAACACTTGCCTAGCATGCATCAGACCCTGGGTTCAATCCCAGGCACCACCAAAAAAAAAATGACTGAAATTATCTTTAATATTTTATTATACTATCATTATGATTTGGTTCTAAAAATACCCCCCCAAAGAAACTCATGTGTAAGGTAAGGCAGCAATGTTCAAAAGAAAAAAGACTGGATTATGGGAGTTACAACTTTATCAGTGGATTCTTCCATTTCATTAATAATCTGAAGAAATTACTGGTGGTAACTCAGGCAGAGGGGAATGACTGGAGGAAGTAGGTAAGTGAGGGCATGGCCTGGGGCCAGCCCTATCCCTGGCTCTTTGCTTTCTGTTTCCCTGCAGCCATGAGCTGAGAGCTTTTCTCTGCCATGCCCTTTTGCAATGAAGTTCTTTTTCATCTCAGGCCCACAGCAACTGAGTCAGCTGATCACAGACTGAGCCACTGAAACTAGAAGCCCAAAATAGAATAAACTTTTCCTTCTCTAGGTTGTTGTTCTCAGGTATTTTGGTCAGAGAAAAAAAAAAAAAAAAGCTGACTAACACCAGGTGCGGTGGGACACGCCTGTAATTCCAGCAGTTTGGGAGGCTGAGTCAGGAGGATCAAGAGTCCAAAGTCAGCCTCAGCAATATGGAGGTGCTTAGCAACTCAGTGAGACCCTGTCTCTAAATAATGGGACTGTGGAACAGTGGCAGAGTGATTGCCTCACATATGTGAGGCACTGGGTTCAATCCTCAGCATCACATAAAAATAAATAAAAAATAAATAAGTAAAAGTATTATGTCCATCTATAACTAAAAAATTATTTTAAAAAAATACAAAATAGGGCTGGGGATATAGCTTAGTGGTTTTGAGTCCCTGTTAAATCCCCACAATCAGAAGGGGAGAAAAAAAAAAAAGCTCCCTAACAAAGGGATGAACATACATTTGCATTTTAACATGCTCCTTTTGTTTATTTATTTAGGTACTGGGGACTGAACCTAGGGGTACTTTACCACTGAGCTACATCCCCCACTGGTTTTTTGTTTTGTTTTTTTATTTTTTTAGTTGTTGATGGACCTTCATTTATATGTGGTGCTAAGAACTGAATTCAGTGCCTCTCACTTGCTAGGTAAGTGTTCTACCACTGAGCTACAACCCCAGCGCCATTCCCCCAGTAATTTTTATTTTTTTGCAACAGGATCTAGCTAAATTGCTGATGACCTCACTGATTTGTTGAGGCTGGCCTTGAATTTGCAATCCTCCTGTCTCAGCCTCCTAAATTGCTGGAATTACAGGCATACATTATACCCAGCTTGAAGGTAATTTTTTACAACAAAAACTATATAAATTCAGCACTACTTCAAAGTAATTAGACATGAAGCACTTATTTACTCAGGTCTGTATAGCAAATAAGAGAATTCAGAAGTATGAAAAATTACCAATCTCAAAAATTTTTTTAATAAAAAATATGAAACTACAGTCCAGCATGGAGGTGCATGCCTGTAATCCTATCAGTTTGGGAAATTGAGGCAAGAGACTCTTGAGTTCAAAGCCAGACTCAGCAATTTAGCAAGGTCCGGAGCAAATCTGCAAGACTCCATCTCAAATAAAATATAAAAAAGGGCTGGGATGTTGCTCAGTGGTTAAGCACCTCTGGGTTCAATCCCCAATACCAAAAAAAAAAAAAGAAAGAAAGAAAGAAAAGAAAGAAATATGAGCTACACATATTAAAAAAAAAAAAACTAAAGAAACATCACAAATAGTATAAATGAAGTGATAAATCAAATGAACAGACAATACTATCAGAGTTCAAAGACAGGTAAAACAAAGACTGAATAGAATCACCAGAAAATATATACAATATCATTTTTTTTTAAATTTTTTAAAGATTTTTTTTAAGATAGACACAATATCTTTACTTCATTTATTTATTTATTTATTTTTAATGTGGTGCTGAAGATCAAACCCAGTGCCTCACATGTGCGAAGCAAGTGCTCTACCACTAAGCTATAACCCCAGCCCCTGGATACAATATCTTTATTTATTTATTTGTTTGTTTGTTTGTTTGTTTGTTTATACTTTTTTTACTGTGGTGCTGAAGATCAAACCCAGGGCCTCCCATGTGCTAGATGAGCACTCCACCACTGAGCCACAACCCCAGCCCCAAGATCAAATATTTTTAAAAACCACTGCTTTGAACTACTCTAATGCTCAAATACTGTCAATGGAGGCTGAGTGCAGTGACACATACCTATGATCTCAGCAACTCAGGATGCTAAGGAAAGAGAGTAGCAAATTCAAAGACAAACTGGGCAACTTAGCAAGACCTTGTCTCAAAATAAAAAATAAAAGAACTGGGGATGTAGTTCGGTGGCACAGCACTCTTGAGTTCAATCTCCAATAAGAAGAAGAAAAAAGAAAAAGAAAAGTTAAGGAAAATATAAAGAAATTGAGTATACTTTTGCATAGAAATATAATTTGGAAAAATCTGCTCTTTCCAAATCTATTATTTCAAACAGCAACAATATTGATCTAATTATCTTAAATTCTTTTTTTTTTAATATTTTTTTTACATTTTTTTTTTTTAGTTTTTGGCAGACACAACATCTTTGTTTGTATGTTGTGCTGAGGATCGAACCTGGGTCGCACCCATGCCAGGCGAGCACGCTACCGCTTGAGCCACATCCCCAGCCCCAAATTATCTTAAATTCTTAGTGGCAATATAAAATGCTAGTTTGCAAGAATGCATATTTAAGATAAAAAGGCAGTTACAACATTTTTAAAAGAACTGACAAGTAACCTGAAGTGTTGAAAAACTTGCATTTTGAAATTATAAATACAGTTAACAACTTAGAAAACATTGTGATTGACACTAACAAATGCATAATCCTGGTAAGGGATCACCTTGGTGAAGGAGGACACTCTAAGGCCTCTCCAAACTCAGTGAATGCAACTGGAAACCAGATCTTACAAAACTCCAAACCTCCACTTTAGGCTCAGGGATATGGGAAAATCCCATTTCCACTCCATAAACCCTAAAGTCAAAAACCCAAATTTTTCTCTTGGATGTCCAGATTTCACAGCAGAGGAATACCCACACATGGACTAAAGGCATCTCACTATGTTCTATGTAGTGAGAACACATAGAACACAGGAACAACTATTTACTGAATGCTTATTACTATTAATGCAAAGCATTGTTTTTAGCACTTTACATTATTTATCTCACTAATCCTCAAAACAAACCAAAAGAAGATATAGGATAAGAAAAGGATAAGAAAAAGTTAAGTGAATTTAAGTAACTTATAGGAGGCACAGAACCAGAGATGTGTTGGGGGGATTGGTTTAAACAAAGGATCAAGAATCAGAAAAGCAAAAGAATTCTCAAAAGGAACTTTAAAGACAGAAATAAGGCCATCAAAACTTCTGAAAAGAAATATTATCTCCAACCTAGGGTTTATGGATGATGAAATAACAGGTCCATGTCATTACTACTAGCACAGGGTACTTAACTCAATGGTACAGCACTTGCCTTGCATATAGAAAGCCCTGATTTTGGGCTGGGGATGTGGCTCAAGTGGTAGCGCGCTCGCCTGGCATGCGTGAGGCCCGGGTTCGATCCTCAGCACCACATACAAACAAAGATGTTGTGTCCGCCGATAACTAAAAAATAAAATATTAAATCTCTCTCTCTCTCTCTCCTATCTTTAAAAAAAAAAAAAAAAAAAAAAAAAAGAAAGCCCTGATTTTGATCTCTAGGACCAAAAAATAAATAATACATGAATAAATGTGAAAGAACAAAACATTTGGATACAATATAGGAGCAACGTACTCTCTGTATGTCATTTATCATATCAAAGGGCCAAATCAATAAGAAAATGGACAACTTTTAAATCAATTTAAAATGCTGAAAACTGATATAAGATAAGACTGCACATAACTTTGAGAACATAATCATGGGCTTAAGAAATGCAAAGTCCTTGATATATACTATAGCACTTTGCACTTATTAATACACTGCTTATTAAGATTAAATTCCTTTTTAATCTTATGTTTCAGTTCCTCAACTAAATTTATACAGCCTCATGTACAGGGAAACATATCTTTTTTATTTTTTAAAGCCACTCATACCTCATACAATGCCCATATATGGTTGGTGCTCAATACATGCTTAATATTGAATGACAAAATAATCAACCCTACTTTAGGCTCACAGACTGAAACCCTCACACCTACATTCACACCATTAAGCCTCCCTCTACACAACAATTTAAAGGACATTCCTGGGGTGAGTACTGCTGAATCTACTTGGATTTATTACATTAGGTTCCTTTTCCAGCAAAGAGCTCAAAGTACATGCATAATGTTAAAATAGAATTCTTGACTACTGAGAAGGTGGGTGGCAAAGTGGGCAAGTGAAAGAAGAATCTATTATAATAGTCTGCTTCCAAAGAATAAGCATTATTCAGCTCTACAGATTAAAACACTCCTAACATATCTCATTCTGACATCATTTCATTAAACTTTGTTCTGGCTAACTTAAATCAAAATGAATATCACTAAAACCAAAAACTTGCCATAATAAAAAGATCCCAAAGGGGCTGGGGATGTGGCTCAAGCGGTAGCGCGCTCGCCTGGCATGCGTGTGGCCCAGGTTCGATCCTCAGCACCACATACAAAGATGTTATGTCAGCCGAGAACTAAAAAATAAATATTAAAAAAAAATTCTCTCTCTCTCTAAAAAAAAAAAAAAAAAAAAGATCCTAAAAATCTCAGCTAATAGTTCATAAAACTGTATAAAAATCTAGTTTTAATTTATTCTTTTGCCAAATCAAAACTTCTAAACTTTTTAAATTAAGCATTATGATTAAGCATCTACCACATGCCAAGCACTGGGAAACAAATAAAAAGACAATCAAAATACCAACTCATTTTATATTTTGCTATAAATAAAAGTACAAACAACAGCTCTGAGAAGTACCATGCAGTGAGGGATTGACTTCTACGTATTAAAAGTAGAAGTTACAAAGCAAATGTAAGGGGGACACTGAAGACTGAACAGAAGTTTGAGGCAAAAAGCAGGAAGAGGGAGGCAAACAAAGCAATAAAAGAGCAGAGCAGGGCAGGGCTTATAGCTCAGTGGTAGAGTGCTTTCCTAGCCTAGGTGAGGCACTGGGTTTGATCCTCAGTACTACATAAACAAATAAAGGTTAAATTCTTTAAAAAGAGTAGAGCACTATGGGCACAGCAAGATTGATAAAGAACCAGATGTAGAGCAGAATCAGATGATGGATCTAATATGCAAAACTGCAAAAGTTTGGAGTTTATGACCTCAGATAATGGAGAGAAAAAAAATAGATGGCATCAAAAGAGGCTGGTAGACCAATGGTACAGAATAGAAGACACAGAGACTAACCTACAAAATTACAACTACCTTATATTAGACAAAAGTGCTAAAAGCATGCAATGGAGAAAGGATAGCATCTTCAACAAATGGTGCTAGGAAAACTGGATATCCATATGCAACAAAATGAAATTGAATCCCTTCTCTCCCACGCACAAAAGTTAACTCAAAATGGATCAAGGATCTAGGAATCAAACCAGAAACTCTGCATCTGATAGAAGAAAAAGTTGGCCCTAATCTCCATCACATGGGGTCAGGCCTCAAATTGCTTAATAAGACACCTATAGCACAAGAGTTAAAACAAAGAATCAACAAATGGGACGAATTCAAACTAAAAAGTTTTTTTCTCAGTAAGAGAAATAATATGTGAGGTGAATAGGGAGCCAACATCCTGGGAACAAATTTTTACCCCTAACACATCAGATAGAGCTCTAATCTCTATGTTATACAAAGAACTCAAAATGTCAAAATACAAAAAAAAAATAAATAATCCAATCAACAAATGAGCCAAGGACCTGAACAGACACTTCTCAGAAGAGGATATACAATCAGTCAACAAATACATGAAAAAAAGCTCACCATCTCTAGCAATCAGAGAAATGCAAATTAAAACTACTCTATGATACCATCTCACTCCAGTAAGAATGGCAGCCATTATGAAGTCAAACAACAAGTGCTGGCGAAGATGGGGGGTTGCGGGGAGATACACTCATACATTGCTGGTAGGACTGCAAATTGATGCAGCCAATTTGGAAAGCAGTATGGAGATTCCTTGGAAAGCTGGGAATGGAACCACCATTTAACCCAGCTACTCCACTTCTCAGACTATACACAAAAGACCTAAAAATGGCATACTACAGGGACACAGCCACATCAATGTTTATAGTAGCACAAATCACAATAGCTAGACTGAGGAACCAACCTAGATGCCCTTCAATGGATGAATGGATAAAAAAAAAAAAAATGTGGCATATATACACATTGGAATATTACTCAGCACTAAAAAAATAACAAGATTATGGCATTTGCAGGGAAATGGATGGCATTAGAGCAGATTTTGCTAAGTGAAGTTAGCCAATCCCTAAAAAACAAATGCCGAATGTCTTCTCTGATATAAGGGGGGGTGACTCAAAATGGGGTAAGGAGGAAGAGCATGAGAAGAAGATTATCACTAAATAAGGAAGAGAGGTGGGAGGGAAGGGAGAAGTGGAATTGCACGGAAGATGGAAGGAGACTCTCATCGTTATACAGATTACATGTATGACGAAATGAGGAAAAAGAAAAAAAAAGAAGTGTGTCACATTAGATTGGGTAGAGAGAGCGATGGGAGGGGAGGGGAGGGGAAGGGGGAAAGGAAGGACAGCAGAATAAAACAGACATTATTATTGCTGTATGTATATACGTGACTACATGACCAATGTGATTTTACAACTTGTACACTCAGAAAAAATGAGAAATTATACCCCATCTAATTCAAATGCATGATATGTCAAGATCATTGTACTGTCATGTGTATCTAATTAAAACAAATTAGATAAAAAAAGAAAAAACAGAAAAGAAAAAGAAAAAAATAGAAAGCATCAGGCAGAAAAGTGACAACCTGAGAATTCAGTTAGTAGGAAGAGCATATCTCAAGGACATCATTTAATAGTACATCATTTAATAGATGTTACTCAGTATACAGTGTGTTAATGCCAATACAAAAAAGAAATCTAGTATAATTTACTCCCCTCCCTGATTTTGATTTCCACAGTCTCAGGGCTCAGCCATTGACCCTCTTTATTTACTGGATGACCTTATCAGCTCCACATAAAGACCATCTACATATCAATGACCCAAGCATATATTCACAATCCCGACCTTAACCCTGGAATCCAGACCTGAACAGTCCACTGCATACTCCTCTAATCCTAGATAAGTAGTAGGCATCTCAAACTCAAAATACCCAACTAAACTCTCCTCTAAACTAGCTCCTTCCAGTCTTCTCTATAAATGTCATCAATTGTTCCAGCTAAAAACCTTGGAATCATCTTTGATTCCTCTCGCTTTCCACAACTCAACTCTCAGCAACCACTTCTCACTACCATTGCTACCTGCTTAGTCCAAGCCATAATATCTCAACATATTATTCCAGTAACTTTTTTTTAATTGAGGATTCAATCTAGGGATACTATGCAACTGAGCCACAAAATCAGTCCTTTAAATTTTATATTTTAAGACAGAGTCTCAATAAGTTGCCCAGGCTAGCCTTGAACTTGCATTCCTCCTGCCTCAGTCTCCCAAATCTCTTGAGATTACAGGTATGCACCACTGAACCTAGCCATTCACCTGGCCAAAGACAAATTCTCAAATGCACATATTTGCAAACTTACTAATTAGTACCTTAACAAAAAAAGAGAAGTTCCTAAATCCAAGTATATAACGGTTTTTTAATGCTTTCAATAAGTATAGTCAAGTCAGGTGTGGTGGCCTGTAATCCCAGTTACTCAGGAGACTGAGGCAGAAGAATGGCAAATTTGAGGCCAGACTAGGCAACATAACAAGATCCTGTTTCCTAAAAAAAAAAAAAAAAATCTGGATGTAGCTTAGTGGTACAGTGCTGGTCTGACAAGTAGAATACCCTGGGTTCAATCCCCAGTAACAAAAACAAAAATAAAGCCAGGTGCGGTGATGCACGCCTGTAATCCCAGAGACCCAGGAGGCTGTGACAGGAGGATCACCAAGTTCAAAGCCAGCCTCAGCAAAAGCAAGGCGCTAAGCAACTCAGTGAGACTCTGTCTCTAAATAAAATACGAAATAGGGTTCGTGATATGGCTCAGTGGTCTAGTGCCCCTGAGTGCAATCCCCCATATCAAAAAATAAATAACAAATAAATAAAAACAAAAAACAATTATGTTCTGATGGAAATAGTCACCAAGAGTAATGTATGAATGCCAATTATCAGATATTATGATTTCATATTACACCTATAACAATCTGCCAGACTAGGGGAAAGTGTTTTGTATTACTTATGTGAAAAATAAAGTATTTTTATCTTTATTCATTATTTTTATTTAGTGTGACTACCTACTCATGCCTTTTGCTTATCAGATATTAAGATCATTAACCTAGGTCCAAAACCTGATTCAAGTTTTTCCCACAATTTGCTAGGCTTTGCTCATATCACTGTATTCTCTACACCTAAAAAAAATTATCTAGCACACAGTAGGCACTGCATAAATATATTGAATGCTGAGTGAGTAAATTAGTTTGGTTTTTGTTTGTTTGATCTCACTAAGTTGACTAGGCTGGCCTGAAATTCTCCATCCTCATGCCTCTGCCTTTCCAAGTGGCTGGGATTTGAGGCACCTGCTTCCACGCCATTAAAAAATTTATCTTTTGGGGCTGGGGTTGTGGCTCAGTGGTAGAGTGCTCGCCTAGCATGCATGAGCCACTGGGTCCCATCCTTAGCACCACATAAAAACAAAATAATGTGTCCACCTAAAACTAAAGATATATAGGGCTGGGGATGTGGCTCAAGCGGTAGCGCGCTCGCCTGGCATGCGTGCGGCCCGGGTTCGATCCTCAGCACTACATACAAAGGGGTATGTTGTGTCCGCCGAGAACTAAAAATAAATAAATAAATAAATATTTTAAAATTCTAAAAAAAATAAATAAAATAAAATTCCATCAATCTTTGCCTTTGTGGATTCTGCTTTTTGTAGCCATGCTTCAAATAACTCATCCTATTTCAACACTAGAAAACTGTTCACCCATTCTTTTCAAAGTTGCAACTTCCTGATCTCAAATTTTATATTTAAATACTTAACTCACCTAGATTTTATTTAAATTTTAAGGTAAGAATAACATTTTTAAAAAATGATTAGCCAAGTATTCCAACATAATATTTTTCCACTGATATGAAATGCCACCTAAAACTAAGGGCTGGGGATGTGGCTCAAGCGGTAGCACGCTAGTCTGGCATGCGTGCGGCCCAGGTTCGATCCTCAGCACCACATACAGATGAAGATGTTGTGTCTGCCAAATACTAAAGAATAAATATTAAAATTCTCTCTCTCCCTCTCTCTCATTCTTTCTTTAAAAAAAAAAAAAATAAAATAAAATAAAATAAAATAAAACTAAATAACCTTATGTTTCTAGATTTATTATTTTGTTCCACAGCTGTCTACTCAAATCACCACTTGCACTTTTGATTATTATATCTAATTGTATATCATCAAGACAAGCCCACCTACTTTATCTTTCCAAATTGTTTTTACTTTATTGGTACATTCTTTTTCTTTTTATCTTTATTTTTATTTCTTTATTTTTATGTGGTGCTGAGGATTAAACCCAGGGCCTCACCAGTTCAAGGAAGCGCTCTACCACTGAGCTACCACCCCAGCCCCTATAGGTGCATTCTTTCAAATGAATTTTAGAATCATTTTGCCAACTTTTTAAAAGGAAATCTAAAGCATGGCACAGTGGCACACACCTGTGATCCCAGGGGCTTGGGTGGGTGGGAGGGGCTGAGGCAGGAAGATCATGAATTCAAAGCCAGCCTCAGCAAAAGTGAGGACCTAAGTAACTCAGTGAGACTGTGTCTCTAAATTAAATACAAAATAGGGCTAGGTATGTGGCTCGGTGGTTGAGTGGCCCTGAGTTCAATCCCACATAACCAAAAAAAAAAAAAAATTCTACCTGGGCCCAGGCATGCACACTTGTAATCCCAGCAACTCCAGAGGCTGACTCAGGAGACTCTAAAATTGGAGGACAGAGTCAGCAACTTAACAAGGCTCTCAGAACATAAAGAATAAAATGAATGGGGATGTACTGATTCAATCCAGTACAAAAAACTAAAAGAAGGAAGGAAAAATTGGTTCTCTTCCCACAAAATTCAAAGGCTTTTAAAGATAAATCAAAGGGTACTATAAAATATATAAGCAGTGATATAGAAAATATATGTATGTTTACTTCCTTTTCCCCAAGGCCTTGACACTAGGGGAAAATAAAGAGCTAGTGCGGGAAGCAGAGACTTTTAATGAAGAATATTAAAGGTTTGCAGTACAAAAACTCAAAAATTTTTCAAAGACTGACCCACCAAGTGAAAAGACGACTCCTAAGGTCTTCTAATCAACTTTACAGGACATTAGTAAGTCCTTCAAATTAAATATTTCCCATCTCCACCGTAATGACAATAATGGATATCCTTTCTTTCCAGAAAGCATACAGAATCTAGATGTCTGAAAGACTATTATCCCAGAGGTAGTAGACAGAAACATTGTATAAATGGAATTGATAAAGACGGATATGCCCAGAATATAATAATTTATCGACACCAAGTTTCGCACAGCACTGTTATTGGGAGTTTGAATGATTGCTTGTCATTTTTTCTTTGAGGGTAGGGATTGTCTCCTAATAATTTGTTTATGACTTCTTCATTGTTTTGGATCAAACTCAGGGCCTCCCTCACAAATTCTAAACAAGCACTCTGTCATTGAGCTCCATCCCCACCACGCCATTGTTAACATTTCTTTTTTATAATCTACAGATAACTGAGAGTAGGTAGTCATGGACCTTATTTATTTAGGCTCTTAAAAACTAATCACCTCTAAAAAGCTAAAATATAAATAAGGTTATAAAACCAGCCAAAGGCCTGGAACCCCAAGTCTCTCAAATCCCACATCAGGGCTCATTACACCACACCGCACAGCTTCTCTCCATGCTTGCCACGCTTCGAAGTGGGAGGGGTAAAAGCAGGCCATCTGGCCTCTGCACAGACTCTGGGAAATCACTGGACGCAGCAGCAGAAGGCACGTGACTTACCACGCCCCTTACCCCCCCACACTCCTTCCCCGCGCCAGCAGCACGCGCTGCCAACCTCGTCATGTGACCTTCACGTGGCCCCAGCGCTGCCCCTGCTAGGCGATTCTTTCCAGCAGCCATTTTGCCGAGAACTTGTCATACGCGCTCACAGCGGGGCAAGAGGGCACGAAACGCCGTGCCCACATAATACAGGCTGCACACGCGCTTCGAAGGAACGCTTAGAATGTCAGGGCTGGGTCCAACCTCACGGAACACGTCGCACCCCGGGGCGCTGAGAAAAGCTGTGGGTGCGCCTCGGCCTGCAATTGGCTGTGGTGCGCACGTGACACCAGCCCCCCCACTCTCGCAGTCCCCGCTGCCCCTGAAAACACCCACGAGAGACTCTTAACACCTCGCACTAAGTACACGCCACCGGGCGCGTGGGAACAGATGGAACGCGTGGCAAGCAAGGCGCCTGCGCGTACCTGCCGGGGCAGACGGTAGCCAGCCCACGCGTCGCTCCACTCCCGAGTCCGGGGATCCTCGCGCTGCCGGACCACCCGGCTAGCCATTGGCTAGCAGGTCTGGTCACGTGCAACTTTCAGGTCCGCCCCTAACCGCTAATCACCTGGCACCGTGCTCGAAGCGGCAACGAAACTCGTTCGCACGCGGAAAGGGAGAACAGTTAAGAGTACCTCCTTTTCTACCTTTATGGGAGTACATCCATAAAGACAAAATGAGAAATCAGCGTCGGGAAACTAAGTAAGCTCACACATACCGGCTTAACTTCGCGCACCCTTCCAGGAGCCGTGAACCATCGCCCTTGGGCGCTCCCCGATGCACGCCGGGATGCGTCTGGCGCCCTTCAGTGTGCTGCAGAGCATGCCGGGAAAGCCACCTCTCCCGATTTCCTGGCTCTCGCCTCGCGGGCGGTAGTTCTGTGTCCCTTTGAGAGCCAGGTCCTTGGACTCCGAATGAGAGGGTTTGGGTAATTATGGGAGTGTGACGGTATACCAGACACTTTCAGTCCCTCCTCCATCATTTGTTTGATCCGTGTGATCTTGGGGAAAATGCTTAACCTTGGTGAAGCAAGTATTTAGTTGTTGCCTGCAAACTGATTTTGTGAAGACTACTGAACAGCAAGGGTATTTGCCCACAAGGAAACTACTAGACATTCATAATCGGTGGAAAAGAATGCTAACTTAAACACAATTTACTACAAGCCCCACTTAAGAGTGTAAATAATACTTCGAATATTGCTACAAATAGAAAACTAGAATTTTGTTGGTGAACTTACACTATTACCAGGGAGAGTGAGGGTGGGAGGATATGGGCTTTTTTAAAAAAAACGAAGGGCCGGTCTCTGTCACAGTTGCTGATTACACCTAATACTAGCTATAGTGTATTTGAACTGAGAAAAATACCTGCTGACCCTGAAAAAGGGTGATTGTACATCGAACGAATTAATTTTGTGATGTATTCACAAATTTACTTCAGGCTAAAACATAATATTCTATTCCAATGAAGCCCCTACTTAAAACAAGTCACACCTTTTCTACTTTGAACTCCATTTCTCAGCTTTGCTAATGATGAAAATTTATCAGTTCTAAAAGGTTTGATCAAGATTGAATCTGATTAGTATGTGTGGGTTTCACAAGAGCTTACAAACTAGAAATTAAAACCCGGGAGCAGTGACACTTGCTGTAATTCCAGCAACTGGTTAGGCTGAGGCAGGAAGATCACAAATTCAAGGCCAGTCTCATCAATTAAGTAAGACCCTCAGCAACTTGGTGGGAATCAGTAATTTGTAAAAATTAAAAGGGCTTGGGATGTAGCTCAGTGGTAGAACAATAGAGTACCCTGGGTTCAATTTTATGTATCAAAAAAAAATTAAATTTATTAATTTACCAGACACAGTGGCTCACACCTGTAATCCCAGCAACTCAGGAACCTGAAGCAGAAGGATCCCAAATTAAAACCAGCCCCAGAAACTAAGTGAGGCCCTAGGCACTTTAAAGAGACCTTGTCTCAAAATAAAAATAAAAAGGGCTGGGGATGTGGTTCTGGTGTAAGTGTCCCTGGGTTCAATTCCTGGTACAAAAAAAAAAAAAAAAAAAAACTTCAATTTATGTGATTACCAAGTTAAAACCTAGAGTTTGGGACACAATTTTCTAATTGCAAGGTTTTGTTTCCCCAGGTCTGATGGGTAGAAGGGTTACTGGGGACTAACCCCATGGATGTTTACCAGAGAACTTCATCCCCAGTCCGTATTTTTTATTTTGAGAAAGCATCTCACTAAATTGCTGAGGCTGGCCTTAAATTGTAATCCTTGGGCCTCAGCCTCCTGAATTGCTGGAATTACAGGCATGGGCAGGGGTCCTGAACTACAATGTACTTCATAAACCTAACTGCTTATCAGGAAATTATTTTTTGACTAGGAAATCAAAAGAAAGGGAATTGGATAAACATGTAATAGAAAACATTGTATTATGAGCATATCTATATTAAACTTGAAGTTTATGAAACATTCTAATATTCTTCATCACATTGTATTCTAACAACCTTGAGAGAAAAGTATTATACTAATATTACCATCCTCTGAGTCAGTCTTGAGTAGAAATCAGGAAAAATATGCTTTAACATGTTCTCAGGGCAATAGGGTGCATAAGTAGATTTGAGATTCATTGGCTGTTAGTGGAAAGATCCTGAAAGGGACAGATCTAGGTAAATTTGCAGTTCTTGCATGTGACTGGGAATAATTTTTTTAATTTTTGAATCTATGGTACCTTTAACTGAAAATTGGGGCCAATCACATCTAATCTTTGGACTGACATAATGATTCTGTGATAGATATATCTAGAGCACCTGTCATAGTTGATGATAAACGTGAGATACTCTGTACGTGAATACTAGTTAGTGGTAAAGGTTGCAATGAAACTAGCATCCTGTACTCAGTCCAATACAACATATTCTTAAATAATTTTTCTTCACTATTCTATTTCTCCCCTAGACAGTGCTAGAGGCACACTAACAGATTCATATACTGTAGATCTTTTTTAGACTCCTTAGTTACTATTGCCCATCTGTTGGGGGACATATCATTACATTATTTCCCTCCAACTTCCTTTTTTTCTTAACACGTTAAAATGCTGAAACAGAGACATTATTGCAGTAAAATAGTTACATGGAGAGGCTTAGAAGAAACCTATGCCTACACTTCAAGAGGTTAAAATTGTTTATATTTAAATAGCTCTAAGTAAAGATATCTATAAAACTCCCTCTGCCTTTCAGTTAAATAACAATATTTCAGATGCACCCTTGCCAGATTCCTTCCAGTGGATTTTTTTCCTCTCCTATTTCATCAGTCACTCTTAAAAAAGGGAGGTTTTAGCTTAGGCAGAACTTTCTATAGACATCTGAAACTCAGTTTCCAAAGTCAAGCTAATCATTTGTCTCCTCAACCCACACCCCATACACACTGCATTCCTTTAAATAGGCAATGGCACTACCATTCCAGTAAGTCTCTCAGGCTAGAAAACTTAAAACTAGTCCTTCTCATCTGTTTTCTACATTTAATTGTTCACAAAATATTTTGTTGTTGTTGTTTAACTGGAGATTGAAACAAGGGACGCTTTACCACTGAACTACAAAACCAGACTTTTTTTTTTTTTTTTTTTTGGTGGCACTGAGGATTGAACTCAGGACCTTGCACATACTAAGCAAGCACTCTACCACTGAGCTACATTCCCCAGCCCAGCTTTTTGTTTGTCTGTTTGTTTGTTTGCAATAGCGTCTCACTAAGTTGCTTAGGGTTTAGTGAGAACCTGTCTCAAGATAAAAAATAGTAATAATAATTAAACTTGCAATCCTCCTGCCTGTTTTCCATTTCCTCCACCATTGCACTTGTTCAAATCTTATTTTCTCTATATAAGACCCTAAAAACATATAAAGATTGCACTATAACGATAATAGCATATTAACATTTATTTCAAAAAGCTAAACTTGGACTTACAATCATAAAAAAAAGAAGAAAATTCTACAATTTGTGACAACATGGATAAACCTAGAAGATTTTATGCTAGGTAATAGAAACCAAACACAAAGATAAATACGATAAATACAGTATTACATCACTTACATGTGGAATCAAAGAGTCAAACCCGCCAGGAGCAGTGGTACACACCTTACCCCAGCAGTTTGGGAGGCTGAGGCAGGAGGATTTTAAGTTCAGAGCTAGCCTCAGCAACTTAGCAAAGTCTGAAGCAACTTAGTGAGACTCTGGCTCTAAATATGAAAGGGCAGGGGATGTGGCTCAGTGGTTAAGTGCCCCTGGGTTCAATCCCCAATATTAAAAAAAAAAGCCAAACTTGTAGAAGCGGTGGGGCAGAATGGTGATTGTCGGGTGGGAGAATGGGAAGATGTTGGTCAAAGGGTACAAATTTTCACTTCTAAAATGAATGTGAATATGTTCTAGAGGCTCAAGTAATCAAAGTCTGCCTGAGCAATTTAGTGAGGCTCTAGGCAACTTAGTGAGACCTTGTCTCAAAATAAAATAATAATAATAATTAGGGCTGGGGATGTTGCTCAGTGGTTAAGCATCTCCAAGTTCAATTCCCAGTATACCAAAAAAATAAAAAATAAGACTCAGAGATTTGGGATTGTTTGTTATCATAAAAAACCTAGCATACACTTAATGATACAGTTATGGAGGAAGTTACTACAGTTGATCAAAATCCAATTTTTTCAAAATATTTTATTTTTTAGTTGTAGTTGGACACAATACTTTTATTTATTTTTATGTCGTGTTAAGGATCAAACCCAGGGTCTCACACGTGCTAGGCAAGTGCTCTACCACTAAGCCACATCCCCAGCCCCCAAAATCCAATTTTTAAGGAAGATCCTAATTGCCAATATCCAGGTTGTGATACAAATTTATAAAAATAAGCCAAGCATAGTGACAAATACCTGGAATTCCTGCTACTCATAAATCTGAGGCAGGAGGATCACAAGTTCAAAAACATCATGGGCAACTTAGTGAGACCCTGTGGCAAGATATAAAAAATAAATAAAAAGGAAGGGGTGTATCTTACTGGTAAAATGCCTCTGGGCTCAGTGTCTAGTGCCACCAAAAAAGAAAACAGAAGAAAAAAAACATAGAAGAGTAGGAGACTGCAGTAACAAGAAAGGAAAACTTGTTGAACCTGTTCTGGTAAGGTGGCACACGCCCATAATCCCAGTGGCTAGGGAGGCTGAGGCAGGAAGATTATGAGTTCAAAGCCAGCCTCAGCAACAAGTGAGGCACTAAGCAATTCAATGAGACCCTGTCTTCTAAGTAAAAATACAAAATAGGGCTGGAGATGTGGCTCAGTGGCTGAGTGCCCCAGAGTTCAATCCCCGGTACCCAAAAAAATGAATAGAATTTAAAAATATAAATAAAAAGGGCTAGGGATGAGGTTCAGTTGTAAAATGCCCCTGGGTTCAATCCCCAGTACCAAAACAAAAAAACCCAAATGCCAAAGTCCTTCACCTGATGAATAGAATATGTATACACACACACACACACACACACACACACACACACACACACTGAGCACAGTGGTGCATGCCTATAATCTCAGCAACTCCAGAAGGATCACAAGTTCCAGGCAAGCCTCAGCAAATTTTTTTTGATGTTGTTTTTTGGGGTGCTTTGCCGTTTAGCTACATCCTCAGTTCAGCTACATCCTCAGTTCTTTTAATTTTTGATTTTAAAACAGAGCCTTGCTAGCATCAACCTCATTTTTTCTATCATTAGTATTTATTGTACTTGGCCCTTAGGTGGGCATGGTAGCCCACAACTGTAATCCCAGCAACTCAGGAGGCTGAATCAGGAGGATTGCAAGTTTGGGGAATTTAACAAAACCGTGTCTCAAAATAAGATAGAAAGAGTTGTGAATGTAGGGGCTGGGGTTGTGGATCAGAGGTAGAGCACTTGCCTAGCATGTGTGAGACACTGGGTTTGATCCTCAGCACCACATAAATTTTTTTTTTTAATGAAATAAAGATATTGTCCACCTATAACTAAAAAATAAATTTTAAAAATAGAAAGATTTCTGGATGTAGCTCCATGACTGTTTTGGGATTTGATCCTCAGTACCACCAAAAACAAAAATAAAAAAGTTATAAAGAGGGCTGGGACTATAGTTTAGAGACAGAGTGCTTGCTTAGCATGCATGAGGCACTGCATAAAAATAATCAAATAAGATAAAGGCATTCTGTCCATCTATAACTACAAAAAAATTTTTTTTGGTACTGGGTTTTGAACTCGGGGGCACTCAACCACTGGGCCACATCCTCAGCCCTATTTTGTATTTTATTTAGAAACAGGATCTCACTGAGTGTTTAGTGCCTGGCCTTTGCTGAGGCTGGCTTTGAACTTTGAATTCTCCTGTCTCAGCTTCAAGAGCCACTGGGATTACAGGCATGCACCACCATGCCTTGCTCAATTTTTTTTTTTTTTAAGTCATAAAGATTTTTTTTCTGCGGCCTGTGGTTATAGCTCAGTGGCAGAGCACTTACTTCGCATGTGTGAGGTACTGGGTTCAGTCCTCAGCACAACATAAGAATAAATAAAGGTATCTACAACTAAAAAATGTTTTTAAAAAAGTTTTTTGTCTTTTGCAGAAGCATTATATTTTCAACTTTTATATTTAGGTGTAATATTCACCTTAAATTAATATCTATATATGGTGTGAAGTGTGAAGTAAAGGTTGACTCTTTTTAAAAATAAGGTTATCAAGCTGATCCAAAACTTTTCGGGGCGGGGAGTAACTGGGGATCAAACCCAGGGTTGTTCTACCACTGAGCTACAGCCCTATCCTTGTATTCCCTTATAATTTCTGTTATTAAGGACTCTGAGGCCAATTTAGCTGAAGTCATTGGCTACAGGTCTCTCTTGAGGTTATAGTCAAACTGATTGTCAAGGCGATAGTTTCATCTGAAGGCTTGACTTATGAGGAAGAGAGCTTGCTTCTAAGATCTTTCCTGTGGTTATTGGTAAGCCTCTGTCCCTTGGTACATAGGCCTTTCCACAGGGCTACTTCATAACATGGCAGCGAGCTTTACTGATAGCAAGCAATTTAGGAGACAAAGAGTGCCCCCAAGATGTAAACCACAAGCTTTTAAAAATCTAAACACAGAAGTAACTCCTGTCAGTCTACACTCAAGGGGGTGTGAATACCAGAAGACAGTCGTCATTAGGGGCGATTTTAGAGGCTGCCTACCACAACACCTTTACCAGAAATCAGTTTTCAGCTGAGAATGTAGTTGAGGGAGAGAACAATCTCTTAAGCTCTATAATAAGTTTTGAGGCCAAGTAGTTAAAGTCCTTCAATTTCATCTTTTTAAAATTGTTAATTGTTTTAGCTATTCTAGATACTTTGCATTTCTATTTAAATAGAAATGTAGAACTGGCTTCTCAATTCCTTCTTCTTTTTTTTTTTTTTTTCTTTTTGGTACCAGGAATTGAACTCAAGGGCATTTAACCACTGAGCCACATCCCAGCCATTTTTATTTTTGTTTTGAGACAGGGTCTTGCTAAGTTACTTTCAGTCTCACTAACTTGCTGAGGCTGGCTTTATGGCTTGTCAATGTCTACGAAAATCTGCTAGGATTGTTATTGTATTTGCCATGATTTACGTTTGTGAATAATAAACACAATTTGTGAATTCAACTTGTGAATAATATCTTAGCAATATTGAGATACATGTATTTACCAAAAGGACAAGAATCCACAATAAGTTACAAATCCCTGTTTCTCAAAACAAGACAAACACACAATATTTTTTACATGGGCAAAAAACTTGAACTGACATTTTACTTTATTTGATACTGGGTATTGAACCCAGGGCACTCAACCACTGAGCCACATCCCCAGCCCTTTTTGTATTTTATTTAGAGACAGGATCTCACTGAGTTGCTTAGTGCCTCACTAAGTTGCTGAAGCTGGCTTTCAACTCACAATCAAAGCCCAGCCTCCCAAGCTGCTGGGATTACAGATGTGTGCCACCTCAACGGGTGAACTGACATTTAAAAAAATATGTTTGTATACATAGCTGGGAGCTTGATGCACAGCTGCAATCCCAGCAATTTAGGAAGATAAGGCAGGAGAATTGCAAGTTCAAGGTCTGCCTGAGCAATTTAGGAAGGCCCTAAGCAACTTAGTGAGATCCTGTCTCAAATGAAAAAATAAAAAGGGATTGGGCTGTAGCTCAGTGGTAAAGCACCCCTGGGTTCAATCCTAGTAACAAAATATGTGTGTGTGTCTGTGTGTGTGTGTGTGTGTGTGTGTGTATACACACAGATGGTTGATAAGCATATGAAAACAAGTATAACACTACTAATTATCAGGGAAAGACACACTGAGATACCACTTCACTTTCTCCAGAATGTCTAGAATTAAGAACACTGACAAAATAGGGCTGCAGTAGTGGCTCAGTGGTAGAGTGCTGCTTACCTGGCATGTGTGAGGCCCTGGGTTCAAACCTCAGCACCACATGTAAATAAATAAGTAAAATAAAAGATCCATTGACAACTTAAAAAAAAAAAAAAAAGAATACTGACCACAAATATTGACTAGGATTTGAAGCAACTGAAACTCCCATACACTGCTGCTTAGGTATAAAATTGTGATTCTTTGAAAAATAGTTTGACAATGTCTTATAAAGTTTAACATATAAATACCTTCCCTATGACCCAGCAATTCAACTCCTAGGTATTTACTCAAGAGAAATTAAAATAAATATCCACAAAAAAAAAAAAAACTATTTTACAAAAAAAATGTATAACATAGTTTTTTTATTATTCATATACCAAAAACTAGAAAGAAATATTCATTAGCATAAAAACAGATGAACAGATTGAATGTATTAATTATTACCCAGCAATAAAAAGAAATTAATTGGTCATGCTGACCTATACCTATAGTCCCAACTACTCAAGAGGCTAAGGCAGGAAGATCACTTGAGCCCATGAGTTTGAGACCAACCTGGTGAACACAGTCAGACCTTTCCACAAATGGACAAAAAAAGAAGGAGGAAAAGAAATGAACTACTGATACATTCTGATGTATCCACAACAACATGGGATGAGTCTCAAAACTCCTATTAAGCAAAAGAAGCCAGATGTTATATAATAAGCCCTAAGTTGTACCCCTAGTACTAGTACTGAAAAAAAGAAAGAAAATAGGGGCTGGGGATGTGGCTCAAGCAGTAGCGCACTTGTCTGGCATGCGTGTGGCCCGGGTTCGATCCTCAGCACCACATACAAACAAGGATGTTGTGTCCCCGAGAACTGAAAAAATAAATATTAAAAAAAAAAAAATTATCTTAAAAAAAAAAAAGAAAAGAAAAATTAAAGAAGAAAAATTAATCCATGGTTGGTGGAAAAAAGATGGCCCTTCTTTGCCCATTCACCCTACTGAAAGGTGGGTTTTATTTTTCCAGTCCATTGGATCCAGCTTTGGACCTTATGCAAGTTAGGCAAGCTCTCCTCAAGATCACTGAGCTCACATACCCCACACACCCCTGAATTTCTGCTAGATTTTTTTATTGTTTTGAACAAAAGAATATAGCAGAATTTAAGCTGTTCCAGTGTTGAGTTTTGTCTTTAAAAATTTGGCAGTTTCCACTTCCTTCCTTTTGGTATCCATCCACCAAGTTGTGAGGAAGCCCAAACAATAGTATAGAACACAGTCTTAGCTGAGCTCCCAATCACCAACCAAACCCAACTTGCCATCCATGTGAATGATCTATCTTGAAAGTACACCATCCAGTTCCAGTCAAGCAAACACAGCTGTTGACGTAGAGAGCAGAGAGAAATTGTTTTCCTCTAAACCATCACCAATTTACAATATAATGAGCAAATAAATGATTTTTATTGTTTTAGGTCACTAAGGTTTCTGGTAGTTTTATATAGCAATAGGTTGCCAAACCATAGAGACAGGATTAATTGCAAAAAGGCACAAGTGTACTTTCAGAAGTGATGAAGATGTTCTCTAATTTTAGTCCAGTAGTAATTATAAGAATGTATGCCAAGCCGGGCATGGTAGTGCATGCATGTAATCCCTGAGGCTTGGGAGGCTGAGACAGGAAGATCACAAGTTCAAAGCCAGCCTCTGTGGGAGACCAACCTTGCACTTGACTGAGTCACACTCCTCGACTGGGTGCTGAGGCATGCAGTCACAGAAATGTGGCAGAGCTTTCTCCACCTTTCTTGGGTCCGAGGGTCAGTGTCTTGTGCATGGGTGTGTCTTGCTACAGCCCCATGGGTGAAGCTATGCTCACCTGTTCCTTTGTAATATAACCCCTTGCCCTGTTTAGGATAGAATCTTCCATGGAAGTGCCTTGTATGTGTCCCCTTATCCTACTGTGCCCTTGGGTGTGGCCTACCCAGGTGTTAGTCAACCTGCTGACAGTGGACATCATGAAGATAGACTGAGCCTCCTGAAACCTGACCCCTTGCCTCATTTGAATAGCTTCTCCTCAATAAAAGGGGTCAGCGTGTGCTCTCGCGCTCTCTTTCTTCCTGCGGAACCTTAAGGTCAGAGGAGCCATCACAGTGACCCCAGAGAAAAAGGTATTTGTGTCTCTTGTGTGGTTATTTTGCACAGCCCAGTCAGTCCATTTCAACTGGAGTAAACCCTGAGCCTTTTAGTTGAGAGAACAGAAACCTGGCAATTGAGCAATGGCAAAGCGCTAAGCAACTCAGTGAGAACCTGTCTCTAATAAAAATACAAAATAGGGCTGGGGATGTGGCTCAGTGGTTGAGTGGCCCTGAGTTCAATCCCTGGTACCCCACCCCCCCAAAAAAAAAGAATGTATGCTATTTCAAACCTATGAACTATAGACTTAAAATCTGCATATTATAGTATATGCAATTTATACCTTAATGAAGTTAATGTTAAAAAAAAAATGAGGACTGGTGTTGTGGCTCAGTGGCAGAGCACTTGCCTTGCACATATGACACACTGGATTCGAGCTTCAGCTCAACCACATAAAAATAAATAAAATAAAGGTATTGTGTCCATCTACAACTAAAAAAAGTAAAATAAAACTTTAATGACTCTATATTAAGTAAACAATAAAGATTAAGCCAGATGTAGTGACTCACACCTGTAATCCCAACAACTCTAGAGGCTGAGGCAGAAAGATTCCAAGTTGAAGGCCTGCCTGTCTCAAAAAATAAAAAAATAAAAAGTTGTGGCTCAGTAAAGAGCCCCTGGGTTCAATCCCTAGTACTCCAAAAAGGAAAGAAAAAAAAAAAAGGAAAAGTAGAGGAGGAGGAGGAGGAAGAAAAAGTCAATGACAAGGAGAAGAAGAAACTCCACAGTTTGGTGAGAAACTCTTCTACGAAGTACCTCCAGCCTGAATTTCCAAGATATTCCCTGCTGTACATTAAAACAGAAAAATGATTTGCAGTTCCACATGGGCCCAGACTTCTTCAGACTGTTCTGTCTTCCTGGCATGTCACTCCTTCTGATTTCAGGCTGCTAAAGTCCCAGTCATCCTGTGACGCCCACCTTTACCCACCCCTATGTTCAAAGAATCTTAGTCACCACCTCCTCTAGCTTGCAGAACACTTTGTGAATACTTTTATTATAATACTTATCAGGCATTGTATTGTAAGTTTTTGTTTACATGTTTCTTTCACTAGACCCTGACTTCCTTGAGGAAAGGAAACAACTTCTGATTCATCTTTGTATCAGTATAATCCAAGTCAGAGGCAGGTAATAGATACTTAGTAAATGGTGAATGAATTACAGTACATTAGTCAGGGTCTCCTTTTACTTTTCTTATGACATTCTCCAGCCCTCTATATTATGGGTGTCTCCTGAGTCCCCATCAACTGCTGTTCTCTGCCCTCTGTTTCTCTCCCTCTCTTACATTCCTTTGGAACTGGACATGGTGTTGTATGACTGTAATCCCAGCTACTCAGGCAGCTAAAGCAGGAAGGTCAAAAGTTTGAGGCCAGCCTGGGCAACTTAGCAAGGCTCTTGCTCAAAAGAAAAAGTAAGGGCTGGGGATATAGCTCAGTTGGTAGAGCACTTGCCTCACATGCACAAGGCCCTGGGTTCAATTCCCAGCCCTAAATAAATAAATAAAATAGCAATTCACAATAAATGCTACAAAGAAGTATGAATTCCTATGAAAGCATGTAATTGGGGAAATTGACCTGTTCAAAGAAGTTGGCACTGAGAACTGAAGGTAAAAGTAAAAGTTGACTAGGACCCCAGGGCGGTGACACACGCCTATAATCCCAGCAGCTCAGAAGGCTTCGAACGGAGGATCTTGAGCTCAAAGCCAGCCATCAGCAATGGCAGGCATTAAGCAACTCAGTGAGACCCTGGTAACAAAAAACAACAACAACAAAAAAAAAACGTGGATTAGGAGACAGGAAGGAAAAACTTCCATTCAGAATGAACTGCATGGGCTGGGGATGTGGCTCAAGCAGTAGCGCACTCGCCTGGCATGTGTGCGGCCCGGGTTCGATCCTCAGCACCACATACAAACAAAGATGCTGTGTCCACCGAGAACTAAAAAAAATAAATATAAACAAACAAACAAAAAAAGAATGAACTGCATGTGCAAGGATATATAAAATATAGAAAAAGAGGCAGGGCGCAGGGCACACACCTGTAATTCCAGCAATTTGGGAGGCAGAGTCAGGACGACCACGAATTCAAAGCCAGCCTCAGCAAAATCAAGGCGCTAAGCAACTCATGACATTCTGACTCTAAATAAAATACAAAATAGGGCTGGGGATGTGGCTCAGTGGTAGAGTGCCTCTGAGTTCAATCCCTGGTATCCCCCCAAAAAAATTTTAAATATATATATATATATATATATATATATATATATATATATAGAGAGAGAGAGAGAGAGAGAGAGAGAGAGAGAGAGAGAGAGAGATTGGTGCTTGCTAGGAGCTGGTGGGAGACACAGAGGAAGAGGAGTACCTGCTAACGTGTATGGACTGGGATTTTTTTGGTTTCGGTTTTTTTGTTTTGTTTTGTTTCTTGGTACAGGAATTGAACTCAGAGGCGTTTAACCACTGAGCCACATCCTCATCCCTTTTTCATACTTTATTTAGAGACAGGGTCTCACTGAGTTGCTTAGTACTTTACTAAGTTGCTGAGACTGGCTTTGAACTCGAGATCCTCTTGCCTCAGCTTCCCCACGCTGCTGGGATTACAAGTGTGCACCACCACTCCTGGCTGCATTTTTGTTTTTAGGTGACAAAAATATTCTGGAATGAGGTAGTGGTGAATATTAAATGAATTATTTATCAATTTTTAAAACACAAAATTATAATAAAGATGAAAATAAATGTAAGTAAAGCAACTACTAGAAAAAAGGCTATGTTAGACAAATCACATCACCTTCAAGAAACTGAAAGAAGACCAGTGTGGCTAGAACAGAGTGAGAGCAGTCATGATGTGGGATGGGACTGAGGAGGTAAGAACAAAGAATGATGATGAAGGATTAATTCAGGAGCCACACTTAGAGAAATAACGATAAACCTGGTATGGTGGCACAACCCTTTAATCCCAGTGACTATGGAGGCTGAGGCAAGAAGATTGCATGTTCAAGAAGTAAAGAGGCCCAGCATAGTGGTATAGTCCTGTAATCCCAGCAGCTAGGGAGGCTGAGGCAGAAGGATCACAAGTTCAAAACCAGCTTCAGCAAAAGTGAGGCGCTAAGCAATTCAGTGAGATCCTGTCTCTTAATAAAATATATAAAAAGGGCAGGGTATGTGGTTCAGTGGTCGAGTACCCCTGGGTTCAATCCCCAGTACCAAAAAAAAAAAAAAAAAAAAAAAAGAAAGAAAGAAAGAAAGAAAAAGAAAGAATGATGATAAGTCATGAGGGGAAAAAAGATCAAAGATTAAGAATATCAAAGATTAAGAGTATCAGACCCACAGCACTTCAATAAAAAAATCAAAATTAAAAGAGTATGCAAGTAGATCCACATGTTGTCCTTTGAATCTTCCTCTATGCCAACAGCTGAAGAGTGGAAAGACAGCAATGGAGCCTGAAGCTGGGGGTGTAACTCAGTGGTAGAACACTTGCCTAGCATGGGCAAGCCCCAGGTTCATCCCTAGCAACACAAAAATATACACAAGAAAAGAAAAGAAAGCAATGGAGCAAGTGAAAGTATCAGACAAAAAGAAATATCAGTATATCAGGTTGGAACACAGGTCAAAAAAAGAAAGTTCTCAGAGGATGGTCAGCAATATTGCCTTGTGGCATTGGAGCTAAAGAAAATAGAAATCAAGAAAAGTTCTTTGGATCTGAAGATGAATGACCATAAACACAGCCATGTGAGAGTGGAGATTGTGGGGAAGAGCAGATGGCAGAGAATAATGAGAGAATGAGTCATGAAGACATGGAAGCACACAGAATTTGGCAGTGAAAGGAGAAGGAAAAATGGGACAGTAGCTTAAAGAGGGTGGGGTCATACAGAGGCCTTTTCCAAACAGGAGAAACCTGGGAGTGTTTGAGAATGAAAAAGGACAGCCAGGACAAAGGCACTAGTTTAAAATATGAGAAAGAAAATAATTCATGTGACAAGTTCCCCTGAGGAAATGGCAAAGGATAGAATCAAGACACAGGTAGACAGCACAGACAATCATTTCCTTTGAAGCAGGGAGAGAAAAGTGATGGGTCATGAGGGAGATATTTTTTAGGTGAGGAGTTTGGACAACAGAGTTCACATCCTTTGCTGTCTCCCCAGTGATAAGAAGAGTTAACATCTACTAAGCATTTGCCATGGTGACAACATAGACTATTTTTAATATATTAACTCATTTAATCCACACAACCACCGCATTAGGTAGGTACCATTACTACCATCGTTTTACAGTTAAAGAAACAGTTACTGTGGATGTGTAACCGATGTGATTCTGCAATCTTTGTAATGTTTTGAATAACCAATAAAAAAAAAAAAAGAAAAAAAGAAACAGTTACTACAAAGGGGAATAACTTTAACAAGGTCACACAACTACTGAATGAGTATGGTGTCTGCTTCTACCTATAACACAGGAAGAAGACAAGGTGATTTGCCAAGAGTAAAAGAACTGCTAGCAAGGGAAGATAAAGGGAAAGTGGGCACTTGAAAAATGTAAGAAAGTTTATAGAGTAGCCAAAGGAAAAGATATGCTTCTGAGCAGTCCCATATTTTCTTCTGCTAATAGAACCTCTCCACCTGAAGATTCTAAAACCCAGATTTGTGCATTTCCTCATTCAGCCCTTATCAGGCTATCCTAGGTGATTCCACCCTTCCTTTTAAGTTCTTGGACTCTGTCCTGCCCTTTGGACTGGATTCTTCTTGTAAAGCTGAGAATTATTTTGGTTGTCAGAGTCAGAGCCTGATACCACCCACTCACACCTGTGTAGCCTTACTAACAGCTAAGTTGCTGAGGATCATCTCAAATTGCCATCCTCCTGCCTCACCCTTCTGAGTTGCTGAGATTACAGGCGTGCACCGCCACCCTCAGATAAAACCCCATGATTTATAATGGCTTTAGAACTGGGTTTCCATAGGCCATATGTTTCAGGGAATATTCCTTTTCCTCCTCCACTTCTTGTTTGTTTGTTTATTTGTTTGTTTGTTTGTTACTGGGGATTGAATCTAGGAGCACTTTCCCACCCAGTTGCATCCTCAGTCCTTTCTATTTTTTTAATTTTGAGACAGGGGGCTGGGGATGTGGCTCAAGCGGTAGCTTGCTTGCCTGGCATGCGTGTGGCCCGGGTTCGATCCTCAGCACCACATACAAACAAAGATGTTGTGTACGCCGATAACTGTAAAATAAATATTAAAATTCTCTCTCTCTCTCTCTCTCTCTCTCTCTCTCTCTCTCTCTCTCCCCCTCTCTCTCTTAAAAAAAAATTTAAAAAAAAAATTTAAAAAAAAAAAATTTTGAGACAGGGTCTCACTAAGTTGCTGGGGGTCTTACTAAATTGGTGAGGCTGGCCTTGAATTTGTGATCCTCCTGCCTCAGCCTCCTGAGTTGCTGAGATTACAGGCAAGCACCAATGGGCCTGGCTGATTTTCTTATTTAAAGTGATTTTAAAAAGATGGAAGATCTCTTGCTCTCTGAGATTGTTCCTGTAGCCCTTTCCGCAGGTAACAAAAACTGTTTTTTTTCAAAACCAAATTTGAATTTCCCAAAAACTTTTGATATATTCCATAATTATTTACATCACCAAGGAAACAGAGAATTTACAAGAAGCCAAACTGCTCTATTCTCTTCCTCAAATGTCAGTGGTATATTGGCAAAGATTCTTAGAGGAGTGAGAACAGAAAGCAGCAACACTAAAAAGCCAAAAAGCTCCACATATAGAGACATCAATCAAAAAATGCCACAACATGGATTTTATTTCAAAGGAAGAAAAACTGGATTCAGGATAGTTTGCAGGCAAATTTGCATCAATGGCATTACTTCCTCCAGCAATATATATTAGTATTTCCCAACATCAAAACATGGTCAAGAACATCCAACTTCTTAATAATTCTCTTGATGTATCCCAGTTTACATGCATATATAGAGCTGGACTGATGAGGTTTCATGACTAAAAAGGATAAATCCTGGCACAAACATTACTCAAGGGGCAGCCTGAATGTTCAACCAAACAGCCAATTGGGAAACAAAGTTAGATACCAAGATGCAGGGATCCATTGTTCCTGAGATGCGAATGAGGAGCAAACAGCACAGAATGGAATCAGTTTAAGAATGTGTCATGTGAATCCGCCTCCAGACAACTCTGGGAACTGTTCCTGAAATGGGAGGAGGCTGTCATCACCTCTCCTCAGTAGCACCATGTGCCACAGAAATCATTTCATTTTGAAAGTGCATTTTGATATACTGTCTCCTTTCCCTCACTCTCCCTCCCCACTCTGGGAGACTAATACATCCTCACTCACCTAAGTGATTTGCTACCAGAGAAAGGAAGTAGGGGCCCTTTTACAAACCCCTGGTGGAGCAGGGTAGTTCTGGGCATTTCTCAAGCAGGCATGCCCTCTGACTCCTCCTGGTGGATGTGGAGGGTAGACCCATTCCTCACAGAGATGTGCAAGAGCTCATTGGGAGCCCTCCATAGGTCAGTTCAGGACTGATGGAAAGGCTTCGAACTGCTTCTTCCTTCCTTCTCTGCAGATAGATTTAAGAGGAGTGATGACTGGCAACTTCTCATCCTTTTCTGGAAAGAGAAGCCTACATATTTTCTCACTGCACCATGTGAAGGTTCAGGAAAGTTCGAGAGTGCCTGACACTAAAGCAGACAGTTTAAACTGTCAAAGCCATTACATTAATTGCTTCACACTGTGACCCAGCCCCAGGCCTTGGGTTTCCTCAATACCAACAGGCAGTCTCCTTGGTGATGAAAACGATTATGAAATGTATCAGCAGGCCTCCCACTTCATAGAAATAGATGGTAACTGTTTCTAGTCACAGGTAAATGTCCTGTAATCAGAGATGCAAGTAAATCCCACATTGAAAACTTTGGTCTTGTCATTTG
Source organism: Callospermophilus lateralis (assembly GCF_048772815.1). Taxonomy (NCBI): domain Eukaryota; kingdom Metazoa; phylum Chordata; class Mammalia; order Rodentia; family Sciuridae; genus Callospermophilus; species Callospermophilus lateralis. The sequence goes on along the minus strand of NC_135307.1, from coordinate 88,237,601 downwards.
AACTTCTGTATGTCTTTTTTTTCCCCTAGTACTAGGGATTAAACTCAGGGGAGCTTTACCACTATGATACATCCCATCACTTTTTTTATTATAATTTATTTTATTTTGAGACAGGGTCTTGCTAAGTTGCTGAGGGACTCCCTGAGTTGTTAAGGCTAACTTAATCTTGCAGTCCTCCTACCTCAGCCTCCTGAGCCACTGGGATTACAGGCATGTGCCACCATGCCCATCTTCTGCATGCTTTTTCAAGAAGGTTCTATATAATACTGATGCCCCATTAAGCATCTGTTTCTCCTAGCATCTGTTTCTAAAAGTTTGTCTTATTCTCCTGGACCAGGTTAAACCAGTACCCTCCACACACTCACTTCTTGAGTTTTTATAGCATTTCCTTCTTAGACACTGTTTAGCTATATAGATTTGGATCCTTAACTTTCTACCAGAAATCTCTTCTTTTTTTTTTAGTTGTCTTTACTGTTCCCCTCTTCTTAAAATGATCTTACAATAGTCACTCAGAAGGCTCTCCTTGCTGCTCCATTATTTATTTCCAAAATTCATTCTCCATACACACACACACACACACACACACACACACACACACACAGGGAGAGAGTGGTGGAGGTGGGGAGAGAAGGTACATGGGGTCTAAATAAATATTCTGGGTCCAAGTAGACTCATTCTCTATGTGTGTACAGAACATGAATCCATAGCCTTTGGATGGATTTGATGCCAAGTCACTTGCTTACCTGAATGAAAGGGAGAATAAGGCTGTAAACTGTGAATACATTAGGTAGATCACTGTCTATAAAGCAGAAAATGACCCACTCAGAGGAGAAACTTTATGTCAACCCCAGTGATATAACAGTTGTCATGTAAGTTCTCATTAATACTTTCTACTGGCTTAGGAGATAGGAAAATTCTGAAAACATAGTAACAGCACCCTTTTTGGTGATCATACTTACTAAGAAAAGGAAAGCTCGTGTGTTGTGGAAAGCAGTCTAGATTATAGCCATCACAATGAATACTTCTATATTGTATTTTGCATTATAAATAAAAGCTGGGTTGTAGTGAAAAATCTGGAGAAGTGTTCTTATCCCCATTACAGATATGCAGAAAAAGATTCAGAAAAGTTTACTGTCATATCCAGAATCAACCAGGCCAAAAGAAGACAAAAAGAGTATGAAACAAGGGAAATCCCAATGAAGAAAATGATCCAATGAACACCATCAGAGAAGATGATGGCATCTTAACCACTTTGATGTGTGGGATCCTCTGCTATATTGGGGGAAAAGGGGAGCAAAAACCATTTAGTTCTACTAATCTCCCAACCCTGACTATGGACCATGTTGCAGAGGCAAAGGAAACCTGGGAAGGTGGCCCTCAGGTCTTCCCAGGAATGGAGACCAGGGAAACACTAGGCCAGATCATTAATTAAAACTGCAAGCTTCCTACCTTACTTTCTTATGCATATTTGATGTATCACTATAAAATGTTAATCAGGAACTCGGGTTAATATTATCAGGAGCAGAATCCTGCTTTTCTGTCTTCCCTCCTACCCTCACACTCCCAATATTTCTGCTCCTCCGACTACTGCTGCTGCTGCTGCTATTTGCCTTTTTCTCCTCCCTCGGCATCACTCATTTCCTCTCCCTTTTTCGCATGAGTCTTTCTCTCCCCACTCCTCCTCACTGTTTTCCTCCCATGCTCCTGAAAGAACCAAACAGCTCCATTTAAAGACTCAGTGAAACACAATGGAACAGACTGTGGTTGGCTGACCCCACAAGTGGAAGACATCACAGGAAACCACATTGATATCCTAGGGCCTGTCAACCTGGACTGGTCTGGAGTTTCCCTGCTGTCCTATTGGCAACAACACCAGGGAGTCCAGATGGTCCTAGAAAAATCTCAAGGATACAAAGGCAAAACTGATTTTAAGATCCTGGAAATGTTGAATTGCTGTTTATGGATTCTGAGATATGGCTGAATGTAGGATCATCTTAATAGCTATCATATGACCTTAACATATAAAAGGTCCAGAGTAGCCTTACACAAGAGTCGTTAAGACACTGAGCATAGTCTCAAGATAAGGCTGGTGAAGACATCAGCGCCAGGACTTGAAGAGTAGGAGAGACAGAGGCCATTCCTTGGAGGTGGAAAGAGGACATCCCAGAAGCTTCTTGCCCAAAAGGAGAGATGAGGTTCACAGGAAAGTCTCCTACTCCACAGGAACTTGGGAAGGGACAGCACTGAGCTGAGCACACCATCTGCCATTCCAACTCCTGTATGGTACCAAAATGTCCTGAATCTAGTATATGCATACATCTCCTCTTTGTGGAAAAAGATGCTCCTTCTGGTGTTGGGAGCTGATTATCAACTGGTTTAACATTTTTTTTTTTTTTTTAAGTATTTTAAAAGGTAATGTGTGCCTTTATGGAGTCCATTTCTCCTCCCTCAGCCTAGCCTGAGTAGCCGTTTGCAGCTAAGAAAAGGGGCTGCAGCAGTAAATGGGCAGAATCAGGGGCCATGAGCTAGACTAGAGTTATGTGAGTTACCAGACTTTGGGTTGGAGCAGAGGAAATGCCAAGCTGCTAAGAGGAAGAGAATGTAAAAGACAAAGAGGGAGAACAGTTTTCTTACTCAACTTATAAGAGTAGAAGCATATGGGATCCCTAAAGCAAGCCATATGGTTAGGACATGGGCAAAACGACAACCATCCCGACAGCAGGACCTTCTAGAGAAAATAAGATGGATGCTGGATTAAAATAATTCAGTAGGCAAATCTGATTTCTTATCTAAGAACTTACTTTGAGAATTTGGCTGAAGAACATGATGGAGGCAGAACAATCTCAGGGTCACAGAGCTAAAAAGAACCTAAAACCAGGCTACATGGTGTACAACTGTAATCCCAGTTGTTGGGTGTGTTGGAGACTCTCCCTTCACAGAGAACATCATGGAATCCCTTACCCCTCCCCCTCCTCTCCAAAGGGCGCTAAGCCAAGAGCGCCAAATTCAAAGGTTTCCTCAACCAATCCCCACAGGACACAGTGTCCACTCACTGTTCCTGAGTCACCCTGCCAATCAGCACCCGCCACATCCCTATGCAACCCTTCTTAAGCCAAAGCTTGTAAGCACATGCTCTTTCTCTCTGCTCTCCTCTTCTTCTCTCTTCCCTTTTCCTCTTCTTTCTCTTTCTCTCTGCTCTCTTTCTGCCCTCCTCTTCTCTCTCTACTCTCTGCCTCTCCTTCAGGCAGCCCCCCCACAATAAAATCTCTTGGTTGAATCTCCGCCTCGAGTGAGTCACTTGCCTTTCACCAGTAACTAAGGAGGCTGAGGTATGATGATTGCAAGTTCAACTCCAGCCTGGGCAACAGGCAAGACCCTTTCTCAAAAAACAAAAACAGGGGGCTGGAATTGTATGGCTCAGTGGTAGAACACTTGCCTGGCATGTGTGAGGCACAGAGTTGGATTCTCCACATCGCATATAAATAAATGAATAAAATAAAGGTTCATCAACATCTAAAAAGTATTTAAAAAGAAGAAGTTCAAGGCTAACTTCATCATTTTAGTGAGACCCTAAGCAATTTATCGAGAACTTGTCTCAAAATAAAAAATCAAAAGGGCTGGGATGTAACTTGGAGATAAAATGCCCCCGCGTTCAATCCTCAGTTAAAAAAAAAAAAAATCCAGACACAGTGGCTCATGACTAATCACCAGCAATTTGGGAGGCTGAGGCAGGAGGAATGCAAGTTTAAGGCCAGCCTCAGCAACTTAGTGAGATCCTTTCTCAAAATAAAAAATAAAAAGGGCTGAGAATGTGATTCAATGGTTAAGCACCCCTTTGTTCAATCCCTAATATCAAAAGAAGAAGAAGGAGGAGGAGTAGCAGTATCCCTAAACCAAAGGAATCCACTTCATAAAGACTTGAATAAGACATAATATAGCATACAAAATCCTGTGTACCCAAGCAAGACAAGGGGATAAAATCTAAAACAGAAAACAAACAAACAAACAAATATAAGGGGCTGGGGATGTAGCTCGTAGTAGATCATTTGCCTGCCATATGCAAAGCCCTGGGTTCAATCCCCAGTATGGAAAAAGCAAAAGAGGGAGAAGGAGAAGAAGGAGGAGGAGGAGGAGGAGGGGAAGGAGAAGGAGTAAAAGGTAGTAGGCCTGTCTGGGATTCATTAATTCACTTAGTCAATAAGAATTTATTGACTAAAGACTGTGTTAGTTCCCTGCTGCAACAAATCATCACAAATCTAGTGGCTTAAAACAACACTTTTGGGCTGTGTGTATTGCTAAGTGGTAGAGCCCTTGCTCAGCATGTGGGATTCCTGGAGTTTAATCCCCAGCACCTCAAAAAAGAAGAGGGAAAAAAAAAATCATCTTCAATTTTGATGGCCAGATGTCCAAAATGGGTCTCACTGAGCTAAAACCAATGTGTTCCAAGGACTGTTCCAGAGAGGTACTAGGGAAGACATGATTCCTTCCTTTTTCCAGTGTCAAAAGACAAAATTATAGGACTAGGGATATAGCTCAGTTGGTAGAGTGCTTGTCTCACAGGTACAAAAGCCCAGGGTTCAATCCCTGGCACCCCGCCCCCCCCCAAAAAAAAAACAAAAACTAAATGTTGATAAATTTAAAGATCTTAATTGGCTCTACTTTTGATTCCAGATCAGACAACACTTTATTATATTCTGATGAGCTCAGCAGAAAATAAGTATTCTGATGAGCTCAGCAGAAAAGACAGAGCTGAAGAAAACAAAAACAACAAAAAAGTCAACTAATCATCTCATGTTTACTTTCCTTGCAAGGCTGGATTAGGGAAACAAAACAATGGAAAAATAATTAATTGGTTAACATCAGGTTATCTTTTTCCATTAAAGATTAAAGCAGAGGGAATATCATTATTATACTGATTAAAACTAGACAGTCTGACCTGGCTTGATGGGGTCCCCTCTAATTCCAACAATTCAGGAGGCTGAGGCAAGGGGATCACAAATTCAAGGCCAGCCTCAGCAATTTAACAAGCCCTAAGCAACTGTGGATATAGCTCAGTGACAAATTACCCCTGAGTTCAATCCCAGTACCAAAACAAAAAACAATCTCCACACCAAAAAAAAAAAAAAAAGAAAGAAAGGAAAAGAACTAGGAAGTCTGGGAATTTTATTGTGATCTCTCTTTTCTGATTAGTCAGAAGGTCAGATAAAGAACTTAGTTTATGTTTGATAATGGGAAATTTTTTGTACGAGAATAACTTCATTTTGGTTTGGTTTATTATTAGGCTTAATATAAAAGACCAAACCAATGGACTCTGATAAACTCTGATATCAGTTTCAAGAGGCTATCCACATTCCTTGGCTTATGGCCCCTTCCATCTCCAAAGTCACATTCAACAATTTCAGGGTGTAATTCTGATACCATCTCTCTAGCTTGCCCTCTTTTGTCTCCCTCTTCCACTCTAAGGACTCTTTTGATTACATTGAACCCAACATCTAATCCAGAATAATCTATCCATATCCAAGACACCCGATTGGTACACTTAATTCCATCTGTAACCTTAGTTCATGTTTGCCATGCACCTAACAAATTCAGAGTTTCCCAGATCAGGAAGTAGACAGCTTTTTTATTTGTTTGGTTTGTTTTTTGCAGTGCAAGGGATCTAACCCAGACCTTGTGCATGCTAGGCAAATGCTCTATCATTGAGCAGCCTCCCCAGTCCAGGAGGTAAATCTCTTTGAGGGTCTATTATTCCATCTACTACAAAGGCTGTCATAATCAGGGTAATACTCTAGGAACTGCTCTAGAAAGCAGAAGTAGGACAGTGGGTGGCAGTCAAACTTGCTTAGTTTATTATATTATATGTAAATTATTCTTCAGCAAAACTTTTAAAAGTTAATAGCTTGCAGATAGTAGTGAATGCCTGTAATTCCAGCAGCTCTAGCAGCTAAGGCAGGAGAATGGGGGTTCAAAGCCAGCCTCAGCAACTTAGCCAGGCCCTTGAGTTCCCCTGCTTCAGCGTCCTCAGTCTGTAGAATAAAATAAATAAAAATATAAAAAGGGCTGGGGATGTGGCTTAGTGGTTAAGCACCCCTGAGTTTAATCCCCAGTACCAAAGAAAGGAAAAAAAATTAATAGCTAAACATTCAAGGTCCTCCATAATACATGACTAGTTAGTATGTATTCTAGCAGTTACCCTCACAACAACCCTATAACGTAGTATACTTTATTCCCTTTCTATGGATGAAACTGAGCCTCAGAGAGCCTGACTCCCACCTTGAGGCAGAGTCAGGTTGGAATGAGATCTGAGTGATTTCCACAACCTGCACACTACCCTCCAGCCACATCTCCCTCAGAGTACCCCCTCCACCCTCCATCAAGGCAGCTGTGCTCCAATTCCAAACCTGCTGTCCCTAAACCAACATATGTGTTCTCACTGCAATGTCTACATAGGATTAGGTTCAACTGTCTGCTTTCAAGAAGCCTTCCCTAGCTACCTCACCTGGAAGTTCTTGCTGCTTGGTGTAAGCTCCCAGAGATGTTTACTAACTGCTTCTAATAAAGTAGTTTTCAGTCTCATTTATAATGGTATATGAAGGGTTGCCTTCTTTCAAACAGATTCTAATCTCTTCCAAAGAATCTTGTTTATTCATACTTTGTTTATTTTCATTTTTCACAGTGCCTTGTCAGTTCATTGTGCATTGTGCATTCAAAAACATTCTTTGAGATAGTTTGAGTGGAGATGGCTCTGTGAGTTCATTTTTTAGACACTCCCCCGGATCTAATTGCATAGCAAGCATAGATAAAACAAAAAGAAAACACCACAATGACAGTGCTGAACTCACAAATAAGATTATCATCTCTATGGCCTTGAACTAAATAGAAACACAAAGTCAGAAGCAGTCCTGAAGCCTCAAAGCTGCAAGGATTCTAATAGAGAGGTAAAGGAGATGATCAGGCTCTCAGGGGACAAAAAGTACTTCATGGTGAGTAAGGTCTACAATCAGTGCTCAGGGCTTTGAGGTAGGATAGAAGAAATAAAGATTGGTAAAAAGGAGACAAACGGAAATAAATAGGGACTGTAACTTTAAATCTAAAAACTCCACGAATGTCCTCACCTTCCCCCACAGGCATGTTTTCCTTCCTGTCTAAATTCTTGAAAGGTCCAGTAAATCTTAGAGTACCTTAAGTCAAGTCAATAGTGTCCATATATCCTGTTTGCTTATGGAATGATCTTCAAACTAATTAAAAGAAGTTTAGAGCTGAGTGTGGTGGTACACACCTGTAATCCCAGCAACTAGGGAGGCTGAGGCAGGAGGATCACAAGTCCAAGGGCAACCTCAACAACTCAGCAAAGACCCTGTCTCAATATAAAAATAAAAAGGGCTGGGGATGTAGCTCAGTGGTAAAGCACCCCTGGGTTCAATCCCCAGTACTGCACACACTTACACAAAATGATAGATACCCATGACACGATGTAGTCCAAACCCTGTGTATTAACTAGATAACATCAACTTGAAGGTTCTGGTCATGGCCTGCTCTGTGCTCTACAATCAAAGGAATTGAACTCAGTAAGCTGTTGTCAGCCCATTATGCTTCTCATGTTACTATTTGCAAGGTTTCCTTTAAAAGAAGCAGCCTGAGACCCCCAAAGTATATCTCTCACTCTAAAGTATTCACACTCCTCCTCCCTTTGAGTGCATATCCAGCTCTATTATTTGCTTTGCTGAATAAATCTCCTTATTTTCCCAAATAAGTTTCTACTTATGCCTCTTTTGATACTCTGACATTCCTTTCTGTGTTGTAAAGCAAGAACCTAGCAGGCCAGGCCTGGTGGTGTATACCTGTAGATCCCAGAGACTCTGGAGGCTGAAACAGGAGATTTCCAAGTTCACAGCCAGACTCAGCCACTTAGCCAGGCCTTAAGCAACTCAGTGAGACCCTCCCCCAAAATATGAAATAAAAAAGATTCAGGAGGGCTGGGGATATAACTCAGTTGGTAGAGTGCTTGCCTCATATGCTCAAGGTCCTGGGTTCAATCCACAGCACCAAAAAAAAAAAAAAAAAAAAAAAAAAAAGGCTCAGGATATGGCTCAGTAGTTAAACGCCCCTGGATTCAATCCCCAGTATCAAACCAAACAACAAACAAACAAACAAAAAAACCTACCAGGGATGAGAGGAGGTTCCCTACTTCCTTCTGGGGCCCTCCTTGCACCTGATCCAGTAACAGTTTGGGATAGAATTTCTCCAGTAGAAAATAGATGCTGACCAATAAAAGTTACTAACAGTGGCCCAAGCTGTAGCTTATTTGGGCTAAAAGGAAATTTTGTTTAGAGTATAAATGATTTAGAATTGAATGATAAGGCTAGCATGTGGCTCAATTATAGAGTGTGTACTTAGCATGTATAAGGCCTTGGGTTCAATCCTCAGCATCACCAAAAAAAATTTGTAGAAGCAGGGTGCAGTGGCACATGCCTGTAATCCCAGCAGCTCAGAGGGCTGAGGCAAGAGGATTGCAAGTTCAAAGCCAGCCTCAGCAATTTAGTGAGGTCCTAAGTAACTTAGCAAGATCCAGTCTCAAAATAAAATATAAAAAAAGGACTGGGGAAGTGGCTCAGTGGTTCAATCCCTGGTACCAAATAAATAAATAAATAAAAATGTAATAGTGAATGTAGCACATGTCATAGTGGTGAAGGAAGACCACTATGGCAACAAAGTGCAACTGGGAGAGCCAACCCAAGACCCATAGAAATTTCCAAAAGCTGGATGGACAAATTCAAGTAGGCAAAGATAAACCCTGTTAGCTCTCTGACTTGATTCTAGAATTAGAATCTGCACATAGAATAGCAAAGGGAAGAATTTTGCCTTCTGACAAAACTAAAGCTAGAGACACCCCCAATTACCAACTCTCATGGGAAACACAGAAGGGACCCTACAGAGTATTGCTCACCAGGGAGTGTAACCAACACCCCAAAAGTGCAATAAGATCTCACAGTGATGGGGCTGGAGATGTGGCTCAAACGGTAGCGCGCTTGCCTGGTGTGGGTGCCGCCCGGGTTCGATCCTCAGCACCACATACAAACAAAGATGTTGTGTCCACCAAGAACTAAAAAATAAATATTAAAAAATTCTCTCTCTCTCTCTCTCTCTCTCTCTCTCTCTCTCTCTCTCTCTCTCCCTCTCCCACTCTCTTTAAAAAAAAAAAAAAAAAAAGATCTCACAGTGAGAGGTGGACCAGGCCCTAGAAACTTTTAGAACTACAAACTCCCTCCAAGCCAAAGCCCTGGAAGGTGAAGAAACTGCCCAAATAAAATCCCAGAGATAGAGACAAATAGGAGGGAGGTTTAAATGAAAGTGAGGGACTGGACTAGAAAAGGCAATTCACAGAAAATATGAGGCAACATATTGTAAATCACCATGTGAATACAACCAAAGAATCTAAAATAATATATTAAAAGGACATATGGCATACCTGGGGAAATTAAGAATGATCAATACAATAATTTTAGTTCATCATTATTGGACTTGAAAGAAAAAGAAATAATTATTTGCATCCAAGCCCAAAAAACAAACAAAAAACCCCCACTAAATCATTTATAAGATAAATAAATCATAATACCAGACACACACAATAAAGAGCTTTCTGTTAGTTACCACTTTATACCAGAAAGCAATTGAGTAACATATTCAAGATGTTCAAAGAACAAAAAAAAAAAAAAAAAAAAAAAACCATGAAGCAGGGATTTTGTATCCATTCAAGCTGATCTTCAAGTATAAAGGCTGTAGAGAAACTGTCAGGAACATTGTAAACTCAGATACTACTGTTCTCATGAGCCCCTTCTGACAAATCAGCTGAAGAAAGAATTTCAGTTAACTAAAAAAGACCAAAGAGACATAGACATAAAGACAAACAACTGGTCAGTTGCAGTGGTGCACACATACAATCCTGTCAATGCAGTAGGCTGAGACAGGAGGATTGCAAATTCAAGGCCAATCCAGGTAATTTAGAGAAATCTTGTCTCAAAAAATTAAACAAACAAATAAATAAAAGGGGACTGGGACTATAACTCAGTGGTAGAGCATCCCTGGATTCAATCCCCAGTACTACAGGGATGGGGGTGGGGTTGCTACCATAACAATAAACTAAAATGTGAAGTTTGGATAGTTTGTGGCAAAGAACTAGATATTGTAGCCGGGTGTGGTGGCACAAACCTGTAATCCCAGTAGTTTGGGAGGCTGAGGCAGAAGGATTGCAAGTTGGAGTCTCAGCAATTTAGTGAGGCCCTAAGCAATTCAGCAAGACTCTGTCTCAAAATAAAAAATAAAGAGTGCTGGGGATATGGCTCATTGGTTAAGAGTCCTTGTAGGTTACATATTTGGTGGTACACCACAATTTTTGGAAAAAGTTTTTCCTGTAAAAATTTGGAAAACAGGCCTACAGAGCTCTTAACTCAAGGAAAAATGACTGAAAACAGATGTAAATGTTCCTCAATCCTGCTTCTAGACCTGACAAATCGGTGCCCTGCCTGAGGTCTTGTGTCTCAGGGAGCTTCAGGCTTTAGATTTGCTTTTCTCCAGTGGCAGAGAATGACTTGGATAAGAAATGCAAACAGATGGGGAACTCAGGGCTGGAACCATTAGCAACAGAAATGCCTACTTCAGTTTTCTAAAATTCTCTTCTGATACCTGGAATGACTAGGGCCAGCAGCACCATCAGGCAGAGTACCTGAGCCCAGAAGAAACTTGTGGGTCCTTGTAACCCTTGCTCTCTTTCTGGACTTTCTCCAACTCTCTAAACCTACCTACACCCAGGATATAGTTGGGTTTGTTGTTTGCTTGTTCCTTTTTTGTTTTATGGTATTGGCATCCAACCAGGGCTTCATAAAGGCTAGGCAAGGACTCTGACACTAAGCTGCACCCCTGCCCCTCTTTATTTTGAGACAGAGTCTTACTGATTTGCCCAGGCTGGCCTTAACCTCCTGCCTCAGACTCCCAACACATTCTATGGTGCTTTGTTTCTTAGTTTTAGAAATGTCCTTCGACTCTTCATTTGTGTTTTGCCCAGTAAACATGCCTGTCTCTTTGAAACTTTTAAAAGAACATATAGGAGAATATATGATCTTAGGGTAGAAAATAACTTCTTAAATAAGACATTAAAAGCTATAATGTGGGGCTGGGGATGTGGCTCAAGAGGTAGCGCCTGGCATGTGTGCGGCCCGGGTTGGATCCTCAGCACCACATACAAACAAAGATGTGTCCGCTGAAAACTAAAAAATAAATATTAAAAAAAAAGCTATAATATAACATGTTGATACATTTGACTACATTAAAATTGAAAACTTCTGGGGCTAGGGTTTTGGCTCAGCAGTAGAGTGCTTGCCTAGCACATGTGAGGTCCTGGGTTCACTCCTCAGCACCACATAAAAATAAAGGTATTGTGTCCAACTACAACTAAAGAATAAATATTAAAAATAAAATAAAATTGAAAACTTCTGTACAAAAAAGACAACATGAAAAAGAAAAGTCACAACCAGAAGATTATCTCATATGTAAGTGACATATAATTGGCTCATAATATGTAAAGAATTTCTATAGTCAGTAAGTAAAATAAAAATGGGCAAAGGCTATAGACAAAGAAAAACCCAGTGTCCCATAAACATTTGAAAAAATGCTCAAACTCACTAGTAATTAAGGATATCATTTCACACCCATCAGATTGTTAAAAATTAGAACATCTGACAATATAAAATACTTTTGAAAATGTGGAGCAACAAGAACTCTCAGTCACTGCTGGGGAAAATGTCATTTGTATAGCCACTTTGAGAGCTTGGCAATATCTAGCATGTGGAGCTGTACAGTCCTAAGGTCTGGCTTGAGCATTTCTCCCCCTGTGTCTAAGCAAAATGTTCAAGCTGGGTACAGTGGTGCATACCTGTAGTTCCAGCTACCTGGGAGGCTGAGGCAGAAGGATCACTTGAATTCAGAAGTTCAAGATCAACTGCTTTTTTATTTTTATTTTTTACTTTGAGTTACAGATAGCATGTTATTAAATTGCCCAGGCTGGCATTGAATTTGTGATCCTCCTATCTCAGTTTCTTGAGTAACTAGAAATACAGGTATGCACTACCATGCCTAGCATAGGCAAATCCTAAAAATACAGCATATGTATGGCTGGGCATGGTGGCACATGCCTGTAATCCCAGTGACTCTGGAGGATGAGGCAGGAGGATAGCAAATTCAGGGCCAACCTCATCAATTTAACCAGACCTTGTCTTAACATAAAAAGGACTTCAAAATGTTAGCTCAGTGGTAGAGTGCCCCTGAGTTCAATCCCCAGTAAGGGGTGTGTGTGTGTGACCACACTGTGGGTATAGCTCAGTAATAGAGCCCTTGCCTAACATTCCCTGGTTTGATTCCCCAGCTTGGGAGCAGGGAAGAATGACTCCATCCAAAACCGTTGTGAAGAGGATTATATGTATTAATATTTCAGAAGTTCTTAGAAAAACACATTAGCAGTAACAAATGATTCCTTTCTCATTGTAAATCTCAGGAGTTGGATCCAAGTTCTTCAAGGTCATCAATAGGAAAGTATTTCTTTTATATATATATATATATATATATATTTATTTATTTATTTATTTTTTTAGTTATCGGCAGACACAACATCTTTGTTTGTATGTGGTGTTGAGGATCGAACCGGGCCGCACGCATGCCAGACGAGTGCACTACCGCTTGAGCCACATCCCCAGCCCGGAAAGTATTTCTTAACAATGAAAATTAAGATGTTTTGAGGATGGCATTTATTACTTTCAATCACTTTGCCTTTGTAGTTAATGCTCTACATAATTTCCATTTTAATAAATAACTACTACTACCGACCTTTTTAAAAAATTTGAGCCAACTATAGTGGTACCCGCCTGTAATCCCAGCTACCAGGGAGACTGAGCCAGGAGGATGGAAAATTAGATGCCAGACTCAGCAATTTAGCGAGACTCTTAAAATAAAATCACTTAAAAATAAATAAATAATCATGTATGATTAAAAAAATTAAAACTAAATCGTATGGTTAAAAAAACCCATACATTTACATTAAAATAAATAAATAAACAAATAAGGCTGGGGGTGTAGGTTAGTAGCATAGCACCTCTGGGTACAATCTCCAGTTCCAAGACAGAAAAGGAAAGAAAAACACTGAGGAAAAAAATTGTCAATTGGATTATCTAACATTCTATGGTGTTTTTTTTTTTTTTTTCTTTTCAAATATTTATTTAGTTGTAGATGAACACACAGTATCTTTATTTATTTTTATGTGGTGCTGAGGATGGAACCCAGTGCTTCACACATGCGAGGCAAACGCTTGCCCACTGAGCTCGAGCGCAGCCCGATGCTTTGCTTTTTAGCTTTAGGAATGCCCTTGGACTCTTCCATTTCGCCCATAACCTTACAGTGGTAAGCTGGCCTTACAGTGATGTGGCATGGCTAGGACGTCTACTCTGGCCACAGGACTTCAGCTCACCTAGCTCTCTCCTCCCTCACCTTCCCAGGCACCTACTGCCTGTAAAGCCCCTATAGCTTTCGTGACAGGTGCAGGAAAGGCTTCGCTCTTACCAAGAGCGTGAGCCCCCGTGGGCGTAATCACTGGAGCTCATTTAGATTCTTCTCGGCCCAGTCAATACTTGTGGAATTAATTTAACCACCAGAGGAGGCAAACTCGAAGCTTTAACAAAAGGAGCCTAAGCGTTCGATGGCGATGGAATGTTCTCCGGCAGCGTCGGGAGGACCGACCCTGGTGACCTGGAAGCGCCAGCTCGCGCTCTGTGCGTGTTTTCGCAAACCACCGCGCGGGGACACGCTCCCTCCGGCCGCCCCAGCCCTGCCCGCGGGCCAGCGGCGCCGCTCTCTCCCGCCTGCGAGGCGCGGATCGGCCGCAGCTGCGGCCCTCCATGCGGCGGACAAAGAGGCTCATGTTCCGCCAGCCCGGCCGAGCCTTTCCCTGCCAAGGCCCGGCGGAGCGAAGCCGCATGTGACCTCGCGTGTGACCCAGCTCCCGAGTGCGCCAGGAAAACCAGAGGGTCCGTCCTGCCCCAGGCGCGGCCTGCCGCCCGCGCCTCCCCAACAGGAGTCGGTGGGTGCCCCAGGGCCACCACACGGAGGGTTTTAGGGCGCGCTTGAGCTAATTTTAGGAACTGCCATCTGACGTGGGGCCTTTGGGGTTTTCAAGACCAAGATAGAAAATTCTCTTTTCTTTCTTTCTTTTTTTTTTTTTTTTTTTTTTTTTTGTTTTAGAGGAGGGTGTTGCCCGGGATTAAACTCAGGGGCTTTTGACCACTGAACCACATACCCAGACCCCCCCCCCCTTTTTTTTTTTTTTTTTTTTTGGTGGTGGTGCTGGGGATTGAACTCAGGGCCTTGTGCATGCGAGATGTGTAGTGCCTCGCTTTTTGATGAGGCTGGCTAAATTGCCCAGTATGGCCTCTAATTTGAAATCCTTCTGTCTCAGCCTCCCGAGCCGCAGGGATTACAGGAGTGCACCAGGGGACTTCCCCGAGTGAGGTCTTAGAAAAGGACCGAATGCCTTCTCTCCTTTGCTCTGCCCCAATAATGAAGGGTCAAGGCTATTGCTACTTCCTGGGAAGAGCACCAGGAAATGGGCAGTGTTAAAAAGAAACTGGGAAGGCTGGAGATATACTTCAGTCGGTAGGGTGCTTGCCTCGCATGCACAGCACCCTGGGTTCAATCTCCCGCACCACAAAAACGAAGAAACTGGAAAGGGGTGGGATGTATATACCTCAGTGATAGAGCACTTGCCTAGCATTGGAAAACCATTTGCCTAGGTTCAATCCCCTGTATGGAAAAAGAAAGTCAGAAAAGAAAGAAGATGGGAGGGGAAGAGAAAGGAAAAAGGAGAGCAGAATCAAGAGGACTTTGAGAACTTTTAGTTGTGGAGAAGTAAAGGAAAGTCTATCCAGCCTGTTCCCTTTACTTAAGCCTTTCGGCTCTCCTAACCTGGTGTGGTAGAAAGATGGAAGAATTAGGTGGAATGATAGACCTCTGGTTTCTGATTACAGTTGTGACCCCTTCTTGTTTGGTGACACCTTGCACAAATCACTTTTCTATAAACCTGGGAGACTTGCATTTCTTCCCTAAGTTGCAGGTATGTCAAATCTTGGGATGGTATACTTTAAACCTTGGGGCAGGCAAAGCATGGTGGCACACCATAATCCCAGCTACTTGGGAGGCTGATGCAGGAGGATCTCAAATTAGAGGCCAGACTGGGCAATTTAGTAAGACTCTGTCTCAAAAAGAAGTGGACAGAGCTGGGGTTGTGGTGGTAGAGCACTTGCCTAGCATGTGTGAGGCACTAGGTTCGATTCTCAGAACCACATAAGAAGATAAGTAAATAAAGGTATTGTGTCCATCTACAACTAAAAAATTATAAATAAATAAATACAGACATGTAACTCAGTGGTAGAGTGCTTCAGGTGCAATCATTGGGCAGCTAAATAAAGAAATAAACCTTGGGGCAGCAATGCAAAAAATGTCAGTAGAATGTATAGAAAAACATTATACAGCTCCAGTAACTAAAATATACAGAAGTGAAATGCGGTCTATTTTTGGTGAAATAAACCCAAAATACAAATGGAATTGAGACAAAGGGCTATATCGAGAAATATGTAGAAGCAGATTATTCCAGAGCTGTTCGGAAAATATACATTGTTCAATAAATAGTGGTAAAGGCAGAAGTGGTTGCACATGCTAGTAATTCCAGACAGAGACTCAGAAAGCTGAGGCAGGAGGATTGCAAGTTCAAGGCCAACCTCAATGATTTAGTGAGAGCTGTCTCAAAATAAAATGACAAACAGGACTGAAGCTATAGTTTAGTAATAGAGCAACCCTAGAATTACTAAATAAACAAATAGTGCTGGGACAATGGTAAACCATCTGGAAAATTCAACTCCATCTTTTTTGTTTTGTTTTGTTTTTTAAGACAGGGTTTGCTGACCTTGAACTCCTGGGTTTGAGGGACTCTCCTACCTCAGCCTTCCAAGTAGCTGGGACTATAGGTGCACATTGCCATGCCCCACTTTTTCTTATTCCAAAATAAATTTTAGATGAATCAAAATTAAATAATAGGGGCTAGAGTTGTGGCTCAGTGGTAGAGCGCTCACCTAACATGTGTGAGGCACTGGGTTTGATTCTTAGCACCACATATAAATAAATAAAGGTCCATCAACAACTAATAAAATATTTAGAAAAGAAAAGAACTTAACTTAAACTCATTGGCCAAGGAGGCCAAAATACTTGAGGAAAAGGGACTGAATAATTGACACTAATTTAATTACTGATAGGTGACTTCTATTTAAGTAGTTTAGATTTTATCTCACACACATATATCAGAACTCCTCCTCCTCCTCCTCCTTCTTCTTCATTTATTTATTTTGTACTAGGGGTTAAACCCAGAGGTGCTCTACCACTGAGCCATACCCCCAGTACCTTTTTTTTTTGCCACCAGGGACTGAACCTAGGGGCACTTGCCCACTGAGCCACATCTCTAGCCCTATTTTGTATTTTATTAAGAGACCGGGTCTCACCAAGTTGCTTAGCACCTAGCCATTGCTGAGGCTGGCTTTGAACTTGCGATCGATCTCTCTTGCGTCAGCCTCCAGAGTTGCTGGGATTACAGGCATGTGCCACTGTGCCCAGCTCCCAGCCCTTTTTTGAAATAGGATCTGGTTTAGTTGCCTAGACTGACCTCAAATTTGGGGTTATGGGTATGCACCATCTCTCTGGCCTCCTGTGTATTTAAAAGGGTGCATATTATTGACCTACATTCACCCAAAAGAAACTGATCATCATAGAGATTATAGGTGCTTTTTTGAGTGGTAAGAAGGAGGCATTACATAGGTTCTCATCTCTGGTTTTGTGGGTTTCACACCTAGATTTACCACTCATTAGTTGTGTAACCTTGGACAAGTTGTATATTCCATGTCTCTGTCCTGTCTCTTGGAGGATGATAATTATATTTCCATTTCTAAGAAAGCTGTATTAAATGAGACAATAAATGTGAAGCCTTAGGCACCATACCTTACATATGATAGATATCCTATTAATTGCAGGCAATGGCTTTAAGGTCTCGATAATTCCCAAAGCTATTTCAGATAATCACCACCTGGTAGTTGAAGCTAATCACTGCATGAAAAATTCTGAAAGCTATTTGCCTGGAAGTTAATTCAGGTCTCATGATCTAC
The DNA here is from genome assembly GCF_048772815.1 of Callospermophilus lateralis. NCBI lineage: Eukaryota > Metazoa > Chordata > Mammalia > Rodentia > Sciuridae > Callospermophilus > Callospermophilus lateralis. Next base: position 88,220,355 of record NC_135307.1, on the reverse strand, counting down.
GTGAGAACTAGAGTTAGGAGAACCAGCAACAGGTTTTTCAGGATATTTGTTTTCAGAAAGACCCACCCCATTCCATTGCCCTCAGCCAGCAGTACTATCCATGTGCCCCTCGCCAGAGGCATGATTTCCAGGTCTCCTGCCATGAGCATGCTCTAAAACTAACATTTTCGGGTGGAAGTATTTGGAAGCAAAACCCCACTGCCCTTCTTTCTTTCTTTTTAAATTAAGTTTTAAATTTATGACAGCAGAATGCATTACAATTCCTATTACACATATAGAGCACACTTTTTCATATCTCTGGTTGTATACAAAGTATATTCACACCAATTCCTGTCTTCATACAGGTACTTTGTATAACAATGTCCACCACATTCCACCATCATTTTTAACCCTCTGCCCCCTCCCTTCCCCTTCCGCCCCTCTGCCCTCTCCCTTCCCCTCCCACCCCTCTGCCCTATCAAGAGTCCCACTATTCCTCCCATGCTCCCCCTCCCTACTCCACTATGAATCAGCCTCCTTATATCAGAGAAAACATTCTGCATTTGGTTGTCCATATTTTTTTTAACATTTATTTTTTAGTTCTAGACACAATATTCATTTTTATGTGATGCTGAGGATCGAATCCAGTGTCTCACACATGGTAGGCAAGCCCTCTACCTCTGAGCCACAACCCCAACCCCCCCCCCTTATTTCTTTTAAATTGAGCCCCAGCCTCCCCTACCCTTATTTCTAATTCTGAAGAGGCTTACTCTTCCTCCTTAAGAAACTTCCAGAGAAGTTTCCCTTGGCTCCAGGCAGAGTGAAAGGTGAAAGTTTCTATACCCAAGGACAGAAGAAAGTCTGTACAGGCAGGAGCGCTAGGACAGCCTCTTTATTCCAAAATAATGAACTTTGTCAAAATAATTTGCATTTTCAAAAGATCAGTGATGGTTATCACTGGGTGGTGTAATTATAGGTAACTGGCATTTTTTAACAATTTTCTGCATTTTCCTAATTGTCTACAATGTTATCATCCTTAATACGGGTAAGATTCATTGGGGTCTTATCTAATTACAAAAGTATTTTGTGCTTAATGCAGAGAACTTGAAAAACATGAAAGAAAAAAAGTCCCCTTAATTACATACAAAGATAACAGCTGTTAACATTCTGGCGCGTGTCTTTTCAAACTTTTCTCAATGCAGAGATGCCTTATTTTTGTGGTGTGGAAAAAAAGTAAACATTTAAGAGACAAGGCCTTACTTCTTTAGTCTTTAATTTTATTTCTGCTTTTAAACAGCAACTAACAGTTTGGAAATGTCCCTAACAGCAAGGGCTGGCCCCATGCATTCCAGGAGACTCCCCCCAGTCAGGGCTGGGGTCCAGGCTCCAGAAATTCCCCCTCATCCATACCAGCCATAAGGCCTATTTTCTCTCTGGGGACTTGGGACAGAAGAGGATGTCCAGTGAGGGTAGGAGGGTGGGACTAAGGGGTTGCTGTGGAAAAGGGCTGGTCTCAGACACAGCTGCCTTTGTTAGTGTTGGGATATCTGGGGACTTGGTAGCATGCTCAGACTGCAGGAGAGCTTGGAGAAGGGCTCCTGAACTCTTCCCACCTCCCTGTCCCTGGATTCTTGGGCCAGCCCTCTGTGCCTCTAGCCAGATCAGCACACTGCCTTCAAAAGATAGGCCCCTGGTGGCCTGTGGTACTCCAGCATGCAGTGGAGGGGTAGGCTCAATTCAGAGAAGCACCCTCCCCATACCTCTCCCAGTATAGGCAGAGTGGAGAATCAGTAAGGTGACAAGGATTCAGACTTGAGAATGTCCCACCATCTTTTGCCACTGGGCTTGGGACCCAACTGTATCAACCCCTTACCAACTCTCACCTAAAAAGTAATAATGGTACAAGGGCATCTCTCTGACTTGGAAAGGCAAAACCTGGCATTTAAACCCCAAGCATGGTGGGCACTGCTGAGCCCCCAGGCTGGAGGCAGCTCAATGCATGCACTAAAGCAGCAGGGGCAGATCAGCTGGGAGGGTTGGTGCCCACAGGGCTTGATCTATCCTCCCCACACTGCCATCCACACCCATGGTAACCATGGAAACATAACCACCACCACCCCTCCTGCCAGCTGCCTGGGTTCAGGCAACCAGGTCTGGCCCACCTCCTCCAAGCCAATGCCTGAACTAATGCCAGGCCGGCCATGGAGTGGTTGCAGGAAGAACTGGGATTGGGCGATTTGGTCAGTCCAGGTGCCAGCACAGCTTGGGAGGGCTACCACAGGAGCCTCCACACCTTGCTGCCTGGGGCTGGGGTCGGATAGGGCTTAGTCAGCCAGCACAGTGGCTAGCAGAGCCAGCCAGATGGCCCCGGATGCCCTCTGCCTGTGGGCTAACAGCTACTGTGGGGCAGTAGCCCTTGCTGCAGCAGCAGCAGCCTCTGGGCCTCATTGAGGGGGCTCTCTGGCTGCTGGTCTGCCTGTACAGGCAGCTCGGCCAATCCTCCAGGGCTGAGGATGTACCGATAGTCACTGGAGGTGGCACCCACTGCCCCCATGCCACTGATATCCCCAGCTCTGCTGCTGGGCTGATCCCTACAGGGCAGCTCCAGGCTGCCTTCCTCAGTAGGCTGCTCAGCTCTCTCAATGTTGATGTACAAGGGGTCCTGGCTGGCGGACAGGACAGATAGGTGGCCTAGGATGTTTTCCAGTTCCATTCGCAGACATGTGAAGCTTGGGCGCTGCTTTGGGTCAGCACTCCAGCACTGGTACATGAGATCATACCTGGGGTGGAGAGAAAGGTGAAGGGAGATAGTGGCCCTTCCTTCAAAAGCAGAGGTCCCTTAATCATATGGCACTGGGATTAAAAAAAAAAATTATATATATAATATATATATTATATATATAATTTTTAATATAACAGTATATAGCGCTTATTATGTATCAGGCACTCTTCTAGTATTTTACACTTACTAAGTTATTCAATTCTCACAACATCTATGAAATAAAGCAATCCCTACTCTGCAAATGTGGATACTAAAGCACAGAGAGATGGAGAACCTTAACAAGGTCACACAGAAATGAAGCATATGGGAGGCTCCAAAAGTTCCTCCTAAGCTGCCTTGGGAAGAAGTACTATGAATAATGTTTTTGTCTTTCAGAGAGAGGGTTTTTTTTTTTTTTTTTTTGGTGCTGGGAATAGAACCTAGGGCCTCCTGCATGCTAAGCAAATGCTCTGTCATTGAGCTACATCCTCAGCCCTTTTTGTTTTATTTTGAGGCAGGGTCTCACAAAGTTGTTCAGGCAGGTCTTAAGAGTAGCTGGCCTTACAGGCACATGCCACTATGCCCAGCATCAGGGTGCATTTGAACACTCAAGTCCTCATTAGGCAACAATCACTCAGGTATTCTGAAATCTTCATTGTATGTGGATACCTTTGAGAATCTGAGAAAAGCTTCTTAGCCCCTGTGCCTTGGCAGGAATATTTTTTGCATACTATTTCAGAAGTCTTACAGATTCCCTGAAGCCTAAGCAATGACTGAGGCAAGGGAAAATAACTACAACAGCAAAAACCTTCATAAAACCTAATGGGAAGGGGCTGAGACCACAACCAGAGCAAATGTCTGACTCTCTTGCCTATGTTCAGGACAAAAGCTCCAAGCACTCCCTGCACCAGCCCTCCTGAGAGGGGATCCCAACAATGAGAAGAATCATGCCAGATCCCAGGCAGGCCGTGGGAATGGTCCAGGGCTAGGGGATACATGACCAAACCAGGACACATTCTCAAGGCTGTGCTAGGAGCCAACTGGCATTTGGCCACCAGGCTGCCTGGTGGAAGGCCAGTATCTGCCCACCCACCATTGACAATACCAGTTCCAGCCTGGGAGGAGCCAGGCTGCCGCTTCAGGGAGACCTGAACTCCAGTGTCCACCGTGCCCCGAGCTCTACCATGTTCCTGCCCTCAGGTGCAGGCATGGCACTACAGCTCAGGCTTTGAGCACTTCAAATTCACTGCCCATTATTTAGGCTTAGCCTTTCTGTCTATCCCTCTGGAGGTCCAACCCCACAGCAACAAAAGGATCACATTTTCCCTGGATCACTGGGGACTCCTTCCTGTGGTACTAGCAAAAGGTCCTTTGGGGCCCCAGGGACATTCTGGCTTGGATGGGATTGGGGAGTAAGACTAGAACAAACCAATTACAGTTGATATCATGGTTGAGGGCACATATTCTAAAACCACAGGGATTTAGGTTCAAAACCAACTCATTCAGGGGTGGGGCTGTAGCTCAGTGGTGAAGTGCTTTGCCTAGCATGTGTGAGACACTGGGTTTGATCCTAAGTGCCACATAAAAATAAATAAAATAAAGGCATTCTGTCCATCTACAACTACAGAAAAAAAAAAAAAAAACCCAAAAAACAAAAATCACACATACACACAAAAAAACCAACTCATTCATTTAATAGCTGTGCGACCTTGGCCATGTTACTTAACCTTTTTAATCCTATTTCCTCATCTACAAAATGGGGATAACAATACTTTCTTCCTCATAGGGCTAGAGGAAGATTATCTGAAAGAATACCTAAAGTGATTGGCTAATGTTAGTAACATGTCATCTTGTCAACAAGGTTGAATAACACTACAGTAGGCAGTACCACCATTCCACCCTGCTCTCAAGGACCTGGCTTGAAGCAAGGAAAGGAGACATGTTCTTTGTTCCCAGGATCTCAGGTCCCTCTACTTCCTTAAGAGGAGATAAAAACTCTTTGCCATGCAAAGAGTGAGGGAGCAGCCCAGTTTTTCCCTTGCTCTGTGTAGCTTCATTGGGGACAGCTCAGCCCAGGAGGGCTTAGACTTGCTGGGGTCTCTGGAGGAGGAAGGGAGCAGGTGTAGGGAAAAGGTGACAGGGGAAACTGCTCTGCTGCTCAACTCTGTGCCTCTGTCCTTTCTGTATTCCCCTTCCCAGGGTACTCACACGTCCTCCATACACTCGGGAGGCTGTTTCAGGCGGTTCCCGCCGATGAGGTAGTTGTAAATCTCAGCGTTTTCGATGCCAGCATATGGTGTCTGCCCACGAGTCATGATTTCCCACATGGTCACTCCAAAGGCCCACTGGGAGTTTAGGGAGGAAGTGTCACTGGGCTTCCGGAATCAGGCAGAGCAATAGCTCTGAGGCAAGCACATCTTGGGGGTCAGGAGCCTCATAATTAGTCAGCCAAAGCCCAGAAAGCAGACCTGGCCAGACCCTTGATGGTTGTACAGTCTACCCACATGCTAGTTCACACCACACATATTACCACCAAGCCTCATTGTACCACCCTGCTCACCACATCACTGTGTACAGTATACAGGTTGTCAGCCAAGCTCTCCAGGGCCAGCCACTTGACAGGCAATTTGGAGGCACAGCCCTGACGATAGTAGTCCCCACTATAGATTTTTCGAGAAAGTCCAAAGTCAGCCACACACACTGTCATGTCCTCTGCCAACCTGTGAGGAATGTTGGAGTATAGGGTCAGCCTTCCTCAGTACTCACAGCCTTACTAAACCAGGATTTCTTTGCTTCCAGGCTATCCCCCATGCATAGCAGGTACTGTCCCAGGCAGGAGCAGTCAGCTGGCTCCTCCTGGCACTAGCTGCTATCTCCCACCCCAAGCCCTCCAGAATTCCTACATGCAATTTCGAGCAGCCAGGTCTCGGTGGATGAAGTTCCGGGAGCTCAGGTACTCCATGCCACAGGCAATGTCCACCATGAACCGGATCAGGGTCTGGAGGGGCAGGTTCTGGTAGGCAGAAGGGCAAGCTCAGGCTGGACCTGCCTACCCAGGTGGGGCAGGATGAATGGGATTCCCTGGTCAGAAAGCCTAAAGATTGTCCTCAGAATCACTGAAAGGAAGGAAAGGGGATGGAGGATCTGCCCAAGGCAAGAAAATTTTGACAATTGTGAGAAAGCCTGAAAGCCAAGAATACTGCAGCCTGGGGCTCCACAAGTCTCTTCTCCCAGAAAAGTCCTTGCCCAGCCTAAACTTCTCAGCAGGGCTTTGTAAGGGCAAAGGAAGCTACCTTAAATGGAGTCAAACTCTGACCCCTTCTTCTCCCTAACAGCTCCAACAGCACTGCCTACCAAGCCCCTTCTCCCAGGGTCTTTGTCCTGTTCTTGGCTTTCTTTTCTTATCAGTTTCCTCCCGGCCACTGTCACCCTAGGCACTCACAAAAGGGTTCTCTCCAATCCGGGAGGCAAGCAGGAAGGCGTGCAGGTCCCCATGTTTCATGAAGGGCAGGATGACCATGGGAATGGGGAGACGGCCTTTAGCCCTGCTCCGGAGGCTCACCCCTAGAACAAGGGAGAGTCAAGAGCTGGGCACAGGTCAAAGGCAGCTCAGGTGTCTACATTAGTCCCCACTTATTAGGTCTCACCTCTAAACCTGGCTCTGCTACCTCTTTCCCCAGGGTTCCACTCTGGCATGGGGACTGCTCAGGAATGGCTCTGGCTATTCTTCCCTGATACCTGGAAAATCTTCCCTGTCCTCTCCTTCTCCACCCATAGGAACGGTCTTCAAATCCAGACCTCTGGTGCAGGGTCTGTAAACTATGTTCCTTACCTAGAGCAAGGTCAGATTTTAACCAGGACCCTCTTTGGCTTACCAGGTAAAGCCAAACTTCTCTCTTATAGAGTGCCCTTTCCTATACAAGGAGCATATTTTTAGTCCTATTCTGTATCTTCTCCTCCCAAAATCGACTTACCAACAAGCTTGGCCACATGAGGATGGTCAAACTCCTTCATGCAAGCTGCTTCCCTGAGGAACTCTTCAATGTCACTTGAGGCAATGATGTCAGCTGGGAAAAATTAATGGGGAATGGGGATGGGATGAAATAAAGGTGCCCCCAGCTCCAACCGAAGCCTAAGCCTCCTAGGTCTTATCCTTCAGATGTCCTGAGTTTCACAGGGGCCCCCCTGGAAACAGCCTGGCCATGAGCATAAGAATCCCTGTGGAATGGAGCTATCCAACAATTTTTCCACTTGTGAATGTCTTCCCTTTGGTTTGAATAGTCCGATAGTTCAACCAACCACAGTTGTAACCACCCAAGAGTGAACTCAGAGGACAGTCACTCCTGATAGCAGAGAGCAATGCTGGGCCATGAATCTGTGTGGGTTTATGCTTGTGAATTATTCACATGGTACAGACAGCATCCATTTAGTGCTGACTAGCTCATCTTGGAAAATCTCAGGCCAAAGCAGAACCTGTTCCAGGACCTGTCACCCCTTTTACCTTCCCTCATGAGGACCTCTCTCTAAACTATGATTCTCCACTCACCTTTTAGCATCTTTACAGCCACTTTTACAAAGGAGCCATCTTCCTGCTTCAGCTGGGCCTCTCGCACTGAACCAAACTCTCCTAGGAACCAAGTCAAATGAGAGGAAGTCTCCCTGGTGCCCTGCTCCCCAGGTGATCCTCCATAGGGACACAAAATCATCAGATTCTGGAACAATTGGAGGAGGCTCCCTTGCCTCTCACCAAAGCAGAGCATGCTGGGAGTGGCTCCTTAGCCCTTCCTATATCCCCAGCAACCATTCCCTCTAACAGCCCTAACTCAGGAGTCAATGAGAATATTTTGATTATAGGAGCTGACCCAAATCCACACCCTCTAAGTTAAAGGAGCAACCAAACTCATCCGAGAAGGCAAACTCCTACCAACCCTGTACAGACCACAGACCTTTGCCCAACATCCGGCCCAGGGTGAATTGCTGCTCTGGGATGAGCACATCTTCCAGTTTGTCCTTCAGTTCATCACTGATGCCCAGGCTGTCCACTGTGGGGGGGTGAGAAAGGGGTAGAGTTCTGATTCCCAGTCCAAACTCAGCCTGCTTCTTCACCCCAGCCCTCTGGCCTCCCCTCCTCAGCAGAAGGAACTTAGCTCTCCCACAGTGGGGGTGAAGAGCCCCAGGAGGTTAAGTCTGTATATCTTTTTCACGGTCTACGCTTGGGACAATACATTCAGATCTATTGGGCAAACTAATGAGTTGGTAAAAGAATGCAGATTGGGGTACAAGACAGCCCATTTTTCCCTCCTATGATCCTCCACCACTCACGTGTGGCCTCAATGCGCTCAGGCCTTTCTCGATTGAAGGACCGGGCTGCCCGAAAATGAACAGCTGGCTCCCCTCGGGTCATGACACTGTCAAAGGCTTGCCTAAAGGAAAACCCAGGACTTGGGGTCAGCTCCAATGCTGACTACCTGCCTCTCCTGCACATTCACACTCCCTTACCCGAACCGTGTCTCCTTCCGCCTCTTTCGAAGGAGGATGAGGGCCAGAGCAGCGGCTGTCACCAGGGCTGTCAGCACACCCAGAACCACAGGCACCCAGGATGTGCGGCTGTGAGGGGGGCCCTGCTGGCCTGTTGGAGGGAAGGGTAGTGGCATAAGCTAGACTGACATCAATGAGTTCCTTTAGAACTTTCCCAGGACAGTCACCTGGCCCAGTCAAGAGGCTCCCTTAAGTCAGTAGGACCCAGGTGAAAGAGGCTGCTGGTGAAGATCCAAGAATTCCTACCTGGACTTTGACAGGCCCTGGCTTTTGTCACCTATGACCAACGATTTCTATGCCAGTTCTGGGGCAAGGGGAGGAAAATGAAATATAAATACTAACCCCCCTCTAAACTAATTGACTGAGTTTGGGGACTTACTGGGAGAACAGGAGCCACCAGCCTCCTCCCACCAGTCTAGATAGAAATCTCTAATCTCCTGCTCCTCCTCCCTCACCTGCATGGTCGTGAGAAGAGACCACCAATGGCTGACTCCAGGGCCCACAGCCAACTGCATTGGAGACGCACACACGCACGATCAGGTCCTTCTGGGGATCCCAGCCTGTCAGATTGGCCCTGGTCCCCTCCACAGTCAGCTCATCCTGTAGCCAGGAAAAGCCCCACCCACACTGAAACTAAGAAGGCCTTCAGCTGGGGCGGTAGGACAGAAAAAGGTTAAACCAGGAACAGGGAGTCTAGGGTACTGTAAGAGTAGGGGCTGCGAGAACACACCCTTCTGGGAGTCTCACATTTCTGCTCCAGGCTGCAGAGCAGAGTTCTCTCAAGAACAAAAACTAGGCTCAGGACAGGTGGGGGATGGGAGGCAAGTGGGCTGAGGATAAAGCCTTATCTGTACCATCCCCTAGTTGATGCAGGAATGTGCTTCCTGCTTTACATACAAAGTGGCCAGAGGATGCAATCCCAAAAGGAGACACAATCCAGCAAAGAGAAGAGTGTGGGGTGTGGGGAGGAGAAAGGCATTCCCTGAGGTGGTGGGAGGCCCAGGCCTGCTGGAGACAGCCATTCTGAAGCTCTTAAAGGCCTCAGGAACTGGAGAGAGCTGCAAAAGTGAAAGGTCTGTCTCTTACCTGGGTTCCATTGTCTTGAATCCAAAACAGTTTATAGGGGCCCAGGGGACCTTCCAAAGGGCCCTCAGGGATCACTTCTTCCCACTCCAGGATGAGGCCTGAATCTGTGCGGATGGCGTGGAGGTTCTGGGGAGCACTAGATGGGGCTGTACCCAAAGAGAGAACATTGATAAAATCCCTAACCTTCTCACTATCATTATCTCATGTAGATCTTTGGAACCAGCCGCCAAGAACTGAACAGCTGAGAGCAGTAATTTGGGGAAGGGCTCGCCTCCTGGCTCCCACTGCTGGGGAAGAAGCAAAAGTCACTGGCAGGACAGGCAGCCTCTCAGCCCAGCAGGACCACTTCATCACCATGGTTACTGCCTCACCCCCACCAACCAGACCCCCACCACCACTGTCCTCTCTCTCAGCCAGCTCAGCTTCCTTGCAACTGCCAGAGAACTTCAAGCCAGTTCCTGCCCATCTGTCTTTGTACTTGCTTTGCCCTCTCTGTGCAGTGATGTCCCCCCAGATATTTACATGGCTTCTTCCTTATCCTTCAGACCTCACTTAGATCTCTTTAGGGGGTTTTCCTTGGCCACCATGAGCACTCTTCATCACTCCATTATCTGACCTTTTCCAGTTTGCTTTTCTGTTCCACCCACAAAGAACTAGATGCAAAGCTGTAAACAGTGGTGTGCAGCAGCAGCAGCTCTCAGGAAATGTCAGCTGAATGAGGCCTGAACCTACATTTCAGGTAGCCCCTCCCAATCAATTCTATTCAGAACTTGAGCCAATCTTGCTCTGTAAGTCCCTTACCTAGACCCTTTGTCTGAAAGGGCACCCAGTCAGCGTAGGGAGAGGGCCCCAAGGCGTTGGTACAGCGCACCCTGAGGCTGTAATTGGTGGCAGGCTCCAGATCCCGGAGGAGGCAGGTAAAGGGTGGTACAGGGACCACTACAGCTAAGACCTCCCAGTCCCCTGGGGCCTGTGTGACCTACAGAAAAGCAGAAAACTGGTTAGTGTGGGAAGAAAGTTCATAAGGTCAATAAGATAAGAAAGAATGGGGCTGGGGTTGTGGCTCAGCAGTAGAGTGCTCGCCTTGCAAGTGCGAGACTCTAGGTTCGCTCTAGGTTGAAATAAAGGAAATAAAGGTATTGTGTCCAACTACAACTAAAAAATAAATATTAAAAAAAAGATAAGATGGAAGATGGAAGGGCTAGGTAAGATAGGGGAACTGGAATGAATGCTTCCTCTAAGTCTACCAGCAAGCTCAAATAACCTGTCCGCTCCCACCTGTCTCTACCCTGTATTGCAGAAGGCTCTGGAGCTCCATGGTGCTGCAGATACTCTGCCTTTTGCTTGAAGTGACATGCTCTTCCTAGCAAAGCCCTACTTATTGTTTAAGAGTGCAAATGTCACTTTCTTGGTGAAAACCTGTCTTAGTTACTCCAAAAAAAATCTTGTCCTTCTTTACTTGATCCTTATGTGTTCCAGAGCACTTGCCACTTATTGTCACATGCCATCCCAAAGTCTCAGAGATTCTCAAGGGGAGAGAAACTGAGACCCTAGGGGTACCTTGAACCAGTCCTTCACTTTACATTTTGCGGGCTCAGGGCCAGAGAATAAATAGATCCATGTACTGTGTAACTAGATATTTAAATATTATCAATCAAGCTGGACGTGGTACACGTCTATAATCCCAGTGGCTTGGGAAGCTGAGGCAGAAGGATCATAATTTCAAGGTCAGCCTCAGCAAGCTAGCAAGATCCTAAGCAATTTAGTGAGACCCTATCTTAAAAAAAAAAAGGGGGGTGGGGGGAAGGTAGAGATGTGGTTCAGTGGTTAAACATCCTGAAATAAATCCCCAATATCAAAGGAAAAAAAATCTATAAGTCAGAAAACACACTTTTATTTTTTGCAGTGCTAGAATTGAACCCAGGGCTTGCACATTATGCAAATACCCTAACACCAAGCCACACCTCCAGCCCTAACTAACAAACTATTAAATAATTTCTTTTCTTTTCTTTCTTTTTTCTTTTTTTTAATACTTATTTTGTAGTTTTCGGTGGACACAGCATCTTTTGTTTGTATGTGGTGCTGAGGATCGAACCCGGGCCGCACGCATGCCAGGTGAGCACGCTACCACTTGAGCCACATCCCCAGCCCCTTCTTTTCTTTCTTCTTCTTCTTCTTCTTCTTTTTTTTTTTTTTTTTTTTGGTACTAAGGATTGAACCCAGGGGTGCTTTACTACAGAGTCACATCTCTAGCCCTTTTTTAGTTTTTATTTCAACCCAGTCTCACTAAGTTGCTTAGGGTTTAAGTTGCTGAGGCTGGCCTCAAACTTGTAATACTGTCTCAGCCTCCTAAATCGCTGGGATTACAGGTGTGTGCCACTGTGCTCAGAAATAATTTCTATCATGATACCTTAAGAATTAAGACTTCCAAACCACCTAGAAGGTCAAGTTTACATTTATAATTTTCCAAATCCTTGCAGTCCCAAATCATGATATGGGGGCACTGAAAGAGCTGGCCCCCAGGCAAGGGTCTACATCATGATGAGATTCGGATGCACAAGTGTGGACAATGTTGTCTGCACACCCAGGCTGTATTCCCATCTCCACACAAATAGTTGCCCCTAGGGTTTAGAAGTGTACATATCATAGAATGTTCCACCTTTGGGAGGATGGACCTGGAAGAGGCCCACACAGGCCCTGGAGTCAGACCCATGGCAGTCAGGGCATTAGATGCTGAATATGTACAGTATGGTGTGGAAGAAAAGGCAATCTGGATAGATTTGTTTATCTCCTTGGCTCTGCAGACTCTTTTCCCCAGAGTAAGGGCCAAAGGAGAGCCAGAGTGGGGTCCTCCAAAAGTGGAACACAGAGCAGGGACCCCTGCTGCCCAGGGAACTGCTTAGAACAGTTTCAAAATGTTCTCAGTAAATTCCTTTAAAATAAACAAATCAAATAAGTAAGCTGGCATTGCCTCTTGGTTGTGATAAAACCTTACCCACCTTTTCTACCCTCCAGGGTTTAAGACCCCTTCTGGTCCTCTTGTTCTCTTTGGCATGGGTATAGGGGCATGCAAGTGCAGACTATCAGATAAATCAAAGGCTTTCACACCAGAAGAAAAGTTCTTCCAGTTAAGCAGTTGAACACTTGTCTAGCAAGGACAAGGCCTGGGTTCAATCCCTAGCAACGCAATACACACACACACACACAATTCTTCCAGATACCCCAAATCTGCTCTGAAAATCTGCTTTCCAGCCTAAAGAATGCACAGGCTTGAGCCAATCTGCAGTCTTTTAGTTGTCAAGGCTGAGAGAGAGGCTTGGGCTATTCATGCTAAGGAACAGCACCTGAATAGTGCTGCAGACCAACCCTATGAACTCTAGTAAATGTGATATCATTGTCATGAAGTGCCCATGCAGCCAGAATGAGCCTGGCCAGTTCAGGAAAGTCTGTTGGGCCCATCTCAGCTTACCTGGACTGTACAGGATTGGAGCACAGCTCGGCCATCAGCACCTGGCATCCAGGCCACGCTAGCATTGCTGCTGGAGAGCTTTGTCACTGTGATGTTAAAGGGGGCTGCAGGCCTTGCTGTGGATGGGGACTAAGAGTCAGTGCCCAGTAAGAATGAGAGGAGAAAGGAGGATGCATAGGAGTCAAGCCTTGAGTTCCCTCTAGGGCCTGGGACACCCCCAACCTAAAGTCTGCTACTTAGTGCTGGGACACAAAAATCAAGTAACCAGTAGGGGATGGCTGCTCGTATTGGGAAACTGCTTAGGCTATAGATAAAGGTTACTTCTCTCTCTGAAATAAGAGGCCCTGACCAAAGAATAAGATCTTATATGGAGGCAGTACCTGGTGCCTGGGGAACTACAAAGAAGAAATAGGCAGCTGCTCCTGCAGCCACAGACAAGCTCCTCCACTCTCTGGCTTCCTACCTCCCTCTGCTCCTCCCTTCCTCCACTGCACCAGCCCTTTGGTCTCAATCATCTGCTAGGCTCCTCCCTGCCCCCATTCCCTCCACAGGAGTGGTAGAAACAAGGTTGGGCTAGAGCCTTGACCACCTCCTGCTGGCTCCCTTCTCTCCCTCCCTCACAGAGTCTCCTTTGGGATGGGAAATCTGCTGTGACGTCAGGACTCTATTCTTATCACAGCCACAGCAGGGTCTCAGGTGCTCCCCCTAGGAATGGGAGATTTGCCAATTACCCCTCATATGAGGATCTCCAACAGGCATGACCCTGGCCTCATCTACCTGCTTCTGCCTCTAGTACTCCTACCTTGAAGGTGAACAATAGCTGGTCGTGAAGAGGCCAGGCCTTTTCTGTTGTGAGCTTCACAGGAAAACTCTGTTCTCTGGGTCACACCTGGGGCCAGAAAACCTCAGTTAGTGCCCCAAAACAGCAATTCTGGCTCAGTGTGGGACTGAGGAAGGGGAATACTCAGAATCTGGCCTGAACATCCTAGAAGTCCCTCCAGCCAAAGGAAGGAGCTTGGACAGTGGGGTGTGGTGGAATGGAACAAGGACTTTGAGTCCAGTGAGCTTGGATGGGGCTGTTTTCTCATCTCTCAAATGCTAGAACTATGAGAATCAGGTAATTTATAGTGAAGTGCATGGCACACAATAAGCACTTAAGAAATGTTATAGGGAGCCTCCCACCTCAATCCCATCTCCCACAGACAGCACAGAGCTGCATCCTTTGTCCTTTTTCTGGCCACTCCTTTATGTCCTTCTCAGAGCCCTGTCATTGTTATATTTGCAGATTCCTGGCCTTGCATTAGTTCTCAGTTCCTTATGCATGTGTCTCCGCAATTATACTGAATTCTTTGGGGGCTGGAAAGGTAGCTTCTATTTCCTTTGTATTTCCTCAGTCCCCCGTGGTGCCCAGCACAGTGTGGTGTGTGCAGTAGGAGTTTAGTGAATGCTTATTATCAGGTTGGCTGCCTGAGGGTCCTAACCACGCATATCAGGAAGGAAGGAACCAAACCCCCTCTCTGAATAGGCCCTGTCCTCCCTTCCAAAAAGTCCTGTAACCTACCTCTTCTCCAGATTCCAATGGCTAGGGACTAGACAGATCAGAATCCCTTTCCTCCTACTTTCTAGCCCATGAAACCAAGCCCAGACTCTCTTTTTGACCTGTTCAAGACTTAACTAGGAAAAAAAAAAAACTTACAGTTTTACAGATCAGTGAGCCTCACAAGTGTGTGACAGACTATGGGGCCCAGGCTGGTGTGCAGGTGTGGCTGCTTTGAGTCTAATTGTGCAGAGGTATGGAAACATATAGTTGTTCGGGAAAATATCTGGAAAGAGCTATGAGGGGAGGAAGCCCCTGCATCTTTGTGCAGGCCTCTGTCTCCCCCCTAACTCTACCCCCATTTCCTCTGCAGCATGAGAGTCTGTCTTCTCGGTGTCTGCCAGACACTCCTTCTTAGCAATGCGTGGGCTGATTTCTGGCTCCTTCCCTTGGGAGGGTGGGGGGGATGGGTGCCCCTGGTCTCACACAATTCATCTCCCAGGGCCAGCTGTACATGTCCTAAACTGCTGTGAGCCAAGCAAGGAGGCCCCATCACCTTCCTTGAGTACACACAGCAGGATTGCCACTAATCAGCCCACCTAGCCAGGCTAGCACACCTGTCTAATGAGCTTAGCAATAGTGCAGCTCACGCATCCAGGCACAGGGGTTTGCTCTGGACACTCACAATAGCAAACTCTGTGATTCAGACAGATTCCAACTCTGCCAGGCTCACTACATGAAAAACCTCAGCTCATTCCCTTCTTGAAGCCCCTCCTGAGGCTGCTCACCTGTTACGTTTAAAACGGAGGGAGAGGGAGCAGGACCTCCAATCTTGGTGCCTCCTCTCCACCAGATAATGGTAACAGGTTCGGGGGGGCCCACGGCTTCACAAGACAGTTGGAAAGGGGCATTGGGTGGCACTGCCAGATCTTTTGGCTCTACAGTGAAAAATGGCACACCTAGGGAGAGAAGGGGTGTGGGAAGTGAGCCTTTCCACCTTATAGCCTCCAACTGCCCAAATCACAAGTTCACATCCATCCGAAGTCCTCTATGCAGAAGGTCCCCACACACCCCTTATGAGTGGGTCGATCGCAGCACAGGCATCAAGCTTGGGGGGCAGAAGTGTGTTTTTATATCAGCTTCCATAGGAATCCCTTCCCTGCAGCCCCCTTGGGTGAGGCAGATTCTGCTGCCTGCCCCCACACTCCCTAGAGACCTGCTCTGATAGCTCTTCTCAGAGGAAGGGAGAAGCTGGGGGCAGGGAGCTGGGGGAGGGGTGGAGAGGGAGGGAGTGGGTGGGAGCTTTATAGCAGGAGTTCTGCTGGCAGGCCCCAGCTCCCGTTCAGGGCCTTTTGTTACTTTCTTAGTCACTTTGTTTTCCAGGGCTGAAAGGCTCTGAGCTCTCGCAGCTGTGAAACCTCCCTCCCCTCCCCCACCCCTCTCCCTGCTGGTAGGGCCACTTGTCAGAGCAGGGTCCAGCCTCAGATGGGTGCTTGAGAATTGCTGCTCAGATAAAAGAAACAGACTGCACTCCATAGTCTGTGGATCCCAGTTGCCCCTTTGATTCTTAGATACCCAGACTCTAGCAGGTAGGGTCTTTTGATGTCTAGGGTGGACTAGAGCCTGGTATCACTGGGCCCAATGGGGCCATGGGGCAGCCCAGCTTCCTCTGCATTTTCTCTGCAAAGGTATGGTCACTAGTAGACAACACCTGCTACAAGCCAACACATCCCTGTGGCTCTGCCCTCCTCACCTTCTACCGTGAGCCACACTGGCTGTGAGATCTCAATTTCTTCCCCATCCTCTACTTGGCACCAGTACCGGCCTGCATCAGAGCGCTCCACTGACTTCAGGCTGTGGAAACATGACAACAGGTTTGCTTCCTGAGGTCAAGAGGGGCAGCTCCCGGGCAGACTTGACGGATTTAGCCAGCCCCACTTCTGGAAGAAGTTTCCACAGGTTGTCAAATTTAAAAACCAGAGACCAATATTGTGATGTGTGAAAAAATGAATAAATAAAAACCACAGACATCTGGACCTCAGCACAGCCCCCAACTCCTGAGCCCTAAGAGCACAGTTACACCCAAGATGGCATCCCACACCTTCCCCCACAACCCTGCACCTGAGGAAGCCAATCCAGTGCTGCTCGCTGACTGAGATGTACATCTGGTCCAAACTTTGGACCACAGCCCCGTCCTTCACCCACTGTATCTCAGGCTCCTCCATCCCCTCCACGCTGCAGTTGAGCTTCACAGGCTGCCCCTGCGACACTGTCAGCTTCACGGGGGCTCCTACGAGCTTCAGGCCTGAGGGGTGGGAAGAAGAATGTCAGCCTGTTTGAGGTTGCCCTGTCTCTGGAAATATCTCCCATTCTCTTCCAGAATATAGCTTCTGTATTAGAGGGCTCATTTTCAGCCGATGCCAAGGAAACGGCAGCAGGACAATGTGGGAGGGCAGGAAACCTGGACCTGTTTTGGGGGAAGAGGTAAGAAAGCTTTCCAGGTACCTTTTCTGTTATTGCAAAGTTTCCCCCAACTCTAAGTAAGGACCTCTTCCCCACAGCTCCCTGCTGCCCAGACACCAAAAAAAAAAAAAAAAAGCAATCTGGGCTGAAACAGTGGGAAGCTGTCAACTTCTGGGGAAGGTAATACCCTGGGAATGACTGCTGCACCCAACCAGTGCAACAGGCTGCCAGATGCCAGCTCTCCACCCAAGGTGTCAACCCAGCCCTGAACTACTGCCAGCACCCCTTGCACCCCACCCTGCCAAATGAAGGGAGGCTGAGGAAGGGAAGGAGGGGGTGCTCCCCTGAAGTGGAGAACATATGGCCACAAAACCACGTCAGATCAAACACATGGCAGCCTTCCTGGCAGGCGCCTGCTCTATTAATACCTGCATGTGAGCATGGGCGGTGCTAGGAAGGTAGGAGGTAGAAGGAAGAGATGGGGCCCTGAGCAGCAGGCCCCTAGGCCACCGTCACATCAACAGGACCCACCTACTGGAAACCTGCCCTCTGTGCATGCACATAAACACAAACACACAAACACCTCTCCTGGCCTCTGGCATATTTTTAAGTAGATAGGCAGGTGAAGAGGTGAAGTCAGTCCTGCTTTTTCCTGCCCTTTTGCTGTGACTCTAGGCGAATTCCTGGACTCTTTAAGCCTCAGCTTGTAAATACTTGTCACCTTCTTCTCCTTCCTTTCCCATCCCTTCCCTCCCCTGAGAGACTGATAAGGCAGGAAATGTCTCAAGAGAAGGTGCCAGCCCAGTGGCTGCTGCCCTGGCCAGTGTCTCTATCATACTCCCTTCATCCAGCATCAGTCACAGGACAAGGAGAGATAGCCTCACACTCCCCATACTCCCAGCAGTCTAGAGGTGTGCATTGAGAACTTGGGAAGCAAGGTACAGCATGGAGCACTCCCACAATTAGCAAATGCCTAAGTGGCTAAATCCCACAAAGACCAGAACCCTTGCCCCAGCCCAAGCCATCCAACATTCTGCGTTTCAGGAAGCCCTGAGAGCACAGGAGCTAGAGTATATACGACCAGATGTATTTTGTGACCCGGCACCCTCACACCCCCCTGTATCTAAATGGTAGGCTGTATCTAAATGGTAGGCGGGTGCCCCTTCCCTTGGGTGCTCAGCCCCAGACCCTGTGGTTTCAGAGTGGGACCTTCGTGGCGGACAGAACTAAGTCTCCAAAAGTGGGGAAGGGAAACAAACAACCAGGAACATGCAGGCGGGAAAATCCAGTTCCAAATACCCCTGCTGACCACACACCCCACACCCCACTCCCTTCACCCGCCAGGAGAGCTCTGGGCACTAGAAAGTTGGGGGCGGGGACCCCGACTGGAGATCTGGCAGCAAACACACGGCTGCGCCCCAAACCTTGGCCCTCCAGCTCCGGCCCCCTAACCCAAGTCTACTGCTCACGAGGCCCGGGTCTCCCTCAGTGTGGTTCTTGGGCTCCGACCCCCAGCCGCGCCCCTCCGCGGTCTCCGGCTTTCCGCCACATCCCGAGCCAGACCCTACCTGCGGCCGCGGACTCCGGGAGCGGCAGAGAGGCCAGACCCACCAGCAAGAGCAGGAGCAGCGGCGGCGGCGGCGGCGGCGGCAGCGGCAGCGGCAGCGGCGGGAGCTCCGGCCGCCCCATGCTCCGCCTCAGCGCCATCGGCGGCGACGCCGCACCATGCCGGGCCGGGCCCGGGAGCGTGGAGAGGAGGGAAGGGAAGAAGGAAGAGGAGGAGGAGGAGGGCTGCGGGAGGAGCTGGGGCCCGCCCGGGGGGCGGCGCTGGGCCAGTGCCTCCGAGACCCGCGTCGACCGGGAGTCGCCGCAGCCGTCAGCAACGCGGGGTCCCCGGGGCCGCTCCTGGGCCACCGCGCTCTTTCCACAGCCGCCGTCGCCGTCGCCGCTGCCGCTGATTCATGTTCTTCTCCTAGCCACCGCCTCCTCCCGACCCGCCGGCAGCCCGAGCTCGTACCGCCCCCCCGCGGAGCTCCGGGGGCTGGGGCGGATTGCTAACTCCGGCACTGTCACCGGACCTCTGGCCCGCCCCCACCTCCAGACCTCCCAGGCCGGCCTGCTCCCCCGGCCCCAGCTACCCCAATGCAGATCCTCAGGTTCTGACTTGGTCCCTGGATAGGCACGCGGGCCACGCCCCTCCTTTCCCTAAACACTCTCCTTAGCCTCTTCCTCTCAACACTACAGACCCTACTCTGAAAATTTCCTCCGAAGCCCCTACCACACCCTAATTTAAGCCCAAACTCTGACCCAGAGACTAGCACTTGCCCTCTCAGGGCATAAATTACATACTAGACACTCCCAATCAACAGCTGCCCCTTTCCCCGGATCTGCTAACATCCCTGTACCTCTTTCATTGAGCCTTTCATCCAAATTCTTCATATTCGTGCTCTATTCCCACCCTTTATCCTCCAAGTAAAACCCTACTCAAAAATAAACAGTTTCTCCAACTCAGTTTCCCAGAGTCTTTTCCAACTTGCTATGGGGGTCCTGAGTTCTTCAAGATCTGCTTGATGATTGTCAGATATTATCTGATATATATATATATATCTGATATATATATCCCCACTGCTACCCTATACAGGCCAAAGCTCAATGGCCCATGTATTTTGGGAGTGGTCATTCTTCCAACTTGCTTCCTCTTTCACACCCAGGACATGGTGTTGAACTTGACTGTTTCCTCAAGTTATCCCATTAAAACATTATTAGTAGTAGCCCACCTCGCACACAGTAGGCACTCTATAAATAGATGCCTGTTAAATGAGTGAACAATTGCCTCAGAGCCTGCCCCATAACCAGTAATCATAAGGGGTGGGGATGGGGTGTCCTGTCAAGCAGATGCAGAACAGGTTCCATACCAGCCTAACAAGTGTTCTCCTCCCCTTGTCCACACCTCTACCTGGTCCCTGAACTTACCCCAAAGGTCTTTCTTAGAGTTTGTGGTTGGGGAGAAAGGACTAGCCATTCAGCCCCCCACTGCAGCTTCACTAGATCTTTTCACCTGATCTGCTCCTTCCACACAGCAGGGGCCTGCTTCTTCTTCCACTTGGCCCCATCAGTGCTTGTTTATTAATTATCCTAATGATAACAACAGTAGTTGTTGGCAGTAGCCTTAAACCCAGCTGGTGGCGCCCCCAGGTGGCAGCACAGGGAGAGACCAAGGAAGCACTATCAAGGGTTGGAAGGCAGGGGCCTTAGTCTCCCTTTAGCTGAACTTTGCCAATTTTCTTGGGCACTGTGGGTCTTTTCCTAAAGAAAAAGACTTATTCCATTCTCGAATCCATAGCTTCTGAGTTTGGTCTGGCGGACCATGCTTTGTAGTAGAAGCCAGAATGGCCTCAGACTGCTGCTTCTCTGCTTTTGGGCACTTGTCCTTCTCAAGAGCTTCACCTCACCTCTTTTCTCTGGAGGGGACTTCAAGTTTCCTGTAAGGGGATGACTCCCCTTCTTGATTCTAGCTGACATTAGAAAGACTTCTCCTGGAGGATGTTGAACCCAGAGCTCAAACAACCCACTCCTTCCTTTTCTCCTTTCACCCCGAACCTCATAATTTCCTGGGCTGACTGAAAATCTAGCCCAAGGGTTACCCTTTGCCATCATTCCAGTGGGCTCCTCAGGCATATCATTGATGCAGCTGCATTCTCCACTTACAGCCTGTCACTCCAAGCAACATACTTTCTACAAGAGACAAGGAGCTGAGTTCCTGCTTTCTCCACTTCTTTCTTTATATCTATCTATCTATCTATCTATTTATTTATTGGTGGTGCTGGGGATAGAACTCAGGGCCTTGTGCATTTGAGGCAAGCACTCTACCAACTGAGCTATATCCCCAACCCATGCTTCCTCCACTCTTTTTTTTTTTTTGGGGGGGGGGGTACCTGGGATTGAACTCAGGGGTACTCGACCACTGAGTCACATCCCTAGCCCATTTTGTATTTTATTACAGATAGAGTTTCACTGAGTTGCTTAGTGCCTCCCTGTTGCTGAGGCTGGCTTTGAACTCTTGATCCTCTTGCCTCCGCCTCCTGAGCTGCTGGGATTACAGGCATGAGCCACTGGGCCCGGACCTTCCTCCACTTCTAATTTAGAATCCCTCTCAGTTCTCATTATTTCTACTTACAGGAGGGCAGGGGGATCTGTGGGATCCCGATCTTCTGACTTTCTAGCTCCTACCAAGGGTGCTTGGTTCATGAGTGATTATAACCCACTCACTTTGCCTATCTCTCCTACCTTTCTCTCTCAGGGCACAGTATAGGAATGCACTTCTAGGGGTATGTGAGCAGGTGTGATTTTGTGGAAGAAATGTGTAGGTGGGTGAGAGGGTGTGCATTGTGAAGTATGAGGGAGGGTGTGCATTTGTGCAAATTCTAAATGTGACTGACGCCTGTGGGTGGATGGGGAGAATGTGTGTGTGTGTGTGTGTGTGTGTGTGTGTGTGTGTGACTGGAGGAGGTTTACTGCCTGTGCAAATGCATGCCTGCAAAAGCTCCCTTCTTTCCATAAATGCATTGCTTGGAAGGAAACTAATCAAATCAACAGGAAATGTATTTGACCTAATGCAAAAGCAGCTGTTCTAGGAGTTCCTGTCCTCCAAACAAAACCAGACAGAGTTAGCCCATATCTATCCCAGGGGAATAATAAGGGGCTGCAGGGGTAGAGGAGAACTTGTGGCTACCCCTTCTTATGGGCAGGTCTGGATTAAGTCATGCCATCTTCCTACACTGGTAAATTAAATTTGCCTACCCTCTTCCTTTATTTTTTTTTATTATGTGGATTTTTTTTTATCTTTAATTTATTTATTTATATTTATGTGGTGCTGAGAATTGAACCCAGTGCTTCACACGTGTTAGGCAAGTGCTCTACCACTGAGCCACAGCCACAGTACCCCCTTCCTTTATTTTTTAAATTTTAATTTTGTTTGTGGTGCTGGAACCCAGGCCCCTTGCCTTAAATGACTTAAAACTGCTCAAGGAGGCTAAAGATTCAGAGAAGACCAAGACAAAACTGGAAATTAAAAACTAAAAACAAAAAGACATTACCCATAGTAGTAGGATACCCTGATGCCAACTTCCAGGAAGCAGCTGTTTCATCTTTATTTATATATACTTTTAGGTATAGATAAACACAATGCCTTTATTTTATTTACTTATTGTTATGTGGTGCTGAGGATCAAACCCAGGGCCTCGCCTGTGCTATGGGAGCACTCTACTGCTGAACCACAATCCCAGCCCTGCCTCATCTTTTTAAAATCCAAGGCCTCCCCTCCCTTCCAGAGGAAAGGAACTAAGGCAAGCTTTAGGGACATGGCAGTCTCACTGACCTGCACCAAAGGACCTGTTCTTTCCCAACTACTGGCCCAAGAGGTAAGAGTTAGTAGATCCCACTCAAGGAATAAGGTCAACTACAGACCATGTTCTTTGTCAGTTTAGCAACGGTAGAGAATGTTTGCCTTTGGGACTTGCAGGAAAATTGCTTAAGTTATGATTCTAAGGGTGCTGAGAACTTTTGCTGTGCTCAGTAAACATGCCCTCCTGAAATTTCTAAGCCAAGAAGAAGGACACTCCTTGATTTATGGAAGATGAAGAAGACAAATACATTCCCAGGGAAGTGCACACTTTGATTTAGAGTCACAGGGAAACTTCCAAATGATCAGATTTCTTCCTCAAAGCAGATTTAGGAATAGGAAGACAACAATAAGTGCTGGGGATATAGCTCAGTTGGTAGAGGGCTTGCCTTGCATGCACAAGGCCCTGGGTTTAATCCCCAGCACCACACATACAAAAAGGAAGACAACAATAAGTTTGGGGTTTCTGAAAGGACAAAGGTATCCAAATAAGTAGAAGAAAAATGTTTCTCTATTTCACTTGGAGATGAACCTGAGAGGAAGAGTTTCATGTATGAATACGTGTGTGTATACCTTCCATTTGGCTGTATTTCTCTATTTAACCCTCTTTAAACCTACCAGGTAGGTTAAACCTACCTATTTAACCTACCAGGATTTTCCAGTTTTATTTTTATAATTTATTATTGTTGTGGTGGTGCTGGAGGTTGAACGTAGGGACCAGACATACTAGGCAAGGCAAGTTCTGTACCACTGAGTTATGCCCCAAGACCCCCTTGGCTCTGCTTTTAAAACTTCAAATAAATATTTTTTTTAAGTTCCGTGTAGGTGGGCTGCGGATATAGTTCAGTTGGTAGAGTGCTTGCCTTGCATGTATGTACTAGGCCCTGAACCACAAAAAAAAAAAAAAAAAAAAAAGTTTCATGATACTGGGAACCCAGGAGCACTACTATATCACTAGCTACATTCCTTGTCCTTTTTAAAAATTTTTAAAAAATATTTTATTTACATTTTTAGTTTTCGGCAGACACAACATCTCTGTTTGTATGTGGTGCTGAGGATCGAACCCGGGTCGCACACATGCCAGGTAAGCATGCTACTGCTTGAGCCACATCCTCAGCCCCTTTTTAAAAATTGTTGAGACAGGGCCTCACTAGGTTGCTCAGGCTGGCTTTAAATTTGTGATCCTCCTACCTCAGTGTCCTTAATTGCTGGGATTACAGGTGTGCATCACCTTGCCTGACTTATTTTTTAAACTTTTTTTTTATTATACTTCAAATATACACACAAGTAGAGAAAATAGTATGATGAACCCTCTGCTTCATGAATATTTTAGCCAATTTTTTTAAATAAATTTTTTTATTTTAATATATTTTTAGTTGTCAATAGACCTTTATTTTATTTACTTATATGCGGTGCTGAGAATCAATTTCAGGGGCCTCACATGTACTCAGCAAGGGCTCTACTACTGAGCTACAACCCCAGCCCGCCATTTTGTTGTTTTGCTTGAGTATTTATTTATTTATTTAGCAGTACTGGGGGCTGAACCCAGGGGTGCTCTACCACTAAGCTACATCCACAGCCCTTTTTATTGTATTTTAAATATTTTTAGATGTAGATGTACACAATACCATTTCATTCATTCATTCATTCATTTATGGTGCTGTGGATTAAACCCAGTGCCTCACACCAAGCGCTTTACCGGAGTTACAACCCCAGCCTCCACGGCTCTTTTTATTTTGAGACAGAGTTTTGCTAAATTGCTGAGGCTGGGCTTTAAAGTGTGATCTTCCTTCCTCAGCCTCCTGAGTCGCTGGGATTACAGGGGTGCGCCACCACTCTGTGCTCACCAATTATTTCAAAAGCGATAAGTTTCCCTCATTCTTACCTTTTTTTTTTTTTTTTTTTAGTATTTATTTTTTAGTTTTCGGCGGACACAACATCTTTGTATGTGGTGCTGAGGATCGAACCCGGGTCGCACGCATGCCAGGCGAGCGCACTACGGCTTGAGCCAAATCCCCAGCCCGCCCCCCCCTTTTTTTTTCCTTTTTCAATTAGTGGAAATTGAACTCAAGGAATGAACATGCATTTTTTATTTTGAGACAGGGTCTCGCTAAACTGCCCAGCTGGGATCCTCCTGACTCAGCCTCCAGACTAGCTAGGATCATAGGTGTGCGCCACCGTGTTTGGCAGCACTTGTTGCTTTCTTTAGACCCTTTTCATGTTTACATTCTTACTCGCCATGAAAACGGTGAGGAGGTCACACTGGTTTGAGTGGTTTCTGTGCACTGCCTGCGGGCGCTGGTGCTGTTGTGTAAGATGTGGCTCTGCAACCTAGTGCTTGCAGAGAAATGGCTGATGACTTTCCCGCCTATGCCACCGGTGCTGCTGTACAGAAGGGCCGGACCTGCGGTACCTCCAAACGACGTGTGTTCCCAGAGTCGGTTATTATTATTATTATAGTTAACACTTATTGGGCACTGAATATATGGCACATATTAGTTTAAGCACTTCTTTCACATTCACTTATTTAATTCTCACAACTACCATATGAGGTGGGATACAATTGTTTACGGCTTTCTCGGGATAAGACGCCGAAAGCGGTGTCTTTGTGCTGGAGCAGCTTCGTGCTTAAGTGCGCTCCAAGCCGAGCTCCGGAGGGCGGGCGGGGCTGCGCAGCGGAAGCTAAAATCTAGCGGTGGCGGAAGCGCGGCTCTGCGGTCCAATATGGCGGCGCCCAGGCAGGCCTCGAGCTAGTAGGTGGCGGGGGTTGGAGGGACTGACTTAAGGTGACTCGGAGCGGAGAATCCAGGGGCTTCGTGTTCGGTGCCTCGGTCGTAACCCGCCTGAAGGTCTTTGGTCTGTAGGGGAGGAGTTGCTACCTATTCGGTATATAGATCTTGGACATGGCCCTTCATCAACCCGCAGCTCGGTGATTTCTGATGGCTGACGTGAGTGGTCCAGGACACTTAACTAGAGCCTAGAACAGTCGCGGGACCCGATTTGAGGGCATCTTGGCATAGGAGAACAGGCCATAAGATAAGAGGCAACCCGAGAAACTACAAAAGTCCATTATTAGCGCTAGGAATCATTCGTACTGTAGTCCAAGATGTTATGGCTTCTATCACAGATTAGTTCTGGATAAAATCAGCCCTGGAGTTTGTGGGGAAATATTTCTGTGGCTTTACTTAGAACTAAAAACTTGCTAGCTTTTACGGAGTTTTATTTATGTGAATAACAGATAATGTGATAGGTGCTTTGTGCATAGTCATTTAAATCCACAAAATTCCTATTCTGAAGGACCTGTTATACACATTTTACAGTTTTGGAAATTGGACTTGGAATAGCTTAAATAACTCACACAGCTAGTAAGTAGTGGAGCTGGCATTTGTTCCGAAGCTGGTGCCCATAACTATTCTGACTCTGCAAAGTGCATTATGACTTACCTCAATATCCAGCCCTATTTTTATCATTTAGGGATCTATCCAACTCTGTAATCCTGTACTACTAATTTCTATATAACTCATTTGGTCACTGTGATGTACTGCTTTTTTAATGTCACTATCTGGAGGCATTTTTGCTTGTTACAACTGGGGGAGGAGTATGGGTAAAAGCCAGGAATGCTCCTAAACATCCTGTACAGGACATTATTCCACAAGAAATTATTGGACACTAAAGGTCAGTTGTCCCTATTGAGACTCTAGTGTACGTCCAGCTTTTGTTCTTCAGGAGTTTCTTTATAGGGTAGCATGGATTGATGCTCTGGAATTGAATCCTAGTCCTATCACTTACTAATTCTGAGACTTTGGGCAAATAACTTAAATTTCTCAGCATCCCTTTTCCTCAGCTATTAAATGTGAATAACAATTGTATCCCACCTCATATGGTAGTTGTGAGAATTAAATAAGTGAATGTGAAAGAAGTGCTTAAACTAATATGTGCCATATATTCAGTGCCCAATAAGTGTTAACTATAATAATAATAATAATAATAGTTTTATTGTTATTGGCAACTCATATGGGAGTTCCGAAGTAGTTTCCCAACTTGTTTTTGTTTTGGAGATGCTGGGATTGAACCTTGGGCCTCACTCATGTAAGCACTGTACCCTTAAGCTACACTCTCAGCCCTACAGACATATTTGATCTGCCCAAGATTTTTTTTTTTTTTTTAAATTCAGGGGGGATCTTACTGTGTTGCCTAGGCTGGCCTTAAATTTAAGAACCTCCCACCACATCCTCCTAAGTAGCTAAATACAGACCTGTGTCACCGTGCCTGTTTTAAGTTTTTTTTTTTTCTTTTTGATACTGGGGTTTGAACCCAGGGATACTCTACTACTGAACTACATCCCTAACCCTTTTTATTTTGCTACAGGATCTTGCTGAATTGCCCAGGCTGACCTTGAATTTGTAATCCTTCCTAAACTTGCTGGATTATAGGTGTGCAGTACCCTTGTGGGTGGCTTTGTTTTTGTTTGTTTGTTTATTTGTTTGTTTAAATATTTATTTTTTAGTTTTAGGTGGACACAATATCTTTTTATTTTATTTTATTTTTTTAAGTGGTGCTGAGAATCGAACCAGTGCCTCACGCATTGTAGGCAAGAACGCTACCACTTGAGCCACATCCCCAGCCCTGGCTTTGTTTTTTAAATGAGGTATAATTCAAGCACCATAAAATTAATCATTTGGAAGTCTACAATTGAGTGGTTTTTAGTATATTCCACAAGTTTTCACCAACACTTTTCACTATCTAGAGAATATTTTCCTTATCTCAGAAGTTCCATACCTGTTACCAGTCAATTCCCTTTTCTTTCCAGCTCTTCTAGCCCCTGACAACCACTAATCTTTTCATTTCTATGCTTTTAACTATTTCAAGCATTTTATATATACAGAATCATACATTGTAAGGTCTTTTGTGACTGGCTTCTTTTAGTTAGCATGTTTTCAAGGTTTATGCATGTTTTAACATGTATCAGAACTTCATTCTGTTGGGTTTTTTTTTTTGATACTAAAGATTGAACCTAGGGGCACTTGACTGCTGAGCCACATCCCCAGCCCTATTTTATATTTTATTTAGAGACAGGGTCTCACTGAGGTGCTTAGAACCTTGCCATTGCTGAGGCTGGCTTTGAACTTGTGATTCTCCTGTCTCAGCCTCCCAAGTTGCTGGGATTACAGGTGTGAGCCACTGTGCCTGACTTAGAACTTCATTCTTT
Organism: Callospermophilus lateralis; assembly: GCF_048772815.1. Classification (NCBI taxonomy): domain Eukaryota; kingdom Metazoa; phylum Chordata; class Mammalia; order Rodentia; family Sciuridae; genus Callospermophilus; species Callospermophilus lateralis. The sequence continues at coordinate 88,192,912 of NC_135307.1, read as the reverse complement.
TTATTGACAAATTATATTTCATCGTATATACCACGTTTTGCTGATCCATTTATCAGTTTATGGGCATTTGTTTTCCACTTTTTAGTTATTATGAATAATGCTGTTCTGAACATTCATGTACATTTTTTTGTGAACATATGTTTTCATTTTTCTTGGGTGTATACCAAAGAGTCAAATTGCTGTGTCATATGGTAGCTCTATGTTTAACTTTTTCAGAGACTGCCAAATTGTTTTCCATAAAGGCTGCACCATTTTACATTCTCACCAAGAATAAATAACGTGCCAATTTCTCTACATCCTAGCCAATACTTGTTATTTTTTTGTTTTCCTCCCCCCCCCCCCCACCCCAGTGCTGGGGATCAAACCCATGGCCTTGTGCATGTAAGGCAAGCATTCTACCAACTGAGTTTTATCCACCACCCCCAATGCCACCTTTTTTTCTTTTTTTAATTATAGCCTCCCTAGTGGGTGTGAAGTTTTGTGGTGTTTTCCTGTTTTGTTTTGTTTTTTTCCTTTCTTTGATGCTGGGGATTGAACCTAGGGCCTCACACTGCATATACTAAACACAGCACTCTACCATTGATCCATAGACTTCTGGTCTTCATTGTGGTTTTTATTTTTTATTTTTTTGTTTTTCTTTGTTTTTGTTTTGTTTTAGTACTTGGAATTGAAACCAGGGGCACTTAACCACTGAGCCACATTCCCAGCCCCCCCCCCCTTTTTAAATTTTAGTTGTTGATAGACCTTTATTTTATTTATTTATATATGGTACTGGGAATCGAACCCAATGCCTTACACATGCCAGGCAAGTGCGCACAGCCCCAGCCCACATTCCCAAGACTTTTTTATATTTTATTTAAAGACGGGGTGTTTCTGAGTTGCTCAGGGCCTCACTAAGTTGCTGAGGCTGGCTTTGAACTCACCATCCTCCTGCCTCAGCTTCCTGAGCCGCTGGGATAACAGGCATATGCCACCATACCCGGCTCCTGTGCATTTTTAAATTGGGTCTTTTAATTGTTGAGTTGTAAGAGTACTTTAAATATTCTACATACAGTTATGTGATTTGCAAATATTTTTTCCCTTTCTGTGGATTATCTTGATACTAACATTTGATGCACTTCAGTTTTTACTTTTGGTTAAATCCAATTTATCTGTCTTTTCTTTGGTTACTTTTTGTGGTTATGTTTAGGAATCTGTTGCCTAATTTAAAGACAGGAATTTACACCATGTTTTTTTCTAACAGTTTTACAATTTCAGCTCTTATACTTAGCTCCTTTATCTATTTTGAGTTATTTTTTTTTAAATATATAATATGAGGTAGGGGGTCCAACATTATTCTTTCACATATGAATATCCAATTTATCAGTACCATTTGTTGAAAATACTATTTTTCCCCCATTTAAAAAAATCTCATCCTGGACTGGGGATGTGGCTCAAGTGGTAGCGCGCTCGCCTGGCATGCGTGCGGCCTGGGTTCGATCCTCAGCACCACATACAAAGAAAGATGTTGTGTCTGCCGAAAACTAAAAAATAAATATTAAAATTCTTTCTCTTCTCTCTCTCTCTCTAAAAAAAAAAAACAACTCATCCTTGTTGAAAATTAGTTGAAGCACTAGAATTTCATTGATTTATATGTCTGTCTTTATGTCAGTAGCACAGTCTTGATTAAAATAGCTTTGTATAAATTTTGAAATTGGGAAGTGTGAGTCCTCTAACTTTGTTCCTTTTCGAGATTTTTAAGGCTTGTCTGGGTCCCTTGCATTACCATATGAATTTCAAGATCAACTTTTCAATTTTGTAAAAACAGGCAGCTGGAATTTTTATCAGAATTACATTGAGTCTGCAGATTTGGAAAGTATTTCCATCTTAATAGTATTAAGTCTTCCAATTTGTGAGTACAGGATGTTTTATTTAGGTCCTCTGTCATTTAACAACCTCCCTCCCCCAACTTCCCAGTGGAGATTAAGCCCATGGCATTACTCACACATGCTAGGCAAGTATTCTACCACTGAGCTATATCCCCAGCTCTTTAAAACTTTTTTTACTTGGGGGGGGTACAGAGTCTCACTGGATTGTGATCCTCCTATCTCAGCCTCCTGAGTAGCTGGGATTACAGGTGTGTGCCACCAGGCATGAATGACTCAACAATGTTTTGTAGTTTTTTAGTGGGCAGATCTTATACTTCTTTGGTTAAATTTATTCTGACATATTTTATTCTTTTTGATCCCCTTTAAATGAAATTGTTTTCTTCACTTTTTGGTTGTTTGTTGCTCGTATATAGACAGTCAAATGACTTTTTAATTATTACTTTTAGTTGTAGATGGACATAATACCTTTATTTTATTTTCTTTCTTTATTTTTTTGTGGATCAAACCCAGTGCTCCACATGTGCTAGGCAAGCTCTCTACCACTGAGCTACAACCTTAGACCCTCAAATGATTTTTTTTCCTTTTTAAAATTTTTTTTTTAGTTGTAGATGAACACAACACATTTATTTTATTTGTCTATTTTTATGTGGTGCAGGGGATCAAACCCAGTGCCTCATGCATGCTAGGCAAATGCTCTATCACTGAGCCACAACCCCGTCCCTCAAATGACTTTTATATATTGGTTTTCTACAGCTCAATGTTTTAATAATTTTAATATCTTTAGTTCAGGTATGTTCATTCTAGTTTGATACAGAGTCACCACTCTCTGTTAAGACAAATTTATCTCCCTTGCTCCTATGGCATTTTTCTCATATCTCCTGTTGGTTGTTCTTGAAAATTTTTTTTTTGTTGTTGTTGTTTAATATTTTTTAATTGTTGATGGACCTTAATTTTATTTATTTGTATGTGGTGCTGAGAATTGAACCAGTGCCTCACACATGCTAGGCAAGTACTCTTCCACTGAGCCACAACCCCAGCCCTGAAAATTTTTAACTACAGATTGTAAACAACCTGAATTAACTGTGAATATTTTTACTAAGCTGATGATACCAGGGAGGGTTGAATAGGGAGGGAATGACAATAAGATATGAATGAGGAGGAATGAGTTCCCATGAACTCATGGAGAAGGAGGGTAATCCCTGATGCTTGGTAATGAGAACCAGGGTTTATTTGCAGAGGACCCATCATCTTTATTGTTCTTAGGGGTGACGACGAATCTTCACGCAGTAGTTCTGGAAAAGTCATACCTAGGAAGCAGCTGGAGTGTCAAATCAAGATGCTGTCCAGACCAAAACCCGGGGAGTCAGAGGTGGATCTGTTGCATTTCCAGAGTCAGTTTCTTGCAGCTGGTGCAGCCCCAGCAGTGCAGTTAGTGAAGAAAGGAAGTAGGAAAAGTGGTGATGCTACCCGAGACCAGTCTCCATTGCAGGACCATCGAGATGTAGTGAAGCTGAACGGTGAGTGCCTTCAAGTGTGAGTTTGAGAATAAGAGAACAGCCTCAGAGTCCCCTCCTTCATCATTCTGCCCCACCACCACCATTATTTTTATTTTTTTATTTTTTAGAGAGAGAGAGAAAATTTTTTTAATATTTATTTTTTAGTTTTCGGCGGACACAACATCTTTGTTTGTATGTGGTGCTGAGGATCGAACCCGGGCTGCATGCATGCCAGGCGAGCGTGCTACCGCTTGAGCCACATCCTCAGCCCCCACCACCACCATTATTATCATCATCATCATCATAATTTGGTACTGGGAATTTATCCCAGGGTTGCTTTCCCACTGAGCTCCATCCCCAGCCCCCTTTTGATTTTTTATTTTGAAACAGGGTCTTGCAAAGTTTTGCTTAGAACCTCGATAAGTGGCTGAAATTGGCCTCAAATTTCTGATCCTTTTGTCAGCCTCCCAGGTCACAGGGATTACAACCATACATGGCTCCATCATCATTATCATCATCATCATCATTATTATTATTTTAGTTGTAGATATACAATATATGTATTTATTTTATATGTGATGCTGAGGATCAAACCCAGTGCCTCACACACACGAAGCGGGTGCTCTATCACTGAGCTACAGCCCCAGCCTCTCCATTATTATTTTTTAAAAAAAATTTTTAGATATTTGCATCTAAATTCACAAGAAAAGTTGGCCTATTTCCTTTCTTTTTTAAATATTTTTTTTAGTTGTAGATGGACACAATATCTATCTATTTTTATGTGATGTTGAAGATGGAACCCAGTGCCTCATATATGTGAGGCAAGCACTCTACCACTGAACCCTAGCCCCAGCTTTCCTTTCTTATGATCTCCTTATGGATCAAAAAAAGATCTCCTTATGGAGTTTTTTATTTGTTTATTTTTTACTGATTATTGGAGGCTTGGACCCAGGAGTAAGTGTACTACCACTGAGCTAGGCCATATACCTTTTTTTTTTTTAATATTTAAAATTTATTTTCATTTAAAAAATATTTTTAGTTGAAGATGGACATAACACCTTTGTTTACCTATTTTTATGTGGTGCCGAGGCTTGAACCCAGTGCCTCATGTGTGCTAAGTAAGTGCTCTACCACTGATCTACAACCCTAGCCCTTGTTTTTTATTTTTACTTTTGAGACAGGTTCTCTCTAAATTGCTGAGGTTAGCTTCTTTTTTTTGGGGGGGGGGCATGTACCAGAATGGAACTCAAGGGCACTTGGTCACTGAACCACACCCCCTGCCCTATTTTGTATTTTTTTTAGAGACAGGGTCTCACTGAGTTACTTAGCACCTGGCTTTTTGCTGAGGCTGGCTTTGAACTCTAGATCCTCCTGTCTCAGCCTCCCAAGCCACTGGGATTATAGGCGTGCGCCACTATGCCAGACTTCCGGAGGTTAATGTCTTCCTTGGTGTCTTCCTTGAGGGAATAGATGCACTCACATCTGTTGTTTTCTTTCTTTCAGACTTCCCAGATTTACCACCAGCTTTGGTTCCTGCTCCCACAAAGAGAGCCAGGCCTAGCCTTGGCTGCCCCCTGCCTGAGGATGAGGACCCTGAAGAGAAGCTAAATAGGCATGATCAGCACATCACTGCTGTCTTGACTAAAATTATTGTGCGTCTTACCATGGCTAAGCGGAACAAGGCATCTTAGGGCAGACAGAATATTGGGGGAAAAGGGTTTAGACTTATGAGTGTAGGGTACTTCAAAAAGGTAGACATTCCCCTTTGGGCTGGGTTAGAATTCCTGAGACCTGATATGAGGTGTAATCATGATCCCCCAGATTGAAGTTCTCATTATGCAGAACCGGGGCCAGTAGGATATGCTCCAGTCTGGGGAAGTGTGTGCATCTTTGCTGTTTTGTGTTTGTTGCCACAGGAACGAGATACAAGTTCAGTGACTGTGAATCTGCCTGTGCCCAGTGGTGTTGCTTTCCCTGCTGTATTTCATCGCTCACAAGAGAACCGGGTAGGTGGTATTTAGTGGATAATCAGATGGATCTCATAGTACATCTTCTTCAGATAGTTTTTGTTTTTGTTTTTGCAGTGCTGATAATTGAGCCCAAGGCCTCACATATGCTAAGGAAGCACTCTACAATTGAGTTACATCCCCAACCTTTTTGTTTTAAGATAAGATCTTGCTAAGTTGAGAGGCTAGCCTAAACTTTTTTTTTTTTGTGTGTGTGTGTGTATGTGTGTATGTGTGGTACCAGGGATTGAACCCAGGGCTCCTTAACCACTAAGCTACATCCCTTCCCTTTTTATTTTTTATTTTGTGATAGGGTGTGATTAAATAGCTGAGGCTGGCTTTGAACTTATGGTCCTTCTTCCTTAGTATCCCAAGCCTCTGGAATTACAAGCCTGAGCCACCACATCCAACTGCCCTCAAACCTTTGATCCTTCTATCTCAGCCTCCTCATTCTGTCTCAGCCTCCTCAGTAGCTGGGATTATAGGCATTTGCCCCTACTATATCTGGTTTACTCCTTTTTTTCCCCCCAAGTACTGGACATTGAATCTAGGGCAGTTTATTACTAAGCTATATCCCCAATCATTTTTATTTTTTATTTTGAGATAGGGTCTTGCTAAGTTGCTGAGGATCTTGTCAAATTACTGAGGCTGGCCTCAAATTTGTGATACTCTTGCTTTAGCCTCCTGAGTATCTGGGATTATAGGCATGTACCACTGTGCCTGACATAACTTATTCTAATTTTGAAGCAGACCATATTAAGCACTTCATACACATTACCTCATTTAACTCTTGTGTATCAGATTTCAAGAACTAAGCTTCTCTAGAACCTACTTTTCTTGAGCACTAGGGTTGTGGCCTGTGGAGATTGAGTATTAGTGTCTTTTATCAACTTTATTGAGTATAAAGTCTCTTTGTTCTAGAGACCTTGGCATATGGAGATGAGAGAGTGGATAATGAGCATTAATAATCTGGGTTTTCTTTTTTTCTCTACAAGGGGAAGCTGGTAACATCTGGTAAGAGAAGCATCTTTGCCCAGGAGATTGCAGCCAGGAGAATGTCTGAAAGTAGGGTTCTATCAGCTGAGGAAGTTGTGCCTAACCTGGATCCACCAGAGGGTAAGCTGGGGCTAAAGATCCTCAGGCTTGGCCTTTTCAGAATACGTGATCATGAGATCTTTTGGGATATACATCTTCCCTGTCTTAAGTAGGGGATGCATTTGAGCCATCTCAAGAGAAAGTCATCCCATGTCCCTACTTAGAGTACTTAAGTTTAGGAGCCCTGTATCTGCTTTGAATCTTAGGTACAGAGAGCGGGTAGGCTATTATATGACTCTAAGAGAAAGGCAAAGGGGTAGAAATGTCTGGCAAAAGCTGCAAAATAAAGATATAGGCCAAATTTCTTTGTTTCTCTTTCTCTCTCTCTCTCTCTCTCTTTTTTTTTTTTTTTTTTTTTTTGCCATTCTGAAGATAGAACCTATCTATCTTCAGGGCCTAGTGCATGTTAGGCAGGCATTCTACCACTGAGCTACAGGCCAGCTTATGAATTTCTATTAATGATGCAGATTATACTGGAAGAGCGTAGGGTAGGCCCCTGGTGGTAGATGGTTACCTTGACATTCCAAGTGAAGAGTCAGAAACTATGTTTCCAAGGGAAATCTTTTCATATAAGTCTTAGGGGAAGAGTGAGCAGAAAATCCAACCCCCTACTTCCAGAGTGCCTAGAGTCCTATGCCACACCCAGTACACTCTCCATTCTGCTCAGGAAAGCTTCGGAGTCTTCATCTTTCTCCAGGGCTAATAGGCTTAGTGAAGAGGGCCACAGGTCCATTAAGCCAGGAAGACAGGGCAGTGAAACTGATCATACATTTCTTCCAGGTGCTGTGACCTGTGAAACACCCACTCCTAGGGACCAACGCGACCGTATTCTGGGGAACAGCCACAGCTTTCAGGGACCTCATCTGATCACAGGGAAGGGGCTCAGGGGCCAGGAGGCTCAACAGGAAGCACAGACCATTCACAAAGAGAATGTAGCAAGACTGCAAGCCATGGATCCTGAGGAGATTCTGCAGGAGCAACAGCGTTTGCTGGCTCAACTTGGTATGGGTGCCAGGCTTTCTGGCTGGGACCAGGCTAGGAAGGCCTGCCACTTATTGAGGAAGGGTTACTGTGAGTGCCAGGCAGTGCACTGAGTATTTTAATGCATTCTTCCATTTTGTCTTTAAACTACTCCTATGAGGGAAGTGGTATTAATTTAATTTTACTTATGAAAAAATTTCAAAAATAGAGAAATTCTCTCCAGGTTATACAGTTGATAAAGAACACAGATTAGATTTTTTTTAATTTTATTTTTCTGTGTGATGATCAAACCCAAGGCCTTGCCCATGCAAGGCAAATGTTATACCACTAAACTGTACGTCCAGCCTTACAAATAAGACTAAACCTAGCATTTAGGATTTCTATCTGGTATTAGGCCCTACTCTTCTTCTTTTTTTTTGTACTGAGGATTGAATCCAGGGACACTTTTACCACTGAATTTCATTCCTGGCCCTTTTAATTTTCACTAAGTTGCCAAGACCGGCCTTAAACTTATTATCTTCTGCCTTAGTAGCTAGAATTTCAGGCATATTCCACAGCATCTAGCTTCAGGTCCTGTTCTTTTTATTATTTTATTTTTTATTTAGTTGTAGATGGACATAATACCTTTATATTATTTTTATATGGTTCCAGGGATCAAACCCAGTGCCTCACTCATGCTCTACCACTAAGCCACAACCCCTGCCCTCAGGTCCTGTTCTTAGCCATCAATGTGCTATGTTTTACTGTACTGGTGTAGTATACACTATGCTTTATTAGTCATGCTCTAACTACAGCACTATATATGTGTGTGTGTGTGTGTGTGTGTGTGTGTGTGTGTGTGTGTGTATATGTGGGTGTATATATTTTTTTAGTTGCAAATGGACTTTTACTTTATTTATATGTGGTGCTGAGACTCAAACCCAGGCCTCACACATGCTAGGCAAGGGCTGTACCACTGAGCCACAACCTCAGCCCCTACAGCACATTTTTGTAATAGAACATAATCTGTTGTATGACACTGGTATTTCAAACCTCTCTCCTAGTTTCTGTTGAATAAAACACTCAAAATTTAATCAATCTTTTGCCCCACTATATATCTGGTAACTATGTAATGTACTAGACATGTATAAATAAATTAGCTGAGAAGAGTTGTGGGAAATTGTTCCCCTGAGTGCTTTCTCTTTGGTACTAGTCAGCATTCATTAATTCATTCTCTAACTCCTTATTTCAGACCTGTGTCCTGGTGCTAATTACAGGGACAAACACTAGAACTTGGGTCTGAGTACTGTGAGGAGCAGAGGAAAAGTGGAGTGGTCAGGGCCCTGGGGCACCTGAAAGTATGAGGTTGTAGGGTTATTAAAGGGCCACAGGAGAGCCCAGAGGGCTCAGGCCAAGACTGAGAAACAACTTGTCAGGTTCTTAGCACCCAGTGGTGGGCAACTTGCAGCAGGTCAGGTATTAGGAGGCTAGGGAGGATCTGCCTTCACTCTCTCCCCTCTACCTTGTCTCCAGACCCCAGCTTGGTTGCCTTTTTGAGATCTCATAGCCGCACCCATGAGCAAAAGGGAGAGAAGGCCACCAGGGAACAGAGGCCAGGAGAAGCCTCAGTTCCTGTCACCAAAGAGGAGCCCATCAAGTCAGCTTCTCCTAGTGAACCAACCAAAGAGGACAAGCTGGAGCCAGGAGTCCCAGGTTTGGAAGAGGGAACTATCTTTTGGTGGATAAAAGTAGAGAAGTGTTCCTTCCCCTAGCCCTGGTGGATGGGGAAGCGAGAGCTTCTCTGCCCTTAGACATTGAATATTAATCCTCATTAGTATTTTTAAATTGGCTCAAATCAGTCTTTATTTGCTGATGCACATCTTCCTACACAGGCTTCCTGTTTTCTTATTCTATTATTGCTCCTTCTCCCCCTTCCCTGGTAACAGCCAGCCCAGTGTGGTGGTGAATGCTCCTTCCCTGGGCAGACCATCTTCCTGCCCTTGCTACAGCTGCCCAGCCTGGCTGTTTCCATCCCGCTCTTCTTTCTGCCTCTTCTCTCAGTGTTGTGGGGAGATGGCAGGGCCAGGGTAATGGGAGAGAAAGAGTCTGACAAAGGTCTATGGACAAGCCAGACCAGAAGCAGAGACCAGTGGAAGCACTCATTTCCCAGAAACTAGATTATTTCATTAGGGATTAACAAAAGAATAAATTGAATTACAACAGCCAGGAACCTCCTGCTTCTGCAGGAGCTCTGGGCCAGTTGGGCAGGTTGAGTGGGGGCAGGGTGAGGAAGCAGGAGGATATTATAAGGGTGTGTTTCTATATCCTGCCCCTGGAGCAGATATAACCACCATCTCCTCATTGTCCCCACTCCCCAGCTCCTTAAGCAAACCGGCATTAAGAGAGCAGAGAGCTACGCTTTGCCTGATATATATCCCTTCTCTGTTCCTTTTTCCCTCTCTCTTCTCTTTCTTCCTCCTCTTCCCTTCCCAACAAATTCTTGAAGTCAGCAAAGGGCTAGAGCCGGGACTGGGTGTGTCTACCATAGCTGAGGTATTTGCCCAGGTTCCAGGAGTTCCATTCCCCAGGGTAGAAGTTTCTAATCCTGGGTAGAGGCGATATGCCAGCTGCTGTCTGCTGACTGAGGCCCCAGTGGACTAGTGATCTGAGCCCCTTAGGGAATACTATCATTCTTTCATCTCCCCAGCACTGACATTGCCTGTGACCCCCCACAAAGAATGGCTACACATGGATACTGTTGAGCTGGAAAAGCTCCACTGGACCCAGGACCTGCCCCCACTCCGGCGGCAGCAGACACAGGAGGTAAGGTGGGGCTGCTGCGTTTGTCCTCAGAACCTGCGCATGAAAAGCATCTCTCCTTTGCTTTCACCTTCCTCTCCCATCATTCTGCCTGGCCCTTATGATCAAAAAAGCCCGATTTCTAGTCAGAAGTAAAGTCAGGACCTAAGTCCTCAGCTACCTGAGGTTAAAAGTGAAGAGTGGGCCGGGTGTGGTGATATAGATCTATAATCCCAGCTACTCAGCAAGCTGAGGCAGGAGGATCCCAAGTTTGAGGCCAGCCTCAGCATCTGAGCAAGCTATCTTGGCTGTGGATATGGTTCTGTGGTAGAGCAGCCCTGGGTTTTACAATACCACAAAAATTCTTTTCCCTATAATACTGAAAAAAAAAAATAAATAAATGTGAGGAATGCATATGGGGAATTTGCTGCTACCCCCGTTCAGTCTTCTTTCTCTTCCCATTAGAGAATGCAGGCCCGCTTCAGTCTTCAGGGAGAGCTGCTACCCCCTGATGTGGACCTACCCACCCATCTAGGCCTGCATCACCATGGAGAAGAGGCAGAGGTGAGGCATGGAGGCCAGAGAGGACTGGGTAGCTCTTGGCAAGTGCTTTTAACAACCATGTGGAAAAAGACCTCTGATCAATTGCCTTTGACATCATTTGTGCTCTGTACCAGTTCATAGCCTTGCTGTCGATTCAGTTTCTAAGGCTCAAAATCTTACTTCTCTCTCTTCGCCTTCTGGTTAGTTTTAGAACTTCTGTCACTTCTCCATGATGATCCCTGGATCATGGCCTCATGGTCTTGTTTCTGCTCAATCATTAAGTCTTCCACACTGTCCCTCAGGCCATTCGGTTTTTTTTTATTTTCTCTGACCTAGCTCAAGCCATGCCCTGCCTCAGAAAGTCTCATAGCTCCTGTCTGCTCACAGAATAAGGTCCTGGTTCCTCAGCTTGTGAAGACAGTTCTTCCACAGGTTGTCACTGCTGACCCTGGACCTGCCTCCTTCACTCCTGATGTTACCACTCTGGTTCCTCCCCACATTCCATGTGCTCAAGAACCTTGAGGACTCACTCCAGGAAATGTTTTTGCCCTTTGCTGTATGCCAGACCTTTGAAGCTCTATCCATCCACTGAGATCAGATCACTTTTCCTGGTCTACCCTTTCTAGTCTGCTGGTTGTAAATTAAACATCAGTTAGTACATTCTCAGTACTAACTGTTAGTTACTTGTGCTCATATCCTATCTGCTGTTCCAACTTGAGGTTCCATGGAGAGTAGGAGTGGGGGATATCACTTACTTATCTTTGTCTTTCCCTTGACACCTTGCTGGGTATTTGGAGGCACTGCCGTGTGTTTTGGCCCCTTCTGACTTCTTTTCCCTGTCCCAGAGAGCAGGGTACTCTCTACAGGAGCTGTTCCACCTGACCCGCAGCCGGGTGTCCCAGCAGAGAACACTAGCACTGCATGTGTTGTCCCAGGTCATTGGCAGGGTAAGTGGACTGCTGGCCTGGTCCTGTCCAGCCTCATCCCACACCCTTACTCCTTGACCTTAGATTTTCCTACCTCCTGCCCTTTTCAGTCTGGTACTATCCCATACAGCAGTTGTCTGTGGGTGAGACTGAAAATGGGGCAAACACAAGGTTATGAGTGGACAAAGATTCTGAATACTTTCAGCATCTTCAGCAAGATTTTATCCTTCTGCCCCCAAGGCCCAGGCTGGTGAGTTTGGGGAGCAGCTAGTGGGCAGTGTCTTACAACTCCTTTTGGATGCTGGTTTCCTCTTCTTACTGCGCTTCTCCCTGGATGACAGAGTGGATGGAGTCATTGCAGCTGCTGTCCGGGCTCTTCGGGCTCTGTTGGTGGCTCCTGGAGATGAGGTATCATAGGAATAAGAACATACCAAGGCTGGACATGGTAGCTCATGCCTGTATTACCAGTGGCTTGGGAGGCTGAGGCAGGAGGATCACAGGTTCAAAGCCAGCCTCAGCAACTTAGTGAGCTGTAAGCAACCTTGTTGTTTAAAAAATAAGACCAAAAGGGTTGAGGATGTGGCTAAGTCGTTAAGTGCTCTTGAGCTTAATCCTTGACACCAAAAAAAATAATGTGGCCCAGAGGCATCAGGGACTAACTCCTTATTGTAGGAATGCACCATTGCTAAGGCTTTGTGGGCAGAGCAGAAAAGGGGATAGCAGGCATCGCCCTCTTCTCCCAAAGACCCTAAAATCTTGAAACCTTCCCCTTCTGTTATTTGCAGGGGGCTTCCACTATACCCCTGGACCCATTTCCTGCCACTTCCTCCTCTTTTATCCCTGTCCCCTATCCTCTGGCAGGAGCTCCTTGACAGCACCTTCTCATGGTATCATGGAGCTTCAGTGTTCCCTCTGATGCCCAGCCGGGAGGACAAAGAAGACGAGGGTGAGGATGAAGAACCCCCAGGAGAAAAGGCAAAAAAGAAGATGCCTGAGGAAGGACACCGACCTCCACCTGACGTGGCCCGTTACGATGTCATCAAGGTAGAAGAAAAACTGCTTTTCTGTCTCCTTTCCTAGAAGTTAAACATATTGGGCAGCAGGGGTCATCAGGGCCCAGGGCTTGACTGCATTCAGCAGTTTGATTCTCTCTCAACCCCCAGGGACTCCTGGCTACCAACCTGTTGCCTCGGCTACGGTATGTGCTGGAGATGACCTGTCCAGGACCCACTGTGGTCCTTGACATCGTGGCTGTGCTTATCCGCTTGGCCCGGCATTCCTTGGAGTCAGCCACAAGGGTGAGAAGGAAAGTGGGGCAAGGAATGGGCCAAGCCTAGCTGGGCTTGCCCTTGATCCTCAGCCTCCCTACCTCCCTTTTTGCTCCTTTCTCCCATAGGTACTGGAGTGCCCACGCCTGATAGAGACCATAGTTCGAGAGTTTCTGCCCACCTGCTGGGCCCCCATCGGGAGAGGACCTACCCCTAGTCTACACAAAGTGCCTTGTGCTGCTGCCATGAAACTGCTTCGAGTCCTAGCCTCGGCTGGTAGGAATATTGCTGCCCGGCTGGTGAGTAGACATAAGACAAGGGATGGAGGACACAGAAAGGCTAGGTTGAGAACTAAAGATGGCCTCTGAACTCTAGGTGGACAGCTCATGCCATCATTTAGAAATTCAACTGAAACCACCAGGCAGAAACCTGATCACCTGCAGCCTAGTATATCCTGTAGGCTTTCCCTGGTCTCATGATGTGGAGAGGTTCTCCTTGCTGTAGACCCAGATCAGAAAAGCCACATACAAACAGACACTCATCATCTATAGCCAAGTAGCCTAAAAAAGTACCCAGCAAGTGCTTACTAAAAAGGTCTAGTTGGGCATGGCTGCACATGCTTATAATCCCAGCTACTCATGAGGCTATGGAATAAAGATCTCAAGTTCAAGATCATTTCAGGCCATGTAGCAAGACCCTGTCTCAAATAAAATAAAAAGGTCTGGATAGAGGGAGGTGGCTAGGGATATAGCTCAGTTAATAGAGTGCTTGCCTAGCATGCATAAGGCCTGGATTCAATCCCTAGTAACACACACACACACACACACACACACACACACACACAGAAAAAGAAAAAAAAAAATTAAGGCCTAGGATGTAGCTCAGTGGTAGAGCATTTGCCTAGCATATACAAGGCCCTGGGTTCAATTCCCAGCACAATTAAAAAAGAAAAAAAGATTGGGGAGAGGACAAGGTAGTTTCATCCCTGCTCAGAGCTGTGGCCCTGTGGCATGTAGACAGACCTGGAACCAGGGCAGGGCTGAGTTGAGCTAATCTCTATAGTGAGAAAACCTGACACTGGTTAGAATTGTAAGTTCCAGCTAGCCCTGATTACCAGACTTTCTGCCTACCCGCAGTTGAACAGCTTCCGGAGCCACCTGTGTCGCTTCATAGCTGAGGCTCCCCAAGAACTCCCCTTACCCCCAGAAGAAGCCGAGACACTGTGCACTGAGGCTTTTCGTCTGTGGGCTGTGGCTGCCTCCTATGGCCATGGCAGTGAGCTTTACAGGTGAGGAGAGGCAGGGTGTAAACTCCCTTGTAGGTGTAGACTCCTCCACTTCTGTACTAACCTGGTGCCTCTGCTTTGCCCAAGGTCATAAGCTTGGAGTGGGGCTAGGAATGAAGAACAAGGGATTAGCCAGTTTGGAGGTGCATGCTTATAATTCCAGAAGCAGGGAAGACTGAGGCAGGAGAATCACACGTTTGAGGCCAGCCTCACCAATTTAGTGAGGTCCTAAGCAACTTAGTGCGACCTGATCTCAAAAAATAAAAAGGGCTGAGGATTGGGCTCACTGGTTAAGTACCCGAGGTTCAATCCTCAGTATCAAAAGAAAAGAAAAGAAAAAAAAAAAAAGAGGAAGAAGAGATTCTTCTGGTGGTAAAAACTCCTGGGTCAACACCTGCTGAGGAAGAGAGAGACAAACACGAGTTAACTAAGTTTTACACAAAAGCATTATTATCTTGATGAAATCAGATATAAGTTCCCTTTCGTTGGAGCATCCTTGAATACCCTGGGGTCTTCTGTGTCCCAGTTCTCCTTCAGCAGATGGCAGATCCCTGACCTGGGTTGTATATTGTGTCCTGCATCTTCATCCCCCTTCATACATCAGAAATTAGTACTTGTTCTTCCCTAGGGAACTGTATCCAGTGCTCATGCGAGCCTTGCAGGCTGTGCCCATGGAACTCAGCAATCACCCACTTCAGCCACTGTCCATGCAGCGGATAGCCTCCTTGCTTACTCTCCTCACCCAGCTGACCCTGGCAGCTAGCAACACCTGTAATGAATCCACCAGGTAGGCCATAACCTGAGCCTGCCAATAGGAACATTCTACTGGCAACCCCCAGACAGGAGGGAATGCTCCTCCAAGTGGAGAGAATGGTTAGATCTTAAGAGGGGAATGGGATAGCTAGATCCTCACTGTGGCCCCTTTTGTCACTTTTACAGTGACCCTGGTGTCTGCCTCTCTGCACCTACTTCCTCAGTCACTTGGACACAGGTATCTGGACTCCAGTCTCTGGTGGAGCCATGTCTAAAACAGGCCTTGAAGCTGCTTCCCAGACCTGAGATGTGGAGTGCCCTGGGCCCAGTGCCCACTGCCTGTCTGCTTTTCCTGAACGCCTACTACCAGACCTGGAGCCAGCAGGTGAGTGCTGCCTGCCTGCCACCATGTCTGGACACCTGCATCTATCTGCCTTCCACCTACTTGTTCCCTTTTTGTCTCCACTCAGTTCACCTGTCTGTTTCTGCCTCCCCATTTCCATTTTTCCTACCCCATCTTGTTTTCTTTTCTTTCTTTTTCTTTTTTCTTTTTCTTTTTTTTTTTTTTTGTGTGTGTATGTGTGTCTGTGTTTGGTGCTGGGTATTGAACCCATGGCCCAACACCTACTAGGCAAGTTCTCTACCCCAGTCCTACCCTCCACCTTTTAACTCCTACCTTGCCTCCTCTTCCCACTTCCAAATCTCACTAGAGCTTTGAAGGAGTTATATAGGTGGGGATTAGAGACCCCTGAACAGCAGCATAGCTTTCCTACAGCTTTATGCTGACTTCATGTGCCCCTAGAGTTGGGTTCCTGAGCAACCTTGGGACCTTCCCTCCCTCAGAGGGTCAAACTGCAGAATCCTACAGACGATTCTCTGAAGCTCTTGGAATTGTGGGATTGATCTGAGTGCTCAGGAATTGGGAGAATGGTCGTCTTGGACCATTAGCTCAATGAGCTCTTTGTTCTGCAGCCAAGCTTGTGCCCAGAGGACTGGCTTCAGGACATGGAGCGCCTTTTGGAGGAGCTGTTGTTGCCTCTGCTAAGTCAGCCCCCTCTGAGCCGCCTGTGGGATTCCCTCAGGTATGTTCTGTGTGAATGTAGCTGTGAGGAGGCAGGGGAGGAGGCTGTTTCTCTCCTTGTGGAACTCTGGGGTTCAGCTCCCCTGGTCCATCCCAGGGTACAGATCCTCAGAGGCCTCAGGGAAATTCCTGCTAGGAATCCTGTCTGCATAGCCAAACCCCTTATGGCTTTTTCTAGTCTGGTTCACATCAGGCCAGAGCCCTGTCAACTTCTCCATTGTGTCTACAGGCACTGCTCCCCTCTTTGTAACCCACTGTCTTGCACTCCGGCCCCTGAAGCTCTCTCCAGTCTCGTGTCACTGCGCTGCACAGGAGGTTGTCCGCCTCTCAGTCTGGCTGGATCAGCCTCACCCTTCCCATTCCTCACTGCTCTCCTCTCTCTGTTCAACACCCTGGCCCAGATCCATAAGGGCATATGTGGCCAGGTAAGCTCCAAGTGCCTGGTTAGGAGCCAGGCAGGGGTCAAGATGTCAGAAATCAGAAAGAAAGGTGTATGTGGGGGTGGGAGTTACCTGGGCAAAGGGAGGCCTTTCTGCCAGTACCCATTTCTCTGAGTGGCTGGAAGTCAATTTCTAGATCTGAACAAACTTGTTTTTTCTCAGCTGGCTGCTGTATTGGCTGCCCCAGGACTCCAGAACTACTTCCTGCAGTGCGTGGCTCCTGGGACTGCCCCACACCTCACACCGTTCTCTGCATGGGCCTTGCGCCATGAGTACCACCTGCAGTACCTGGTGCTCTCCCTGGCCCAAAAAGCGGTAGGTCCCCTTGTTTGCAGGTTCTGCCCTGTTTCCTACCCATGCTTCTCTAGCACTTGTGCTGCTTCTGCCAGACCACGTAGCTCCTACTTTATTCCATTTATTCTGGATCTATATCCTCCATCTTGCTTATGTCCTCTCCTCATTCTTCTCTGCTTTGATCCCTCCTCCATCCTCCCCACACTGAATGACACTGCCTTTCTCTCCGCAGGCAGCATTCCAGCCAGTGCTGACCACCAATACTGCCCTTCTTCATGCTATGGCCTTGGCCCTGCTGAGCCGGCTGCTGCCTGGAAGTGAATACTTTGCTCAGGAGCTGCTGCTAAGCTGTGTGTTCCGCCTGGAGTTCCTCCCGTAAGTCCAGGGTTGGGGGCATCAACTCAACTCTTTTAGATACTGCAGCAATAGTTAATAAAGCAGCCTGAATTGGAAGCCATGAGACCTAGGTTTGATTCTCTTTTATTTATGGATTATACTTAACTTGTCTGAGCTACTGTTTCTTTATTAGTAAAGAAAGATGAGGTTACTACCCCAGAATATGATTGTGAGACTTCAGTGCAATTGTATGGCTAAAAATGGCATATAAACCAACTGTGTGCATATAATAGTTAATGAGTGTGAGCTCTAACTGGACTCCCTTAGGTATTTATCTGTATTTTTAGTATTTTACCTATGACATGAGAAAGAGTCTATTATTATTGCTATTTTACTGTAAGGGAACAAGCACAGTTTATGTGAATGTGCACCTCAGCAGCTGGCTCCAGCATCTATTTTCTTAATTGCTACACAACATTGTGTAGGAGGTTATCCAAGGAGCAGAGAGGAGTGGGATTGAATTTAGAATCCTCTGGGAAGTCCTAAAGAGCTGGCACAGCCTTCTGGGTACTGTGGTTCTAACCCTTGTTTTTGGCTTTTGGGTCCTGTTATAGAGAATATGCATCCGGGGGTCCAGAGGCAGCTGACTTCTCTGATCGACTCTCCATAGGGAGCAGTGGGGACCATCAGTGTGGGCGAGGAGCTCTTCTAGTTCAGGCCTGCCAGGACCTCCCCAGCATCCGCAGCTGCTACCTGACCCACTGCTCACCAGCCCGAGCCAGCCTTCTGGCCTCCCAGGCTTTGCACCGAGGGGACCTACAGCAAGTCTCAACTCTGCTGCTACCTGTACCTAAGGAGACTCTGCTGCCTACCGACTGGCCCTTCCTGCCATTGATTCAGCTCTATCACCAAGCTTCCGACACTCCCTCAGGAGTCCCTCCTGTGGACACCCTGGGCACAGCCATGCGGGTCCTGCAGTGGGTGCTGGTTCTAGAGAGCTGGCGCCCTGAGGTCCTCTGGACTGTGCCTCCTGCTGCCTGCCTGGCACGGCTCATGTGTGTGTTCCTGGTGGACAGTGAGCTATTCCGAGAGATCCCAGTACAGCGTCTAGTTGCAGCCCTCCTAGCCCGGCTCTGTCAGCCTCAAGTCCTACCAAGCCTCAACCTGGACTGCCCACTGCCTGGCCTGACTTCTTTTTCTGACCTATATGCCAGCTTCTTGGAGCATTTTGAAGCTGTCTCTTTTGGGGATCACCTCTTTGGAGCTCTGGTCCTCCTTCCTCTGCAACGTCGATTCAATGTCACCTTGCGCCTTGCTCTCTTTGGAGAGCACGTGGGAGCCTTAAGAGCTCTGGGACTGCCTCTGAATCAGGTACTTTCTCAGCCCAGCAGGGCCTGCCAAAGGCACACCACAGTGGGCCCTGGGGGGAGTCCTGAGCAGTGGGAGCTTTCATGGTCCTCAGGTTGTTATAACTCTGTGGGCTTAAGCAAATTAGAAGAATCCACAAAAAGGGTTTAACAAGGCATCTGGCATATAATTGTATTCATTATTTTATTTATTTATTTGTTTGTTTGTTTATTTATTTATTGTGGTGCCAGGGACTGAATCTAGGGCCTTATGCATGCAAGGCAAACACTCTACCGACTAAGCTAAATCCCCAGCCCCAATATTCATTATTATTAACAAAGCATGGCTTTTATATATATATATATTTAGTTATAGTTAGACACAATACCTTTATTTTATTTGTTTTTTTATTTTTATGTGTATGCTCTTGGGTTCAATCCCCAGTACCAAAAAAAAGGTTTTATATACAAAACATTGTATATAATACATTTTTTATATAAAAGGAACTAAAGAAATATAAATAAAATTATTTTTAAGAGTTAGAACATTTTAGTAATCCATAATCCCATTACCCAGTGGTAACCTTTTTTTTTTTTTAATTGTTGATAGACCTTTATTTATTTATTTATTTGTTGGTGCTGAGAATTGAACCCAGTGCCTCACACATACCAGGTAAATGCGCTACTTCTGAGCCCTAGCCTCCAGTGGTAACCATTTTTTAAAATCTTTTTCTAGTTCTTTTTCTATGCATATATATTTTTATAAAAATAGTATCACTATATAATGAATATATATATTTTTTTGTACTGGGGATTGAAGTTAGGGGCACTCAATCTTTAGAGACAGGGTCTTACTGAGTTGCTTAGCACCTTGCCATTGCTGAGGCTGGCTTTGAACTCGTGATCCTCCTGCCTCAGTCTCCCAAGCTGCTGGGATTATAGGCATACACCACCACACTTGGCTTGTATAATGAACTTTTCAATTAACATTACCATGATAACTCAGGAGGCTGAGGCAGAAGGATCACAAGTTCAAAGCCAAACTCAGTGAGACCCTGTCTCTCTCTCTTTTTTAAGATCTTTTATCTTTTTTTTTTAATATATTTATTTTTATGTGGTGCTGAGGATCGAACCCAGTGCCTCATATATGGGAGGCAAGCACTCTACTGCTGAGCCAAAACCCCAGCCCTGAGACCCTGTCTCTTAATAAAATACAAAATAGGACTGGGGATGTAGCTCAGTGGTCTAGTGCCCCTGAGTTCAATCCCTGGTATCAAAAAAAAAAAAAAAAGATAAGCATTTCTTACATCACATAAGAAATAAACATTTAATTTTTTTTCAGTGCTGGGGATCAAACCCAGGGCCTTTCGTGCATGTTAGAAGTGCTCTACCACTAAGTTACATCCTTTACCCAAACTTAAAACTTTAAAAATATCATGTAAATATCATATTCACTGCTTGATTATATTATCAACCATCAAAATTCATGTTCTCTGAGGCAGGCATGATGGTATACAACCTGGGAGGCAGAGGCAGGAGGATTGCAAGTTCAAAGCCAACCTCATTAATTTAGCAAGCCCTAAGAAACTTAGCAAGACCCTGTCTCAAAATAAAAAATAAAACAGTCTGGGGGTGTTGGGGTTGTAGCCCAGAGGTAGAGTGCTTGCCTAGCATGTGTGAGATATTGGGTTCAATCTTTAGCAACACATAAAAATAAAATAAAGGTATTGTGTCCACCCACAACTAAAAAATAAAATGTTTAATTAAAAAAAAAAAAAAAAAAAAAAAACAGGCTGGGGATTGGCTCAGTGGTAAGCACCAGTACCAAAACAAACAAGTTCATGTTGTCTGGATACAATTTTCTTTCTAAAACGTTGTTATTAATTCCACACAGAAATGATTATATAGCTAAGTGTGGTGGCACATTCCTATAATCCCAGTAGCTAGGGAGGCTGAGACAGAAGGATTGCAAGTTCAAAGCCAGCCTCACCAATTTAGCAAGGCCCTAGGCAACTTTATGAGACCCTGTCTCAAAATCAAAAGGGCTGGGAATGTGACTCAGTGGTTAAGTGCCCCTGGATTCAATCCCTGGTACAAAAAAAAAAGAGAGAGAGAGAAATGATTACTTAGATAAAGTTTGTGTACAATGCTACTTATACATGGTTCCTTAAAATAACAAAAAATCTGAAAAAATCTACATGCCTGTGAGGAGATTAACACAAAGTAGGCCCTGGGTTTTATCCTACCACCCCCAAAATAACAAAAAAAGTTTTACGTTCATTAAATAATATGTGCTAGGCAATAGAAATTCACAACTACTTCTCAGTTGCTGCTCTGCTCTTTAGTCTTTAACCTTCATTCATGTGCTAGAGAAAGATGAATCCAGGACCTGATCTCTAACCTCATGATTGGGTTTGCATGTGCCCACCAACCATCTACCATATTGTTTTGTGATGCACATTCCCATCCTTCTCCTCAGCACATTGTTTCCCCTGTCACAGTTGCCAGTATCCCTGGAGTGCTATACAGGCCCTCCTGAAGACAACCTGGCCCTCCTTCAGCTCTACTTCAGGACTCTTGTTACTGGTGCACTCCGTCCACATTGGTGTCCTGTACTCTATGCTGTAGCTGTGGCTCATGTCAATAGCTTCATCTTCTCCCAGGACCCAAAGAGCTCAGTAAGTTACATCCCTATCTTTAGAGGGAGGAAGGGAGCTAGCAATTGAGCTGCCTCTAGGCCAGCTATAGAGGAGATGAGGGTCAAGCAAGGCTAGTGGTGAGTTCCGGCCTTTGGCTTGGTGCCACCTCTCCCTATTGTGTTTCTAGGATGAAGTGAAAGCTGTCCAAAGAAGTATGCTGCAGAGAACTTGGCTGCTAGCAGATGAGGTAGGGTTGGGGGCCATTAGAAGGGTGGGAGATGAGAGGGTTTTATGGACAGAGACCACACAGAATTTCACTACACAATTCATAATGTTTCTTCTCTCCTGCAGTGTCTCCGGCAGCACCTCCTGCACTATAAGCTTCCCAGTTCCAGCCTCCCAGAGGGCTTTGAGCTCTATTCCCAGTTGCCCCCTCTGCGGCAGCAGCACCTCCAGAGAATGGCCTCAGGTGTACTACAAAATGGAGTATCAGAGACCTAGGACAGTTGCTACAGATGGGAAGATGGATACATTCTCCAGAGGCTTACCAGTGGACACCTGGTTGGACAGAAAAGCATCACTTCCTAGAGGAAGCAAGACACAAAGGAGCAGAAAGCTTCCTGACTTGAGAGCATGTTGTTTGAGCTTTTTTTGAACAGAGTGGTCCTTACCATTACATCCTGGTACCTGGAGCGCAGGATCTGGGGCTTCTGAGGGCCTGTGCTGCGAGTGAAGGGTGACTTAGTTATTTACCCCCCCTTTTGAGATAAAACATTCTACATACATCTCACCTACTATGTTGTGCATTGAAATAAATTCTTTTTTAGTGTCCTGGCTGATTTGGACTGATCTTAATCATGTTAGTTCAGAGTTGGTATCAAAGGGTGTTATCCCAAAGAGAGGTGGGGAAAGAATCAAAAGTGGGAGGCTAGGAGGGTCACAATTTCAAGGCTAGTCTGGGCAATTTGGTGAGATCCTGTCTCAAAGTAAACAATTAAAAGGTTTGGGGATGCAGCTCAGTAGTAAATCACCACCGAGTTCAATCCCCAGTCCAAAAAGAAAAAAAAAAAAAAATCATGAGTGGGAGGTGAGAACAGTCCACAACTGGGGACGGCAAGAATGTGTGTCTTAGTTCCTGGGTAGAGCAAGCTAAGAGCAATGCTTTTGGGAATGAGGGTATTTCTTGAACACTCCCAGCAATCTACTAGGAGTATAGGTATCCTTAATGTGATAAGCATAAGTCTCTGTATCATCCTATTTCTATCAACTGCTGCTTTACCACTGAGCTTACTGAGCCACATCCCCATTCTTTCTTTCTTTCTTTTTTTTTTTTTTTTTTTTTTCTTGAGACAGGGTTAGCTCAGGAACTTGCTAAATTGCTGAAGCTGACATTGAACATGAGGTCATCCTGCCTCAGCCTCCTGAGTTGCTGGAATCACAGGTGTGTGCCACCATGCCCAGCCAATAGGTTTTATTAAGCAGCCATTGTATCCGCATATAGCAATGGTTTTCAAGCCTGAGTGATAAAAATCACCTGGGGGGTGGATTAAAACAGATTGCGATTGCTGCCAGGCATAGTGGTGCAGCCTATAATACTGGCTACCTGGGGATGGTGAGGCAGGAGGAAGATTGCAAGTTTGAAATCAGCCTCAGCAACTTAGCTAGACCCTATTCCAAAATAAAGAAGGGCTGGGGATGTAGCTCAGTGGTAAAGCACCCTGGGTTCAATCCCCAGTACTACAAATAAGTAAATAAATATTGCTGGGCTCTACTGCCAGAGTTTTAGACTTCAGTAGGTCTAGGATGGGGCCAAGTATATGCATTTCTAGCAAATTCCCAAGTCATACTGATGCTACTGTCCTGGACCAACCACAGTTCAAGAATCTTTGGTTTTACAGAGATCTTGTGAAGTAAAATCTCTTACCTTATAGTGGGATATCTACAGAGTTAACTGGGACATAGAGCCCAGAGTTTTTATAAAAATCATGTTGTGGCTATAATTAGTACTACTTACTCAGACTTTACCAAGTAGCTAAACTGCTTTTTAGGTGTTTTATATTAAACAGAGGTCTCAGGCTTTTAAGTTGGGTTTTGAGCAACAGATTGAGGACTCAGTATACACAACCACCTGAAGGCTGAAGCTGAGTGGCCCTCCCACCTGTACAGGTGGTGCCTTGTGGTTTACAGAGCAGTTTCTTCATATGACTTTCCAGGTGGTAGGGATACCATCTCAGAGCAGTTGTAGCCTGTGCTGTCTTGCCCATTGATTAATGTTGTAATACTAGTGCTCAGGTCTTAGGACATCCTGTCTAGTCTTTACCCCCTCACAGTACGAAGATATGCACAGAGTTAAAGGGCAATAGAATTGTATTTTGAGGGTATCAGGGAGGTTCAGCCTTGCAGTCACAAAGTAATGACAAGTAATGATGCCTCTTTACTTGATGCAGTTCCCCCACTCTCCCTGGTTCTGGGGAATTGAACCCACAGGTGCCCTATCACGGGGCTAATATGGTCTCCAACTTGGTAATTCTCCTGCCTCAGCCTCCTGAGTTGCTGGGATTACAGGCCTGTACCACCAAGCCCAGCCTTATTTAGGCAGTTTATTGTATTGTATCCTATTGTACTGGGGATTGAATCTAGGGGGGCTTTATCACTGAGCTACACCCTCAGCCCTTTTTATTTTTTATTTTAAGATGGGGTCTGGATAAATTGCTTAGGGTGTGGCTAAGTTGCTGAGGCTGGCTTTGAACTTGTTACTCTCCTGCCTCAGCCTCCCAAATTGCTTGGATTACAAACATGCACCATCATGCCCAGTTGGAGCAATTTAAAGAGAAAGAGTACTTCCCATGCGGTACACACACCACCACCATCATCACCATGGCAGCACAGTCCCCATTGCTCCTATCCCTAGAAACCTAGAAGCCCCTACTGAGTGCTTGGGTTGTGGCTAGCTGCCTTTTAGGCTGTTGTCTCAAAAGGGTGGGCATGGGGGCATTTCCTCCCCTATCTCAAAACCACCACAAGCCCCTGGGGCAGCCAGACGCATACTCTATGATCTGGAGGTAGCCCCAGGGTGGGGGTTCCACAAGGCTCTTCCCGGAAGCACGGGGACCTAACTGCCCACACGTCCCGCCCTTTCCTCCTTTCACATTCTGGGGTCTGAAGTAGGCGTGGCCACAGACAATAGGTCCCAGGGGTGTCTCACCAACCGCTGGACACTACCCTATGCTGCCTGCTGCGGTGGCAAGTTCTGAGCTTTCAACATTAGCTGGGGTGGACTGAACTGGCTATGGGCTGCTCGGGCCCGCTGCTGCTGTGGCTCGGAGCTGCGGGTAAGTGCTGTCTGGCGGTCAAGGAACGAGCCCACCAGAGGCACCTTCCTAGACTTGGGGACAGCGTTCACGACAGACCAGGGCGTAGTGGTTCCTACCGAGGCTTTGGACCTTCGCGGTTAAAGCTCTCCACGTTTATGGAGTGCAGGCGGAGAAGCGCCAGACGCGCCCCAAATCCTAGGATCCTATCGCGCATCTTGGGAACCAGGAACAAGCCCTGGTGTGTTCGCACTGCCTGGGAGTAGGGCCTCTAATCTAAGTAAAGAAAAGCGGGGAGGGCTGCAGAACTGGGCTCAGTTATTCAGGGGGAAGGACTCTTGAGGGGAGAACCTGGTAGAGGTGATCGGCGGGCAACTCTCGAGGCTTTGGAGACCGAGTTGGGTTATTGCCGGCTTCCAGGATTCAGTGTGCACTGGCTGGGCAGTGTTTAGGGGTGTGGCCGCGAAGAGCCGTAGAGGGGTTATTGTCTCTCTTTAACCCCCAGCCCTGCCGGATTAATATCCTACGCCCTTTCCCAACCCCTCTATTTCCCTGCCACATTTCAGGCGCCATTCTCTGCTGCAGCGCCGGGTCCCAGGCGCCTTTTCTTCCATCCTCGCCCTTGCCGCTACCAATTCCAAGCCCCTGGGACTCGAAAGTGGCCGCCCCGCCTAACAGATTAGAGCCAGATTCCCCCACAAATTCTCTAGGTGAGCTCCGCGGGTTCTTCCATTCAATAATCTCAGACCCCTACGCCTGGCTAGGGGCTCGACAACCCTTTCCTTACTCCCTGCTCCCAGGCATCGAGGGTCCTTGGCTGTTCTCCACCTGCGGGGCCAGCGGCCGATGGGGCCCCACACAAACACAATGTGATTGGGCATACGAGGGGACCAGCGTGATGGTGACCGTGGGGGCCGAAGGGCCTCTGAAAGGAGTGCAGCTGTGGCGGGCGCCAGGCACCGGCCAGTATCTGTAAGTGTTGGGGATGGGTAGAGGTGGTGGTGACCTGCTAGTCTGGGGTTTTACAGTAACAGTAAAAAAGGCCACATGCCCATCTATCACATTGCATTTTAGAGCATTCTGCTGCAATAACTAACGTGGCGACCTTGACTGTATCTCCTTCCAGTGGACCACGGGAAGAGTAGCAATAGTCACTGAATTAGTATGTACTTTGGAGCCTAGTATGGCCGAGATGATTGCCCCTAATCAGCAGCGGCACCAACGGTGGCTTGAGCCTCCTGCCATCTCCATTAAAATATATTCAAAATCTAACGTTTTGGTATGCAAACCTAGTCTTCCCATCCCTTCAGAGTCTACTACAGTTTCTAAGTTCCTTGGATAAGAAATTTTGGAGATCTCCCGGACCACGGGCCAGGGACTCAGCGCCCTCTTCCCTCAGGATCTCAGCCTACGGAGCCGCAGGCGGCAAGGGCGCCAAGAACCACCTGTCGCGGGCGCATGGCGTCTTCGTCTCAGGGATCTTCTCCCTAGGTCGTGGGGAGCAGCTGTATATCCTAGTGGGGCAGCAGGGAGAGGACGCCTGTCCAGGAGTAAGTGGATCCAGAAGGAAAAAGGTGGTTTGAGTGTCCAGGACAGGGGCTGGGTGTCATGGGGGTGGCCATCGGGGCGGCCATCGGGGCATTCCTTCCTCGGTGCTCAGACACCTCAGCGATCTGAGGGTCCCAGGCCAGGCTGATTTTGCCCCCGGCTCTCGCAGGGTAGTCCCGAGAGCCAACTCGTCTGTCTTGGAGAGTCTCAGTCCACTGAAGAGCACACTGCGGCGACCGATGAAACCGAAAGAGTCCGGGGGTCGCAGCACTGGGCTGGAGGTGGTGGGGGTGGAGGGGGCGCCACCTACGTCTTCCGGGTACGTGCTACGGCCGGTGCTGGCCACGCTTGCCCTTCAGCCCAGCGTTGAGGTCCCTGTCCTCCTACCCAGGGCTCAAACGCACGAGCTCTACTTCATTCCTTGAGGTCCCTTCATACCTGGGCGCAGCAGGAAGCCCATGCTCTCCTCTGGCCCTGGAGCGGGAGCTCTCGCCCGGCCGGAGTCCTTCCTCGACGGCAGGGAAGGCGCCCTCTCTAAACGCGCTGCTGGCCCCATAGCTACGCGCCGGCGAGCTGGAGCCGCTGCTGGTGGCTGCTGGAGGCGGCGGTCGGGCCTACCTGAGGCGGCAGGACCGAGCCCGGACTCAGGCCGCCCCAGAGAAACTGGAAAACCGGTCGGCGGCGCCAGGGAGCGGCGGGAGAGGAGGGGCGGCAGGTGAGGGCGCGGGACCACCGCGGGCAAGGGGGCTACTCCCCACACCCCGCTGCCAATCATCCTGCTGTCGCTCTGTAGGTGGAGGGGGCGGCTGGACGTCACAGGCCCGCTCTCCGCAGTCTGGCGGCTCACTGAAGGAAGGGGCAGTGGGCGGCCAGGGATGTGCCGAGGCCAGGGCTACACTCGGCTGGGCCGCAGTCGGCGGCTTCGGGGGCGGTGGCGGGGCCTGCACTGCCGGTGGAGGAGGCGGTGGCTACCGGGGTAGGTGCATCCTTATGGAGGGCCTCTATGCTGGGAACAGGCTTTTTAGGATAGGTGGGAAAGGCTCCTAGCTTAATTGTGCCAGACCAGAGCAGGAGCTCTTAGAAAAGGAGGTCAAATCAATTGCAAATCATACATGCCATAGGTCTCCCCTAGAATTGCAGTTTAATGCAGAACCTTTTCCATCACAAGTCCTCTCCTTGTGCTGAAGCAGTCTGTGGAATTTAGAACTCACTGAGAGAGCAAGCTGAGCCAGGAAGCGGAAAGACAGGAATAGTTTTTTTGTTTGTTGTTCGTTTTTTGTTTTGGTGCCAAGGATTCAACCCAGGGATGCTTAACCACTAAGCCACATCCCCAGCCCTTTTATTTTTTTATTTTTTATTTTTTTTTAAAGAGAGAGAGAGGTAGAGAGAGAGAGAGAGGAGAGAGAGAGAGAGAGAGAGAGAGAGAGAGAGAGAATTTTAATATTTATTTTTTAGTTATCGGCGGGCACAACATCTTTGTTTGTATGCGGTGCTGAGGATCGAACCCGGGCCACACGCATTCCAAGCCAGCGTGCTACCGCTTGAGCCACATCCCCAGCCCCCCAGCCCTTTTATTTTATTTTATTTTATTTTGAAACAGGGTCTTGCTAAATGGCTTAGAGCCATTTAGTTGCCAGGCTGGCTCTGAACTTGCATTCCTCTGCCTCAGCCTCCTTAGCAGCTGGGGTTACAGGCCTGCACCACCCCACCCAGCAGAAATAGTTTAAGGTGAAAATTTTATGTGATTCCCTGAACCAATGGCCTCAGCACCAATAAAATTGTTGGACATGCAAATTATAAGGGTTGGAGTGGGGAGATGGGGTCAAAGGATATAAAACTTCAGTTAAGAAGAATAAGTTCAAGATCTACTGCAGAACATGTGACCACAGTTAATAGCAATGTATTCTACAATATGGCTAAGAGAGTAGTCAGGTACTAATGGTGCCGGCCTGTAATCCCAGGGATTCAGAAGGCTGTAGCAAGAGAATTCCAAGTTCCAAACTAGACTTAGCAAGTTTAAGTGGCAATTATTTCAAGACCCTGTCTCAAGAAATAAGATGTTCTGGGGATGTAGCTTATCAGTAAAGTGCCTTTCGGGTTCTATCCCCAGTACTGCAAAATAAATAAATAAAAATAAATAAGGGTTGGGGTTGTGGCTCAGTGATAGAGTACTCTCCTAGCATGTGTGGGTTCAATCCTCAGTACCACAAAAAATAAATAAAATAAAATAAAGGTGTTGTGTCTACCTAAACCTAAGAAAAAAATTTTTTAAATATTAATTTTTTTAGTTGTAGATGGACACAATACCCTTATTTATTTATTTTTATGTGGTGCTGAGGATGGAACCCAGGGCCTCTCATGTGCTAGGCAATCGCTCTACCGCTGAGCCACAACCCCAGCCTCAAGAGAAAAAAATTTTTTAAATAAATAAGAGAATATATTTTAGGTGTTCTCCCACAAAAAGTAAGTCATATAAGTAGTGCATATGTTGATTGGCTCAAATTAGCACCTGGATGGCAAGGCTACAGAGTAGGGGACAATGGGGTTTCCACCAGGAGGGAGATTCCAGCTTCCCATCTATGAGGCAGCTGTGTGCCCCTTCCTCCCCCCACCCTCACTCTACTCACTCTTTTTGTATTCAAACCTTCTATCACTCTTAATTTCTAGGGGGTGATGCCTCAGAGACTGATATCTTCTGGGCTGATGGGGAAGATGGGGTATCTTTCATACACCCCAGCAGTGAACTCTACCTACAGCCTCTGGCAGGTATGGGCCCCCACCCCTCACCAGCTCTGTACTGTGAACGACATTGTTGTAGGCTATTGATTGTGATACCAGTATGGACTTTCTGGAATGCTTGTCAAGTATCCTCTTGCTATGGAATCTATTCAAATACCTGGGGAATCAAGGGTCCCAGAATTGGGAATATTCAGGCTTGACAGAAGTCCTCCAGGCTCCCCTTCTGCCCTGGGTACTTAATGCTACTCCTTGCTCTAAACTCCTGCGCTAGCCAGGTATGGTGGTGAACGCCTGTAACTCCAGTGACTCGGGAATCTGAGGCAGGATCACATATTTAAGGCCAGCCTTAAATTCAGCAACATAGTGAAGCCCTAAGCAACTTAAAGAGTCTCTATCTTAAAATAAAGAAATAAAAAGGGCTGGGATGTGGCTCAGTAGTTAAGTGTCCCTGGGTTCAATCCCCAGTACCAATAGATGATAGATAGATAGATAGATGGATATAATAAACTCCTGGGGGAGAATTAACCACATGGTTTGAAAAAGACCTATGCCCCCAAACTCCTTTCACAATCCTCATCCCCACCATACCATATCAGTTATTTTATTCATAGTCATAGAGAACCATGGAGAGGTGGAAATCCGAAGGCACCACAATTGCAGTCATTGCTCTTTGAAAGACTGCCAGTGGCAGGCTGAGCTCCATTTGACTGAATGCATGTGCCCAGAAGGTATGGAGCTAGCTGTGGATAACATCACTTGCAGAGGTATGTCTTGCCTTTTTTTCCAGGTCTGAACTTCTGGGTTTCAGGCTGAGAGGAGCAGCAGGGCACTGGGAAAGATATAGATGCCTGATGAGTGCCAGGCACTGTGACAGATACCAGGCAGGGGACTGCAGATGGATCAGTGCTTGCTCTGCCTTCAAGAAGTGTGTAGGCCAGTGTGGGAGGTGAGATGGATATTTAGAAATAGATATATAGATATATATCTAAAAATGACAGTTGCAATGGGAGGTGTCAAGTGTTTTAGGGGTTCTCAAGATGAAGAGTTTGCTTTTGTCTAGATTAACTGGGAATGTCATTGTGGAAAAGTTTACACTGAGCTGAGTTTTGAAGCATGGTTAAGACTTAAGGGTAGAGGGACATGGAACTTCCTGTTGAAGTTTTCTCTTTCTTTCTAGACCTGCCAACCCCCTCAAGCCCACTGGTTCTGATGGTGGCTGTAGTGGTGACCTTGATACTGAGCCTCCTTATGGTGTGTGGGGTCCTGATTTTGGGTACGGAGCATCTAGTTGGCATGGCTGATCCAGTGCTACCCTTCTCCACTGAGCCGTGATGGGCTGTAATGGGTCCCAGTCATATGTGACTGACTTCAGAACCCCTTTTCCCCTCCAGCAGACTCCTCTGGTTTTCAAAGAGTAGAAACAGCTGGAGAGGCCTGGGGAAAACATCTACTTGAATGGGCAATTGGAAGGTGTCCTAGGCAGGGGGAGGCAGAGTAGGATTGATGGACAAGTACAG
The DNA here is from genome assembly GCF_048772815.1 of Callospermophilus lateralis. Lineage (NCBI taxonomy): Eukaryota > Metazoa > Chordata > Mammalia > Rodentia > Sciuridae > Callospermophilus > Callospermophilus lateralis. The sequence continues at coordinate 88,162,662 of NC_135307.1, read as the reverse complement.
GGAATACCTGTGTTCTTCCTATTCTCAGTGAACCAGAAGAAGTGGCAAGGCCTATGGGGGTTCAGGCGGCCAGATCCTGAGCTTGAGCTGAGCAAGCTTCGAACCTCTGCCATCAGGACAGCCCCCAATCCCTATTACTGCCAGGTAGGGCTTGGTCTGACCCAGTCGTGGCCTCTGCCCCCAGGGCTCACCGAGGTTTCCCCAGCCAACGTCACTCTGCTCAGGTGAGTCCCCCACCACTTTCTGAAAACTGTTGTGCTCTGAATCCCCACCTCTGATCCTCTCCATCCTGTGGTAGATTATGGATCAATTATGGTGCATTTGAGCAATGAATTTAAACCTCTTGTGTAGGAAGATGAAGGCCCATACAAGCTGTAAAAGGAGAGAGGGCAGGATCAGCTCTCTGCCCCAATTCTGGAATGATAAGGACCTTAGAATATGACTCTTCTGGAGCCCAAGGATTGCTACCCTCCAGGGTGTTTGCAGCACCATAACTGAAGGCCTCATCTCCTGGAGTGGGGGCACACACCTGTAATCCTAGCAACTTGGGAGGCTGAGGGAGGAGGATCACAAATTTGAGGCTAGCCTTAGCAACTTAGCAAGACTCTGTCTCAAGATTAATAATAATAATAATAATAAGGACCAGGGATATAGCTCAGTGGTAAAGCACCCTGGGTTCAATCCCCAGTCAAAGGAAAAAAAAAATAAAAGGCCTTATCACAGCCTTCCACCCCAACTCCCATTCCATTTGTCTGCTCTCTGCTTCAGCTCTGTGTGAGTTAGCACCACTCTTCTAGGGCTTGTGCTTGGAGACATCCATGATGCAGAGAGAGGTCAAATAGGGTCATCAGGGTACATAATGGGACAAAGCAGTTAACCCTCTGGGACCCTTCTCTGTGTCAGCTACCCACTCTCTTCCAACCTGTCTTCCTGCAGAGCCCTGGGCCACGGTGCCTTTGGGGAAGTGTATGAGGGATTGGTAATTGGCCTTCCTGGGGACTCCAGCCCCCTACAGGTGGCAATCAAGGTGAGGGGGTAGGGCTTCTGGTTGGTTGTAGGAGAACAGGGCACCACAGAAGGATGGACAATTGCTAGAGCTATGGTGAACTGCACTCATGGTTTCCAGAGGAACTCAGAACTTTGTTTTTCCTCCCCAGACTCTGCCAGATCTCTGCTCTCGTCAGGATGAGTTGGATTTTCTCATGGAAGCGCTCATCATCAGGTACCCCTGGGGCTTGTGCATAGAGGTGGGAAAGCCCAGTTTCACCTGCAGAAATGGCCTCCCCTGCACTCTGAGGTTAAGAGGTAGCATATTTAGGGACACAGGGTCTTCTGCATTTGTGCAGAACTTAGAACATGTTTCTCTCCCTGCTGGTGATGGGGTATGTGCACTACTTGATTCAGCAAGTTCAGCCATCAGAACATCGTGCGCTGTGTGGGGCTCAGCCTCAGGGCTGTGCCTCGCCTCATTCTGCTGGAACTGATGTCTGGAGGGGACATGAAGAGTTTCCTGAGGCAGAGTCGTCCCAACCTGGTGAGACACTCCTTCCAGCCCTCCAGGCCCCTCTCAAGACTCTGTCACATGTGTCCACAGACTTGCATGGACTGATGTGTCCTTTGTCTGATCCAGGGTCAGCCATCACCTCTGGCCATGCAGGACCTGCTGCAGCTGGCCCAGGACATAGCCCAGGGCTGCCACTACCTTGAGGAAAATCGCTTCATCCACAGGTTAGGAGCAATCCTGGCTCAGAGGACTCCCAGCCCAACTCATTCCCCAAGGAATAACTCTTGCACATAACTTTTAAGGAAATAGATCAGGAAGGGCCAGAGCTTCTCAATTCTGAAAGAGATCTTTTGTCCTATTCTACAGGGACATTGCTGCCAGGAACTGTCTGCTGAGCTGCACTGGGCCCAGCCGTGTGGCCAAGATTGGGGACTTTGGGATGGCAAGAGATATCTACCGGTGTGAAGCCTGGGGAAATGGGAAACTGCTACTCCAAGGGGGTTTACCAGCACCTTGATGGTATTTGAACAACTTGCCACTCTCCTCCCTCCTGTAGGGCCAATTATTACCGTAAGGCAGGGCAGGCCTTGCTCCCAGTCAAATGGATGCCCCCAGAGGCCCTTCTGGAGGGCATCTTCACATCGAAGACAGACTCCTGGTGATGAGATATTCTCCCTTGCACTTTTCTACCCTGTTTTGAAACTAATCCTGTCCTTCGGTGGCTGCCTGGTTTGTGGGAAGGGTTGGTTGGACCTGATGGGCCTCACTTGTCTCTCCGACTTACAATGCAGGTCTTTTGGGGTACTGCTCTGGGAGATCTTCTCACTGGGTTACATGCCCTACCCTGGGCATACCAACCAAGAGGTGCTGGACTTCATCATTGCAGGGAGCCGGATGGACCCTCCTCAGGGCTGTCCAGGGCCTGTGTGAGTTTAGAGCGCTACCCAGGAAGGGAGGTCCCTAGAGACCATGGTGGCCATAAATTCCTGCCTTCCTCCAGGTACCGCATCATGACCCAGTGTTGGCAGCATCAACCTGAACTCCGCCCCAACTTTGCCAGCATCTTGGAGCGCCTTCAATACTGTACTCAGGTATGCCTCTTAATAATGCTTTTCCCCATAACCCCTCTGACCAGCTTGGCCTTGTGAGTCAGGAAGAAAGCCCTAAAACTACTCTGTGGCCCACTGTTCCCCTACCTTCCCGTTACAGGACCCTGATGTGCTTAATTCACCACTGCCAATGGAACTGAAGCCCACTCTGGAGGATGAAGGGGCTTCTAGCCTGGGGAACAGGTCCTTGGAGGGCCTAAGATCCCCACAACCCCAGGACCTGAGTCCAGAGAATTTGAAAAACTGGGGAAGGAGGCCTCTTGACCCTCACCTGTCCTCTGGCCTCAAGCCCCTCAAATCCCGAGGTCTCCAACCTCAGAATCTTTGGAATCCCACCTATGGCTCTTGGGTCCCAAGGGACCCTGATTGAGGACTCAGGCACTGTTCTTAGCAACTGCTCCTCCCTGTACCCTTTTCCAGGCTTCTAGTGCCTTGTTAGTCCAGTAGCCTCTGTTCCCCTGCAGTCTGTGCTGTATGTCTGGACCTGTCTCAGGGCAGTCCTGGCAGCACTGGACTTTTATGCTAGAAACCAGCCCCAGGCCTCTTGGGGAAGGGCCTAGCTACTCCCAGCCTTTGGTCTTTGGGACCAGAAGCCATTCCCTCACACCCCAGTTATGGTGGGGGGAGTGTGGATTACCCTCTCCCCACATCTTTTATCTCCAACCCCGTAGATATTGCTAATAAAAAATTCTTTTTACACCTTCCAGTGATCTGAGTGGACATGAAAGATTTTAGAACTGAGGAAAGGAGTCCAGAGGAAGGAGTGGATGAGGCCTGAGTCACAAAACTGAGTCTTTGAGTTTTATTAGGAAGAGGAGTCCATTGTAGTGTGGGAAGTTAGACCAATAGGTCTAGACCTGTGAAATAAAATTTTTTACCTGGCCCCTCTGGAGAGGTACAAAGCTGCCTCAGAAGAGCTGGGCTGACGAAGGAGCCCATGGTTCCCCTCCCCTCCTATAAAATTAGTGTCATTAAGCTCTGGGAACACTGGGGCTCAGTGGAGGCCAATTCTGGGTGCTGGCAGTGCATTCCCTTAGTGGTTGGCACCTGGCCCTGCAGGACTGAATGAACTGCCCGCCCAGCGGTATTCCTGTCTCTTGCCGGCATGCACAGTGGGGATGCAGCTGCAGGTCCACATCTGTCTGACTGTTGGCCCAAGTGTTGGGACAAAGGGTTGGCTTCATCTCTCAGCAAGACTGGCCAGGATTGTAATGAGATTGTCCAGCCCCAGCAAATAGCCGTCCTCACGGTTGCCCTCCTCCCAGGGCCGCCGGTGGTCCAGGATCTGGCCATCGGGAAGGGGTGTGGTCTTGCCAAAGTCGATGAGCCACACGCCGGCTCGATGGCAATGATCATGCACAAACAGGAGCGAGCTGCCAATCACCTGCCAAGCCCCAACAGTCAGGCCTTTTCCTGAAGAAGTCCCACAACTCTTTTCCCACTCTAACCACCATAGACCCAGCACCTGAGCACACTAGCCTCTTACCTCATGTCTCCTAAAGAACTCAGAGACCTCCAGGGTATCTCGGATCTGCTGCAGACGGTTCAGATACATCCTCTGGAGAGGGAAGAGTAGGCAAATTAATTTTACAAGCTAAGGAAGTCCTGCTAACATTAGGAGCCATGATGAATTTTCAGCTTGGCAAATATGGTTGTGAGACTCCCCTGCATGGCTCGGAGGGAAGGAAATACAGCAATTACAACAATTAAATAAATGCTACCAGGGGGAGTCACATAGGCAAAGGCAATAGAACAGGTGACCAGGAGGCACCCTTGGTTTCAGATGCTTCAACATATCAGGATTCTGGGATCAGGTTCTCACCAGCACTTCTGCATCGCCTTGTACAAACTCCTCAAAGACGCGAGTCACTTGCTCCCGGCTTCGTGTAGTCTTGAAGTCGGTGCTGCAGGAGCCATCTGCTTTCTGAAGGAGGTGGGCAGGTAGTGTCAGGGGCCCTGACCCGCATGGGGTGGCGGGAAGAGAATCATGCCAGGGCAGCAATACCTCCCAGGACATTAACTTCTAGGGACAGTGAGACCGCCGCCAGAGGGCGTCGCTCGGTGCTGCTGGTGGAGTGCTCAAAAAAGGGGGAAGAACATCGGCCCAGCCGAAAGGGGCTGGGATGAAACAAGGGCCCGGACGTTGACGTGCAAAGCAAAGTGGGCCTGGCCCACCTTGATGCCCTCGATACGGAAGCCAAGCGTGGTACTGGAACTGATGCCTTCCCGCCACTGCATGTAGCGAGGCTTAGTGACAGCCCGTTGCGCGTGCTCCTCCTCAGTGGGTGCTTCAGGATCCACCGCCAGCATCTTCTTGTACATGTCCTTCCGAAGTTTGGGCCGCTCTCTGGCCTTGGTCAGTTCCTCTTCCAGGTAAGTCCTGCGGGAGCACAGACAGGAAACAGGATGTGAGGTGCGGGCACCAGGACCCCAATCTAGTACTTCCCTTGGGAACTGAATCGAGCGATTGTCCCAGCCCACGTTGGTTCCTCTAGGCCCAGCAGGGCATGCAAACCTGACGCCCATCTTGCAGTCAAGCACGCAGGGTCCGTCGAAGCCATCAAGCAGGTCCTGCAATTGCAAGTAGCTTTCGCCGTCGCGCTCAACAACGCCATGGAAGGCGGGCACACAGCCACGCAGCGCATCAGCCATCAGCCGCGCCAGGCAATAGCGCTCAGGCTCCGAGCTGCGCTTCAGGATCAGTCCACTCGTGCCGGCAGCCTTGAAACTCCCTGTGGAGGGGCACCAGTTAGTGCTACTCGGTCCCTTCCAGTCTCAGTAACCCTCCCCACGCACTGGTCCCGGCAGTGATTCTCACTTACCTGTGTGTCCCGCCAGCTGCACCCAGGCATAGCGCTTCTTGAAAGGGCTCATGACTGGCAGATTCACCATGGTCCGGATCTTTTGCCAGTGGCTTTTCTGAAAGCAACACGGGCCCAGTCTGCAAACTGGTGTCTCATAATGCATAAAAGTTTTCCACTGGAATAGGGCCTTGTCCTGACCCCAAACCAGTGGAAGCAGCTGGGGTCACACAATTTCATTTACTCATCCATTCATTCAGGGAGTTTATTGTGGGGCAATGTGGTGGGCACTGAGGCAGACGTAGAGAATCTGATTTCAGTTTCTCCAGTAAGCTGAAAAGAGCCCTGGACCTAGTGTCAGAAAGCTCAAGTTTATGCCTCAGCTCTACCACTCAGAAGTTACTTTGGGTGGGTTACTAAATTGCACTATCAAGGTTTTTCAACTTTTGTGAGCATGGGAACAACTTGATGATCACCCTTGTTACAGATATGAGGCTCTAATGAGTCTACTGCAGGGAAACTCTGAGTAGGTCTGGGATGTAGCCAAAAATTTGCATTTCTATCAATGCTTCAGAAGATTCTAGGGCCTGAGAAACAAGCCTTTGTGCGTCAGTCTTTTCATCTATAAAATGGAGAAATAACTACACTTTCTGGGTCGTTGGGAGTAGTAAATGAGTCTTGGGTATGATAGGCACTCAGCTCCCTGGGGCATCTCATTCTGTGGTGTGAAGCATAAGATGGACAAATCTGGATCACCAATTAATTCACTAGAGACCTCAGTTTCTTTCATTTAGGGAACAAACAGAAACAACCTTTTGGGGTCTAGGGCATGGATGCCAGCCTGCCAGGGCCTGAGAAAGTTTTGCAGCTCCCCAAGACTCTCAGTTGTCCCTGGATTCCATGCATTCCTCACTTGTTGGTGAAGCCCAAGTCACCCTTGGTTCTGATCTAAACCCAGAATTCTAAGCCTGAAAATAGGAAGCAAAGCTGAATACCTGTCAGACAAAACTGACTGAGAGAAGTAGATTTTGGGGGATGTACCCCTTGTGTTATGAACATTGCTTAGGCCTTCATCCAATCCTGAAAGCAGGCAACTGGGACCTTTCTGTTTCTTACCTCGGACTCAGTAGTCCTATGTCTGCTCTTTGAAGTGCACAGGTTTGCTTATCTGTGTCTATTGCCTTCTCACAGGGATGCCTGCCATTTAAAGGAGTTACACGTGTATGTCCCCATAGGACTGGAACCCAGTCCTATGCCAAGAGGAAATTCTAAGAGGGAAAAGGAGAACAGAGGAGGTGGCCTAAGTAGTGAAAGGCTGCTAATCATAAAGCCTTTCACATGGGGAGTTGGTGACAAAGCCCTGGGTAGGGAGTGAACAGTGGGTTCCGGTTCTGACTTTGTCACTTTTTAGCTGAGTGAAGCCACACAAATTATATGTATGGGTCTGTGTTCTCTGGGTTGACATAGTGACTGCCCTAACATGAGCTCCCATTTACTAACTGCTGACTGCTTGCCAGGCACTTTCTCATCTTCCCTTAGACAGTGTTGCTCTCGCTTTCCTACTAAAGTCCCTACATGGTGCAGTAGGGCGTAATCACATGTCCAATCCCTGGGGAACTGGGGGTGTAGCCAGAAGCAGCCCACTAGAAGCATGACATCTCTTTCAAAACTCCCTTTTAAAATCTTTAAATACATACAAGGCTTGCATTTTCCTGCATAATAAAACCAAGTTTTATTATAAAACTCCCCACCTCCAAATCCTTAAGTAAAATTCCAGGAAGATTATTTATGTACCATATATATTCAGCAGCATTGTCCCAGACCCCCTTCTCTCACATTCCATTTGGGAATCTTGATGATGATAATCCCCAGGCACAGCAAATGCATGAATTGATATTATTAGTCCCATTTTGCAGGAGAAAATCAAGGCTTATAGGAGTTAATTTTGTGTGTGTGTGTGTGCTGCTGGGGATTGAACCTAGGGCCTTGGGGATGCTAGACAAGTGCTTTACCACTAAGCTATATCACCAGCTTTCAGAGAACTTAGCATCCCCTTATTCCTTGGCCCTAACTCCCCATTTCTGGTTGAAGCTGTCTACTTGTCCACCTCCCTCCCCTGATCCAGTTTCTCCAGAAGATTTCAAAGTTCATGCTATCGTCCTATCTCCCTTTATGGAGTCAAATGAGGTACCATATAAGAGAGAGATTTGTACAAGGAAAATGATTTGCAGCTTTAAGGAGCTAGGAGGGTTTTGATCTCTGAGGGAACACTGAGATTAGCCTAGGGACTTCTCCCTACTGGCTAGACACCTTTGCTTTCATGTAAAGTCATGGTTTTAACAGTGGGAACTTCAGGCAGTTTTAGGGGCCTGTCAGCAAAATTTGGGGAATAGTAGGACCAGAGTGAATTTAGCAATAGCATAACAACTAGTTCTATAGCTATCCTAGTAAAAGGGGAAAGCAGCTTGGGTTAGTTCTCCAAAGCCTTCTTGGATACATTCATTTGTGAATGTATTATACTTCATGGGGGAGTTATCTCCCTAAGATAGAAGATAGCAGTTACCTCCCTAAGATAGAAGATTCCTTCTGGGGTCATGTGGAAGGAAGCATTGAGGGGTCTGGAAGGTGGAAGGTAGGCCTGGGTGAAGAGGATTTGATATGGTATACTTCAACTTGGTTCATGTGTGATAACAGCATCAAATTGCTCACAAGTTGAGGTGAAATGAAACCATTACCTACTCTTCCTACCCTGGTTTTGTGAGTCTCACATGAGCCAAGAGCAGCAGTCACTATGACTGGTTCTAGCTATGTAGGAAACAAAGGGCTTCCATACCCATTATTTCAGGTGAACCCTCCTGAGGTTTCTTTGACAGGATTTATCTCCCTTGCCAGTAACAGATATGGTCAAGCGTGGAAAGAGTTGATGCAAATATCATGAACCCCAACTGGCTACCATCTTCTATCTTAGGGAGATAATCCCCCATGAAGCATAATACATTCACAAATGAATGTATCCAAGAAGGCTTTGGAGAATCATTCTTCAGTGGGTGGTTAGGTTGGTAAGTGGGTGGGAATTTTGGCTCATGAACAACTGCAGGGAAGATATTTTTGAACAGGTAAGACTTTCATTGTATGGGCATCAGAAAGCAGCTCTTTAATGTTACAGAGTGAAATCTGTAACAAGGAGGCCAAAACCCCATCCTTTGGCCCAGCCTTTCCTCCATGGAGATGCCCTTGGAAACCTACACACAGCCAGAAACTACCTGGGTTTCTGAGGGCAATAATCAGAGGAGCTGATTGTGTGAGACACTCCTTGATGAAGTCACAAGAGGCCCCCTGGTAATCCCCACTGCTAGGGCTGAACAAGGAATATGTGCTACTGGGCTGAGCTTAGCTGGATACTAGCACCAGACCCTCTCTAATCTAAACTCTATTTGGAAGCCTTGAAGACACTTGTTCCTCATATCACCCCAGACTCTCAGCCTATCTCCTACCAAAACAGATCATTTGCTGTCTTCACTTTTGTTCTGGGGTTCCAGTCAGTCATACAGCTCTCTGCCAGCCCAACACCCTCCCCATGTTCCAATTGTCCTATCAAACTAGCACTCCCTGTGGTGGTGGTAGGGAGAGCAATCAGTTTAAATTTATACAATGATTTGCACTAAGGTATAAATTGACCCACGACTTCACCTTCCCATGGGCATTTGCTTTTTAAAAAGGAAGTCTGTTAACCTAAATTCTACTCTATAATTAGTGGAAAGTGATGTGTGGGGGTTCTCAGTCCAGAAGGGGACAGCATCCAGGTCTCCTTACCTAGCCTGGAGCACTGAGAGAAGAAAAACAGATGAACAAGAGCCAAGCACCTTCTGTTCTGCTAGAACTACCCCTCACAATTGTTTGAGGAAGCAGGTGTAAGACTATCATGACAACTACCCTTGGGGAAAGGCCTCCAACTACTCTTCTTGGCATGTCTGGGTTTCACTGACCCTGACTCTTCCCTCTACCAGAGGAAAGGCCATCAAAGAAAGGGAGGCTGCCCATTTCCAAATATCCTGCTCTAGATAGGCTTTACAGGATGCTTGGAGGTCTAGAGGAAGGTTGCATGCACCAGAATGAAGGAGGCAGAATCTCCCCTGACCTTGGTCGGCTCAGGCTACAATGTAAGGGGCTGGCCATCTGAGAGTCCTAGAGTGGGGCCACAGTATCCTTTCCTTAGGTGCATCCTTCACAGCCTGAGGGTTCTGCTTCCTGCCAGGGGAAGCCCTAAAAATGGCCTGGGCGGGCGTGCTGTGCAGACTGCGGACCGCAGTGTGAGGCAAAGTCCGTTCAGGGCCCTTCCACGCGGACGCAGGCAACCTCTGTCAACAGCCCCTGGCTTATCTGCTCTGTGGTGGCTGTTTGCCTTCAGGGAGGCCCCGCCGGGCTGGGGGTTGGGAAGGCCTGGAAGACGCAGCCTTGGAACTAGAAGGGCCCTCAACGGCCATCTGCAACAGCTCCTGGCGTCGGGAGAAGCAGAGACACGGGGTGGGAGAGGTCGACCTGAAGTTGGTCTTCCAAGTCTTGACCCAGCCGAGGCTGCCTACAAACTGCATGCAGGCTTGGGTTGTGGTACCTCTTGCAGGCAATACTGCCGCCACCCCCCCACCACACCCCCAGCCGCAGCTTGGCTGGATCCCGTGGGTGGAAGAGGCTAATGGGGTGTGCCTCGCGCTCTTTCTCCTTGAATCCGCCTCTCAGGTGTCAGAGATTTGAGCGGGGGAGTAGCCTACCTACTGCTCAGGTTGAGGAGGGGTGGGAGGGGTCCGGTCGTTCTTCTATATTCCACTGCCTGGAAACTCTCGGCGGCACATAGGCCAGTGTTGGCTCAGGATCCATCATTGGTCAGGGGGGTAAGCTTACCCGCCGAGGAAGAAGGATGCGACAGGCTCGTGACTGAGCCCCCGCGCCTACACCTGACAGCGGAGGGGTGTTCCTTCTGTGAGGTTTTTTTTTTTTTTTTTTTTGTGTGTGTGTGTGTGTGTGTGTGTGTGTCTGAGTCACGGAGCCATTGAAAGTTGTTATATGGTCGGTCTCCCCCACCTCGTCCAATCCGAGTGTGTAGCGGAGCTCCGGTCCAAAAGGACCAGGCCGTGTCCCAGCACTCTTCCCGCAGCGTCCAGGCAACCCCAGCGTGCGTCCGCGGCTTTCACCCCTAGTCGTCAGGACCCGGTGTTTTGGACAGGCTTGGAGACACTGGGGCGCCCCTCGCTTCTGCCTCAGCTCCCGGGATACTTGCGTAATGTGGATCTAGAACAATTCCACACTGACTGCGTGCAGTTAAAGAATTTGGATTTGGTCAAAACCAGGGCGACAAGGCAGCTATCCCAGGAGGCACACATCCCTAAGGAGCGGACACCAGGAATGACTTCACCGCACTCTGGCCTCTTATCCGAGGGTCAAATTTGGTTCCAGAATATCCAGACTATCCAGAGGCAGTGATTACAGATACTGCTCCTATCCCCTTTCATCCTCAGTTTACCTTCTCCTGTGCCAGGTGCAGGAGCTGTAAACCGAGGATATTGGGGTGCGCACCAGGTGGGCTGCATTCCGAACCTGCCAGAGCTCCAGCCCTGCGCATTCCTTTCCTGCGTCCACGCCTCGTGCGGGCGCCGGGAGCAGACGGCAGCGGCTCCGGAGCAGAGCCTGGAACGCCGTTCCACTCCCACTCAGGAGAGGGAAACCGTGGCAACGGCGGGGGTGGGGCCGCAGCACCGAGAGGGGGCGGGGAGAGAGGGAAGCGTTCATTTGTCCCCCTAATTCCGAGGGTTCAGGAGGCAAGACTAAGGCTCCTTTGATCCCCCAGTGCTACCTCTCTGCCACCAAGGTATGAGCCCTCACCTCGCCCGTTCTCCACAGCAGGTCGCGAACTCCTCATCCCACTTAGACGCCCCAGGGCCCGGCTGGGACCAGTCTGCGGAGTGGAGGTGAAAACTGCCAAGGCGAGAGGTCCCCCTGGCTCCTCCCTCCAGCCCCCATGTTCCTCCTTGAGGGTCCAATTCAAGGTGTGAATTGGACCCTCAACCCAGGAAGCGTGGGACAGAAGTTGGTCGTACAAGAGCTCAAGCTGAGTCCCCAAAGCGCAGCCCGGGTGCTCGGCGCTGGCCCCGCCCCCGCGGCCCGTACCTGAACCACCTCCTCGCCTGTTTCCAGCTGCACGTTGCCGCGGCTCCGGCTCTCGCTGTCGCTCAGCAGGTCGTCCTCCGAGTCCTCAAGCAGCGATGAGGAGCCGGTGGAGGAAAGTGACGAGGTGGAAAGGCGCCGTGGCTGTTGCAGGTGCGAGCCCACTGCCGGGAGCCAGTCACCCTCGGGCTCCGGCGGTCCAGGGCTGGCCGGGGGTAGGTCCGGTTCCTCGGCTGTCACGGTCAGCTGCGGGATCACCGGGGCTGGGGGAGCCCGCGGAAGCCCGTTTGGAACCTGTCCCCCACGCCGCTTGGCCCCACGGGCCCGCGGTTCCCCGGCAGCGGCGGCGGCAGCAACCGCGGCGCAGCGCGCCTCGAAGAGCAGGCGCAGCTCTCCGACACTCCGGCGCGGGGCCCGCTCCAGCCCGGGACTGCAGGACCCGGCGTTCCCCGATCGCGCCATGCCCGTCGGGCCTCCGGGAAGGGTCATTTCCCGGCACTGGAGCAGCAACTGAGCCTACTAGCCCGCGGCGCGGCGGGGACTGGAGACGCTCAGCGCCTCCGGCTTGAGACTGCCCCGGGGCGGAGCCTGAGCCGCACCAGTTTGGGCCCCGCCTCGGCCGCGCCCCCCGCCCACTCCTTTCACTTTCAGAGAAAGCGCGGGCCTCCCTGCGCCCTTGCGTGGCTGGGAAGGCTTTGGGTTACCCCTCCTGGTAGCAGGGAATCCCTAACACTGTCGGCACAAAACTCGGGCGTGGCCCAGGCGGCCTCTCGACCCGCCCTCGAGGCGGCGGGAGGGGCCGCTCCACTTCTGGGCCTTACTATCTTTCTCGGATTTGGAACTGGGAAAAATTCCTCCAGTCGACTCAGAGGACCCTGACCCCACCAGGAAGGTACTGTTCCAGCTCTCACCCAGTTTCTCTGACTCCTTTCCTTATTCATCCAAGGCAAAGTTTTCCAAGTCTCTGAGGTTTTTCTCCAGCCAGGGCCCTAAGCACAGAGTTCAAGGCCATCAGCTTCCCAAAGAATCCCCACCCCAGGGCGTAAGACCAGTTCGAGACTCTGTCACGGGGTCCAATTGAGGCTGCTCCCCAACCCCCATCCTATGAAGCTCCCCACTTCCTGGCGGGCAGAGGACAAGGTCGGGAGGCGGAGCCTGGATTTCTCCAAGTGTCCCAGTCTAATCCTGGGCTTCATTCCCTCCCTACACACACACACCCTCTGGCAGTGCAGAACCCTTCCTCCTCCTCCTCCTCCTCCTCCTCCTCCTCCCCCTCCCCTTCTCCCTCTCCCTTTGGAGCTCTGGGGCTTGGTGTCTACTGTGTGACTTTAATTAAGCAAGTCATTTCACCTCTGCTGATTCTCCTTTGCATGGTTACTGTCCACTTTACAAAGTTACTATGAGAATAAAATAAGATTAAATGTAGGCTAAAAAAATGTGGGCTGAAAATATATAGCTCACCAGTAATTTGCCTAGCATACGCAAGGCCCTGGATTCAATCCCCAGCACTGAAAACAGCAGCAGCAGCAGCAACAATAAAATAGGTATGAAATCTAAAACGAGATGCTTTTTAGTGTGGTGCTAGATGGAATTTTAGGCAGTTGTTCAACACTTGCGTTCATTTCCTCACTTTTAATTGTAGGAAAACCTCACCGACCTGAGTTGGGGCTGGACTACTTGGAAGAGAGTGCTGATACTGAAATTTCAGACATTGCAAAGCATGGATTAGTGTCATTAGTGCTGTTTAGGTCTTTGGCTTCCTTACATGTTGGTGGTCAACTTAACTGAACTGCAAGGCTGCTTTGAGATGCCAGTGTTTTCTGCTTTCCCCCAAATGCCTAAGGATCCCCCATCAGGCACCTATAACCCTGGATTGTTGAGGTCCTGAGGAGAGGCAATTCCTAGAAGGATTGCCTCCAAGGCTTACTAAAGCCACAGGAGGATTTGCCTTCCCGGTTTTTTTGGGGTTTTTTTGGGTACTGGTTATTGAACCCAGAGGTGCTTTACCACTGAGCCACATCTCAAGTTCCTTTTTGTTTTTTTATTTTGAGACAGGGTTCCACTAAGTCGCTGAGAGTCTCCCTAAATTGCTGAGGCTGGTCTTCAATTTGCTATCCTCCTATCTCAGGCTCCTAACCCATTGGGATTACAAGTGTGCACCACCACTCCAAGCTTGCCTTCTCTTTTCTCTCTTCAGCCAGGACTCAAAATGGTTCAAGAATAGGGAAAAGGAGGGTTCAGAGGGAGAATGGGAAACTTCAGCAAAGAAGAAAGAAGATACTGGGGAACTGAAAAATGAAGCAAAATATTGGGGAAAAAAAGATGTGGGAAAAAAGAGTGGGAAGGAGAAATGGAATGAAGGAATGAGAGAAAAAAAGGAAATACAGATATTTGAACACCTGACTGCTCTATGAAATCACATGGATAGCTTCTCTGGGACATGGAGGTCTGAAGGAGCCTGGGTGTGTATTCAAGAGATATACTCAATAGCTTGAAGGCCTGGAAACACCCATGTTCTTACCCTCACTTCCCTCCTTCCTCAGGAACTATGCTACTCTGTAGCAGGAGGTGGGAAGGAGCTGTACTCAGAGGGTGGGCTGGGGGGCAAACCCAGGACTTGCCAGAGTTGGCAAGGGAGGAAGAAAAACAAGGAGAGGAAACATGTACTACATACCTATGGACCAGGCCATGTATGGGTAACGCTGGAGGTAAAAGTAGGAGGGGTTCTGGGTCTCTGACCCAACTGCTAACAGAAAACACAGGGGCACAATTCCTTTTCTTCTTGTATTAGGCACTTGCCCAAGTCTTAGGTCTACCACACTAAAAACCCCCAAATTACTCTTTTTTATTTCTTAAAAATTATAAATATTGTCCTTTAAAAGACAATATCAAGCCGGTGCAGTAGCACATGCTTGTAATTCCAACAGGAGGCTGAGGCAGGAGGATTGCGAGTTCAAAGCCAGCCTCAGCAAAAGTGAGGGACCCAAAAAAGAGAGAGACCCTCTGTCTAAATAAAATACAAAATAGGGCTGAGGATGTGGTTCAGTGGTTGAGTGCCCCTGGGTTCAATTCCCAGTACAAAAAAAAAAAAAAAAATATATATATATATATATATATATATATATATATATCTCAATAAAGTAAAAAAGGTTAATCCACAGAATGTGAGAAAATATGTCCAAATCATATATTTGATATATATTTGAGACCCGGGGGCTGGGGCTATAGCCCAGTTGGTAGAGTGCTTGCCTTGCATGCACAATGCCCTGGGGTTCAATCCCCGGCACCATCAAAAAAAAAAAAAAAAAAAAAAAGAATTGAGACCCATAATGTATAGAATACTCTTAAAATCAACAACAAAACAACTTGATTAAGTTGTTCCCATTTTTCCCATTACCATAAGAAATGGGAAAAATTTTTCTTTTTTTTATCCAAAAATCACTCTGCTGTGCCTGCCCAGATGTCCCTCACTGGACAGGCAGGGTCACACTGAGAAACAGGTAAACTGAGAATTAATCCGGTAGATTTTTAGAGCAGAAATCAGCCTTAGATGCATGTGTCCTCACATTACAGAATATAACAAAGGTAAAGTGATATAGTCAGGAATGTTAGGGTGCTTGAGCAAAGACAAAGCTCCTTGGTGGAAAAGTCAGTATTTTCTTATAAGGACCCCTTGACTTTCATTCCTGTGCTATGCTATTTTTTGTCTTAGTTTGGTACTGGGACTCAGTGGTATTTTACCCCTGAGATACATCCCCAGCCCTTGTTTTATCTTTTATTTTGAGACAGGGTCTCACTAAATTGCCCAGGCTGGCCTAGAACTTTCAACACTGCCTTAGCCTCTGGAGTAGCTAAGATTACAAGTGTACACGACCATAGCCAGCTACTATCCCAATATATATATTATAGTTGTAGATGGACAGCATGCCTTTATTTTGTTTATTTTTATGTGGTGCTGAGGATCAAACCCTGTGCCTGACATGTTGGAGGCCAGCATTCTGCCACTGAGCTACAGCCCCAGCCCTACTTCACACACTTTTGATGGCTGAATAGAAGGGATGTGGAGAAAATCAGACTGATCAATAGATAGGCAGAGGCAATGGCTAGCATTGAAAAAAAAAAAAATAAGAACAGGGGTGGGGTGAGCTGGGGCATAAGAGAATGTGTCAAAATTTTGGTGCTTATCAGTTGGCTGTTTTTAAATAGGTCATGAGAATTACTGTCTTGGCCACAGGCCAGCTCCATGACTGACGAGCAACCTGTCTTCTGGTGGCATCTCAGCTGGGAGATCCTCCTCCACCTTAGAGATTTGCTTTTTCAGATGCCTAAGTCCTCACTCCTCTCTCTCTGGTGGCTTCAAGATTCCCTGGTCCTAAGGGCTGCATTCCTCCTGGAGAGAAAAAAAAAAAAAAAAAACCCTAGGGCATGAAAGCTGAGAAAGAGGAGGTCCTGGGAAATGAGACTACAATATGAGAAGTTTTGGGGTGGGGGTCTTCCTAATATATCTCTGCTCTACCTCTACCCCATTCCCAGGGCAACACCAGTGGTTCCAGGATCAGGAGCAAAACCACTACTCACCACATCCTGCCAGGTAAATCACCAGTTTCTGCTTCCTAAGACTGAAAATGGGTCTCTCACCTGGGGAGAGAAAGGGAGACACAGCCTCTGACCTGTGCTGTGGAATGGAGGAGGCACCTGTTGCTTTGAGACTTGAATACTTTTCTCTAAGGGAGCAGAACTCTGTGGTGAAGAAGAGTAGAGGGGTTGGACTGTCATGATAGTCTGAAACAGGGGGTACAGGGTCTCATTGTAGTAACAACCAGTCATGCTCTGTGGGACTTGGTATCTTTCCAAGAAACTTTCTGAACCCAAGATTCCAATATTCTATGGTGATACTTGTGATTCATGCATTTATTCCCAGCAAACAAACTTCCATTGAGAAGCTGCTGTGAACCAGATATTGTGCTAGGTGCATAAGATATAGAAATAAATAAACCCTTACTGGGAGTGATGACTTTTTTATTTTGCATTGTTTTATAGAAGAAGGAAACTAGAAAGGATCCAACCAGAAGACAGTTTCCACTGGCCATCTTTAAATTTTGTCCCAGTGGATTGTCAGGGAGGCCCTGGGAATTCTTGGTCTCTCAGCTGCTTCATGTATCCAAAATATTTCCCAGGGGCTGGGGTTGTGGCTCAGTGGTAGAGCACTTGCTTAGCATGTGTGAGGCACTGGGTTCAATTCTCAGCACCACATATAAATAAATAAAAATAAAGTTCAACAACAACAAATATTTCCCGGCTGGGGATGTGGCTCAAGCGGTAGCACGCTCGCCTGGCATGCGTGCAGCCCGGGTTCGATCCTCAACACCACATACAAACAAAGATGTTGTGTCCGCCGATAACTAAAAAAAATAAATATTAAAATTCTCTCTCTCTCTCTCTCCCTCTCTCACTCTCTCTTAAAAAAAAAAAAAAATATTTCCCAACTCTGGTCCCTCTGACTTCCCTTCTCTGCCCAGGGCATATTAAAGAGGGGACCGTAAGTCTGGCCAGAGCCAGGGCTCAGTGAAAACTTCAGGATGGGAAAGAACAGGAGACCTCCTTTCTCCTTGAAGAGGATTGAATAGCTGTCTTCCTTTGAAGTGAAGTGTCCTCAACTCCAACCCCAAACCCTTTTCCTTGCCTCTGGATTTTGCCTTTTCCCCTGTAAGTTCCCCCACCCCAGTACTGGGGATTAAACCCAGGGGTATGCTTTACTACTTACTGAGATAGATCTGCCACATCCCCACTCCCCGTTTTTAAAAATATTTTTAAGTTACAGATAGACATAATACCTTTATTTATTTTTAAGTAGTGCTGAGGATTGAACACTGCCTCACACGTGCAAGGCGTGAGCTGGACCACTGAGCCACAACACCAGCCCCTCCCCAGCCCTTTTTTGAGATAGGGTTTTGCTAAGTTGCTTAGGACCTCCCTTAGTTGCTGAGGCTAGCATTGAACTTGGGATCCTCCTGCCTCAGCATCCCAAATCTCTGGGATTATAAGCATGGGTCCCATGCTCTCCTCCAGTGCAATCTTTTATTCTATAATTGATAGACTAAACTTGGTGGGCATATTCTGGGGTGGAAGCAAGGGCAGTTTAGCAGGGTTCTGGATCTAGTAGTATTATCTGACCCTCTACAATCTGTCATTCTTGTCTAAAATGAACAAATTATGTGACTGTTCCTGTGTATACGCAATAAGAACATAGTTTCTAAGGTGGGCACGGTGGTGCATGCCTAATACCAACTACTCCAGAGGATGAGGCAGGAGGATCAAAGTTTGAGGCCAGCCTCAGCAGTTTAAGGAGGCCTAATGCATTTTAATGAGACCCTGTCTCAAAAAAAAAAAAAAAAAAAAAAAAAAAAAAAGGACTGGGGATGTGGCTCAGTGGTAAAGTGCCTCTGGGTTCAAACCCTAGTACCCAAACAAAACCCCACAGTCTCTCCTGAGGCCTTTTTTTCCTCTTTTTTCTTTCTTTCGGGACCGGGGATTGAACTCAGGGGACACTAGACCACTGAACCCATCCTCAGCCCTATTTTGTATTTTATCGACAGACTGGGTCTTATTGAGTTGGTTTGCATTTCGCTTTTACTGAGGCTGGCTTTGAACTCGGGATCCTCCTGCCTCAGCTTCCCAAGCCGCTGAGATTTCAGGTGCAGGGCTCTCCTGATGTATTTTTGAGACAAGGTTTTCCATCTCTCCAAGAGCCCGTGTTCCTGTGGGTCTCCTCTTCGTTTCTCCAGGAGTCAAACCTCAGAATTTCCCAGTGGTGATGTGGAGGCAGAAGGGACTGTGAGGGTCTGAGGTCAGGTACTCTGTGTGAAGCTAGTGATGTAAGAAAACCTGGGGGTGCAGTGGTCTCCTTCCCTCACGCCCTCACCAGAGAACTTCCGCGCTTCTCCTAGTGGTGGGGGTGGAGGGCACAGCTCTCAGTTCCATTGGAGATCTCTGTACCTGCGAGCATGACATCCATACAGGGTGCCTGGTGACCGAGTCCACAGAGTATCAGAGGAAGGGCAGAGCCAGAAGAAACCGGGAAGCTGCCCTCGGGCACCGGGTCTTGGAGGTTCGTGTCCACTGTGTGACGGAGTTGGCCTCCAGGGTAGCTGGAGCCACTCACCACAAGCGCGAGGGAGAGCGGATGCCCGGCTCTCAACTTTGAGAAAGGGCCGGGACGCGCTTAGCCTAGGTCCACGGCTGAGGACACGAGTGCGCGCAGGAGCCGTCCATACAACGGCTCCTGCCGAGTTGCAGCACGCCGGGCGGTGCGCTTCCACCCGGGTTCCTAGGCTGCAGGGCCGGGAGGGGGACGAAGAAAAGTCTAGGCCTGGGGTCCGTAGGAGCCCGTCGGGGACTCCGCACACCCAACAGGGATGAACGGGCGCCTCTGTCGTTGCCTTTTCTCAAATCCAAGGAAAGGAAGCTAGGCTTCTGCTGCTGGTGGCATTCACCCCGCCAGGTCTAATCCCTCCGTGCGTGGGTTGTGCGAGGCGCAAGGGGTCTGGAGACCGCATAGGAAGAATGCAGCAGAGTCAAATCCTCTAGAATGTAGTGGCCCTGGCAGAATGTCTACTTGGTGCCTCCCACTCCTTCCCTCCAGCCCGTCTACCGGCTGCCGCTTGGTGCCTGGGATGGGAAGAGAGGTGCCGCGGAGACAAGTGGCTCCCAGGCTGGGACTGAAAAGTCACAAATACACCGTACAGCGTGGTAAGTTCTGCGCGAGGGGAAGCCACCCGGAGGTGCACCCAGACCTGAGTGGGTGGGGGCATTCAAAGAAGGCTTACAAGAGGAGGAGTCCTCTGAAACAAGGTTTTCCATCTAGAGGGTGCTAGAGCTAGCACCCTCTAGCTGGGTGCTAGAGTAGGAGGAAGAATTGCTAGGGAAAATGGATGGAGTGGGGCGCGGTGGCTTCCTCCTGTAATCCTAGCTACTCAGGAAGCTGAGGCAGAATTGCGAGTTCCAGGCCAGCCTCAGCAATTTAGAGAGGCTCTGTGCAACTTAGTGAGACCCCATCTGAAAATAAAAAAATAAAAAGGGCTGGGGATGTAGCTCAGTGGTAAAACGCCTCTGGGTTAAATCTCCAATACTCTGCCCCCCCGCCCCCCCAAAAAAAATCAACGGAGATAAACCCGCACATTCCAGGCTAGGTGAATGAGTGTGACCGAGCACTATTCGATGTCCGCATGCCCTTAGCAAAACAGGGCCATCCACTGCTACATAAGGGTTGGGGGGAGAATCTGATATTTTGAAGAAGGTATCAAGGGAAGGATCAGAACCTTATTGGACTTATACTTTTCTGGTTTGGGTTTAATTACTTTTGATAGTGGTGGTGATGTGAGTCCTCTTTTAGAGTGTGTGTTGCAGGGCTGGAACGAATACCTTCAATAAGGGCAGGAGGAGCAGTAGACTACTCTGGTAGGTTGCCCAGGCCAGATTCAGTGTCTAATAATTGGGACTCCAACCTGGAGGTGGAGTTTCTTGGTTCCCTTGGTGAGAACTTCCGGAAGGCTCTTGCAATCTATCCCATGCCAAGGATGTTCTTCTGCAACTTCTGCCCACCCCTTGAGACCAACTGGCACCCCCAGTCACCATCCCCACTCCTGGGAGCACTGCCAGAGTTAACTCTTCCCTGACCTTCTCTCCTCCAGGACCCAGCATCTTCTGCTTCTTGAATTACTGGGGATAGGAACACATAATATTTAATATCAATCAGAGTTTTTTTTCTTTTGGTCCTGGGGACAATCCAGGAGGCCTTTACCACTGAGTTAACATCCACAGCCCTTTTTTGAGATAGGCTATAAGTTACATAGGGCTTTACTAAATTGCTGAGGCTGGCCTCGAATTTGCAATTTTTCTGCCTCAGCCTCCCAAATTGTTAAATGCCACTTTTATTTATGTGCCATCGTGTCTGGCTTGGTAGGTTGTTTTTTAAAGACAAAGAACTTGTGTCTCAGAGCAATTAACTAGCTCAGTCCTATGAACCCTGCATCAATTTGGGCTGCCTTATGGCTCTTGGTGCTCACACACAGAGCTGGAGCATAGACTGGACGCTCTAGATGTGCCTGTGCTTTAGTAGCTATGCCCTACTGGGGGCTAATAAATTGCATTTGGAGGTTCCCCTCACCATGCACTGGGACTGGCCTGGGCAACCTTACAGAAAAGGCAGACTCTTCTGGGTATGGTGGTGCACATCTGAAATTTCAATAACTTAGAGGCTAGGGCAAAAGGATTGCAAGCTGGAAGTCAGCCTAGGCAGTTTAGAGAGAAATTGTCTCAAATAAAAAATAAAAAGGGCTAAGGATGTGGCTCAGTGGTAGAGTGTCCTTGGATTCAATACCAATTGCTTAAAAAAAAAAAAAAAAAAAAAAAAGGGCAGGCTGTGGTGGGTCCTGTTTACAGTTATTCCTTCCAACCCCCAAACACAGACCAAAGGACCCCCAAGTAGTCCAGGGAATAATGCAACAAACAAATCTAAGCTGAGGCCAGTGGCTTCCTGGTTCCTTAGAGCTGCTAGTCCACAGTCAACCCATGTTTACCTGAGGAATGGTCTCTCTCCTGGAAGAAGCTGGAAGATGTTGATCGCCCTACCACTCCTCTTCTCTCCCTCCACCTGCTCTGGAGGTGCTAATTTTTTTTTTTTTTTTATTTATTTTTTGTGGTGCTGGGGATTGAACCCAGGGCCATATGCATGTAAGGCAAGCACTTTACCAACTGAGCTATATCCCCAGCCCTGGAGGTGCTTATTTTTGTTTTTCAGTGATAAACAGCAAGTGGCTGCCACATAGAACCCAGAACCCTAAGAAGAGCATGTGGAGGACAAGAAGTCTGAGGAAACCTCAGCGGATGCACTTGCTGGCTAAATCCTGGGGACTATTTCTTCAACATCAGAGGCAGCCTTGGATCTGGTTTCTACCATAGGGAGTTAAAGGTCTGGGGATCTTCTTGCTTTCTAGTTAAATATGGCCAATAGGGGTTTCAGACACAATTTCAGAGCGGGAACCCCTTACAAATCTCCTTCCTTGGGTCAGGTCAGAGGATATCAACTGTTTCCTTCATGAACACACTCACAGCCCCTGAAACCCTGCTTCACACATACCAAAGGCAGAAAACAGCACAGGAACTGCCTAAGCCAAATGAAATGTTAGGGCCAGTTCTCACTAGGGTTAGGCATCCTATTAGGTGCCTGTCCCAGTTAACACTGCTGTTTGTTGTTGTTTACCAAGATTAGAAGTAAGCCAGGGAAACTGCAGGCCCCCCTAGGTCTAGGCAACTTGGCCTTCTGGAGAACCAGGCTGCTTAAGTTGTCAACAGCCACTTTCACTTTGGGGGGTGCAGTGCTACGAGAAGGGGAAGAAAAAGAGCAGGAGAGGCTTTCTTAAGAACTTTGAGGTGCCACTTAGGATGCAAGCCTTGGACTAAGTCTGATCCCCTTGTTAAAATGGCATCAAGTTTATTTACAAATATCTGTACAATTGATGACAAGTCAGGACTTCTCAGAAACAAAACAAAGGCAATCTTTTTGAAAGGAAGTTGCAGGCAATACTTTCCCTGCACCTGTCAAAAACAAGACAGACCTATATGCATGAGCTAAGCGTATGGACATTGACCTTCTCACTTCCTGGAAGGAACTGAAAAATGTATAAAACAGACTTGGGTGCTGCACTCTTCAACATCAAAACCATGTTGGGGATGGGAGTGGTGGAGGGGGCCACTGAGGCAGTTCCCTAGCATAAGAAATACTGTGACCCATAAAGAAGCCCAGCCGGTGGGACAAAGCCCATGTCTTAGGCCTGGCCAAGATTCTGACTCAGAGGCTCTGCCTCAGCTGGGACTGCAGCCAAGTCCTCAGTCTTGATCCCAATTATCAGGTAGGCTACTCAGGTGGTAGGTTAACTTTCAGTCTTCTTTGGTTTGGTTGACTTTTCTCCCTGCTCTGTGCTTTGGCACCTCCAAATGAAGGTTTCAGCAGCTGCAGGTGGGGAGGTAGTGGCAAAGTGCTACAGTGTGATGCAGTTTTAATAAAAATTTTATTACACAGCCATAATGTAAATCGACACTTCTCCAAATCCAAATGATACTAAATACAGATCTACATGGTGGATCAGAATGACTCCAGCAAATTATATGGATTCTATGATTTTATGTCTTTTAAAACCAGAAAGAAAAAGTCCAAGTTTGACATGATAGGAGAGGTCCCAGCAGCTCCAGGACTCTGCTAGAGTCCAGGCAATGTTTAACAGTCTGTGATTCCACATTTACACAACAGTCTATAAAGAGTTTCGGTCAATGGACTATTCAAGTATATATGATTTTAATGAGTCCATCACCACTCCTTTGCCCAACTGAACTGTCACAGCTACCATATAGCTGAGTTACAGTCATTTAACAATTTTACACAGTCACAATACTTTAAAACCACCCATTGCCAATTTTTTTAAAAAATATGTAAACTAAGTTAAAGCAACACTGAGGCTCTACCAAACCCAGAAGAGTTACCAAGTTCATTCTTGTTTCAAAACAACTCTGTGATTTCCCATCATCCCCTTCCTTATACAAAAATTGAGTGAAGAAGTACAGAGTAGAGCTTCTAGATTCTCTCCCTTTTGTGGAAATCAGCAGCTCTCAGCTGTTTCTTTAGCTTAGTTCTTGGTATATATAGTCAGCTGTACTTTGTTCTGAAAAGATTTGTTAAATGCCACTTTTATTTACACTTGGAGCTTTACACCTGAGAATGATTATCAAGCAGTCAGCTTATCTCTTTTCAAACATTTCATAACGACATACACACCTCTTTGCTGGCTTCACCCTAGCTGCACAACAATATATATGCTTACCATATATATATGTATACACACACACAACTGCACATGCTGGTAACATTTTCAATCTAAATCTTATTGTTTGCTCTCCACATTCATGTTGAATAATTTCTTTTAAAAAACAAAACAAATGTTATTCTTGCCAAAACATCAAAACAGAATCACTAGGAAGACACAGGTACACTGGGTGGGAACAAGACACACTCTATGTTCAGCCAAGAAGCTGTAGGCTGTGCCATGGGATGAGCAAGACACCTTTTGCCCTCCTGGCACCTGCCTCAGGCTTCCCTCCTGCCTGCCAGGACACAGCCTATAAGGCAAGGAGCTAAACTAGGGAGTTTTCTTGAAGATGGGGAGGTGATGGAGGAAGAGAGGATAGGGAAAGTTACACAGCTACAGCAGTCAGGTCTGTTTAATAAGAAGAATCACATTTAATGAGTTTCTTTCTTGCAGTTTCAGATGCTCAAGTACAGCTGAAAAAAATCTGAAACAGCTATAGACCAATGACAGACTGATACAAAGAGTACTGCATTTTTAAAAAATGATAAAAAAACCCACACTTACATACATACACACACATACATACATACATACATACACACACACACACACTCTCTCTCTCTCTCTCAAATTAGACCCCCCTCCCTCCCCACAAATGTACACTTTTTGGAAACTAAATTGTTTTTGAAAACCCTTCTTCCACAGAGATGGGAAGAAGAGAAAGATGAGAGAGTAAGGAGGACTGCAGGTGCCCAATCCCTGCTCCCTCCACAAAGGTCAGGTGCCAAATGTTCAATGGTTGGGTCCAAGGCAGTCTTGGAGAGAAGACTGCCCAGTGCTGCTGCTATCGCCACCAGGGGCTCCAGCAGGAATCCCAGCTCCATGGTAATACTGAATGTGTGTAGAGTGGCCAATGAACTGTGCTGGTTAAAAAAAGAAAAAAAAAAAAAAAAGGCAAACACAAATCTAAAGACATGGAAAAAGCCCAACTGAGCCCACATCCATAATGGGTGGGGCCCAGGGGTTTGGTGGGAGTTGGTGCAGACAAGGGAGGTCTATACAGCAAATGGTTTATATTACAGATGACTGGCAGTTTAGAGTCTCTTCCCAGTTCTACTGCTGCTCCAGCCCAAAGAGGGCAAATCAAAGGAAAAGAGGAAAGGCAGGACACTGATGGGCATGCAGGGTCAGAAGCAGCAGGCTGGATACTCTCAAATAAGCCCCCGTCGTTTTTTGTAGTCCTCCAAGTTCAGAGATCTCCTTGGAGCCCCATCCTTGGCTGGAGGAGCCTTGGAGGTGATGGCCAAAGCCTTTGACTCTGTGGGAAAGAATAAATTGGCATGTGAAGTACCCACAAAGTCTTTTAGTCTTGTGCTTCATTCCTTCAGATAGCCTTACTGACTGCAGACTGTAGTCAAATGTTACTGCAGCCAGTCTAACCTGGCCTCTACAGATACTATCCCCATTTCTTCAGTTTACTTTTTTTTGGTACTGGGAATTGAACCCAGGGGCACTTAACAACTAAACCACATCCCTAATCCCCTTTTTGGTATTTTATTAGAGAGAGGGTCTCCTTAAGTTGCTGAGGCTGGCTTTGAATTCATGATCCTCCTGACTCAGCCTCCAGAGATGCTGTTCCACACCATGTCTGCCCCTCTCCATTTTTTTCATTAGAGTAAGGTCTCCTCACAGGCCAAGAGAGCTGTGGATCCATATAGTCATCAGTCATCAGTACTTCCCCACCCTCACATACCTGAGCTGGGAACCTGTAAATCAATCTTCACATCAAAATCGTGCACTTTGAACAAGTCTTCTGAGAGGTCATTGGCTGACTTAGAATTCAAATCTTTATCCTTTCCCTGACCCTGGAATAAGAAGAGGAAAACTAATTATAAAGAGCATAAGTTTAAGAAGATTTTAAGAAGCAGCAGCCACTAATGGCCAAAGCTCTTATTTAAGTTCATTATATTTTCCTCTAAAGTCCTTTTCTGATTCTCAAAGAGGGAAGACAGGAGAGACCATAGATAAGAGCTTTCTTTTCTGAAGCTTACAATGTCCATATGCCTAGCTTATGTATATAGGTCTGCTTGTCTGTCTTGTTTTTGACAGGTGTAGGGAAAGTATTGCTTGCAATTTCCCTTCAAAAAGATTGCCTTTATTTTGTTTCTGAAGTCCTGACTTGCCACTCAATTGTACAGATATTTGTAAGTTTCAAAGCAAAAAGGAAGACTCATATCTGTGGTATGTGAGAAGGAAGGGCGGGCTTAAGACAATACGCCATCTTCTCACCCCAGATTTCAGGAATTCCTAGGACAGTCTACCCAAGACTCAAAATTGGGTAGAAAATTTTTTGTAAATGGGAGGTTCTCTCAGTTTCCCATTTTTGCTTTCACCATCTGATATATAACCATCTGATCCTTACAACATGTCAACTGCTTCTCCTAATTATCCTCCAAAGTAGGTAGGGTATATAAAATACTCCCTAAATGTGCCGCAGAGATCTACAAATCAGTGGCCCAAAGACACAGTGGCTTCAACTCTAGTTAAGTAATGGTGCTGAGTTTAGAGTTTAGGTTGTTTGATCAAAATTAAGTTTTGCTGATTATAAAAAACTATGATAGAGAAAGCACTGTAAGTGGGACTCCATGTTCTCCTGTGGGAAAAATCAAGCCCAAACCAGGTAAGATGCTCACTCAGGGTTCTAGCCAGCAGCCTAGCTCTGCAGCCACAGGGTAGTTAGTACTGCACTTGCCTTGCTCATTTCCTTTGGAGCATCTGGTAACACTCCAGAACCATACTTTGCATTTAGCTGGGCCAAAATGGCAGCTTGAACAGCCGGGTCTCTGGACTGAGAAAAAAAATAAGTTATTTTTAGAGACTTCAACATTCAGAGTCTTACTGCCAGATTCTTTCTACCTACTACCAATAATATCATAAGCACCACAGCAGACTCATCAGTAGCTCAGTGGAGTTTTCCTCAAGGCAGCAAAAGAAGGGAAATTAAAAGCTTTTAAAACTACACCTATGGAGATATAGCACAGTGGTAGAGTGCTTGCCTAGCATATGAAGGCTCTGGGTTCAATCCCCAGGACTGAAAAACCAAACAAAAACTAATCCATACCCACACCTGAGTAACACATTATCAATATGAAAACTTGAAATCCAAAGTGCTCAAATATCCAAAACTTTTTGTGTACCAACCTGGTGCCATAAGTGGAAAATTCCACACTTGACCTCATGTGACAGGTTGTAGTCAAAACATAGGCACACTAAAAATATGATACAAAATTACCTTCTGGTGATGTGTAGGACATATGAAATATAAATGAATTTCACATGTAGACTTGGGTCATATCCCCAAGTTATGCAAATATTCAAATATACCGCCCCCCCCACCAATCCAAACTTTGAAACACTTTTGGTTCCAAGCACTTTGAATAAGTTACTTTAGGGACTGCACTGCACTATAAACCCACCCTGGTACACAGGGGTTAGTCACAGGGTTTTTATGAATCCATGTCAGGTTTTCACTACCTGTATGACCTATAGCGAGATAAAAAAGGAAGTTTCTGGACTCAAGAACTTGAAGCAGGCAAGCAAATCCCAGCTAGGAAAACATTATTTTTAACTTCTTTATTAATTTCCTAATGGAATTCATTTTATGTCCTAGAATCTAGGTCCTGACTAAAAATGTCCTCTTTAGGCACTCACATTAGAGACGATGGTAGGTTTGCATTGCCGCCTGGTAAAGGGATCCATCTGTTGGTTTTTCATGTTGTGACTTTCAGCCTAAAACAGAGAACATGTATTAGAGAACCATACCTCCTTTCCCCATCCTCTCATTCATTATAAGCTTGCTTATAAATAATCTCTTTGCAAGGGGTGCAGGGGGTGGGGGAGGGGAACAACAACCTGGAAGTTATTATCCTTTCCCTTTAAGAACACCAGAGCAGCTATCAGGGCAACAACCAAAAATCAGAAACTGGTAGGAATGAACATCTGTGGAGTAGTCTCAGGGCAGAAAGGGTAAAGCAGGGTAGAAGACTGTTGTTTTTCATTATAAATTAATAAATTACATGGGTAAATGTACACATAGAGAATGAGTATATGCTAAGTATATGTGTTATTTCAATGATTTAAAAGATAGACCTGAGCAACATGTAGGAAGATTTCATATCATTCTATTTAAATTTTTAAATGATTCAGATAAAGTTGTCTTACTCACCACAAGGGCCTTCTCAGACTCTACAATGTTCCACTCCCTGTTCCGCTGGTTGATATAACTATGGGATGAGTAAGAGATGAGTCAGTGGACCATAAGAGGGATGTAGTCTCGGAGCCCTGACCCCAGAGATCTGGAGAGTCAGTGTAGCACAGTGTGTACAAGGCCACAGGCTTGCCCAATAATTTTGGCCAAGGTCTTCAGACCATGGATAGGGGCCCAACCAAAATAGGCTCAGTTAACACACCTGATAGCAGATATGTTCTTGGTCCGCTGGCGGTCCAGGGCCTCGGCTCGCTCCTCCAACTCATTCAGCTGGTCTTGGATTTGTTTCGCCTTGTCCTGATCTCCCAGGTCTTCAGCCATGGCCTGCACACAGAGAAGCATGTAAGCTCTTGGCTATGATTGCTGGAAGGGGATTCTTGATATACAGCCTAATAATATATGTAGTTTATTAATTTATGATGAACAAATGACAAGAGACGTGAAAGAATAGTGAAGAAATACTTTACAAACACAAAATGTGTAATTTTTCTTAAAGTACACTGCCATATAGCTACCTGGCTATGGACCCCTAGTGGCAGCAATATGTAAAAGCCAGGTCCACATGGCTAAACTATCATAACAAGGCTCACACCCCATCAGGATTTGAAGAATGGAAAACCACATACAATAATTGGGCTTGATAATATTAGTTGTCTGTTTAGACCCAGTGAGGAATAGTAGGTCTTAACAGGTCTTTTTTTGTTTTGTTTTATTTTGTTCTTGTTATTGTGGAATGAACTCAGATGTGCTTTACTACATCCCCCTTTTTAAAATTTTGAGATGGAGGTCTCACTAGGTTGCTGAGACTGACCTGAATTTATAATCCTCCATCTCAGCCTCCTGAGTCACTGGGATTACAAGTATGCAACACCACACCTACCTTTGGTGTGTGTGGGGGTCTATTTTACTACACATGAAAGTAAAAGGACTAGAAAGTAACAAGAATGGAACAATTTCAATTTATAGACAGGAAAATGGCCGAGGAATTTCACAAAGACATCAAGAATACACTGTGTTGCTTATAACTGAGCCCAGAGTTTTGTCCCAATTCTATCATTAACTTAGCAGAAGATATACTAGTAGTTTGATTTCCGTATCTCCTTACAGGATGGGCAAAGAGGCTCAAATACATGTCCTTACCTTTTCCTTTAGCAGCTGAGTCTTCTTCATAGCATAGTTGGGTGGAGCTTTTCTGAACCTTTCTTTCTCTTTAACAATCTGTACCAGAGAGGAGATACCAGCAGTGAGGTATTCCTAAACTATTTTTGTAGACAGGCTAAGTGAGCCCTTTTGGAGCCAAGCAGCTAGTTAAAAGGGGACTGCTCTTCCTATAGCGGCGTCATGCCCCCAAGAGAGAATGAGTTCATTCCAAGGGATACTATGCTGCTTCCAGGGTCACGGAGATTCTTCTGGGACAGTCTGAAGGAATATGCACCAATGAATAGCAGCAGCCCAAGGGCCTGGTATTGTAAGGCTAGCCACTGTCCAAGAGAACAGAAATCAAAGAATTCTGCCAAAATATTTTGGAGAAAGAAACTTCCAGAAGGACCAAACCTAGCAGAATATATAGCCCTGATCCCTGAATATATTGAGTCTACATAATCTAATCTGCAGATGAGAATATACAGAGAAAAACTTGATGAACTATGAATAATAAGGTAGCAGTATTAGTATTCCCTCATCTTCATGGATACCTAAAAATATCAAGATATAGGGAGAAAATAAAATTATGATCTCTAAACCCTGATGAACTTGATAAACCTCCAGGCTCTGGGTACCAAGGTTTCTTACCTCTTCAATGTCCTGATCATTGAATTTATAATTAAGAGCTTCTTTAATAGATAATTCCTTTTTATTGATTTCATCTAGAGTGGGCAACTGCATGCCAGCAGAGAACATCTGGACCAAAATATGAGAAAGGTTATTAGTAAAGGATTCGGGAAAGAGACTTTTCAGTGTTTGCAAATAACCGCTAGGGAAGCTCTAGACACTTACCGCTTCTTTCCACTTCATGAATTCACTTTCAGTAAATTCTTGGTTTGAGACAAACTCTAGGCGGAACACTCGTTGGTCATTACCATGCCTACATAAAAGAGAGACGGCATTTCCAAGAAAGTGTGTGTTGACTCTAGGATCAGCAAAGCAATCCTACTACCTCTGTGTACCTTCTATCTCTGCAGTTCTCAATCCTGGCTTCTCTTTGAAATCATCTAGAATTTGATTCTGTTTGTTATGGCCACTTCCTAGTCCAAATGGCTCTTTTAAAACAAATTAGGGGAGACAATGGAGTGAGGATGTGGGAGGGAAACAGAGAGATCATGGTGACCAATATAGGCCCAGGGGCAGCCACGTCCATCACAGCTCTTTGCTGTGTGATCCTGGCAAACTACTTCTATTCCTTTCTATGGGGTCTTTAGAATTCTTAGGGTCCACTGGGCGCAGTGGAGCATGCCTGTAATTCCAGCAACTTGGGAGGCTCAGACAGGAGGATCGCAAGTTCAAACCTAGCCTCAGCAACTTAATGAGGCCCTGAGCAAATCAGCAAGATCCTGTCTCTAATAAAATATAAAAAAGGGTATGGCTTGGTGGTTAAGCACCCCTGGGTTCAATCCCTGGTACCAAAACAAACAAAAAATATTAGTTCCAAGAGGCAGGGATTTGTGTATGTCTATCTTGTTCTTTCTTTTAACCTGATGATCAGAACTGTACCTAGCACAAATGTTGAGTGAATGACATGTTCAGTTTACTGAAGAGGAAACAAAGTCCTGAAAGATAACTTGACTTTTCAAAGATGAATTTAGTTAAGTGAGAGAGCCAGGACCAGAAACAAGCCTCTTGACTGTGTTCGCTGGGCATTTTCTCTTATGACTCAAAATCATTCTTCTGTATGTCTTAGTACTTCATATTCCTGTCTCCCCAGCCTTTTTTTTTTTTTTTTTTTTTTTTTGTGGTACTGGGGATTGGACCCTGGGCTTTGTGCATGTTAGGCAAGTGCTCACCCACCGTTTTTGATTTTATGCTGTCAGAGAGTCTTACTAAATTGCCTAGGCTGGGACCTTGGGAGAAAATAATATCTGGAGACTTTCCCTATAGGTAAAGATAGAATGAGTTCCTTTAGGGTACCTTGTGGGATCATATAAAAAGCATTCATAGCAACAGGAAACATTACACTGGAGGCAATGACAGCTCAACAGGCAGTGCCTGTTTAAAGAGGGAACCAAAGCTGCCACAGCAGTGCCTCTTACCGTAGTTGTAGCCCTTTGTTTGTTCTGGTACCACCCAGCTGGTAAACTTTGGCAGTTTCCACAACACCTGTGATCTCAGCAACCTAAGTGAAAGGATAGAGACACCAGTCAAAAAGAAGACTCTTCAGAGCTCTCTACGTAACTCTTCCTTTGACTCTATCTACCCAAACACAGACAAGCAACCCTATGCTGAGAGCAGCCTACAACTGTCAGGTATTCTGTGTTTCTATCTCAGATTTGGAATTCAGATGGCAAAGCACAGGAACCTTGTGCCCAGGGTAAGCAAGCTCCATGAGCAGAGACAATTGGCCTGGTGAAGCCCATTAGCTTTCCTAAACTAAATCTACCTTTACTAAGGGATGTACTTGGGACTTCAGAAGTTGAAAAATAATAATAAGGGGCTGGGGTTGTGGCTTAATGGTGGAGCACTTGCCTAGCATGTGTGAGGCACTGGGTTCAATTCTCAGCACTGCATATAAAATAAAATAAAGGCCCATCAACAACTAAGAAAAAATTTAAAAATAACTACAAACAAATAATAAATTTAGTCTCCTTTGGAGAGAGGGTCTCACAGTTGCTTAGGCTGGTCTTGAACTCCAGGGCTTAAAAGATTCTGCCTCAGCCTCCCAGATATTTGGGACTACAGGTATGACATTACCAGTTCTAGAGGTCAAAAAAAAATTTTTTTTTTCCGGTAGTGCTAGGGATTGACCCCAAGACCTATATTCCAGCCCAACGTACAGGTCAAATGTTTGGATATTAGGTATTAAGACCATGCCTTGGACATGTTAGGCAAGTGCTCTACCAATGACTTATATTCCAAGCCTTTTTTATTTTTTGAGACAGGGTATCACTAAATTGTCCAGATTGGCCTTGAACTTTTGATCCTCCTGCCTCAGCCTCTCAAAACAGCAGGGATTACGTCAGGTATACACCACCTATACCTGGCTTGGAGGCAATTTCTTGCTTTTTTTTTTTGTACTGGGGTGGAACTCAGGAATACTTTACTACTGAGTATATCCCCTATCCTTTTTAATTTTTTTTTTTGGGGGGGTGCTGGGGATTGAACCCAGTGGCATGCAACCCTAAGCCACATCCCTAGCCCTTTTTATATTTTATTTAGAGACAGGCTCTCATTGAGTTTCTTAGAGCCTCACTAAGTTGCCGAGGCTGGTTTCGAGGCTGGTTTCAAACTAGCAATTCTTCTGCCTCAACCTTCAGAGCTGCTGGGATTACAGGCATGAACCCACTACACCCAGCACCTTTTTAATTTTTCTTTTTAGGAAGGGTCTCTCTAAGTTGCTGAGGCTGGCCTCAAACTTGCGATCCTCCTTACTACAGTCTCCCGAGTCACTGGGATTATTGGCATGCATCACTAGGCCCAGCTTAGAGATCAATCTTTATCAACCAAATGTGAAGACCATGGAGGTCAGTTTCTGTTGTACAGCTTTCTGGAATATGGCATGGCTGCTGGCTCCCATTCTAGGAGATAAACACATTAAAACAAGATAATCTAGAATAAAACAAAAATCGAATAGCTATGTTCTTCTAGCCATTCAGATGATAGAGGCTGTGTTGGAACATACAAATAGCCTGTATAAGGTTGGAGTTATTTTATATTCTCTTTAACTTCCCTGGTCCTAGAAGTTTTTTTTAGTAATTTATTATTTGAATAAATAGATCTTACAGATTATGTAATTTCCAAAAACTACTTCATAGCTGTTTCCCTTTTTCTTTTTGTACTAAAGGAGCATAGAGAAAATTGTTCTAAATCCAAAACCACAAGCTTCTTGGGCTTCAATTACTTTTCCTGGCAGCAGGTTTGCGAATCACATCTCCAGTCACTATAGATTTTCACTCTTCTATGGGCATCTCATGGAATCTACTTTCTATTCTGCTACAGTTTGAATCTTAGGTGTCTCTCAAGGCCCACATGTTAAAGGCTTAGTGTCCAGCTTGGCACTACTGATGGGTGATGAAAATTTTAAGAGGGGAGGCCTCCTGGGAGATTTTAGTTCTCTGGGGCATGCTCTCAAAGGGCATTATAGGATCTTGGTCTTTGCCTTTCTGTCTTTCACATATGGGCCATGAGATGAGTGGTTTTTCTCTCCTTATGTGCACCGCTATAATGTGTTGCTCCCTCAGAAGAGACCCAAAAGCAATGGGACTGACTACCCGATCATGTTTATGATACTCATAAAACATGAGTCAAAATAAAATTTTCATTTGATCATCTCAGGTATTTGTTACTGTAAGAAAAGCTGACTAAATACACAGTCAAATGTTGGCAAATAGATTTGATTAGTATCTCCTACCTCCAGGAGGGTATCATTATGTTTAAAATATGGAAATCTGGGATGGTGGTATACACCTGAGATCACAGGCACTCAATAGGATGAGGTGGAAGGATTGCAAGTTTAAGGCCACTGACATGGTGAGATGCCCATCTCAAACAAACAAACAAAAAAGAATGAACAAACAAACAAATAAATAAATACCAAGGACAACTGTCCAAGGAAAGAAATACCAACCCGGTAAACTGGTTTGCTGTTATGGTTTCCAATGCCAATTCGTACAAAACATCCTGTGACAGTTTTAGCAAAGAAGGGCATATGACACCAACGTTCTAGCTTATGCCGCGATAATCGAACTCTATTCAATTCTTCGGGTAAGGAAACTGGTTGTGATTTTGGAGGGATCTCTTCCTTCCTGTAGGAAACAAAGTGGCAGTGGGAAAAATAATCAGCATAAAAACAGAATAAGATACATAAATAAACACCGAATTCTTAAAACTTAAAATACAAAGATTAACCTAGTAGGAGAAATAAATAAAACATCAGAAAATAGTTAATCTGGGCTGGGAATGTGGCTCAAGAGGTAGCACGCTCGCCTGGCATGCATGCGGCCCGAGTTGGATCCTCAGCACCACATACAAACAAAGATGTTGTGTCCGCCGAAAACTAAGAAATAAATATTAAAAAATTATCTCTCTTAAAAAAAAAAAAAAAAGAAAGAAAAATAGTTAATCCTGTTCCTAACCAGTAGTGTGAACTTTTTTTTTTTTTTTTTTTTTTTGGTACCAAAGTGGTTAAGGGTTGCTTAACCACTGAGCCACAGCCCTTTTTTAATTTTTTATTTTGAAACAGGGTCTCACTAAGTTACCTAGGGCCTCACTAAGTTGCTGAGGCTAGCTTTGAACTTGCAATCCTCTTGCCTCAGCCTCCTAAAATGCTGGGATTATAGGGATGTGCCACTGTGCCCGACCTGTAAAATGTTTGTAATGAGACACCACTCCAGAAAAAAAATATTGATGAGCCAGGTATGCAGAAGGATTCAAGTTCAAAGCTAGCCTCAGCAACTTAGTGAGGATCTGTCTCAACCTAAAATATAAAAAGGACTGAGGGGATATGACTCAGTGGTTAAGCAAAGAATGGAAAGAGGGAGGGAGGGAGGTAGGGGAAGGAGGGAGGGAGGTAGGGGAGGGAGGGAGAGAGGCAGGGGAGGGAGGGAAGGAAGGAAGGAAGGAAGGAAGGAAGGAAGGAAGGAAACTAATGATTTAGGTCAACCTGAGGGTGACACGAAGTTAGTTCCCATCTGCTAGGTCCAGGGGGAATGTTTAGTAGTGCAGCCTAGGAGCCAGAGGCAGAAGAAGGTAATGGGCTAATGTGCTAGGGAATCTCAGTTCATCAATTCAGGGTACTGAACCAAACAAGTCACAGCCCAAACAAGATTTTGAAAACTTCACAAAGCTTTTTCTCAAAGAACCCAACCATCCTGCCTACTAAACCAAAATGTGAATAGCTTACTCCTCTTCTTCATCAGATGACGATGTTCGGGATGAGCGATCTGACTTTTCACTGGACTTGTCATCCTCTTCCTCCTCCTCATCATCAGAGTAAACCTCACTGGTTTTTAATGGCTGTTTTTTGGCAAGGAGTTCAGCTAGAAAGAAGAAGAAACATTTACCCAGATACTCTGAACATGAAAATGAATTATGTTTCATCTTTAAGAAGAAACTGAAACCTAGAAGAGGACTTAGACAACTCTATCCTCTCTGGACTAGACTGTGATAACCTGAGCTATAGTGTAAAATCATTTAGGCACCAAATATTAGGTACCCATAGAACAAAAAAAGGCTAGAAGGTTGTTAGTGAGTGGGCAGAAAGGGTCAGGAGCACTATTGAGAGTAGTCTTTTATTGCACTCAAGATGCTTCAAGATGGGCAAGAAAAAGGGAGAAAAACTCACAATTATCTTCAGAGAGTTTTTGATAAAAACCTTATTTTGAATGTGTATTAATATTTGTAATAGCAGAAGAACAAAAACAACCCAAATGTCCACAAATAGGGGAGTGGCTGAATACCCCTGTTACATCCACTCAGTGGGTATACTATTTGGCTATAAAAACACAAATGAGACATAACATCACATTCTGAGTCAGAAGGTGTTGTTTTGTTTTTTGGTGACTGAACCCAGGGACACTATATCCCTGAGCTATATCCCCAACACTTTTTATTTATTTTCAAACAGAGGCTGGTCTCAAACTTGCCATCCTCCTGCCTTAGCCTCCGGAGTCTCTGGGATTATAGGCATGTGCCACTTGGCCAGAGTGCTTTTCTTTTCTTTTTTTAAAAAATATTTTGTTAGGGCTGGGGATGTGGCTCAAGCGGTAGCGCGATCGCCTGGCATGCGTGCGGCCCGGGTTCGATCCTCAGCACCACATACAAACAAAGATGTTGTGTCCGCCGAAAACTAGAAAATAAACATTAAAAAATTCTCTCTCTCTCTCTCTCTTCTCTCTCTCACTCTCTCTTTAAAAAAAATTTTTTTGTTAGTTGTCAATGAATCTTTATTTTATTTATTTACATGTGGTGCTGAGGAACGAACCCAGTGCCTCACACATGCAAGGCAAGCACTTTACCACTGAGCCATACCCCAGCCCTGCCAGAGTGCTTTTAAGGAATCAAATAGTAAATATTTCAGGTTTCCAGTTTACCGCCTCATTGTCTTTTTTTTTTTTTTGTAGATGGACACAATATCTTTATTTCTTTCTTTTATGTGGTGCTGAGGATTGAACTCAGTGCATTCCAGGCAAGCGCCCAACCACTGAGCTACAACCTCAGTGTCTCTTGTCTTAACTATTCAATTAAAGTGATGTAGCATAAAAACAGCCCTGGGCAATATGTAAATAAATGGATGCAGTTAAATCCCAATGAATGTTTCTTCCCTCTCTATATTGGGATTAAACCCAGGGCTTTGTACATGATAGGCTATTAGAGAGCTATCACTAAACTGCATCCCTAGCCCTGCCTTGTAAACTTCGAGTAAATAGTATTATAAATGAGTTATATTTCAATAAGTTTATTACAAAAAAACAAAGGAAAAACTCTGACATTCTTGAATTAGAAATGGTATCACAGCTGAGCATGGTGGCACACACCTATAATCCCAGCTATTTGGGAGACATTGGGGAGGATCACCTTGACAACTTAGCAAGACCCTGTCTGAAAAAAAAAAAAAAAAAAGAGCAGAATATGTAGTGCAGTGGTGGTAGAGCACTCTTGGGTTCCAGACAACTCTCGGAAGGCTAAGGCAAGAAGATTACAAGTTTGAGGACAGCCTGGGCAACGTAGTGAGCCCCTATCTCAAAATTTTAAGTTTTGGGGCTAGAGTTGTAGTGCAGTGGTAAAGCCTAGCACATGTGAGGAACTGTGTTCGATCCTCAGCACCACAAACAGGGGCTGGGGTTGTGGCTCAGTGGTAGCATTATAAATCGAGTTATATTTGTATAAGTTTATTACAAAAAACAAAACAAAACAAAAACAAAAATAAAGGAAAACCTCTGACATTCTTGAATTAGAAATGGTACCATGGCTGAGCATGGTGGCACACACCTGTTACCCCAGGCTGGTCGTGTGTGTGGGTGTCTTACTGGGGAATAAACCCAGAGGAGTTTTACCACTGCCAACCCTTTTTATTTTTTATTTGGAGACAGGGTCTTGCTAAATTGCTGTGGCAGGCCTTGAACTCCTGAGCTCAAGCAATGTTCCTGCCTCAGCTTCCCCAATAGAGGAAGCAGGCACAAGCCACTGTACCCAGGTTCATGCTAAACTTTATCCTTTATAAAAAAATAAATAAATAAATAAAATTCTAGCTCTGCACACTGAAAAACTTAAAAATAATAGCTAACTGAATAGTATAAGTGTTCCTTGTGGTCTCTAAATACAATTTCTGGGGTTCGGGATGTAGCTCAAGTGGTAGCGCGCTCGCCTGGCATGTGTGCGGCCCAGGTTCGATTCTCAGCACCACATACAACAAACAAAGATGTTGTGTCCTTGTGTCCGCCGAAAACTAATAAATAAATAAATAAATAAAAATAAATAAATATAATTTCTCATGAAAAAGGGCTCCTTAGAGAAATGTCTGACTCCAAATCTAGAAAGTAAGAAAGTGATAAAAATGAGGGGTGGGGGGGCTGGGGTTGTGGCTCAGTGGTAAAGCGTTTGCCTAGCATGCATGAGGCACTGGGTTCGATTCTCAGCACCATATACAAATATTAAAAAATAAAGTTCCATCAACAACTAAAAAATATCTTAAAAAAAAAAATGAGGGGTGGTAAAGCACGTGCCTAGCCTACATGAGGCCATGGGTACAATCCAGTACCACCACCGGCACCATCACCACCAAAAATAAAACCAAACCAAACCAGGATTTCTGGGGTCTTGTGTTAAAGGGCTTATTACAACTAGTTGACAAACTGAGTATCAATAATAATAATCATAGCAATGGATTAAAACAAATAAAATAGGTTAAAATCCATGAGTTCACAGGGATATTAAAAATAAACAAACCTCACTGGTCATTTTTGGTAGTTGCTAAGGAACTATTTCATATTTTTGAAGACTGGTAAATAAAGGAAAGTAAATCAAACATTTATCCTACCTTTCCTATTAAAAATGAACCTGGGGGTAACTAAATAGTTAATGAGAAAAGTTTTTTGTTTTTTTTTTTAAATAGGAGGAGATCAGATATTAAATAAGGAATGACAGATAAGAGTATTATTATTATTATTATTATTTATTTTTTAGGTACTGAGAATTGAAGGCAGGGGTGCTTTACCACTGAGCTACATCCCTGGCTCCTCTTCTTCTTTTTTTTTTTTTTTTTTCTTGGTACCAGGGATTGAACTCAGGGGTACTCAACCACCCAGCCCTATTTTCTATTTTTTTATTTAAAGACAGGGTCTCACTGAGTTGCTTAGCATCTCACCATTGCTGAGGCTGGCTTTGAACTTGTGATTCTCCTATCTCAGCCTCCCAAGCCACGGGGATTATAGGCATGTGCCACTGCACCAGGCTCCCTGGCTCTTAACAATTATAATTGGTTTATTTTTATTTATTTACTTATTATTTTTTTTGTTTTAAAGAGAGAGAGAGGTATAGAGAGGTAGAGAGAGAGAGAATTTTTTTTTAATATTTATTTTTTAGTTATCGGCAGGCACAACATCTTTGTTTGTATGTGGTGCTGAGGATCGAACCCGGGCCGCACGCATGCCAGGCGAGCACGCTACCACTTGAGTCACATCCCCAGCCCCTTATTTTTTTCTTTAAGTTCATTAGAGGTAGGGACCCTCTCTCTCTCTCTCTTTTTTTTAATATTTATTTTTTTAGGTGTAGATGGACACAACACAATGCCTTTATTTTTATGTGGTGCTGAGGATCTAACCCGGGTCCCGCCCAAGCTAGGTGAGCGTTCTACTGCTGAGCCACAATCCCAGCCCCAAGTTTATTTATTTTTTTTTGAGACAGAGTTTCACTAAATTGTCCAGACTGCACTTGAATTTACAACCCTCCTGCCTCAACCTCTCAAATCATTGGGATTATAGGCATATGCCACTGTATCAGACAGATTATCATTTTACAATTCCCAGTCAATTAAATGATCTAAGTCGTGATCATTAGTGGCTGTGACAGAACACATTACTATTTCCTATTCTTCATACCATCCTGTACATGTGCCTTCTATCATATAACTGTAATTTCAGTTCCTCCCAGCCTGAGAGTGATACTATGTCAACTCTAAGTCTCAGCCTTAACAGGTACTTTGTGTTTCTGCTTTCCCCTTTTATACTTCTGTTGTCACCATGATTAAAAATGGTCCTCCTTGGGGCTGGGGCTGTGGCTCAGTGGTAGAGCGCTTGCCTAGCACAGGTGGGACCCAGGTTCAATCCTCAGTACCACATAAAAACAAAGGCATTGTGTTGTGTCTATCTACACCTAAAGAAAAAAAAAAAAAAAAAAGGTCCTCCTTGGTCCAAGGAGGAAGAGAGACAGGTAGAGCAGATTTGACCCCCACCTGCAGCCTGGAGACAGTCCCAGCTGAACTCATACTGATGCACATGTAGGGAACAGGTTAGTGGTTTATTACTTTACATTATTGTGGTAAAAGCTGCCTGAAAGAGCTGTAACACTACAAGACAGTCAGATATTAAAAATCAGCTTTCCTAACCAAACTAAAGCAACTATCAAAACACATAACAAACCCAAATCTAACCAATTCTCTAGTTTTAACTAACAATTCATAAGAAATTCAAGGGATTAGAGGAACACACCCAATACTATCAATGGGATATAGTCAGCATTGTGGGAAACAGACAAATGCATATATGGTTTCTTCAGCAAATAAACTACAAAGAAGACAAAGAAACAAGGAGAAAAACTAAGAGCTTAAGTAACTTAAGGGATGCATTAATAAATCACAAAATGTGGACTCTAAGTTCCCGATTCAAACAATAAAACCAATATTTTTTTAAGCTATAAAACAAACACAGAGACTTTAGTACTGACTAGATATATGATCATATTAAGGGATTCATTGTTACTATTTTTAAGTGTGACAATGATATAGAAGTTAGGTTTAACACAAGAGTCCTAGCCAGGTGCAATGGTGCATGCATATAATCCCAGCAACTTCAAAGGCTGAGGCAGGAGAATCACAAGTTCAAAAGCCAGCTTCAGCAACTTAGTGCAGCCCTAACCAACTTAGCGAGATCCTATTTCAAAATGAAAAATAAAAGTCTGGGGATGTGGCTCAGTGGTTCAGCCCCTCTATGTTCAATCCCTGGTACCAAATAAATCAAACAAACAAGGGTCCTTATCTATAACAGACATATATTGTTAGAAATATGATGATGTTAGGATTTAATTAAAAAAATAATCTTAGAGGATTTTAGATTCAACAAGATTGGCCATGAGATGAATATGGAGATTGGATAATGGAATATAAAGGTTCATTACACTATTCTCAGCATGTCTGGAACTTTTCATTATAAAGACTTAAACAGGGGGGAAAATAAATATGGCCACCAGTGAGTCACACTGTATAACTGAAGACACATAGTAATCATTACATTCCCTCACTTACCTGTTCTGTTCTTGCGTTTTTCTCGCTCTGCTTTAAGCTCCTCCATGGCTTGAGATTTCTTATCTAATTTCTCATCCCGTTTGGAACGACGTTCCTTATTGTGGGATGTTACCTAGGAAGGAAAGGATAAATAGGATGGCCTTTTTGTTTTTACTAATTGCTGATAAGATTCTCTATACCCAACAATTAATGTATTCAGTCTTTTATATGAATTTATGTTGACTACAGAAACTTAAAACTTGTATAAGTAGAGAGCATCCTCTTGTGGACAAAGAGAATAGAGCAGTGAAATCAGTTTATTTTATCTGCCTAATAAATAGTAAGCTAAAGAATTACCATGGGGGCTGGGGATATAGCTTAGTTGGTAGAGTGCTTGCCTAGCATGCACAAGGCCCTGGGTTCAATCCCCAGCACCACCCAAAAAAGAAAAAGAAAAGAATTATCCAAGTAAATTCTGTAAGAATACATAGATTATGATCTAATATCTGTTGACAATTCATGAGGAATGCAGAGATGATTTATTTTCCTAGCTATAGTTATACCAAGTCTAGAATCACATACACCTGAGTAAATATCATAACCAATCTGGTTACTTGGGACTAGAGAGGCTTACCAACTTTTTTTCAAGTGATGCTCACTCTAGTGGGCTCCTATTTAAATGCTGAGTGAGTGTCCTAAGGAGTTAACCAGTTTGGCTATTGGTAAAATGATACATCCAGAGATAAATGAGCTAACTAACCTTCCACTAATTTCCTAGGAGGATTAACATAAATCTACCTCTACCTCAAAGAGAGAGGTATTCTCTTTGGATTATGAGGCCACTGAATCTCCTACCTGAGATTCTTGAATCTGTGTCAGCTTTTTCTTTTCCTGCTCCTCTTCTTGCTTTTTCTTTTTTTCTTTCTTTTCTTTCTTTTTGGCTGTTTTTAGTTTTTTCTTGATTTCAAACCTGGTTAAAAGATATTTGTTTGATTTTTAAAATGCAAAGAAATATATATAAAGATTAATTTCTACTAGGAGAAAGAAGTAAGTATAAGGAAGGAGTTAGTAAACACTTTGGCATTCTGCAAGAAATTCCAATGTATCTTGTATGCATATTAATACAATGGGGTGTGGCTCAGTGGCAGAACACTTGCCTCGCACATGTGAGGCACTGGGTTCAATCCTCAGCACCACATAAAAGTAAGTAAACACAATAAAGATTAAAAAAACATACTGAATATAAGTACAAAAAGTACTTGAAAGAAGTAAATTGGAATAGATTTAAAATAAGAAAAAAATATATAGGATACTACTGTATTCTTCTTTAGACTTATCGTCAGTTCTCCTTCAGCCTTCATGTAACAGAAGAAAACAATATATTCTTTGGTCAAGTTAGGAGGCAAAAGTACAATGTCACAATTATTATTGCTATTTGTGATACTGAGAGATGAACCCAGAACCTTTCACATGCTAGCCAAGTGCTCTATCACTGAGCTACATTCCCAGCCATTTTTATTTTATTTTGGAATAGGGTCTTCCTAATTGCCCAAGCTGACCTCAAACTTGTGAACCTCTTGCCTCATCCTCTGGAGTAAATTGAGATTAAAGGAGTACACCATTGCATTTGACACAATATCTACAATGTCACAATTTTAGTAAGAACAAGGATTTTTTTTTTTTCTCTCTTTCTGAGGTGTTGGGGATTGAACCCAAGGTCTTGTGAATGCTAGGCAAGTGCTCTACCACTGATCTAAATCCCTACCCCAAGAAGTATATTAAGCCAGGGGTAGCAGCACATTCCTGTAATCCCAGTGACTCCAGAAGCTGAGGTGGAATGATTGAAACCTCAAAGGCAGCCTCAGCAATTTAGTAAGGCCCTAAGTAATATAGGGAGACCCTGTCTCAAAATAAAAAATTTAAAAAAGGCCTGGGGAGGGAGCTCAGTGGTAGAACACTTTCCTAGCATGCTTGAGTCCCTGAGTTTGATCCCTAGCACCACAAAAACCAAGCAAAACAAAACAAAACAAAACAAAAAGGGCTGGGAATGCAACTCAATGATAAAGCCCCCTGAGTCCAATCCCCAATACCACACACACATACAGAGACAAAAAACAAAACACTATCAAATTGTACACTTTACTGTGTTACTTCAAATAAGATATTTTAAAGTATTTAATAGCTTATATACATACTGTTCTTAAGGGTATTATCTCATTCAAGGCTTACAACAATAACAAAGGAGAAGCTGAGCCAGGAGGAAGGTAGTGATTTTATTCAGCTCAGTGATCAATGGGTCTAAATTGAACCTACACCTTCTTCTAACTAACACACCAATTTTTTTTTTGGTACTGGGTTTTGAACTCAGGGGCACTCCACCACTGGGCCACATCCCCAGTCCTATTTTATATTTTATTTAGAGACATAGTCTCACTGAGTTGCTTAGAGCCCTGCCATTGCTGAGGCTGGCTTTGAACTCGCAATCTTCTTGCCTCAGGCTCCCTAGCTGCTGGGATTACAGGTGTGTGCCACCATGCCCAGCTAACATGATAATTTTTTGTTTTGTTTTGTTGGGGTAGAGGGTATTGAACCCAAGGTGTTGCAAATAGTAAGCAAACACTCCACCGATGAGCTGAGGTCCTGGCCCTAAAACATCAGTGTTCTTTCTGTGATTACGCTATTTTGTATGCTGCCTGTTCCCCTGAGGAATCCAACATCTAAGGATGACCTCACTATAGGTGTTGCTGACCAGAGAGCAGAACATTAATGGTGCTTACATAAGACTGTTATATCTTGGCAGGTGGTGCATGCCTATAAAGCCAGCAACTCTGGAGGCTAAGGCAGGAGGATTGCAAGTAGGTCAGCCTCCGCAACTCAAGAAGATCCTATTTCAAAATAAAAAATAAAAAGGACTGGGGATGTGGCTCAGTGATAGAGGGCCCCTAAGTTCAATCCCTAGTACTGCAAATATAAATAAATAAAAACAGACTGGAAAAAAAGAAAAAAAGTCTGTCATGGGATACACATAATGATTAGATGGGATCCATATAAAGAACTTAATTAAGTAAAATAGATGAATGAAATTTTCTGAGTTATCATATTGTACTGCCCTAAAGCTAAACAAATGAGCTACAAAAATATTAATTTCCTGTGCAGGGCTCTGAATCTCTGTTTTAATTATCATCACCCTAAACATTCTTCTAGTACTAAAAACTGTCACTGAAGTAGTCAACTGCCTTGTTTACATAAGGCAAAAATTTAAAAACTGAATGGGAGTGTAGCTTATTGGTAGAAGTTTGCCTGGCATGCAGATGTCATGTGTTTGATCCCCAGGACTAAAACAAACAAACAAACAAATATAATAAACAAACCAAGCTTGAGGCCAGCCATTCATCACTCCTGAGTTACTTTGTAATTTAATTATACAACAAGCTTTTGTTATGTTCTTCACAGTTTGAAAACACAATTTTTACAAGTCATACCTAACCATCTAGCAACTCCAACACAGATTAAGTCCTGTTGGTTCCAACACAGGTAACCTTGGAAGTATTCACAGTCAAAACAAACGTCTAGGGGCTGGGGCTGGGGCTGGGGTTGAGCGGTAGAGTGCTTGCCTAGCACATGCGAGGTGCTGGGTTCGATCCTCAGCACCATATAAAAAATAAATGAATAAATAAAATAAAGACATTGTGTCCAACTACAACTAAA
The DNA here is from genome assembly GCF_048772815.1 of Callospermophilus lateralis. Taxonomy (NCBI): domain Eukaryota; kingdom Metazoa; phylum Chordata; class Mammalia; order Rodentia; family Sciuridae; genus Callospermophilus; species Callospermophilus lateralis. The sequence continues at coordinate 88,118,607 of NC_135307.1, read as the reverse complement.
AAAATATTAAAAACAAAACAAAAAAACAAATGTCTATCTACTGCTTGCTACTGACTGAAAGTGAATCATTTTTGTCTAAGGTAACTCACCACAGTTAATATGGTCCAGAAATATGTCCAGAAAGGACAAATAGGCTCCAGATGAAATGGAACTAACTGCTGACAAAGAAAAGTGCTTTGATTTTCTTTTAATGATATTAGGTAAATAAGGAAGGATATTGGTTCTGAGGACTCTTATCTCCCAAGATAAAAGACAAGAAGCTTATGGCAAAAATTCACAAAACTGAAGCATCTTCTCATTACCAAGAAGCAATCTCACATTTCAGATTTTAAAAAAATACAAAAACTGTCAGCCACAGTGGTACATGCCTCCTGAGGTACAGTAGTATCTCAGCTACTTGAGAAGCTGAGGCAGGTGGATTGCAAGTTTGAGACCAGCCTGGCAACTTAGAGACACCCAATCTCAAAATAAATGAAATGGGCTGAGAATGTAGCTCAGTGATAGAACACCCTTGGATTCAATCCCCAGTACTTAAAAAAAAAAAGCTAGGACAGATACCTAGTGTGTACATAATGAGTAATTCCAAGACTTAAATCTTATGAAAACAGGGTTCCAAATGTGAATTTTGGAAAATTATTTCTACTTTGGGAGCTTGAAAAATTTAGTCAATCTGTAAAACATAAAGCTGTGAAACACCATTTGTTCATTTAATTTTTTAAAAATATCTTTATTTATTTATTTATTTATGCGGTGCCGAGTATCAAACCCAGTGCCTCACGCATGTGAGGCAAGTGCTTATCCACTGAGCCACAACCCCAGCCCTGTTCATTTAATTTTTACATATCACCTGATGTCTTCTTACATTACTTTCTTTTTTTTAAATTTTTAATATTTATTTTTCAGTTTTCGGCGGACACAATATCTTTGTTTGTATGTGGTGCTGAGGATTGAACCCGGGCCGCACGCATGCCAGGCGAGTGCGCTACCACTTGAGCCATATCCTCAGCCCATACTTTCAATAATTACTAGATTTAAATTCTAAAATCAAGACAATTTCATGGCTTCCTTGCTACTTTATGCTCAGCAGATATCAAATCATATACTGATTTTTATCAAAGACACATACAATATCTCAGTAATTAACCCTCAAAAGTATTGCTCCCAGTGCCTATGTTAAAAACAGGTAAAATAATAGGAAGTAGGAGACAATGTTGCTCCCAATGTATTTTATGGAGTCAGCTGGTGCCAGATTTGAGATCTAGTTGCACCAGCTATATAATCTTAGACAAATATCTTCTTTCTTTCATTCAACAAATATTTAGTGCACATCTATGTGCCGGTCATTGTTCTAGGTACCAGGAATAGAGCAGTAAACAAGACAAAGTCTCTGGCCTCATGGAGCTTGCTCTTTAGTTACTTTATGTCTTTAAGCTAAAATTTCTAACTCTCTTACAAGGTATAATCAACTTTATAGGGTAGTTATGAAGAATAAAACAGACACAAATGTTTATAGCAATTAGTAAATAAAATGACAGTATAAACAACAAATGTGATCCTAAATATTTGTTTCTCATTTTGTTAACAATACCATTTCCAAATGCATCTTCATATACAGATGATCCTTAGTTTATGATGTGAAAGCATCCGAACTCCATCATAAGGTGAAAATATCATAAGATGAAAATGTATTGAATACATCTACACTCTCAAACAAACATCATAGCTAAGTCTAGCCTGCCTTAAATGTGCTCAAAAGCTTCAGTGAGTGTCTCATTTCATTTACTTAATACTGTACTGAATGTGAAAATCAGGATGGTTGTATGGGTATGTTTTCAGACCATTGTAAAGTTGAAAAATCTTTTTTTTTTTTTTTTTTTTTTAAGCTGTAGTTGGACACAGTACCTTTATTTTATTTATTTATTTTTACTTTTATGTGGGGCTGAGGATCGAACCCAGCGCCTCGCACATGCTAGGCGAGCACTCTACCGAACAGCCACAACCTCCCTGTTGAAAATTCTTAAGTTGAACTTTTAGACCACCTATATAGGTCAGATGTCAATGAGAAGGGAAGTATAAGAGACAAGAAATAGGGCTGGGGTTGTGGCTCAGCGGTAGAGCACTCGCCTAGAGTGTGTGATGCCCTAGGTTTGATCCTCAGAACAAATAAAAATAAATAAATAAAACAAAGGTGTTATGTCAACTACAACTAAAAAATAAATATACAAAAAAAAAAAAAAGAATCATCACTAAAAAAAAAAGAGAGAGAGAGACAAGAAATAAACAGAAAAGGCAGGGTAGCTACAACTTTACCTTCTTTTCAACACCTCCCTCTTCTCTATGCGGTTGAACAGCTCTTGCTCTCTTTCCTTCTCTGTCATCTGTTCCAGACGGGCCCTGTCTTCCTCATCTCCCATGAGATCCTCTCCATAGCCATCATGGAACTCTTCATCTTCTGAGGAAGAATCTGAATCTGAACTAGAAGAGGAGCTGTTGCTGTCAGAATCTGATACTTCCCCTGCAACAGAGACCCAACATGAGATCACATGCTAAGTCCAGTGATCCCACTGTGTTGACAAGCACTGGCTCTCTCAGGTAAAATGGCAAAAGGCCACCTCTGACTCTCTCAGGTAAAATGGCAAAAGGCCACCTCAGCTTCTTTGGGACCAGTCCATAGTCTGCTTTTGGTAAATGCAAATAGAAATTAGCAAAATTAAGGTGGAAAAAGAAAGCTATGTTCTTTTCAATTCTTTTATGCCTTTTTATTTTTTATTTTGAGAAAGGGTCTTACTAAATTGCTAAGACTAGTCTTTTTTTTTTCTTTTTCTTCCTGATACTGGAAATTGAACCCGAGGTGGCTTAACCACTGAGCAACATCCACAACCTTTTTATGTTTTATTTTGAGACAGGGTCTTGCTAAGTTGCTTAGGGCTTTTGCTAAATTGCTTGAGGCTGGCTTTGAACTCAAAATCCTCCTGTCTCAGCCTCTCAAATCACTGGGATTACAGGAATGTGCCACCACGCCTGGCTCTGAGGTTAGCTTTGAACTTGTGATCCTCTTGCCTTGGCCTTCTAAGTCACTGACACAGGATTGTACCACCATACTTGGATTATTATTTATTTATTTATTGGTAGTGGGGACTAAACAGAGGGGCACTCTACCACTGAATTACACTCCCAGCCTTTTAAATTTGAGACAGGGTCTCCCTAAGTTGCCGAGGCTGGCCTCAACTGAAGGTCTTCCTGCCACAGCCTCACCACACCTAGCACAACTTTTTTTTTTTTTTTTTTTTTTTGTGTGTGTGTGTGTGTGCTGGGGATTGAACCCAGGGCCTTGTGCGTGTGAGATAAGCACTCTACCAACTGAGCTATATCCCCAGCCCCCTAGCACAACTTTTTTATTTTGAAGAAATTATACACCTACAGGAAAAAAGTTGTACAAACAATAACACTCTCATACATTCTTTAGATTCATTCATTGTTAACAATGTCAATTCACTTTCTCTTTCCTTTTCATTTTTTGGTACCTGGGACTGAATTTGGGGACACTTAACCCTCAAGCCATATCCCCAGCCCCTTTTTAAATATTTTATTTAGAGACAGGGTCTCACTAAGTTTCTTAGGGGCTTGCTAAATTACTGAGGCTGGCTTTGAATTTATGATCCTCCTGCCTTAGCCTCCTGAGCTGCTAGGATTACAAGTATATGCCACCATGCCTGACTACTTTTTCTGTCTACACATATAAAATAATTGTAGCTGTGTAAGGTGGTGCACCTCAAAAAATATTTTTTTGGGGGAGAATTATCAGAGACTGAACTCGGGGGCACTCGGCCACTGAGCCACATCCCCAGCCCTATTTTGGATTTTATTTAGAGACAGGGTCTCACGGAGTTGCTTAGCACTTTGCTTTTGCTGAGGGTGGCTTTCAACTCCTGATCCTCCTGCCTTAACCCTCCTGACAGCTGGGGTTATAGATGTGCACCACCACACCTGGCTGTCAAACAAACAAACAAACAAACAAAAACAACTTTTTTTTTTTTTTTTTTTTTTGTACCAGGGATTGAATTCAAGGCAACTCAACCACTGAGCCACATCCCCAGCCCTTTTTTGAATTTTGACAAGGTCTCACTGAGTTGCTTAGTGCCTAGCTATTGCTGATGCTGGCTTTGAACTTGAGATCCTCCTGCCTCAGCCTCCTGAGTGTGCGCCACCATGCCCAGCTTCAAAAGTTTTTGAGACAGGGTCTCACCTAAGTTACTGAGATTGGCCTCCTGCCACCTGAGATCATACACATGTATCACTGTGCCCTGCAAAGGACAGTCTCTTACATAACAAACTACATTATTATCAAGTTTAGCATATTTATCATTGATGCAATTCCATCATATAATGTACAGTTAGTACTTAATTTCACCAATTGTTTTACTACTGAACTTAATAGTCACTTTTTATACAAAGTGGGGTCCAATCTGAGATCACACATTGGTTACCATGTCTCTAATATCATTTAATCTGGACCAACCTTTCTATATTGAAAAAAAAATGAATTAATTATTTTTCAGGTGTTATTAGGGATTAACCCCAGAACTTCATGCAGCTAGGCAAGAGCTCTACCACTGAGCTACATCCCCAGTCCTTTTTTTTTTTTTTTTGAGACAGAATCTTACTTGGTTGCCCAGGGTGGCCTTAAACCTGTGGTCCTCCTGCTTCAGCCTCCTTAATAGCCATGATTATAAGCGTACTTACCTACAATCCTAGCTAATTTCTTTTTTTTTTAAATGAGATGGGATCTCGTGATGTTGTCCAGGTTGGCCCAAACTCCTCACCTTAGGCAGGAGATCACTTGAGCCAGAATCCAATCTAGGACTACATCATGCCTGGTTTGGACCAGCCTTTGTCTTTCAAGCCTTTGAATTTTTGAAGAGTTTAAGTCCACAAAATTGTCTAATAGAATTTTGTAAGGTAGTGATGAAAATATTCTCTATCTGAACAGTAGCCAATACAAGTGGCTAATGAGCAACTGAAATGCAACTAGTGTAACTGAGAAACTGATTTTTAAATATTAATTCTGAGAACAACAGTTATCAAAGGTCTCCTAATTTGATTTGGTTTGCCAAGGAACAATTTAGGTTATGAAATTTTGGCAAGAATACTCACTCAATGATTGTGTTACATCAGAGAGCATCTAACATCCAGCCAGGCACAGTGGTGCACACCTATAATCCCAGCAATTCCAGTGGCTGAGATAGAAGGATCACACGTTCAATGCTAGCCTTAGCAATTCAGCGAGACCCTGTCTCAAAATAAAGAATAAATAGGACTAGGGATATAGCTCAGTGGTAAAATGCCCCTGGGTTCAAGTCCTACTATAAAACAAAACAAAACAAAAAACCACCAACACCAAAAAAAGCTTTTAGCATCTGTTTGTATCATTACTGTTAATTTGTATTACTTGGTTAAGGTGGTGTTTCCCATATTTCCTCTCTGTACAGGAACCTTTTTCCTTCTATAGTTAGTATGTAGAAGAAGATTCTTTTAGACTGTAAAAACATCTTGTTCCGTATTATATTAACAATTATTATCGTGGATGAAAAAAATGAAGACTTTTCTAACCCTATAATTTCTTCTACATTTTATTAGCTGTTATTTTTTTTTAAATACTTATTTTTTAGTTGTAGTTAGACACAATACCTTTGTTTTATTTATTTATTTTTATGTGGTGCTGAGGATTGAACCCAGGGCCTCGAACGTTCTAGGCAAGTGCTCTACCATAACCCCAGCCCAACACTGGATCTTGAAAGGACAAAGGGTGGCATGTAAAAACTCAATATATATTATTAATGAATATTAAGTTAAAATCAGCCATTTAACAAGAATCGTGGCTTGATTCAATTTGAGCTAACATTCACAGACATGGACTTAAAACCAGGTTAGACCAATTTTATACCAGGCTATTTGTAATTGAACCTTACTTTTTCAAAACAACTTAAGGTTTATTATTCTAGTCCTGGAACAAGTTAGTTGTTAAACTAGTGTTATCGAAAAGTTCTGGAATTGTTTAAGAAAAGAATATTTCTTCTCTGGGAGTGGTGGCACACACCTGTAATCCCAGCAGCTCTGGAGGCTGAGACGGGAGAATTTAGAGTTTAAAGCCAGCCTCAGCAATGGCAAGGCGCTAAGCAACTCAGTGAGACCCTGTCTCTAATAAAATACAAAATTGGGCTGGGGATGGGGCTCAGTGGTTGAGTGCCCGAGTCATATCCCTGGTAACAACAACAAAAATAGAATATTTCTTCTAAGTTTTTCATCTGACTCAAGGATTTCCCTCCACAGACAAAAAAAGAAGACACCCAGGATAAAGTGAGTGGAGACTAATACAGGGACACCTACTCCTCCTGGGTTCCTTGGTTGGGTTCCCAGGTTCTCACCCTTCCTTCGGGAAATGCATGATTTTTCTTGCTTTTTTTTCAGATTCTCAAAGGATCCATGACCACTGAAAAAGCTAAGGACCACTGTTCTAAAGGGAGAGATCAAGCTATAATGTGGGCTCCTTTCTTCTCCACTTCTGCCTCTCTCTCCAACCTGACAAGACGAGAAATTCTCCCGCCTGGTCTGGGTACTTGGCTCACCTTCCTCCGGTGCTGAGCTCTCAGCAGAACTGTCTTTGTCTGAACTGCCCGAGGAGGCAGTTTTATTTGCTTGTTTCTTCATGGTTCCTTTCTTCTCTATTTTTCGGCCTTTTCCTTTCTTCTTGTTTTTATTACTCCCAAATGTCCACTACAAGGGAAAAAAAAAAAAGAAAAAGGAAAACTGAAATAGGAACTTTATGGAGAAAAAAAAGCTGAACGATTCAAGAGAATTAAGACTATTTGACTTTCAACAAAATGATTCCAAGAATCTCTACAACTTTGAACCCACTCCCAAATATACACTTTATATGATGAAAGATACACTTTTAGGTCAGTTGGCCACTCAGGTGGCTGCCTCAACTGGTACTGAGCTGCGCTCTGCAGCCTCCAGTCTCTGTACGTCTCAGCAAAGGTCATCCAATGTGAGCAGCAAAGAAGAATGGAGAGGTTTCAGAAGAAGAAACACAACAACTTCCCTGTACAACCAAAGGGAGGGGAAGGATGTTAGTTCACCTTCACCCATGATGCTGGCCTTCAAGTCATTTCAGCAGGAATTGGATGTAAGGCATGACAAACATGAGAGACTTGTGAAACTTGGTTGGGATATAACTTGAACATAAGAGGATGATTGTTCTCCTCCATAGGATTACAAGTGCTCCTGATAATGGAAGAAATATTGACTAAATCCTAAATTATATTAGATGGTATCAGACAAAAAATATGACAGGTATCCCAAGAGCTATCAGGAGATCAGTTCCACTTAATTGTCACTCAGGACTGTAGGAATATGTGCTATCTCTTTCCAACACTTCATCAAAACACAATCATTAGTCAGTATGGATGAAATTATTAAACAATTGATTTTTACAACAGAGGTTAATGGGAAAGAAAACAAGACTCCCTCCTCTGATGCACAGGATATGTAACTTGGAGACTTAAGTCACCCATTTATTACCTTCTGGGAGTGGCTGGTTTAACTGGAGAGTTGAAGCAAATGTGTATTAACAGTGTGGGGAATGGGGACTCAACACTCCCTTTGGGCTGAGAATACAGCTCAGTTGGGAAAATGCTTGCCTCGAATGCACAAGGCCCTGGGGTGGGTTCCCAGCACACCACACAAAAAGAAAGAAGAAAGAGAGAGAGAGAGAGAGAGAGAGAGAGAGAGAGAGAGAGAGAGAGAGAGAGAGAGAAAGAGAAAGAAAGAGAGAAGAAAGAAAGAAACAAACAAACCACCCTCCCTTTGAAGTGAAATTGTTTTTTAAGCCAGGTTTAGGATGGGTTTTCCTTCATTGGCAAACATTCAGTATTACAAGGTCTCTAAGAAGCTGTATACCATAAAACAAGGACTGGTCAAAGTTGAGATTGCTTGTTATGTTCTGAAAAGTCCAGGGTTCAGAGATCCCAAGCACATGCTGGAAGATATGCTCCCAGTTAAAACAGAAATGATTGTTCAGGAAGAGGGCATTTCCTATAACAACATCACTGGCTATCATCTGGAGATAGACAAATTTGTAAGACAGTTACTCAGCATTTCATTTGAATTTATTGCAGCATTTACATAGAAACATTCAGTTGTATTTCTCTTAAGTTGTATACAAGCTGTACATGAAATTATCAAATGAATTAATTATTTTTTTGGGGGGAGTACTGGGGGTTGATCTCAGGGTCACTCAACCACTGAGTCATCTCCGCAGCCCTTTTTTGTATTTTATTTACAGACAGGGTATCTCACTGAGTTGCTTAGTGCCTTGCTTTTGCTGAGGCTGGCTTTGAACTCAAGATCTTCCTGTATCAGCCTCCCTAGCCGCTGGGACTACAAACGTGTGCCACTGCACCTGGCCAATTGATTCTTTTTATTCACAGAAGTGTGCATATACAAGTGTTTGTATATATGCCTATTTGAGGAGTTTTGCTGGTTAACCTTTATCATTTATCTGTGTTATGTGAACATGCTTCAAACTGAGATTTCTCCTATAACATACTTATTTTGTATGAATTTTGGAGTAATAATTTTTAATGGAAGCAATTTCAGTTGGTGATTTTTGTTATATATAGAAAAGATTTCTTAATTAAACTTCTGGACCTAAGCTTCCTGTCTAAATTTCTTGGCAATGTATTGCACACCCCCAGAATTGACTTAATCCATAGAACAAGAATTGAAAATTAACTATCAATACTTGCAATCCCAGCAGCTCTGGAGGTTGAGAAAGGAGGATTGAAAGTTCAAAGCCAGCTTCAACAATTTAGCAAGGCCCTAAGCAACTTATTGAGACCCTGTCTCAAAATAGAAAATAAAAAGGACTAAGATGTAAGTCAGTGGTTAAGCTCTGAAGGGGAATTGGAGCTAACATTTTAATGTTTTCACTGGTAAAGTTGAGTTGAATTATGTACTTGTACATAACTGAAAGATTTTAGTATTAATTATTTAGCAGTATTTCCCCCCTTACCATTTTTATTAGGCATGCTTGAAGGCTTTCCTATTCTAGCATCTTGAAATTTTGAAATACTAAGTTAATCCAAACCTTTATAGTAGGTCTGGAGTATTTATAAAGTTGCCAAAAAATTGTATGTTGTAGAATTCAGCAATAAGACAACTGGCCATACAATTAAGAGTAACAATCTTTAGCACTCTTTAGAAATGAACTTGCCTACTAAAACTAGCTACAGATTATTACTTACAACATGAAGCTGACTTGAGCATGACAGACAGTACTTACTGGATGACAGATAGTTCCAAACAAATTGATTTTTTAAAAATATATTTTTAGTTGAGATGGACATGAGAGCTTAATTTTTTTTTTTTAATTTACTTTTATGTGGTGCTGAGGATTGAACCCAGTGCTTCACACATGCTAGGCAAGTAGTGCTCTACCACTGAGCTACAGCCCCAGCCCCCAAATCAATTGATTTTGTGAGTTTTGAGAATCTAGATTATTACTTTTGGAAAGATTACTTCTGTTTGTAAGAGTTCATTCTTGGACAATGTAACTTTTCAAAAATATTACCTAAAGGAAAACAAAACACAGACATACCTGATACATTAGGTTTGTTGTGGTGAGGGTGGATGGGTCTCCCTACACTGAGGTATACTGCTGAATGATAATTAATCCCATTATATATTTTTTGTTACTTTCACCACTTGAATTTAAATTTAAATGTTAAAAGTAAAATAATAATAAATCAGTGAATGTTTTATAGATGTTTAAAACCAGTCTTTTGAATAAAATATTAAAATACTTTTTTTAAAAAGAAATAATTTTAAAAAGTTTGTTTTTTATAACTACTAGTTATAAATTTCTTAGTAATGGAATTTCTTAGTAATAGAATATTTAGATAAAACATAAAATCGAATTAATGTAGTTTCTGTTGCAACAGAAAAACAAAGATACTAACTTTATGGCAAGACAAACAAGTGAGAGAAAACAGCTTCTCGTGTTTTCTGAGGTAGAGATCACATTAACTGCTAAGGGCTGGTATGTCAGGGTTTCAGTACATAAAGAATGATTTAGTGATGAGGTGGGCCTCAGAAAGGCGGGGAAAGAAGCTTGTGCCCAAGAGAAAACGGCAAAATGCACTGAGAAAGGTTAAGAGCCACTTTTGTACATGGACAGTAGTACTGGCAATAACTTTAAGAAAGTAGAAAGTAAAGTAGATCATTAAGTATATTTGTGTTTATCTTTTTTATATATACATATGTGCTCTTTTTTAATATTTTAGTTGTTGATGGGCTTTATTCTATTCATTCATTTATATGCAGTGCTGAGAATTGAACAAGCGATATTATACTGAGCCATAACACATTATCTAAAAAAAAGTGTGTATTTCTTACTTAAATGTATGATGCTAAGGATGTACCTGGCATGTGTAGGCCCTGGATTCAATCTTTAGCACCACATGTACATAAATAAATAAAAGATTAAAAAAATCCATTGACAACTAAAAAATGTGTGTATCTCTTACTTAAATGTATGATGCTAAGGATGTACCTCAGTGGGAGAGCTTTTTCTTGCCTGGCATGTGCTAGGCTCTAGGTTCAATTCCAGTACTATATTAAACCATATCTCCTTTGATATGTTATTTATTATTTATTATTTCTTGTACTAGGGATTGAACCCAGGGATGCTTTAGCACTGAGCTACATTCCCAGTCTTTAATTCTTTATTTTGAGACGGTCTTGATAAGCTGCTGGTCTTAAACTTGCATCAGTCTCCCCAGTAGCTGGGATTATAAGTAAATACCAGCATGCCCAGCAATTATCCTGATTTACAATAATTTTTGGTGAAAAATACTTTCTATGTTAAAAAAGTACAGTTTTTGCTCCTATTGTAATGGGATGATAAATTAACCTCCTTGGGCTGGGGATGTGGCTCAAGCGGTAGCGTGCTTGCCTGGCATGCGCATGGCGCTGGGTTCGATCCTCAGCACCACATACAAATAAGGATGTTATATCCACCAAAAACTAAAAAATAAATATTAAAAATTTTTAAAAAATATAAATAAATAAATAAATTAACCTCCTTGGGTTGGGATTGTGGCTCTGTGGTAGAGCACTTGCCTGGCATGTGTAGGCCCTGGGTTCAATCCTAAACACCACATATACGTAAATAAATAAAGGATTTAAAAAAAAACTATTGGTAACTGAAAAAAAAAAATCTTTAAATAAATAAATAAACTTCCTATTTCATAGTAGTTAAGATCAGAAGAAAATTTATTTGGGGCCTTTTCTTGGACTGGGGAGACATAGGCATAGGAGCTATTCTTAAGAACCAGAGTCTATCCCAGAGGTTTGGGAGACTGAGGCAGGAAGATCACAAATTCAAAGCCAGCCTCAACAACAGCTAAGCTAAGCAACTCAGTGAAACCCTGTCTCTAAATTGAATACAAAATAGTGCTGGGGATTTGATTCAGTGGTTGAGTGCCCCTGAGTTCAATCCCCAGCACCCCCCTCTCTGAAAAAAAAGAACCACAGTCTGAATCCCAGCTGCTTAGGAGGCTGAGACAGGAGGCATGAGTTCAAAGCTAGCCTCAGCAATTTAGTGAGCCCTAAGTAACTCAGCAAGACTGTGTCTCTAAAATATAAAAAAAGGTCTGAAAATGTGGTTCGTGGTTAAGTGTCCCTGAGTTCAATCCCCAGTACCAAAAAAGGTAGGGGTATAGCATAGGTGTAGCATAGTGGTAAAGTGCTCCTGGGTTCAATTACTAGTACCAAAACAAACAAAACAAAACAAATAAACAAAGCCACAGTCTTTGTTTACCTTGATAAAATATTGTAAAAAGGGTGTTATTTTAATCTTTTGATTCTAGTTTTAATTTAGTTATTTTAATTGTTATGCTCATAATACAGATATTACTAGAGTCAATAATGTATTAGATATCTTCGACATTGGTTCTTTTACAAGAAATAGTACAACCATATACATAATACTCAGTATTTGTTTCTTGGTTATAAAAATGGCCATGACCCACCTTTTCCAAACAAAGTATGGAACTTCTACCCAATAGGAATATGAAGAGGTTGAGAGCAAAAGGTTGAGCTATCAGGGTCACATGTATGTCAAGAGTGGCTAGGTTTATTTTTGTCTACAGGTTTGGGTTTCTCATATGCAATACAGCCAAACTCTGTGGAGTCCCTAGGGGGTAAAAAAAAAAAAATTGTTTATGAGAGCAAAAACGACCTAAATGTGAAGTTATACAAGTAAATCCAATTTAGGTGCTAGGAAGCTATCTGGCTTCCTTATCAACTACCCTCTGTCTGCTTCAATCTGCCACAGCCTCATCTTAGCAACTGTCACTCATTTGCAGTCTACAATGTTTATCCCTTGCAAGGGAGGGAGAAAAAGCAAAAGTTAAAAATAGAAGAAAAATGCTGTCATTTAAAAGGAGCTAATCCTGAATGTGAGAAGAGTATTTGTTTATTTTTCTTATGGCAATTTTCGAAAATAGTAAGGTGACAAAGTTGTCTTAGCTCCCATGAAGTTGACTGGGGGTTGGGAGGGAGGTGTATGAAGTCAAATGCAGACAATCTAAATTCCAATCTAAATTCTACTAATTCTCCAATATGTGGTAATGTTTTAGGGGCATTATAATGTAGATGAGTTTACTTTTAAAAATAGAATTTTAGGGCTGCGTTTGTGGCTGAGCTTTAGAGGCCCTGGGTTCAATCCTCAGCCCCACATAAGAAAATAAATAAATAAAATAAAGGTATTTTGCCCAACTACAACTAAAAAGTAAATATTAAAAAAAAAGAAGAAGAATTTTAGCCAGGTGTGGCAGCACACATCTATAACCCCAACTACTCTGGAGGCTGAGGCAGGAGGATCATTTGAGCCTGGAAGTTTGGAGATAGCCTAGGCAACACAGCAAGACCCCATTTTAAAATAACAACAACTTTTTAAAAAATTTCTGAGGCTGGGGATGGAGTCAATGGTACAGCGCTTGCCTATCATGTACAAGGACTTAGGTTCTATGCCTAGCACTGCAAAAGTAAGAAAAAAAAATTAAATCTGTATTTCTACTACCCAAAGACAATGATCACTTGCAATGTGGAGGTGAGTCTTATTATTCTTACATAATTCCAAGAAAGAGACTCAAATCGGTCCCAATAATTATTCATAGATTTTTTTTCTCCTTGGAGAATAAATCACAGTTATAATATTTTACATTTACATTTTTTCCTAATATTTTATTTTTAGTTATTGGTGGACACAATATAGCACTCTACCTCTGAGCCACAACCCCAGCCCCTACGTTTACTTTTGTAAACCAGAAATTCCAGAATGTTTTTGGTCTAATCACATATTTTAAGTATTTCCCCAACACCTCTTCTAAGAGCACAAAGTCTTGCAAAACCTTATTTAGTGACTCTAAGACAGTGGGAAAGACTGGAGTTGTAACTCAGTGGTAGAGCGCTTCCCTAGCATGTGTGAGGCACAGGGTTCAATCCTCAGCATCACATAAAAATAAACAATTAAAATAAAAGGAATTGTGTCCATCTACAACTAAGAGGAACACAAAAACAAAAAGACAGAGGGAAAATGATTTCTTTTATTGTCAGAGTGTGTAGTAAATGGAGTCTAAGGAGTAAAGAACAGAATTAAATGAATGCTCATGTGCTCTCTCCATCCAGGAGGGAATAGAGGAAATGTGGGCTGTACTAAAAGGCAAGCTGAGATGTAACCTTTTAAAGTGAGAACAGAGTACCCTACTGGTTTGCATCTGAACTCCAGGTACAGAGGCCAGAGCATCCCCCAAAGAGCTGCTCAAAAACAACTTGGGAAAGGGTATCAGACACATTGACATTCTGCTTTCCTAAGCATAAATGTATGCAAGCTTCACACAACCCCAGACAAGTATTATGTAAATATGCAGGGAGGAAAGCCTAAAAAAGAACCTGGAAGATGTTTTCTTATCTAGTAAATTGTAACAGATTAGCTGTTTTACCCTCACTGTTGTAACAGATATTCTAATGGACAGTAATTATCTAATAAAACAGGTAGGTGTGTGCTACAAAACTCTGTGCCACCCTGAGTGTGGGGGGATGTTACAAAGCAGTTCCCATTCTAGGAAGTTGCTGTCTTTCCTGGCATTCAGTTAAAGATGGGATGGAACATGGGATGAAAGTAGTTGGCTTGGGGTGAGGGGGTGGGAAGAGGAAAGACAGTGGAATGATTGAGACATAACTTCCCTATGTTCATATATGAAATATACCACCAGTGAAACTCCACCTACGTACAAGCATAAAAATGGGATTCTCATTAGAATAAGTTATAATCCATGTATGCATAATATGTGAAAACACACTCTCCTGTCATGTATATCTAAAAAGAATAAAAACAAAACAAAGTGGTTGCCTTTGGACTTGTGTGGCATTGAGATCCTGAGTACAATGAGCATCCTGGAGGAAGAAAAACAAAAAACTTCAAGATTTATATCTAATGGGCAAGGAATACCCATATTCCTAGGTCTTAGATCTTAGAAGAGTAGAAATCACTTCTTTTTTTTTTTTTTAGAGAGAGAGAGAATTTTAATATTTATTTTTTAGTTCTCGGCGGACACAACATCGTTGTATGTATGTGGTGTTGAGGATCGAACCTGGGCCGCACGCATGCCAGGTAAGCGCGCTACTGCTTGAGCCACATCCCCAGCTCCAGTAGAAATCATTTCTACGCAGTTACTCTGAATTGAATTTATATGTGAAATGAGCCAGGTGCAGTGTCACACACCTGTAAACCCAGCTACTCAGGAGACTAAGGCAAGAGGCTCACGAGTTCAAGACCAGCCTCACCAACTTAACAAGGCCCTAGTAACTCAGTGAGACCCTGACTCAAAATAAAACAAACAAACAAACAAAAGGGTAGGAGATATAGCTCAGTGGTAGAGCACCCCTGGGTTAAATCCCAGGCATCAAAAGATAAACAAACAAACAACAAAAAAGAAGACATAACAAGGGCCGCACGCATGCCAGGCAAGCGCGCTACCGCTTGAGCCACATCTCCAGCCCCGTGTGTTGAGATTTTAACTGTCTAGATAAATTAGATGCTACAGTACGATTGTCTACCTCACCAAGAGCCAAAAAGTACTGCATAAACAAGGCTTACGAGCAATTCTAATAACTGTCTTAAGTTCAAGTACTAAAGCAGGATATTCCAATCTAAATTTTACTAGATCCTCTGGTTTCCTGACCCCAGAGCAAATCAAATGTAGGAAAAACTGAAAGTAGGGCAGATTAATAAGAGATGAGCACTTCTCACCTAATAGTCCTGGAAGAGAACGAAAAGCTCTAAGAAAGAAGTACCTTACAACCTAATATTTTGGAAGGCATTCTTTCACAATACAAGAACTGCCATTCAGTCAGGCATGGTGGCACACACCTGTAATCCAAGCAGCTCAAGAAACTGAGGCAGGAAGATTGCAACTTCAAGGCTAACCTCAGCAACTTAGTGGGGCCCTGTCTCAAAATAAAAAGTAAAAAGCGGGGGCTGAGGTTGTGGCTCAGTGGTAGAGCACTTGCCTAGCAGTGTGAGGCACTGGGTTCTATTCTCAGCACCACAAGTAAATAAATAAAATAAAGGTCCATTGACAACTAAACAATTAAAAAAAAAAAAGGTAAAAAGGGCTGCAGATGTGACTCAATGATAAGCACCCCCGGTTGAATTCTTAGTACCAAACAAACAAAAAATAAAACTGCCATTCACATATAGTCTTGTTTTCAATGTTTTTGAGAAATAAAAGGATTCATTTCAACCCTGTAGTGCATCACTTGTCACACCTAGTTGTAGATTTAAATTTCAACCAGAAACTATATAAAATACATTTATCAAAAAAATTTTCAAATATAGCATAGTTTTAGTATTGGGATTCCATCTATGTGGAAAATCTTGTTCTAGAGGTGTATGTGTATGAAAAGTTTACTAAACCAATGTACAAACAGAAAAACATTAGCAAAACAGTGAAGGTCTTTTTTCGTTTCTTTTTCTTACTAGGGAAAAAAAGGCCATTCTATTTTATTTTGAGACAAGGTATTGCTAAATTGCTCAGGCTGACCTGGAATTTGGCAATCTCCTGACTTAGCAGGCAGAGTTGCTGGGATTACACGTGTGCCATGATGCACCTGGCTGAACAGTGAAGGTCTTCAATGGAAGCATGTGATAAGTATGTATTATCTCTAAAGTATCATGCTCTTAGATCAAGCCAACTTCCTGGAAAAGTTTTTTCTAAATTTATTTATTTATTTATTATTATTATTATTTTTTTTAAGAGAGAGAGAGAGAGAGAGAATTTTTTAATATTTATTTTTTAGTTTTCGGCAGACACAGCATCTTTGTCTGTATGTGGTGTTGAGGATTGAACCCGGGCCGCACGCATGCCAGGTGAGTGTGCTACTGCTTGAGCCACATCCCCAGCCCTCTAAATAAATTTATAAATAAAAGTTGAATCTTTCTCAGTGTTCTACTTTTTTCTATCAATAAATATAATTGAGTCAGCAAGAGATTACAAAGTATGAATAGCAGCAAAAGTCAATCAAACTGGGAGAGCCTGAAAGATCAGATAAAGTATAAGAAAGAGGGCTGGGGTACGTGCTTGGCAACTAGAAATATGATGAATATATGACAATTCAGAGCTTTCCTTACACAATTTTCTTTCCCTAACAAGTTTTTGAGGATCTTAGGCTATTAGGTCTTCTTTCTTTCTTTCTTTTTTCAGGTAAATGTTTACATTGTGGCTTGGTTAAATCAAGCTAATTAACATAGTCATGAGGCTATTAGGTCTTAATTTAAGGAAACAAGGCCACGGGATTCACCAACTCAGAGACCCTCAAATATCCATCAATACCACAGGCCTAAGTCCCCAACACCCACCTCGTCATCACTGTCGGATGTCTCTGAGTCTGAAGATGCTGCAGGTTGACTCACAGGCGGCTCCTTCTCCTCAGAGTCACTGCGCTTCCGTTTTGCCAGGGACAATAGCTCCTAATAAGGCAGAAATAGTCACATCAGTTTTGTTCAACAGAGAGAGAATAATAAAATGGCCAGGGATGGTGGCATTTGCCTGTAATCCCAATGACTCTGGAGGCTGAGGCAAGAGGACTGAAGTTCAAAGCCAGCTTCAGCAACTTAGTGAGGCCCTAAGCAACTTAGAGAAACCCTGTCTCAAAATAAAAAATTAAAAAAAGGCTGTGGATGTGGCTCAGTGGTTGAGTGCTCTCTGGGTTCAATCCCCAGTACCAAATAAATAAATAGCCCACATTCCCTGAATCTCTTCTACATCTTTGTGCTTTCCACTGAAGGACATCATCATAAGGACTTTTAACATACAAATGAACTGAATGCCAGTATTCCCAGGTGCTGAAGAAATATTTTCAAAATCTGCCCACTCCTTCTTCATGGGAAAAGTATATCTGAAATAGAAAACTGAAATTAGAAGCTACTCCAAACTGTCACTGATTTCTCTCTAAACTACAGAAGTATTGATTCTCAGGGACTGATAAGAACTGTTTACAAAGGTAGTTTGCTTGCTGTTTACCTGGAATACAGCTAATACTCCAAAGACCCTTTGTATTATATTTCATGTATAATTGGTGTTTGTGAAGCTGTTGTGAAAAAGCTTAACGTTAGATGCAATGGCATATGCCTGTTATCATAGCCATTCAGGAGGTTGACAAATTCATAGCCAGCCTCAGAAACTTAGCAAGACCCTGTCTCAAGATAAAAAATAAAGGGACTACAGTGTTAGGGGCTGGGGTTGTGGCTCAGCGGTATAGTGCTCGCCTAGCATGTGCAAGTCCCTGGGTTCGGTCCTCAGCACCACACATAAATAAAGGTATTGTGTGCAACTAAAACTAAAAAATAAATCAATCAATTCTCAAAACTGTATATAAATAAATAAAATAAAGGCCCACTGACAACTAAAAAAAATATTTAAAAATAAAAATAAAAAAGGGCTAGTAATGTAGCTCTATGGTAAAATATGTCAGGATTCAACTGAGAGAGAGACAGAAAGAAAGGAAGGAAAAGAAAACAAAGGAGGGAGGGAAGAAAGAAAGAAAGAGCCCACAAACTGTACATTTATGAGGTCATTTTATATTCTGAATGCTTAAACCATAAAAAAAAGTATATACTTCTGTCCAGTCATGGTAGAACTATAATTCCAGTGACTCTGAAGGCTAAGGCAGGAGGATCTCAAATTCAAGGATAGCCTCAACAACTTAGTTAAATCCTATTTCAAAATTGAAAACAACAACAACAAAAAAAAATTAAAAAGGCTAAGGATGAAGATGTAGCTTTGTGGCAGAGCACTCCTAGGTTCAATCCATAGTACAAAAAATACACATACACACACACACACACACACACACACACACACACACGTATGTGGAGGTGGGGGGAGACTGGGGGTGGTGAGGAGAGAGAGAGAAAAAGAGGGAGATTTGTATATTTCTGGTGCTTAATCTAGGGCTTAACAATGAATACTAGGTGTGCTATCCATTATGTCAGAATCCTAATTTGACAACCCCAACACTCCACTTCACTACTTCTGCTTTGTCCTGGTGACTTAAAGTGTGATTAGAAGGGAAGTACCAGAGAGAAAGCCATGGCTACAACCAGAATCTGCTTTACCACATGGCTTCCCTGTCTCATTACTTTTCCCCTACTTACTTCTGTGACTCAAAAATGCAAAACAGGGTTACTAGCCCTGCTCTCTGCTAATACCAATGCCAGCCCACACTTACACTATTCCTACTATATGTCAAGCACTTTTCTCAGCATCTGTTATTTACTATTCACAACAATATTGATAAATATTGTCACCATCCCCGTTTAAAGATAAAAAGCAGCTGGTGACGCACTCCTAGAATCCCAATGATTCAGGATGCTGAGACAGGAGAATCAAAAGTTCAAGTCTTGGGGCTGGGGATGTGGCTCAAGCTGTAGTGCGCTCGCCTGGCATGCGTGCGGCCCGGGTTCAATCCTCAGCACCACATACAAAGATGTTGTGTCCGCCGAAAATTAAAAAATATATATTAAAAAAAAATTCTCTCTCTCTCTCTTTAAAAAAAAAAAAAAAAAAAGTTCAAGTCCTGACTGGGAAATTTAGCAAAACCTTGTCACAAAATAAAATATAAAGGGCCAGATATGGTGGGGGCATGCCTGCAATCTCAGCACCTTGAGAGGCTGAGGCAGAAGGATAGCAAGTTAGAGGCCAGTCTGTACAACTTAGATCCTGTCTCAAAAAAATAAAAATAAAAATGTTTAAAAAGAGTTGGGGAATATATCTTAATGGCAGAGCAGCCCTGGGTTCAATCCCCAGTAACATAAAAATTTTAAAAACAGGGCATGGGGCTGGGGTTGTGGCTCAGTGAGTGGTAAAGCATTTGCCTAGTATGCATGAGGCACTGGATTTGATACCTGGCACCACTTAAAAACAAATAAAATAAAGCTATTGTGTCCATCTACAACAAAAATAAATAAATAAAAAAGAAATAGCTGAGCATGGTGTCACATGCCTATAAATCCCAGTGACTGAAGAGGCTGAAACAGGAGGAGCACAACTTCTAGGTCAGTCTCAGCAATTGAGCAAGACTCTAGCAAGTTAGTGAGACCCTGTCTCAAGATAAAAATATAAAAATAAAAAGAATTAGGATGTAACTCAGTGATTCAACTTGGGTTCAATTCCCAGTACCAAAATAAATAAATAAAGTGCTGGGGGTGTAGGCTTTGTGGAAAAGTACCCCTGGGTTCAATCTCCAGCACTGGGAAAAATAAGTAAGAAAAATTCAGCTGATGAGGTCTTGCACACCAAGACACCACCAAATCCTGAGGCTGATGCAGGAGGATCACAAATTCAGGGCCAGCCTGAATCACAAATTTTAGTCAGATCCTGTCTCAAAATAAAAAAATAAAAAGGGCTGGGTGGGGGGTGGTGGTGGCTGGGGTTGTGGCTCAGAGGTAGAGCACTCGCCTAGCATGTGTGAGGCCCTGGGTTCGATGCTCAGCACAACATAAAATAAGTAAAGATTGTGTACAACTACGACTAAAAAATAAATCAAATAAATAGATAGATAGATAGATAGATAAAAATAAAAAGGGTTAGGATGTAACTCATGACAGAGTGTCCCTGGGTTCAAGCTCCAGTAGAGGAAAAGGAAAGAAAACAGGAAAAAAAAAAAAAAAAAAGATAAAGAAGCTAAGGATCCAGAAAGAGGTTAAGTAATTTACCTAAGCTATGTAACTTAGTAACACAGCTAACACATGAAAGCCAGGATTTGAACCTGAGCAGACAGAATTCTGGCTCATAATCCAGTCATGATTTACTAGTTTAAACCTTGTGCCAAAAAAAGAGAAAGTACATCAAATAAATATTACTAGTAGTATTCCTTGAGGATGACCCTGCTATACAATTACAGGTCAAGTGCCAAAACAGATTTTAAAATAATAGACTGCTTCAAAGTATCTGTTTTCTTCTTCCAGTCTCTTTCTATTTTAGGAGTAGTTTCCTTCCTTGGCCAGAATGAGAAAATGACCTTCTCAGATTAAACAGCTGATACTCTTACTTCTTCATTAGTACTCATTAAATGTTACCATTCACATTTCATTGGAGAGTTAGTCAACTTCCTGAAATGCAGACATCACAAGAACACTCTTCTTTCACACCAAAACAATAACTCATATAAACCAAATGCAAATTATAGCAATATTTGCATGTTTGTAGTTTTTTAAAGCTTGAAGTGTAATTTACATACAACATATTTCATCCTTTCTAACATGATTCTAAGTTTGAATATATAGTTTTAATCACTACCACAATCACAATATAGGCAGCAGCACCATCATCATACCCACATACCCTCCAATTCCTTATACACCACCACACCCCTTGTTTTTCTTATATTATATCATCTTCCCCCGGCAACTACAAACTCAACTACAGACTTCTGGCCCTATTGATTTCCTATTGTCAATTGCCACAGAGATGAATTTAAACATTTGATTTGTTTCCATTGTAGAGCCATTTTGTGTTCATTTACAGTTTTGCAGAAGATTTTATTTCTCTTGGGTTTGCTGGATTGTGTGATACAACCTTTTTTCCCCATATTACCTTAATGCAAATTATAAACTTTAGAAATAGACTTTTGGCAAGTAATCTCTACCCTGATGCCTCAGATTCTAGAATTCCTGTTTTAATACCAACTCATTATAACAAAGTATTGGATACAATGTTGATATAGTTTGAATATGGTTTGTTGCCTTGAATCACATAGTTTAATCCTCGAAGTCTTATTTAGTGGTATTAAGAGGGTAGAACCTTGGGCTGGGGTGTTAGCTCCAGTGGCAGAATGCTTGCCTACCATGCACAAGGCCATGGGTTTGATCCACAGAACCTTAGAGAAAGAGAGAGGGAGTGAGGGAGAAGGAGTATAGAAACTTAAACAAACTGTGGTGGTGTCTGGAAGTGGAGCTTTGGGAAAGTTATTAGGTCATTTGGGTGGAGCCCCTATAATTGAATCCTGGTGGTTTTATAAGAAGAGGGAGAAAATATATACATAGAGATACATGCGTACTCTCACCATGTGATGTAGCCAGAATCCATGCTATGTTGTTTGGACTTCCAGCTTCCAAAATTATAAGCTGAATAAACCTTTTCTTTTCATAAAATAGCCTGCTTCATTATAGTAATAAAAAGCTGACTAATACAGTTCCCAATCAAATCCTTTCCTGAAACATTAACTGTTACAGGTAATATACATTTGTTCAAAGTTACTGTAACTGGGGCTGTGGTGTGGCTCAGTGGTAGAGTGTTTGCCTTCCTCCTATATGAGGCACTGGGTTTCATTCTCAGCACCACATATAAATAAATGATTAAAATAAAGGTCCATCAATGACTAAAAAAAAGTTACTGTGACTAAGCCTGGCTCCTGGTGGCATAGGCCTATAATCCCAACAATTTGGGAAGCTGAGGTAGGAAAATCATAAGTTTAAGGCTAGTTTTGAAAACTTAGCAGGATCCTGTCTCAAATTTTTAAAAATTTAAAAAGGGTTGGGAATACCACTGAACTCGATGGTAGAGTATCCCTGGTTTCAATCACCAGTGCCACCAAAAAAATAAATAAAATAAAATTTTAAAAAAGTTACTATAACTAGCCAGGTGCGGTGGCTGCCTGAAGACACAGCACCATGAAGGCTGAGGCAGGAGGGTCACTTGATCTCAGAAGTCTGGAGAGTGGCCGGGGAAATACAGTGAGACCCCTAACTAAGAAAAGTTACTGAGGGGCTGGGATTGTGGCTCAGTGGTAGAGCGCTCACTTAGCATGGACGGGACCCGGGTTCGATCCTCAGCACCACATAAAAATAAAGGCATTGTGTTGTGTCCATCTACACCTAAAAAATAAATATTTAAAAAAAAAAGAGAGAAAAGTTACAGAAATTCAAGTCCTAAGACATGAGTACTGCCATCCAGTTAAGAGGTTCCATTCTATAATAAAAGCCTAACAGATAGCTCTCCTTCATCAGTGAAGGTTTGCATCTGATGAGCACAGTCTCTTTTTGTACTACATTAAATATCATATTAAAAACAGTATGGAGAACAAAGTCCTTCTTTTGTTGTTGTTGTTTTGTTTTTGCACTGCTGGAGATTGAAGCCAGGCCCCTGGGCATGCTTGTCAAGAACTCTACCAATGGGCTACATCACTGATCCTTTTTGTTTTGAGATAGGATCCTGTTAAATTGTCTAGTTTAGCCTTGAATTCAGCATTCTCCTGGTTCAGCCTCCCAAGCAGCTGGGATTACAGGTATGCACCACCACACTCAGCTGCAAAACCCTTCTTAACAATCTGAAAGATATCCATTCCACATCTTGAGAACTGTACAGGAAGCTACCAGGGGAATTCCTGTCAAGGGCACTCTTTAAACCCTATAGACTACTGAGGACCCCTAAGAACAGCTGGACAAACCAATGCACAAACTGAAAGGTCTTCAGAAGGCACATCTGAAGAGATTTGTTAGGGGTAATCTATCCAATACTTGTACTCAAAAGAAGCCAATCTGAAATTGGCCCATGCATAAGGGATAAATCAATGTATAATATTCTCCTGCAGCCCATTCCACCATACTGCACTGACTGAGACCACATTTCTCGTGTCCAGTAGATCTCTTTCACTGCTGTACTTACCTGTATTTCACCTTATCCTTCTCTACTTATCTTGGGAAACAAGTGTGGGATGTCTACATGATATATCAAATTTAAGCTGAACTAAACATTTGGGTAAAGTAATGCCAGTGCCCAACCTATTATAGGTAGGGCTGGGTAGAGATGCAACATCTGGCATCTAGAGCAGTTTCATTAACACTACTTAAAAGCCACATTTAAACTAGACAGCCAAAATGGGGACTCTAATGAGCCAAGCACAGTGGTACATGCCTGTAAATTCTAGTGACTCAGGAAGCTAAGGAAGAAGGATTGAAACTTTGAGGCCAGCCTGGGCAAATAAAAATTAAAAAGGGATGGGGATACAGATTTGTGATACAAGGCCCCTGAATTTAATCCTCAATAACACTACCAAAAAAAAAAAAAAAGAGAGAGAGAAATTATATTCCATCTGATTCAAATGTATGATATGTCAAGATCATTGTACTGTCATGTGTAACTAATTAAAACAAATTTTAAAAAATTAAAATTGCAATTAGAAAAATGCGATCAAAACTACTCTAAGATTTCATCTCACTCTAGTCAGAATGGCAGTGATCAAGAATTGAAGCAGGGCTGGGGATGTGGCTCAAGCGGTAGCCGCCCGCCCGGGTTCGATTCTCAGCACCACGTACAAACAAAGATGTTGTGTCTGCCAATAACTAAAAAATAAATATTAAAAAAATTCTCTCTCTCTCCTCTCTCACTCTCTCTTTAAAAAAAAAAAAAAAAGAATTGAAGCAACACCAAGTGCAGTGGCACACACCTGTAATCCCAGCAGCTTAGGAGGTTGAGACAGAAGGATCACAAGTTGAAAGCCAGCCTCAGCAATGGTGAGGCGTTTAGCAACTCAGTGAGGACCTGTCTCTAAATAAAATACAAAATAGGACTGGGATATGGCTCAGTGGTTGAGTACCCCTGAGTTCAATCCCTGGTACCCCCACCTAAAAAAAAAAGAATTCAAGCAACAATAAGTGCTGATGAGGATGTGGGGGAAAAGGTATTAATTCATTGATGGTGGATTGCAAAATGGTGCAACCACCTTGGAAAGCAGTATGGAGGTTCCTTAGATAACTTGGAATGGAACCACTATTTGACCCAGTTAGCCCACTTCTTGGTCCATACCCAAAGGACTTAAAATCAGCATACTATAGTGATGCAGCAATGTCAATGTTTATAGCAGCTTTAATTCACAATAGCTAAACTGTGGAACCAACCTAGATGCCCTTCAATAGATGAATTGATAAAAAAAAAAAAAAAAACTGTGGTATATATACAAGTGGAATATTATTCAGCCTTAAAGAAGAATTAAATTATGGCATTTACAGGTAAATAGATGGAGTTGGAGAATATCATGCTAAGCGAAGTAAGCCAATTCACCAAAAAACCAAAGGCCAAATGTTTACTCTGGTAAATGGATGCTGATCCACATGGGGAGTGGGTGCAAGGGAAAAATGAAGGAACTTTGGATTGGGCAGAGGGAGGGGAGAGGAGGGGTTGGGGGGAGATGGTTGAATGAGACAAACATTATTACAGGTATGACAGCACGAATGGTATGACTTTACACCATGTATAACCAGAGAAATGAAAAGTTGTGCTCCATTTGTGTAAAAAATTAAATTAATTTAAAAAAAAGAAAAACTAACATAATTAATTAATACCAGTTAGGAAGACCAAACATCTTGGTTTTTCTAGGACTATCCTGGTTTTAGCACTAAAAGTCCTGGCATCCTGGGAAACTCCTCAGTACAGGGAAACCAGAGCAGATGTTCATCTTATTACTAACTAGTACCCTCTATGTACCAAGCACTAGATAGACAATAGTGAAAAAAAGATACATGGGTCCTTGACCTCATAGAATTTAAAATCAAATGTGGGAGACAGATAACAAAATGAGAAATAATGAATTACAGATAAAACTAGGTGTTAAGAAGAAAGTAAATAAAATGAGTAGGGGGCTTATCTGCAGTGGAGGGTATTGAGGAGGCTTCTCTGAAGTAATGGCACTTAGGCTCAGACTAGAAACTTGAGAGAAAAAAACAGAGTATAGTGTTCTGGACAGACGCCTACAGATGAGATAGCTAAGACTCTGAAACTGATAGCAGCTGACTCAAAGAACTGAAAGAGAAGCAGTACAACTGAAGCTTAGCAGGCAAGGGAAGAATGGAAAGAAGTGAGTTAAGAGTAAGACAAAATCATATCATTTTCAGATTTACAAAGCAAGGTGAGGAACAAGACTGTTGTTTAAAGGCAGCAAGAAGACATCAAATGGTATGAACCCTATTCACTAAGGGTTTTTAACAGAGTACTCTGACAGGCAGATGAAGAGACTAGAGGGGCCAGGGTGCAGAGCAGAGAGGAAGTAGCAGTCTCAGCAGAGTGGGTGGTGGCCTGGACAAAGTAAGTAGCTACAGAGACAAGGATAAGTGGGAAGACTTGAGAGGTGCTGAGGAAAGAAGAATAATTCAGAGTTTAAAATGAGATGTTTATTTGTGTTCTTCTTTTCATATAAAAACAATTAGAGGAGCATGATTAAAACAGTGGAAACTGGTTAATTTTCATGAGTAAGAGAGGGAGCCATTATGTCATTATGAGGCAAAGAGAGGTATTTCTGTATTGTCAAAACTGTTTTAACAAGCACACACTATTTTTAATAATAATAATAATAAAAGAAACAAATCAATGAATGTACAAAAACTTTCTAAAGTAGTAATTTCAAAGGGGAATTTTAACAGCCCTTTAAATTTCATATAATAATAATAATAGAGGGGAGAGACTCATTACTATTACTTGTTTGTTTTTTTGTGTGTGTGTGTGGGGGATACTAGAGATTGAGCCCAGGGGCACTTAACCACTGAGCCGAATCCTTAGTCCTTTTTATTTTGAGACAGGGTCTCTCTGAGTTGCTTAGGGTCTCACTAAGTTGCTGAGGCTGGCTTTTAACTTGTGATCCTCCTGCCTTAGCTTCCAGTGCTGCTGGGATTATAGGCATATGTCACCATACCCAGCACTTGTTTTAACTTGGTTCCTGTCTCCTAATACACTTGCTAACTAAAGAAGGGATATAAGTATTACAAGAGAGGCCGAATAAGAAGCCTCAAATTGATAGTATTCCTTATTTATGTTAGAAACTTTCTATCGCATTTGATTATTATTTATTAAGTGCCTACTTTTGTGTCAGGCAGACATTATTTTCAACTACCTACTTGGTATCTCCACTTGGATATCTCACATACACTTAAACTCCACATATCCAAGAATGAATTCATGATGTTCACTCTAATCTGGACTGTTCTCCAAGTTTCCTAATTCCAGAGTTGGTATTCATCCCTCATACCACCTCTTATGCCACCATTCCAGTCATCAAGTCCTTTTAGTTCTATTTATTGAAGATAATGTCTAGCTTATTTTACCATGTCATTTATGTAACTAACACACAACTCCAGGTATTCGTTCATTCAATGGTATCAACAGAGTGCTTGCTATATGTATGAACTGTTCTAGGGGCCAGAAATATTGCAGTGAACAAATATATTTACCCCCTTGGAGCTTACACTCGAGTGACATTTATGTTCTCCACCACCTGTCACCTGGACTCCTTTATCTACCAACTAACTAGTTTCCCCTCTCCTTATGACTCTCCACAAAGTAGTCTAGGTGGGCTTTCAAAAAGGCAAATCAAGCCAGGCACAGTGGCCCACACTTGTAATCCCAGCAGCTCAGGAGGCTGAGACAGGAAGATCGAGTTCAAAGCCAGCCTCAGCAATGGTGAGGTGCTTAAGCAACTCAGTGAGACCCTGTCTCTAAATAAAAAATACAAAAAATAGGGCTGGGGATGTGGCTCAGTGGTTGAGTGTCCCTGAGTTCAATCCCCAGTACCAAAAAAAAAAAGGGGGGGGGGCGGGGGCAAATCAGGTATTATAATCCTAATTACTGGGAGGAAGATGGCAACTTTAAAGCCAGACTGGGCAACTTAGCAAGATTCTGTCTCAAAATTTAAAAATTAAATTACATTTAAAAAGAGAATGGAAGGTAGGTGCAATGGCACATGCCTGTAATCCCAGTGGCTTGGGAAGCTGAAGCAGGTGGATTGCAAGTTCAAAGTCAGCCTCAGCAACTTGGTGAGGTTTACACAATTTAGCAAGACCCTGCCTCAAAATAAAAGGGTCAGGGATCATATGTTAGAGTGCTTGCCTAGCAATGTGTGAAGAACTGGGTTCGATTCTCAGCACTGCAAGTAAATGAAATAAAATGTCCATTGACAACTAAATATAAATAAATAAATAAAATTTTAAAAGGGCTGGGGAAGTGGCTGGGGAAGTGCTCCTGGGTTTAATCCCTGGTACCAAAAAAAGGGGGGGGCAAGGGTTAAAGTGGGTGGGGCTGGGGTTGTAGCTCAGTGGTAGAGTGCTTTCTTAGCACATTTGAGGCACTGGGTTTGATCCATTAAAAAATAAAGTTATTATTTCCATCTACAACTAAAAATATAAAACACACACACACATACACACACATAAAGGGCTAGGGATGTGGCTCAGTGTTTAAGTACCCCAAGGTACTAAAAAAAAAAAAAGAGGCAGGGGGGAGTGCTGGGGGTGTAACTCAATGGTAGAGTGCTTTCCTAGCATGTGCCAGTCCCTGAGTTCAATCTCCAGTACTGGGATGGGGTGGGGGGTTTAAATTTGAAAAGCTGTGCATGGTGTGTGCATGTAGACTCAGCTCTCAAGAGGTTTAAGCAGGATAGCTTGAGCCTAGTATTTCAAGGTCATTCTGGGCAAAATAGTGAGACCCTGATTCTGTAAAAACAAAAAGGGAAAATCTGAATACCTCTTCCATTTTATAATCCCTCAATGCCTTCTTATTACTCTCAGAAGACTTTAACATTAACAATACAGTCCTGTCAGTGGCTTTAAGACTTTCTTTTTAAACCCAGTCAACAGTAGGAGAAATTACACCTCAGGATCCATTATATACACACATATATATTAATGAAACACAGGTTTCATGAAACATAGTAAAGTCTTTATCTTTACTATGTATATCATACTTAATGTTTTCTATTCAATTAAATTTCATTTTTATTTTAACTGTTGGCTGTAACCCACTAACTTGACTTCTCCACCCTCAAATAGTCAAAACAGAAGCTACCTCTGCAGTTTCATTTGTACTACTATCTCTTCAACTAGTGCTGTTCCACATACCCTGGGCATCTTTCAGTTTCATGAGGGTACTAGGTCCTTTCTGCCTCGTTTCTTTCTATATGTTAGTCTCTCAACCATGAACACTCAACAACACCTTTCCTTACTCTTCAAGCTTCTAACCCTTTTCTTCTTCCAGGTTTCAGTTTAAATGTCACTTTCATCAGGCTACTATAGGGTTGCTAATCAAAGACAATATCCTTGTTCTTCCTTCACAGCCTACAGCAGTTTTAAGGAAATGACTCTCTGAACATGCCCCTTTCCTCCATCTCTCTCTCATACCATTTTAAGCTCCTTCTTCCACTTTGTTCACCTAGTAGCCCTAGTGCCTAGCACTGTCTAACACATTTGGTCAGACAAATGATCTCCACCCTGAGGGAACAACAAATATACCAACAGAACTTGTACCTGAGATAGATTTGACCATTTTTTTGCTTTCTTTCTCTCTTTCTTTTTTTTGGGGGGAGGGCGGGTGGGGGCAGTGCTTAGGGATTGAACCCAAGGCCTTGTACCATGCAAAGCAAGCACACTACCAACTGAGCTATATCCCCAGGCCCTCTTTCTTTTCTTTTTGAGGCACGGCCTTGCTGAATTGCTGAGGCAGGCCTGGAACTTACCATCCTCTTGCCTCAGCCTCTCAAATCACTCGGATTTCAGGCTTGTGCCACCCAGGCTAGGCTTCCCTAATCATTTATTTTAAATAACAAATAGATAGATAGATAGATAGCAAATGAGTTATACCAACTAGATGCAACATTATGATACAAATTAAAAACTTTACAACAATGAGATTTCTCACAAATTCATTGTAGATTTCAAAACCTAGTCTCACTAAGAGAAAAATTAGACTATTATACTAATAGTTATAATTATACTAATGAGAAAAACAAGTTTTAAATTTCCCAAGTTATATGGGAAAGGATACTTTATAACAATACCTTTTACACATAACGTCTAAAAAGAGATCCTAGAAAATAGTTAGGGACCTATTCTCTCAAAGATAAATTTAATTATTGCTTTTTCAAGTTGATAAGCAGAGAAAGAGAATGTGACAACATAATTACCATTTTAAATAAGGAAGGAAACTATGAAATAAAGCTTTCCATGTGCCTATAGTTTTTCTTTCTTTCTTTTGTAATGGAGATTGAACCCAGGGGCACTTTACCACTGACTTACATCCCCAGCTCAGCCCTTTTATTTTTTATTTTGAAATAGGGTTTCATTAAGTTGCTGAGGCTGATCTTGAAACTGCCTTCCAAATAGTTGGGATTATAGGCATATGCCACCATATACACCTTCTTTCTTTCTTTCTTTTCTTTTTTTTTTTTAAAAAAAAGAAAGACACAGGCCTAGTATGTGTGAAGTACTGGGTTCAATTCTCAGCACCACATATATCCCAAATGTTTTCTCTGATATAAGGAGGCTGATTCATAATGGGGTAGGGATGGGGAGCATGGAAGGAATAGGCAAACTCTAGATAGGGCAGAGAGGTGGGGGGGAGGGGGCATGGGGTAGAAATGATGGTGGAATGTGAGGGAAATCATTATTCAAAGTACATGTATGAAGACGCGAATTGGTGTGAACATACTTTGCATGCAAAAATAAATAAAAATAAAGCTCCACTGACAACTAGTATGTATAAATAAATAAATAAATAAAAGGGGCGGGGGGGGGGGGGCGCTGGGCGCGGTGGTGTACAGCTGTAATCCCAGTGGTTTGGGACTCTGAGGCAGGAGGATCTAGAGTTCTTAGCCAACCTCAGCAACTGTGAGGTCCTAAGCAACTCAGTGAGACTCTGTCTCTAAATAAAATACAAAATAGGGCTGGGGATGTGGCTCAGTGGCCGAATGCCCCTGAGTTCATTCCCGTTACCAAAAACTAAATTAACTAATTAAAAAAAAGGTACAGTAACATTTGCTTGTTTGTTTGTTTGTTTATTAAATGGCTTGCTATGGGAAGTGAAAATAGCTAACCTCAGGGCTGAGTTTAAGAAGAACCAGACCCTCCAATCAGGCTGAGGTATCTTATTTATTTTTTAATGAAGAACATCAAATTTTAATTTTTTATTTTGTTCATTTTATTTATTTATTGTGGCACTGGGGGTCAAACCCAGGGTCTCATGAATGCTAGGCAAGCACTCTACTACTGAACTGTGTCTCCACCCTATTTTATTCACAACTTATTTGGAGGGAGGTAATAGGGATTGAACCTAAGCTTTAATAGTTGAACATATATCCCCACCACTTTTTATTTTTTATTTTGAGACACGGTCTTGTCAAGATGCTTAGGGCCTCACTAACTTGCTGAGGCTAGCCTGGAACTTGTGATCCTCCTGCGCAGCCTCCCTATCTGCTAGGATTACAGGAATGCACTACTATGCTGGATGTGTTGTAGAAAAAACTTTTATAAATACTAAGTAACACTGATCTGAATAGAGAATTATTTCCTTTATTATCTTGGGTGCTTTTCATTCTATAGAATTCACTGCATAAATATTTTTCACAAAGAGTAATTCAATCTCTATGCAAATGTGTAATGATGATAAAAATCCTATAGGTTTACCTCAAAGTCAGCCCCCCCCTCTCCCCCAGAGAGCACCAATGGCAAGTATCTTGCGATTTAAAAATGTTGAGGAAAGGATATGACTAACATAATAACAGAGTCACTAGCAGGTCTCATGCTAAAAGAAAATTCTTCAAATTCTCAACTTAAGATCTGAGTTTTGGGCTGGGGATGTGGCTCGGGCGGTGGCGCGCTCACCTGGCGTGCGTGAGACCCGGGTTCGATCCTCAGCACCATATACATACAAAAGATGTTGTGACCGCCAAATACTAAAGAAGAATAAATATTGAAATTCTCTCTCAAAAAAAAAAAAAAAAAAAAAGATCTGAGTTTTAAAAACCTTTGGAAATTAAAACAAGTTTTAAACTACTCCACTTAACTTGGACATATTATGTGAGACCAACTACTTAGTGTCTTACTAAAAAGATTAACTTGCATACAGACAGTTAATAGTCTCAGCCATTAACATAAATCATAGTTACCTGGGCTTTATCTATTATAAATGCAAACTCTAGGGCTCTATGTGCTCTGAGGGTCTGATCCATTAGGTCTGGGGTAGCTGCTATACCTCTTACCACCCCAACCTACATTTTAAATAATCAACCCAGTGGCTTCTGACCCCAACCACCAGGAAAAAACAGCCTAGAAGGTTCATCCACTTCACCTTCAATAAGCACTAAGTTGGAGATAATACAGTACTATTGAAAAAATATCTTAGATTTCCATGTGGAAAACTCAGGGAAAAAGGGCATCCTTACCAAGTGTGTCACTCTGATACTAGACAATTGGAGATTTGTTATGGTTTTTGTTCTTTCTACAAGAACCACACAGTAGACAACAAGTATAATGTTAAAGCTCCCATAAAGACTCAGAACTAAACCATGCGCAGTGGCATACACCTGTAATCCCAGCAGCTCAGGAGACTAAGGCAGGAGGATCTCAAGTTCAAAGACAGCCTCAGCAAAAGCAAGGTGCTAAGCAACTCAGTGAGACCCTGTCTCTAAAATAAAATACAAAATTGAGCTGGGGATGTGGCTCAGTGGTTGAGTGCCCCAGAGTTCAACCCGTGGTACCAAAAAAAAAAAAAAAAAAGACTCAAAACTAGAAGGAGCAGCCCAAGACATTTTGGTAAAGAAAGGCCCAGAATGTACTGATTGTTTTCTGGCTCAGTAGTAGAGCATTTGCCTAGCATGTGCAAGGAGGCATTGGGTTAGATTCTCAGCACCATGTTCTCTATAATCCTAGAGACTGAGGAGCCTGAAGCAGGTGAATTACACATTTGAGGCCAGCCTCATCAACTTAGTAAGGTCCTCAACAATTGAGCAGACCATATCTCAAAATAAAAAATAAAACAGGAAATGGGCACAGTGGCACATAGCTGTGATCCCTGTGTTCTATAAACAAACAAATAAATAAAGATCCATCAATAACTAATAAAAAGGACCTAAAATCAGGCTGTTAACTTCTATGAAGGCCTCTAGGGAAAACATCCAGAAGACTGAGAATTTTGATTCCTCTGAGAACCTGGCACAATGTGGAACAGACAGAAGACCCTGGTACCCATGTTAGGATGTAGAAGGGATTTTTGATCTAGTTCTCATCTCATAATAAAAATGCCAATAAGAAGTTAGAGTGGGGCTGGGGTTGTGGCTCAGCGGTAGAGCGCTCATCTAGCACATGTGAGACCCTGGGTTTGATCCTCAGCACCACACAAAAATAAAGAAATAAAATAGATGTATTGTGTCCAACTATAACTAAAAAATAAATACAAAAAAAAAAAAAAGAAGTTAAAAGGGCCAGGCACAGTGGTGCACACCTGTAATCCTAGTGGTTCAGGAGGCTGAGACAGGAGGTTAAGCCTGTTCAAGGTTAGCCTCAGTTGCCCTAAGCAACTGAGTGAGACCCTGTCTGTAAATAAAATACAAAAAAAAGACTAGGAATGTGGCTCAGTGGTTAGGTGCTCCTGATTTCAATCCTCAGTACAAAAAAAAAAAAAAAAAAGTTGTTGTTACAGGTAAGTTGTGGGGGGCTAAGGTTGTGGCTTAGCGGTAGAGTGCTCGTCTTACACGATCGAGACTCTGGGTTCAATCCTCAGCACCACATAAAAAAATAAACAAGTGAAATAAAGGTGTTGTGTCCAACTACAACTAAAAAATAAATAAATAAAAGGTAAGTTGGAATTGCTGTTAAAATGTATTAAGCATTACTTACAAATTTCACATTAATTTCTTTTTATAAATAGATATTTAGAATTAGATTTCAAGCTG
This sequence comes from Callospermophilus lateralis, assembly GCF_048772815.1. Lineage (NCBI taxonomy): Eukaryota > Metazoa > Chordata > Mammalia > Rodentia > Sciuridae > Callospermophilus > Callospermophilus lateralis. The sequence goes on along the minus strand of NC_135307.1, from coordinate 88,085,274 downwards.
CAATCCCCTCCAGTTCCTACTGCAGAAAGCTCTCTGTGAATCGGGTAAAATATCTCAACCACCAATGGAAGCAATCTACTCACCTCATCAGAATTCTGTGGAAAAACACTAAGAACAGAATAATTTGCAACTTAGTTCATTCATCTTCAGAACAGATATTTTAAAAGTACTTTACTAAGTTCCCTAAATAATCTTTCAAGGATGAGGTTGTGGCTCAGTGGTAGAGTGCTTGCCTGGCATGTGTGAGGCCCTAAGTTCGATCCTTAGCACCACATATAAATAAAGAAATAAAGGAAAAAAATCCATTGGCAACTAAAAGATATTAAAAAAATAATAATAATCTTTCAAACTGATGTGCCAACTTCCTCTAGTCAGTGTACTTTACAACATGAATTCTAGCAACATGGAAAATGGCCATGAAACATTATTCTCATTTTGTAATATGGAAAAATTAAAAGACTAACAAATTAAGTTGGTCTAGTAGAATGAGTAAAGGCCTTATACTTATACAGACTTAAATTAAAATCTAATTCTATCACTAATTTTGAGAATTACTTAACTTCATCAAGCTCCGTTTTCCTCATGTGTAAAGTGGAGAAAATGATTCCAACTTTACCATGACTTGAAAACTTGATGGGGCTGGGGATGTGGCTCAAGCAGTAGCACGCTTGCCTGGCATGCGTGCGGCCCCGGTTCGATCCTCAGCACCACATACAAAGATGTTGTGTCCACCGAAAACTAAAAATAAATAAATACTTAAAAAAAAAAAAAAAGAAAGAAAACTTGAGAATGTAAAGCTGGGTGTGGTTGTGCACGTATGTCTGTAATCACAGCCACTTGGGAGGCTAAAGCAAGGGATTTGCAAGTTCAAGGCCAGCCTCAGCAATTTAGGGAGATTCTATCTCAAAATAAAATTAAAAAGGTCTGGGGATGCAGCTTTGTGGTAGAGCATGCCTGGGTTCAATCCTAGTACAGCAAAAAAAAAAAAAAAAAAAAAAATTAAAATGAAGGAAAAAAAACTTGATAATGTAACTAAAGCACTTAATTAAGCTGTCTGTTCACCTTAAGGTAGCTGATGTTATTACCAGAAACACACTTGCAGATCAGAAAATAGTGAAAAATACATTCTAATCCTCCTAATTGCCTGCCTAAAATTATCTTACCAACCAAACTTTTATAACCTAGAGTATGTTTTTTACATTTCAGGAGCCTTTCAATGAGAACAATTTCAACTTGCTCTCTATATTCCTAGCCCAATACAAGGTTTCTATACCTTAATAGTCCCCACTTCACCACCTCCATTTAACAAACATTCTTCTTTAACACCTTTCAGTCCTTCCTTCTTAACAAGTCCTCCCTTTTTATGCACAAATACTTTACTACTGGATCTCTGGCCTAGTACAAAGGACTCCCAAGAAACCATTTATTAAAAAACTTATAAGGTGACAATACTTGCATCATTATTCTTACAAACATTTGATCTTATAATCAGATAGACAAGACTGATGAAACACCACGATTTTACAGTTAAGACCATAGCTAGAAAGCAGCATAAGTCAAATTTAGAATTCAAAATTTCAGATCCAAAGTTCAATATTCTCTCAAAGTATTCAGTTATTATCCCTTGCATATTCTTTATATCATTTGCTCATTAAAAGATGGAGGAAACCATCTTTGTACCTCTTGCTATCATTAGAGCACTGTTATAAGGGTCCGCTTACTCCCTACAATATTTTCTAGAGTATATAAACAGTTCAGGCTATCCCAAGACACTAAGGCCAAAAGTTACTTTCAATGCTTCCTGCACAATCTTCAAGTAAGAAAGAATTCTGGGATGCTTTACAAAAGATCTAAGATGCCTGGGCCACAATCCCTCCATACTGCCCCACCGTTTCCTCCTCCCTAGAGTGTTTTCTTCGGTCTGACATTCCAACGGGAACCCATCTCAACCACAAACGACCCTAGTCGCCAAACAGACTCGTGCCCACAGCTAAGACTTCCTCGCCAAGCAAGCAGAACTCCTCGGAACATTTACCAATGTTCTTCCTCTCTGTCCACAACCCCTTTCCTAAAAAACTTCATCTTCCTGAGTCCGCACCTTCTCAGCTCTCTCCCCCTCCCATCGCCCCACGCTTACCCTTGCACCTCCTCCAAAACCTCCCAGCTTCCAGGGTTGGCGAGCGATACTTCCTATCTCTCCAGGCCCGGATCGCTTGGCTTGCAGCCTGCCGCCCCGATCCGGCCCCAGTAGATCTGATCGTGGCCCCCTTCAGTACCCCAGAGCCCGAGGCCCATCTGCCCGGTCCCTGCCCCGCCTCCCCGCCCAAGGCGCCAAGTCCTCGGTGCTCGGTCTCCAGGCCTGGGCTAGACTCGGAGGGCCCTGGATGCTGCGAGTAGGACAAGAAGCGGGTTGCAGCAGCAGTCAGGACACCGGGCGGGTCAGGCGCTCAGGCCAGGAGACTCCGGGCCCGGCCGGCTCCGGGCTCCAGTGGCTGGGACTCAGCCCTCCTGCTCTGCCCGCCCGCGCCTCCGCGGCCTGCCCTCACCTGATCCAGGTTCTCGTCGCTGCCGCTGTCCTCCGTGTCTGAGTCGATCACGACGCGGCCTTTCCGCTTCTTTACCATGTTGGTCCCCCGGCTCCCACGCCGGACGCCGCCCGGACTCCCCTCTTGCCCGCCTGCCAGTGGGACCGCCACTGCCGCCGAAGCCGCCGCTGCTCGACCCACACAAAGGCGACCGCGCATGCGCGCTCCGCTCCGCCCCTGACCCCGCCCCCCACCAGGCGCTCGCCGTTCGCTGGCGCCCGGCGCCCCGCCCTGCCCCACCCCCGACGCACCGTGGGAGGCGGGGCCGTGTGCTCAGGGTTTCCCGGCAGAGCACTGCCGTTGTCCTGCCGGGGACCGGCCCCGGAAACCTTGGCTGTTTCTCGGCTGCCAGGCCCGCGCTCGGTCAGCTACCTACCTATCAGGGGCTGAAGCCCGAAGGACCTAGGTCCGTTCTGAAAGCACACGCGTCTCCGTCCTTTCAGTTCTCCGAAACTGATGGAGTGTGGAAGACCACTTCGAGGGTTACCCCAGTGGACAGCACAGTCGTCCGAGACTTGCCGAGCACACCGGTTGAGGGACTGAGCCTACCTACGTGAACTATCTAAGTCACAGCTGAGTTGGGACCCGAAGAATGCATCTGAGTTACCCAAAAGAAGAATGGACGGAAGAGTGTTCCAAGCAGAGAACTGCGTGGGAAAAGGCCCAGCGATTTGGTTCGATACCCATGCCCGACAAGCAAACAAACAAACAAAACCGGAGAGAGAGAGAGAGAAAGACAAACCTTTGGGATCCGGGAACTGAAATTCTTTATAGCCGGAGCAGCAGGTGTGGTTAGGGAGATGGGCGGGGGAAGGATGCAGCTCCTGTCGTTTGGAGCCTAATATTTTTTAGGTTCATAATAGTGATGTATAACATTAAGATTCATATCCTAGATTTAGTTTTGAAGTGTTGGGGAGAGAACCCAGGGCCTCACCCATGCTGGGCAAGTGTTCTATCACTGAGCCACGTCCCCAGCCCAATTTTTATTTTATTTATTTATTTTTTAAACATCTCTTTTCTCTTTTTTTTATATCTATTATTTTTTATGTTGTGCTGAGAATCGAACCCAGGTACTCACACATGCTAGGTGGGCACTCTACCACTGAGCTACAGCCCCAGCCCCAGCCCCTACCAATTTTTATTTTTTACTTTATAGTCTTTGGTGCTGTTTGAACTTTTTATACCAAGAATAAATTTTTATCATAATTTTAAAATAGTTTTGGAAACTAGATTTTTTATTTATAAAATGATTTCTCCATATTATAAATCAACTTAGAAGGGTATAAAGGGAAAGAAAACTATATAAAATTCTGTCATTCCAAGAAATCCATGTATTCTTTTCTGAAACAAAATTGTCTTTGTGTGCAAATATTTATTTAACATGTATTTATCAAGTACATATTACATATCTGAATAAAACAAGTTCCCTGCTCTCAAGAGTTTACATTCATGACGTACATATTGAAAAAGGCATGTACATTTAAAATGCTGTAAGGACCCCTTTTTATACAGGCCACCCCAGAGGACAAAAGAAATTTTTACATCTGTTGTTTGAGAAAATGCAAAGTGGCAAAAACTATGGGTTCACTAACAAATGAGTTGGTTTTCTATTCCTTACAATCTATATATCTTTCTCTTTTGGGTACTGGGGATTGAACTCAGGGGCACTCAGCCACATCCCCAGTCCTATTTTGTATTTTTTATTTAGAGACAGGTTCTCACTGAGTTGCTCAGCGCCTCGCTGCTGCTGAGGCTGGCTTTGAACCATGATCTGCTCTTGCCTCAGCCTCCTGAGCCGCTGGGATTACAGGCATGCACCACTGAGCCCAGCTCACAACCATATTATTTTTTTTTAATTAAAAATAAGCAGCTGGGCATGGTGGCGCAGGCCTGCAATCCCAGTGTCTTGAGAGATTGAAGCAGGAGGAGAGAGAGTTCAAAGCCAGTCTCAGCAACTTAGCTAGACCCTAAGCAATTTAGTGAGACCCTGTCTCAAAATAAAAAGGACTATGGATTTAGCTCACTGGTACAACAATCCCTGGGTTAAATCCCCAGTACTAAAAAGAGAAAAAAAAGTTTATGTGTGTGCCAGGTGCAGTGGTGAGGAGAATCACGAATTCAAAGCCAGCCTCAGTAACAGTGAGATGCAAAGCAACTTAATGAGATCCTGTCTTTAAATAAAATCCAAAAAAATTAGGGCTGGGGATGTGGCTCAGTGGTCAAGCACCCGAGTTCAATCCCCAGTACCCACTCCCCAAAAAAATGTATGTGTGTATGTGAACTTTGGCAGAAAGACTAGGGGAATCATTGCTGTGAATATTTGCCATATGTGGAGAATGGTGACAGTGACTGGGAGACCAATGTCTGAGATTGGGGTCCCTGATGACTTCATGGCTGTGGCATACTTGGAGGCTGGGAAAGTCCTATATAAAGGCATAGGACACTGGAACCTGCTAGTTTGGCGGCGCTGGTCGCAGCAGCCATGGTGTTGCAGGGACCTCCCTTTAGGTGTCCTTTTCTCTTTAAGACCTGAGTTCAGAATCTGAAAATTGGCTCAGATATGAAAGTGGACAAGAAATGCTAACTTCTTACTGGAGGCACCTGCTGTCAATTTTCTGACCTATTTCCTGTCCTTGTGATCCTCCTGCCTCAGCCTCCTGAATTTCTGAGATTACAGGTGTACAACATCATACCTGGCTTTGAGATCTATTTACTAACATGAAACTAAAAGTGACTGGAGAGTAAGGAGAATGGAACAAGATTGATCTCAATTTATGGAAAGGAAAATGACTGCTAGGATTACAGGCATGCACCACTGTCCTCAGCTAACTTTAATTATTGAGTGTAATTATTTACTCATTACTTGAGACATATGTCACAGCTGATTGTAACAGCTGTTTGAAACCACTAATACCAGGGAATCACACATTTTTAATTTCTTTAGAAAAATTTTATTGTGGAAATTTTCAAATATAAACAGAAAATAGAAATGTATAATGAACTGACAAGTATTCAACAGTTACCTTAGAAATCCTACAATATAAATTTTTGCTTTATCAAAGGCCAAACTTGTGGGCTTATTTAATAGTACAGGATTCCCTATCTTACATATTTCACATGTCAAATAGTTGAGAAACCAGCTTTCTGTGCCAGGCACTGAATGAATTTCTGCAGAAACAAAGGTGAACAAGATACCACTCTTAAAATCAAATTTAGTGGGCTGGGGATGTGGCTCAAGCGGTAGCACGCTCGCCTGGCATGCGTGCGGCCTGGGTTCGATCCTCAGCACCACATAAGAACAAAGATGTTGTGTCTGCCGAAAACTAAAATAAACAAAAAATAAATATTAAAAAAATTCGCTAAAAAAAAGTTTTAAAAAAATCAAATTTAGTGATTCTTGAATGCAAGTGAAAATCATCTACAAACTTGTTAAAATTCAAGTCTGAACTGGTGATGTAGCTCATTCTCAGTGGTAGAGCATTTGTCTAACATGGGCACTGCACTTGGTTCAATCCCCAGTACCACCAAAAAAACTATTCTAAAAGATGAGCCCACGATAACCTCTGAGAATGACATGAAAAGTTTAAAGATGAAAAAAAAAAAATGTAGCCTTGAAAAACCTGTTATCTGCCATTATATAGGAGTTTTCAGAAGATACCAAATAATTAATCTACTCATTGGACAAATATTTGATGACTGATTACTTTTTCCCAGGTACTGGTGGGCATCCCTTTTGTCTAAAATTTTTCCTATATTCTACATTCAGATGCTTCTATGTCTCAAAAGCATTAGGTACTTCTATTGATTATTGCTTTTATTTTCTGTGTCTTTAGTCTCACTGCTGGCTCCTTATAGCATATTTTCTTTGTCTGAAAAGTGAAAATTTCTTTGGCATTTGTCTCTTTTATGTGTGTGTGTGTGTGTGTGTGTGTGTGTGTGTGTGTGTTTGAAGGTCTGATCTTGTTTATTTGTTACTGATAAAAATTCTTATTTTTGACTGAACTCAGAAGTAGAAGCTCTCAGGGCTGGGGATGTGGCTCAAGTGGTAGCGCGCTCGCCTGGCATGCGTGTTGCCGGGGTTCGATCCTCAGCACCACATACAAACAAAGATGTTGTGTCTGCCGAAAACTAAAAAAATAAATAATAAAATTCTCTCTCTCTCTCTCTCTCTCTCTTAAAAAAAAAAAAGAAGAAGAAGAAGTAGAAGCTCTCAGAGAAGACAGCCTACGTCTCTTGGCAATCTGTTCCTGGCGTTTTTCTTTGGCTTCTTTCATTCTCTTGGCCAAAAATTTGGCATATTCTGCAGCCTCTTCTTTATTCTTCTTAGAACGATGTTTCTTCAGAGCAATACACAGGCGCTTGTGTTGCAGGATACGTGGAGTAACAAGACGCTAAATCTTTGGTGCTTTGGTCCTGGGTTTTTTACCTTCCTTGTTTAAGGGTTTTCTGACAACATATTGGTGGACATCATCTTCCTTAGAGAAATTGAAAAGTTTGCGGATTCTACTATCTCTTTTGGGTGCCAGTCTTCAAGGTACAGTAGTATCAGTAAGTCCAGGAATATCCTTCTCTCCTTTTTTTACAATAACCAAGTTGAGACCGCTCAGATTGGCATCCACAATGCAACCTCGAACAGATTTGCGCTTTCTCTCCCCAGTTCGCCTGGGTCTATAACATGAGTGCCCCTTACTCAGTAGTAGGCGAACAGGGCCATGGGTCAAGACACCCTACTTCACGGGGAAACCTTGTTTGTCATTCCCACACTGATTCGGACCACATAACCCTTCCATTCTTCACCCAGAGCATCTGCAGCAACTTCTGTGGCCATATGCTTCTCATAAAAAGTACAAAGTTTGCGTTCATTGTCCACTTCAATGAGTTTCTGACAGCCAGTGGCTGGGAAGAAGATATTCAGACCCTTCTCCACCTGGAGCCGGGACCTTGGGGTGCTGGGACTGATGCAGTGTGCTAAGTGTGTGTGTGACTGCTGAGCCAGCAGGCATTTGTCTCTTTTTTTGCATAATAATGTTCCATTTTTTCTTAAATGCCTCTCTGAGAAGGTGACATTTGGCCCAAGACCTTTAATATTTATTTTTTAGTGGACACAACATCTTTGTTTGTATATGGTGCTGAGGATCGAACCCAGGCAGCACGCATGCCAGGCGAGCGAGCTACCGCTTGAGCCACATCCTCAGCCCTCCATTTTCTTTCTTTACAACTTTACCAGTTAGGTTGTTTTGACTGATAGTAATAAAAAACAGAATATTTCTGGCTTAAACAAAATAATGTATTGACGGGGTTGGGGTATATCTCCTACATGAAGCCCTATGTTCAGTCTTGGACCATATGTATACACACACAAATCTATTGGTTCATGTGACTAAAAAGCCCAGAAGTAGGTCTGGCCTTAGGCAAGGCCTGATTCAGTGGCTCAAACACTGTCAGGAGGAGACTGGCTTCCTTCTGTTTTTGGCTCTGCCTTATCTTTTTTTTTTTTTTTTTTTTTGTGTGGTGCTGGGGATTGAACTCAGGGCCTTGGGCATGTGAAGCAAGCACACTACCAATTGAGCTATATCCCCAGCTCTGCCTTACTCTTTTTTTTTTTTTTAATAATTTTTATTTAAATCTTTATTTTTCAGTTTTCGGCGAACACAATATCTTTGTATGTGGTGCTGAGGATCGAACCTGGGCCGCACACATGCCAGGTGAGCGCGCTACCGCTTGAGCCACAGCCCCAGCCCCCCTGCCTTACTCTTTATTAAATATTTTTTTAGTTGTTGCTGGACCTTTATTATTTATTTATTTATTTATTTATTTATGGTCCTGAGAATCGAACCCAGTACCTCACACATGTGAGGCGAGTGCCATACCACTGAGCTATAACCACTGCCTTAATCTTTGTTATCTCACTCTACCTACACCCAGGCAACTCTAGATTCTCTCCTCAAGGTTGCAAAAATGGTTCCTATCTTTGTTTCTGCTTCCTGGCTACCATGAGCTGAATAACTTTCCTCTGCCATGCTCTTCCTCCATGATATTCTGCCTTATCGCAGGCCCAGAGCAATGGAATTGACTGACCATGAACTGATCTTCTGAAATTTCTTTTGTATATTGGAAATGATAAGACACCAAGGACCAAGATCAGGAGAAACTATGAGGAAAAAGGAATTCAAGTCACTGTCCTGCCTGCACTTAACTTTGAAAAAGAACTCCCAGAGGGTTTCAAGCAATCAAATATAGGTTACCAAGATGAGGGACTTCACATATAGGACAATGAGATAAAAATTTAAGATATAATGAGTCATGAGTAGTCCATTGATATGTTGCCAAATTTGGGGGTCAAGGCAGGACAACATCGAGGTCTATATTCAGAATTAAATTATATGGCCAAGAGTGGAGAAATGGTTTCTCTAATAATATTTGAGGTTACTTTACTACCAGGAGAGAAAATGCTACTTAGCAATCAATAGTGGAGTCTCATTGTAAGAGCCATGCTCCTGCAAGTCTAAAACCATGGACCACAATCATTTGCTGGGCATTTACCCGAAAAAAGGGCTTACAATTGTAAATATGTATCCTTCATAGCACAGAAGCATCTCTCAAGGACTTGAGAGTCATTTCTCAGGAATGTAACCATCAAAAGAATAAGACTTCAGTCTCCAAGACTCCATGAGAAGACAGTATTCTAACTTTGATAATTACCTGCCAACAAACACAGCTGGCCTAATCTCACTTATACTAAACAATGCTTTGTACTTTCTACTTCTCTGATTCTGAGCTCCAATCTTCCCCCTTAGTTACTTGCTTTTAGTTTTATAAAAATCACTAATTTTGGAGGTCACGCATCTGAGCTATATATTATTAGTTATAATGATAAAAAGTTCAAAGCCAGCCTTAGCAACTTAGAAAGATCCTGTCTTGGATGCTAACCCACAACAAGGGAAGGGAAGATTAGAAGTTCATTGGACTAGACAAAGGGGAATGAAGGGAAGGGAGGGGGAATGGTAATAGGAAAGACAGTAGGATGAGTCAGACATATCTTTCCTATCCTAATATACAAATAAAGGACCAATGTTAACTCCACATCATATACAACCACAATAATGGGATCCTAATTGGAACAAGTTATACTTATTCTATGTTTGTATAATATTTCAAAATTTACTGTATATTTTGTATATAAAAAAGAATAATAAAAAGAGGAATATCACATATACACACAAAAATCCTGTATTAAAGAATAAGAATGGCTAGGGATGTGGCCCAATTGTAGAGCACCCCTGGTTTCCATCTCCCATACCACAAAAATAAGAGGAGAAGGAGGAGGAGACCGAATTGTGCTTGCTTTGGCAGCACATATACTAAAATTGGAATAAAACAGAGATTAGCACAGTCCCTGTGCAAAGATGATGCAAATTCATGAAGTGTTTCATTAAGAAGAAGCATGGCTGGGTACACTGGTGCATGCCTGTATTCTCTGGGTTGGGAGGCTGAGGCAGGAGGATTGCAAGTTCAAAGCTAGACTCAGCAACTCAGCGAGGTCCTAAGCAACTCAGTGAGTACATGTTGCTAAATAAAATACAAAAAAGGGCTGGGGAATGTGACTCAGTAGTTAAGTGCTCCTGGTTCAATCCCCTGTACCAAGGTGGGGGAGGGGGAGAAGATGGTATGGTAAGTGCTGAAGTCAAAGACAAATCTGTGTGTGAGTTTGATCAGTAAGGAATTATGCTAACTGGAATTTTTCCAGTTCTGCAGATACAATGCCTTTCATAATTTCATGCTTTTGTGCACACGATTCCTCACCTGGATTGCTTTTCCCCTTGTGCTTCAATGCTCAGCTCATGTTCATCTAGGAAATGCTCCCTGACTCAGATGAGCAGATAAAGTACAAAGTAGTGGACAATGAGCACGTATCCCATAGAGAGCGGGCATATGTGGTATGAATCCCTGCTTTACCACTTCACCAGTTTCAACAAGCTTGTGACCAGAAAGTTACTTAACAACTCTAATATTTAGTTTCCTAAGCTGGAAAACTGGTGTCATATCAGTACCCATTTCATGGCATTGTCGTGAAGATTAAAAGAAAATGCCCAAAGAGTGCAAAGCCCAGTAACTGGCCTGTAAGTGCTCGTTACACTATTCACTGGGCCTGACTTGTACTTAGTACCTCTCTCTTCTATAGTTCTTTTTTTAATATTTATTTTTTTAGTTGTAGTTGTACCCAATACCTTTTTTTATTTTTATGTGGTGCTGCGGATCGGACCCAGGGTGTGCACTTGCTAGGCGAGTGCTCTACTGCTGAGCCACAATCCCAGCCCCTCTTCTATAGTTCTTTTCACATGCTGCAAATATTTGCTTATACTAGATTGTGTATTCATTGAGCACTATTCCAGAGTTAATTTTTTTATTTTTATTTATTTTTAATTTTTTTTAAAGAGAGAGTGAGAGAGGGAGAATTTTTTTTTAATATTTATTTTTTAGAAATCGGCAGACACGACATCTTTGTTTGTATGTGGTGCTGAGGATCGGACCTGGGCCGCATGCATGACAGGCAAGCGTGCTACCGCTTGAGCCACATCCCCAGACCTATTCCAGAGTTTAACAATAACAATTAGCTTTATTGAACACTTACAAAAGTTTCTAAAAGGACTGAGGTTGTAGCTCACTTGTCCAGCATGTGCAAGATTCTGGGTTTCTTTTTTTTTTTTAAAAAAAAACCCACAGATTATGCTATACATTTTTAAAAATATTTATTTTTTAGAAGTAGTTGGACACAATACCTTTATTTTATTTATTTATTTTTATGTGGTGCTGAGTATTAAACCCAGGACCTTGCACATGCTAGACAAGTGCTCTACCACTAAGCCACAACCCCAACTACATTAAGGTGTTGCTACTTTTTTTTTTTTTTTTTTTGGTATTGAGGATTGAACCTAGGAAGGGCTTTGTTGCCATCATGGTCTTCCTTCCCTCCACTAATTATGACATGTATTACTTTTATTATCATTACTTTTTTGTGTGTGTGATGCTGGGGATTGAACCCAGGCACTTGTGAATGCTAGATACACACTCTTTAACTGAGCTACATGCTAGTATTATTATTCAATTCTATATAATTTATAATGTAAACAAAATTTCCTTTTTACCACAAATAAACTACAGCTCAGGCTGCTGTCAGTAACTTTTATTGGTCAGCATCTATTTTCTACTGGAGAAACTGTACCCCAAGCTATTACTGGATTAGGTCCAAGGAGGTTCCCAGAAGGGAGTAGAAACCTCCAGTCAGCTCTGGTAAACTTTGTTTGTTTGCTTTTTTTTTTTTTTTTTTTGATACCAGGGATTGAACCCAAGGGTGTTTTAACTACTGAGCCACACCCCCCAGCCCTTTTTATTTCTTATTTTGAGACAGGGTCTCACTAAATTGCCCAGGTGGGCCTTGGAACTTTCAAATCTCCTGCCTTGGCCTCTGAAACAGTTGGAATTACAGACATATGTTACTGCATCCAACACATTATTTCTTCTGGATTTGAAAAAGTTTATTCCCCTCAGGCCTCCCTTTCCACACTATGGTAAATATTCTTGGAGTTGGGACTGGGGATATAGCTCAGTTGGTAGAGTGCTTGCCTCCTGTGTACAAGGCCCTGGGTTCAATCCCCAGCAAAACACACACACACACACACACACACACACACACACACACACAATTATTCATGGAGACTCCTATACATAAGGAAAAAAACTAACAACCAATGATAGAGTAATGCAAATCAAAGCCACAATAAGGCACCACTTCACACCAATTTGAATAACTATTAGAAACAACAACAAAAAGAAACATTGGGGTGATGTGGAGAAATTTGAACCATTATGCATTGTTGATAGAAATATAAAATTGTACAGCCAATGTAGAAAATGATATGGCAGTCACTAAAAAATTGAAAAGAGTTACCTAATGATCCAGCCATTCCACTTCTGGACACATACCAAAAAGAAATAAAACCAGAGACTTGGAAAAACAAAAACAAAATGATTTAGGAATAAACTTAACCAAGAAGACAAAAGAAAGATTTGTACATTGGAAATTATAAAATACTAATGAGCTGCCTGTGGTGGCCCACACTTGTAATCCTAGCCACTACTGAGGCTGAGGAAGGAGGATTACAAGATCAAAACCAGCCTCAGCAATTTATTGAGGCCCTGAGCAACTTAATGAGACCTAGTCTCAAAATAAAAAATAAAAAGGGGTGGGGATGTAGCTCAGTGGTTAAGTGCCATGGATTCAATATCCTGGTACCAAAAAACAAAACACTAATGACAGAAATTCAAGAAGACACAAATAAATGTAAAGATATCTCATATTCAAGGATTAGAAGAATTTATATTGTTAAAATGTATCAAGGGCTGGGGTTATGGTTCAGTGGTAGAGCACTTGCCCAGCACCTGTGAGGCACTGGGTTGGATTCTCAGCACTACATGTAAATAAATAAAAATAAAGGTCCATTGACAACTAAAAAATTTTAAAAAATGTATCAAAATATCACATTGATTCCTACACATATGTACAATTATTATATTTCAGTTACAAATAAAAAGCCCATACTACTCAAGCCTATCTATAGATTCAATGCAATCTCTATAAAATTCCAATATTTCATATAAATAAAAAAGAAAATCCTAAAAATTTTATAAAACCACAAATAGCCCACTGTAGTGGCACATACCTGTAATCCCAGCAGCTTAGGAGGCTGAGGCAGGAGGATGGTGAGTTCAAAGCCAGCCTCAGCAATTTAGTGAGGGCTTAAGCAACTCAGTGAGACCCAGTTTCTAAATATAATATAAAAAGGCTGGGGACAGTGGTTATGTACTCCCGGGTTCAATGCCTGGTACAAAAACAAACAAACATAAAGACCACCCCCCCAAAAAACTTGTCTTCCATTTATTCCCCTCTTTGTACCAAGGATGGAATACAGGGATGCTTTATCACTGAGCTGCATCCTAAGCCCTTTTTATTTATTATTTATTTATTAATTTATATATTTTGAGGAGGTACTGGAGATTGAACTTAGGGGCACTCCACCACTGAGCCACATCCTCAACCCTATTTTTTATTTTATTTAGAGACAAGGTCTCAGTGAGTTGCTTAGCATCTCGCTTTTTGCAGAGGCAGGCTTTGAACTCATGATCCTCCTGTCTGAGCCTCCCAAGCCACTGGGATTACAGACATGTGTCACTTCACCTGGCCCTTTTCATTTTTTACTTAGAAATAGCGTCTTGCAAGTGAAGTTAGCCAATCTCAAAAAAACAAATGCCAAATGTTTTCTCTGATATAAGGAGGCTGATTCATAGTCGGGTAGGGAGGGGGAACATAGGAGGAATAGATGAATTCTAGATAGGGAAGAGGGGAGGGAGGGAAAGGGAGGAGGCAGGGGAGTAGCAAGGATGGTGGAATGTGATGGACATCATTATCCAAAGTACATGTATGAAGACACGAATTGAATGTCAACCTACTTTATATATAATTATTATTATATATAAACATAGATATGAAAAATTGTGGTATATATGTGTAATAAGAATTGTAATGCAAAAACAAACAAACAAAAACAAAGTACATGGGCTGGGGATGTGGCTCAAGTGGTAGCGCGCTCGCCTGGTGTGCATGCGGCCCGGGTTCAATCCTCAGCACCACATACAAAGAAAGATGTTGTGTCCGCCGAAAACTAAAAAAATAAAATAAATATTAAAAAAAAAGATTTTCTCTCTCTCCCTCCTCTCTCTCTCTCTCTCTCTTTAAAAAAAAAAACAAAGTACATGTATAAAGACATGAATTGGCATGAACATACTTTATATACAAAGATATGAAAAATTGTGCTCTATATGTGTAATAAGAATTGTAATGCATTTCGCTGTCATGTATTTAAAAGAAAATAAAATCAATTAAATAAAAAATAAAGGTAAAAAAGTAAAAAAAAAAAAAAAAAGAAAGAAATAGGGTCTTGCTAAGTTGCTTAGGGTCTTGCTAAATTGATGAAACTGGTGTGGAATTGTGATCCTCCTGCTTCAGTCTCCAGAGTCACTGGGAAAACAGCTGTGGTATATCACCATACCCTGTTTATTCATGCTACTTCTAAAAGCATCTTGTCATTCACAGGTGACCCTAATCCTTAACAATATATTCAAGTTTAACCATTGATTGTAAGTGGTAAAAATCTAAATAATTAATTTAAGTAAAATAAATGTGTTCGTGTTTAGAAGTTAAGGGAAGAGCTGAGCTATATGGGGGGGCATAAATAGAACTGAACCTCAGGAATAACTCAAATAGAAGACATGAATACTAATTGGAATTTTCACTTATCCTTCAAACTCTGCCTTTATCAGCATCTAGATTTTATTTTCTCATGCTGCAAACCAATTTCCTTCACAATATTAGCAAGTACTTAAGAAGCTCAGCAGGAGCCAGCAGGGTCAAAAAGACTTTTTAAAAAATGTCTAGTTCAGAAAATTCTCAAGAAAACTAGATTAGCCAGGTGCAAATCAGGTGTCTACCATTGAATCAATCAGCTGAAATGTGGAAGGTCATGTAAACACAGGAGACCAAGTAGTTGGAATGGAGAAGAAGAATAAAGTTGAGCAGAGAAAGAAAGTGTAAGTGAATGGCAACAAATGACAAGCGACAGGAGGCAGGAAGGAGATCTCAGATCAGCAAGCTTTCAAGTCAATGGATCAGGCATGGCAGGGCTCATTTTCTGGGTATGGAGATGGCCCCTGGGGTCACAGAAGGAGTCTGGGTTTTTAGTTTACAATGAGGGTGAATTAATCATTGGAGACTGTGGACATGCTGTTCGAATAGTCAGGGACCTAGTTGTGCAGGTTAAAATTTTAACTCAGGAAGGCAGTTGTAAAAAGTTTGAAATTCATTGTCACTGGGAAAAGCTCACAACTTGGTGTTCATTGCTGTCTTCCTTCCTCTGGGATCCATCGTTACCTATTTGCTTTTCTCCTTCCAGGACTCATCTCAGTGGGAAAAGGGTAGTGTTTCACCATTCACCCTCCTCCCTTTTTGGTTGGGAAGGGGCAAATGTTTGCTTTGATGGAGATGCTGGAGATGAAACTGGGAAGGGATGAAAGTTTGTTTTTTCCCTCGGGTCCCATTGTTACTGGGAAAGAATGTACTGGGAGAGGTTTAATTTTGGGGGCAATTTCTTCTCCCTCCTTCCAAATCACACTGTCCATTTTCCCCACTGTCTTTCTGTTTTTCCTGGGAAATTTTCTTGTAGGAATATTATTTTCTATAACTCTCAGAAAGAGGAGCAGAGAAAACCTTAACTTCACTAAGAGGAGTACTGAGTGTGGTTTAGGCAGATAGTTGGTATGAGAAATTAAAGATAAGTATAAATAGGATAGGTGGAGTAGGAGATCATGGAAGGCTTAGAATTTATGCAATGGCATATATAGATGCCAAAATAAATATGGTATTTAGCTTTGGATGCCACATTTTATTTTACTTATTTTTTGGTGCTTTACCACTGAATTACATCCCCACTCCTTTTGGTTTTTTATTTTGAGACAGGGTCTTGTTAAGTTGCATAGGGTCTCACTAAGTTGCTGAGGTTGACTTTGAACTTGCAATCCTCCTGCCTCAGTCTCCTGAGTCGCTGGGATTACAGTTGTGTGCCACTACACCTGGTTAGGTGTAATATTAAAAAAATGGAAACAGACATGTCCAATGTCCAGATTGGGACAATCTGTTGACTGTAGGCTGTGTAAAGATAACGACTATTGGATATCACTGGGTTTGAAAGGAACGATCGAGAGATCAAAGAAAGGAAAGAGGACTCAAGAGGATTTGGGGTGTGTGAGTGAAGGTTTTGGACAGGAACTAATATTAGCCAATGATTTCCAGCTTGGAAGCATGTGGGAAATTATAGAAATATGGACAATAAAAGGAGGAGTTAATATGTGAAAATGTGGTGCATTCAGCTTTAGACATATTTGAGATGCTGGTAGTGTATCCCACACCTGGAATTGCTACAACAGTTATAAATGAATGCTGGGGTTTAGGAAACAAGTTTATTAAATTGTCTGTATATAACTCGTATTTGAAGCTGCAAAAGAAGGTATAGGCCCAGCATGGTGATGCAAGTCTGTAATCCCAGTGATTTGGGAGACTGAGGCAGGAGGATTGCAAGTTCAAAGCCAGCCTCATCAATTTTGCGAGTCCCTAGGCAAATTAGCAAGACCCTGTCTCAAAATAAAAAAAATAAAAAAGGCTGGGGACATAGCTCAGGGGGAGCTACGCCTGGGTTCAATAAAAAAGAAAGAAAAAGGAAAAAAAATATATAATGGAAGTATGAAAGTCCAGTTGAGTGGGTGACCCCACTGAGTGAGATTGGGGAAGGGCTGCAGAACATTTGCGTGGAGGTCTCTAAGCGGGCAGAACCAACAGAAATAGCTTTCTGAGGTCACGGGCAGTTCTTGGGAGATTGGGGGAAGATGAGGCACTAAGGCACCTAGGCGCCTGAAGAATGAATGAACGAGAGCAATAATTAGCTCCTATTCGAAAGATACAGGAGGGGTTGGCAGCCTAAGAGCGGGATACAGGAAGGAGAAACGAAAAACTTCCCTAAATTCTCCCCTCTCTCACAAAGGGCAGAAAAGATCAGGAAGAGTGAAAGCCGGGCTTTCCGGGGACAGGAATACAAGACTTTGGATGGTCCTGTTCCGGGACCTTTCCTGGAACTCTAGTGTTTAAACACGTAGTTTGCCTCCGGAAGGAAAAAGCAGATGGACCGTCACAGGAATAGTGGAGAACCCGGCAGGAAAATGTGGAGGACCCGGGCGGAAACCTTGCTTAGTCTAGTGGAAGGTGAGCAGTCGCTGAACAGCAGTTGGAACTTTGGGGCAGGGGAGAGCGACGCACCCCTTGCAGGTGAGGACTGAGGGAGGCTGCTGCAATACCGAAAGCATCCATCTTTCCGTGGCTGGGCTATATCTGGCCCGGGTCGGGAGCTAAATGTCTGGACTTCAAAGTTAGTTTTGCCGCTAACTGTGTGACCTGGGTTAATTTAGTCTTGGAACCTCGTGTCTGTAATTGGAATAACGATAGTACCTCTCAGAGTTGTGAAGAGTGAATGAAAAAACAGGACAGTTTCTGGCAGGTAGTAAGTACGCTCTGGTTTTTACTGATGTTAACTTACTTCCAGCAGCGTGGATTCCGTTGTCGAACTCACCGTTAACCTCGGCCTGGCGTCGTCCAGCTACTAGGTTTGACTTTATAGATGAAAATACAAAGGGCAAACAGTGCCGGGCACGTTGGCACTCGCCTGTAATTCCAGCTACTTGGGAGACTGGGCTGGAAGGATCACTTGCGCCCAGGAGTTTGAAACCAGCCTGCTCAACATAGCAAGACCCCTTCTTAAAAATAACAGCCAGGCGTGGTGGCACATGCTTGTAATCCCAGCGACTTGAGAGGCTGATGGAGGAGGATGGCAAGTTCGAGGCCAGCAAATTAGCGAGCCTCTATCTCAAAATAAAAAATAAAAAGGGCTGGGGATATATCTTAGTGGTAAGAGCGCTACTGGGTTCAATTTCCCCGTGCTGACAAAAGATCCCTACAAACATTTGTAACTAAAGTTATACTATTATTGGAGAAGTAACAACTGAAGGTTTGGAAAACAGGGTAAATAATGTTACACAATTCCATCATCCTACATAATATTTTAAGCCTTCCCTCCAATATTTCTTGTCTGTGGATTTTTATTATTTTATTTTATTTTATTTTCTTAGAGAGAGAGAGAGAGAATGAGAATATTTAATATTTTAATATTTATTTTTCAGTTCTTGGCGGACACAACATCTTTGTTTGTATGTGGTGCTGAGGATCCAACCCGGGCCACATGCATGCCAGGCGAGTGCCCTACCACTTGAGCCACATCCCCAGCCCATCTGTGGATTTTTGTATGTGAAACATTAGGGTATATGCAATTTTGGTTCCTTTTAATTTGCAACAGTATTGTAGCCTGAGCATGGGGTTCAGAAGAATAATTTTAATAATAATAATATTGTAATATTATTAATATTATTGTACTGGAGATTGAGCCTAGGACACTCTACCACTGAGCTCCATCTCCAGCCCTTTTTATTTTTATATGTTATTTTTTGGAACCTGGGGATTGAACCCAGGGTAGCTTAATCAAGGAGCCACATTCCCAGCCCTTTTTCGTGTTTTATTTAGAGACAAGGTCTCACTGAGGTGCTTAGGGCCTCATAAGATGCTGATGCTGGCTTTCAACTCAGTGATCCTCCTGCCTCAGCCTTCCCAGCTGCTAGTATTACAGTCTTGCACCACTGCACCCTGAATGATTGATTAATTGATTGTACCTGGGATTGGACTCAGGGCTACTCAACCACTGAGCCACAGCCCCAGCCATATTTTGTACCTTATTTAGAGTTAGGATTTTACTGAGTTGCTTAGCATCTCACTGTTGCTGAGACTGGCTTTGAACTCTGGATCTTCCTGCCTCAGCCTCCTGAGCTTCTGGGATTATAGGTCACACCTAGTTTAAAAGAATCATTTTTCTGATTGTATAAAATTACATTTTATGGGGCTTATCATTTGTTTTTATAAATTTTTAAATATGTAAGGTAAAATCATGCATATATGGCCAATGAGGGGGGCTGGGATTGTGGCTCGGCGGCAGAGTGCTTGCCTAGCACTGCGGGGATCCGGGTTCGATTCTCAGAACCACATAAAAAAATAAATAAAGACATTGTGTAGTGTCCATCTACACCTAAAAAATAAATATTAAAAAAAAAAACTATGACCAATGAGTGAACTTTATTACTCATTATTTCAGGATCTCAGATCAATTCTTTTTTTTTAATATTTATTTTTTTTGTTGTAGATGGACACAATACCTTTATTTTATTTATTTTTATATGGTTCTGAGGATCAAACCCAGATATGGTTCTGAGGATCAAACCCAGGGCCTCCCACATGCTAGGCGAGCACTCTACCCGCTGAGCCACAATTCCTCTTTTTATTTTTATTGGTTCCCTTATGCTTTTAGTTTATGTGAAAAAAATTCGTATATGGTTTTCATTTATTCCACAAACATTACTGTTTCAGCCAGAGTCTCTAAAGTTAACTAGCTAGTTAAAAACAAACAACAACAACAAAAAAAGATTCTAATGTTATGTGAAAGCTATGAGCGGTATGCATGGATTCTTAGGAGAATATGAAGAAAGAATATAGTGTCAATCAGTGACTACCTGGAACATGCCTGTAGTTGAGTAAGTTGGGTTTATTACCTCTTGTGAGGGGGAGAACACACACCCTGGGGAAACATGGGGCACCTCAGTAACAGGGTTCTAGAAAGGACTTTCTGTATTTAGCCTTGATATTAGGGAGAGTACTATGAGGAAGTGAAGGTAATTCTATGATTGGGAGAGAAAACTGGAAGTGAGACTAACGCTATGATTGGTCAAGATGCAGCATTCACTCATTCAGCCTGAAAAGTAAAATGTTTGGTTTTTCTTCTTTAACTTTTGCTGTGCTGGGGATCAAGCCCAGAATCTTGTATATAGTAGATAAGCGCTCTCCCATAGAGCTACACCCCCAGCCCTGCTCATTTTTGTGGTTTGAACAATATTCATGTTTTTGCTGCATTCAGACATGATTCAGATGGTCATATTATAGCTGAGGGTTTTGCCCAGGGATATGAGAAGTTAGTCAGGTGGGCACATTTTGGAGAGCCCTGTGTGCCATTTTAGGAGTTTAAATTTCTAGAAGGAATTGCTGAAGTATTGTAAAAAGAGTGCTATCAAGTTAGAAAGACCCCTATTGTTTTCAGAAAAGGATGAATTAGGAGAAGAGATTAGAGTTAGGGAGATGAGTTAGGGGTTTGGTACATAAAAAGTGTGTTTCCTGGGATTGGGGTTGTGGCTTAGTGGTAGAGGGCTTACCTAGCACTTTTGAGGTGCTGGGTTTGATCCTCAGCACCACATAAAAATAAATAAATAAATAAAGGCAGGCAGGCAGGCATTGTGCCCAAATACAACTAAAAAATATTTTTTAAAAATGTATTTCCTATGGGCCAACAAGGGTATCATCTGGAAGTTTCTTAGGAATGCCGAATCTCAGGCCCTACCCCATACTTTACTGAATCAATTACATTTTATCAAAATTCCCAGGTAATTCATAGACCCTTTAAAGTTTGAGAAGCCTTTATAAAGCTAATTATGTAGGTCTGGTGAAAAAAAAACAATAAGACTCTGAACCTAGACACTCATGGCCAAGGTATAGAAATGTAGAGTTATATGTTCAACAAATAATGGATGTCACCTACATGGCAGGTGTCATACTGGGAGCTGGAGTTGCCACAATGAATATAATTTTCCCCTCAAGATACTGCCAATCTAGTGAAGCATGGTAGCTCACGCCTTTAGTTCTAGCTACTTGAGAGGCTAAAGCAAGGAGGATTGCAAGATCAAGCCTGTCTAGGCAATTTAGTGATAACCTGTCTCAAAATAAAATATACCTGAGTTCAATCTCTAGTACCACCACCAAAAAAAAAAAAAAAAAAGGTGTGTGCCAATAGATACTTATTAGACCACAAGTATTCTCTAATTGGTACACAGAGTGAAGTGTGACCAGAGGTGAGGTTTGAGAAATAAGCAGAGGATACCCAATCTGAAGGAGTTTAGTTAGACCCTGTGCAGAGTTTAGTTAGAGTTTAGTTAGACCCTGGGCTTTACAGGGAGGCCCTGAAGAGTTTATGTGTGTGTGTGTGTACATGCGTGTTTGTGCACATGCTGGGGATTAAAGGATTGTTGTTGTTTTTTTTTTATATTTATTTTTTAGTTTTTGGCGGACACAACATCTTTGTATGTGGTGCTGAGGATTGAACCCGGGCCGCACGCATGCCAGGAGAGCGCACTACCGCTTGAGCCACATCCCCAGCCCCATGAAGGGTTTTAATTAATCAGTTAAGAGAAATTATCAGGGGCTGGGTTAATGCTCAGTGGTAGAGCACTTGGTTTGCATGTGTGAGGCACTGGGTTCGATCCTCAACACCACATAAGATGAATAAATAAAATAAAGTATTTAAAAAAGAGAGAAATTATCAGTTTTGTTGACTTTTTTTTTTTTTTTCCCCTTTTGCAGTGCTGGATGTTAAATCCATGACCATACACATGCTAGCCAAGCACTGTACCACTGAGCTATACCTATAGCCTTAGTATTGTTCTTAGGGCCTTTCGAGCAGGGTGTGGTAGTGCATGCCTGTAATCCCAGCAACTCAGGAGGCTGAGGCAGGAGGATTGCAAGTTCAAAATCAGCTTCAGCAATTTAGCAAGGCCCTAAACATCTCAAAATTAAAAAAGGCTGAGGTGCTGGGGAAGTGGCTGAGTGGTAGAGCTCCCCTAGGTTAAATCCCTGAACACACACAAAAAAAGGTCCTTCTAGGTGCTGAATGAAGGATGTAAGCCTGGAGAGTGAGCAGAATAGTGTTCTAGGAGAGAGAAGGTGACCTACCTCATGTTCAGAGTGAGGAAGTGGGGCATTCTAGAAGGATGACAAGTTCTATGGAGTAATGAGGGTGCTGTTTTGATGTGAACTCTTAAGCCCCTAATGCAGTGAGCCGAATTGTTGGATTTTTGCTGCCTTGTTTTTTAAAAATTTTTTAATGTTTCCATTTAGATTATTGTTCATCACTATGTTTTTTTTTTTTTTTTTTTTTTTTAGAATTTTAATATTTATTTTTTAGTATTTGGCGGACACAACATCTTTGTTTGTATGTGGTGCTGAGGATCGAACCCGGGCCGCACGCATGCCAGGGGAGCGCACTACCGCTTGAGCCACATCCCCAGCCCACATCACTATGTTCTTACAGGTGTTGGGTCCTTGTTTTGGTGTTTGCTTTCCTGATCTCTGGGGCTAGGACAAGAAAAAGTCAAAGAAAATGACATTGTGTTTTTAAATTTCCTCCCAGGGTAACTGGGATATACAGGAGAAAGACTTTTCTAGCCTTCCTAGTTGTAGGACCCCCCCCCCCCCAGCACTCATTAAATGTTGCTGCTAAACCCAAAGTTGATACTTTTTTTTTGGTTTGTGGTACTGGGATTAGAACCCATTGCTTGGCTTTGGGTAGCAAGGCAAGTTCTCTACCACTGAGCTACACCCTCGGCTCCCAAAATTGATAACATTATTAGAACTATAGAAGTTATGTTGTTAATGTGTCCAGCTAGCAGGATTAAGGATTTAAAAGCCAGGGTTATAGTTCCAATTTCAATTCTGGTAAGTATTGTGATTTTAGGTAAGTTATTTCACTTGCTGGTGTTTGTTTCCTAAAGAAAGGAACTATCTACCTGATTTGTCCTACAGGATTCTGTAGATTAAATAGGATATACGGGGGCTGGGGATATGGCTCAAGCGGTATCACGCTCACCTGGCATGCATGTGGCCCAGGTTCGATCCTCAGCACCACATACAAAAACAAAGATGTGTCCACCGAAAACTAAAAAAAAAAAAAAAAAAAAAAACAACAAAAAAACCCAAAAAACATATTAAATAGATATACGCCTATATTGAAAATACTGAGTGGCATTTAAATGTGATAGTATTATTGTTATTGTTGTTTTGGTTTTATCTTTGGTTTTATTTTTATAGTGACTAATAGGATTGCCTGGTTACCAATGTGGACCTTAGACTTAAGAGTTTCTGGAGGCTGGGGTTGTGCCTTAGTTGTAGAGTGCTTACCTAACATGTGTGAGGCACTGGGTTCGAATCTCAATACCACATAAAAAAATAAAGGTATTGTGTCCATCTACAACTAAAAATACATTTTTAAAAAAAAGAGTTTGTGAGGCTTCAAAAGATCATATTAGTTTTAATCCTATGAAATTGCAATTCAAATATTCATCAAAAGTGTCATGTAGATATTTTCTGTTTCCACATATAATGCTTACTACATCCTCTTTCTCTCTCTCTCTCTTTTTTTTTTTTTTTTTGTGGTACTGGAGATTGAACCCAGAGCCTTATGCATGTGAGACAAGCACTCTACCAACTGAGCTATATCCCCGGCCCTAGCCTCTCTTTTTATAGATCAAGTGCTCACTTCTAAAGTCAATTGGCACCAATCCACAAAATTACAACTATCTTATATTCGATAAAGGGGCTAAAAGCATGCAATGGAGGAAGGATAGCATCTTCAACAAATGGTGCTGGGAAAACTGGAAATCCATATGCAATAAAATGAAACTGAATCCCCTCCTCTCGCCATGCACAAAAGTTAACTCAAAATGGATCAAGGACCTTGATATCAAATCAGAGACTATGCGTCTGATAGATGAAAAGGTTGGCTCCGATCTACATATTGTGGGGTCGGGCTCCAAATTCCTTAATAGGACACCCATAGCACAAGAGTTAAAAACAAGAATCAACAAATGGGACTTACTTAAACTAAAAAGTTTTTTCTCAGCAAGAGAAACAATAAGAGAGGTAAATAGGGAGCCTACATCATGGGAACAAATTTTTACTCCTCACACTTCAGATAGAGCCCTAATATCCAGAGTATACAAAGAACTCAAAAAATTAAACAATAAGAAAACAAATAACCCAATCAACAAATGGGCCAAAGACCTGAACAGACACTTCTCAGAGGAGGACATACAGTCAATCAACAAGTACATGAAAAAATGCTCACCATCTCTAGCAGTCAGAGAAATGCAAATCAAAACCACCCTAAGATACCATCTCACTCCAGTAAGATTGGCAGCCATTATGAAGTCGAACAATAACAAGTGCTGGCGAGGATGTGGGGAAAAGGGTACTCTTACACATTGCTGGTGGGACTGCAAAATGGTGAGGCCAATATGGAAAGCAGTATGGAGATTCCTGGGAAAGCTGGGAATGGAACCACCATTTGACCCAGCTATTGCCCTCCTCGGACTATTCCCTGAAGACCTCAAAAGAGCGTACTACAGGGATACTGCCACATTGATGTTCATAGCAGCACAATTCACAATAGCTAGACTGTGGAACCAACCCCAATGCCCCTCAATAGATGAATGGATAAAAAAAATGTGGCATTTATACACAATGGAGTACTACGCAGCACTAAGAAATGACAAAATCATGGAATTTGCAGGGAAATGGATGGCACTAGAGCAGATTACGCTAAGTGAAGCTAGCCAATCCCTAAAAAACAAATGCCAAATGTCTTCTTTGATATAATGAGAGCAACCAAGAACAGAGCAGGGAGGAAGAGCAGGAGGAAAAGATTAACATTAAGCAGAGTCATGAAGTGGGAGGGAAAGGGAGAGAAAAGGGAAATTGCTTGGAAATGGAAGGAGACCCTCATTGTTATACAAAATTACATATAAGAGTTTGTGAGGGGAATGGGAAAAAAATAAGGAGAGAAATGAATTACAGTAGATGGGGTAGAGAGAGAAGATGGGAGGGGAGGGGAGGGGGGATAGTAGAGGATAGGAAAGGTAGCAGAATACAACAGTTACTATTATGGTATTATGTAAAAATGTGGATGTGTAACCGATGTGATTCTGCAATCTTTGTAATGTTTTGAATAACCAATAAAAAAATAAAATTAAAAAAAATAAATAAATAAAAAATAAATAAATAAAGTCAATTGGCTCAGATCCTAGAGTTAATTATTTGAATATTTTACTTTTTGGACCCTATAAAAATTTGCCTTAAAATTGACAGTATCTTGGGACAAGGTTTGTGGCTCAGTGGTAGAGTGCTTGCCTAGCATGGTGTGAGGCACTGGGTTCGATCCTGACACCACATAAAAATAAACAAAATAAAGGTATTGTGTCTATCTACAACTTACACTATCTCTAGGTAGCTTTTGTCATATACTTGAATTATTTTTGTGGTAATCATCAATTCCATGAAGCTGGGGCCTGTATTTTTAGTCTTGGTATTTTTTGGAATGCATAGCAGTGTTGTGCCCATAAAAGGCACAACAATGTTTAATGTCTAATTCTACAAACAATGTTTGTAGAATTAGAAAATAAGCTTATGAATTTTATAATATGTGATTTCTATTGAATTTGAACTTGTGATGCATTCATTTGCTACAGTGATAACTCTCCAATGTTTCTTGTATTGTAGGTGGAATTGAGCTATTTGCTGAAGTGTCTTTCCCTGATAACCTAGGGAGAAATTTACATTTTGACTTTTTCTTACCATGGCTTTGGTTCACAAATTTCTGAATGGCACATGTATTCTCAGAAACTACCTGAAGCCGAGTGCTGCCTTGCATTCATTTTGGGGTATTTACTTTGCAAACTATTGTTCCAATAGTCTTCAGAAACCAGTGGCTGCTTCTGGCAGAGCCTCCCAGGAGAGGAGGACTGAAGAGGGTGTTCAAAGACATCACCAGAAAGAAGTTGCTTTGGATATAACTTCTCCTGAAGAGAAGCCTGAAATGAATTTTGATAAAGCAATTAAAGATGAATTAAAGGACCATTTTAGACGTTTGAAGGATGAAATCATGAATCACTGGGTGGGACCAGAAGGCCGCCCATTGCATGATGTCTTGCTGGAACAAGCCAAGGTTGTCTGGCAGTTCCGTGGAAAAGAAGATTTGGATAAGTGGATAGTCACTTCTGATAAGACGATTGGAGGCAGAAGTGAAGTGTTCTTGAAAATGGGCAAGAATAATCAAAGTGCACTGCTCTATGGAACTCTGAGCTCTGAGCCACCTCAGGATGGGGAGAGTAGCCAAAGTGGGTACTGTGCAATGATATCCAGGATTCCAAGGGTATGTGAGACTTGAGAGTCAAAGTTTTCTAGTGAGCTGGTGTGAACATTATTATAGCATGACCTATGACAACAGATTTTGTTTCTGTAAATGAACATACCTGGCATGTTATATGTGGGCATCTCATCTGTATATAGGGATAAATAAGTACTTGGCACAAGGGGGAAGTGATTTCTGAGGAGTCATTTCTGGGCATTGTTTTAAGCCAGGGAAGAATATTGCTGTTTGAGGAATACTGAGGTTAGACATTTGAAAGATATCTGAGGAGGTTTGTATTTCTGACTTGGACCATAACTCCATTAGTGGCCAGGGGGTCCCTTAGAACGGACATAAGGTCAGACTGTGGCTTTTTTTTTTTTTTTTTTTGCAGCACTGGGGATTGAACTGAGGGGTACTCTACCACTGAGCTACACTCCCAATCCTTTTTACTTTTTTAAATTTTGAGACAGGATCTTGCTAAGTTTGTTTTGTTTTGCTTTTTGGTACCAGGGATTGAACTCAGGAGCACTAAACCACTAAACCCCAACCCCATTCCTATTTTGTATTTTCTTTAGAGATAGGGTCTCACTGAGTTGCTTAGTGACTCACTTTTGCTGAGACTGGCTTTGAACCCGTGATCCTCGTGCTTCAGCCTCCCAAGCTGCTGGGAGTACAGGAGTGTACCACTGCGCCTGGCTAGTTTGTTTTGTTTTTGTGTTGGAGATTGAACCCAGGGCCCCATGCATGCAAGGTGAGTGATCTGCCACTGAGCTACATCTCCAGTCCAAGTCTTCTTGCTGAGGCAGATCTCAAACCTGGAATCCTCTTGTCTCAGCCCCCTGAGTTGCTGGGATTACACGTGTGTGCCATCACGCCTGCCTTTTTATTTTCCCCACCTTTTTTTTTTTTTTTATTGGTGCATTATAGTTGTACATAATGATGACATTTGTTATTAAATATTCATACAGGGGCTGGGGATATAGCTCAGTTGGTAGAGTGCTTGCCTTGCATGTACAAGGCCCTGGGTTCAATCCACAGCACCACTAAAAAAAAAAAAAAAAAAAGTATTCATACATGTACACAATATAACAATATAATTTGGCCAGTGTCACTCCCTAACTCCCCTTCCCTCTCCTCCTTCCACTCTAACTTTTTTATTAGTAGACTTTTTTTTTTTATATATATTAGGGATTGAACCCAGACGTACTTTACGACTGAACCACATCCATAGCCCTTTTTATTTTTTATTTTGAGATAGGGTCTCACTAAGATGCTTATGGTATCACTAAATTATTGAGGCCAGCCTCAAACTTTTGGTCCTCTTTGTGTCAGCCCCCCAAGTTGCTGGGATTACAGACGTGTACCACTGTGCCCAGTTTTAGTAGACTTTTTATTTTAAAATAGTTGTATTTTTAGGTTTATAGAAAAACTAATTGCAAAGATAGTACCACAGAGTTCCCATCCACTCCTTATCCACCTTCTCCTTTCGACGTCATCTTACTGTTCAACATTTGTCATGAAAAAGAAACTCACATTAGTTTGTTACCAACTAAGTTTCAGACTTTATTTGGGTTTCACTACCTTTTCAAATAATATCCTTTATCTGTACCAGGATGGTACATTACATGAGTTGAATTTTTATATATTCTCTTTTGTGTGGTCTGTGACAGTTTGTGTCTGTGTCTCTCTGTCTCTCTCTCTCTCTCTTTTTCTGGTCCTGGGGATTGAACCAGGGCTTTTTACATGATACTAGGCAAGTGCTCTACCACTGAGTTACATTTCCAGCCCTTTGGGATATTTTTTGAGATGAGGTTTTACTCTGTTGCCCAGGGTGATCTTGAACTCCTAGGTTCAAGTGATTCCTACTTCAGCCTCCTGAGTAGCTGAGACTACGGGGGTGCTATTTTTCATGGGGAAAATAATACCTGTTCTGATCAGATGTTTTTGTGGAATAGCCCTTTCTGATGATTTTCCTCCTGGTTAGACTGAGGTTCTGGGTTTTTAAGAATACCATAGAATTAGCCAGGTATGGTGGCACATGCCTGTAATCCCAGCAGTTCAGGAGGTTAAGACAGTAGGATCAAAAGTTCAAGGCCATGGCTGAGGTTGTGGCTCAGTGGCAGAGCGCCTGTCTGGCATGTGTGAGGCACTGGGATCAAGCCTCAGCACCGCATAAAAATAAATTAAAAAATAAATAAAATAAAGGTATTCTGTCCATTAAAAAAAAAAAAAAAGTTCAAGGTCACCAGTGGTTCACACCTATTACGTAACCCCAGTGATTTGGGAAGAAGGAGGATCAGGAGTTCAAAGCCAGCCTCTGCAACATAAGGTGCTAAGCAGCTCAGTGAGACCCTGTCTCTTAAAAAAATACAAAATAGGCAGTGGGGATGTGGCTCAGTGGTTGAGTGCCCCTAGGTTTAATCCCCAGTACCAAAAAAAAAAAAAAAAAAAAGAAGAAATTCAAGGCCAAGCCAGGCATGATGGCACATGTCTGTAATACCAGTGACTCAGGATGTTGAAGCAGGAGAATCGAGTTCAAAGCCAACCTCAGTGACTTAGCAAGTCCCTAAGCAACTCAGCAAGACCCTGTCTCTAAATAAAATACAAAAAAGGGCTGGGGGTGTGGCTTAGTGGTTAAGCGGCCTTGGGTTCAATCTCTAGTACCCCCTCCTAAAAAAAGTTCAAGGCTAGTGTCAGCAATGTAGTAAGGCCCTAAACAACTTTGAGACCCTGTCTCAAAAATATTAAAAAGGGCTGAGTTTGTAGCAGTGGTAAATTGCCCCAGGTTCCATCTTCAGTAACCACCCCCCCACACCATTTCCCCTGTAATGTTGCTTTTTTTTTTTTTCTAACTGCATTCCATATTCATGATGTGGGTAGTAGGACTAACCTTTTTTTGGAGAGAGTAGTGTCTACAGAAATTATTTGGAATTCTTCAGTAAGGAAAATTTGATTCTTCTCTTCTTCCCACTTTATTCTTTCAGTCATTTAGCAGGGAACCACATTTGGGATTGAAATCTAATGCTATGCTATTACTGTGTTGCTCAGATAGTCCCAGCTTTGGTATTGTTCTTTCAGGTTGACTCATGTTCCTTTGACTTTTTTTTTTTTTGGTAGAGTGCTTGCCTAGCATGTGTGAGGCACTGGGTTCTATTTGTTGTGGCTGAGCCACAACCCCAGCCCCAGTGATTAAACCCAGAGGAACTCAACCACTAAGCCACCTCCCCAGCCATATTTTGTATTTTTTTAAGAGACAGGGTCTCGCTGAGTTGCTAAATGCCTCACCATTGCTGAGGCTGGCTTTGAATTCACAATCCTCCTGACTCAGCCTCCCATGCCACTGGTATTACAGACATGTGCGCCTGGCTCTGAATTCCATTTTTTTTTTTTAATTTTAGTTGGTCACATTATTTATTTTTATGTGGTGCTGAGGATCGAACCCAGGGCCTCACATGTGCCAGGTGAGCGCTCTGCCGCTGAGCCACAACCCCAGCCCATCTGAATTCCATTTTTTAAAAAAATTTTTTAATATTTATTTTTCAGTTCTCAGCAGACACAACATCTTTGTTTGTATGTGGTGCTGAGGATCAAACCCCGGCCGCACGCATGCCAGGCGAGCGCGCTACCGCTTGAGCCACATCCCCAGCCCCTGAATTCCATTTTTGAAGAAAGTATAGATGGTTGTTAAGCATGCAGATTTTGAAGTGTGTGCTGGATATACTGCTTATTAGCTGAGTGCTCAATTAATATGTGAAATTGGTAAAATAGTAATTCCTATCTTAGGGCCCTTGTGAGGATTAAATGTGAGTATGCAGGTAAGTACTTAATGTAAGTATTCAGTGGCTGATAGTTATTAGTATTTTTTTTTTTTTAATTTTTCTAATTGTCAATGGACCTTTAATTTATTTATTCATATGTGGTGCTAAGAATAGAACCCAGTGCCTCACACATGCTAGGCAAGCACTCTGCCACTGAGCCACAACCCCAGCCCCAGTTACTGGTATTTCTTGTTATTATCACCTTTAAAGCTTGAGCTCTGTTTTCCCCAATTTTCTGACATAGGGCAAGGCAGTTGTCATAAAATGTGCCACTCAAGCCATTGCTCCAAGGAATTAAGGAAAAAACTTTCATTCCTTTCCATTCGCAAACACAAAGTGAATGCTTATCCCATGGAAACAATTACATGCCAATCATGTCTTGAACATAATTACCTTAGAAACAACTATGTCAGTATTTTGTGCTAAAATAATAATTGCCAGATTTATCTTTTTGTGGTGCAAAGTATAAAAAGATGAAAAATTGTTAGTGGATCCTTTTGGTGTTACTGACTTGGTGATGGCTCACATTTTGCTAATAGTGGAGAATGTGGTCAAGTTAACATGTCTTCTGTACTTTAGGGTGCTTTTGAGAAGAAGAAGTCTTATGATTGGTCCCAGTTCAACACTCTGTATCTCCGTATCCGTGGGGATGGCCGACCTTGGATGGTGAATATCAAAGAGGACACAGACTTTATCCAAAGGAAAAATCAGATGTACAGTTACTTCATGTTTACCCGTGGAGGGCCCTACTGGCAGGAAGTCAAGGTAACAGCATAAGTCTTTACTGTTTATGAAAATTAGGTCTTTTGAGATTGTGGTTACATTGTAGCTAATCCTTCTTGGAACGTTGGGATGAAGTGGGTAGAAGCAAGAGGAAAGAGACTTACATAAATCACTCTTTAGTTTACTAATTGGCAAATACTTTTTTTTTTTTTCTATCTGGGTAATTGAACCCAGGATTGCTTTACCAAGAGCTAAATCCCTAACCCTTTTTATTTTTATTTTGACACAGGGTCTTGCTAAGTTGCTGAAGCTGGCCTCAAACTTGTGATCCTCCTGCCTCAGCCTCCCAAGTTGCTGGGAGTTATAGGCAAGTGTCACCTTGCCTGAATTGATCACAAGTTCAAAGCTAGACTTACCAATTTATCAGGACCCTTAGTAACTTAGTGAGATCCTGTCTCAAAATAAAAAATAAAAAGGACTGAGGATGTAGCTCAGGGATAAAGCATCCCTAGGTTCAATCTCCAGTACAAAAACAGACAGACAAACTAAACTCCCTAAAGAAAAACAAGCTGAGCATGGTAGCACATGCCTATAATCCCAGACACTCGGGAGGATGAGGTAGGAGGATTGCCAAGTTTGAGATTAGCCTGGGCAACTTAGTGAGATCCTATCTCAAAAATATTAAAAACAAAAACAAATATAAAGGACTGGAGATGTACCAACAACAAGAACAACAAAAAGTAAAACATACACATATTTGTATATGAATAATTTTGTTATTTTCCTTAACATTTTTAATGACAATATTCAAACATACATAAAAAATTGCAGTGAGTATCCATATAGCTACCATGTACCACCTGGATTTTTCAAAAAATATTTGGCTGTGTTTGTTTCATCACTTTATTTTATTTACCCATTCTTCCTACTACTCATTTCTCAATCCATCTTTTGTCAATATCAGTACATCTCATCCTTAAACTTTTTAGCATGCAAGTTTTTAGATCTCAATATTTACTTATAATTTTTTTTTTTTTTTTTTTTGGTGGTGCTGGGGATTGAACCCACCAGAATTTCATACATAATAGGCGTACACATTACTACTGATCTATACCCCTACATCATAAGGCCTTTAAGAAAAAAACCAAAAAAACCAAGCTTATATTATAGATTTTATCCCTTTCTTTTTCTTTCTTTTGTGTTAGAATTTGAACCCAGGCCCTCATGCTGCTAAGCACATGTTATAACACTGAGCTATACCCCAGTCCAGATTTTGTCTGTATCTTGGTTTCTTACTCATGAGACATCACAGAGGTCTTCATATTACAGTGAAGCAATTGTATCCTATATAGGTCTACTTCATTTTTTCAATAGCCCATATATTCAATTGTATGGCTATACCATAATTTAGCTTTGCTGTTGTTGTTGTTGTTACTATTAGGAAAAAACTATACCTTTATGTATTTCTTGGAGCTTATTTGTAATATAAATTCCTGAAAGTGAAGTTGATATGGCAAAGTTATGGCATTTCAAAATTTGCTAGATGTCATTGAATTAGTTTTCTGATACTACATAACAAATTATAAATGTAGAAGATTAAAACAACACACTCATTAATTTATAGTTCAGTAGGTCATAAATTGGAATATGTATGACTGTGTTGCATCCTTAGTTCTATTTTTTTTCTTTTTTTCAAATTGGGGATTGTACCCAAGGGCACTATATCACTGAACTATCCACAGCCCTTTATTTTTTATTTTGTGATAGTTGCTCAGGCTGGCCTTGAACTTGTTATCCTTCAGCCTCAACTTCCTGAGTGCTGAGATTACAGGCCACATTTGACCCATGCTCAGTTCTTATAAGGCTGAAATGAAGGTGTCAGTCAGCAGGGCTGTTTCTTTCTGTAGCTTGAAGGCAGAATGCACTTTGTAGAGGTCATTCTGGTTCTTAGCCAAATTAAGTTCCTTATGATTGTAGACAGCAAGTTTTTTCTTGCTCTCAAGGGGGGGCTGCTCCCAGCTCTTAGATGCTGCTGGCATTCCTTGCAGAAGCATCTAAGTTCCTATCACGATCTTCAAAGCCAGCAATGGAGAATCTCCCTACCATTGTTTCTCATGCTAATTTGTTTCACTATTCCCTTTTATGGGTTCGAATGATTGTCAAATCTGCAAAGAATAATCTCCCTATATTAAGATGAACTGATTTGAAACTTCCTATCACAATTGCCAGCTGCCCTCTCAAATAGTAGTACTAAGTCGCCCTCCTACTAATTGTAAAAATGTGTGCTTATTTCTCCCCATCTGTGTTTTTCCACTTGTTTATGTAATCTTTTTTAAGATATTTGTAAAAGCTGTGTTTAGGATATTACACTCTTGTTCTTAAATGTTACAGTATTATTTCCTAGTTTATCCTTTGTCTTTTGCTCTCAGAATTTTAATTTGTACTCTTTTGGACTTCTGGCTTAGAAAGTTTTCACTATTTTCTTCTAGCAGTTATTTAAAAAAAAAATTCTGCCTTTGGACTAGGATTATAATTCAGAGGTGGAGTGCTTGCCTAAGAGAGAGACCCTGCATTCAACACACCAGCACTGCAAATAATAGTTTAAAAAAATGATCACCTTTGATCCAAGTGGCTGGCTACTCCTCATAACTGTATATAATAATTTAAAAATTAAATTTAAACTATTTTCTTACTGTTGCACCTCCATATAGATGCCACAATTACTTATGTTCCATTTATGAAATAAATGGTTTCTTCTTTCAGATTCCTTTTTCCAAATTTTTCTTCTCAAATCAAGGAAGAATCCGGGATGCCCAGTACCAGCTTTTGCTTGACAAGGTAACATTTTCCTATACTTCTCATTCAGAATGATGTCGTTAATGAAACAGAACTCTTGTGATCATGACTTCAGTCCAATTTGGATGGCTGGCAGATGAAAGATAAAAATTCCTACTCAGAGGCACCTGTTAGGTTCAATTAAATACCAATCTGGACATATCTGTGAGCTGAGCCCCTATTTGGAAGAATGTTGGTATGATCTTCTTTCTTTCTATGTTTGTATTTTAACTTTTAAATACAAGTTTGGAAGAACTTCAAGGAATCTACATTGGGCATCCATGTTGCTCTAAGTCTTAAGTGGAACCATCTAACAGGAAGAGAAATGTGAAAAGAAAAGCAGTCTCTTGTACTTCCCCTTATAATTTTCCACAGTCTGTGAAAACTATTGTATACTTGCTAAGGGCTGATGGTACAAAGACCCAGTTATAGTAATCAGCTCATGGGATTTAAAAACTTCAGGAATAACATCAGCATGTCAGCATATGAGATTTTAATCAATTTCTCTTATTTTAAATTTAGATCTCCACTATAGGATTCACGTTGGCTGATAAAGTGGATGGTCCATTCTTTCTGGAAATAGATTTTATTGGTGTGTTTGCTGATCCAGCCCACAGAGAAGAATTTGCTTATGAAAATTCTCCAGATCTTAACCCAAGACTTTTCAAATAGATAAGAACATGTGGCAGTTTTGTATGACTACACTATGGATAGTAGCAGTAACAGTGATGCTGGGGATCTGGGGGCTTCACACATGCCAGGCAAAGACTCTACCACACAGCTACATCACCAGGACAAAATAAAGCATTTGTTAATATCCAATGAATGGTGGTATATAATCCTTAAGAATAGCATTTGCCTCATCTTAAGAGGAACAAGGCATGAAACCAGGTTCTGAGCTGTGCTTTAGCTCATGTAATACAGTACTGATGTAGAGGCACTCAAATGTTTTTGTCAGAATGGTTCCTATTAGGAACATTTCCTATATGAGTAGGCAGGTTCCAAAGCGGAGAGTCTCTGATATCATTGTTGATAGCTTTCTACCATTCTTTCCTTGGAGGTTTCTTTTATTTCCTAATTCATCTTTGAGAAAAGGAAACTGCTCAAGGATATTAAGATAAAGATGCCATAAAAGTCACTGAGAAATGAGATACCTGATTTAGACAGCTTGTCCTCCAAAGATAAATGAACCTTACTAGTTCTTCCTTTATAGTAACTATTGATGTGATGGATCAGCGGAGAAACCAGATACTAGACTTCTGTCTCTAAAGCTTCCAAAGTTATTTTAAGTATTAGAGATTGGACATGCTAAAAATAAAGCCCCGATTAACTCACTTTGATCAATTTTTGTCATATTAGAAGGTAGGAAATGAATATATAGCCAGAGTACCATTATAAGGTAGGAAATGAATATATAGCCAGAGTACCATAAGAGAGCCAAAATTACAAATAAATGATATTCAAAGTTAATAGCTTTTCTTCTTTTTGGTATCAGGGATTGAACCCAGTGGTGCTTAACCACTTAGCCACATCCCCAGCCCTTTTGATCACTGTAGTTTGCACTTCCTAAAGTTTTCTAAAAATGGAATCATATAGTATATGCTTATTTTTTGGTCTGGTTTATTTTACTCATCATATAGATTCATTCATTTGTTACACTTTTTGTCAATAGTTCCATTTTTTAAATTCTAAAGTAGTTTCCCATTGTGTAGATATATCCATTTGTCCATTCCACCTGTGATGGAAATTAGAGTGGTTGCCAATTCTTGGTTATTACAAATAAAACTTCACATGAACATTCAGATACAAGTCTTTATAGGAACATATGATTTTAGTTTTCTTGAGTAATTAGAAGTCCCATGGCTGAATCACATAGTAGATAGACATAAAACTTTTTGAAGTGTTAGCAATTTTTTTCCAAAGGGGTTGTACCATTTTACATTCTCAGAAGTGTATATGATCCAGGAGTTTCTTGTTGGAAAATCTGACTTTTTTTAGGCATGTGCCATATTCTGAACATATATGCAAACTAATAATTATGATAAAAACCAGTAAGACAATATAAAGACCAGAAAGACAGTATAAAAAGGAAGAATATAGTAATTTACTCTTGGGGTAGAAGTGGGTGGTCCAGGAAAGTGTATGAAGGATATACATAACCTCTTATGATTTTAGCTGATCATCTAAATCATGGATGACTTGTCTAAAAAGAATCCACCACCACCACAACAAAAAATTTAATTATAAAGTTCTTGAACAGTATATAACACAGGAGTTCTATGTAGTTAGTGCAAGAAAGAAGAATATGATGCCAAGCAATGCTGGGCTTTTCCATAAATTATTTTTGGGAGTGGGGACTGGGGATTGAACTCAGGGGCACTCAACCACTGAGCCATATCCTCAGCCCTATTTCGTTTTTCATTTAGAGACAGGGTCTCACTGAGTTGCTTAACACCTAGCTTTTGCTAAGGCTGGCTTTGAACTTGAGATCCTCCTGTCTCAGCCTCCCAAGCCACTGGGATTACAGGCGTGTCCCACTGCACCCGGCTCCATAAAATTATTAAGATACAAATTTGACAGTGACAGCATTTTAATCCTTAAAGCAGTAATACACTTTTTTTTTTTGGTGTGTGTGTTGGGGCTCAAACCTAGGACCTGCCACATACTAGGCAAGTGCTCTATCACTAAGCTATACTCCCATCCATCTAAAATTGATAGATTTTATTTATAAATATGCTTATAGCTTTTATTTTTAAATATGCAAGGCTAGAATGAGACATAGAATTTTATTTTTAAGGATATAGTGAATGACAGGTAGCAATGACATGAAGTCTTTAACATTTTCATATGGGCAAAATATTGACACCATAACCAACCATTAGTCCAGTTTCAAGATTGCTAGATTTTGTAGGTTAGAAGATAAGAGGTGGCCTTTTGGTCCCAGCTTTCTTATTGTTAACTTTTTATTGTTCAAATTCTACTGAAGCTTGTGGTATGACTATCTTCATCAGGTAAATGCTATTGCATAGAGGACAGCAAGACTGTTAATGTTAGAAATAGTAGAAGAAGCTTGACATTAAAGATATAGGTTAAGCTCTAAGATGTCTCATGAGAAAACTGGGCTGTACAGGGACTTAAGATAAACACTATCCCAAAGAATGCCAGAACATAAAAAACACGTATATGCTATATAGATTATGAATAAAAGTTAAGAGAGAAAGATCTCTGATGAAAGTGGGAAAGACAGTATAAAAATATTTACAAAATTTCAGAAAACAATTTCAGAATAAAGGAATATTTATATGACATTAACAAATTACTCATCTTTAAGTATAATGAAGCCCCTTCGAGCTTCCAAAACCTTTGCTTTCTTCTCCTTTCGTTCTTGCTCTTGTTTCTTCCGCTGCTCTTCCCTATGGGGGAGGGACAGGTTACACAATAGGTTCTAATTAAGCTCCAAAACAGGCACTTCAGAGCAACTATTGTTGGACTAATATAAAATGTAAATGACATCTAGCATATTTATGCAAAACAGATTCTTACAGGGCATTTCTCTACTTACCTGTTAACGTTAGAAATAGTTCTAACAAATGTTAGTCATTGTTCTAAAGGGCTAAAAATTGGTATTTCCCTTTTAATATTAACTCAGCATTTTAATATCATGCATGGAACTGGAATCAGAAGGTACATTAGTGACTGAATTCAACTCCTATACTTTAAAATTTGTGTGTGTGTGTGTGTGTGTCTGTGTGTTTGGTATGGGGGATTGAACTCAGGGGCACTTGACCACTGAGCCATATCCCCAGCCCTATTTTGTATTTTTTTTTTTGAGACAAGGTCTCACTGAGTTGCTTAGTGTCTCCCTTTTGCTGAGGCTGGCTTTGAACTCGTGATCCTCCTGCTTCAGCCTCCAGAGCCGCTGGGATTACAGGCTTGTGCCACCATGCCTGACTTATTTTTTTTAATATTTATTTTTTTAGTTGTAGATGGACACAATACCTTTATTTTATTTATTTATTTTTTACGTGGTGCTGAGGATTAAACTCAGAGTCCCACACATGCTAGGTGAATGTTCCACTGCTGAACCACAACCCCAGCCCTTAAAATTTGTAAATTTGTTTTAAATGAGAAATTTTGATTCCTAGATGTCGGAATCAAAGGTTAAGCTCACCAGTGTCCAGTGAAAGTGCTAGAATAGAACCAGGGCCTACTGACTTAAGCTACTATGCTTTTTTTTGTTTTTGTTTTTTTCTAAAGAGGATAAGGTAAAGAGAAATAAAAAGCCCAGGGACTATTGGTTTTTTTTTTTTTTTTTTTTTTGGGGGGGGGTGGGTACCAGAGATTGAACTTGGGAATACTCGGTGACTGGGCCACATCCCCAGCCATATTTTGTATTTTATTTAGAGACAGGGTCACACTGAGCTAAATAGTTCCTCACTGTTGAGACTGGCTTTGAACTTGCGATCCTCCTGTCTCAGCCTCCCAAACTGCTGGGATTACAGGCATGCACCACCATGCTCTGCAATGTTAACTATCTTAACAACAAATACAGTTAGTAACAGCCTTCATAGAAGGTGGATATAAGCAAGAGTCACATTTATAGGAAAGTTCCAGATAGGGAATCTGGACTCATCCAGGAGCAGTTAAAGCCTAGCATGAGCTCCAGTTTTAACCTGGTTTTCAAACACAAGGAAGTCAGTAAGGACTATACTGGGTTTTTCTTGAGTAAGACCTTCATACCTCATAAACCTGGGGTCTTGAGGAGTGAGGAATTTACATCTATCTATCTGCATATGCAGGTGCCCTGGGTGCTTGAGCATTGGTGTCTGGAGGGATATTCATAAGCATTGCTTGGGAAGATAGGTTATACAAGAGCAATCTTTGAATCTGCTTCTTCTGTAACACTTGTAGAGCCTTGAAAACAGTGCAGATATTTGGGTCTCATCCCAACTCTTGATTTGAGATCTGCTATGCTAGACCTCAGCCCAGGTACTTCTAGAAAGTTTTATAGGTGATTCCATGCTATGGTTTGGGTATTTGTCCTACATAAAGGATCACACATGGGCTGGGGATATAGCTCAGTTGGTAGAGTGCTTGCCTTACATGCACAAAGTCCTGGGTTTGATCCCCAGTACTATAGACACACACACACACAACACAAAAAAGATCACATACATGCTAGAGTTTTTGTCCCCAGTACAATGGTATTGAGAGGTGGCACAAACTTTAAGAGGGGGTAATTGGGTCAAGGTGGTACACCCTTGGAAGGGATTAATGCACATCTCCTGGGAGTGAGTTGGGTTAGGGCTTGAGGGAGTAGATTGTTATATAAAGTATCTGGTCTCAGGTATTTTGTTACAGCAACACAAAATGGGTTAAGACATTCTACTTCTAACCTTAAACCTGCTATTACTGACAGTATCCCCCAGAGGAGCTTTTGTACACTGTTTTTATTTGTTCTTTTGCTTTTGCAGCACTGGGAACTGAATTCAGTGCCTTGCACATGCTAGGTAAATGCTCCATCACTGGCTTACATCCCCAGTCCTATTTTAATGTTTTGAGACACCATCTTGCTAATTTGTTCAGGCCAGGCTAAAACTTGGCCTGGGCAAATTAGCCTCAGCCTCAGCCTTCTTGCCTGGGATTACAAGCAGGCACTACCAAGTGCAGCTATATATATATTGTCTTTTTGAAATTAGAAAAATTATAAAAGTGGATAATTATGTACTCACCTGGTCTGGAGATGAGGTTGTTTATAGGTTTTCTTATGGAACGTAACTCTGTCCACATGTTCATTCAGAGAATTATTTTCTTTAGATTTCCCCCATGGTTTCAGCCTTCCTAGTTAAGGACCAAGACACAGTTTTGAGATTCTTTTATTTGTATTCCTAACTTTATTGTCTTCATTTATAGCTACGTGTTTCCTACCAGTGTTGATACTTTGCTTTATAGACATTTTCCAGTATGTTCCAGAAGTATATTCTGTCATTTATTTTCATTTCACACTCCACAAATACCAATCATATTTTTCCTCTAAAAATAAAAATATGTGCTGGGCGCAGTGTCACATACCTATAGTTTCCAGCTACTTTGGAATCTGAGGCAGGAGGATAGTTTTTAGCTCATAAACTCAAGAACAGCCCGAGTAACATAATAAGATCTGAGACTCAAACAACAGCAAAATACAAATATGTGGGGCTAAGGTTGTGGCTCAGTGGTAGAGCACTAGCTTATTAGTACATGTGAGACACTGAGTTCGATGCTCAGCATCACATAAATAAATAAATAAATACATACATACAGGTATTATGTCCGTCTACAACTAAAAAAAAAAAAATAATAAATGTGTGATTTTTATAAACCTTAGAAAGTTACAGATTTTTTTTTCATTTTTCTGTGCTGAGGATGAAGACCAGTTTCATGCATGCTAGACAAGTACTCTACCATTGAGCTATATGCTCAGACTGAAAAAAATCTTAGTACAAAAAAAATTCCCTTAATGCTGAATCCGATTACCTAGCACATTAAAAGAAGCCACTACAACCAAGTATCTTATCCCAAGATTACATACGAATTAGGTTTAATATTAATTCATTTTAATCTATTTGTCATAACCATT
Source organism: Callospermophilus lateralis (assembly GCF_048772815.1). NCBI lineage: Eukaryota > Metazoa > Chordata > Mammalia > Rodentia > Sciuridae > Callospermophilus > Callospermophilus lateralis. The sequence continues at coordinate 88,044,929 of NC_135307.1, read as the reverse complement.
ACTTATTAAAATGGATTCAGAATAGAATGGGAATATTTTGTTGGCATTAGGACCGAGACCAGATTCAGCAATTCCTATTTCTAGGTACCCAAAAGATTTGAAATCATTCTATCATAGAGATATCTGCATTCCCTTGTTCACCAGAGCACTGTTCGCAATAGCCAAGTTATAGAATCAACCTAAGTATCCATCGGTAGATGAATGAATAAAGAAAATGTAGTATAGACATGCATTTTGGCTCATGCCTGTAATCCTAGTGGCTTGGAAGGCTGAGGTAGGAGGATCTCGAGTTCAAAGCCAGGCGCTAAGCAACTCAGTGAGACCCTGTCTCTAAATAAAATACAAAATAGGACTGGGGATGTGGCTCAGTGGTCTAGTGCCCCTGAGTTCAATTCCGGGTACCAAAAAAAAAAAAATCTTATCATTTGCAACAACATGAGTAGAATTAGAGAACATTATGCTAAGTGAAATAGACCAGATGACAAAGGTAAATACTGCATGTTCTCACTTAAGTGCAGAATCTAAAACAACTGTATTCAGAAGCAGAGTAGAGTGGTGGTTATGGGGGGTTTGGGGAGATGTTGGGTAAAGGCCACAAAATTTTGGTCAGAGATGTGTGTTACACAACTTGATGACTACAGTTGACATATTCTTTTTTTTTTTTTTTTTTTAAATTTTTTTTTTTTAATATTTATTTTTTAGTTTTCGGCGGACACAACATCTTTGTTTGTATGTGGTGCTGAGGATCGAACCCGGGCCGCACACATGCCAGGCGAGCGCGCTACCGCTTGAGCCACATCCCCAGCCCGACATATTCTTAAAGTAGCTTTAAAGTGTTCTCATTGCAAATAAATATGTGTAATTAAAAAAAAATTCAGATGTAAATTGATTATTTTTGCAGTATTTGGGATTGAACCCAGGGGTGCTTTACCACTGAGTTATATCCCTAGCTTTTTTTTACTTTTTGAGACAGGGTCTCAATAAATTGCAGAGGCTGGTCTCAAACTTTTGATCTCCCTAGCTGGAATTACAAATATGAAACAGTGTGCCTGCCAGATTGTTTTGTCTTAAGTGTTTTACAGGCCCTTAATCCCCAAATACTCCCACATACCTTTGTGTGGCTCATAGTTGAGGGGACGAGACAAACTTGCTTTGAGATCAAATACTGGTTTCTTATTGGAGACTGGAGTCTGCATTGCCATAGTTGTTAACTTGAATGGGGTAATAACTAAAAACGATCAAAAAATACCAAAAGACTTAATTAGGAAATAAAAAAAAAAAAGACCTGTTATAGTTTTTGTCAAATTATCACTTTTTAGTCTTAAAAATAAATCTATGTTAATAGATTGAATGTTTGTATCTCTATGTCCCTGGTTCATATATTAAAATCCTAAATTGCCAGCATTATTAATGTTTATTTTTTCCGTGGAGCTAGGGCTTTAACCCAGGACCTTGCTCATGTTAGGTAAATGCTCTACCACAGAGCTATATCCCCAGCCTGCATGATTAGTACTAGGATATATGGCCTTTGGGACATAATTAGGTCATGAATGGGATTAATGCCATATAAAGAGACTTCACAAAGCTCCTATCTTTCTATCACCTAGGGATACAATGAGAAGTCAGTAGTGTGCTACCTTCCAAGGGGGCCTTCACCAGAACCTGACCATGTAGGCAACCAGAGCTGTGAGAAATAAATTTTTGTTGTTTGTAAGCCAGTCAGTGGTGGTTTGTTATAGCGGCCTGAACAAGCTAAGACTATTTACATGAATAGTATGAAATAGATATAGGGTCAAAAAGGAAAAAGGAAGCCAGGTGTGGTACTGCACGGTGGTGATCCCAGCAGTTCAGAGGCTGAGATAGAAGGATATCGAGTTAAAAGCCAGGCTCAGCAAAAGTGAGGTGCTAAGCAACTCAGTGAGACCCTCTCTCTAAATAAAACACAAAATAGGGCTGTGGATGTGGCTCAGTGGTTGAGTGTCTTTGAATTTAATCCCTGGTATGCACCCCCCAAAAAAGAGAAAGGGGGAAAAATAATGAAATCTAACCACTCAGATTTGTTTCCCATTAACAGCTCCTCAAGTATTTTGAAAGTTATGACATTTCGAGGGATCAGCTAGGAATCTAGAATCCCATTTCAAGAAATAGCTGGGTTAGCCAGGCATTGTGGCACATGCCTATTATCCCAGCAACTTGGGAGGCAGAGGCAGGAGGACTGCAATTTAGCAAGGCCCCATCTCAAAATAAAAAATGAAAAAGGGGTCTTTCCCTGCTGTTGCAGAGTCTCCCGGAGGCGGAGGCTCAGGTTTGTTCAAGATTCAGCTTCACCCATAACCCACCCACCGCCATGGCTGAGGAAGGCGTTACTGCTGGAGGTGTAATGGATGTCAACACTGCTTTACAAAAGGTGCTGAAGACCGCCCTCATCCACGATGGTCTTGCACATGAAATTCTCGAAGCTGCCAAAGCCTTCCACAAATACGTTTTATCAGACTCAATACTGTGGGTTGTTGCAACAGAACAAAACTTCAGCCAAGGGAAGAAAGCATGAAGTTCATGGTGTTAGCACAAAAGTTCCGAATGGCATCCGGTTCTACTGGAAACCTAGGAAAATGTGTCAGGCCCATCTGTGTGCTTGCATACAACTACAATGATGTCAAATTGGTGGAGGCCCTTTGTGCTGAGTACCAAATCAATCTAATTAAGGTCGATGATGACAAGAAACTAGGAGAACGGGTAGGCCTCTGTAAAATTGACCGAGAGGGCAAACCCCCATAAAGTGGTTGGTTGTAGTTGTGTAGTTGTTAAGGACTATGGCAAAGAATCTCAGGCCAAGGATGTCATTGAAGAGTACTTCAAATGCAAGAAATGAGCAAATAAATTTTTGGTTTACCAAAAAAAAAAAAAAAGAAAAAAGGCTGGGATATGGCTCAGTGGTTATGTGCCCCTGGGTTCAATTCCCAGTTCCAAAAAAAAAAAAAAGAAATAGCTTGGTTATTTTTCAATGGTAGTAGTAGATATTCTTTTTAAAGATTACATGTTATTAACATGGCTGTTTGTATGTATATGTGTTACTGGGGATTGAACCCAGGGGTGCTCTACCACTGAGCTACATTCCCAGGTCTTTTTTTTTTTTTTTTTAAGTTGTTGATGGACCTTTATTTTTATTTATTTATATGCAGTGCTGAGAATTGAACCCAGTGCCTCATATGTGCTAGGCAAGCACTCTACCACTAAGCTACAAAACCCAGCCCCTGGGGTTCTTTTTATATTTTATTTCAAGATAGGGTCTCACTAAGTTGCTGAGGCTGGTCTTGAACTTGCCTCAGCCTTCTGAGTTGCTAGGATTACAGGTGTTGCCACAATGTGTGACATGACTCTGGTTATTAATAAAGACTATTATCATTTAAGAATGTGAATTTTGGTACCATAAAGTTTTTTGTTTTGTTTTGTGGTAATGGGGATAGAACCTAGGGCCTTTTGCATGCGAGGCAAGCACTCTACCAACTGAGCTATATCCCCAGCCGTCATAAAGTTAAAAATACATCAGAGGGGCTGGGGATGTGGCTCAAGTGGTAGCACGCTTGCCTGGCATGTGTGTGGCCCGGGTTCGATCCTCAGCACCACATACAAACAAAGATATTGTGTCCATTAAAAACTTAAAAATACATCAGAAAGGTGTGATTTAGTAAGCCTCTTTGCTATAGTTAGGCACCAAACATCTGGCACATTTTATAATCACTTCCTCTCATATGGGAAGCCACTCAGTTGTATCTAGTTTATTGCCAAATGTCAACACTTGCCTGTATTTGTGAAGGAACAATAGAATCTAGGAACATCTAGTTAAAAAAAAAAAAAAAAAAGATCTAAACCCTGTATTTAAGCTATACCGTTGTGTTAATATCCAGTGCAAGCAGGAAGTGGGATAATGGAGGTTGTCATATACTGCCTGTAGGAGCATGGATGGGTACAATTCAGCCAGCACAGGAAAAGTATGAATATTCTCGAATTCAGCAGTCTTGCTTCTAATCTATACATTTGCACATGTATAAGAAACCTGCTCAAGAGTTTTCTTATCTATACTATACATAATAATTAAAGCTGGAAATAACCACACCTTTGAGCAGTAAAATACATAAATTGGCATACAGCCAAACCATTGAAACAGTAAAAACAATTCATCATGGTTGAATTTTTTTTTCCCCAGGGGCACTTAACCACTGAGTCACACCTCCAGCTCTTCTTTTTATTTTTTTTGAGACTTAATTTTATGAAGTTTAAAGATGAACCATTAAAGACGTTTGATTTTTACCTGCAGCAGAATTCCCTCTGTTGGTCTTTAAATTGGGTGTCCCAAGCACAGCATGGCCTTCTGAGGTTTTCCCAGATGTAGTCACATGTGGAGACTTTCTAGCTGGAGTCTTGATCATTGAATGCTTATGCTCATTATCTTTAGTAGCAGCTGAAAACCTAAACAGGACAGTGGAGTACAAGACCTGAGTGCTTGTGGCAAGTGTAAATTATGTCAAGCTTAGAAATAAAACCACTTTTCTATTGCTAGGCAGCTAAAGGGGCTCAATAAATACTGTTATTAGAATGAACTTCTCTTACATAAAAAACATGTTCTTGAAAGGGTATTGCTAAAGCAAATCATTTGTTAACTTCCATTATTTGTAAAATGTGTTTTTTGTATCTTTTGGTGTTCTAGTATTTACCAATGCCATTATAAAGGACAGATAATCCTGCAGACCTCAAGTTACACACAGTTCACCAGGAAATCTGATAGGCTTCCTTTCTCATCCTCCTTCTGGAGATGAGATGTCAGAAAGACAGAAGACTGCTCTGCCAGAGGAGTGATTATGTCTTCCTAGAAAAATGTCACTGGAGTTGTACATAAATAAGTCCATTTTGTACTCATGGGAAATCACCATAAGTGTATTTTACTGATTCTCTGATACAGATTTTTTCCTACATATTAACATCTCTGAAATTGGGAAGTGCTTTATAATTGTTAACATGTCAATAGTTAACTGGCAGTGATTTTTCTTCATGGTTTATAAAATAAACCATGTGTCTAATAAAATACAAAAAACATCACATGTCTTCAATCAATGGTGTCTCATATTCAACGAAAATCCAATTTAAAAAATAATATATATACATATATATAAAATGCATCAGGCCCTAAGTTCTATCCCTAGGAGGGCAAAAACAAAACAAAACAAAAAACCAAAAAAACCCCCCCAAAAAACAAAACCCAAACTGTTAGATAATCACACATGTTGGAAGTCACATGCAACAACTCTATAATAGATACTGTAATTGCTGTTATGAAAAGAAGAAAATAAAATTTCAATGTTAGAAGGCACCTAAATATTTTAACCTGTGGGGATGATTACAGTTGAAGGGTAACCTTGATATCAGGAAAGGCATAGAAAATATAGGTATTAATGGGTCATGAGGTGGCTATGACACTGCAGTGCCTAGTGAATACTTTAGGAAGAGTCCATTTTACAGTTTACTGCATTGAGACTTGAGGTAGGAATTTAGCTTCACTCTTATAAGTACTGTGTGCTAACCAATTGCACCATTGGAGCTCCTAGTTCCACTTTCATATTTAAATCAATGGAAAAATTTCTCTCTAGACATTTTAAAAAAAATTTTTTTAGTCATTGATGGACTTTTATTCATTTATTTATATGCAGTGCTTAGGTTTGAACCCAGTACCTCACACATGCTAGGCAAGTGCTCTACACTGAGCCACAACCCCAGCTCCTCTCGACATCTTTGATGGCATATATCAAGGTAATAAAATGAAGATTCTCATACACTTCATATTATATTTTCACTTTTTTTTTTTTGGTAGGAGGGATTGAACCCAGGGGTGCTTAACACTGAGTCACATTCCCAGCCCCATTAATTTTTTATTTTAATTTAGAAAAAGGGTCTTGCTAAGTTACTTAAGGCGTCACTAAGTTGCTGAGGCTGGCTTTGAACTTGAGATCCTCCTACCTTAGCCTCCCAAGCTATTGGGATTACAGGCTTGTGCCACTGTGCCTAGCTTGATCTTTACTTATTAATCAAAACTGAACACAATTGTGAGACTAAGATTAGAACTTATAAATACTGCTGATCTTTCTCTTGTCCCTGGTCCTTTCTCATTTTTTTAATCTACATTAGGACATATTGGATAAAATCCAATTGAAATCTTACCCCTGATTAGATTTTGGAACAACCTCTTTACCTGACACTCATTTTAGATGCTGAGAGAGCAGAGTGCTTGACTGACCCCTTCAGATACATAGTGCTCCGACTTGCAGGGCCATGTGATTGACCTTTTGAGCGCTGCTGGCTGATTGGTGTACAAGTCACAGAGAGTCTTCCTTTTGGAGGAACTGGAGTTACTACTCCTCCCTTATTGCCAGGCTGCTTCTGAAGAAAAAATACATAACTTTTAAAAGTTTGGTCTCTCAAAGTGCAAAAGAGTGCTCCATTTATTCTGTTTCATGTCCACTTGTAACGCAACCTGACAACCTTTCCTTTTCTTCCCCATTACATCATTTAAAAGAATTATTTTCTGTGTTACTAGGGCCTTGTGCATCCTAGGCTATCTGCTACTGAGCTACATTCCCAGTCTTTTTTTGGGGGGCGGGGGGGGGCGGGAGGGAAGGGGATGTGGGATGAACAGGAAACCAGGGACTAAACTCAGGAGTAATCAACCACGTCTCCAACCCTTTTTTGTATTTTATTTAGAGACAGGTTCTGAGTTGCTTATGTCTCACTTTTGCTGAGGCTGTCTTTGAACTTCCCATCCTCCCGCATCAGCCTACCAAGCAACTAGGATTACAGGTGTGTGCCATCTTGCCCAGTGTGGAAAAGTATTTTTAATATATAATACAGGCCATTAAAGCAAATAAATAAGAATGGACAAATCTATAGAAAAAAGCCAATTATAAATATAAACATGTAACATCACATGACTAAAGAAATGATTTCAGAAACTGGGCATGGTGGCATATATAATCCCAGTGACTTTGGAGGCTGAGTCAGGAGGATGGCAAGTTGGAAACCAGCCTCAGCAACTTGGTGAGAACCTGTCTCAAAAAACAAAAAAGGGCTGCGGTATGGCTCAGTAGGTTCAATTCCTAGTATGGAATTGAATTAAATTAAAAATTTGATAATTCCTCTATTGGCAAAGTAAATAAGCACTTTGATGCATAAGTTTTCAGATATTTCTACAGGGTCATTTGATAAATTAAATGAAAGAAGGCTCCTTTTTTTAAAAATATTTTAAAGTTGTTGATGGACCTTTATTTTATTTATTTGTATGTGGTGCTGAGGATTGAACCCAGTACCTCATGCATGCCAGGCAAGTGTGCTACCACTGAGCCACAACCCCAGCCCCACCGCCAAGGCTTTTTTTTAATGGATATCACAGAAAGTTTGTTATGATCAGGTTGATTATCAATGCTTACTATTGTCCGTCACTATCCAATGACCAAGTCCCAAACATGTTAACTGCCAAGAGCAACTTCATCTCAGCTAGGGTAAAGTCACTGTAGTTTTTTTTTTTTTTTTTATTCTCCTGTCTTCAAATAGATCATACCAAATCCAATAGACCAATTCCCTAAACAATGGAGATGAAGGGTGGAATTTTAAAACTATACTCATTCAGATGGGGATATTAGGCTGGAGTTAAACTGAAAAATAAGATGAGCTACTCAATTCATTCAACACATTTCAAGGCAGTTGTTCCAACCTTAACTTTTGCCCAGAAAATTAACTCATCTCTACTATATAAAATAGAAAGTTTGTCAATCAAGAATTTAGTAGATCCAGTTTCACGGTAAAGAGACAGTTGTGACATTTCCAGGCAGCTTTGCAGCCAGTTCACACCTATGCAAAAAAAGAAGCTGCACGTCTTCATGTAATGCCATAGGCATGAACTTCATGTGCCAGTTTTTTAATTTAGCCCTTGCTAATATGTAAGAAAGCTAATTATGAACATACTGAATATCTCTCCTGTGTTGTTTGCTAAAAGTCTGATAAACAAGTAACATTTTTCCCCCCCTTTTCTTTTTGGTGGTACTAGGGATTGAACCCAGGGGTGCTCTACCACTAAGCTATATTCCCAGTCCCTTTATTTATTTTGAGACAAGGCCTTGTTAAATTAGCCAGGCTGGCCTCAAACTTGTGATCAGCTTCCTGAGGCACTGGGAGTTGCAGGGATTACAGGTGTATGCCACCACGCCTGGCAGTATTTTATAAATACTGTTGAAATAAATATATATATATATTTTTTAACTAAGTTTTTCACAAGAAGTTTATAATCCAGTGTGTCTCTTTTGGCTCTAGTTGCCAGAAAACTCAAAACTCAGCAGTGACTGATCGCAGTAGACATTGTTCTTGCTAATAGTGCTCATTTTCTGTTCCCCCACCACACTCCTTTTGCAATGTTGCGGTGGAACCCAGGCCTTGCACACACTAGACAAATACTCTACTACTGAAGCCACATGTTTAGCCCTTTTAAATTGACTTTATACGGTTTTCTGATATGTGTAATACCACAAACTGCCTTAAATTCCTTTTGAGAAATACGCAGGTTGTTATTTATATAAATCATAAATGTTTCTCAGTCCCCTATCTAGCACTTCCTTAACCTCAGATACCAGTAACATCAACTTCCTAGGATACTCTCAATTCATTATTCTCCTAACTCAGTCTCAGGGTTGACTGCATCACCTTCTCTTACTTGAAGGGCTCACTGAATCCAGTAGGGCTTGGACTAAAGACCCTTGAAGGAGCTGCTAGCATAGGTTAGCCACTATGCAGCACCCCATTTTCCTTTAGGTGAGAGAGAAGCAAAAGAAGATAGCTGCAGTCTACCCTCAATGAAAGTGAGGCAAAACCTATGAATGAATATAGAAGAACTCATTGCCACTGTAGAATACTTCCTCACAGTGAGGATGCACTGTTTCTTCTAGAGGATTTTGAAAATTCTCAGTGGAAGAAAGCAATATTAAGATAAAAGTATATTAAACTGGGTGTGGTGGTATGTAATTGTAATCCCAGGTACCTGGGAGGCTGACAGAAGGACTGGACGTTCAAGGCCAGCCTTGGCAACTCAGTGAGACCCTGTTTCCAAATAAAATATAAAAAAAGCTGGGGATATAGCTCAGTGGTAGAGCACTTTCCTGGCATGTGCAAGGCCCTGGGTTCAATCCCCACGCACAAAAAAGAAATAAACAAAATAAAAATAACAAGATAAAAATATATTAAACCCAAACAAATCTATTCCACAGGCATAGTAATACAAAGCTGGAAGTATTAACTGTGGCATTACATGCTTTTAAAATAAAACCAAGTAGCTTAATCCCATTAAAACTGTGAATTTTTTTCTGCATACCTTCAGTTCATGAAAGGAGTTGTGGTCTTCAAAATGTTTCTTTTTTCTCTTAATATATTCATCAATGGACTCCATTTCCTTAAAACGAGCCTCATGAAGCTTCTTAAAATCTAGAATGAACCCCCCCCAAAATATGAAAATTAATAGAATTCCATTTATTCACCTTCCTTTTGCTTTTGGTGTTAATAATTATTCTCCTTGCATCCCTGACATTTAACTTCAGTATCATTTTTGCTAAATCTTTAATTTCAAAACACTTCAATTTTTGAAACTCACAGCAAAGCCTATTCATTTTATAAACTATCAAAACATTCACAATTTCCCCGTTGTTCACTTTCCTGACATCTTGGTTTAAAGAAGAGAACAGATTTGTCTTTTCCCTAATTAATCAAATGACCTTTATTTAGTCATCACAAGTTTGATATTTGTTTTCTTCCTTTGGTGCTGGGGATTAAACCCAGGGCCTTATGAGTATTAATTGTACATTGTATCACTAAACTGTACTCCCGACCCTCAAATATGTATTTTATTATGCTTGGAAAGCTCTATGTCAAGGACTGACAATTTTTCTGTTAAGAGACAGATAGTATTTTTGGCTTTGTGGCCAAATACAGTATAATCTCTATCTCATCTTCTTTTAAACTCTCTTTTTATAAATATGGAAAAACGGGCTGGGGATGTGGCTCAAGCGGTAGCGCGCTCGCCTAGCATGCGTGCGGCCCGGGTTCGATCCTCAGCACCACATACAAAGATGTTGTGTCCGCCGATAACTAAAAAATAAATATTAAGATTCTCTCTCTCTCTCTCTCTTTAAAATAAATAAATGAATAAATAAATAAATAAATAAGGAAAAACATTCTTAGCTCAAGAGATAAAAGGCATGCAGACAGTAGAATGTTAACCCCTGCCCTATGCTATTCTAAATATGTATATAAATATTTGTTGAACTTCTAGTATATGATGAGCAATATTCTAACTATAAATACATGACACTAAGTCCACATTCTATGTACTAAGCAATGTTCCAGTAATACAAGATAAAGAGTCCATCATATTTATTAGAAAGTTAGTATACAGTGTACATTGTGCCGAGTACCTTGAAGAACTATTCATTCATCAGATATTTATCAAATCTCTGCTATATGCTATTCACTGTACTAGGTAATCAGTAATAAAAGTGATATTCTCAATCTATATATATAAACTTGATGAAATAGATAGTATATTTCATTGTGTATAAACTTACTTGGAGTAGTGACTGTAGTTCTTTTATTGTTTCCAAGTTTGGAAAACCCATCTGTGTAGAGTGACTTTCTTTCTGAAGGTCCCTTTGAATCTTCATTGTCTAAATCCAAAGATACGGAACTAATGAAGGACTTTTTTTCCCCATTAATCTCTGTTGATTTGAATCACAAGTTGTTGTTTTTTTTTTTTTAACTTACTAAAAAATGTATGTATGAGCCTAGTGATGTAGCTTAGTGGTAGAGCACTTGCCTAGCATGCATGAGGCCTTTGGTTCCATTCCTAGTACCTTAAAAAAAAAAAAAAAAAAGCAAAAAACCCTACGATTTTTTTGTCTGCTTCTGCATACATTATGCTATGATATGCCATTCTGTCTGAGGCATGTATGGAAAATATCTTGCCTCACAGAGATGATAGTTAAAAAGGTAAGAGTATTTTAAAAGCCTGTTCAGATAATTATGGCTATTTTTCTTTGATATTATACCAGAACTTAATAAGTGGTAGTTTCTTAAAGTTCACAATGTGGAATATGAAGCTATTTCAATGAACTTTTTTGTTCTTTGTACATTTGTGCAAGAAAGTTCTTATGGTTTAAGAAACACACATTTAGGAGTAAAGGCGCAGATATATGCAACTTCTCAAACAATTCAGAAAAAAAGCCATATGCAACATATGTGTATATATACACAGAGAAGGATAAGGCCAATGTGGTAAAATGTTAAACATTTGGGTGAATATAGAAATTTAGTACTATTCTTGCAAGTTTCCTCTAAATATGAAATTATATCAAAATAAGAAGTAAAAACAATTTCTTCTCCCCAGAACCTTCAAACTACCTGTGTTTCAGCAGAGAAATCTATCTTACATCCCATCTTCATTTTATTCCCCCCACCCCCAAGAACTGGGGATTGAAGCTAGGAGTATTCTACCACTGAGCTACAGCACTAGCCCATTTTAATTAATTAATTTATTTATTTATTTATGGGACTGGTTATTGAACCCAGGCCCTCATGCATGCTAGGCAAGCAGTCTACCTACTAAGCTACATCTCTAGGTCCCTTATTTTCATATTGTGAGACAAAGTCTTGCTAAGTCAACAGAGATTAATGGGGAAAAAAAGTCCTTCATTAGTTCTGTATCTTTGGATTTAGACAATGAAGATTCAAAGGGATCTTCAGAAAAGCTGGCCTAGAAATTATGACCCTCCAGTCTCAGCCTCCTAAGTAGTGAAATTATAGATGTGTTCCATTGTGCCCCACCCTTCCTCATTTTTTCCAGGCCACCAAAACCAGATCCTGAGACTCTCACTGCCAACTCTCATTTCTTTCTTTTTGTAAATTATTTTTTAATTTGTAGATGGACACAATACCTTTACTTTTTAATTTTTTTAATGTGGTGCTGAGGATCAAACCCAGTGCCTCACATGTACGAGGCAAGTGCTCTGCCACTGAGCCATAATTCCAGCCCCAACTCTTGTCATTTCTTAAAATTTTGCCTTATATCATGATTTAAAAAATGGGCTATAAGGCACATGCATCAAAATGATCTGGGGAGGCTTGTTAAAAATTGGGCTGGACGTGTTGCTCAGTGGCAGAGTGCATGCTTAGCATTATGAGGGACCTGGGTTCAATCCCTAGTAAACCACCCCCCAACCAAACAAAAGAAGAGTAAAAAAACAAAACAGCTGGGCACAGTAGCACATGCCTGTAATCCCAGAGGCTCAGGAGGCCAAGGCAGGAGGAGCGCAGGTTCAAAGCCAGCCTTAGCAACTTAGTGAGACCCTAAGCAATTTATTGAGACCCTGTCTCAAAATAAAGGATAAAAAGGGCTCAGTTTGGTTCAGTGATTAAGGACCCCTGGGTTCAATCCCTGGTATCAAAAAACAACAACAACAAAAACAAACCAATAAACTCCTAGGCTCATCTCAGATCCATTGAATCAAAACCATTCTTCCTGCAATTTTCTAGGTTTAGTAAGACATTTGAAATTTGGGGGAATGTAGGAAGGCTGAGGATCAGATGTGCATTTAGATGGCTGGTGAACAAAGAAATGGAAATCATCTCTCTCAATCCCAACTCCCCTTCTCTGGCAAGGCTCAGGTCCAGGCAGGTTTATCAAGGTGAACCTAATGCTGAAATGTTCTGTGGCCAGTGGCAGCTTTCCTGGCGAATGATAGAGAGCACAAAGTGCTATTAGGGGTGGAGGAACTGAGTTTTAAAGTTTTACTGAAACAAATTGTTACCTGAGAAAATTTAGGGAAAAGGTTTTCAGGAAGTTAGACTTAGGAATATATTAATTTATCATAGTAAAAAAAGCTATGCCACTTAGAAGGTAAACTTCACAACTCCCTGTAACCATCTGCTGGTTGAGGAGGCAAAACAGGTCTTTGCATTGGTCTCTGTACTTGGCTAGAGGAAGTAATGAGACTAAATGAGAGCTCTCCAGTCATGAAAGAGACATTAACTTCCCAGCTACCCCTCTTATTCTGGTTTCTATATCAGTTAGAGCTGGGGGTATAGCTCAGTGGTAGAATGCTTCCTACCATTCCAGTCCTGGAATTGGTTCTTAGTGTTAGAGGCGGGGAAAAAAAAAGGTAAAGATGATCTGATAAATCTTTATTTGGTTCTAACTTTTGCTTTAATTGCAGAACACTTAGAAGTTCTATAACATGGTACTATGGGTTGAACTTTAGACACCCCCTCCCCAAAAAGATATGTTAAAGCCCTAACCCTTGGTATCTAATACCGCTTTCTAAATAACGTCTAGAGAAATGGGGTCTTTACAAATGTAATCAAGTTGAAGATGTGTGGGTGGATCATAACCCAGTATGATTGGTGTCTTTTAAAGAAGAGACAGAAAGAGAGAATGCCAAGTGTTGATAAAGGCAGAGACCAGAGAAATGCAGCAGAAGGCCAGGGAATACCAAGCATCAACAAGCCACCACAAGGTAGGAAGAGACAGGGCAGATAGCCATTATTCCAGAAGGCTCTGGTGATAACTGATACCTTGATTTTGCACTTCTAGCTCTCAGAACTATGAAATAAATTTCTGTTGTTCTAAGCCTCCCAGTTTGTTATAGCAATCCTAGGAAATTAATATGCACTTACCCCTATCAATTTCCTTTTTTTTTAAAAAAAAATACTTTTAGTTGTAGTTGGATACAATAACTTTATTTATTTTTATGTAGTGCTGAGGATCAAACCCAGGATCTTGCATGTGCTAGGTGAGCACTCTACCACTGAGCCACATCCCCAGCCCCAGCAATTTCCTTTTTAAAAAATAGTCACTTGTCTGGGCTGGGGATGTGGCTCAAGCGGTAGTGCGCTCGCCTGGCATGCGTGCGGCCCGGGTCCAATCCTCAGCACCACATTCAAACAAAGATGTTGTGTCCGCCGAAAACTAAAAAATAAATATTAAAAAATTCTCTCTCTCTCTCTTAAAAAAAAAAAAAAAAAAAAAAAAAACTCACTTGTCATACCATTCATCTCACTTTTTCCTGAGGAAACAACATTATCATCTCCTTGGCTCTGGTCTGGCAGAGAAGGAAATTTTGCAGTAGTTCCAAGATCTTGGTTTTTCTGCTTTTCTTGATTCTGGAATTCAGTATCATCACTCATTTTTACCTCAGAATGATCCTGCTACAAATTTTAAAAGGAAATAAACAATTTCATATTTAAATAAAAAGTAATTGCTGTCTTCTAAAGATAGTTACATAATGAGGGGAAGGGGGTTGGTTAAAAGAGTTAAAAGAGTTGGTTAAAAGCAGAATAAAAAAAAAAAGAGTTACTGTTTTTTTTTTTTTTTTTTTTTAATATATATATATTTATTTATGGTGCTGGGGATTGAACCCAGAGCCTTATACATGCAAGGCAAGCACTTTACCAACTGAGCTATATCCCCAGCTTTATTCATTCATTTATTTTTTAAAATATTTTTTTAGTTGTAGATGGATACCTTTATTTTATTTTTATGTGGTGCTGAGGATCAAACCCGTGCCCTCCACATGCAAGGTGCACACTCTATCACTGAGCTACAACCCCAGCCCATCAGTCATTTATTTTTATGTGGTGTTGACAATTGAATCCAGTGCCTCACACGTGCTAGGCAAATACTCTACCACTGAGCTACAACCGCAGCCCCAAGAATAAGACTTCTGAGTCGCAGATTTGGTTTTGTGCCTTATCCAGTGTCATGAGAATGTTAATTTAGGAATAGGAATTAGGGACCACTGGAAAGAATGGTTCTCTTATAAATGATAAACTAATGTAAGAGACCGAGGTACTCTACTGACCAAGGGACTATGTGAAGCCAGAAAATAAGAAACTAGGACTGTGTCTGGTAAAAGTTACATTTGAATGAAAGGATAATATACAAGTATAGCTGGGTGTGGTGGTACATGCTTGTGATTCCAACTACTTGGGAGCCTAAGACAAGATGATCCCAAGGTCAAGGTCAGTCTCAGAACTGACCTTGCAACTTAGGGAGTTAAGGCTAACTTAAGGCCCTAAGCAACTTAGGGAGATCCTATATCAAAATAAAAAGGGCTGGGTTGAGGCTCAGTGGTATAGTACCCCTAAGTTCAATCTCCAGTACCAAAAAAAAAAAAAGTAACTAAAACAGAGGGAAGCCCCTAGCTAGCCACATAATCACACTATTGAAAGATTAAGTATAGCATGATCAGTGGGAGGGCAAGTTAGGAAAGAGAACTTTAAAACCATACTCCCATGTTGGTTTCTCTTTCCTTCTTATTTACAACACCTCATTTAAGTGGACACTTAATATTCATATTTATTCAACAAATACTTAATTTACATTTAATACTTTTTAAAAAAAAAAAAAATTTATTTTTTAGTTTTCGGCAGACACAACATCTTTGTTTGCATGTGGTGCTGAGGATCGAACCCGGGCCGCATGCATGCCAGGTAAGCGCGCTACCGCTTGAGCCACATCCCCAGCCCTACATTTAATACTTAGTAATTTCTTCCTAAATGCTAGGGTTTGGGGTACAATGATGAGCGGCCCCGACATATAGGTCTGTGTTTTTGAAGAGCTGTTGCACTATATGGTGAATTTCCAACCACCTCACCTCATAAGGGAATTAAAAGGAAAGCTAAGAATGCCAATTTTGACAAACATGGTGGCTTTTGTTCAATTTGCACACTTCTATTCACCTGAGAGTCAGGGTGCCCATGAACTATCTTGCACCTCCTCGTTTTGGTGATATTGCCAATTGGCTCCCTCTTGGCTTGTTCATGACTATTAATCTGTATCACAGTTTCATCCTTGGAGGATCCAGAAGTTTGAGTTTCATCCTGAAAAGAGAAACATTAATTTACTATGTTCCATTTACAGTATAAACTGATTTACCCAAGGGTTTTATATCAAGTCTTTTTACCCACCTAAGGTCTTTATTCACAGATTCATTACTTAGGAATCTGATATCTAACTGAATTTTGACTTTTACCTTGCTCAAAATGGAATGGCCCAAGATGTTGAATTTGAAATAGATCATTTTAATTTTTGGTCTATCAAGTACTTAACCATTGAGTCACATCCCCAGCCCTATTTCATATATTATTTAGAGACAAGGTCTCACTGAGTTGCTTAGCGTCTCACTTTTGCTGAGGCTGGTTTTGAACTCAGGATCCTCCTGTCTTAGCCTCCTGAGCCACTGGGATTACAGGTGTGTGCCACCATGCTCAGGGATATAGAAACTTTTTTTTTTTTTTATATAATTTTAGTTTTAGATGGATACAATACCTTAATTTTGTTTATGTATCTTTATGTGATGCTGAGGATAGAACCCAGAGCCTCACACATTTGAGGCAAGTGGTCTACCACTGAGTCACAGCTCCATACCACCAGATCTAGCAACTTTTTAAAGTTCTTTTTTATTTTTTATTTTTCTTGCAGTGCTGGGAATGGAACCCAGGGCCTTGTCCATGATAGTCAAAAGTTGAATCATTTGGCTACACCCCCAGCCCTTATACCTGAATTCAAAATAAATTCTTATGGCTGGGGCTATAGCTCAGTGGTAGAGTATTTGCTTAGTATGCATATGGCTCTATCCCCAGCACCACAAGGACATGCATGGAAAAAGGAAATTAGAATACTGAAAGTTTTCAAATGTTTATAAATTGGAATATGGACTTGCAGAGATTATAAAGACAGAGAAGAAAGTTCAATATTTAGTTCATTTCTAAATATATAATTAATTTTTTGTCTATCAGTAGTTGACCAAGGTTCCAATTAAAGCCTTGTAACATTTTCTTTAATGTCACTTTTCTTTTTCTTTTTTAAATTTCTTCCAATTTCAAGTTGAGAATCCTGGTCACTGATCTATTTAGGTGTCATGCCTTATCAAGTCTTCATTATAGGAATGAAGCAGCCATGACAACTCTCCCATCAGCAGTGTTTTATATGTTATATAAGTCATTTTCACAGCATCTAATTCATTTGCTTTTTGCAACACTCAATTTAGCAGCACACAAAGGAATTTGAGTTTTTCAAGAAAGGAGAACTGCTACGTAAGCTGGGTCTTTCTGATTTTAAATTTAGTTCCTTCCCTACTTATACCATGCTAACTTTCATAATATTTGGCAAGTAGTAATTAACTTTTGCGTTTATATAGGGACACTTTATTTAACAATTTATATGCCTGCCTAAGATAGTTTTATCATTTTAACAAATAACTATGAAAAGATAGTCACAGGCACAATTGTCAAAAATGATCTCTAGTTAAAAAAAAAAACAAAACAGCATGTTTTAAATCATCACTAATTACTATTAACTGCTCACTAAGTAAATGTAATTTAGTTAGGTGGTGGTGAAAAACATTACTTACCTGATTCTTATTTTCTTTTCTTTCTTCATGTTTAAGATAGGCTTTTAAGGCTTTTAACAACTTGTCTGCCTGCAGAAAAAATCCTCATCATTAGGGCGAAAAGTCAAATGAGTAAGAAAGATGTGCTGAACATTTTTTTTCTTCCTTTTATATTCACTAAATATACTCTGATTAAACTAGAAGACTAGAATTATGACCTGGATAGAATTGGCCCCTATCCACAAGGATTTCATACCCTAGTGTCAAAGAAAACAGCAACTGCAATATAGAGATAAATGCCCCAAAGAACAAAAATGGGCTTAGCCATAAAAATCTGGAATGTCAGGGAAGACTTTAGCAGGTAACTGGACACACTGGTTTTAAGATCAAAATGTGCAGGTTCAGGCTGCCGAGATCAGGAGGCTAGAGAGAACTGGATATAGAAAAACTAATAGAGAAATAGCAAGGGAAGGCAACAAGGTGGAGTTTCAAGAATTAAATTCAGCATGGGTGGAGCATACTCTTGGTGAGGATGGAGAGAAAGTTGGGAAAGGGCTTGATCTCTCTAGGCCTGCCTTTTAAGCCTCCTAAGCGTGTGAACTTTAGGGGGTTGGTCAGTAACAGAGCATTTGCCTAGCACATGCAAGGCCTTGGATTTATCTTCAGCACAAACAAAAACAAAAACAAGAAAAGAGTATGAACTTTACCCTTGAGGCAAAGGGCAGTCTCTGAAGTGCTAGAAGCAGGGCAATGTTGAATCAGAGTCCCTTTAAAATTAAAAGGCCCTAAATGAGTTTTTTACTTCCCTTTTCTGTTGAAAGTTACTTTTTAAATTCTCATGCTGAGAATGGAAACTGAGAAACTGGCCCCAAAGTCTGGGAAGATACAAGCAAGGATTGGAAACTGGAATTGTGTGACTAGTACAACTTAGCTAAATCTACATATGTACATTTTCTGGCTTTCATTTCTATGAATCAAAACTGCTACTATATGGCAGGCGAAGAAAGCTACCTTCCCAGTTTTGGTCAAATTACAATTAAATTAATTTTTCCTTTTTATGTTGTTTTCTCATGTATGCAGATGACTGAATCCAGTCCTTTGCAACCACATCAGGCTCTGGCCTGAAGTGCTGGTAACACTGAGTGACCAATTTTGCATCATTCAGAATGATCACTTTGGCCACAAAATGTGCAGGATTCACTTGAAGGAGATAAGACTAAAGACAGGAAAACACAGCTAGGAGACTATTTTAGGAAAACTACAGGTGGCCTGAACAGCAGAACTAAATGGCAGTAGGGATACATGCAAAACACTTTTTTAAAATATATTTATTTTTTAGTTTTATTTGGACACAATATCTTTATTGTATGCGTATGTGGTGCTGAGGATCGAACCCAGTGCTCACACAGGCTAGGTGAGCACTCTAGCACTGAACCACAATCCTAGCCCTGCAAAACACTTAAGAAATAAAATCAGGGCTGGGACTGGGGCTCAGCAGTAGAGCGCTGGGTTGGATCCTCAACACCACATAAAAATAAATAAAATAAAGGTATTGTGTCCAAATACAACTAAAAAAAAAAAAAAGAAGTAAAATCAGTGCAAACATGAGTCAAAGAATAGGCAAATTTTATTGTGCCCAGGTGGGGGTCCCTAAAATGGAAAATGCAAAAGATGCCAGTCTTGGAGAAGAGGATAGGCATAATTATCTAGGGGAGAGGAAACTCCTAACTTCTCTTCACTCTAGGAAATATTTCCTTTTTAAAATTTATTTTTTAGTTGTAGTTGGACACAATATCTTATTTTATTTATTGTTTTTTTTTTTTTTTTTTTTTTTTTTTGTGGTGCTGAGGATCAAACCCAGGGCCCCAAACGTGCTGGGTGAACTACTCCAGCCCCTTAAAAAAATAATAAAATAAACATATATATATATATATATATATATATATATATATATATTTATATATTCTTCCCCACCCCAACCTCTTCCATATAACCCAAGCAGTCGAGATGTTGTGTCCACCTACAACTAGAAAAATATATATTTTTAGTTGTAGGTGGACACATCTTTATTTTTACATAGTGCTGAGGATTGAACCCAGTGCCTCACACGTGCTAGGTAAGCACCCTACCGCTGAGCTACAACCCCAGCCCGTCCCTTGTTATTTTCTTTTTCCAAATATTCTAGGCCACAGATTCACAATGCCTTTATTTCATTTATTTATTTTTATATGGTGCTGAGGATTGAACCCTGTGCCCCACTCGTGCTAGACAAGCACCACTGAGCTACAATTCCAGACCCCTTGTCTTTTCTGAAAGAAGAATACTAATCTGAGTGGATATTCCAGGCTTTGAAAGATCAAGTGTATTGACTGGATTCTTCCCCACCCCCAACCTCTTCCATATAACCTAAGCAGTTGAGGGCTGGAGATTTCCTTTTTAAGGTGGATCCAGACACTGGGCTGGGCTCTTTTTTCCTTTCCAGTAGTACTGGGGAATGAACCCAGAGGTGCTTTACCAATGAGCTACACCTCCATCCCTTTTTATTTTTTGAGATAGGATCTAGCTAAGTTGCCCAGGCTGGCCTTGAATTTGCCATTCTCCTGCCTCAGTCTCCCAAGTAGCTGAGATTATAGACCTCAGCCACACTGCCTATTTTTGTTTTTGCAGTACTGGGTACTGAACCCAGGGCCTCATGTATGCTATGCAAGTGTACATCCTGACTCCTTTTTTATTTTGAAACAGGGTCTCATTAAATTGCCCAGGTTGATATTAATTTGCAATCCTCTGACAAAGCTTTCCAAATAACTGAAATTATAGCGGTGTACACCCATATCTGGCTTCCCATTCTTTTCACACCATTTAAAATCACCCATGTTTAAAAAAAAAAAAAAAGAGATCCTGAAATTTGGTTTGGGCTTTAGTGTGCAGGAAAGTTTTTGCTTAGGGTATAAGCTACATCCTCCAACCCCCCCACCCAAATACCAGAATACTGGGCTTTGAGACAGCAGCAGACACCATTCTAACAAGTAATAAAGTAGTATCTTAATTTTCTCTGGGAAGGGGGTGATTGGCAGAGTTAAGGTATTTTTGCTTCTGTGATTCTAACCTTTCTTAACATACCATGAAAACCTCACCAAACATGCAACATTGATGAAGTTAGCTACATAAAGCAGAGTCAAGTGAGGATATCTAGGTTAAATGGTATAAGGTGATGTTCAAGAACTGTGCTGGAAGTAGAGATGTTAGTTTTCAGCATTTAGTCATGCTTTCCTTCAATAGCATTATTGTAATGGATGCTGTTCTAGGCACTAGAGAGACTGGTGAACAAAACAGATAAGGTCTCTTGACATCCAGGAGATTACAGCAGTAAACTAGCATGCAAATGGCCTGTTAACCAAGTAAGCTAGAAATAAATGATAGGTTATCACGTGCTATAAGGCAAAATCAATATACTGGGTAACTGGGATAGCGTGGAGGTACAGTCTGAGTTAGGATGGTCAGCAAAGTCCTCTCTGAGGTGGTAGTGAGCTGAGATGTGAATGAAGATGCAGCAAATAAAGCATTCTAAGATGAACACTGGGGTGAGTTAGAGGGAAGGGAAATCAAAGAGGTGACCAGAGAGAATATTTTCTTAATGTCATCTAATATATAGTCCATAATGAATTTCCTTATTGACAATTTTAGTTGTTTTCTTAAAAAAAAAAATCCCTTAAAATCAGGATGAAACCAAATTTCTTTCATTACATTTGGAAGATTTTGGATTTTATTTTAGATGTGAGGGAACTGAAAATCACTAAGCAGAAAAAATAGCATGTTTAGTTTCAAATACCACTCTGACTACAAAGAAGTGAGAGTAGAGGCAGAACCTAATAGAAAGACTGGGACCCTGGTTGTCAGACAAGAGTGCTGTGACCAGGACTGTGCACAAAGGTCAGATTTTAGGTGTAATTGAGAGTGCTGAGAAGGATGGGTGGGTGTGTGCAATGAAGGGAGGAATCAAGGGTGGTCCAAGTGTGCCTGAGATGGGAAGGTCATCAGTTTTGGGAACTGATTGTGCTGTGGAAGATGCACTTACATATGTGAATTCACAACTCAGGGGAGAAATCCTCCAGGAGATGTAGATACATTTGTTTCTAGATGAATTTAAAATTGTGGGGGAAGACCACCAAAAGAGAGAGAGCCCTGGGCACTCTATATTTAGGTATCTGACAGAGTAAAAAACAGCCCAGGAGACTATAAAAAAATAAAGGAGAAAATTATAAAAACCAGTCTACGAAAAAAAATTGGTTTGAGCAGAGGGGAGTGTTCTACCATGCCAAAATCTATTGGTAGGCAGGTTGAGACCAGAAATGGACCAAGTTTTGTAGATGGTGGCTCTACTATGGTAAATTTCAGTAGAACAGAACAGAAAAATGGGGCAGTAGATGAGAGGAGGAGTTGGGGTTAAGGAAGGATTTTTCTTTTTTTAAAGATGGGTGAAAAAAATTGATGGGTGATACTAAGAAATGATCTTATATAGTATGGTATCAAGCCAGCAGAATTGGAAAAAGCAAAGCAGGAGGGAGTACTAATTATTGGAGTGTAGTCCTAGAGGAGGCTAGAGGGCCCCTGAAAGCTTAAGTAGAAAGATTGCCCACAGGTATTAGTCTTTTACTAGAATGGGAAGGAGGGGAGCATAGACAGTGTGTAAAGGTGCAGGCTGACTGGAGGGTTTGGAGATGCAAAGATGGGTAATTCTCTGCTGACTGCATCCATTTCCCCAGGCCCTAAGAGGAAAAATCACCAAGGGAAGAAAGGGAATCAATTTGAGGAGGGAAAATAGGAAATAATTCTCCTCAAAAGTGAGACTGTTTTCCAGTACTGCAGGGGAAAAAAAAAGTGAAAGTTAATAGTACTAAGAATGTACAGGAGGGGCTGAGGCTGTAGCTTGGTGGCAGAGAGTTTGCCTAGCACCTGTGAGACACTGGGTTTGATCCTTAGCACTGCATAAAAATAAAATAAAGGCACCTAGTTCCCCTCTCTTTTTCCTGTCCATCTACAACTACAAAAACAAAAAACTATTTAAAAGAAAAAAAAAAAAAAAGAATGTATGGTTGGATCAAATGCCAATTTTTAGATTTACATAGGAATCACATAGGAGGACTGAGTTCAAAGCCAGCCTCAGCAATTTAGCAAGGCCCTAAGCAACTCTGTAAGACCCTGTCTCTAAATAAAATACAAAAAGGGTTGGGGATGTGACTCAATGGTTAAGCACCCCTGGGTTCAATCCCCAGTACCAAAAAAAAAAAAAGAGAAAGATTTATAATAAAAATAAATAAATAAAGTTTAGAGTGGGGGCTGGGGTGTGGCTCAGCGGTAGAGTGCTCGTCTAGCTTGTGTGAGGCCCTGGGTTCATCCTCAGCACCACATTAAAAATAAATAAAGTTCAATCAACAAAGTTTTTTCTCTAGTCAAGGTCAGCTGCATAAGTAGAGGCAGATTAAGATTAAAGAGGCAGATTAAACAGCTGAGTTTAATTAGGCTTGGGTTTTGCCAGGTGAGTAGAGAGGTCTAAAGAAATAGAAAATAGTGCTCTTCTTCATAATTTAACTTTACAAGAGGGAAGAGAGAGCATAGTGAGAAAAGGACCATGGCCACAAATATTAGTAACTGACTCCTTTCTTTTGCTTTACCATTAAGCAAAGCATCTCAAAAGAACGAGCCAATATTTTCTAAATTAATTTTTAATGACATTATACTGGTAGAATTTATTTAAATAATATTTTTTGGAGGGGGGGCATCAGAGATTGAACCCAAGGGCACTTTACCATTGAGCCACATCCACATTCTTTTTTTTTCTCTTAATCTTTTTTTGAGATAGGGTCTCACTAAGTTGCTGAGACTAGCTTTGAACTTGAAATCCTCCTGCCTCAGACCCCTGAGTCACTGGGATTACAGAGGTGCATCATCATGCCTGGCAAGTTTAATCAAATCTTAATTATTTCTTAAAGCAATTTATTAATCTTTTTCTGCTATTTGTAATTTTAAAAGGCAATTGATTAAATGAGCTCTTGGGCTGGACCAACAGTAAATAATTTAAAACATCTTATATAATATTTCAAACATGGTAAAAAGAATAGTGTAATGAACCCCCATGTATCTGTTACTAGTTTCAAAAATTATCAACATTCTGTTGTTATTATTTCACCTAGTTCCCCCTCTATTTTTTTCGGGAGCATTTTACAGGCTTCATAACATTTCACATGGAAATACTTGGGCTGGACCTGTTGGTGCAGGCCTGCAATCCCACTGGCTCTGAAGGCTGGGGCAGGAGGATCATAAATTCAAGTTCAAAGCCAGCCTCAGCAATTTAGTGGTTAATCGCCCCTGGGTTCAATCCCTGGTACCAACAAAGAAAGAAAGAAAAGAAAAACACTTCACTTGGTATGTATTCTAAGAGATAGGTTTTTGTTTTGTTTTTTAAAAAGAAACATAACCATTGAACCATTATCGTATTGATCAAAATAAATATGGTTATATAATTTAATACCTAGCCCAAATTCAGTTTTCCTTAAGGATCTCAATTTCTTCTTACAGTTGATTATAATAAAGCTTTGAATGATCAGATTTGTCCAGGAAATAGGACATTCTTTTTTTTTTTTTAATTTTTAATATTTATTTTTCAGTTTTCGGCGGACACAACATCTTTGTTTGTATGTGGTGCTGAGGATCGAACCCGGGCCGCACGCATGCCAGGCGAGTGCGATATCGCTTGAGCCACATCCCCAGCCCCGAAATAGGACATTCTAATAAATATTTATCAATAACTACAATGTGCCAGATATTGTGTGCTAGGCAAGCAATGGGATCTATGATAACAAGAAATAACCCTACTTCTAAAAAAACAGCAATTAATTGGCTATTCTAGATCAGGTGCCTCAAGAGACAATGATGGTAGAACTTTCTGAAAAAAATCTAGCTCTTTAGATATTCAATGATTAATGAGGCCTTAAATGTTAGCCAGAGCTCTAAACTCAGGTGAAAAGCCTCCTCAAAATTCTTTCCAACCAAACTATCTTCCAGTGTATTATTCTAGTACTGCCAAGAAGCAGTTGTAAAGAAGTTTTGAATAATTATCCAGCATCTCCTACATAAAATGTACTGCACTTAGTGCTATAAAGACTTCCAAGGTGGATAGATGAAACCACTGTTCGAGCAATTTATAAAAAAAAAAAAAATACAATGCACAAATAACCAGATTGCAAGGCATAGCCCAGCAAATCTTCAAAAACAACACTTGAAAATAAACTGCTCTAAAAGTATTCCCATGATTGCTGGAGTAGGGAACTTGTAGCCAAGGAAATGAAGAAGAGGGGATCAGGAGCCACATCAGGATAATATTTCCATTAAATTGTGAAAGGCAACTGAGAAGTATTTATGCAGATGAAGAAGAGAAAATGAAATATAAGGTCAAAGGGTCAAAATGAGAAATTACACAGATGGGCAAGGGTGCCAAGTGTTTAGGGATACAGCCTTGGATACAAATGATTCCAGAGGGATAGCAAAAAGCCTACTGGATTTAAGCTAAGGAATTAAGGCTTTATTCACCAAGTATTGAAGAGCAATTAAACGTTATAGCCCAGAGACACTTCTTTAACACTCAGACATACCAAAGAGATACCTGGATCATGATTATTCTATTTAAACCATTTAAAAACATTTGTGATGACTGGTTTAGACATTCATCCAATTTTAATTGTTGGCATCTTACAGAACAAATCTCTGGAGTATTAGCATTATATGGGAAATCTCAAATTATAAAATTCCAGTCCCAAACTGAATCCCCATATTTTTTCCCCAAGCCTTGCAGACTCAGAATCAAAAACTTTATCGGTTTTGAAGAGAATACCATTGACAATAGTAATCAATTAAAGAAAGAGCATATTAGATCAGGGACTAACGATAAAATTTTATCCAAAAGCGGGCGTGGTATCACATGCCTGTAATCACAGCTATTTGGAAGACTGAGGCAGGAGGATTACAAATTCGAGGCCAGCCTCAGGAACTTAGCGAGAGCCTCAGCAACTTAGTGAGACCCTGTCTCAAAAAAAAAAAAAAAAAAAAGCAAAACCATAAAAAGGAATGGGGACGTAGCTCAGTAATTAAGCTACCCTAGGTTCAATCCCCAGTGCCAAAATGAATAATTATTCACGAGAGTGGTCCTCTAAAAGTCATTCTTTCGGTCAGGTCCTCCAATAAATTATCAAAAGATTATGGGTACTACTGTAGAGTTTTACAGAAACAGAGCTAATTGTCTCTTCAACTGGCATTAAGACAACCTTGAACTTTCTGAGACTGTTTCATAATACCCTGGGAAATATCAGAGTACTTTCAATAAAACCGAACCAATCCAAACCAGCCCTTTGGAGCAAAGGCCCACGTGAGTCCTCAAAAAAAAAAAAAAAAAAGCAGCTTCGAATAATAAGTGACAACTATTGCTCCTTTTCCATTTTGCAGAGTTTTAACCACCGGGAACCAAATCTCATGCTCCAGGGAAAGGACTGGGCCTCATCCTGGGGGCTCGAGTTTGGACCCTTTTGCGCCTTCTCTCTATCAGGCTCTAATTCCTACCCGCCCGCCCAACCGCCGGCACCGCAAGCCCCGTACCCTCAGGTTAGCCCGGAGGCCCAGACGTTTGGCTAAGTTCTGCAGGTCACTGTACTTGAAGGAGTCCAGCTCCTCCGCAGAAGGGACGGTCATCGCGTTCTACAATCCAACTGGAGAAGCGCAGAGAGTCAGTCAGCTAACGTAAACTACACAGTTCAAAACTCTGGCGCCACTCTAGGTGTTGGCCCAGTAGACCTTTATAGTTCGTTTAAACGAAGAACTCTGCACTTGCATTGGTTGAAAATGCCTCGAAGGCGGGGTTTCTTACGCTGACCAATAGAAAAACTGATTTTCCACCCTAGCTGGCGCACGCTCCACCCTACACCTCTCCAATACGGCGAAGGCGGAAGGCCCTAGGGGCTTGTCCAAGCTACTGGTGAGCTGTGCAGCGCACCGCTCACAGGGTCTACTGAGGACGCGGGGGCGACAATTGGAGCAGAGTTTGGTGCGAGATTGAAAGAGGAGACCGCAGGAGGAAGATGGCGGCTCGGCCGCGGCGGCATCGGTCTCGTTGTG
Organism: Callospermophilus lateralis; assembly: GCF_048772815.1. NCBI lineage: Eukaryota > Metazoa > Chordata > Mammalia > Rodentia > Sciuridae > Callospermophilus > Callospermophilus lateralis. Next base: position 88,018,296 of record NC_135307.1, on the reverse strand, counting down.
CAGAAGTGTCCCGAGATGATTTTTATGACGGCGCTAAGGAGGTGATCGACGAATCCTCTTTTACCACCTCCATGGAGTGGGACACACAGGTGGTGGAGGGGTCCTCGCCGCTCGGTCCGACGAAATGTGGAGCGAAAGAACACCCAATCAGCCCGCTGCTGCCGTCGTGGCTGCAGCCGGAGAGATGCGCGGTGTTCCAGTGCGCGCAATGCCACTCTGTGCTGGCGGATTCAGTGCACCTCGCCTGGGACCTGTCGCGTTCCCTTGGGGCCGTGGTCTTCTCCAGTGAGTTGGAGGGCGGCTTCTGGAGAAGTCTGGGACGGGCTAGCAGAAAACTCGCTGGAAAGGAAACAGGATGTAGATTTGGAAAGAAATTTGCCCTTGGGACGGAGGGTGGTGGGTGGTTTTCGTGGTTTTGTTTTTTATCCCCCCGGTTTTAAATTTTTTTTTCCCGTTCCAGTGCTGGGGCTGGAAAAGAGGGCTTCGCGCTTGCTAGTCAAACGCTCTAAAACCGAACCAGGCCTCCTTTCTTGGTGTCCCGCTCCCAGCGCTGCTATGAGTCTGGCCAGGAGGGAGGTTTTCCTTTTCAAGGCCCTCACAAGTTCAAGTTGTGACCCGTGTTTGTCGTTTTAGGAGTCACAAATAACGTCATTTTGGAAGCACCCTTCCTGGTTGGCATTGAAGGTTCGCTTAAATGCAGGTGTGTACCGAGAATTACTGATAACCATTTGTTCCTATAAAGTTTATTATGTTCATACAGTATAATCAAATGATAGAATGTTTCTTTTACTTGACACACCTGTAAGAACTTGTTGTATTATGAAACGAAGAAGATTTTTGTGTAGTTTTTAAAATCTTTCCGAGGTCCACATTCCTAGTGTCATATATAAATGAAGTGAGGCTAAAAAAAATGTCTTTTTAAAAATATTTATTCTTTTTTAAGTTTTTTTCCCTTAGAAAGAGAGAGAATTTTTTAATGTTTTATTTTTTAGTTCTCGGCATACACAACATCTTTGTTTGTATGTGGTGCTGAGGATCGAACCTGGGCCGCATGCATGCCAGGCCAGCGCGCTACCGCTTGAGCCACATCCCCAACCCAAAATATTTATTCTTAAGCGTTAGGTGGACACAATATCTTTATTTTACTTTTTTGTGGTGTTGAGAATCTAACCGCATGCTAGACGGGCACTCTACCACTGAGCCACAACCCCAGCCCAAAAGTTGTGTTTTATAGTGGAAAATTTTGGTTTATAGTGAAAATAATTTATGAACTACAATCCTTTAGGTTACCAAGTCATCAAGTTTGTATTTAACATGGAATTTGTAATAAATCATGGCAGGATTCAGTGATTTCAGAAATTAGGAGAAAAAAAAAAACAAGGTGATTATTAAGTACTTGAATGCTGTATGACTTACAAGTGACAATCAAGTACTCAGGGAATTTATTATTAAAATAAGGCTCCAAAAATTTGAATATTGGCCTTTGACAGAAAGACAATTCATTCTTTTTATTTATTTTTATTTTTTAAAGTACTAGGGGTTGAACCCAGACTACATCCCTAGCCCTTTTTATTTTTTGTTTTGGAACAGGGTCTAGCTAAGTTGTCCAGGCTGGCCTAGAATTTAGCTGGGATTACAGGGGTGGGCCACTCCACCTGGGATTACAGGGCTGAACCACTGCACCTGACTTCCAAAGGTTGCTTCTCTACCAAATTTTATTATTCTGTTACTGGTGGAAGATTTAATGTAACTAATTTCAGTAAGCATTATTGTATTACAGTCTTAGCACTTAAAAATAGCATTGTTATGCTGAATTTTTGTTATGCTCAACAGTAATATTTACTTTGTGGAATTTTCCTTATACTGGTTATAAGTAAAATATTTCTTTTTAAATTGTTTTTACAAATTTAAACAGAAGTGAACAGTATAATGAACCCATGTATTACCAGTCACTAAATGAGGACAGTTAGCAAATCATGGCCAATCATGTTTTATCTATAATCATACCTACCCCTCCTTAATATTTTTAAGTACATACCTGAAATTATATCATTCCATTCATGAATATTTTTGTGAGAATCTTTATAAGATAATAACACTTTTTGTGTTTAAAAGATATAACCTAATTTCCAGGAAAGTATATAGTAAACTACCTTTGTTTTTTAAGTCTTTTTTTTTTTTAGTTGTAGATGGACACAATGTCTTTAATTAATTAATCAATTAATTTTTTATATGGTGCTGAGTATCATACCAGGTGCCTCATACATACTAGGCAAGTGCTCTACCTAGCCTGTAAACTACTTTTTAAAATAAGCTGAAATAAGCATTCAGTAATGTTTGTAGATTGACTCTTTTTTTTTTAAAAGAGAGAGAGAGAGAGAGAGAGAATTTTTAATATTTATTTTTTTAGCTTTTGGTGGACACAACATCTTTATTTTTATGTGGTGTTGAGGATCGAACCCAGCGCCCCGCGCATGCCAGGCAAGCGCATTACCTCTTGAGCCACATCCCCAGCCCCTAGATTGACTCTTTTTAAAACTTTTTATTATAGAAAAAAATTTTTTAAGTAAATGAGCATTTTCTCTTTAATCTTTTTAAAAATTAGAGCTTTATAGTTATACATAGTAGTTGGGTTCCTTATTATGGAGAAATTTTAAAATACTTCAAATACTGTAATAATTCCTATGTACCCATTACCCAGTTTCAACATTTACCAATATTTTGACAATTTGGGCTGGGGAATATAGCTCAGTTGGTGGAGTGCTTGCCTTGCATGCACAAAGCCATGGGTTCAATCTCCAGTACCACACACACACATACACACACACACACACACACACACACAAAATATATATATATATATAGAGAGAGAGAGAGAGAGAGACAGTTTTATTTCATCTGTATTCATTTTTTATTTATCTTGGAGTATTTATTTATTTATTTATTTGATACTAGAGATTGAACACAGAGGTACTTTACCATTAAGCTAAATCCTTAGTACTTTTTATTTATTTATTTTTATCTTGAGACAGGGTTTTACTAAGTTGTTGAACCTGGCATCCAACTTATGATCTTCTTTCTCAGTCTTCCCAGTGGCTGGGATTACAAGCGTGTACTACCGGGTCCAATCTATGGAGTGTTTTAAAACAAATCGGAGAACTCATTAATATGTACAATTATAATGCACTCATTAAAAAATGTGGGGAAAAAAATCAGACAATTGATCAACTTTTATGGTGCTGGAGGTATAGTTCAGTGATAGAGATATGTGCAAGGGAAATACAGCCTGCAAAAAAAAAAAAAAAAAAAAAAGAATTTAAAATACAAAAATAAATTAAATGTTTCAGTGTTAATCTCATTAGTTAGCTTCTCCCCCCCCCCCGCCCCCACCGATAAATTACCTGTCTCAGAGTTATATATCCTTGCTTGCTTTAATGGACGAATCCATGAAGGTTTCTGTAATTTAGAGTATAATTATATTAAAACCTGAGTTACCCTTTCTTGGATGTGACATTGTTTCAGTCTCATTCCTATTATAACATAAATTTCTCTTGTGTCTTAGGTGATAGAAATGCTTCCAGAGACTTATTTATTTTGATTTGTTCTGTGATTTTCTTTCTTATCTATTTTGTGTTTTCCCTCCTAGCACTTACAACCTTTTATTCTGTGGTTCCTGTGAAATTCCCATTGGTTTCCATCTATATTCCACTCATGTTGCTTTGGCTGCCTTGAGAGGTCACTTCTGCCTTTCCAGTGATAAAATGGTGTGGTGAGTAGATATAGATATTATTTATCAAAAAATAAAGATTAAAAAAATATGTATTTATTTATTTTTGAGCATAAAAGAGTAAAATATATTCAAGTGAATTTATTCAGCAGGGAAAGAGAAAATCCAATAGGGGTTGCCTTCAAATAAATTTTAAAAGATCTTTTGGAAAAGACAAAGTATTTGTTCTCAAGAAGATGCTAAAGCCAAGCACTCTTATAAAAAAAATAGTAGTAGAACAAAAATATAATCTTATAAACATTAAGATGATTTTAGATGTCTTCTAATCATATCATGTTTTCATAGTGGTACCATAGAATAATTCAGAAGCTATTCTTTCAATAAACAAAATTCAGGAAGGCAAGCTTTTGCCATAGATACCTTTTGGGTTTGTGCCCTTGCCCATCTCCCTCCCATGGGGTGGGACCTTGTCATCCTATTTGTCTCATGCAAGACACCACTCACATTTATAGGATTTTTTACCTGACCCAAATAAACCATATTTTCTATCCTAGGAATTTGAAATATGGGCACTTGTCACTTGTAGATGGTGCTGAAGTTGAAAATGAAAGCTCTTAAGTTGTGATAGGGTTTTCAACATTATACATGTAGATGCAGAGAAATCTGCTGAAAAAGAATAATGAAACAGATGCACAATGGGGCTGGGGATGTGGCTCTAGCGGTAGCGCGCTCGCCTGGCATGCGTGCGGCCCGGGTTCGATCCTCAGCACCACATACCAACAAAGATGTTGTGTCCGCCAAATACTGAAGAATAAATATTAAAATTCTCTCTCTCTATCCCTCTCTATTCCTCTCTCTCACTCTCTCTTAAAAAAGACTTAAAAAAAAGACTTTCTTATAAAAAAAAAAAAAAGTTAAAAAAAAAAAAGAAACAGATGCACAAAGAAAAGTAAAAGTAGCGATCACAGGGTCTCCTAGGACTTGAAAAAGTACCTATTTGCTGTTATTTCTCATAAATTACATTAGGTATTTCTTTATCTTAGTAAATTGAACCTTTTAATTTAGCTTTTTTGTTTATTACAAGAAACTGAAATATACATCAAAGTCTTTTCTTAACCACTAAGCAACAACAACTACTGATAGCCTGGTTTCTGCCAGGCATTATGCTTACCTAATTGAGTTCTTATTATAAGAAAACTAGGACTCAGAGAGGTGGAGGAGCTGAGGTGTGAATCCATGAATTCAAAACTCATTTTCCTTTCATAAAACATAAATGCTTCTGTTTTTTTCATTTCCATTTAATGTGCTTAGATACTTATTGTTTTATTTTGTTTCCATGGTATTGGCGTTTGAATCCAGGGCCTTGTACATGATAGGCAAGTGCTCTACTACTGAGGTACATCTCCAGCCCCTTTTATTTTTTATTCATGAGACAGGGTCTTGTTATCTTGCCAATCCTTGTGTGAAACCTGGAATCCTCCTGCTTCAGCCTCCTGAATGGCTGGTGCCACTGAGCTTATTTTCAGATTGGTGTTTCTAGCTCATTTTGTTTGATAAAACAATAAAATTTATAGGTAAAACTCACTTGTTACTATGAAACTGTTTCATGTGTATTAGGTATATACCATTTGTTCTTCATTGCAGATTTCTAACAGGATGTATACTTGAGATGGAATTATATTTTACTATGAATTCCTCATTTTTTAAACAATCTATTTAAAATTAAGTTTTTTTATTGTTGTTGTTTTGGATACCAGAGATTGAACTCAGGGCCATTTGACCACTGAGCCACATCCCCAGTCTTATTTTGTATTTTATTTAGAGACAGGGTTTCAGTTAGTTGCTTAGCACCTCGGTTTTGCTGAGGCTGGCTTTGAACTCGCAATCCTCCTGTCTCAGCCTCCCCAACCACCGGGTTATTGGCATGCACCTGTGCACCTGGCAAAATTGTTTTTTTTGTTTTTGTTTTTGTTTTTTGTTTTAGATGGACATGTACCTTTATTTTATTTATTTATTTATTTATTTTTAAAGAGAGAGAGAGAAGTTTTTAATATTTATGTTTTAGTTTTTGGCGGACACAACATCTTTGTTTGTATGTGGTGCTGAGGATCGAACCCGGGCCACACGCATGCCAGGCGAGCGCGCTACCGCTTGAGCCACATCCCCAGCCCTTTATTTACTTATTTTAAATTAATTTTTATTTATATATGACAGCAGAATCCATTACAATTCTTATTACACATATAGAGAATTTTTCGTATCTTTGGTTGTATATTCACACCAATTCATATCTTCATACATGTACTTTGGATAATAATGTTCATCACATTCCACTATCATTTCTAACCCCATGCCCCCTCCCTTGCCTTCCCATCACTCTGCACTATATAGAGTTCATCTATTTATTTATTTTTATGTGGTGCTAAGAATTGAACCCAGTGCCTCACAAATACTAATCAAGAACTCTACCACTGAGCTCAACCTCAGTCCTAAAATTAAGTTTAATGAGGAAAAAAAAGTATCTCAATATGTGCTGTAAGTAACTGTAAATCATTTTTAGAAACAGACGTAAGTAGATGTTCCAGAAGAGCGATAATTTCAGTTTTTGCTAGAGAAATAAGCTTTTAGTAACAAAGTTTTTAGTATAAATTTAAAAGTCTTATGGGATTTTTGAGTATTTAGTCGAAGAGTTGACTAAATAGAAATTAGGAAAGTATGGTTAGCAGGAATCTTAGAAGATAATGAATCTATGTCTGTGTATCCCATCAAAATGAATTTGGTTGCTAGTATCAAAAATTCTGACTAACAGTGGTTTTAAAAAGAAAGGTGAGGGGCTGGGGTTGTGGCTCAGCGGTAGAGCACTTGCCTGGCATGTGTGAGGCACTGGGTTCGATTCTCAGCACCACATATAAATAAATAAAATAAAAGGTCTATCAACAACTAAAAACTATTAAAAAAAAAAAAAGAAAGGTGAGGGCCAGGTGTGGTAGCGCATGTCTGCAATTGGGAGGCTGAGACAGGAGGCTCACAAGTTCAAAGCCAGCCTCAACAAAAGTGAGGTGCTAAGCAACTGTGAAATCCTGTATCTAAATAAAATACAAAATAGGGCTGGGAAATGTGGCGTAGTGGTTGAGTGTCCCTGAGTTCAATCTCAAGTACCAAATAGGAAAAAAAAAAAAAAAACGGTGAGGCTATTGGCTACCCCAGGAGCCTTCTGATGGCTCAATCATGATTAGGGATCTGGGTCAGCATTTCTGTGCTTCTCTTGGCTTTTTCCTCTTGGGTACAGCATGAATATATATTGATGGTAGCATCTTCAACAGGAAGGAAGAGTGTTTGGGGCATAAGGAAACACAAAGGAACTTATTTTATGGGCAGAAATTTTCTTATTCTCATTAGCTAGAACTAAGCTATATGATCATCTTATTGGGAAAGCAAATGTGTCAACAGATTTGTCACAGTAAGCTTAGAACACTTTTGATTCAACTCCTAGGCTGAACATATGAGAAAATCTGGGTTGTTAATAAGAAAAAAGTGAGGGGCTGGGGTTGTACTCAGTGGTTGAGCACTTGCCTCCACTGGGTTCGATCCTCAGCACCACATTAAAAGAGTAAATAAATAAAAAAAGATATTGTGTCCATATACAACTAAAAAAAAAAAAAAAAAAAAAAAAGAGAAAAGAAAAAAGGAATGGCTACTGGCAAAGCAACCAACACTATTTGCTACAATTCGATTACTTTTCCTTTGAAATATGTATGCTATAGGATCTACTTGTGTGCATCATGATTTTCATATGATCCAGTTTTTTTTTTAATACCTTTATTTAATTAATTTATTTTTATATGGTGCTGAGGATCGAACCCAAAGGCTCGCAAATGCTATGTGAGCACTCTGCTGCTGAGCTACAACCCCAGCCCCTGATCCTGTTTTTTGTTTTCAGTTTGTACTGGGATAATTTGTCCCTGGGAAAAGGTAGGATGACAGAGTCTCTCTGATTTGTTTGTTGAGAAATTGTTTTTCCAATAGAATACATCACAAATCTTGAAATGGAATTTAGTAAGAAGGCAGGCCTTGCTTGACAGATTGTGTTTCAGAAGGCAAGTATGGTTCATTGATAATCTTAACTGTGGTATGGTACTAATTTTCTCTCTCTATTTTCCATCTAGCTATCTCTTAAAAACAAGAGCTATAGTAAGTGCATCTGAGATGGATATTCACAATGTACCTCTACCAGAAAAGATTTTAGAGGTAAAATTCATAATGGTTGTTTGGTTCCTTTAATTATAGATAATTCTTGATAATTACTACCAATGAACTTTGGTATGATAAAATGGTATGATACTCTAATCCTCTATGTAAGGCTTGGTGGTGTTTTTTGAATTTGTAACACAAAGCAAGATTTTTTTTTTTTTTAATATTTTTTAGTTGTAGATGGACACAATATCTTTATTTCTTTTTATGTGGTGCTGAGGATTGAACCCAGTACCTCATACGTGCAAGGCAGGCACTCTACCACTGAGCTACAGCCACAACCTGAAAGCAAAATATTAAAGCCATATTATAAGGTCCATTTTGGGGGAGTGCTCAAATATTATATTTCTATATTCTCCTTTTATGCTGGAAATGGACATGTTCATCTTGTATAGACTATCCTCTTTGAAAGCGCCTTATGTTTATATGTCTCAAAGAGTGGTAAAAAATTATTATTTTTATTATTTTTTTTAATATTTATTTTTTAGCTTTAGGTGGACATAATATCTTTATTTTATTTTTATGTGGTACTGAGGATCAAACCCAGTGCCTCACGCATGCTAGGCGCACTACTACTTGAGCCATATCCCCAGCCCTGAGTGGTAAAATATTATTAAGCTATTTGTTTGTTTGGTGTTGGAGACCAAACCCAGGGTCTTATGTTCATTGTATCACTGAGCTATATCCCCAGCCTAAGAATTCTTATTTAAATGGGTTTTATGGAGGAGTTGATAACTTTAAGTTGAAGAAAGCAAAGTTTTGGTAACTTGATGGCTCATTCTTAGTGAAATTTTGGTTATAACTACCCTCAGAAAATCAACCTAAGAATTTACTATTGGTTTATTTTTAGTAGTTTATAATAGTTTGTTCTTTGCAAATTACACATTTAGTGACTAATGGCATTTATTTTTCAAAGTTTAATATTTGGAATAATGGTAGGACAGGAGAACAGTGATTTCCCCCCACCCACCAAAACTAAGTTCTAAGCTCATGGATCATGTTCTAAGGCAGGGGATTGCAAGCTTTTTTTATAAAGGGTTAGCTAGCTGATAATTATTATAAGACCATGGAGGCTTAGTTTATATCACTGTCATTCTATTGTAAACACACCCATATAGCTGGGCAAAGTGGTGTGCACCTACTACTACCACTACTACTATTATTACTAGTACTACCACCTACTGTGGCTACTTGAGAAGCTGAGGCAGGAGCATCAAAAGTTTGAGGCCAGCCTGGGCAACTTAGTGAGACCCTGTCTCTAAATAAATAAAAAGGCCTGGGGGTATTAGCGGTAGAGTTCCGCTGGGTTCAATCCCTAGTACTGAAAAAAAAAAAAAAGATTATGGGTGATGATTGCAGAATTTGGCAATGTAAGAAACTTTGCCACAAAATAACATGAGAAACAATGTGAGACATTTTGGAAAATGTCTCAAAATAAAAAGAGCTGGGGATGTAGCTCAGTGGTAAAGCACCCTGAGTGCCAAAAAGTCCCCAGTACCAAAAAAGAAAAGGAAAGAAAGCATCTTAAGTCTGTGGAAATTTTCCTCCAGGCATGCAGAAAATGGAGAAACAAGTATGTGAAAAAACCATGAGCCATAACAGACTCTCCCATCCTCCAGCTTTGAGGGGAGAAGCTCCATCTGAGCAGATATAGCCAAGAACATGGGGATCCTTTACCCCCACCCCCATTTGAAGGCTACGGTATCCTCCCAGTAGGAATGGGCCAATGGCATTTGTCAACTACCTCCCCTCCCCAATGTTACAGAAGCTGTATTCTAAAAGAATGTCATTTGTTGCATAATAGATTTACTGTAGGCACAGAAGGCCAGGAATATTGGAAACTCAGTTACTATTGCACAGATTGCTTGTGAAGCAGAAAGTTCATGCTGAGAAACTAAAGCTGAGATGATCAGAAGCTAGCTCCCATGCCTAGTACCCTGTTGTAAAGCAAGGGTGTCATTCTAATACACTATCCCCACCCTTCAATTTGGAAGCAGCGGCACAAGGATTTTGCTCAAGGTGAAAAGCAGAGTGTGAAAACAGAATTCTGAAACTCTTCCCAAAGGAAATACTTATAACACTTAGGAGTTCAAGACTAAGGGTGCTGTTTAAAACAACGAAGGTTTTGGAGAAAGCAACTAAGAGGAAGCTGATGGTTCAAACCACAGACTAGATTTATCAAGAATGGCTGTTAAAGACTATCTGGAAAGGAGTCTGAATTATTTTTATTTACCACTAAGCTACATCTGCAGCCCTGTTTTTTTTTTGTTGTTGTTGTTGTTTTAATAGTTGTGGATGGATCTTTATTTTATTTATTTATATATGGTGCGAAGAATTGAATCCAGTGCCTCACACATACTAGTCAAGTACTCTACCACTGAGCCACAACCTCAGCCTCCTGTTTATTTTTTAGATGGGGTCTTAGTCTTGCTCATTTGCTGAAGCTAGCCTCAAGTTTGTAATCCCCCAGCCTCTACTTCCTTAGTTGCTGGGATTATAAGCCTGTCATCAAGTGCAGCAGGAGTCTAGGTTTAATTGAAAAAGATTATGGGATAATTTTTGCCTCTGGGCACTGTTATAACAATGGAGCAGTTTAGTAGCCAGCAGTAACTAGAGACTGATTGACAGCTGGTTATGATACCAGTAGAGGCAAATAACTGAACACAGGGATTCCTGCAAAAATCACTAACTTCCCAGGGTGACTGCACATTGCTGAAGGCTTTGTGTTATGAGGAGTGAGGGACATCAGATGCTCATAACTGGGGTTGGAGGATGGGAGGAGAAGGCATCACTATGATAGTCCAGCTATTTAAACAAACAAGAAGAAATCTGGTATCCAGATTTGCTACAATATATTATCTAAAATGTTCAGTTTTTATTTTAAAAGTTATGAAACATACAAAGAAATAAAATGTGGCCCAAATACAGGTTAAAAAGTAGACATTAGAAACTGCTTTTGAAAAGATGGAGATGTGGGCTGGGATTATGGCTCAGGTAGAGCGCTCACCTAGCATGTGTGAGGCACTGGGTTTAATCCTCAGCACCACAAATAAAATAAAGACATTGTGTCCACCTATGATTAAAATATATATATATATATATATATATATATATATATATATATATATATATATATATTTTTTTTAATGTGGAGATACTGGGTTTTGCAGACAAAGCTTTAAAAAGCTGTTAAAAACATTTCCAAGGAGCCAGGCACAGGGGCACATGCCTGTAATTCCAGAGGCTTAGGAGGCTGAGACAGGAGGATCACAAGTTCAAAGCCAAGCTCAGCAATTTAGTGAGGCCCTAAGCAACTTAACAAGACCCTGTTCAAAATTTAAAAATAATTTTTAACTGTCAAGGGGTGTAGCTTAGTGGTTAAATGCTCCTGTGGTCAGTTGCTGGTACCAAAAAGAAAAAAAAAATTTTTTTCTAAAGAAGTAAAGGAAATTATTCTTAAGGAAGGTGTGATGATAATGTCTTAAAAATAGAAGGTATTAGTAAAAATGATAGAAATTATTTTAAAAAACCAAGTGGAAATTCCCTAGTTGAAAAGTATAAACAACTGAAATGAAAAAATTCACTAGAAGGGCTCAACAGCAGATTTGATTAGCAAGTGAAAGAATCATCAGGCTTGAAGATAGAAATTATGCAATCTGAAGAAGAGAGAAAAAAGAATAAAGAAAAACGAGTAAACCTAAGAGTCTAGTTGAAACCATCAAGCATACCTAAAAATTCTTTGGTAATATAAGTACCAAAAAAAGGAAAGGGGATGCAGGTAAAACTATGGCACACAGCTATAAATTCAGTTACTTAGAAGACTGAGTGAGGAGGATTATAAATTCAAGGCCAGCCTCTGCAGTTTAGCAAGACCCCACCTCAAAAAAACAGGCAGGAGATGTAGCTCAGGGATGAATCTACACCCAGACACAGGAAAAATGTTGAAAGATTACGAGAAAATATCTTTGAAGCAGAAGAAAAATGATTCACAGGTATCAGAGTATGTCAGTAAGAATAACAGGCTCTAGAATTAGCTGTAAAACAGATTGAGTTTATTGTGAAAACTGTACCAGAAATATGTATCTAAAGATTGCACAAATAAGATTTTTTTTTTGTTAACCTAAAGTTCAGTAGAGGCTAAGTTATTCATAATTCTGTATTTCATGATAACTTTTAGTCAAATTACATGTTGAAGCCAGGTGTGGTGATACATGCTTGTAATCCCAGCAAAAAAAAAAAAAAAAAGTAAGGGAAGCCTGATACTTCTAGCTCAACAAAATCCAGTGACCTCACTTTATTCTGCTCTTCGTAGAAGCAGTGATGCTCAGCAACTGTTTGTTTTCAAATGAAATTTTATACCTGATGATCTTACTGTATGCTAGGTTTCTTTGTATAAAATTCTCTCAGAAATAGAACAGAGGGCCAAGTGCTGTGATAAATTCCTGTAATCCCTGCTACTTGGGAGGCTGAGGCAGGAGGATCAAAAATTTGTAGCCAGCCTCTGCAATTTAGCAAAACCATGTCTCAAAAAATAAACAATGTGTGGTGGTGCATGCGTGTAATCCCAGGGTTACAGGAGACTGAGGCAGGAGGATTGAAAGTTCGAGGCCAGCCTCAGCAATTTAGTCAGACCCTGTCTCAAAATAAAATACAAAAAGGGATGGGGATGTTGCTCAGTGTCCTTGGGTTCAATCCTTAGCATCAATCAATCAATAAATGAAAAGACTAGAAATGTGGCTCAGTAATAGGCATCCCTGGATTCAATTCCAACTATTGCACTCTCACAACAAGAACAGAACAAATGTATTCCTGACCCATGTTGAGATATTGCCAGCTTCCAATCATAACATACACTAGCTAAAATTTGAAGTGGCATTGCAACTAATTGAGAGTTAAGGGTAAGATACCCTGACATCTCTATTTTTTTTTTCCCAGCTGAAAGAGAAGATAATGCTGATGCATACTCAGTTAAATTCACTAATGAAGATTCTGAATGAAGTGACTCCTGACCAGTCCAAGCTAGAAAAATGAACCAAAGTTTGAGTTTCAAGTTTCAGACTTTTTTGTTACCTTCAACAACAGGCTGTTCATTTCTTTTAAAACAATTGTCTTCAAGAACAGAACAGAGACTGGAGTTGTAGCTTGGTGGAAGAGCGCTCGAGTAGCATGTGTGAGGCACTGAGTTTGATCCTCAGCACCACATAAAAATAAATAAAATAAAGGTATTGTGTCTATCTACAACTGAAAGTATCTTTTTTTTTTTTTTTTTTAAATAGGACAGGGGCTGGGGTTGTGACTTAGTGGCAGAGCACTTGCCTCGTGCCAGTGAAGCACTGGCTTCAATCCTCAGCACCACATAAAAAAAAGTAAATAAATAAAAGAAATGTACTGTGTCATCTATAACTAAAAATAAAAAAAATTTAAAAATAAAAAATAGGACAGGGCTGGGGATGTGGCTTAAGCGGTAGCGCGCTCGCCTGGTATGCGCGCGGCGCTGGGTTCGATCCCCAGCACCACATAAAAATAAAGATGTTATGTCCGCCGAAAACTAAAAAATAAATATTAAAAAATAATCTCTCTCACTCTCTAAAAAAAAAAAAAATAGGATGGGGATTGGGAGAGGGGAAAATGTGATTTATTATGTTTACCTCTATGCTATTTTCCAAATAAAGTTTGGAAAATTGCATAGAGGTAAATAGCATAGAGGATCAAACCCAGTGCCTCACACATGCTAGGCAATTAAGAAATTAAGGAGTCTTCTTTCTATCCAGGTTTCACATCTATGTGCCATAAGAATTTACTGATTTCATAATACTTATGTCCGTAACATCATACACTCCAAATGTAGGGATTAAGGTGCAACATCCCACATGTCCTCTGGCATAAAATGCAGGTTTGGTTTGAAAATACAGCTGGCCTTAATGTTGAGTACTGGTATTCCTACATGGAGATATTGTTATATATAAATAGCAATGAAGCATTTTTTCTTATGTTAAATACAGAAATAATATTCTATAGGTAATATTTAACAAATTGTATAATCTTATTTATCTCTTTGCTATTGTAAACTGAGCTTCAGGATAATAATGAGAGAAAACATCAAAGTACTATTGTTTACTTTTCCTTTAGCACTTTGTTTTTTGTTTTTTTTTTTTTAATATTTATTTTTTAGTTTTCAGTAGACACAACATCTTTGTTTGTATGTGGTGCTGAGGATTGAACCCGGGCTGCACGCATGCCAGGCGAGCGCGTTACCGCTTGAGCCACATCCCCAGCCCCTCCTTTAACACTTTGGATAATTAGCTTAAAAATATTTATCTGGCCTGGGGTTGTGGCTCAGCGGTAGAGTGTGCGTCTAGCATGCGCGAGGCCGTGGGTTCGATCTTCAGCACCACATAAAAATAAATAAAATAATGTGTTATTTAAAAAAAAAATCTAATGAAATTTTAAGGTATTATCTAGGTGTGATGAATAAAAATTAAGCAAAAATAGCCACTTTTTATCCTCACAGAGGTCATAATCTGGTCACAGATGGACAGGCAGTCACTTAAAGACATGTAAAATTAGGACTGTAGTAAGGGTTTTACAGCACAGGGACATATTACAAGCATATACAGCAGGTGACTGACCTGATCTTGGGTTTAGGGAAGGCCCCTCTGAGGAAGTGAAATTTTAGGAGTGCTCTGAAAAATGGGGAATTAAGGTAAGGGAGGGACATCATGTGTAGGCCATGTTTTTGGCCCTTTTTAAGTCTGCAAGATTTGCAAAGGTAGACAGAAACCATAGGCTTCTGGAAGGATGTTTATTTTATTGAAAGAACCCTGGAAACCGTGGAAGAATTTTAAAAGATGTAGGTATCCACATTTTATGACTTTTCCATGGAAGATTATGACCTTAAACATGACATCAATTAAATTGAAAAACCTGGGCTGGGGATGTGGCTCAAGTGGTATCGCGCTTGCTTGGCATGCGTGTGGCCCGGGTTCGATTCTCAGCACCACGTACAAACAAAGATGTTGTGTCCACCGATAACTAAAAAATAAATATTAAAAAATTCTCTCTCTCTCTCCTCTCTCACTCTCTCTTTAAAAAAAAAAAAACCTAATATATCAATTACATAGACATTATATAAATATATCACATCACATATACATATTCCAAATTATATGCTGACTGTAGAATAAATGCAGATATAGGTGTATGACAAAATAGTGAAGGTATATTTCTTTCCCTTTTTCTGTTTTTAATAATACCTTTATTTTATTTACTTTTTTGTGGTGCTGAGGATCGAACCCAGTGCCTCACATGTGCAAGGCAAACTCAACCACTTAGCTACAACCCCAGACCCTTCCCCTTCCTTTTTCTTTGGTTCTCAACCCCCGAGCACAGTCCTATTTGTATTTTATTTAAAGACAGGGTCTCACTGAGTTGCTTGGCACCTCGCCATTGCTGAGACTACCTTTGAACTTGCAATTCTCCTGTCTCAGCCTCCCCAGCTGCTGAGATTACAGATATGTGCCACCACATGGGCCCCTTCCATTTTTTTTCTTTTTTAAATGAAAAGTCCCAATTACATTTTTTTTTAAAGAGAGAGAGAGAGAATTTTTTTTTTTAATATTTATTTTTTAGTTTTTGGCGGACACAACATCTTTGTTTGTATGTGGTGCTGAGGATCGAACCCGGGCCGCACGTATGCCAGGCAAGCACGCTGCCCGTAGCTTGAGCCACATCCCCAGCCCATTCATTTTTTGTTTAAAAAAAATTTTTTTGTAGATGGACAGAATACCTTTATCTTTTATTTTTATGTGGTGCTAAGGATCAAACCCAGTGCTTCACACATGCTAGACAAGCACTGTGCCACTGAGTTACAGCCCCAGCCCCCATCCATTTTTGAGGGGAACAATACAGCATGCTGGTTATTGGGCTACTGAACTATTTGTATTCAAATTGAACTTCAATAATTGACCTCTCTGGATTTTTTTCTATGTGAAATAAATATAAGAACAGTAACTACGGCTATGGTAAGAAATAAATGAATTAAAGAATATGTTTACCTAGGCTTGGTGGCACACACCTGTAATTCTAGCTACTCAGGAGGCTATAGCAACAGATCACTGGGAAACTTTCCAAAACCCGGTATTGAAAAATATAAAGGGTTGGGTTGTAGCTCAGTGATAGAGAACTTGCCAGCTTTTATAAGGCTCTGGGTTCAATCCAAATATCTCCCTCTGCCAGCATAGTGGCAGAGGTAGGACTGTAAGTTCAAGGCCAGCCTCAGCAAGTTAGTGAGGCCCTAAGCAACCATGTCTCAAAATAGAAAGGGCTAGGGATGTAACTCAGTGGTAACGTACCTCTGGGTTAAATCCTGAGTTAAAAAATTGTATTCATACATATGTATGTAATAAATTTATATATAAATAAAATTATGTTCATAAATATAAAATTGCTATTTTATATATATCATGTATTCAGATCTATGCCTGGCACATAGTAAGTGTTCAATAAAAAGTAGCTATTAGCCAGGCACAGTGGTGCATGCCTGTAATCCCAGTGGCTTGGGAGGCAGAGATAGGAGGATCAGGAATTCAATGCCAGCCTTAGCAAAAGCAAGGCACTAAGCAACTCAGTGAGACCCTGTCTCTAAAATACAAAAAATAGGGCTAGGGATGTGGGGGGGAAAAAAAGTAGCTATTAACCTTCATATTTAATACATGCATAGACACAAAGGTAGTTGTATATATGTTGAAAAAAAGTAGTCACGTGCCATATAAAAATGTTTCTACTAAAAGTGGACTGAATGTAAGAAGATAATCCCTTAAGTGTACAATTCAGGTAAAAAGAAAAACAAACAACTTCCTTATCACCTAGTGACCTTGTATCCATTGTGACTTCATGGAACAACACATTACTCAACATTTATGATGTTAGTATAAATATACCTTTTATGCAGTCCTATAAAAGTACAGTAGTAACAGTTTCAATAGGGGCTGGGGCTATAGTTCAGCAGTAGAGTGCTTGGTAGCATATGTGAGGTCCTGGTTTCGATCCTCAGCACCACATACAAATGAATAAATAGAATAAAGATATTTAAAAAGAAACTATTACATATAATATCTAATAGCAACTTACAGGTTTATTTATTTACTATCATTTGAGAACTGCTACTTATTTGGTAATTTTCACTGTAAAATAGTATGCTAGTGGCAGCAGCCTTGTGTATCTCCTATTTAAGTCTCTTGATTGCATGAGGCCCTATCAAGTGGTTGACATTTATCATATAGGTTTGTCTGTGTACACTTTTTTTTAATATTTATTTTTTAGTTGTATTTGGACATAATCTTTTATTTATTTATTTTTATGTGGTGCTGAGGATCGAACCCAGAGCCTCGCACATGCTAGGCGAGTGCTCTACCATGGAGCCACAACCCCAGCCCTGTCCATGTTCATTTTTAAGACATTTGTCTAATGATGCATTTCTGTGAATGTCTCCTTTGTTAAGCAACACATGTATGTCATAATTCCATATGGCTATAAGAATAATAAAAATTGCACACCGAAGCTGTAAAATTTGGAGCTTTTTTCCCTGCAGTACCTGGAGTTGAACCCAGGTATCACTGAGCTACATCTTCCTTTTTTGAGACCGGGGTTGTCTAAATTGCTGAGGCTGGTCTCAAACTTTTCATCTTCCCACCTCAGCCTCCTGAGTCCCTAGGATTACAGGCCATGTCTGGCTTTGAGCTTCGAAAATTTTTGACAGAAGTCTTCATTCTCCTGTGCCAACTTCTAGGGAGCTTATCAGTAAATGTTAATTGAAAAGTCTCATAAATCAGAAAATATTATTACATTAGTGACCATATGACAAAAGCCACATGGCTTCTTTGTTCCTTTCCACTTAACAACCAATCTTAAATTTAAATCTGCAACATCTACTTTCTTCCTGGAAAAAAATCTTTTCCTGTTGGGAATGCAAATCAAGTCAAGATGGCACCTGGCAGTTTGCCAGGAGGAGTGGTTTGTGAAGCAACACCAGAGAGCCATTAAGATGATGAGGATTCCTTATTGGCTGACTGCTGTATCTAGATGATGTTAATTGAGTCAAGCTGTGTGTAATTAGTTAGGTATATATACCTCTGCTGTCCGGCAGAGAAGCGGCTCCCGCTACCTTGGGTGCCCACTACTTTGAGTTCTCACCCAGTTCCCGCTTCAACCTTCAAGTTGCTTGTCACCTCTCGGTTATTTTGCCCAGCCGGACTGCAGCATATGGTGGCCCGTACGGGGAACGCCTGAAGCTTGGGGGTAAGTAACAGGGTAAAATGCTGGCTCCTGAGGGCAGGGCAAGAGGATGGGTGACCATTTCAAGAAACAGTGTATTCTTCTTTCGTTTTGTTTCGTTTTTGTTTCAAGCTGCCTGTCCCTTGAAATAAATAGGATGGGAGAAAAGTTGTTCGCCCCTGAGGAACAGATAGAGATAGACCACAGATGCACATGTCAAGAAAATAGAAAAATTGATACAATGAATTTTTGTTCCATTTTTGTCTCGTTTTTTTTTTCGGTTTTGTTTTATGTTATTTTGTTGGGTTGCGTTATCTTTGTAGCAGAAATATGGGATCAGAGATTAGTAAAAAACAAACCAAAAGAGTATTAAGTAAATTGCTAGAGGAAGGAAGGCACCCCAGTAAAACCAAGAACAGTTAGGGCATACGTTGATATGATACAAAAATGTAGCCCATGGCTTCTTAAGGAGGAGTTGTTGAATATATCACAATGGGACTATCATGGTGAAGATTTAAGGAAGATGGAAAAGAAAAACCTAGGAACTCTGCCAGTTGGCACATTGCCATTGTGAACTTTCATAAGATCTTATTTGCTTAGTCCAAAGCCTTCAGTTCAGACTATGGTAGAGGAAGGAGAAAACAGATCAAATAAAAGAGAAGGTCTGTCAAGCTAGTCAGAGGAAGAAAGTTTAGAGGAGGAAGGACTGTCAGGGGAAAAGTTACAAGAGGAGGCTGCAATTAACACTTTTCCATCACCAGAGGGCGTAAGTATTCAACCAATAGCTCCACCTATGGAGAAAACATATGCTGAGTGGCCCCCAAGCCCCATAGTTTATAGATGGGATCCTGAGACAGGACCTCGAAGGTTAGCATGCCTGTATTTGAGGAGGCAGGAGGGCAGCGAATTCACCATGCTTTAGATTTTAAAACTGTGAAGCAGCTGAAAGAGGCTGTAACAACCTATGGTCCTCAAGCGCCTTTTACTGTAAGTATGGTTGAATCCATTACAAATTTAAACATGACACCAGCAGATTGGGCTAGCAAGTGCAAAGCTGTGCTAAATGGAGGACAATATTTGTTATGGAAGGTTGCCAATCAGGAATTTTGTATGGAGATGGCTAAGCGAAATGCAATAGCCGGTTATCCTCAGAGAAATCTAGATATGTTGCTAAGAGAGGGACCTTATGAGGGTTAGCAGCAACAAATTGGATATGATCCTTCCATATACTCACAAATCGCTTCAGCTGCAGTTAAGGCATGGAAAACTTTACAAGGACATGGAGATTTACAAGGTCAATTATCTAAGGTAATACAAGGAACTAATGAACCTTATGCTGAATTTGTAGATAGGCTTATACAAACAGCTACCAGAGTCTTTGGAGATGTATAATAAGCAATGCTGTTATTGAAACAGCTAGCCTACGAACAAGCCAGTAGATGGTGTATGGAGGCCATTAGACCATGGAAACAGAGAGATTTAAATACATATATTAAATTATGTAGAGACATTAATGAACAGGGGCAAGTCTTGGCAGCTGCAGTACAACAGGCTTTAGGTGCCAGGCCAAAAACATGCTACAATTGTGGACAAACAAGACATTTTAGAAGGAGTTGCCCCATAGGAGAAGGGTTTAACAAAACTGGATATGATCAAAGAGGTAGGATACTGGGTATTTGCCCACAATGTAGTTGAGGGAGACACTGGGCTTATAAATGCCGTTCTCAGACTACTGTAGAGGGTACTCCGTTGTCAAAAAATGGACAAGGACCAGGTGTTTACCCATGATATTGTGGAGGAAAACATTGGACTCCATTGCCAAAAAATGGGCAGGGGGCCCACGACCACAAATATACAGGGCATTGGAGGAACCCAGCAACACCATCAGTGTAGTGCCCAGGACACATTATCCATTAGATCCCTTATCAGACAAACCAGAGGGAGCACAGGGTTGGAAAACTGCGCCTCCGCCAGAGCAGTACTAACTCCAGAGATGGCAGTTCAAATCATTCCCACATGGGTAAAAGGACCTCTTCCCCAAGGAACAGTAGGCTTATTATTAGGACGCAGTTCTTCTACTCTAAAAGGACTTATGATAAGACCTGGGGTAATTGATCCCGATTTTAAAGGTGAAATAAAATTACAGCCCGTTCTCCAAGGGGTATATCAGTAATTTCACCAGGAGATAGAATTGCACAGTTATTAATAATACCCAGCCTACATGATACATTTTCCAGTCATACTGTAGAAAGAGGTTCCAGGGGATTAGGCTCCACAGGTATAGATTGGGCTATGCTTTCTTTAAATTTAGATTCTCGCCCTATGCTAAAGTTAAATATTCAAGGACATGAATTTAATGGGTTATTGGATACAGGTGCAGACATTAGCATCATCTCTCGTCAAGAATGGCCCAAACATTGGCCTTTACAATAAGCCACTCAAACGCTTTGAGCCCTAGGAGTGGCGAATAATCCCCATAGAAGTGTGATGGTATTAGATTGGAAGGATCATGAAGGATGTGAAGGAACTATACAGCCATATGTATTGGATCATCTTCCTAAAAAATTTATGGGGACAAGATGTTCTAGATCAATTGGGATTAACATTAACAAATAACATCAATTCAAATGCGCCCACTATTATGGCTAGACAAGGTTTTAGGAAAGAAAAAGGACTAGGAGAACAAGAACAAGGTATAGTGGCACCAATACAAATAGATCAAAAAACAGATAAACATGGATTGAGTTTTCAGGAGGGGTCACTGAGACAATAAAAATTACTTGGAAATCAGAAAGGCCAGTATGGGTTCCTCGGTGGCCCCTGACTAAAGAAAAGATACAACCAGCCCATGACCTGGTCAAACAATAATTAACAGAGGGACATATACAACCTTCTGTAACTCCCCATAATACTCCCATTTTTGTCATCAAAAAGAAATCTGGTAAATGGAGATTATTGCAAGATTTAAGAGCTATTAATAACAAGATTGTTATCATGGAACGTGCTCACTCGGGGATTCCTCAATTGTCTGCTTTGCCAAAAACCTGGTATGTTTTAGTTATAGATATTAAAGATTGTTTTTTGTTTTTTAATTCCAATTCATCCTGAGGATAGTCCTCATTTTGCGTTTACCGTCCCTGCGCTGAATCATGAAGATCCTGATCAGAGATATGAATGGAAAGTACTCCCTCAAGGGATGGCTAACAGCCCAACTATGTGTCAAATTTATGTTGACAAAGCAATCCAGCCACTTAGAAATCAAAATCCTGAACTACAAATATTTCACTATACAGACAATGTATTATTAGCACACAAGGATAAAAACACATTGCTAGAATGTTATGCCACACTTACAAACTTATTAAAAAATTATAATCTAGAGATAGCAATAGATAAAGTACACTTAAATTTTCTAATTAATTATTTTGGAGTTCTATTATCCTCGACCATGGTCCGCCCATCAAAAATTCAAATACAAGTAGATCAACTTAAAACACTTAAAGACTTTCAAAAGTTGTTGGGAGACATAAATTGGATAAGGCCTTATCTAGGCATACCAACAGGAGAGTTGGAACCTTTATATGATATCCTAAAAGGTCCATCGGATCCAAATTCACCCCGCATGTTAATGCCTGAAGCAAGAAAGACATTATAACTCATTGAAACATATATGGAAAAAATGCATTTGGATAGAACTGATATAAGTTTGCCTTTATTATTTATTGTACTACGAACAAAAAATATTCCTACAGGAGTATTTTGGCAAGAAGGTCCATTATTATGGATACATTTATCTTATTCTCCTAACACTATTCTTACTAGGTATCCTGAGGCTGTAGGACAATTAATACTCAAAGGAATAAAAGCAGCAAAGGGAGTGTTTGGAATTTCTCCTAATAAAATTATTACTCCATATACTATGGATCAAATTAATGAGTTAGCTAATGAGTTGGGCAATAATTATACGCAAATCTGTTCATTTGATAACCACTTACCATCTAATCCTTTTTGGTCCTCGCATCCTGTAGTTTTTCCAAAAATGACAAGAAAAACACCTATCATGAATGCTCCAAATATATTCACTGATGGGTCAAATAATGGTACAGCAGCAGTAGTTACCCCTGATCAAGCTTTTACATTTTTAGTACCTGAACAATCAGCGCAAAAGGTAGAGCTTAATGCAGTATTACAAGCTTTTGTGATGTTTAAAGATTCTGTATTTAATTTATTTTCTGACAGTTTATATATAGTTAATGCTATAAATTCCCTTGAAGATGCTGGTAGGATTTCCCCTTCTTCTACTGTTTTCTCTTTGTTTTCCACTATACAAAGTCTAATCTGGGACAGAAAAGATCCATTCTTTATAGGACATATCAGGGCACATACAGGATTGCCTGGAGCCCTTATTTGGGGCAATGATTTAGCAGATAAAACCACACATGACATACATATTTTTTCTATATTAGAAGAAGCTACAAAATTTCACAAATCCTTCCATGTCAATGCTAATACCTTGCAAAAGCGTTTTAGAATAACTAAGGAACAAGCTAGACATATAATAAAACAATGTCAAAATTGTGTGACTTTTTACCCAAAGTTAATGTTGGAATTAATCCTAGAGGACTAATATCTAATCATATCTGGCAGATGGACGTCACACATTTGTCAGAATTTGGAAAATTAAAATAATTGCATGTTACAGTTGATACTTCTTCCAGATATTTAATGGGCTCCCTTCATACCGGAGAAAAAACTAAAGATATTATATCTCATTGTTTACAAAATTTTGCCACTATGGGCATTCCAAAACAGTTAAAAACAGATAATGACCCTGGCTATACTTCTACTTCTTTCAAGCAATTTTGCTCCTCATTTGGCATTACTCACATAATAGGAATCCCATATAATCCACAGGGACAAGGCCTAGTTGAAAGAGCTCATCAAACTATTAATATGTACTTATTAAGACAAAAAGAGGGAATTGGGAAGGGATATAAATCCCCTAAAGATAAACTTTTTTTCTTTTTAAAAAAAAGAAAAAGAGAGAGAATTCTTCAATATTTATTTTTTAGTTTTCGGCGGACACAACATCTTTGTTTGTATGTGGTGCTGAGGATCAAACCCGGGTCGCACGCATGCCAGGCGAACGTGCCACCGCTTGAACCACATCCCCAGCCCCAAGATAAACTTAACATAACCCTTTTTACATTAAACTTTTTAAATTTGGATTCATAAGGACTTAGTGCTGTGGAAAGGCACGTGTGTCAAAAAAATGTACATAAGCCAAAGGTACTTTGTCACTGGACAATGGAAAGGTCCTGACCCAGTGATTGTCTGGAGTTGTGGGTCTGTTTGTGTGTTTCCACAGGGAAAACAGCAACTGATTTGGATCCCAGAGAGACTAACTAAAGTGATTTCTACAGACCAAAAAGATGATTTCGCTCAAATCCATAACAGCTGATATCCAGAACCCCAGTTTAGCTATCCTTACATCTGCGATAATGGTTCTCCTACACCTGGAGGCTAATGAGCACCATTAAGGCCTATTTCAAATGTAAAAACCTTGAAGCTTACTTGTGGGAATACCTTCAAACCCATGTGCAAGTTATAGGAAGAAGGATGGATGTCAAAAGAAGAGTCAAAACTAGGTGGTAGTCAGAATGCTTTTTTCTATTTTATTTTTTGAGCTCATACAGACCTAGGTTAATGTTTTTCTGATCAGTTTTATTTTTTAATCAACTGTGGAGTTTTTAAACATTGCAATGGAGATTTCACCTGTGAAAAGCTACAAGGCCTTTACTATTGTGTTATATGTGCACACTTGTGTTAAGTGTTGTATGTCTGTATGTGCATATGTCCATATATCAGGAGCGCTCATGAAAAAATGGATCCAAATATCTTTTATTCACGTGATTTAAAAAGTTTAATTTAAATTGGGTATTGTTTTAATGTGTGTACAAAAAAGGAGGTTAACAGATCTGTTTACTTTCACCTTTCCTTTTCATTATATTAATAATTTTGTTCAGAATAATGTACTATCTGTTCAGAAAATTGTTTTCTTAGTGCTTGCTGGAATGCTGCACAATTTTCTTTAGCCATTGTTGCCAGAATTTCTATCTTAAGACAAAAATAGAAGAATTTCTAGTATTACTGAAAAACTAAATGAGACTTCAGAATTACAGCTACCATCATCACAGATGTTGCTGTTTCTGCTGCTGCCGCAACAGCTTCTGCGATAGCTATCACACAAACTGTATAAACTGATGCATCAATAAATAATGTAACTCAACAAGTAAAGCTCAATCAAAAGAGTTGATTTGCTTTGAGAAGAAATAGACATATTAATGGATTTCTGTGCTTTGAGCTGCTTACAGAACTTACCTGGACTGTGTATCACTTATATGCATTATGAACTGATACAACAAATTGTAATAGTACCAGGCAGGGTATCTTTGCTGACGGTGTCATCGCTGGTACAGTTTTTCCAGGGGTTTCTCACTTGGAGCAGTCAATGGCTTGGTATCGTGGCATTTTGTATCCTCCTCCTTTCTGCTTGTGGCAGGTTGTTTATGGTGTTTGTGTAAAAACCACTATGGTCATTATCCATAAGTATGGCTAAATGTGTTGGGCCGGTAGTCAAAGACGGGTAAGATCCAATTACAATGGTACCAACCTAATACAGGAGGCTGACAATTTGAGGTCAGACCATCCAATGACGGGTAAGGATCACATGTAGTATTGGACAACCTAAAACAGGCAGGGTCCCTAAGCCACATACTTGTTGTTTAATAAAACAAAAGGGAGGAGATGTTGGGGATGCAAATCAAGTCAAGTGGCACCTGGCAGTTTGCCAGGAGGAGTGGTTTGTGAAGCAACACCAGAGAGCCATTAAGATGATGAGGATTCCTTATTGGCTGACTGCTGTATCTAGATGATGTTAATTGAGTCAAGCTGTGTGTAATTAGTTAGGTATATATACCTCTGCTGTCCGGCAGAGAAGTGGCTCCCACTACCTTGGGTGCCCGCTACTTTTGAGTTCTCACTCAGTTCCCGCTTCAACCTTCAAGTTGCTTGTCACCTCTCAGTTATTTTGCCCAGCCGGACTGCGGCATTTTCCCATAGGGCTAGGGTTGTGGCTCAGAGCGTTCACCTACCATGTGTGAGGCCCTGGGTTCGAGCCCCAGCATCACATAAATAAAGGTGTTGTGTCCAACTACAACTAAAAAATAAACTTAAAAATCTTTTCCCCTAAATCAAAAAAGAAGCATTACAAAATTAAATTAAAAAAATTAAAAAATTAAAAATTTTAGTGTTAAGACTTTGTTAGATATGAAATATATGGAAAGGATTTTCTGGGCTAGGTTTTTTGTTGTTTTTTTACTGGAGATTGCTTTACCACTGAGCTACATCCTCTGCCATTTTTTGAGACAAGGTCTTGCTAAGTTGCTTAGGTCCTCAGTAAATTGCCAAGTTTGACCTCAAACTTGCAATCTTCCTGTCTCAGCCTCATGAGTCGCTGGGATTACAGGCATGCACCAAACATGCCCAGCTTCTGGAATAGTTTTATCATTTATTATACTGACTGTTGACCAGAACTAAGCATTTATTTGTTCATAGATGTAACAATGTTGACCCTGAAGGTAAAGCAGGAACTGTTTAAGTTCAAAAATGATATTTCTCCTGATGGCTCTCTGTTCCACTGGACAACATGTACCAGAAACTGTCACAATTTAGTGCCACAAAGCGTCATGAAACCCAGATCCTTTGTCCTTTGACACCAAAAGCCAATGTCAGCATAGGCCTAGGAAAGGCTGCTTTTACCATCACAATTTATAGCATTAAATGAAAATTACCTTTTCAAATAACAGATAACACAATGAAATTTCAGTGCATTCTCAGCCCATGCTGCTTTATTGCTAAAAATATACATATACACAGGTGCAGAGTTTCCAACTCTTAAAACAGTTCCTTTTTACATCAAGGAATAAATATCTTCTTCAAAACTCCCAAAGATGCATAGATTAAAAAGCAAGCTGCCTTTTGTAATACTTCAAACATATTCAATAAAATTCTTTTAATATCTTATAGACCAATGGTACAATGGAATATGTAGAATAGCTCATAAATATAGTGGTCAAGTCTTGTTCTTAGGGGACAGTAATTAAATTATTGATAATGTACACTAATATCCTGAACATTTTATTATGAAGATGAGTATGTGGTTTTAAAATAAACGACAAGACTGAACTGTTTAAAGATTGAGATCAGTGCCAGAATATCTTCCTGACCCTTGGGATAAAGAAAAAAAAATTTCTTTTTTGAGATTCTGGGGATTGGACCCAGGTACTCAGGCACGCTAGCCAGGGATCTACCATTGAGCTACACACCAACCCTAAAATGTATTTTAATTGATGACACGCCATGCCATAGGAGAAAAACATTGTGAAAATCACAATCATAAGCCAACTATTCCTTTAAATGAGTAAAATTTAGTTTCTGGAGAAATTTCGTTTGAATTTTCATTTTCCAAATAATCTAAATATGCTTAGTGAATAACAGGGAGAGTCTAGACCTTAAATCTTTATTGATTGGCAGACACGTTATCAGTAAGTGGCAAAGAACATTTACATACGGGATACACCTCACTTTCTATATTTCTGTAGAAAGCAAACATCTTAATGACAAACCTAAATAAATTCTGAACCACTGAAATCACCATTCCATTTAATACATCCCAAAGATATGTGTAGTAAAGTCCTGAAGCAAATACAAAGTTGATTTCAATCATAGAACATGAAACCTGGAAGAGCCTAGTGAAAATCATGTAGTCTTATCCTGAATTCTCTATTTAGGCTTCTTTCAGACATTATGAATTACATTTGTACATTATTTCTTATAATCACTAGGGTTACTACTTCTAGGTTCTTGTTTTCTTTTGCAACCCAGGGCCTTGCATGTTAGGAAAGCACTCCACCACTGTGCTACGTAGCCCTTATGATACCACAATAAGCTGATGTTTTTTCATGAAATAAATGTCAAGGTTATCCTTATTTTTTAAAGAGAAAAGTTTTCACCTGTGTACCTGGGATCAAAAACTCTTAGGGAAGAAACTGCATTCTCACCAAATCAGGCATAAAACTCTGGTTATTAATAATAAAAAAGTTTTGAATACAGTAACAAGAAAGAAACTACATATCAGCAATTTCATAACATAAATGAAAGTCTCCCTTGCAGGATCCCTTATAGCTGATCAGTATCATCCAGAACAGTTGCTTAAAACATCTAAACTATGCATATATTCCTTTTTGTGATGTGATTTCACTATGGTGCCCACGTGGGTCTCAAAATCCCAAGCTCAAGTAATTTCCTCCCCTTAGTCTCCTAAGTAGTTGGAAGTCAGGTATGTGCCACAACACTTGGCTCAAGATACTAGTTTTTCTCCCCTCCCAGGAGGGGCGAATACTGGAGATTGAACCCAGAGGCACTTTACCCCATCCCCAGCCCTTTTTATTTTTTTGATAGGGTCTAGTCAAATTGTTGAGTCTGAAATTGAATTTGTGATCCTCCTGCCTCAGCCTCCTGAGCTGCTGGGATTACAGGGGCGTGCCACCATGCCTGGCTCAATAACTAGTTTTAAGAAACTCCAAACAAGTCTACATAAACCTTATCAGACAAACCCCATACCTTTACAGACTGCACACTAATTCCCTACTACGTTGCTATCCTTTCTGAATCTCTGCACCTTTCTGATTATTATAGCCACTGCAGCTCATTCAACATGCTTAGTTTGTGTCTTGTTTTCAAACATGCTTGGGGGGGGGGTCTATTGGGACTAGGAAAGAGGTTAGGGTAAGCAATGTTATGCCCTAATCCTGACAGTTTGAATGTCTTGTGGGTGCCCCTGTTTATATCTTTGACTTCCCATTTTGAATGGAAGTAAGATAATTTTAATTAGAAAATTAAAACTAATAATTCAATAAATTCAAGCTATTGGTTTAAGTATCTATTGCTTCATTATTAAATGCATATATAAAATTACTAATAATAACCACATAACACTGAAAAACTTCAATCATGCATTAGAATATTAGTATTCTAAAATCAATATGGACCCACCACTATTGCTTATAGTTTCAATCAGACCCAGCTTTAATAAACATGCAGAGTAAAACCCTTGATTCAGAAGAATTATGGAAAATAACAAGGAGACATGCAAAATTTCAACTGAAAATTTGAGTTAATAAAGTAATTACTTAGAAATGCAAGCAGGTGCTCCACATCTTCACAATGCTACTTCAAAAAAGAAGTATAAGCATACACAAAAAGTTTAAATTTAGGACCACTTCAGTTATAAAAGGCTTATATGTAAATCCTGGCCCTTTTGGATAAAGAACCATGTAAAACCCTTAGATAAAGAAAAGAGAATTAAGAGATGCACAGTCTTATGTAGTCTTAAGTTTTCTTGGCCATTTATTGACAGCCATATCATAGAAAAACTTATGTAATATATGGGATGATGAAGAAGCTCTTGGGCAGAATAGTTTCTTTTCTGATTCACATTAATGAGCATTACCTGTACAGCTCCCTGGGGAAAAATAGTTGAAGAGCAGAGCTAATACAATGTAAACTCAAGCATCAGTGCCCTGAAATTTAGCATAGCCCTCTGCTTTTTAAAACTATTAGCCAAGGGATTCTTCCAAATTGTATAATTAATAGCCAAGCAATGTTCTGAAAAAACTAGAAGCAATTTGCTTGCACCAACAGCACCATGAGAATGTAAACTCCTGAAGGCCAAGGGTCTCTTCATATTTTGCATATGACAGGTACATAAAGAGTAAACATGAGACTACAATAACTTTGAAAAGCATTTAACCACATACTTTGAGACTACAAAAACTTGTAGCATACTTTAGCGGTCAGAACTATTAACAACATGGTTGTTAAGGATAATCTTTAACTGTTTGAAATAAGTGAAGTGTTGACATCAATGTAATTAGTAGCCATGTCCTCATGATCATGCAGATGTCTAAATATTGCTTGACTGTTCCAATGTCTAACATGGACTAACAGTATAGGACATTTAAAGAGAAGCTACAATCAATATAGCCCTTCCTTGTCCATTGGAGTTGCCATATAAGAATTAAAGATTCAAGTGATTCCGAAATCTATAATGCTTATCTTTTAGTCCCCCTGCCCCAGGAAAACAAAGGTACACAGACCTTTTCAGGGACCTTCAAGGTGCTCAATGGCCAAGCTTGGACATGAGGTAAAGTAAGTAAGAAGTCACCCTAGTTTCACTGTTACATCCTGAAGTGAGCTGTGCAATTCCTCAGATCAGGAAAGTAGTTTGCTAGGTTCTCCTTAAAATAAGTAGTCAAAGGCCACAGGCATTGTCACAACTGCATTAAACAAGGTATCACAAAACCAATAGTCTTTGGCTATTCCCCAGTCCTTCTGCTTCTTACCTTTAAATCATAACTTCCTTAATCATAAACATGAGGAAAAGCAAGCTAAACAAGTTCTTGGCTTTAAAAAAATTTTTTTTAACTCTAATCTCTCTCACACACACACACACACACACTTTTCCTCTTTAAAAATGTACCCAGGAAGCCAAAAGAGAAAGGTGACAAAGCAGAAGAGAATACCATTCTATATAGTAAATACCTATTGTAACATGGAAAAACCAAAGCAAAAACCCCACCTTGACTTCACTGGGGCTGTAGATAGAGTGCATTTGTTTCCACTAAAAAAATTTCACTTCAATAACTCCAACCCTCTGCTTTAAGAAACAAATAGGGTCTTTAACCTTGAAACAGACACAAAAGTTATTTCTCATACAGATATAGCATACATTCATACTGTTTTAATTAAAAGAAAGTACCTTTTATATGCTCTGTACCTAGATCATCTTTTTCATTTTGTTAACTCTGTTGATCACAGAGTCCCACAAACTCAAGTAGTAATCACTTAAGTCTACTTATACAGCAAATGCAGTGTATTATACATGCAAAACCGTTATTGCTGCTAAAAATCTACCTCTTGAAAATTATTAGTTCATTTTATGGCTTTTTTAAAAATTTTTGCAATAGAAATTTCCTTTCCTATACACTGTGCTGTTTTATATTCATTACCTTTTTCAGAGTTTTAAATTTTAAAATTCTTTTCAGAAATGGATCTTCCCAGGCACAAAACTTTAAGTACACTATAGGGATCTAAACCTGGGTCCTCCAGAGATTTACTACTAAAATCTACTTATTATAGATTGCTTGTTCATGAGGATGCACCACATTAGAACAGTTTTGCATTTCCTAGCTTTCTAATGTAGAATCTGTGCTAACAATTCATGGACTCTTAGTACTGAGATTTGAAAAACACTTCAGAAAACTAACAATTCCCAGTTCTCAAGACGACGATTAGAGGTAGGAATTTCTTTTTACAAAAAACTATCTTTTGCTTTCAAAACAAAAATGACTGTTTTATTTCTATAAGGGAAAACAGAAAAAAGGGAAAGTTATCTGTAGCTTACTGTAACCAAGGGCAAGAGTCCACTTATTATTATATGGCAACGTAGGTTAAGTTCCATTTAACTATGTTTCCAATGCTCATGAAAAGGTCTGGAATCCCATCAGTACACAATTTAGCAGATTCAGAAATAGAAGAGACTGAAACAATCTAGGACACTCCCAAACCATTGATATTATTCTTGCATTAACACACATGCTGCTGACAGGATTAGTAAATAGTCTGCAGATTATATAAGCACTCAATGAAGCAATTAAAGCATCTTAGTAGGACATGCAGAATGTTAAACTATTTGTAGATGCAAAAGGAGTAAGAATGAACCCAAGACATAATATGAAAACAGTATAAGAACAAATTGACCTCAAATTAACAGCAACACAGAATCATGAAAATGGGGCCTCATTTTGACTTGAGGTTTTGTGAGATACAAGGCTAGCTGTTTCTAGCCAGCTCATGGAAAGCATTTATATCCTCAAATACGATGTTTCTAATGGTGAACCCACATTTCTACTGAACAATTGTTTTTGTCCTTAATCTCCTTTCCCCAGGGAGAATATCACAGATTCAGGTATTTATGGGAAGAAAAAAAAAGTCTTATATAGTTTCAACTCTTTTTACACTATTGGTTATTATCAATAACTCATCCTGAAGTTTAAAATTATTACTAGGAACATGCACTAACCCCTAACATGGCACTATAATATGCTACCAAGCACTAATGCTTACAAAACTATACACATCTCAAAATGGAAGACATTGGTGATTTTGTTGTTCTTAAACAACTTGTAACATTTGTCCACAAGTATTAAAATATACATATATATATTTCTATTGCACATATCCCGTTTTTGTTTGACTTTTCAAAAGATAAACTGCCAGCTAACATGGATGAGCAAAGCAAAGGAAGCACAAATGCAGATTGAAGCATTTCTAAAATTAAGTTTTTACCATCAAGAAAGGGACCAACATAGACCAGAGAAAAATGCAAATGTATTAAGTAAATACTGGGCAACTACAACTGGAATATGCCCATGTTGTTAAACGTCATCTAATGTCAATCATGTAAGATGTGGAAACATTTCCTTTGAAAGATATCATTAACACTGGTTCTCAGCTATTAGTTGAAAAAATGCTGAAGGAGGCAGGTCTGACATCTGTTCAAACAAGTGGATCAGAGTTGTTCCATTGGTGCTTATATCCCTTGCCCCATGACCCTACCCAAAAAGTTGCCAAGACATGGGGGAGATGGATATGACACCTAGAAGGTACAAATTCTCCATGATGACATTCCCAACATAACAGTGGGATATATATATATAGGCTTTCAGTCTTTAACAAGTCCAAAATAGTAAAGGAAAATATCAAGAAGTGGCATAAGGGGTTATTTAAAGAAAAATCTAAGTTACATTTAACAAAAGTTATTTCTCTTATCTCTCTCAGTAAATGCTCTACATTAAAAGAAATTTTTAAAAAATTATATATTTTATCTACATTATGTATTTTGTGAAAAAAATTTTTTATTCTAAATCAAATTAGTTCACCAATCTAATCATAACAATGCTCAACATTTCCCATTTTTGGCAATTTCTATCACTCTCAGTTTTTGGTAAATCTGCCCTGTGTTCCCAACATCATCGCACCCATGGCCCGCAGCAACCATTCCAGAAAACAAAGATGATCTAATTATACTACCTGTTCTTAATTTCATCTAGTAAGTTTAAAATTCTTTCTCTACTAAGAATCATTAATAAAGTGTCCATGCTTCTTATGAAAGGCTTGACATCATACAATGCTCCTGTTTGTTTGAAAGCAAGAACAGTTTTCCACTCTAATCTTCATCATATAACTGTTAAAGGGGAAAAAAGGAAGGAAGATCCTTATTTCTTGTTTTTTTTCCCCCCAAACCCTGAATTTCTTCTCAATCTATAATGAACGAAACAC
Source organism: Callospermophilus lateralis (assembly GCF_048772815.1). NCBI lineage: Eukaryota > Metazoa > Chordata > Mammalia > Rodentia > Sciuridae > Callospermophilus > Callospermophilus lateralis. The sequence continues at coordinate 87,985,583 of NC_135307.1, read as the reverse complement.
AAAATCCACATTTCTTAGTGGAACTATTTTTCTTATTTGAGGTTTTTTTTTTTTTCAGATCCTGAATTTCTTCTTAATCTACAATGAAACAACCAGTGGATTGACAACATTGGTTCTGAGATAGACCCACTCGGTAATGAGAAAATCCAATTCCAACTGGGGAAATTTACCTGAGTCCCAGCCTTTTCAGTTTAACATTACACCTACCACCTAGAAAAATAAATCCAAGTACCCATCTGGGTTGAGAAAAGAGTTACTTGTGACTTTATAAAAAATGGAACTATGTAATGTAAAATTCCAAAAAAGTCAAATGGTGCTACATAAGACATTTTTCTTTTTTTTTAGGAAAAAGGAGTTATATGGAAACTTCTCATTATCTTTTTCTTCTCTTCTATGTCCAAAGTTGAAAGCAGGTCATACTATAGGGTCCATCTCACCTTCTTATCTAAAAAACTACTCGTGCTACTTTTCTTCCAGTTTTGGCCACATGGAAAACTAACTCTACTGTGCTATATGACTCCACAAAACAGGATGAATAAAACTGTAATACAGCAGCCTCTCATCTTAGGAAGGTGAACAGGGTTCCATCATGGACTCAAACTGGGTTGTTCGCTTTTAACATTCTTTTAACTAAACGTAAGCATGCACTCACTTAGCTGCTACACAATCTGGTCCTTCTGTAGAAGAATGAAAAAATTTAAAAAGAGCAAATGTTCCAAGACTTGAAAAAGTAAATAACAGGTTCTGTCTCCAGGAGAAAAACCCCTCCTTTCATCCAAAAATGTGGATTTACACATGTAAAAATATGTATTTGTACAGAATCTCTTTAGGTATCAGATATGAAATCAATCTTGATATCTTGTCTTTATGCTTCTTTATCACACCAAAGGGTTAACTGCAAAACTGGACCTTCATTTCTATCCAGTAAATCTGTCACAAGATGAACCAGGATATAGAGATATATGTAACTTTTTAACATCTTTTTCTTTTCAAATTACAACAAATATTTGGAATTTACTGCCGCAGTCTCAAATGTGCTTATCATAATAGTGGCCGAAACTGGAAGACATTTTCAAAAAACCTGAAGTCATCCATACTTGCCATTTATTAGTCTTCTTGTTTGGAGCAAAAGGCTAAGAATTCACAAATACCATGACCTAAGCACCTGTTTCAAATTAAACGTCAGCCTTCAGCTTGCAAAATAATTTTTTGATAATTAAGCAAATTGCAGAAGACCCATCAATTGCTTTTTTTCTTCCGGGAGAAGTCAGCAGGATAACTGCAACCTAAGGGTTTCTTTCTGTGTTGAATTTGAAAGGTGGAACAAAAGAAAAGCAATCTTTTCCAATCCAAACCATGGAGGTAATGTGTAGAAAGGTATCCATATTTCAGTAGGGAAAGTGGCTGGATAAAAGAAGCAGGACTACCCGCTCTAGAAGACAACATGGAAATACCTAGAAATACGAAATAAATTAAAAATAGAAAGATTAGGACAGGTACTTCTTCTACATGAGCTTACTTTTTAAAATAATATTTAAAACATAAAGAAACTAATACTTTGGATTATACTTTATAAGAAAATGTCCAACCGTCACACCAAATTCAATATTGTCTTTTTTTAAAAACTGGGGATTGAATCAAGAGGTACTTAATTACATCCCCAGCCCTTTTTATTTTCTATTTTGAGACAGGTCTCACTAAGTTGCTCAGGGCCTCACTAAGTTACTAAGGCTGGCTCTGAATGAGCCTGGCTCATCTTACTTTCAGCTGTATAACAACAATAGTAAGGGTCTGGGGCTGTAGCTCAGTGGTAAAGCACCTGCCTTGCATGTGTGTGGCATCAGGTTAGATCCTCAGTACCACATTAAAAATAAATAAACAAAATAAAGATTAAAAAAAAAAGAACAACAGTATGCAAATTTTTTTTTTTTTTTGTAAAAATATAATCATAAGACAATATACAGGGCTGGAGTTGTGGCTCAGAGGTAGAATGTTTGCCTAGTATGCATGAGGCACTGGGTTTGATGTTCAGCACCACATAAAAATAAAGTAAAGGTATTGTGTCTACCTACAACTAAAAAAATAAATAAATGATGAGACAATATATAATATTTGGTCACCAAATGCAAGCATGTAAAAAATAAATCCAGTTCATTGCTGCTGAACTGTTATATTTACAAAAATAATTCAGACACAAATTCATAAGTACCATACAATTCCACTCATATGAGATACCTAAGTAAGCAAATTCATAGGGATAGAAAGAATAGGGATGATTTGGGTTTGAGTGGGTAGAACAGGTGAGGAGTTATTGATTAATTGGTAGAATTTGAGATGATATAAAAATTTCACAAATAGATACCAGTTATGGGATAATATGGGACATACTTAATATCAATAAATTATATACTTGAAATAGTTAGAATAATAAGTTTTGCTATGTATGAGAAAAACAAATCATATATAACAAAATCTTAAATTATTTCAGTTTACAAAAATGGTCTAAAGCTACTGGCTAATTCGTTATCTAGTGCACTGTTTTTAGTCTGTTTCATGTGTTTTTAAAAAAACATTTATTTAGTTGTAGATGGATACAATATCTTTACTTATTCATTTTTTCGTGGTACTGAGGATCGAACCCAGGGCCTCACACATGCAAGGCAGGCGCTCGACCACTGAGCTATAGCCCCAGCCCTATTTTCATGTATTTTGAAAAATACCTTTAAAAATAAAAACAACAGAGGCTGGGGTTGTAGCTCAGTGGTACAGCACTTGTCTGGCATGTGTGAGGCCCTGGGTTCAATCCTCAGCACCACATATAAATGAATAAATAAAGATCCATTTACCAAAAAAAAAAAAAAAAAACCCAAACAACAACAACAAAAAAAACGGGCTGAGGTTGTGGTTCAGCAGTAGAGTGCTCGCCTAGCATGTCTGAGGCCCTGGGTTTAGTCCTCAGCACCAAATAGAAAATAGCCGGGCATGATGACACACACATGTAATCCCAGCTACATGTAAAGCTAAGGCAGAAGGATCACAAACTTGAGGCCAGCCTCAGTTACTTAAGCAAGGCCCTAAGCAACTCAGCAAAACCTTGTCTCAAAATAAAAAATAAAAAGGGCTGGGGATGTAGCTCAATGTTAAGAGCCCCTGGGTTCAATCCCTAGCACACCTGAAGATTGAAGACAAGTTCTGATTGAAAGCCTAAGAAAGAAAAATGTAAATTAATTCAGCAGCAAATCAGAAGGAGGAGAAAAAAATTTGCATTTGTTGCAAAAGCAGCAACGGAAATGAAGAGGACAGAAGATTCACAACCTTAAGACTCTATAGACAAGGGCTGGGATTGTGGCTCAGGAGTAGTGCGCTTGCTTAGCATGTACAGGGGCCCTGGGTTCAATCCTCAGTACCACATAAAAAATAAAGAAAATACATATTTAAAAAAAAAAAAAAAGAGTGTGGACAGGGCTAGGGTTGTAGCTCAGTGGTAGGGCGCTTGCCTCTACGTGTGAGGCACCGGGTTCAATCCTCAGCACCACATAAATAATAAACGTAGTGTCCATCTACAACTACAAATATATTTAAAAAAAAAAAAAAAAAAAAAAGAACCTATGGGCAGCAGGGCTGTTTCATACAGAAATTTAGGCTTAGGCTAACTCAGCCATTAGGCAGTTCTGTTATCAACTCTAAATATACCTCGTCAACATAGATAAAAATGTAAAAAGACACAAGTTCTAGATATAGGGAAGGAAACCAGAACTATATACTTTGATGCACAAAATGTACAAGTAAATTCCCTATAAAGCTAGTGTTTTGCTACACTTTTGAGTCTCTGAAGTCACTTGCTTGGTGCTACTGATAAGAAGTAACTTTGTTATTAAAAAACCTTACTAGGGGGCTGGGGCTATAACTCAGTGGCAGAGCGCTTGCCTAGCATGTGTGAGGCACACATTCAATCCTCAGCCCCACATAAAAAGAAACAAAATAAAGCCTGCCTCTAAAATAGTTCCATGTGACTTGTCTCTTGGTATTCAAAACTTTCTATAGTCTCCTCTGACAATGTATCAGGGACACTCTATTGTATGGTAAAGAATTTAACTGGCTTTGTCCTGGGAACCTTAAATTCTCAGAATTTAAAATCAGTGAGCCAATGGAAAGTAAACTCTATCTAAATAATCAATGGGTGAAAGAAAAAAATCAGAAGAGAAATTAGAAAATATCTTGAGATAAATGAGAAAAAAAATACTAAAAATTTTTACGGACACCTATAATCCCAGCAACTTGGGAGGCTAAGGCAGGAAGATCACAAGGTCAAGACCAGCCTCAGAAACTTATTGAGGCCCTAAGCAACTTAGCAAACCCTGTCTCAAAATACAGAGGGCTGGGGGATGTGGCTCATCGGTAAAGTGCTTCTGGATGCAAGCTCCCATATATAAAAGCAAAAAAAAAAAATTATGTATATAGTGAAAGTAACACTAAGAGGCAAATGTACAGCTATAAACATCAACATTAAAAAAGACCTAGGGCTGGGGAAGTAGCTCAGTGGTAGAGAGCTTGCCTAGCATGGGCAAGGCATGGTTTTGATAGCCAGTACTTTGAAAAAAATAACAATGAGGGGCTGGGGATGTGGCTCATACGGTGGCGCGCTCGCCTGGCATGCGTGCGGCCGGGTTCGAGCCTCAGCACCACATACAAACAAAGATGTTGTGTCCGCCGAAAACTAAAAAAAAATAAATAATAAAATTCTCTCTCTCTCTCTCTCTTTAAAAAAAAATAACAATGAAATCTAAGTGAATACATTCTAAAACTTGCACAGTAATATTTATTTTTTAATCAGTTCATTTCCTTCCATCTAATTAAACCTATGTTTCTGATAGCCAATGAAAAATTATAGGTTAGGTAACTGATCAAATTTTTCCTTTTTAAATTTTTTATATTGCTTCTGTTAAAATACAGAATATGCGCCAGGAGCAGTGGCAGTCTGTAGTCCCAGATACTAGGGAGGCTGAGGCAGGAGAATCATCTGAGTCCATGAGTTTAGGGCCAGGAGGGCAACATAGCAAGACCCTGTCTTTTTAAAAAACAAGGATACATATATGTAAATCAAGTACTCAGCTATCAATAATTTATAGTCAATTTAGTATTCATCTTTTGTTGCTGCTTAAATATTATTTGAAATGATTAGCCTACTGCTACTTACCGGCCACATCCTGAGTTCAGAATTTTGTTTTGAGATGAATAAAAAGCACCTAAATGTAAGGAAAGTGTTCATCCTGTGTGACAAGAATTCTGAAAAATAAAAATAACATTAAGGTAAGGATATAGCCATCACTGGTGCTATATGTACTACTATAAAAAACTCACTAATACAGGGGCTGGGATTGTGGCTCAGCAGCAGAGCCTAGCATGTGTGAGGCCCTGGGTTCGATCCTCCAGACCTCACTAAATAATGAAGATATTGTGTCCAACTACAACTAAAAAATAAATATTTTAAAAAATCACTAATACAAACAATTCAGAAGAAACAGTTAGCAAAAAGTTACTCTCTACTGCACTGGCACCTACTTTCAAAAGATGTCAAAACTCTTGAAGTGGTAGATTTATGAAACACTTTCCTCTTTTCCTGATGAGACTATCGAACTTTGTTCCTCCCCGGAAAATGTATAATGGTGCATAATATTTCCAGTAGTTTATAGTCATCTACTTAAAACCTTTGCTTTAGTGTACATACACTCTCCTCTGTAAGAATGTTACATTATTTTCTTCTGGCCAGCTTTTTTTTCCTTCTCTTGGATGAAATGAAAAAACGGACAAAAGCAACAAAAAAGTCTCAATTAGAAGTGCTTCTTTTTTTTTTTTTTCCTCAGAGTGGAAAATTAGAAGTTTATTAAAGGACAGCAGAAAAGACTTCTCCCGGAGGAAGAAGGGGACCTAAGAGATGGAATCCTAGAAGTGCTTCTTTACGCTATTTTCAGCTCTCCTAAATCCAGGGCCAGCAAAGAGCACATAATCTATAAAAAAACATTCATTTGTATTAATATTTCCATTTGAACTTGACTCAACTAACCTGTCACAGTTTTAATAAGGCCTTACCAATTCAGAAACCCATTAACAGACACGAATGGAATTTAAATGAGATCCAGATCCAACAGGGGTTATAACACTCCAAATTAGGAACAGATACCCCATAGAGTTAAAAAGGAAAAGAATACAAATGTCTGACAGTATTGATGCTATGCAACCTGAACACCTTACACAAATTACTTTCTAATAACATTGTCCAAACTATTTCTCTTTGTTTAAAAAAGCTCTGTAAACTCACTCCCTTACTTTTGGATCAGAAATCAACAGGAATACCATTGTGACCTAGCTTCAGCCGAAATTAAAGAGTCATACAGCCATTATAAGACTTTCGAGGTCAAGGACAAAGCTGCTTTCTCGGGATCATAAAAGTTTGGGAGGTAGGAGCAGAAGCGATTGGATATACTATAGGTTCGAGGGGATGTCTGAGGTACACAAACGCTAATGAAAATCCAGGGGTAACCTGTTACACGAAATCTCAAGGTCAACGGGCTGGAGAAAAAAATACTCAGGGCCACAAAAGGCCTCAAATGACACTGGAGCCTTAGACAACAGCGTGGACACCAAGTCGTGAGACAAAAGATGAAAATAAATCAATAGAACAAAGAAATTCTTAAAAAAAAAAAAAAATCGGTGGCCGACAATCGGCTGCCACGAAAGCCCAGTATGTGTGAAATCCCCTAGGAACAAACCGAAACACAATGGCAGGCAAAGGCAAGGCACAGGGAAGGGCGGGGAGCCGGGAGGAGGCTTGAACAAGTAGACTGAGGGACACACCGGGACGGCGGTGTGGAGTGCCCTGGGGCGGCCAAGGATGGCAATTCCAGCTTGGAAGGGCTCTGTTACCAGCAGGCTCCCGCACACTCGGGGCCCGGACGGCTGGGCAAGACACAGCCTCCTTGTCCCCTCTTCTCGGCTCACCTCACATGGTCCATCAGACGCAGTCAGCTTCCCGGGGGCCTCACGCCCCCGGCCCAGAGGCCAAACGGCCAAATGGCCGAGGCGCTCCTCACTCCGCCATCTTCGCTTCTTCTCACGTCTGCCAACCCGGCGACGGGCGGCTCCCACAATCCCCGCCCCTTCCTGAGTATTGATTGGACAACGGCTTGCTTTCTCGCGCGCGCGTTCGTCTTCCGCCACAGGTTGGCTGAAATGCACGTCAATCAATAGCGTTCTTCCCTCATTCGATCTTTTTTTTTTTTTTTTTTGATAGATTAGGTCATTGGATTGAGGTAATTGGGGAAAAGCCTTTGTAATTCATTTTTTAGGAATGTAAAATTATTTCCGCGAAGAAGCAGTGTCACATCTTACTGAGATAGTGTGATTAAAGGTGTGACTATTTTAAGCTACTATTAGGTTAAAGTATAGTACTAATGATTTCATTCTCAGATCCGAAGTTTATTAATTCTAGGCGTTAACACAACACTTAGGGAAACAATGGTTCCACTTGGTCTCTGGCTTTGATCCAGTTACACTTTTTTTTTTTTTTTTTTGACCAGGGATTGAACCCAGAGGGGCTCAACCACCGAGCCACATTCCCAGCCCCATTTATTTATCTATCTATCTATCTATTTATTTATTTATTTAGAGGCAGGATCTCGTTAAATTGTTTAGGACCTTGCTAAATTGCTGAAGCTGGCCTTGATTTACGATTCCTGCCTCAGCCTCCCGAGTTGCTCGGATTATAGGAATTGTGCCACCGCGACCAGCGATCCAGTTGCATTCTTAAAAAGCCTAAATGTTGGCAATTGTTCCCAGCTTATATGTTGTCTTTAGATCAGGAACACATGGGGCTGGGGCTGCTGCTCAGTGGCAGATCGCTTGCCTAGCATGTGTGAGGCACTGGGTTTGATCCTTGGCACCGCATAAAAATAAACATAAAATAGGGGCATTCTGTTTACAACTACAAAATAATTTAAAAAACAAAAAAATAAAAATTAAAAAAATAAAAGATCAGGAACACAGCAAGGACATATACTCCCACCGTTTCTATTCAACTTATTCTGTTCAACTTTGTAGTAGAGGGGGTAGCCAGTAGGAATAAATAAAGGTAGAGAAACATAAGACATCCCGATTGGGAGAAATAAAACTGCCTTTATTCAGAGATGGAATGATCCTTTGTAGAAAATAATAAGGAATCCATAAAAAACAAAACTTGTATGTTTGTCACAGTCCCAGCATACAAATCAGTATAAGAAAGCCAATTGTATTTGTGTTTACCAGAGGCTGAGACAGGAGGATGGTGACTTCAAAGCCAGCCTCAGTAAAAGCAAGGTGCTAAGCAACTCTGAGACCCTGTCTCTAAATAAAATACAAAATTGAGCTGGAGATGCAAACCCGTGCCTCACACATGCCAGGCAAGTTCACTACCGCTGAGCCCCAGCCCCAGCCCTTACTCCCCATCCTTTTTAAAAATTTTATTTTGAGGCAGGATCTCCATTTCACCAGGCTGGCCTTAAAGTTAGGATCCCCCTGCCTCAGCTTCCAGCGAGCTGAGACTAGAGGCCTGTGCTACCAATCCTGGCTCAGGACAGCCATTTTTGAAAAAGAACAGAGTTGGAGGAATTCACTACCTAGTTTCAAAAATGATTACAAAAGCTATAGTAATCAAGATGATTTAGTACTGTCATAAGGATAGGCAAATAAGTCAATGGAACAGAACTGAGAGCCCAGAAAGAAACTGTTAATTTTCAACTAAGATAATACATAGGGGAAAGGATAGTTCTCTTTAATAGAGGATACTGAAAGAACTGATTGATAATAAAATCAGTTTATTAAAATATCTCCATGATTGCTCAAGATAGCCACTGTCCCAAGCCCATGTCCTCTTTTTTTGCTTCACACACTCAGGATCCTCCCACATTTGCCCTTTACCCAGCAACTGAAGGGTTACAGCCCAGCAAAGCAAAGGATCTCCAGGACCCTGCTTTAGCCCCTCCCCACCTTTGTTTTTCCTGATTAGTCATTGCAACGTTAATTGTAAAATATTTTCAAAATAAATTCCAGACACAGGTGTTTTTTCTTCCTTGGGTGCAGACAACTAGAAAAGAACCAAATGCAAAATATATGATGTCAACTCTGACAATACAGACTACATCTCATTCATTTCCTTCTAAAAACCACCTCATTTCATGTTTAGAAATTGTGTGTTCCTAAAAGAAAAACAAACTTGTTTATCAGCTCCCATTTTTGTAAAATACTGTTACTACTAAGACATACTTTTTTTTTTTTTTTTTAAAGAGAGAGAGAGAATTTTAATATTTTATTTTTTAGTTTTCGGTGGACACAACATCTTTGTTTGTATGTGGTGCTGAGGATCGAACCTGGGCCACACATATGCCAGGCGAGCGCGCTACCACTTGAGCCACATCCCCAGCCCCTAAGACATACTTCTATTTAAAGAAATTGTATTAAGCTGGGCTCAGCAACCCACACCTGTAATCCCAGCGGCTGGGGAGGCTGAGACAGGAGGATTACAAGTTCAAAGCCAGCCTCAGTCAGCATCTTAGAGAGGTCCTAAGCAACTCAATGAAACCCTGTCTCTAAATACAAAATAGGGCTGGGGATGTGCCTGAGTGATTGAGTGCCCCTGAGTTCGATCCTTAGTACCAAATAAATAAATAAATAGAATTACTTAAAAGTGGGGGGCTGGAGATAGAGCTTAGTGATAAAGCACTTGCCTACCATATGCAAGGCCCTGGTTTTGATCCCCAATACTGCAATTAAAAAAAAAAAAAAAAAAAGACATTCTTTAAGCATTTCTATCAAGATCTAATTTTGGGGATATTGTTCCTAATTTGAATAGTTCTAGTTATTAGGAACTTCTTCCTTAGAATAAACTAAAATCTGTCACCCTTTTATTTCTATCCACCATTAAATTCAATTAAATTTTATATATAATACTTATAGCAGGCACCAATTTAATCCTCACAGCAACCCATGAGGTTGGTATCATTATCATCATCCTTATAAACCTTATTTTACTATGGAGGAAAAGGATATAGGAAGGTTATATGAATTGTCTAAGTTCATATAACTACTTAAGTGGCAAAACCAGGATTTGACCCACCCACACATTGCTGAATTATACATTAAACAACCCTATTATGTCCTCTAAAAAGTAAGAGAGCCTTTTGAAAACAGATTCTTAACAATTTGAATATAGCTAGTGTGGCTTTTTTAGGGTTAAAGTCCTGGTTCTCACCACTGCCCAACCTGAGTTGCCCTGAATCCCTTTACCATTTTGCTTCTTAGAAACACATTTTGACAGTATCCTTCTTTAATTTTTTAAATTTATTTTTTGGTAGTGGGGATTGAATCCAGGGGTACTTAACCACGGAAATTACGGACATGCATCGCCATGGCTATGCCCTGCTTGTTCTTTAATTAAAAGGTAATGGCAATGGCTGGAGATGTAGCTTAGTGGTAGAATGCTTGCCTGGTATGAGCAAGACCCTGGTTCAATCCTCAGTACCACAAAAAAAAGTAGCCAGGTGCGGTGGTACACAACTGTAATCCTGGTAATTTGGGAGATGGAGATAGGAGGATTACAAGTATAAGGCCAGCTTGAACAACATAGTGAGATACTGTCTCAAAGTAAAATAAAAAGTGCTGATGATATAACTCAGTAGTAGAGCACCCCCCCCCCCCCGAGTTCAATCCCCAGTACCACCAAAAAAAAAAAAAAAAAAAGTGGTGAATTTGAAATTTGTGATATCTTAAAATACACAGGTGTGTCTTACTTGCTATCTTTTTTAAGGCTAATTAGAATAATATGCATTTGTCCTCTTCAAAGTCTAGGCAGCCCACACCTGTAATTCCAGCAGACAGGAGGATCAGGAGTTCAAAGCCAGCTTCAAAAACGGTGAGGCACTAAGCAACTCAGTGAGACCCTGTCTCTAAGTAAAATATAAAATAGAACTGGGATGTGGTTCAGTGGTTAAGTGCCCGAGCTCAATCCCCAGTACTCAAAAAAATAAGAAAAAAAAAAATAAAACATAAAAAAGACTGAGATGTGGCTCAGTGATTAAGCATCCCTGGGTTCCATCCTTGTTATTTACCAAAAAAAAAAAAAAAAAAAAAGGAAAGTAGCTCAATGGCAGAGTGCTTGCCCAGCAGGAATAGGTCCTGGTATGACAAAAACAAAGTGAGGGATTGTGATTCCTCTAAATTTGTTCCTTTAAAAAAATTTTTTTTAATTGGGTATTGAACTCAGGGGCACTTGACTACTGAGCCACATACCCAGCTCTATTTTTGTATTTTATTTAGAATCAGGGTCTCACTGAGTTGCTTAGCACCTTGCTTTTGCTGAGGCTGGCTTTGAACTCATGATCCTTGTGCCTCAGCCTCCAGAGCCGTTGGGATTAGACATGTGCCACCATGCCCGGCTGCTCCTTTTTCAAGACTGTTTAATTTTCTAGATTCTTGGTGTATAGTTATTCAAGTATCATTTTAATATACATCAACTACAATCCAACCCAATTTCTTCCATTTTAACCACATGAATTCAATGAGACCCAGCCAGGTTTTACTGATGTCCACAATGCAGTGCCTATATCACTGATCTTACACACAAATTTAAAAAGTCTTTGAAATATATGAAAGGGAAAGTAATTTGGCATTATTTATTTGTCAAAACATTCACATCTCACTGGGCATAGTGGTGCACACCAGTAAGCCCAGTGACTGAAGAGGCTGAGGCAGGGGAATCATAAATTCAACACCAGCCTTAGCAATTTAGCGAGGCCCTGTCTCAAAATAAAAATATTAAAAGGGCTGGGGATGTGACTGAGTGGTAAAGCATCCCTGGATTTAATCCCTAGTACCAAAAAACAAACAAACAAAAAAACCCCCAAAGTATACATTAGAATCTTGCCGTGTATAATGGTGACTCAAGAGGCTAAAGCAGGAGGATCTCAAGTTGAGGCCAGTCTTGGCAAGACCTTGTCTCAAAGATTAAAAAAAGAAAAAAAAAATGTGTGTGTGGTGGGATGCTTAGGCTGAAACTCAGAAGGTAGAATGCTTCTGAGTAGCTCAAACAAACAAAATCCCAAAACAAAAAATGTCAGCATCTCAGTTATCAATTTCTTCTCTATATCTTCACAAACCATGAAATGATTCTAAAATTCTCTTGAGGGATAATGTAAATTAGAGTAAACTGTTTCTGAAATCTACCCTTTTCCCCTTTTGTACACTTTGCTATGGCTTCTTTCTTTCCTATATTTCCCTCTGACTTTTCAATGATAACTACTTAAAATGCCCCTGATCACCCAGGCACAGATTATATGTCACTTCATGTTTGTGGTTGTACTTCCCCATTTTCCAGGAAGAGACAGCACAAAGTACACTTAAAAGTTAGCACATTCATTTTGCTAAAATTCAAAGTTTTCTTTGAGACAAAGACAATTATGGGAAAATGTTCATAAAATTCAACATCATGACAGTGCTTTTTCTCTTCCATTCATAAAGCTGTTCCTAGATTATTAAGCCTCTGAGCCATGTTATCACACCAAACAACTTCTGTTTCTAAGGTGATAAGGAAAAAGATATGACTTCTGTACAGAGGAAAAGAGAACTCACTAAGCTCAAGCAGGACACATAGTTTTGTGGTACAAAGATCCAGGTATATCCTGAATTACATATAGTAACATTTAATTTTCTTTTTGTTATTATCTGGGATTTTCACTTAAGTAAATTTCTATTATGCTGAAGCCAAAAGACTATAATTGCCAGCACATTTTAGACCTTGAGGACTTGAGATCATATAAACTCACATCCTATTACCTTTAGGGTTAATAGGCTGTTTACGATTATTTTATCTATACAAGAATGTGTACAGGACTATCTGGCTTTTCATAGTATCTCCTCATTTATAAGCTTCCCTTCTTGCATCTAGAGAGACCAGAAAAGAAACTGAATCTTCAGTGGAATAAATGGGAATGGCCAAGACTAACAAAACTAGGCCTATGGGCTGGAGTTTTAGCTCAGTGGTAGACGCTTGCTTAACATGTGTGAGGCATTGGGTTTGATTCTCAATACCACATATAAATAAATAAATAATAAAGATCCATCCACAACTAAAAAAAAAAAAATATTTAAAAAAAATGGGCCTAGAGGCAGACAGTGTGAGCTCCTAGATGAATACTTCTACTTCTATTTCACATGTCAGGTAGCAGCAGAGTACACTTGTATTCATAGTTCAGACATAGACCTGAGTAAGGAACATCCTGTGTTAAAGAAGGAGCCTGCATTACAGAAAATTCTTGAAAAACACAGACAAAATCAATTGAATTGTTTTGTTTTAACCACAAGTATTTATTGATGGATCAAAGAATACAACCGAAATAGGACAATAAGGCACAACTGTGGATTAAAAGTTTGCTATACAGCCAAAGGAGTGGGGAAGCCATAATCTTAGGAACTTTAAAAATGCAAATCAAAGAGACTCTGAAGTACCTCTCTAGCGATCAGTAACAGACAATTTCTTCCTTTTATACAATTCCTATATTACATCACTTGATCACAAAACTGATACTTCTTAAAGAATTTCTCATTCATTTATACTTGAACCATCAAGCCTGGCCACTCCCCTGTTCCCCACCTTTATCCATCCCTTTGTAGTAATATTTGTTAGCAATTCCCTTCCTAAAGATTGGTTAACACATCTTGAATAGCCTTCTGAAGCAAGGAAACAAGCAAGCAAGCAATGAGTCAGGGGGATTATAAATTCAACATGAGGCAGGGGGAGATAAATGAATAGACTCACAGACATATATAGGATGGCAATGGCCAGATTCAATGAAGTCTAATTAAGCTGACTTTGGCAAAGAAGTTGCTCTGGCTCACTCAAAGTCCTGTAATGCCACCTCACATTGTCTTACCAGGTCAGACCCCTTGTTTTTAAGGGATCAGTGGTGGCCTATACAAGGAGCTATGGACATAATGCAACCGGGCAGCTAATGACACAATACATTCAATGCTTTGGACCTGTATTGGGATTAAATATGGATTCCAGCATTAACATTTGCCAATTGTAAAGTTCATAAATAATTTTGTGCAAAACTTCAAAACACTGAGGACCATCTTTAACTATTTTGGACTTGGAAAAGTTAGGCACTTCCATAACAATAGTTTTTCCACTTGGAAATGTAAAGTGAAAAACATTCCAGTGCACTAACAAGGAGGCATAAACCATGCTGCAGAATGTAAATGTAGCAGGTTTTATAAGACGCCCAGCCATCATGTTCAAAAAGTCATGAAAAGGTCCCTAAGAATGCTGTCAGAACAGCTATTCTGGTAGCAACAGTGTCCCAAAGCTAAGCAGACCTGTAGGCATATGAATATTTTCTGAATAGTGAACACTGCACTCATAGGATAAGCCATGTAGGTACATAAGTCGAGAATCAGAGGGTAGAGGCAGAGCAATCCGAGTAAGACACACAAAACAGGTGGCTCTACACTTTTCAGTTATCAATTTCTTCTCTATATCTTCACAAACTATGAAATGTTTTCACCAAGGCCAGCTTCCAAGAAGGATATCTCCACCCTTTGATGACAGAGCAGTGCAGAGGATCAAGAAAGGGTCACATTCTTCCAAGAGAAGTGTTGATTACCAAAAAGCTCCTGGAAAGGTAACATCCTAGGTACTCATTTAAGAGTGAAGGTAGATAAAAACTGCCAGACCACTGAACTATCCTGCCAAGTCAGAAATACATTTAACAGGCATAGTTTGGGGTGCTAAGAGAAACACAGGGAATGTTGAGGCTCAATAAAAAGCAGGGAGGCTGAAAGACTAAGTGGAGGTAAGTTGTGTGACAGGGAAATAAGAAGCAAAGGACATATAAGAAGGAAGTAGGAGCAAGCTAAACCTCGCTGAAGGGAGTCTACATCCAGTTAGAGTTTTGCTGGCTGGTTCTTGGCATGATTCCATCTCTTTCTCAAACTGGATGGATGTGTGGCATTGAGCAGCAGAACAGGGGAACATGGTATTTATAAATGGAGAACTGGTAGATGGATACTGAAGAGAAATAGACTGGATGTACCATTCTGAAATGCCCTGTTTATACACCAAAGGCAGTTTTGTGTACACAGAACATATTTGGGGTTGTCATGCAACAGCAGTAGTATTCTGGGAGAAGGAGAATGAAGGGGTGGAGGTGGGGTTGGTGGACAGGAGGACTCTTAAGTTCCAGTTCTTAAATACTAGAAAGCAAGGAACAGTTTGGTCTCTGTCCTTTAGTGAAGAAATCGGATGCTCATTTTCTGTTCTACATCCACCTTCTCCAAAACCTGGGGTTAAAAAAAACAAAAGAACAATTATAGTTATAAATATCCTAACAGTTCTAAGCACTTTTCTAAATAATGTCCCCCCGACCTCCTGTGTAACAGAATTTAACATTTTCAAATTGAGAGGTGATTGACTGACCTTAACAAATTCTGTGAAAGATATAGCACTGTCCCCATCCTGGTCAGCCTCCTGGATGGTCCTGTCTGCAATGCTGCCCAGCTGCTCATCTGAGATATTCACTCCAACCATCATGCGTAGCACCTACAAGACCAAGAGCCAGGAATTATAGGGGATGTGGGAGTGAGAGGGACTCTTTTACTAAGATTTAAGGTAAAATCACTAAGTCACTCCCCTCTTTTTCTTTTTCTTTTTTCCTTCAGAGGCAGGAACTAAACTCAGAGCTTTGTACATGCTAGGCAAGCACTTTGCCACTGAGCTAAATTCCCAAACCCTATCTTTTTCCTTTGATACCCTCAAATTTAACAGCTAGAAAGCTAAAACCCTAACTTGTTATCTAGGCCATTTTGGACAATAATGTGAGCAGAACTCTTTGGCAAGGTCACTAGATAGGAAAGCAAAGCCTTGTTGAAGGAGAGTCCTTTGCATTTTGCTAATCTTCATTTTTCCCGCCCATAATATAGATATGATGTCTGGTGGTACAGTAGCCATCCTGGAGCTATGAGATGAATCACGTGCTACGGATGTGACAGCAAGCCTATGGCAGAAGCCAGGTTTCTTAGACATTATTTAGGTACTATATGAGCCTAGAAAACCTATTCTCAGACTTTTTGTTGCATGAGGCAAACATGTCAGTTGGTTTGGTGAGGCTTTCTGGAATCCCACCTGAATGCTGTCCTCTTTGAGGAGATGTATTAAACCTTAAGCAAGGTACTCCTGGGGTATGGCCCAAGAAATGTAAAGCTCCTTGAAGAGGTACATGCTAAATTCTTTCTTAGAAAAATAACAAGTACAATTAAAGGGCTATGAGAATTAAGCAAAGATAATTTAACACTGTTTCATCAAATGTAGCTCAAACTTAACAAAAAACCCACCACCCACAATTCTCCTAACATCTCTAGGGTATGAATATACTTAAAAATTTGATACCTTAAACAAAATATGTAATTTTAACAATGTGATTCAGACAATATGCAAAGGTTGAGGCTTCATGTCAAATGGGAGACAAGAAGCTTTTGTGATGCTTCACATCACAGCAATCAGCCACCTCTGCGTTCAAAAGGGAAAAGCTGAGTTTTTCTTTCACAGGAAGGAAGCCCCTCTAGCCCAATGGTTGAGAGGTCTTCCTACTCTTCCTACTCTTTTGCATCCTTCTCCAACCTCATGAAATAGATTTTTTAAAAGTGTAGGACAGGGGCTGGGGATGTGGTTCAAGCGGTAGCGCGCTCGCCTGGCATGCGTGCGGCCCAGGTTCGATCCTCAGCACCTCATACAAAACAAAAATGTTGTATCTGCCGATAACTAAAAAAAAATAAATAAATATTAAAAAATTCTCTCTCTCTCTCCCTCTCTCTAAAAAAAAAAAAAGTATAGGACAGTGGGCTGGTGTTGAGGTTCAGAGGTAGAGCGCTTGCCTCACATGTGTGAGGCACTGGCTTCGATTCTCAGTACTGCATGTAAATAAATGATTAAAATAAAGGTCCATCAACAACTAAAAAAAATTTTTAAAAAAGCATAGGACAGATCTGGTACAGTGGCACATGCCTGTAATCCCAGCGGCTTGGGAAACTGAGCAGGAGGTTTATGCACGAGTTCAAAGCTAGCCTCAGCAACTAGCGAGATCTAAGCAACTTAGGGAGACTTTGTCTCTAAATAAAATATAAAAAAGTGCTAGGGATGTGGCTTAGTGCCCCTGGGTTCAATGTCCCGTACCAAAATGAAGTACATGACAGAATTTTCAAAAAATAAAAAAAGCCGAAATACTGATTAGAACCAGCACACTTTTTTTTTTTTCCTTCTTCTTCTCAAACTAATTGTTTTATTTTGTAGACAGGGTTTCACTATGTTGCCTAGGCTGACCTCAACCTTCTGGGCTCAGTGATCCTCCTGCCTCAGCTGTCATCAATTCATGGACTCCACTGCATGGCTACAAATCAATTCTTGAAAATTATGAAGTTGTACTATTTAGGTACAAATGCACAACTGAAGGATTAAAAAAAAAGGACAGTGCTATGGGGCTGGGGTTGTGGCTCAGTGGTAGAGTGCTTGCCTAGCACATGTGACGCACTGGGTTCGATCCTTAGCACCACATAAAAAATAAATAAACAAAATAAAGGTATTAAAAAAAAAAAAAAAGGACAGTGCTAGAAAAGACTATTTGGGCCAAAACATTTTCCATCTTCTCCAATTTCAAGAGATCAAGCAAATTAATCCATCCTCAAACTTCAGATCTCAGACCAATTATTTTCTAAGGTATTTTACTTTTAAAATAGTAGAACTGGATTGTGCATGTACTAGTTTGTTGCATGTATAGGCAGGATGTGACAGGAGTAGTGTGTTTTAAAGGTCACCTTGTCTGGTTCAGTAATGAGGATAATAAGGCTCAGAAGTATCTTGACCCCCCTGTCTCAGTAACTAGTGGCATGAGCTGTCTGCTCATAGGCCAGTCAGTGTTCCTTTCACCTATCCTGGCTGTCACTTATTGTTCCAGTGGGAAGGTTATTAGCAAATGAGAACTTTACTATTATTATTATCAATGTTTGGGGAGGGTAATATATATACTCTATATCAATTTAAGAAAACTTCCTGAGTCAGGGATATAATGTTGTGGTAGAGCATTTGCCTAGCATGCACATGGTACTGGATTTGATACTGGGGTTGAAGGATTTGAGGATGATGGAAAAAACAAAACAAAAAAATAAAATAGAAAGGAAACTTCCTTTTATTTCTGCTTTTATAAGACTTGAAAAAATCATGAATAGGTGATGAATTTTATCAAATGCTTTCTTCAATGGAGAATACCATTAGATTAGATTCTCTTCTGTTCATATGGTTATAACTATTTTCTAATTTTAAATCAACTCTGAATTCCTAGTGCAAACTTGCTTTGGATATAATATAATCCATTGCTGGATTCTGTGTGATAATATTTCGTTTTGGATTTTTACATCTAAGTGAATAAAAAAGGTTGGGCTATAATTTTTTTCTTGTACTGTCTTTTTTTTTTTTGAGAGAGAGAGAGAGGGGGAATTTTTAATATTTATTTTTTAGTTTTAAGTGGACACAACATCTTTATTTTATTTTTATGTGGTGCAGAGGATCGAACTCAGCGCCCCATGCATGCCAGGTGAGCACGCTACTGCTTGAGCCACATTACCAGCCCTTGTACTGTCTTTATAAAGTTTTCATGTCAAAGTTATGCTAGTCTCATAAAATGAGTCTTTATTGAAGTATAAATGATATAAATGGTACATATTTAAAATCTGCTGATGAGTCTTTGTATACATGTACTCACCTCTGACACCATCACCAAAAATCAAGATAATTAATTAATATATAACTGGCCCCCAAAAGTTCAACCAGGACATTCTACAAGAATCATACTAAGAACACATGCCCAGCCAGGGGCATGCTTGGAATTCTAGTGTCTCTGGAGGCTGAGGCAGGAGGATCTCAAGTTCAAAGCCAGCCTTAGCAACTTAGCAAGACCCTGTCTCAAAATAAAAATGAAAAGGGCTAAGGATGTAGCTCAGTGGTAAAGTGCCACTAGGTACTGAAGAAGAAGAAGGAGGAGGAGGAGGAGGAGGAGGAGAACAAGTCAGCCATTCTTGAGGGTAAATTCACTACATACTTTTTTAACATTCAATAAGTATCTAGGAACTGCAAGTTACCAGATGTTTTAGAAATCACTGTGTCTAGAAAGATAAACTTTGTTTTCTTCTCTCATTTCAGCAAAATGGTCAGATCCTCTTTTTGCTGGGATAAAACTAGTTGTCTAAACCTAAACAATCCAAGAGCATGACTAGAACTCTGGCCACATAGTTTCTTCCCTACTTCCTCTTCAGGCTTTCTTATCCAATAACAGTAAATAAATCAACTCTTCCTCCAAAAACATCTTTCTTGCAACCAGGTTTGGGCTTAAGGATGAAAATGTGCCATTACATTTCAGAACTCAGAAGTCAATGTGCAGCAATGTAACAAAAGTAAACTCTTCTCACCAAAGAAATATATTCCCACCTCAAAAGCAAGGGACACTATCATGATCTCCTCGTTGTTTTGGTTTCTGCTCAGGTAGAAATGTAGGAATACTGTGGATGGGTCTTAAGCTGATGACTAGAACTCTTCAACTTGGAAGTCTTCTCAAGATAATGGATGAATTCAGATTTACTTTAAGGGCTGAGTAGAAACAATTTATTTTTTAGGTGTATCTTGAAACGGACAAATTTCCCCATGGAAATCCCTAAATGTGTTAGTCTATGGTCTTTCAGACTCAAAACAAGGGGTAATTTTCTCCCCTTCTGAATTTATAAAAGGCAAAAACAATAAATTGCAATGCTAATAGCATGAAATTTTAGTCATCGATAGTAGAGGAATAGGGACTTGTCTGTGGGAATAACAAAGGGCAGTGAATGATTAGCTCAAGGTACACTGGCACAAGCAAGAGTTGGTAACTCTTATGCTAAGTTAAAGGACAGACAAATCAGCAGAATTTACTAGGTATCATCAGAATTATCTGACTGCCAACAAGCTGTTTTGGTAATAACCGAACTATTTTTTTTGATACCAGGGATTGAGCCTAGAGGTGCCATGTCCCGAGCCCATTTTTCTACTTTATTTGGAGACAAGGTCTCGCTAAGTTGCTTAGGGCCTTGCTAAATTACTGAGGTTTGCTTTGAACTTGAGATCCTCCTGCCTCAGCCTCCTGAGCTGCTGGGATTACAGGCATGCGCTACCATGCCCTGCATAACTAAACTATTTGATGTACACAATGTCACATATTTCACCTCTGCCAGTCAGCACTTAGGAAACATTTAGTTAGTGCTTTTTAATATTTTTTTAGTTGTCAATGGACCTTTATTTTATTTATTTACATGTGTTCTGAGAATCAAACCCAGTGTCTCACACATGCTAGGAAAGTGGTCAACCACTGAGCCACAACCTCAACCCCTTAGTTAGTGCCTTTAAAAAAAATTATGTATGTGTGTATATATATGTGTGTGTGTGTGTGTATTCTTTTTTTTTTTAGTTGTTGATGGACCTTTATTTTATTCATTTAGCAAGTTTACTATCCTCTTGTTCAGAGAGCAAGGCATTAGCAGCTTTTATGTCTTGGTGAATTTTCTTTTCTGATTGCAGGTAGTCCAGACCTTTCAAAATGTCATTTAGCATGATATCGATCTATAACTCTTATGGAAGACCCAGTGCTGAACCCCCACCCAGGTATTTCATTATTACCCACAATTTTGAACTCTTTAAATATGAGCCATAGTATTTTGTCACGTGAGCTGTCACACTGAGTTGTCACATAGTTTTCCCACATACCTGTAACAGCTCATCACGGGAGATCTTGTCATCTTTATCCAAATCATACAGTCGAAAAGCAACTGGTTGGGAAAAAACAAGAAGTTACTGGAAATTCTGTAGTGTCTTGCTCCTTCTCAAGGAACTAACATGCAAAGCTGAGCAAGGTTGGTGCACATCTGTAATCCCAGCGACTGAGGAGGCCAAGGTAGAAGGATTCACAAGTTTGAGAGCAACTTAGTGAGGCCCTAAGCAACTTAGCAAGACTCTGTCTCAAAATAAAAAGGGCTGGGAATGTAGCTCAGTAGTTAACCAACCATGGGTTTGATCACTGGTACTAAAAACAAAACAAAAACTTAACCAAAACCAAAAAACAACCCTTAAGGGGTTCTTTAAGTTAGGCTACTTCACATAACCCATCAATTCCACTGTGCGCCACTCAGAGGAAACCAACAATAAGAGCCACAAAGCTGACTATAAATGTTGCTCTGGGGCCCTGCACAAGAATCAACTCAAAATGGATCAAAGACCTAAGAATTAGATCAGAAACTATGCAAACCCTGGAAGAAAACATAGGGTCAGTACTCCAATATTTAGGCACAGGCAACATCTTTCTCAGAAGGACTCCTAAAGCTCAGTAAATGATGTCAAGAGTTAGTAAATAAAATGACATCAAATTTAAAATCTTCTGCAAAAGAAAGGAAACAAGAATGTAAAAAGAGAACTTAAAGAGTGGGAGAAAATCTTCTAGTTACTGACAGAGGATTAATAACTAGAATATATAAGAACTCAAAAATCTTTACATCAAAAAATTAAATGACTCAATTAATAAGTGGACAAATGAATTAAACAAATATTTCTCAAAAGAAGAAATACAAATGACCAAAAAATATATGTAAAAATTGTTCATCATTAGCAATTAGCAAAATGCAAATCAAAACTACACTGAGATTTCATCTTACTCTGATCAGAATGGCAGCCATCAAGAATACAATCAATCAGCTGGGGACATAGCTCAGTTGGTAGAGTGCTTGCCTTGCATGTACAAGGTCCTGGGTTCAATCTCCAGCACCACACACACAGAAATAAAAAAAAAAAAAAAAAAAAGGAATACAAACAACAGTAAATGCTGGAGAGAATATAGAGTAAAAGGAACATTTTTACACTGTTGGTGGGATTATAAATTAGTACAACCACTATAGAAATCAGTACAGAGGTTCCTCACAAGACTAGGAATGGAATTACCATATAACTCAGCTATACCACTCCTGGATATTTATCTTAAAGAATTAAAGTCATCAGGACTGGTGTTCTGGCTCAGTGGTAGAGTGCTTGCCTAGCATGTGTGAGGCACTGGGTTCGATTCTCAGCACCACATAAAAATAAAGGTCCAACAACAACTAATAAAATATTTTTTAAAAAAGAATTAAAGTCATCAAGCATAGAAATACAAACATACCCATGTTTATACCAGCACAGTTCAAAATAGCCAAACTATGGAACCAGCTTAGGTGTCCATAAATGGATGAATGGATAAATAAAATGTGCTATGTATATATGTATACACATACACACACAAACACACACACACACACACACACACACACACACACACACACACAAAATGGAGTTTTATTTATCCATAAAGAAAAATACAATTATGTCATTTGCAGGAAAATGGATGGAACTTAGGAACATTATGTCAAGCAAAATAGCCAAATTCAAAGATTAAGGGGCTTGTTTCTTTTATAGAAGTCAGACAGGAAAAAGGATGAGAAAGGTGGTGAGAACTCATAAAAATCAAAGGAAAATCAGTAGAGAAGAGAAAAGGGACCAAGAGGAGAGAGAAGTGGAGGGGAAGAGGAAATACTAGGGAATGATATTGGCCAAATTATATTGTGACACTGTATGCATGTATAAATATGTAACAAAAAATTCTATCATTATATACAACTACAATGCACAAATAAAAATATGGAAAATAAAGTGTTGCTCTGGGAATATATTCTCTTTGATAAATTTGTGCCAAATTTCAAGTAATTCCCTACCATTTGGGAGTTCTACAGGTCAAGAAGTTTCAAATAAAAACACCAAGGCTCTGATAGTCTCCAGGTTGTTTCATGTTTCTCTCTCCTAAATAATAGATGAGTTTTCTAGAAAGTAGAATAGATGAGAACTTTACTTGTGTTCATATAAGAGAGAGAATTTAGGAGAGAAAAAAACATTCTGTT
This sequence comes from Callospermophilus lateralis, assembly GCF_048772815.1. Lineage (NCBI taxonomy): Eukaryota > Metazoa > Chordata > Mammalia > Rodentia > Sciuridae > Callospermophilus > Callospermophilus lateralis. The sequence goes on along the minus strand of NC_135307.1, from coordinate 87,962,510 downwards.
TTTGAAGAGCTATCGTGTAAAGTATAACAACACTGGGTGATTATATAGGAACTGTGAGAATTTCACATTAAGGAGGTGATTATCTTGTCACATAGATAAATTTACAATGATTTTAAATCATGTCAAATAAGCCATGAATATTTATGCTTTTCAATAGGGAAGTGCCAGTACTAAAATGCCCAAATGCACTGTTCTAGAGATATTAAGATCCATGGATTTAGATTCTGACTTGGGAACTCATTATCCAGTAGAATATAGCAATACACATTGCTCACTCTAGTAAGTGCTATAATACATTCATAACACTGGGTGAACAAAGTGTAAGGTGGATGTGACTTTCTGGTGGAGTTGATGAAAATACTAGGGGAAAGAAAGCCTTAAAGACAAATAGCAGGGTATGTTGGCACAGGCTTGTAATTACAACTACTCAGGAGGCTGAGGCAGGAGGATCACAAGTTTGAGGTGAACTTGGGCAATTTAGCAAGATTCTGTCTTAAAATAAGAAATAAAAAGGGCTGAGGATCACGCACATCAGATAGAGCACTAATCTCTAGGATATATAAAAAACTCAAAAAACTTAACACCAAAAAAACAAATAACCCAATCAATACATGGGCCAAGGAACTGAACAGACACATCTCAGAATATAAAATCAATCAACAAATATAGGAAAAAATGTTCAACATCTCTAGCAATTAGAGAAATGCAAGTTGAAACTACACTGTGATTTCATCTCACTCCAGTCAGAATGGCAGCTATTAAGAATACAAATTACAATAAGTGTTGGCGAGGATGTGGGGGAAAAAATGCCCATTCATACATTGCTGGTGGGACTGCTAATTGGTGCAATCAATCTGGAAAGCAGTATGGAGATTCCTTGGAAAACTTGGAATGGAACCACCAATTCACACAGGAATGTCTTAAGGCAAAATACATAAGGGCTGGATTTGTAACTCAAAGGTAGAGTACTAGCCTACCATACACAAGGCCTTGGGTTCTACCCCCTGCACTAAAAAGAAAAAAAAAAAATCACTCACACAAAAAATACTGTACTTGGGGCTGGGATTGTGGCTTAGTGGTAAAGTGCTCACCTAGCACATATGAGACACTGGGTTCAGTCCTAGGCACCACATAATAATAAATAAAATAAAGGTATTGTGTCCATCTTAAAAAAAAAACAAAAACAAAACTGTCCTCACTGGGCGCAGTGACACATTCCTATAATCTCAGATCTTGCAAGGCCAAAGAAGAGGATAAGTTCCAGGCCAGCCTGGGCAACTCAACAAGCCTCAAAATTTAAAAAGAAAAAGAAAAAAAATTTTAGGTTGGGGTCCATACAGTTCAGTGTTACAACACTTGCCTGGCATATATGAGGCCCTCATTAAAAAAAAAAAAAAAAAAAAAAGTCATCCTCAGGTTGGGGATGAGAGAGCACTTGGGGAAAAAAATACTCATTTTATAGATGCCATTAATCAATAAAAGGAAAAAGAAATCAACTGGGTCTCATCAAAATTAAAAACACTTGCTCAGCTTAAGTCCGTGTTAAGAAAGTGAAAACAAACTATAGACAGGGAAAAAAAAAATATTTGCAAACCACATAGCCATCAAGGACACATATTTAGCATAAAGAACTTTCCAACCTAACACTAAAAAAAAAAAAAAAAAAAAAAGATCAATTAGAGCATAGGCAAAGGACATGATTAGACATTTGACAAGCACATAAGATGTTGAACATAAAACCACAATGAACTACCACTACATACCTATTAGAATGGCTGAAATTTTTTTAAAATCACAATTAGCAAACCATTAATCTACTATTTCTAAATTTTGGCATTTCAAAAATATTAAATACATACAATCAAACAAATATAACCTTTTAGGATTTTTTTTTTTACTTAGTATAATTCTCTGGAGAGTCATCATTGTGTGCATCAATACTTATATGTATCAATAGTTCATTCCTTTTTAGGGCTGAGCAATATATAAAGCTGCTATAAATTTTCACGTACAGATTTTTGCAAGATCATAAGTTTTCATTCTCTGGATTAAATGCCTAGAAATGGGGGCTGGGATGAGGTTATGGCTCAGTGGTAGAGCGCTTGCCTAGCACTTGTGAGGCACTGGGTTCAATCCTCCTCACCACATAAAAATAAATAAATAAAGATATTGTGTTCATCTACAACTAAAAAAAAAATTTTTAAATGCCTAGGAATGTACCTTCTGATAATGGTAGTTGCATATTTAGTGTTTTTTGCAGCAGAGTATTGGGAATTGAACTTAGGGGCACTTTACCATTGAGTCATATCTCCAGTCCTATTTTATATTTTATTTAAAGACAGGGTCTTACTGAGTTGCTTAATACCTTGTTTTTGCTGAGGCTGGCTTTGAATTCCCAATGCTCCTGTCTCAGCCTCTTGAGCTGCTGGAAGTATAGGCATGCACCACTGCACCTGATATATATGTAGTTCTTTAAACTGCCAAACTTTCCCAAAGTGACTGTACCATGAATGTTCAAAACAGCTTTATTTGTATTAGCCCAAAACTGGAAACAATCAAAATGCCCTTTAATATGTGAGTGACTAAACAAATTAGTACAACCAAACCCTGAAATAAACAAATCCAACAAAATGGAATGAATTATTGAAAAAATGCAAGAAGCCAGGCATTACACACACCTGTAATCCCAGCGACTCAGAGGCTGAAGCAAAAGGATTGCAAGTTCAAAGCCAGTCTCAGCAACTTATAGAGGCTCTAAGTAACTTAGTGAGACCTTATCTCAAAATAAAAAAATAAAAAGGGCTGGGGATGTAGCTCTCAGTAGTATGAGCCCCCTGGTTAAATTCCCAGTCTGCTTCCTCCCAACCCCCCAAATTATAGAGTTGGGATAAATTAGTGGTTGCCAAGGATTAAGGACTTTTTTTGGGGGGTGGGGGGTACCAGGGATTGAACTCAGGGACACTCAGCCACATCCCCAGCTCTATTTTGTATTTCATTTAGAGATAGGGTCTCATTGAGTTGTTTAGAATCTTGCTCTTTGCTGAGGCTGGCTTTGAACTCTGGATCCTCCTGCCTCAGTTTCCTGAGCCACTGGGATTAGAGGCATGCACCACTACACTTGACCCAAGAATGAAGAATTGAGAATAGGAGAGGGAGAGTGAAGGTGTGGCTATAAAGGAGTACAAGTTAGTCTTGTGGTACTGTATCTTAAATGTGGAAGTGGTTACATGAAGCTATATAGGTGATAAAATGGTATACAATGTCTCCCCTTCTCTCTTATTTATACACACACACTTCCTTGGTCTAATGTGAATAAGCTTGCGGATTGTATCAATGTTAATTTCCAAATTTTCCTGTTACATGATTATTAAGTAAGATGTTATAGCTAAGTCAACCTGAGTGTACGGTATATGGAATCTTCCTACCCATATTTTTCAATTTCCTGTGAATCTAATTATTCCAAAATAAAAATTAAAAATCTACCAGGTATGGTGGCAAGAGCCTATAGTTCCAGTTACTAAGGGGCTGAGGCAGGAGGATCACTTGAGCTCAGGAGTTGGGAGGCCAACTCAGCCACAGCGACACTCAGCTGGGCAATACAAGACCCTTACTTCCGTGTCTCTCCAAAAAGAAAGTAAAAACAAAAGAGAAATCCATTCATATGGTTCTCTTTGCATATTTCTTCCATGGGGTTTGTTGATATAAAATAGATGTCAGACCAGGTATAGTAGCACAGGCCTGCAATTACAGCAAATAGGAAGTTCAAGCAGAAGGCAAGCCTTAAATTTGATTATTAAGCTTCAATGAAAAGTCATAATGAAAACAAGAAGAAGCTGAAAGAGCCCTGTATCATAATACTGGCTACTTCTTTCTTTTGTGACACGAATTCCTATCTTTTGGATTTAGTGAGGCCCTAAGCAACTAAGAGAAATCCTGTGTCAAAATAAAATAATAAAAAGTGGTAAAGTATCGCTTGGATCAATCTTCAAAAAAGACATAAAAATATACAAAAAAACCATAAAAATAAAATAGATTTCAGGATGATATTTAATAAGGGCTACCTTGTTACTCTGTTGTATACAATGGCACAATAGGTTAGAAAATCCAAAGACAGGAACTTATGTCACAAAAGAAAGAAGTAGCCAGTATTATGATACAGGGCTCTTTCAGCTTCTTCTTGTTTTCATCATGACTTTTCAATGAAGCTGTAATAATCAAATAGCTGATATTCTGGCTGAGTGGAAACTCGGAGGCATAGTGAATACAAAAGACTCAATGCTAAGGTTGCTGGGGATGTGGCTTAGTTCTTCCCTAGCATTTGTGAGACTTTGGATTCAAGGTCCAACACCACAAGAAAATAAATAAATAAAGACTCATACTCAGAACCAAAAAGGATTTTTGACAGGCCACAAATGTCTGGACTAAATCTAACAAAATAAAAGGTAGGAGGAAAAACCAAAGTGCTGCACTTGGGTCTAACAACACATATAAACACGATCTATAGGCAAATCTAAAATGATGCCACCACACATGCTGCCTGTCTGCCTTGTAGAACCCCTACCCTCACCCCAAAGCAATAAAGTATCAGGCTATGGCAACAATAGCATAACATTAGAACAAGAATAATTGTAATCTGAGGTTGGGGTTGTAGCTCAGTGGTAGAATGCTTGCCTAGCATGTGTGAGGCAGTGGGTTCAATTCTCAGCACCACATATAAATAAATGAATAAAATAAAGGTCCATCAACACTAAAAAATATTTTTAAATAAATAAATAAATAGATAAATAAAATAAAGGTTAAAAAAAAAAAAGACTGGGGCTGGGGTTGTGGCTCAGCGGTAGAGTGTGAGGCCCTGGGTTCGATCCTCAGGATCAAATGAAAATAAATAAATAAAGATATTGTGTCCAACTAAAAAATAAATATTTAAAAAACTATAAAAAAGGGCTGGGAATGTGGCTCAAGCGGTAGCGCGCTCGCCTGGCATGTGTGCGGCCTGGGTTCGATCCTCAGCACCACATACAAACAAAGATGTTGTCTGCGGAAAACTAAAAAAAAAAAAAAAAATTATAAAAAAAGAATGCTAAAAATAAAAAAGAATAGTTGTAATCCACCTGTATGCTAATAAGAACACATTTTGGGAAGAATATTTCATTTTGGATCCCAGAGATAATGCTAGAGCACATTTATAAGAAAGCAACTAGAAGTTTGAGGGCATAGTTATTTTGTTGTGGTAATAAACATAAAATGCTTTATCATTTTTAAGTTTATAGTTCAGTAATTTTAAGTATATTCACATTGTTGTGAAACCAATCTCCAGTACTGTTTCAACTTGCAAATCTAAATAAAACTCTATATCCAATAAAATCCCCTTTACCCCATAAGGAGGATATTAAAAGAACTGGCATAAAGCCGGAAGAAAGAAATACTAGGTTTAGAGATTTATTTCCAAATAAAAGCCTATCATGTAGAAAATTTATGCAATGAGGATCAAGGAGACATTTCAGTTCAAAAAAAAAAAAAAAAAAGGGAAGTTTTTTTCGTTTTGTTTTTGAGATGAGGTCTTGTTATGTTGTCTGGGCTGGTGTAAAATGGCAGAGCTCAAACTGCAGGGCTCCAGCAATACTCCTGCCTCAGTCTCCTGAGCATCTGGGACTACAAGCACCTATGCCTTACTGGAAGGGAGATTTTTTTTTTTTTTTTTTTGTATTGAAGATTGAACCCAGGGTTGCTTTACCACTAAACCACATCCCTGGTCCTTTTTATTTTTAAATTTTGAGACAGGATCTCACTAAGTTTCTTAGGGCCTTGTTAAATTGCTTTATATGTTGCTGAAGATCAAACCAGTGCTCACAGGTGCTAGGCACCTGTTAAATTGCTAAGGCTGGCCTTGAATTTGCTATCCTCCTGCCTTGGCCTGCTGAATCACTGGGATTATAGGCATGTACCATGTGCCTAGTCTGAGGAAGAATTTTTAAAAAAATGTTTTTGGTACAAGGGATTAAATCTAGGAATGCTTAACCACTGAGCCACATCCACAGGCTCCCCTTGTTAAAATACTTATGTTTTAGTTGTAAGTTGACACAATAACTCTATTTTATTTTTATGTGACGCTGAAGATTGAACCCAGAGCCTGATGCATGCTAGGAGAGCACTCTACCTCTGAGCCACAACCCCAGCCCCTCCACAGCCCTTTTTAAATTTTTTTATTTTGAGAAAGGGATTCACTAAGTTGCTTAGGGCATTGCTAAATTGCTGAGGCTGGCTTTGAATTTGTGATCCTTTTGCCTCAGCCTCCCAAGCCACTGGGATTATAGGCATGTGCCACTGCTCCTGGCACTCAAGAAAAAAAATTTTTTTAAAAGAGATGCTTATGGGGCTGGGGGCTGTGACTCAGTGGTAGAGTGCTTGCCTGGCACACATGAAGCACTGGGTTCAATGCTCAGCACCACATAAAAATAAAATAAAGGTATTGTGTCCACCTACAACTAAAAAAATACATATTAAAAAAAAAGAAAGATGCTTATGTATGGTTAGAGCTGCTATAAAAAAAGCTGTTATGGGGCTGGGGTTGTGGCTCAGTGGTAGAGCACTTGCCTAGCACCTGTGAGGCACTGGTTTGATCTTCAGCAACATATAAGCCTATATGGTATTGTGTTCATCTACAACTAAAAATATTAAAATAAAGATAAAATAAAGGTATTGTGTTCATCTACAACTAAAAATATTAAAAAAGAAAAGAAAAGCTGCTATAAGGAAACAATAATTCCCTGTTTGAGAACAGAAGGGTTCTTGTAGATCATTTCTTCTTTTTTTTTTTTCCTTCTTTTTTTATGGTGCTGTATGATAAGCAAGTACTCACTCTACCACTGAGCTACATTCCCAGCCTGAGAACATTGCTTAACCCAGGATCCACAGACAAAGGAATATGTGAATATGAAAGGAAAAATAGCCTATATTTTCCTTAAAGCTTCTACTAAAATTGGTATTTCTTTCTATTTATTATCTTGTATAGCCGATTTTTTTCTTTTTTCTTTTTTGAAACCAGGGATTTAACTCAGAGGCACTTAACCCCTAAGCCACAGCCAAAGCCCTATTTTGTATTTTATTTACAGACAGGGTTCTCACTGAATTGCTTAGTACCTTGCTTAGGGCTTCCCCATTGCTGAGGCTGGCTTTGAACTCATGATCCTCCTGCCTCAGCCTCCTTAGCGGCTGGGATTACAGGTGTGTGCCACTTCACCCAGCACTTCAATTATTGATCAACTCTTGGTTTGTTAACATTACAAGAAAATATCTGTTGGGTGCAGTGGCACAGGCCTGCAATCCCAGCAGCTCAGGAGGCTAAGGCAGGAGGATTGTAAGTTCAAAGCCAGCCTCAGCAATTTAGCAAGGCCCTAACTGGCTCAAAATAAAAAATAAAAAGGTCTGGGAATATTGCTCAGTGGTTAAGCACCCTGGGTTCAATCTCTGATATAAAAAAACAAAAATTTCTACCATATTGGGGCTGGGGTTGTGGCTGAGTGGTAGTGTGCTTGCCTAGCATGCCTGATGCACCAGGTTTGATTCTCAGCACCACATACAAATAAAGATTCACCAACAACTAAAAATTAAAAAAAAAAAAATTTCTACCATATTAATGTCAAAGTCAGTCAAGCATTTAGTAAATATAAGCTAAAATGCTAATCAAACTATAGATACAATTTTTTGCCTCAAATAGTATTTAGTCTTGAGAGAAGAAATTGGAATCCATTAACAAAGTACAAAAAATTTGAAGATAATTCATTAGAGTTCTATTTTTTTTCCTGTATTTGATTTTGTTTGTACTAACTTTTCCACCTTTTTGGGAATGTAATCTCCTACCAAAGGCTAAATAATATGTTACCATTTTTGTTCAGAAATTTTTACTGTCCTAAATAAGAAAGATTCATTTCAGTGCTTCTCAAACTCTATACCTCATTTATCAAGAGAGTGAATTTATACTTCTCTGCCTGGGAAGATCTGGGGAAATAGCCCAAAGGCCACAAACTAAAATTTTAAGTCTCATGTGTCATTTTTTCAAATGCATATAAATGTGACATTACAGTTTGTAATTTATATATATATATATTTTTTTTTTCCTTGTAAGAGAAGCTTGAGGTCAATCAGTTTCATATAATTTCAGTTTCGACTTGTGTTGAAAGAAAAGAGAAATTCAATTTCAATTTCTTAGAGAAGTGCTGCAAGGGATTGAGCAATATAACACGAATAAATAATGGCAGAAGGGAATTTTATAAGTATCCAAGGAAAGGAGGCAAGAGGCATGGGAACAAAAATTAAATCTTGCACTAACTTATGTCACATCTGGTATCTATCAAATTCTATGATGGGGAGAGGATTGTCATTATTCCCCATAGGTAGGGCATGGGTTTTGCTCACAACTGTCACTCTAGGACTTACTAGAGTACCTGGCACACAGTAGGCTCTCAGTGAATTATAATAATAACAACAGCAACAGGTGGGCTGGGGATGTAATTCAGTGGTAGACTGCCTACTTAGCATGTGGGAAGTCCTGGATTAGTTCCCCAGTACCATACACATAAACAAATAATAACAGCAACACAGCAGGTAACACTTATTGAGTACTTAGTATATAAAAAGCACTATTTGAAATACTTGACATACATTATTAACTCCTTTAATCTTTACAACAACCCCATGCAGAATCCCATAATATCACACTTTACAGAAGAGGAAACAGGCCTAAAGATCTTAATATGCCAAGACCCCCAAGGCCCAAAAGAGGTATAGCTAGGACTCAAACTCAGTCAGTTTAGCTCCAGCGTCTAAGCACTGAGTTTGCTCTTGTAAATGTTATTCAATGAATGAAGATGTAAATACATGATTTGTAAGAAATGTAAAGCAAATATTTTAAGCCAGATGACTTTAGCTCCTTACAGTGCAGTTTGTTGCTTCGGCTGTTGAGTGGTTCTGGTCCATTCACATCTTTGCTCTTTTCATTGTCCTCAATGGGTCGGAAATGAGCCAAAGTTCTCATGAATCCACGGAAGTTTACCTGGTCCTCTCTGATTGGGAAATATGAAATACATTACATCATGTCAATCAAGGTCGTGTTTTACTTTTGTTTTTTTGAGAGCTTTACACATACTACAGGAGCACTCTGCCAATGAGTTGTATCCCCGGCCCCAGGGTAATCATTTCTTATGAACTCAAGATATAGGCAATACCTTTAGTTACATTAGCCTGAAAATTCATTTACCAGGATCTCTTTCCATATATATCATACTTTATGGATCAAAAAAATCTCCATTTAAGCCTCACACCAACCTTGTGAGGTAGATGTTATTTTCTGCTTATAAAGTGATGAATCCAACATAAGAGAGTTAACAGGACATAACTAATCAAGAGTTAGAATTTGAATTTAGTTATATCAATTTTCCAGAAAGAAAAAAGATTTAGAGTAGTTCCAAGGCTATATAATTAGGAGAACCAGGACTTGAACTCACTGCTTTGAACTCTGTAGCAAGCAGCAAATTAGTATCTCAACTCAATGACTCAACCACCATCCATGTCTCCCCTGCAGTAAGGTATACCTAGAGACATTTTAAAGTTAAAGCATATTATGGAAAAGTACTTTTAAAATAAAGTTGACCTTTTGACAGGAACCACCATCTTCCAGTAATTCGTCAAAAAGACAAAATGTAAAGCAAAGGAAAGAGGAGAGGAACTGGAACCTGATATATGTTCTCTAGGACTTTTGAAAAACATGGAGTTGTTCCTTTGGCCACATATATGTGAATCTACAAGAAGGTTAATAATGCAGACATTAAGAGAATGGCTACTGTTCAAAAAGGAATGCCCACAAATGCTATCATGACAAAACTGGGAGAGTCTACAATGTTACTCAGCATGCTATTGGCATTGTTGTGAATAAGCAAGTTAATGACAAGATTCTTGCCAAGAGAACTAATGTGCGTATTAAGCATATTAAGCACTCTAAGAGCTGAGGCAGCTTCCTGAAACATGTGAAGGAAAATGATCAGAAAAAGAAGGAAGCCAAAGAGAAAGGTACCTGGGTTCAGCTGAAGCACCAGCCTGCTCCACCCAAAGAAGCACATTTTGTGAGAACAAATGGAAAGGAGCATGAGCGGCTGGAACCTATTCCCTATGAATTCATGGCCTAGTAAATGTAAAAAAAAAAAAAAAAAAAAAAAAAGGCCCATGGACTATAAAAAGGATTTTCTTAATTGGAAATAAAAATAAAATAAAGTTGATTTAGTAATAAAAGCAATTTAACATATTTTTTGAAATTTTAGAAAAATGAAAAGTAGAAAGAAATATGCCATTTGTGGGTCTAATAATATATGATTATATTATCTTTCTTTTTCTCTCTCTCTCTCCCCCTTTTTCTCCCTCCCTAATCTTCCCTCCATCCTTCCCTTCCTTTTTTTCTTCTTCACTACTGGCAATAAAACCCAGGGCCTCACATACCAAGCACATGCTTTACCACCGAGTTACATTCCTAGCCCATATATGAATGTATTTTCTTCCATTAACTTTTCTATGTTTTCTGCATAATTGTGAACCTACTATATATGTAATTTCATATATTTTTTAATATTTAAGCATTTCTCCAATCAATATAAACAGTTTGAAACATATTTAAATGCCTGCATAATAATTGTGTAGACTTACCATAATTTTTTTCCCTCATAACTGGATAGATTTTCCTACTCATTTTCTGCAATCATAAATAAGGCTGTGAAAGATCTCTTTGTGTGTAAAGCTTTTTCATCACTTAAGCTTAGAGAAAATCTTTTTATCATGCCATAGGCTAATCAGTTACCCTGTAAGAAATAATTTTAAAACTTGAACAAATGAAGAATGTTCTGATATTAAAAAGAATGTCTTATGTGACTGATTTATTTATCTAAGGCAGTCACAGAAACCGCAAGCAGCCTGGTTCCTGACGCTATCTGAGTAAAATCCCAGTCTTGGTGTAGCCCTCTGTATAGATGAGGTACACAGAGTCTCTTATGTACCAGACAGAGAGAGTTTAGAGACCTTATTATTATTGTTATTTTTTGTACAAGAGAATGAACCCAGGGAGGCTTCACCACTGAGCCAATTCCCATTTTTTGTATTTTATTTAAAGACAGGATCTCACTAAGTTGCTAAGGCTTTGAACTCATGATCTTCCTGCCTAAGCCGCCCAAGCAACTGAGATTACAGGCATGTGCCACCATACCACACTAGTTCGGAGGTCTTCTAACAGTAGAGTTCAAAGACTAGCTCATGAGCCCACTGTACTTGAAAGAATGACCTTTAGTTCTTCCTGGTAGCTATACTGCTAACATAGCAGTAACTGCTCAAAAATATGATCAAGATCTGAGGAATAAAGGAATATGGAATAGGATTCAAGTCATGCCAGAACAAACTGAATAATGAGAACACATATTACTAGCATCATTTCTAACAAAAAACTAAATACCAATGGTCTATTATCAAATCTCAATATTGAAAATCATAAGGAAAAAAGGAAACTCTACCTCCATAAGACCACAGGAGAAATAAAAGCCCAAAAGCCAAATATCTATTTCTAATTAAAGCAAGAAGCAGCCGGGCATGGTGGTGCATGCCTATAATCTCAGAGGCTCAGGAGGCTAAGATAGGAGGATCACAAGTTCAAAGTTACCCTCAGCAATTTAGCAAGGCCCTAAACAACTTAGAGAGACCCTGTCTCTAAATAAAATATATTGAAAAAAAGAGGAAAAGGGCTGGGTATGTGGCTCAGTGGCTAAGTGTTCCTGGGTTCGATCCCTGGTGCAAAAAAAAAAAAACAAGAAGCAGAGGTGTAGCCTGCCAAGATCCTTGATTGTGACATGCAGCCCATAGATTACACTGCTTCCTCATCTCCACCCTGACTAGATTCCTTCGCAGTAGACTGGTAAAGAAGACAATAGGTGATAACCACGGTCAAAGAAAATGTGGTTCAGCCTTACAAAACAGCTTTCCACAAGCTGCTTCTTCAAGTAATCAATGTTGACTAAAGGAAAAAGTTGTTTTCTGGAAAAAAGCTGGCACAAAATAACTACTGGTTTTAGTTTTCATTGCAAAAGGTTTGGGTATAGGGCAGGGAATGTGGTAGAGTGTTTGTCTAACATATGCAATGGGTTCAATTCCTCCTACCACACACACATACACACAAAAGGCTGAAGTACAAAGCATATTTCTGAACATTATTTTTGAACAGGATTCAGTGCTCCACCAGCATTAAAAGGAGAAGTAGATAAATGGAAGAATTCAGCATAAAAAGCATCTGAAATAAACAGGGCAATATAGGGAGAAAGAAAGAAAAAACTGAGGGAGGGTATGAGATTGCTCAGGGTTAACATGAACCTAAGAGAGTAGGTTTTAGTCTGATTCAATTTCTGACTACAACTGAACCAGCCTTCCCTCTCTGTTACTCCAATTTACTAAATGGCCAACCCACAATCTCATTTAGCAAATTTCTTTACTCTCAATTGAAAGCTCTAAAATTTCCTCTCTAGCATTTTATCTGATTGTGTCCCCACTGACAATTCCATTATTAAGAACTGGCACCCTACAGCATTTTGGGTCATACAAACAATTCACATGGAACCAAGAAAACACTGTTTAGGAGATTACTTAAGACAAGTTTTATGATACATTTTTGTCATGAAAAGTTCTTAACTGAATCAAAAAATATTTACTTGACACTCTGAAGGCAGTATATTAAGTAGCAAAGAACATCAAAAGCCTAGTTCTACATTAGACAAACCTAAATGAAGGAGTAATATGCTTGAAAAAGTGTATGTGGTGAAGAGAACTGTATCCTTAGCAAATATCACTATAAAATAAAGGCTGTAGAAATGTTCCAGATTAAAGGAGGCTAAAGAGACACCACAAATGACCAGGACTAGATCCTGAACTGGAGAGAGGTGCAATATTGAAGTATGACTAATATTGAGAAAAAAATAGATAATAAATAAATGGAACTGAATAATAGATTAAAGTACTGTATCAATGTTAATTTTATAGAAATGGATAATTACTATGAATATATAAAAGAATATTCCTATTAGCAAACATATACCGAGGCATTCAGAGGTAAAAGGCCATGACTATGCAACTTACCCTTAAATGATTTAGAAATACAACTATGTGAATACAGACAACAATTATATAAGAACTTATGTATATGTGTAAACATGTGTGTGTGCAGGTGCGTGCATGTGTGTTTACAGAGAAAGGAGATAAAGAGGGAGATGGAGAGAGAAAGAAAGAGTGTGTGGGGGCAAGTAAGGGGTAAAGGTTGGGGAGAGATAGGAAGGCAAGGGAGAACACATGCATGAGCCGCACTATCCAATACTATAGCCCCTAGTCATAAGTGCTATGAGCATATAAATCATGGTTAATCTGACTTGTTATGTGTCATAAATATAAATTACACATTGGATTTCAAATTTTAATATTAAAAATTTATAATATCTCAGTAATTTTTAATACTGATTTCATACTGAATATAATAATTTTGGGGGTATGCTGGTTAAGTCAAATGCTTATTGTCAAAGTTCACTTGTTTATTCTTACTCTTTAAATGTGGCTACTAGAAAAAATGTAACTACACATGAGTCTTGAATAGTACTTTTATAGACTAGTTTTGAGAGAAAGAGCACACAAATGAGCCAAATGTTACCAATAAATCAATATATGCATGTGAGTCAAAGATGCAGGAATTCTTTGTAATATTTTAAATTTTGCAACTTTTCTGTAAATGTGAAATTATTTCAAATATTTTTTAATATTTACTTTTTAATTGTAGTTGGACACAATACCTTTATTTCATTTTTTTATTTTGATGTGGTGCTGAGGATGGAACCCAGGGTCTCGCATTTCTAGGCAAGCGCTCTCCCACTGAGCCACAATCCAGCTCTCAAATAAAATATCTTTAAAGTCCAATTTTACAATAGTGATAAACAGAGATTAATCTAAGATTTTGTTTGTTTTGTGGTGCTAGGGATCAAACCCAAGGCCTAATATATGCCGGATAAACATTTTACTCCTGAGTCATATTCCCAGTCTGTAATCTAAGAATTTTGAAGATAGGCTCACATATATATTTAAGTTTAAAAGAGGGAGGAGACAAGGCTGGGGATGTGGCTCAGTGGTAAAGTGCTTGCCTGGCATTTGTGTGGTCCTGAGTTCAATTCTCAGCGCTATCAAATTTAAAATAAAAGAGAGAGAGGGAGGAAGATAGAACAGAAGAGATGATTTAGATATGGTAAAATTAGGAATGCCCAACATAATCAGGGGATTATGTCTGAGATAACTCAAATAATATCATTATTCCAACTCAGTAATTAATTTAGTTTAAGACAGCCAAAGGAAGGAGATCCAACAGCTGCCCCAACTCACCCCTCTGGAAAGAAGGCATTAATGATCCGGTCCCCCAATGGGTTGATGGCAAGTTCTGGAATCCTCTGGAAATCTTCACGGCTGCCAAAAGAATCACCTTGGGTTACAGAGCAATGGCCCTTAGAAAGAACTTCTTACATCTGAAACAGGGTACAACCTAAGAAGAATATTACCTCTTGGAATTTATTTTGGGGGCAAATTATACCAAATAACTGCAAAGAATAGCACTTTAATAGCTGCCAAATATTTCTTGCATCAACTCAGGGTTAAAAGAAGCCATATTTGACTATGCCACATTCCAGTGAATTCAGCACACAGGTTACGTCAACAAACCATCTGACAAGGAAATACTAAGCTGTTCCTTAGTAAATGATTCCTTGAAAACTGCCATTCTGTACTTAGAATTTAAATGTGGGGGAAAAGCTTTTTTTTTTTTTTTAACTTTTGAGGAGTTGCCACATCCTGGTAAGATCTCAAGCACCAGGCTGTGGTTGTGGCTCAGTGGTAGAGCGTTTACCCTAGCACATGTGAAGCACTAGGTTCGATCTTCAACATCACATAAAAAAATAAATTAAATAAAGGTATTGTGTCCATCTATAACTAAAAATACTTTTAAATAATATCAAGCACCTACCAAATATAAGGAATTCTTAGATGATATTTACATTCAAGGAAAGAATGTGACAACCAAATGATTTCCATATTTCTAGATTTTCCTCCATCTCTTTTTATACTATAGCTAGAGAAGTATTTGACCATTGAACATGACAAGAGCAGTCATTCTCACATAACTGGGAAGTTGTGTTCAGTGAATATTAGTAGTTATCATTCACCACATATACATCCTGTACTGTTCTAACTTTGTTTATATACAATATCTCATTTCTTCATGCCAATGCTTTATCTATACCCTTTAGGGCTGAGGAAACTGAATCAATTGGGATAAAGTAATTTGCCCTTGACACAACTACTAAGTAGCAGAAATGTGATTTGAATCCAACTCTGTAAGTCAAAGTATGTGCTATAAAAAAAAAGAAACAAAACACATTACTTTCCCATGTTAAACTTTTTTGTGTGCGGGGGGTTAACAGGGTTTGCACTCAGGGGTGCTTAACCACACCCCTACCCCTTTTAATTTTTTATTTTGAGACAGGGTCTCACTAAGTTGCTTTGCTTAGTTGCTGAGACTGGCTTTGAACTTATGATCTTCCTGACTCAGAGCCACCACATCTGGCTCCCATGTTAAACTTTTTGAAAGAAAGTTGCTCTCTCAAAACATGTTCAACAGACATTTATGTGTGTATGTGTGTGTGTGTGTGTATTTTAGTTATTATATATATATATATATATATATATACACACACACACACACATATATATTTATATTAAAAATAAATAAATAAATAAATATTCATTTATATATGGTGCTGAGAATCGAATCCAGTGCCTCATATATGCTAGGCAAACAGTCTACCACTGAGCTATAATCCCAGATCTCAACAGACATTTTTTAAATTAAATAACTTTTTTTTTGTTGGTGGTGGTGAGATGGAGTCTCACTATGTTACCCAGGATTCCTTCAAACGTGGACTCAAGCAATGATCCCATCTCAGCCTCCATGCAGTTGTGACTACAGATGTATGCCACCATAACTATTTCAAGTTCTTAATAGTCACTTCTAAAAACCTTCTTTAGGGGCTGGGGTTGTAGCTCAGTGGTAGAACACTTGCCTCGAATGTGTGAGGCACTGGGTTCGATCCTCGGCACCACATAAAAATAAATAAATAAAGATACTGTGGGGCTGGGGATGTGGCTCAAGCTGTTGCATGCTCGCCTGGCATGCGTGCGGCCTGGGTTTGATCCTCAGCACCACATACAAACAACGATGTTGTGTCCACCAAAAACTGAAAAATAAATATTAAAATTAAAAAAAAAAGATACTGTGTCCATCTACAACTAAAAAGAAAATTTTTTAAAAGTCTCAGAATATATATATATATATATATATATATATATATATACACCTTCTTTAAATGACATCCTGTGCCAAAATTCAAAGTTGTATAAAACATATTTGTGCTGCACTCTTCAAGAATAGCAGTGTTGCCAGGTGCAGTGTTGCACACCTATAATCCCAGCAGCTCAGGAAGCTGAGGCAGGATTTTGAGTTGAAAGCCAACTTCAGCAACTTAGCAAGGCCCTAAGCAACTCAGAGAGACACTGTCTCTAAATAAAATACAAAAAAAGGTTAGGGATGTTGCTTAGTGCACCCCACCCCTGAGTTCAATTTCCAGTATCAAAAAGAAAAAAAAAAATCTATGTCATGAAGGGTAAAAAGAAAAGCAGAGGGGCTGAGATAGAGCATGTACTTAGCATGCATGAGGTCCCAGGTTCAATCCCTACCATTATAGAAATAAACAAAAAGAGAAAGGCAGGAGATTGTTCCAGATCAAAGGAGACTAAAGAGACTAAGCCCAACTGATCCCTTGGACTAAGGAAAAAAACTTCTACAAACGACATTATTAGAAGATAAGTGAAAATGAAACATGAATTATATACAGAATATGGACATACTGAATATGGAATATTACATACTAACACTGTATAAAAATGCTACATTTCTTGATTTAGATCTGAGACTATCCTTGTAATAGGAAATAGTCTGAAATATGTAAAAAAAAAAGTGAACAATTGTTACTCTGGGTATCAAGTATACAAAAGTTCTTTGTACTGTTCTTGTACATAGCAATATTCTGTAAGTATGAAACTACTTCTAGTGGCTGGGGATGTGACTCAAGTGGTAGCGTGCTCGCCTGGCATGCGTTCGGCCCGGGTTCGATCCTCAGCACCACATACAAAGATGTTGTGTCCACTGAAAACTAAAAAATAAATATTAAAATTCTCTCTCTCTCTCTCTCTCTCTCTCTCTCAAAAAAAGAAAGAAACTACTACTCTCTCTCTCTCTCTCAAAAAAAAAAGAAACTACTTCTAGATGAAAAAGTTATAAAAATACAAACTTCAATAAATCTGATTCCTGCCTCTTAGAAGTTTACTAACAGAAGATAAACACGTCGTTGCTCTGTCTTCTTCATACTAAATGCTAATGAAGGCAAAACAGCATGAAATGCTCCTGTTTTACTCCAAAGTCTTCACACTCTGTTCTTCTTATGGTTTAACATTTACATGGTACTTAACAATTAGCTCATCTTTACTACCTCTGGAGACAGGTAGAAACTGACCTACTGGACTAAGCACAAAGCCCTGGAACAATAACTCTGGACTTTAATCTTTCATGACCACGTAGAGTAATAATTTCTGTAACAATGAATGACACAAAAAAGCCATTCATAACTGAATTTCTTAAAATGTGTGAGGCTTTGGATTCGATGCCCTTTACCAAAAAAAAAAAAAAGTTAAAAGATAATCACTTAAGTCCTGATTATTTAATTCAACAAATATGTACCTAGCTTTTATTAAACAATGTCATGAAATACAAAGTCCATATTATCATCAAAATGTAGTTCCTCTTGTTTGATCAAGGTTAAAAAAAAATCAATATTCCCTTTTAAATTAAGACTAAAGCTGATTTGAATTGCATGGTTACATACTTAAGTTTAATGTCTAACAAGCTTAATAATTTTAGCTGAGAAAAGACACGTTTAAACACCAGGTCTAGTATCAATTTGGGGGCACACAACTTAGCCTGAAACCCTCAGTCTCAATAGTGGGATCTAGATTTGGACTTTCCAATATTAACAAGGACTTAAACCCTGCCCTTTGATAGTATCTAGTTCTAGTTTTACTATTTTGTTTTTATATACAAGTGCTTCCAGTTACCAGACCAAAGGGAATATTATTTAAAACATCAAAATTAAAATGACAGTGTATTAAAAACAGGTTTTCAACTGTTGAACAATACACAATTGTATAGAACATCTAAAATATGGATTGTCTGAGCAGTTTTTCTAAAAGTTAATTTCTCAAATTTGCCAACAAATCCAACCCCAATAGAGAAAAATTAAATACTCCAAAGTGGTCTACATGCAAGTGTAAAATTCATTTGAAATAAATGTGAACTCATTGCAAAACACACCAACATTATATTTAGCCTTATAGCATACCTAGGAAGTTTTTTTGAGAAAAAGACATTGTTACTGTTAGTAGGCAAGTCCACAAATGAAACCATATACAGTGGCATTCTTTGCGGCCAAAAACTTCCTCAGGAGCAGTGTTTTTCCAGACATTCAAAAGCACAAAGATGCTATGAAAAGTCAGTTTGAGAGAGACTGTGAATAAACAGAGGTGCTATACCTCTATACTGATTTCTTTCATTGTGGAAGTTCCTTCTCTATTTTCTCTCTCCTTTTTTTTTTTTTTTTTTTAATTGTTGTTTTTTGTTTTTTTCTTCCATGCTGGAACCAAACCAGTAGGTTCGCATGTTAGGTAGGTGCTATACAACTTAGCTACATCCCCAGCCCTAGTAAAATCCCTTCGCTTACACAGAGAGTTGGTCTCACAGGAACCTATTTATATTTCAAGTACCCAGAGGTTGATGATTTATATGAATTTTACATAATGAAGTGATTAAAATCTGTTAATTTGACATTAAACACACATTCATTTGAGAAAACACAGCTAGGCATGGTGGCATACACCTATAATCACAGCTACTCAGGAGGCTGAGGCAAAAGGATCTCAAGTTCAAGGCCAGCCTGAGCAACTTAGTGAGACCCTGCCTCAAAATAAAACAAAACAGGCTGAGGATGTAGCTTAGTGATAGAGTACTTGCCTAGCATGAACAAGGCCCTAGGTTCAATCATCAGTACTACAGAATTAAGGGGGAGGGTGGAAGGAAAGTATTAGGGAATGAGATTGATCAAATTATGTTATGTGCATATACAAGTATGGCATAATGAATCCCACTATATGCATAATTATAATGTACCAATAAAAAAGAGAAAATAATCAAGTAGTTTAACAGATTAATTATATGGTACAATATATTAACACTGAAACAACAATATTTTCTGATACCTAAAGTATTTAATTAATATTTTAAATTCAACTGACAAGAGCATTTTGTTGTTATATGATAACAGAATTTTTTCCTATACAGTGCCAATAAATGTTCAAGCCAGTATTTGCTAGTTTATCCACTGTTTGCTAGTGTTCCAGGGTCAGACTGGATTATCTGCAAGGCTGCATTCTGACTTTTGGTTGAGAGTGGTGGGCACATACACATTCACCGCCTTTCATTCTTTAAAACTCCCCGAAATGTCAGCCAAAAGGTATACATGGGAATATATCCACAGTATAAACAATCAGGATAGGAGAAATGTACTAAGTAGCTGAGATATTCTAATAAATTCTGGAATTCAGAAGGTAGATGTGGATGTTGTAACAGAAGTTTGAGTAGAAAGGGTGTAGCAGAGTTGAGAACCATTCTGCCCTGCAGAATTTCACTAAGGCACCATACTCAGTTGCAAAGTAAGGGTAGTAGTATTTAAAGTAATTAATTAAAGGATCTTTTAAAGAATGGGCCCAGGGGATCCAATGTGCAATGACTGCAAACAGCAATCTCCCAGTGGTTTATAAAGCGTGCTGCTTGTACAGGTTGCCCAGGGGACCTTGGAGGCAGCACTTTCCAATGGATATTCATGTCTCTGATCTTTTGTTGTGTCCAATTTAAGCTTAAGACAAGTATGTGGAGTGCCTTTGAAAAACTCAAGAACTGGCTGGCTAGAGTTATAGACAGTGGCAGAATGATTGCCTAGCATGCACAAGACCCTGGATTCTATCCCCAGAAGCCCCCTACACACACACACACACACACACACACACATTCACGAGAAAAGAAAAAGGAGAAGGAAAGAAAAGCCCTAGCATGATGATCAGGGTTCACAATAGCCAAGTCATAATGTCCAACTGCAGAACAAAGACAGAGAACCTACATTTGAGCCACATTCAAGTTCCCTGGCCACCAGAAGATCCACATCTCAATGAAGTGAAATTTTACCATGTTTAATGTGGATGAATCTTAAGATATAGAGGCTATAAAGCAGGTTATCATGGATGACTGTAGGGTCACATATATCCCCAATCTTGATTCCTCAGACAAGTGGTGGGCCCGGGATTCATGAGGTCTTCATTGTGCTTCCCACTCCTTATGTACATCCATTAATAAATTATATGTCCATCTAAAATTGTTTTAAAATTGTGTATGCACCGAAAAATAACAATAAGTTGGTTGCCAACTATTGCCAGTGCCCATTCCACGCATACAAAACCAAAGCAATCATAGAAATATTTTATCCAAATAATGGCATCTAAGTAAGATTTCTAAGATTATAGTATATATTATATTCTATGAAATACCAACCTAAAATTATGGTTTGTGTAAAAAGAAGTCTATAGCAAAAGAGCAAATCAATTTGACAAATACTGTTTACAATATTCTCCCTTGGAAATTTCCAATTATATATGAATATATTTAAAGATGTGGGTAAAATACTGTCATAAAGAAGCTTTAAACCGGGCTGGAGATGTGGCTCAAGTGGTAGCGCGCTTGCCTGGCATCTGTGGGGCCCGGGTTCGATCCTCAGCACCACATACAAAGAAAGATGTTATCAGCACCACATACAAACAAAGATGTTATGTCTGCTGAGAACTAAAAAATAAATATTAAAAAATTCTCTCTCTCTCTCTCTCTCTTTAAAAAAAAAAAAAAGAAGCTTTAAACCTCGTTTATCAAACTTTTCACATATTTTTTAATACAATACCTATTGACAGACCAAGGAATCTATTAGTCTATAAAACATACTTTAGGGGCTCGCATTGTAGCCCAGTGGTAGAGCTCTTGCCTAGCATGTGTCAGGCACTGGGTTCAATTCTCAGTATTGCATATAAACAAACAAAAATAATGGTTCATAAACAACTAAGAAAAAAGATACATGTATGTATACACATGTATATAAATATATATTTAAAGAACATACTTTAGAATGAATCTAAAAACACTTTGAAGAAGCTCTATTATAACCAAAGTTTTTTATAGATCGTATTTTATGTTCTATTGAGAAATAATCATTACAAAGGAATGTGAAATGCCAAGAATCTACACTAGAGCTTCTCACTCTGCAGAATTTGGCTTCATGTCACAGATGTGGACACACTACCTTTATTTTACTTATTTATTTCTATGTGGTACTGAGGATGGCACCCAGTGCCTCATGCTTGCAAGACAAATGCTCCACCACTGAGCTATGACCCCAGCCCAGGCCACAGATATGGAGAGGAAAGATTAAAAACGGTTGAAAATCCAGGTGTGGTGGTGTGTACCAACTACTCAGGAGGCTGAGGTACGAGGATCACCTGGGCTTAGGAAGTTGAGAGTTAGCCAGCTCAGGCAACAGAAACCTCATCTTTAAAAAAAAAAAAATCATAGAATGAAAAGTATTTCTCCTAACACACCCAAATGCCTTCTTATGAAGGTGGAATCTGTTGCAGCTAATACAAAATTGGAAGTCACTAACTTTCAGCAGAACACATGTATGGATTCTGAAAAGATAAAGTTCAAACTGGCAGAAAAGGCTGGAAAGAGCTGATTTGCTCTGTAGTACCAAAGAATAAGGGTTCACCAGCTAATTTTCATGGTTAGAGGGAGTAGGAGAGTAGTTGGCTGGAATCTGACCAAATGGCTAGAGGTTGAGATGCTTCTCACTGGAAGCTCAGCCAGTGAGAAATCTCTGAGAATGAGTGGATTCATCAAAATGAGTAACATAACATGTGCTAGTTGCTTATTATTTGACATATTATTTGGTCTATTCTAATGGGATAATTTCCTTTTTGTATTTAAGGTGGTTTGGTGTGTCTTCCATATTCAAATCCACTCATAAGAATGATCAAAGAACAGGTTTAAGAATTAGAGCTTGGTGAAGCTAAGTACAAAAAAAAATCAGATTCAGAGGACTGTGAAATCAAAAATTACCCATCACTTCCTACCACCTCTTCTCACGCAAAGAATTTGTAGAAATCAGCACTGAGAACTGTGGCTAGCACATTTATAGGTACTCAAAAAATCCCTAACAAATGAGCAAGTGAGTCCACCCATTTCCCACAGAGTACAAAATGGTGCTTTAGTGGTCGAGGAAAATTTTTTTTTTTTTTTTTTTGGTACTAGGGATTTAACCCAAGGGCACTTTTCCACTGAGCCACATCCCTAGCACTTTTTAAAAAAATATTTATTCTTAAGTTTTTAGGTGGATACAACATCTTTGTTTTACATTTATGTGGTGCTGAGGATCAAACCCAGTGCCTTGTGCATGCTAGGCAAGCACTCTACCACTGAGCCACAACCCCAGGCCCTTTTGAGACAAGGTCTCATTAAGTTGCTTAGGGCCTCACTAAATTGCTGAAGCTGGCCTTGAATTTGTGATCCTATGAGCCATCACACTGCCAATTCAGAGGCTGTTAAATTTGTAATCCTCTTACTTCCATTTTCTGGTGGGATTATAGGCACATGCTACCAGGCTAGGCTTCAGCAAATCTTACCTAGACTTTAAAGAGTATATGACACTAGCTGACATCTGAAATGTTTTCTCATTTTATAAAAACTTTTCCATTGTTTTCCAGCAAACAGTGGGAATAATGAAAACATACACATTTATGAGTTGCCTATTTTCTACAAAGAAGAAAAGAACTTGGAATTAACATAAATTCTCTATTTTTATTGAGTAGTTCAATCTGAATTTATGAGGAAGATATAAATCCAAACTCAAAGGAATGATTAAAGTATTAAAGCTGTTTCATTCCAACATCTTTCCATACCACCATAGTTGTACACATGAATCCTGGCTAGTGTCCTCAAGATCGTCAAGACTGCTAAAAGGCAAGCACATGGTTCTTATTAGGCCATGTTCAAAGTCATCATCTGGTTTCCTCCTAACTATGGTGATGAAGCATGGATACACTGGCAAATTGTACTAATGGTCACTGAGCTCGGAAAATGCTGTGAAACTTACAGGCAAGTTAAGCAAGTGTGGAATGATCAGTCCCAGATTATCTATCTATCTATCTATCTATCTATCTATCTAGGTATTGAATACTGAACCCAGGAGCCCCTGCTTAATAACTGAGCCACATCTCCAGCCCTTTCTTATATTTTAATTTAGATACAGGATCTTGCTGAGTTGCTTAGGGCCTCACTAAATTACTGAGGCTAACCTTGAACTTGCAATCTTCCTGCTTCAGCCTCCCAAGCCACTGGGATTACAGGCATGCACCACTGCACCCGGCTCAGCCCCAGATTTGATGTGCAACTGAAAGACCTAGAAAAATGAGAGAATGACATGCTCCCATCCTATCAGTTTGGTTTCACTGTCCTGAGAGCCTAAGATGGCATTATGGACCACAAAGAAGCAAGATGAAAACACGAAAGGAGAGAAAATCCTGTAATTCTCTTCTTTTTTTTTTTTAAAAGGAGGAAAATTTTATTTGGGGCTCACAGTTTCAGAGGTCTCAGTTCACAGATGGCTGAATCTATTATCTGGACTCAAGGTGAGGCAGAACCACATGGTGGAAGGTTGTGGTAGAGGAAAGCAGTTCAGGATGTGGCACCAGAAAGCAGAAAGCCTGCAATTCTCTAAGAATACAATATATATTCAAATAAAATGCCTCAATTGACAAAGAGAAAAATAGAGGTTTCTACT
Organism: Callospermophilus lateralis; assembly: GCF_048772815.1. NCBI lineage: Eukaryota > Metazoa > Chordata > Mammalia > Rodentia > Sciuridae > Callospermophilus > Callospermophilus lateralis. The sequence continues at coordinate 87,938,367 of NC_135307.1, read as the reverse complement.
CTGGTTACCTTTCGAGTACAAATCCATATAGTTTTTTTTTTTTAATATTTATTTTTTAGTTGTAGTTGGACACAATTTTTTTTTTTTTTTTTTTTTTTTTAGCTGTTGATGGATCTTTATTTACTTGCTTACTTATATATGGTGCAAGGAATCGAACCCAGTGCCTCACACATACGAGGCAAGCACTCTACCACTGAGCTACAACTCCAGCCCCACAATACCTTTATTTTATTTATTTATTTTTATGTGGTGCTAATGAGGATGGCATGTGCTAGGTGGTGCTCTACCACTGAGCCACAACCCCAGTCCAATTCATATAGTTTTAATAGTATCTTCAACAAATGATGCTGGGACAACTGGATATCTACATGCAAAACATGAAGATGGACTCATGTTTTGCATGTAGATATCAAAATTAATCAAGGACTTAAGAATAAGCACTAACACTATAAAACTCTTACAAAAAAAAAATAAGGATAAGTCTCCAGGACCTTGGATTTGGCTATCATTTCTTTCTTTCTTTTTTTTAAATATTTTTTATTTATACATGGACACAATAACTTTATTTTGTTTATTTATTTTTATGTGGTGCTGAGGATTGAACCCAGTGCCTCACGTGTTTGAGGCAAGCGCTCTGCCACTGAGCTACAACCCCAGCCCCTTAGCTATCATTTCTTAGGTATGACACCAAAAAAAAAACTTAAAGAAATTGTGCTCCATGAAAATATGAAGTTTTGTTAATAGTGAACCCTACCATTATGCATAATTATAATGCACCAATAAAAAAATGGAAAAAAATTAAAAATTTTTCTGCTTCAAAGAACAATGTAAAGATAGTAAAAGAAATTCCACAAAGCTGGGATGTAGCTCAGTGTACAACACTTATCTAGCATTTTATCTTTAAAAAATGTTGATTTTAATCTTCAGCACCCAAGTAGAGGAAAAAACAGAAAGAAAAAAAAATCTGTAGAACAGCAAAACAAATATTTGCAAATAATATATAAAGGTCTTATATTCAGATAAGAATTAATGTTAAGGGTCACATTACATAAAAACTCTTATTAATCCATGTTAATCCACGTTAAATATCCAGATTATACAAAGAGTCCTTACAACTCAACAACAAATAGACAAGAGAAAAAAGAGAAGAAAAGAGAAGAGAAAACCCAAACAATTAAAAAGTGTAAAGTAACTGATAGGCATTTCTCCAAAGAAGTTATACAAAGGGGCCAATAGGCACATGAAAAGCAGCTCAAAGTCAGGCATAGTAGTACATTCCTATAATCCCAGTGATTTAGGAAGCTAAGGCAGAAGGACTGCAAATTCGAGGCCAGCCTCAGCAATGCAGTGAGAAAAAAATAATATTAACAAGGGCTGGGGAAGCAGCTCATACTGATGGACCTGTATGTAGAGCACCCCTGGGTTCAATCCCCAGTACCTCCAAAACATAAATAAAGAAAAGAAGGCTCAACATCATCAGCCATTAGGGAAATACGAATCAAAACCACAATGATACACCACTTCACATCTACTGGGATGGCTACAATCAAAAGAATAAGTGCTGATGAAGATATAGAGAAACTAGCATCTTTGTACACTAGTGGAAAAGTCTTACGGTAGAGTCCTTGAAGAAAATGGTTTGGCAGTCCATCGATAAGTTAAGCAAAGAATTACCATATTAACCACAATTCCACTCCTAAAGATATGCCCAAAAGAAATTAAAACATATGTCAACACAAAAATGCTGAAAGTTAGACTATTTATAATAGCTAACAGATATAAATGCCCATCAGAACTTATGAATGGATAAAATGAAATGTGGTATCCATAAGTGGGATATAAATCAGCCATAAAAAGGAATAATGTATGATACATACCATACATGAATGAACCCTGAAAATATCATGTTAAATGGAATGAAGCTAATCCCAAAAAGATCACATATTATATGATTCCATTTATAAAAAATGTCCATAGGAAGACAAAGTATAGTAGTGGTTGCCAGGGGTTCAGGAAAAGGGGAAATGGGAAGTGACTGCTTATGAGTATAGAATTTTCATTTGGGGTGATTAAAATGTTCTAGAGCTAGATTATGGTGATGGTTGTACAACACTATAAATATACCTAAAGCCACTGAGTTGGTTATGTTATATGTATTGTGCCACAATTTTTTTTAAAAAAAAGCTGCTGGGCATGGTGGTTGGAGTCTTTTTTGTGTGTGTGTGTCTTTTCTTTTTTGGAACTGGGGATCAAACCCAGGGTTCAAGTATGTGAGGGAAGCACTTTGCCACTAAGCAACATCCCAGTCTCAATCCCAGCTACTTGGGAGGTTGAAGCAGGAGGCTCATGGAGTCCAAGGTCAGCCTGGACCCCCCCCCCCCCCCGCCCTTTTTTTTTTTTTTTTTTTTTTTTTTAGTATTTTGTTTTAGTTGTAGTTGGACACGACACATTTTTTATTTTTATGTGGTGCTGAGGATCGAACCCATAGCCCTGCACATGCTAGGCGAATGCTCTACCGCTGAGCCACAACCCCAGCCCCATGTACCCCCTCTTAAAAAACAAAAACACCTAGCATGGTCTTTGCACATGCTAAGTATTCATTGACTTGAACAGCATGATTTCGGTTTTCAGTGCTAGCAGATTTTTACCCTATAGAAATACACCCCTCTGAATTTACCAGCATTCTCTAGCTTTTTTGCCTAAAGATTATACCTAAAGGGTATAATCATGCTACATTCTAGGAATGTGCTAGAAGCCATTGCAAAGAAGTTCCAAACTGTTTCAGGCCAGGCACTAGAAAGGCAAATAGCTTTATTAATGCCAATCAAAGCTAAAAAAACAATGGCATTAAATAAAAAGGTTGCTAATGAGAGGGTGGGGATGATGGGAGGAGATATTTCATTTGACTATGACAATTGCAAGCACAAAACAATAGAGCATTACATTACTCTGAGTTCATATATTTAATCTAGAGCAGAGTTTCTCAAATGTTAGCACTACTGACATCTAGGACAATATGATTCTTTGTCATGGAAACTCTTTTTTTTTTTTTTTTTTTTATCCTATGCATTGCAAAACACTTAGCAGCATCCTTGGCTTCTACCTACCAGATACCAGTAGCATTCTCTAATCACAGCAATAAAAAAATGCCTCCAGACCTTTTGCCCTGTGTGGTAAAATGGCCTTCTAATTAGAATCATAGCTCTAGACAAAATACTAAGCATTTTGTCTAGTATTAACATCAATATACACAGTCATGTACCCTAGGGTTTTAGTTTGGGATATAAGAGAAGAGGAGAGAAGACAAAATCACCTACACCACCTATGGGTCAGCTTCTTAAAAAAAATCAACATTTAGGAAAGAGCTGTGGGGAAATGTAGCAAAGAGCTAAAATCTCTCTTTTTTTTTGGTACTGAGAATTTAGCTTAGGAGTACTTTACCAATGAGTTACATTCCAAGCCCTTTTATTTTTATTTTGAGACAGGGTCTCACTAAGTTGCTAAGGGCTTCACTAAATTGCTCAGGCTGACCTTGAACTTGTGATCCTCCTGTCTCAGCCTGCAGAGTCACTGGGATTATGGGCATAGAGCTGAAATCTTGAAAGTACATTCCTAGGACCAGACAATGGACATCTAAACAAAGGGGAACTGGAATAAAGCAACACCTAGTGGTAAATTTAGTGTCACTGTTCTGCTAATTTAATTCCCTCATGGATGAATGATACTCAAAGACCCTTGATGAAATGCTTCTTTGACTCCTCATGCTGGACACCTATCATGTCTGCCCTTGGGATAACAGCAGCTATCTAGACACTGCCAGAAAGTTTCTGGCTTCTGTGAGGAAAATAAAGAAAGACACTAGCTGCCTACCTGAGAGTCCCATTCTCTCCTTTGTCCAGGCTGGTGAATCGGCTGTAGAGACGAGTGATCTGACTGTGGGAAACTAAAGAGCACAAAATTAGTTCCGGTTGGAAAATAGGCACCCATTCACACTGCACCCACAGCCCATTGTCAAATGCTTTCGAGTGTGTGAGATGGGGAGATGTCACAACGCTAGGCAATCTAGAGTGTCAAAACACAAAATGTAGTCAGGCCTGGTGGCACAGGCCTATAATACTAGGTACTCAGGAGGCTGAAGTAGGAGAATCCCAAATTCTAGGCCAGCCTGGGCAACTTAAAGACACCCTGTCTCAGTAAAAGTAAAAAAGGGCTGGCATGTAGCTCAGTGATAGAGGAATGCCCAGTACCCCGACCCCCACCAAAGAAGAAAGTTTGAAAGATAAAAGTGGAAAGGACTCAAATAAACTAAATCAAGAACAATCAAAACTGGCTCTCAAGAATGATGTCTAGGGGGTTGGGGATGTGGCTCAAGCGGTAGCGTGCTCGCCTGGCTTGCGTTCGGCCCGGGTTCGATTCTCAGCACCACATACAAACAAAGATGTTGTGTCTGCCAAAAAACTAAAAAATAAATATTAAAAAATTAAAAAAAAAAGAATGATGTCTAGGTTTAATTAAGAACATTTTAGGGGCTGGGAATGTAGTTTAGTTATAGAGTGTGTGAGTAAGGCCCTAGTTTTGATCCTGAACATCACACGCACTCACAAACACACACACACACACACACACACACACACACATTACATATCAGATAGTTAAGATTTAACACAATAAAGGAAGGAAGGAAGGAAGGAAGGAAGGAAGGAAGGAAGGAAGATTTTGTGTCCATCTACAACTAAAAAAATATTTTTTAAAAAAGACGGGGCTGGGATTGTGGCTCAGTGGTAGAATGTTTGCCTAGTATGCATGGGTTTGATCCTCAAGCACCACATAAATATAAAATAAAGATATTGTGCCAACCTAAAACTAAAAAAAACATATGTTTAAAAAATGTTAAAAAAAAGAGAAAAAGATGGGGCTGGGGTTGTGGCTTAGCGGTAGAGCACTCGCCTAGCATGTGCGAAGCCCTGGGTTCGATCCGCAGCACCACATAAAAATAAATAAATAAAATAAAGGTATTTTGTCTAACCAAAAAAGAGAAAAGGATATTGAGAATTTCACATTTCAACATCCTGAGTTACAGGCTATGAAAAGGCATGCTTTGCTTTGATTAAAAACTCAAATCTACTAATCAGTTTGGTGTTTCAGGTTGGCATTGCTGGATAAGAGACTTGTACTGAATTAAAAATTGGGGTATATCAAACATTCTATTTTGAAAATCTGATTTACTCCTGCACTAAGCATTAGAGGTCTTATCTCTTCCTTCAGGACTGACCTATGGGTAAAAGAACCCCACAGCTTGGGGTCAACCTCTTTTCTGTGACTGCATAAATTTCACTGAGTTCCCAGGAAAGGAACTTTTTCCAAAAAGCAAATTAGGCAATTTATAAAATGGTCATGCCATCATCAGATGACATCTGCAAGAAAGTTATTTTTCTCTCTTTTTTTTTTTTGGTGGTGCTGGGGATTGAACCCAGGATCTTGTGCATGCTAGGCAAGCACTCTATCAACTGAGCTATATCCTCAGAGGAAAAGAGTTATTTTATCCCTAATTTTGAATTGCCTCTGTAAACTCAAATACAAGTTGACAACTAAAATTAAGTAATTACTGCAAGTATGCAATAAAACTCTGAAAAACGCAAAAAAGCATTTCTGGGAAATAGTTTAGTCTCCTGGCAAATTGGAGGTAAGAGGTGGGGAAAATGATCATAGGAGAAAAGATCACAGCCAAAAAGGGTGTGACAGTTCGGACTTTGTCCTGGGCTGCACCTTCAGGGGCTTAAAGGGATGGCTGAAGTAGTTCTGGTAGTTATCCTCCTCCCCCAACTCCTGCAACAAAACTTGACTTGCAGTACTAGGAACAATGGAACAAAGTAAACAGAGTAGGCAGGAGAAAACAGGAAGTGAATGAGTGGTCCAGGGCTGGGATCAAAGGACACACTAGGGCAGGTGTGACTTCTTCAAAATTAGGTTGCACCCTCAAAGAGGAACTCTGTCCATGGTTAGCACTCTAAGGTGATGCTAGAACAGAGCAGAGATGCAGAAAGAATCACTCTCATCCTGGGCAGAGCCAGCATGGGTCAGCCACTAAGGAAACAGAGGAGGACTGTTGTGCCAGTCAGGCAGGTGTGAAGAGCTCTCTGTGAAGAGTACTAAGGATCAGGTGGACAGATTATGATTCCATTCATAGCATCACTGCTTACCAGCAAGGGGTAAGTAAATGTGGCTGTGGTGAGCTGGTGAAAAGAAAGTGCTTGGCAAAGTCCCTGGTACTTGGTAAGCATTCCTGGTTAGTTATTATCATTTACCATCCTGACATAGCCAGCCTGAAGGTTCAGTTTTATTGCTGTGCTAATTACTCTCAACTTTCCTCTGGTAAAGTTTTCTTTAGGAAACTGACTGGTTTACCCTGGTCTGGCCTCAGGTCTCAAAAGCTACTCTTGTACTAAAGTTCCCTTTAATTTAGAAAAGAAGTCAGTTGAAGAATTATTACTAAATTTCCCCAAAAGATTTTTTGAAAAAACAAAATTTCTTCACATACACAATATTGTTGTTTTCATTTCCATTATCAGTCACATATACTTCACATTGTTGTAATAGCTTACTTTTCATAGTAATTCATAATTTTCCTATGCTGCTTAGGAGTTCCTTTTTTTTTTTTTTTTTTTTAACATATACTGGAGATTGAACCCAAGGGCGCTTAACTATTGAGCCATATCCCCTTTTTATTTCTTATTTTTAGACAGGGTCTCACTAAGTTATTGAAGCTGGCTTTGAACTTTAGATCCTTTCAGATTCGCTGGGATTACAGCTACAGCTACCGCTAATGTGCCCAGCTCAGATTACTTTTTAGGAAGAGTTGTGTTTTGTTTTTGTTTTTTGGGGGAGGTACTAGGGATTGAACCCAGGAGCATTCTACCACTGACCTACACTCCTAGCCTTCAGGCCTCTTTTTTTAGACAGGGTCTCTCTGAAGTTGCTTAAGCCCTCACTAAATTGCTGAGGCTGGCCTCAAACTTGTATTCCTCCTGACTCAGCCTCTCAAATCAGTGGGATCACAGGTTTGCCAAGATATATTTCAGTTTTTATATTAGCTTTAATCCATGCACATGATAAAAATGCAAATGGAACAAAACACAAGGAAAATCTCCCTAACACCTCAATTTCCCACTCTTCCATCCCAAAGACAAACACTATTACCAGTTTCTTTTGAATCTTTCTAGAAACACCCTATATACATAAATAGTGATTTATACAATTTAAAATTTGGAAAGAATATTATGATCTAGTCCCAACTTCTTCAACTAACAAATGAGCCATTAAACTTTCTAATCCAGATCATCTAATAGAATGGGATACAAGAACTTCTTACTAGTATAATTTTTAAAACTCCCTTGTTAAGTATTGGTGTGGCATTACACCCCAATTTTTGGAGGGAAACCGGTATATGGCTGCTTAAATTTATAATAATTTACCAACATGTTCACAATAAATATGTATATTACATACCATCATGAAGTTGTTATTTCCAGAACTGGCTATATGGAAATAAATCACTGGAGAAACATACAACCAAATGTCAATTTCTAACATTACTTGTACTGTCATATCTGAACCCATCTTCTAAATTTCTGAACTAATGTTATGATTCTGTTAGAGAAAGCTATGTTGATAGGGGTATAGCTCCGTGGTAAAGTGCTTGCCTAGCATGCATGAGATTCTATACTCAATCCCCAGCACTTGGGGGTGGGAGTGGGGGGGAGAGCCTTGTTAACAAAAAGAAAAAGCTTTCATCTAGGTGCTATATCCATGACAGAGTATAATGAAACTTCCAAGATGTAAAACTCGGAATGATTCATTCTACTTTAAAGGAGCTATAGAATCCAAATGCAGAAAAAAAATGCCATTCATTTTTCCAGAAAAAAAAATGAAGGCAGTTTCCAGGTGCTAAGCTCATCAAACAGATGCTCAAAACCTGAACCACTCTTGATAACCCAAAGGAGTTATCAGGAGTTGATAGTTACTCTCATAAAAGTCTGTATACTGACATGTTTTGAGTGAAACTGTATTTTTCTTCACCAAATAGGCAAATAATTCTCTTATATTTTAAAAAGAAGTTTAATGGCTCATTTGTTAGTTGAAAGGGCTGGACTAGATCATAACATTCTTTCCAAATTTAAAATTGTATAAATCACTCTTTAATGTGAACTTTCCTCACTAGAGACCATTTTATTGTCATTGCTTTGTGCTCAGAATAGAAAGGTATTTTGCAGAGGTGCCAAGCACCAAGATGGAAAGGAGAGGGAAGAATTAAAGCAAAAAGAGAATAAGTTATCTTACCCTTTAGTTTACCCTAAATCGTAAAGCTGAAGATAACCTATGCAAAGGCCACTCTAAATAAAGACTGGAAAATTGAAGCTTGTACCATAATCATTTCTTCTGAGCACTCCACACCCCAATATTTCCCCTGATATGAGGACTTCAAGGTGTGGCCTATTCTCTTAGGAATTAAGAGACTTGTTGGGCTGGGGCTGTAGCTCAATGGTAGAGCACTTGCCTGGCATGTGTGAGGCACTGGGTTCAATCCTCACACCACATAAAAATAAACAAAAAGTCATTCTATCCATCTACAACTACAAATAAATTTTTAAAAAAACACTATTGTTTTGTATGGGGGATTGAACCCAGGGGTGCTTACCCACTGAGCCACATCCCCAGCCCTTTTTTATATTTTATTTAGAGACAGGGTCTTGCGAAGTTGCTTAGGGCCTTGCTAAATTGCTGAAGCTGGCTTTGAATTTGCAATCCTCCTGTCTCAGCCTCCTGAGCGGCTGGGATTACAGGCATGTGCCACAGAGCCTGGCTTAAAATATATTTTATAAAACAAACAAAATCTACCTTTTTATATTTGGGGAAATTTGAATATGGACTCAATAGTAGATAATATTATAGAATTTATTGTCAACTTTCTTAGGCACAGTAATTGTATTGCAGTTATACTGGAAAAATCCCTTTTCTCAGGACATGCAGAAGTATTAAAGGATGAAGAGTTCCAATAACTGCAACTTTCAAATTATTCACCAAGAAATATAAATTGCGGGGCTGGGGTTGTGGCTCAGTGGTAGAGTGCTGGCCTGGCATGTGTGATGACCTGTGTTCAATCCTCAGCACAGCATATAAATAAATAAGTAAAATGAAGGCCCATCAACGACTTACAAAAATATTTTAAAAGAAAACATAAACTGGGGTTGGGACTATAGTTTAGCAGTAGAATATGTGCTTTAGCATGCATGCATGAGTGAGACCCTGGGTTTAAACCCAACCAAAAAAGAAACAAGGAATAAAGCAAATATAGCAAAATGTTAACTGTTGGATTCAAATAAATGCAAATGGGTGTTCGGGATACTATTCTTTTAACTTTTCTGTATATTTGAAAATTTTCATCACAAAAAGTTGGGGGAAAGAAAACTAAACTCTTATATCTTATAAGTTCAGTTCACAGTAAGTTTCCTTTCCCACTATAACCTAAGTTATCTGTTCATTCTTTTCCATAATAGCATTTACTGCATGTAATGCATTTAACATTATTTTGTAGTATAATATTTTGGATTTTCTTCTCTTCTCCTAAACAGAGAACTCAGCTTATATCTTTATAGCTGCTGCTGGGATTCTTTCTTTTTTTTTTTTGGCGGGGGAGGTTCCTGGGGACTGAACCCAGAAGCACTTTACCACTGAGCTACATCCCCAATCTTTTTTATATTTGAAACAGGGTCTCGCTAAATTGCTGAGTCTGGTCTCAAACTTACCACCCACCTGCCTCAGCCTCCTGAATCTCTGGGATTAAAGGTGGTGCACAGATGGGACTGATGGATCTTCTAAATGAGTAAACATCTAAGTATTCTACGTTCTGGACCACCTTCCCCTACCATAAAATGTTTATAGGGTCCTACTTCCTTAGAGCCCTTTTCTCCAATATGGCATGTGATTTCTTCTTACCCCTTTCTGGTAACAAATGAGAATAAAACTTTAAATTATAACTAGAAAAGTAGAAAGCTTTATAAACTACTTAACTCAAAAATCAGCTAAAGGTTATCCATGCTTTTAGATTTCAACAGAACACAGAAGACATCAGGGTCTTCTGTAATGAGAGGACCATAAAGGAATCTTCCATTTGGAGGCAGCAACAGCCAAAGCTGAACTTCAGGAAATTGTTCTCAAGCAATTGCCTTTGCCAGGCTTGTGTTCTTTGTTGAACTACAGAAAAACCCACACCCATCATATCATCACTACACCCTTTCAAACAAACAAAACCTCACCAGCCTGTAGAACTTACTTCCTAAACCTGTTCAACGCCCTCCCCATCCCCACGTGACACACAGAAGGTACAGACTAAAAATAAATCAACCTGCTTCCATCACTATTAAGTTGGCATGAACTGTTTCTCATACTTAAGATTTTAAGTAATTCACAACCAGGTTATTGCTACAGTTTAGTGAAGTAAAGGGAGACTATACAAACTCCAAAGACCTTCCTCCAATTACATCTTTTAATCAATTGAGCTTTAATTCATAAAAATATAGACATGTGGAAGAAGGTAGTAGAAACAAAGACAATCTAAGAAATGTTTGATATCAACATAAAATGTTTCTTGGTTTTTCAAGACAGAATTTTTATTCTTTGAGTTTTACTTCCTTAGAATTGGCAAAACATCTGTACTTTTTTTGTAGTTGTAGATGGACAGAATGCCTTTATTTTATTTATTTCTTTATGTGGTGCTGAGGATCGAACCCAGTGCCTTACACATGCTAGGCAAGCACTCTGCCACTGAGCTACAGTCCCAGCCCAAAACATCTGTATTTGATTCATAATCCAATGATCTCTGAAAATAGGAAAAATATAAAATTATTTTTATATTTTATAATTACATAAAATTATATATCCCCAGGACATATTTTTGCACATGTGTGTTTGAGACAGAGTTTTGCTGTATTGCCCAGGCTGGCATTGAACTCCTGGGCTCAACTAATTCCTGTCTTAGCCTCCCAAAGAGGGAGCATATGCAAATGGTATTTTACTAAAAACATGATATTTATCTAGGGTTCAAAATAATAAAAGCTAACACTTATAGTATGGCACTCATTATATCAGACTACTCTAAATAATTTATTTTACTTACTGGCATAAGAATCTTATAAAACAGGTACTATTATTATTCTCATTTTGCAGATAGGTAATTCTATTTATGTATATATGTATGTATGTATGTATGTATTTATTTATTTATTTATTTATCTATCTATCTGTACTGGGAATTGAACCTAGGGGCCTCATGCATGCTAGATAAGAGCTTTATTCCTGATCTATGTTCCCAGCCCTTTTTGAGACAGGGTCTTGCTAAATTTCCCAAATCGGCCTTGAACTTTTGATCCTCCTGCCTCAGCCTCCAGAGTAGCTGGGATTATAGGCATGCCCCACCACTCTCTGCTCACAGATAATTCTTACCTAAAATTACTTTTCCAAATATTTAGTGGCTAAATTTCAAATACCAGCTAAAGTAGTCATGTGATTTCTAATCAATCTAAATTTGCCAAAAATATTTTAAATATAATCAATTCCAATGCAAAGCATTCATGTTGAATATAAAGTCAGTTTTTCACAATTATGATACCTTTTCTTTTTACTGGCAAAGGGAGTAGTAAAATGTCTTATACTTCCTAAATTTTTCTGATTAAAATAGTTCTCTAAATTCTTCCTCTCACAAGAGGCATATGAGCAGGGTGCACACCTGTAGTCCCAGGGGCTCCGGAGGCTGGAGTAGGCAGGAAAATCAAGAGTTCAAAGCCAGCCTCATAAATTTATTGAGGACCTAAAGCAACTCAGTGAGACCCTGTCTCTAAATTAAAAAAATAAATAAATAAAAGGGGTGGAGATGTGGCTCAGTAGTTGAGTACCCTGGTACTAAAAAAAAAAAAACGAGGCAGATGAAAACAGGACAAATTTCACCTCTTTACCCTCCAGATATCTGTTGTTTTTAATTCTTCTACACCTTTGCATCATGCTAAAATTTCTGTTTAAAAAAAAAAAAAAAAAAAAAAAAAAACTCTGCTGAAGGCTGATGGACAGTAACTAGATAAACTGATGACTTACCTCCTAGAGCGGAGGAATGACTTTGTAACAGACTGCAGGAGATTGCTCCTGGAAGCCACCCAAAATGCCCTAAGTTAATTTATCCATATCTAATCCATTCAGGCGTGTATCAAGGCCCAATTTCTGTTCTCCACAAGGCCTGTTCACAAAGACTGTCTTTTCTCTGAGTTCTGAAGGTGGGTGTCACATAATTTCAACTTCCTTATGTCACAATGCTAATCTTTTTTGGGCTTATATCTCAACCAGATTGTGGGTGTCTTTGTCACACTTTCCCTGAATATCTAGCTTAATAGTGAACACAGACATTGAAAAATTCATTAAGCAATTGTTTCACTAGGTTTACTGGCTTAATACAAACATTTGCACTGATTTTGGTTGAGAATCTCCCTCCTAAGACTGGGCACAGTGGTGCATGCCTGTTATCCCAGCGACTTGGGTGGATGAGTCAAGAGGATCACAAATTCAAAGCCAGCCTCAGCAACTTAGAGAGACCCTGTCTCAAAATAAGATATAAAAAGGGATGGGATGTTACTCATGGGTTCAATCCCTGGTACTGAAAACAAGAATCTCCCTCATGCTTGAGTCAGTCTTCAGCAACTGGAAAACAGTTCTTCCATGGTACTTAGATGTTTGTACCCAAGTCACATAATATAACCCAGAGTCCTTTAGCAATCCAGGCCCTTTTCATTTGATCAAATGTAAATAAACCAAAATGGGATTATTGCTCCCTTCATTCTGAGATAAAATAGCTTTTCACATCCTCACTATGGTTTACACTTCATCAATTTATGACTCTTTATTTTAAGCACAAATGCTTTAATTTGGGTGTCATCCTAGACCTAAAGTAGTCATTACATTTACAAGTATGGTCAGAAGTCATGGCCACAAAGTGTAATAAAAGCTTGCTCAATCCAAAATGTCTATATTTCCACTCCTGGAGTCAGAGTAAGTCATAAGATGACTGACTGTAAAGTCAAATGGCCAAGAAAGTATTGTAAATTGTAAATAGTAACCATTTCTGTCATTCATTCAAAACCATGAAAAGGATTGCCTTGGTAGGTAATAAGGTCATCATGGTTAAAAAATCTTTATGGAGAGCCTTAATGGTCCTATGTTAAGGGATGATGAAAGAAGCAAACCAATTTGATAAGATGTGAGGCTAGATAACACCTCTTCCAACACAAAGATTCTAGAAAATTTAACTTGTCAGAAAGCATGAGACAGCTTTTAATTTATCCCAGGATACCACAGCCTGAGTAATTCTGTAGTTCCCCCAGTGCCTTTCAGTACTATCTGCCTATAGATCACAAAATTTACTTAACAGCTATGTCATCATCAAAGACAAGTATCATAAAAGAACTTACATAACTTATAACTCAACAAGAGTTATAAAGGATTAGTAAGAGTTATAAAGGATTATAGTATTCAGCAATACAATTGTGTCATACATTGCATTATCAAGGGCTATTCAAATACACTCTGACTTTTCTGAATTCCTAAAACCCTGTTGCTCCTTTGTTCAGGTTAATGAGGAAGAGATTGGACTATTTAAAAACCCGTTCCCAGTACAAACTCACACAGAGAATTTTGGAGTGCATTCAATTTCAATAGCCACTGCATATTCAATCAATATATACATGAAATCAGGGCAGAAAACAACCTCAGTGTAAGTAAAATCACCCAGTAGTCAACCGTGCTTTTTCTCCAAAAGTTCAGATTGAAAGATGCCTCATGCTCTCAGACCCCTGATTTTTTAAAAGTCTATAATCACTCAGGTCACATCTTCCAAAGACATGCGGTGCTGCTTTCTGAGCTTATTTCTTCAATCTGTAGCGTGAATTTGTTTATGATTTCCCCACAGATGTCAGCGGTTATAGGTCCTTGCCCAGAAACGTCACAGGAATGGATTACGTTTTCTACAGGATCCATTCAAAGTTCCTGAATTTGCTTCTCGGGCTTTACCTATTGTTCAAAATGCTTTTTTTTTATATAGGGAAGGTTGATTCGAGGGACGATAAAGGAAGGGAATTCGGGGACGTCCGTGGTCAAGGAGGGAAGAAAGAGAGGTGTCCGCGCTTTAGGGGTGATCGAGACTCCTGCTTTTGAGGGAATGGACAACCCCATCAGAGCCACAGCCCCACTCTGGGAAGCTACCGCTGGACAAACAGGTCCTCCAGTGGCTCGTTTCCCCGAAGTGCCAGTGCTAGAATTTGCCCAGGATCCCCCAAACTCATAGCACCCCAGTTCCAAACCTCAGTGACAACCGCCCTCGGTCTTGAGGCCAGCCGGAGGCGCCGGGCCGGCTTCCCACCCCCAATCTGAACTCACAGCCAGTCTCCTTCTTGATCTCCTCGAGCTCTTCGTCCCTCAGTAACGTGGAGGCCCGAGACCCCATCACTGTGCTGGGAGCTCCTCCGGGAGCGGCGGCGCCTGAAGCTAAGGCAGTGGAAGGGAGGGTGGGAGGGAAGAAAGGGCTAGGGGTCAAGAAGGGAGAGGGCAGTGTTTCTACTGCGGAGCCGGGAGGCGACCCAGGGGTGGTGCGAGGAGAAGGGCGGCCCCGAAGACCAGCCAATGAGGAGCGAGGCCGCGCCCTGCACCCGAGTAGACGTCGGCGCTTGGAGTTTCAGCCCCGGAATGAATCAGCCCAGCGCCAGCTCCTACTCAGCTACAGATAGACCCCGCCCCCGGAACCGCGGCTGCCACCGGGCTTAAAAGGGCGATGCCACTGTGGCGCTAGCGGCCTCAATTAAAGGGGCAACTCCATCAACCCACCGTTTTCCAACAAATCAACCTGAGACCTGCAGTGTAGCCAACCGGTTTTTCACAAACTCTTAACACCAGGAATCTCACCGTACAGGTCGTTGGGATTGCAGAAAGAAGCAACAAAAATTTACGTGGAGGAACCCTAGGATGTGTCCCCTGGGAACTGCATGCTGGGAGTTGTAATTGGTCTTTCCCGGGCGGCCCTCTCTCCGCCCAGCCGCCTGAGGGCGCTGGGGAGCCGGCCTCGGGTGTCCAGTCAATTGGCTCCTCGGGAAACTGCGCCTCGGTGTTCTGCCCCGCGGGCGTCGGCTGTGCGGTTTGGGTGCCCGGCGTTGAGAGCTTTTCTCTAGTTTGCTTCAGGACTGTGCTTTGAAAACCGTCGCTCAGTGACTGAAGTACCCCGAAATTTCTTCTTTAACAGTGATCCCTCTTTTAGTTCTAGACTGAAGTTCAAGGAACTCATCATTTGGCTGAAATTAAGGTCCGGATTTCCCAAATTTCTTCTGTGAGGGGGGAGTCTACAGGTGGAGGAGAGTGAATAACTAGCATAGGGCCCACCCTTAATTTGAAGTTCTTACTTTATCTTGAAAATGAGAAATTTTGCATTTTATTTTTTATATTTTATTTATTTTTTAGTTATAGTTGGACACAAAACCTTTATTTATTTATTTTTTTTTTTTTTTGAGAATTTTAATATTTATTTTGTAGTTTTCGGCGCACACAACATCTTTGTACGTGGTGCTGAGGATCGAACCCGGGCCGCACGCATGCCAGGCGAGCGCGCTACCACTTGAGCCACATCACCAGCCCACAAAACCTTTATTTTATTTGAAAATTTTTATTTATCTATTTTTATGTATTGCTGAGGATCTAACCCAGGGCCTAGCACATGCTAGGCAAGTGCTCTACCGCTGAGCCACAACCCCAGCCTCACATTTTATTCTTAAAGTATATTCTTGTTTGATAAGGTTGAATGCCACTTTTTAAGCTAGTATACATTCTCTCAAGAGAATGAGTAATTTTCCTGAGTAATTTGACCCCTCACTTCTCTGTTCAAAACCGGTTTGAGATATGGAAGAACCAAATTCTGATCACTCTTACCTAATAATTAGGGTGCTACCTCAGCATACTTTCCCAAACCAACTTAGCTTAAACTTCTATGGTTTTCAGTTTAGCCTGAGGACCCAGAAGTTCCTTGCAGGCTAAGGTTCTAGTTTCACCCTATTGTTTTCAGGATTGACTTGCTCTTGCTTTCATGGGCAAGCAGTAACATTTTAGATATGCGAGTCAAAGAAGACAGGAGTAGCTGCTTTTTATCTTGGAAATATGGGTTTGTAGGAAAATTTTGAAGCCCACCTCTGGATCCTGACTTTTTTTCCTTCCTAATTTTGAACCTTACCATTCGCAGCTGTCTTCAGTCAAACTTTACTTTGCTTGATGTTAATGCTTTAACATTTTTTTCTTCACCTTTTTTGGGGAAAAGAGGTTACAGAGATCGAACCCAAGGCACTTTGCCATTAAACTATGTCCCCAGACTTTTTTTTTTTGGATAGTTTTGGAGAACTTGCTGAGGCTAGCCTGGAACTCCTGCCTCAGCTGGAATTACACCACATGGCACTCTTTATTTTAGCATTTAATTTTTTCCCAAGCATTTCACAAACTTTTTTCTTGGGTAGCTTCTAAACATAAATTTATTTTTACATCCAAAAATGTTGCCTCTATGAAGCTTGTCAAGGCTTTCTCTTCAGTTTTAGGACCTCCTTTGTTTCTGTAAAGAGTCCTCTTTTGCTGTTGGTTAACTTGAGCAAGGAGTGATTTTTCTAAGGTTTGTTTTATGCTCTTTCTGGGTGCATAATGCTTGGTCATACTTTTGATCTCAAATATATATCTTCCAGTAAGGGCCTGGTTTAGTTTAGGTTCTATTATCTTCTAGTTTTGTGATTTGGGGCACATGTCTTAAAATCTCTAAGCCTCTGTTTTCTCATCTGTAAATTAAATTATGACTATAATACTTGTGAAAGCACTTGACCTTAAAAATCTGAAAACGTAGGTTATTTATTTGACTAAAAATGCTATAAATCGTGGGGCATGGTGGCACATGCCTGTAATCCCAGCGGCTTGGGAGGCTGAACCAGGAGGAGAGTTCAAAGCTAGCCTCAACAATGGTGAGACACTAAACAATTCTGTGAGACCCTGTCTCTAAATAAAATATAAAATAGAGCAGGGGAGGTGGCTTAGTGGTTGAGTGCCCCTGAGTTTTATCCCTGGTACCTCTCCCCCACCAAAATAAAGCTATAAATCTTCACTTTCTTCCTAGGCTGTAGTATTTCATCACTGTTTTAGAGAGTAAATTGCAAAATTCTGTGAACTTTCCCAGTGTGGCAAAGTCAAGCAGCTTTTATTATTTATTTACTTATTTGTTTTTGTTACTGGGATTATTATTTACTTATTTATTTTTGGTATGGGGACACTTAACTACTGAGCTATAACCTGTTAGCATAAATGACACACATATGATGAAGGCAGGAGACTGGAAGCAAATCTTGGATTAGCCAGCTTTTCTTTATTCAGGATTCAGTGGCAGAGTCAATTAGTGGAACCCTGATGTGGCTCATTTGGGGGGGGGCAGAAAATGGCAGTGGGCTGAAGCAAGGGTCTGGGTTATAAAGGCTCTGTTTAGGGTGGGACAGGAGGGTAGTTTGGGGGCTTCATTATATTGGGGTGGACTGATTAGGGTAAGACAGGCACGTGAATAGGGAATTACCTGGGGCTTATTGTATTGGGCTCAGCTGACCCATTAGGGTGGGGGGTCAGATGCCAATCAGGTGTGAATTCTTTTTGTGTTCCTTCACTCTGACTGGGCTTTTCAATGACAAAAACTTAAATTTTACACAGAAAAGGCCGGTGGGGGAACAGCTGCAGATAAAGGGAAATGTCCTTGGACTTATTCTTCATATCCTAAATTCCAGACTCTGAAAGGGACATAATGAATTGAGCCATCAATATCAAATCTAGCTGCTTCCTGGTGAAAATGGGCAAAGTAGGGGACCTCCCCCTTTCAGAGTTCTGGAAGAGAACACGAAGACCCTGGTGGTTGAGGTATAAGTGGGAGGAGTGGCCAGATTGTCTGATTAAAGCCCTCTTTTTCAAAAAGTCAGACGATGAGCATGGGAGGAGATGTGCCCTGGGAGGTGGCTTGGGTTGGATAGGTCACCTTCCTAAGAAACCATTTCTTGGAACCATATTTTCCTGATGTTTTAATTGTTTCTATCCTGCTTGACAGACTATGCAAAACAAGAACAGAGTTTAACAGTATGGTTGTAGCTAGTAACCCAACTACATGTATAGGAAAGTATTTAAAAGGCTTAAGGGAAGAGATGCTTCAGCCAAATTGCCCCAAATCTCTTAAATCTCTTCATTGTTAAAAGCAGGTGCCTTTGCATCAACCATGGCCATAACCTAAGGTTTTAATTCCAACACATCCAATGTGTAATTCCAACACGTCCCTAATGGAGATCAAGCCCCATTAGGTGATTATGTTTATTTTTTTTTTTTACATTTAATTTTCTTTTTTTTTTTAAATTAATTTTTATTGTAGATTGTTCAAAACATTACATAGTTCTTGATATATCATATTTCACACTTTGATTCAAGTGGGATATGAGCTCCCATTTTTACCCCATATACAGATTGCAGAGTCACATCAGTTGCACAACCATTGATTTACATATTGCCATTCTGGTGTCTGTTGTATTCTGCTGCCTTTCCTGTCCTCTACTATCCCCCTCTCCCCCCTCCCCTCCCCTCTTCTCTCTCTACCCCCTCTACTGTAATTCATTTCTCCCCCTTATATTTTTCCTCCTTTCCCCTCACTTCCTCTTGTATGTAATTTTGTATACCCCTGAGGGTCTCCTTCCATTTACATGCAATTTCCCTTCTCTCTCCCTTTCCCTCCCACCTCTCATCCCTGTTTAATGTTAATCTTCTTCTCATGCTCTTCGTCCCTACTCTGTTCTTAGTTACTCTCCTTATATCAAAGAAGACATTTGGCATTTGTTTTTAAGGGATTGGCTAGCTTCACTTAGCATAATCTGCTCTAATGCCATCCATTCCCCTCCAAATTCTATGATTTTGTCATTTCTTAATGCAGAGTAATACTCCATTGTGTATAAATGCCACATTTTTTTTATCCATTCGTCTATTGAAGGGCATCTAGGTTGGTTCCACAGTCTTGCTATTGTGAATTGTGCTGCTATGAACATGGATGTAGCAGTGTCCCTATAGTGTGCTCTTTTTAGGTCTTTAGGGAATAGACTGAGTAGGGGAATAGCTGGATCAAATGGTGGTTCCATTCTGAGCTTTCCAAGAAATCTCCATACTGCTTTCCAAATTGGCCGCACCAATTTGCAGTCCCACCAGCAATGTACAAGAGTACCATTTTCCCCACATCCTCGCCAGCGCTTGTTGTTGTTTGACTTCCTAATGGCTGCCAATCTTACTGGAGTGAGATGGTATCTTAGGGTGGCTTTGATTTGCATTTCTCTGACTGCTAGAGATGGTGAGCATTTTTTCATATACTTGTTGATTGATTGTATGTCCTCCTCTGAGAAATTTCTGTTCAGGTCCTTGGCCCATTTGTTGATTGGATTATTCATTATCTCATTGTCTAATTTTTTTAGTTCTTTGTATATTCTGGATATTAGGGCTCTGTCTGAAGTGTGAGGAGTAAAGATTTGTTCCCAGGACATAGGCTCCCTATTTACCTCTCTTATTGTTTCTTTTGCTGAGAAAAAACTTTTTAGTTTGAGTAAGTCCCATTTGTTGATTCTAGTTATTAACTGTTGTGCTATGGGTGTCCTATTGAGGAATTTGGAGCCCGACCCCACAGTATGTAGATCATAGCCAACTTTTTCTTCTATCAGACGCCATGTCTCTGATTTGATATCAAGTTCCTTGATCCACTTTGAGTTAACTTTTGTGCATGGCGAGAGAAAGGGATTCAGTTTCATTTTGTTGCATATGGATTTCCAGTTTTTCCAACACCATTTGTTGAAGATGCTATCCTTCTTCCATTGCATGCTTTTAGCCCCTTTATCGAATATAAGATAGTTGTAGTTTTGTGGATTGGTTTCTGTGTCCTCTATTCTGTACCATTGGTCCACCCGCCTGTTTTGGTACCAGTACCATGCTGTTTTTGTTACTATTGTTCTGTAGTATAGTTTGAAGTCTGGTATAGCTATACCGCCTGATTCACACTTCCTGCTTAGCATTGTTTTTGCTATTCTGGGTCTTTTATTTTTCCATATGAATTTCATGATTGCTTTCTCTATTTCTACAAGAAATGCCGTTGGGATTTTGATTGGCATTGCATTAAACCTATAGAGAACTTTTGGTAATATCGCCATTTTGATGATGTTAGTTCTACCTATCCATGAACAGGGTATATTTTTCCATCTTCTAAGATCTTCTTCTATTTCTCTCTTTAGGGTTCTGTAGTTTTCATTGTATAAGTCTTTCACCTCTTTTGTTAGGTTGATTCCCAAATATTTTATTTTTTTTTTGAGGATATTGTGAATGGGGTGGTTGTCCTCATTTCCATTTCAGAGGATTTGTCGCTGATATACAGGAATGCCTTTGATTTATGCGTGTTGATTTTATATCCTGCCACTTTGCTGAATTCATTTATTAGCTCTAATAGTTTCTTTGTAGACCCTTTTGGGTCTGCTAGGTATAGAATCATGTCATCTGCAAATAGTGATAATTTGAGTTCTTCTTTTCCTATTTTTATGCCTTTAATTTCTTTCGTCTATCTAATTGCTCTGGCCAGTGATTCGAGAACTATGTTGAACAGAAGTGGTGAGAGAGGGCATCCCTGTCTTGTTCCAGATTTTAGAGGGAATGCCTTCAGTTTTTCTCCATTCAGAATGATGTTAGCCTGAGACTTAGCATAGATTGCTTTTACAATATTGAGGTATGTTCCTGTTATCCCTAGTTTTTCTAGAGTTTTGAACATAAAGGGATGCTGTACTTTGTCGAATGCTTTTTCCGCATCTATCGAGATGATCATATGGTTCTTATTTTTAAGCCTATTGATGTGGTGAATAACATTTATTGATTTCCGTATATTGAACCAACCTTGCATCCCAGGGATAAATCCTACTGATCATGGTGCACAATTTTTTTGATATGTTTTTGTATCCGGTTCGCCAGAAGTTTATTGAGGATTTTTGCATCTAGGTTCATTAGAGATATTGGTCTGTAGTTTTCTTTCTTTGAAGTGTCTTTGTCTTGTTTAGGAATCAGGGTGATGTTGGCCTCATAGAATGAATTTGGAAGTTCTCCCTCTTTTTCTATTTCCTGAAATAGCTTGAAAAGTATTGGTATTAGTTCCTCTTTAAAGGTTTTGTAAAACTCTGCTGTATACCCATCCGGTCCTGGGCTTTTCTTAGTTGGTAGTCTTTTGATGGTTTCTTCTATTTCCTCAATTGATATTGGTCTGTTTAGGTTGTCAATATCCTCCTGACTCAATCTGGGCAAATCATATGACTTAAGAAATGTATCGATGCCTTCACTATCTTCTATTTTATTGGAGTATAAGGATTCAAAATAATTTCTGATAATCTTCTGTATTTCTGAAGTGTCTGTTGTGATATTGCCTTTTTCATCCCGTATGCTAGTAATTTGAGTTCTCTCTCTTCTTCTCTTCGTTAGCGTGGCTAAGGGTCTGTCGATTTTATTTATTTTTTCAAAGAACCAACTTTTAGTTTTGTCAATTTTTTCAATTGTTTCTTTTGTTTCGATTTCATTAATTTCAGCTCTGATTTTAATTATTTCTTCTACTTCTTTTGCTGTTGTTTTGCTCTTCTTTTTCTAGGACTTTGAGTTGAAGTATTAGATCATTTATTTGTTGGTTTTTTCTTTTTTTAAGGAATGAACTCCAAGCAATAAATTTTCCTCTTAGAACTGCTTTCAGTGTGTCCCATAGATTCCGATATGTTGTGTTTGTGTTTTCATTTATCTCTAAGAATTTTTTAATTTCCTCCTTGATGTCTTCTATAACCCATTGATCATTCAGTAACCTATTGTTCATTCTCCAAGTGATGCATGATTTTTCCTTACTTCTTTTATCGTTGATTTTCAATTTCATTCCATTATGATCAGATAAGATGCATGGTATTATCTCTACTCCTTTATATTGTCTAAGAGTTGCCCTGTGACATAATATATGATCTATTTTTGAGAAGGATCCATGTGCTGCTGAGAAAAAAGTGTAACTGCTTGATCTTGGGTGGTATATTCTATTTATGTCAATTAAATCTAGGTTATTAATTATGTTATTGAGTTCTATAGTTTCCTTATTCAACTTTTGTTTGGAAGATCTGTCCAGTGGTGAGAGAGGTGTGTTGAAGTCTCCCATGATTATTGTATGGTGGTCTATTAGACTCTTGAACTTGAGAAGAGTTTGTTTGATGAACATAGCTGCACCATTGTTTGGGGCATATATATTTATGATTGTTATGTCTTGTTGGTGTATGGTTCCCTTGAGCAGTATGTAGTGTCCCTCTTCATCCCTTTTGATTAACTTTGGCTTGAAATCTATTTTATTTGATATGAGTATGGACACTCCTACTTGTTTCCGAAGTCCATATGAGTGATATGATTTTTCCCAACCTTTCACCTTCAGTCTATGTATGTCTTTTCCTATCAAATGCGTCTCCTGAAGGCAGCATATTGTTGGGTCTTGTTTTGTGATCCATACTACTAGCCTGTGTCTCTTAATTGGTGAGTTTAAGCCATTAACATTTAGGGTTATTATTGAGATATGGGTTGTTCTTCCAGCCATATTTGTTTATTTATGTTACTAAACATGGTTTGTTTTCCTCTTTGATTATTCCCCCCCCCCTTTACTGTACTACCTCCCGCTGTTGGTTTTCATTGATATTTTCCATTTCCTCTTCCTGTAATATTTTGCCGAGGATGTTTTGAAGAGATGGTTTTCTAGCTGCAAATTCTTTTAACTTTTGTTTATCATGGAAGGTTTTAATTTCATCTTCCATCCTGAAGCTTAATTTTGCTATACACAATTCTTGGTTGGAACCCATTTTCTTTCAGTGTTTGAAATATGTTATTCCAGGATCTTCTAGCTTTCAGAGTCTGTGTTGAAAGATCAGCTGTTATCCTGATTGGTTTACCCCTAAATGTAATCTGCTTCCTTTCTCTTGTAGCTTTTAAAATTCTCTCCTTATTCTGTATGTTGGGCATCTTCATTATAATGTGTCTAGGTGTGGGTCTCTTATGATTTTGCACATTCGGTGTCCTGTAGGCTTCTAGGATTTGGGATTCTGTCTCATTCTTCAAGTCTGGGAAGTTTTCTCGTATTATTTCATTGAATAGATTGTTCATTCCTTTGGTTTGGACCTCTATACCTTCCTGTATCCCAATGACTCTTAAGTTTGGTCTCTTTATGTTATCCCATATTTCTTGAATGTTCTGCTCATGGTTTCTTAACAGCTTTGCTGAGCTGTCTATGTTCTTCTCCAGTTGAAATACTTTGTCTTCATTGTCTGATGTTCTATCTTCTAAGTGTTCTACTCTGCTGGTAGTATTCTCAATTGAGTTTTTAAGTTGGTTTATTGTTTCCTGCATTTCCAGGATTTCTGTTTGTTTGTTTTTTTATAACCTCTATCTCCCTGTATAATTGATCTTTTGCTTCTTGGATTTGTTTATGTAATTCATTGTCGAAGTGGTCGAAGTGGTCTTTCATTGTCTGATTTTGCTGTCTAATGTCTTCCTTGAGACTCCAGATCATCTGAAGCATGTATATCCTGAATTCTTTATCTGACATTCCATCTGCTGCAGATATTACCTCTTCTAAAGTTGAGTTGACCTGCATTACTTGTGGTCCTTTCTTTCCTTGTCTTTTCATACTGATCGCGTTTCTTTCTGCTTGGTGAAACTGTTGTGTTATTGATTTTTCCCCCTATATATTTATATTACTCTTGTATAGTTGCAAAGTCTCCCTCGCAGGCTTTGGCGGTGGTTCTGCCCCTCCTCCAATTGGGGCAGTGTGCCTACCACGCCGGCAGGCCGCTGTGCCTGTACTTTCGGTGGGCCTGTTCTTTCGGTGGTCACAGGTCTGCCTACCTTGCAGGTGTGAGCAGCGGCTCTGCCCCTCCGCTGGCCGCTAGGCCTGTTCTGTCGGTTGCAGGTCTGTCTACCTAACAGGCGCTGGTGGCGGCTCTGCCCCTCCCCCAACCGGGGTGATGTGTCTGGTGGGCCACTGGGCCTGTTTTGTCAGTGGTCACGGTTCCGCCTACCTTGCAGGCACGTGGGGCAGCTGTGCCCCTCCGCAGGTTGCTGGGCCTGACCTGCCGGTGGGTCACAGGTCTGCCTACCTTGCAGGCTCGGGGGGTGGCTCTGCCGCTCTGTGGATTGCTGTGCCTGTTCTGCTGGTGGGTCGCGGGTCCACCTACCTTGCAGGCGCCCGGCGGCTCTGCCCCTCCCCCATCCGGGGCGATGTGTCTGGCGGGCCTCTGGGCCTGTTTTGTCGGTGGTCACTGTTCCGCCTACCTTGCACGCGCGTGGAGCAGCTGTGTCCCTCCGAGAGTTGCTGGGCCTGACCTGCCGGTGGGTGGCAAGTGCGCCTACCTTGCAGGCGCGGGGGTGGCTCTGCCGCTCCGCGGGTCGCTGGGCCTGATCTGCTGGTGAGTCGCAGGTCTGCCTACCTTGCAGGCGCCTGGCGGCTCTGCCCCTCCCCCAACCGGGGCGGGGCGATGTGTCTGGCCGGCCACTGGGCCTGTTCTGTCGGTGGTCACGGTTCTGCCTACCTAGCAGGCGCGTGGGGCAGCTGTGCCCCTCCACAGGTTGTTGGGCCTGACCTGCCGGTGGGTCGCAGGTCTGTCTACCTTGCAGGCTCGGGGGGTGGCTCTGCCGCTCTGTGGATTGCTGTGCCTGTTCTGCTGGTGGGTCGCAGGTCCGCCTACCTTGCAGGCGCCCGGTGGCTCTGCCCCTCCCCCAACCGGGGCGATGTGTCTCGCGGGCCACTGGGCCTGTTTTGTCGGTGGTCACGGTTCCGCCTACCTTGCACACGCGTGGAGCAGCTGTGTCTCTCCGAGAGTTGCTGGGCCTGACCTGCCGGTGGGTCGGAGGTCTGCCTACCTTGCAGGCTCGGGGGGGTGGCTCTGCCGCTCTGCGGATTGCTGTGCCTGTTCTGCTGGTGGATCGCGGGTCCGCCTACCTTGTAGGCGCCCGGCGGCTCTGCCCCTCCCCCAACCAGGGCGGGGCGATGTGTCTGGCCGGCCGCTGGGCCTGTTCTATTGGTGGTCACGGTTCTGCCTACCTTGCACGCGCGTGGAGCAGCTGTGTCCCTCCGAGAGTTGCTGGGCCTGACCTGCCGGTGGGTGGCAAGTGCGCCTACCTTGCAGGCGCGGGGGTGGCTCTGCCGCTCCGCGGGTCGCTGGGCCTGATCTGCTGGTGAGTTGCAGGTCTGCCTACCTTGCAGGCGCCCGGCGGCTCTGCCCCTCCCCCAACCGGGGCGGGGCGATGTGTCTGGCTGGCCTCTGGGCCTGTTCTGTCGGTGGTCACGGTTCTGCCTACCTAGCAGGCTCGTTGGGCAGCTGTTCCCCTCCGCAGGTTGTTGGGGCTGACCTGCCGGTGGGTTGCAGGTCTGCCTACCTTGCAGGCTCGGGGGGTGGCTCTGCCGCTCTGCGGATTGCTGTGCCTGTTCTGCTGGTGGATCGCGGGTCCGCCTACCTTGCAGGTGCCCGGCGGCTCTCGATTATGTTTATTTTGCCATTGAATCTCAGTATCACTCTATGGAACTCTAGTAAAACAAAATTGGGTAACATTCTAATGACATTAAAATCTTTGAGCCCATCATAAATCTTATACTTGTTCTTCTAGCCATATGATAGACTCTTTTAGTTTTTGAAAAAAATTCCTGATCAATATGTACTTGAATTTGTAAGATCTCAGTAAATTTCTTCTGAAATTGCTGAAAGAGGATGCAGAAGCAATTATCTCAGCCAAGATAACAATGCAAGCTATTAACCATTAGATGAAACATTTAGCACTTTTATAAGGAGCCAGGTGGCTACTGGCCTTTTGAGAATCATAACAGTTTGTCCTGAATTTTGCCATACAGTTTTATTGACACATTTTTGTAGCATATAGTTCTCACATTTAACATAATATATATATTTTATGAGGCATTATATTGTACTTGAATAGGTTTAGACAATAAAATATGAGTATTTAATACATATGCTATGAGATAGAATTCCTTATGAAAAGAAATATTAAGATGGGTAACATTTTTAAACTTATTATATTGAAAATCACATTTCATATCCAAAAAGTCTTCTAACTCATATCTCATTTCCATATTCCAGATGGTCCTGAAGACATTTAATCTTGTCTTTTTCCACTCCCAAGTGGTTTACATAGAAATACCACTCTTCCCTGATTGATTTTGGAGGAAGACAGATGCTAGGGAGTCCAGCTGATTTTGTAAAGTCAATACCAAATCAGTGATCTGTTGGATATCTGCAATAACCTGTTCTGATGATTTTTATAGTGAACAGATATTCCTAATCCTCTGCTCCTGTACCAATCCCAGTGGATGTTTTTAGCCCTATGAGTAAGAGAATAACTGGGTGGGTGGGTGGGGCTCTCCTACATCTGGTGTGTGCTGTTATTAGAATGGATAGGCTTTGGTTTTGAGGTAAATTGTCAGTTTGAGGAGTAAGGAAGATTGAGGTACAGAGGTCAATCTAATTTTGGTAGCAGGGACAATTAGACAAAAAAGCCTCAGAATTTGGGGGACATCAGGGCTGTGGGATGGACATAAGTGTACATCTTAACCACTATTAAAAAGAATCATCATTTTTCTTTTTAAATGTGCAGGAATCGCTGTATTTTGGTTATACCTGTTTTTATAGATGTTTAAGATCAAGCTGCTCAAATTGACTTTGTTCCTATCTGTTGTGGTGAGTAGCTGAGTTCCCATAGGGGTCACTCTTGGTGAACTTGAGAGCAGCTTCTTATCTCTTTCAGTGCCATCTGCTAGGTAGGGTCTCCTTAATGAGGTGGCCTCCCTTAGAAGCATTAGGGATGTCTCCCTTTTCCAATGTAAAGCTCCTTAGAGGAACAGAGGGCAGGAGCCAAGTTGTGGGTATTTGGGTATTTTTTTTTTTGGTCCTTTAATTTTAATTTTTAAGCCTTGATCTTAAACATCCAACAAGCCAGTCTCACCTGTCTTAAAGTAAAAGAACTGAGCTTTAACTTTGATGTCCATAACCTTATAGTCATTTACCCCTTTTATTTAATTGAGGTCTATTTTAGGACTGGAAGTTAGTCTTCTATCTAATCTGTCCTATAGATGATGGCTTATTATCTCAAATTAACACAGGTTGTTTGTTCTTTTTTTTTTTTTTTAAAGAGAGAGAGAATTTTTTAATATTTATTTTTTAGTTTTTGGTGGACACAACATCTTTATTTTTAAATAGTGCTGAGGATCGAACCCAGTGCCCCACACATGCCAGGCGAGTGCATTACCGCTTGAGCCACATCCCCAGTCCAGGTTGTTTGTTCGTGAAGCAGTACTTCTGCAAAACATAAATAGGCAACAGCTATAGAGTTTTACAAGGAAAATACAAAATTAAATTAATAAGAGTAAAAGTATATTCAGTTTGTGTAATAGCTATCCTTTATATATATATGTATATATATATATATATATATATATATATATATACATATACTAATATATATATTAGTTGGACATAATGCCTTTATTTTGCTTATTTTCATGTGGTGCTGAGGATCGAACCCAGTGCCTCATACTTGTGGGGCAAGTACCCTACCAATGAGCCAAATTCCCAGCTCCATGTAATAGCTACCTTGAATTTTGGCTGAGTTATATATTATATCCTCTGTTTGAGATCACAAGATCTTCACAACAAAAATCAATCTTTTGAACACAACTTTAAATAAGCTAAAGTCTAGCTTATTTTAGAGCCATTCTAACATGCAGTAAGGTGGGATGCAGAGTCTTATCTCAGGTAAGGTAGGACTCCACAAATTTTAGATAAAGTGTACCTGTTCTGAAGCTGATCTTTGCCTCTTTCTTAAATATCATTTTACAAAGTTTATATATATTGTTTCCTGAATATACATGAACATTAGTTAACATAGTATAACATTACTTTTAAAATGTGAATCAAAAAACGGCTGAGAGAGCGTTCAACTTCCCTTTTGTGTGGAAAAATGGTAAAATGCTTTCATGTCTCACAATATCAATCTTTAAGCAGACTGGGCTCTCGTTTTAGAAATACATTTACATTTTAACCCTAAGTAAAAGGTAATGTAAGGTTTAGGTTTGGTTACAGAACATTAAATAATATAAATAAATCCCCAATAAAATTTGCTATTCTTGGGCTTGGGTTGTGGCTCAGTGGTAGAGCGCTTGCCTCACATGTGTGAGGCACTGGGTCTGATTCTCAGAACTGCATATAAATAAATGGATAAAATAAAGGTCCATCAACAACTAATTTTTTTTAAATTTGCTATTCTTATAAGCCCAAAATTACCATTATAGACAACTTTAGTTAGGAGAACATCAGCTTGATAAAAATGTTCCTTTAAACCTCCTGCTTTAAAAACTTGTGTGCCTGGAAGACATGAACATATTTAGTATGCTGTATTGAAGTTTTTATTTTAACCAAGTTTAGCTTTTAAAGGAAAATAAGACTCTGTAATGTAGTATAATATTCAAAAATAATGATTGTTGTTGTGTAATCAGTGTTGTATAGATCTTAATTTCTTTAAATTAGTTGCTTTAACAAGTAAAACTTAACAGACACAATGTTAAGAGTAAATTAATGTTTTAAGAAATCCTTGTCGGGCTGGGGATGTGGCTCAAGCAGTAGTGCGCTCGCCTGGCATACATGAGGCCCGGGTTCAATCCTCAGCACCACATACAAACAAAGATGTTGTGTCCGCCGAAAACTAAAAAATAAATATTAAAATTCTAAAAAAAAAAGAAAAGAAATCCTTGTCAAGTTAACATAAAGATTAAATCTTGGTCTTATATCAGTACATTAGTATTTGACCTTAGAGGAAAAACTTAAATGCTTTGATTGTTCCAAATATATATATAACCAACTTAGTTATACATAAATTTATTGAAGTTTTCCCTTTACTTGCATAGATCCTCATGTTGTTTATTTCACACAGACACTTTCTTACCCAGAAACATTTTTTCCTTCTATTAAATATATTTTCATACCTGGAATCTTCTAATTTCTCTTTCCTATCTGTTAATCCTGTATGTGTATAGTATCACATCTGCTTGTTTATCAATTCATGAAAACAAACAATGTTCAAGTATATCACCCCAGGAATTCCAAGAAGAATACTTGATGTTATATTTAACAGCATTTTAACTTTGCAAATTAATCAATGCTTCTAACAAACACATTTATGAAGATTAATCCCATATATGTGAAATCAAATATTTTTTAAGATATTTGTTTTTTAGTTGTAGTTGGACACAATACATTTAATTTATTCATTGATTTATTTTTATGTAGTGCTGAGGATTGAACCCAGAGCCTCGAATATGCTAGACAAGCACTCTACCGCTGAGCCTGTAAGAATCAAGGTATCAGACAAGTATATTGAACAGCATTTACTTAGTAACTTTAAAGACACCCTTTATTCTCATTTGTTTACCCAGTTTAAATCGAACTTTTAAAATCACATGATTCAAATGTATTTGGATCCATATTTTTGAATTTTAGTTTGTAAGCACTTTATATGTTAGTTTTGATACACAAACACATGTAGACAAGATAATACACAGAACAAACAAGCAAAGGCCTTATAGCTTTTTAAAACCTATTAGATTAAGAGCCAACCCTCACAAATTGGCTTCTGAGTAAAGCAGAGGGTAATAAACCTTTATAGTTGGATAAAATAGGTCTGATCAGAAATTTTAACTTAAGCACGCAGAATCAAAATCATGAGCTCAAAAGAATATAGAATTTAAAAAACAAGAGTCCTAGAAAAAAATGATATGGCCATTAATTATTACAGTAAAGCAGCATGAGAGAATGAGAAAGAGATAGTAAAAGGGAGAGAGAGAGCCCTGAAGTCATTTTTCTGTGTTGCAGCCAGGGAGATATTAAATGGATGTTTTCCTTCTTTTTTCTTTAGTTTCAGATGGGTCCCCTACTGGGCTTGGGGGCTTCTTCAGTTTACTTTCCAATGCAGGCTTGAGCATGGCCTGGCCAGGGAGATTGCTGCCTAGGGCTTTTTAACCCTTCTTCCCTGGTTGGTAATTACGCCAGGTAAGGATGTGAAAAATAAAACAGTATTTCCCATTACTTTTAAGAATGAGGACTGAGGGCTGGGGATATGGCTCAAGTAGTAGTGTGCTCGCCTGGCATGCGTGAGGCACTGGGTTTGATCCTCAGCACCACATTAAAAATAAAATAAAGATATTGTGTACACCTAAAGCTAAAAAAAAAAAAAAAAAGAATGAGGACTGAGACACGCCGCTGTCTGTTGGGCTGGTTAGAGTTATTTTCCTCTCAGTGACAAACATTAAATTTTTTGCTTAAATTTAAGTTGAGGGTAGGGGCTTAACATAAGGCTCCTGTTTACATGGTTTGGGGCTGGGACCTCACTCAGAAAGGAAAATACTAATTAACCATTTGATAATTATTTTAAGTTAAGGGAGGACATTTACCAGCTAGTTGTACCCTTAAAATTTCTTCAGAAGAGAAATATTTGCCTGCTACTTGGCTATTCACCATCTCTGTAACTTGAGGCTCCTAAGGTATATTATCTGAGGTGACAGGGGCAGTGAGATTTGGATCCTCTTGTTTCAGCAATCCTCTTGTTTCAGTATGGGACTTGGGAAGCTGGCTGCACCGAAGGGAGGGGTGTTTTGCCCTGGGGACAAACCACCTTCCAGTTCCCCATTGCTGCACTTGGGACAGGGCTTAGGGGGCAGGGTTCAGGTTAGGGCAAGCTTTTGCCCAAAGTCCAGTTCATCCACTTAGGCAACAGGACACAGGAGATATATTAGAAGGTCTGGTGGGGCCATGAGCAGCCGTGGATTTTTAGGCCTATGGATGGCTGAGGCTAGGAGCTGATGTTTAATTTTAAGAAACTTTTCCTTCTCCTATTTGGTCTTGTCTTCCCTGTTGTTAAAGGTCTTGAAAGCAATATTTAGAAATTGCTTCTGGGAAGCCTTGGCATCCTTCTCTGTTTAATTTTTTTATGGGTATCAGGTGCAGATCTGCTAATAAATTGGACAGGGAGAAAGTATCAGCAGGAATATAAAGGTCTAGGGTAGTATATTTGTGAAAGAATCCTCCACGCAAGACAATTCGCTGGGGAGAATTCCAATTTTATTGCAAAAGGCTGTGTGCTTATATAGATCTAAGGAGAGATGGCAGGGCTTAGATAAATGGCAGGCCACCCGTTTATTGGCAAGTTCTTCCAGATATCAGCTCTAGAGCCCAGGAATTAGTTCTTATTGGGGCTAAGGTTCCCCGCCAGCAAGATTTGAAATTGGCGCCGGCGGGAGAGTTCACACCCGGGGGAACTTTTCGCTCCAGTGGGAAAAAAAAGGGAAAGTAGGAAGAGAAGGTCCTTAGGCGCCATGTTGGGATTTTTCTCTGGGGTGCGGCTGCCATTATACTTTTCCCAACAATTTGGTAATTGAGTGATGGAAAGATGAGACTGGTGGTGGATGCAGAAATAAAATGGCAAGGAGGTCTCTGATCTATGAGGTTTGCTGGGTGTGCAAGGTTGGAGGGTGGAGTAGAAGTAGGCTTCCTTTAATGTTAACAAAGGGTTTGGTTGAATCCCTTTACTGGGCTGGGGATATAGCTCAGTTGGTAGAGTGCTTTCCTTGCAGCACAAGGCCCTGAGTTCAATCCCCAGCATCACAAAAAACAAACAAAAGAATCTCTTTACTGTCCATGTGGCATAAAGCCACAAATGTTTAGTAGGTGATTGATATCTAGTACCCCTGAGGGCTGTTGTAGTTGAAGTTTAGATTCAAAGCCTTCATGCAACACTAGGGAGTTGCCCTAGCCAGATGCAACTCAGTTGCTTTTGAGTTCTCCCCTGTGTTTCACATACCAAATTTTTCTGTATAAACTGAACAGCAGAGAGTGTGAAGGGCCTATGTACTAAGGGGTAAGGAAATGCAGTCAATTTAGAGATTCAGCTGAAGCTGCATGAGTTCCTGGATCTCAGAGATACTTGGGGGTAGCTAGACAATGAGAGGAAGGTGGGAGATAGGAGACAGAAAGCAAACCTCAGATCAGCAAGCTTTTCTTTCTTTTTTATTTTAAGATAATTTTATTATCTTAAATTTAAAATACATTTTTTTTTTTTTTTTTTTGTGGTGCTGAGAATCGAACCCAGTGCCTCACATATGCTAGGCGATCGCTCTGCCACAAGCTGCATCTGCAGCCCTGCAAGCTTCTCTTTATTCAGGATTCAGCAGCAAAGTCAATGGGTAGAACCCTGGTGTGGCTCTTTTGGGGGGCAGAAAATGGCAATGGGCTGAAGCAAGGGTCTGGGTTATATAGGCTTCGTTTAGGGTGGAACAGGAGGGTAGTTTTGGGGGTTCATTGTATTGGAGTGGGCTGATTCATTAGAGTGAGATAGGAATGTGAATAGGAAATTTCCTGGGACTTATTGTATTGGGGTCAATTGACCCATGGGGGTGGTTAGGTGCAAGTCCCTTTGTGTTCCTTCACTCGGGCTGAAGTCTGGGCTTTTAAATGACAAAAACTTCAATTTTACCTAGAAAAGGCATAGGTGGGAATGTCCTTGGACTTAGTCTCCATATCCTCCTTGATCCCAGTCTTTTTAAAAAATTTTTTGAGACAGGGTATGTATAAGTTGCTGAAGCTGGTTAATTACAGGCACATTTGCTACCACACCCAGCCATAAGCAGCTTTTGTAGTACAACAAACATTTACCTAGAGTTCTAAATACAAGGACATCTAAATAACAGACTTGTTGGATAAGATACTTAAAAAAGAAAGAGTTGATCTTTTAAATGCTAGTATAACACTGAAGAACTTAACAGCATTTACTATAAATGAAAGTTATTCTATAAGGTGAAGTTTTTTTCTTTGTACTTTATTGTTATAATTCTAATGACAGTGCTTAATTTTTCCTTTTTTTTTTTTTGTACGGGAAATTGAACTCAGGGGCACTCAACCACTAAGCCACATCCTCAACCCTACCTTGTATTTTATTAAGAGACAAGGTCTCACTGAGTTGCTTAGCACCCTGCTTTTGCTGAGGCTGGCTTTGAACCTGAGATCCTCCTGCCTCAGCCTCCGGAGCCACTGAGATTATAGGCATGCACCATTGTGCCCAGCCCGAAAGTACTTAATTTTTGCAAAAACATTTGAATGTATGGCATGTGGTAGTTTGATCTGTCAGGCTACACATGACCAGTTGGTGACTGGAATGGGCCTTATAGTGTGACATCTTGGAAGCCAAAATGGTAATGCATAAATTCTGATAGTCTAACATTGATGCCTTGGTTGGTAACAGTGTGTCACACTCTTAAAATATTAATCCAGAAGAGGTTACATCCCAGACAGTTCTGGGTAAACACTTACTGCAACATGTGTGGCAAAGTATTCTTGCCAATATCAGTTTCTTTCATTCTTTTTTTCTTTTTTTGTCAAAAACAGCACAGTGTGCCATTAAAGCAACTCTAAATGTTCTGTTTGTTCTATTTAGCTACACTTTCAGTAGAAAGAAAGGTGATATTATGCTCATCTTATAAAGGAGTCAAACCTCTCTTGCCCCAAGTCTTACAGTTTTTAGTTTCCTTTGTATGAATTTGAGTTGTGCTTGCAATGGTTCTTTTCTCATTAGCATTCTAAAAAGATGAACAAAAACAAATTACTCCTTCTTTTATTTGTATCCCTTACAAATAGGAGAGAAGGGAAAGTAATATTCAAAATAGTCTTTTTAAAATCATAGATCTCCTTAATTAATTTTCAAGTGTTTGGCTGCTTAAAGAAGATTATTTGAAGACTTCTTTTGGAATCAAAGAGCATGGATCCCAGCAGTGACTACCATTTCCTCAATCAGATTTTGTGGAGAAGAGTGAAACTCACATTGGTTTGTGGCATCTTCGAGGGCGTGCTCCAGCATGTGGACCCTAACAAGATTGTTGTCCTGAAGAAAGGTCTTATTTATTTCTCATATTCTTCTGCCTTTTAAGAGATGACTGAGTATGAGTGATGACTTTGGGCTCCATTAGCAACTGGACAAGTGACATTATTCCTATTTTAGGGAGGGATGAAAATAAGATATTTCTTAACAAGCAGCATGTTGGTCCTCATTTCTATACTTTTATTGACATGTTAGTGGAAATTTCTAATATATAATTTTTAATTGGGTATTTCTTTTCTCTACATAAACATCTTAAATTAAAAATAAAAAATCTCTTAGAAGCTTTTGGCTTCAACAGACAAATCACAAAGATGGTAAAGCATTAATTTTTCTCAACTGAGTTATATCCCCAGTCAAGAGTTTGTGAGCCACATCCTCAGAGTTTCTGTTTCTTAAGGTCTGGGATGGGCCCAAAATTTTGCATTTCTATCAAATTTTCCAGGGATAGATAGGGATGCTGTGTTTTGAGCCACACTTTTACAGGACTACTGTTCTAAGCAGAGGTATGAGTATGTACACATACATAAAGACATTTAGAAAACCTAAGTAAATTTCAATATGAGGATATGGAGAGAGGTAAGAATAGAGAAGTAAGCAGATCGGGCAGATCAGAAGGACTTGAAAATTATACTGTTAGAACATTATTCTGAAGGCAGTGAGGAATAATAAAACATTTTTAAGGGGGAAGCATATGAATTTACAAGTTTGTTGCCTTTAAAAAAACTTTTAAAAAATATAATATATATATATATATATATATATATATTATTATTATTATTTATTTATTTATTTTTTGGTACTAGGGATTGGACCTAGGGACCCTGTACTACTGAGCTACATCCCTAAAACTTTTTATTTTTTATTTTAAGACAGGATCTTGCTAAGTTGCTTAGGGCCTAAGTTGCTGAGTCTGTTCTCAAACTTGATATCCTCCTCACTCAGCTTCCTCAAGTTGCTAGGGCTACTGGGATTCGTACTTTACCCAGCAGTTGCCTAAAAACCTTAATGCTGTGTCTAGAATCACACTTAGCTTCCATTTGAGTGTATGGCATGTGGTAGTTTGATCTGTCAGGCCACACATGACTGGTTGCATGTGTGGCCTGACAGATCAAACTACCACATCCACATGCCATGTTGCATCCAGTGGCTTAAACAAATTAGAAATGTATTCTGTCATATAAAAGAAGACAGGGATTGTGGCTCAGTGGTAGAGTGCTTGCATGGCATGTGTGAGGCCCTGGATTCAATCCTCAGCACCACATATAAATAAACAAAGTAAAAAAATCCATATTAAAAAAAAAAAAAGAAGAAGAAGAAGACAGGTGCTGGGCATGGTGGCACACACCTGTGATTCCAGCAGCTCAGGAGGCTAAGGTAGGAGGATCTTTGGATCAAACCCAGCCTCTGCAAAAAGCAAGATGCTAAGCAACTCAGTGAGCCCCTCTCTCTAAATAAAACACAAATTAGGGCTGGGGATGTAGCTCAGTGGTCGAGTGCCCCTGAGTTTAATCCCCTATTAACCTCCCCCCAACACAAAAAAAAAAAAAAAAAAAAGACAGGTATCACAGGGTTGCTGCGACTTCTCTCATGTCACCAAGGATCCAACATTTTTCTGCCCAACTATCCTTAGCACATTGCTTCAAACCTCTAGGACAAATGATAGCTGGTAGAGTTACAGATAGGAAAACAAGGAAAGGGGGAAAGGATGTTTCTCTCATCTGAGTCTTTCCCCTTAAAGAAATGTCCTGGAAGTTCAATAGTCCACCTATCTGCAGGGTGGATTGGACACATTGAAAACATGAATAAATAGCATGGAGGGGCTGGGGTTGTGGCTCAGTGGTAGAGCACTTGCTTAGCATGTGTGAGGCACTGGGTTCGATTTTCTCAGCACCACATATAAATAAATGAATAAAATAAAAATCCACCAACATCTAAAAAAATAAAAATAAAAGTAGCATGGAGTAAACAATAAGCAGTAAATATCATGTGCTTGTTTCTAAGGTGGTTAGTCCAGGTGTATTTTTTAATAGGCTAATTATAAAGATTTTTTTACATATTTTTATTAGTGCATTATAATTATACATAATGATAGGATTTGTTGTTACATATTTATACATGCACATGATATAACAATATAATTTGACCAATATCATTCCCCAGTATGATTATACAGATTTTATATAGTTGATATAATAAATTATATCTATCATACATACTCTGTTTTTGTAGGGCATAGTACAGGGGATTGACACCAGAGTTACTTTACCACTAAACCCAGTCCTTTTTATTATTATTGAGACAGAGTCTTCCTAAATGACCAAGGCTGGCCTCAAACTTGTGATCCTCCTGCCTCAGCCTCTCAAGCTGCTGGGACTACTGGTGTGAACCACCACACCCAGTTCATATATACTTTTTAATTTTTTTAGTTGTAGATGGGCCAAATACCTTTATTTAGTTAGTTTTATGTGGCGCAGAGGATGGAACCCAGTGCCTCACATGGGCTGGGCAAGTGCTCTATCACTAAGCTACAACTCCAGCCCCGCAGAGTTGGTACTTTTTTTTTTTTTTAAAGCAGGATTCTCATGGGCACAGTGGCACACACCTGTAATCCCAGCAGCTCAGGAGGCTGAGGCAAGAGGATCTCAAGTTCAAAGCCAGCTTCAGCAAAAGTGAGGTGCTAAGCAACTTGGTGAGACTCTGTCTCTAAATAAAATACAAAATAGGGCTGGGGATGTGGCTCAGTGGTGAAGTGTCCCTGAGTTCAATCCCTGGTACTTCCTCAAAAATAAATAAATAAATAAATAAATAAATAAATAAATAAATAAATAAATAAATAAATAAATAAATAAATAAAAACAGCAGGAGTCTCATTATGTTGCCCAAGCTGATCTTGAACTTCTGGCCTCAAGCAATTCTTCTGCTACAGCCTTTTAAGTAGCTGGGACTCAAGTGTCAACCACTGTATCAGCTGTTTTTTTTTTTTGGAGGGGGCAGGTACCAGGGATTGACTCAGAGGAACTCAACCCCAGAGCCACATCTCCTGCCCTATTTTGTATTTTATTTTATTATTATTTTGGGGGTACTAGGGATTGAATTCAGGGGCAGTCAACCACTGAGTCACAACCTCAGTCCTATTTTGTATTTTATTAAGACACAGGGTCTCACTGAGTTGCTTAATGCCTTGCTTTTGCTGAGGCTGCTTTGAACTCATTATCTTCCTGTCTCAAGCCTCCTGAGACGCTGGGATTACAGGTGTGCACCACCACACTCAGCCCCAGCTGCTGGTTTGTTTTTTGTTTTTTGTGTTTGTTTTTTTAAAATATTTTTTTAGTTGTAGATGGACATAATACCTTTATTTTATTTATTTATTTTAATGTGGTACTGAGGATCAAACCAAGTGCCTCACATGTGCTAGGCAAATGTTCTACCACTGAGCCACAATTCCAGCCCCACCCAATTGCTGTTTTTAAATTAATATTATAAGAAGCATATTCTCATGTTATTTAAAACTTCAATTTAATGATTGGACATTGTAAAGCAAAAGACTTAAACTTTTTTGTACTTGGACTTACAACTATTTTTTTAGGAATAGTTCCTAGAAATGAAATTACTGGGCAAAGGTGAGGGATATTTTATTTTTATTTATTTCAGTACTGAGAATTGAATTCAGAGACACTCTACTACTAAACTATGTCTTTTTTTTTTTTTTTAACACAGGGTCTCCCATAGGTCACAGTGTTATATACCTATAATCTCAGTTAGTTGGGAGGCTGAGGCAGCAGGATTGAAAGTTTGAGGCCACGGGTTGGGAGGCTGAGGCTAGAGGATCATGAATTCAAAGTCAGCCGCAGCAATTTACCAAGGCTGTAAGCAACTCAGCAAGACCCTGTCTCTAAGCAAAATATGAAAAAGCACTGGGGATAGACAGGTCAGTGGTTAAGCACCCTTGGGTTTAATCCTTAGTACCAAAAGAAAGAAAAGAAGAAACGAGTTATTTTAATTTTTGCTGAGAGATATGGAAATAAACAAATAGTATTTCCATCTAGAAAATGATAGCATGACTATATATTGAGGACTTGACACGTAAACTTCTAATTCTCTT
Organism: Callospermophilus lateralis; assembly: GCF_048772815.1. Lineage (NCBI taxonomy): Eukaryota > Metazoa > Chordata > Mammalia > Rodentia > Sciuridae > Callospermophilus > Callospermophilus lateralis. The sequence continues at coordinate 87,900,131 of NC_135307.1, read as the reverse complement.
ACACACAGAAGAGTTAGGAATCAGATTATTGTCTCTGATACTTTTAAGCATATAATATGACATAAAGTAGCAATTTTAAAAAGTATCATATTGCCTCTCAGTTTTAGGAAAATAATATTTATTATTAATCAAATGAATTACTTTCTATAACAGTGAAGAATGTGGAGACAGGCCGGAGTGTTCCAGGAGTGAAGATGTTTTTTGGGCATGAGATTGTGAATGGTGAGAGTTTCGTGTTCCCTAAATTCTGGTATTGGAATTTGTAATAGTAAACTTACTGCTCTCTTTCATTCTAATGTTTGAAATAAAATGAGGTATTGTCTTTTAATATTGCATTTTTAAATTCTCAAAGTTGATGTTTGAGAAATATCCTTTCTTATATTGTTTCAGAGGATGTCTATGAATAGAATAGTCTCACAGAATTAGAATCATTTTGGTTTCTCAGTCTGAGGTCCACTCATAACTATAGAGTCAGCCAGCAAGCCAAGTCAGGAACCTGAATAGGAAGGGTTTGCCTTGGTCAGTAGTCTAGTCAAACACCACACATTCAGCATCTATTCATAATCCCTTTTCTGAAAACTAGAAGTCACATATGTGAGAATTCAGAATTGTTCTGAGTTTTTAGAAAATGCAACATAGACTAGATAACACCCTGTAATAAAACATTTTTTTTTTTTTCTAGAGAAAGGGGTCAATAATCACACTCAGTGAAATGAAGTGGACTATAAATAAGTTTGAAAAGTCAGGTTTTGCCACCAAGAGTTAAAACAAAAATTTTGTTCTCATAGCTTTTTAAATTTTTTATTTTATTTAAATGTAATACTAGGGATTAACCCAAGAATCCTCTGTCACTGAGCTGCATCCCCAGCCCTTTTTATTTTTTGAGGCAGGGTCTCACTAAGCTGCTGAGGCTGGCCTGGAACTTATAATCCTCCTGCCTCATCCTCTCACATCTTTAGAATTACAGGCATGCATTACTGCACCCAGCAACCTTTTGTATTTTGGAATTGCAGGATGTAGTTTGTTCTCCATTTCTTTTGGCCAAAGACATTTAGTAAGAGTAGGTCCAATTGTTGCTTCAAGAGTAGCTATGGAAGCTCATCTAGTCTGCCCTTCAGATAAGTCAAATTCGATAAGAGAAAAACAGTTTGTGAGCAAGATGTACAATACACATTCAAGAACTCAAATGATGCCCTCCAAGGAGAAGTAAAGATCAATGCAGGGTGAAAGGGCAGAGGAACAGGAACTCTGGGATGTAGGGCTATGCATTTCTTACTATTGGAGCAGATCTGAAGAAAGTTTGAGAACTTATGCAAACAAGACTTTCCAGCTGTGTGAAAGATTGCTTTACTTTGTGAGAAAACTAGAATTTAGGAGGAGATAAAAATCTCACCAAGTTAATGATTGCCAATTCAGAGATACTTCAAGCTAGATAGGTCTGGATAGCTACCTCACTATCCTTTCTTACTGAGTATGCTGCCATAAATGCTTTGTACCTTGAACTTCTTTTTATAGTGGTGATGAAGATGGCGATAGTAAAAGTGAAATTATTTTTGCTTTTTTTTTTTTTTTTTTTTTTGGTATCAGGAATTGAAGCCAAGGGCACTCAACCACACAGGGTCTTGCTAAGTTGCTTAGGGCCTCCTTAAATTGCTGAGACTAGCTTTGAGCTCACGATCTTCCTGTCGATGCCTCCCATGCCTCTGGGATTATAGGCATGTGCCACTGAATGAAAGTGAAAATTTTACTTTTTTTTTTATTGTCAAAGGATCCTTATATTATTTATTTATTTATATGTGGTGCTGAGAATTGAACCCATTGCCTTACACATGCCAGGTAAGCACTGTACCACTGAGCCACAACCCCAGCCCTGAAATTCTTACTTTTGTTTTAATAGCCTTTTCAGGGCTGAGTGTGTACCTCAATAACTGTGCTGGCCTAGCATGCACAGGACAGGCCCGGGTTTGATCCCCAGCACCACCAAGGGGGATAAATAGCCTTTGTAGCAGAGCAGAACTTGATTAGAACAGAACTGAATGGTGGTTGAGTTTGTAAAGAAGTGAAGGAATCATTAGAACACCTCCCTAATCCAAAGAAGGCTGACACTAACCAGTTCTATAATCTGTACACATATAATTTATTTTCTCCTAAATTCTCTCTGAGGTCTTGACCTTTATTCATAATTTTTAAGCTCAGAGGATGGTTTTCTCCTTTTTTGTCCCATGGCCTAATCAACCATGAAGGAATTTCCCCAGAAAACACCTTGAGTAAGAATTATCAAGAGCAGGGCTGGGGATGTGGCTCAAGCGGTAGCGCGCTTGCCTGGCATGCGTGCGACCTGGGTTCGATCCTCAGCACCACATGCAAAACAAAGATGTTGTGTCTGCTGAGAACTAAAAAATAAATATTAAAATTCTCTCTCTCCCTTCTCTCTTTAAAAAAAAATTTAAAAAAAAAGAATTATCAAGAGCACAATAATGACTAATTGGCATTTTTAGTAAATTCCAATTTTCTGCCTTAGATTCACTGGTACCAGAAAAAAAAAAAAAAAAAAAAAAAAAGACATTTGAAACACAGTGGCCCTCTGAGAAACTTTTTCCATGAAAAATAAAAAATACTGAATGTACTGTATTGAATCTAAGATGTCAATAATTATAAGATTCTTACTTTTTGAACATTTAGAAAGAAGCTGCAATGCAGCTATAATGTGCAATTATTGTAAATCACAATCAATTTCAGAGCTGTTTAAAATGTGCATCTCGGAATCAATGAAATACAATATTTCCCTAGATTCCCTGAACAATTAGGTTAAAGCTAAATGGTTTCATAATATCCTTGGAATATTTTTCTAGTAATTCTTTTGGGATTTTCACTCTACTTTCATTGCCTTTCATGTCACTGAGCAATAATGGCATTAGCCTGAGAGTCAGTGACAGATCTGTGTATGATTACCCTTCAACAGTATAGTGTGAGGGAAGGCGCATTAGAATTGGGATGAGTAAAACAAAAACTCTAGAACCGATATGAATGACGGCAAAGGCAGCCTTGGGGATGTAAAAGGATAAGGGGGCCATATTGAGAAGTTTTAATCCTGCTAAGTAACCAAGAAGCTTGGGACATAATATTGGGAATCCATAGTACTTTTTTAATTTTTTTAATTCTAATTTGTTATATATGACAGCAGAATGCATTACAATTCATATTACACATATAGAGCACAATTTTTCATATTTTCTGGTTGTGAATATAAAATATATTCACACCATTTGTGTCTTTATACATGTACATAGGATAATGATGTCCATCTCATTTCACCATCTTTTTTGTACCCCTTACCCCTCCATAGTACTTTTTTAAAAAAAAAATATTTATTTAGTTGTAGATGAACACACAGTATCTTTATTTATTTTTATGTGGTGCTTTGGATCAAACCCAGTGCTTTATACATGCGGGGCAAGCCCTTGACCACTGAGCTACAGCCCCAGCCCCTCCATGGTACTTTTGTTTGTTGGTTGTTTTACTATTTATTTTTTAGTTGTAATTGGACACAATACCTTTATTTCACTTATTTATTTTTATGTGGTGCTGAGGATGGAACCCAGAGTCTCACACACGTGAGGCGAGCGCTCTACCGCTGAGCCACAACCCTAGCCCCCTGCATGGTACTTTTGATAGTCTTTTTTGCTGTATTTATTGCTGGCCAATGTAGCCCCCTGTGTACTAACACTTTGCTCCCAATTACTATTTGTAATACATAGTCACACTGGGTCTGTGGGGCTGAGGATGATTAATTGCTTTCTGATTGGAAACTGTTGGAAGCTATTTGGTTATTTTTCAGTGGAACTGCTGGATGAAGTGGAGCAAGGTGCAGTGAGAGAAAAGGCATCTTCTGTTAGGTATGATGGGATAATTTTCTTCATTATGAGGTTTTCCTAATACACAGTAGGGAGAAAGACTTAACTCTCATCCACTAGCTGCTTGATTTCTAAAATGGCCTAAGGGGAGAGAAATGAGAAGGAAAATGCGGATGTCTCTTCCATCTCTAGATAGCATCCTTATGCCCATGTAAACAGTATGTGAAAGGATCCTCTCTTTAATGGAGAACAACAGTCCCTTAAAAATCTGAATATGACAGTAATTAAAAACAAGTTCATCTAAGTGTTGTTCTTTTGTAAGGGTAGTCTAAATACAGAAAGAGCCAGGATAGATAAAATGAAGGATGAAGACCTAAATGTGTGCGAGCCTGCTTCACCTGCCTCTGAGGCGCCAACTACCTCTTTGCTAAATGACCTCAAGTATAGTCCATCAGGTGAGTGCTCTGAATTTTCTAGGCTCTCTTTATTATAGTTCAGAACTCTTTAGAATTGGCATAACCCTGTATCCAAATTCTATATGAAATGCTGAGCAATTGCTTCTAGGCTAAGAATTAAAATAAATATCATTTGATATGTGAATGCATACTACAGCCACGCATTGGAGATACTGCCCTCGTTGAGCTCTGGAGGAGGCAGATACCAAATAAGAATAATGAGTAAAATATATTGTATGCTAGTCCCATATATCAAAGAGGAAAAAAGAAGAATAAGATGATGAGAAGTATTTGGCTAGGCTGATAGAACATCCCTGTCAATCCCTAGTATATCCAAAACAAAAACCATTAAAAACAAGGCATAGTGCTGGCATTGTGGCTCAGTGACAGAGTGCTTATCTCGCAAGTATGAGGTACTGGGTTCCATCCTCAGCACCACATAAAAATAAGTAAATAAAATAAAGGTATTGTGTCCTTCCACAACTAAAAAAAAATATTTTTTTAAAAAAAGGCATAAAAGCCCTGAAATAGGACATGCCAGGAACTCAGACAGCAAGGAGATGAGTGGAACTGGAGCAGAGAAAGAAACAGTAGATGAGACTAGATGAATGGTCAACGAGGAGTTTTTAGATCCTTGAAGGGATATCAGCCTTAACTGTCTGAAGTGAGAAGAGAAGTCATTGGAGAACTTTTTTTTTTAACTAAAAAAAATTTAGTCGGGGCTGGGGATATGGCTCAAGCAGTAGCGCGCTCGTCCGGCACGCGTGCGGCCCCGGTTCGATCCTCAGCACCACATACAAACAAAGATGTTGTGTCCGCCGAAAACTAAAAAATAAATATTAAAATTTAAAAAAAAATTAGTCATTCTAATAGATATGTAATAATATCTCTTTGTGGTTTTAATTTGCATTTTCCTGATGACTAAGAATGCTAAAGGTCTTTTCTTGTGCTTATTTGCCATCTGAATATGGGACATTTTTTTCATAATTTTTGCCCATTTTCTTATTGGCTAGTTTTCTTTCTCAGTGTTGTGAGTTCTATATTCTGGATATAAGTTTTGTTCTCAGAGAAATGCTTGGCAAATGACTACTCCAAATATCTGTGGTTTGACTTTTCCTTTTCTTAAAATATCTTTTGTAGAATGGATATTTTTAATTTTTTTAAACTCTTTTTTAAAAAATATTTATTTTTTAGGTGTAGATGGACACAACACAATGCCTTTATTTTTATATGGTGCTGAGGATCGAACCTGGGTCCCGCCAGTGCTAGGCAGGCACTCTACCACTGAGCCATAATCCCAGCCCGATATTTTTAATTTTGATGAATTCCCATTTATTCCCCTCTCTCTTTTAAAATGTTTTTATGGACACAATACCTTTTTAAAAAATTTAGTTATTGATGGATATTTATTTATTTATTTAGATATGGTGTTAAGAACCTGATTTCATCTCACTCCACTTAGAATGACAATTATCAAGAATACAAGTAACAATAAATGTTGGTGATGATGTGAGGAAATAGGTACACTTGTACATTGCTGGTGGGACAGCAGATTGATGCAATCACTCTAGAACGCAGTATGGAGATTCCTCAGAAAACCTGTGCCTCAAACATGCTAGACAAGCACTCTACCACTGAGCCACGACCCCTTTATTTTATTTATTTTTATGTGGTACTAAGGATAGAATCGAGTGCCTTACATGTGCTAGGCAAGCGCTCTACCTCTGAGCTACTGGGTTCAATTCTCAGCACCACATATAACTAAATGAATAAAATAAAGGTCCATCAACAACTAGAAAATAAGTATTTAAAATATATATATATATATATATATATATATATATACAGAATCTGTTTCTTAATTTCTTAAAATAAAAATTTTCTGGACTTTTAATTGGGATATATTGAATCTATACATAAGTTTGGGAAATATTGACATATGAACAATATTGATTATTCCAATCTTTGAACCTGGTATATTTCTCCATTTGTTTAGATCTTCTTTTATTTCCCAGCAGTGTTTTATAATTCTTAAGAGTTTTAAGTCTCTCATATCTTATATCCTATTTACCCATAATTATTTTGTATTTTAAAAATATTTTTGTGGTTGTAGATGGACAGCACGCCTTTATTTTATTTATTTTTGTATGAGGTGCTATGGATCGAACCCAATGCCTCACAAATGCCAGGCAAGTGCTCTGACACTGAGCCCCAGCCCCAGCCCTATTTCATATTTTTATACTATTATAAATATTATTTTTTTAAAATTATAGTTATAGATGGACAGCATGACTTTATTTTATTTATTTATTTTTTTGTAGTGCTGAGTTTTGAACCCAGTGCCTCACACATGCTAGGCAAGTGCTTTGCCACTGAGCTATAGCCCCAGCCCTATAGAATATATTTTAACTCCAATTTTTCACCGGAAAGTTTTTTTTTGTTTTGTTTTTTTCTTTGTTCTTTTTAGTTATACATGGGAGTAGAATATATTTTTACATATTATACATACAAGTTCATACATGGAGTGTAATTTCCCATTCTTATAGTTGTACATGATGTGGAGTTACAATGGTTGTATATTCATATATGAACATAGAAAGTTATGTCTGATTCATTCTACTGTCTTTCCTATTCTCATCCCTCCTCCCCTCCTTTCACTCCCCCTCTTTTAATCTACCCATCACCTATTGTGAGTCAACATCGACATATCAGAGAAAACATTTGACCTTTGGTTTTTTGGGATTGGTTTATTTCACTTAATATGATAGTCTCTAGTTTATCGGCAAATGCCATAATTTCATTCTTCTTTAAGGCTGAGTAATACTCTGTTGGGTATTGGGTATATATGTACCACATTTCCTTTATCCATTCATCTGTTGAAGAGCACCTAGATTGGTTCCATAGCTTAGCTATTGTGAATTGAACTGCTATAAACATTGATGTGGCTGTGTCACTATAGTATGCTGATTTAAATTCCTTTGGTTATATGCCAAGGAGTAGGATAACAGGGTCAAATGGTAGTTCCATTCCAGGTTTTTTGAGGAATCTCCATACTGCTTTCTAGAGTGATTGCACCAATTTGCAGTCTCACCAGCAGTGTACAAGTGTATCTTTTTCCTTGCATCCTCGCCAACACTTATTATTACTTGTATTCTTGATAATTGCCATTCTGAGTGGAGTGAGATGAAATCACAGTGTAGTTTCAACTTGCATTTCTCCAATTGCTAGAGATGTTGAATATTTTTTCATATATTTGTTGACAGGTCCTATTTCTTCTGTGAAGTGGCTGTTCAGTTCCTTTGCCCATTTATTGATTGGGTTATTTGGTTTTTTTGGTGTTAAGGTTTTTTTTGGGGAGGGCAGGGGCGGAGGTTCGATTGAAGTCAGGGGTACTTGACCACTGAGCCACATCACAGACCCTGTCTCTAAATAAAATAAAAAAGGGCTGGGGATGTGGCTCAAGCAGTAGCGCGCTCGCCTGGCATGCATGCGGCCCAGGTTCGATCCTCAGCACCACATACAAAACAAAGATGTTGTGTCTGTCGAAAACTAAAAAATAAATATTAAAGATTCTCTCTCTCTCTTAAAAAAATAAATAAATCTTATCTGTTTTATGTGACTTTAAAAAAAATAAAATAAAATACAAAAAATCCCCAGCCCTATTTTATATTTTATTTAGAGACAGGGTCTGAGTTGCTTATTGCCTCACTGTTACTGAGGCTGGCTTTGAACTTGTGATCTTCCTGGCTCAGCCTCCCAAGACTGGGATTACAGGCATGCACTGCTGCATCCAGCTCCTGATGTTAAGTTTTTTTGAGTTCTTTATATATCCTGGAGATTAATGCTCTTTCCAAGGTGCAAATGGCAAAGATTTTCTCCCATTTTGTAAGCTCTCTCTTCACATTCTTGATTGTTTCTTTTGCTGTGAAGAAGCTTGTAAGTTTGATACCATCCCATTTTTTGATTCTTTTTTTTTTTTGAGAGAGAGAGAGAGAGAAAATTTTTAATATTTATTTTTTAGTTTTCAGCAGACACAACATCTTTGTATGTGGTGCTGAGGATCGAACCCGGGCTGCACGCATACCAGGCGAGCACGCTACCGCTTGAGCCACATCCCCAGCCCCCATTTATTGATTCTTTTTTTTTTTTTTTTTTAAAGAAAGTGGGAGAGAGGCAGAGAGAGGGAGACAGGCAGAGAGAGAGAGAGAGAGAGAGAATTTTAATATTTATTTTTTTTTAGTTTTCTTGGCGGACACAACATCTTTGTTTTGTATGTGGTGCTGAGGTTCGAACCTGGGCCGCACGCATGCCAGGCGAGCACGCTACCGCTTGAGCCACATCCCCAGCCCTTGATTCTTGATTTTACTTCTTGTACTTTAGGAGTCTTGTTGAGGAATTCAGTTCCTAAGCCAATATGATAGATATTTGGACTTACTTTTTTTTCTAGTAGGAATAGGGTCTCTGGTCTAATGCCTAGGTCCTTGATCTATTTTGTACAGGGTGAGAGATAGAGGTCTAATTTCATTTTGTTACATAGGGATTTCTAGTTTTCCCAGTATCATTTGTTGAAGAGGCTATCTTTTCTCCAATGTATGTTTATGGCACCTTTGTCTATTATGAGATAACTGTATTTATGTGAGTTTGCTTCTTCCACTGGAAAGTTTTGATCAGAAGACTAACATGAGATTGAGGCTGGTATGCTTTCATGCTTGCCTTGCATGCATGAAGCCCTGGGTTCAATCCCCAGCTCCAAAAAAGAAAAACAAACAAAATAATATGATGCGGATATCCTTAATTATTCTCAAAATTAAATGTGAGATGAAAGACATTAAAGTAAATGGTTTATCACCCTGATGTCACAGTATCCTGATTAAATTTGGAAAAAAAGTACACTATTGAAATCCATTAAAAATTATGTCCTAACTATATTTGGAATTTAAAAATGTCTTCTGAGTCATATTCTCAGTAGGTTTATGATTAACTTCTTAAATCAATACATTAAATGTGGCAATAGATATATTTTTATTCCTATTGAGATCTTTTTTGTGAAGAATTTTATGAATAGTCTTATTTATACATTTTTGCATATGAGTATCTCTATCTTGAATTTAGATATGGTACATAGATGGCATATATATACACATACATACACAGATATATGTACATATTTTTTCACTTAAATGGTCATCAGTGTTTATAAATTTAAATCTATGTAAAGAATAAACACAGTAGTGATGTTAAAAAAAATAATGATCTGACTTCTGAGATTTTTATTTTATTTTTGGTACCAAGGATTAAACCCAGGGGTGCTGAGCCACATTCCCAGTCCTTTTTTTTTTTTTTTTTGGTGGTGCTGGTGATTGAACCCAGGGCCTTGTGCATGTAAGGCAAGCACTCTACTAACTGAGCTATGTCCCAGTCCTCCCAGTCCTTTTTTTGTATTTTATTTAGAAATAGGGTCTCACTGAGTTGCTAAGTGCCTTGATAATCTGCTGAGGCTGGCTTTGAACTCATGATCCTCCTGCCTCAGTCTCCCAAGTAACCGGGATTAAGGCATGCACCACTGCACCTGGCCTGAATTCTCTCTTTTTTTAAAAAATATTTTATTTTTTAGTTTTCGGCAGACACAACATCTTTGTTTGTATTTGGTGCTGAGGATCGAACCTGGGCCGTACGCATGGCAAGCGAGCGTGCTACCACTTGAGCCACATCCCCAGCCCCCTGAATTCTATTTTAAAAAGCTCACTTTATGCATAAAGTTCCCAAACAGGACTGACAGAAGCATCTATTCAATTTACACAGTAATGAGAAATAATAAATATTTCTATTTTTTTTTTTAAAGCTCATTCTGGATGTTATATGGGTACTGAAAGTGGAGCAAAGGTAAAAACATGGATACCAGTCAGGAAGCTAAGAAATAATTAAAACAGTTGGATATGGTGGCTTTAGACCCTGATGGTGGCAGTAGAGTAAGAAGTGTTGGAATTCTGAATATATGCTAAAGGTAGAGCCCATGGGGCATACTGACAAATATTGGTATGAGATAAAGAGAGGAATCAAGGACAATTTCAAGGGTTTTATAAGAGCAGCTAGAAATGTGAAGTTGCTATTATAATGAGGTAGGAAAGTCTATGAGTGGAAAAGATTTTGAGAAGCTGATTAAGAGTTCAGTTTTGGTCAATTTAAATTTGAATAAAAGCTTAAGATGAGAAGCAAGGTATGAGAAAGGATTCAGAAGTAAGCCCATAATGATATTTATTTAAAATCTGAAACTAGATGAGGTCACCAAGAGAGTGTAGGTACAAAGGGAAAATGTATGTGTCCAGTGGCACTCCGCCTTAGAGGTTGGGAGCTAAAGAGGGACTGGAGATATAGCTCAATAGCAGAATCCTTGTCTGGCATGTATGAGGCCCTATATTCAAACCAACACCACAAAAAAGAAAAACAAGGAAAAGAAGACCTCTACGTTAAATTATTATTATTATTTTTTTTTTAAAGAGAGAGTGAGAGAGGAGAGAGAGAGAGAGAGAGAGAGAGAGAGAGAGAGAGAGAGAATTTTTTGATATTTATTTTTTAGTTATCGGCGGACACAACATCTTTGTTCGTACGTGGTGCTGAGAATCGAACCCGGGCCGCACGCATGCCAGGCGAGCGCGCTACCGCTTGAGCCACATCCCCAGCCCCAAGTTAAATTATACAACTAAATTATTGTTATTTCTACTGAGGATTGAACACAGGGCCTTAAGGCAATTACTCTACTGGGCCATACCCCCTATAATCTAATTATTTTCAATTATATCATTTTAAAAATAATTATTAGTACCTAAAGAACTCTAAAAAATTGGGCATAGGCCCATCTCCACGGCTCATTTCTTTTAAACCATTACTTTGATTTATAAACACGCTTTTTAAAAGTACATGATTGATTGGTGCTGGGGATGTGGCTCAAGTGGTAGTGAGCTCGCCTAGCATGCATGAGGCACTGGGTTCGAATCTCAGCACCACATAAAAATAAAGATATTTGTCCACCTAAAACTAAAAATAAATATTAAAAAAAAGTACAGGATTTGCCAGGTGCATTGGCACACTCCTATAATCCCAACTACTTGGAAGGCTGGAAGGAGGATCACAAGTTCAAAAGCCAGCCTCAGCAATTTAGTGAGATCCTGTCTCAAAATAAATATGGACTGGGGATGTGGCTTAGTGGTTAATTGCCCCTGGGTTTAATCCCTGACTCAATCAATCAATCAATCAATAAAAGTGCATAACTTGAGGTGTTCAAAACAAATCTTTCCAGGTGTGGGAGCACAAGACTATAATCTCAGCCACTCAGGAGCTTGAGGCAGGCAGATTTCATGTTTGAGTCCAGCCTTAGCAATTTAACAAGACCCTCAGCAATTTAGAGAGAGCCCTGTCTCAAAATTAAGAATAAAAAGAACTGGAGATGTAACTCAGTGGTACAGTGCCCTGGGTTCAATCCCCAGTACAAAAAAAAAAAAAAAAAAAGCATATCTATGAGTAGGGAAATATTACAGATTACCACAGGAAATGAATAGATAGTTCATTTGTAAGATTATTGCTGGCATAGTGGCACATACCCATAATCCCAGCTACTCAGGAGGCTGAGGTAAAAGGATTACAAGTTCAAAGCCAGCCTTAGCAATTTAGAACGTGTTTCGGTTAAAAAATAAAAAGAGCTGGGAACATAATTCAGTGGTATACAGTGGTATACCACACCTGGGTTCAATCCCTCGTATTGGAGAGGGGATAGGTTATAGTTAGTAGGACTTTTATCTACTCTCAATGGACAAACAAGATGCTAATTTGTATTTTCTGCAGGAGGGACTGATACAGATGATAATGAAACAACAGTAGACATTTGAGATACAATAGAGTAAGAGTTTATGAGTGTGGCCAAAACTGGTGAGAAGGCTTTTCTATTGCCAAGGAAGATAAATACATTTAATGCTATGCTTCTCTTAATAGAGGAAGAAGAGGTGACATACATAGTCATTGATCAGTTCCAGCAGAAGTTTGGTGCTGCAGTAAGTATTATCCTCAATCATTTCTAATATTGGGAATGGTATTATGTTTGTGTTTCATAGATTTTTTTAAACTTTATTTTATTTATTTATTTTTATGTGGTGCTGAAGATCGAACCCAGGGACTTGCACGTGCAAGGCAAGTGCTCTACCGCTGAGCCATAACCCCAGCCTGCCTGCCTATAGATTTTTTTTTTTAATTATAAGATCTTTGATGCCTGACATGTTTCTCTATTAACTCAACAAAATATTTGGGGTGTTTGCTACATGTCGGGCATTGTTCTGAGATAATCAAGACAAAATTCTAACCCTCAAGGAATTTACATCCTTATATAAGATAGTAAAGAGGACTGGGGTTGTAGCTCAGTGGCAGAGAACTTGCCTCACATGCATGAGACACTCAGGTTGATCCTCAGCACCACATTAAAAAAATAAGGAAAATAAAGGTATTGTGTTTGTTTACATCTCAAAAAATTCTTTAAAAAGACAGTTAATAGATAATTGTGTATTAGCTGGCAGTCATTGCAATGAAGAAAAAACAAGGCATAGAGAATAGAGTGGTGACAGGGAGGTCCTATTTCATATGGATGGACAGGAAAAACTTCTCTGAAGAGATGACATTGGAATAGGGACCTGAAGGAAGTAAGGAAGCTAGTCGTGTGGGTATCTGGGTGAAGAATTTAAGCAAAGTAGAATTAGCATGTACAAAAAGCTGGAGGCTGAAGCGTTCCTGACTTGTGTGGAGGAACAGCAGGGAGGTTAGTGTGATTGGACCACAATAGAGAAGAGTGGTAGGGGATAGAAGTGGGTGGGAGGCAGATCAGGTCAGGCTTTTCAGGATTTTGATTTTGACCTGAGTAACATGGAAAGCCATTGACAGTTTCAGAGAACAGTCAGAAGTTATCTGACTTTGATTTTAAAAGGACCACCCTGGATGCTGTACCTAGGCAGTTTCTCAATAATCATGTATTAATTTGAGAAGTGGCAAAAACTAATTAGCCTACAGACTAGTGCACAGATGGGCTTTAGGAGAATAACTGAACTTTCTGTTGGATGCAGGCTTGTACATGTGTGTGTGGGGGGTGCATTTTTAAAGGGAAGAGTTTCAACAGATTCTTTTTTACTTTTCTTAAAACCTTTATTGAGATATAATTCAAATGTCATATGATTCACCTTTGGAAAATGTACAGCTCACTGGCCTTTAGGGTACTCACAGAGTTGTCTTTCTGCCATCATAATGAATTTTGGAACATTTTCAATACTCTAGAAAGAAACCCCACACTCCCCACCTTTTAGCCATTACTCTCAACCCTGTCTCAGCCCCCAGCAACCACTAATTTACTTTCTGTCTCTGTGAATTTAACTCTTCAGGACATTTAATATAAAATCAGTCATGAAATAGGTGATCTTTGTTTATTTAACATAACGTTTGGAAATTTCATCCATGCTGTAGGGTATATTATTAGTATTTTACTTCTTTTTATCTTTTTATTGCTTAATAATACTATATTTATAGATATACTTCATTTTATTCATTCACCATATATTTGTGTGTGTGTGTGTAGTGCTGGTGATTGAACCCAGGGCCTTGTGCCTGTGAGGCAAGCACTGTACTAACTGAGCTATATCCTCAGCCCTCATTCACCATTTGATGGACGTTTGAGTTGTTTCTACTTTAGGGCTGTTATTAATAATGCTTCTATGAACATTCATATATAAGTTTTTATACGAACATATCCAAATAAAGCTTATTTTTCTTGGATAGATACCTAGTAGGGAATTTACTGGATTATTTAGTAATTTTTTAACTTTTTGAGGACTGGCCAGACTTTTCCAAAGCTGCTGCCTGTGATATTTTACATCCTGACTAGTAGTATATGAGGATTTTTACTTTTTTCATATCCTTGTCAATACTTGTTATTATCTGTCATTTTTTATTATAGTCATCTGGCTTGTGTGAAGGGGTATTTCATTATGATTTTGATTTACATTTCCTTGATGTCTAAAGATGATGAACATCTTTCTGTGAGCTTATTGACCACTTGTGTCACTTCTTTGGTGAACTATCTATTTAGATACTTTGCCTTTTATTTTGTATTTATTTTTTTGTACTGGGGATTGAACCCAGGGGTGCTTTACCACTGGGTGATAGCTGCAAGTCTTTTAATACTTTTTATTTATTTATTTATTTTAATTGTAGTTGGACACAATACCTTTATTTTATTTATTTATTTTTATATAGTGTTGAGGATTGAGCCCAGAGCCTTGCACGTGCTACGTGAGTGCTCTACTACTGAGCCATAACTCCAGCCCCAAGACTTTTTATTTTTTATTTTGAAACAGAGCTGAGTTTCTTAGCGCTTCACTGAGTTAATGAGACTGGCCTCAAACTTGCAATTCTCACACCTAAGCAATACTAAGTTGCTGGGTTTTCAGGCATGTGACACTTCACACCCACCCCACTTATTTCTGTAATTCTGAACAGTAGTTATTGTGTTCCTTTGAGATGTAGTAAATTGCCTATGTTAGGGCACCACAGTTTGCCTAAAGAATCTTGGCTTAAATACTAGAATTTTTCCAGCACCATCTGTGAAAATAAAAGGTATCACTTATAATTAATTCTCATTAGCATTTGGGGTATGAGTGATTTATCTTCCAATTGTGGTACACATTTGACAAAACTAAAAAGAGGATCAGAAGTGTTCAGTGATGATTTATGCATGCTTGTGAATCTGAATCAGTGTTTTAGATTGGTCAAATTTGTAAGATGAGGCAAAGTACAATGGTGTACACCTATAATTCTAGCTAACTGGGAGGCTGAGGCAGGAGGATCACAAGTTTGAGACCAGCATGGGCAACTCAGCGAAAACTTGTTTTAAAATAAAAAGGGCTGGGCATGTGGCTCAGTGGTAAAATTCTCCTGGGTTCAATCCCAGTACCAAAAACAAACAAAAACATTAGAGAAAATTATGTACTTTGTTTATCACAGATGCCATTCATGGTGTTATGATGCCAATATTTGTTCCCTGGAATTTTTTTTTCTCTTCCTTTTTTTCCCTCTTTTTCTTCCCCTTTCTTTCCCCTTCTTTTTCTCCCTCCTCCTTTCTTCTTCTACTGGGGATTGAATCCATTGACACTCTACCACTGAGCTATGTTCCTAGCCCTGTTTTTATTTTTATTTATTTATTTTTTAGTTTTAATTTTAGGATAGGACATTCCTAAATTGCTAAGACTGACTTTGAACTTCTGATCCTCCTGCCTCAACCTCCTAAGTGCTGAGTTTACAAGTGTGTACCACCACACCTGTCCCTTTTCTTCCTTATCTTACTAGATGCTCCATATCAAGAAGCAGAGTGTCCTGAGTGTGGCTGCAGAAGGAGCTAACGTGTGCCGCCATGGGAAACTGTGTTGGCTTCAGGTAAAAGATTTTTTAAAATGTTTTATGTTTAAATAATTGTACATTCAATATATTATTAATTGTCTTCTCTCTGTTATCCCTGCTATTATTATTCTGTAACTTGTTGGGAATGTACTTCATATTTTTAGTGCTCAATTTATTCTTTTCAAAAGAAGGAATTTCTAATAGATTCACTTTAATAGCCATCATTGCTATCTCACAGATTCTGCAGGAGATCTTCTTTCCCAACTTTGACCATCTTTCTGAAGTTAGGTTTGATACATGTCTCTGCCACACTAGGTGAGTTTCCTAGAGATGAGGGTACCATTATATCAAAAGAAGTTTGAAGTGAGCCTTAAATAACTAGAGGATGAGTAAGCTACCTTTGAGTCAAGCCAGAAGCATCAGTATGCAAGGTGGTCAAGAGAGCAAGCTGTATACCTCAACCAGGATTCACTATGAGAATATTTTTTCCAAGAATATAGCCAACTGAGTTAGCAATCTTCCCTCTTAAATTCCTCCTTCTGCAATATTCAGCTTCTCCAAGGAAAAGGAATAGAGGTGGCTGAGCCTAATTTTGCTTGGTATTAGATTGCCTCTCTTTTGTTCCCTGCACTTAATTGGTAAACCTTAGCTCTTAGAAAACCAAGTTAACACAAAAGCAAATTACTTAAACAAAAAAGCTTTTCTCTAACAAAACAGAATTAAGGACTTTCTGGTAATACATGCTTGGATAACTCTAGGTTATTTCTGAATTTGTCCCCTTTAATTTCCTAAGTACCAAAGGGAATGACTATCCAATTAGTTATAGATGTCCTCTTTGTGACTGGAAGCAAATTAATGGGCACATTTTCCCCAATCAAGCCCTTGGGCTTATGTGTTTAATTTTTTTTAAACAATCTCTGGCATTTTTTAAAAAATTATTCTTTTATATATATATATGACATTAGAGTGTATTTTGACATATTTTACATACATGCAGTATAACTTATTCTATTTTTTTAAAGGTTTATTTATTTTTTATTTTTGAGAGAGAGAGAGAATTTTTTTAAATATTTATTTTTCAGTTTTCAGTGGACACAACATCTTTGTTTGTATGTGGTGCTGAGGATCGAACCAGGCCGCAAGCATGCCAGGCGAGCGCGCTACCGCTTGAGCCACATCCCCAGCCCCACTTATTCTAATTAGAATCTCATTCTTGTGTATTCATATACGAACACAGGAAAGTTATGTCTGAATCATTTTACTGTCTTTCCTATTCCCATCCTCCCTCCCTTCCCTTCTTTCTCCTTTGTCTACTCCACTGAACTTCTATTATTCACCCCATCCCCCCAAAAAGTTAAAACAATTTTTTTGCATGTTTTGATTTTCACAGTCTGTTCTGAGATGTATCTACCTTCTAACAATATCAGAAATCACCTAGATCTATGATAACCACCTTCTAACAATATCAGAAATCATCTAGATCTATGATAGCCACCTTCTAAAAATATCAGAAATCACCTAGATCTATGATAGCCACTGGGCATAATCTGTATTATTTTGTGCATGTTGTGCCCATTTCAGTATTATTGCCATCATGATGGTGTTCAGCAATTTGAGCCCACATGGCTTAGTACTCTGTTTCAGATTTCTTCAGAACTGGGAAAGTGTTGGTGAGGATGACCAATTTCACTTTGCCCTGCCTATTCATCTTCAGAATGCCCTTGTACTCCAGCACATACTTTCCATTTAAGTTGATAGACTCCAGTGATGTTTTTGTCATCTTCCAGCATTAAGGTGTGGGATAGCTCCAACCAAAAGAAGCCACCAAGATGGCTGGGGAATGAGAAAGATAGTTCCCACCCATGTCCCACGCGAGCAGTTGAAAATGGGGTTCCTCTTGGTGGAATGCGCTGGCTGTCAAATAAAAGCTAAGGAAAATAGTGTAGCAAAAAAAAAAAAAAAAAAAAAAAAAAAAAATCACAGGACACAGAAAATTTTAAGAGCAGGGGCAGAATGGGCTAGCCAATCTTAGGGATCGAGCTTCTACACTGAAAAGAGCAAAATGGAGCCTACTCTTGCTTTATTTATATGAGGGATCATCAAAGATTTTCCATGGAATGTTCTTTGCCAAATAGGGTAGGAGGTTCCAACAGGTCCAGTTCCCAACAGGTTACACCCAACTCTGGAGCTACAGGAGGGATCTTCCTATTTCAGTGGAAACAAAGGTCATCTGCTTCGGGCAATCTAATGCACCCCTGGAAGCCGAGGACAGTTCTCACGGAAAAAACTAAATCTTTGTGGCTCCATTACTTGAGAAGACCCTCAAGTAATTCATGGCTGGCTTTCCGCAATGATTAATTTTTAAAAATTCTTTTTGTAGTTGTAGATGGATAGAATGCCTTTATTTTATTTGTTTATTTTTATGTGGTGCTGAGGATCAAACCCAGTGCCTCATGCATGCTAGGCAGGCGCTCTGCCACTGAGCTATAGTCCCAGCCCAAAGATAATTATTTTTTTTTAATTTTTTAAATTAAAAAAATTTTTTTTTATAAGGTGATTATTTTTTTAAATCCAAGTATAACATCAATTGTGCATTAAAAGCCAAAAAAAAAAATCAAATAATGGTAAAAGTTTAATGAGGAAAGAAAAATTCTTACTCTAATACTCCTTCAGAGGCAGTTTTTTTTAAGACTTTCATTATACAGTTGTTAAAGCAAAGTAAATTTATGTAGCACATTGAAAGCAATTATATTTTCCAAATTATATTTTCCTAACTTAGTTACATCACAATTTTTAGTTAAGACAGAATTCAAGATTTATGTTAGTAATACTATGTCTTGAACTGTTACTTCTTGCTGATCCAGATTGTTTTTCTTTTCTTGAACAAACTTTTTATTTTTCACAGAATTAATAATTACTCAGTTCCACAAGATAGCCCCTCACTTTAGATACCAGTCAGAAGCACAGGACACAACCTGTATCTGATTATAAATTTGGGGTTCCCACAACTTGCTTTTCAGGTTTAATTAATTTGCTGTAGTAACTCACAGAACCCAGGAAAACATTTTTACTCACATTTACTCATATAAGATAAAGGTTATAAAGGAGGCAGATAATCAGCCAGATGGAAGAGACCCATAGGGTAAAATGTTGAAAGAAGGGGTATGCCACCCTCCAGAAACTTCCTTATGCTTAGCTATCCAGAAACCCTCCAAACTCAGTCCTTTTGTGTTTTTATTTATTGTTTACTTTTTTAATTTTTTTGGTACCTGGGGATTAAACTCAGGAATACTTGAGCACTGAGCCACATCCCCAGCCCTATTTTCTTCTCATTAGCATATAAAAGATACTCATCACTATGGAGGCTCCAAGGGTTTCTGAAGCTGTAAGTCTGGAAATTAGAGGGGGATTAAATACATATTTCACATATCACAATTAGAATGGCATAGGTGAAACTGGTAAACATTAAAGTTAAGACTGTAGCTGGGTGTGGTGGCACATACCTGCAATCCCAGCTGCTTAGGAGGTGAGAAAGTGCCGCAGTCTGGCTGGGCACAAATCACTAGCCACTCACAGCTTTGTAGATTCAAACAGCAATTCTTTATTCCCGATCTCACACCGGCCTTCTACAAACACGTTCTGGGGAAATCCACGTTCTCTGCCCAAATCCACACCTCCACTGGGCTTCTGTCTCCCAAAAAATACTGTCTGAATCCTGTGAGAACTCAAGGGGAACTCAGGCAGCAGGATACGCCCTATTCCCAGCAGGAATAACCTTTCTAAACCAGAATGCCCTAAACCCGGATTGTCCTAAACCCGGAACGCCCTAAACCTGGATCTGCCCTGGTCCTTGAGCAAGGTCACTACAAAATGTCCTATTTCCATGAGTCCTTCCACTAAGCAACATGGGGTACGCTGGCAAGGAAATTGTCATACCTACTTGGCTAATGGCTCCCAGCATCTCCCCCCTTCTGATTAATTAAACAACAAGTAATGTGGCTTAAGGACCGTGCCTGGTAGGTTGTCCAATTCAACAAATGGTTCTTACCCGTCGTCAGAAAACTGACCTTTAGGCGTCAGCCTCCTGTCTTAGGTTGATACCACTGCAACTGGATCATACCCGTCACTGACTACCGGTCCAGCATACAGCCATACTTGTGGATAGGTCTATGCACCAGTGGGGGGGTGAGGTTCTTTGCCTCACCTCTCTTGGCCCCCAAATTTGGCCTTGGTGCCAGTGGGGGAGTGAGGTTAATATGGCTTAAGGACCGTGCCTGGTAGGTTGTCCAATTCAACAAATGGTTCTTACCCGTCATCGGAAAACTGACCTTTAGGCGTCAGCCTCCTGTCTTAGGTTGATACCACTGCAATTGGATCATACCCGTCACTGACTACCGGTCCAGCATATAGCCATTGGCCCCCAAATTTTAGACCATCACTAGCAGAAGGGAGGAGGATACAGAAATGCCACGACACCAAGCCAATTGACGGCTCCTTTGGAAAAATTGCATCACTGGTGACACCATCAGCAAAGATATGCCAGCACTGACAATGGCGGGGGCTGGAGATGTGGCTCAAGCGGTAGCATGCTCGCCTGGACTGCGTGTGGCCTGGGTTCGATCCTCAGCACCACATACAAACAAAGATGTTGTGTCCACCGAAAACTAAAAAAAGAAAACTTTAAAAAAAAAATTGTCTTAAAAAAAAAAAGAAAAGAAAAGAAAGGACAATGGCGAGTTCAAAGCCAGCCTCTTAGCAAGACCTTGCCTCAATATAAAAAATAAAGAGGACTGGGGTTTGGTTCATTGGTTAAATGCTCCTAGGTTCAATTCTTGGTACCAAAGGGAGTAAAAAAGTTGAGAGGATAAATAGTGGAAGTCTTACTCACGAGTTTATCCTTTTCTTTTCTTTGAAAAATTACAGTGATCGTGTCTGTTATATTGGAGATCCAACCCAGGGCTTCACGGATGCCTGGCAAGCACTTTACCATTGAGTTGTACCCCAAGCCCCACTGTATCTTTTTTAACTATGTAGGATCAATTTAAACCTGTTTTCCCTAAGAATCATTGAGTATCTATTATTTATTTAACACTGATGGTGTTAAATATTTTATCCATGTCTTTTTTTTTTTTTCTTTTTTCATGTGTGCTGTACTCTGGGGATTGAACCTAGGGGTGCTCTACCACTGAGCTATATTTCTAGCTCTAGTCCTTTTATTTTATTTTTTGCTACCACCAATCCCAGGAGTGCTTTACCACTAAGCCACATCCCCAACCTTTTTTATATTTATTTTATTTTGAGACAATGTCTCTATAAGTTACTTAGGGCCTTGCTAAGTTGCTGAGGCTGGCTTTGAACTTGTGCTCCTCCTATCTCACCCTCCTGAGTCACTAGGATTACAGGTGTGTGTACCACCACACCTGGCCCATCTCTTGTATTCTTTTTTTTTTTAATATTAATTTTTTAGTTTTTGGTGGACACAATATCTTTATTTTATTTTTATGTGGTACTGAGGATCAAACCCAATGCCTCATGCATGCTAAGTAAGTGCTCTACCACTGAGCCATAAACCCAGCCCCCACGTCTTATATTCTTTTTTTTTAATTTTTTTCTTAGTTGTAGTTGGACACAATACCTTTATTTTATTTTTATTCATTTTTATGTGGTACTGAGGATCAAACCCAGTGCCTTGCACATGCTAGGTGAGTGCTCTACTGCTGAGCTACAACTCCAGTCCTATGTCTTATATTCTTGATCTTCAGATCCACTCTCCACTTGCTCCTTATTCTAATGATGTGGTCTATTATAGGTGGCCACAAATAGCCGAGTTTACTTATTTGACATTTTCCTTCTGGGAAGTCGAGCTTTCAACAATGGACTTCAGATGATATTGGAAGACAAGAGAATTCTAAAGGTGAGTATTTAAGCTGATTTCTTTGCTAGAAGATTAGCAACCAGGTTCTAATAACTGTCTCCCTCTTCTGATTCCTCAGGTCATCCATGATTGTCGCTGGCTTTCCGATTGCCTCTCTCATCAGTATGGAATTATGCTGAATAATGTCTTTGACACACAGGTACTTAAAGGAAAACACTGGATTCAAACCAGTGCATGACATCTGGTAGAAAATAGTCCTTGTTCTGATAAATGATCAAAAGTCTCTCTCTCTCTCTTTTAGTGCACCATTGCTGCCCACTTCTTATATGTTTATACAGTATGTGAGAACATTTTGGTGAACGAAAAAAAAAAAAAAACTGCAGAAAAGTTAAAATTACTTGGTAATTTGTTTTCCTCATTTTGCTCCAGAATTTGTCAAATAAGAAGCAAAATCCAGGGGCTGGGGATGTGGCTCAAGCGGTAGCGCGCTCGCCTGGCATGCGTTCGGCCTGGGTTCGATCCTCAGCACCACATACAAACAAAGATGTTGTACCCGTCGATAACTAAAAAATAAATATTAAAAATTCTCTCTCTCTACCTCTCTCTTAAAAAAAAGAAGAAGAAGCAAAATCCATACTCCATGCCATTCAGAAACTTTGAGCAGTTTATGTGTCATTTAAAGTCTGACATGGGAAACTTTGTGAAACGAGCAATCACATATTGGCTTTTACCATCTCTGTACCTCAGGGGTATAGATTGTTCTGTCTATGCCTCCAAACCCTATTCTGGCCCAAAATAGCTGAAGAGGTATGATTTGACTCATATCCATGAGGCCTTAGAGAAATGAGAAAGCTGCTGGGCACAGTGGTGCATGCTTGTAATCCCAGTGCTTTGGGAGGCAGAGGCAGGGGAATTGGAAGTTGGAAGCCAGCCTCAGTAATTTAATGAGATCTTGTCTTTAAAATAAAAAAGGGTTGAGGATGTAGCTTAGTGGTAAGGTGTCCCTGAGTTCAATCCCAGGACCTAAAACAAAAATGAAAAGAGGCGGGGACTGAGGTTTTGGCCCAGTAGTAGAAAGCTCACCTAGTATGCATGAGGCACAGAGTTTCATCCTCAGTACCATAGATATAGAATAAAGATATTGTGTCAATCTAAAAAAAAAAAAAAAAAAAACCTGAAAAGAAACCCAGGCATGGTGGCACATGCCTGTAATCCTAGCAACTCAGGAGGCTGAAACAGGAGGATTTCAAGTTCAGAACCAGCCTTGCCAATTTAGTGAAGTTCTAAGCAACTTAGTCTGTACCTGTCTCAAAATAACAAATAGAAAAGGCTTAGGCTGGGAATGTAGCTCAGTGCCCCTGGGTTCAATCCCTGCTGCCAAAAAAAAGAGAGAGAGAGAGAGACAAAAATGAGAAATCTCTTGGGGCTGGAATTGTAGCTCAGGGGTAGAGTGCTTGCCTCACATGTGTGAGGCACTGGGTTCAATTTTCAGCACTGCATATAAATAAGTAAATAAAAGGTCCATCAACAACTAAAAAAATATGTATTAAAAAATGAAAAATCTCTAGATTATGTTAGCTCTTAGAGCTGACTTACATTTTTGGCTTTTCTGTGAGAGCAGTAAAACCACCAGTTTTTAAATTTTTTTTGAGGATTTTGTTTTGTTTTGTTTTGTTTTAGGTACTTGGGATTGAACCCAGGGGTGCTTTATCTCTGAGCCACATCCCCAGTCCTTCATTATGCATTCTTTATTTTCTTCTAGTTTTTAGGTTTATGCCAATGAAAGGGATACATATACCCAGAGCTGTGAAGAGGAATTAAACTAATGAATTGGTCAATTATTTTTGAGCAGCAATTCCTAAAAGTTCAATTTCATTACTATGTATGATTCAAGTTTGCTCTTTATACATGTTCATAATAAATTTTATGTCATTTATCTTATTTTCATATTCCTTTGGGGCTTCTCTCAAGAGCTTTGACTATATAGCATAGAGATGTCTTCTATGCTATGCTTACTCTAAAATGTAAGAGAATTGTTCATTGTTCCCTTGAGACCATCAGGTTTCTTTTTGACGGGGTGAGGAGATGAGGTACTAGGGATTTAACCCAGGGGCAATTTACCACTGAGCTAAGTAACCAGCCATTTTTTTGAGACAGTCTCACTAAATTGCTTAGGTCCTCACTAAATTGCTGAGGCTAGCCTTGAACTTGCAATACTCCTCCTCAGCCTCCCGAGCCCACAACAGTGCACCTGCTCCATTAGGCTTCTTGATTAGAACTCATATGTATTTCTAGTGTAGCCTTCAGCATATCTTTCCAAAATTTTCTTTTTAGATTTCCATAGTGCAAAAACAGGAATTTAGAATTTTACCAATTGTTTTCCGTTAACACAGTATATTTGTTTCCTATTCTTGATGTAACAAATCACCACAAATTTGGTGATCTAAAACAACACAAATATATTATCAAACAACTCTGGAGATCAGAAGTCTCAAATCACTTTTCCTAAGTTGAAGTCAGTGTGTCAGCAGGGTTTCTTATGGAGGCTCTCAAGGGGAGAGACTTTTCTTTACTTTTTAGTATCTAGTGACTACTTGTATTCCTTGCCTTATGGTCCCTTCCTCCATCTTTAAAACCCACATCCTTCTTTTCTCTGTTACCACCACTGGGTCACCTTCTCCTCTGACCATAGTAAAATCTCCCTGTCTCCTTTTTAAAGTATCACTTGTGGTCTGGGGTGGTCGCTCAGTGCTCGAGTGCTTGCCTAGTGTGTGTGAGGCCCTGGGTTGGATCCTCAGTACCACATAAAAATAAATAAATAAAATAAAGGTATTACATCCATCTACAACTAAAAAAAAAATAAAAATAAATAAATATAAATAAAATAATACTAAATACAGCTAAAAAATTAAAAAAAGAAAGACAGAAACACTTGTGGGTACATTTAGAGTCTACCCAGGTGATACAGGATAATCCCCTCATCTCTAGGTTCTTAACTTAATCACAGTGGTGAAGTCCCTTTTGCCATATCAAATAATATTCAAAGGTTCCAGTGATTAGAATGCCATATTATGGGGATCATTATTCAGCCTACCATAAATAGTTATTGCAATTATTTTTTTAAAAAAATAATATTTTTTAGTTGTAGATGGACACAATACCTTTATTTATTTATTTATTTATTTATTTTTTTTTTTCAAAAATCAGTCAACCATAAACATAAGCATTTATTTCAGGACTCTAATTCTATTCCATTGATCTATATGTATGTTCTTATTCCAGTGCCATGCTATTTTAATTACTGTAGTTTTTTTTAATTGATTGTTCAAAACATTACAAAGCTCATGACATATCATCTTTCATACATTTGATTCAAGTGGGTTATGAACTCCCATTTTTACCCCAAATACAAATTGCAGAATCACATCGGTTACACGTCCACATTTTTACATAATGCCATATTAGTGACTGTTGAATTCTGCTACCTTTCCTATTCCCTACTATCCCCCTCCCCTCCCCTCCCATCTTCTCTCTCTACCCCATCTGCTGTTGTTCAATTCTCTCCCTTGTTTCCCCCCTCTTTCCCCTCACAACCTCTTATATGTAATTTTGTGTAACAATGAGGGTCTCCTTCCATTTCCATACAATTTCCCTTCTCTCTCTCTCCCTTTCCCTCTCACCACTCATCTCTGTTTAATTTAATCTTTTCCTCATGCTCTTTCTCCCTGCTCTGTTCTTAGTTGCTCTCCTTATATCAAAGAAGACATTTGGCATTTGTTTTTTAAGGATTGGCTAGCTTCACTTAGCATAATCTGCTCTAATGCCATCCATTTCCCTGCAAATTCCATGATTTTGGTCATTTGTTAGTGCTGCATAATACTCCATTGTGTATAAATGCCACATTTTTTTTATCCATAAATCTATTGAAGGGCATCTAGGTTGGTTCCACAGTCTAGCTATTGTGAATTGTGCTGCTATGATCATTGATGTGGCAGTATCCCTATAGTACGCTCTTTTAAGGTCCTCAGGGAATAGTCCGAGAAGTGCGATAGCTGGGTCAAATGTTGGTTCCATTCCCAGCTTTCCCAGGAATCTCCATATAGCTTTCCAAATTGGCCGCACCAATTTGCAGTCCCACCAGCAATGTACAAGTGTACCCTTTTCCCCACATCCTCGCCAGCACTTATTGTTGTTTGACTTCATAATGGCTGCCAATCTTACTGGAGTGAGATGGTATCTTAGGGTGGTTTTGATTTGCATTTCTCTGACTGCTAGAGATGGTGAGCATTTTTTCATGTACTTGTTGATTGATTGTATGTCCTCCTCTGAGAAGTGTCTGTTCAGGTCCTTGGCCCATTTGTTGATTGGGTTATTTGTTATCTTATTGTTTAATTTTTTGAGTTCTTTGTATATTCTGGATATAGGGTGAGTTAATAACAAGAATAAACAAATGGGACTTACTTAAACTAAAAAGTTTTTTCTCAGCAAGAGAAACAATAAGAGAGGTAAATAGGGAGCCTACATCCTGGGAACAAATTTTTATTTTATTTATTTATTTTTATGTGGTACGGAGGATCCAACCCAGTGCTTCAAACATGCACTGAGTCACAACCTCAGCCCCTAGGTATTGAAATTCTTAATTTTTTTAAATTTTTTTAGTTGTCAATGGACCTTTATTTTATTTATTTATATGTGGTGTTGAGATTCCAACCCAGTGCCTTACACATGCTAGGTAAGCCCTCTGCCATTGAGCCACAATCCCAGCCCCAAACTTTTATTTTTTTAAATTTTTTTTTCTTTTAAAGAGAGAGAGAATTTTTTTAATATTTATTTTTTAGTTCTCAGCGGACACAACATCTTTGTTGGTATGTGGTGCTGAGGATCAAACCCGGGCCGCACGCATGCCAGGCGAGCGCACTACCGCTTGAGCCACATCCCCAGCCCAAGAAATTCTTAATTTGATTATCTTTTCATACCAAAACTTTTATTAATAAAGTTGCTAATATATAATAGAAAAAAATTCTCAAAATTTATTTTCCTTTGCCCAGTCCTTTCCTTTCTTTTCCTTTTGGTTCCCACAGGCATCAAAGTATAGTAAATGACATTATACTAGGCAAATAAAAGAAAGTGGATAAGAACACTTTACCCAGGTGTGGTGGCATATTCCTGTAATCCCAACTAGTAGAGAGACTAAGGTAGGAAGATGGCAAGTTTGAGGCTGGCCTGGACAACTTAGTGAGACTCTGTCTCACAATTAAAAAAAAAAAAAAAATGGTGGAGGGAGGGAAGTTCATTGGATTAGACAAAGGGAAATGAGGGAAGGAAGGAGGTTTGGAAATAGGAAAGACAGTAGAATGAATCAGGCATAAATTTTCCTATGTTCTTATGTGAATATACGACTAGTATAACTCCATACTCCATGTATTTTTTTAAATTTTTTTTTTAGTTGTAGATGGACTTAATACCTTTATTTTCTATTTTTATGTGGTTCTGGGGATCAAATCCAGTGTCTCACACATGCTAGGCAAGCACCGTACCACCGAGCCACAACCCCAGCCCTCCATGTATGTTGTTTTTTTTTGAGTGATGTCATACTCTTTTTTAAAAATATTTATTTATTTATTTTTGTTGTAGTTGGACACAACACCTTTATTTCACTTGTTTATTTTTGTATGTGGTGCTGAGAATTGAACCCAGGGTCTCACACGTGCAAGGCGAGCGCTCTACAGCCGAACCACAACCCCAACCCCTCCATGTATATTTAATATGCCAAAATATACTCTACTGTCATGTATATCTAAAAAGAAAAAATAAAAAATTTTTAAAAACCTTTAAGGACTTGAACTGGGGGTAGTCATGCATGCGATAATCCCAGGGGCACAGGAGGCTGAGGCTGAGATTCACAAGTCCAAACCCAGCCTCAGCAATTTAGCAAGGCCCTGAGAGAAAGAGAGGGAGAGATAAAAAAACAAAAACAGAAAAAAAGTCAGTAGTTTCTACTTTTAAAAATTATTTCAAAATAATAAACAACTTTAAATTTCCTGGTGGTGTGGCCTAACGTGGATCCTTGGGGAAAATGGTATTTAAAGTATTTCTCTTAAAATAGTTTCTTCTTGTTGTTGGTTTTGGTACTGGGGATTGAACTCAGGGATGCTTAAACATTGAGCCACATCTCCAATCTTTTTTTTATATTTTATTAGAACAGGGTCTTGCTAAGTTGCTGAGACTAGCTTTGAACTCCCAATCCTCCTGCCTCAACCTCCTGAGCTGTTGGGATTACAGGTGTATACTACCACACCCAGTTTAAAATAGTTTTTAAGATAGCTAAAACTAAAAACTTAAAATAGATTTTTTTTTGGTACCAGGAATTGAACCCAGGACTATTCAAGGTATATTCAACTACTGAGCCATATCTCCAGCTCTTTTTATTTTTATTTATTTTATTTAAGTTTTTTTAAATTGTCAATGGACCTCTATTTTATTTATTTATATGTGGTGCTGAGAATTGAACCCAGTGCCTCACACATGCTAGGCAAGAATTCTACCACTGAGCCACAACCCCAGCCCTTATTTTTTACTTTGAAACAGAGTCTTACTAAATTGCTTAGGGCCTCACTAAATTGCTGAACCTTGCTTTGAACTTGGGATCCTCCTGCCTCAGCTTACTGAGCATCTGGGATTATAGGCATGACTCACCACTACTGGCCAAAATAGTTTTTAATATAATTTTGAGATAGTTTTCTGTATACACTTAACTGGTTAATTTGTCCTTTTTAACACTGCAGGTAGCAGATGTCCTTCAGTTTTCCATGGAAACAGGTGGCTTTCTTCCAAATTGCATCAGTACTCTTCAGGAAAATTTAACTAGACACCTTAAAGTAGCCCCTAAATATCTCTTCTTTCTAGAAGAAAGACAAAAACTGATTTGGGTAAGTATTAAGGGATATCCCATTTGATGTTAATTTTTCAAGTGTTTTCTTGAGCACCATTAATAGTCTATTATGTTGCCAGGTACAATGGTACATGCCAGTAATCCAAGGAGGTTTAGAGGCTGAGGCAGGAGAATCACAAGTTCAAAGAAAGCCTCAGCAACTTAATGAGGTCCTAAGCAACTTCATGAGAATCTGTCTGAAAATATAAATATATAAATAAATAAATAAATAAATAAATAAATAGTCTGGATGTTTCTAAATTGTTAGTGCCCCTGGCTGTTGGCTGCCATGTAAGCATATGAGCATTGCCAGAATCTTAGTTGTGCCAAGTAGAAAAAGGTTTCAGTTGGAGAAAAGATTTGTTGATTATCATTTTTAAAGTATTCTGAAATAAAACCAGGCTTTCTTGAGCCTACCTATAATCTCAGAAATTTGGGAGGCTGAGGCATGAAAGATTAAAGTTCAAAGCAAGCCTCATCAATTTAGCAAGGCCCCAAGCAACTTAGTGAGACCCACTCTCAAAATAAAAAGGGCTGGGAATGGGCAAAGAGGAGAGAGGGGTGGGGAGAGGAATATGGAGGCAGGAAAGATGGTGGAATGAGATAGACATAATAAATTACACATATATAAAATGTACAATTTGGTTAGTTTCAACATTGGTATATCCCTGTGAAATTATCACCAAAATAAGGGGAAAAAAATCTGTATAGCTCCCTCTCCATGACCTACTGTAGAAATAGAATCAATCAGTATGTACGTGTGGATTATTTCATTTAACAGAATTATTTTGAGAGTTATCATGTTATAGCATGATCATATACTTCTTTTTGTTGCCTAGTTGTATTCTGTGGTGTGCATTTATCACAGTTTACTCATGTGTTGCTATGAATGGTATGAATATTTGTGGATAGGCTTTTGTGTTGATGTATACTTTTCACTCTATCTGGCAAGTATCTAGGAATAGAATTGATAGATGATATTGTAGATGTTATGGTTCACTTTCAAATTGTTTTCCAATGGGCCTTTATTTATGCACATTCCCATCCAGAAGTGTATGAAATTTCTAGTTCCTATGCATCCTTGACAACACTTGGTCACTCTTTTTAATTTTAGTCATTCTTATGGGTATTGACAATATATGGTTTTAATTCAACACTCATAGTGTTGAGCATCTTCTGTATTTATTTACCATCTGTATGTCATTTTTTTTTTCTTTTTATGGCACTGGGATTCAACTCATGGGCACTCTGCACACCCCCTTTTTATTTTGAAATATGTTCTTGTTAAATTTCCAAAGCTGACCTGAACTTGTAATCCTCCTGCCCAGCCTCCTTCGTCACTGGGATTGCAGGTGTGAACCACTATGCCTGACTTATTTATCATCTTTAATTTTAAAAAGTAAGGTAAGACCTGGCCAGTCGCTGTGGCACATGCCTGTAATCCCAGCAGTTCTGGAGACTGAGACAGGAGGATGGTGAATTCAAAGCCAGCCTCAGCAATGGTGAGAAGCTAAGTAACTTAGTAAGACCCTGTCTATAATAAAATACAAAAATTGGGCTGGGGATGTGGCTCAGTGGTTGAGTGCCCCTGAGTTCAATTCCTGGTCCCCCCCCACACACAAAAAAAAGTAAGTTAAGCCCTGCTTGGTGACTCACCCCTGTAATCCCAACTACATGGGGGGGCTGAGGTAGGTGGATATCAAATTATAGGCTGGACTAGGCAATTTAGTGAAGACCTTTCTCAAAATTTAAAAAGGACCTTGGATAAGCTCAGTGATAGAGTGCCTCTGAGTTCAATACTCAGTACCAGAAAAACAAAAATTAAGTTAGGTTGTTTGCTTTCTTAAAAAAAAAAAAAAGTGGGGGGTGGGGATATGACTCAGTGGTTAAGTGCCTCTGGGTTCAATCCCTGGTACCCCCACCTTGCTCTTACCCCCCCAAAAAGTATTCTGAAATATAATTCCATGTTGGGATAATTAGGAAACTTTTATAGGAATCTGGATTAAGCTGGGTGCTGTGGCACACCTCTGTAATCCCAGTGACTCCAGAAACTGAGATGGTAAGATTTCAAGTTCAAAGCCAGCCTAGACAATTTAAGATGTTGTTCAGTGTTTAAGCACCCATTTCAATACCCAGTAACCATCCCCGCCAAAAAAAAAAAAAAAAGAAAGTGAATTAAGCTGATGGAAATAAAATTATCCAAGTTATTTCTCCCAAAATAATATAAATTTTCTTTATATTATGACCACCAGTATCCTTGAATATAAACTTAGATCATGACCATACTGCCTACAGATTTGGACATATACTCCAGTCTGTTGCCTCCAACTTTGAGAACTCCTGATTGACCAATCTCCCTGTGTCTCTCATGCACCCTGTATATGTATGGGTATGGGTGCATGCATGTACTCAGAAAGCTACTGATGGTGTGAAAGTAGGAGGTAAAAATAGAAGGGAATAACAGTATTTTAGATTAAGCAACCTTTATACAATTATTTTCTGTAAAGTTTTACTTACTCTTCATTTAAAAAAAAAAAATTGTTTGGGTGTTTCTAGGAGAATCCAGAAGTGTGGTTCACTAGACCTCTTCCACCCTCTTTGCTGAAAATTTTGGCCCTGGAGGCAACCTACCTGCTACCCCTTCGCTTGGTACTTATGGATGAGATGATGTCTGACCTAACTACTCTGGTGGATGGGTACCTAAACACCTATAGAGAAGGGTCTGCAGACCGGCTTGCAGGCATGGAGGTATGTGCACTTCCTTTTCTGCAGTTTTTGCCTCTTCCTCACGAGGGCACAATGATACCGATTCATCATAACCATAGTAACTTTCATGGGCAGACTTAGTGATAAATATTCTTAAAGAGAATATGGTTTATGCTTGATCCATCCCTTTCAGCACCTTTTCCCAAAATCATTATGTTTCCAATGAATGTTTCTGTCAATCAAGTAAACATAAGATTTTATGAATTATTTTTATGCAGCCAGAGTAACATAAGAGTGTATAAGTGAGCAGTTGGTGACCAATAGATAGATGGATAGATAGATAGAGAGATAGATAGATAGAAAGAAAGAAAATAAATAAATATAAATATGTACACACACATATATAAATAAAATAAGTCAACCATCATAAGTCAAAGATCGTCTGTATATGAAACAGAGTTTACAGCTGACAAAGCCCAAAATATTTATTCAATTCAATATTTATTCAACTTACTACACATTGTATACATATATTAAAATACACACTGTACTTGATAAGTGTGTACAATTAATATGGCAATTAAAAATAAAGATGTAGGGGCTGGGGTTGTGACTCAACTGTAGAGCACTTGCCTAGCTCGTTTGAGGCGCTGGGTTCGATCCTCAGCACCACATAACAATAAATAAAGATATTGTGTCTAACTACAACTAAAAATATTAGATAAATAAATAAATAAAATAAAGATGAATAAAAACTCCACTTAAATGTATGATATTTTGTTTTTTTTTTTTCACGTCAGACCAGAAATGTGCCAATATCATAGAAAGGCTTGAGGAAGGAACATCTCACACAATATCATGAAAACCTAATTATCATGTTTATGAACTACAAAAGACCTATATATTTTTATTTTAATGTGTTATTGGATTCTAGTTCCAAACATGGTTCAATGTTAGGATATTTCTCCATTTTAGTAGAGCCAAGAAATATTTATGATTATCTCATAAATGCTGAAAAAAATTTGTATAATCCTTTACATGCATTACTGATTAAAGTCAGAATGGATGGGTACTTTTTTAACACATGGGGCCAGGCATGGTGGTGCATGCCTGTAATCCCAGCAACTTGGAGACTGAGGCAAGAGAATCTCAAATTCAAAGCCAGCCTCAGCAGCTTAGTGAGACACCAAGCAATTTAGCAAGACCCTGTCTCAAAATAAAAAATGCGGGCATGTAGCTCCATGGTGGAAAAAAATCCCAGTACCAAAAAACAACAACAACAAATAAACAAAAACTGCCACAAGCAAAAAGAAAATTTAACAAAATAGTAATAATATAAAAGTTAATAGGTTTTCTAAATCTATATAAACAGCTAGAAAATATAATGGGAGAAAACACCCTATGTATAGTTGTATCAAAAAATACAGGTTGCCAGGTGTGGTGGCGCATACCTGTAATCCCAGCAGCTCAGGAGACTAAAGCAGGAGGATTGCAAGTTTAAGACCAACCTCAGTGACTTAGCAAGGCCCTAAGCAACTTAGTGAGACCCTGTCTCAAAATAAAAAATAAAGGGGCTGGGGATGTGGCTCAAGCGGTAACGCGCTCGCCTGGCATGCGTGCGGCCCGGGTTCGATCCTCAGCACCACATACAAACAAAGATGTTGTGTCCACCGAAAACTAAAAAATAAATAAATAAATATTAAAAAAAAAATAAAATAAAATAAAAAGGGCTGGGGATGTGGCTCAGTGGTTAAGTGTCCCTGGGTTCAATCCCTGGTACAAAAAAAAAAAAAAAAGACATATAAATGAAGCAAACATTTTAATATTACTGCACAGTGTAAAAGAACACTTAAATGAATGGGAACACTAAAAATTTTTAGCTATTGATTATTCCTAAATTAGTCTTTGAATTTAATTCTATTCCCATAAAAATAGTAACACCTGAATTATTATGACAGATTGTCATTACAGACTTTGTAAAAACCAGTAAATATGCATGAATAGCCAGGAAACCTTGGGAAAAGGAGTATGCTGAAAGAAGACTGGCTTTGTAAAATATTAAAACAAAGCTACATTAAAACATTTTTTTAATTAACTTTTTTTAATATTTATTTTTTAGGTGTAGATAGACACAACACAATGCCTTTATTTTTATGTGGTGCATGAGGATCGAACCAGGTCCCGCCTGTGTCAGGCGAGAGTTCTATCGCCGAACCACAATCCCAGCCCTAAAAAGTTTTTGACTGATACATGATTAAGCAGGTCGATGGAATGAAGTAGAGAGCCAAGAAATAAACTCAGTATCAATTTGCCAAGATGATTGTAATAAATTAGCATTTCCAATCAATGGGAGAAATTATTCAGTAAAGGGTCTTAGGCAATTAATTTACAAACATAGAGGAGGAGAACCAGAGTTGGATTGTTCTCTTTCATTACAACAAAATAAACTCCTTGGATCAAGTAGTTGTATAAAAAAAGTGAAATTAGATGGGGCTAGGGTTGTAGCTCAGTGGTAGAGCACTTGCCTAGCACATGTGCAGCACTGGGTTCTATCCTCAGCACTACATAAAAATAAATAAATAAAATAAAGGTATGGTGACCATCTACTACTAAAAAAAGTTTTTAGTGAAATTAGAAAATTATTAGAAAAAATAATTTAAAAATTTTAATACAGGAATTTTTTAATGTAACACAAGAATACTCAAAGTTCATACATAAAAAATTCATAAATTTTTTTTGGGGGGGTTTCATTCACTTTATTATTTTTGTATAAAAACCCTATGTTGTAGCCACAGCTGGAGCCTGGGTCCTCTGTACAGAGACTCTGGTATGGGTTTTCACAAGATGGTCAGTGAATTCCTGATAAGGAGACTTCGTGAACACAGTCTCTTTCCAGAGATCAGGGGTCAAATAGCTGTATGTCTTGGAGATGGCATCAAAGGTGGCCTTGGCAAAATTGCCCAAGGTGGCAGTGCAGCCCCTGGCAGAAGTGTAGCAGTCATCAATACCAGCCATCATCAGTAGCTTCTTGGGTACAGGAGCTGAGACAATGCCAGTACCTCTGGGGGCAGGGATGAGCCGTACCAGCACAGAACCAAAACGTCCTGTCACCTTGCAAGGGACAGTGTGAGGCTTGCCAATCTTGTTTCCCCAATAGCCTCTTCTGCACAGGAATGATGGAGAGCTTGGCCAGGATGATGGCCCCTCAGATAGCAGTTGCTACCTCCTAGGAGCATTTTACACCATTTTAAACCGTTGTAGTCCCCAATAGCTACAAATGCCTTGAATCTGGTCCGCTGGCCAGCACGAGTCTGTTTCTGTACAGGCATGATCTTCAAAACCTCATCCTTGAGTGATGCCCCCAAGAAAAAGTCAATGATCTCAGACTCCTTGATGGGCAAAGAGAAGAGATAGATCTCCTCCAGGGACTTGATCTTTATGTCCTTGACCAGGCGACCCAGCTTGGTGACCGGGATCCACTCCTTGTCTTCGGCCTTGCCTCCAGGAGCCCCGCAGCCACAGCCCCGGCCCATCCACGGCCTCGGCCGCGGCCTCGGAGACCCGCTGCTGAAGCCTCCTTGGAAGCCGCCGTGGCCACCCATTCGGGGGGGGGGGGGGGGGGGGCCGGGACCTCCGGGACCTCCCGCTGCACCAGCGTCATCCGCCATTTGGTGTTTTTCCAGGGAAGAAGAAAATTCATAAATTTGACTTTGCAAACTTGGTGTGATAGTTGGGCCTAGTGACATGTGCCTGTAATAGCAGCTATTTGAGATGCTGAAGCAGAAACATTGTCCGAGAACAGGACTTGAGGCCAGCCTGGGCAATGTAACTAAATCCTGCTTCAAAATGAAAAATAAAAAGGCCTGGGGACATAGCTCAGTGGTGGGTCACTCTGTGTGTGTGTGTGTGTGTGTGTGTGTGTGCGCGCGCGCGCGCGCGCGTGCGCGCGCGTTGGGGGTGGGCGACACAACAGGTTTGGTTAAGTAAGTTACAATATGTCCACATAGCCCTTAGAAATGGAACAATCTCCTAAACATTTTTTTGAAGTAAAAAAACAAACAAAAACAAGATGCTGAAGAATATATAATGTATGGTATCATTTGTGTAGAATGATTTTAGTTACCAACATTAAAAGTTAGGGGAAAAACCAAAGATGCCATCAAGACTGGGAGTGTAATTCAGTAGTAATGCACTTGCCTACCATGGGCAAGGCTCTGGGTTGGATATCCAGTATTGCAAAAATAATAAAAAAGTAATGCATTGGAAATATAAACATGTAATAAGGTGTATATGTATACACTTATAATCATATATGCAGACTTCCTCTGGTAGGTTACACAAGAAACAGCTTTTTAGAAGATGCATCTGCTAAGGCAACTGGGGCCAGGTTGGGAGACTTACTTTCCCTGTATAATCTTTACACATACATATGTACACACACATGCGGACTCATTAGCTTTTCATAATATTTTTGCTCAAAAATAGTACAATTATAGTTGAAGACACTAGAGGGTGATATATGAACACATTTGAATAGACTCTAGAGCACCTATTCTTGTCAGGTATAATAGAAGTGATTTTTAAGTACCATATTCAAAGGTTAGCTACCATAAACCTATGTCCATTTTCTTTTCTTAGCCTACATGTATGGAGCTTCCAGAGGAGCTACTTCAACTCAAGGACTTCCAGAAGGAGCGCAGAGAGAGAGCTGCAAAAGAATATAAGGTGAATGCAAAGGGACTCCTAATAAGGACTGAGCTATGCCCAAAGAAATCAGTGGCAGAGACAACAGGAAAAGAGGAAAAAGTCAGAGGTTTCTTATTTTGTAAAAATTCTGGAATAGATAAAGCTCCAAGTTTTACATCTCCGGAATTTCATGAGGATGTGAATTTTTTGAAAGAAGGAGCTAAACAAACAACAGTGAAGTCTCATCTACCTCCCATAAAGGAAGGAGAAGCCAGTGACAATTCCAGTAACAAACTCATTTGTCCCGAATTAAAAGGGTTAAAGGAGCAAAGAATAACTCAGAAAGAACGCTTTATAATACCCAAGCATGAGTTCCAGGCAAGTTTTTCTTTGAAAGAAGAGATAGAACAGTTATTGATGGTGGAAAATAAGGAAGATTTCACATGCACAAAGCAAGAAGTGTCAGTGTCTTCTCTTCCTCAGGAAACCAGAGTGTCACCAGCTGACACCTTTCATCCTTTCAAAAAAGCTGTGATTTCCACACTCCCTCCCTGTCCAGCCTTGGAGAAAACAGATTCATGGATAAATCCTTCTTTAAATCTGCCTTAGGATTTATAGTTTGTCTCTGAGGCCATAAAGATGGCTCATTTCTCTGCCATACAGGGCCTTTCGAAATGCTTAAGTTTCTCATGTTGTAAGTTTTGTATGCCTCCATTATAGTCTTCAGGGAAAATTATATTCTCTTGCTTACTGCTGAGTTCCTGGTATTTGGGTTAGAATGAGAATGAATAACTAATGAAAGAAGTACAATTTCTGATTATGTCACTATGCAGAAATGTTGCCAGTGGACAGAGTAAATTATTTCTCATAATTTGGATTAAGAGGATTTGAAGAAGGGAGAAATCTTGGCCTTAGTATCAGGAAGGATCTGTCATTTAAAATTTTTGCTTTGTGTTTTGGCTTTCAGATTTGTTTGAAGGGGGATCTGCAAAATTCCTATTCATAGGCTGAAAAATATTGGTAGTACTTTTTTTAGTAAAAAAAAAAACAAAAAACTAATGAACAAAAAACTAGAGGGTGATATATGAACACATTTGAATAGACTCTAGAGTACCTATTCTTGTCAGGTATAATAGAAGTGATTTTTAAGTACCATATTCAAAGGTTTAGCTATCATAAACCTATGTTCATTTTCTTTTCTTAGCCTACATGTATGGAGCTGCCAGAGGAGCTACAAAAAATTGCCAGTACTTTTCTCCTCTTAAAATATAACTTTTTGCCTAAATTCTGAATGTTTTATTGGTCTTATATTTTACACAAACAATAGTTGATGTTATTGTAGGAATCAGTATCTCAATTTTAATTTTTTCTTATTTCATTTACTTTCAGCAGTTTTTATTTATTTCCTAACAAAGCAGGAGCTTTGCATTTCTTTTTAGTGTGTCTATTATGTGAACTTGAAATTTGACTGAACTCTATTTGCCTGGAGTTGGTACACTTTCTTAGGGTAAAAGGGAGGCATCTTGTATCGAGCCTTTTTTATTTTGAGTACTTGCAAATTACTCACATTCTTTGGCATAAAATAACCAATAAACTTGTTTTGGCATTAGTTTAACTCTCTCTTTCCTTAATGAGGTGAGGTAGGAAGACGTTGGAATAAATCTGGATTTTCCAGGTCTATAGTATAGTTTAGAAATCTATAATTTGACTGTTACAGGACTATATTACTTATTGCACTTAGGGGAAATTTAGGGACAGTCTAAGGTTAGGAACATCACTGTACTTGCTGATTCTGAGTGCTAAATAAAGAATTGCTGTGCCCTTCCTAACTGCAGAACCCAGACTTAGTCTGAGTTTAAGATTAAGGCATATCCAACAATAGTCGCCTCAGCCCAAAATTGCGTTGTCTCACCTTGTCCCTAGTTCAGAAAGTCACCTGGAGCTACTGTGCTTGATGGATCATTTTAGGTGAATGCATTTTCAGGTTGAGCCCAGAATGTGGTTACTCTAGGGTTACTCTAGAAGGGGTGTAAATTCTTGTAAAATTCTTAGAATTGTTTAGCTTCTTGTGAAATCATTAAGTTACTACTCATAGCACACACACATACAGACACATACACAGACACACTAAGAAGTATAAAATGCAATAGTTTTCATATTAAAAAAGGATTTTTCTTTCATTGCATAAGTTTTGTTGTGCTTGAATAAGAACAGCTGAGCATGGTGGGGCAGACCTGTAATCCGAGCTATTTGGGACACTGACTCAGGAGGATCCTAGTTAAGGGCAGCTTCAGCAATTTAGCAAGACTCTTTCTTTCTTTCTCTCTCTCTCTCTCTTTCTTGTACTGGGGATTGAACTCAGGGGCACTCAACCACTGAGCCACATCCCCAGCCCTATTTTGTATTTTATTTAGAGATAGGGTCTCACTGAGTTGCTAAGTACCTTGCCATTGCTGAGGCTGGCTTTGAACTGGAGATCCTCCTGTCTCAGCCTCAAAACAAAAAATAAATTTTTGTTTCTCAAAACAACAAATAAAAATGGCTGGGGATGTAACTCAGTGGTAAAGCCTCTGGTTCAATCCCCATGATCAAACAACAACAACAAACAAAAGGCTCAATATGATAGCCTTTAGCCACATGTAGCTATTTAATTTTAAAATTAAGAGCCAGGTGTGGTGGTGCATGCCCGTAATACCAGTAACTCAGGAGGCGGAGGTAGGAGGATAGCAAGTTCAAAGCCAGCTAAAGCAACTTAGCAAGACCCTCTCTCAAAACAAAATATAAAAAGGGCTGGAGACATTTAAGGTCCCTAGTTCAATCCCCAGTACATAAATAAATAAATAAAACTAGAATTCCATTCCTTAGAGAAACTTGTCACAATTCTAGTATTCAGTGGTCCAATATAGCAGGTGGTTACCATAGAGAATAGCACAAATTTAAAACATTATTGTCATTTCACAAAATTCTTTTTATTTTATTTTATTTATTTTACTTTATTGGTGCTGGGGATTGAACCCAGAGCCTTGTGCATGCTAGGCAGGCACTCTTCCAATGGAGCTATATCCCTAGCCTTTTCACAAAATTCTTTTGGACAGTATGGTAGAGATATACTTTGACTCGCCAAACTAAATGAGCTTTTGGGGTGTTTTCTCAGTGTAACACTCATGTACTCAAAACTGCATTTTTCTCCACATCCTCATTTTAGCTGGGAGTTAGGACCAGCCATAAAGTTCTATTCTTTGCTAGATAGGGTATACAAAGTACCTGGGTGTTCTGTGCCCTAAGATTTCTTGGAAAAATCTTGATGCTTGTGTTTCAACCCATTGTTGAGTTCTTCCCCTTGTACTTTTAGAAACTTGCTCAAATCTACCACTAATTTTCTGCATCTGCCCTACTTAGCAGGGTTTTCTATATGTGACCTTCAATTACAGACTAGTAATCTGACTCTTAAAATTTTAGAATCAGGAAATGAGGTTAAATGACCTCCCTGAACAAAAATGCAGAACTGAGAATAGAACCCATGTTTCTTGGCTTCTTGGCCCAGTCATCATTATTTTCAACTATAGTAGAAAAGCCACTGTAGAAGCTTTGCCTTTTATCTTTCTAAGGGCTTGATAAATCCTAACATGACAAGGTAGAATTTAAATGTCCTAGATGCCTTTCATTATTTTGACACAAAACAAGCCCCAGCAGCCTGTTGAGATGAAGCCTGAGGTATATCTCTACCACAGGGAGCCTGGGGGAAATTAACTTCATCTATTGCAACTAGGTACAGTTATCAAAAAGGTTTTATTACAAAAGAAATACAAGTAAATAACTTACAGAAAATCTAGAAAATAAAGAGGCAAAAAAATTCTCAACTACCATTCCACTTTTTTCAACCTTTCTTGGTATTCTGACATTTTTCTCTATATTCTCTCACTCTTTCATCATACAAATGTACACTTGAAACAGAATTACAATCATACTATAAATACTCTTCCTGTACTTTTTTTGGGTATATTTTCCATTTTAAATCCTAAGAGCCAACATATACAGTCAATTTTCATTTTTAAGTTAGCATACTATTTAGTAGAATTTGGAAAATACAGAGGAATAGGAAAAAATGTCTCCTCTATCCCAATGGAAAAAGCAAGTAACACTTTTGTTCATTCCATCTCTACAGGTGGAATTTCTTTCTGCCATATAGTTGTAATCATATGTGTGTATATTTCCTGATTTATGAATGCTTTCCTATGCTGTTTCACAACTTTTACAAAGATTTTTAAGATGGCATTTATCTAAGAGGATGCAGTATTGTTTGTATTTAACGGACTGTATTTTGGTACTCAGTTTTTTTCCAATTCTTCATTTTATACATAAATGTTTTCCATGTTTGATTGTTTTTTGGTTCTGGGGTTTGAACACTGGGTGTTTTATCATGAGCTGTAATATCACCTGTTATGGTTTATATGTGGTATCCCTGAAAAGCTCACCAGTGAGACATGCAAGAAGGTTTGGAGGAGAAATGATTGGGCTATAGCCTTAACCTAATCAGTTAATTAATCCCTGATGGGATTAACTGGTAGCTGGAGGCAGGTGGGTGTGGCTGGAGGAAGTGGTTCATTGGGGGCGTGGCTATAGGGTATATATTTTGTATCTGGAGAGTGGAGTCTCCCCCTTTCTCATCTTCCCCTCCCACCTTCTCCCTCTCCATTCTCCCTCCTGTCCTCCTCTCCTCTTTCTGGTCTTCATGAGAGCTGTTTTCCTCCACCACACTCTCTTCTGCTAAGATGTTCTGCCTCACTTTTAACCCAAGAAATGGACCCAGCTTCAATTTAGACTGAAAGCTCTGAAACCATGAGCCATCAAATAAACTGTTCTTCTCTAAAATTGTTCTGGTTCGGTCTATCAGTCACAGTAGTGAAAAAGCTGAATAAAACATCACCCCTTTTTATTTTTAATTTTTAGACAGGGTTTTGTTAAACTGCTGAAGTTGTGTTCCATTTATGATCCTCCTGTCACAAACTCCTGGGATTATGGGCCTGTGCCACCATTCCCAGGTATAGAAAGCATTTCTTCTTCTTCTTTTTTTTTTTGGTACTAAGGATTGAACCCAGGAGGATTTTTACCACTGAGCTATATTACCAGCACTTTGTATTCTTTATTTAGAGACAGGATCTTACTAAGTTGCTGAGGGCCTTGATAACTTGCTGAGGCTGGTCTTGAACTTGGAATCCTCCTGCCTTAGCCTCTGAGTCCCTGGGATTCCAGGCATGTGCACCACCCAGCTTAAATAGCATTTCTTAATTATATGGAATAAAAAATATCAGCATGCCTTGCACATTGTAAAGAAAAAGTATTGTTTTGTGAAAAAAAAAATTCAGTTTGTATGTGTTGAATTATATGTGTTTTAGTGTTGGTTTGCTGTAAAAAGAAAAAAGTCCTCTAAAGATAGGAAAGAGAGATGTAGCTTTAAATGCTTATGTAACAAAACAAAAAAAAGATATAAAATTATTGATCTATGCTTGTACTTTAATCTAGAAAACTAAGAGCAAATTAAAGTTGGGGTAAGTAGAAAATGAAAATAATAATGATAAAATTCAATAAAATTAAAAGAAGACAGAGAAAGTCAATGAAACCTCAAGTTAATTCTTTGGAAAGATCAATAAAGTTGATCTTTATAACCAGATTGAACAACATTGAAAAAAAAAAAAGATTTATTTTACTGATATCAGAAATGAGAGGATGTCATTGCAGATTCTATATATATTAAAAAGTAAATAAGTGGCCTGGGGTTGTAGCTCAGTGGCAGAGCACTTGCCATGCACATGGGAGGCACTAGGTTGATCCTTGGCATTACTTAAAAAAAAATACACAAATAAAATAAAGTCATGCTGTTATCTACAACTACAAAAATAAATAAATAAATAAATAAATAAATAAGCACTGTGACACATGACTGTAATCCCAGTAGCTGGGAGAGGCTGAGGCAGGAGGACTGGAAGTTCAAACCCAGCCTCAGCAATTTAGCAAGGCCCTAAGCAATTTAGCAAGGCCCTGTCTCTAAATAAAAAAAGAGAAAGGGCTGGGGATATGGCTCAGTGGTTGAGTGCCCCTGAGTTCAATCCCCAGTCCCCCAATCCCCCACCAAAAAGAAAGTAAATAAAGGTGGCTGGAGTTGTAGAGTGCTTTAGCACTTTAGTACTGGGTTCTATCCTCAGAACTTCATAAAAATAAATGAAGGTATGTGCCCATCTATAACTTTAAAAAAATAAAAAAATAAATAAGGGTACACTATGAAAATTTCTATGCCCACAAATTGAATAACTTAATTGAAATAGACAAATTCATTGAAAATCATAAATAAAAGTGAATCAAGGAGTGATTGAAAATCTAAATACCTCTAAATGAATTAAAGAAATTTAATTCATAATTTAAGAACTTCTCACAAAGAAAACTTTTTAACCAGATAGCTTCATTGATGAATTTCTATCAAATAATAGAGGAAATAATACCAATCCTTTCAGGGAATAAAAAAAGGAAGGGTCATTTTCTAACTCATTTTAGGAGATCAGCATAACTCTGAAACCAAACCAGACAAAATTGCAATAAAACTAAAACCTACAACTATATTTCTCATGAACAAAGATGCAAAAGTCTTTGACAAAATATTAACAACTAGAATACAGAAAAAAGGTAATACAGGCTGGGGTTGTGGCTCAGTGGTAGAGCGCTCACCTAGCAAGTGCGAGGCCCAGGGTTCAATCCCCAGTACCACACAAAAATAAATAAAATAAAGGTATTGTGTCCAACTACAATTAAAAAATATTTTAAAAAAGAAGAAGAAAGGTAATACATCAATACTGTGTGAAGTTATCCCAGGAAAGGAAGTATGATTTTATAAAAAAAAAATATAACGCTTCACAATAGGAGAATAAAGAAGAATGAATATATGAA
Organism: Callospermophilus lateralis; assembly: GCF_048772815.1. Lineage (NCBI taxonomy): Eukaryota > Metazoa > Chordata > Mammalia > Rodentia > Sciuridae > Callospermophilus > Callospermophilus lateralis. Next base: position 87,857,261 of record NC_135307.1, on the reverse strand, counting down.
TTTCTCAATGGCTAAAGAGAAAAATTTTTTTTTTACAAAATTGTACATTTATGTTAACAAAAAGCACAACAAGCTAGGCTCAGTGTTGCATACCTGGAATCTCAGGAACTCAGGAGGTTGAGGTAGGAGAATCAAAAGTTCAAGGGCAGGCTCAGCAACTTGGACTTTGCCTCAAAATAAAAAAATTAAAAGACTAGGGATGTAACTTAGTGGTAAAGTGCACCTGGGTTCAATCTCTAGTACCAAACAAACAAACAACAAACTAGTTTGGAGATTACAAGGTCACGAGCACATAAAATCCAACAGGGCCAGGTATGGTGGCACAGGCCTATAATCACAGCAACTCAGGAGACTGAGCCATTAGGATCAGAAGTTCAATGGCAGGCTTAGTAATTTAGCAAGGCCTTAAGCAACTTAGCAAGCCTCGTCTCAAAAAATAAAAAAGGCTGGAGATATGGTTTAGTGGCTAAGTACTCCTGGGTTCAATCCCTAGTACTAAAACAAAGAGAAAAAAATCCTTTGGGGTGTATAAAAAACATAATAGGACACATAATTAAATTCAGCAAAATCAGAGTATATAATATTATGCAAAATGTAAATGTATAAAAACTACTAACAGGGCTGGGATTGTGGCCCAGTGATAGAGTGCTTGCCTAGTGCATGTGAGGCAATGGGTTCAATCCTTAGCACCACATAAAAATACATGAATAAAGTCATTATGTCCACTAAAAAAAGGGGGCTAGGAATGGAATTTAGTGATAAACTATCCCTGAGTTTAATTCCCCAGTACTGAAGGGAAAAAAAAAAAAAAAAACTTAAATAGTATCCAAAACATGATGTTTTCAGGGATACTTTTTGGGGGGATATCTGGCATAGAACCCAGGAGCACTCAACCACTGAGCCACATCCCCAGCCCTTTTTAATATTTTATTTAGAGACAGTGTCTCACTGAATTGCTTAGGGCCTCACTAAAATGCTGAGGCTGGTTTTGAACTTGCAATCATCCTGCCTCAGCCTCCTGAGCCGCTGGGATTACAGGCGTGCACCACCACACCTGGCTAGGGATACATTTTTAAAAATGTTTAAGGCCTGTTAAAGAAACCCACAAAATATTGTTGAGAGAAATTAAAGAAGACCTAAGGGAAAATATACCATGGAAAAAATAGGCATTGTTGTTAGTACTTCCCAAATTGACCTACAGATTTATTACAATCCCAATAAAAATTCAAGCTGGATTGTATGTAGAAATTGACAAGGTGATTCCAAAACGTGTATGGAATGCAAAGACTCAGATTAGATAAGATTGTTACCAGCAGTCCTAGGCCAGAGATCTGACTCTGGGAATTCAATAAATCAGGTCCAGCCACTTGCCCCCCAAATCAAAAGGGGAGGGTGAAAATCATGAAAGAAACTTCAATCAGTATAGCCACACCAGGAAGACAAGGGAACCCATGTCCTTGGTCCTGTCTTTGTGGAGTTGACAATGATTTTGAGATTTCATAGAAAGGAGATTGAGGGCAATGGTGGGGGATCTGCATAGCTGGAGAGATTGCACAGCTGCCACAACAGGTGACCTAGGTCAGGCTGGTCTGGTGGATCTTCATTCAGGATTTTCGTGGTGGCTTTTGTTATGAGAAGAAAGTTCCCCTTGTCTAGACCATAATTTGTTGTTTGGTTGGTACAAGGGACTGAACCCAGGGTCACTTTACCACTAAGCCACATCCCAAGCCCTTTAAACAGAGCCAAGCCCTTTTAATAGAGTCTTGCTAAATTGCTGAGGCCGTCCTTGAATTTGCTATTTTCCTGCATCAGCTTCCCCAGTCACTGGGATTATGGGCATGTGCCATCAAGTCTTAGGGCAGAGTTTGGTTTTTTTTTGTTGTTGTTGTTTTGTAGTTGTAGATGGACAAAATGCCTTCTTTATTTATTTTTATGTGGTGCTAAGAATCAAACTCAGAGCCTCACACATGGTAGGCAAGCACTGTACCACTGAGCTACAGCCTCAGTCCCTAGGGCATAGTTCTGACTTTTGATACAAGATGTTTATCCATCAGGCTTCTTGTTTCTGGATTTCACTGTGACTGCAGGGGTGGGGGGAGCACAAACCATAAATAAATAAATAAATAGATCTTATAATGGGATATCATCAAAATTTAAAAGATCTGGCCAGGTTGGTGCATAACCTGTAATCCCAGTGACTAGAGATGCAGGATAATAGCAAATTCAGGGACAGCCTCAGTAATTTACTGAGACCTTCAGCAATTTAGGAAGTCTTTCTGTCAAAATAAAAAAAAATTGGGATGTGTCAGTGGTATAGCACCTCTGTGTTCAATCCCTAGTACCAGACCAAATCAACCTAAGCAAACTAATGTATAATGACAGAAAGCTGAGCAGTGATTGCCTGCGGCTAAGGACAGTCATTGGGGATTGACTGCAAAGATCTCAAGGGAGCTTTTTTGGGTGAAATAGTGTTCTATATCTTGATTATAATGGTAGTTACATTAATGCAAATTTTTTTGTTTTTATTTTTATTTTATTTATTTGTTTATTTATTTATTCATTTTGGTACTTGGAATTGCCAGGAGTGCTTTATCGCTGAGCTACATCTCCAGCCCTTTTTATTTTTGAGACAGAGTCTTGCTAAATTGCTTAGGCTAAATTGCTGAGGCTGACCTCAAATTTGTGATCTCCTTCTTCAGCCTCCAAAGTCAGGATGACAGCAATACCTGGCTGATACAAACATTTGTTGAAACTCATCAAACAGTATACTTAAAACAGGTGCGTTTTGTCGGGCAAGGTGGTGCGTGCCTGTAATCTCAGTAGCTCAGGAGACTGAGGCAGGAGGATCTCGAGTTCAAGATCAGCCTCAGCAAAAGCAAAGTGTGAAGCAATTTGAGATCCTGTCTCTAAATAAAAATACAAAACAGGGCTGGGGATGTGTCTCAGTGGTCAAGTGCTGCTGAGATCAATACCCCCAAATAAAAACAAAACATACAAAAAAAAAAAAGGTGCATTTTATTGTATTAAATTATGCTCAATAAGTTTATTTAGAAACATTCAGTAGGGAGTAGTGGTCACCTGTATAATCCTAACGACTAGGGAGGCTGAGGCGTAAGGATCACAAGTTCAAAGACAGCCTTAGCAACTTAACAAGACCCTGAGCAACTTAATAAGACCCAATCTCAAAATAAGAAATAGAAAAATAAAGGACTGGGGATGTGGTTCAGTGGTAAAATACCCCTGTGTTCAATCCTCAGAACAAACAAACAAACAAAAAAAAAACATTAAAAATGGGAATGTAGCTCAATGGTAGAGCACTTGCCATGCATGAAGCAATGGGTTCATTCTCTAGTTAACACACACACGAATAAAAATAGTGAACAAAAATAATAAATGTGCTACTGTTATAGTTGTAAAATTTAAACAAAAATGTAAAAGAAACAGTAATACATGCATATGGTTATAAAATAAATGCTACAGAAAGACTTACAATGAAAACAAATACATATTTTCCTGATCTTAGTCATATTCACCAGAGGCATCCACCTTTAATTTTCTTGTGATATAAGTGTCACAGGAACTGAAACTTTAAACCTTGGTTCTTGTGTTTGACAGAAGAAAATTTAAAGTCAGACACCAAAAGCCATGCAGGAGAACTTTATTATAAATACAAGCAGAGTGAAAGTAAAGTAAGGCTCAAGCAAAGAGCAATCTCAAGAGAGAGTGGGTCAGGGCTGGGGTTGTGGTTCAGCGGTAGAGTGCTTGCCTAGCATGCATGAAGCACTGGGTTCAATCCTCAGCACCACATAAAAATAAATAAAGGTATTGTGTCCATTTACAACTTAAAAAAATCAAAAGAAAAGAATGTGTATATTTAAAAAATGATGAGGGAGAGAGAGATGCTCATCTTTGAGCAGAGAATGACAAAGGAGATGATGCATGAGGCTGCCTGCCTGTAATCCCAGCAATTTGTGAGCCTAAGGCAGGAGGATTGCAAATTCAAAGTGTAACAGTGGTCCACTTTATGCTTTTGCTGCTGTGTCAGTTTTGAAAAGGACATATTTTTTTTCTCTTCCTTTCTCTCTCTGCCTCCCTAATCTCTCCCCCTTCCCAATCTCAGTGGAAACAGGATTACCTTTCTTCCCCATCCTAGCAGAGTTATCCATCCTTGAGCACACACCTACCACAGGAACAAAGTAATTCAGACCTGGGGATGACACCAGAAGATCTAAGAAATTACTGTCTCCCAAATTAACTGCCGCAGTCTGGCTGGGCACAAATAACCGAGCCGCCAACAAAGCACTTGTATGTTCAAACAGGAAACTTTATTGCCCGAACTCCACCAGCACTCCATGTACACTTCCCGGGAACTCTCTCAGCTCTCCACCGAGCTCCGTGCCTACTCTCTGGACCCCACGAGAACTCAACAGGAACTCCAAAGTAGCAGGCACAGGAGGCAGCAAGAGCCGCCCTATTGCCAGACAGTAAAGGTCTATGTACAATTGAATACACAGCTTAACGTAACCATCATCATCTCAATGGCGTGCTGGTGTCACCTCTCAACCACTCCCTTCTGGCAAAATGCCATGCGTCATCCATCATCCAGACTCGGCTGTGGCCCTCAACATCTCCCCCGTCCTGTTTAATTAAACAACAAGCATGTGGCTTAGGGACCATGCCTGTCTTAGGTTGTCCAATACTACATACGGTCCTTACCTGTCATCAGATGAGCTGACCTCAAGGCGTCAGCCTCCTGTCCTAGGTTGGTACCATTGCAATTGGATCTTACCCGTCATTGACTACCGATCCAGCATACATCCATACTTGTGGATAGGTCTTTGCACCAGTGGGGAGGGTGAGATTCTTTGCCTCACCTCTATTGGCCCCCAAATACCAGTGTGGGGGGGTGAGGTTCTTTGCCCCACCTCTGTTGGCCCCCAAATTTGGCCTTTGCTAGCAGAAGGGAGGAGGATGCAAAATGCCACGACACCAAGCCAAATGACGGCTCTTTTTGGAAAAATTGAACCATCAATGGCACCATCAGCAAAGATGCCCCAGCACTACCACAATTTGCTGCACCAACAGATAGTTCACAATGCATACAAGTGATACATAGTCCAGGCAAGTTCTGCAAGCAGTTCAAAGCAGAGGAATCCATCAATATGTCCATTTTCTCCCAAAGTGACTTGACTCCTTGATTGAGCATCACTTGTTGAGTTATTATTCATTGATGCATCAGTTTATACAGTTTACTGTGATAGCTATCGAAGAAGCTGTAGTTTGGTTTTATCTTTGTCTTCACCAGCACTGGGATGAAGATAAGAATTCTGGCAATGATGGCTAAAAAAAATTATGTAACATTCCAGCAGGCAGTAAAAGAAAGCAATTTTCTAAACAATTTAGTATCCTGAATAGAATTAGATATAATGAAAAGGAAAGGTGAAAGTAAACAAACAGATCTGTTAACCTCCTTTTTTGTTCAGATTTTAAAGCAATCCAGAAAAGTATACTTGTACATGATAATACATATTTGGTGGCCACCCAAAACAGATTACTTCCATGACTCAAGGTCAGGAAAATTCATATACTTTAATAACATTTTAAATATTTTTAAGTATGGGATCATGAAATACAGTGGCCCTCAACAATTAACAAGTGAATTACAACTCCAGACAGAGAACACATGGATTATGGTCTCTGATTAAACTTCTTTAAAACCCCCATGTTCCCACTGATAGGCAGAATTACAGTCTCTGGGACAGGAGTCCCCTGCGTTTCTCCTTCTAGCAGAGCAATACAATTTTGTTTCCTTTTTCTCAAAACCAAGTCCTTGTTATTGCATTGGCATCTGGGACAAGGATGGAGATTTCCATAACAAAAGCCACACTCAACAATTTAGGGAGCCCTAAGCAACTTAGTGAGACCCTATCTCAAAATAAAAACAGCTGGAGATATGACTCAGTGCCCTTGGGTTCAATTCTCAATACCTAGATAGATAGATAGATAGATAGATAGATAGATAAAATGGTAATGACTTTAAGAAAACTTGTGACCTTGCCATGTATTTCACTGCTCATTGCTAGCTACTTCCTGACATTAGGAATTGAACCCAGGGGTGCTCAACCATCAAGTTACATCCCCAGCACTTTTTATTTTGGGGACAGGGTCTTCCTAAATTCCTTAGGCTAGCCTCGAATTTACAGATCTTCCTGCCTCAACCTCCAGGGTTGGGATTACAGGCAAGTGCCACCAAACCAGTCTGAAGCATCCACTTTTTAATACTTAAACATTTTTCCCCAATGAACTAAAGTGTAATGTGGTGAAGTGGAAAGTGGTGAACTGATGAAAGACATTTGATTGTAAGAGCTGCTGATCTCTCCAAATTGCAGGAATAGCTTCTCTGATTTGTATGAGACACTTCCACATTCTGGAATTCTCAAATTCCCCAAAGTGCATTATTGTTCATAACTTGAAAGCCACCTGATGGCTAAATCTGGAGTATTTGAATAAGAATTTTATAATGCAAACAAATTCTAATTAAAACATTCCTTAGAGCCAAAACAGCAAGTTCCAGGAAAGAGTGAAAGAAGGGAAAGAAATTCTCCTTATTGTGCAATTTGTTGGGACATCATCCATAGTTTGCTGCATAACCTCCTCCCTTTTTTTTTAATTGGTGAATTATAGTTATACATATTGATGAGATTTGTTGTTACATATTATATATGTACACAATGCAACAATATAATTTGACCCATATCACTCCCTAGCACCACCACTGCCCCGCCATCCCATATTTTGCTTTTTAAGAAGCCATTGAAATAGCAAAATTTTGACGTAAAAGGAAAGGAAACTCTTCCTTAGCCTATCTTTCTGAGAAGGCCAACTTAAAAGAAGTAAAATATAAATGGAAATATTTAATGTATGACTTTCACATACTTATACTTGCCTATGAAGGTAACTATGAAGTTACCTGACTGCAGTATCTCACATAGAAGGCTTTATTTGTATATTTACTAGCAAACATTTTGAAGTGACTTTTTAGAGCCGGGCACTGGGCTGGGTTGGGAAATCAGAGATAATAGACAGAGTTCTTTCTCTTAGAACTTAAAGAGTCTAGTGAAAGACATGTAGAAAAAGTGTAACTGAAATTAATAATTAATTAATAATTAAATAATTAATAATTATGTTCAAGGTGTCCCAGTGCATTGTGTAGGCATTAGGGAGGCAGAGAAGCCCTGGAGAGCATATAGCACTTGCCCAGCAGCTGAGATGGGAATCAAGGAGGTCTTTTGGGTTTTTTAGTGCTCTACTACTGAGTTACGCCCCTAGACTTTTTAATTTTTAATATTTGAGACAGAATCCCACTAAATTGCCAAAGCTAGCCTCATATTTGCAATCTCCCTGCCTTAGTCATCCCAATCACTGTTGGGATTAAAATCATCAGCTCAGCTCAAAGAGCTGCTGCCTCTTCTTTCTTTCTTTCTTTCTTTCTTTATTTATTTATTCTTGGTACTGGAGATTGAACCCCGGGGGCACACAACCAGTAAGCCACATCCCTAACTCTTTTTTTTTTGGTATTTTTTAGTTAGAGATAGGGTCTCACCGAGTTGCTTAGTGCCTTGCTAAATTGCTGAGGCTGGTTTTAATTCATGATCCTCCTGCCTCAGCCTCCTGAGCTGCTGGGATTACAGTAGTGGGCCACTCTGCCAGGCTCAAAAACTTTCTTAAAAGTTGGGGAAGTGTACACTTTGGATAAGAGAACTATGGAGAGTTCATTATTGCAACAGGGAAAAACATAATATATGATGGAGAAAGGCAACACTGGGAAATAGGTCGGGTCCATGTGTCTGTTATTTTATTTATTTATTTATTTATTTAGTCAGTCATAAGCAAAAGAACTTACTTGGCTAATGTAAGCAAAAAGAGAATTTATTGGAAAAATGAATGACTCTTAGAATTGACCAGAAAGCTAGACAACTAGGCTTGGAAATAGCTGCAGAGATGTAGGTAGCAAGAATTATCAACTGTCAGAGTGAGTGCCTATATATATATTCCATCACTGCATAATCTGATTCAAAATTCTGAGGTGGGAATGGAAAAATAGGAAAAAGTTTATTAGTGTATACTAATTTACAATTAGGAACAATAAGTTCTGGTGTATTATTGCACAGTATGGTAACTGTAGATAACAATAATATACATTTCAAAAAGCTAGAAGAAAGTGTATTGGAAGTTTTCACCATAAAGAAATGATAGCCGGGTTAGTGGTCCACACATGTAACCTGTAATCCCAGCAATTTGGGAGGCTGAGGCAGGAGAATCACAAGTTTCAGGCCAGCTTGGGCAATTTAGCGAAACGTCTCAAAATACAAAATGAAAACAAGGCCAGGAAGATACCTTGATGGTAAATTGTCCCTGGTTCAATCCCCAGTATTATAAAGAAGAAAATGATAAATGCTCAAGCAGATATATATTTTTAACCTGATTAAACATTATACAGTGTATACAGATAAGAAAAAATCATGTTACATCATTCATATGTACAACTTTATATGTCATTTAACAATAAATTTAATTTAGCAGGGCGTGATGGTGCTCGCCTATAAACCCAGTGGCTCAGAATGGAAAATTCAAAGTCAGCCTTATTTTTAGTGAGATCCTGTCTCAAAATAAAAAATAAAAAGGGTTAGGGATAGAGCCTAGTTATTAAGTGTTCCTGGGTTCAATCCTGGTACAATTGATTAATTAAAATGAAAAAATCCTGAGGAGAATTTCAGGTTTTTTATAATGAACTTGCCCATCCAGGACACCCTGATTTATTGTCCTATCAATACAAAATGGGAAAGGTAATTCCTTCAAAATAAAACTACTTACTGTTGGAGGAAGGGGAATTAAAGATATGCCCTCTTGAGAAGTACAGGATTTATCTTAACTATAAGAAACCATTGAAGAATTATGAGCAAGGAAATTAAATGATCAGAGATGTAGATTATAGGTCATCCTTCTTTAAATTGGAGCGCAGGCTGGGCAAGGTGGCACAGGCTTATAATTCCAGCAATTTGGGAGGCTGAAGCAGGAGGATCACAAGTTCTAGGTCAGTCAAGAATTTAGCAAGGGGCTGGGGATGTGGCTGAAGCGGTAGCGCGCTCGCCTGGCATGCGTGCGGCCGGGTTCGATCCTCAGCACCATATACAAACAAAGATGTTGTGTCTGCCAAAAACTAAAAAATAAAAATAATAAAAAAAAATAATTTAGCAAGACCCTACCTCAAAATGAAGAATAAAAAGGACTGTGGATTTGGTTCAGTGGTTGACTTTCCCTGAGTTTAATCTCCAAAACCTAAATAAATAAACAAATGAATAAATAAATAAATTGGAGGATGGATTAAAAAGGAGCAAGAATTATATGTGGAGTTCTTCTATAAAAATTCTGTCACTGTCAGGCATAGTGATGCATCCCTGTAATCCCAGCTACTTGTGAGACTGAAGCAGGAACATCATAAGATCCTGGCCAACATGGGCAACTTAGTGAGATCCTGTCTCAAAATGGAAATAAAAATGACTGGGGGAATGTAGCTCAGTGGTAGAGTACCCCTGGGTTCAATCCCTAGTACAAAAACAAAAAACAAGCAAACAAACAAACAAACAAAAGAACGAAATGACCAACTGACTATGATATGGGTGAAGATATTGGAGTCTTGGTTGACTCCTGGATTTCTGGTGGGCATCTGTTTAGGAATTGGTGCCATTTAAAGACAGGACTACATTAAGGAAATAGTTGAGGAAATGTGATTTGATATAAATTGAATTCTATGTGCTTCTCATTTCTCACTTGGAATTTCTAAATGGAAATATTAAGCAGTTGGATATATGGGGAATAGAAAAGAAAAATGATCCAAGACAGATTGTAGTAGTATGTAAATGGCTCTTAAATTCATGGACATGTACAGTATTTTCCATGGTTTGATCATAGAGTGTAAAAGAAAAGAAACAAGAAAAATTATATTCTAAAAAGAAGAGTAAAGAGGAAGAGCTTACACCGAAGCCAAAAAGAAAAAAACAAATAGTAAGAAAATTAGAATAATATCATGTAAATAGAAGATAATTAATTTGTAGTTTGATGAATACTCATTGTGAGTACATAAAGCATGAATTATTTGTAACTCATCTTTATAATTCACCATTGAAAGTATACAATTCCTTATTTTAGTATGTTCACAGGGGTGTACAACCATTACCATATCTAATTATTAGATTTTTTTTTATATACTGAGATTGAGCCTTGGGGTATTCTACCCCTGAGCTATATTCCCAGACCTTTTTTTATTTTTCACTTTTTTTTTTTTTTTATTCTGAGGATTGAACCCAGGGGTGCTTGGTCTCTGAGCTATGACTCCAGTTTTATTTTTTATTTTAAGACAGGGTCTCACTAAGTAGCTGAGTCTAGCCTCAAACTTGCAATCCTACTGCCTCAGCTCCATGAGTGGCACATGGAATTACATGCATGTGCCACTGCATTCAGTTAATTTAAAAATATTTTATCTCCCCTAAAAGAAAGACTATACCCACTAGCTGTCACTTTCCATCTCTCCTCCACCTTTTCCCAGACCTAAGCAACCAGCACTTTGGATAATTCAATGAATGAAAGCATATAATCTGGTAATTTGTGACTGGCTTTTTTTTTTTTTTTTTTTTTTTTAGATATTGATGGATCTTTATTTTATTCATTTATTTATAGGCGGTGCTGAGAGAGTTGAACCCAGTGCCTCACACATGCTAGGCAAGAGCTCTACCACTGAGCCACAACCCCAGCCCCCGATGACTGGCTTTTTTCATTTAGCACAATGTTTTCAAGGGTTATTTATGTTCTTTTTTTTTTTTTTTAATATTTATTTTTTAGTTTTCAGCGGACACAACATCTTTTGTTTTTATGTGGTGCTGAGGATCGAACCTGGGCCGCACGCATGCCAGGTGAGCACGCTACCACTTGAGCCACATCCCCAGCCCTATTTATGTTCTTGTATATATCAGTACACCATTCCTGCTATGATTTGGATATAGTTTGAATTTGTTTCCCATGGGTTCATTTGTTGAGAGCTTGGTATTTAGTGTGGTGATGTTAATAGATGATAGGTCTTTTAAAAGATGGGGCCTAATGGGAGGTCCTTATGGCTCCTCCTCTCACTTTGACTTCTTCTTCCTTTTTTATTATATGTTAATGACCTTTATGTTATTCATTTATTTATGTTCGGTGCTGAGAATTAAACCCAGTGCCTCATACATTCTAGACAAGCTCTCTACTACTGAGCCACAACCCTAGCCCATGGGTTCTTGTATTTCTGTGCTCTCTCTCTCTCCCACTTGGAGCATTGATTGGTGAAGTGAGTTACAACCCAGTTCTTTGCACTTTAAAAGGTCAGTTTTCCTGGGTATAAAATGGTTGATTCACATTTTCAATGATTGAGTGTTTCAATATGTTACTCCATTTTCTTCTGGCATAAAATTTGGCTGTTGAAGGCTATTAGTTAACTAATTTTATTTCTAATTTTGTGTCACATGGTATTCTTTCCAGATACTCCAAGGATTTTTGTCTTTTTTCTTTAAAGTGAAATAATTTTTCTAGAGCTTAGTGTGGTGGTTCATGCCTGTAATCCCAGTAACACACAAGGATGAGGCAAGAGAATCACAATTTCAAGGTCAGCTTGGGCAACATGAGGAGATACTGTCTCAAAATAAAAAATAAAAAGGACTGGGGGATGTAGCTCAGAGACAGGGCACTCTAGTTTTCCATACACAGTACCACAAATAATAATAATGATAATAATAAAAATTTTTCTAGATTGTATCTTAGTGTTGGTCATTCTGGACTAACAATTTCAGAATCAGAGCATGCTTAATATTTATTTATTTGTTTATTGGTACTGGGGATCCAACCCAGGGGTGCTTAACCACTGAGTCACATCCCCTTTTTTATATTTTATTTAGAGACATGGTGTAAGTTGCTGAAGCTAGCTTTGAACTCATGATCCTCCTGCCTTAGCCTCCCAAGCCAACACACCTGGTCAGAGCATGCTTTTTCTTTTTTCTTTTAATATTTATTTTTTAGTTGTAGTTGGACACAATACCTTTATTTCACTTATTTATTTTTATGTGGTGAAGAGGATCGAACCCAGGGTCTTGCATGAGTGAGAGGAGCACTCTACCGCTGAGCCCCAGTCCCAGTGATGCTTTTTTAAAATATTATTTTAGTTGTCAATGGACACTTATTTTATTTGTTTATGTGTTGTGCTGAAAATTGAACCCAGTGCCTCACACCTGCTAGGCAAGTGCTTTACCACTGAGCCACAACCCCAGCCTCCCCAGCTCATTTTTTAAAAATATTTTTTCTAGTGTTGATGGATTTTTATTTTATTTATTTATATGTGGTGCTGAGAATCAAACCCAGTGCCTCACACATGCTAGGCAAGTGCTTTACCACTAAGCTACAACCCCAGCACCCCCAGCTCATTTTTTAAATTTTAGTTTGAGATAAGTTCTCACTAGGTTGTTGAGGATCTCACTAAATTCCTGAAGGTGGCCTCAAACTTGTGATCCTCCTGCCTCAGCCTCCCAAGTTATTGGGATTATAGGCATGTGCAGCCTCATATTTTCTTTTCTTTTTTTTAATATTTATTTTTTAGTTGTGGTTGGGCACAATATCTTTATTTATTCATTTTTATGTGGTGCTGAGAATCAAACCTAGGGCCCCACACTTTGTAGGTGAGCGCTCTACCAATGAGCCACAACCCCAGCCCTATGTTTTCTTTTTTAAAACAAAATATTTCACTGTGTAATTTATTCTTGCGTTTTTTTTATTTTAGTCATTATTCTTAAAAAAAAATTTTTTTTTAGTTGTAGATGGACACAATATCTTTATTTATTTATTTAATGTGATGCTGAAGGTCAAACCCAGTGCCTCATGTGTGCTAGGCAAGCACTCCACCACTGAGCTATAACCCCAGCCCCAGTTTAGTTGTTTTCTTTTCTTATTATATTTTTATCAGTTGTTGATGGACCATTAATTAATTAATTAATTAATTTATTTATTTATATTTTTATTTATTTTTATTTTTTATTTTTTGAAAGAGAGAGACAGAGAGAGAGACAGAGAATTTTTTTTTAAATATTTATTTTGTAGTTTTCGGCAGACACAACATCTTTGTTGTATGTGGTGCTGAGGATCGAACCTGGGCTGCACGCATGCCAGGCGAGAGCGCTACCGCTTGAGCCACATCCGCAGTCCCTATTTAATTTATTTATTTGCATGCAGTACTGAGAATTAAACCAGTGCCTCACACATACTAGGCAAGTGCTCTACCACTGAGCCACATCCCCAGCCTTATTTTGTATTTTACTTAGGGACAGGGTCTCACTGAGTTACTTAGCACCTTCTATTGCTGAGGCTGGCTTTGAACTCTAGATCCTTCTGTGTCTGCCTCCCGAGCTGCCTAGAGTACAAGTGTGCGCCACTGTGCTTGGCCTAGTCGTTATTCTTAACATGGTTTTAAACCCTATACCATTAATTAATTTTTTAGATTTTTGTCACCTCATTTCTGAATATTTCCTATCCTTATTTATGTTCTTTCATACCTTATATAATATTAATGCCTTTTAGCTTTTGTATGCAAAAATACATTAGAGTATTGATCTGGTTTTGAATGTGACTTTCTGAAATGATTTTACTTGGATGTTACTTTTGCTTCTTAGAGTATACTTGCATGGAATTTGAATAGCAATTTTTTTTCCTCTCACATTTATGTGCAATTATTTTTCTTAAAAATTTAGAAGAGGCTAGGGTTGTGGCTCAGTGGTAGCGTGCTTGCCTTACAGGCTTGAAACACTGTTTGATCCTCAGCTTGACATAAATAAATAAAATAAAGGTATTGTGTCCAACTACAACTAGTTTTTTTTTAACTTAGAAGAATACTTTATTCAATTTTTTTTTTTTTTTAACTTCAAAGTTTCCACTTTTCTTGTTTTTGTGTAGTCTTAAAACTATGGTGGTTTTCTTTCTGAGATTTCCTGGTTCTCTTTTCCTCTTCTACCTTTATCTGTAGTTTCTTTTTTCTTCTCTCTTGTCTCTTCCCTTCTCAGTTTTTATTTCATTTCTAGGAGTTTCTCCACATGGTGGGAACTTGTCCTGGAAGGGAGCCATGGTTGGCTATTTTCCACAGTTTATAGGGTCTAAATTACTCTTGCTTGTATAAATCTTCATACTGCAGAATCTTCACACTTGCTTGCTATTTAAGTGGGCAATACTTGGTTTCAGCAACTGTTCTTAAATTGGCCATTAATGTATTCTAGTTACTACCTGTTGGCTATTTTAGGGGTTCTTCTTAGGTCTGTCAAATACCTCAATACTTCCCTGTTTTTTTCCTACATGGATGTTGATACATTTGGGTTTGTTCCTACCTGTTTATACTTTCAGGCTATGGGTCAACTTGTTTTGTAAATATTATTCTCTGGTCTTGCTTTCTAATCATTCTGTTTTTATGTGTGAATTTGGGAAGATCTGAAGACCATGCAATCAATTCTACTACTACTATCTTTCTAGAATCTTGGTTAGATTTTAATCCTTACTGAAAGGCCTACTACTGTGGTTTCCATATTGAGTATACTTTTCTCTCTCTCAGATAACTTGCTCTGGGAATTCAGCTGCCCTGTTAGGAGAATATTCAGCCCTATGTAGAGGTCAACCTGCCAAAGAATTTAGGGTTCCAGCCAACCACCAGTAAGGGACTGTGTCTTCAAAAACACATAAGTGAGTTTAGAATTGAACCCTCTTTTTGAGCCTTCAGATGACTGCAGCCCAGTCCACCATTGGCCTGCCACCTCATGAGAGACCCTGAACCAGAATTACCTAGCTCAATTGATTCTGGATTATAGGCTCAAAGGAACTACAGGATAATAAATTTGCTTTTTGCTTCTTTAAACTGCTAAATTCTGGGTAGTTTGAAATAACTTATGTGTCTATGAACATGTGATCCCTCTTTGTGGGCCTAGATGTCTTGCTGCTTCATTGATGTTTTTCTAACATTTTATCACACAACATTTCCAATCTACAGCAAAGTCAAAAGATTCTGTAGTGACCACTCACAAAAACAATACCTAGATACCTAGATCTCTATTTTTTATTTTTTGGTACAACGCTTGAACCCAGGGGTGCTCTACCACTGAGCCACATGCTGAGCCCTTTTTATTTTTTATTTTGAGACAGGGAAATATAAATAATATAAATAAAGTAATAATAATAATAATAATAATAATAATAAAAGTTGTTTAAGGCCTCCCTAAATTGGCTGAGGCTGGCCTCAAACTTGTCATCTTCATGCTCAGTCTCCCATGTTACAGGCTTATACCACATGTCAGGGTTCTTCCTAGTTTTTAGTTGAATTCTATTCATCTGAGTTTTCTGTAGTTCTCCCAAGTTCTAGGGAGAATAAATATATTTCTTCCATGTGATAGCAGTTTGCTTGGAGATGAGTATCGTGACTTTGCTGATCTGCCTTTCACCCTTTAGTGCCCCTTTCTTATCCTTCCCTTGTTCTCCTGCTTCCACTATTTTTTAGCTGTGTTTGGCTAGTCCTGAGCAGTGGTGGAAGAAACCCGAAGGGAGAGACCAGGATATCACAAACCCCCATTCTGCCCTGGATGGTATCTCCAGCATTGGCTGGGTTGCGTCTCCTCCATGGCTCCTGCCATGTTTTCAGCTTCTAAACAAAGATTCAGATTCCTCAGTACCAATAATACCACTTGTTCACTTACTTCCATCAGGCAAGTGTCTTCCTGCTGTTGATAATCTCTGGACTGCCGCATCATCCACCATTGGGTTTTCATCTCCTCCATTAGCTGTATAATTAATTCCCTGCGTGAATTACCTGTTTCAAATTCAAATACTTGGGTGCTTCCTGTTTTCCTGGTATGGAAACACACACACACATACCATATCATTTTTAAGGAAGATATATGCCATAAGAAGATGCCTGCAATGCTTACCAAGTCATCTGTGATTTCTCCCAGAGATGGGACATTGTGTCATATGGATTTGTGTTAGCTGCCATCCGTGTAATGACTGGAGGAATAAGAAAAATCCTGTTTTTGGAGATGCATTGCAGTTAGTGACAAAAACTTTCAATAATGATATTTTGGAAAATCTTGTATTTATGGGCTGTATATGTAGGGAAGGAAGTGAATTTTGGAGTAATATCCTTGAAGTGAGACCAGTAGAACCATGAAAAACAAGGAGGAATTAGAAAATTAATGTCAAGCAGATGACCAGAAAGCTGATTGTATTGAAAATCTCCCTTCAATAAGAAAAAATAAAAGGCCTAGTCAAAATGAAACACAAATATCAATGAAATTTTGTGAATCATTGCTAATGTTTAAAAAACCAACAGGGAAATCAAAGTATTGTCCAAAATAGTGTTTCTTGTTGTAAGATATAGGTTAAATATTCAATTTGTGTTATTTTTTAAAAATATTAATAATGTAACATTATTATTTTTTATATTTCCATGTATGCTGCAGATACTGAATAAATGATAGAAATTAGGAAAGAATGAGCACTAAATATTGAACTTCAAAAAATGTTTCTGGAAATCACCATATGCAACTGTGATCTCAACACTAATAAAATAATGGAATAAATATTTAAAAAGAAAAAATGTGTAAGCCTCTAAAGAATGAAGGAATCCTGACAAATCAACAGCAGTGTTGAATTGTAAACAGTGGACATTGCCAGATTGGTGTGAGTGGTTTTCTGGGGAGTTTTTGGATTAAGAATTCCAGGAACAAGAGAAGCAGCCAAGTGTTAGATACTCGGTATTGAGCTATCAGTATAGCATTTTGATCTACATCTTGTGAAATCTCAATTACGAAAATAATTGAAGTGATTTCCAGGTGAGAGTGATGACTGGAAATGTTCAAGGAAATCTTAGAGTAACAAATGAGCAATGCCAGGGAATTTTTTTAAAAATTCTTTTTTATTGTGAAATATACATAGAAGTTAATATAAAAAATATACTGTTTAAAGAAAATCTAAAGTCAACACCAACTTTAAGAAATACACCTTGTTCTCACATTACAATTCCCTTTCCTCTCTCTACCCCTAGAGGTAACCTTATCCTGATTTTTTCAGGAGGGCAGAGACAGGGACTGGGAATTAAACCCAGAGGTACTTAACCACTGAGCTACATACCAGCCCTTTTAATTTTTTTATTTTGAGACAGGGTGTCACTAAGTTGCTTAGGGTCTTGCTAATTTGCTGAGGCTGGTTTTGAACTTCCAATCCTCCTCCCTCTGCCTCCCAAATCGCTGGGATTACATTGCTCTCGACTTTGAAAAGCAGTTCTATAAAATTAATCTGAAATGCAGGTATCATGTTCACCACATTATAATTTAAAAAAAATTTTTTTAGTTGTAGATGGACACGATACCTTTATTTTATTTATTTATATGTGATGCTGAGGATCAAACCCAGTACCTCACACATGCAAGGCAACTAGCACTCTACTACTGAGCCACAACCCTAGCCCCAATTGTGAAGAAAATGGAGATAACTTAGACATTATGGGGATAATTAAGTAAATTATCATAAATCTAAATAATGCATCTATTAATAAGGTTTGAAGAATTTTTAATAATGTGGGAAAATGGTCATATTACACATTTTAGAAAGCAATCATCAAAATTGAATATCAGGTGAGGGGATGGAGGGGAAAGTTTGATCAATGGGTACTTACATTTAGATAGGATTAATAAGTGCTTTTACAGAGTAGGGTGACTATAGAGAACAACAGTACATTTAAAAAAACTCAAAGAGTATATTGAAAGTTTTCACCATAAAGAAATGATAAATGTTTGGGAAAATAGATGTTTAACCTGATTTAAACATTATATAATGTACACATGTATTGAAGCATGTTATCAGTATGTACAATTTTTAGGAATGTGCCACTGTGCCCCACTCAAATACCTATTTTATTTATTATTATTATTATTAATTATTATTGGTATTGGAGGTTGAATCCAGGGGTGCTTATCCACTGAGCCACATCCCCAAACCTTTTTACTTTTTATTTTAAAATATGGTCTCACTAAGCTACTTAGGGCCTCGCTGAATTGCTGAGGCTGGCTTTGAACTTGGGATCCTCCTGCCTCAGCCTCTTGAGTTGCTGGGATTATAGGCCTGTGCCATCATGCCCAGCTTAAGTATGTATTCTTGGTTTTGGTTTTTTTGGTGTGTGTTTTGGGGGGATAGAGGGTACCGGGATTGAACTCAGGGGCACTCAACTCCTGAGCCACATCCCCAGCCCTATTTTGTGTTTTATTTAGAGAGAGGGTCTCACTGAGTTGCTTAGGACCTCACTAAAATGCTGAGGCTGGCTTTGAACTCTTTTTTTTTTTTTTTTTTTTTTAGAGAGAGAGTTTTTAATATTTATTTTTTAGTTTTTTTTTTGGCGGACACAACATCTTTGTTTGTATGTGGTGCTGAGGATCGAACCCGGGCTGCACGCATGCCAGGCGAGCGTGCTACCGCTTGAGCCACATCCCCAGCCCCTGGCTTTGAACTCTTGATCCTCCTGCCTCAGCCTGGGATTACAGGCCACCATGCCTGGTTTCAAGTATATATTCTTACTTCCCCATCTCACTGAGTTCCAAGAAAGAATCCTTAGTCATTGTAGAGCATGTTCCAGAGAGACTTCAGAATTGGAATTGCAGCTCTTGTTATCATTTACAATTAGGATAATATTTATATATTTTGTCTGATTTGTAGAAGTTTCTTTGGTTGGTAATACCACTTCATCTGGGTTGAGAGAATTGAGAGTTTCTTGAGTGAGAATGATACTTTTATACATTTTCTAAAGTGATTTCTCTGAGAAAGAGAGATAGGATCAGCAACCCTTACTTAGTTCTTGACGTTTCCTCATGTATTCTTTCCTTCAGGAAATCTCTGATGCCCCCAGGCTGTATTAGATGTGTCACTTAGCTCCCTATCCATATTGCTACATTTGTATTCACTCTGTTCATAATGTTTGGCCACTGTGTTTGTTTTCTTCACCAGTTGACCTCCTTAAGGGCAGAACCAAGCTTTGCTCAACTTTGCATCCCATGTGTCTGGTACATGGTCAATATTCAACTTATTGGATGAATTAATAAAGAACAAATAAATGTATGGCAGATTGTACAACAGGCTGGTGAGAGTAGAACTGGATACAGGAGAATATCAGAAAGGAGATTTTGCAGACCATCATACTGAGGAGCCAAGAGAACAAGTATCAGATTTGGGGAGTCAGTCTTGGATGGACCAAATGGCAACATAGGGGAAGCATTCCCTGTGATGATGCTAGTCATCAGGGAATAATGGGAATTTACTGGCAAACAGATTATTTCTCAAGTCAGTCTTGATCAAAGTCTGGTTCCAGGCCTGCCTGCCCTACAATCACTATGTACTGATTTATAATGCAGATATCTAGGCCTCCTCTGAAACCCTTCTGAGGCCAAGGAATCTGCCTTTGGAACAGCTGCCCAAGTGGTAACCTTAAGTACCCTCCAGTCCACTGGAGTGGTGATTGAGTGCTACAATTTGAGCTCTGATAATGTTTTTACTTTGAAAAACAGGATGCGTGTCAATAACACCTGAGAAACATAAACCCACCACAACTATGGCCACACTCTCCCTAATTGGTATTCATTAAGTCTAGTGTAAATCCTAAGGATATATATGTGACAAGTAGGTGACAAGTAGGAACAGGGATTTGAGGATTTAGCTCAGTTGGTAGAGTGCTTGCCTAGTATACACAAGACCCTATTTTCAATTCTTAGTACCACAAGAAAAAAAAAAAAGTGGTACAAACTCAGCAAACTGAGTACATTTTTGGACATTCCAAGTTATCCAGTTTGAGAACAAGAATACTTTCCCCAGTAAATTATGAAAAAAAAGTATATATATAAATATATATAAAGTATATATGAACACAGTGAATACAAATGTAGCAATATGGATAGGGAGCTAAGTGACACATCTAATCCAGCCTGGGGGCATAAGAGATTTCCTGAAGGACAAAATACATAAGGAAACATCAAGAACTAAGTAAGGGTTGCTGATCCTATCTCTTTTCCTCAGAGAAATCACTTTAGAAAATTTATAAAAGTATCATTCTCACTCAAGAAACTCTCAATTCTCTCAAAATTATATATTATAATATATTATATATATAAAATTTTCTTTTTTGCACTGGGGATGGAACCCAGGAGCGCGTAACCACTGAGCCACATCCCCAACCCTTTTTATATTTT
This sequence comes from Callospermophilus lateralis, assembly GCF_048772815.1. NCBI lineage: Eukaryota > Metazoa > Chordata > Mammalia > Rodentia > Sciuridae > Callospermophilus > Callospermophilus lateralis. Next base: position 87,836,925 of record NC_135307.1, on the reverse strand, counting down.
ATTTAGAGACAGGGTCTTGCTGAGTTGCTTAGGGCCTTGCTAACATGCTGAGGCTGGTTTTGAACTTTCAATCCTCCTGCCTCAGCCTCCCCAACTTCTGGGATTACAAATGTGTTCCATTGTACCAGCTTATCATATATTTTTACTGGTTTGTTACTTATATATTCTATGTAAATAGTACACTAAATACTATAAGAAATCCCCAGCACTGTAGGGGGGGAAAGAAATACAATAAATACAATATTATTGTATAATCTACAGATCTTTTTCAGATTTTGCCAATTGTCTTTATGATATCCTTAACAGCAAAAGAAACTCCAGGAATATATATGTATATAATTGTAATGTTTCTTTAGTATTCTTTATTCTAGAATAGATCCTGAATTTTTTTAAAAAAATGTATTTCATAATGTTGGTATTTTTGAAAATTTATTCAAGTTATTTACTTTTTGCAGCAATGGGTATCAAACCTAGGGCTTTGAGCAGGGTAGGAAAGCACTCTATACCTCTGAGCTACACACCCAGAGTGCAAGTTGTTTCGTTCTTTTTTTAAATTTTTTTTTTTTTTAGTGTTGATGGACCTTTATTTATTTATTTATTTTTTTGCAGTGCTGAGAATTGAACCCAGTGCCTCACACATATCAGGCAAGCACTCTACCACTTTTGAGCCCCAACCCCAGCCCCAACAAGTTGTTTCTTAATTGAGCTCTTATTTTGAGATGATTATAGAATTACATGCAGTTTAAAAATAATGCAGGTCTGGGGTTGTGGCTCAGTGGTAGAACGCTCGCCTAGTATATGTGAGGCCCTGGGTTCGATCCTCAGCACCACATAAAAATAAATAAACAAAATAAAGGTATTGTGTCCAACTACAACTAAAAAATAACTAAAAAAAAAAAAAAGAAATAATGCAATAGAATGTGGTATAGCTCAGTAATAGAGAGCTTGCTCAGCACATGTGATGCCCTGGGCTGTACTCCTAGCACCACAAAAAGACAGGAAGTAAAGAAAAATAATACAGACAAATTTTGTGTACCCTTTACCCATTTCCCCCCAAGGGTAATATCTTGAAAAACTATGGTATATTTCAAACCATGACATTGACATTAATTGTGTCAAGATATAAAATATTTCCATCACCAGAAGGCTCCCTCATGTTCCCTTTTTTTAATCACTCCCACTTTTCTTCCCTGCTTCACCCCTCCTGAACTCTGGTAATCAGCAATCTGTTCCCATTTCTATAATTTCATAATTTCAGGAAAGTTCTAGCCAGGCTCCGTGGTGCACACCTGTAATTCCAGTGGCTCTGGAAGCTAAGGCAGGAGGATGGAGAGTTCAAAGCCAGCCTCACCAACTTAGTGAGGCCCTAAGCAACTTAGCGAGACCCTGTCTCAAAAAAAAATATAAAAAGGTCTAGGGATATGGCTCAGTGGTTAAGCAACTCTGGGATTAATCCCTGATACAAAAAAGAAAAAGTTTTACAAACACAATCATACAGTATATAATCTTTTGGATTGCCTTTATCATGCATATTATGCTTTGGAGATTCATCTAGGTTGCACGTAGCAATAGTTCCCTCTTACTCAGTAATATTCCATGGTATGGATTACCACAATTCTTTTAACCATTAACCTGTTGAAAAATATGTGGACTGTTTTGAATATTATGCAAAAAGCTGCTACAAACACTTCTGTGAAGTTTTCTTTGAGAACATGTCTTCATTTCTCTGGGATAAAGCCGGAAGTGCAACTATTGGGCTGTTTGGATTTTTAAGAAACTGCAGTTGTTTCCCAATGGCTGTACCATTTTTTTATTCCCTACAGTGATCTGTTTTCTCCAAATCCTTACTAAAACTTGTATTGTTTCTCTTCTTTATTTTGGCAATGGGAATAAGAATGAGGTGTATCACCTCTATTTTGCATTTCCTGGTGGTTAATGATGTCAAATATCTTTTCCTATGTTTGTTTGCAATCTTCTTTGTTGAAATATCACTTTGTGTCTCTTGCTCATGGATTGTGCTATGGTTTGAACATTGCCTCCAAAATTCATGTTAAAGTTTAATTGTCTGTATTCTTAACTTCTCAGGAGGCAAAGACAGAAGGATTGCTTTACCCCAGGAGTTCAGGGTCAGCCTAGGCAACATAACAAGACTCCATCTCTTTTCTTTTCTTTTCTTTTTTTTTTTTTGGTGGGGATTGGGGATTGAACCTGGGTCACCCACCACTGAGTACATCCCAAAGCCCTTTTAATTTTATTTTGAGACAAGTCTAAGTTGCCTAGGTTAGCCTTGATCTTGTGATTTTCCTGCGTCAGCCTCCTGAGTAGATGGAATGACAGACATATACCCATTGTCCCCTTGTACCTGACTGAGACTTCATTCTAAATAAATAAATAAACAAACAAATAAATAAATGCCATTTTAACAGTATTAAGAAGTAGAAACTTTAAGAGGTGATTATGTCACAAGGGTTTTGCCCTCATGAATGCATTAATGCTATTTTTATGGGGTTGAGTTCCTGATAAAATAGATGAGATGACACAACTTTCTCTATTTGCTTGCTTTCTCTTCTGCCATACCATGCCATGAGGCAGCACAAGGACCCGTACCACATGTGTTTCCATGCTCTTGGACATCTCAGCCTCTACAATCATAAGTCAAATAAAGTTCTATTGTTTATGATTTATCCAGTCCCATGGTATTCTGTTATAGTAACAGAAAACAGACTAAAATAGATTATTTGGATTGTTTGCTTTCAGTTTCTTTCCTCTTTGCTACTGAGTTTTCTTTATATATTCTAGTTACTGGTCCTTTGTCAAGTATGTGGTTTGCAAATATATTCTTCCAGCCTATAGCTTGTCTTTTTTTTTTTTTTTTTAATTCCTGGCTTTGCCTTCCTGTCTCTCCTCCTCCAGAACAGTCTGGTATTCTATTTTTTTTTTTTTTTTTTAAGAGAGAGGGAGAGAGAGAGAGAGAGAGAGAGAGAGAGAGAGAGAATTTTTTTAATATTTATTTTTTAGTTTTCGGCGGACACAACATCTTTGTTTGTATGTGGTGCTGAGGATCGAACCCGGGCCGCACACATGCCAGGCAAGCGCGCTACACCTTGAGCCACATCCCCAGCCCCTATAGTTTGTCTTTTCATCCTGTTTGTTTTTTGGGTATCGAGCATTGATCCCAGGAGCACTTTATCGCTGAGCTATACCCCCATCCTTTTTAACTTTTAATTTGAGATAGGGCTAAGTTGCTGAGGCTGGCTTTGAACTTGCAATCCTTCTGCCTCAGCCTCCCAAGCTGCTGGGATTACAGGTATGGGCCACCTTGCCCAGCCACAATTTTGAGGTCAGCCTTGACAATTTAGTAAAACCTTTAGCAACTTACCAAGGCATTGTATCAAAATAAAATAACAAGGATTGGGGATGTAGCTCAGTGATAAAACAGCTCTAGGTTCAAACCCCAATACCAAAAAGAAAAAAAAGGGGGGGGGCAGGGGATGGTGAACTGTATGGTAGGTTAATTATATACCTCAATACAGTTGTTAAAAAGTCAGGCACATATGGCTGGGATATAGCTCAGTTGGTAGAGTGTTTGCCTTGCATGCACAAGGCCCTGGATTTGATCCCCAGCACCCTAAAAAAAAAAAAGGCACATATGTTCAGGTCTATATTTGGGGTTCTCTAGTCTGTTCCTTTGATATATGTGATATATCTGTGCATCTCTCACCAATACCATATAGTTTTTTTTCATTTTTTATTTATTATTTTTAGATATATATGACAATAGAGTGTATTTTGACATACATATGTGGAATATAACTTATTTTAATAGGATTGCATTCTTGCAGTTATACATGATGTGGAGTTTTACTGGTCATACATTCCTATATGAACATAGGAAAGTTATGTACAATTCATTCTACTGTGTTTCCTATTCCTATTCTCCCTCCCTTCCCTTTATTCCCTTTTGTCTAATCCAATGAACTTCTATTCTCCCTGCCCCCATCGTTTCCTTTCTATTTAGAGAATTCCTTTAGTCAATTTTTCTAAGATAGGTTTGATGACTACAATTTGTCTTCATTTCCCATTTTTCTATGAAGGACATTTTCTCTAGGTATAAGATTTTGGATTGTCAAGTTTTTTTTAAAAAAAATCTCTATAAAACATAATATTACTTTATTTTGCCTTCCATAATTTCTGATTAGAAATTCACTGTCAGGCTGGGGGGGAGGGTAGCTCAGTAGATAAGCACTTTCATGGCATTCATCAAGGCCCTAGGTTTGGTCTCCAGCATCTTATAAAATTTTTTTTCACTGTCATTCGAAATTTTTTTTTTTTAAATAATGGGCAGTGTACATTTATTTATAAAGAAACAGTGAGAGAGAGAGAGGGAGAGAATTTTAATATTTATTTTTTAGTTTTCGGCAGTCACAACATCTTTGTTTGTATGTGGTACTGAGGATCGAACCCGGGCCGCACGCATGCCAGGCGAGCGCGCTACTGCTTGAGCCACATCCCCAGCCCTCATTCGAAATTTTTAAGTGATGTGTTATATATAATTTTGGCATTGACTTCTAGTAATTGTCTTTATTCATTATGAGGATTTTTCTGGTTCTGGGCGATTCTGCATTGAAACCTAGATATTTTCATATTAGATTCAGGATCTCATTCAAACAATATTTAGTTGGCTTTCTTCCACACTATTCCAGCCAGGGAAGGGTAGGGGCAGTTTCAAAAATAAAGTTTGTTCCTGCTTGAGTGGCTCTGATTTTGTGCCCAGCCAGACTGCGGCAGACAGCCATCTTTTTACTGCCAAGTGGAGATAGAAGTCCTTGCTTTCTATTTATTTCCAAATGGGATGCTCCCCCTTACTACCTGTTGGGTGTTGAGATTCCAGATGCTCACAAGATCTCTGCTGATACCCTGGCATACAGGTTCTTGTTATCTCCAGATGGGGATGCATATCCCAGCTCCTTAGTTCATTTTCTCTGGTGCCATCTTGGCAAGAATATTGGGGTACCTTTTTACAGCCTTCCACAGAAGCCGAGGTTTTCCACCAGCATTTGCTGGCATCAATATGTGCTGGATGTTTTTCTTGTGGTATTTGGCTGGAGTTATACAATTATTATGTAAACATTTTTTCTTACTATGCTGCCTCTTTCCTGGTCCTTTGGCAAGAGAAAGCAAGCTTTTATATCTGTATCCACTGACTTCATGATTGCCAGTTTCTTCAGATCCAAATCTGATATATGAGACAGGGAATTCACCATGATATTGTTCCTTGAGTACCGAGGTCCTTTGTTGGTCTGTTTTCTCTCCACCTTTCTTATGTTTATTTTACAACTAATATCTGGAGATATTAGTTGTAATTAGTGGTAGGAATAGGGAAAAAAAAAAAGTTTGTCTACTCCACCTTCCTGGAAACCAATGATTTTGTGAGATAATGTTCATCAATTTGTTTCTCTGATATCCCCTCATGATTTTATTTTGGTTAATTTAGCTGTAATTCTACAGAAGTGATGTTGAGTTCTTTTCAGTGCATTATATTGGAAGGTACATGCTGGTTTTCAACATCAGTGGTGTTAACTTTGTTTTTACTTGGTAAAAGTGATGTTTGTGCCAGGCTTCTCCATTGTGAAGCTATTTTACCTTTTGTCAGTAACAAGTACCTTCCAGGGAGATACCTGACCTTTGAGGGCTATCTTCCTGAGTAGAGCACTCACCAATAAGTGAAGGCTATCAATAATTCTCACCCTGCCCCCAGCTGCCCATTGCTGAATCTAAGTTCTGGGCAAATGAGGAGGCTACCATCTTCTGCCCAGCCCCAATAACTGAAGGAGGTTATGTGTTGGGTGTGGCTCTTCTGAAAACACTGGGGCTGGCTCTGAAGGTGGTGGTTTCATACCAAAAGAGGCAAGCCAAAACTTGTGCCTACTGCACATCCATCCATCTAGCTCTCAGCTCCTAGGGTGCAAAGATCATTGGAGGAGAAGTGTGTCATTGTTCCTCCCTCAACCCGGAGATTCTGCCTAGAGATTTTGCCTGTTTGTCAAAAGACAAACACCAAACACCATCAACAAAATCCCCTATCGCCTAACATGCACAAGGCCCTAGGTTTGATCCCCTGCACTGGGATAAAAACACACACACACAAACACCCATACACGAAAAAAAAAAAGTAAAAACTATTAGAAACTTTCTGTATTTTCACACTCACAACTAAATTTATTGCATATTTCCTCTTGCCAGCCTTCTGACTCAAGCATCATCTGAAAAGATCAGTTGTCATTATCACTAAACATATCTAATTTATTTTCTTTGCATTTTGACTACTTAACCTACTGTCTTAAAGCTCCAATGTGCCCTAAATATTTCAAAATCCTTGCAGAGCTCTTCACCACAATGCTTATTTTCCCTTCCTTCCTTTCTCTTTCTTTGGAACCCAGGAGCATTCAACTACTGAGCTACATTCCTAGCCCTTTTAATTTTGAAACAGTGTCTTACTAAATTACCCAGCCTAGCTTCAAACTTGTGATCCTCCTACACTGGCATCCTATGTCACTAGAATTCCAAGTATGCACCATTGGGTTGGCTCTTCTGATTTTCTTTTAGGTATTATGATAAAACAAAAATTCTAAGAGGTCCTAAATTTAAATTACAAGGTCTGGAAAATGTTGTGAGGAAGAAATAAGGTAAGATAATTAGTTTACTGGTCAAGAAAAAACTTCCACATTCCTGAATGTTGAAATTTGACTAAAATTCTAACATGGATGACCACCAAGGAACACTGCTTCCAGTTTATGAATGAACTTTTCTATTAGCTACAACCTATATATAAGCAGCCAGTACTTTTCTTTGCTTACTATTCTATCCCCAAAATTCCCTACTTCACATTATGTCATCCCACTTATCTATAGCCTATGTAGAGTCAATAAATATTTGATAATTTTCTTCCCCTAATTTTTATTATAAAAATGCTCTTGGTTCTCAGGTTTGGTGGAGATCTTTCCAGCTAGTATTTAGCCTTGTAGCTAGTATTTGCAGAATTTTTCCTAGGAAGTAGTTTCTTTCTGAATAGCATCAGTTACAACTCAGTAAAACCCTCTTTTATTTAAGAGAATCTTTTGTTTCAAGAATTTTGATTTAGCCAGGCATGATGGCCCATACCTGTACTCCCAGTGACTTGGGAGGCTGAGGCAGGAGGATTGCAAGTTCAAAGCCAGCCTCAGCAACTTAGTGAGGCCCTAAACAGCTTCGTGAGACTCTGTCTAAAAATAAAAAATAAAAGGGCTGGGGAAGTGGCTAGTGGTTAAGAGTCTTGGTTCAATCCCCAGTACCAAAAAATAGAAAACAACAACAAATTGCAAAGAACCGCATCTCCTGTTGATGCCCATTATAAAACTGTCAGGACATTCCATCCTTTATTGTGAACAAGACTTTCCTCTAGTATGACTCAGGCTGTATCATAATTTTTTTTAATATTTATTTTTTAGTTTTAGGTGGACACAATATCTTTGTTTTATTTTTATGTGGTGCTGAGGATTGAACCCAGTGCCTCATACATGCCAGGCAAGTGCTCTACCATTGAGCCACAGCTCTAGTCCTATACCATAATTTTTGTGATAAAAATGTAGTTCATCTGGGGAGGGGGGGATAGAAGGGCAGCACAATACAATAGACACTAGTATGGCCCTATGTATAAACGTGGCTGTACAACCAATGTAATATTGCAATCTGTACACGTGGAAAAATAAGATTAAGATTACGTACCCCATTTGAATCAAATGTATATGTCAAGATCATTGTAATGTTTTGAGCAACTAATAAAAAAAATTTTAAAAATGTAGTTCATCATTTCAATTAGGGATTTCAGTAAATATTTGAGTGCCAAAAACTTAAATTTGTGTGGGATTTTTGTTGTTATTTATAAAGTCCTTTTAGATGAAGATGCACATACCCCACAAATTAACAATTTGAATCATAGGTACACACCCCCAGGGACTCCTGACGAAGGATACACAATATAAAACAGAAGGCAGGGCTGGGGTTGTGGCTCAGCAGTGGAGCATTCACCAAGCATGTGCAAGGCCCTGGGTTCGATCCTCAGCACCACATAAAAATAATAAATAAAATAAAGGTATTGTGTCAACTACAACTAAAAACTATTTTAAAAAAATAAATAAAATAAACAGAAGGCAACTCTTACAACGTATTAACACATCAGATATAGGAATATCTGAGAATATCAAGAAATTAGGAATAAGTCTAATAAAAGTGGTCCAAGACTTCTACAGAAAAAATTATATATTGTATATTAAGCCAGGAACACTCGTGCATGCCTATAATCCCAAAGACTCAGGAGACAGAGGTAGAAGAAGTTGAAATAAAATTAATAAATATAGGATACAATATTTGTGGGCAGATTTAATATCAGGAAATGCCAATTTTCTCTAAACGAATTCAATGTAGTAAAATCAAAATACCAACCATATTTTTAAATAAAATTTCTATTACTAAAATTTAAATGGAAGAGTAAGGGTAAAAGACCCAAAGTAGCCAAACACTTCTGAAGAAGGACTAAGGTGAGGGACTTGTCTACCAGGTATCAGGACTTATTTTGAAATTATAGTAATTAAGACAAACTGCCTTGGGTCAAGGAGAGACAAAGCATCAAAAATATTTTTGTAGGCCAGGTGCAGTGGTGCACACCTGTAATCCCAGTGATTTAGGAGGTTGAAGCAGGATGATCGTAAGTTCAAACCCAGCCTCAGCAATTTATCAAGGCCCTAAGCAATTTAGCAAGACTCTGCCTCAACATTATAAGGGCTGGGGTTGTGGCTCAATGGGAGAGCACTTGCCTAGCATGTGTGAGGCATGAGGCACTGGGTTTGATTCTCAGCCCCGCATACAAATAAATGAATAAAATAAAGGTCAATCAATGTTTAAAAATATTATATAAATAAATAAAAAGGGTTGGGTATGTGGCTCAGTGGTTAAGTGCCTCTGGTTCAATTTCAAGCACGTATGCATGCACACACATATTGCTCTATCATCTATTTTTTAGCGTGTAGAGCTATCTATATTTATATCTTTGTAAAGCTAGGAATGGTGACACATGCCTATAGTCCCAGTACTTAAGAGGAGCCCTTAAGCCTATGAATTTGAGACCAGCCTGGCAAACACACACCACAAGGCTGCACTTGGTGTCATGTGCCTGTAATCCCAGAGACTCAGGAGGTTGAGACAGGAGAATGGCAAGTTGGAGGCCAACTGTAGAAATTTAGTGAGACTCTGTATCAAAATAAAAAGGGTTGGGGATGTGGTGTCCCTGATTTCAGTCCCCAATACCAAAAACAAATAAATAAAACCAACATTAAAAGCATTATTATAAAAGATTGATAAATTTAGCAGGATGCAGTGGTGCATATCTATAATCCCAGTGATTTAGGAGGCTGAGGCAGAAGGTTTGCCTCTTCAAGGTCAGTCTCAGTAACTTAGCAAGACCCTGTCTCAAAAGAAAAATAATGAAGGGCTAAGGGTATAGGTTGGTGGTAGAGCCCCTCTGGGTTCAAATCCCAGTACACAAAAATGAATAAAAATTAAATAAATAAAAATAAAATATCAACAGATTTGAATGTATTAAAACCAAGAATTTTTCTTTAAAGAGGATATTCTAAAGAAAGTGAAAAGGTAAGTAATAGTCTGAAGGAAGACATTCATGATAGAATTAGCAAACAACTTGTATGAAGAATAAATCAAGAACTTTTATAGGAAGGGCATTTTTGCAAAACAATTTGGTCAAATTATACAAAATTGCAGTTAGACAAGAAGCAATAAATTCAAGACAATATAGTGACTATAAAATCACTAAGAATAGATTTTTTGGGGGGAGGGTGGGAGATTAATGAGGCTTAAACCTGGGTAATTAACCACTGAGCCACATCCCCAGCCTTTTTTATTGTTTGTTTTTGTTTCTTATTCTGCTTTAATATATCAAAATATCTGTGCAAATGGGACTGTGTTACAAAACAAGTCAGAATCTGTAGACAAGTACGTCTCACTTAGAGGAAAACTGATTGGAGAGACGGCACCGGAAATTACATTTTGTTGGATTACATGTAGACAGTAAACTGGGGGAAATATTCACCAAGGAGAATGAAACTTCTGCTGTCATTTTGTAGGCACATCCTAAAGAAGAAAGCTGGCCTCACTCACTGATGCTGAGCCTCCATCTTGCACTGTCCTGTAAACAGTGTCTGATGCTAAGGAGAGATACCCACACAGCCTCAGTGCAGAAGGGCATGAAAAGGAACTGACATAAGCCTGTGGGTCCTCTTCCCTCTCTCACACAGCTCCAGAGGGGACACAATTGGAAGTGCTTTGCAATGTGCTGTTTATCAACAACTATGAAATGGAAAAATCAAATCCTAAAAATCTGGGTAGATACACTTTGTTTCTGTCCATATTTTTTAATCAGATGACATGAATAGGTCCTGGGATGGAAGGACATACAGCATCTGGCAGGTCTTCCTAGGTAATTACAGTGGGTGCAGTATATCTTGTCTTCTCCTGGAACTGGGACACCTTTAGAACAATAGAAATAAGTTGGGGGGGGGGGCACATGACATGACCTGGGGGTTCTGATTGATTTTGGCAACATCCTTCTCAAAGCTGTCAATGTATAGTAGAATGGTGGGCCCTGTATTCTCAGTGCCATTTAGTTGGAAGATGATGTGAGAACTGTTTGCAAAAATGATTCACAAGCCCTGATTTCTTGAAATGCTTCCTCCATGGGGTCCCTGTATTCAAAGTTATCAGCTTTCTCCAAAGTGTAGACTTTGTCACTTGCAGAGAACTGCTTCCCACAAAGGAGCAAACATCAGAGTCTCCAGGTCCTTCCTCATCTTGCTTGCACCCTCTGCTTCCACCTCCTCTTAATCATACCTCGTAAAGAAGTTCAGGCCATTCTTTTGCCAATGATCTCTGCAAATGTCCTTTGAACTGTGTTTGCAGGTGGCAAGAGTGGAGAGTCCCGAGAGGACAGCCCACAGTCCACCTTTCTCACAAATGTGATCAGAATCAGTGCCAAAGACCTCGTCCTCTCAAAGGGACAGTTTACTTGCATCCATCAAATTCCCAAAAAAACTTCCAGCCAGTTGGGGTCTCATACAAAGCCATCTTTGCAGCGTTAGCCACCCAGTCCAGAGCACCACTTGTAGGCATGCTGCGTGCAAACCCACAGACCCCAGTCCGCTGGAAATATGGAATGCTGCAGATATTGGCAGCAATGATAGCCACAGAGTCTGAAGGGTTCACAAAGAACCCATGCTTGCCCAGAATCATGTTTTGATTCCCATCTCCATTGAACACAGCCCAAAGTCATGCTCTCCAGACTTCATAGTCTCCACTTGGTCAGTTGGGGTCAGGGGAACACAATTTTTTTTTTTTTTTTTTTTTAAAGAGAGAGAGAGAGAGAATTTTTTAATATTTATTTTTTTAGTTTTCAGCGGACACAACATCTTTGTTTGTATGTGGTGCTGAGGATCGAACTTGGGCTGCACGCATGCCAGGCGAGCGCGCTACCACTTGAGCCACATCCCCAGCCCCAGGGGGAACACAATTAACTGCTGAATTTTCTGGGGTGCCGAATGCGGAGTTCTTCACAGAGATTCTTCTTTATGTATGGGCCCACAGCTCCATGCATGGCATCCATATGGATCTTTAGCCTGTTCGGACCAGAAAGAAGTTCTTTCAGTGCATTGAAACCAAAGATATTTCTTAGCATTGAAGCATAAGCTTCCACTGAATTCACAATTTCCACTGTGAAAGGCTTTAACTTGTTTTCCAGGTCAAACTGTTGCTTGGCCAGAACACCAAGGTCCACTTTCAGATCAGGGCAAATTTCATACTGTTTGATAGCTTTGCTGATTTGGAAAATTTTATCAGTAATTGCTTCTGGAGCAGGTTCTCTGTTAAAAAACAGTAAATTTGATTCCAAAATCTCCATTAGGTCTCCTGGGTTGTGGCTGGCTGTCAGAATGATCCCACCAATGGCTTTGATTTTTCTAATGATGTAGGATACAGTAGGGGTAGAGAGATTCTATTCTCTCCATGCCCTTCTGACACATACACTAATCTGATTATAAGTTTGCAAATCAAAATTTAACTGTTGTTCCCAATCAGTAAATTGTCCTGTACTTGTCAACATGTCTACCATAATATTAATTCCATGCCTTCTATTAACTTCTGCTTGCTTGGAGCAGAAATCCACCCAATTAGACCTCCACAGTAAATAAGCGCCTCTGGAAAGACGCACTTTTGCTAGTGTGACCCAATCATAATGTGGCAGAGCTTCACTAGATATTGATTCTATCAGGCTTTGAACAAAAGGTAAGTTCGAGCCATGTGGAACAAGCAAATTTTAATTCTTTTAATGTCTAAAAAAAATGGCAGAGGGGCTGGGGTTGTGGCTCAGTGGTAGAGCACTTGCCTAGCATGTGTGAATCACTGGGTTCAATTCTCAGCACCACATATAAATGAATGAATAAAATAAAGGTCCATCAACATCTAAAAATTAAAAAAAAAAAAAAGAAAGAAAGGAAAGAAAAGAAATGGCAGAGCTGGGTGAGGTGGTGCATGCCTGTAACCCCAGGGTCTTGGGAGGTTGAGGCAGGGGGAATCTCAGTTCAAAGCCAGCCTCAGCAACTGTGAGGCTCTAAGCAACTTAGTGAGAACTTGGCTCTAAATAAAATACAAAATAGGGCTGGGGATGTGGCTCTGTGGTTCCACAGATGTGCCCCTGAGTTCCAAAAAGAAAGAAAGAAAGAAATGGCAGTATAAATTCATACACATTGATTTTGTTCATTTATCTGCTCAAAAATTGGAAACAGTTTAAATCCTGAAATATCTTCTCCTTCCAGTAATGTGATTCTGAGACCACATGAAGTGGGGAAATGTCTGTGGCAGACAGGTTCCAGAGTGTAAGCCTAGGCCTTCCCCAAGGGAGAGTGGCTGGAGCAGGACCATTTAAATGCAAATTATGGAGGTCTGCTTCCAATTCAGCTCTTCCTCTGACTGAGAATCCTCCTCCCAGTCCCCCAGTGCAGCCCTTCCCCACTTTTCCTGCACCTCTCTTCCTAATGAAATTTTATCTGGGCTGTTTCCCAGCCTTTTGCTGTGAACAGCGAATTGGGCTCTGGCTGTGCCCGCAGGCTGTTTTCCTGGTTTTATCTGCTATGAAGGAAGCCTGCTTAGATTCTGCCCTAAGGCTGTTTTTTTTTTGTTTTTTTTTTTCTTTTACTTTCAATAGTTACAAATGGGGCGTGACTTTGTTCCAGGCTTAATTTTTTCTCACTGTCTTAGGTACTTTAGGTTACCAGCTTGGATCGAAAGTCTCCCAAGACCATCACCAATATCGTGGTCCAAAAATAAACACATCCTCTATTGTAGTCCAATTCTTTTTTTTTTTTTTCTATATTTTCGATCATACTTCTGGGCAGGTCAGCTGAGATGCATCCTGCTTGCAGCTCGTTAACGAGTTTTTCCCAAGTATGAAAATCAAGTGATTCCTCTTCACAAAACCATAGGCATACTTCCCTAACTATTTCTAAGAACTGAGTAAGCTGGGATCTTTTTATATTTTTTCCTTTTTTTTTTATTATTGTCTTCAGAATAGTAAAATAATTTTTTTTTTCCTCTGAAGACAAAGAGTTCCCCATGCTTAATGTCCCACAATAAAAAACTTTCCTTGGGGCTGGGGATGTGGCTCAAGCGGTAGTGCGCTCGCCTGGCATGCGTGCAGCCCAGGTTCGATCCTCAGCACCACATACAAACAAAGATGCTGTGTCCGGCAAAAAATAAAAAATAAATATTCAAAAAAATTTTAAAAAAAACAAAAAACTTTCCTCTCTTCTCTCTCAATATACTAATTCACAATATGCTAAATAACAAGTACACTTTTCCAGAAAGAGAGGGCCAAACACCCACCAGTTAGGTTTTAATTCCACGTGATGAGGGTCCACGTGATGAGGGTCCCCGTTTAGGTGCCAGTTCCTGCCCACGTTCTGTGCCTGTAGTGGAATGAAGTTACCCTCAGTGCAATGGGCTGGCTGAGAAATAAAGGCTAAGAGAAATAAAACTGCGAAAAAACTGCAGAATATAGAAAGTAGTTTCAAAAGGGAAGCGGAGCGGGGCGGGGGCAAGCTAATCTGCGGGATCTAGCTTTCTCCACAAAAATGGAGCCTGTGCCTGCCTTATTTACATAGGCCTTACCCTAGAATGTTCTCCACCAAAATAGGATAAAGCTGGGCTGTTTAGTTCTTAATAGGATACACCATCTCTAGTACTACCGTGAGGGGCATTTCTCCCAGAGCGGAGGGGAAGTTCACTTGCTTTAGGCGATCTATTGACACCGGGAAAACAACGGAAAGTTCCCAGGGCCAGGCCTATCCCTCTCTGGCTCCATGCAGAGAGAAGGTCATCACTATTTTACAGATGGCTTCCTGCAGGGATTCTCCTGCCTCAGCCTGCTGAGTTTCTGGGATTACATTGTGCTATTCTGCATCAGACAAGAGCAGATTTTTAAAGGATTCTTTGTGTGTATGTAGTACTGGGAATTAAATGCAGGGCTTTGTGCATGTTAGGTAAGTGCTTTACCACTCAGCTGTATCCCTTAGTGCACTAAGAGATTTTAACTTCTTACCAGAAAAAAAGAAAAATTTAAGTATGTGAGATAATGCAAGTGTTAATTACTATGGTTCTAATAGACTTATAAAAAAAGAATTGCCACTACTTCTTCCATACTGCTACCCAGTTTCCATTCCTTCCCTTCTTCCCATCCTGTCCCCATAGGAAATCAATCACATTAGTTTCTGGTTAATTCTTCTTGAATTTCTTTTGGACAAATAAGCAGACAACTGTATGTTTTCTTTCTTTCTTTTTTTTTCTCCCAAATGCAAAGTGGAGCTACTCATTAATCCTTTTTGTGATACGTTGGTTTTTCAGAGTTGCTTAAAGCTCCAGCTTTTTATATATATAATTTTTAAATTGTAGGTGGACAGAATATCTTTAATATATTTTTAATTGTAGTTGGACACAATACCTTTATTTATTTATTTTTATGTGGTGCTTAGGATCGAACCCAGAGCCTCCCACGTGCTAGACAAGCGCTCTACCGCTGAGCCACAATCCCAGCCCTGGATACAATATCTTTATTTCATTTTTATGTGGTGCTGAGGGTCGAACTCAGTGACTCTCACATGTGCTGGGCAAGCACTCTATCACTGAGCCACAACCCCAGCCCCTGATATGCTTTCTTATATCCATCTTTCTAACAAAGTGTAACATAGTAAGTATACTTTTGCCCTTAAGCAAAATCAATTTTGTAAAATTTGGTGAACTGCTGCTGGAGGTGTAGATCAGTGGTAGAGCACATTTAGCCAGCTTGAGGCCCTGAGTTAAACGCCCAACACCACAAAAAATGTCCAGTAGCATAAGAAGGCTGTATGACATTAAATGCTAAAGGTCAGATTGAAATAAAGTATAAGACATGAAGGAACTGAAATATCAACATATTTAACTTTCAGGAAATTCTAACAGTGTTCTACTGCTAGTTTCTGCACTAAATTAAGTTTAGTAAATGTGCAGCAAGAGGCTTATACTAGAGTTGCCACAGGTAAATCCAATTATTCACTTTTCAGAGACTCACTGCGACTATGGGAATAAGTGTGTTCTCATGTTCTAGAATCCTAAAGCTAGGGCAGTGTATTACTTAACTATGCCATTTCACCTAACCTGTCAGTGTCTTGATTTCTGAGGCTAAAGGGAAGCCCCCAATTAATTACTGTATAAATACCAGGC
Organism: Callospermophilus lateralis; assembly: GCF_048772815.1. Lineage (NCBI taxonomy): Eukaryota > Metazoa > Chordata > Mammalia > Rodentia > Sciuridae > Callospermophilus > Callospermophilus lateralis. The sequence goes on along the minus strand of NC_135307.1, from coordinate 87,821,073 downwards.
ACTTCCTGGACAATCTACAACCTGCCCAATGGGGCCAGAAACAGGATAAAATATCAGCTCTGAGTTTATCCCCTTAACTGACCTTATCGGTAACAAACCTCAAAATCAGATTTGTGTGCCTATTACGCAGTAAACACCAAACACTGAATGAAAGTTTTTTCAAGAAGGTACTAGAGAAGACAGGAGATGGGTCTCAACTCCACTGTTTCCCAGAAAGCCCAGTCATGGGTTTTAGAAGGGAAAGGGCATAGAAAGGGGAGTCCAGGGGAGAAACTGGTGGTTTTGATAAAAACAAATTTTCAGATTTGATGCTAGTGGACTTTTGGCAGACCATTGAGAAATCTATGGTTCTGCAAAACAAAGCTTGTAAATCATCAAGCAAAGCTGTTAGTTCATTTTTTGGAACAAAGACGACAAAATTGGAATTGATAATTACAGAAGTGTGAACTAGGAGTATGTGCTTAAGATTTGGTCAGGTTTAGCAAAGAATATACTGTTTGGTTTTTAAATTTTTGGAAGGGGAAATGGTTCAAATCTCTTACAAGACAGATTTAATATTATTATGGAGCTGTTGTAAGTCTCAACTGTCTATCTGACCATCCCTCAGTTTTATACAAATAGGCACAAAGACCATTCTGGCTACTTCTTGCTGAAAAGGGTTGAAGTATGTGGGATGAAGGAATGAACTTGTTTCACCTGAAATCTGAAATATTCACAAATACCTGAAATAAACTCAAGTCTCTGAAACCACAGCTTGACCTCTTTAGTAATACATTTTAAAACACATTTAATTATAAGAGAAATCAGAAATAAGCTCAGTAAAAAGGACATTCCTAATTTAAGCAGTCCAGAAAAGATAGGTTCTTGTTGTTTTTGTTGTTATTGTTTTGGTACCAGGGACTGAGCCACATCCTAGTCATTTTACTTTTATTTTAGGGTCTCACTAGGTAGCTTACAGCCTTGCTAAATTGCTGAGCTGGCTTCAAACCTGGATCCTCCTGTCTCAGCCTCCTGAACCACTGGAATTACAAGCAAATGCCACCATGCCCAACAAGATAATTATAATGCCCTAGGAATCTAATAAAAGTACTGAGAACTAGTTATTTCCTAGGGCTTCTGGGCATATTTGTTGCTAGAATGCTTGTTTTCCAATTTTTTTTTAAAAAAATATTTTTTAGTTGTTAATGGATCTTATTTATTTATTATGTTGAGGATCGAACCCAAGGCCTCACACATGCCAGGCAAGCACTCTACCACTGAGCCACAACTCCAGCCCTTGTTTTCCAATCTTTTCAAGGTGAGTTTCACCTTCAGCACAAGTGTTAATGTAAAAACAACAGTAAGTATTTGATATAGCACAGACCCTTGCTTGTAAAAATATACTATAGCAATTGGGTTATTGAGCACTACTGTAGGTAAGTATTCTATATCCTTTGCTGCATGGATTTGGCCCAGGCAGTTTTTATTAATTATAATATCTAGGGTGATAGATTTTAAAACAGATATTCATGGGCTCCAATCTACTACCAGGGCAAGACAGTTTTATTGAATGTACACCAAAACCCTCTTCCTGGTAACCTGGGAAATAGCAGACTTGGTTCTGTTTTGTGGTGCTGGGGGTTGAACCCATAGCTTTACACATACTAGGCAAGCACTATTATTGGGGGTAATCCCTGTATTTTCTTTTCTTTTTTTTTAATATTTATTTTTTAGCTTTAGGTGGACACAATATCTTTATTTTATTTTTATGTGGTGCTGAGGATTGAACCCAGTGCCTCACGCATGCCAGGCAAGCACGCTACTACTTGAGCCATATCCTCAGCCCAATCCCTGTATTTTCTTAGTTCTTGAAATAGAGAGCTGGCTCAGTGCTCAATTTCTTGGAACTGGCAAATGGAAACTGGCATGGCCACACAACCTAATAGATAAATTCCTCCTATTTTCCAGCTACCTGGAAATATATATGCTCATGGGATTCCTTCAGGGATCTTATAAACAGGTATTCTATTAAGAGCACAAAGGATTATTGATAAATTACTTAAAATGATCTGAGTTTCAAGGCAAAGCTTCCTGGTTAGATCAAACCAGGGGTCTATAACTAGTGGAAACATAAATTTTGGTTGGCATCATTTGTTGGGGGCCATGATTAAAGCCTGGGGTTATTGAACACACCGTTAAAGATTTAGAAGAGCATGTACTCTGAGTATCCCAGGTAGAGTCCTCAGTATGCCAAACAAAGGGGAGGGTTGGCTGTTTCAGTGCTAGACTGAATCAAGGTCATCCCAGAAAGCAGGAGCCTCATGTTCACTTTTGCTTTCATAGACTCTATCTGAACTCTTACTGAGAAATTATAATCTAAATATTCTGTTGATTATAGCAGTATTGATGGGCTCAGGACAATTTGCAACCTCAAGGTATTAGGCAAAATTCAAGCTTCTCTATGGAGGAGTAAAGAACAAACAGGATTAGGGGTGTGTGAGGTCTTGGGCTGGTTACCCTTACATATTATGTTACTTTGGAGGGCTTTTTATTCATTTAATTCTAAAAAGATGTAATAATTTCAGTGAGTTTACTTCTAGCACAGTTTATGAAATATACTTATTGACAAATAACTAAGTAGACAAAATTAATTTATATCAAACAACTGGAAAGCTCACACATATCAAGAAACAATTCAAGCATTTATGGTTCTTATAGGTTTGAAATTAAATCTTTTTTTTTTCTTTTTGGTACCAGGGATTGAACCCAAGGGTGCTTAATTACTGAGCCACATCCCCAACCCTCTTATTACTATTTTATTATTATTATTATTTTGAGGGTCTCTGTAAGTTGCTCAGGGCCTCGCCAAGTTGCTGAGGCTGGCTTTGCAATTATGATTCTCCTGCCTCAGCCTCCTTAGCTGCTGGATTAAAGGTGTGTGCCACTGTGCCTGGCTCAAATCTCCTTTGAAAAATTAGTGCACCAGGACTGGTTAACCCATTAAATTATCACCTTTGAGTAGGAAACCCAAAGCAATAAACAACATTTTAAAAAGAAAAATTATAGCTTCAAAATAAGCTACTATTCCTCTCATTTAAAAAAACGTACAATTTTTCTAAAGTATAAAATAGGAAACATGGAAAAAAATACTGCACATCTTAGCTGAAAAAACTATGGGGAAAAATCTCTTTATATACAGAACTGAGATGAATTCATATGATTTTTTTACAAATATTCACGTAAGTAGTTTAGAAAGAAGTGTACCTTATTGATGAAAGCTTTCAACCCACCCTTGTATTTGTGAATTTTCTTAGTTCAATAAAAAATTATAATGTTTTCATTATATATTACATATAAAGCAAGATTATTTTATTAATATTTTCTCTGAAAGATAAGGAAAACTTATGGCACGTTTTTATAAAGCAAAGCAAACTATGAAGCAAGGAGTGATCCTATTGTGTTCAAAGCAGAAATATGTGACTTGTATTTTAATTTTAAATTAGCAGAGAAGGGAAAGAAGAAAGGCAGGAAATAAAAGGTGAGACTAAATAGACAAAACTGCTAAGATACTCCACTTTGGGTTCAGTTTCTCTTTTGAATTCTCACCAAGCTGAAAAGCAAAGATTGCTCATCCCCAGTATAGGAACAATAGAAAATAAAATGGAAAAATTTATCAGTATGATCCAATAACACCTACAAAAGTGAAAAGAGGGCCATGTGTAGTGGTGCTCATATGTAATCCCAGCAATTTGGCAGGAGGATCGAAGATTTGAGGCTAGCCTCAGCAACTCAGTAAGGCTCTAAGCAACTAACTTAGTAATACTCTGTTTCAAAGTAAAATAAATAAATAAATAAAAAGGGTAGGGGATGTAGCACAGTAGTCAGGTACTTGCTGCCTAGTATGCACAAGGCCCTGGGGTTTGATCCCTAAGAATGAACACACACACACACACACACACACACATATCTACCTCCACACTGCTGTTGTAAGGAATGATTAAATGTTTGAGACTTGGAGATGTAGCTGCGTGGCAGAGTGCTTGTCTAACATGTGTGAGGCAGTGGGTTGGTTCAATCCTTAGCACCACATAAAAATAACAACTAAAATAAAGAAATGCTGTCCATCTACTACCAAAAGTTTGCTTTGAAGTTGTGATCCTTCTGCCTCAGCCTCCCGAGCTGGAATTGCAGGCGTATGCTGCTGTGTTGGGTCCCCAAAGGTTTTTTTTTTGATGATGTGTCCAACAATCAGTTTTCCTGCCTTAGCCATGGTTTGAGAGATCATGATCACAGGATTATCTTCCCATGTGAATAAAAGCGTGGAGAAAACAATAAACAGAAATCATAATGGTTAGTTTGTGGGGGGGATGACAAACTTGCAAAATTGCTTAGTCTGCTCTCAAACTTGCAATCCTCCCATTTGTGCTTTGCACCCAGCTTTGTTCCCATCTTTTCATGTGCAAAAGGTCAAAAGGCTTCCTTAAATCTGGGAAGCCTAAAGCTGGGGCACTAAGCAGCTTTCTTTTCAGCTGGTTGAAAACCCAGTTGGCATTTCTTACCTTAAGGATTCTAGGTCTCCCTTTAATTAAAACCTCAAAATGGCCTTAGTCCAAGTTGGGAATCCAGACACAGCAAAATCTGGCCACTCCCAGAAAGCTAAACAATTTTCAGTAAGTAGGGGGTATAGCTACACGGGCAATGATTTCTTTGTGGTTAGGGTCCAAATTTCTGTTCCTTAGAGAATTCAATCCTAAGTATTTTAACAGTCTTCAGATCTCTCTCTGTGTGTGTGTGTGTGTGTGTTTTTTCCTTAGGGACTTTATGTCCCTTATCAGTCAAGGAATTTAAGGTCTCTGAACAGTATTTTCAATGAAGCCTCTTTTGTTTTCACTTGTAACCAAAATGTGACTGACATATTATAGGATTCCTTCTTTTAACTGAAGGTCTTTTAGGCCTTTGGTTAGTATTTCTTCAGAGCATAGGTGAGTACTTCTGTGGAAATAGTTTGATAAAATTGTTTGCTGTTGGGGGCTGGGGTTGTAGCTCAGTGGTAGAGCACTTGTGTAATCAAGTATGAGGCACTGGGTTCAATTCTCAGCACCATATATAAATAAAATAAAGGTTCATTGAAAACTAAAAACAAACAAACAAACAAAAAAGTTTTACATTTTTTTTTTCCCGTCCTGCCATTCAAAGGCAAATACATTTTGAGTTTTCTCCGGTGGGAATCAGAAAAAGGCATCCTTTAAGTTCTAGTACAGTGAACTAGTGTAGGTCTCTACCTGGTCAGGAGAATGTACCAGCTGGGAACAATAAGGCATACATACAACACCATTTGATCAATGGACTTAAAGTCCTGTACAAATCAATATTCTTTGCAATTTGACTTTTATGAAGGGAAGATGGGCATAGTATGTGGGGCGTGACATGGTCTTTTTAAAAAATTTTTATTTGTTTTTAGTTATACGTGACAGTACAATGTATTTTTTTAAAATAGTAGATGGACATAATACCTTAATTTTTTAATGTGGTGCTGAGGAAATAACAGTGCCTCATACATGCTAGGCAAGCTATCTACCAACTGAGCTACAACCCCAGCCTAGTACAATGTATTTTGACATATTATACACGCATGGAGTATAACTTCCCATTTTTGTGGTTGTACCTGATACGAAGTTACACATTGGTTGTGTTATTCAAATATGAACATAGGAATGTCATGTCTAATTCATTCTACTGTCTTTTGCATCCCCACCCCTCCCCCACTTCCCTGTCTAATCTGGTGAACCTCCACTCCTCTCTGCCTATTTTGAGTCCATCAACATATCAGAGAGAACATTCCTTTGTTTTTTGGGGTTTGGCTTATGTCACTTAGCATAATAGTCTCCAGTTTCATCCCATTTCTGGCAAATGTCATAATTTCATTCTTCTTTATGGCTCATATTTCATTGTGTATATATACAACAGCATAGTTTTATTAAATTTTTCTTTTAAAAAGTCCATCTAAAAGTTGGGCATGGTGGTACATGCTTGTAATTCCAGGAACTGGGGAGCCCGAGGCAGAAGGATTGCAAGTTCAAGGCCAGCCTCAGCAACTCAGTGAGTCTCTAAGCATCAAAGTGAGATCCTATCTCAAAATAAAATATAAAAAAAAGGGGTTGATGATGTGGCTCAGTGTTTAAGTGCCCCTGGATTCAGCCCCCAGTACCCCAAAAGAAAAATAAATAAATGAAGCACCATCAGGAATGGCTATGTTCTTTTTTGTGCCTTATTTTATATTCCCTTTTTACCAGCGTCCCTGAAGTACTAAGCATTGAACTCAAGACCTTTTGCATGCCAGGCAGGCACTAAGACAGACTGTAAGCCTTTATTTTGGAACAGGATCTCACTAAGTTGCACAGGCTGCTTGCCTCAAATTTGCAATTCTCCTGCCTCCCAGTAGCTGGGATTTTAGGTGTGTACTACCATGCCTGCCTTGTATCCCTGCTTTTAAGGGACTTAGAACCCTTATAAAGAATGCCAATGGGTTTTCAACCAGATGAAGGGAAAATTATTTAGTGCCCCAGTTTTGGCATCCCAGATGTAATAGTCTTTGACTTCTTGAAAAGTCTTCCTTGCTTGCAGCAATATTCACAGAAACCCAGGGGAAAAATAAAAGATTATGAGAAGAACCAAAAAATATTAATTTGTTGATTACATGAATAGCTGGGAACAAGACTTGGGTTATTAATTCAGAATCTCAAAAGTCATTTTTGTTAACCTGTGGCTTACTTCTCAAAAGCATATTATTTGAAGTCAGGTTATTTCAAGGCCTTCTTCTAGGAGCACCTCGATAGTTCGGGCATATCCTGGCTTCTCATCCATCCATATGTCCTCTTTCATCTGGTTCAAGATGTCTCTTAGTACCTCCACAGCTTCCCCCCGAGTTATTCTGTAGCAGTAGCATCTGGAAGGTGTAGGCCTGTTCAGGTGATACTTCTATTTCTTTTTTTGGTACTGGGGATTAAACTCAGGGGCACTCCACCACTGAGTCACATCCTCAGTTCTACTTTGTATTTTTATTTAGAGACAGGGTCTCACTGAGTTGCTTAGCACCTCACTTTTGCTGAGGCTGGCTGTGAATTCGTAATCCTCCTGTCTTAACCTCCCGAGCCACTGGGATTACAGGCATGGACACTTATGTTTCTAGCTATTCTGGTGAAAAATTTACCTGAGATTTTAGTTTTGCAAGTCAGGCATATATAGAAAGCTATGTTTTAAGTTCACCTAGGTGGGATTCCAAAGGCTGCAGTAATGGCGAGGTTAAGATTTTCCCTGATTCCCTATAGACAGAGGTTTATTGAAGTAAGTAGCTTCATGTTTAAGGGAGAATGAGGCAATCTCTAGAGAAAGAGGCTTTTGAAGGTAAAGTAAGGAATATAGTAAAATGCGGACTATTTCCAGGGGGAGAGACAGCTTTGTATGATTTTTTAAAATTAGGAGATAAGTGTATATTAATGACAGAATAAGTGTCCCCATGTCCACAAGTGAGGTCATGTTAAATCTAAGGAAGTCCTTCAACTTAATTATTCTTCTTCAGAAATTCCTCTTAATTCTGCCATTTGAGAGTTGTTTTTCGAACTATTTCAACTTCTTCAGTTTTGGACAATCTTCAATGCAGTGTTCTTCCTTGCAGTAACTGTACTGATTTTCCCTAGAGGTGGCTGATGTTTGCTTATTTTTTTGTTTCTTCTCATAATCCTTTATTTTCCCCCGGGTTTCTGCAAGCAAGGAAGACTGCTGTTGCATTTTCTGTTGTTTTTTTTCAAATCCCATGCTTCGTCTGTTACTGTACACTTTAAAAACTATTTGTACAATGTGTGAAGCACACATCCCTAAAGCTCCATCCATTCCTTTTTATATGAGAAATTCTTTGGCTGAGAAGTTAATGTTCACCATTTTTTTTTTTTTTTTAAAGAGGTGAGAGAGAGAGATAGAGAGAATTTTTAATATTTATTTTTTAGTTTTTGGCGGACACAACATCTTTGTTTGTATGTGGCGCTGAGGACCGAACCCGGGCTGCACGCATGCCAGGCGAGTGCGCCACCGCTTGAGCCACATCCCTAGCCCTGTTCACCATTTTTAAAAGTTTTCTGGAGCCTCAGAACTGGCATCCATATAGCACTGGTATTCTTAATAGACAGAGCTCTGAAGGATCCTCCTGAGGTTTTTGTTTAACCTCTTGAACACTCTTAAGAATCTCTACTTTAAGGAATTTTCTTTGAAGTCCTGTCAGCATGCATCTCCTATAATTTCTGAGATATGGCGATCCATGGTTATTATGTCGAAATTGGGTTCAATTGTATGGACACCTTTTTTTGGGTTCTACTCTAGCATGATTAGATAGTGCCATGCAGCTCTAGTCATTACCATAATATTCACCAGAGCCTGAGTGTCAGCCCTGGTGGGTTTGATTGATAAGTAGCAAAAATGGAGACAAATAAATCTTCCATGTTGGATCGATTGTTCTGATATGAAGGGCTATTGGTTGATTTGGAGCAGTTATTTCTTCGTCTTTCTCCCCTTCTGTACCAGAAACAGAAAGTCTGGGCTCAGGTTTTCCTGCCTGGTGAAAACCATGATTTGCTATCTCCGTGAGCAGCTTCATTTTGATATAACACGAAGGAGTGCATATGGAACTTCTTTCCACTTACCTTCTCTCTTACAAAACAAATTTATATTGTCAGATGATATAACTTAAGGACCTGTTCATGGACCATTTCCTCCACAGCTAAAGCCCATTAAAACCAAGCAACAAAAAGAGATAATTTTCTTCCTTTTCAAAGGCTCATAATTGAAAGTAGTTGAACTCAAAAAGATACATCCTAATAGGCTACAATCTAAAACCAGATTTGAGTTGCCCACAACATCGGGGCAGACAAAAAACAGTAAACAAAAACAACTCCTGCAGGAAGATCTAAGGGCTGAAGTCCAACAATTCCTTACACTTATCCAAAGCGAGGATCCATGCATCAAATTGTCCTAGGCAGTCGATCCTTTTACATGGAACCTAAGAAAACAACAAGGGAAAAAAGAATTCTGTGGTCGCACGTGCCGAGGCGACGCATCCGACTGCTTTAAATGGAATGTGCACCAAAGCTTACACGTTTCTCTGTTCCAAGAAGTTTTAAGCCTGGGTGGGTGACACCGTCTGAAGACGATTTGGAGAAGTCTTCAGGCGAACGGTGCCCAGGCAGGTGCAGACACCCTAAAGCGCCGATCTCGTATCTGCATGCACCCACCAAAGGCATAAAACTTACCGCTAGATAGTCTGCCAATATTATCAGTGTTCGGTAGCCCCTCCCACCTCCTACCTCTGTGAACAAATATTCCCAGGATCCGGGGCGGTTCCCATTGACGTTATTTCCGGGAAAAGTAACCTTTCTTTGGCGGTTGCGGATCTGATAACTCTCGCGAGATTTGCTCCCGCGAGATCTGCTTGCTCACTCTAGCGAAGACATCCTCCTCCTCCCCGCCGCCTTTCGGCAATCTTCGCCAGTCCCAGCCCCGACCAATCTGCACGCAGATGGCATGGATGAGGGTCTCCCCCCGAACCCCGGTCCACGCGGGGTGTCAGGCGGCAGCCGCGGGGTACAAACTGCACGAGACCGACGACAGCGGCACTGCGAGCGGCCACGGGCTGGCGAGTAGCAGTGAGCGTGGGTGGGGCGGGGGTAAGCCAGCCGAGTAACGGCTCGATTGTTCTGGCCTGGCTATGGCGCCTCTCCTCCCCCCCGCCATGGCTCCCCGTGTCCCTGCTCCGCTCCTCTCAGTGAGTGAAAGTGGCCGCCGCCGCCGCCGGCCCAGCGCCCGCAGCCGCTTCAGCGCCGCCGCCATCTTGGGGTCCCAGGAGCCGCCGAGGGAGCGAGCTAGGAGCGTTCACGTCCACCGCAGTCACCGTCTCACGGCTTCAGAGAGCGAACCGCGGCTCCACCGTCGGCGGGGCGACCCCCCCCTCCAGACCCCGCCCGTACCCCGCCCCCCCTCCGCCGCCGTCGCGGCGGCGGGGCCCCGCGGCCCGAGGTGAGGTGATTAGATGTGGGCGGGCGAACGGAGGGGGGGTTGTATAGGCCCCGTTGCGCCCCTCTCTGCGGGCGACGACTGGGCCGCGTCTTAAAGGGGCCGTCGCCCCCGGCCCCTGGATTTGTTGGGGATAGTAGGATGGGTGTGGACACTCCCCGCAGGGTTGGGACCTCTGGGACCTGGGCCTGTCCTTCCCCCTCATACCTCTGGAGACCCAGGGTCACGCGATGACCTCAGATACCTGAGGAAGCCCGTGGGGCACGCACATGTGGGGAGTGTGTTAGACCAGGTGCACGTGGGACCCGGTGGGGCGGTGTCGGGCTAACACGTGTGTGGGTTTGGGGGTGGGTAGGGGCAGGGCGGAGGCTGCTCTTGCTGGAGTGGGAATCAGTGAGAGTTATGCCTGTCAATTTAAAATGAGATCTAAGAGCTTGAGTATTCAGTGTCAATTTATGGGGAGCAAGTTGGTATGTGGATGAATCGTGCACGTTGCTGGTTGTTTTTTGGTGGGGGCAGACTAACACGTGCACAGACTTAGGAGTGTGTAGGTGACATCCTTTCTGTTTTTTTAGACTTTTGTAGTGCGTCTAAGCAAGTGTCATCTTATTTTGACGTTTCTTCTTGAGCTTGCTGATGAAAAGTAGTACTTCCGTAATCACTGAGGATGGAAGCCCCCTACAGTTTAGGAGTGATAGAGCCTAAGAAGGGACTTAACTATTTTAGTTAGTAACCAACTGTTTTCAAAATTTTTTGATTCTCACTGTCCCCGTTTTCCTGTTCTTGTACTTGTTTGGAATGGGGGATAGAATTTGGAGATGACCTCTCTTAACATAACAGATAATCAGCTTAGATTTCCAGTCAGTGACTTCCATGATTTCCTTGTGGCTTACCAGTGGGAACCTTTTTTTTTTTTTTTTTTTTTTTTAAGAATCGGGGAGGGCTGGGGTTGTGGCTCAGTGGTAGAGCGCTGGCCTATCATGTGTGAGGCGCTGGGTTTGATTCTCAGTACCACATAAAAATAAATAAAGTCATTGTGGCCATCTATAATTAAAGAAGAAGAAAAAAAAAAAACTCAGGGGTGCTTAACCACAGAGCCACCTTCCCAGCCTTTTTAGTTTTTATTTTGGAACAGGATCTCACTCAGTTGCATAGGCCTTTGCTTAGTTGCTGATGCTGGCTCTGAATTTGTGTTCCTCCAGCCTCAACTGCCTGTTTCTCTGGGATTACAGCTGTGCACCACTGTGCTCAGAAACATATATATTTTTTAAGAGCTTTATTGAGATATGATTCACACATGCACACACACACACACACACACACGAAAAAGTCAGCTGAATTAGGTACAATAAAGTGATTTTTAGTGTATATATAGAATTGTATAGTTATTACCACTATTTGTCACCCCCCCAAAGAAGCTCCTATGCAGTCACTCCCCATTTCCTCTCTTCCAGCTCCTTCCTTCCTTCCTTCCTTCCAGTTCCAGTAATACATAATATACTTTTCTTTCTCTTATTTTTGTCTATTTTGGACACTGCCATTTCATATAAAGGAAAATTTTACAGTTGGTGTTCTTTTGTGACTGGCTTTTTTCATGATATTTTCAAGGTTCATACCTGTTTTAGCATGTGGACTTTGTTCCTTTTTATTGCCGAATAATATTTCTTTTTGTTTATGTTTTGTTTGTTTGTTTTTTGTGGTGCTGGAGATTGAACCCAGGGCCTTGTACATGCAAGGCAAGCACTCTACCAACTGAGTTGTATATCCCCCAGCCCTTGGTTATATTTTATAGTTGAAATTCTCAAGCCCTTCCTATAAGACAATTTTGAGATTATTATGAGTCATTATATCCATGGGTTCAACATTCTTGGATATATCCAATTTTGGGTTGAAAATATTTTTCAAATTTCCAGAAAATTTCAAGAAACAAAACTTGAATTTGCTATGCGTCAAGCACTATGAAAATCCACAAGAATGAATTGATAAATAGACACTGTGCTGTCGCTCCTCCCATTTCACAGATCCTTAGTCTCTCTTCAGCACTTGTTTGAGCTTTGTTAACTTTGCATGTCTGTCTTTTTTTTTTTTTTTTTAGTTGTTGGACCATTATTTTACTTATTTATATGTGGTGCTTAGAATTGAACCCAGTGCTTCACACATGCTAGGCAGGGGCTTTACCACTGAGCTAAAACCCCAGCCCACTTTGCATGTTTTTCTGTACTGTGTAGCTCCATCTGTGATGATTGTGTCTGGACTGTACACATAGACTTTTTTCCTTGTTCCCTGAACAATGCAATATAATAATTTACATAGCATTTACATTGTGTTAGGTATTAAAAGTAACCTAGTGATGGTTTAAAGTATATGGAAAGATGTGTGTAGGCTACATGTGAATACTATGTCATTTTATATAAGGGACTTGAACATTCTGGGATTTTGGTATGGGGGAAGGCCTGGAACCAATCTTCAGGATATTGAAAAATGACTGTGTAGTTAAGTGTCACAATGATATTTTGGTAAAAATTGAACTACATACACAGTGATGGCTGTACTGTGTAGCTGAGGTGTATAGTAGGTTATACTATCTAAGTTTGCATAAGCACACTCTGCAGTGTTCACAGGACAGAAATAGCACATTACTTTCTCAGAATGTATCCCTTTTGTTAAGTGAAGCATGACTGCATATGTAAATGTTGCATGCCTTTTAGATTCTAAAGTGAATTTTGTTTTTAAGGGATTGAATTCCATTATGTTAGTTTATTGTGTTCTTTTCCTTTACATTTTGTTTTAAAAAAATTCAAGCCTATTTTTGGTGCTCTGCATCTTTTGATAATAAATAGCTATAGAGAATACAAATGTGATTAGAAAAGTTTATAGCTAATAAAAACATTTTGAATGTGTCAAAGTGGAAAATGGGTTAAGTCAAGGCAACTGATCATAAACTGGTATTATAATTTTACTTAATCAAAGTTTGTCATGGTACTACTGAAGGAAGGTATGTTGGCTTTGACGAATGGTTCTTCCATCAACATGGGTAGGTAAGAAATAGACACCTTTTCTACCCATGAGAAGATAAAATTTGGCTTAGGAATTTAATGTCAGCATACAAGTACACAAAAAAAACATAAATGTCAAAATACTGTGATTTTTAGAGTAGTCACAATTGGATACGATCAATGGGAAACTGCATTTGTGTAGGAAAGTAAGTGAAGTGAAAGACAAGTTTAAGGGCTGGGATTGTGGCTCAGCAGTAAAGTGCTTGACTGGCACATGGGAGGCCCTGGGTTCTATCCTCAGCACCACATAAAAAAATAAATCAATAAAGATATTGTGTCCATCTTAAAAAAAAAAAAAAAAAAAAGACAAGTTTAAATGTTGTATCTTTTTGGTTTTTTGGTACCAGGGATTAAACCCAGGTCACTTAGCCCCTGAGTCACATTCTCAGCACTTTTTTGTATTTGATTTAGAGACCGGGTCACTTAGTTTCTTAGGGTCTCTCTTAGTTGCTTAGGGCTTTGGTAATTTTTGCTGAGGCTGGCTTTGAACTCGTGATCCTCCTGCCTGAGCCTCCAGAGCCGCTGGGATTACAGGGGTGTGTGACTGTGCCCACCTAGAAGTTGGATCTTTTTTTTTTTTAATATTTATTTTTTAGTTATAGGTAGACACAATATCTGGATTTATTTTGACATGGTGCTGAGGATCGAATCCAATGCTTCACGCATGGTTGGAGTCCTCTACCTCTGAGCCACAACCCCAGCATAGAAGTCAAATCTTTTTTTTTTTCTTTTTTTTTTTTGTGATTAAATAGAAATTCAGGTTTTATTTTTTTTAGTGTGATCTGACTTTTAGAAGTCAAATCTTAAGTATCAGAATTTTAATACAGTAGGCTGTAGCATGTAGAGAATGTAAAGAACTTATCACTGATATCAGGTAAAAACTTGTTAAGAGTCATATTATGGTTGGACATGTTGGCATACAACTGTATTCCCAGTTACTCTGGTGGCTGAGGCAGGAGAATTGCAAGTTAGAGGCCAGTCTCAGCAATTTAGTGAGGCTCTAAACAACTTTGTGAGATCCCCTGTCTCAAAATAAAAAAATAAAAAGGGCTGAGGTTGTGGCTCAGTGGTAAAGCAACTCTGGGTTTAATCTGCAGTACCCGCTTCCAAAACCAAAAAATGGCCATAGTATGTATCTTATGATCATTTAATCCTCAAAAAACCCTCTCTATATATCCCATTTCACAGATAACAATCTGTTCATAGATAACAATATGTGAAATGAGCCAGTAAATGACAAAGTCAGTGTTCTCTTCTTTTTTAAAGCTCTTTGCCCTCCCACAAATGTTCTGGAGAGTATTTTGTATAGAAATATAAAGGTATCAATAAGATTTTTCATGTAATTCATATCAAGTTTCAGTTGTAGGAATAATGGATTTGGTTTCTGATCCTGAGAGAGTGGATTTACTTGGGGTGGAAAGTTGATCACAGAGAAGCTTAATGCTTGTGTCTTCAATAACTATATAAGGGAGATTTCTTATGTGTTAGGTCAGAGGTAGAAGATCAGTAATAGTAAGCGTAGTTGACAAATTAGATACAAAAATCATTGTGACTTAATGAGGTCTGTTTTTTTTTTTTTTTTTTTTTATGGTGCTGGGGATTGAACCCAGGGCCTTGTGGAGGTCTGTATTTTTTTTTTTTTTTTAATATTTATTTTTTAGGTGTAATTGGACACAATGCCTTTATTTTATTTACTTATTTTTATGTGGTGTTGAGGATCGAACCCAGGGCCTTGCATGTGCTAGGCGAGCGTTCTACCACTGACTCCCAGCCCCAGCCCCGGAGGTCTGTATTTTTAATGGACTAAAGGAAAATGAGTAAATGATGCCATGCATTTATATAAAAGCTTAACTAGCAAGGATTGATAAATAGTCTCTGTGATGGTCTCCAGAGCAGGGTTCTTAAATTTATATAGAGTGTCTTTGATTCCTTGGCAGTCTGAAGCCTTTGAGCCCCTTCTCAGAACATGCCTTCTTTTGGTGGTGCTGCAGATTGAATCCAGGGCATGGCACATGCTAGGCAAATACTCTACAACTGGGCTATGTTCCTGTCTCAGAATATGACTTTTAAATGCAAAATACAGTTCATATATTTAAAAAATAATTTTTAATATGAGAAATTTTCTTATTATTATAAAGTAATAATTAGAAGTAGCCCTGCTAATACTGCTATGGTGTGCTGCCTATATTCCCAATAGTAGGAAATGCTAATTTCAATTATAGGTTAGCAAAAATAAAAATGTAAATAATAATTGTTAGTGTTATTATAGTAGTGGGGATTGAACCAGAGCCTCTGCACATGTAAGCAGGTGTTTTAAGCCACACCCGAGCCCCTTTATTTTGAGACAGGGTCTTGCTCATTTATTTGCCCAGGCTGATCTCAAACTTGCAATCCTCTTGCCTCTGCTTCCTGAGTAACTGGAACACCGTGCCTGGCAAAGATGTGAATCTTTTCCATCTGAGTTCATGGACCCCAGTTTAAGAACCCCTACCTTAGAGAGTCCTGGACATATAACTAAGTTATTTCATATAGGGCACAATGGTGATTTCGGTAACGAGAAGTAGGAATTTTTTTTTTTTTTTGGTATCAGGGATTGAACACAGGGGGCACTCAACTACTGAGCCACATCCCTAGCCCTATTTTGTATTTTTAGAGATAGGGTCTCACTGAGTTGCTTTGTGCCTCGATTTGGCTGAGACTGGCTCTGAACTCAAGATCCTCCTGCCTTATCCTCCTGAGCCATTGGGATTATAGGCATGTGCTACCATGCCTGGCAGGATTGACTTTGGAGTCATGTTCACAAGAACATGAACATGACTTCTTATAGGAAAAGAGCTGTTCATAGTTTCCTTAAGTAGAAATCAGTTAGTATTGTGGGAAGATACTCGCTGGTTTTGGACTTAAAAAGACCTTAGTTCGAGTTTCAGTTCTTAATTATAAAATGGAGATCATAATAATTTCTCCTGTCTGAAAGTTAATGATGTATTAATTTAAACAAAGCATATCAATAATGTTAATGGTTTTTCTTCTTTGAAGATATAAACATACTAAAAGCTGTGACATACATTTAGTTTTGATTCAGAGGAGGGGAAATTATTATAATGTAGGTAGGAACAACATGTATGGACATGAGGTTTTTCTCAGGGTATTCAAGTATATAGTATACCTTTTAGGAATGCCATGAAGAATATTTTTATTTCTTATAAAAGAAAAATAAGGTGCCTCCAGTTTGGTATGTTATAGTTAGGTTTTCTGGTAAGAAGTTAGTAACTAAGCAGAATAAAGTGTGGATAAGTCTGTCATATTTGTATGAATGAATAGAAAAAATGGCTAGTAACAGTGTATCAAAAAGGATACTAGGCCAAATGGTCAGTTTATCCCTGAGAATTTTGCCTGAATATATTGCCAGAGAGCCAAATAAAATGTTAGACATGGACTGAGGTTGTGGTTCAGTGGTAGAGCACTTGCCTATCATGTGTGAGGCACTGGTTTTGATCCTCTGCGCCTCATAAAAATAAATAAATAAATAAATAAAATAAAGGCATCGTGTCCATCTACAACTAAAAAACAATTTTTTAAAAATATTAGGGCTGGGGATGTGGCTCAAGTGGTAGCGCGCTCGCCTGGCATGCGTGCGGCCCGGGTTCGATCCTCAGCACCACGTACAAACAAAGATGTTGTGTCCGCCGATAACTAAAAAAAAAAAAATAAATATTAAAAAATTCTCTCTCTCTCTCTCCTCTCTCACTCTCTCTTTAAAAAAAATAATGAAAATATTAAAGTCATTTCCAAGAAGAGAATGAAAAATAAAATTTGAAAATGTACTGTTGATAGCTCAGTAGAATATTACATGTGCTTAGCATGTGCAAAGGCCCTGGGTTCAATCCTAAGTACACACCAAAAAAGAACTGCATCATCTTGTAAGAAACCACATGTATTCACTCTTAAACTTTTGAATGGTTTCCATTAATTTTAATTAAAGAACAAATTGAGCAGAAGAGAAATTTCCAGAAAGTAGCAGTAAAAATGAAGGTAATGGTCAGGCTTGGTCTCCAGTTTGGGTGTGGCTCAGTGGTAGAGCACTGGCCTAGATTGCTTGAGGCTCCGGAGTTTAATGGACAGACTGAAGTAGACTATGAATTTTTTTGTTTTTTTAACATTTCTTTCTTCCTTCCTTCCTCGCTTCCTCCCTCCCTCCCTCCCTCCCTCCCTCGCTCGGCAAGCGCTCTACCACTGAGACACAACCCACTATGAATTGTTTTGAGTTAAGAAAACACGAGGGTTTGGGTATGTATCTCTGGTAGAGGAACACTTGCTTGGCATGTGCAAGGCCCTAGGTTCAATCTCTAGCACCACACACACACAAAAAAAAAAACGAGAAAAAAAGAAAAGAAAAACATGAATAGTACTGGAAAATTAGAACTAGTTTGAAAAATGAATATTGCTTGACTGAGCTTTAATAGTGAGTAGTTTGTTTTTGAAACTTACTAGAGCAGAAAGTAGTTAAAAACAGACCAGATATAATTTAAGGATGATAAAGCCAAAGACTTTTGCTATCCAGCCCTAGTTCAGTTCTGGTTGATAAAACATTTATTGATATTTGTACCTAAGGGTTTATGAAACTCCTGTTTTGCAATATATTGAATTTTTTAGGTCAGGCTCTAAAATATTTTTGTCTAGGATGTCATTCTAATCTTAGTAATTATTTGCTGTTTTAGAATCAGTACACAATACATAATATAATAATAGATTAGGCCCTAGAACAGGCCTTGCGCAGATTTTTCTATAAAGGGTCAGATAGTGAATGTCTTAGACCTTACAGCAACTCCTGCTGTTGAAGTATAAGAGAAGCCACAGTTGATGTGTAAGTGAAGGAGTGTTTTCTGATGAAACTTTATTTATTGATACTGAAAATTTAAATTTATATAATTTTTAGGTGTTACAAAATGCTGTTTTTTGTTTTCCACCATTTAAAAATGTAAAATCCATGTTCAGCTTTTATAAAAACTTTATCAAACTGGGTAGCAGGCTGGATTTAGCTTATAGGCCATTTCTGTTCCAACCCCTGTTCTAGAGTCTTGATTCTACCACTCTCTGCCTATGGTTACTTAACCTTTGAACCATAATTCTGTCTTTGAAATGGGAATAAGAACAGACTCTACTTTATAGAGTTATTAGATATAAACAAGATAACCCATGTAAAGTGCTTAGAAAGTACCTGACACATAATAAATGGAATATATTATTATCATATTGAACACCTTTATTTTACAGTGAGGTTGTTGGGACCCAAAACGTGAGCTGATCATGGTCTATGGCTTATCAATACATTTCAGGCTACAGCTCTTCAGCTACTCTTTCTACCCTATTGTGCTGCTTCCATCATCACAGGAGGATGGTACCATTTAATTCTATTAACATTACTGCTTGGGCCAGGTCTGGTGGTGTACACCTATAATTGCAGCAACTTGGGAAACTGAGGCAGGAAGGTTGCAAGTTTAAGTCTAGCTTCAGTAACTTGGTGAGGCCTTAGCAGCTTAGGTCTAAGTTGCCTCAAAAGAAAAAATACAAAGGACTGGTGATGTAGCTCAGTGTTAAAGTGCCCTTGGGTTCAATTCCTAATAACTTAAAAAGAAAATTACTGCTTGATAAAATTGTTCTACTTGATAATGTCATGGTTAAACTAAAATTTACACATTTGTCAAAAACCATAGAACTTTACAGCACAAAGAATAAACTTTTAATTTTTAAAATTCTTTTTGTTTATACATGACAGAGTGCATTTAAAAAATATTTTGTTTTAGTTGTAGTTGGACATAATACCTTTATTTTATTTTTATGTGATGCTGAGGATTGAACCCAGTGCCTTGCATGTGCTAGGCGAGCGTTCTGCTAAGCTACAACCCCAGCCCCCAGTAGAGTGCATTTTTTTTAAATGAAGTTTTTATTTCAAATATTTATTTTTTAGTTTTAGGTGGACATAATATCTTTATTTTTATGTGGTGCTGAGACTCGAACCCAGTGCCTCACCCATGCTAGGTGACGCGCTACCACTTGAGCCACATCCCTAGCCCCAGTAGAGTGTATTTTGACATGTTATAGATTCATGGAGTATAACTTATTTTAATTAGGAACCCACTCTTACATGATGTGGAATTTCACTGGTGGTGACTAATAAACTTTATGCAAATTAAAAAAATCATTTAGGAGGTCAAGAGATTCCAAGAAGGAATTCAGACTGTGACAATAGAGTCTAATTATATCCCAGATGAGTGAAGCAATCTTAACTAAAAAGACAAAGGAGCAAGGTAATTACTTCACCAAATTTGGATATTAGTAAAATCTGTAAGACCGGTAACTGAACGTAAACAACACTGTATTCTAATTGATAAAGTTACATCTCCAGGGGTGCAAGGTAATTGAACAGTTAAGTAAATGGATGATGAGAGATTGTTTTACTTCTGAAGTGGGAATTTACAGATAAGCAGAGGAGACTAGAATGATGTGGGGGTTAATGGATTAGAGTTGGAAATCAATGTTTAATATAGATGCTGATGATTACATATAGAAATATTGATATGTGTGCATATGTGGGTTAATATATGTACATATATTTCCATGCTGTGTTAGTTGAAACAGTTATAAGAAATGACACCCAGGAATACACCTAGTGCCTGGACCTTGGTTTTTAATATATACTTCATTAAAAGGAACTAGGGCTCCTTGTAGAAATGCCTGATTCTAGGATTGGTGCAGGAAATATTTATAAGATGAGCCTTGAGCATCTGGTAGGCCAGAAAGGAAGGAAGGCTTTAGAGACAGCAACAGGTGGGTCTGGGACTGTAGCTCAGTGGTAGAGCGCCAGCCTTGCAGGTGTGAGACACTGGGTTCAGTCCTCAGCACCACATAAAAATAAATAAATAAAAAGATTTAAAAAAAAACAAAAAACAGCAGCAGGAGCCCCATATTGATGGGATATGTCAAAGAAGCACCAGAAACGATTGAAAAGAGCTCTCAATAGCCAATGCTGGCAAAAACTGTTGGATTATAACTCATAGAATAAAGTAAATATCTGAATACAAATATAGTGATACAAACAATTGAATAAATTGAAATATTGCTTGAACTACTCCAATGGTGTGGTTCATGTCCTAGGAGCCTCTTTGCGGCACTTTAGCCTACACACATACACACACTCACACACTCTCTTGTCTGTCCTTCTAGTCATCCATCCATCTAGTCCATTCTGGGAATCTAAACCAGGGGTGATCTGTCTTCCCAGGACTGGGAATCTAACCTAGGAATGATTTACCACTGAGCAGCATTCCCAGCTCTGTTTTTATTTTTAGACAGGTTCTAAGTTGCTGAGGCTGGCCTGGAACTTAAAATCTTCCTGGGTTACTATTACTGGGATTACAGGTGTGTGCCATCCTGTACTGCTAGACAGTTTTGGAGTCAGACAATGGATTTTAATCCTGGCTTTTCTACTTCTGGCATTGTGACCTTGGACAAGATACCTAGCCTTAGTTTCTTGAAAATGGGATTATAATAGTATGTACCTGATACAAGGCTTGAGTAAATGCATATATAAAATGTACGTTTACATAAGATGTTTTTAGCACATCAGTAAAATGTGTGCGTAGCCTCATTATTACAACAATATCTGATAAGAAAAAAATCATAGAATTTGTACCAACCTTGGAATTCTTTGTAATGGAGGTTCCTCCTACCCTGAGGCTTCTTGCATAGAGGAAAAAATGTCTGACATTAATTTAACAAATATTTATTAACTAGGACCTAGTTTAGTGTAAGCATATCTCCTTGCTCATATTTGTTAGACTGTATAGCAAAGAGAAGGAAAATAATTATATTTGCTGTTAATATAACCATTACAGACCTGAGTGGCTGAAATATCTAAAGATCTAAAAGCAAGACCCAATTAATGTATGATTCAACTCTTGTTTATTTACAGAAGGTTTGTCTATAGGATGAAATATCTGAACTTTGATTTTCGGTATTCCCTTGGGAACTAGTTCTACGCAACTTCTCTCTTGGCACTAATATCAGTTAAACAAGTCCATTCCCAAAGTAAAAAGTGACATTTAGTATAGGAAAACTAATTATAAAAGTCATTTGAAATATCAGCTGTTTCTGGATGTCTTTTACATTATATTCTCTATAATTACCTATCATTTTTGTAATAATAGATTGTTAACTATATAGAACTGGTAACTAAATTTCCCCACTCCTTTGTATGTGATTCCTGTTTTTCACAAGTGACTGCTGAGTAAGCTAATGCTTTATTCCCTCTGCTGAGTTATGAACTGGGCTGTCAAGTTTCCTTGGGCTTTGAATTCAGTTCTTTATCACTTCTGCAGGAGGTTTTTTTTTTTTTTTCTTTGCTAATTCTGAATACGGTAAATGTTTTCATGGTTCATGGTTCTAGCTTTGGAAGTTGTTGGAAGTCACTGGTTCTTCACTGAGAAGAATTTTTGGCTCTTTTTTTTGGGGGGGCGGGGTTCTGAGGATCAAACCCAGGGCCTCGTGTATGCTAAGCATGTGCTTTACACTGAGCAACACTTCCATTTCAAATTCTTAATTGGATAAATTGTTTTTATTTATTTATTTTTTTGTATTAAGTTTGGGTGCTTTAATACCAGAAGAGTGTGTTTTTTTTTTTGGAGCGGTACTGGGAATTGAACTGAGGGGCACTCAACTACTGAGCCACATACCCAGCTCATTAGTTGCTTAGTACCTCTATTTTGCTGAGGCTGGCTTTGAACTCGTAATCCTCCTGCCTCAGCCTCTCCAGCTGCTGGGATTATAGGCGTGTGCCTGGCCCAGAAGAGTTTTGAAGTGTATCCTAGGGGTCACTAACATAGCTAACTTTTTTTTTAGAATTATTATGTGAAAAATCTGTCAACTTTTTTCAGGAAACATTTATCCCCTTTGAATTTCTTTTTAATTTTGGTTCTGGGGATTGAACCCAGGGGTATTTTACTACAAGCCACATCCTTAGCCCTTTTTATTTTTTTTTTTAATTTTGAGACAGGGTCTCACTAAATTGCTTAAGACCTTGCCAAGGATGTGGGGGGAAGAAGAGAAGTTCAGTGGATTAGTCAAAGGGAAATGAAGGGAAGGGAACGGGGATGGGAATAGCAAAGACAGAAGAATGAATCACACATAACTTTTTCTGTGTTCATTTATTAATATACCAGAGAATCATGTACAGCTATAAGAATGGGATCCTAATTAGAATAATTTATACTATATCTATGTGTAACATGTCAAAATACACTCTGCTATCATTATATCTAAAAAGAAAAAAAGAATTTTAAAAAACGAATGTGGTTAAAAATAAAAAAAGACCTTGCCAAATTTCTGAGGCTGACTTTGGGATTCTCCTGCCTCAGCCTCCCAAACTACTGGGATTACAGGTGTGTACCATAGTGCCTGGATCCCCTTTAAAATTTCTCCATGTAGTAATACTTAGACCCTAAAATACTTTATAAAGAGGAATTAAACTTGTTTGGTCAATGTTGTGTCCCAGTTGTACAAGATAAAACTCCCCTGAGGCATTTGTGCTAATAAAGGCTATTTCTTTTATTGTCCTGATGTTTTTGTTCCTTGCCTTCTTGAACATTATCTTCTAGGAAGTTGAAATGATTCTTTCCCAGAAGAAATCAAATGCATCATTATGGATTTTTTTGTTTGATTATATGGTCTCCGCTCCATATCTGTGGTGTTCTGCAATTGAGGATTCAACCAGATGCAGATTGAAAATACTTAGAAAAGTTTGAGAACATGTACAGACTTTTTTCTTACTATTCCTTGAAGAGTATAGTATAACAAGTATTTACATTGCTTTTACAGTATACTGTAAGTAACTTAGAAATGTATAGTGAAGTAATCTAGAAATGATCTAGTGAATAGGAGAATATACTTATAGTATATGCAGATCTATTCTATTTAATATGAGAACTTGAACATCCATTAATTTGGGTCCAAGAACCACCTGTGGATACTGAGGATGACACATATTTAATTTGGGAAATAGTGTTAAGAAAAAAGGAAGGGAAAATATATGGGCATTTAAAAAATTTTTTCACATTTAAAATACAAGTACTATTTTTATCTTTGGAACTCTCTGCTTTGAGTAAACTCTAGGCTTGTGAATTTTCATGATTGTATAGTGATCCCTTTATTTAAGCAAGTTGTTTCTGGCCTCCATAAGAAGGCTCTGCCTGCCTCTTGTTGAGGGTAAGATCTTTTTCTTTGTTCCATTTTTAGTTATAGATAGACAGAATACTGTTATTTATTTATTTTTATGTGGTGCTGAGTATTGAACCCAGTGCCTCACACATGCTTTGCAAATGCTCTACCACTAAGCCACAACCTCAGCCTTGAAGCTTTTTTAATCATTTTAATTTTTACTAATTTGTGGTGATGGGGATTGAATCCAGGGCCTCACAGATGTGATAGGCAAGCACTGTACTGCTGAGCTACCCCCAGGTGCTTCTTTAAGTTTTCTTATTCTACAGCAGAGGCTGGTTGTGAAGAATTGGGCTTTGGAGTCAATGACAGTAGATTGAGTTTTAACTTAGTCAAGTCATTGAAATTAACCAAAACTAGACTAAAAGTTTATGACAGTGAAGGCTCTCATACTGGTGGGCTCTTATTCTGTGTTATAGGCCATCAGGCCATAAGTAGAATTTTTACCTTCAACTGAGGCTTGTTTTGAATAGCTCTTTTTCTGGTGAATGGATTTAAGATTAAATGAAACATTTCATAGAAATCAGAAAGGTTTTTCATATGAGCCATTGAGTTTTTGTTGTGAGATCATAGTATATTTATTGTGGACAGGAAACTTCCTATCAAGCCTAATTATTCTTTAAATATTCATGAAAAACTTTCCCCTCAATTTTTTTTTTGTAGAATTGCTTAAAAATACTTTAATAATTTAGATCTACCAAAATAAAGATGTCATTTTATGTCAACTAAATGGGTAATATAGGGCTGGGGTTGTGTGTGGCTCAGTGGTAGAGTGCTTGTCTAGCATGCATGAGGCACTGGGTTCAATCCCCAGCACCACATAAAAATAAGTAAATAAAGATATTGTGTCCATCTACAACTAAAAAAATATTTTAAAAAATGGGTAATATAAATGAATAAATGTTATTTAATAAAAAGTATAGTAATGAACATTTCATTAAATTTATCAATATTTATATTGTATAAAATTATATATATTTTTATATTGTGTTACTTTCTCCCATATGAGGTTTTGATGTTTTACTAATTTAACCTATTTTAATTTATTGTGGGGCTTTGTTGTGTTTTGTTTTGTTGGTGCTGAATATTGAACATATACCTGGTACATGCTAGACAAGCACATCAAGCCACCCCGAAGTCCTATGTTCTTTATAAAAAGAAACAAAAGAAAAGCAGTTTTTAAAATATGCTTTGTGCATTAGTACAGACATCCATGCTCTGCACTGAAGAGAACCGTTCTGATATTAAGAAAACTCCTTGTATTTTGTATGATTCCTTACTTATTAAACAACAGATAATTAGTTCATGCAAAAAGACTTATGATAGAGAACAGTTACAATACGTATTAAGCTAAGAGAACTAAGAGAAATGGGAATAATTTAGTGTGTCCATGTAAACACTAAGTTGTCATTTCCTTAAGAGAGTTAAGGATGGGTCTCTTGCTTATTTTATCAGAAAGAGGTGCTAGTTACATTCAGCATATGCTATAGTATCCTTTAGTATTTCTACCTTAAACTAATACTGGAGATACACAGAATTTAGAGCCAAAAGGCTGTAAATTGAATCCCAGTGTAAGCTGGCCAAGAGAAAATATACCAGCATATATATACTGTATACTTCTGGGTGACCTTGGCACCCATCACACTTCTTTGAGAAGTCTGGCAAAGTTATAATATTTGTATTAGAGGGAATTCATGCATTTAATTAGTGTAGAGTTGCATAGGATGCCACTTAGAAGACACCAGACTGATTTAAAAAATATTTTTGCAAACTGATAGGGAGTTAAACCAGAGAGAATGGTTAATATATATATATATATATATATATATATATATATATATATATATATTTTTTTTTTTTTTTTTTAATGCAGAAGTTTATCTACCCCATGATCTCAAAGATATGCTCTTAAGTTTTCTTTTAGAAACTTTATCAATTTAACTCTACATTTATCTGTGATTCATGTTAATTTCATTTTTGTGTGTGGTATTCTGTAGGGATTTGAAGCTTATTGTTTTTCTCCATATAGATCTCCTTTCCATTCAACTCCATTTGTTTGAAAATTTTTTCCTTGTTAGATTGTTTCATTGCTTTTGTTAAGTATCTGTTGACCATGTAGGTTTCTTTCTGTAATCTCTTCCATACCATTAGTCATTTTGTCTATACCAATGTAATGTCATCATGATTACTATAAATTTAGTCAATCATGGATTTAGGTTAGGTAAACTTCAACTTTCTCCATCTTCTCAAACTTGTTTTGAGAATCCTATGTCCTTTGTATTTCCATATCAATTCCACACTCAGTTACCAGTTTCTTCTAAAATCCTCTGGATTTTGATTGGGAATGTGTTGAATTTATAGATGAATTAGGAGAGAATCGATAATATCCATGAACACATGTAAATAATATGTACGTACATATATAGTAAAAGAATTGTCTATACTATATAAAGGACTTCAATAACTCAGTAATTAAAAACAGAGCTATTTTTTTAAAAGGTATTAAAAAAAACTTATAAAAAGAAAGTTATACCTTAGGTTGAGGCTGTAGCTCGGTGGTAAAGTGCTTGCCTCCCATGTGCCCAGCACCAGAAAAAAAAAGTGTATGGATTTGCTTTTTCTGGACATTTCATATAAATGGAATCAGAATATGTGGCCTTTGGTTACTGGCTTCCTTCACTTTGCATATGATTTCAAAGTACATCCACTTCTCAATACTTCCTTTTTATTGTTGAATGATATTCCATTGAGTACATGGATCACATTTTATTTTTCTATCATCAGTCAATGGACATTGGGGGTTTTTATCCCTCTTGGCTATTGTGATACTACTGTGAAGATTTATATACAAGTTTTTGTGTAAATGTTTTAATTTTTCTTGGGTATAGTAGATTTGCTAGGTCATGGTAACTTTTTATAAATCTTCAGAGGAACTGCCAAACTTCCCAGTGCCTGCACCATTTTACATTCCTAGGGCAGTGATTTAGGGCTCCAGTTTCTTCACATCCTAGTCACCTCTTGTTATTCTCTCTCTCTCTCTTTTTTTTTTTTTTCTTTAATAGCCATCTTACTGCAAAGCAGTATGTCATTGAGCGGTAGTTTTTTGTTTATTTGTTTTGTTTTGAGATGGAGTCTCCTACATTGCCCAGGCTGGCCTCAAACCCCTGGACTCAAACGATCATCCTGTCTCATAAATCCCACTGCTTGTGATTTTGATTTGTTGTGCATTTTGCCAATAGCTACCAGTGTTAAAGCATCTTTTTATGTGCTTGCCTTTGGCGTATCTTCTTTGGAGAAGTACCTATTTCAAATCTTTTGTTCATTTTAAGTTTTTCAATTAATGTATTTTTGCAGTGCTGGGGATTGAACCCAATTTGCTCATTTTTGAAATAGCTTATTGTCTTTTTTTAAAAAAAAATTTTTTAGTTGTAGATGAACACAATGCTTTTATTTTATTTATTTATTTTTATGTGGTGCTGAGGATTGAACCCAGTTCCTCTCATGTGCTAGGCAAGTGCTCTACCACTGAGTTAAAACCCCAGCCCAGCTTATTGTCTTTTTATAATTGTTTTAAGAGTTTTAAAAATATATTCTGGATACTATTCATTATTAGCTAAATGATTTGGAGATATTTTCTCATGGGTTTTATTTTCAATATCTTCATGGTATCATTTATAACACTAAATAATTATTACTTTTGCTGTTGTTCAGACTGGCCTTGAACTCATGATCTTCCTGCCTCAGTCTCCCAACTAGCTGGGATTACAAATGTGAACTGTATTAAGCCTAATTTATCTGTTTTTATTGCTTCTGCTATTGTTTTAACGCTAAGAAACGCTTACCTCATCCACTATTGCTGTTTTCTTCGAAGAGTTTTGTAGTTTAGCTCTTAAATTTAGATCTGTGATCTTTTCTGAGTTGATTTTTGTTTGCTTTAAAAGGAAGGGTCCAGGGACTGGTGTTGTGGCTCAGTGGTAGAGCGCTCGCCTAGCACATGTGAGGTGCTGGGTTCGATCCTCAGCACCACATAAAAATAAATAAATAAATAAAATAAAGGCAGTTTGTCCAACTACAACTAAAAACAATAAAAATAAAAAAAGAAGGGGTCCATCTTCATTGTTAGCATGTATCCAGTTGTTACAGCACTATTTTTTGAAAAATTTTATTTCTTTGTTTATCTTGATATTCTTGTTGAAAATCACCTGGTTATAAATGTAAAGATTAATTTCAGGGCTTTTGATCTAGTCTGTTATTGTATATATCTATCCTTTTGTAGTTTCTGCATTGCCTGAAATATTGCAGCTATTTAGTAAGCTTTGAAATTGAGAAATTCCAGCTCATACTTAAAAAAGAGTTATCTTTAAAATCCTTTTGGTTATCCCAAGTCCCTTGTATTTCCATAGGAATTTTAATTTAGCTTGACTATTTAAAAAAGAAAAGAAAGTCAATTTGGATGTTGGTAGGTATTATATTAAATTTATATTTATTGTCGTTTTAATAATTTATTGTATCATTTGATCCATGAACATGGAATGTCTTTCCATTTATTTAGTTCTTCCTCCTTCATCTTTTCTTTCCATTTTCTTCTTCTTTATTTATTTTTTAATGAGACAGGCTCTTGCTATATTGCCCCATACCTCATTTGCTCAAGTGGTCCCCCTATCTCAGCCTGCTGAGTAGCTGGGATGACAGGAGTTAGTTCTTTAATTTCTTAAAATAATATCTTCCTGCTTTTGATATATAAGTATTGCACTTATTTGGGTAAATTTATTTGTAAGTATTTTGTCATTTTTAAGGCCTCTAAATGAAATTGTTTTCTTAATTTATTTTCAGATTGTTCACTGATAGTGTTTATAAATATAATTCATTTTTATGTATTGATCTTATACCATGGAAGATTTCTGAGCTTATTCTAATCATTTTTTTCCAGTTGATTTGTTAAAATCATGTTATCTATATAAATAGAGAAAGTTTTACTTCTTTCTCTCTAACTAGGTGCCCTTTTTAAAAATTTCTTGCCTCATTGGCCTGGCTAAAACGCTCAGTACAATTTTGAATACATATGGTAAAAGTAGACATTCTTGTTTTGTTTCTGGTTTTAAAGGGAATAGCATTTTGCCTTTGCCACCAAATATGATATTAGCTTTGGAGTTTACATATATACCCTTTACCAAGCTCAGGAAATTTCTTTTTATGCCAAGTTTGTACAGTGTTTCTATCTTGAAAATGTGCTGGCTTGTGTCAAATCATTTTTCTGTATCTATTTAGATGATCATGTATGTTGTACCCTTAGTTTTACTGATGTGTGTAGCACAATTGATTTCAGATGTTATACCAACTTCATTCCTAGGATAAATTCTGCTAGGTAATAGTATATAATCCTTTTTATGTGTTCCTGGATTTGGTTTGCTGATATTTTGTTGAGGAGTGTGTGTGTGTGTGTGTGTGTGTGTGTGTGTATTTTATAAGGGATATTGATATATAGTTTTCTTTATTTCTACTTGGTTTTGGGATCAGAGTGCTATTGGTCTCATAGAATAATTTTGGTAAGTGTTCTTATCTCATTTGTAGAAGACTTTGTGAAGTATTTGTATTAATTCTATTTTAAATGTTTGGTAGAATTCATTGGTGAGCCATTTGGTTTGGGCATTGATTTTATATGATCATAATTACTAGACCTTTTTTTTTTTTTTTTTGGTGCCTGGATTGAACCCAGGGGTACTTAACCCCTGAGCCACATCTACAGCCTGTTTTATATTTTATTTAGATACAGGGTCTTGCTAAGTTGCTCAGAGAGTTGCCAAATTGCTGAGGCTAGTTTTGAACTCCTGCATCTGCCTCCTGAGCTGCTGGGATTACAGGTGTGCCCTGCCGCCCTGCTTAGACTTTTCATTTTCTGTTTTTAAGAGCATATGTCCATGGAAGGACCTTCCATATCCCAGCCCATTATTTCTTCATCAAAAATTACAGATATTATAAAGGATGTAATCATTAGGTATATAAATTTTTCATGAAACATTAATATGGTCTAATATCTAAGATAATCATTGTTTCTTTAAAATCCTATAGGGATTTATCTAGGGATGGCTCAGAGGCAGAGTGCTTGCGTAGCGTTTATGAAGCCCTGGGTTTGATCCCCAGCATAACCAAGAAAACTAAACTATAACACTTTATCTGTACATCTCTTAAGTCTCCTAACTCAAAAGTTTTTTGTTTTTTTCCTTTTTGCAATGCTGGGGATCAAACCCAAGGCTTTGCATACACTAGGCAAGTGCTCTACCTCTGAGCTACATCCCCCAAACCCTGTGTGTGTGCATGTACATGTATACAGTACTTAGGATTGAACCAAGGGATGCTCTACCACTGAACTATATCTCTACCCCCCCCCCCCCCCCCCCCCGCCCACACACACCTTTTGAGACATTGTCTCACTGAGTTGTCCAGGCTGGCCTCAAATTTCTTACTCTGCAGCCTCCCAAGTAGCTGGAATTACAGTTATGTGCTACTGTGCCTGGCCCCAAGTATGCTTTTTATTGTAGTTATTTATATTGCAGTCTTACCTCTTGTGTTAAAAGGAGTTATCTGAAGGAAATACCCTTTTCTACACTGCACTGAAAGATCATCATGCTGGTGACTGAAATGTTAATCTAGTGTTTGTATCATTTTAAAAAAATATTTTTAGTTGTCAATGGACCATTATTTTATTTATCCATACGTGGTGCTAAGAATCGAACCATCTATTAAAATATTATGGAGTTTGTTTATTTGGCTTGATTCTGTTATTTATGGCTTAGCACTATGAATTATCAGTGTTACCTGTGGATCAGATCTGGACATAATAGATTTGGGCAACAGAATTTCTCAGATTTGGAGCACAGGTGGGAAATTTAGATTTTATAGTTCCTTAATATTTGGCCTTTTGTATAAAGCACTGTTTTTAACTAGCTTCATGCTGTCTGTCTTTATTTATTTTTAGTATGGGGATTGAATCCGGGGGATGCTAAGCCACATCCTCAGCCCTTTTTTTATGTTTTGTTTTTATTTTTTAGTACTGGGGGTTGAATTCAAAGGTACTTAACCACTGAGCCACATCCCCAGCCCTTTTTATATTTTATTTAGAGACGGGGGTCTTGCTGAGTTGCTTAGGGCCTTGCT
The DNA here is from genome assembly GCF_048772815.1 of Callospermophilus lateralis. Classification (NCBI taxonomy): domain Eukaryota; kingdom Metazoa; phylum Chordata; class Mammalia; order Rodentia; family Sciuridae; genus Callospermophilus; species Callospermophilus lateralis. The sequence continues at coordinate 87,790,552 of NC_135307.1, read as the reverse complement.
AAATTTCTGAGCCTGGCTTTGAATTTGGATGCTCCTGTTTCAGCCTTCTGAGCCACTGGGATTATAGATGTGCACTGCTGCACCAGTTTATGTTTTATTTTAAGACAGGGTCTTGCCAAGTTGCTTTTAACCTTGTTAAATTGCTGTAACTGGCTTTGAATTTGTAATCCTCCTGCCTCAGCCTCCTCCTGAGTTATTGGGATTACAGACATGTGCCTTACCACTGAGCTTTTAATCATTTAAATGCTTTTTAAGTTATAGTTCTTTCCTTAAGAAGCATATTGCCTTTATTCAACCTTTTTTTATTTACATTTGATAAATTTGGGAGTTTTGTTTTTTAGTTTTTTTTTTTTTTTTTTTTTTAATGCTTGGGATTGAATCCAGGGCCTTGCAGTTATTAAGTATGCATTCTACCTTTGAGCCATACCCCTAACCCTTTTTATTTTGAGCCAGGGTCTCACTAAGTTGCCCAGCTGGCCTCCAACTTGCAAACCTCTGCTTCATGTAGAAATTAGTTCTTCAAGGCTGATATGATTTAATTTATGAGTTTAAATCAACATTCTTGAACTAATTTTCTCAGATATTTTGATGGGTATTTTGTCCCCCTCCCCCATTCAAAAAAAAAGGAAAAGAAAAAAAGTCCACTAAGTTTGGAATTCCTAATGGAGAAGAGACAAAAAGAGCACATTACCATAATGTAAATGATAAAATAAAATTAAAAAAATATAACTCTTAGGTCTAACTTTAATGCTTTATATTTTTAATATTAGTAGATATTTGTCTATATTTTTTAATAGGAAGGGCCTTGTTGAGGATTGAACCCAGGAAATCTAAATGTGTAAATAATGGACACCTTTGTAATGGTTATTATTGTAATTATAGTAGTGTATGTGGTGTTCATTAGATGTCATTCTTTGTGTGTGGACATGGGGTGGGGCATGTGTGTGCTGGAAATTTAACCTAGAGCCTCATGCATTCTAAAAGCTTATGCTTTTCCACTTAGTTACATCACTAGTCTATATATTGTTTTTACCATTGCGGTTAGGAAAAAACAATCAGTGCATTCTCACCCATCTTTAAACAAACAAATGCAACCAAACTAAAAAGTGTTAGATTAAACTGCCGTTTGAACAGCACCTCTTAGTTCATTTCTATCTAGAGATCAAATTGCTTTCTCTCCAAATAGGTATCATTATTAGGCTCTTCATTTAGGGGAAGATATAAAAAGTTCTGTTGTTCTTGTTGGTGTGTTGGTGTACCCCTGTAATCTCAACAACTCAGGAGGCCGATGCAGAAGGATTGCAAATTTGAGGCTAGTCTCAGCAGCTTAGATCCTGTCTCAAAATAAAAATGAAAAGGATTGGAGATATAACTAAGTGGTATAATATTCCTGGGTTCAATCCCTACCCCCCATTCCTCCAAAAAAACAAAACAAAACAAAACAAACAAACAAAAAAAGTTCTGTCCTCAGGTAAGAATTGGTGATTGGTGCAGGTGCATTTCAGATTCTTGTCTAAAAGTAAAACCTTGGTCTCACTTGCCCAATCTTTAAAAACCTGTCTGAAAACCAGTTTTAATGGTCATTTGTCTGAAAGACTATCAATTCATGGAATTCTCCTGTCCTTGCTCAGCAGGAGTAAGATAATGAATGATTAGACCCATTCTACTTATTATTTTTGTATCTTTCAGTTTGATTTAAACTTTTGTTCTCAAATATATCCAAGATGGGGCTAGAGACTAATGGTCATTAACTGCAGATTGTCTTTATGTAGAGTATAACATTAGAGCTATAGTTTTGTAGCCTTGAAATTTAGACTGTGTATAAAAGTGGAAAATAGGGGACTGGGGTTGTGGCTGAGTGGTAGAACACTTGCTTAGCATGTGTGAGGCACTGGGTTCGATCCTCAGCACCACATAAAGATAAATAAATAAAGGTATTGTGTCCATCTACAACTGGTCATGATGTGGCATACCTGTAATCCCGTTTACTCAAGACCCTCAGGCAGGAGCATCATGAATTTGAGGCCAGTATGGACAATTTAGGAGAGGAGACCCTGCCTCAAAGTAAAAAATTTAAAAGGGCTGGGAATGCAGTACATTGCTTGCCTAGCATGTGCAAGTCCTAGATTCAATCTCATTTCCTACTACTCCCCCCCCAAAAAAAAAGAAGGAAAAGGAAATTAATGTAATTATTTATAAAATATCAGAATCAAATAAGATTCATGAGTTATGAATTCCTTTCCCCAATAATTTAGAGTTTAATAGGGGAGATATCTGTCTACACACACACACACACACACACACACACTAAATAGAATATAAGATCATATAAGCACTATGTTTTCTATTACCATTCAAAAGTTCAGAGGAGAGAGAGAATAGTCTTAGCTAAAGATAATCTAAAAGTGTTTTCCATAACAATGTATTTCATTTTATCTTTGAAAGATTTTATTGCAACCTGGTAAAACATCTTCTTTTTTTTTTTTGAAAGAATTTTAATATTTATTTTTTAGTTTTCGGCAGACACAACATCTTTGTTTTGTATATGGTGCTGAGGATCGAACCCGGGCCCCAGGCATGCCAGGCGAGCACACTACCGCTTGACCACATCCCCAGCCCCCTGGTAAAACATCTTAACAGGCATTTTCATAGGTCAAGGGCAAGACATCATTAATGAAGATATAGCAGTAACTCTTACCTGAAAACTATCAGTCTAGGATCACTCATGAACACAGGCTAAGAAGTCTGATATATGTGGGTAAGGTTCAGAAGCAGATACTTTACTGTGTGGACAGTAGACTGTTGTAAGAGGAACTGAAGTATGATCAGAGTCCAGTTTCAGGATAATTAGGATGAGAGAGCCTGTGGAAAGACCAGTCTACAGTGAATTACTTTGACAGCATATATTAACATCCTGTGTACATGAACCTGTGGTCGGATGAATTTTAAAAAGCTTTTGAATTGAAGGGGGTGGGTCTACTAAGATGTTAGGAGATACTTTTACAGGAATTCTCAATTTATCTGAAGTATAATGGGGCAGTAAAGATTAATTTGGAAAAGATAATTTGAAGCCAGATGGTAAGGTCTTTGAATTTCAGTCTGAATTATTTAGACTATTTAATTTTGGAAAAGTATTGAGGGGTAATGACATAGAATGATGTTTTGGGGGTACTGGTTTGACAATAGCTATGAGCATGAATAGATTAAGATGAACTTGGGAAACTACATTTGGAAGCAGTGGTCTAGATATGAGTTAAGAATTTAAAGGAGAACTTTAACAGGGAAAGAAAGGTCTGGTACCAGACTTTGATTTCCAAAGAACAATCAACTACACATTGGTTACAAGGTAAGAAGAGAAGTAGAGGGGAGTGTAAAAAGTGATTCTCTGTGAGTTTCAAGTCCAAATAATATTAATGCCAGTGGCTCCGGAGGCTGAGACAGGAGGATCACAATTTCAAAGCCAACCTCAGGAGAAGTGCTAAGCAACTCAGTTGAGACCCTGTCTCTAAATAAAATACAAAATAGGCCTGGGGATGTGGCTTAGGGGTTGAATGCTCCTGAGTTCAATCCCTGGTACCAAACAACAACAGCAACAACAACAAAAACCCCAAAACCCCAAAACACATAAGAAAGAAAGAGGAACTAGCTGGTTTGGGGGCAGAGGAGAAATTTGAGTTTGTAGGTGCTAGTGGTAGAATAGGTGTTATCTAGGGTAGAATTTCGGGGATGGGGCTATAGCTCAGTGGCAGAGCACTTAGCCTAGCATGTGTGAGGCACTGGGTTCCATCCTTATCACCACATAAAAATAAATAAAGTCATTCTGTCCATCTACAACTACCAAAAAAAAAAACTTTTTTTTTAAAGGGTGTAATATCCAACAAGCATCTAGAATGTGTACTTTGTAAGTTTGGGGCCAGGGAATCAATCACATAACTGTTCATTGAAGTCCTGGTTATAGATGAGATTTCCTAAGAGTAAAAAGTGGATGAAGGAATGAGTGGACTCTATACAGTTAGGGCAAAGAAGTTTCTTTTTTCTTTTCTTTTTCTTTTTTTTTTTTTTTAAAGAGAGAGAGAGAGAGAATTTTTTAATATTTATTTTTTTTAGTTATTGGCGGACACAACATCTTTATTTGTACGTGGTGCTGAGAATTGAACCCGGGCCGCACGCATGCCAGGCGAGCGCGCTACCACTTGAGCCACATCCCCAGCCCCAAGAAGTTTCAACAGAGGGGATAAAGAAGGAATAAGACAGAAGTTTCCAAAGAGATGGAGAGTATTCAGAAATAAGATTTACTTAGTCAGCAATATCATTCTGATTTTCAAATTGGTTAGCTCTAATTCTGCCTTATTGCAAGTATCTTATAATCTCTCTTTTTTAATCACCAAATGAAATCTGTAGGTAATATTATCTATAATTAAAAACAACACAGTATGCCCAGTTGTACTATATTGGAGAACCATAAATAACTTAAGACTAAAATAATATTTTAAAACATGAATTTATGGGCATGGCACATAATGGATGACATAGGAAATAGGTCCTTTGCACAAGTACACAGAATCACCTTGACTGAAGAGTTGCAGTTGTAGACTGATAAAGTCAATCTGTCTTATTAACTCAAATACCACAAATAAGGAGGAAACCAGTGAGCTGAGGTCAAATTTTTTTTAAAAAAATGGAGATATTTGCTCCTCAAACCCTTCCAAGGTGAGGAGGTGCATGACTTAAGAATTTTGAAGAAGAAAGGATTTGAAGTAATCTTTGTAGAGAGTGATAAGAAGTGGGTAAAAGGACTATTGAAGTGTCAGGTGCTCTGCTGAATTTGTATAACTAGTGGGTCAGTTGGCCATGGCCCTGCAATTTTTTTGTAGAGAATAAAAGACAAATGTGGGAGATGAATGTCTAAGGCTTTTAACAGGCCAATCAAGGCACCCAAGCTGAAAATAGAGTCCACCAATCTTTTTTTTTTTTTTTTAATATTTTTAGTTGTAGATGGACATAATACCTTTTCTTTTGTTTATTTAGGTTTTTTAAAAAATATTTATTTTTATGTGGTGCTGGGGATCAAACCCAGTGCATCATGCTTATTAGGCAAGTGCTCTACCACTGAGCCACAACCCCAGCCCAAGTTCACCAATCTTAAAAGGGAGTTTAAAAATAAAAATTAAGGATAGTTTTACACCATTGTGATATACTTAATGCCACTGCCTGTTAAAGTGGTTAAAATGGTAAATTTTATATATTACCACAATAAAAAAAATAATTGAACACTTTAAAAATATTGCTTAACTTTCCAGATACTGTCATGAAACCTTTTGTGGAGATTGGTCAAGAACTTCATGCCTGTAGCACCTTCTGGTAGCTCTGTGGACATAAGGGAATGATTACCATCAGGATTACCATTTCAGCCATCAGAGATGATTACCTACAGAAGTGATGCTGGGACAAATGAGATTTTTTTATTTTTATTTTTTTAAAATTTATTTATTTTTTTTAAAGAGAGGTGAGAGAGAGAGGGAGGGAGGGAGAATTTTTAATATTTATTTTTTAGTTTTTGGCAGACACAACATCTTTGTTTTTGTATGTGGTACTAAAGATCAAACCCGGGCCGCACGCAAGCCAGGCGAGCGTGTTACCGCTTGAGCCACATCCCCAGCCTGACAGATGAGATTTTAAGACTCATGAGTACAGGGTGTAACAAGTCGTTGTTGAGCATTGTGCAATTATGGACATAATTAAGCTTTCCTGGAGAAATAGATTTTGACTTCATGTAGCCCAGTTACTAAGAAATTAATTTTGAAAATATTTTGTTTTGGTACCAGGGATTGAGCTACACATCCCCAGCCCTTTATTTATTTATTTATATTTTTTATCGAGACAGGGTCTCACTAAGTTGTTTAGGGCCTTGCTAAATTGCTAAGGCTGGCCTTGAGCTTGGGACTCTCCTGCCTCAGCCTCCTCAGTTGCTGGAATTACAGTTATGCCATACCATGCCCAGGGAATGAGGGAGTTTTGGTATTTTTTATTAAACACAAGTGAAACATGTTAGGTCTCAATTTACAGAGAAGAATTTATTGAGACCCCTTTTTAAGGTATTTTTTTTTAATTTTATTTTTAGTTGTAGATGGACACAATAACCTTTATTTATTTCATTTTTTTTTCATATGGTACTGAGGATCAAACCCAGTGTGTCTCATATGTGCTAGGCAAATGCTCTACCACTGAACTACAGCCCCAGCCTTTAAAAAAGTGTTTTTAACATTCTTGTTTTCTTGAACTATGTTACCAAGACTGATAATTTAAATACCATGTAATTCATTTCAGTTTACAATTCATTGATGTTTAGTGGATTTTTTGGAATTCTACATCAACTACAATGTGGTTTTAGAACTCTGTGTGCGGGAGGGTAATGGGGGTTACTGGGGATTGAACCTAGGATTTTACATATACTAGGTAAACATTATACCACTGAGCTACATCCCCAGCCCTAGAACATTTTTGATCCTCCCCAAAAGATCTCTTATATCCATTTAGAGTCCATTCTCTTTGGTACTCCCAGACAATCCTAGTTTACTTTCTCTGTAACCTTTGTTTCCTGATTTTTTTTTTTTTGTGTGTGTGTGTGTGTGTGTATGTGTGTATTTGCGCACAATACATATTGAATCTCGGGCACTCTACTACCAAGCTACATCCCCAGTCTTTCAAAAATTACTATTATTATTTTCCCCTTGGGCTGGAAACCCAGGTCCTCACTTATGCCAAGCTAGTACTTTACCACTGAGCCATCCCAGCCCCTTTTTTGTTTTTTGAAACTGGGTCTTACTAAGTTGCTGAGGCTGGCCTCAAATTTGAGATTCTCTGTCTCAGCCTCCTGAGTTGCTGGGATTACAGCATGAACCACCATGGCCAGTGCTGAACACTTAATGTAAGTGGCATCACAGAAAATGTGGTCTTCTATGTCTGGTTTCTTTTACTTAACAATTTTTTTTTTAAATATTTTTTAGTTTTTGATGGACCTTTATTTTTTTTTTATTCACATGTGATGCTGAGAATCGAACCCAGTGCCTCACGTATGCTAGGCAAGCACATAACACCCCTCTTCCCTATCTAGAATTCATCTTTGTTTTTAATTGTAGCCATTCTAGAGGTTATAAAATTGTATCATGCTGTATCTTTAATTTGTATTTATTGATGTTGTATATCTTCATCATGAAATTTCAGAACCTTTTGTCAATTTTAAATTGGGCTATTTGAGAGGTGTTTATATATTGTAGATATAAGACTTTTTAAAAAAAATATTTATTGTTTTTAATTGTAGTTGGACACAATACCTTTGTATTATTTATTTATTTTTATGTGGTGTTGGGGATTGAACCCAGGGCATCGTACACACTAGGCAAGTGCTTTACTGCTGAGCTACAACCCCAGCCCCAATATATAAGACTTTTATCCAATAGATGATTTGCAAATATTTTCTCCTGATCTATGGTTTATCTTTGTTTTCATAGATGGTGGCTTAATTGCTGTATATTGTCATTTCATTATTTAATCCTAGCTAAATCCTGTAATTCTTTATAGATAGAAGGTATTACATAAAAGACAGTTGTGGGAAAAGTTGTGCTGATATGATAATTCCTCAAGTGAAGACATTTTGACTTCATGTTTAACAACATGAGGTAGCAAAAAGAATGCATAAGCTCTGCCTGTTTTTTTTGACCCTTCTATTCTTTTTGCTCCAGTTTTCTAAATCATTTTAAAATTAAACCCATTGTGACATTTTTACAAGAGATTGTAAAAAACTCTGTCAATATATCTATTCCGCTGTAAATAGAATACCTCTCACATGTGTTATTAATGCAAAATGAAGAAGGAACAACTACTTCTAAGGTGATGCTGAGAAGTACTCCTATAGTTCTCTCCTGTGAAGTGCATAGCAGTGAACTTGTTGAATAGATTCGGGTAGTTGTTTACTCATAGTTATTATGAGTCGTCGTTAATTGTAGGAGAAAAGGGTACTTTTTCAAAAATGTGTAATACGAATTTTCATTGTAACATATGACAATGTTACTATATTTTGGTATTCATCCTATGCTTTTAATTCTGCCTTAGCTAAATTAACAGGCATTTTCTAAGGAGTTTTATCATGATCCTTCTACATTGTTTAATGTTTTTTTAAATATTTTTAAATTTTTGATGGACCTTTATTTTATGCTATCTTCTCAGTGTCTTGTTCTAGATGGTCTGACTTGTCTTCAATTTGTGAGAGAGTAGGCAAGAGAAAGAAAATGAATAGTCTTTTTTGTTTTTTTACTACTTACCTCTGTTCCTCAGCTGTGTAGTTGGAGGCCCTTGTGCATGAAGACAGATTTGTTCTATGGCCTCAGAGTTGGGTGCCGGGGACGATGGCGGCTGCAGTGAGCTGGCAAAGCCCCTCTATCTTCAGTATCTGGAGAGGGCCCTCCGGTTGGACCATTTCCTGCGACAAACATCAGCCATCTTCAACAGGAATATTTCTAGGTATGTTATTTCATCTTTGTAGTATTATAATGTACTGCATTTCTGATTCCTTTTATCCCTGTAGACTTTAGGGTTAAAGTATTTTAGGATTTTTATTATATTTGATGTTTTCTTTTTTCTTCTTTTAAGTAAAATACAGTCAGCCTTTTCTAAGAATCAATTTCTTCTATAAAATATCCAGTTTTACTAATTTTAAAGTATAATGTTTTGCTGGAAGAACTGTGACTATTGACTTGCTATTCAATTTCTAGTGATGATAGTGAAGATGGACTGGATGACAACAATCCTTTATTGCCCCAGTCTGGGGATCCCTTAATACAAGTAAAGGAAGAACCTCCAAATTCATTGCTTGGTGAAACTTCTGGAGCAAGCAGTTCTGGAATGTTAAACCCGTACTCGCTGAATGGAGTTCTGCAGTCAGGTCTGTGTGGCTTGAGATCCCTCTTTGGTCTAGCAGTTCTCTTGGTGTAGTCATTCTTTCATTTTTATTTCATTTTATTTTTGTTTCTTTATACAGAATCAAAATCTGACAAGGGGAATTTGTATAACTTCTCTAAGTTGAAGAAAAGCAGAAAGTGGCTAAAGGTAAGAAATAAGGCAGAATGTTTACAATTCAAATAATCTGCTGATATTGCTAATAGAGGGCAGGTTGTTAACTCATTCTGATAGATTGACAGATTGTTTTTATTTTCTCGTGCTGGTCCTGGGGATGCACATTCTAGGCAAGTGCCTTACTACTTAGCTATACCCCTAGGGGCCTAGGGGTTCTTGGTTGTGGTATTTTGAAGAAGGTTCAGTGACATCATGTTAGCAAACATTGGTAAAGCACAATGGAGAAAGGAATATAGTAATCAAATTAGATAAAATCTTTGCCCTTGTTGGCTCATGTCATCAGGAATATCAATTTTCTATCAGTCCATGAGTAGTTAAATAAATGCAATAAATGTTGATTAGTGCATTCATGTGCCAGGAACCATTGAACATGGACTGGTTTCTTGCCCTGTGGAGCTTATTTTCTAAATGAGGAGGTAGGGAGTAAGCCTGTAAACAAGTAAACTTTCAAACAAGAAAACTTTCAAGCAAGTCAACTAGGAAGTCACAGCATTTCAACTGACTTGTGAATGACCAGAGAGAATCATGTGAGGGTCTAATTGTAAGAGCATTTCAAATAGAAGAAACAACTGTGGGATTCATGAGTTAAAAAAGCACCTTAGGGGGCTGGGGCTTTGGCTCAGCAGTGGAGCACTTGCCCAGCATGTGTGAAGTGCTGGGTTCAATCCTCAGCACCACATAAAAAATAAATAAATTAATTAAAAAACCAAAAGTATTGTCAATTGCAACTGAAAAAATATTGGAAAAAAAAAACAAAAAACAACAACACCTTAGTGCTGTGTGCAGTGGCACACACCTATAATCCCAGTGACTTGGGAGGCTGAGGAAGGAAGATTGCAAGTTCTAGATCAAATTCAGCAACTTAACAATACCCTGTCTCAAAATTAAAAATAAAAGGGTCTATAGGTGGGGCAGGGGCTACAGGTGGAGCTCAGTGGTTATGTGCCCCTAGTTTTAATCCCCAGTACCAAAAAGAAAAGAATCAACTTGGTATGTCTGGGGGAAAAGGAAGTCCAGTGTGGCCAGTCTGTGGAGCTTGGTGAATGGAGGGCAGAGGTAGAAGATGAGATTGGAGGCTGTGATCACACAGGGCCTCATACATCCACTTAAGAATTTGTATTTTATTCTAATAATAATCTTAAGCCATTGGAGTTTTAACAAGCAGCACCAGTGGTATAATATCATTTACATTCTTACAAGGTTACTATTAATGGCCAGACTTGAATTTAGGATAGTATTTCGTCTTAAAACTATTTGGGGCTAGAATTGTAGCTCAGTGATGGCGCTACTTGTCTAGCATTTGTGAAACAACTACGTTCTATCCTTAGCACCACATAAAAATACATAAATAAAGGTATTGTATCAGGCTACAACTAAAACAAATTAAAAAAAATAAAGACTAATTGTTCTTACCTTAGTATGCACAAGGTCATCAGTTCAATCCCAAGCGCCAAAATAAATAAATAAAATAAAACTAATTATTTCACTATTTCATTCTTTTCCTGTGAAAAGCTAAAAGAAGTGTGAATTCTTTACTGTTACCTTGTGCACTTTAAAAGGCTCATGTGTAAAAGGTCTGATTTACTCAATGTCAGTAAGGCTTTATGCATAAATCTTTATATGTAGCCATGACATTTTTAAAAATTTAGATACACTTCACTTGCCATAAAATTTAACCTTTTAAAACATACAGTTTAGTAGTTTTTCGTGTGTTCATGATGTTGTTCTCAGATATAACCACTGTCTAATTTGAGAACATTTCATTACTTCATAAAGAAGCTGTGTAGTCATTAATAGCCACTCCCTACACTCTAGTTCCCCTAGTCCCTGCCAGCCACTAATCTGCTTTCTGTCTCTTTTGATTTGTCAGTTTTGGAAATTTAACATAAATTGAATCATCATTTGTGGTCCTAGCTTCTTTCAATTAGCATAATTTTTTAAGCTTCTTTATTTTTGTGACACATATTAGTACTTTTTTTTTATAGCTGAGTAATATTTCATTGTCTGGATATTCCACATTTTGTTTATCCATTCATCAATTAATGGCTATTTGTTTTTTTTCCCTTTTTTTGTTATTGTGGCTTACTTTTTCTTATTCCTCTATATTCCATAGGTAGATTTTGTTTTGGTTTTGTTTGCCTTGGAATTCAAAATTTAGATTGAGAATCTTATGTATAGTGTACTCAGTGAAGTATAACCTTCCTATTAGGTTTAGTAGTATCCTTTTTTGTTTTTCAGTTGAATTGGTAAATGGAATATAAAGGAAACTGAAATGACTGTTCTCCAGCTGTTTTTGTCATTGTTTTAGGATCTGGGGAAAAAATTCTTGGATTATAAATTGAATAACAACATAGCGAAAATTATATTTTCTTTTTTTGCCATTTTCCAGAACATTCTTTTAAGTGATGAATCCAGTGAAGCAGATTCTCAGAGTGAAGACAATGATGATGATGAAGAAGAACTCAATCTCAGCAGAGAAGAACTTCACAACATGCTTCGACTACACAAATATAAGAAACTTCACCAAAATAAGTATAGCAAAGACAAGGAGGTGAGGGTTTCAAGAGAAAACTCAGACCTTCATGCTGGGTGTTTACTCTCTCTGGTTTGTAGTCATTAATGAGATATATATTTAAACTTTATATTTAGGTGGTGGTGGTTGTGAACAGCTTATTGAGACATAATCCATACACCCAAAATTCAGCTTTTAAATACTTGCTAATCAATAGTTTTTGGTATATTTATAGCATTATGTTAGAATCATCACTAATTGTAAAATATTTTCATCACTCTAGAAAGAAAACTCATATTCCTGAGCTGTTGCCATTCATTTTCTTCTTTTTCTTTAGTGTCAGGCAACTACCAGGCAACTTCCAGTCTATCTTATTTGTTTGGGGGGCTGTGCTAGATGTCAAATCAAGGGACTTAAGAATGTACCTTTTTTTTCTGTAAATATTCCCATTCTCAACATTTCTTACAAATGGATTTATATAGCGGTGTCTTTTGTGTGTGCAGCTTCTCTCAATATAATTTTTTCAAAATCCATCCCTTTTATAGCCTATATTGTGCTACATTCCTTTTTATTGTCAAATGTTCTGTTGCATATATACCATATTTATCTGTTCTTCAGTTGATCAACTGATTGGCTTATTTCTACTTCTTGCTACTTATGAATAGTACTGCTGTGAAAAATTGTGTGTAAGTATTAGTGTGGATATATGTTTTCAATTCTCTTAGGTGTGATCTTAGCAGAGGAATTGCAGGGTCACATGGTAAATATGTTTATTTAACCTTTTGAGTATCTGCCAGAATGTTTACATGCAACTGCTCTTTAAAAAGTGTTCTGTCTTGAAAAACTCCTTTTTTTTTACCTACTAACATTAAAATGATGATAGTTTTAAGTGATAACTATTTGACACTCTTACTAAAGTGTTTTGATTTTTGCCAGAAGTATAATTCATTGTCGTATGAAAAATAGCATATTTGGAAACCTAAATAATTTTCCAGCAATTTCTTATAGTCCAAAGTTAGTTCAGAAAGCTTTGAATATAATATGCTGAAACTTTTAATCTGGTAGAAGTGATAAGGAGAATTCCTGACAAATTTAATTCAAATTGTTTTTTTTTTTTTTCTTATTATAGTCTAGTGGTAAGGCATGTAACTTCAAATTTGCTCACTTTAAAAATTGAGGTACAGCGGCGGCGGGTGGGGGTTCTGGCTCAGTGGAAAGGTACTTACCTAGCACGTGCGAGGCCCTGGGTTCAATCCTCAGCACCACATATAAATAAATAAATTAAATAAAGATATTGTGTCCAACTAAAATAAATATTTAAAAAAAAAATTGAGGTACAGGGCTGGGGTTGTGGCTCAGAAGCAGAGCGCTTGCCTACCACGCGTGAGGTACTGGGTTCAATTTTCAGCACCAAATAAAAAATAAAATAAAGATATTGCGTCTACCTATAACTAAAAAATAAGTATTTTTTAAAAAATTGGTACAGAATACCTGTAGAAAAGAACACAAACTAAGCATACAGCTTGATGAGGACTCATTTAATTTTGACCTTTGAGAATCTTGTAAGAGTTCTTCATATTACACTTCCGTCCTAGTTTTAGTCCTTGGACAATACTTTGTCTATAATCCAGGTAAAAATGTCAATAGTGGACTACCTGATTTTAATTAATTTTCATATTTATACATTAGCAATAAATAAGACAGAATTAATGTGAGATTTGGCGGTCAGTTTAAGTGAAATTTTGAAATGATTCCTGGATGGAAACAATTAGATTATTCATGTTAGAATTCTGGTAATACAGGAACTATCCATAATAATGGTAGACTCTCTTAATGGGAGACAAATAGAGAAGACTTGAAAGATTGAAGAATTTGGTTGACTGGTAAAGGTCAGACTGGCAAGCATCAGGAACCTGGGACCTATTATTGGTAAGAGAAATATTTCCAAGGGGAGATCTTTCTGTCAGGAGTTAATTTCATCTCAAGTATATCAGGAGCAAATAAATTTTCTGGTATAAATTCAGAAGCCTCAAGGTTTTTTCCTAAATGTTTTTTTTTCCCCCAGCATTCTGTATTATGCATAGTAGTTAAAGCTATTTTGCTTTGAAGTTAAGGAAATTCCCTTTGATGTAATAAATTCTTACTGATCTCTGTAGGAAGAATATTTTATTTAGGAGCTATGATTTCCTATGGTTCAGCTTTCTTTCACAGAGATGATTTTAAGGCTGGTCTGTACAACATAGGCAGGCCTATTACACACTTTGCATTTTTCAGTTGCAGCAGTACCAGTACTATAGTGCAGGCCTGCTTTCTACATATGACCCTTTTTATGAGCAACAACGACACTTACTTGGACCCAAAAAAAAGAAATTCAAGGAGGACAAAAAGCTTAAAGGTGAGCATGTTGATCTGCCTTCCACATATACTCATCCTTAATTTTCAGAATTATGTGTGGCTGGCTGGACACTGTGGTGCATACATATAATCCCAGCTCCTTGAGAGGCTGAGGCAGGTGGATTGCAAGTTCAAGGCCAGCTTGGGCATCTTAATGAAACCCTGTCTCAAAAAAAAGAAAAAAGAAAAAAAAAAAAACGGTGAGGGGTGATGGGGCACTGTGTGTATAGCTTTGTGGTTCAACACCCCTGGGTTTAATCCATAGTACAAGAAAAGAATGAATTATGGGTGTCCTGCTAAAACATAAGCATAATGTATATACAGTAGAAATTTGCTTTACCTGAAAAACTCTAGACTCCTTTCTGTTCGGAAGTATTAACCTTATTTCATATTTGGTTTATGGTCTTTTTGAGAGTTGGAAAAACATAACTAGAGATTCCTGGTCAAAGATTTTCAGCAAATTAATGTATTTGTTGTTTTCTCTATGCACTCTGGCAATGTTGAAAGTGATTTGGGGGCCGGGGTTGTGGCTCAGTGGTAGGGCACTTGCCTAGCATGCATGAGGCACTGGGTTCGTTCCCCAGCACCACATAAAAATAAATAAAATAAAGATATTGTGTACATCCAAAAAAAAACTTAAAAAAAAAAAAAAGGAAAGAAAGTGATCTGGGATGGGAAAAAGTTGCTTATGCATCATTAGGTATGATGAGTAACCTGAAATATATGGAGTAAGTTATAATTGTTGTTGGCTGAGGTGATTTAAAATAGATCAGATCCTGATGATCTCCTGTAGTGTTTGCAGTTTTATATCTTTCCTCTCTTGTTGAGCTCTAAGCAGCTGGAAACCAGGAAGGAAACAGGAAGGGAAAGTCTTAAACTATCTGTGGAAGGCAAATTTTATTCCCTTGAAGGTATGAGTTGAAGTCAAAAAATGTCTTTTTAGGTTTCCTCCCTTCTTATCTCCCACATCCTCCTTTTATATCTGTTTTCTCATTTTCTATTCACTCGCCCCACTAGCTTTTTGTACAGATTTTAGTGACATATAACTTAATGCATTTAGGGTCATATCACTTAATGTTCCTCTTCTTTAGCTTACATGACCACCAAATACAAATTGGTTTCCTTTTTTATTTAATAACTCCCTTATTAAATACAGTGTTAATAGTGGACTACCTGATTCACTTATATGGCCACCAAACACAAATAGGTTTCTTCCTTGAGCCTGATGATATTTGTAAGCCTTTTCTAGTGTTGAGTTCAAAAAGAAATTTGGTTCTAGGGCTTTATTATGTATTTCTGTTTCATGGAAACAGGTGGAGTATCCAGTATTCTTTTCCAAGTTAGTGAGATTTTTCTCTTGGAATATTTATTGGCCTGCATAGATAAAGGGAGCAATGTTGCCAGCTTCAGGTAGAATGAGGAAAGCACCGAGAGTTTTCTTGTAGTGATGAGGTTTCTGTATGGAATGGAAGAAATACAACTTCATAAACATCTGTTTTCCTTTGTAGCCAAGTTGAAAAAAGTAAAGAAAAAAAGACGAAGAGATGAAGAGCTTTCCTCTGAAGAATCCCCTCGTCGCCACCACCACCAGACCAAAGTATTCGCCAAATTTTCTCATGATGCGCCTCCCCCTGGCACTAAGAAGAAGCACTTATCCATTGAGCAGCTTAATGCTCGACGCAGGAAAGTGTGGCTCAGCATTGTGAAAAAGGAATTACCAAAGGTAAATGAATTACCAAAGCTTTTCTTCCCACCCTCTAAGAAGCATTTGTGAGAGCTAGATCCTTTCAGAAAAGGAAGTAAAAATAATGAAGGTAATCTGTTGAAATTAAGAGAATAGGAATAGTATTGTCTTTAGTTAACTTTTCCCAGAATTTGCTCAGAATTCACAAGACAGTTTCATCATATTCCTTGGTTAAAAGAAAAAAAAAAAAAATGGAGGAGTGTAAAACTTTCATGACTTGCACATACAGAAATTGTGTGTGTGTGTGTTTTCCCGTTAAAAAAATTACAGCATAAAACAAAATGCCAGAGGGGAAACCTCTTTGGTGGACGAATAGCTAGCTTTTTTTTTTTCTTTTTTTAAATGTAGATGAATGTAATATCTTTATTTACTTATTTTTTTAATGTGGTGCTGAGAATCGAACCCAGTGCTTCACATGTATAGGCAAATGCTCCTAGCTTTTTTTTTTTTTTTTTTTTTTGTGCTGAGGATTTAGTCCAGGGCGTTTTACTATTGAGATGCATACCTAGCCAGTTTTGTTTTTTATTTTGAGACAGGGACTCAAGTTGCTGAGGCTGGCCTTGAACTTAGAACCCTCCTTGTAAGCCTCCTGAACTGCTAGGTTTACAGTTATATACCACCATTCCTAGTGCTTTCTTTTCTTTTCTGATGCTGGGGATTGGACCTGGGCCTTGTACATGCTAGGCAGGCGCTCTGCCACTGAAATTTGTGCCCAGCTCAGCTTTTTTTTTTTTTAAGTATTTATTTATTTGTTTAGTTTTAGGTGGACACAATATCTCTATTTTAAATTTATGTGGTGCTGAGGATCGAACCCAGTGCCTTATGCATGCTAGGCGAGCACTCTACCACTGGGTCATAACTCCAGAACCCCCCAGCTCAGTTTTTTTATTTTATTTTGAGACAGGATCGCACTAGTTTGCCCAGGTTCACCTCAAATTTATCTTGCCCCTGCCTCAGTCTCCTGAGTAACCGTGATTATAGGCATGTGCCACAGCACTTGGCAAGAAAACAGTTTTCTTAAAAATAGCAATAGATACTTGACAACAAATGGATAGGTGTTAATAGAGAAAATTAAGTAAAAAGGAGATGTTTCTTAGAGAATCCATACACACTTAGATAACATTTTATTTTGATATTATTTCAAAGTAAAAAGTAGTAAGGAATAGTTCACCACTCAGATTTACAACTTGTTTGCTTTTTACCCTTTATGTAAATTGAGTATATCCTGATAAGATGAAATATTTCATTATAAGTTGGATATTTTCTAAACAGGATATTTTATGAATTGAGAAAAATTGATACTAAAGTTTATATGGATACAGTCAGTATTCAGGAGTAGCTAGGGAATATTGGAAAAGCCCTGTTAAACATTGAAACATGGTATAAAACCTCTATAATTAAAAAAAGTCTGGTATTGACACATGCATAAGCAAATAGTCTGGTAGAATAAACTAATGAACTTTCTGATTAATGGTTTTGGGATAATTAGATAGCCATTTGGAAATAGATAATATAAGATGTGTATTTCACAAATATGCTATATGCCCCAAAGGGAGTAGAGACCTCAATTTGAAGAAAAAATAAATCCTACAAATGCTGAAAGAGACATGATTGCATTCCTCATGAAATTTACATGAGCAAGAAATAACCAAAATTAGAAAACAACAGACAAAAAATTGGGAGAAATTATTTACATTAAATATCACATTCAGAGGGCTGCTTACTCTGATATATTAAGAAATCTTGTTGGATGTAGTCGTATATGCCTATAATCCTAGCTACTCAGGAAACTGAGGCTGGAGGGTTTAAAGTTGTAGATCATCCTTGGCAGCTTATTGAGACCCTTTCTCAAAAAAACAAATAGAAAATGGCCTAGGGAGGTAACTTAGTGGTAAAGTGCTTCTAGGTTCAATTGCCAGTAATACCAAAAAAAAAAAAAAAACAAAAAACAAAAAAACAAAACACCAACCTCTTGAAAGTCAAAAGACAAAGGACAGACATATTTATTACATTGGTAAAAAATTTGAAAGTGAACACATTCTATTAGGAATGCTGTGGAGAAAGGCATTCTGTTGCATTACATGTGCATAATAATATTTATCACAGCAGTATTTGTAGTTATGAAATAATGGAAACAACCCAAAGGCCCATCCTTGAAAGAATACCTAGGTAAAACTGTGATAGATGCGCACAGTGAAGCACTATGCAACTGTTAAAAAATATCAGACGTCTCTTTGTTCTGATATAGAGTGATTTCTAAGGTACACTGTTAAGTAAGGAAAAAAGCACAATCGTGTATATTACTCTTCATGTAAGAAAAATGAAGATACAAGTAAATACACAAATGGTTGCTCAGTTCTACAAAAAAAAATTCAAGAAGGGTAAACAAAAATTAAGTAATTTTCTTTGCAGACCCGTGAAAGAGATTTTTTTTTTTTTTTTAAAGAGAGAGTGAGAGAGGGAGAGAGAGAGAGAGAATTTTAATATTTTTTTTTTTTAGTTATCGGCGGACACAACATCTTTGCTTTGTATGTGGTGCTGAGGATCGAACCCGGGCCGCACGCATGCCAGGCAAGCGCGCTACCACTTGAGCCACATCCCCAGCCCATGAAAGAGATTTTTATGAAAGGGATTTATGGGAATAGGGCAGCAGGAATGAAGAGGAGTCTTGAAGTCTATCTTTTAGTGTAGGGATGACTTTTAGAAACATTAATATTTCAGACACTCCTCACGCATCCCAAAATAAATAGAACAGATAAAACTTACCAAGATGTGGATAGATATGTATGTAATATTGTATTGCAGCAAGTGAAATACAAACACTAATAAATGAACTTAATTGTGTTTAAAAATGTATATCAATCACATTTTAGGGAGTGGAGAAGAAATGAATTAACCAAAGTAGCAGAAGAAAACAGTGACTGTATATGAGAGGCTAAAGACCAAAAGAAGTCGGCAGAAAGGCTAAAGTTAACATTGTAAATGTGTTTCTCAAAGGGGATGGATTAGCAATTTAAAAATTATGTAGTTGGGTGCAGTGGCACTCGCCAGTAATCCCAGTGGCTCGGAGACTGAGGCAGGAGGATTGCATGTTTAAAGCTAGCCTCAACAATTTTGTGAAGCCCTAAGTAATTTCTTAGTGAGACCCTGCCTTAAAACAGAAAAACTAAAGGGCTGGGGGATATGACACAGTTTGTAAGCATTCCTGGGTTCAGTTCTTGGTACAAAAACAAAACAAAACAACAACAACAACAAAAACTATGAACAACTGAGGTAATTGTATTGTAGATGAGAGCCACTTTCATACTGTGTGATAGTGAAGTTATAAATAAAGATTGGGAAAGCAAAATGAAGCCTGGAGTTGAATTTGAATCAAAGATCTTTCTGTGAACTCATGGTGACATACATACAGAGGATACAGAAATATAGGCGAATGTATTACTTTTCCAAACTGGAAGAAAGTGTCTTAATCAAATATTCAAATAAACATCACTAATACTTTAAATCTTGACATCAGGAATCCCTCGATTTAATGCACTAAAATGAATACATTGTTTCTGTGTTACTTGTACCAAAATACACAACCTGATTTTTATCATAAAAAATAACAGAGAGCTGGGGTTGTGGCTCAGTGGTAGAGTGCACACCTAGCATGCGGGAGGCACTGGGTTCGATCCTCAGCACCACATAAAAGTTAAAAAATATATTGTATCCACCTAAAACTAAAAAATAAATATTAAAAATTATTTCCCGCTTTTAAAACAAAGAAGTTTAAAAACAAAACAAAACAAAGAAACAAAAAACCCCAAACCCCAAATTGGAGGACGTTTTTCATAAATGATTAGTACTTTTCAAAAGTGCCAAGGAGCATGGCACATGCCTGTAATCCTAGTGGCTCAGGAGGCTGAGGCAGGAGGATTGCTAGTTCAAAGCCAGACTCAGCAAAAGCGAAGTGCTAAGCACTCAGTGAGACTTTGTCTCTAAATAAAATACAAAATAGTGTTGGGGATGTGGTTCAGTGGTCTAGTGCCCCTGAGTTCAATCCCTAGTGCAAAAAAAAAAAAAAAAGACTTCAAGGACACAAAAGAAAAGACCTACACAGAGAGAGAAAAGATGAATTGCTATGTGGGATTGTGCATATAATCTTGGAACAATAAGAAGATATGAGTTGAAAAATTCTTAACCTTCCAATAAGATCTGTAGTTCAGGTAAAAATTTCGTAGCCTCCCCAGAGGAGTATGTAGCTCAGTGGTAGAGCCTTTGCATAACATGTGGGAGGCACTAGGTTCAATTCCCCATGTTTTTTACAAGATTATAATAGTAATAATATATCACTGTTAAGTTTCCTTTTCCTAATAATTATTCTGAGGTTATGTATAAGCTGTTAAAATTAGGGAAGCAGGTGGAAGTGTAAGAAAATGTACTATTTTGCAACTGTTTGTAAATCTAAAATTAATTAAAAAATTTAAAACATGGCAAGAATAAATCAAGGATCTGCCAAATATATTTTAAAATTCACACTTAGCAATTGTTTGTCTCATTAGTTTCTGTTATGTACATATGTATCTTTTTTTCTTTTCCCTCAACTATTTTCAGTTTTTTTTTTTCATTCAACTATATATTTTGAGACAGTCTGTTAAACTTATTCCTAATACTTCATTCTGTTTTTTAAGGAAAAGGAATTCTCATACAAAAGCACAATGCAGTTACAAGATTAGGAACTTATAGTGACATAATAATATTATCTGATCCATAGTCCATATTAAAATTTCTTTTTTCTTTTTTTTTAAAGAGAGAGTGAGAAAGAGAGAGAGAGAGAGAGAGAATTTTTTAATATTTATTTTATTTTAGTTATCGGCGGACACAACATCTTTGTTTGTATGTGGTGCTAAGGATCGAACCCGGGCCGCACGCATGCCAGGCGAGCGTGCTACCGCTTGAGCCACACCCCCAGCCCCTCTATATTAAAATTTCATTAGTTGTCTCAATAATTCCTTTATATCCCTTTTTTTCTCTGAATTGAATACAGAATACAATCTAGAACTACATGTTGCATTTAGTTGTTAAATCTCTTGAATCTGAAACAGTTCCTCTGTGTTTTGTGACATTGTTGTTTTTGAAGATGTTATTTTTAAGATATTTTTGAATTTGGATTTGTCTGCTTTTATCAGGTGATTATGTTTGGGTTATCCATTTTGGTAGGATTTTCATAGAAGCCATATGTCCTTGGTATATCAGGTGACACATGATATATCTGCCCCAATATGATAATACTAGCTTTGATTCCTTGGTATGATGGTGCTTCACCACCACAAAAATTATTCTTTTTCCCCCCATAGTATTTCTAGAAATCGTTTATGTCTGAGTATTCTTAATAGGAAAGTTAATGGGAAACCTGGCTTTAGTACCTGATGAAGGAATTTTAGATGATGATGTTCCAATGATAAAGGCTTTTCAGTGGGAATGTTTGAGATTGTTGGCTTAGCTACTAATTCTTAAAGTATTAAGAGGAAGTTTTTGATTAAAGGCTTAAAAGTTCCTGTAAGCAGGCTATCTGATGTAGGGATATTATAAAAATGGCCTCTGGCTGTCTGTAACTTTGAATTCATTGTTTCTTTAGCATCAGAGGAAGTGGCTGAATTGTCAGAGAATCTCTTCTATATTCTTCCATGTTAAATGGACACAAGAAATTGGGTTTCTTTATTGAGGTTTGATTTGTTTTGTTTTTTAAGTTGGAGTGGAGGGCTGGGGATGTGGCTCAAGCGGTAGCGCGCTCGCCTGCCATGCGTGCGGCCCGGGTTCGATTCTCAGCACCACATACAAACAAAGATATTGTGTCCACCAAAAACTAAAAAATAAATATTAAAATATTAAAAAAAAAAAGTTGGAGTGGAAATTGTTTTTCTTTTTGGGGGGGGGGGCGGGTAACCAGGAATTGAACCCAGGAGCACTCAACCACTGAACCATATCCCCAGCACTTTTTGTATTTTATTTAGTGACAAGGTCTCACTAGGTTGCTTAGGACCTTGCTAAGTTGACAAGGCTAACTTTGAATTCATGATCCTCCTGCCTTAGCCTCCTAAGCCACTGTGATTACATGCTTGGCATGGAGTGGAAGATTTTAAAAGCTGGAGACTGGATTCTGGGCTGTCAGTCATCTTATGTTAGGTCTGCCTCGGAGAAAATGAGACTTTGAGAAATAGTGGCAGCAGGTTTGTCCTGGTTGGTGGTGGGACTGTTGAAGGTGGAACTGGAAAGTTAATTTACCTTCCTCATAACTGTCCTAGATCTGGGTATCTGGGTGTACTAACAGCCTTGCAGGTTGGTCCTGGAAAGCAGTGTGCTGTAGTCAGGGTAGATTAAAGTTTGGTTGTAATATATTCTCTTAGTCTACTTCAAGACTTATAACTTAAATTCTTTTCATTTGTATTCATAATATTTAGGCCAACTATGGCACTCGGTTCTTCTTAATGCTACTTTATTAGCTTTGTGTGTGATTCCAAAACAGTACATCTGTATAACTTTTAGAGGTAACGTATATTGCATTTACTTGACATTTTATTTTTCAGTCCTCTAGAAATTAAATAAAAGACACTGTCAGGCTACATAATCTTATTTGAAAAATGAATCCTAAATGAAATATTACTTTTAATTGTTTTAGGCCAACAAGCAGAAAGCTTCAGCTCGTAACCTGTTTCTCACCAATAGCCGAAAGGTAACATTGCAGTTTTGTATTTCCATTTCATGTTTTGCTGGTATAAATATGTTTCTATTCTTTGGATCCATTCTTCCTGCCATTGTCTGTTAGGATCTGTTGATTATAAATCTAATAATACCTAAGAGAGTTTCTAAATATCCTCAGTCTACTTAATAAGTAAAATTATTATTCTTCACATTACTGGTATCTGGGGGTCTTTTTTTCATAAGACCATCAATAGTCTGTTTATTTCCTTGGACAAATTATTGTGCTCCAGCTTCTTTTTCTAAGAAATGATGTTATGAAAATCTTTTCTTAAAGGGAAACAATAGAACTTTTGTCTTGAGGATCAGGTGAGGTAATGCTACTAGTTGTATTTCTGTGGACTAGTCATTCAGGCTTTATGTTTTCTTATCTATAAAATGAAATAATAACAATTTCATGGGTTTGGTTAAATTAATGTATGTTAACTTTAAAATAGTATAAAAAGTAGTGATAGGTATTCACTATTTATATGTGCGATAATGCTTGATAACTTCCCTGATCCTTGTTAGTAATTATACTTTGTTTCATCTTTTAAGGTTGTAGATGTGGATAGATTTCTTATCCTTGATATTACCTCAGAATCTAAGCCTGGGTTATATAGTATTGTACCAGGGACATTAATCAAGTTGGGGAAGAAAGATGTGACCATAGGAGGATTCAGTATTCATACTGAACAGTGTTCATACTGAACACTCCTCCTATGGTCACATACTGTCCAGAGACAACTGTCACTTAGTGTTGGTGTCTCCCATCATGGCAACGTTGTATCTTGTAGCTTGCCCACCAGTGCATGAAGGAGGTACGTCGAGCAGCTTTGCAGGCCCAGAAGAACTGTAAGGAAACTTTGCCTCGTGCTCGCCGCCTCACTAAGGAGATGCTTCTGTACTGGAAGAAATATGAGAAGGTGGAGAAGGAACACCGCAAGCGTGCCGAGAAGGAAGCTCTGGAGCAGCGGAAGTTGGATGAGGAAATGCGGGAGGTAGGACGAAAGCATAAAATTTTGAAGATCATAATTACTTCCACCCTATCAATGCTTTGAACATTGTACATTTAATTAACCAATGAAATTATCAAGGCAAAAATATTTATTTTTGTGGTATCTGGGGGATTGAACCCAGTGGTGCATGCATACCAGGTAAGTGCTCTAACTGCTGAGCTACACTCCCACCTCTAGAAATCTTTTAAAGATCTAATTTTGAGCATAGTGACTTTACTCCACTAAACTAATTTCTGTTTTTATTCTTCACTAAGGCCTTCCCCTGGCCTTTTTCCTCTTTTATTTATGCTATCTTCTTCTATTCTGTAAATCTCATTCCTGTATGTGTCTGGAGGAACAACATCAGCAAAGGAATGAACAAAAGGAAAAGAAAATAGCTTATCGTTTATCTTAACTTGTTTCTGTGTACTGACTGTAGTTTCAGTTTATTGGATTATGGGCCAGATTTAGATCAGAGAGGTGCAATAGACAATTAACTCAGTTTTCTAAGACTTCCTTCTATCTCACAGTAGCTTGGTTTGCAAAAAACCATCTAGGTTTGTGAGACTCACATTCTCTTGACTTATTGGTAGATAACTGATGGTAGTTTCAGTCACAGTTATATTGATTTGTATGTTTCTTCTCGGAATTTTTGAAATAAACTTTTTGATGTATCTTTATTGTTCCCTTAATACTTTGTTCAATTAAACCAAGTAATAGGGCTGGGATTCGCTCGCCTGGCATGCGCGAGGCCCTTGGTTCGATCCTCAATACCACACAAAAATAAACAAACAAAATAAACGTATTTTGTTCAACTAAAAAATAAATAAATAAAATAAGTTTTTTAAAAATAACAAGTAATAGTTAACTTTAAGGTGAAAAGGAGATCTTGTGTTTTAAAAATTTCTTTTAGTGTTGAAAGATTTTCTTGATGACACTTTGGCTTTTAAAATTTTCTTTTGATTTGAATTTGGCTCAAGTACAATAATGTCTTAAAGAGAAAAGGGGGACCTGGGGTTGTGGCTCAGTGGTAGAGTGCCCATCTAACATGCAGGAGGCACTGGGTTCAATCCTCAGCACCATATAAATGTAAAATAAAGATATTGTGTCCACCTAAAACTTAAGAATGAATATTAAAAAAAAAAGAGAGAGAGAGAGAAAGAGAAAAGGGTCAATTTTATATAGAGTACTTCTTTGTAAAGTACTACTTTAGAACTTCAGACTTTACTTTGCAGTATGCCTTATTTTATGTTTTCCTTTTGGGGAGGTGTATTAAGAACAAATCAAGTATACTTCATTTGAATTTTGTTATAAAATATTCAAAATTATGAATTTGGTTTCATAATTATAGTATTTACTATATTCCATATAATTCAGGATTGTTTTGATTATTTACTCATTGTTTATCTTAAGGATGATTTTATTTATTGACACAATGATTTTTTTTTTTTACCTATTTTTTTTTTTTTCTTTTAATTTTTTTACATTTTCAAGAAAACACTATAGGGCTGGGGTGTAACCCATTTATCAAATGCTGGTTACCTCAATCAAGGCCCTGGGTTCAATAACCAGAACTTCCCCCATCTAAAAAGTATGTGTTTGTGTGTATGTGTGTTCATATTTGTCCACATTCATGTTTTTGTTCTTTGGTGATGGTATATTACTGTGTTACCCAAGCTTGCCTTGAACTCCTAGTCTTAAATTGTCCTCCTTCAGCCTCAGCTTCCTATGTTCTAGGCCTATACCCAATTGCTATTGTGTTAGTTTATATTCATGTTTTGCTTACATTTATCATTATTACAGATGAATTATAGATTGTTTTGGAGAGGGTTTTTTTCCCCTTTGTCCTATTGTTCCCACATACTGACTTTGAGAATAATTTATAGCTTCTACTCACTTATTTTGCCTTTTAGTTATTATTATTATTATTATTTTTTGTACTAGGGATTGAACCCAGGGGCACTTAAGTACTGAGCTACATCCCCTAAATATTTTTAGGGCCAGGGTATCACTGAGTTGCTTAGGATCTTGCTAAGTTGCTGAAGCTGACTTTGAACTCGGGATCCTCCTCCTACCATGCCTGGCTAGAAAAGTGTTTTTAACACATTTTTTAATATAATAAAGCTATACACATTAACACCCGGATTATAACATCTGTTTAAATTCAGTTGATGTCCTAGTGCCATTATCAAAAAGTAATGTAGCAAAGACATAAACATTTTATACAAAAATCTGTGAGACAAAAGCTTTCATGTTGTAAAGAGAGGAAAATACCAGTTATTATTAAACTATAAATGAAAATTATTCCTTCTTGCATTTATTACCAGTGACTTGGCTAAATAGAATTGTTCACTGGTGGTTTTACCTTCTTAATGTTAAAAGGGTAACTTTTTAACACCAGCTAGTAGCTCACACTTGCAATCCCACCACTTTGGGAGACTAAGGAAGAGGATCACTAATTCAAAGCCAGCCTCAGTAATTTACCAAGGCCCTAAGTAACTTAATGAGACCCTGTCTCAAAATAAAATATTAAAAGTGTGGGGGATGTGGCTCAGTGGTTAAGCACTCCTGGGTTCAATTCCTGGTACCAAAAAATAAAGTCAAAGGGCTTGTTAAGTAATTTTTGCAAAGTGTATGAAATTTTGACAAATTCTGTTGACTACCAATGATTTTGCTCTATTTTTACTTTTAACTTTCCCCTGGTTTAGGCTAAGAGACAGCAGCGAAAACTCAACTTCTTAATCACCCAGACAGAGTTGTATGCCCATTTCATGAGTCGCAAGCGAGATATGGGTCATGATGGGATCCAGGAAGAAATCTTACGGAAACTGGAAGACACTTCTACCCAGAGACAAATTGACATTGGTGGAGGCGTTGTCGTTAACATCACACAGGAAGATTATGGTGAGTACTGAGCCAGAAGCTAGACAAAGCAGGTTCTCTCCATTTTTCATATCTAAGGTTATTAATTCTTGTAAGCTTTGTTTTGATTCATAGGTAATATTGGTTAGCAAAGGGGAATTGATTGTATTAGAGAAGAGAGGGTGTTTCTAGAGAAGATGCCTATAAAATGACTGATAAAAGAATTTGCAAAGGAAAGGATGTGGTTATGAGATCTTGCAAGTTTTGGAATATATTATATTTTGTGATTTGTTATTAGAAATTTAGTAAACTTTTGTAGCAGAGAAATTCACCTTTTACATAACAAGATCCTTGGTGATAAAAGCATGAGAAAGAGACTAGTCAATTTTGGTATATTTGTGACCACAAGGGGAAGGAGAAATTGGAATGAAGTTTGAGAAGAATTTGACAGACAGTAGTGATCAAGATTATGTAGTCCTAGACATAAATAAGAATGGGAGTGTTTTAGAGTATATTGAGTGTTTTAGAGTATATATATTATACACACCTTTGTTTCATCTGTTCAAATAATTATACCTAGAATAAATATATTATGATTTTGAAATATCATTTTTTTCCCCTTGTTCTGGCTATTGGTATTAGATTTTTTTTGGTAGTTGTCTTTGTTTTGGTAATGGGATTGAACATAGAGGGTGCTTTACCATTGAGGCACATCACCAATCCTTTTAGATTTTTATTTTGAGATTCTTGCTGAGTTGCTGAGGCTGCCTTGATCTTGTGATCCTCCTGCTTCAGTTTCCCAAGTCACTGTGATTAAAGGCATGTGTCATCGTGCCCAATGTGGTATCATATTGTAGAAGAAACCCCAGTACTGAGAGACAGTGGATCTCTATGCCCAGTGGTTTTTAATGAGCTGGCTTTGGCTATGGAAGACCAAGGCAGCCCTCTGCCTCTGTTATGTTTCTAACTCTATACTCTGTCAAAGAATTTAGCCTTTCTTCTCCTCCATCCTTTGTGATCCTAGGGATTAGTAGAATGGGGAAATCGGGGATCTGTATGTTGGCCTGAATTGTCTTTGAAGGAGATGTGGTGTGATAATCTACAGGTTTTCCTTTTCAGATAGTAACCATTTTAAAGCCCAAGCCCTGAAGAATGCTGAAAATGCTTACCATATACACCAAGCTCGGGTGAGTCTTAAAAATGAAAAGGTGTGGTATAATTGGTCCTGGAAATAAAGTATAACCTTTAACTTTGGTGTTTGCCCTTTATTCTTATCATATTTTCAATTAAAAGCATTAGCCAACATGTCTTTGTATATATAGGGTGGTAATTTTAAGTCTCTTTACTTCAGAATAGTGGAACTACTTTAGGAAAAACAGAATAATGAATGTTCACTTTTCTAAGCATTAAGAGTATATTGACAGAAGTCAAAAAGTTTGCTTCCCCCCACCTTCCTTGAGTAATCATGGTTAGTATATGAAATGTATCATGGTTGTTTTAGTTAAAAATCACAGTGTTGGCTTACTGAAAGAGTAATATGCCTTAAGGAAAATGCTAGCTATTGTTCACTTTAGTAATTACTTGCTCTCTGTTATTACCTTATATGGAGATATTTAATAAAATCAGAAAAAGTACAGTTAAGTTAAATTAAGAAAATGTAGTTAAATATATTGTGTAGGAAACTCTTCATTACTTTGACAGGGTCCAGATCAAGGATCAATATAAATGCCTTCACCTACCACCTCCAATCAGTCAAACAAATTTTATATTGAATCTTTAATAAATTTCTTGATGTAACAAGTAATATTGTAATGTGGTTTAGTGTATGTCTATTGAAAACATATTAAAAATATTCTTAATATAATTGTATGTTAGATAATATCAGTAATATGCTTATAGTATATTATGAATAATGTGATAGAATATCAAATTATAATATTAGAAATTTTGTTTCAATTTTTTCTTAGTACAGTAGATATCTTGTTTTGAATTTTATTTGCGTTTAATATTTTTTTCTACTATTATTCTTTATTTCTAGACGAGGTCATTTGACGAAGATGCAAAAGAAAGCCGAGCAGCTGCCCTACGAGCAGCAAACAAGTCTGGCACTGGGTTTGGGGAGAGTTACAGCTTGGCAAACCCATCTATCCGGGCTGGTGAAGATATTCCACAGCCCACAATTTTTAATGGGAAATTGAAAGGTTACCAACTGAAAGGCATGAATTGGTTGGCCAATCTGTATGAACAGGTGAATTTTAGAACTATGTCATTCCCATTCTTTTTTGTTCATTGTCTGTTTTTCTTTTGGTTATGTAATTGTGAAACAAATACATGGTTAGATTTTAACTCTTTTCAAAAACTTTCTGTTGACAAGAAAGCATTTTCTATGTTTATAACCTGGAGAGTCTTCTGAAGAATGTTTATATCATGCATGTAGTTTTGTCTTTTGTGGTCTCGATAAACCTGATTGTTTGCCTTTGAGTCTGGGTTAGATGAACTAAGGAACTGGCCATGGCCTATTGGTCTCATATATCAGTGCTGTAGGTTTGGCAGAATACATCATTATAGACTTTGGTGATAGTACCAAGGCTGTGTATCTGCACTCACTTTTGTTTGATTAAGTCTGATAGTTGTTTTGGGCAGTAGATGGAATTCTGTGTGAAGAAAGGTACGAGGTGTTGATCATGTATTTCTCCCCTCTCTTTCCCCTATCCAGGGTATTAATGGTATTCTTGCTGATGAAATGGGCCTTGGTAAAACAGTACAGAGCATTGCCCTCCTGGCCCATCTGGCTGAGGTGAGTAGATGCAGCCTCTCAGTCTTTTGCTCTCCAAAACTGAGGGTCATTTTTATATTGAGAAAGTTACTGTAGGCACTGTAGGCTCTGTAGCATAACAAGAGAATATGACTTGATCTTTGTCCTGAAGCTCTTTACAGAACAGAATGGTTCTGTGTAACATTTTGATTTTCAAGGGGAGCCAGGACAGTATTGAACATGTGTGGTTTGAATCACTGACTCTCACCAACCCCCTTATTGAGAGCTACCAGTGTAATAGCCAGTAAGTATACTTGGATTATTAGATCAGAAGTTGTGTTCATGTCAAGGTTGTACCCTTCCTGCAGAGTACACTTGAGCAGTCCATTTAACCTTCTGAAGCTGATTTCACTTTAATTCTGTGAGACTTAGTTTCCTTTTCTATAAAATAGGGATATCATACTTTACAGGAATTTTGCAAGAATTAAATCAGAAAACATGAATAAAAATACAAATTTAAGAAAAGGAAGAAGTTCTATATTCATTAAATAATTGAAAAATTGTTATGATTATCTAGTATAAGAGAAAATAATACATTCAAGTTAGTATGTCACAAATGATTATATAATTATAACACGCCAATAAAAAAATGTGGAAAAAGATACATAAGAAGTCAGAAGATGGCATAGTTGTTTGTTTTTTAAATTCTCATAGTGTGTCCTTGTCAATTTTACTATATTAACATAGGCCATTATTATTAAATGTACAGATTTGGCAATTTGGTAAATAGACAACTATTTCTCATGTTCTAATGTGTCACCTATTCTTAAACCCCTCTTGTCATTACTTAATTATAATTTTTAATTACATTTTTTTTTTAGTTTTCCTTCAGTTGCCTTACCCAGTTTTTCTGTTGCAGAGAGAGAACATTTGGGGACCTTTCTTAATAATTTCACCTGCTTCTACACTTAACAATTGGCACCAGGAGTTTACTAGATTTGTTCCTAAATTTAAGGTAAAATCAATCTAACAAAAAACTTATTGCTCTTTAAGGTAAACTTTCTGACTCTTCTTTTGTTTCTTTGCTAATATAATTACTCTCCTTTAAAATTTCTTATATTTATTATATGTTTCTGAAATGCCTATGTCCAGTCCCTATAAAAATTACTTATGGGAACAATAAGAGAGTATATTACATCTTTACATTTAATAAGTTAGAAAGCCAAAGTCCTGTTTGAATAAATTGCTGTATTTGTTCCATGAATTGTTGCTCCTGGTCACATTGTCATATTATATCCTTATTTGGTTATGAGTTTGGCAGGTCTTATCAAGATACATATCCTAGATGGACATGGTGTAGCACGCTTATAATCCCAGCAGTTTAGAAGGCTAAGGCAGGAGGGTTGTAAATTCAAAGCCAGCCTCAGCAATTTAGCAAGGCTCTAAGCAACTTAATGAAATCCTGTCTCTTTAAAAAAACTTGAGGTGGAGTGATGGTTTCGTGGTCAAGTACTCTGGGTTCAATCTCCAGTATCAAAAAACAAACAAACAAAAACCATAATTTGTGCATTGCTCCCTCCTTTCTATGCATTTATGAATTGCCTGTTCTTAAACTTTTTTTTTCTTTTCCTTTTCTTTAGACTGGGTATTTCTGTGTTGTCAAGGGTGTTCTCTAACTTCTGGATTCAAGGGATCTTCCTGTCTTAGTCTCCTGAGTAGCTGAGATTACAGGTGTGCCTGTAGGCTCTGGCCAGTCTATCTGGATCAAAGCCAGATCTTTGGTCCTTATAATTCCTGAGGTAGATAATGTAAAAATTGAAATAACTAATTTAGAAGAACAGAATTGATATTGAGGAAGGAAGTGATAAGCAGGGAAACAATGTTGCATCAAGTTGGCAAGACATGGACACAATTTAAACAGGAATTTAGGACTAGGGGATAGCTCAACAGTAGAGTGCTTACCCTAGTATAGTCCCTAGATTTGATCCCAGCCCCACAAAACAAAACAAACATTCAGTTATGGAATATTTTAAGGATTTAAGATAGAAGAAGTGGGGCTGGGGTTGTGGCTCAGAGGTACAGCGTTTGCCTAGCATATGTGAAGCACTGGGTTCAATCCTCAGCACCACATAAAAATAAAACAAAGATATTGTGTATACTTATAACTAAAAAAATAATAAATATTTTTAAAAAGGAAGAGGTGGGATAGGATTGATTACATTGCTTATAATTTCCAAGGATGGAAATGAATTAAATATGTGATCTGACTTTAAAGACTAATGATAATGAGGTTGCTTGCTGTATAGGGAGAATTTCTTGGAGACTATATATTAAGACTATATATTAATTTCTTGGAGACTATATATGTTGACGTAATCTTTTGATTTTTATTCTTTTATTTTTTAAAGTCATAGATGGACACAATATCTTTATTTATGTATTCTTTGAGGATTGAGCCCAGTGCCTCACGCATGCAAGGCAGGCACTCTACCACTGAGCTACAGCCCCAGCTCCTGATTTGTATTCTTTATAGTGGTCATGGGTTGCATACAATTTAAAGGGTAGGGGTTAGAGTGAAGATAAAAGATATTTTTCTGGCATGTTTTGTAAGGAATAGGAATATGGTTGGGATTTCTCACTGTGGAGCAGCTTTATGACTGTGCTTTTTGTGGCTGAATTATAGATATAGAAACTGTTTACAAGGAATACTAAGTATATAGCTTTTAACTTGAAGCACTCATTTTTTAGTTGTAAGGAGAAGGTGAGACCATTCTAACAGTTTTTGAATATTTTCGCTTGAATTCTTATCCTTGTGGAATATGGGGATCAATTTCTTTTTTCTACTTCTTTTTCATACAATGTTTGGTACATGGTGAACAATCAAGTTGCTGAAAAATAAAATCTTTAAAATTTCTACCAAACCACTTGTTTTCACTTTCTCCTCCGTTGGCTGATAGATGACAATGTAGTACTACTTTTATCATTGAATCTCTGACTTTATTTTTCTATGCCTGAAGCTGAGCTCCCTTTGTATGTTGAGCTTCTTCTTCTTCTTTTTTAATACCTTTATTTTTACTTCATTTTATGTGGTGCTGAGGATCAAACACAGTGCCTCACACATGCGAGGCAAGTGCTCTTCCACTGTACCACAACCCCGGCCCCTTGAGCCTCTTTTTTAATACTCTAGTATGGGGTATGTAAAATAGAGCCTGTAGGTCAATTCTAGTTGCCACTATTTTATTGAATTTTATTTATTTATTTTTAGGAGGTACGACGGATTGAACCCGGGGTGCTTTACCACTGAGATATGTCCCCAGTCTCTGTACCTGGCTGATTTTTTTTTTTTCTATATTGTATAGTCTTTATATTTGGTTAAAATTTTAATTTTAACCATTTGCAAGTATACAGTTTTGGAACAATAAGTATATTTATAGTATTGTACACCATCACTTCTAAGTAATTCAAGGACTTTTTCATTATCCTAAGCCAAACAAAACCTCATAGCCATTAAATAGTCATTCCCTATTCTCTTCTTCCTCCAGCCTCTGGTGGCCACAAGTCTACTTTCTCTATAGCTAGATTTGCTTATTTTAGATATTAGAAGCAAATAGAAACTATGCAATTTATGGCCTTTTATATTTGATTTTTTTCAGGTAGCAGAGTTTTCAAACTTCCACCATGCTGAATGATGACGCTTCATTGCCTTTTTTTTAAATACTTTTTAAGTTGCTGATAGGCCTTTATTTCATTTATTTACTCATATGAGAATCGAACCCAGTGCCTCACACATTCTAGGCAAGTGCTCTACCACTGAGCCACTTCCCAGCCTGCTTCATTGCCTTTTATAACTAAATATTTAATATTCCATTAGATTGAGTGTATCATGTTGTTTATCCATTCACGTGTTCATAGATATTTTGTGTTTTTTCGCCTCTTGGCTGTTGTCAACAGTACTGATGTGAACATTCATGTATAGTTTTTCTTTGAATATCTGTCTTGTTTTCATTACTTTTAGGTGTATTACTACATGGATTTGCTAGGTCATATGGTAATTCTACTTATTGAGGAATGCACCACATATTTTCTGTGGTCTAAGAACTAAGAATAAATTGTATTTTTTAAAAACTGTTGATAAAAAATATTTTTGTCATAGAACATGAAATTCAAATAAATGTCTATTGGAACCTAGTGATACTCTTTTGTTTATATGTTACTTATGGCTTAATTTGCACTATAACAGCAGAGTTGAATTTTGACAGAAACCTTATGGGCTGCGGTATGTAAAATATTTACAGAAAAGGTTTGCTGAGCCCAAGTTATATTGATGCATTGTTTTTTGTTTGTTTGTTTGTTTTGTATACTGGAGATTCAACCCAGGTGTATACTCCTAATGAGTTACATTCCCAGATCCTTTTATGTTTGATTTTGATATAGGATCTTGTTAAGTTGTTGAGCCTAATCTGGAATTTGGCAATCCTCTTGCCTCAGCTTCCTGAGTAGCTGGGTATAAAGCCTGCACCACCTCACAGCTGATTTATTGTTTCTGTTGCTATTACCCTTAGATTGTTGGAAATATTTTTACTTTTCGACAGTATACAGTTAGATGTATACTTTTCTCAGGTTTATAGCTTGATTATATTCAAAGATACTTAGGTTTTTGATAATACCTAAAAGTTTATTGTATTTGATAGGCATCTGAGTAATATTCTTCATAGTTCTATTATGATCAGGGCCTCTAACATCTTCCTTTTTTCTCCGCCTTTTTTAACCCAGGCAATGGGATTTATTTCTTTTTAATGGTTACTTGTTCCATTTTTTCATTCCTGAAATTGGTGTATTTCATGTATTTTTACTGTTTTTATTTTTTCTCTACTTTTCTTCATAAGCATTTTTTTTAATATTTTGAGATTTTTCAGTTTTTTATTTGTTCATTTAATGGTGTTAATTGCTTTCTTTGCATGACTTTAACCAAAGTTTTGATATATTATATGTTCATTATTTCTCCATTCAAAGTAATCTCTAACTCCTACTCCATATTCTTTCCTAGCATATGGTCAGGTTTTATATGCATATAAATGTTTTGAAGTATTAGGTATTCTCCATTTGTTTGGTGCCATGTTCTAGATATTTTTACATACATATATATGGATATGTTGATTAGTCAAATTTCTTAACATATTTTGGTGGTTTTGTATCTTTTCTGATACATATATGTATTTTGTTTTGTTTTGCCTGCTTGTTTTATCACAGACTTGAGACTTAAGTTAAAAATGAGCATGACTGTGGATTTGTCTGTTTCTATTTTGTTCATACATTTTGTAGCTTTAAGATGTATACAAATTGGGCTGGGGGTATTACCAGTATTAGAATGCTTGATTAGCATGCACAGGGTCCATTAAAAAAGAGAAAGGAAATAAAAAAAGAAGAAAGAAAAATATACACAGATTTATATTCTTGGTAAATTGAATCTTTTTTACTATGAAATTCTTTTTTACTTTTTTGTATTTGAATCCATTTTTCATAATATGTAAACTAGCTTTAACTTAATTTTTTATACTATCTTTTTGACCACTTTCTATCCTTACATTTAAGGTATATTTCTTACCTTTATTTGAAATATTTGTGCTTTTAATGTAATTTTTGATCTTTTGACATAAGTTTTATTACTTTCTACTTATTTTACCTCCTCAGCTTTCCATTTTCGTTCTAGTGCCCTCTTGGGAAATATTTTTTTTTCTTTTCTTTTTTTTTTTTTTTTTTAAATAGTACTGCAGATTGAACCCAGTGGTGCACTACCACTGAACTACATCCATAGTTCTTTTTCTTTTGATTGAAACAAGATCTCGCAAAATTACTGAGGCTGGCCTTGAACTTGAGATCCTCCTGCCTTAGCCTCTTGAGTAGCCAGAATTACAGGCATGTGCCACCTTATCTGGCTCTTGTGTACTTTTGAATTGATCATAGTTTATTACTTTTTATTCTCCCTTAGCTTGCTGGCTTTGTTATTTATTCATTTGATCTTTAGTAAATAATCTGGAGAATACATCATATATTCTTTTTTTATATATTTATTTTTTAGTTGTAGGTGGACACAATATCTTTGTTTTTATGTGGAGCTGAGGATTGAACCCAGTGCCACTCGAATGCTGGGTGAGCACTTTACCTCTGAGCCACAACCCCAGCCCACGTCATATATTCTTGTCTTTTTAAGAAAATATGATGTTACCTAAAGTGTTATTACTTTTCAGATGGTACAAAGACCCTAGTATATTTTTAGGTATATCATTCTTCCCTAGTATTATTTACTGTTGGTTTTGTGTGTTTTTGTTTTGGTTGACACCAGGGAGTTTATCCAGGGGTGCTGAACCACTAAGCCACATCCCCATACGCTCCCACCCCCCCCTTTTTAAAAAATTTTTTTAGTTATACATGGACACAATATCTTTATTTTGTTTATTTATTTTTATGTGGTGCTGAGGATGGAACCCAGGGTCTCTCATGTGCAAGGTGAGCGCTCTACCACTGAGCCACAACCCTAGCCCCCCCCAACCCTTGTTTAGATTTTATTTAGAAATAGGGTCTTGCTGAATTGCTCAGGACTTTGCTAAGTTGCTAAGGCTGGCTTTAAACTCATGATCCTCCTGCTTCAGCCTCCTGAGCTGCTGGGATTAGAGGCATGTGCCACCATGCCCACTTCTTTTGTGTATTTTTTTTTTTTTTAAGAGAGAGAGAGAGAGAGAGAGAATTTTTTAATATTTATTTTTTAGTTATCGGTGGACACAACATCTTTGTTTGTATGTGGTGCTGAGGATCGAACCCGGGCCGCACGCATGGCAGGCGAGCGCGCTACCGCTTGAGCCACATCACCAGCCCTTTTGTGTATTTTTTAATATTTTAATACTCATGAAATATTTTATTATTTACACACTTTATATTCATATATTCATTTGAACATATTCATATTGCATAGTTTTTATTGATCTTCATTTTTTTTACTATACCTTTATTTTATTTGTTTATGTGGTATGGAGGATCAAATCCAGTGCCTCATGCATGTTAGGCAAGCGCTCTACTACTGAGCCACAACCCTGGTCCCTGATCTTCATTTCTTTATATTTGTACTTTGATTTGGCTGAAAGTTTTTAAAAACCCAGAAGACAAGATGAATAAAGAGAAAAGAAACCCTTTTCTAGGAATGTAACAGAAAAGGACACTGAATTTTGCATTCTTTTGTTTATTTTTTAATCTAGATGTTTTCTTCTGATCTATCATTTTGGTCACTAAGTTGGTCTTCTGCATTTAATTTCTCATTAATCCTATTCATTGAATTTTCAAATTTATTGTAATTTTTCACTTGTAAAATTCCCTTTGGTTCTTTCTTCCCTTGTTTCTTCCTTTTCTTTTTTTTTCTTTCCATGTTTTGGTTCTGGGAAATTAACTAACCCCGGGTGCTCTACCACTGAGCTACATCCCCAGCCAGTCTTGTTAAACTGCTGAGGCTGGCCTCAAATTTGTGATTCTTCAGTCTCAGCGTCTCAAGTCACTGGGATTACAGGTGTGTGCCACTGCACTTGCCTTTTGATTCTTTTATAGTTTATAGTACACTACTGAAATTTTCCATCTTGTTTCTCATGAACAAATTAGCATATTTTTTAGGAAGTCTTTTTTTGTTTGTTTTTTTGAAGTCTTAATTCTCATATTTTTATCATTTTGATCTCCTCTGACTTTGTTTCTTTTTTTAATATTTTTTTTTTATTTTTAGCAGACACAACATCTTTATTTGTATGTGGTGCTGAGGATCGAACCTGGGCCACACGTATGCCAAGCAAGCGTGCTACCACTTGAGCCACATCCCCAGCCCCTCTGACTTTGTTTCTATTACTTGTTTTTGTTTTTTTTTTGTTGTTGTTGTTGTTTTAAGTTGTTGGTGGACCTTTATTTTATTTATTTATTTTTATGTAGTGCTGAGAATCCAACCCAGTGCCTCACACATGCCAGGCAAGCAAAAGAGCCACAACCCAGCCCTGGTTTTTAGTTTTATGATAACTGTCTTTCCATGACTTTTTTTTTTTTTTTTTTTTTTTGTATGCCACACATTGTGCAGGGAAAACTCTATATTCATGGGCTGTGATTAATGTTTTCTTCCAGACAGGATTTATATGAGGTTTTATTTATTTATTGCCAGTAGCAAATTTTTTTCCCTCAGTACATAAATAATCCAAAGTCATCCTAATTTGAGTTCTTGAGATGATTCAACCCATTAAGAGATTCAGTACCCATTAAGGCACTACTTGAGAGATTCAGTACCCATTAAGGCAAGTATATGTGTGGTTTACCTTTACTAGTAGTGTGTAACCCTTAGCTTAGAGCCAGTGATGTTGGTGCTTAACAGAGTTCCATCTTGAAATGTGTGGTTTTGTTTTTGTTTTGAGTCCTACATCTCCTTTAAAAAAAAAAAAACAACTCAAGTTTCTTATCCTCTCAACTAGAACTTTTGGAACGGATCAACACCAGCAGAGGGAAAATACACCACATTCCTCTATGGGCTGTCTTTTTTCTTCCTGTGTTGGTTCCATAATTCTCCGTTGCCTCAGTAGCTCTCAGTATTATTAGTTTTTTAAAAAATCATTCTGAATAACATTTATCATAATACTTTTATGGTTATCAGTAAAAGATAATATATATATTATCCTCTTTTTCAGGTGCTACCATATTGGGGTAATCCTCATGATAGAAAAGTTATCAGGAGATTCTGGAGTCAGGTAACTTTCAACTACCTATATACATATGTATACATACATGCAGTTAGTATTCTCCATTTGATACAAATAATTTCTCATACATAAGATCTCATAAATGATATATTTCTCCATGCTGGACCCAGTGTACTTTACTGATGCAGTGTTTTTCCTGTTACAGGCAGTCAGCTGGACTTAAGTCCAGGGTTTTTTAAAAACAACTTTTTTTCTTCAATAAGCTGGAGATTATTTGTTAAAATACTTTATTACTGCTTTAAAAACATTCATAGTTCATCTCACTGCACATCTCCCTTCTATGTGGGAGAATTATCTTTAGGGCTGTCTTGAGCTTCTTGTCCCTAAAAACTAAACCATACTTCATTATTTTATTTTGAATTGTGAGATACCCCTTTTTACTTTCTGCATCTTACGTTTACAGAAGACCCTCTACACTCAGGATGCCCCCTTCCATGTGGTTATCACCAGCTACCAGCTGGTGGTACAGGATGTAAAATATTTCCAACGAGTCAAGTGGCAATACATGGTACTGGACGAGGCTCAGGCGCTCAAGAGTAGTTCCAGGTAACATATGTTGTAGAAACCAAACTCTATAGATAGCAATGAAAACAAACACATAAACACAAAGATTAGAGAAGTGTTAGAACAAGGCATGATGTGGTCTATGCCATAACTGTATACTAAGAACAAAATTCTCATTTATAGGCTAGGGTTGTAGCTCAGTGGTAGAGTGCTTGTCTAGCATGAAGAGGCCCTGGGTTCCATCCTCAGCACCACATAAAAACAAATAAATAAAGGGTAAATTTTTTATTTTATTTTATTTTTTTTTTTGAGAGAGAGAGAGAATTTTTTAAAAAAAAAATATTTATTTTGTAGTTTTCGGCGGACACAACATCGTTATTTTTTATTTTTATGTGGTGCTGAGGATTGAACCCAGTGCCCCTGGCATGCCAGGCGAGCATGTTATCACTTGAGCCACATCCCCAGCCCCAAAGATAAATTCTTAAAATATTTTTTTCACATTTTGTCTTGGGATACAAACATTGATGCTTAATGTACATAGTCTTTTTTAAAAACTTTTATTTTCCCATTCAGTCATTATGACATCCTAACAAGTCCTTTTCTGCAGGGAAAATTGCTGTATAGAAGAAGTCTTTGCCTTTTGTTTGAATCATTATTTTAGACTAGAGTTCTTGGTAAGAAGTGGAATGTTAAATTTGAAGGACTGAAGTTTCTGTCTTTATTTATTTATTTATTTAAGAAAGAGAAAAGAGAGAGAGAATTTTTTTAATATTTATTGTTCAGTTTTCAGTGGACACGACATCTTTATTTTATTTTTATGTCTTGCTGAGAATGGAACCCAGCGCCCTGCGCATGCCAGGCGAGTGTGTTACCACTTGAGCCACATCCCCAGTCCTCTCTCTTATTTTATATGGGTTATCTTAATTCTTGCATGATTTATTAGATCTCTAAGAATCTTTATTGTAAGTTATATGTTTTAAGTATTTCAGTACCTTTAAGGTTTCAAACCAAGTGTGTTTGAGTTCTATATGTTGTTATTTGGTGTTATTAAACCTTGAGTGAGATGTAATTCTAACTTTTGATGAGTCCGTGGGACTTTTAAGAGGTCCATACTAACCAGCACATGCTTGTTTTAAGTTGTCAATGGACCTTTATTTTACTTATTTATATGTGGTACTGAAGATCTAACCCAGTGCCTCGCATATTCGAGGCAAGCGCTCTGCCACAGTCCCAGCCCAGCACATGGTATTTTTTCATGGAACCTTTTCATCCTTTGAAGGGTGTTACTTCATATTGTACTTTTGAAAGAGGACATATCTGTGGCCAGGAGCAGTGGATACTCACTTTACATCTTCTTCCCACATTCTTCTCCTTCCTACATTGCTCCCTCTTAATTCACAGTGGAAGAGCACAGATTAATAGTTTTAACACTATTATAGGTAAATGCCTTTTAAGTAAGTGAGTTTTGTTTTAAAAGAAAAACAGATCAAGGGTGGTAGAAGGCTTCTAACACAAGAAAGAATCCTGCTTGTCTTATTCGTGGGCTATTTTTTTTTTTTTGGACACCCTAAAACCATGTTTTTAATGTAGAGGAGTTAATCCTGCTGAAATTGAATATTATTTTGTAGTTGTTTACATGATGGAGTACATGATTCTGGGTGTTGTTTGGAAAGCATTTTTAGAAATATGGGGTTGCAGCACTGTAACTAAGAAAGATAATATTGCTTACTTGGAATTCATAACTTACTTTAACAGTGTTCGTTGGAAGATCCTCTTACAGTTCCAGTGTCGCAATCGGCTTTTGTTAACTGGGACCCCCATTCAGAACACCATGGCAGAGGTAAGCAAATCAAGGTCCCATATTTATGTCTTTATAAGACAGAGTTTCAGCACAGCATAGAATTCCTTACCCTTATTTCCCTAGAGTGTTATTGCTTTGTACAAATTACATTCCCCACATCAAATAAAAAATTGACTGCAGTTTTCCTTAAGTAGTCTTTTAGTCATCATTTTAATTTTGTTTTTATTATTTCTTTTAATATATTCTTATTTCTTATTATTTTATTCCTTTATGTTTATGTAATAGTGACCATAACAGAAATGTTACACATCTAATTCAGAGATGTTTTTATGCAGAATTGAAAGGTAATACATTAATACTTAACACCAAAAGGAACTAAATTTTTTCTTTAAGGAAGATAGTTCATTCTCATCTAGAATAATCTTTAGAAGACTTTCTATAAAGGTCCGGATAGTAAATATATTGAAATATTTTAGTTCATACACTTACTGTTGCAACTACTCTAAGGTTTTGCCTGTGTAATGTGAAAGCAACCATAGTTAGGGATGTGTTACCATAAAATTTTATATACAAAAGTAGATGACAGAACAGACTTAGCCCCAGAGGCTATAATTTTGTGTAGCAAGTTATGGTACCTCAGATTGTGTTCAATTGTGGCATGGAGTTTTTAATATATAGACTTATGTGTGTGTCTTTAAAACTATCCTGCTGTAATACTAAAGCAGTGCTTGTACTTTTCGTCTTTTTGTTTTAAATCATATTTTCCTACAATACCTAATAGAATCAGGATTGATTAATGAAGCATAAACTTGTTCTCATTTACTTTCCTTTAACTTACACAGGTACAAATATTAACACATATACACACACCCATGACTATCTATCTTCAAACCCTAATGTATCATCACACACTGATACTTTGTTACTTTACAGCCATTTATTTTATCCTTTATTTTTAGCTCTGGGCTCTGCTACATTTCATTATGCCAACATTATTTGATTCCCATGAAGAATTTAATGAATGGTTTTCCAAGGACATTGAGAGCCATGCTGAAAACAAATCCGCCATTGATGAGAGTGAGTACTACTACTAAGAGCTTTCTTTTCATTCTACCTATTAGTGTGATTAACTGCATTGTGATGTATTTTCTTCTGTGAAAAGAATTTTTCTTCCATTAAACATAGAATAATCTGGGGGGGAGTATTTTCTCCTATAAAATAATAATGTACTTTAGATGTGTTTTAGAGACAAAATGAACTAATTAGGTAATAGCTATCTCTAGTCTTTTGATTTTAATCAAGAAAACAGTACATAAAATACTATATTTTGGCTCATAGACTCCTCATTTACCATATATATCCTGGAAAACTCATATCAGAATTATATTCCCTGTGTAATGTTCATGATTTTTTTCTTTCTTTTTTTAAAATTTATTTTTTAGTTGTAGTTGAACACAAATACCTTTGTTTTATTTATTTATTTTTATATGGTGCTGAGAATCGAACCCAAGGCCTTGTACGTGCTAGGCAAGCGTACTGCTGCTTAGCCACAACCCCAGCACCTCATGACTTTTTTCTTAAGATAACCAAAATTACTAGAAGGGTCATTTTTGTTAATCAGTATATATTTTTTCTTTGCCGTTCTTTGTTGAAGAAACATTTTTAACTTTGTTTATCAATACTTTTGGCCTCATTGAATGATATCTGCCTGATATTAAAAACAGTCTGGGATGTTTACTACATAAACATAAGGTGACATATACCAACTATAAGAAAAAGTTCTTTAACCTGGTGTTGAACACCTATAATCCCAACCTCTAAGGAGGCTGAGGCAGGAGGGTCACAAATTCAAATCTAACCTCAGCAAGTTAGTGAGGCCCTATGCAACTTAGTGAGACCTTATCTCTAAATAAAAACTGTAAAAGGGGCTGGGGATGTGGTGTAGTGGTTAAGTGCCCCTGGGTTCAATCCTTGACACCAAAATAAATAAATAAATAGATAGATAAATAAGTTTTTGAGTGATTTACACTATATTGTCATCATCCTTTGAAAAATCATTTTTTTGGAATAAATAACTTTCACTAGACGTTTATTAGAAAACTATTTAATGAAATGTTCCAAAAATGCTCTAAAAGTAAATTCTAATAAAAATAGAACCATGGACTGGGGATGTAGCTCAATGATAGAGTA
Organism: Callospermophilus lateralis; assembly: GCF_048772815.1. NCBI lineage: Eukaryota > Metazoa > Chordata > Mammalia > Rodentia > Sciuridae > Callospermophilus > Callospermophilus lateralis. The sequence continues at coordinate 87,748,166 of NC_135307.1, read as the reverse complement.
CTTGCCTAGTGTATGAGAGGCCCCAGGTTCAGTCTCCAGTATCACACACCATAAAATTGAAAAGAAAACATCCTAATGTATGTGCCAAGATCCTCTAGAAAATTTAAATTCCTTGGTTTTTCCTACTTGAGAAAAAGTTCTAATTTTCTTTCAGAAAATCATTGAACTGGAAGGTAAGTTTGGAGAGTTTAGGAGAGATGAGTATGGTATTTATTTTGGTAGGTTGTATTAAATCAATATGATGTATTATTGTTTTATCAGATCAACTCTCTCGCTTACACATGATCTTGAAGCCATTTATGCTGAGGAGAATCAAGAAAGATGTAGAGAATGAATTGTCTGATAAGGTAAGGAAAGAAGCTTCAGAAGGCTCAAAATTATTATTGGGGGGTACTTGATGTATTTATTGGAAGGGTAATTAGTTTGAGAGAAGGCCTTTAAAGTTGAGTGGTTTAAAGTTAAAGAGGACTTAAAATAAGTCAAATAATCAATGAAGGTAACATTTTATTCCTTTGTTTTGTTTTATACTTATATTAGTGGAGAATTTGAAGCATTAGAAAAGTAGAAAGAATAGTATAATGAATTCCCTTTAACCTATGTATATCACCAACAATGATCGTTTGTGATTATCCATACCCCCCTGGATTATTCTCATGCAAACCCCAGATATTTTATTTCATTCACAAATATTTTTATAGTATCTCTGAAAGATTTGCTCTAAAAAACAAAAGACAATCCCTATACAATTACCCCTTTTCCTAAAAAAGGCAGTAGTTCTATGACAATATTGCATATCCAGTCAGTGCCCAAATATCATTTGTTGTCTTTAGATCTGTTTGTGTCTATCTCAAATTTAAGCAAGGTCCACAGATAGCATAGGTGGTATGTAGTTTTTGATCACTGTCTTCTTTTTTCTTTGCCATTCTTTGTTGAAGAAACTGAGTTGTGCTGTTGAGTTTTCCATAAACTAGATTTTGTTGATTGTATCTATTGTGGTATTATCTAACATGTTTCTTTGTCTTTTGTACTTCTGCAAATTAAGAATTAATTATAGAAATTTAGTTTGCTTTGGAGTTTTTAACTTTTTTTTTTTTTTTTTTTTTTTTTTTACTAATACAAAACCAGTGATTTTAGTTTGTTAAAAGTTGCTTTTTTTTTTTTTTTTTTTTTTAAATCCTTCTCAAACTTCTGTAATTTTCTATTAACTCCTTGAATCCTTCCTGTAGTCTTTCTTCTTTTTCTCATGGTTTCCAGTCCTTTAGGGGTTTTCCCCATTTTCCCTGTATTGCACCTGTTACAATTTTCTCTGCCTAAAAGCCTTCTTCCCTGATTGTTGGTACTATCCTCTATTCACTGACAGAAGATTTGGTCATACTGGAATCAGTGACTCCTTGGAAGATTGTTGTGTGGGTATATGGCTTCAAGGAGAGGAGTAGAACCATATCTCTCTTTGTTTTATTCCTTTTTCTAACATCTTAGTTACTTTTTGTGAAATTTCTGGTTTTAATAACAGCCATAATATTAGGAAAACATTTTATGAAATATGGATCCTTGAAATATTTAAATCAAAAAGGGTTTTTCAAATAATAACAGCATCATAACTTCTGCTGTTTAGTGGTAAAGGGAACTGATCAGATACAGTGTGTTTTGTTTGTTTGTTTGTTTGTTTGTTTTTGTTATTGTTGGTTGGTTGTTTTTTGTACCAGGGAGGCTGGCGTTGAACTTGCAATTCTCCTGCCTCAGCCTCCCAAATCACTGGGATTACAGGTGTGCACCACCATGCCCGGCTGTGGTATGGTTCTTAACCACTATAGATAGTATACATTCTTTTCTTTTTTCTTTTTTTGTAGTTGTAGATGGACAGAATGCCTTTATTTTATTTTTTTGTATGTGGTGCTGAGGATGGAACCTAGTGCATCTCTCATGCTAGGCAAGCTCTCTGCCGCTGAGCTACAGCCCCAGCCCAATTTCTTTTCTTTAACACACATTTCTTCTTTTAATGGATGCAAAGTGGGATTCATTATGCCATTTTCATATTGATGCTCAACAAAACAGAGTTTGTTAGAGATGAAAATAGGAAAGTAAACGTTCAAGGTTGGTATCCTCATCATTTCATAGACAGGTGTCTACATAGTACAATGTTTTCTTATCATTTCCCTTTCTCTTAAGTGTGTAATCACCCAGAGTTATTTGAATGGCCATTTTCATATATGTGTGTAACATAATTTGATAAATCTCATTGTTTTAAACATAATTTAATGTTTCTTTTTTAATGCATTTTTTTGTAGTTGTAGATGAACAGTATGTCTTTATATTATTTGCTTCATTTTTATGTGGTGCTATGGATTGAACCCAGTGCTTCACACATGCTAGGCAAGCACTCTGCCGCTGAGCTACAGCCCCAGCCCCTGTAATTTAATGTTTCTGATCTCTATAGTTCAGTTAGGGAAGGTTAGAGAAGGTATCAAAGCAGAGATAACTTTTGAGCTGGGTCTCCAATGATAAGCTGTCATATTCTAGAAAAATATGGTATGTATGAAAAATTAGGCAACAAAGGTAGAACAGTGTTCAAACATGTAGTGTATTTTGCCAAATAGTATTCAGATCAGCATGGCTAGATTGTTTTAAGAGGAGGTAGTCTAGGAGGATAGGGTGGATTACAGTATGGGAGTCCTTTTCTGCCTAGAGGAAAAGTTTTTAATATTTTACCATAGGCAGTAACACTCATTGTGGGTTTTATAGGAATTGAATTACTTTGGAAGGTTTTTGTGAGAAATGTTAGAACCAGAAGAGACTAAAGGCAGGAAGACCCCAAAATAAACTAAATCTGATGAGGAGCTATGGGAGTGGTCAGAAAGGGTGGATAGTGACAAATTCCCAGGTAAAGTTCAAGATCTAGGATATAATAAAACATGGAGAGAGGTATAGGGGGCAGTGGGCTAGAGAGAGATATCAAAAGATGATCCAAGTTTGTCTTTGGACAACTGAATTAATGGTAATGCTATTAACCCATTTAGTAAATTGTGGAAAAGGCAATTTTCCCCACCCTGAGATGTCCACATATGCAGTTGTTGCAGACTGACTGGTACCTTCATAGTTGGTACTTGAAAATATTGGGCTGGGGTTGTTTGGAAATACATTTTCCCAAGTTACTGTGAAGAGTGATAGTTAATGTTATCAGAAATCCAAGAGACTGGGGAGAGAGAGAGAGAGAGAGAGAGAGAGAGAATGTGTGTGTGTGTGTGTGTGTGTGTGTGTGTGTGTGTGTGTGAATAACAACAGAAAGGTCAAGGAAAGAACATTATTTCTGAATGAAAATCCGCATCATAGGTTTATAGAGATTATGAGTTCATAATCTGGTTTGCATGTGTTTTCAAATTTAGGTTGATATTAAATTTTCTTACAAGCATTTTTTTCCAAATAATTTATTGATTTTTAGATCGAGATTCTAATGTACTGCCAACTGACCAGCCGACAAAAGCTATTATATCAGGCACTAAAGAACAAAATTTCCATTGAGGATTTATTGCAATCTTCTATGGGCTCTACCCAGCAAGCGCAGAACACCACCAGCAGCCTCATGAATCTAGTCATGCAATTTAGGAAGGTAAGAGCTTAGGTCAGCTATCTTGATGTCTTTATAAACACATTTCAAGAAAAAGGCTCTAAGATTAATGCTAAACAAAACAGAGATTGTTAGAGATGAAAATAGAAAAGTAAACATTCAAGGTTGGTATCCTCATTATTTCATAGACAGGTGTCTACACAGTATAATGTTTTCTTACCATTTTCCTTTCTCATAGGTGTGTAATCACCCAGAGTTATTTGAACGGCAAGAAACGTGGTCTCCATTTCACATTTCCCTAAAGCCATATGAGATTTCAAAGTTTATCTACCGTCATGGACAGATCAGGGTCTTCAACCATTCACGAGACAGGTGAAAAAATACTAGTATCTGTTCAGTGTGAGTGTCTTTTGTAATTTGGAGTTTTTTGGCTTTGAGGATAAATTTAATGGAAATTTTGCAAGTTCTAACAATGAGATCAAATTTAAGGTAAGAGTAGAGGACTATTTGTTGAGAAAACTTACAGTAGGAATTTGAACACTATTAAGGCTTGAACTAGATGAACTTAAAGACTGTAGCCACTTCCAGTTTCCTTTATGAATCAGGAATGTGCACCTGTGTGCAAGTATTTCCTTGCACAGGAGTGAATAGCAAATGTTTTGACATGCCCCAGTATATAGAAATTGGCTTGTGGTGGCAACACATTTGGAACATATTTATTAGGAAATGGCTTGGATTTTAGATTGATCAAATTTACCTTCTTCATAGAGTTAGCAATGATACATTTGGTAAAAGCAGAAGAGGTCATTAAGCTGATATGCTAGAGACCACTTAATTCAAAAAATAAGTGTTGATTCAGTTTACACTTCTGAGTTAGAATTATCCTGGCTTCTGAATGCTTGTGGGTTTGTTTGTTTTTGTTTTTTGTACTAGGGATTGAACCCAGGAGTGCTTAACCACTGAGCCACATTCCTGCCACCCTTTTTAAATTTTGAGACAGGGTCTTGCTAAAGTGCTTAGGGCCTTGATAAGTTCCTGAGGCTGGCCTTGAACTTGTGATCCTCCCAGGTTACTGAGATTACAGGCATGTGCCCCTATGCCCAGCTACTGGACTTTTTCATGTGCTCCCAAAGGATTCTTTTGTATACCAACATTTGAGAAACATGAACTTGTAAATTTTCCTTTGTAGAGAAACATTATAAACCATGTTATAAAAATAATCATAAGCATGGCCTAATGAAACTGAAATTAAGATGTATTCCATGGGTTTGACTTTGAGTTCTTTGTGATAGCTCCAGGTTAATGCTTAATTAGATGAGCAGCAAAAAACAGGCCAGAACTGTAGTGCTTTTTATTTAATAGAGTATTTGATCATTTATAATGCTAGAATTATTCTCTGAAATAGACTGTTTGAACTTGTGTTATCCTTTTCATTATTAAGTACTTTGTACTTTGACATTTATGCCATGATTTTCCTGGTAATGTTACAAGAAACTTCTTAAAACTAGAAACACTTTGAAACCTAAAGGATTTTTCTTAGTTTGGAACCTCCCATTTATTTAATTTCTCAGTATGTATATTTGGGCTTGGATTTATTTTATTTACTTACTTTTTAGGTGGTTAAGGGTTCTTCTTTCTCCATTTGCACCAGACTATATACAACAGTCTCTCTTCCACAGAAAAGGTAAGTTTTTTTTTTTAATCTTTGGAAGGAAGGAGTGTCAGGGAGGGACTTTCCCCTATGCTCTTTGTTTTGCTTAGTGACTGATTTGTTCCTATTAGTGGTTTTGCCTATATACTAGCTTTTTATTTATAATGTCTTAATAAGATTTAACTAAGCAAATTAATTATCTTCATTTCCAGGCACTAAGTTTTGTGGGTGTAATAGGAAGCACTATAAAGTGGTTACTCTTTCTGTCTTTATTTTATACCTGCCTCTTGAGAATTTCTTTTCTTTTTTTTCTTTTTTTAGTTGTTGATGGACCTTTATTTTATTTATTTGTATGTGGTGCTGAGATGCAAACCCAGTGCCTCACACATGCTAGGCAAGTGCGTTACTACTGAGCCACAACCTCAGTCCCATCTCTTAAGAATTTCTTACCCTTGTGCAAAGTGAAAACTGAACTCTTGTTAATGAGACTTACTTCCTCCTCAGTCAGCTTGAGGAAAAGAGGCTGCTCAACTTCATGCATTGTCCAAAATATTAAAGCCAGAACCTTTGACCTCTGTTCTGTTATTTTCTATTTCTTGGCATGATAAAAGAGAGAAGAAGGTAGTTAACCAAGGATCTAAAAATCCCAAAGGTGACTGATGAGCCATCACCATTCTGGTTTATATAAGCCCTATTTCATGGGCCTGCTTTTTCTACCTGTGATTTTAGTACAAACATGTGACACTGTAGCTAGGTCAGAATCTTTTTTTAGGGTGGAATGGGGAGTACCAGGGATTGAACTCGGGTATTCAAACACTGAGCCACATCCCCAGCCCTACACTTTTGTATTTTATTTAGATACAGGGTCTCACTGAGTTGCTTAGTGCCTCATTGTTGCTGAGGCTTGTTTTGAAATCATAATGCTCCTCCCTCAGCCTCCTGAGCCACTGGGATTATAGGCATGTGCCATTGCGCCTGGCTAGATCAAAATCTTTAGACTATTTTTCAGTGCTTAAGTCAAAATTCAGCAGTTTAGCAGGCTATGGTAGAGTATTATCTCTAGGTTTGCTGTTGGATTGGTTTTTTGTTTTGTTTTGTTTATTTTTTTGGGTGCGGAGGATTGAACCTAGGGCCTTATGCATCCAAGGCAAGCACTCTACCAACTGAGCTATCTCACCAGCCCTTGACATTGTTTTCTGATATTACAGGTATTAATGAAGAAAGCTGTTTCTCTTTCCTTCGTTTTATTGATGTATCTCCAGCAGAAATGGCAAACCTCATGCTTCAGGGACTTTTGGCCAGGTGAGAAGTTTTATTATTATTTGATAAGAGAGAGACTGGGAATAAACAGGGATAAAGTTGAAATACTGTGAAATTAAATATTTAATATTATCTTTGCCTCTCATTCTTTTTCATTTGTTAAGGTTTTTTTTTCTTTTTTTATAAGGGAGCTGTAATTTTCTTTTGATTGTTTAATTTCATAATATTCCTTGAATAAAGAGTATATAGACTTCTGTATGCTACCAGAAGATCTTCAAACTGTGTAATATTGGATTAGTTTATTCTGTTTTACTTGCTTGTACAGGGCAAATGGTGGCTGGTGATTCATTTAGCTAGTGGTAATTGTAGCATAACCAGCCTCAGGTGTTATGGGAAATTTAGTTCTGTATTCTTATACTTAGGCATAATGGTTTTCATTGACTTTTACTTTGTATTCATGTAACAGGGACCTCAATAGAAACTGTTCTCTCCCTATTATGAAGATATTTTCATGATATGAGTTTTCATGATAGATATAAATATTCCTGAATTTTGAGAAGAGCTTTCCAGAAGCTTTTAATTTCATAGTAGCAAACTAAGTCATGCCAAAAAAATTGTAGAACAGATGTATAAAATACTTGCTTTATCTGAAAGTAAAAAAGTACTATTTCTAAAATGCTCATAATTTACCAAAGAAATGTGTAATGAGAGATATCCCTTGGAGAGTTCCTCACTGCTGTGAATGACCCTCAGACTTCCTTGGAGCATTGAATAAGCATATCTGCTGTGGTTTGTTTCAGATGGTTAGCTCTTTTCCTGTCTCTGAAAGCCTCCTACAGGCTCCATCAGCTGCGCTCATGGGGAGAGTCAGAAGGGGGAAGCCAGCAGAGTTATATGAGAAACAAAGATTTCCTTCTTGGAGTTGATTTTCCACTTTCCTTTCCCAACCTTTGTAGCTGCCCTTTGTTAAAGGTAAGCAATTATTTGAACATACATTATCTTAACATTGCATTAGCCTCCTTTTCCCTTGGTCTTTGAGTCAGTAAAAATGATAAGAAATGTCCTGATAGAACCAAAACCTTCCCAAGGGAGTATGTATAGTATATTGAATTATATCTTAGTGTATTATGGATTATTTTTTACCTGTGTTTGAACTTTCTGTAAAATAGAATTATTTGGTATATACTCTGATGTCTGGGTCCTTTATTATAATAGGTTCCTCTGTGTTGTATGTAAGGATTTTGTTTTTATTACCACAAATCGTTTTATTGTCTGCATGAATCACAGTTTATTAATATGTTCTACATATGAATGGTGGACATTTAAATTCTTTAGAGTTTGGGGCTCTTATGAATAAATAGCTCTTCATATTCTTGCAAATGTTGTTTGATAAACGTGTGTTATAATTTCTTTGAGACTTATATCCAAGAATGGAAATGCTTCATCATCAGTTACTTGTTAGTAATGCTGCAAAACATTTGATTTTCTAAATTTATACATGCAACAGTGGTTAAAAATTGCTATTCTTCATCCTTGCCTACACCTGATACTGCCAATTCTTTTCATGTTAATATGAATTTAAGTCATATCTCATTTTGATTTTACATTGCATGTCCATGAAAAAAATTAATGTTGCATTCTTTTTCCTGCAGTTGTTGGAGGTTGCAGTGTAGGTGAAAGGCTAAGTAGCAAGAAATGAAGTTACAGACATAGGTCCAGGTCATGGGGGGCCTCATAAGTACTGCTAAGGATTTGGATTTTATTCTGAATGAAATGGGTTCTACCTGGAGAGTTATGAGAAGGAAAGTAATTGTTTGTATGTTTTAGTCCTTCAGCTAGATTTGTTTATGTGTTTATTTTTCTAGTACTGGTCATTGAACCTAGGGCCACTAAGCTATATCGCCAACACTTGTATTTTTGAGACTGTAGCTGGGATTATAGGTATGTGCCATCACACACAACCGCCTTGACTAGATTTAAAGTTTAGAAGCTAGATTATTTTTCTTGGGTCCTCTAGAAAGTCTTATAGTTGTTTTAAAGTTGTTTACTATGGAAGGTAGGAATAGAAAGAAAAAATGGATTTTTCAGTATACAGGATGCAAATATTTGATATAGCTATAGCCAATAACTAATCCTTAGGAACAATTTTTTTCATTGCAAACTGTTTCGTTCTGGATTTTGCTATAGCCAGTGTCAAATATTTGCCCCCTGTACTTTGCAAACGCCATATTTTCCTTCTGTTTTCCCAGTTGGTTTCTCAAGCATTTCTCAGTTTACTTTTCTGGACTTTGAAGTTAGGGTTACTAATACAAAAGGACAATAGAATTGGGCCTGTTTGAAATAATGTAGTAGTCAGTGCTGGCAGTGTGATTTCTGAAAGTTGAAATACTTTTTATGTATCAACTAAAATCACCAATATGTCTAATAAAAAACTGTGTAATCTCCTGTAGATGAATTTCTTCTCTCAGCCACTAAATTTGGTAATATATGTTATTAAGTTAATAAATTTTTACCAGTTCTGTTTTTGGTACTGAATCATCATTTTGCTAAGAGATTGTTTTGCCCTACTAATATAAACATGTGTATCTTATTTAATGTTTGTAAATAAGCATCATTTATTTGTATTCTCCTCTGTTCTATGTTCAGAATACCTGTTTACTGAGGTCCTGTGTTTACAGGTGTACACCATTGCACCTGGCAAGAAATATTTCTTTTTAAATTGCTGAGGCTCGTCTTGAACTTGTGATCCTCCTCAGTCATCTGAGTTGCTAGGATCACAGACATATGCCATTGTGCCTTGTAAGAAATATTTCTTAAGAAACATTTGTTTTATCTGTTTTACCTCATAGTGTAAGGAAGTTTCAGATAGCTGACCTTATGAACAGTATTTTTCATTACAAGCTATGTTTTGTTTTGGATCTTGCATTTTTCCTTTAATTTGCCACCATAATTCTGATTATATATCTTTGATTATTTGTACACATAATACAGGTGAGATGCAATTTCTCTTCCTTTCTTTTTTGATACTAGGAAGAGGAGTAGCCTTGTTTTGTGATGCAGAGTGAATATAAACTATGTTTCAAGGTTTTAATGGGAGAACTTTCACGTTGAACCCAGATTCCATGCTCTACTACTGACTCTATATCCCCAGCCCTCCAGATCAATCTTTTTTGTTTGGAGGCAGGGTGTCATTGAGTTGCCTAGGGCCTCAGTAAGTTGCTGAGGCTGGCGTCAAACTTGTGTCCTCCTCTCTCAGCCTCCTGAAGCATGGGGATTATAGGCATGCACCATCATACCTAGTCCCCCAGATCTATCTTGAAGATTAAATTCTGAGTTATTCTCAGGTACATGGAGATGAGAGAAGAGACAAGGGAACATGCAAACATTTTGGAAAGGATATCAAAATTCTTTCTGTAATAATATTCTGATAATATTTTATAATAAGATGCCTTTGAAGTACCAAGCTAGCTTTAAATTAATGTTCCCATATTTGTCCTCAGACCGAAGGCAGAAAATCCTTCATTCTGTTCTTCTGTGTCTTCATTTCTTTCATGAAAGAGTAGTAGGTATTGTTCCAGCAGCCTGCCTCCTAAGTACAGCTTCTTATCATCAGATCAAGGTGAAGAATTTGTTCTTATTCCTCTGGGGAGAGACAGATAATATATGTTGACTTAGCTACATGTTGTCATCTGGTTCTTGGAAACCTCTGTTAGGCCACATACTACTGGAGCCATATTGAGCAGTCTAATCTAATCTTCCCTCTTATCTCTTTCTCCCTGTGGACATGTATGTGAATTTCTTTCCCTGCTTCTCCCTTGCAATGTACCACTAAAACCTTTGTTCTCACCCTATAATCAAGTTAAATTTGAATTTGTTGCTATATAATTCAAGAAAGTATTCTCATATTATTGATTTCAGGATGATACATAAACAATAAGAAGGTAAATAGTAGACTAAAGAAAGATCAGTCTGGGTTCAGTGGCACACACCTGTAATCCCAGTGGCTTGGGAAGCTGAGACAAGAAGATTAAGAGTTCAAAGCCAGCCTCAGCAAAAGTGAGGTGCTAAAGCAACTCATGAGACTCTCTCTCTAAATAAAATACAAAATAGGGCTGGGGATGTGACTCAGTGGTTGAGTGTCCCTAAGTTTAATCCTTGGTACCCTCCCCGCCAAAAAAAAGAAAGAAAAAAGATCAGTTAACACTTAGAGGTGTTTAGGACAATGTTTAGGGTTTTAAAAAATCTCTTACTTAATATGAATACTTTTCTGACATTGCCTTCTCTCATATTTGTTGAGCAAAACCCAGCATCATTTCCTGTATTTTATTTACTTTCCATTGTGTTCCGTATTGCGTTATTGTTGAATTTCAGTACGGAATAGTATGTAGTTCAAAACTTTCATAAATTTATTCTCACATATACCTTCTTCCCAAGTGTGGTACTCTGGTCAGATCTCTTCCTCTATTGTTTTGCAGAGGGGGAAGAGTTCTGAGAGTGTAAAGAGTATTACATGTCATATATAAGGAATTTTTTTCAATCTTTTGCTTAAAAGAGTAAAAACAAAATCTGGAAAAACACCATTTTTTCTTTGTTGAGGCAGAACATACCATATTAAAACTATATCATACTAAAAATGTTGTATGGCAGACATGAAGTACCAGTATCATTCTAACTTCTATCTCAGTGAACAGTTGTCATGGTAATGCTCTACTTTAGCATATGGGTGTTGAAAACTTTATATATTCTACAATTATAGTGACCTAACTAATTTATAGAAATTAGGGACGTTTCAGATTTTCTAATTTAAAATATACAAAAGTTTCAGCATAAAGAGTTGTTTTTGAGTCAGGTGTAGTCAGAATTACACTTGTAATTCCAGCAACTCTGGGGGCTGAGGCAGGAAGTTTGCAAATTTAAGGCCTTCCTCAGCAACTAAACAAGACCCAATCTAAAAATAAAAATAAAAAGAAGGGGATGTTGTTCAATGGTAGAGCACTTCTGGATTCAATCCTTTACTGAAAGGAGAGGGGAGTTGTTTGAAAAGACTGGCCTATGCTTAGATTTTAAACACTGTTCTCTGTTAAATCCTTAAAAGAGCTTTAACTGGCTATTGATGAAGAAGCCCTCAAACAGGAAATTTTCAAAAACTCCTCCGCTAAGTGTTAAATTTTTCAGCTGTGGTATCTATATCTATCATCATTTCCTGAGATAATGAGAGCTGCCAACGCCCTTTATGGAAAGCTCTGAGAAACCATTGTGTTTTTCTGTATTTTATTTTCCCCCTTTTTGTTTGGATACTTAAAATATCTGTGAAAGTAGAATCCATGTACTCTGGCGGTTGATTTATAAACACTGTACCCTTTCATTACAATGAGACCTTTTCTTTAATTTTTGAAATGGAGAACAATGCACGGCCCCTTGTTAAATGAATAAAATTACACCTAAAGGAAAAACATCTGTGTGTTTTCTATGTTACACTGTGGCAAGGAGTGGGCAGCTGTGGGGGCCTGCCATCCTGGCCTGCTTGTTTTCACTTGAGGCTTTTACATGGTGCCAAGAGACTCTTTAGAGAAGCCTAACTTCACTACTATGTGCATATTGTGGTTCTGGCAGCTAGATGCACACAGCTGCCAGGGCTTACAGGGTAATGAGACATTCAAGAGCATGAAAAAGGGACAACAGAATAGCAAAAACTGTGACCACATTAAAATCAAGTCACTTTCCCCATAGTGTGAAATTCTGTTAACTTTCTAGGATTTTTTTTTTGTGTGTGTGTGTGGCCAAAATAGACCAAAGAAGTAAGAACCTTATTTTCTATTTCTACCCTCCAACTATATTATATAATGGTATTTGAGGTGTTTTTTTATCTCAAACATTAATTTTTTCTTTGTCCAGTGGTTTCATGTCATTAAATGGAAGGGAATTAATGTGCTACAAAAGACCATTGGATTAAGGAGGAATTGATGGAGCTAATGTTAGAGAAACAAATCTAGAAAAGTATATAATAAGTATAATATTCTAGGAATAGTCAAGATTTCTTTAAAGTAAAGGCTGTATGTTGAATGAACATTTTGAACTACTGATTTTGGGTGTGGGTTTTTTTTGTTTTGTTTTTGTTTTTGTTTTTTCCAGTACTAGGGGGATTGAATGCAACAGGGTTCTCTACCATAGAGCTACTCACCCCCCAGACTTTTATAATTTTTATTTTGAAACAGAATCTTACTAAATTGCTAAGGCTGGCTTTGAACTTGCAATCCTCCTGCCTCAGCCTTCTTGAGTACCTGGGAATTACAGACATGTTCCCTCATGTCCTGCTGTTTTGTTTTGTTTTAAATGTAGAATTAGAAAGGAATGTATCAGGGGCTGGGGATATGACTCAAGTGGTAGCATGTTCGCCTAGCATGCGTGAGGCACTGGGTTCGATTCTCAGCACCACATAAAAACAAAGAAATGTGTCCACCTAAAACTAACAAACTAACTAACTAAATAAATATATATATATATTTTAAGGAATATATCACCTTGGCTTAGTGACTTCAATAAGAATTCCATTTTTCCTGTCCCATATAAGTAAGTGTGTTCTAATTTGGAAATGACGACCCTGGCAATATAATTATTATTAGACAGACTTTTCCCAGAAAGGTACCTTCAATAACATTTTTTAAGAGGACCCCCCCCATGATAAATATTATATCTCTTTCTTAGTAATAACTATTTTGTTGAAGGGAAGAGATTGGAGGAAATGTTCATTCTACTTTTATTTATTTATTTTTAGTTGTTGGTGGATCTTTGTTTGTTTGTTTATATGCAGTGCTAAGAATCAAATCCAATACCTCACATGCTAGGCAAGTGCTCTGTCACTGAGCTACAGCGCTAGCCCCTACTTTTATATCTTTTCCATGTACTAAGAAACAGATTTCTGCTGAATTTTGCCATTTGATGATTCGTAAAATGAGAACAACTTACAGAAATCCCTGACATTGTTTATTTTCTCTAGAAGTTAGTAAAGAATTCAGATGTCTTCAGGCCATCTCAATTGCTGCCTCAGCCATCTGCGGAGGGATGGTCCGAGGCAGTGGGCTTCCCAGCTAGCAGCCCTGAACTACTTTTCTAGCTAGCTGAGATGAACAGAAGTTGGTAGACCTGTGTCATTTCTCCAACCACAGGAGGGTCAAGGTCAGAAATATGCTTTGGGGAACAAAACAAACTTGGAGGCCTTTTTTTTTTAAACCTTTGTCTCTGCAGTAACAGTAGTGTTTTTTGAATAATGTCCCTTGTATTCAGTATTCAAAGAACGAGGTAACAGCTAGACTTAACAATCTTCATAATTATCCTCATACTAGGCATTCAGATGGTAAAGGACATAAGCATGTAGTGAAATAGATGACCTTCAGTGCACATTTCAGTCAAGATGAGAATACAGATGGTATTGGAAAACTGCCAGAAGGTCAAAATTTTTTCCTGGGTATTGACCAGGACTTCAGTATCTATGGACAAAGCCAAACATGTCAAAGTTACCCATGTAACTTTTTACTCATGTAACTGCGTAAAACAAATGTTGTAAAAACTTACATGCTTGTGATTAGAAACCTCCAAAGACAGTTCTACTCTGCTGAGAAATAGCAAAAGAACATTTGATTAGTTCATTAAAACAGATGTTGATGCATATGTCCTACTAGACAACTTGAGAAGACTTCACTCAAATCATGATCCTGAGACTCTTTTATTTCAGGAGCTTTAAGCCCTGGGTAAAATAGGTCCATATGAATGGAAGAACAGGATATGTACTGGAAAAAACATCAGAAAGATGTTACTGCAGTTATAACTGTCATTCTCTTGCAGCATCATGGTTGCTATTCTTACAGTTTATTTTTTGATCTTAAAACTGTGTATAAATTTGACTAGTTTGTGTTCTGTCTTCATCTCTATCGTTTTTAGGATTACCACCTATCTTACTTAAAAACCACTAAAACAAATAAATGAAATAATCAAGATTGAATACCCAAAGATAAAATATCTAACATTGTTCTAATGAAAGAACTTCTGTGTTTACAACATAGAACAATGATCTCACTGTGGGCTTCTCTTTTGTGTGAACACTCCATGCTTAAAATCTTTTGTATGAATGGCAGCTATGAAGACTCTTTAATATAATAATTTAAGTCAGGAATTTATATTTTTAAATGATTATGAGATAGCTGTTCTAAATGGATATTGTTTGCTTTTCCTGACCACTTATATTTATGTTTCTTTAAAATAAAGAAAACATCTACCTTTGCTAGAACTGTACTGCACTATATTGGTACTCATGATCTAAATTGCCTTAAAATTTTAGGTAAATAATGTTGGTCATCATTGTTTTTAATTCAAGATGTGAGTTTGAATCCACAGTATAACAAACGAACTAAATTTTCCCTGTGTACACTTTCTTTTTTAACATACAATTTTTAAGAGTTTATTGAATACGCATAAGTCATGGACCTAAGGTTACAAACTTGTGTGTAAGATTATAAGACATGAACTTTGATTCAAGCATCAAATAGTTTCAATTAAGATATAGTTATTACCTTGATTATAGTAAAAACAACATTATGAAATAAGCTAGCATTTTTCAAAATGTGCTCTTTAGTTAAACAATTTTGTCAGGTATGAAAATATGTTACATTAAGTCTTTCCCTTGCTCTGTAGTCAGATAAAGTTTTTTAAATGTTATGCTACACAGAAGTTAAAAAACATAAACTGCTTTCTCTTGAAAAGGAATTCCTCAGAGCCTTTAATACATGAATGTGTATTTTGATTATTCAAGAAGGAAAATAACCATAGAGGGTTTGCAAAATATATTTGCATAGTGATTTTTTAAAAAATTTTCTCTTTCATGGAGCATCTCATAAAAAATAGTATTTCTTTGATTCTTGAATTTAGAAAATGTTGCATTGAGCTTTTCAAATTATACAATAAAATTTTTCTTTATCGATGTAACTATGTTAGGCAGCTATTGTAAATGTTTTAACACAATTGAATCAAGTTTTTATTTTTGCATATTGACACATTTTATAAACTCTCAGAAATGAGTGCTGTGAGTATTTGAAATTTTAAGAGGCTCTGGGTCCTATGTACACTTTTGTCTTTTAAAATTTTGTTGTGTCTATTTATAATCAACAGTATTATCTTCAAGGTGTAGAATTAGTTATACTACTTAAGGTATACCAACAGAAGCACATTTTGAAATCAATATGGACATCATCTATATTACATACTTGGTTCTAATTAGTATCTAATTGTTTACTAGAATTAATAGTATTGGTGAAGACAAACGTTGATTCAGATACTTAATGAGGTTTTGTTTTGTTTGCTCTTCATTTTGCGTCTGTCCTGGCACTAACTTGCATTTTTGTTTTGAAGTCTCTTGTTTTCAGCAGCCACTGTAAAGCCGTGAGTGGCTACTCAGACCAGGTTGTCCATCAGCGGAGATCAGCTACCTCTTCACTTCGTTGCTGCCTGCTCACTGAGCTGCCATCTTTTTTGTGTGTGGCCAGTCCACGAGTAAGTGCCACAGAGGGGAAGAGATTAAATGAATAGTACTAGAAGAAATAAAACAAGTTTCAAAGAGTCTGCTTTGTAAACAGAACTGTTTTAAGGCTATTTGAACCTTAAGGGAACATATAAGTCATAGTATTTAAAAAGGATGACATCCATGGTCCTGGCCTTCACAAGACAGCATTTCTTTATCTTGCATTGTGTAGATTTGAGAATAGTTTATTGTGGATAGCTGCTGCTTCTCATTTTATCAGGGGTTCTAAACTACAATAGGAACAAGCCATCTGTCGGGTTGATTATCACTCAACTGCAGGGTCAGGGGAGAGGGAGGCATTTGTCGTGTGCATTGAGGTTTTAAAGGATTTTCATAGGAGGGACCCCAATTAGGGGGGAAATTTGATCTGGGCCTTATCACCTCAGTACAGTTTTCACATAATAAAAGGAAATATTACACTCCAGAATCAAGCAGTTTCTCATTCTGATGTTTTCTCACTTCCTAAGCAGTCTTGCCTACATTGGAGGTTCACAAGTTCATTCTATCTAAAAGGTGACTGTTGCATCTATTCCCCATTCAGCAGTTATACATTTATTTGCAGAGCGGGAGTAATTTCTATTGTGGTTCAACTTTGAGCAGCTGGCTGGATCCTTCCTAATACCCTGTTTATCAAAACAGTACTTCCGTGATTGCTAACAAGTATCACTGCAAAGGCTTCCATTGGCTCAATGAGTTGTTTACTTTGCCTATATCTTCACTGCCTTTCCTATCCATGTTGATCAGAGCCAGACAAAAGCTCTACAAAGAAGTAATGATGGGAGAAAGGCAGAATAGACATGTGGCTAGACTAAGTAATTAGAGAAAAGAGTAAGTTTCTGTTTACCCAGTTTTTTTCTTTTGCTGCAGTGGACAACTTCTAGTTGGCCAGGCAGCTCTCTGAGACTGACATTTTCTTCTTCTTTTATATATATCTATATGTATGTATGTATGTATATATATGTGTGTGTGTGTGTGTGTGTATGTATATATATGTGTGTGTGAATGTATATACATATGTATATGTATACATACATATATATATATATATTTTTTTTTTAAACTTTCTTTTTCCTTTTCCTTTTTTTGGTACAATATAGTTGTATGTAATGATGAGATTTATCGTTACTTACTTAATTTGGCCATTATCATTCCTCAGTACTTCCTCCTACCTCCCTACTTCCTACGCCTTGGTCCCTTTCCTCTACTGATCTACCTTTGATTTTTATAAGATTTACCCTCACCTTCTTTTTCCTTTTTCCTCTCTAGCTTCTGCATATTATGAGAGAAAACACGCTACCCTAATCTTTTGAATTTGACTTATTTCCCTTAACCTGATGATTTGTAATTTTATCCATTTTTTCCTGCAAATAATATAATTTCATTTGTCTTTATGGCTGAATAAAATTTCATTGTGTATATATGCCACATTTTCTGTATCTATCCATTCATTGATGGACACCTAGGCTGCTAGTTCCATAGTTTGGCTATTTTGAATTGTGCCTCTGTGAACATGGGTATTCATGTATCACTGTTATATAATAACTTTAATTCTTCTTGATAAATACTGAGGAGTCGTATATATGGGTCAGTCTCCTGGAAAACATTTTTCTAACATTATTTTTATTGGCTTGCATCTTTAAGTTTATTTTAAACAAAACAAAACAAAACAAAAACACCAGAATCTGGCAGATTCCAAAGAAATGATGAATGGAAATAAGGTATTGAGTCCCACTGACTCCTGCATGCCTAGATTTCTTTCTACTAGTCCTTTGATGTGTGAACTTCATTCTCTTGCCACTATCAACTTCATTGGGTTTATTTGGCTATCTAGAAAGAATTTAGATTTTGTATGTATCCTGCTTTTCCAAAATACTCTTGGTCTTGGAAGCTTAAGTTGACTTAGGGAAGTATACTTACACTGGACAGCATCTAAAGCCATGTTTCCATAGAAGACAGCCTTACACCTCTGGTTTTTTGGTTTTGTTTTAATTAATTTTTTTAATTTCAATTTTTAATTTGTTCTAATTAGTTATATATGACAGTGGAATGCATCTGGACACATTGTACCCAAATAGAGCACAACTTCTCATTCCTCTGGCTATACATGATGCAGAGTCACGCCAGTACTGTAATCATAGTTATGTATATAGGGTAATAATGTCAGTCTCATTCTACCATCCTTTTCCCCACAGCCCCACTCCACCCTTCACTCCCCTCTGCATAAAAAGTTCCCAGGGCTGGAATTGCAGCTCAGTGGTGGAACACTTGCCTAACACCTGTGAGGCACTGGGTTTGAGCCTCAACACCACATAAAAAATAATTAATTAAAGGCATTGTGTGTATCTACAACTAAAAAAAAAAAAATTTTAAGTTTTTTTTTTTCAGTCTCTTCCCTACCCCACCCCTTCCAATTATGAATCAGCATCCACTTATCAGAGAAAACATTATTCAACCTTTGTTTTTTTTTTTTTTTTTTTTGAATCTGCTTATTTCACTTAGCATGATATTCTTTAGTTCCATCCATTTACCAGCAAAATGCCATAGTTTAATTCTTCTTTAAAGTAATATTCCATTGTATATATGTACCACATTTTCTTTATCCATTCATCTGTTGAAGGGCATCTAGGATGGTTCCATAGTTTAGCTATTGGGAATTTAGCTACTGTAAACATTATTGTGGCTATGTCACCATAGTATCTTGATTTTAAGTCTTTTGGGTATAAACCAAGGAGTGGGATAGCTGGGCCAAATGGTGGTTCATTCCAAGTTTTCTGAGGAATCTCCATACTGCTTTCTATAGTGGTTGTACCAGTTTTGCAGTCCCACCATCAATGAGTGTATCTTTTTTCCACATACCCTTGCCAACACTTACTCTAGTGCTTGTATTCTTGATCATTGCCATTCTGACTGGAGTGAGATGGAATTTCAGAGATGTTTTGATTTGCATTTCTCTAATTGCTGGAGATACACTTCTGGTTTTGTTCTTCCTAGTAGAGGAAGTTTAGATTTCTGGGAGACGGATATCAAGGCTTTATTTCTCACATTCCCAATATTTTATAGAGCCAATAAAAATGAACTATTTTGACCTGTAGTTGCATTTACGGACATAAAAATTCTTTGTTACTGGGCTAGGGTAGTGGCTCAGTGGTAGAACACTTGCTTAGCATGTGTGAGGCACTGGGTTCGATCTTCAGCACCACATAAAAATAAAAGAAAGGTTTCATTTCCATCTACAACTAAAAAAAGATTAATTTTTTTTAAAAAAATTCTTCATTACTACTGAATCCTTCTGTGTTCTATAACCAACTACTAATTTTTCTGAAAAGCTACTCCCCAGCACCCTTCTTTCCACCTGAGACCCTCTCATCTTTGTAAAGTTTTATCATATAGCCTGTGCTGAACCTGAAAATGGCAGTAATTACATCAAGATTATGAAGATAGTAAGAATTCTAAGCGTGTCTGAATGTTACATGTACATATATGTAGTTATCACCTTCAGATCAGTCTTAGAGTGAATGATGACTTATCATGACACATCTTATTTTGTGTTATCTTTTTTTCTTCTTCTTTCCTAAGATACTAGGAATTGAACCCAGGGCTTTGCACATGCTAGGCAAGTACTCTACCATGAAGCTACATCCCCAGCCCTTTTTATTTTACATTGAGACAGGATCTTGCTAAGTTGCCAAGTAGTCTGGCCTTGAACGTCTGATACTCTTGCCTCAACTTCTGGAGTAGCTACCATTATAGGCATGTGCCACCATTTTCCAGCTCTTCTATGAATTTTCATCCCATCTGTGATGGGATTAGAGAAAATTATTTCCTTTGAAGCTTCAACCTGGGCCATCAGGAAGGCCATTTAGGGTTAGCAGAATGGGTGAAAGCTGTCTAGAATGGAGCTGACTTGGAAGCGGGATTGATTCTAAGCAGAAAAAGATTTTTTTTTTGCCCTCTTTAGGACCTCACAAGTACACTCCTTACTACTTAGAACATGACATCTGTGATTCTGCATATATCTTGATCCAGTGTTCCTAGCCAAAGAAGCTTATCAAAACATTAAAAAATATTTCACTAAGAACTATACTTTGCTTTCAGCCCTGGTCTTGGAAGGATATCAGCAAAATGGAAATTGAAAAACTAGGTGAGGGCTGGGGATGTGGCTCAAGCGGTAGCCCGCTCGCCTAGCATGCATGCGGCCCGGGTTCGATCCTCAGCACCACGAGTGCCTAGCCAGGTGCGTTGGCACATGCCTGTAATCCCAGCGGCTCAGTAGTCTTAGACAAGAGGGTCGTGAGTTCAAAGTCAGTCTTAGCAAAAAGCAAGGCACTAGGGCTGGGGATGTGGCTCAAGCGGTAGTGCGCTTGCCTAGTGTGCGTGCGGCCCAGGTTCGATCCTCAGCACCACATACAAAGATGTTGTGTCCGCCGAGAACTAAAAAATAAATATTAAAAAATTCTCTCTCCCACTCTCTTTTTATAAAAAAAAAAAAAAAAAGCAAGGCACTAAACAACTCAGTGAGACCCTGTCTCTAAATTAAAAAAAAAAAAAAAAAAAAAGGGGCTGGGGATGTAGCTCAGTGGGCAAGTGCCCCTGAGTTAAATCCCCCACGACCACCCCCTCCCTAAAAAGAATACCTAGACATTAGAATGAATTAGACAAAACTTTCCTATGTTCATATATGAATACACCAACAGTGAAACTCCACTCCACATCATGTACCACCACGAGAATGGGATCCCAATTAGAATAAGTTATACTCCATGTGGGTATGTCAAAATATACTCTACTGTCATGTATATCTAAAAAGGACAAGTTTAAAAAAAAAAGTGCGTAGAAATGAGTCCTCAGCAGAAAGCATCCTTTCTCCGTCACTGTTCTCTACCTATTCATCCTGAGTTTCTAGCTCTTAATTTTTCTTTTAAGAGTAATGGCCCAAAATCTTTATGTATAGTTCCCAGGTGAGTTCTGCTTTTTATAAAAAAAAAAAGCAATTGTCATTGAATGTACAATTGATCATTATCAGTCTCATTAGAAAAGACCAAGTATGCTTTACTTCAAGAGTATGCATGCTGTTGGAAATATATAAAGCTGATCATATTTCTGATGTCCAGGCCACTACTACTTTAGCTGTTTTTGTTGTTATTGTTGTTTTAAATATTTTTAGTTGTACATGGACACAATACCTTTATTTTACTTATTTATATGTGGTGATAAGTATTGAACTCGGCACCTAGGCAAGCACTCTACCACTGAGCTTCAACCCTAGCCCTACTTTAGCTGTTTTTATTGAAGTATAGGTATTATGAATCATGAGGTTATGGGACTCACATCCTACATGGAGAATGTCTACTCTGGCTCAGAGTCTTCCTGGGGTCTTACGAGGGCAAACAATAACAGGGAGGAGAGATCTAATTTTTATGCTTGTGCTATGTATTTCAGTCTTTTATTTTCCTAAGCTCAAGTATCATTGGGAAGGCTCATACATTGGAGTCAAGAAAGCAAGATCTTGAGAGATATAGGTGGTATGATCTCCTAGAACTGTCCGGATAAAGTTATTTCTTTAGTGAACCTGGGTGGATTTTAGAATTCTGAGCCCCATTTGCAATGGCATTTTGTAATTTTGCATATGGACTATAGATGGCACTGTTCCCTAGCAAACTCCATTTCACTTCATCCGCCCCCAGAGAGGTTATTGTCTGATTATTGATAAATGATGTTCTTTCTCTGATCTTGATACCTTCTTGTTCCCAGTAGAAACACCTACAGCTACAGGTTCATTTATGTACCTGATTGTTTATGTACCCCAATGCAGTATTTTTCAAGGTGTAGCTTGATAATCTGGGGTGTATTAAAAACCTAGACCAGGCCTTCTATATTAAAATGCTCACTTTTGATACATTCCCACTCAACTGCTTATGCATGCAAAAACTTCAGAACTGTTGCCCTCAAAAATCCATTGATGTAAAAATAGAATAGTTAATAGCCTACTTCTAAGAAGTAATAGAGTTACAGCCAATGCTTTATGTTCTTGTTTTCTTTCATATTCTTGCCCTTATTCCTTATGCCCAGTTTCTCTGTGTCTCAGTCTAGCTCCAAGGTTCTCGTGACCAATTCATTGCTTGTAATAGGCTTTAGCATTATTATCATTCTTGGCCTCTACATTTTGACAAGAGGTAGCTTTGTCATTTTCAGCAGGTTCCTTATCAGATGATGCCACAGCCATCTGAATATACCACTATTTTATTAGGGTGGCATCATACTGTTGTTGGGCTGCACCTTTTTTTATTGTTGTTATTGTTACCAGGCAATGAAACCAGGGGCACTTAACCATTGAGCCATATCCCCAGCCCTTTTTTATAGTTTATTTAGAAACAGGATCTTGCTGAGTTGCTAAGGGCCTTGCTAAGTTTCTGAGGCTGGCTTTGAACTCTTGACCCTCTTGCTTCAGCCTCCTGAACCACTGGGATTACAGGCATGCACCACTGCACCAGGCCAAATAATCTACATTTAAAACACCTTTTGATAAGAATTGTGCAGTCTCTTACTTACCCAGGCCATGAATCTGTTTTTTTCTGGCAGTTGCTTCTCTCCTATCCTTCACCCCATTGACCCCCTCTTTCCTAGCTTATAGCTTGAAAGAAAGTTTCTTTTATCTTCCATTAGGTTTGACAGAAAACTGGTCAGAGAAACAGAAAGAAGTGTTGATAAACTTGGGAATTTTGCTACTGGAGCATTAAAGATGGCTCCAGATGTGCCAGGCCAATACTCTTGTAGTTCTTTAATGATGACTAGCTCCAGCTGTCTTTTAGGCATCGCCATGATGTGTATCACTAGTAGCACTTTACCAGGAACATAATCTAGCAATGAATGGAGGTGGTAGAATGATGGGACATATATATATAAAAACAGAATCATTGCTGGCCTGATACCCTCACTTATCTGTCTACTCTAGCTCTCTCTATTTTGTTTGCAGATTCATGTTACTAGAGTTGGCCTTTTAATCTGGAGAAGCTCATTAAGTCAGTATCTGGGACGCTTAATTTGTCAGTACAGGGTATTTAAAACTATCAACCTAAGAATTTTCCATATCAGTCTGGTTTCAGAGTCCCAAAAACTTAATGTGTATGAAAAACGTGAAAGCTGTCTTGTGTGAATCTTTGCAGGTCACCGCAGTGCCATTGGATTCTTATTGCAATGACCGAAGTGCAGAATATGAGAGGCGAGTTCTGAAGGAAGGAGGGAGTCTGGCAGCCAAGCAGTGTTTGTTGAATGGGGCCCCTGAACTGGCTGCAGACTGGCTAAATCGACGATCTCAGTTCTTCCCAGAGCCAGCCGGAGGACTGTGGAGCATCAGGCCCCAGAATGGTTGGTCTTTCATCAGGATTCCAGGTGAGTTATACATTCTCTTGGAATGTGTTCTCAGCTTTAGCAAAAGGAGAATACATGAGATATTCCCTGTGGTGGTTTTGCAGAGTTCTTGAGGTTTCTATCTCATTTTTAATTCTTAGTAATTTTTAAGTGAAAATACTAATACTCTTTTGGGGGGGTGGGGAGTGAGTGGAACTGGAATGAAGCACAGTAGTAGAGAATTTGCCCAGCATGCACAAAGCCATGGGTTCCATCCCCAGTACAGCAGGGGGGATGGGAAAAAAGAGGGGGGAAGCATGGTAGGAGGAAAGGATTCAGGTAGAATGAATTCATTTGTCTATGTCATTGCCAGTTGAATGAATGAGAATGTCGTCACTCCCAGAAAGCCTCATTTAAGTAGCATAAACAGTGTCTTGCACGGAACACTAGAGATCTGAATGATAACAAAAGGAAAAACAGCGTGTTTTGTGCCAAAATTCTAGCAGATTCCCAGACCCCCTAGGGTCAAGGTCAGGGGTTGAGAGGAAACTAGGTTTTCATCTTTGCTTTGGTGAGACTACTTGTAAGGAAGTTGAACATAAAGAGAGTTCATAATCTCTGTGTTCAACTTATTAATGCTCATAATCTTTACTTACACCTGCTGGCATACTGGCGTATGAACTTGGAGCTACGGTATTAGTTATGGTTGTTCTAATTCTCTGATATCTTGAGTATATTCATCTTACTGACATGAAATGTAAGTAAACTAGAGCTAAACATTCAAAAGGGAACATCTATTATTTCTAAAAGTTATTGGATTCCAGTGCTGAAGGCCTGGTTTTTCCATTTAATGTTAACTTTATTACAAGTGTCAAGGGGCTTTGTGTCAAGGCTTCTTGTGATTTGTTGAAGCTCTGACTGGAAGATGCCTTTTTTGATATGTAAAAGCACTATTGCTGGGCTGGGGTTGTGGCTCAGCGGTAGAATACTCTCCTAGCATGGTGGGGCACTGGGTTCGATCCTCAGCACCACATAACAATAAAATAAAGGTATTTTGTCCAACTACAATTTAAAAAAAAATTTTTTTAAAGCACTATTGCATACTCAGAACTGACTTACAACACATGAATATGGTGGATGTATATTGTTTGGAAATCAGGGGAAAGCCCAACTGTAGAAAGCCCAGGCTGGAGGTGAGTGCAGGTATCAAAAAAAGCAGGATAGCACCTTATTTCTTCTTCATTCTGGTTTCTTAGTTCCCAGTACAGGAGTTAGAAGGCTTATTGCTGGTGCTGTGGGAATCTCTTGTGGCTTTTCCTGTTCTTTGAAAGAAAAATGGACCTTGTTTAAATAGCAGGAAGTGTCTGAGTTCTTTTTGCATCGATAAAAAGCACCAGCCTCACTGGCTGTTTACTGTGAGAACCAACCAGCTCCTCACTGACCCCATTGTGCTCTGTAGACTCTCTGGGCCAGTGGTGGGCGCAGAGGCGGGTGTCACTGGAACCTGTATTTTATCTCTCTTTCCTTTATACTTTCACATTTTTTCTTCCACTGGGAAGTGTTGGTTCTTTTACATTCCTTGGAGAGACTGAACCAAAATCTCCTGGGTTTTTCACCTTGATTGCTTCCCCATGCTTCACCAGGTGGATATAAGATCCTTTCAGAAGGCTCCTTTCCTTGGAAAACAGAGATTATTTAATCTGTTACCCTAATTTTACTGTCACCGGCTACATTTTTGTTGTTGTTGTTTTGTTTTGTCTCTGAACAGTATCGTAAACTGTGGACAGTACAAACCTAAATCTACATGAAAATAACAGTAGCATTATAGGAGAGATTATAAGGGTAGGATACGTCTGTTTCAACATTGAGCTCCTGTTTTAAAGAATAGGCTGGGCCTTGGTTTGACTTGGCAGAATCATTCTGATTTCTGTGGAATTGTGCTCCTCCTGGCTCTGTGCCCTGCTTAGCAACAGGTGGTGCTCTTGTCCAGTGCGACTTTTGGTAGCTCCTCAAAATCGGGTGATGTATGTCAGACACAGAAGACAACAGCTTATGCAGAAAAAGAAGCTTATTTTTTTCTACATTCTTTACTAGGGACAAATACTTGAGACTGATTTTCCCTGCCTAGCACACTTACCAGAGAATCTAAGGTTTTCTCATTTTTAAGCCCTTGCTGCTATTTTTTTCTTAGGCTTTTTCCTTCAGGCCAGTCCAAAGAAGTTCAGTCCAAACATTTCTGCCTCCCCCACTCCCATAATAATAAGCTGGCAATAGACACCATTTCTTACTTTTTCGGGGGTGCATCAGAGTTTATCCTTGTAAGTGTATGCACATCTTCATTCTTGAGTGTTTCTAATCTTCGCATCAGGTCATTCTGGTTAGCAGTCAATGTAGAAAGTGGAATGCATGAAAACCATTTAATCATGATTTTGAAATCAGTTGAAACTTCTCAAAATTCAGACATCATGTTCCTTATTCAGGACATAAACACTTAACAACAGAACTAATAGAAACCTATCTGGAGATAGTCAAAGGAAAAAAAAACAGATTTTTCAGTTTAGTTTATAGCAGGTATGACAGAGACGTCACTCATGGATGCCCACACTTTAATATTTATGCTGAGGGAGTATATATGGAAATAGTAGATAAGTAAACTGCAGAAATCTGGAGAGCTAAGCTTTCCCACTCATTCAGTGGCTTAAAATATGTGTGTTTGCCAGGCATGGTTATGCATCTTGTAATCCTAGTGATTTGGGAGCCTGATAGAGAAGGATCACGAATTTGAGGCCAGCCTCAGCAACTTAACTAGGCTAAGCAACTTGTCTCAAAATAAGAAGGGTTGGGAATGTAGCTCAGTGGGTAAAGGACCCCTGAATTAAATCCCTAGTCCCCCCCCCCACCATACACACTTATACACATGGGCTTGCTAGGCACCGTCATGCACACCTGTAATCCCAGAAAAAGAACACACACACACACGTTTAGATTTCTTGTGCTTTTAATGAGAACAGAAAGAACATAATATCTGAAGCAGATTGGTAGGTAGCTCAGTGGGGATTATTTAGGAACAATCAAAATTGAGACACCCCTAGCAATCTAGTTAAAAAAGGGTAATTATGAGAGAAAGAAAATTTCAAGTTGTTAACAGAACTATGTTGCTGCCTGATCAGACTTGGAATTTATACAGGCCTCCTTGTTTGGTGTCATGGAGGGGGCTTAGTAGTCTCTTCTGTCCCAGCTGTAGTTGTTTGATTGTGCTGTTAAGAAGACAACAAAATGAAGAGCATTTCAATAATCTAAACAGAACCAAACAAAGAAGCTGAAAAAAAGGTGTATGTCACAAAGACAGGGAAGGATTGGGGAGGGAGAGATGTGACCTGGCAGTATTCCGAAGGTGGGAAAAGGCAGGCTGTGGCACAGAGGAGTAAACATCCAGAACCCATAGCTTTGTAGCGTAAACAGTGTCTGATGATTTGTTATGGTGCTATCAGCACATCCATTCTTGTTCAGTTTAGACAATAATTATGCACTTGGTAAATAGTGGCGAGAATGACAGTTGACAACTCTTGGACTACTCTCAATAGTCAGACTCTTTAGTTCTGAAAAAAAAAAAAAAAAATCCATAGGTTCAGGGCTGGGGCTGGGGCTCAACGGTAGAGCACTTGCCTGGCATGTGTGAGGAACTGGGTTCAATTCTCAGCATCACATATAAATAAATAAAATAAAGGTCTAACAACAACAAAAAATCTAAAAAAAAAAAAAAAAAAAAAAAAGAATTCATAGGTTTAAACCCAGATACTAAGGATGCACGAAGCAATTTCCTTTATAATTTTCTCCTTGACTTTCAGTTGTTAGTTTTTTTACTTTTTTAATGTTTATTTTTTAGTTTTAGGTGGACACAATATCTTTATTTTATTTTTATGTGGTGTTGAGGATCGAACCCAGCTCCCCGCACATGCCAGGCGAGCACGCTACCACTTGAGCCACATCCCCAGCCCCAGTTGTTAGTTTTCAATGTATGATCTCCATCCTTTTTGTGTCCCCGAGCCACTTCCATATGTACTCTTATCCAACCTCTCAAGCTTCTTCTTTTATCCTCTAATGGCAGCAATTGTTCAGGGCATGTTTATGGACCAGTCTGGAAACAGGAAACTCTGCTTCCTGAAATATGATGGGAGTTGAATGATGCTGAATGGATGAGATGAAAATTTGTGAGTTAGAAATGCATTCAGCCACAGAACACTTTTCTAATGGGAAGAGGAAAGGAAAAAATGCACGTCAGCAAGTGAAAGCAACTTCATTTCACAGAAATCCAGAACCAGTCCTTCTAAAAGCTGAACAAGCCCTTATGTCTTTATTGAATTACATCTTGGGTTAATGACATTTACTAGCCAGCCTTTTGAAATCATCAGAAGAGTGAGTTTTGGTGGTTGATTTTGTGTTGTTGTTGTTGTTGTTTTGTTGGTTAATCAGGTTTTAACAACAAAACAAAAACCTCAATGGCCTGAGGATGTAGTTCAGTCATAGAGCATGTGCCTGGCATGCACAGTGTACTGAACTTGATCCCCAGCACTGCAGAACAATAAAAAATGTTAATGAAAGGTCAAGTGTGGATATGTGTGTTTACATTTCTTAGTGTTTATATTTCTCCAAGAGAAGGCAGGAACAGCCATTTTTCCTATATATTCTCATGTTTCTTATTCAGAACATAAACACTTAACAACAGAACTAATAGAAACCTATCTGGAGATAGTCAAAGGAAAAAAAACCAGATTTTTCAGTTTACTTTATAGCAGGTATGACATAGACATCACTCATAGATGCCCACATGAACCTGGTGCCCCCTGCATAAGAATGTGGAACAGAGAAGCTTCCAGATTTCTTTGCAGCAGACAAAGAAATCAGTTGAAGCTTCTCAAAATTCAGACATCATGTTCCTTATTCAGGACATAAACACTTAACAACAGAATAATTGGGAGTTGTCTGATTGGGAGCTGTCAGCTGAGAGAAAGTCTATACCTACCTCTTTAGAATGTCGAGTACTCCTGGAGTCATGATTTAACAGGACTTTGCACTCTTCTTCGGGTGCATTTTCCTGTTCTCATGATAAAAGGTATCCTGGATGTAAAATTTTGCCTGCATACAGCTTTGCAGTGAGTGATTTTGTTGCTTCAATTAAATAGTTTGTCCCCTCCTCCTTTTTCTTCTCCCCAGGCAAGGAGAGCCTCATCACTGACAGTGGAAAACTATATGCCCTTGATGTCCTGCTGACTCGGCTCAAATCTCAAGGACATAGGGTCCTTATCTACTCCCAGATGACCAGGATGATAGATCTGCTGGAGGTAGGAGAAGGAATCTTGGGGGCCTAAGCTTCCTTGGCATTTACATTGGCAGAATCAGATATTCATGACTAGTATTAATCCTATTTAATGAGAACCCCCAAATTTCTTTTTGTGCTTTTAGTCAACATAGGGAACAGAACCAGCTCCTGGCAGATGGAGAGTATGCAAAAAAAATTCTTCTGTCTCCTTCCTTATAGCCAATGTAAAACATCCTTTTCCAAGGGACAAAATTCTCTAATTTTTCCCTTTTTGACTGGGGGGTGGGGTGCATACTAGTGATTGATCCCAACAGCATTTTACCACTGAGCTAACTATATCCCAGTCTTTTTGAGACATGGTATTGCTGAGTTACTGAGGCTGGTCTTACAGTTGCAGTCTTCTGCCCCAAACTCCCAAATTGCTGGTATCACAGTTATGTGCCACCATACCTGGTGAAATTCCCCAATATTAAAGCAAATCACAGCCCAGGAATCTTTGAAAAGTTTCTTGAAATTCTGTATGGAAACCAAGATTGGGAGCTGGGCACTGTGGTGCACACCCGTGATTCCAACAACTTTGAGAGGCTACGGCAAAAAAATCACAAGTTCAAAGGCAGCCTCGGCAGCTTAGCAAGACTCTATCTCTAAAAAAATAAAGAACTGGAGATGCGGCTCAGTGGTTGAGCAACCCTGACTTCTATCTCTTCTATTGAATAAAAAAACAAAAAACCCACAAGATTGGGATTAGTTTTTCTATATAGAAAACCAGAGAGCCAGTATTCAACCTTAATTAATGAAATGATTCTTGACTACATATTGCAGTTACCTAGTAAGCTTTTAAAAAATGCTGACATCTGATCTCAACTCCAGAGATTTTTATTTAGGAAGTTTGGAATGTAACTTGGGCATCAGGATATTTAAAATTTCCTGAAGTGATTATAGTATACATCCAGGATTCACAACCACTGGATTAGTGGTGAAAAATATTTACAGGAAAGCAGGGGTTTTTTCCCTTTAATTATTTTGACATTCAGTTTCTCACTCTTTCTTGCCTTAATAAAGGAGAGGAGATCATGGATACAGAAATAGAGTGAGAATGAGAATAAATAATCATAAACCACTAGATTAAGTCTTTATACAAGAATGTTGGAGAGGCTAAAGTGCCTAGTTGTGAGGAGTATATAAATGCTTTTATGTTTTTCCTTGAGTATAATATTTGTAAGGCTTTATATTCCAGTAAATGGAAATTGGACCATGACATCGCTGTCTATGAATAACGGTATAGGGACCATAGAAGTGCAGAAGGAACAAAGGTACCTGTAAGGAAGGTTTTTAGGATCTTGGGAAGCCAAGATTGATTTACTGAATTTTACAGTGAGTTTATCCAAATTGGGTGTCAGGCTCTTTGTGCAAGAGACATATGTGCTATTTGAAGTCAGTTTAATCACCAAGTCTTAGGTTTCATAATAATGTTTAGCCCCTTGAATGCCATTGATAAGACAAACTTTCTGGTTTGTGTTTTGAGTAGATCACCTATTTTTGAAGGTTGAAAATAATGCTAATAAGCTATAAGTCATAAGTGTTTAAACCATTATGTTTGATATAAATTTTGACCATGTTAAAGGTACTGACAGCAGCAATCCAAAATAAAAGGGCTGCCTGCATCTCTAATGTTCTGTTCAAACCTGATGATGCCAACAACCAAAACAATTTTCCTACACTGATGCCTTTTTTAGGTAAAGTACACTTGTCTTGTCCTTAAGAGTCAGGACAGTACAGATAAAGTAGTGTTCTTCAGATGCTAAGAGTTATGAAAAATCAATAATGCTACATACAGATTTAGTAAGGGAGGTGATGATCTTTTTTTTTTTCCAAGGCATTATCAATAGAGTCTTGTATGATGAGTTTTGTTCAGGAAGTATGCTGTAAAGCCCCACCCATAGGTCACTTCTATCTAATCCAGTATTTACTTGAGGGAGTAGGACATAGTTTATAATGTTGTTTCTTCAATGTTATATTCTTTTATGAAAATGTATTATTTTTTTGTTCATTTGTATTAATGTTTTTCATTCAAATGAACCACATTCTATATTCCAAGAAACTAGTTCTCAATAGAATTTTTTGTGTGAGCATGGAATTATAATGGCTACAGTGTTCTTCTATGTCTAATCATTTTTTGAAATGTAAGCATATTGTGAATGTTGGTATAATGCATGATTATGTCTCCATTTTTATTTCACAGAGTATGTTGATTGTTTTGGTTTTTATAGGAGTCTCTTTTTTTTTTCCATTGACATCTTATACCATACAAATAGGGATTGAAAAGTTTCCAATAGAGTAGGAGTTAGAAACTCACATGGAAGCATCAAAGTTCAGTTGTGTAGCTGTGGAACGTGTTAGCATTTCCCTTTTATTTGGCATTTTTTCCCCCT
Organism: Callospermophilus lateralis; assembly: GCF_048772815.1. NCBI lineage: Eukaryota > Metazoa > Chordata > Mammalia > Rodentia > Sciuridae > Callospermophilus > Callospermophilus lateralis. The sequence continues at coordinate 87,717,020 of NC_135307.1, read as the reverse complement.
TGTTATTGTTTTTTGTGTTAGCCTTAGCTGTCCATCTCTTTATTTCTAGAACTCAGCAGAAATAGATGGCAGTAAAGATTCACATGCTTGGTTTCCATTCTGTAAGAAAAATTTGTTCTAGGCATTTTAGTATTTGCTTAGTATTTTCTAAAGAGAATGATAGTGTTCTTTTTCCCTTGGGTAAAAATATGAAATTAATTGAAATTGCTTGTGTAAATATCAGAACTTCTTTCAAATAGAATTCTGTATTCAGGAATGTCTTATTCTTTCCCATGTCTTCTAAATATTCTGGATTAGAGGATTGTCAAAAGGGTGATGCTGGGCTGTGGATATAGCTCAGTAAGTAGAGTGCTTGCCTCTCGTATGCACAAAGCCCTGGGTTCAATCTCCAGGGCTTTGTGCACACACACACACACAAAAAAAGTGATCATTTAATTTCTAGGATCAAGAATTTTTAGTTTGCAGTAGGTATAAGTTACACATGGTAAAGGGGCTGGGGTTGTAGCTCAGAGGTAGAGCGCTTGCCAAGCATGCATGAGGCACAGGGTTCAATCCTCAGTACCATATAAAAATAAAATAAAGATATTGTGTCCACCTATAACTAAAAACAAATAAATATTTTTCTAAAAAAGTATAAAGATATGGTAGATCATTAAATGTTATATGTTAGTAGATTTATTTTATACTTACTGAGTCCCCTGTGGTGTCTGCCTATTCAGAGTACTATGGAAATAGACATAATCCCTGTGCATTGGGATGATGGTATAGACATGGGCAAAACTCTTTTTCTCCTCACTGGTATTATCATAGTTGGGGACCCCTTCCATATCCAGTAGTTGCAAAGTGCTTTTAACTCATTACACATGACTTACCTTATCTCTGGGTTTCCTCTTTTGAGATTTATTCTTGTTGCATATCAAGCAACTAAGTCTGTAGTTTAAGGAAATAAGCCATATGGTCTTTTTTTTTTTTTTTTTTTTTTTTTTTTTAATGCAATACAGAAGTACTTGGAAAGGGTCAGCCAACTGATGCTATGTGTAGTGTGATTATTAAGTACTGAAGCCCAGACAAATCTTCCAATAGTACATTATAGAGTTTAAAAGTAAATAATCCATAATAAATGGTGACATTTGGATTACTGAAAAGCTAAAGATTCCAAAACTGCCCCCATGAAATGAAAAGCAAATTTGGGTTGCTGTGAACTGGAATCTTCATAAGATCTTAAGAATGAAAGAGGGAAATTTGTCAGCTTACCATCACAGTATTTGTAGAGTTCTTCCTCTCATCCTATGGCACCCATGAGTAAAGCTTTTTTTGTTGGTTTGTTTTTGGTAGTGCTGGGGATTAAACCCAGGGCTTTGTGCATGCAAGGCAAGCACTCTACCAACTGAGCTATATCCCCAGCCCATGAGTAAAGCAGATGTGAAGGTCAGTTAAACCTGTCTTTGACTTCAAGGAAACACATACATACAGAAATGATCATCAGATGAACCTTAATATTAGTGCCCAAGTGAAGCATTGACAAGGTTAAGAACAGCATGAGGGGTCACTATTGAGAAAAGTTTCATAGACTGTGATATCTGAATTTAAACAGACTATTAACCATTAGGGAAGAAGGGAATTTAAGACAAAAGAAGCCTAATATAAAAAGGCAAAAAGACCCAAAGGTACAAGACATTTGAGGGAAGTAGTCCAGTGATACTAGAATGTATGATCTAGGAGAAAAGGAAACATGTTAAGTAGGTTGAAGGCAGGTTATGATGGGCCCAGGAAGGCCTTGTGATAGGAACATGCTGTGAAGGGCTCTCTCTATTACATAGAGAAGTGTGGCCGTCATGTTTCACTCTTTTGGTGCTATTTGGTTGGACTGCAAAGAAATTGTGATGCCCATAGAGAAAAACCTAACTTTTCCCTGATGGAAAAGATGGAAAGCATGTCCAAGAAGATTAAAGTTAACCCAGGTCTAAAGGTTTGTTGATTATCCTTGGTTCTTTTCTCAGATTGTTTTATGAAAGTGAAATTGGGTTAGAATGAACTTCAAAGACAACTGTGAAATAGAAGTTTCAGAATAGAAGGTTGACAATAGGGGTGTGTCAACATTTGCCTTTATTTTTCCAAGTGTTTAATTTTTCTGATGATAATGGCTAGGTCTTGTGGATAGAATATAATAAGAAATTTAGGATTAGTGGGATTCCCTCCACCTCTTCCCCCACTCCCCGCCCCCAGTGGTGGTGAACATTCTTTTCATTTGGGAAGCAATAGAAGGATTAAGCTGAGGGCTCTGGATTCAGTCCACTTGAGTTTCAGTTCTAGGTCTACTCCCTACCACTTGTTTTGCTTTAGAGACCTTACTTAACATCTGGAAAATGGGATAATAATACTACTTTAAAAATTATCTTAGGATTAGATAAGCTAAACCAGATAAAGTACATAAAACAGTGACTATAACTTAGTGAATATTATTAATGAATATTTAGTAAATGCCATAATTATCACTGCTACTCAAGTGAGCCTAGTCCCTTTATATTATACTACAGAGTGCATGTATATTTGCTTTTATTTATACCTTAAAGTGGTGAAAAATCATTTATAAAACTATCTTGAGTTATGTTGACACATCTACATATTACTGCTTAACAAGTAGGACTTGTGGATATGATCCAGAACTGTTTTCAGGGCTAGAGTTGTGACTCAAGGGGTAAAGCGTTCACCTAGCGTGCATGAGGTGCTGGGTTCGATCCTCAGCACCACATAAAAATAAAATAAAGGTATTGTGTCCACCTATAACTAAAAATAAATGTTTAAAAAAAAAACAGTAGTTTTCAGCTGGGGTTGTAGCTCAATGGTAGAGCGCTTGCCTAGCACATGTGAAGCACTGGGTTCAATCCTCAGCACCACATGAAAATAAATAAATAAAATAAAGGTATTGTGTCCAACTACAACTAAAAACATATTAAGGAGAAAAAAGAAGCAGTGGTTTTCAAACTAATGGGATGTGGTACGCAAAGGACAGGTAAAGATTAAGCAGATGGGTCCTTGAACTTTCCTTCCTTCTTTGTCAACCAGAATAGTAATGCTTCTCTATTTTATATGTTAGAAGGATTCTTTATAAGAATCTTACTTTATAAATAGTGTATTTTTTAGTCCCAGTGCTTTAAAAATAGCATATGTTCTACAACAGTTTGTGGCTTGCAAGTCATACATTATTAAAATACAGATTGTGGTTCACTGTTCATAGGGTGTTTCCCTCTATCCTGCATTTTTGACAAACTTTAGATATTGGGCCGTATTGCATAGGAAGGATCAAAAAGACCCTGCCCTGCTTTCCTTCTATAGTGTCTCAACTGCTGGTATGTGGTGTCTATTGTTATTAACTTTGAAATGGCCAACTTTAAATGAGGTATAGTTGCTAAATAAAAATTGTGTGTTTTTAACGTGGACAGCATAATTTTGTTGTTGTTGTTGTTTGTTTGTTTTTGATACTGAGTATTGAGCCCAGGAGTGCTTTACCTTACCATTTAGCTATGTCCCCACCCCTATTTTTGGGGGGGAGCTGGGGCAGGGTCTCATTAAGTTGCTTAGGGCTTTGCTAAGTTGTTTATGCTGGCCTTGAACTTGTGATCCTCCTGCATCAACCGTTTCAGTCACTGAGATTAAAGGCCACGTGCAAGACACCACCTTGGACCACTTCTTTTTTTTTTTTTTTTGTACTGGGGATTGGAACCAAGGGGATGCTTAACTACTGAGCCACATCCCCAACCCTTTTTTGAATTTTATTTAGAGACAAGGTCTTGCTGCATTGTTTAGGGTCTTGCTGAGTTGCTGAGTCTGGCTTTGAACTCATAATCCTCCTGTCTCGGCCTCCTAAGCTACTGGGATTACAGGCATGCGCCACCATGCCCAGCTCCATAACATATTTTAATACACATATGCATTGTGAAATCATTGCTATAGTCAAGCTAATTAATATATTCATCACCTATGTAGTTATAATTTTGTATGTTATGAGAACATTTAGAAATGGACTCTTACCAAATTTTAAGCATGCAATACAGTATTATTAACTATATATAGTTACTGTGCTATGCATTAGATCTTCAGAACTTTTTTTGTCCTGCATAACTGAACTGTTGCCCAACATAACTCCAGTCCCTAATACCTACCTTTCTATTCTCTGCTTTCATGAATTTGACTTAATAGGTTTACTTTTGCATAACATCCTTGAGGTTTATACATGTTGTCATAAATAGCAGGATTTCCTTCTTATTTTTAAACTGAATAATAGTACATGTGTATACGTGTATGTACTTACATACACATAGCACATTTTCTTTATCCATTCCTCTGTTGATGAACATCTCTTGACTGTAACAAATAATTCTGCAGTAAACATGGCGGTACAATTATCTCTTTGAGATACTAATTTCATTTCCTTTGACTGTATACCCAGAAGTAGAAGTGGGCATCCCAGATAATATGGTACTTCTATTCTGTTTTCCATGATGGCTGCACTAATTTATATTCCCACCAGCAATGTACAAGGATTCCATTTTTCAACAACCTCATCAGCATTTGTTATCTTTTGTCTTTCTGATAATAGCAATTCTAGCAAAATAAATCAGTATGGGCCCCAGTCCTCCCACAAAATCAGAATCACCAGCATAGATCCCAGTTTATTTATTTTTAATCCTATTTAAGAATCACTACTCAAATGCCAATAGGACATCTTATCAATAATGCCTTTTACTTCTTCAGTAATTATTTTTGTTAATTTTTTTCTTCTTTTTTAAATTTTCTTTTTTAAAGTAATTTTAAAATTAAAATAATGCCTATTAAAACTACATAGTTCTCAATACTTCCTAAATGCTAAAGACTACATTTTGTTAGTTCAAGTAGCATTCACTTTGGTTCATAATTATTGATCCATTGTAGTCTATTTGTGATGTTCATATCTGTTTAATCAAAGGAGAGAACTTTAAAGCTATAGGAAAGGAATTATACATTTTGGTTCTATTCTGCTGCTGCTTAAATGGAGCAGAAGGAATTCTGCTTGCTTTTAGAGGCTTCAGGAAACTTAATCATACTAATTGGTTATCCTTTACTAAATGCCAATAATGGATATAGGTGGAATATCCTTGATTTCTACAAAGTTCCTGGTGTAAAGAATTGGGTAATAATTGGTCTTGAGAGCTGAGGGTGTGACTTGGTGTAGGGTGCTTACCTAACATGCACAGGATCCTGGGTTCAGTCTCCAGCATTCCAAAAAATAAAATAAGGGCTGGGGATGAGGCTCAAGCGGTAATGCGCTTGCCTGGCGTGCCGGGGCGCTGGGTTCGATCTTCAGCACCGCTTAAAAATAAAATAAAGATTTTATTTGTTTCCACCGAAAACTAAAAAATAAATATTTAAAAATAAATAAATAAAATAAAAATTTAAAAAATTTTGGTGTCTTTTTTTTTTTTTTTGTCCCATAAATCCTCCTTAATGCTCAGAAGTGCTTTAATGCACAAGTACTACAAACCTCATAAATGTTAAATTTAATCATCCACAGTAGTCCTCAGATACAAGAGTGTACTATAGGGAATTGAAGGATAAATGGAAATGGTTGTACCATTTTTAAGCCATACCTAGGCTGCAAAATTCAGCAAAAGTTTTTGATTAACTGGATCTCAACTGCAGGGTTTGAAAAGAATATAGTAAGGAAGGGTCTAACAACAGATTTTAGGAAACCCTTTTGGTGTTGCAATTGGTGAGTGTTGATAGTTTTTTGAGGTAGATTTTTATAATTTTCAGATGTGCTATGAATACTATAAAATCATTTGTTAGAGGATTTTAACTGTATAGAATTGAATTGTATACTCAAATATTAAGATTTCTTTCATATAATATGAAAAAGGTTATGTAAAAACTAAGAATGGAAGTGGGTACAGTTCTTGAAATTAACACTTGGAAGGAATTAAGAATTTCTTTCCAAATAAGCATTTGACTGTATTATCTTTTGCTAAACAGCTTGGAATTTTAGAAAGACATCTAGAGTCACTTTGGAATGTTCAGAATTGGTGAATAAAAGAAGCATTAGAAGCCAGGCGTGGTGACACACACCTGTAATCCCAGCAACTCGAGGCTGAGGCAAGCAGATTGCAAGTTCAAAGCCAGCCTCAGCAATTTAGTGAATCCTGGGTAATTTAGCGAGACACTGTCAGGATAAAAATAAAAGAACTAGTGATGTGGCTCAATGGTAAAGTGCCCCTGGGTTCAATCCTTAGTGCCTCCCCCCCCCCCAAAAAAAAAAATCATTGTATTGCTTTTTTAGCATAGTCTTTTGTCTTTGAGGTGTTTTTCTATAGTATGAAAATTAGATATTCCCCTGTCCAGCTTTTAACAGATTTTTGCATGTCCATTTACTTAATATCTTGAAGCTGTTTGCTGAAGTAGGATCTTAACTCATCTAAAGCCTTCTGAAATCCCATTTCTCCCCTTCTAAGAGCTAAGTTTTGAAGTAGTAAAAACGAAAGATTCACTTCTGTTGCCTCTGTAAGAGGCTTTCTGTAATCAGGGTTGGTCTAGGATTAATGTCCCTGATGTTTTGCTAACCTTGAAATATTAAGTATGTGAGCAGCAAGATTTACAAGAAGCCAGGTGGTATAATCTTAGCCATTCTAGCAAGGGGATCACAACTTTGAGGATGGCCTCCAAGACTTAGAAAAATGGTATCTCAATTTAAAAAAATAAAAAGGACTGTGGATGTACTTCTGTGTAGAGCACCCTGGTTTTAATGGTTTTAATCCCAAGTACCCTCCAGATTTTTTTAAAGAAATTTATTATTAGTGCTTTCATGAGTTTAGAAGTTCTGGTTTAAAAGGCAAAAGAGTGCTTGTGTGGGCTAGGCACAGGTGTACACACTTGTAATTCCAACTACTGAAGAGGCTGAGAAAAGAGGGTTTCAAGTTCAAGGCCAGTCTGGGCCATGTAGCAGAGATTAAAATAATTTTTTTTGTTGTATATCAAAATGAAATTTTTGGAAAGATCTGGAGATGTAGCTAAGTGGCAGAGCACTTGTCTACTCTGTTGAGGCCCTGGGTTTAATCACCAGTACTTAGAGTCTGTGCAAGAAGCCAACCTTTTTTGTTGTTGTTGTTGTTAGATTTAAATTTGTGGGATGGATGACTTTGTAAACTGTCCTGGTATAGTCTGTTTATTTTGCTGTCTTGGATTGCAGCATTTCCTGATTGGATTAGCTGCCAAGGTATGAATGGGCTTATGAGTTGTCTTTGAAGTGTTTTTCTATAGTATGAAAATTAGATATTCCCCCGTCCAGCTTTTAACAGATTTTTGCATGTCCATTCACTAATTTTTTTTTTGTTAGATTTAAATTTGTGGGATGCTACTGTTTTCATCTTCTATCCTGAATTCCTTCTCATCTACCATTAATTCTGTCCAGTTGTAGGGCTTTTACCACTAAGTGTAACCTTGAAATTTTACTTTGGTTGAATATTTTCTGTCCCTATTTGATTATCAGAGCCATTAGGGAACTACCCCAAGACAGGGGAAAAAAATAGTTAAAACAAACAAACACCATAAAACACAATGAAATATATGTGCCTCAGTGCCCTAATGTAGTTGGTTGACTAGCTTCACCTCAGTGATACCCTAGCCCAAGACCTCTGTCAAGTTCTTTACAATCATTTGCTCTTTGTTGTTATTTTTAGTTATACATAACACTAGAGTGTATTTTGAGATATTTATACAAACATGGAGTGCATCTTATTCTAATTAGGATCCTAGTCTGTGGTTATATATGATGTGGATATTATTGTGGTATATTCATATGTGCACATAGGAAAGTTAAGTCAGATTCATTCCACTGTCTTCTATTTCCTGTCTCCCCTCCCTCCCTCATTCTCCTTTGTCTAATCTACTGAACTTCTATTCTTTTTCACCTCCTCTTGTTGTGTGTTAGCATCCACATATCAGAGAGAACATCTGACCTGTGGTTTTGGGGGATTGACTTATTTTGCTTTGCATAATAGTCTCCAGATCATCCATTTCCCAGGAAATGTCATAAAGTCATTCTTTTTTATGGTTGAGTAATATTCCATTGTGTATATACCATATTTCTTTATCCATTCATCTGTTAAAGGGTACCTAGGTTGGTCCCATAGCTTAGCTGTTGTGAATTGAGCTGCTATAAACATTGATGTGGCTGTGTCCCTGTAGTACGTTGATTTTAAGTACTTTGGGTATAAACTGAGAAGTGGGATAGTGGATAGCTGGACCAAATGGTAGTTTGATTTCAAGTTTTCTGAGGAATCTCCAGTCTGCTTTACAGAGCGATTCCACCAATTTGCAGTCCCACCAGCAATGTATTAGTGTATCTTTTTCTCTACATCCTTATCAACACTTATTCTGAGTGGAGTGAGATTAAATCTCAAGTGTGGTTTTAATTTGCATTTCTCTAATTGCTAGAGATGTTGAACATCATTTGCTCTTAATAGGCTGCCACATACACTGCATTAGCCATACCAAACTTCAGTAACCTTATGTCAAAAATACATATGAGAATATTAGTAAAAGAATATTTGAGCCCAGAGACTGATATAACCATTTTCCAAAAGTAGAAATATTTAGTCTCAGAGAAGAGATAAGATAGCAAAAAGATAGAAGGAAGATCAGAGCAAAAAAAGGAGAATTAAGAGGGAGGGAGGAAGAAGGGGGAAGATAATGAATTTAACAAAATTACATTGTATTCATATTTAAAGTTATCAAAGAGAATTCAACCTTTATAATATGTTGAAGAGAAGAAGTTTAGTAGAGAGGGAGGAGGGAAGGAAAGGAGGGGAATGGGAATTTAAATCAAATTTCTTACATGTATGATTTTGTCAAAATGAACCCAGTTATTATGTATAATCATGATGCTCTAATTTTTAAAAACTTGCTTAGTTTTTTTAAAATAGATTAAAGTATCCTCTAGATAAGGGGGGCCTTTAGATAAGGACAGTCTCCCCCATATCTGTGAAGGATACATTCATTCTAAGAACCTCATCTTGTGCCTAATCTTATCAAATACCATACATATTTTTTGCCTGTACATACTTGATAGTTTATAAATTAGTAAGATTAACAAGAGCTAGTAATAAAATGGAATAATTACAACAGTAAACTATACTACAAGTTATTCAAAACATATAAATTATTTATTTCTGGAATTTTCCATTTAATATTTACAGGCGTGGTTTACCACAGGTAACTGAAATCATGTATAAGGAAGGACTACTATAACTGTCTCTTGTTTTTGCTTATAAATAGGCATTGGCTTTTCCACAGTGGACTATTTATAATATTACCAATGCAACCAGAAGGTCACAGAGGAAATCAGTGTTCATTTGAACATAATCTATAAGAGGAATTGCAAATTCTAAAAATAGGAAGACATTCTGTCCACTACATCTCTTGAAGTCTTTTCTTCTTTTAGTTGTAGATTGACACAATACCTTTATTTTTATGTGGTGCTGAGGACTGGACCCAGTGCCTCATACATGCTAACCAAGCGCTCTACCACTGATCTACAATCACAGCCCCCTCCTCTCCGTTCTTAAAGTTGTAATTCCTTTTATAGATGATGTCAAGAAGATTCTGTGCCAGACAAGAAATTATCTTGTTTTCTGTTTCGCTCTGATAAGGAGGCTGTAAATTCAAAACGTTGGTCAGCCAGGATTTGCTTGTGTGGGGTTTTTGGGCACTATAATGTGAATCTTTTTTTTTTTTTAATTGGTGCATTATCGTTGTACATAATGGTAGGATTTGTTGTTACGTATTCATACGTGCACACAATATAACAAAACGATTTGGCCACTATCACTCCCTAGCACTTCCTCCTCTTCCTCCCAACCCCCTGTCCACTTGTCTCTTTCCTCTACTGATTTCCTGTTGGTTTTCAGGAGATCCTACCCCCTCCCACCACCCTCTTTTCTTTTTTTCTTTCTGGCTTCAACCTATGATAGAAAACATGATCCTTGACCTGAATTTTGCTTATTTCACTTAACATATTGGTCTCTAGATCCATCCAAATAACAAGTTTTTAAAAATTTGTGGCTGAATAAAACTCTATTGTGTGTGTGTATGTGTGTGTATATCACATTTTCTTTATCCTTTGTGTATATATACCATCTAAGGTGGTTCCAAAGTTTGGCTATTGTGAGTTGTGCTGCTATAAACATGGGTATGCATGTATCAATATAGTATGATAACTTTAATACTTGAGAATAAATACCAAGGAGTGGTATAGCTGGGTCATATGGTATTTCCTTACTAGTCTTTCGAGGAACTTCCATATTGATTTCAATAGTGACTGTACAAATTTATAATCTCACAAACAGTGTAAAAGTGTTCCTTTTTCTTCATATCCTCTGCAGCACTTATTATTATTTGTATTCTTGATGGCTTCCATTCTGAGTAGTATGAGATAAAATTTCAGTGTAGTTTTGATTTGCATTTCCCTGATTGCTGATGATGTTGTCCATTTTTCATATATTTTTATTTAATGTATTTTCATATATTTTATTTATTGGCCGTTTGTATTTCTTCTTTTGAAAACTGTATTTTTCATTTGCCCCTTATTAATAGGGTTATTCGTTTTTTGGTGTTTAATATCTAGAATAAAGAACTCACAAAACTATAATCTTTTGTCAGAAGAGTAGCTAGCAAAGATTTTTTTCCCATCCTATAGGTTCTGTCTTTACATTCCTAATTGTTTCCTTTGCTGTGCAGAAGCTTTTTAATTTGATGCCATCTTATTTACTAACTCCTGGCATTATTCCTTGAGTGTTAGGGGTCCTATTAAGAACATTGTTGCCTATACCTATATAATTGGTATCTTGACCCTACGTATTCTTCTAGGAGTCGCATAGTTTGTGGTCTTAATTCCTAGGTCTTTGATCCATTTTGAGTTGATGTTGGTGTAGGTAAGAGGTAAGGGTCTAGTTTCATTCTTCCACATAAAGATAACAAGTTTTTCCAGCATCATTTGTTTAAAAGACTGTCCTTTCTCCAGTAGAGGTTTTTAGCACCTTTGTGAAGGATCAGATGACTACAGATAAACAGTTTATCTCTGTGTCTTCTATTCTTTGTCATTGTTTTTTTGGTCTATGTTTTATGTCAGTACCATGCAGTTTTTGTTGCTATAGCTCTGTAGTATAATTGGAAGTCAGATATTGTGATGCCTCCCACAGTGCTTTTTTAGCTTAGAATTGCTTTGGCTATTCTGGGTCTTTTATTCTTCCAAATGAATTTTGGGAGTGTTTTTTCTAGTTTGTGAAGAATGCCATTGGTATTTTAATGGAGATTGCATTGAATCTGTATATTGCTTTTGTTAGTGAGGCCATTTTAACAATATTAATTCTGCCTCTCCATAAAAACATGGAATTTCTGCTGTCTTCTTCAATTTCTAGTGTGAACCTTAATCACTGAAAGAAAACAGTATATGTTCCTATCTGTGAAAAACATCTGGTTGGTAACTAAAAGCCATTTTGATTTGGGTATTTCTTTTTTTTTTTTTTCCCTTTTGTGGTGCTGAGGTTGAATCCACTGCTTTGTATGTGCTTGACAAGCACGCTACCAACTGAGCTATATCCCCAGCCCCTGGGTATTTCATTTTGAGGGTTGTTTTTGTTTTTTGTTTTTCCACTTGGAAATTTTTTTCTTAGGGCTGGGGATGTGGCTCAAGCGGTAGCGCGCTCGCCTGATATGCGTGCGGCCCGGGTTCGATCCTCAACACCACATACATACAAAGATGTTGTGACCACCAAATACTAAAAAATAATAAATATTAAAAAATTCTCTCTCTCTCTCTCTCTCTCCCCCCCTCTCTCTTAAAAAAAATTTTTTTTTTCTTAGTAAAGTCTACTGAAATCTGTAGGAATAAAATTAGGTTCCATGTTGAATTTGAGGGTGCAGTTTGTTCTTGATTCCCATATAATGGCAGTAAACTCATATACAGTTAATTTCTTGTGCTTTGGGGATTGCTTTCTCCCCATACTGGATATAATGACTTACATTCGGTAAGTGTATGGATGAAGTAGAAGGTGGGTAGATGTTTGTGAGAATTATAATGCATTAGTTTGCATCAGACTTACTATATCCTTTTCTCTTGGCTGATAGGAATATATGGTTTACAGGAAGCATACCTACATGAGACTTGATGGCTCATCCAAGATCTCAGAGAGGCGGGACATGGTTGCTGATTTTCAAAACAGGTAAGGTTAGAAATTATAAAAGTTCTTACTTTGATTTTGAAATGGTGAGTTAAAAAGAAATACCATTTTATCTTAGATTGTTAAGCAATCACAGTAAAGTACTTGCCATTTAGAGGTTGCTATATTTGCTTAGAGTGTTTCATATTTATGTGTCTGAGCAAAAGAGAAAATGAGAATATCCACCTGGTCATTTTTATTTTAAATAAGCCTTCTTACCATGCCAGTGCCTATTTATTTGGGTAACAAAAGGATTTCTGAATGTGAATGAAGATCCTCCTCAGTGGATAATGTGTATGTAGGAAAAAAGTCCACAGGGCTGTAGGATGTGTTCCTGAATGTTAACAATAGCCAGCCAGCTTTACTCTGTTGAGTTAGGGTTGATTTTCCCCTTTTCCCAGCTCCCCCCCCCCCAATTGGACCCAAGGGCACTTATCCACTGAGCCACATTTCCAGCCCTTTTTTATCTTTTATTTTGAGAGATGGTCTTGCTAAGTTGCTGACGATAGTTTTGAACTTGTGATCCTCCTGCCTCAGCCTTGATTTTTCATACTGGGTATTTAACTCAGGTGAGGGCTTTTACCCCTGGGTTACATCGCCAGCCCTCTTTTTTTTTTTTTTTTTTTTTTTTTTTTTTTTTTTTTTAAGACAGGGTCTTGCTAAGTTGCTAAAGCTGGCCTCAAACTTGAAATTCTCATTCCTTAGCCTCCCTAGTCACTGGAATTACAGATGTGCACCTCTATGCCCAGCTTATATTGAGTTTTAGTTTGTTTTTGCATTTCATTTTGTATGAGTTTAAGGGAAAATATCTTTCCTTGCTTTCTTCAAGCATTGCTGGCAGTTTAATAAATTGCAGTAGTTGACAATCAGCCAGTGGCTCTTAGTCACAGAACCTCTCCCACTTGCTAATGAGCCTATGAAATTTCAAATACCACCTGCTGAATGCTGATGGTTTACAGAGCCATAATTATCCTAAGTGCTGGTTCTTAAGTAAGCAGAGTCTGATTACTGCTTTCTCCACAGAGAAAGCCAAACTTCATTGATGACAGATCTGCTGAACTTCACCCTTAATTTTCTTCTTTAAACCTGGAGAATTGAAAAATAAAGTAGATCTTAATGTCTAAATCAGAATAGTTTTAACTTTCTGACCGTTAATTGTATGGCCAATTAACTAATAATTATTAATTCTTGGGAAGAAAATTAAGCACATAGCCATTTATATTTATGTTACAATTTTTAATTTTATTTGTGTTTTAGAACATGGTTTAACTCAAATATAAAACAGTTTAAGATAGAAGACATCCATAGCTCAACAAAAATGCCTCTTCTGATTCAGAATTTTTGCCATTGCCAGTTTTGCTGTCCTTTACAATGGAGGTGAAGAGTCATAGCCTGATGTTTTGGTTTACAGTATGTACCCAGTTAGGCTGATAACTCCTAAGTTAAAACTGCACACAAGAATTCCAGATGGCTGTTCAGCCAACAGTGGAAGGGAAGATCCACTTTGAAACTATTTCAGTTTGTTACCTTGGAGTAGCTGTGGAGATAGACTGACCTAATTTCTTACTTAGCAGAAGTAATCAGATTCCAGAATTGATTTGAAACTTATAAGTATAGCAGTGCCTGTTAGCCCACTACCTTGTTGTGGCAACTGTCTCAAAAAATTGAAAAGACCGGAATGTAGCTCAATGGTAAAGTGCCTCAGTACCATAAATAAATAAATAAGTTTATTATAGAGTATGCAGTTCCCTAGGAAGTCTTTCTTTTCTCATCACATAGACACATTATTGGTATGTTGTATGAGGTTTATACATTGTTATAAGAAAAGCCATTAGGTAATAGTTATTTCACCAGTTCTCCATTTACTTCCCACTAGTATATTTGATAGTGTTCATTTAAGGATCTCATTTTTCACATATCTTTTAAAGTTCTTTGCAATCATTATTATATATATTTTGGTACTATTTTATTATATATATTTTGGTACTATGTTAATATACTATTATTATATATATTATATATATTTTGGTTTGAACCTGGGGTACTTTACCACTAGCCTACATTCCCAGACCCTTTTTACTTTAACTTTATCTTCTTACTTTTAAGACCATATCTTTGCATATAAAACTTTGTCACTATTTCAAATTATCTTTTCATAGATTCAAACAAGGAAATCACTAGGTGAACGGATAAGCCTTTAAGATTCTATGCAGATAGTTGCTTTGCAGAAAAGTTCTATTGATTTAGACTCTAATCAGAGCTAGATTGGACTTCCAAGTTGTAGAGCTGTTCTTGTAACAATTCATTTCCAGAAAACTGGGCTACAACCTTTTATTTTATTAATTTTTTAAGTTGTAGATGACACAATATCTTTATTTTATATATTTATTTTTATGTGGTGCTGAGGATTGAACCCAGTTCCTCACACATGCTAGGCAAGCGCTTTACCACTGAGCTACAACCCCAGCCCTGCTACAACCTTTTAATGGGGAAAAAAAAAAGAGTAGATATATCTAATTTATTACATCTACAGTCTCTTGATTATTTGTGAAACACTTATTTGGGCAGTCCTGGAAATGCATAGTAGTTTTAGAAAACTTAGCTCTTAAAAAAAAAAAAAAGTGTTTTTACCACTAAATTGTACTATCTCTGCTTAGTAAAAATATTTGCACATCATTAACTGGGAAACCTTACTTGAGCCTCCAGGCTCTATAACTGAAAATTACTAAGATAATAGTGAGTTATTTATGAGTTATTTAATTATCAAAGCAGATAATTTATGATTCAGCATCTGGGTACCATCATTTTACCCTGTATCTAGGATTAGGAGGAAAAAAGAGACTATTTGTGCCTTCTGATCTATTTTTGCATTATTAGCTAGATTCTTAGAGTTGAGGCTATGGCTCAGAAATAATCTGCTTTTCATGTATGTTCTCTGAATATGCCTCTGCTGACCAGAAGGTTATTAAACTGACCCCTCCATCAGGAAGGGGTTCTCAGCTTATACATTTTATTTATTTATTTATTTTTTAGTTGTAGTTGGACACAATGGCTTTATTTTATTTATTTTTATGTGGTGCTGAGGATCGAACCCAGGGCCTCGCGCGTACTAGGCGAGTGCTCTACCGCTGAGCCACAACCCCAGCCCCTCTCAGCTTATGCTTTTAAGTAGCAATGGTAGCCCAATATACAGAAAAGGGCAGGTGTTTTTGAAAACAAAAAGCCATGTCTTGCTAAATATTTTTATTATTGTTAATGAAAAGACATCAAAAGAAAAAAAGTGTAGTTTCAACTGGAAAGCCCTGTGGCTCAAAGGTCAGCCAGAGTAAACAAGAACTCCTATAAAAAGTCATTTACATTCCCTTCATACAAGATTTATTTATGAGGGATCCTTCCAGGAAAAAGTCTGACTGAGACTAAAGACTGTTTGGCCAGGATGTCCTGACTGGACAACATTCAGAACATGTGACCAGAGCATGATCCTAGAAGCCATTCACAAGGTCTTTGCACTCTGGTGCCTTGACCCTTACTTCACTTACTCACCCCATGAACTTTTTTCAGATGGATCCCCTACTTATTCCCCCTACCATGGTTTTCTGACCATTCAAGATGACTCTTTAGAAAATATGAGAAAAAGTAGCTGTAGCATGGGTTTCTCTTTTTTGGTAAGAGTGTTATAAAGCTCCAATATCTTCTTTCATTCTGGTTCTTTTTTAGTCAGTCAACAAGCCTTTACTGTAGTCTTTGGTAACTAGCACTGCCTGGACACTTTGGTTGAGAGTCTTCCTTAAAGATGTGAGAGTGAGACCTAAGCATGTCTTTGTTGTTTGGTTTCATAGGCTCCTATACAGACCACCCAGAAACCTAAGGCCTCTTTCAACAGAAACCCTGTGAGAGATTCCTTTTCAGCCTCTAGAGGGCACCCAGACCACCCCCATTGCCTTCCAGAATTTTGTTTTCTTCTATTTAATCAGAATTCTCAAAACATTAACCCACATTATAAATACTGGATTTATTAAGAATAATAGAACTTCTCAGCAGTTTAATCTATATATTTTTGTTATAAATAATCCAGAATGGAAGCTGATATCTTTGACTTCTATAATTCTTTTTTTCCACAACAGTATAATAAAATAACATTGAATGCAGCCAGTCTTTGTAGCATACATGTACGTCATCAAAGGGCATCTTCTCAATACATAATTGTATCTGAAAGAAGCCTTTTCTGCCATTATATTTCTAATTTTTTTAGAATTATTTTTATCTACATTGCATTGACCAGTATTTTTATGTTTATAGCCCTATTTGTAAGTGGCTACTGCATCTCCAACTGATTTCCCTTAGACTGTGGGAAATGGCCTTTCTTTCTGCTTCCACACTTTTCTTTTGTTATACTTGCCAGTTGTCTTCTGTCTACCTCCTTGTTCCATTCCAGTGTTTCCCTCATCCCACTCTGACCCATGTTCTTATGCTGGGCTTCTTCAAAAATTACCAAAAAAAGTCCTGGCCATTGGAAGACTGTCACCTCTCACACAAGTATTAGAGAAGCCTCTCACCCCCTGCCTCTGTACTTACCAAAGCAGAAGAAGATACATGCAATAATCTCGGTGCCAGAGTGAGAGAGACACTAATAGGGCCCTAAAAAGTTTTTTTCTCTGTATGATTCAATCATAAAAGAGAATGTAAATTCAGTAAAATTTTTTTGAAAACTTTATTATGAAATTCAAGGTTAGGGGTTAGGGTTTTAGCTTAGTTGGGTAGAGTATATGCTTAACTTTTGTAGAATCCAGGGTTCAGTCCCCAACTCTATAGAAGCAACAGTGAGTAAAAAAAGAAAAAGAAACAAACCCCAAAAAAAGTTCTTCAAAAGATTTCAAGGATAAAGCAGGCCAGGTATGGTAGCACATACCTATAATCCCAGCAACTCCGGAGGCTAAAAAGAGCTGGGATTGAAACTCGGTGCTAAAATGCCTCTGGCTTCAATCCCCAGCACTCCTGTGCACTGCTCCCCCCCACACACACACAACAGTAGAACTTTCCTAGGAATAGACTCTGCAGACATTTTATAATCCATGCTTCCCTCTAGGAAAGTTGTATTTAATTTCTATCATGACCAACTTAATGATTAATCAGGATGCTTATTTCAAAATAGTTCATTCCTTCACTGATATTCGTATTTGATGTTGATGTCATCAGTTAATCACTTCAGTTATATTCATGACATCCTGATTTCTGCAGTCAAGTGACTTCACTAAGGAAGAATAGACTGAAGGGATGAGAACATCCTGATGTCAGTATGTTTTTATTTTTTTTCCAAAACCTCATAATAATAATTGTTTTACATTGTGATTTAGTACCTATATACCATGTCTAAAACTTTACAGAATGGTACCCTTGTGGCTGTGATGCACTAGAAAATTTTTTAATCTAGTCTTTATATTTTTAAATGCATCCAGATCTACCAAACTTATTTCATGACCAAGAATAAGTGTGACCTACAGTTTAATCCTGATCTGAATGAATATCTAGTTGTATTCCTCACTATAGCTAGGAAGAACGGGGATTGGCAACTTGATTTAGTGGATTTTCAGGTTTACTTAGTGGTATGATGCAGTTCCTTTCCCTCAGAAATGTTCTGAATATAATCTAGGATAAAAACATGAAAGTGTATGATGATCTTAAGATATAGTACTGAGCTATAGCTGAGTCCCTCCTTATTTAAGATAAATCTTACAGTCAGAATCCTGTTCCAAAAGGACTTGGGGTATAAATCGAAGAAAATTTTAACTGTGTGTGTGTGTGTGTGTGTGTGCGCGCGCGCACTCAAGAGCTGTGTTGGCATACATCCAAAAGCCCTTTAATTATAGCCTATCTCAAGAATTAATCCCAAATTCAATTTTATACATAGATGACATAGCCTAAGTCTTAGTCCCTGACTTCAGTTCATTTTTCTGGAACTTATATTCTTCATCTTAAAATGAGTTCTTTGCTATAATGATCATAAGTTTCCAAAGTATTGGAATTCATGATTCCTAAGGAAAACATCAGGGAATACTGATTTATTTGCTCTTAGTTCATAAAGAGAAAGAGGTCTCTACTTCATGGTAGCATTATTTTTCTAGTATATTTGCTACACGTTTTTGCTTGTGTGCTGAGCAATTAGATATTGATGGGCAGCAAGTTTCTGTGCAAATTAGAAGGTGACTCCCATCATTTTATTTTAGGAATAGTGCACCTTTGTGTAGTGTTTTAAGGGAATATCAGCAGGCCTTGATAACCACCAGAACTCTTTCCAGCACTAGATTCCATGTTCTGTATTCAGAGACCTCTCTTTTCTTCCCACATTTTATTTTTTTCTTTTCAGTTTTTCCTCTTAACATGTTCCTCCCTTTTCTGCAGGAATGACATCTTTGTGTTCCTGTTAAGCACAAGAGCTGGAGGACTGGGTATTAATCTCACTGCTGCAGATACAGTAAGTTATAATGAGAACATAATACACTGCTTAACTTTCTTACACATTTACTCAACAAGTATTTGATGAATGTCTACTCTGTGTCTGATACTGTTCTAAATAAACAGACTAGAGAAAAAAAAGACAAGTAATCCCACTAGATTTGTTTTAGGAACTGTAACTGAATAGATAAAAAAAACGATAATTTCATTATTTTTATGCATTATTCCACTACTGGAAAAACTCACATTTTTTAACATCCTGAACTTCAAAAGTTTGTTAGAGAGTAATGAGATTGCTAATCTAAGAAATAAAATAACAGGAAGGGGTGTGGCTTAATGGTAGAGAGCTTGCCTAGCATACATAAGGCCCTTGGTTCAATTGCCAGCACCACCAATAATAGTAAAATTAAAATATAAGCTGGCGGCACAATCCTGTAATCCCAACAGCATGGAGGCTGAGGCAGGTGGATCACAAATTTAAGGCTAGCCTCAGTAATTTAACAGGACCTTATCTCAAAATAAAAATTTAAAAGGCTGGGGGCTGGGGTTGTGGCTTAGCGGTGGAACACTTGCTTCACACATATGAGGTACTGGGTTCGATCCTCAGCACTACATAAAAAAATAAATTAAGTAAATAAAGATTTTTTAAAAAAATTTAAAAGGCTGGGTAAGTAGCTTAGTGGTAGAGTACTTGCCTTGCTTGCTCAAGGCCCTAGGTTCAATCCCCAATACAACAACAACAAAATTCCCCACATATGTGAAGAGGATGCAAAGGATGCAAACTCAGGAGTGTCATGAAAAAAACCAAGTACAGATGGAGATTCTTGAAGAGACAGAACCAAAACTAGAACTAGATCCTGCATCTTTCAGTCTCCATTTCTAGGCTGGGTTCACTCTCTTTATTGTCTACTGTATGTTTAACTCCCTGTCTTCATAGGATCCAGCTATACCTTTCTTGCCCTCTAAATCTCCACCAGTTACCAGTTAGCCAGGTGGGGTAGAGCTTCAATGCCTGAGGATTGCTGCAGGCATAGTTGCACATCATCAACCACTCATCTCTGGGTAGGTTGTCAGTGGTGGTAGATCCTGTTCTTGTGGGTTCTCTGATGTGGTAGTTCACTCAATGCCATATCAGATAGTAGAAATTTGTCCTTATTTTTCTTGGTTTTCTGCTCTATTTTTCAAGCATTTTATATAGGTTCTGTGTGAGTACAGATTCACTGCTTTCTCCTTGCTGATCTTTTGAGCTCCAGTCTCAGTCCCCAGCTCCATACCTATTAACCCAGATCCATTTTTTGCTGTGCTGATTATTAAGTTTGTTTATATTCTTCTCCCCCTCTTCTGTTTTGTTTTGTTTTATTCCTCTCTTCCCTTCCCCCCGACCCCGCTCCACCTTTCCTGTACAGGGAATTGAACCGAGATGCTTTCCCTCTCTAGTCTTTTTTTTTTTTTTTTAACATTTATTTTTTAGTTGTAGTTGGACACAATACCTTTATTTTGTTTATTTATTTTTCTATGGTGCTGAGAATAGAGCCCAGGGCCTCGAACATGTTAGGCAAGTGCTCTACTGCTGAGCCACAACCCCAGCCTGTAGCCTTTTTTATTTCATATTTGGAGACAGGTCTTGCTAAATTGCCAAGACTGCCTTGAACTTAAAATTCTGTCTCAGCCTCCCAGGCTGGGATTACAGATGTGCATCACCAACTGAGCCATATCCTTCTTTATTAACCATGCCATTCCTTCACCCAAAACTCTTAGGGATTCTCCATCATCTATAAAATAGAGTGTAAGCTCCTTTACATTACACATAAGGCCCTTAATTTGTGTTCTTTATCTGCTTTTCCAGCCTAATTTCCAGACTACTTTCCATTCTAAAATTTATGTTCCAGAAATAAATGATTGACTTTTGTTTTTTTGTTTTTAATACACCATGCCATTTCACACTATTGGGTTAACTGTTCCCTCAGCTTAGATTGTCCTGTGAGCTCCTCTTTCTTCTGGTAAACTTATTTGCTTATCAAAACCCCATTCAGGTGTCACATTCCTTTCCAGTTACCTCCCCTACTCAAGTTAATCACATTATATTGTAATTAATTATTTTACATAATGAATTTAGATCTCATCAGTAGAAGGAAGTCTTATTTCTAGTGCATGAAATCATTCGTTCAACAGATGTTTAATGAGCATCATTCAAGGGCCTGGCATTGTTTTAGGCAGTAGGATTCAGCATGCAACACAATGAAGTTCCATTCCTGTCCTCATAATTATTAAAAATTATATTTCTAGTAAAGGTAAGGGATAAGATATGAACAAAATTTAAAGAACTATTTAATATGAATGTTACAAAGAGACATATAGCAAATAAGGAGTGGTAGAGTGATCAGGGTTGCTATTTATGTGGGTGATAAAGCCTCTCTGATAGTGTGATATTTGAGCCAAGATCTGAAGAAAGCAAGGACATGAGCCAAGTGTCTATCTGACAAGAGCATTCCAAGCTGAGGCGATAAGTGCAAAGCCCTGGGGTGAGAACATGCTTGGCATAATCAAGCAACAGCCAGAAGCCCAGAGTAGGTAGGCAGAATCAATGAGGGAAGACTGGTAAGAGGTATGTGTCACAGAAGCAGAGCATGCAAGGCTAAGTAAGCCATAGGAAATGGAGAATTTGGAAGAATTTGACAGATGAGTAACATGGTCTAGCTTGGGTTCTGTATGTTTGTTATTGAGATAAATTCTCATTGTGTCTCCAGGCCAGCCTCAAACTCCCAGACTCAAGTGATTCTCTGACCTCAGCATCCCAAGTGCTAGGACTATAGCCACACACTACGATATTCACCTTAGCTTGGGTTTCACATGTGCCCCTCTGGCTTCTGTTGGGGGTCAGTACAAAACACTGAGAAAGGTAGAAGCAAGAAAATTGAGAATATCAGACATTAAGTGAAATGTTGCCCAGGCAGCAAGGTTTGGAATTCAGGAGAAAGATTGTGACTAAATATGTATTTTGGAATCAGTCATTGGTAATATATAAGGCTACATGGGATCACCTGGGGAGGTCTAACATTTGTATTTCCCTTCCTATCTTGCCTGTCTTAGGTTTGGCTATGCTTTCTTAAGAAATAGTTCCTCTAGTTGTTTTGTTTACTTGAATGGTCAAAATGATAAGCAGGTTTGCAGAGTGACCTATATTATGCTTGCAAGGTTCACATAATTTGTCCTGTGGGGGTAAGGACCTCCTGCCACAAAGAACCAAAGTATTAGGCCTCTAACCCATAGCAAAAGGAATAAAAGTTAATTCCTTTTCCATCTGAGGGCTAGAGAGAGACTCTGAATACTCTGAATTCCAAAATAACTTGATCTGGGGGAGGCTTGTGATTCACTTGTAAATTAGAAGCTCCTGGAATATTCCTTAGAGATATGGGACAGCAAGATTGAAATTAATTCTCAATTTTTTGTGTGAACTCAAGTTTTGCTATGTGTGTGTATGTGTATGTGTGTGTTAGAGAACAATAGTTTTAGCTGCTTGTCTGGCATTTTCCTTTGCTTCAAGATTTATTTAGCTCTGGGAGATCCCTAGAACCATTTATGGACAAGGAAGAGGTTAGTCAGCCTAAAATGTCAGGAAAAACTTAATGTCTTGTGATTGAGGGCCCATAGGTAAGCATGTATTCTGTCTGGCCCACTTGTTTAGTAAATATGTTTTTAGCATGGGGATATCTTTGCATTTAATTCTGTTTAGTGAGGGTTGTTATGATAAATTCCCCTGTTTTTGTTTCTATTAGACCTGTCTCAAATGCTTACATATAATGAGAACAAGTAGCAAGATGACAAGACATATGTCCAATGGGTCAACTTTTAGCCCTCCCAAGGGACTAAACTTTCACCCATTCTCTTGGGAGAAAAGCACCACCCTCCAAATATTGGTCCAGCTTTTTCCAATTGTTCTATAGAAATTTTCCTGTTTTCCATTTCACTCTCTCATCTCCTGGAACTCCCTCTCATCCACCTGTATTATAGCTGGGTCTCTACACCACATCTCTACTCTCCCTTCCCTCCCCCATGCCTGCCTGGCTTGGGTTTTACAACTTCATGAAGGTGTTGACTATTCATATATTTCCACTTAGTCATTGCTAGGCCATGCATTGTAGCTTTAATCTTTTAAAGATTAATCTGTAGCTTTTAATCTTTCCTAGGTATGTCAGTTGTTCTAGTCCTATAATTATTAGTTGTTTTTCTCTAGTGTGTCTCACTGAACTCACTGAACTCACTAAACCTGATTATAAAATAAAGGTGTATCTCTGTCCTACTGTGGTACAATGTCTCCATCATTCCCCCAGTTCACATGGGTGATCCGGCATTCATTGGTTGTCAAATTAGATAAACATCTGTTTTGGTTTTTCATTCTTTGTGTATGTGTATGTGTTGAGGGTTGGTGCTGGGATTGAACACTTGTCTCATTCTCTTATTCTTCTCTGTGTGTGTGTGTGTGTGTGTATGTGTGTACACATACTGGGACTTGAAACCAAGGACACTTTACCACTGATCTACATTCCCAGGCATTTTATTTTTATTTGTTTTTTGTTTGTTTAATTTTGAGACAAACTAAGTTTCCTAGGAGCTTTGCTAAATTACTAAGGCTGACCTCTAACTTGTGATCCTCCTACCTCAGCTTCCAAGTTGCTGGCATTCTAGCCATACACCATTGTGCCTGACCTTATTCTTATGTTAACCTGTTTATGAGCTTTTACATAGTTTATTATTCTTTTTCCCCTTTGTATTTTTTCTTTTTTTTTTCTTTCCTTCCCTTCTTTTCTTTCTGTACTAGAGATCAAACCTAGAAGCACTCTATCTCTGAACCCACAGTCCCAGCTGTTTTGAGATAGAGTGTTGCTGAGTTGCCCAGGCTGGCCTCAAACTTCCTGCCTTATCCTTCTAAGTAGCTGGGATTACTGGTGTGTGCAACCACACCTGGCTTTCCCTGTTTATTTTTTCAAAAAATCCCTGTTTTTAATTCTTTTTTTTTTTCCCCTAACCCCTCATTTCTTTTAATCCATTTAAAGGATATACAGCCACTAAATTTGGGGGTTTTTTCAAGGCTAAATTGTTAATTTATCTTCTTTGGCTTTAATCTTCTTGTTGTTTGTGATCCCAAAAGAACCCAAGTTAAATCAAGGATTTGGTTGCCACTGAAATTTAGGGGAAAATTGTAAGTATTAAGTAAGATGATTCATGATATAAGCCTCTTCATTTTGAATGTATATGGAACCATTCCCCAGGCTTGGACATCTCAAGGTACAATCTTTGAGTATGATGTCAGCCCTCAATTGCTATATGTGTTTTATTTTATTTTTATTTTTTCATTAGAGCATTTTAGTTATACATAATAGTTGGGTTTATCCCGACAAACTCATACATGCATGGAATTCCATTTCAATTTATGATTCCTCCTCCTTTCCCTGCACCTTTCCTTTCAGATCTCATTCCTCTCTCCCATTCTCCTTTGTGTACTTCATTCGATTTCCTTTCACTTGTCTATTTACTTTTATTTGATAGGTTCTTTCTACCTATGCATAAAGGTGAAGTTTCCTGTAGTATATTTATATATACACATAACATGGTTTTATTTAAGAATTTATTTTGCATTGCCTCTCCTTATGTATCATTTTAGGAATATTGGTTTCTAGAGTTTTGTATGTCTTATTTGAAATTCCAAAATATATCTTATGGTAATATAGTAATGCTGTGACAAGCATTGTGTATTTGCAAATCAGGTTTGTGGACACTACATTAATAATAATAAGCTTTTATAATACCTTTTTTTTTTTTTTTTTGAAACTGAATTGCCAAGGCTGAGATTGAATTTATAATCCTCTTGCCTCAGCCTCCCCCGAGTTGCTGGAATTACAGGGTGTGCACCACCTCACCTGGCTTACAATGATGTGTGTGTGTTTGTGTGTGTGTGTGTGTGTGTGTGTTTTGATAGATGGACAGAATGCATTAATTTGTTTATTATGTGGTACTAAGGATCAAACCCAGTGCCTCACACATGCTAGGCAGGCGCTCTGCCACTGAGCTACGGCCCCAGCCCCTATAGTGACTTTTTCTTTGAGAGTTTGTAGTTTTCTCCCCAAGGGTTCTAAACTATGCTAAAAAATGAAGGATAATGCCACACAAAAGCCAGACCAAGAGGACACCATAAGAAAGAGCAAGAGCCAGATATGGTGGTACACAGCTAATAATCCCAGCAATTTTTTAAGACCAACTATGTCTTAAAAAAATAAGAAAGGAGGCTGGGCTCAGCAGTAGAGCGCTCACTTAGCTCATGCAAGACCCTGGGTTCAATCCCCAGCATCACCTAAAAATAAAATAAAGATATTATATCCAACTACAACTAAATAATAAATATTTAAAAAAAAAATAAGAAAGGGCTGGGATTATAGCTCAGTAGCAAAGGGTACCTGGGTTTAGTCCCCAGTACCCCCCCATACACACACACAAAAAAAATTTTTTTTAATAATTGAACATCCGTGGAAGATAGTAATTAAGTGGGAACTTATACCAAGGTGGTAAGCAACATGAAGTACTGTGCTAGTGTTGAAGGCGACTGTTTAGTCAAACCCCAGCTCAGCCACTTGCTGTGGTCTCAGTCCAGTATCTCTTCCTTTTTAGTAACATGGAGGCTATTCACAGGATTGTTGCAAGAATTCAGATAGATATGTATATACCCTAGCATCATACTCAGTAAAAAGAAAGAGCTCTTATTCTCTCTCATGCTGTCCTCTTGATCTGGCTTTTTTTGTGGCATTATCTTTCATTTTTTAGCATAGTTTAGAATCCTTGGAGAGAAAACTGTAAACTCCCAGGCAAAGAAAAAGTCACTGTAGGGGCTGGGGCTGAAGCTCAGTGGTGGAGCGCTTGCCTAGTATGTGTGAGGCACTGGGTTCTATCCTTAGCACCACACAATAAATTCAGCTCAGCAGAATTTAGCCTTTATTATTTCTAATAGATATTTAGAGGAATTAGGAATAGGAAAAAGAGACATCATTATTATAGGTGACAGAAATTAAGGAGGCCTTCTTAGAAATGTTAAAGCTAGAACTATAAAGATAAAAGGACCAATGAAGAAAAGTAGAGGGAGCCAGGCACGGTGACACACACATGTTATCCCAGTGGCTCCGGAAGCTGAGTCAGGAGGATCATGAATTCAGAAGCCAGCCTCAGCAACTTAGCAAGGCCTTAATCAATTTAGCAAGACCCTGTCTCTAAATAAAATATTAAAAGAGCTGGGGATGTGGCTCAGTGGTTAAGCACCCCTCATTTAATCCTTGGTACCAAAACAAACAAACAAAAAAATCATGAGGGGAATTTTATTCCTGCTAGACTCCTAAATTGTACAGAGCTTAGAGTGCAATTGGGAAGGCTGAATTGCCAATAGATCATTTTATCCCAATGTAAAACACCACAGAGAAAGCCAAGGAGGAAGCAATGATGAAGGCTGAAGAGGAGATGCTTAAGGGGAGTTTGGAGAAAATCCCAGGATCGGGATCACACACACACACACACACACACACACACACACACACACACACCTCTCTGCCAAAAAAAAAAAGTAGAGGGATTCTAGGTTAGAGAAACAACCTGGGCAAAAAGAGGGGCAAACAAATACAAATCAGGAACTCATCTAATTAAAGGGAAGAGACATATTGTATTGGGGAAAAATATACAAATAGGATACGAAGTTAATTCAGTATAGCAGGGCTCAGTTTAAACTTGGTTTGTTACCGCTTAACTGATAGAAGGAGTCGTCTGTAGTGGAACCTACAGTAGACCGAAGACAGAAAATGAGATCTAGGAAGCCCATTGATAGAACAGAGCACTATCCAGAAGAAGGCAGTGAGGGCCCAGTTCAGGATGGTGACAGTGTGATTGTAGAAAGCACAACTTCATTTCTGAAGAAGCACTGGCTAGATTTGGTGACCAAAAAGATGATGAGGACATTTTGAACTGGGAATTCTTTTAGAATGTCCACATGTGGGATGGTAGTAGACTCAATAGCTAAAGACTAGCAGTCTAGATTTTAGAATCACTTAGTGTTACGTTTTGTTATTTGCTTATTTGTTTTTCAACAAACTAAAAATAACTTCCGGGGATTCCTTTAAACACTCTATTCTATCCTTGAAATTAATGTAACAGGAAATGATCCTATGATGAGAACCCAAGAATGCACTGAAAGCCATGCCTGTCCCTTTCCAAGGTAGCCCTAATGCTTAAGAGAAAGCAGAAGGCTTTCTCATCTCCTACACCAAGCCCATCACTTACTTAGCCTGTGCAGTCTTTAAATTCTCTAATTTCTCTGCACTGCAGTCTCCTCATCTGTAAAATGGAGGGTTGTTTAGGGTTTTTTTGTTTTTGTTTTTTTATGAGAGTGTGTGCTTGGGATTGAACCGAGGTCCTTATGCTTGCTTAGTATGGGCTCTAGCACTGAGCCACAACCCCAGCCCTAAAATAGAGGTTTTAATAGTACATAAGGTATGGAGATTGCAAGGTGAGTTAATACACTTGAAAAATTGCTGCGTTAAGGATTAGTAAGTACTAAATGTTAACATAAATGTTTTTTTTTTTTTTTAAGAAAAAGGGGGAGAGAATTTTTTAATATTTATTTTTTTTTAGTACTTGGCGGACACAGCATCTTTGTTTGTACGTGGTGCTGAGGATCGAACCCGGGCTGCATGCATGCCAGGCGGGCGCACTACCACTTGAGCCACATCCCCAGCCCCGACATAAATGTTAATTAACAGTGTTATGTTAGCTACTGCTATGATTGTGTGTGCGCGTGCGCACATTTGTGTTTATATTTTTGGTTTTTTGTCAGTACTTGGAATTAAACCCAGGGCCTCACGGCATGCAAGGCAAGTACTTTGCCAGTAACTACTATCCCTTTTTTCCTTTCCTTCCCCCCTTTTTTTTTTTTTTTAAAGAAAGTGTCTTGATTCCTTTTCTAGGCTGGCCTTACACTCCTGGGCTCAAGCAATGCTTTTGCCTCAGCTTCTTAAATGCTGAGACTATAGGGGTACCACAACACTTGGCTTGGTTTTTTTGTTTTGTTTTCAGTATTGGGATTGAATCCAGGGTACTCTGCCACTAAGCTACATCCCCAGCCGACTGCCTTTTTATTTAATCCTGTTTTGTTTTATTTTAAAGATAGGGCCTTACTAAGTTACCTAGGCTGGCTTTGAACCTGCTATCCTCCTGCCTCAGTCTTCTGAGTCACTGGGATTACAGGCATGCACCACCATGCTCAGCTTATTCCTTCTTTTGAAATGAAAACTGTGCAAAGGCCAGGAGCATGTCTCTTGCCCAGAGCAAATGAAGGAATGGCTTGGTTTTCTGAGACAATATTCTAGTATAGAAAGAAGCTTGACCCTGCTGATGCTAATCCATTTCAAACAATATGAGTGACTGGGTTGCCCCCAGTTTCTGGTCCTGCCTTGAGAATGCTTTAGTCTTTGCTATATTCTCATCTTGCCTGTGTAGGTAATATTCTATGACAGTGACTGGAACCCCACTGTAGACCAGCAGGCCATGGATAGGGCCCACCGCTTGGGGCAGACAAAGCAGGTTACAGTATATCGGCTCATCTGTAAAGGCACAATTGAGGAACGCATTCTGCAGAGAGCCAAGGAGAAGAGTGAGGTAAGCACAAGGGGAAAAGGATGGTTGTCCTGGTGGAGAGAATACAAAGTCAGCAACACTGACTGGATTAAGACTGTTTGAGACTGTTGCCTTTCATTGGATATGAAGAAACAAATTTCTTCAAAATCAGAACTTGCACAGTAGCAGTCTCAGCTGTTGTTCATGTGCATACAGACACTCATAAGGACCTTCATGACTAACACCCTGTCACCTTCAGAAGAAGGAATGACATTTTTGAGCTTGCTTCCTGGCATTCTAACTTAGCTACTTCTGACTTGCATTCCAAATCTGCTAGTTTCCAAGGTAATAATTTGTTTTGTTTTGTGTTTCCATCCTGATTCAGTATTATTAGGTTTTTTACTTTCGAATTAATAGTCCCAAGCAAAGAAATTTTTATTGTTCTTTCTGTTGGGCAAATAATCTGGAGGAGCAAACAAGGAGGTGAACAAGAAAGAAATAGGGAAACTAGAGCCCTCATCTGAGGAGCAGGTTGAGAAAGACATTTGTTTCTTTCTCGAT
The DNA here is from genome assembly GCF_048772815.1 of Callospermophilus lateralis. Taxonomy (NCBI): domain Eukaryota; kingdom Metazoa; phylum Chordata; class Mammalia; order Rodentia; family Sciuridae; genus Callospermophilus; species Callospermophilus lateralis. The sequence continues at coordinate 87,688,113 of NC_135307.1, read as the reverse complement.
ATTTGCTGTTTGGTAATGGATTCCTGGAGGTGATGTTTTGATTTGCTTTATGTAGATTCAGCGAATGGTGATTTCAGGTGGGAACTTCAAACCAGATACCTTGAAACCGAAAGAGGTGGTTAGTCTTCTTCTAGATGATGAAGAGTTGGAGAAGAAACGTACGTACTCTAACCACTTTGTGCCCTCTCCTCTCCAGTCCCACACATCTGAAAATGGGAGGAGCACTTGCATGTATTCCAGGGCTAGACAAAACCAGAGGCCATATTGGGGAGGAACATTTTTATATTAATTATTCTTATTAATTTCCAAACACAGATGTTGTGAAATAAATTTGTATATACTTTAAAAGCAAATATACTTAAAATATACTTTTAGCTTGCACAAGGAAGGCTCTGCCCAATTCCTCAGCAATAATGAATTTACTCTTCTGCCCAGAAAATGTTTTTATAGGGAAGGAAGAAGCACACTGCTATAATCATTCAGATCTCTCTCCCCTGTGTTTCTAGCTTTTGAGAACATTGGGTTTTAAATTTATCCTGTGAGTTTCTTAGGGCTTTCATAGGACCCCATTAGAAAATAAGCTCACTCACATTTGGCAGCACCTTCTAGAAACCTTTTGTTGATCTGTGTAATGCAGATATTTAAATACTAAGGAGAATGGGAGTGAGGACACAGATAAGGAAAGGTTTATAATACTTGTGGTACAGTCAAGCGTGGTGGCACATGCCTATAATTCCAGCAACTCAGGTGGCTGAGGCAGGAGATCGCAAGTTCAAGTCAGCAACTTAACATGACCCTGTCTCAAAATAAAAATGAAAAGGGAGGGTCAGGGGAATGTAGCTCACTGGTAGAGTCCCCTAGGTTCAATCCCAGTACTGAAAAAAATAATAAGTGTAATAATGGTTTGAACCCAAAATCTGTTGAGATTCACAAATTCTTCAGTTAGAAAACTACTAGTTATCTGCCTTAAATAGATTAACGTCATATTTTGGAACATAAGTATCAGATGGGGCCTCCTTAATTTTCAGAGAATGAGGATTATGATTGCCACAGTTACTTTATCTGGTGTTGTTTGTTTTGGTTTGATTTGGTTTCTCTTGGTAGTGAGACTGCGGCAGGAAGAAAAACGACAGCAGGAGGAAACCAACCGAGTGAAGGAACGCAAACGCAAGCGGGAAAAGTATGCAGAGAAGGTATCTCCACCCTGGGGTATTGGTAGGGGCCAGGCAGGTTGTCCTCTTGGTCATTGGTTGGTATCCAGCTCTAGCTGTGATTTATACCAGTTCCATGATATTTGATCAAGAGAAACAGCTTTGGTAGGTAGGGCTGTACTCATCTCAAAGACCCACCTTGTTGATGGCCACAGTTTGATTATAGAAACTACTTTTCACTGCTAAATGTGGGTAAAATTGATGTTACACACATATATTATTAGATTTCATAGGATTTTAAGAAAGGGCCTTGTGTCTCTTTAGCCATAAAGCTTTGATGGTCAGCAACGTAGGATCCTGTCTGTATTACATTATCATCTTCCTGTAGACGTGCTAGCTTTCCCTGTTACAGAATTCATGTCCTTGATTGGACCTACTCTAGGCCAAACTCTTTTTAGCCTAAAGGATGCCCCGGGTACTCACTTCATTTACAAAACAGAAAAATCCTGAGAATGAAGAATCCAGATCTGTATAAGACTGAGCTGCCATCTCTATTTATTTCCCCAAGCTCTTTTATCTCTCTACCCTCAAATATCTAACCCATTATTTACCACTATTTAAAATACAAATGGTTTTAATATCCAGAAACAATGTCATGAATTAACAGTTTACATCAGGTCATCCCTGCTCAAAGTGTAGAATAGACAATGCCCACTGAAAATATAAACTTCACAGAGACATCATATATTAACCCTACAACAGATGTAAATACAAACACAGTGGTGCAGTGGATTGGTGAGATTCTCAGATGTATCCAGACACATTCTATGATTCCAGATCCCTAATCTGTGACAGAGCCCTGCTGAACTTGATCCTGAACTGCCTAATATTGCTTAGTCATTCAAGAGCTTACATGAAATTGAGGAGATAATGATAAAAGCAACCCAAAAATAAAGTTTTAAAAACATATATAGGAGCTATAACTCAGTGGTAGAGTTCATGTTTAGCATATGTGAGACCATGCGTTCAGTTGTCAGTACCAGAAAAACTCTGTGTGTGTCTGTGTGTCTGTGTAAAACACTGTTCTTCCCTTTTGTGAGAGTGCATTCATTCTATAATTGCTGCTGCTTAGATATATCAGAGGCATCCTTTGCCCACTTATTGGTTCAGGGTAGTTGGCCTACCTTTAAACTGTTTGGGGTAGGGGGTTGGGGGGGGGGGTTTCTCATTGGTAGAATACATACTTTGTATGTATGAGGCTCTGGATTCAATCCCCAGAGCCTAAAAAAACAGCCCTGTATTTCAGGACTAAAATACACATAAGTTTTTAAAGTATCCCTTTTCTCCTTCCTTAAGAGTTTTTAATTCCCTAAAAATATAGTAATAGAGGAGCCTGGGTGTAGTTGGTTAGAAAAGCCTTTGCCTCGCATGTGCAAGGCCCTGGACTTGATCACCAGTGCTTCAAAAAAGAAGAAAAAAAATGACAATTTTATGAAAAATAAATAGAGGTTTGATCATAATTTTCTTCTCTAATCCCACTTCTCTCTTGGGGTATATCTTTATGGTTTTTCCTTATAGCCTAATCTTTGTGTTTTCATAGCCTAATCTTTGTGTTTTCAGAAGAAAAAAGAAGATGAGTTGGATGGGAAAAGGAGAAAAGAGGGTGTAAACCTGGTGATCCCATTTGTTCCTTCGGCTGATAACTCTAACCTCTCTGCTGACGGGGACGACTCCTTCATTAGTGTGGATTCAGCTATGCCCAGCCCTTTCAGTGAGGTGAGGTTCCTTGATGCCTTCATCACAGCAGTGGAACTGCATCCTGACCTTGTACCAGGGACACACTGCTGGGCATCCTTTGCTTCTGGAGTCTTCCTGCCTCACAGAAGGGGGTTGCACATGGGATTCATAAGGAGAAAAGCAAATGTGGACAGGCTGGCTACTCAGAAGCAAAGCAGGGGGATCTGAACCTCAACAGTGAACCTTTCCAGGCAGGAAAGAGAAATACGGGCAAGTCCTGTAAAGCGTGTTCTCGCTTGGGTGCCAGAGCTGTGGGCTGTGGGCACTAAGAGTAGTAGTGATCTCAACTCTTCTACTTCTAGATCTCCATCAGCAGTGAGCTGCACACAGGCTCCATTCCCCCTGACGAGAGCAGCAGTGACATGCTAGTCATTGTGGATGACCCAGCCTCCTCAGCCCCTCAGTCTCGAGCCACCAACTCTCCTGCTTCCATAACAGGTTCCTCTGTCTCAGACACCGTGAATGGTGAGTGTTGCTGGTGTCCCAGATGGTCAGAGCTATTTCACTACCTCGCAGAAAGCATTAGTTTGGTAATGGGTGGAGGTCCTGATTCATTGTACAAAAAGGGAATTTTCATTCTTTAAAGAAGAGTAAAAAGAGGCTGGGGTTGTGGCTCAGTGGTAGAGCATTTGCCTAGCATGTATAAGGCACTGGGTTTGATTCTCAGCACTACATATATATAAATAAAGGTCCATCAATAACTAATATTTTTAAAAAAAGAAGAGTAAAAGGGAGCAAAAAGATTTTATGATCTTATTTTTTCAATAAGCTTATCAAGTGAATGGAGGAAAGAGGTTTAGCAAGACTCGGTGGTGCAAACCTATAATTCAAGCAACTCGGGAGGCAGAATTGCAAATTAGCAAGTTAGTGAGACCTTATCTCAAGAATGAAAAAAAGGCCAGGCACAAGTGCCCCTGAGTTCAATTCCCAGTACCAAAAAAAGAATGGAAAAACGGACCCTGTGTTTAATTAGAAGGAAGGAAGTAGGGAGGGAGGGAGAAAGGAGAGACGGTTTAGAGAAAGCAAAGTAAGAACTTCATAAAGATTTGAAATTTAGTTTCTAGTCATTTCCATCTTTTGTAGTTCACTTATTTTTGCTACTTTTTAGTCAAAGTTAGCTTGTCTGGGCATTTCTTGCTTGTCATGTGGGGCCCACTGTTGCTGTTTTTTTTAGAGAACTCTAAATCTAAAACCTAAAAGTAGGGCTCAAGGGCTGGGGATATAGCTCATGGTAGAGTACTTGCCTAGCATGTGTAAGGCTCTGGGTTTGATCCCAGCACCATCAAAACCAAAAAGGAAAGAAAAGAAAGCAAGGCTTGAGTTGAAACTTGGTGGTATAGCGCTTGCCCACCTGGGCAACATGCCAAGACCCATTTCACAGTGAAAAAGAAGAAAAACACCCTGAGAACAAGCTTTCTGTTGGGGGAGAATCATGTTAACATTTTAATGATGTTCATTTTGTCCCCCTTCTTGGCCATTTGTTCCCACAGGAATTTCCATTCAGGAAATGCCAGCTGTAGGTCGTGGTCACTCAGCTCGAAGCCGAGGCCGCCCCAAAGGTTCAGGAAGCACAGCCAAAGGAGCAGGGAAAGGCCGAAGCCGGAAGTCCACGGCAGGCAGTGCCGCTGCAATGGCAGGAGCCAAAGCAGGAGCTGCAGCAGCCTCCGCAGCTGCCTATGCTGCATACGGGTACAATGTGTCTAAAGGTGCGGAAGTCAGGGGTGGCTACAGACTGTCAAGAGGCAGTCTGGAAGTCTGTTTTTTGTTATTGTTGTTGTTCAAATTAGTTACACATGACAGTAGAATGCATTTTGTCAGATCATATATAAATGGAATATAACTTATCATTCTTCTGGTTGTATATGATATAGAATTACACCAGTCGTATAATCATATATCCACATAATATAATAATGTTCTATTCATTCTACTATCCTTCCTACACCTATACCCACTCCCTCCTTTCACTTCTTTCTGCCTAATCCAAAGTAACAATTCTTCCCAAACCCCCTCCCCCATTATTGTGAATTAGCATCAGCATATCAGAGAAAGCATTTGGTCTTTGGTTTTGGGGAATTGGCTTATTCCACTTAGCATGATATTCTCTAGTTCCATCCATTTACCAGCAAAATGTCAAAATTCCATTCTTTAAGGCTGAGTAATGGGCTGGGGATGTGGCTAAAGCGGTAGCACGCTCGCCTGGCATGCGTGCGGCCGGGGTTCGATCCTCAGCACCATGCGTGCGGCCAGGGTTCGATCCTCAGCACCACATACAAACAAAGATGTTTTGTCCGCCGAGAACTAAAAAATAAATTTAAAAAAAAAAAAAAAAAGATTTAAAAAAAAAAAGGCTGAGTAACATTCCATTGTATAAATACACTACATTTTCTTTATCCATTCATCTATTGAAGGGCACTTAGGTTGGTTCCATAGTTCAGCTATTATGAATTGAGTTGTTATAAACGTTGATGTGGCTGTGTCACTGCAGTATGTTAATTTTAAGTCCTTTGGGTATAAACCAAGGAATTGGATAACTGAGTCAAATGGTAGTTCCATTTCAACTTTTCTGAGGAATCTCTATAGTGCTTTCCATAGTAGTTGCACCAATTTGCACTCCCACCAACAGTGTATGAGTGTACCTTTTTCCCCACATCCTTGCCATCATCTGTTGTTGCTTGTATTCTTGGTGACTGCCATTCTAATTGGAATGAGATGAAATCTCAGTGTAGTTTTGATTTGCATTTCTCTAATTGCTAGAGATGTTGAACATTTTTTCATATATATGTTGATGATTATATTTCTTCTCTTAAGTGCCTGTTCAATTCCTTAGCCCATTTATTGATTGGGTTTTTTTGGTTTTTTTAGTGTTAAGTTTTTTGAGTTCTTTATATATCTGGAAGTCTATAATTGAGAGTACTACCAGGGAGAAATGTGGCATGCCTCCAGACCAGAAGCTTCCTTCCCAGAGCACAGACTCAGATTCCGCTTCTTTGCATTGAGCAGTCTTGATTCTTCCCTTGCCCTTCTTATTTGATACAGTGCCACCTTTGAATCAGAAATAGCTGTGAAAAGACAGCTGAGTTATGAACTATACTGCTTTAAACATCCACAAGCTTTCCTGCTTGAGAGTTTGTTTTTTTTTTTAATTCCTAGATATTTTTTCCCCCTAATGCCCACATTTTTAATATTCAGGCTAACAGAAGTTAATAACATTCATCCAGCAATGTGATCTATCACCTTAGGTATTGAGCACATGTTATGTGCATAAGAATATAAAATGTGGGCTGGGGATGTGGCTCAAGCGGTAGTGCGCTCGCCCTGCATGCGTGCGGCCTAGGTTCGATCCTCAGCACCACATACAGACAAAGATGTTGTGTCCGCCAAAAACTGAAAAATAAATATTAAAAATTAAAAAAAAAAAAAAAAGAATATAAAATGTGAGCCTTGCTCTTGAGTGTAATAGAAGTGAGAAGGGGAGTATGTTTAATAGCAATAGAAGGCAATATACAGATAAATGAAAAAAAAGAGAAGGCTTATTTGTGGTTATAGATCAGGATGGGAAGAACCATGAAGCTGCTGATAAGGATTCTAGACTGTAATTCAAAAAGGAGATGGATAAGGAAAGATTTGGACAGACAAAAAAGAATTGGCAAGAACCAACGTGCATTGGGAGTCACCAAGCTGGTCAGTTGGACCAAAGAGGACCAGAGAAAGTCAAGGTTGGAAAGATCTAGCAAGTTCTGATGGGCAAGAGCTTAGCAGGTATATGTGAGCAGTTACAGACAGTTTGTGAAGAGAAATGGCTGTTGTGACTGAGCCAAAAGGAATAATTGTTCTGTGGAATGCTAGACATCCAGATATGGTGAGAAGGGGAGAATTCATTCATAGAACTCTGTCCCCATTTAAAACACTAGGTTAGCATTAGCTCATAGAATTATTGTAGCAAATAAAGTCATTCTTGGATAGAAAGTGTTTGGCCAGTAGTAAATGTTCTAAATATTAGTTCACCTCCCTACTGCAGAAATCTCAGCTTTCATTTATTAATTCATTCAGAAAATATGATATACAATAGTCTGGCCTGGTGTTTCTTTGCCAACTCATCATATCCTTGGAAAACAACAGTCATTCCAATAGTGAAGGCTGCCATGACAGCATCTCATCCATGGATAGGGCAGAGCATGCTGCTCATCAGGTTTTCTTTGGAAACCTGAACTAAAGGAGGGATGCAGAAAGCAAAGGGATAGTATAACACAAGATAAATCAAGAATACTAGCTAGACATATGGTACATACCTGTAATTCCAGCTACTCAAGAAGCAGAAGTAGAAGTATTACAAGTTCAAGGCCAGTCTGGGCAACTTAGCAAAACCGTGTCTCAAAATAAAATTTTAAAAAAGGTTGGAGATGTAGCTCAGTAGTAGAGCATTTGCTTAGTATGTGTGAGGCCCTGAGCTCAATCCCCACTACTAAGTGGGGGGAGGCGGGGGATACAGTGCTTGTTAACTGGGGATGGAAAGCAAGGGGAGGAACTAGTTAGAAGTTACCTGCAATTCCCCTGTGGATGAACCTGTCTGTCCACCAAGCACTTAGAATTCGTTTTTAGAAAAGTAAAATGGTACATAAGAAACATTGATGAATCGTTGTATCAGATGAAAGTTGATTTAGCTCATATTAGAAAAAGGATATATTCACTGTTGTCCAGGCAGCAAGCCATCAACAAAGATGAGGGATTTCACCTGGGTTCTTAAAGTGGCAAGTCTTGGAGTGCCTTGAAGTGGTCATAGCCAATGTCAGGAAAATGGACACACAAGATAAGAGAGTGGACAGGCTTATGCCCTCAGGCCAAACTTATGGAGAGTAGAGAAAGAATATGCATGAAATCGAGAAGGAATCAGGTAATATCAAGTGGTGTCAAAAGAGAAGACAGGACTGGGTATGGTGATGCAATCCCAATAATTTGGGAGGCTGAAGCAAGAAGATTGCAAGTTCGAAGCTAGCCTCAGTAACTAGGCTCTAGGTAACATAGGGAGACCCTGTCTCAAAAAAATATAAAGGGACTGGGGCTGGGGATGTGGTTTAGTGGTTAAGCACTCCTGGTTCAATCCTTAGGTCTCCCTCCACCAAAAAAAAGAAAAGAGAGAGAAGGTAGAAAAATGCATTAGCGCCTAGTAAGTTATAATTCTTACTCATCCTGCAGCCCTGGCATCCCCAATTATATGTGTGCTCTGTCCAGAGTCCCAAGAGGGCATTTTACTCTCAGTAAGATAATGTAGTGAGTGCTGGTTTGATGTCATTTTCTTTCAAAACTAATCCCTCTTACTGAAAAGATAGTTGACAGGAAGAGTAAGCAAAAATGTCAGGAATAGGGTGGCAGGGAAGGATTCCCCACCCCTGTCCTCCAGCCCAGATTCTGGTAACCAACATCACAGGTTCACACTTAAACTGGTACTTACAAATCATTCTCTTTCTCCATCCCCACAGGAATCTCTGCCAGCAGTCCTCTGCAGACATCCCTTGTCAGGCCTGCTGGTCTTGCTGACTTTGGACCTTCAAGCGCCTCTTCTCCCTTGAGTTCCCCTTTGAGCAAAGGAAATAATGTTCCTGGGACTCCCAAGAGCCTCCACTTGACCAGCAGCCTAGCCTCAGACTCTATGGTCCGGAAACAGGGCAAAGGCACCATCCCCTCTGGAGGACGGTAACCATCTGGGCCCTCCAGCTTCCTTCAACCAAACCAGGGGCTAGAGTCCTGGCCTGCAGATGGACTTTGGATGGCTTGCCTAGTGCAGCATCTTACATCCCAAGTCAGAGGGTAGAGAGGACAAGTTGCAGCAAGGGAAAGATAGGTGGTTAGTGTGAGCACTTTCATCACCTATTTCCAAAGGAGTGTTCTGGGGTAGCCTATAGGAAGAGGGCCCAAGGACAGGGTCAGCCCCACAACATCCCCAATGAACTCTGTGGCCAAGTCTTAAACCTTCTACTGGGGAAGGGCCTGACATAGACACTCTTTAGATGCTCAGGCATGCTGTCTCCAGCCCCATTCCACCCTTCAGCTCTGACCATGTCCCTTACAAAGGCTCTGCAGGTGCTGTGAAGAGCCTTCCATGGTGGAGACTTCGTATAAGGTTGTTCCTGGAGGACTAGGAAGGGAGAAAATTGTGTACCTGGTGTCCACAATCTTTGGACAGCTCCTCAGGCCTACAAACTCTATTTGCCACTGTGTCATTGTTGAAGAGAGAGCAGTATGTGCCAGAGAATGTGGTGGCTTATAAGGATGACAAAAGGCCAAAGGAAGCAGACCCACAGGCAGTTGTTTTTCCAGCATTTCCTCCCCTGTCCTGCATGGTTCACACCAGGGAACCTTCAGGTCCCACCAGCAACAGTAGCAGCAACTCCCACCCCAGGGACTCCCAGAAGCCAGTAAAGAGACCAGGAGCCACCTCAATCAGCAGGACATCCTCACTGCCCCTCTTACAGATGCCCCTGTGCCCATCCTGAATGCACAGTCTCCCCACCCTTGCCCTTCAGCCCCTGCTTGGCTGTATGCACTGTCTGTATTGCACTGAGAAAGGAAGGGGCAACAGGAATGAGGTAGAGAGGGTGGAGGAGGAGGAAAGCTCAGCACCAACCCTCCCATCCCCAACCCAACCAGCCTGAGCTTGCTGGCCTTCCAAGAGAGGCAAGGGGGTGGTATCTGACGGAAGGGGTTCCCGCTTGCCCACCACCTGATGTCCCTGGTGGAGCAGGTGCTTCCAGTTGGGCTAGCCTCTAATTTGCACACCTGAAAATCGCGGAATTGAGTTTAGATAGATTGATTTTTAAAACTTTTTTTTTTTTTTTTTTTTTTTTGGAGTAGGGGTTCTAGGGGAATCATTTAATTTAAATCATTAAGATTCCCCTGACCAAACCCAGACTCCTGTGTACAGATGCTATTTAGAGGGAATCAGAAAAATGCCAAGCCTTTTTTCTCTTTGAATGTGCTGTCTATTTTTATAACTGAACTTGTACATATGTATAAAGAGAGACACTTCTTTCTTTTACTAACTGGATTAAAAAAATCTTAAATAAAATGGAGTGAGATAATTTTATGTAAATCAGGGTGTCTGTGGTCTTTTTAGCTGCTGCTTTGGGGGACAAACTAAGGCTCTTGTGGGATGTGGCAGAATGAAGAGAAGGTGGAGCCCTATTGTCTTTCTGTGATCAGAGGACAGGGTTAATGGAATAAGGAGTGCACTGTGGGTGTTTCCTCAGTAGCAGTCTTTATTGGACTTAGGATTTCGCCTCCAGCCATCAGAAAGAAGGCTTGACCAAGTCCCTGGCATGTAGCAGCCAAGGGCCTGGGGACGTGGGACTCTTTGTGACTCTGGACCTAGGTATAGACAGCTTGGTCCATTACATAGTGATAATCGTACTACTGATAGTGTCTCCAAGTTAGCTTTACTTTCAAGAATTATGACGGAAAACAGTAAAATGTGTTCCTAGGAATTCGAGAGATATCCAGGCTATGAAAACGTAGCTCAGTGATCAGCTGAGAAAAGAGCAGTTGCTCCTAGCCTAGGCTGACATTCAGTGATTCTATGATTGAACTAAAACACTAAATGTGTTCTTGCATCACCTTTGAGTAGGGCTCATACTGTTCCCATGTTAGCTGGCTGTGTGTCCTCCCTAGCATTGACTTACTCTGCATGCTTTAATCAGGGTGGGCAGTCTCCTGGACAGCTGCTGCGCACCTCCCAGTCACGAGGATCAGCCTTTCTTCATTATGTGGTTCTCAGGTAGCACTAGCAGATACTCCAGATCTTGTTTTTCTTGATGGTAAGCATACCCAAGGCTTTATACAGTACAAACCAGCATCAGTTTCCTAACTTAACATGCCTTATGTCTGTCACCACTGTGGCTGCTATGATCTAGAAAGTTAATAGAGCCCATTGGGATGGGTTCTCTCATTTTCATCTCAGCAAGGCCTCTGGTGTATTCCTACAAAAACCTTGCCAAGGTTAGCAGCAGCACCTCCCTGGGGATCTGACAGCTCTTGAGGACCTAAAGCAGCTTCATGCATATTCAATTAAGCCATTCCTCTTCTGAAATGGATGTGAAGTTTTCATATTTTATTTTGTCTGCAGGTATGTTCATTCATAGTCTTCTGTCGGCAGACTTTTATAATACTTGTTCAACCACTTCAGTCTCGTCACTGAAGACAGGTAATATATTGTATTGAGGCAAACTTGCAGCCTTAATGTTCTCCTCACCTGTCCCTCCCTTACCTGAGGATAGAGGAATGGGACTTTTTTTTTTTTTTTTTTTTTTTTTGTACCAGGGATTGAACCCAGGGGCACTTAAACACTAAGCCACATTCCCAGTCCCCACGCTTAAAAAAAAAAAAAAAGTAGTTGATGGACCTTTATTATTTTTTTTATTATTATTATTTATATGTGGTGCTGAGAATCAAACCCAGTGCCTCACATATGCTAGGTAAGGGCTGTACCACTGAGCCACACCCCCAGCCCCCCAGCTATTTTTCTTTTATTTTTCAGTGAAATAAGCTTTATTACATCAAATAATAAATATATACAAAGATGCAAACAGTTTTAGTTATTTTCTTCCAGATGTTTTGATCAACTGACAGTAAACACAAAACTGAAATCTGTAAACAGTCTTAGTATAAAAATTTTCAGGGTTCTTGTTAGATTTCATAGGTTGCTCTTCCTTGTATGTTTGTAACTTGTATACTCTTAAAATTGACTTCAAAGCACTAAGAGTCATGCAAATCCTCAAGCAAGATAGAAGTGCCAGGGAGCTGTGGCTCAGTAGTAGAGCGCTTGCCTAGCATGTGTGAGGCACTGGATTTGATCCTCAGCACTGCACATAAACAAATGAATAAAATAAAGGTCCATCAATATCTTTTAAAAAAAGTGCTGGGGCTGGGGTTGTAGCTCAGTGGTAGGGCATGTGCCTCACACGCGTGAGGCCCTGGGTTTGTTCCTCAGCATCACGTAAAAATAAATAAATAAAAATAAAGATATTGTGTCCATCTACAACAACAACAAAATATATATATAGAGAGAAGAAGTGCCATTAAGCAGAATCTACTGTATGGCACATGGGACCAGCTAAGTGAAGCAGGTGGTCAAGATGCATTAAAACAAAGTCCTTGGGATCAAATGAATTTATGAAATGAAACAAAGAACAATTTGGGTGATAAAGTATTCAAAACAATTAAAAGGAGACAATTATCTTGGAGCCGAACAACAATTTGCTGTAAAATAACACCCCAGCCCTTTTTTATATTTTATTTAGAGATGGTCTTGCTGGGTTACTGAGATTGGGTTTGAACTCAAAATCCTCCTGCCTCAGTCTCCTGAGCCACTGGGATTACAGGCGTGAACCACCACGCCCAGCTCTGAATTTTTAAATAAAGGCTTCAAACTCATTAATAACTTGTTCATTTCCCAGCTGTTCTCTTCCAGGATGTGTCAGTCTTCCACATGAGCAGCAGCTCAACTCTCAACAGAAATTTTTTTCTTGAACACTGAAAAAATGCTAGGGAGAGCTCCAGCCTGGCTGAAAGAAATACCCTCAGTAGAATCAGAAATCTAGTACTGGGTTTGGGATGTGACTCAGCGGTAGAGCACTCACCTCGCACGTGTGAGATCCTGGGTTCGGTCCTCAGCACCACATAAAAATAAATAAGTGAAATAAACTAAAAAATAAATTTTAAAAAAAAATCTAGTACTACATAAAGGCCTGGGTTGGATCAGTGAACCAGTCCCTTTTGCCAGGGTCACCTTGCCATGTTAGCCTAGGTTAGTGTATCTTTTAAGATTGTGTTTCTGGCCTGGGGATGTGGCTCAAGCGGTAGCGCGTTCCCCTGGCATGCGTGCAGCCCAGGTTCGATCCTCAGCACCACATACAAACAAAGATGTTATGTCCACCGAAAACTAAAAATAAATAAATAAATAAATATTTTTAAAATTCTCTCTTAAAAAAAAAAAAAAAAGATTGTGACGCTGTCTGGGCACAGTGGTTCATGCCTATAATCACAGTTTCTCTGGAGACTGAAGCAAAAGGATTACTTTTATTTATTTATTTTTGGGGGGTACTGGGAAATGATCATAGGGGTCCTTAACCACTGAGCCACATCCCCAGCCCTTTTTTAAAAAATATATTTTACTTTAAGACAGGGCTCACTAAGTTGCTTAGAGCCCCGCCAGGTTGCTGAGGCTGGCTTTGAACTTATGATCCTCCTAAGCCACTGGAATTAAAGGTATGTGCCACTGCACCCAGCAGAAGGATCACAAGTTCAAAATCAGCCTCAACTGCGGGTGTGGGTGTAGCTCAATGGTACAGCACTTGTCTAACATACACAAAGAAGCCCTGGGTTTAATCACAAGTTCAAAAAGAAAAAAGAAAAATTACACACAGTCACCCTTGGAAATCAAGGGTCTAAATTGGACTAACTATGGCCCAGTACCCCCTCCCCCCCAAAAAATGATAATCCTTTTGCTTCAGTCTCCAGAGCAATTGTGATTACAGGCATGAACCACTGTGCCCAGCCAGACCCACTAACACCTTTTTGTAGGAGTTTATCTAAGCTTCCAGGACTCTGGGTACTGGCTCCTAAACTGACTTAGGCCTGAGAGGTTGGGCTGGGCTGCAGGTGGGCAGAACAAACTGAGCAATGTATTTAGTGTGTTCTGCACTGGCTTACCTTTGTGCCAGCAGGTATGTTCCATTCATAGTCTTGTTGGCTTTCAAGAGCAGTCCATATGCCCTCATCTCTGTGTCCCTCACAGTAGACCACCTGGCCCTTAGAAGCAGATCTTGGTTTCCTTAAATGCACAATCGGGAGCTCAGACTAGATTAGTAGGTTTTAGCTGTCTGGTGGATTTTAGAGAGTCTCACATGTGCTTCCAGGGCTGGTACAAGCCCACTCCCTACCCCATCGGAATACAGCCACTGTTTCTACATGCTGTAAAGCAAAATAAACTTGAAATATCACTTGTAAGGTGATATTTCTCAAACTTCATATGTATATGTATTACCTTGGAGTCTTCTTTAAATTGCAAGTTCCACTTCTGTCTTCAGTGACGCCTAAGACTGAATTTCTAACAAGATCCCAGATAATGGCCGTTCTGCCAATCAGAATAAACTCCCATCATTGTCCAACCTTAGACAGGAGGCCCTTAGGTGCTGGGGAGCAATCCCAGGGCCTTGTGCATGTTAGGTAAGCACTGTACTACTGAGCTACATCTCTAGTCCTTTTTTAAAATAAATCTATTTACTCACTTATTTATTTAAATTACCCTGGCTGGCCTCAAATTTGTAATCCTCCCAAGTAGTTGGGAGTCTAGGTGTGTACCACCATGCCCAGAGAAAGTGCAACTCTGCATTTTCTATTACTCAATTGACCTGATGACCAAATAAATAAATAAATACATAAAACCCTAGCATTTTTAGGAAAAAACAGTCCTGTATGCATTTTCTCAGGTTATTTTGTTTTGTTTTTATTTTAAAACTGTCAGTTCATTATTTTCTCCACTGAGGTCCTCTCCTTGGATTTCACCTCCACTAGATATGTTAGATATGCAAGAAGATCTCTAATTTACTGCTGCCACTCTCCTGTGTGCCCTTTACCAAGATGCAACCTGTCTCACTAGAGGGTCTATGTTTCCTGGACTGTCTCCTATATAATGTGTCCTTTTATGGGGACTGCCAGACTTCTTTGGGGTCAGTCAACTTTCTCAGCTAATTCCTGAGCTCTTCTCAGGAACATGGAGAGATTTGACTGCCTTCCATGCTTCCCTGTGATTGCTAGGGAGTGGCAAAACCCTGCAATCTGGGACTCTGCATAATTAGTGCTGGTTGCCCAATCCAACCATCTTCATGATGCACCTTCAAATCACTTAAATGTACAGGGCAGGTTCTATTCTAAAGACAGAGCCTCTGGCTGTGCCAAGATACTTGCTCTAAGGTAGCAAATGGTGCTAAGAAAGGCATCTGACTGGGGGAGAGCCCCCTGCACAGAGGTCCCTGAAAATTCAAGTGGCAAGAACTTGGACTATTTTGGACCTCCCTCATGAGAATGGCTCACCCATTTGCCACTCGGGAACTGTCTGGGGAAACAGCCCCAGGAGCAGGCTATAGAAATGCCAATCCTAAATGACAGTCCCCAAGACTAGGTGTCAGAATGGTGGAAGGTAGAAGGAAAGGGAGGAGGGAAGGTGTGTCTGAGGTTCACTTCCTGGTGGTTGAGGAACCTTGAGGAAACTGGATGCCTTGCTTATTACTAACCCATGGCCTCTCCTGTGTCCCTTTACTTCCTTGCTTCAGGTCCTGAGGCTTGGCTGGCTTCCTTATCCTTAACCACCAATTTCCCCTCCCTCATGGCAAGCTGCTGGGAATGGACTTCTCTCCTAGCTGCTGCCTCAAAGGAGCATCTTGTGTGTGTGTGTGTGTGTGTGTGTGTGTGTGTGTGTGTGTGTATACACATGCCTTGTACATATAAGGCAAGCACTCTACTACTGAGCTACAGCCCCTTTTTATTTTGAGTCATGGTCTTGTTAATTTGCCCAGGCTGGCCCCAAATTTGTGATCCTTCTGCCTCAGTGCTCATAGTAGCTGGGATTACAGGTATATACCACCATGCCCAGCTAATTTAAGGGTTTCCTTGCTTATCAAAACAAGGACACCAACCGAGCTCAATGGTTCATGCCTGTAATCCTAGTGGCTCAGAAGGCTGAGGCAGTAAGATCACAAGTTCAAAGCCACCTTCAGCAACTTAGTGTGACTCTGTCTCAAAATAAAACATAAAAAGGACTGGGGATGTGGCTCAGTGGTTAAACACCCCTGGGTTCTATCTCTGGAACCAAAAAACAAACAAAAACAAGGATACCAAGTAAAAACAATATTGGACAGGGGAAGTTATAAAGTTTGCATATTTCACATTTCTCACAGAATCCCTGGTCCACAGTTCCTGGTACCTTGGGTGAAAGAATTAGGCTTTCTTTTATTTTTATTTTTGTTTTTTTAGTTGTTGATGGACCTTTATTTTATTTATTTATTATATGTGGTGCTAAGAATTGAACCCAGTGCCTCATACATGCTAGGCAAGTGCTCTACCACTGAGCCACAACCCCAGTCCAAGAAGTATTCTTTCTGAATGTGATACTCCCCAATTCTTACCTGAACTCCTAGGGAGCTACCAAATTTCTTCCAAAAGCGGGTAGGGGTTGGGAATGTGCTGTTGTGATTGCTCTCACTCTGCTCTCCTACCTCTCGGGATTTCTTTGTCCTGAGACCCAAAGCTCAAAAATGAATGCCTAAGGGCTGGGATTGTGGCTCAGTGGTTGAACGCTCGCCTAGCTCAATCCTCAGCACCACATAAAAATAAAGGCATTGTGTTGTATCCATCTACACCAAACAAAATAAATAAATATTTTTTAAAAATGAATGCCTGGCCAGGTACAGTGGCACCTGTAATCCCAGTTACTTAGGAGGCTGCAACAGGAAGATCACAAGTTCAAGACCAGCCTCAGCAACTTACATACTCAGCAACTTAGCAAGAACTATCTCAAAAAATAAAAAGGACTAGGGATATAATTCAGTGGTAAAGTGCTCCTGGGTTTAATCCCCAATACCAAAAGTAAAAAAGACCCAGAGTGGCTGCCCCAGCCTGACCTCATCAAGGGCTGGGGCAGCTACCCTGGTCTAACTTGGACGGGAGATTGGGCTTCAGTAGCCTCAAGGGAAGAGAGAAACCAAATCAGAGCACAGGAGTTCAACCTGGCAGCCTTTGGGGAGTTTTCTAAACTCCCCCAGCCCAACTCATGTTCTCCAAGAACTGTTCTCTAGAGAAATAGCCAGAAGCAGCTCAGGCTCCTGTGGTATAGATGTAGTCTGTACCCCCAAGGGTTCGTAGGGTAGAAGTTTGACCCTCAGTCTTGTGATATTGGGAGGTGATAGTGCCTTCAACAAGTAGAGCCTAGTGAGAGGTGGTTAGGCAGTTGCAGGCACTGCCCCTGGAAGAGATGATGATAGTTCCTCTGGGTCCCTGGTTTGTTCCCAGAAGAGTGAATATTTTAAAAATTTATTTATTTAGGTACTGGTTCTAAAGATTGAACCCTGGGTGCTTGTGTTTTTGTTTGTTTTTTGGTTGTGTTTTGTTGTTGTTTTTAATTTTTTTATATTTATTTTTTAGTTTTAGTTGGACACAATACCTTTATTTTATTTATTTTATGTTGTGCTGAGAATCGAACCCAGGTCCTTGCTAGGCACCTGCACTACAGCTGAGCCACATTCCCAGCTCCTGTTGTTTTTAATTTTGAGACAGTTTCACTAAGTGGCTCAAGGCCTTGTTAAATTGCTAGGATTGGCCTCCAATTTATGATCCTCCTGCCTCAGCCTCCTGAGTTGTTAAAATTACAAGTGTGAGCCATCATACCCAGTGAGTAAATTGTTTTAAAAGAGCAAACCAGACCCCTGACTCTCTCTCTGGCCTCCTGTATCGCATGTGACCACTCTTGCACAAACTCCGATGATACCATCCACTGTGAAAACCTTACCAGAGGTTGAATTGTTGGAGCTGCTTAGTCTTTGACTTTGAGCCTCCCTAACTGTGAGTTAAATTAGACTCTTTTTAGAGGGGCTGGGGTTCTGGCTCAGAGGTAGAACACTTGCCTAGCATGCATGAGGCACTGGGTTCGAACCTCAGCACCATATAAAAATAAAATAAAAAGATATTGTATCCATCTGTAATTAAAAAATAAATATTTAAAAAAACAAGACTCTTTTTATAAGGTTCCGAGCCTCAGGTATTTTGTGACGGAAATGGAAAATGGACTAATACAGAACACTTGACCCATTCCCCCAGCACAGAGTACAAACCCGGAATAATGGACTCATCCTGCAGCAGTTCCGACTGCCAGAAAAGAGAGGGGCTCCCCTCTTATATCCCAGGTGAGGTCCTGGAAGACCCTGGGTGACACTTATACCTTGAAGTAAGTGTCTATAAACCATTTTGCCAAATATAGACACTTACTTATGCCTTGACACTTACCCCTGAAGAGATGGTGCTGTTTGTGTGAGGATATATGAGGAGGCCATGGGGAGGAAAAGAGGTCCAATCCATGGACGGACAGTACAGTTCAGCTTTTGCAGTCTTGCTTTGCCTTCAGACTCAATGGGATTTGGAAAAGATAGTGTATAATACTTATCCAGAATTTTTTTTTTTTGAACAGTTAAGAAAGGAAAATTGGGGAGAGATTGACATTGTAATCTTTTTAAGTACCTAATCTTGGTAGATTCCCTCTTAGGGATTTTATGACTGTTCCTGCTTAGTTAACCAAAATATACTGCACATACCTTTACCTTTCCGGAGAGTTAAGTCATTGAGCATCTGTGCTCCCAGGCCCACTTCAGTATGACTTCCATTTGCCCAGCACTGAATCATGCCTGTAGTTGGCTTTGAGAACCAAAAACACTTAAGTGGTTTTGAACCTGTACAAGACAACCTTTCCTTTTCTAAATTCTTGGGAGCTTGGAAACCATTTTGCCAAATATAGAACTTCTGAATAATGAGAAAAACTCAGAAAAGAAAATTTGTGGGGGTGAACTAGAAACCAAGTGATTGAGCTTCAGTGAATGCTTTCCATCAGCTGCCTTCTGGCCCTCTGCAGTACCTGTATTCTGGATAAATAACATGTACTAGAGAAGTGTGTTCTGGATTGAACCAATTTATTGATTTATTTTACCTTTTTAATTATTATTTTTTTGGGGGGAAGAGGGAGTACCAGGGGTTGAAACAAGGGATGCTTTAACACTGAGCCACATCCCCAGCCCCCCCACCTTTTTTTAAATTTTGAGACAGGGCCTCCCTGTGTTGCTTAGGATCTCACTAAGTTGTTGAAGCTGGCTTAGAAATTCCTGCCTCAGCCTCCCCAACTGCTGGGATTACAGGTGTGCACCATTGACTGCACCCAGCTTTGTTTTTTTAATTCTTTTTTTTTTTTTTTTAAGAGAGAGTGAGAGAGCGGGGGAGAGAGAGAGAGAATTTTAATATTTATTTTTTAGTTCTCAGCGGACACAACATCTTTGTATGTGGTGCTGAGGATCGAACCCGGGCCGCACGCATGCCAGGCGAGCGCGCCACCGCTTGAGCCACATCCCCAGCCCTGTTTTTTTAATTCTTAAAAAATAACAAAAACTGTATTGATCAATTTAATCTAAACACCTAGGAACACCTCTACCAAAAGGTCTGAATGATAGACTTGTGCATGTTGATTTTTAGAATTCAATCTAAAGTCGATATAAGGGGCTGGGGATGTGGCTCAAGTGGTAGCGCGCTCGCCTGGCATGCGTGCAGCCCAGGTTCAATTCTCAGCACCACGTACAAACAAAGATGTTGTGTCCGCCGATAACTAAAAAATAAATATTAAAAAAATTCTTTCTCTCTCTCTCTCTCTCTCACTCTCTCTTTAAAATAAATAAATAAATAAAGTCGATATAAGCCAATGTAGTACATCATCAGAATTTAGTGGGAGCAAGAAAATAAAATGAATGATCTCTAAGGCCAATGTCACTGAATCTAATTCTTCTTTCTGATTCATCTTTATGTGGGTCTAAGCTACTCATGCATAGAAAGCAATTGCAGATGTCTACTGCTTGGGCCATGAAGTATTCTCTGACCAAGTAATATCATTGTTTGTATTAATTAGGATAGGACACCTTGCTTTAACAGAGACCCCAAAATGGTTAAAATTTAAAAAAAAAAAAAAAAATATATATATATATATATATATATATATATATATATATATATATATATATATTTCCCTCTCACGTAAGAGTTTGAATTTGTAACTGGGGATGTAGCTCAGTGGGAGAATAGATGTGAAGCCCTGGGTTTGACCCTTGCCACTGCAAAAGAAAAAAAAAAAGTGTTTGAATTTGCATCTGCTCTTGACAGTCATTCAAGGTCTGAGTTTTCTTCCATCTTGTTTCTCTGCCATCCCTAGGCTTTGTTCTCATCTGCATGGTCAGTATTGGTTTGCAGAAACATCTTACAGGAAAAAGAAAGACTGAAGAGGAGATTTCCTGCTATCTTCAGACTTAGACCTTTAAGTTGGCTTACATTCTATCAGAGAACTTCAGACCAACCATCCATGAACTGCAAAAAAGTTTACCATATAATTATGGAAGAAGACAACAAATTTGAATGGACAGCTGTTGGTCTTAGATACAATACCTCAGTAGAAAATGGGCAAAAATATTTATTCAAGATTTATTTTTTAAGCACCTTCTGTGTGTCATACACTATACACAAATAGAAAATGTGTCAGGCATCGTGGTCCACACCTGTAATCCCAGCTACTCAAGAAGCTGATTTACTATGAAATATTGTAGATTCAGCTTCAGAACTTCTCATTGAGGGGAGCCTTTGCATAGGTAGCACAGATGCCTGGCTCTAGCCTGGCACCCTCTCTGTGCCTTGGAAGAGGTCCTGGGGTTGCCCCTCTACTTCCAATGACAGATTCCCCTGGTTGTCATCATCCAACATGCAGACTCCATTGTTGACCTTAAAGAGAATGATCTGAACAAAACACTATTCCACCATGACCCCATTTTCATGGCCAATGAGTCCCCCAAAGACAGGTATGGTGGGGGGTGGAAAAAAAGAGCAGTGAGGACCTAGCTGTCTGGAACAGCTGCCCCGAAGGGCAATTCCTATAAGATTAATGAACAATTGTGAACATGTATCAAGAAACAATTTAAGGGTAGCAATGGGAAAGTTTCCAGAATTATCAATAATAAAAATTTTGTATCTAACATTCTAAAAAATAAAAGGACCACATTTTCTAATTATTCTTTTTTAGAAAGTGATATTGCAATATCATTATTGCTCAAAAGTCAAAGAATATGCAACACTTTGACATCACTAGAATGGCTATAATCAAGATGCAATCACAAGTGCAATGGCGCACACCTGTGATCCCAGCGGTTTAGGAGGCTGAGACAGGAAGATCACAAGTTCAACTGATCGAGGTCCTAAGCAACTCAGCAAGACCCTGTCTCAACATAAAATGTAAAAAAGGGCTGAGGATGTGGCTCGGCACCCTTGAGTTCAATCCCTGGTACCAAAAAAAAAAAAAAAAAAAAAAACCCAAGTGTTAAGGACAGAGAAATTAAAATCATTCACTGTGATAGTAATGTAAAATGGGTAGTACTTTGGAAAATAGTTTGGCAGTTCCTCTAAAAGTTAAGAATATACCTGTTGGGCTGGGGGTGTGGCTCAGTGGCAGAGCGCTTGTCTGGGGCGTGTGAGGCTGTGGGTTCGCTCCTCAGCACCACATAAAAATAAATAAAATAAAGGTATCATGTCTGCCAAAAACTAAAAAATATTTAAAAAAGAAAAAAAAACAGAATATACCTATTGTGGGCTGGGGTTGTGGCTTACATAGCATATGTGAGGCACTGGGTTCTATCTTCAGCACCACATAAAAATAAATAAAGATATTGTGTCCATCCACAATTTTAAAAACTATTTTTTAATTTAAATATATTTTTAAAATAAAGAAAAAGAATACCTATTGTGATGTTTTAATTTTATATGTCAACTTGACTGGTTACAGAGTGATCAGATATTTGGTCAAACATTATTCTGGTTATTTCTGTGAGGGTGTTTTTGGATGAGATCAACATTTATATTAATTGATATCAGGCACAATGGCACATGCCTGATTACATGCCTGCAATTTGGGAGGCTAAAGCAGGAGGATCACAAGTTTGAGGCCAGCCTCTGCAACTTATTGAGGCCCTGTCTCAAAATAAAATATAAAAAGGGCTGGGGATGTGCTTCAGTGGATTCAATCCCTGGTACAAAAACAAAAAACTTATATATGTCCTCTTGGTTTTGTTTCTTTGGAGAACTCTCATATAGTTACCATGTGACTCAGGAATTCCTCTCCTAGGTACACACCCAAGAGAAATGAAAACATGTCCACACAAAAACCTGAACGTGAATGTTCATAGCAGCATTATTCATAACAGCCAAAAAGTAGAAGCAATTCAAATATTCATTAACTGGTAAATAGATGAATAAAATGTATGGCTGTATAACGCAATTTCAACAATAAAAAAAATTGGGGGATATCGGAGGCCAGGTGCCATGGTACATGCCTATAATCCCAGCAGCTCGGGAGGCAGAGACAGAGGCAGGAGAATTGTAAGTTAAAGCCAGCCTCAGCAATTTAGCAAGGCACTAAGCAACTCAGTGAGAGCTTGTCTCTAATCAAATACAGAATAGGGCTGAGGATGTGGCTCTGTAGTCGAGTGCCCCTGAGTTCAATTCCCGGTATCTCCCCCCAAAAAAATATATTGGGGGGTACAGTGTTTGCCTAGCATGCTTGAGACCCTGGGTTCAATGTCCAGCACCAATAAATAAATACATACATACATACATACATACATACATAAATGAATCAATGAAATATTATAGGTGCTACAATATGGATAAAGCTTGAAAAAAAAACATTAAGTGAAAGAAGTCAGACACAAAAGAAAAAGATCTTATATTGTATGATTATACAAAGTCCAGATGGCCAGCATTGTGTGCATGCCAATAATGCCAGCTTCTCTGGGAACTGAGGCAGGTAGATTACAAGTTCAAAGCTAGCCTGGGCTATCAAATCTCTGTCTCAAAATAAAAAATGTTAAGGATGTAGTTTAGTGGTAGAGCACTTGCCTACCATGTGTAGAGTCCTGGGTTCAATCCCAGGCACTGCAAAATAAATAAAAACAAAAAGTCCAGAATAGGCAAATTGCCAGGGTAAATGGCACATGCCTATAATCCCAGCACCTCAGGAGGCTGAGGCAGGAGAATCCCAAGTTCCAAGCAAGCCTCAGCAACTTAGTGAGGCCCTGTATCAGAAATAAAATAATTTAAGAAAAAGGGCTAGGGCTGTAGTTCAATGGTTAGAGGGACCCTGGATTCAATCCCCAGTATCCCTCACTCCCCGCAAAAGAGGCAAATAGATAAAAAACAGAGTAGGATCATGGTTGCCTAGGGATGTGGAGATTAGTGTAAGCTGGGTTTCATTTTGTTCTAATTAAAATTCTCAAAAATTTATTTGCTGCAGTCTGGCTGGGCACAATTCAGAAGCCACTTGTCAAAAGAAACGAACTTTATTTTTAGAACACACGCCAAACCACACAGCTCCTCAGGAAAAACCTTCAGAGCCCAACTGCCACCACAGGCCTCCCACAAGCCTCTCAACCTCCCCCACTCCTCCTGCTCTTGAGGCTGATTGGCTGGGTCACGTGGGCAGAGCCAAAAAAAGTCCCCCAATGAGCAGCTCAATGGTCTGAAAGGGCAGGGAAACAGCCCAATGAGCATCACCACAGAGGAGCCAATCAGTTGGCAGCTAGAAGTTGACTGGGGCCACTGTGAGCCAATCATCAGCTGGCAGCTGGAAGTTTGCTGGGGCCCCTTGGGCTGTGGCTCTCAACATTTATTGTGACAATAGTTGCATTTCTGTGAATATACAGTAAAAACTATTGAGTTGTACACTTTGTGGGATGAGTTGTATGGTATGTGAATTCTAATAGTGTTTTGTTGTTGTTTTTGGTATTAGCTTCCAGAAACTGAACCCTGGGGGGGGGGGGTTATCACCGAGCCACACATCCTTAGCCCTTTTTATTTTTTATTTTTAGACAGGCTGTTACTGAATTGCTTATGGCCTCAATAAATTGCTGAGAATGGCTTTGAACTCATGATCCTCCTGCCTCAGCCTCCTGAGTATGTGAAGATTTTCAATACATAGTAAGGAGGTAAACTCCTGGATAATGCAATCATGAATGTTTTAAAAATCGTGTATATTTCTATTCTGTATTTTCCAAATTTGCTACTATGATTGTGTGCTATTTTATCAATACTATTAGTAAGAAAGTTTATGTTTTTAAGAGAAATTCAGAATAAACTCAAAAGCAAAAATAATCCCTGGGCATGGTGGCTCTGGAGACTGAGGCAAGAGGATCTCAAGTTCAAAGCTAGTCTCAGCAATTTAGCAAGGCACTAAGCAATTAGCACACTCTTTCTGAAAATGAAGAATAAAAAAGAACTGAGGATGTAGCTCAGTGGTAAAGTGCCCCTGGATTCAATTTCCAGTACCAAAAATAAGTAAATGAATAAGCAAAAATAATCCTTAATCAAAAATCTTTTTGAGCCAGGTGTGGTGGCACATGCCTATAATTCCAGGGACTCGGGAGGCCAAGGCAGTAAGATTGAGAGTTTAAGCCTACCCTGGATTATTTGGCAAAACCCTGTCTCAAAATAAAAAGGGTTAGGAGGGCTGGGGTTATGGCTCAGTGGCAAAGCATTTGCCTCACACATGTGAGGCACTGGGTTTGATCCTCACCACCACAAAAATAAATAAAACAAAATAAAGATATTTTAATTTAAAAAAAAAAAAAGGTTAGGAATGTAGCTCTGTGGTCATGCACTTGCGTAGCATATCTGAGGCTTTGGGCTCAATCTCCAGTACTAGGTTGGGGCATGATAAAATGGTAACCTGGAAATGCCACCTGACCCTGCAGGTTTTCAAGGGGAAAGAGCTGCAGATCAGATCAATGAGTGACTAGAGGCTGAAATTTCAGATCTTGGGAGTATATTTTATGGCAGTTACTTCTTTGTGATATCTGAAGTTAGATACAGATACTTTGTTTGCAAGTCTGCTGTTTTGATTTACTAGCTTCTCCCTACCACCACCCTGCTCCTGGGTAGAAAAGGGAGTTCCCTGCACAACCCACCACCAAATGAGTACTCTTAACTTAGGTGGGTTATTTCCATGTAGCCCCTCTTTGGGTATAAGGTTTTTCTTTTTTCAGATCTGCATTTTTTTTTCTTTTTTAGTGGGATTAGGTACTGGGGATTGAACCCAGGGGCACTGTACCACTGAGCTACATCACCAGCTCTTTTTATTTTTATTTTAAGAGAGAATCTTGGTAAGTTGCTGAAGCTGTCCTCAAACTTATAATTCTCCTGCCACCTGTCACTAGGATTGCAGGCATGTGCCATTACACTTGGCAGATCTTCATTGTATTATTATTATTATTATTACTTATTGACTTATGAACAAGCAATTCACTTGCACAGTTCAAAATCAAAAACAGCTGGGCACAGTGACGCATGCCTGTAATCCCAGCAATTTGGGAAGCTGACGCAGGAGAACGGCAAGTTTGAGATCAACCTTAGCAATTTGGCAAGATCCTGTCTTAAAAAATAAAAAAAAATGCTGGGAATATAGTTCAGCAGTAAAGTGCCCCTGGGTTCAATTTCCAGTACCAAGGGGGAAAAAAATCAAAACATGAAGGGGCTGGGGATGTGGCTCAAGCGGTAGCGCGCCTGCCTGGCATGCGTGCGGCCCGGGTTCAATCCTCAGCACCACATACAAAACAAAGATGTTGTGTCCGCTGATAACTAAAAAAAATAAATGTTGGAATTCTCTCTCTCTCTCCCTCTCTCACTCTCTCTTAAAAAAAAAAAAAAAAAAAAAACATGAAAAGGCATGAGAGGAGAAAAATCTCTCTCCCTTCCCATTCTCTGGTCCCCAGTTCCCCTCCTGGGAGGTAAACTGTGTTGACAGTTTCTTGTGATTCCTTCCACATATATTTCTATACTTTTTTTAGATGTATATTTATTTGTTGATAGACCTTTATTTTATTTAGTTATTTATATACAGAGCTGAGAATCAAACCCAGTGCCTCACACATGCTAGGCAAGCACTCTACCACTGAGCGATAACCCCAGCCCTATTTCTATGCTTTTTAAAGGACATGATAGTACTCACACTGTACCTAATTCTTGTGCTCTTTTCACTAGACATTATACAGTAATAAAATTGACCAAGAGTAAAATATTCTCTTGACATTCATAAATAATGCAAATATGCTTACAAAGAGAGATGACCCATTTTGTTGTCCTACAGCTGGACAGTTAGGGTTTCCTCCCTGACATCCTCTGATTCTGTCCAGCATGAAACTATCCACATGGAATCAGCTTTGTTTGGACCTAAAGTAACCATTTGTACCCTGGGGACACAGGACTTTGGGGTCAGGACAAGACCCAGGGCCCAACCCCAAGGGATGAGTGGGGTGGTCCCTGGTCTGTGTGACCTTCAGGGGCCAGCTGTGTGGTCCAAGCCAGCAGAGCAGATATATTTAGCTGGATCAGATGCTACTGCTGTCATGACCCAGAACTGTAGTGTTAGTAAACAAATCAGAAGGGCCTGGCTGAAGCCAGCCTTCTCCCTCCTCCCTCTCCCTTCCTTGCTGGAGAGGGGCAGTGAGCAGAGAGAGGCTCATAAACAGGGATCTCCTGTAGCTTGTCACCTGCCCTCAGCAACGTGGCATAACCTGGACTGCCCAGGAGGCACTGACCCTGTTCCCACACTTCTCTTTTTCCCTACATCCCAGGAAATCCTGTTTGTCCTGCTAAGTTAATTCATTCATGTGTTCATTCATTCTGTGGAACTCATGTATCCATTTATTTGTTCATTAAAAAAAATTTCTTTTAGTAGAGGACATTAAACCCAGGGACCCTTTACCATTGGCTACATCCCCAGTTCTTTTTCTTTTTCTTTTTTTTATTTTGAGATAGGGTCTTACTAAGTTGCTAAGGCTGCCCTTGAACTTGCCGTCCTCCTGCCTCAGCCTCCTGAGCTGCACCAGAGCACCTGGCCTGTTCAGCAAAATTTTTGAGGGCCTGAAATAAGTCAGACTCTGAGCTGAGCAGCAAAAAACAGGGGAGTTCCATCTGTTATCCTCATAGTGCTTCATCCTAGTATGAGAGATAATCTAAAAACTTATGAAGTATTGGTGAAAAATAACAGTGACGAGAACAATAATGACCAACACTCACATGGTGCTTTAAAGTATGTGGAATGTTTCCCTTTATCTAATTCCAAGAATCTGAGAGGAAGTTGTGGTTCTCAGTCTTGCTTTCCAGTTTAGAGATATTAAATAACCTGGCCAAGGACTTTCAACAGGCAAGTATAGCTCTGGTTTGGTGGGTTTTGTTTTGTTTTGTTTGGTGCTGGAGCTTGAACCCAGGAGCCCTCTATCATTGAACTACATTTGGTCCTGCCCTTTTGTTTTTTTATTTCAAGACAGGGTCTTTCCAAGTTACTAAGGGCCTTGCTGAGTTGCCCGGGCTGGCTTCAAACTTGTGATCCTGCCTCAGCCTCCAGAGTCACTGGGATTATAGGTGGGCATCACTGTGCCCAGCTATCTCTAGTGCTAAGTAGCTGGGACTAGAGGCACATACCACCTCACCCTGCTGGAGCCCTGGTTCTTTTTGTGAGGGCTGGGTCAGGGTACCAGGGATTGAACTTAGGGGCACTCGACCACTAAGCCGCATCCCCACATCTCACTGAGTTGCTTAGTACCTCACTTCCACTGAGGTTTGAACTTGAGATATTCCTGCCTCAGCCTCCCGAGCCGCTGGAATTACAGGCATGTGCCACCATGCCTGGCTGAGCCTTGATTCTTGAACTGACTTCAAGCTCACATCCATCCTGAAAAAGAGGAGCCATTAGGACTAGACAGGAACTAGTTTCTGGCCCAGCTGTACATTTTACATTTGAGCAGATATCCAGATAAATTAAAGATGCCTTGCCTAAGACACACTGCATAAAACATGGATAAGAACTTACAGACTTCCAGCCCAGTACACTTGCTTTGCATCTGAGTGACAATCCAGTGTCCCTGCCCAGGTGAGGCCCTAGCATCTTTGAGGTGGACTGTGACCATGGGTGGTACCAGCCCACCTCATTTGTTGCATAGTCCCTCATCTAGGTAACAGCTCAAAGTGCCCCTCCCAGCTCCTCCCCTTCCCTCACCAGTGTCTCTTGCCAAGTGAGTGGGCTTTTGGTCAACCAGCATGATGTAACCATCTACTGTATGCAAGACCTGCTGGGATACCTCAAGACAGATTTGGTCCCTGCCCTCAAGGGCTGTCTCCTGGGGAGCCAACAAGAATGGAGAGGATCTGACAAAGATAAAGGGCAAGAGAAAGGGCACAGATATCAGAGACACATTGCAGGATACCCAAATCAGGCCTTACTGGTTGTGACTAGAGGAGGTTCAGGTGGTTCACCTCCTGGAGGTGATATCTAAACTGAGCCCTGAAATCTGAGGGGAAAATGAGCCATGCCAGAGCTGGCGGGGAAGAGACTTTCAGGGTGAGAGCAAAGGCGCGCGACCCAAGGTAAAAGGCCCCCCTGCATGTGGCAGGAATGTGGCAGGTTTCTGCCATCAGCTCCCATCTATTCAGTGTAAATCATACTTTTCAGGCTGAGTGGCCTGTGAGCAGAATCCAGGTCTTTCCTCTAGAAACCTCATGGGTGAGGGCCTACTCTTAATGGGGTGATACAGGCCCCATTAACCAGCTTTTCATTTGCTTGCACCACCATGGATTCACCATCCCTTCCAGCCAGCAACCCTCCCCATCTCCTGCTGCCTCCTGACCTGGGCCAGGGCATGACTGGGCCCACAAGGGGCTGTGCTTGGCTAGAGGCTTGGACCTGTGGGGAGAAGCTACTGGTGGCTATGTTACTGACCTGGATGCCCTTCCTTCACATCTCTACCACCATTGTGCTGTGCCCAGGAAGGCCGGCTCCTCCTATAGGGACAGGAGAGGGATGGTGGGAAGGGGGAAGTACCACTCCATGATTGAAGGGCAATCCCTCCAGTTTAGCACCCTGAACTGGGGGGACTAGTAAAGGATAGCCCCTTTCCCGTGGCCTGTGTTTAAGGTCCTTGCCTTGACAGACTGAGGTAGAAAGGGGCCTACTCAAGATGGCAGTCCTGTGGGGTGGCACTGCCCATTCCTGGCTGGTTTTCCTTGCCCCAGTGATGCCATGTTCATATTCCTGGGCTTTTCGCATGAATGTTCATATGGAATATTAGCCTGGGGAGGTGGCTTAGCTTTCACCCTTGGTTATGGTTGAACATTTCATGGGGTGTTTCCCTCCAAGGTAACGTGTGACATTGCATTCAGAAGGGCCATTTCCAAAGGCTGGGGGGTGTAGCTCGGCGGTAGAGTACTTGCCTAACATGTGTGAAGCCCTGGCTTCAATTCCCATCACCTCAGAACCAAACAAAACAGAGTAGAAGAGTCATTTCCCATATGTCCCCTGTGCTCCCACTCTCCCAGGGCCTGGTGCTGTGCTTTGTGCTGGGATACATAGTTCCGGCCCTTGGGGATGTTTGATTTAGTAGAGACAGAACTACAAGCAGATTTTGTCCATACAACATGCTGAGCACAAAAACAGATGTGGTCAGAGATGGAAGGACTGCACTGGACACAGCAGCAGCAAGGTGCCACATTAGGTGATGAAAGGTGGGAGAAGGTGTCAGTCAGAAGGGCGCCTAGGTGGGGATAGCAGTGGGAGCAGAGTCCAAGTGGTTGGAAATGGAGCGAGGCAGGAGGAGATGACAGGCAGATTGATTTACAGGGGTAAGGGTGGAGGGGTCAGGGGTGGGCATTACTGCCGGGAACGCTGGGTCCAGGTTGCTGTGACACTTGTGCTGAGGGCCAGGAATCAATGTTGGAGGCCATCAGAGTGGGAGGGTTGTGTGTGGCCAGATTTGCATTTTGAATCATGTGGAAAATGAATCCACCAAGGAGATGCCAGGATAATGGGCAGGATCCAGAACAGAGCCAAGAACAGGGACTAAAGTGCTAGTCAGAGGAGGAGAGCTCCAAAGGACGAAAGTCAGGAGTGTGCACACAGTCCCCAGCTGAGAGGGTGGGAAGAGAGAGGCCCAGGGTAAAGAAGGCGCTACCAAGAAGGGCTGATAACCTAGCTGAACCTTCAGTGTGTCAAGCTCCCAAACCCAAGGAAATGATTGGAGTAGGGCTGAGGCCTGAGGTGGTCTGGACTGAGGAAGTGTGAGGAAGGTCAGGCCTGGTGGGGACTCTCCACAGGGAGCAAGAGGAAGGACAGAAGGAAGGACAGGCTGCCACCTCAGGCTTTGTGCCCTGAGTTGGGCCTCTGCCACTATGCTGTCAGGTGAAGGGTTCAGTCCTATAGAGAGGAGGGCAGAGGACAAGCACAGCCATGCAGGCTTTGACCAAGCCCCTCTGATAGCCACTGGCTCTACTAATAACCAAAGCCACCCACTCTCTGCTTCTCTGACAACTAACATGGGCACAGCTACTCTCTTCAGGAGAACCACAGCCCCCAGAAGAATGTGATCCTTCCTGTGGCCCAATGGGGTCAACCAGGAGAAGCCCCTCAGAGCTTGAAAGACACACAGAAACCAGACGTATTTGCCATATCCTCTTGTCTGTCCACAGCTCCTAGTGGCTGGTGTTCCTGTCCTCTCTGCAAAGCCAGTCTCCTCCCCACTGCGTGCCTCACATTTGCAACTAGCTGCCAAGAAGTAGGCACCTCCAATGCCCTCAGGTCCTTGGCTTTCTTCCAGCCCTCACCCATCCTTGCCCAGAACAGGAGTCACAACAGGCTCCTCAGCTCTAGCAGCCTGCGACCCATCTTTTCCCCACTACAAGCATAAGTTTCACCATAGCCTGAACACAACACTCATGCCCGCCTACTTTAAAGAAGACAAAACAAACAAAACAGAACAAAAACAAACAAAAGATCCTTCTGTGGGAGGAAAAACATGAAAAAACAAAAACATCACCACAGAACTGACTTTCCTGCAAGAAAACGCCTAACACTTCCTTCTACATCTGACCCCAAGGTGGCTTCCGGCCTCCTCTCTAACACCCCAAAGTTTCTACCACTCAGCTGCATGCCAAGTTCTGCAGTGCCTCCCTCCTTTCCTGGAGGGCCTCTCCACCCCTTGGGCTCCTACCGCTTCTTGAAGGCCCTTCACTGAGTGAAGCAGAACAGCTTTGCCCCATTCCCAGAGTTCCAGGTGCGAGGGTGGGGCTGTTTGTCTCCCACAGCTGGAGGTCAAGGGCCCTCCTGCCTTGTAGACTCAACAAATGGCAATTGAATTGACTTATCCTTCCCACTAACTCCTGGTTGTCCAGGAAGATGCCCTGGCGGAATGGACAGGATGATTTCTGAGGTCTCTATTAGCTCTGAAATTCCTCATTGCTGATGTCCAAAGTTGGGCACCCAACCTTCACCCCTCTCAAGACTCTCCCAACTAAAAAAGGACATAAGAAGTTTTCCAAGTTGGCTCAGAGACTCCTAAGGGTCCCCCAAACACCTCTCAGGTGAATGTAAACTCAAAACTATGTCTATAATAAAACCAAGGGGTTGTCTTCTCTCTCTTTCCTTAGCAGTGCATGGTAGAGTTTTCTAGAAGCTACATGTGAATCTGCAACAGAGTGGATGCAGGAGCAGATGAGCTCTCAGCAGGTTCAATTAAGCCAGACGTTAAAAATAAAAAATAAAGCCACTTTTTCACTACTTTGCTTTGATAAGTAAAATTTTTTTTTTCTCTAAAAATGTCATCATGTAGCTGGGCGCAGTGGCATAGGTCTGTAATCCCAGAGGCTTGGGAGGCTGAGGCTGGCGAATCGCAAGTTCAAAGCCAGTCTCAGCAACTGTGAGGCGCTAAGCAACTCAATGAGACCCTGTCTCCAATGAAATACAAAATAGGGCTTGGGATGTGGCTCAGTGGTTGAGTACTCCTGAGTTCAATCCCTGGTACCAAAAAGAAAAAACATATTTTAAATTTTAACTAACGTTTTAAACATGTGCCAGGCATGGTAGTACTTGCCTGTAATCCTAGCATTCAAGAGATGCAGAAGAATAACTTGAGCCCAGGAGTTCAAGGCCAGCCTGGGCAATATAGTGAGACCCTCCCCCCCATCTCAAAAAAGAAAGGGAAAAGTAAAATGTAGCTGGTTTATTGTATGTATGTAACCATTTGTGTATTTATTTATT
Source organism: Callospermophilus lateralis (assembly GCF_048772815.1). Taxonomy (NCBI): domain Eukaryota; kingdom Metazoa; phylum Chordata; class Mammalia; order Rodentia; family Sciuridae; genus Callospermophilus; species Callospermophilus lateralis. The sequence goes on along the minus strand of NC_135307.1, from coordinate 87,656,250 downwards.
TAAATTTTTATTTATTTATTTATTTTTTAAATTTATTTTCAGTGCTGAGGATTGAACCCAGGGCTTGATGCAAGCTAAACATTTATTCTACCACTGAACTCCACCCCAGCCTTGTTTTTATTTTTAATTTTTTTAACTTTATTTTTTTTAATGTGGTGCTGAGGATCGAACCCAGTGCCTCACTTGTGCTAGGCAAGCACTCTGCCACTGAACCACAACCCCAGCCTGTTGTTTTTATTTTTGAGTATGTTTTAAACCTCTCATTTTCCATTTCTAGCATAGTAAATACAGAACACTGTATTCCACATAAAGAAAACCCTCAGGGTCTTCAACAATCTTTTTGTAAAGGGGTCCTGAGACCCCAATACCTTCCCACATCCTCACTCACCCCTTTGCTTCTCTCTCCTCTTGGTGGCCACATCTGAAACCCATCTGCTTTCCCCCACTGGCCCAGGAGAGCTTGGCCTTGTGGCTTCTCACCACTGCTCCTGTAGTTCCTCACACTGAGACCCCCCAGGGACCCGCTGGCATTTTATCCAGTGGACTTTCCTCTGTCATTTACCTCAACATCCTGGCAGCATGACAATGTTTCACACTCCTAGAGACACCCATCTCTTTCCTGGTTCTCTCCTACCCTCCAGTTTTGTGTTCCCAATTCCTCTTGCTTTACTCAGACCGCCAGGCCTGGGGACCTCAACACTAAGCCTGCCCCGTCCTCTTTTTCCCTCCCCTTATGGCCTCAAGCACCAATTGCATGTATCTAATACAACTCTCGCCCAGATTTCTCTCCTGTGTTTCACAGCAACATATCTAGCTGCCCCCAACATCCATGTGAATGGCCTCTCCCACAAGCAATCCCAACTTTTGCCCAGGGTAGATCTTTACCCTTCCCTTTCTGGTTCCAAGGAACCTGGCCCTCCTGGCTCTACCCTCACCTTTATGATATGATGATATACATATATGTTTTCATCCATAGTGCCTGGCTCATAACTCCCTCTCCAAGACAGGTCATAGAAACTCTAACATTCTCTGACATGTCTGAAGGGGTCCCGATCCATAGCTGCAAGGAAGGAGTGCTGAAGAAGCTGAACAAGCTGGCATGGTGACACATGATTATAATTCCAGAGGCTCAGGAGACTGAGGTAAGAGAATCACAACATTCAAAGCCAGCCTCAGCAACTTAGCAAGGCCCTAAGCAACTCAGAGAGACCCTGTCTCAAAATGAAAAATAAAAAGGGCTGGGGATGTGGCTCAGTAGTAACAGCTCCTGGGTTCAATCTCCAGTACCAAAAACAAATAAACAAAAGCAAAACTTGGTGTGTACTCCTGGCATCAGAAGTGAGGGGTTGGTCTTGGGGACTGAACCCTCAGCCTGTGGGATCACCAGGAGTGTCAGAATCAAATTGGCTTCCAGGACACCCTGCTGAGTTCCTGCTGCAGAATTGCTTGCTTACTCAGTGTGTAGGGAAAACCCACCCACATCTGGGCTCAGAAGTGGTCTGTATTGTTTAGTACAAGAAACTGAGCCTGAGTTTGAGCTGCTTTTCCCTACTATATCTTCAGACCTTCACTCTGCTCAACCAGTCTGTCACCAAATCCTATCAATCTCACCCCTAAATCACACTCAGATCCACACCGCTGGTCATGCCTATTGCCATGGCTTGCGCCATCACCTCCTGCTGACTGGCCTTCCTCCTCCAGTGTGACACAGCAACCATAATCTCCTCATTAGCACGCCAGAATCCACTGGAGGTCCGCCACTGACCCAGGAGGAATGCCACCTGCACAGCCCAGCACAGTCACTAGGGCAGCTGGCCCCAGTCCTTCCCTCTATGTCCCCTCCCCTGCTGCTGGGCCAGCCTGTCTGACCTTGTCTCCTGGTCAAGCACATGCTGTTCTCTGACTCCCTGTTCCCAGAGGTCCCATTTCAGGCTCCCTCCCCCAGAAAGTCTTCCATGACTGCCTGTTCACTCAGCTCAGGGCTCCTTTCGACTTGCTCCCATTTCATATGGAATGGTCACCATCAGTTCTGGACTCCAGGTTCCTTAAAGAGGAGGATCCTGTGCTGGGGCTGTAGCCCAGTGGTAGAGTGCTTGCCTAGCATGTGTGAGGCCCTGGGTTCAATCTCCAGCACCACTGGAAAAAAAAAGAGAGGACCCTTTTATCGTTGTATCCCCAGTGCCTAGAACAGTGCCTGACACAATGACTTGAGGAATGAGAGTCCATGTTTAGCTGGCAAATAGCCCTCCCCACCCCTTTCAACCTCCAGTCTAGAGCCAGGCTCTGCTCTGATGCAGGAAGCCCCAGAGGTGGCTGCCCAGGGATTTCTGTCACACACTTGTTGTGTTGTCCTGACCAGGTTCCCAGAAGAACCTGGCTGAACTCCACACTTTTCCCATCAATGGCTAAGATCACAAGGCTGCCAAGACATGGGCACACGACTCAGCATGGCACCCTCCCCAGGCACAACACCTGCCCATCATGATTGGAACTGACCCTGCTGGGGACACCAGACCAATCCAGGGCACTGGCCACAACAGCAGTACATACCATACAGCCTGTCCCCATCCATCATTTCATGGGAACTGTCCCCTCATAGGGTGAAGTGCTCAGAGAGCTAGGTACTTCTCTGAGGTCTCTAGGTAGTGAAGGAAGGGGTGGTTTGGACAGAGACTCTTCTGCTAAATCCTGTCATCTTGGCCCCACTCCCATCCTGCAGGTCCAGGAGACCCTCATAGGAGCCATTCATTGTTAAAGAGGGGCAGACCAGGCTGACATCTAGGTACTGTGACCTCCCTGGAGCCAGAACCTGAGGAAGAGTACACAGGGTGAGGCAGGGGGTAAATATGCAGCAGCAAGAGAGCATCTTACAACTTATCCCAATATGGGCAAGTCCTGGCAGCTCGGGGCAGGAGAAGGGACAGCCAGTAACTGCGGCCCCAGGAGGCAGCAGTGAGCACTCTGACCCTGGAAGTAAAAGGGACCTCAGGTCCTACAGGCCACAGAATCCCACTGTCAGTGTTGCCCAGAAGTTGTCATCCCCATACCCTAACCCACATGCTCCTTTAGTAGGAAGCCAGAGTTCTGGCCTACCTGCCAGGAAGAGCTAGCAGCTGGCCCTGCAGCTGAAAGAAGACCTGGTATAGGATCCAAGCCTTTTCCCTCCTAGGAAACTTCTAGGGTATACCTCTTGCTTACCCCAACCCTCATGTAAAGAAAGAAGCACATCCCAGCACAGCAGAGATAATAAGAGATCAATTTATGAATAACAGTATGAGACAGAGAGGGAAGGAGCAAGGGCCTATGGTGATGAGCTTCCCAGAAACAGACCAATAGATACACAAAAGTGGTCCAGACAGACAAGGAGACAGAGTCGGAGAAACAAAACCCAAAAGGTAAGAGGCCCAGGTCCAGTCTCAGTCTCAGTAGTTTTGTCTAGGCAACAGATCCAGCTCTGCCCTGGGAGTCTAGTGGGTGAGTGGGATTGGAAGGGGCCTGAGTCCTTGTAGGGCTCCCTCTGCTCACTCCCCACTGCCCCTCCCACTGGCTGGGAACTTGGGCAGGTAATATTTCCAAGGCTGGGAAATGGTTGGTCTGGATGGACAGAAAATCAAGGCTCTTAGAGGCTCCCTGGAGAGGTGGAGGCCTGTGTAGTGTGGGGTTAGCAGCAACAATGAGGGAAATCTGGTCAGGCATCAGGGCCTGAGGTGGAGCCACTGCGCAGCAGGGCCATGTCCAGGGCAGGCCCCCCCACCCACCCTGCCACCACACCAACATGGTGCAATAAATAAAGTGTTCAGAAGTCAGTGTCAAGCAGAAGAGCTAGAAGCTGGCAGACTGACAGGGGCTTAGGAAGAGAAGTCCCCAGTTGTCTACCATGTCATCTCAGGAATTCTAACTGCATCAAGTTTGTCTCAAGCACTGTAGTGGGCACCTGGCCCTGATGTCCACATGGGCACTCCCTGCAGGGGCTCAGCCCCTCAGACCAGCGCCAGAGCTCGCTCCGTGGGGCAGAAGCAGGGCAGCATGGTGCCTACAGCATCCACGATGGCTTCCAGATGCTCATCCTGGGCCTGAGGCCCACAGAGCTGCATGAAGTCTGCAAGACGCAGCAAGTACTCAAGATTGTGACCAGAGAAGCCTCGGCAGGCCAGGATCTGTGTAGCAATGGCCTCTTCTGGAGCAGGGCCCAAGTAGCCAGGGTTCTGTGGGGTGGCCACATAAGCCAATGCCTTGAGTGGTTGATCAGGTGTATCTTGAGGATAGAAAGTGACTTCCTTGGTGTCATAGCCACCAAGCACTGCCTCTCGCACATTCAGGTACTTCAGGGCCTCGCTCACCTGCTCACCTTGGACCTGGTATGCCACACCCCAAGTGCAGCCCTAGGAGGAAATAAAGATATTTCTGGTCAGTCACAGCAAACTGTTTGCTGGTCCCTCCTTCATTACAGAATGCTATTCCCCCACCCCCAGTGACCCAAGGACTGTACTTTTTTTTTCTTTTTTGTGGTGGTACTAGGGAGCCCAGGGCTGCTTTACCACCAAGCTATAACTCCACTCTATATATCTGTTTGCTTACTTATTTATTTTTCTTAAAATACGTTTAGCTGTAGATGGAGACAATACCTTTATCTTATTTATTTTTTTATGTGATGCTCAGGTTCAAACCCTGTGCCTCATACTTGTTAGGCAAGCACTCTACCACGGAGCTACAACTCCACCTCTTGTTTATTTATTTTTTGAGACAGGGTCCCACTAAGTCGCCCAGGTTTACTTCAAACTTGGGATCCTCCTGCCTCAACCTCCCCAATTCCCTGGGATAACAGGTGTGCACCACCAGGCCTGGCTTATGCCTCCTTTCTTAAAAGGTGGTCTAATCCCAGGGAGGACAGGATTTCTATTCATAGTGTGGTTCAGAAACATGTAATGGCATCACCTGTAAGCTTGTTAGAAATGGTGCACCTCAGACCTCATTCCAATCCTACTGAATTAAATTCTGCAGATCCTAGGTAACTCTGAGAAACACTGAGCCAAAACATACTTCCACTCTGCCAGACAAGCAACAGCTATAGCTTATAGTCATGGGCCCAAAAAGCTCTGTGTGTGGCACCCTTCCACATTGGGTGCTAGGTCCCCCTTTTCCGGGAGCACTTACCTCACGATCTTCAAGGAGGGTCACCACACGACCAGGCTAGGGAGGGAAGGAAGATTTTGAAAGACAAGTTAGAAATCAGTTCTGCCATCAATGCAGAGAAAGCCTTATCATTCTGTTGGCTAGGCCTCAGAGAGTCCTATTCATACAGAGGGATGAGCACGGAGTGATGTAGGGATACAGGAGAAATAGTAAGGCAGATAGATGGCAATGGTCCAGATTGGTAAACAACCCAGGGATCCACAGGTTTACCGACTCCAGGCATCAATCACACAGTGATCACTTGGGCACACAAATTTAAGCCACAAAGCCAGACACAGTTTTACACATTGGCCCAGAGAGCCCAGGCTATTCCAGGGCACCGGCGCCCACTATGTTACCCACCGCCCTCACCCCCCTGGGCACAGTCAGATTCTCACCATCTTGTCGCTGCCCCGATGGAAGGTGTCTCCCTGCCAGAAACGGCGACTGTAGCCTCGCACGAAGCCCACACGGCTGTCACTGTAAGCGAAGTCGGGTCTCCACACTAGGGAGCCATACCCGAAAATCCAAAGTGCTGGAGGGTCGCCATCCTCCTGGGGGGACTGCGCGGATGCGTTCGGAGACGGCGAGGGGGGCGGGGTGTTCTGGGCTGCGGGCTCTTGCTTCATGGTGCCGGGCACAGGGACGGGCCCGGACGGCCTCCGGGGCTGGTCTCCGGCGCGGGCACGGAAGGACCGACGGACGCGCACACCTGGCCTGGCACCGATCGGTCGCTCCAGCTGAGTGGCCCCCACGGAGGTGCCCTTTAAACCCTCCGGCGGAGGGACCCCCCCGCCCGCCGCGGCCAGCTGCCGCGGTGATTGGGGCGGAGCAAATCCTCTTTGGGCCAATCATCTTCGGATTTTGCTTCTCAGTTAACCGCGCTACTCTTCAAGTGGGTGGCTGAGTGGCCTGCCCCGGGCCCAGTGCGCTCGCTGATTGGTTCGGCTCCACCTCGTGGCAAACCTGGCAGAAGTGATGCAACGGCAGGGAAGGTTTCCCCAGCGCCCGCATGCAGCAAGGGCGCCTCGGATTGCGTCAGGCGGCGGGCAGTGGGCATGGGCCCCGCGTGGTCACAGGCAGTGGGCCTCTCCTTGGCAACTCCTCCTGGCCCGGGCCATGCAGGAGCCATAGCGGGTGGGTTTAAGGCGATGTCTCCTCAGCAGTCCTTCTGGTGATGTGGCCGAGACACTGCACCCCAAGACTATCCTGCGGCCGGAGCAGGACATAGCCAGAAGGAGCACTCTGGGCGTTGTAAACTCCTGGGAGCACGCACGGCCAACAGCGAGGAAGCTGTAGGAAGCACCGTCCGCATTCCACTCCGGTGCCTCACGCCGTTGGCTCGCGTGAGCAAATGGAGAAACTGAGTCACGGGGGCGCGAAGGGGTTCTACAGAGGCTGCGGTTGAGTCAAGTCAGGCAGTCAAGGTTTTGCAGACCTCACGTGAGGTCCACGTCCGGCCTGGTGTGGAACCTCCTGAGCCCAGGCAGGTTTGAGGAAGATCCAGCCAGAGCGATTGGGACAGCAGTCACTTTGGCTTCCCCGGGCATCTGTGGTGAAAGGCCTTAAAGTGAACGCCAGACCAGCTTTGCCCTAAGGCTATGGGTTTAGCTTTTCCCAGTCTTGAGAATTTGTGGTAATGGTTAATCCTTAGGCGCTGAGGTTCTCCGGGTGTGATGCACTGCGAGCAGCTACAGGCCTTTTCCTTTGGCTACTGACCACCCAGTGGAGAGTCCCACAGGCCATCTGGGATCAACTCCTTAAGCAGTAGAAAGGGGCTGCCAGATGGGGATGTTTTTGATTAGAAAAGAGAAACAGAGACCACAGAAGGCCTTCCCCGGGTGGAACTGACTCCCAGAGATTGTTGTTGAGGTTTGGGTGAACCCTCTGGCAGGGGAAGTGGACAATATTAGTTCAGTTCCTAATTATTCAAATTAAACATTATCTGCACACTAAGTGATTGTATTCATTCCAAAGGTGAGTGTGTAGCAGGAAGCTATACCTTTAAAAATAAATTATTGGGGGGCTAGAGTTGTGGCTCAGTGGTAGAACACTTGCCTGGCATGTGTGAGGCACTGGGTTTGATTCTCAGCACCACCTATAAATAAATAAAGTTCTATTAACTAAAAAATTAAAAATAAGTTATTAGGCCGGGTGTCTTGGCACAGGTCTGTAATCGCAGCAACTGGGGACAATGAGGCAGGAGGATTGCAAGTTCCAGGCCAGCATCAGCAACTTAGTGAAGCCCTGAGCAACATAGCAAAACCCTGTCTCAAATTAAAAAAAAAAAAAAAAAGTGAAAGAAAAAAGAAAGAGGACTGGGGAGATGGCTCATTAGTTACTTAACCCCTGAGTTGGAATTCCTGGTACCAAAAAAATAAAAAATAGTTATTGGTCTGATGAAGGCTGAGGTGTAGCTAAGTAGTGAAGCACTTGCCAAGCGTGCAGGAGGCCCTGGGTTCAATCCCCAGCACCAGGAAAACAAACAAAAAAACTCACAAGATTTTCAGTTGTATTTGTGTAAAAATCTGAAGATAAGGCTGGGGGTATGTATAGCTCAGGGATATAGTACTTACATAGCAAACTCAAGGTCATGGGTTCCAAAAAAAAAAAGGAAAGAAAAAATACTGAAGATGGTGCCTCAATTGTAAGCTGACATCAAAGGAGGCCTGGGTTTTCTTGTTTGGTTGCTTGGTTGGTTGCTTTTTTTTTTTTTGGTACTAGGGATGGATTTAACTCAGAGGAGCTTAACCAATGAGCCACATCTCAGCCCTCAAAGGAGGATTTTGTGTAGTAAATTCTAATTTATGAATAAAGTCTGGGTTCTTTACAATGAACATGAGGAAAATAATTCAAACAAAATGGTCTTTTCTGGTCACTCCTTTCTCTTTCTGTTTGCCTGTTCCCCGGGTTCACTCTGTCCTTTTTTCTCCCTATCTGTGCCTTTTAGTCCACCTGAGCACCTCCTTTGCTTAGAAAAAAAATCCTCTTCTCTTCTCACCACCTTTGTAAGTGAATGGAAAATGGAAAGCTGAGAACAGCACATTGCTGGAAGTATCTGAACAGGCCCAAACAACCCTCTGAGAAAGCAGCTTAGTGATATAATCAAGAACCATAAAATGTCCCTGCCCTCTGACCCAATACTTCCACTCCAGGAAATTATTCAAAATATGGGAAAAGCCATATGCCTGAAGATTTTCAATGCATTGTTATTTATTATAGCAAAAACAAAAGAAAAACTACTTAAATATCCAAAAATAGCCAAATGTTTAAGTAAAGTATAGTCAATTCACGTGATGGAGAAGAACACACACACACAAGTGCCAAAGCATGTGCAGGCACAGGGACAACGTAAACATCCAGTGATAGATGTTTACATAAACTTGAGATTAGTTCATTAAATTGGTGAAGCCACTAAAAATAATTGTATATGTCTATACTGATTGACATGGAAATATATCTATGATGTATAATTAAGTGAAAAGACAGGGTATAAAATAACCTGCTAAAACTTTTTAAACTTAAAAGTCTGGGGATAGGCGTGGGTGTGGAGTAACATCCTTGTAATCCCCATGACTCGAGGTTGAGGCAGGAGGATCGAAAATCTGAGGACAGCCTGGACTGGGCAATTTAACTAGACTGTCTCAAAATACAAAAAAGGCTGGGCATGTAGGTCAGTGAAAAGTGCCCCTGGGTTCATCCCTAGTACCACCAAAAAAAAAAAAAGGCTGGGGCTGGGGATATGAGGAGAGCACTTGCCTAGAATGTTTGGGGCCCTGGGTTCAATCCCCAGTTCTGGGAGCAGAGGAGGCTAAATGTGCTTATTTGCTTAGAACAATTCTGGAAGAACACTTGTGCTCAAAGTGATTGAGTAAAAGCATTATACGAGATTTGCGTTTTCTTTTGTATACTGATTCTGAATGAAACTTCATAAAAAGAACATGAACATTTAAAAAGAAGGCTATTTCTAGTTCATTGATCAAAATTCATTATGAAAACAATGTAGTAAAAATGCCAGTGATGCATAGTTTAAAAATGCAAAATATGAACTATCACATTTACTATGATTAACATTTAAAAACAAGATGTATGAGGAATAAAGGTTGGGACATCGAATACTAGTGTTAGACTGTTGGTATTATGGGTGAATCTTTTCTCTATTTCCAAGTTTTGTGAAATTTAATTTGATTATTATTAAATAATTTGATTATTCTTAAAGCATCTCAGGGGTGCTTTACCACTAAGCTATATCCTCAACCCTTTTTATTTTTATTTTTTATTTTGATACAGGTTTTTGCTAAGTTGCCCAGGCTGGCCTCAAACTTGCAATCCTCCTTCCTTAGCCTTCCAAGTCCCTGGGATTACAGTTGTGTGCCACCACACCCAGCAAAATACAATTTTTAAATAATGAAAAGAGCAAATAGATGTTTTTCTGATGGGTTAAGGAGTAGACAGCCTATCAGCTTATCTGAATCACTTAAGTAACATTTTAATGATATTCATTTTTTTTCCCTCAATACTGGTGATTAAACCTAGGGGTGCCTTATCACTGAATTACACATAGTGTTCATTCTTGGCCTTCTCCCACCCCAAGTAAAGCCCAAAATCTTCATGACTTCTTATTCCTGTCCTCAGTAACCTGAACTTGCTCCAGGCAGAGTTAGGCACTTTCCCCTGTAGGCTCCCACAACCCCTTAGGACCCATTTGTTTATTTATCTGATCCTTCCACTTCATAACAAACATGATGCTTACCATATGGTGGGGCAGTTTGCTAGACACTTTTATATCCATTCTAATTATAAACTTCTCCCCTCCTTTGTGAAGTAAACCATCAGTTCACAGATAAGCCAATAGGAAAGTTAAGTAACCTACTAACTTCGACAGTGTAAGTAGTAGAACCTGGATCTAAAGGCAGATGGGTCAGCTCTGAGTCTCCTCACTGATAATCCCTGGACATCCTGCCTTCCATGAGCCTGAGAGCTCTTAGAGAAGGACCAGGGGAGCCAACACAGTATTGACATGTAGAAGGTTCTCTACAAACATAGTTAGAATAAAGGTCATGGCAATGTCTCATGTACTGCATGTCACAGTTTCAGCCTTGACCTTCTCAAACTAGGATCTCCACAAAAGCTGGCCAAGGGGATCTTCAGCACCTTCCTGTGAACATGGCTTGCTTACCTATTCCTGTTCCTTCCTTCTCCTTTCCAACAACATCTGTCTTCTTCCCTCCCCTGTGGGACACACCCAAGCAACAAACCACCCACTTAGCTGGTTCCTCTCAATAAAAAAAAAAAAAAAAAAATCCAACCTATTTTTTCTTCTAAAATCCCTTCAGGAGAAAGCTGCTGATGTCATGCCCATACAGATGCCATCATCTCAGGAGAGGTGATGGGCCCAGGCATCACCTTCAGCTTGTAGAGTTACACATGATTGGCACATGATGCACACGTGATGGCTTCCTCTTTTAGACCTTTTCCCAAATTGTTCTTTCCTTATTATTCCCCTGCAGGTGGTCACTTCTCATTTCCTTATGATATGTTCCTTCTCGCTTCTCATTCCTGACACTGTGATCAACTTTTGCTGTTAGCAAGTATGATTATCTGAAATCAGGTAAGGGTGTGTTTGGGGGAGTTATGGAATTAGGTGAATTTAATTTACATAAAGTTGTAAATTAAATTTTGCTGAATCCAGAAGGATGCAAATCCTGCCCAGACACAGGCTCTAAACTCAGCTTGCTCAGATTTGAGTCCCACTCCACAATGTACTAACCATGTGGTCACTGGTCCTCAATTTTATCAACTGTGAAATTAGTAATAATAATAATAATAATAATAGTAGTAGTAGTAGTAGTAGTAGTAGTAGTAGTATGCACCTTGTAGGGTCTGAAAAAGATTGAAATAAATAACTTGTTAGCCAAAGCTGGGTCCATGGGCATGCTCAGTAAATGTTAGCTCTTTATTAATTTTACTCCAGACTATTCGCTATCCATTTTTCGGTGCAGAGTAATAGTCTATCCCTTAGTCTGACATAGCTCTGAAAAATTGAGTGGATCATGAAAGTGATCGGGATAAGCATTTTAAATTCAATTAAGAAAATATCTACCAGTTTCCCCTCTGTTCTTACCATTGCAATCCACTGATTGTTCTAGTGAATAAGGTGCTAAAGAAATGTTTTTATTTTATTCTATTTTATTTTGCAGTGCCGGAGATTAAACCTATGGCTTTGTATAAGCTAAATGAGCTCTCTACCACTGAGCTATACTCCCAGCACCTGAAGGAGTTTTTTGTGTTTTTTTTTTGTAATACTGAGCATAGAGCTACACCCCCACTCCCAGCCCTTTGTATCTTTTGTTATAGAACAAGGTTTTGCTAAATTCCCAAGGCTGGCTTTGAATTTTTGATCCTCCTGCCTCAGCCTCCTGAGTCACTGGGAGTGCAGGTGTGCACCACCATGTCGGACTGAAAGAATATTTTTCAAATGCAATGGGTAATAGTCTGTCTCAAGCATGCTATTAATAGAACAGTTGCTTGAGCAAAGAGCAATTTTCTGTGTGTGTGTGTGTGTGTGTGTGTGTGTGTGCGCGCGCGCGCGCGCACGTGCACATGTGTGTTTCAGGATTGGGGTTGCTAAAATAAGTTAACAAAATAAATGAAGGCTCACACCTCCCACAGAGTTCTGAGAAATAAGTGTGTCCTCAGGTTCCTGGTCCATGTGCAAGGAGTACATAGCTCCACCAACATTCTGTCAAGAGGAGGGGAAGGTGGAGCAGTGGAGTCCCTCCACTCAGTGAGTAGGGGAGGGAAGACTTTTCTTCTACCTTTTGAGGGTTCATTAATTGAGTCTGAAATAGACAGCAGGCAGATTAATAGGAGAAAGGGCATATAAATTTATTATATGCCCAGAGCCATCTTATGAAGGAAAATTGAATAACCAAAAACCCAGGATAGGAGGGAGGAGGGAAGTAAGCAATTAGGGAAGGGTAAATGATTTTTCAGAAAGATGAATGGACCATCAGAAGAATAGGTGACAGCCTATGATAAACTGTGACTGAACTGTGGTTGTGGTTCAGTAGTAGAGCACTTGTCTAGCATGGATGAGGTGCTGGGTTCCATTCCCAGCATTGCAAAGAAAAAAAGAAATGAAAATCTGCCTGGGTATGAAATTGGCCTCCAGCATCCTCTCCTGTGATACAAACTTAATCCTTCCTGGTTGATGAAGTTCCAGGGAAGGCTCATGACAATTGAGCTCCTTCTGGAGGACTGTTTTTAAGTGGATAAGGGAAGTCAATGAAATCCCCTGCCTGCATTTACTATTCCCCAAGTGTCCTCAGTTTGGAGCAGCATGCTGAGTTTGGAGCAGTCCACCTTACAAGAGAATCAGAGGTGGGTAGTTCTGCTGCGTATGCAGCTACCTCCAGGGCCAGGGAAAGGTGCTTGGCCCTCTGCCCACAAAAGCAGGAACTATAAGGGTTTACTCATATCCTACAGAAGGGTGCATGGGATGGTAGGAAAACCTGGCTCCCTTCCCATCGTCCAGCTCCCAAGCAAGGAGAGACCCAGCTGACAGGGCACCTCTGGGAACCAGTGTTCTACTTATTCAGAACTCAGTCCTACTCTACCTGGAAGGGGAGGGTTCAGGGCTCTAAGAGAGGGCTGGGGTAGAGAGTTGCACCCTTAATTCCAAGGAGAGATGAAGATATAATTTATGTGGGCAGGAAGCAACAACTGAAGAGCTAGGGAGAAGCTGCTGTGGGGAGCATTTCAGTGGATTTGAATAAGAATTTTGGGGTACAGAAAAAGATAGTCTGAGACTCAACAATGACAGGGCAGGTGAGCTGTTAGAATGCAGGAAAAGCCCTGAGCCTTTGAATTGCAAAAATATTCCTGTGCAAACTGGCCCGTGGCTCTTGCCCTTGGCCCAAGCCCTTGGTCCACACCCTTGACTCATGTCCTTGCATGCAAAATAATACAAGGACACTGCACAAGTGCTAGAAAAACCGTTGTGAAGTTATGTAATTCTGCCTTGACTCCACCTCTGTTTCAGCCTTAGTTACTGTCCCTCTATAAATAATACCACAGACCAAGGTCCTGTCTCTTCTCTAGAGGTGGCTCATGTTGTTCCTTGAATGTGTCTTCCTCATGTAACCCCCAAAACTTCTCACCCTCAAGATGGTCCCAATTATCCCTTGAATGTTTATTTCTTTACCCCCAAAGATATTAGATAGCCTGCATTCTCCCTTGAAAGTACATCTGCTTTCCTAAATAAATCTGTCTGGAGCATGCTGTAGTTCTTTTTGTGTCACATATCCCTACATATCCTAAGTTAAGGTCTCTCTCTCAGTGAACCCCTGAGATGACAGAGTGACCGAAGCTGAATGTCAGACCCTGTAGAAATACTGCAGTGTGACAGGCTATGGCTTTAGAAGAGAACCCTAGAAAACCCAGGCTCTGTGGGGAAGTATGACTGTTGAATGTTCAATTTGTTCAACATTTTCTGAGAGAGTGCAGACTCTGAGGCCCATGGACAGCCAAGAAAGCCTCTTAAATGAGAATAGCTGGGATATCATTTCCCCAGAGCCCACTGTTAATGGGAAGAGAAAGATCCCAGAAGCTTTCAGATTTTTTTTTTTTTTTTTTTTTTTTAGCAGAAAAATAAAGAAGAGCACTGAGAGAAGAGAACCATCTGTGGAGGTATGAAACTGACCTGGGCCTAAGAAGATATGTGTGGCCCGAATATCTGTCTCTGAGGAAAAGGGACAGCAATCTTCAGATAAGCAAACTTCCAATTTGAGCTCAGGCAGAGGGACCACTGGAGACACACAGGCTGGCCATGTCTGTTGGGGCTGTGGCTCTGCCCTGCAGAAAGTGTCATTACAAAAGGCAGGCCTGGGACCTGAGCCAACCTGTTGCTAAATCAAGATTCTTGAGATCTCAGTTGGTTACCTTTTGTGATACTATAAGTTGTTTTTTTGTTTTGGTTTGGGGCACTAGGGATTGAACCCAGGAATGTTTTACCATTGAACTACATCCCCAGTCCTTTTAATTTTTTTAATTTTTTAAGGGCCTTGTGCATGCAAAGCAAGCATTCTACCAACTGAGCTATATCCCCAGCCCTTATTTTTTTTTTTTTTGAGAAAGGGCCTTGCCAACTTGCTGAGGCTGACCTTGAACCTTTGATCTTCCTGCCTCAGCCTCCCAAGTTGCTGGAATTAAAGGTACATGCTACTGTATTGGCAGCACTATGAAATACATATTTGGTTTTCCTCCAGTTTCCTGGCATACAACTCCTAAAACCTTTGAAATCTAAAAAGTAATAAATGTCTTTTTGCATGCTAACGAGCTGACTAATGGCTAGCAGCCAAGAAGCTTCAGGATGAGGGATGGTAACAAGATGATAGACCAAAGCCTGATTAGAGGTTTGATACTTTCAGCCTCATCCTCCAAACTTAGAGGAGAGAGAAGGGCTAAAGGTTGAGTTGATCACCAATGGCTAATTATTTAATCAATCATGCTTATGTAGTGAGATCTCCACAAAAACCCAAAAGCATAGAATTGGGTGAGCTTCCAGAATGCTGAACACATGGAGGGTCCTAGATGGTGGAGCATCCAGACAGGGCATGGCAGCTCTGCATCCCATCCTTCATATCTTACCCAGTGCATCTCTTCATCTGTATCCTTTATAATAAACTAGAACATGTAATTAAAGTGTTCCCCCAAGCTCTATAAGCCACTCTAGCAAATTAGTCAAACAAGAGGAAAGGGTTATGGGAACCCTAATTAATTTTTTTTAAGAGAGAGAGAGAGAATTTTAATATTTACTTATTTTTTTTTTTAGTTATCGGCAGACACAACATCTTTGTTTGTTTGTGGTGTTGAGGATCGAACCCGGGCCGCACACATGCCAGGCGAGCGCGCTACCGCTTCAGCCACATCCCCAGCCCCCCTAATTCATAACTGATTAGTGGAAGCACAATTAAACCAAACTCAGACTTGTGATTGGCATTGGAAGTGGGGGGCAGTCTTGTGCAGCTGAACCATTAACATGTAGGATTCAACAATATTTCCAGGTAGATGTGTAAGAATTGAATTGAACTACAGAGCACACAGCTGCTATCTGCTGCAGAAAGATTGATTGGTTCCTGGTGAGGAGAAATCCCCATTTGCATCTTGGTGACCAGAGGTCACAGAATTGTTCTGTTTATTGTGTTGTGAGGGTAAAGTTGGGGGGGGGAATCTTTGTTTCCTCTCAGACCTTGTGCCTGGTTGTAGCTGTGGCTGGCTTTTTGGCCCCTGTGTCCTAGCCTTTGGGGATGGAGACAACAGGCCAAGCCCACTCTTGGCCAGGGTGTTAAGGAGTGAAGTGTCCCTGAGGCCAGGGAAAAGGTGACAAAAAAAATTACTTGTGGCGAATCTCCAAGAGGGAAGGTGACTTTCCCCCCCCCCCCAGCTAGAGGGATTGAACCCAGGGATGCTCTACCACTAAGTTATGTTCACAGGCCTTTTTATTTATTTATTTATTGAGACAAGCTCTCACTAAAGTGCCCAGGTTGGCCTCAAACTTGTGTCCTCCTGCTTCAGCCTCCTACAGGTGCAGGAAAGTGACTCTTCTTGGAGTCCTGCTGCTCCTTCCCACAGCAAAGGCCTCCCTTTCACAACCGCCCACTTCAGAGAAGGATGACCCAGCCTAGCGGGGGTTCCTCAAAGACAGCACAAATGGAAGCAAAAATGGAGGTAACTGCCTCACATGCTCCTGAGTCTACTGCTGGGATTATTTAAGCAGACTCCAACCCCACTAGAGCCCACCTTGGTGCTGTGGGCAGGGGGAATAGCAGCTCTAGAAAGTGGTATATCTACATACACTTAAGGATTAACCAACCAGGGGCTAAAACAGTGCTCACAAGTATTATATATTAACTCATTTCAACCTTAGAAATGAACAAGAATGGGGGCTGGGGATGTGGCTCAAGCGGTAGCTCGCTCGCCTGGCATGCGTGCAGCCCAGGTTCGATCCTCACCACCACATACAAAGATGTTGAGCACCACAAAGATGTTGTGTCCGCCGAAAAACTAAAAAATAAATATTGAAAATTCTCTCTCTCTCTCTCTCTCTCTCTCAAAAAAAAAAAAAAAACTATGATTATTTATAAAAGAAAAAAGAAATGCACAACAAGTATTATCTTCAGAAAGGTCACAGATAGTTAATTTCCCCGGATGAGAGAACTTGTTTTGCCTCCAATGCCTGATTTATAATAAGTGCTCAATCCGTGCTGAAGGAAGAAAGTAAAGGATGGACTTATCCCAGTAGATCACCTGGCAATGAGGGGTGGTGCTGGAAGGGAGCTTCAGCCCTCTAACTCAACAGTTTCTGTCCAGTCCCCATTCCCTTCCATTCTGGCTGCCCATTGGATGAAAGTGGCAGAACTGTGGGGAGGAAAACTGACTGGCCGAGCCCAGGAGGCGGCTGCTGCGCTAGCTGGAGCAGGTGCTGCAGCTCTGCTGCTCCTCTAGAATCCCTGGGGATATTTGGAGGAAAGTATCGCACGAGGCTCCTTCCAGTTTACCCCTCGGCTTAGGGGCACCGAGCCTGACAGAGCTCTCTAAAGCCCCCAAACGCAAAAGATACAAGCTTTCGTCGGCTTGGACATTGCTTTTCCGCGGCTGGTATGGTTGGCTCCGGACCGCGGCAGCCCTCCCCAGCCCCAAGGCCGCACAGCGCCCTCTAGTGTCAGACCTCGGGCCGCGCGGTTCCACTCGCAACTAGGGCTTCTCGGAGCAGCAGCCCCGCGCGGACTCCCAGGTTGGGGCGGGATTTGGGAAAGGAGGAGGAGGAGCCCAGGGGGCCGACGAGTCTCCGAGAAACTTGCGGCCTTCGACGTTTTCCCGGCCCGGGAAGTGAGCCGGGGTCGGCGGCCGCAAACAGGAAGTCGGGCTATAACAAAGGGCGCGGGGGGCAGGGAGCCTCTGAGCTCCAGGGCGTGAGGAGGCAGGTGGAGGGCTGACCCGGGCAAGCGGGCGCACCTGTCTTTTCCGCTGCAGCTCCAGGCCTGCCGGGATCTATCTGGGCCACAGGGCCAGGCGGTGCGCCCTGGGCGCGAGGGAGGGCGCGGCCTCTCGGGAAAGGCCACTGGGACCTCCCAGGCGCATCACCTCCCCGGGAAGGGACAGTCACCGTTCCCTGAGTGAATCACTTCCATCCCCTTCCCGGAATGTAGAAGGCCACGTGAATCTGCTGATGCTGTGGGGGAACTGCAGGGAAATAGTCTACTGAGGGCGGGCGTTGTGGGACCAGGTCAGAGATGGGCCCTCCTTACTACCCAGTTGAGTCAAGCGTCCTCATCTAGCCTAAGTGGAAGTAGATATGGGCCTCGGTCCCTTTTTCTTTTGCCCTCTTACCAGCTCAACCCTGAGGCAGGCCTTGTCTGTACAAGCCTTCTTCACAGCCCCTCCCTAACTGTTCCACAGTGATCTCCAGGTAGAGTTGAAGAAGTCTTGGAAAAGACGCTGTCCTCAGGGCTGGAGGTCACGGTGGGGTCAGATTGATTCTCTAGGCAGCATACTGGCTCCAGACTGATACTAAGCTCAGAGTTCTCTTGTGAAATATGCATGCACACCAAACATGAGCATTTGCTAACCCATGCAAAGAAATTCATGGTTAACTTAGAGTCATGGTCTAGTTCTGTCTGTACACCTGTACATTCAAATGGTCAGGAAAGCTTCGAGTACCTTTCCTATGAGAAGGGACTGGATCCTCAGTGACCTTCAGGAAATCCCTAGGAGAGGCAAGCTGTGGCTTGTTTGCACCCCAAGTGCCTGGCCTGGCTTCTGCTGAGTTGAAGTAGCAGAGCCTGGGCTCCAACCTGCAGCCCACACCACATCCATGGTCCTTAATTTGCCCAAGAAGCCAACATGTTGGGAGGTTTTGGTGAGTGAGTTTAGCCAGCAGCCAGGACTCCAAGGCTCTTCTCGTGCAGCCCAGCACAGCCTGGTTGTGTGGACGTGCAGTCCTGCGGGTGTCCTACCTGTCCCCCACATGGGAGCCTCGTCATCTTGCCTTCTGTCCCAGCCCAGTTTCCCCCGCCCCCCAGGGCCCGGGAGCTGTTTTCCTGTTTCATTTTGGGCAGGAAGAGTGAGGTCGTGTTGTTCTTCCCCCTGCTGCCGGCTCAGGCTGTGGGAACAGTTCCCTGAGTGCTTTCCTGTTTGATACCCTGTGTGTGCAGTGAAGGGAACAGGGAGCGATGAGCAAGGCATGAAGCTTGTGCATGCTCCTGAAACTGGCACAAACACTAAGGTCCAGGGTCAGGGGAGGAGAAAAGGGGAGGCAAGTTCACTGTGTATACTTGGACTCCACAAGGAGTGAGGTATTTGGTGGGTCTATTTTGCTTTTCTGTGGACAGGCTGAGAGCTGGGAGCATCTGCTCAGCTTTTTATCAATGGCTCATTTTGTCATCATTTGCTCTCCATAGAGTATGTCTGTGGCTGTAAAGAGAGGACTCTGGCACCCTAGGGACTATCCTGTGCCTTAGAGGAAACTGGGCATGGAGTAGACTGGAAACTCCCTCATTAGTGCCTCAGTCAGAGAAACCCAGGCTCCAACTCCTCCCCTCTTTACAGTCTCCAGTAAACTCCAGCAGCTCTGAGCTAACAAGGAAACCAGACCCTCTATTCTCTGTCTACCTGCAAGAAGGACAAACCCAAGGCAAACCCCTATCCCAACCCCTCAAAGACCAGTTCCCCACTGGCACTAAGAAAAGAGCAGGTACAGTCCACATGAAACCTTGCAACAGCAGGTGAAAGGCCCCAGATATCTTCATGGCTCAGAGACCCCATTCTCTGAAAAGAGAATCTTGTTGGATAAAAGAAACACAGGCAGTGTATGGTGGTGCATGCCTACGCAGGAGGCTGAAGCAGGAGCATCATAAGTTTGAGGCCAGCCTTGGCAACTTAGTGAGACTTTGTCTTAAATAAAAGGGGCTGGGAATGTGACTCAGTGGTAGAGTGCACTTGGGTCAATACCAAATACCAAAAAGAAAAAAAAGAAAGAAAAGGAGAAAGAGGGACAGGACAAAGGATCTCCACATAAGCTTTTTCAGGCTTGAGGAAAGAAGGAGATTCTGAGCAGGGAAAATATTCCCCAAGGAGTACTGGAAGCATAAAGGAGAAAGTGGGGAGTAGCAACCAGCCTCAGAGTCATCAGGCAAGGAAGGCTGGCCCAGAATGGGGGTGAAATGGGTGAGATGCATGCTCCTGTAACTGGCACAAATACCAAGTGACTGGATGGGAACAAGGGCTCTTCATATAACATGTCAAATTCAAGTGTATGCACAGGTCCCAGTGGGGCACTTGGTGGCAGTATGAGAAAGGGGTGTTAAGAATTCTTTGGGGTGAGAAGGCTGGAGAATTCCCATTCCTACCACAACAAAGACAGGACCCAAGAAGTAATAAATTCCTATACACATCTGTTCCATATTATAAATACACATTATATACAAAATAATGTTATAAAATGTAGAAAGGCCAGTGCTTCTGATTCTTAAATTATCGAAATACTAGATTCCAAAATAAACTACAAAAAAAAATAAAACTCATATTATTGATTTCTGAAGATGGGCTTCGGGAGTGGTCTGGGAGCAGTAATGGGCATGGGCGGAGCCCAGGCTCATGGTTGTAGGAATGGGTTTGAGGCAAGAAGAAGCTCAGGTGACAGCAGCACCTGATTTCTCCCTTGTTGGCATTTCCAACATAACTGCCCTGAGCTCACCAGTGGCACCCCTGGCTGGCAGAAGGGTCAGGCCCTCACCCCATCTGCTCCCAGGACCAGAAGGTGGTAGAATCTGGGTAAGATTTATCAATGCTCTTGCCCAGTGGGCCTAGGCCAGCAAGAGGCTGGGTGGCATTTCCAGGCAAGGCCCACATGCAGTGCTTAGAGGCATGGGGCAGAAAGTGCTCCTCTTTCTTCTTGTGTTCCTTCACCTGCAGGGCAATCCCTGACAAGAGCTGTACCCAGTGGCTTTCAAGCCCAAAGGAAGACCTGCCCTTACTGGCCCCCTTTCTCCTTTCTGATTTGGGCCCAGTTATCACTTTGGAGCCTGGGCCAAAGGCACTTGGGAAACACAGATGCCAATGGATGCCACAGCAGCTCCGAGCCCCATGGGGCCACTGCCACTCTCAAGAAAACAGGCCAGAGCCCCAGAAGGAGCCCTCTGAAGGCCACTGCTGAAAGAGCAGGCCCAAGTGGCACCTCTCCTCTCCTCTGTTCCCCTGACTGGCACAGCTGCTAATCTGATGCCAGACAGATACTCAAAGGTATGCAGGGGCGGTGCATCTCTTGGCAAGTTCACAATCTGTCCAGTTCATGCCATCCCCTCCTCCTCCTGAGAGCAGCACGGTGCATATTAAAGACGTCCCATCCAGGATGCAATGTAAACAATGCAGAAGGAAGGTCCAGCTGCTGGGCCAAAGCTGGGGTATTCTGGGTAGGCTTATGCCTTATACCTGTGGAAGGTACAAATGGGGAAATGTGTTACTCTGGGCATAAGCATTTCATCTGGAACTTCCCTGGACCTTCCTGGGAGAAGCCAATGGAGCAGACAGGGAAGATGGGAAGGGAAGACAGTTCCCCTAGGCTTCTACTCCAACACAAACAGATGCCTGGGAGCTTGCTCTCATGAGGTAGTCCAGTGGAGGAATCCCGAGAAGTGAGAAGAGGTCATGAGGCAACCATTCTCACCCACCAGCACCTGGGAAATGGCCAGGTACCGTGGTTTCCCTGCCTAGAACCAATGCAGCAAGAGAGACCAGGCCAAATGTGCCACCTGACTCCTGTTTCAAACCCTCTTTAGCAACAAGGCCAGCAGAGACCAAAAACCACTGAATGTGGTCTGCCAAGGAGGGGTTCTGATCGACCCCCAGGAGTGGCTCATGGGGTCAAGAGTGACCAGACCACTTTCCCATCCACACAAAGCGGCGGGGGACAAGCTGGCAGGGAAGGCAAGTCTAACACTCACCTCCGTGGCAATGACACATTCGTTCCTCTCTTCTGATATCAAACACACAGACTGGTACATGGAGTCCCTGGGGGAGCATATCGCTGATATTCGACACTCTGGCTTTTCACTGAGGGAACATAAGACCGGGTGAGTGTGAGGGAGAGAAGGAAGGAAAGATAGGGGGAGGGCAGGGGCAATAATCTGGACCCTGTAGAGCCAAAGAGCACTTACACAGGTGGTCCGGGGGGGAAGAAATGGGCCAGAGGTACCCAATGGTGGCCTTTTAAGGGGGGCAGTTGTCAACAGGCTCCTGAGAGCTACAGGACCCCAACCATACCACTAACATCTAGAAAGTCAGCCTAGCTACTAGAGCCACACCATGGAAAATGGAAGTCATAAGAGAAACTCTATGGGTCCTGGACATTTGTGAATGAATGAATGAAAGAATGAATGAGAGGACTTTCCCTAGCAAAGGACCCCTATAGAATTTTTTTTTTCTTGGCGATAGAGTCTTTGTATGTTGCTAAGACTGATCTCAAACAGATGATGCTCCTGCCTCAGCCTCCCAAGTAGCTGTGATTATACCACTTATATCACTACACCTAGTCTCCTAGCAGAAATCTTTGCCATAGGATCCTCCAGTCAGTAACAAAACCCCATTTGTTTAAAAGCAGTCAGGGCCTGGAGCCAGTCTCCCTCCGTTACCTAGGAGCCTGGGCAAGACCACCTAGGAGTCCGTGACCAGGCCCTGGGCCTTCAAGCGCAACTCACCTGTGTAACCGCAGTGGTACTTTCTCTCCTAAGCTCTTGTCACTGTGGGGATACTTTCCAGGTAAAGTTCCCCGCCCCAGGGGCCCTGGGGCCAGATTATAGTCCAATGTGTGGTTCTGCTGTTTGCCACAGTTGGACTTGTCCATGCCACAATCCACCTCTAATTCCTTCTTCTGGTTTGTGTTCTTGAGTTGGGCAGCAGGGATCAGGTTGTCCTTCTGAAAGTCCGACAAGTTGTTCATGGCCTCCCTGCTGCCATCATCTGGTCGCCGAAGCCGCAGTTGTCGCACAGCCACTGCTACCATGCCCAGCAACACCAGCACCACCACCAGCCCCACACCCAGGGAGACAGCCACCCACGGGAAGCTGGGTGGCAACCCCACAGGGAACTCGCAGCGGCTGCCCACAAAGCCATAAGGGCAGTTGCAGACAAAGTTGTCCAGGGAGAGACCAGTGTAGCAGGTGGCCCCATTGAAGCAGGGCCCTGAGGCACAGGCATCACTGGGTATCCGCACCTCACAGCGCCTGCCAGAGAAGCCAGCAGGGCAGGTGCACATGAACCCATTCTCCAGGTCATGGCAAGTGCCACCATGGGCACAAGGGCTGCGGGCACAGTCACTGATGTGAATTTCACAGTGGGTGCCTGTAAATCCAGGACGGCAGCGGCACATGCGGCTTGGACCTCTGCTTAGGCACTGGCCCCCTGTGAGAAGACAGAGCACAAGTCAACAAAAGTCTGGGAATCTCCAGGTGCAGGGAGTGGGGGACCCATCCCAGCAGTGAGTTTGAGCCCTTCCATCTCCATGCATACAACCAACATGGACAGAATCTACTGCAAAGAGAGAACTGTGCAAAGACCCAAGAGACCTAGAGTTTGGGGTGAACCTACTTCTCTATGCCTCAGTGGACTCGTATATAAAAATAACTAGCATTTTGTAAAACCTTGGAATAAGACATATATGCTTAGGTTTGAATCTCAGCTGGCTCTCTCTAGCTGGGGATCTGATGCCTGTCACTTTACCTTATCCCTAAGCCTCCGCTATCCCCTCATAGAATACCTCTGAGGGTTAGGGAGGAAGGTTCATGAAGGCAAGAGCACCTGATGGTAAGTAGTAACTGCTCAAATAAATTTAATTATCATTGTTTCATTTCATCTTCACAGCCACATCAAAGACAGAGAATAGGAATTATATTTTCCCATTCAATGATGAAGAAATTGTGGTGCCAGGAAGTTCTGAGATGGAGAAAGGGATGTTGGAGGCTTCATGTCCATCCTCAAAGGAGGCTAGTAATGGATGCAGTCAGCCCTGCTCTTGGAGGCCTCATCTTTCTTGGTGCCCACATAGAACAGTGTGGCACAAGGCATCTAGAATGTTCAGTACCTTTTTATGTACTGGGGATTGAATCCAGGGGCACTTTACCACTGAACTCCATCCCTAATCCCTTTTATTATTTATGTACTTATTTATTTTATTTTGAGATAGGGTCTCACTAAGTTGCTGAGGGTCTTGTTAAATCGGTGACTCCAAATCTGCAATCCTCCTGCCTCTGCCTCACAGTTGCTGGGATTAAAGCATACATCATTGTGCCTGGCTGTTCAGCATCTCCTCCCCAGAAGGCTCTTAGCAAAGCAAGTGAACTTACCATTGGCACATGGATTACTGGTGCATCTATCTACTTTCTTCTCACAGTTGGAGCCAGTGAAATTGGGGGGACATTCACAGGCATAGCTGGCCCCTTGATTACGCTCACGGCAGGAGCCTCCATTGAAGCAGGGGGAGTCAGCACAGGTCAAGGTGCTATGTTCACAGTGTAGCCCATAGTAGCCAGGATGACACAGGCAGTGGTAGCCATTTTCCTGGTCCTAGAGAAAAAACATAAAGGGCAAAAGTCACACCCTGGGGGTGTGTGATGGGAGTGCTGGGCTCCAGTTGCCCACAGCACCTATCCATGACTGCACATCAATTGGCTGCCTAGACTGGAGATACCTGGATACCACCTGGCTAGACTTCTGTTTCTTATTCTGGCCTGGGCCTCACCTTACAGCTGCCTCCATTGCGACAAGGATTGCTGTCACATTCCTTGAGTTCCAGCTCACAGTCCACACCAGTGTAACCTGGGCGACATGTGCAGGTGTAACTCCTCTGGCCACTGTTGGAGCATGTTGCACCGTTCTTGCACGGGGAATGGTGGGTACAATAGTTGAGATCTGCAGAGACAGAAACCAACCAGCTGAGCAAAGCCAGAGATACTCCCACCTCCAGGCTCCTTATAGTGTAAATTCATCCCCATGTTTGGCCCAAAGAGGCTTCAACTCAGTCTTCCAGGCACAATTATCGTTCCTTCCCTGCCAATGAAATAATGTATGTTGATGCACCTGGAACCAATATGACCAATGCAATCAATCAAGGCTGATAAAACAATTGGATAACTTCCTGCCAGGTAAGCTGATAAACACTTGCAGCCAGAGGAGGGTGAAGATAGGAAGAGGCAGAGGAAAGGAGAGCAAGGCCTTGGGTCAGGGAAGAAGTCACAAAAGGCTCCATGGAGGGCGAGAAGCCAAGAGAAACCTGAAAAGGGGTAAAATTTCAACAGGTGAAAATGGTCCAGGGTAGATAAGAACTACCATAGGTAGGTAGTGACAAGCATTTTATTTTAATTAAAAAAAATTTTTTGCAGTTGTAGATGGACAGCATGCCTTTATTTTATGTGTTTATTTTTATGTGGTGCTAAAGATCAAAACCCAGTGTCTTACACATGCTAGGCAAGTGCTCTGCCACTGAGCTATAGCCTCAGCCCCAATGATCAAGCATTTTTTAAAGGAGGAGGTGTTAAAAGGGTATTTTGAATTGTAAGTATTTGTTTTCTTATTGGGGAAGGGTAGGGAGGGAGAACCAGACAGAGCAAATATAGAAACTGTGAGGGCTGTGTTTGCATATGATGAGTATATGATTGTGTCACCTGGAATCAAATGTGGACAGAGGAGAGAGAATGAGTAGGAACCAGGTGTGTGTGTGTTGGCGTTGGGGGAATGGAGAGGAGAGGAATACACACACATACAAACACAATACAGTACAGGGACCTAATTTCGCTCCCTTGTCAATAGCAAGTCAGGGCCCAGGCAAGTTCTTTAAGCCTGGAAAATCCCTCCCCACTCTAACCAGTCTTGTATAGTATCTCTGAGGCAGCAAAGGTGTTTCTGGCACACCAAAGGACTCTGAAAATGGGAGGCACATGCTCTAGCTGGCTACTAGGATGTAGAAAGAAAGACCTTTCCCCAAAATCGGGGCTCAAAGATTCATGTACAGTCAGAAGAATGACTAGCCCCAAATGTCAAGCAGAGACTGCATGGGCTGAAGCAGCTGCCTGGCAGGTGCCACAGGGGGAGAAGGAGAGGTTGTTTGTGCCCACACTGAAAAGTCAGTTGGATGTCACTCCCTCCACCCAGAGGCCCACCTCAGCCACAGCCCTGAGCGGCTGGTGGGCACACCCCACCAGACAGCTGTTTAGGGGAGAGCTGCTCAAACAGCCTTGCAAGGTAAGCAAACATTCAGAGGGTTAATAGGTAACTACAAGGCAGAAAGAGGAACTAAGCCTGGCATCTCTTTCCCTTTGGCTTTGCTAGAATTTATGAGTGCAACTTCCAGGCTGCCAATCTGTCACCCTCCTGGCTTCTTTAACCACCAGGTTTCTCTAGCACCTGGGAAAGGACCCACAAACTTATTCAAGGCTAGTTGTAAAGATTCTTTAAAAAGTCCCAAGGTCCTTGAAGGACAATGGCAAAGCCAAGTTAGCAGCTGCCATGGAAGAAGGGTCCAGACAATGTGTCTCATTTCCGAACTCTGCCTCATCTCTCCCTCCCTGACTCACCTTGGTCACAGAACAGTCCTCCCCAACCTTCGTCACAGGTACACTGCCAGGGGATGCTGCAGGTGCCATGGTGACAGCCATTGTGGGGGATACATTCATTGCAGAGACGACCCTGCCAACCTGGGCGACAGCTGTGGGACAAAAGGAGGCTGAGAATGAGATGAGAGGCCTGGCCAAGGCAGAGCTCCCTGCCCCACTTCCTGTCCTTTACTCACAGGCACTCAGCTGGCTTGCTGCAGTAGCCATTCTGTTCATGGCAGCCAGATAGACAAATAGCTGATGAAAGAAGACAGGGCTGGATGAGGATGGAGTACCAAGGATGCTGACGCTCCATTCTCCCCTCCAAGCCTGGGGGTACCCCTGCTATCCTGGGCTCACTTCCCCATCTCAGCCTCCCAGAGAAGCCATGTCTTCTCAAAGGGAAACAATGACACAGGGAAAAAGAATCCATGCTGGATGGAATTCAATGTGGGGATTCTTTGTGGGCTTTGGCATGATGGGGAGGAGGATTAGGAAGAGAGAGGAGGTCTGAGCACAAGCCCCTGCTCAGCATCCGTAGGTGGCCCTGAGGCCAGCTAGTAGGTAGCCCAGGCTTGCTCTGTGAGGGAGATAGGCAGAAGCCAAGAAAAGTTCACCATGCTTGCTGGGGGACCTCCCTTATGCACTTATAGGGGCTTGGCTGCTTACGCTGATCACAGTACTCCCCAGTCCAACCGGGCAAGCAGGATAGGCTGCCGTCTGGCTGGCACACATAGTGGCCGAAGTGGTCATCGCGCTTCTTGCATAGGCGAGAGCAGTTTTCTCCATAGTAGTTGTCACTGCAGATGACCCGGTAAGAGTAGCGCAGCCTTGTCAGTGTGCTGTTTTGCTCATATGGTAACCAGTTCTGACCCACAGCTAGGGAACCATGGATGGCAATATTGCTGATGAGTGCATCTGGTGGCAAGGCCTCTGAAAGGACAGAGGGTCAGGTCAAGGTAAGGCAGCCTGTCCCAAGAGTGCAGGTAACTTACTGGCCAGTGCCCCTCTCCCCAGTTGTGATTATAATGGTCAGCCAACAAATCAGCCTAGTTGACCATATGACCCCCACTTGCCAGCAAGCACAGGCCAGAGGGACCCTGAGACACAAGTCCTACTGTTCAGCTGCTCTATGTATATGCATGTGCAGGGGACCTGATATCATTCAAAAAGGGGACAATAGAAGGATGTTAGGATATCCCAGTGTTCTGGAGACAGATAGGGAGGAGAAAGAGGAAAAGCAGACAGAGTGGAAAAAACGGGAGGGAAAAAAAGAAAGAAAAAGAAAAGCTTCCCAGGGCAAGAAGGACTGGGAGCAGGGGGGTCCTTTGGTTCTGCCCCCAGAGGTAGGTAATGGTTTTCTTTTTCCTTTTCAAAGTGAGAATTGTTGTGCTGCTGAAATATCCTTTTCCTCTGTGTCAGAACAACATCCCAAAGCCATTATTCCCTTTCCAAAGGAGCGGAATTCACGAAAGGTGTAAAATACAGGAAGGGGCCCGTCAGCGGTGCTGGCAGCTTCAGCCTTTCTCACCGCCGTGCTCCCCGCGTTCCCACGCCAAAAATAACCCTCAGGAAACGCAATTGTGCTCTGAGTCCAGGCAGCAAGCGGAATCAGAGCGTCCAGCGCGGCGCGCAGCTCCAGGCCAAGCTAAGCGTCCTGCCCCCCACTCCCAACCCCGCACTTCCCCCGCCTATAACAGGTTAACTCTTTCGGCGCTGTGCGGTGTCGCCCCCCTGTGGCTGAAGAAGAGCTACTCACCTGGTCGCAGGTCGTCTCCTGGCATGTGCCAAGCTTCTATGATGAGTGAGAAGGTACCCTGGGAAGTGAAAGGGGGTGGGGGACCGAGAGAGAGAGTGAGATGAGCAGGGCGAGAGAGAAGGGGGTGCCTTGTGGCAGCCGATTTAATTAATCTAATTGCAGGATATAGTTACTGCGCCAGGGTCAACATAACGGGTCTGCCAACAGTGTAGCGCAGAAGCTGGGAAAACGAGAAGAGAACCCAAGAGTAGGGGGAGGGATGAAGGATGGAGGAGTGTAAGTGAAAGCCATGGTGTGTAGGGGGTGATTTCTGCTAAGCCAGGGTGGTAGATAATGCAAACAGTGTCCCAAGAGCTTTGGGGGGAGGCGTAAAACTGGGGAGGCGGCGACTGGTGAGAGCCTTCTCCATGGATGAGATCCCAGGAGAGAATAGAAAAGAAAGGGCCAGGAGAGAATGCGTCCCTGGGCGTTTTTGAGGAAGCGGGGAGGAATTCTAGGGAGAGGGCTTTGGTCCCAGGGCACTCCCGCCTTTCGGCTTCCGTGACCTCCCAATGCACCCAAGCTGTGCTCACCGGCCAGGTGAAATTGAAGGGTAGTTGGAGAGGATTTCGGCCCCCGCCGCTACTGTCATCCTTGACTGTGAAGGAGTTGGTGCCCAATACCGGCGTGGAGACGCTGCCGAAGGTGCAGGGCCCGGGAGAGACGACAGCTTGGTAATGCTTAAGACAGACGCGGAAGAAAGTCCGGCAACCGGGCTCACACGGCCGCCCACTGGCCAATAAGCCGCGCTCGTTGGCGAACTCCTGCAGCTGCAGCTGGAAGACGCCTGCGCCCGCCGCGCGCTATTGCACAGGGACCGAGGGAAGGAGGGAGAGGAGCGGTCAGCTCAGCGGGCGCCGGGGCTCAGGCCCGGAGCGTGGCGGGAGGGGGCGGAGAGGGCGCGGGACGTTACCTGCTGCCAAAGTGCCACCAGCAGCAGTAGCGCCCAGCCAAAGGCGCTCCTAACCGCGGCTGCCATCCCCTGGGGCGTCGCTTTCTCCACTCGCCGGCCCTGAACCTGGTTCTGTTGGGGATGCCGCTTTCCCGCGCGTCCTCCAGCCAACAGGATTCCTGAAAAAACTGGCTTCTCTCGGTATGCTGTTCCCTTGTCGCCCTCTCCCTAGCTCCGTTGCAGCTGCCTCGATAGGTAATCCAGGTGAGGGCGACTGGGCGGCGGCAGTGATAAGGACGTGTCCTCGAGCTAATCCTAGGGCTGCAAGTGGGCTGATGCCGAGGTACACTGCACCGAAGCGGCTTGAGCTTCGGCTCTTGGCCTCGTGTTCCTGGCCTGCGCACAGCGCCGCTACTGAAACCTGCGAGCTCCGGAGCCTTCCTTATATATATTGGCTCCTCTGCTCGCCGCCTGTCACTCAGACAGACTCATGGTCACTCTCCCCTCCCCTTCGGGCTTCTAGCTGCTACAGTCCCAGCACCGACCGGAGGGGGCCTCCGCCCCCGCTACCCCCTCCCCCCCGCTAGCCAGTCGCGCGCAAGTCCCCGCCCCTTGGTTCCTCTCTGAAACACTGGGTCCCCACCCCCCAGCTCTGCGCGTGCCGAGATGATCGCCTGGCTAAGGGCTGAGACCCTGGCTGCCGGAGGATAGGAGGGTGGCCGAGGGAAACAGAGGGGGGTCAGCGGGTGGTTCCCGGATGGTCCAGGAGGCGGAGACACTAGGGAGTCCCCGTAGGCGGTGCCTCGGCTGCGGGCGCTATTTACCTGCAGTCTTGGAGCAAGTAAAAAGAACTTAAGCCCAGAAAGCGAAAACCAGAGCCGGAGGACCTCTATTTCCTTCTTTTCTTTCCCGGAGCTTCTAGAGTCCTCGCCTCATCGGCCTCCAACCTATCAGCGCCCACCCACCTAGCGTCCCCTGCTCAGCCCTGAAGCCAACGCACGCATTAACCTCTCAGTGACCACTCGGAGCAAGGCGAGGAGCCAAGCGTCTAAAGATTCTGGTCTTCCAAGTATACCTGGTGGGCGTCTCCCTCTCTAGCTGCAGGGGCGTGCCCAGCGCGTGCCTACTCACTTCTGACCCCAGCCTGGGCTTGGCTCGTGCCAGTGCCCAGACGCTTGGTCCCCGAGGTGGGGGAAGGCGGGGCGTGGTCCCCGAGGTAGGAGGGGGGCGCGTCCTCAGCTGTATGCTAATGAGGTTCTGACTCCTCCTTCAGGGCCTCCCTCACCTGGGTCCAGCTTCAGCTCCATCGCCTACTGCCCACCCTGTCCCCCCACTCCAGCAACCCCAAGCCCCCGCCCGCGTCCTGTAGCTCCGCTGGGGCAGGGAGGAACTCTCCTGACTCCAGAGTTGACTCGGGCCACTGGAGAGTCAAGGTGAGGGACCGAGACCAGGCAGGTCCGAGTACTCTCCTTCATAGGGCAGGATGTGAGGTGGAACTAGAGTCGCACCGAGTTGTTTGAGTTTGGGGCGGCTTCACTCGTCTCGCCCGCGCGACTCTCCCGGGTGGCCTCACTTCGAGAGGCAGCGGCGCAGCTGCTTTCCCGGAACCCGGCGTGATCCCTGGAGGCCGCAGACCGCGAGGGCCAGCTTCTCCCAGTCTCGAGGGTGCCCGGGAGGTCTCTCTCTCTTTGCGACGCTGAGGGCGGCGGGGGCCCTGTGGCTTCAGCTGTCAGCCCGCCCGCTCAGTGATGGCTGTCGCCGAACGATAAGATCAGTGCGGGGGGAGCGGGGACGCGTCGCGGGCCCGGGGGAGGCCGCAGGCAGGGAGGGGGGCGCAGCGCGGAGCCCAACAGCTGCCAATGCCAAGCATGGTCTGATTTTTTGACTCGGGTGGTGGTGGTGGAGGATTGGGGGGCGGGAGGATGAGATACAAGAGGTTGGGAGCGTGGGTTGGGGGAGGGGCGAGGTGAGGCGACGGGCTCCGGGGTCCCCCACGCACGGCCACCCCTCCCAGCCACCATCTGGCGCGAGCGGGTTGGCGTGGGGAACCGAGGTGGGGCGGGGGCCGGCAGATGGGCCCAGGCTGCTCCGAGAGTTAATGTAGGTTATGGGCAGGCGGAGTCCCAGGCCCGAGGGAGGGGGAGCCCAGAGTGTGCCTCCCGGCAATCCTGGCAAGTGGGCTTCCAGATCCTCTCTCCGTGAATACTCTGTGGCTCTCTAGACCTGCCTAGGATGCCAGAAGGTGCTCTTCGCTCTTCTCTGAGCTGGCATCCAGCCCCACCTAGCTCTGTCCGCTTCCATTCCTAAATCCTGGCCTGGGAGTTCATAAAAACATGATCCTTTTTTTTGGATGTGGCACTTCCCTGACCCTCAAGAGAGACATCCATTTCCCCAGGAGGCATCTCTATCAATACTGGCAGATCTGGAACTTTCTCTATCCTCATATACACCTGGACTAACATCCCCAAAACGTTTTGCCCATGGTCAAGGACCAAACAAAAGTTGGGATCACTGCAAGAGATTCTAGTGTTCTAGATAGTCTCTGAACCTGGGAGGAAAACAGTAAATTTTCCTCCTTACCAGAAACACCTGCTTGCATGGGGCGCTGTCCAAAAGCTCACTACCTGGCCAGGACCTCATCCTTATCCCTGAGTACCTACCATCACTCCATTTTGCTGGGGTAGAATTTTGCCCAATTTGCTGAGCTCAAATGGGTCGCGCAGCAGGCAGGGAATTCAAGTGAACGGGCCTGAGTGTTTCTGGACAGACACCCCAATTCTGGAACACCTCACTTCCACACTCCAGCGGAAGGATGAAATTTGCATTCTTGGGGCTCAAAAAAGGAGTAGGAAGCAGGGAAGCGATAAAGAGGCCGCAGATCTCTTGGATTGGGGACTTTTCGTCAGAGTCTACTGATCCTATGACTGATGTAGACGCTTGACCACGCCCTGGAGAGTGGACTTCGACTTGGTTCAGACCAACCTGGGCTCCCACTAACTGCGAGTCTTTCTCGGATCCACAGTTCCTCAATCTCGACCCTGCCCAGCGTCGGAAGCCAGACCAGGGTGGAAGCCTGACTTCACACCGAGGCTCACAGCCCCCGCCCCAAGAGGTCTTCTACTTTGCGGTCCTTTCAGCTTGGCTATTGCGCTACCATTACACATCATTCCCGCAGCAGGCAGAACTAGCACCTGGAGCCAGGAAACACCAAGGTTGCCTTCCGCAGTGCACTCAGACTGACCCCGGGTCACTGGAGTACGTCCGGAGCCGGAGCCGTATATCTCTGCACTTCTTCCCAGCTGTGTGGCCTACAAGCCTTGCGCAGAGTCGTGGGCACAGCTCCGAGTTCTCCAGTAGTTTTACCCTTCATTCCCCGCCCCTCCATTCCTCCCAGGGGACAGCGCTCTCGACCCGGCACACTGCAAAAGGGTAGAAACACAGTGGGGTCCCTGCCACAGAGCCCGATGATCAGGTTGGGGGCGGGGAAACAGGCCTGGCTGGGGCGGAGCGCTTAAGCCTTGAGGGGCGCTGTTGTGGTGGATGCGGAGAAGGGGCCACGTGCAGGGAGCAGCGGCCCGAGAGCTGCACAGAAGGCGGGGAGATTTGCAAACTGTTGCTGCCACATGGCTGCTCCATTCGATCCATTCACATTGAAATGAGGCCGGCGCGTGCCTCATCTGCCGCAGGGCGCTGCCACGCGTCAGCCCGACCCGCCGCGTGCCAACTGGGGCAGTGGGGCTGGCAAAGTCTGCCAGCCATGGGGGCTCAGCCCAGGACCTACAGCCAGGAGGGGGTAGGGGAACGGCGTCGAGCTATCCTAGCCACTCAGGCGCCACTGTTTCTCGGACCTTGGCCCTGCAATTGAGCAGGGATTGCGATTGAGCCGGCAGAAAGGACCAGGACGGACGGTTTCAAAAGGGGGCCAGGATCGATGCCGCCGCTCCCCGCAGATGCGCCCCGGCAGCGCTACTCTCCATCTGCCGCTGCTCGCACCTGCCGGTCAATAAATCGATTTTACAATTTAATGCAGCAGCTTCCCGCCCGCCTGGGACAGATGCCGCCGCAGAACCACCTCCGCCTTCGCCCCTCCCCTCGAGGGGCGCCAGCGGTTAAGGACTGGATTCCCGCTCAGCTGGCGGCGCCCTGCGGGGCCTAGTGCACCTCTCTTGGGAGCCCCTACAAGGAACTGCCCGCTCCGGGTTTTTCCCGCGGACAGAGTGGGTTCCCCATAGGTCAGGCCTGAAGCTGGCCAAGGAGACCAAATGATGACTTGGCCGTGGCCTCGCTTGGGAAGGGGGGGCGGTTCAAGGAAGGAACAGGATGCAGTGACTGAAGATAAAATGTGAAGGCCCCTGTGAGAAGGAAGGGGAGGGGCATGGGCACGGAGGGACACTGAGTTCTGAAGAATTTCAAGGGGGCTGAGCTGGGTGGAGCACTGAGGTGGGATGAGGGTTCTGCCCACCCTTTCTTGTCAGTCTGGTGAATAAACATGATAGGGACTTGGCTCCCAGCACTTCCTAGCCATGTGTTCTTGGTCTTGTAATTACCTCAACCCAAACCTTAGTTTTCTCATCTGTGCAATGGAGATAATACTAGTGATCTGGGAGAGTGACCAAGGGACTATATCAGATTACCCATTTGCAAGGCCTAATAAATAATAATTTTCACCTTTCCTTCAGGTAACATTCAGCCAGCCAAGGGCAGACTTGGATTAGGTGGGTAATCTCTGACAGCAAATGAATTCCAGGGAGAAGGGGAAGAAAGAGGAGAGTCCAAGACAAACATTCATAGGGGATGAGACACAAGGAGCAAAGGGTAGGGGTAGAAAGAGAGAGGAAAGTGTGAAAAGGTCAACCATTTGAGGACCTTTCACAGGAAGAAGGTGTGACAAAGTTCTTGACTGGAGGGAGGAGACTGGAGTTTTGAGAATGGGTTTGGAGAAGATGTGAAATGTAAAACGATTGCCTGTGCCCTTAGCCTTCTAGAGATGAACCTCCCCCAAGGTCAAGAGTAAGTCTCAAGTTGGTACCTCTCCTCCTGGGGGGTGGTATTTCAGAGCAATGGCCATGGAGAGAAGAAGAGGCTGCTTCTGAATTGTCCTGATCTTTGAGGCTACTGTCAGCCTTCCCTGTGTCACCAAGAGAGAATACTAACTGGGCTAGACTGTCCACTGGCTGATGGCTCAAGACCCATGACCCAGATGTGCCAAAAAAAGGATGTCCAAGTAGGTGGGACCACTGGACATGAGTCAGAGTGATATTCTGGCTTCTCCTGAGACCAGGAGTCCCATTGCCTCTCTTCCAGACACCCAGGAGCCTGGGGGCCTAGGCTAGTTCCATGTCTTTCTCTAAAGACTCAGTCTGGGTGGTATCTGGAACTCAGGTAACTGGTGCAGACCAGCTGTCTCCTCCATAAGAATGGCTTTGGTCTGCAGCAGAGATAGTAGGAACAAGAAAGAAGCTGAGGGTCCTGAAACCTTCTTTTTACTGTGACTCATGGTGGGTAGGAAGCTCTCCCCAGGTCTCCTGGGCACTGGCCTGGAGGAGAGAAGGGGAGTGAGGCGGGGCAGCATAAAGACTTGGCAGCTACAGAGGCTGAGATAGGCCTGGCTGCAAGGGCTTGCTTGATGGTGACCCAGCAGCTGCCCCAGCTTCATCTGCCAAACCCAGGGGATGCCTGGAAAGCTGGGGCCAGGAGCCACGAGCGGGTATTTCCAGCCATGGAGGAGGCTGGGGTTTATGGCAGCCTTCACAGCAACTTTCCCAGAGCCCCTGGCTTCCCCTTCCCTACTCCTTCCTGTCCCCACCCTAGCCAGTGAGCAGGGAGGCTGGGGTGGCAGGGAGTGTGGGGGGAGAAGGTTCAGTCCTCTGTGTAGAGACCCCCCACCCCAGGCTAGAGTCCTTGCCTCAGCCTGTCCTTGCCTCCTGACTGAATTCCTAAAGGCTCCGAAGACTCAGAGGGGTCTTACAGGGTGGGAGAAGAGAGGGCACAGGGGAAAGGTGCTGCTGGGATTCACTGGGCCAAGAGAACCTGTGCTGAAGGACACAGCAGAGTGGGGGAGCAGGATCTGAGTTTGAATCAGCCACCTCTTGGAACAACTTCCCTATCCTGAGGTTTTTCCTCCCTAGAGAGGCTTTCTTACCTGCCCATTGCCTGCCCTAGTCAGGCCAACCTTCATGGTCTTTTCCCCTCCCCCCTCCCCAGCATATAGGTCTCCCATCCCTGCAACCTCTTTGTGACCTTTACTGGGTGGGAAGCCATCCTACCTTCTGCTCAACCCTGGCTCCTCTCTTCTACCTCTGGTTCTCTGTGAGTGAAGACCCATCCCCATCTCCACCCCTTGGAGTCCCTGATCCTGTGTGCCCTCCCCCTTCCCTTGCTGAGGGACAACTCATCTCCTGGAAGCAACTCTGACCTCTCCTCATTTGCCCACACAACCTCTGATCTCTGATCTCTGATCCCAGCTGCCACCCAGGCCTTGAAGGAAGCCACGAAGACATGGGGGATGGGACGACACCTCTGGCTCTCTCCAGCAGCTGGAACCTGGGAATGGGGCTTACTCAGACTAGCCTTAGTCCCCAGCAGTCTCCCTGGAAGGAAGGGTTAGGCCTGAACCAGGAAGTACTGTTTCAAATACTCTCATACACATAGAAAGAAGCCGGGGAAAGGAACTGGGGACAGGTGCCAACTCTGTGAACAGCTGCTTGAGCACACAGGTCACTGATCCTTGGAGAAGGCTAAGGAGGAATCTGACTGCCATAGTCAAGTAGGTGATGGGTCTTAAGCTGAAACTAATGACTGGCCGTCTCTATCTCCTACCATGGTCAGAATGAGAGGAAACTGGCTTAAATGGTGGCAGGAAGGATTTAGGTTAGACATATGGGAGAACTTCCTGTGACAGAGTGTCTACACTGTGTGTCCCAGTTGTTAATCCAAGTTGAACTCTCCCCTGGAGTTGATGAGAATTGCATGCTGATGCTTGCTAATGAATAACTTGTCTTCCTTGTGATTAGCGAGAACCTCCAACCCAGAGAATTCTGGTGTCTAGACTGTCCACAGGAAGAAATCCACAGAGGTCTGAAGGCACCAAGGGCTGAGTTCCTTCTTTGTCCCAAAGAGTTTAGGCCACTATAAGTCGTGTAACATTGCCTCTCTTGCATCCAGACCTCTGAATGCCACTCTCAGAAAACCAAGCCTGATGGAGTTGTCCAGATACCTGAACTTTGCAGCAAAGGGACAGACTTTGAAGTCTCAGAATTTGAGGTCTGAGAGCTCATAGGCAATTCCAGAGTAATAGCAAATAGGATCTACAGCATCAGGATTTCATTAACAGCTTGAGTAAACTCTGTACATTTAGAAGTAGACAAGCTTCAGCGGGGTGTGGTGGTGCACACCTGTAATACCAGCTGCTGGGGAGGCTAAGGCAGGAGGATCAAAGGTTGGAGGCCAGCCTGGGCTACTTATGGGAGCCAATCTCAAAGTAAAAAAATAAAAAGGACTAAAGGGTTGGGGGATGTGGCTCAGTGATTAAATGCCTCTGGGTTAAATCCTTGATACCAAAACAAAACCAAACAAAAACAAAACAAAAACCATGCTACCAAGGGCTAGGGTTGAAACTCAGTGGTAGAATGTGTACTCAGCAGGTACAAGGTCCTAGCTTTGATCCCCAGAACCACAAAACAAAACCCACCCCCGACACACAAAAACTTCTACAATAGAAAAGAAGCAAGTAAAGTGCATGTTCCTTTCCATCTGGGGCATGGAGCTGTAGATCCCATGGTCAGTCTTCCTGGGGCCTGTGTGTGTATGCACACACATTCATGTGCAACACACATGTACTCACAGTTTGGATCCAATAGCCATCCAGTTTCAGATGAGGTCTACCATGTGCCTTGCACTGTGTTCTGGTTAGTGAGGCCACTGAGGGACATATGATTTAGTTTGTATTGTCCATGGGATATGGAGATTAAGACTGAGGCATATGAGCCAGGCACAGTGGCGCAGGCCAGTAATCCTAGCTGATCAGGGGCACTGAGGCAGAAGGATCATGAGTTCAAAGCCAGCCTCAGCAACAGCAAGGTGCTAAGCAACTCAGTGAGACCCTGTTTCTAAGTAAAATACAAAATAGTGCTGGGAGTGTGGCTCAGTGTTTGACTTCAATCCCCAGTAATCTCCCCCCAAAAACAAAACAAAACAAAACAAAAGATTGAGACACATGAAAAGGAGTGTGACAGTATGCAGAATCAGTATTCAGAGAGGGACTGGGGCCCCAAGGGTCACAGAAGGCTTCATGGGGGAGAAGGGAAAAAGAGCAGAACCTAGATAAAGAAGAGGGCATTCCTGGCAGGGAGCATGGAGAGATCATGGTGCAAATGAAGTAGGTACATCTGGGGCAGAGTCTTCACATGCAGAGGGTTAGATGTGAGTTAGATAACTAGGGTATGGAAGTCTACCATGAATTCAGCAGATGAATTTAGACTTGACTGAGGCATTAGGGAGCCTGTGGGCTCTTGAGCAGGAGAGGGTACACAGCAACCATCTGGCAGTGGCACACAGAGTAATCTGGGACAGGGAGGCACAGAGAGAAGACCAGAGGCAGTGAAGAATCTTTCTGCACTTGTGGCTGGTGTCCAAGTATGCACTGATGCCCAGGTCTTGGCCCTGAGCTGGCAGCTTCCACGAGTGGATGGCTGGGTACCTGAGAATGCCAGAGTCTTGATGACCTGCTGCGACAGGCCCCATACTTTCCTTGTATTGGCAGCTGCTCCCTCCTTTAACCCCCTACTTTCCAGTAGACCCTTGCAAACAGGAGAATAACATCAGACTTTCCCAGCTCCTGTACTGTGAGTGGGGGGAGCTTAGATCATGTCATTCTGCTGGCCAGCTCTCCCCAGCTTCCCCTGTATCCCTCAGAGGCCTGAAGCCCTGTCTGGCAGCCCAGGCAGAGCAGAAAGTATTGAATCAAGCCAGGAACTCACAAAGGGAGTTCAGGGCTATCTTGTGGGAAGGAATTGGGGCCCAATGTCTAGAAACTTCTAAATATAAGCTCAAGGTGAGCAAACTCTCTAGGGCATGTAGATCAATTCTATATAACTAACTATATAATTCTATATAAACCCCTCCAGGCATAGAATTCTCATCTCCTTCCTAAACTGCTCCATAATCTTTAATCTGATCATAGAAAATGCATGCTCTTGTTTTGAGTCTTGTTGTGGTCAGTGTGTGCTAGTGGTCTAGACATCAGTGAGGCTTCTGGAATAGCACAGTCAGAGGAAGGGTCCATAGTCAGAGGAAGGGTCTGGGATGGTTCCGCTTGGTCCCTGGTCCTGCCTGCTGCACCTGCTTGGCACCCAGGGCCAGGGCAGTTTAAGCGTGAGAAATGCTGATCCATTTCCCAGCTTGGTCAGGGGTGGGGCAGCCAGGGTGAGGCTGCCCAGGTCAGCCCTTCTCAGCCTCATGGGGAAGGCCAGGCTCAGGTCAGCCTGTCTCATGGACCAACCCTCCCCAGGCTGAGATCATCGCCCTCCATGGCAGCCCCCACCCCCAGCTGAGTTCACTGCCCTGGCCTGCTGGGGGACATTGTTGTCCTTCGGGCCCCTCCCCAAGCTCAATGAGCTGTTTGTTGGCATGTCCGGAGAGGGTAAGGGAGGGCGGGCACAGGGCGCCCGCACACAATGGGGATTCCGTCCATTCTGAGGTGGCTGCGGGAACCAGGCTGACTTTGTCCTGTGGACCCTCATTCCCACCATTTAGTGGAGCCGGAACTTTAGGCGGAAGGCCCCGTGTAAGAACAACAATGTCGTCACCCTGTCTGTGGGGGAGGGCGCTACAAGCCAGACCTCCTAGGGATCCAAGAGAACCACAGCCTGGGTGTTTATAGCCCAAGATGCATTTGGGTTAGATAGGTCCTGGGGCAGAGGCTGTGCCTCAAATCAGAGGCAGGCAGATGGTGCCCCCTCACCTGCCCTGCCAGCCCATCTGCACCCTGCAGCAAGCATGGAAGTGGGCTCCCTGGCATCCCCAGCTGTGCTCAGCTCCTGCATAAGCTTCGAAGGTACAGACAGGGCACATGCATCCTTGATGGGTGGTGAGCAATAGAAGGGCTGAGTTGGGTGCAGTCTGACCCGTAGGACTTTGCCAGGATCAGGCCTGTTTCTGGGCCTCTATCCATGCCAGCTTGCCCCTTCGGAAATGGCGTTGGCTACTCAGACAACAAGTGTTTATTTTCCAGTGGGGGGGGGGGGAACAGGACGTCACAGCGTTTCCCTCCTGCCTGGTGCTGCAGTGGTTCTCACAGTCTGGGCAATGGTGACATCACCAGCCTTTCCTCCTCAGCCCTAGTCTCCTTGCCTCCTCCTCCCCACCCTGCACTCTGGCCAGGCCACAGGGTTCTGAAGTTCCTGCTTCCGGAGTGGGCACTTCTAAGTGGGCACTCATGGAGGGTGTGGGAGCCGTGAACTGGACCAGCCCCTCTTTACTCACTGCTCCAGGCCTGCAGGCCAAGCCCAGGGATAGCCCCTCTGTGTTCACTTCTGCCAGAGCAGTTTGTGTCCCACTCAGGGCATGCTCCCAGAGTGATGCTGGCCCTTTAAGGGTCTTGGGAAGCCAGAACAACAGGAAATCCAAACGGCCTCATTAGGCAGCTCGGGAGCTCAGCACAGTAATTAGTGCCCTGAAAACAAAACAAGGAAAAGCAGGTGGTGGTGCCCCCCCCCAGTCTCTGCTGCCCCTGCGGCCTGTTGTACCTACTGCTAGGCAGCTGGGGTTGGAGCCCTCCCTCCAGGCCCCCTTCTCCAGGCTCCCGAGGCCTGTTCC
This sequence comes from Callospermophilus lateralis, assembly GCF_048772815.1. Lineage (NCBI taxonomy): Eukaryota > Metazoa > Chordata > Mammalia > Rodentia > Sciuridae > Callospermophilus > Callospermophilus lateralis. The sequence continues at coordinate 87,616,928 of NC_135307.1, read as the reverse complement.
CCACTGTCCAGGCCAAGGGTCAGAGCCCAAGCTTACGGGGAGCCAGCCATGGCTTCTCCACCAGTCATGTCTCCCTGGGGACACAGAAGCCCCAGAGACATCCACTGGGGCTTCCCCTCTCCCACAGCCAGGTGGCCATTTGTCCAAAGCATCTTCCACCTGTTTGGAAAACACTGTGATGGGGGCTGGGGCTGGTTTGGGCTCCTCCAGAGGGACAGGGGAGACCCCAGGCCACGCAAGACCTCTTAGGGGGAAGAAAAAGCTGCTCTGGGGTCCTGCCTCTCAGGCTGTCTAGTTATCTTTCGTGTGCGCAGAGGGTGTGGTGACCTATAGACCCTCTGGACAAACCCTGGGCACTCGCAAGCCCCCTTGGAAGCCAAAAACCTGGCTGAGTGCCAAAAGGGATCTTAATGAATTCTTCTTGGCCAGGCTATAGGCCCTGGCTCATTCTATTCTCCTTGCCCTCCAACATTTGTTACAATTGGAACCTTATTCTGCCTCTGACTCCTGAGATGTCGCCTCTGACTCCTGAGATGTCGCCCTTTATCTTAATACCAGGGAAGGAACATTCTGTGCTCCACTTCAGCAAATATTCATTCAACAAACATTTATGGAGTAATTGCAATATTCCCTATACCATGCTGGTGTGGAATTCCTGGGAAGGTTTTGGGGAATTCAAATGACACTACCTTGTGTCCTTTCCTTTTCTCCTGAGAAGGCCTTTGAAAGCAGGAACTGTGACTTTCTCCATGTGCATATCTCTCAGACTTAGCAGGTGATCATAGTACCTACCAGTGACTGGTGCATGTTATGAACAATCAAAAATGAACCAGGGGGCTGTGGTTGTGGCTCAGCCTTTTATGTGTGAGGCAATGGGTTTGATCCTCAGCCCACATAAAAATAAATAAAATAAAGCTCTTGTGTCCATCTATAACTAAAAACATTTAAAGAAGAAGAAGAAGAAGAAGAAGAAGAAGAAGAAGAAGAAGAAGAAGAAGAAGAAGAAGAAGAAGAAGAAGAAGAGTTGGATACAGTAGTGCTCGCCTGGGGAGGCTGGGGCAGGAGGATCTTAAGTTTCAGGTCAGCTTGGGCAATTTAATGAGACCCTGTCTCAAAATAAAAAATAAAAATGGCTGGGGATATGGCTCAGTGGTAGAGCTCCTCTGGGCTCAATCTCCAGCAGTACTTAAAAAAAAAAAAAAAAGAAAGAAAGAAAAGAAAAGAAAAAGGAAAAAAAAAGAAGAAGAAAAGAAAGAAGAGAAAAAGAAAAGTACCAGAATCATCTCTGACTTTTGAGTTCACCATGGAAGCTCAGGATTTGGCATACATAGCAGCAGCACCCTGTCAGAATCCTGGATGTTTGGGGAAGTCAGAGCTTCTGTGCTCAAAGCCCAGAGCTCCCCAAGGGCACTATGTCATATATAGAAACACAGGTGAGCTGAGGGTATTCTAGGGAAGGCACCCCAGGTCTTTTTGAAAACAAAGCAATGTGACTCTGGATGTAGGGGAAGTGCGCTGGGCTGGGCTGGGCTGCAGGTGGATGCTGAGCAGCAGAGGAGGACAAGTTGAGGAGGACAGTGGCCAGCCTATGGGGCTGAAACTGAACTGTGGGTAGGTCTCTGGTCACATTCCCGTTGGCTGAGAACAAAGGCCCCAGGCCTCATTGCCTGGGGGGAGGAGAGAGAGCGGAGGGAGAGGGTAGGGGTAACAGAACCTGCTGTTGGGTTGGGCAGCTGGCCTCCAGCTGGGATTAGGAAATTCTGCAGGCACCTCAGGAGGACACTGGCTTAGGTGGTCACTTTGGAGGGGCTCCCATCTGAAACTGAGGGGCCAATTCTGATGGTACGATGGGAGGCCAGAAAGTGACTGAAGTGTTTCAGGGTCGCGGAGCAGGTTTTCTCAGCTCTGGCCAATCACAAGAATCGCCTAAGGAGCTCCCTGGAGATTCCCGATGTAATTGGTTTGTGTGATGAGGCACTGGTATTTTCTAAAAAATCTCCCCAGGTGACCCAGTGAGCAACTAGGGCTGAGAGGTAGCACTAGTTGGAAGCCCAGGACCATCACTGGGGCTTCCCTTCCTCCTTCCCTGCCCTCCCTCAGCGAGTTCTTTGTGCTCAGAAGGCACATCCACTCATCCACTGGATGGAGCAGCTGAGTGTCCCAGAGGGAAAGGGCCATAGAGTCTCTTGGACCAGGGATGAGGTCTTTGGAGAAGTCCTCCCTCCTTGACCCACTCCCCCCACCTGAGTGGAAAGTTACCCCGGGAAGCAGCCATGGGCAGACAAAGTAAGAAGCCTGGGGGAGGCGTGCCTATTGGGGGCCCTTGGCCTCAGCCAAGCAGTCCCTGAGAAGGACCTTCCTACCTTACCCCAAACCCCAGGACCTAGGGACTGTGAGGGAAGAGAGGTGGGCTCAGAGCACCTGAGCAAAGGGGTCTGGCTTGTGTGGGGACGTGATCCTGTCCTGAATCATTTCCCGGATGTAGCTCAACAGCCCAGACTTCAAGGTTTTGGGGGGGAAATCTTTTTTCCAAGTTCCTCGATCTGTCATCCCCCTCCCCCGCTGGCCGGATAGGACTGGACCAGTGTCCTTTCTCGGCTCCCCCTCTGCCTCCCAGCTAGGACCTTCTCCACTAAGCTCTCCCTGGACATTGTTTCCCGCCTCAGGAAGTCTCTGATGCCCTACACTGGATTTTGTTTTCCTTGTTATCGGGACAACTAATATTTTTTCCTGTGCGGAAAAAAAGAGAGAGAGAGAGAGAGAGAGAGAGATTTTCCCAAGCAGATTACAGCTGTCAGTGAGGGGGGAGGGGAGTTAGAGATTGAGCCCGCCTTCATCCTCCCCCTCTGCCACCCTCATAGGGCTGAGCTTTTGAATGAAGGAGGAAGCCCTGGCCCCAGAGCCAGCTGGGTGAACTGGAGCCTGGGGGCAGCTCTGGCCTGGAGGAAAAGCCAGGTCCCTCTCCTCAACTCCCTCCCTAGAGAGTTACCAACTATCTCAGCCACAAGTCAAAGGACAAGGAGAGGATACTGGACTAGCCTTCTCTCTAGTGGGGCAAGAAGGGCAGGCTACCCCCACCTCCACCTGTCCCCCACAGCTATGGGATTTGCCCTTGGGGACTGTTTCTTCCAGTTTAGAATTCAGAACCATCGCACAGTCCTATAGGACTATGTTAGTAGAACATGAGGAGAGACTTCTTAGGAAAGGTGAGAGCACACAGGAGACCCAACTCTGCCAAACTATGGGTAATTTCCTGTGTTACCCTGTGCCTTGGCTCCCTACCTCCAACATGGCCAAGTTGACATTGGGGGGGGAAATCTTTTTTCCAAGTTCCTTGGTCTGTCATCCCCCTCCCCCGCATGGTCAGATAGGACTGGACCTACCTCTGTTGTGAGGACAGAGATGAGATAATAAAATATCTGATTCAATTTCAGGAGTTCTGATTTGCTCAGAAGAGTTAATGGCAGGTACAGGTATTTAAGTACCTATGTGGCCTGAAGTCCAAAAAGCAGAGGCTATCAATGAACATGTTTTACTTGAATAGCATACTTTGAATATACACATGAACACATAAGCACACATGCAGGCTGCGTTCCTCCTTGATAAACTCCCACTTTCTGCATTGGAATCTGTGATGCTAGAAGAGTTGGCCTGGACCTTTAGGGTTGGGGCCTGCAGCATTACCACCATTGCAGCAATAGAGCCCTGCTTGAGATGACTAAGCTTCTTTTCAAGTTAACAATAACTAGCCTCATATGGTGGTGCACACCTGTAATTCCAGTGACTTGGGAGGCTGAGGCAGGAGGATCAACAGTTCAAAGTTAGGCTCAGCAATTTAGAGAAGACCCTGTCTCAAAATAAAACATAAAAAGGGCTGGAATGTGGCTCAGAAGTAAAGCAACCCTGGGTTAAATCCCTGGTACACACACACCCACACCTACACACACACAAAATCCAGCAACAAACAGAAGGGCTTCAGCTATGATTTACTCAGTTATTTGTGGTTCACAATGTATGAAGAAAATGAGTGGCCCCCTCATGCCTTGTGTTCTTCAAGTGACAGTCTGCCTCAAGAGAGGTTCCTCTACTCTCATTTATCAGAGGCTGGCTGCCACCATGGCTTTCTTGTAGAGGCTAGCAAGACATCTGTTGGGGGTGGGGGATAGAATTTCTGTTTAGAATTTTTTTTTTTTTTTTTTAGCTAAAAACCAAATTGAACTTTAAAAATAAAAGCCAGGTTGGTGCCTGTAATCCCAACAGCTCAGGAGGCTAAAACAGGGGGACAGAGAGTTCAAAGCCAGTTCCAGCAATGGTGAGGCACTAAGCAACTCAGTGAAAACCCCTCTAAATAAAATTCAAAATAGGACTGGTGATGTGGCTCAGTGGTTGAGTGACCCTGAGTTCAATCCCCAATATTCCCCTCAAAAAAAAAAAAAAAAAAAAAAGTGGGGCATGGTGGTACACATCTGTAATCCCAGCAATTTGGGAGGCTAAGGCAGGAGGATTGAAAGTTCAAAGCCAGTCTCAGCAGGTTAGTGAGACACTTAGCAACTCAAATTTAAAAAAAAAAAAATATATATATATATATATATGTGTGTGTGTGTGTGTGTGTGTGTGTGTGTGTGTGTTTGGGCTGTAGAGTACAATCTATGCACAGTTTTTATTTTGAGGTATAGTTCGGGGGGGCAGGGGATGGAACCCAACCCAGGACCTCTCTCATACTAGACAAGCCCTCTGTCACTGAGCTATACACCCAGCCTGCATAAATATTTAAATTCAAAAAAGTCTGGAGGGGCAAGGGATGTAGCACAGTGCTTGTCTAGTATGCATGAGGCTCTGAGTTCCATCCCCAGACCCACAAAATAAATAAATAAATAAAAACTTTATTTCACTAGGCACAGTGGTGTGAATCTACAGTTCCGGCACTTGGGAAGCTGAGGCAGGAGGATCTCTCAAGCCCAAGTATGGCCAAGCCTGGCAACAAAGCAATACCCTGTCTCAAAAATTAGACAGTGGGGCAATAAAGTCATCTTGGAAGGTAGTGAGGTAGTGAGGGCTTTCTATCCTTTCAGAAGTCCCTTAAAGCCTGGGTGTTAGGGGGAAGGGGGCTGGTGAGCTCTACGTACAGAACCACATGGGTCCTCATGGCCTGCCTGCTCCATGCCTGCATTGGGCTTGCTCAAGTCCTAGGTTGTACCATGCTCCTTGCAGGAAAGGGAGTGGTCTTGTGTGAATGGCACACTCTCCTTACCCCTAGGTTGGCTGGAGTACAGCTGGGAGGCTGTGGTCCCCATAGATGCCCTGCATTCCGTGTCATCCCCATGAGAAAAGTCCCTGGCGGGAGGCGGCCTTCTGCCGGGAGGCTGTTTCCTCAAGCGGCCAAGGTAAGAAGTGGGGGATTTCCAGCCCAGCCCGCGGGGCTGAGTTCAGTACTGGGGGCTCCTCTCCTTTCTCATGTAGCCCAGCCTGGGACTGGACGGAGACAGAAACTCCGTCAGGCTTGGTGTGTGACAGCGGGTGTGGGGGGTAGCAGAATCCACATGCCTCTGGCTGTTACTCCCCACTCTGGAAGGAACCCCAGGCCTCAACATGGAACCCACAGGGACCCAACCCTGGAAGACCCCAAGGGGGTCTGGAAATCCAAAGCCATACTTACTCATGGGCCTGTGGGGAATGAGTCAAATCAATGAATGCCCCTGCCTAACCCCAGGTTCTGCCCCCAGGGCTTCTGGGTAGGCCTGGTGGTTAGAGGAATGGCAGCTCTGAATCTCAGCCCACAAGCCTCCCCTAAATGACCAGCACTTTTAAGGTAGTTGGAGGGTCAAAGAAACCACCATGGGCCCATCAGAAGCTGGGAGCCAGATGTCTCACATCCCAGACCATCTTGCCCTGAAAATTTGATTGCAAGAAAGAGGAGTGGTACCCAAAACAGCACTCTCTGTACTACTGGACCAAGCTCAGCTAGGCTGGGAGGATGGGTGCGATTCCAGAGATGAGTGGTGGTGACCTTGTTCTGGGGACATACATATGTCCCAGCCCCAGTCAACCCCACTCAGTCCCAGGTACAGGTTTAGGAAACAACTAGACTCTTCCTCCACCCTCATGGAGCCTCCAGAGCTCCAGACACTTGTGAATCTCCTTTCATTACAGGAAAGGACATGGGAATGTGTGCTCTATGCACATATGTAGGTACATGTGGTTGAGGAATGCCAGATGAAGGAATATGCAGGGCCTTGTATGAAGGCCTTGGGCAGAAAAGGATCTGAAAAGTGAAATAATAAATTCAGCCACTCTAATGGTAGGCTAGCAACATGCCAAGCCCTGAGCCAGGGGTTTTACATGTGATATCAAACCAATTTGCATGCCAGCCAGCTCTAAGGGAGATATTATTATCTGCCTTTTACAAGTCAAGAAACAGAGTGAAGCTCAAAGAAGTTAAATGACCATCCTGAGGTCACCTGGTGAGTAAATCCAGGTCAGGATTTGCTCCCAGGTCAGCTTGAGGCCAAGCCAGAGATCTTTCCACCAGGCTCTCTTGGTGTGGCCCTCCTCAATTACGCTCCATCTGCTCCTTGTCTCTGAGGCCCTGACTGCCTTAGTTTGAGGTGACAAGCCCCTCCCCAGATGTGTCTCCCCTCCCCACCAGTCAAGGTGGTCAAGCAGAGCCTATTCAAGGCTTTGAGGAGCCCAGGAAGCTCTGCATGGACCTTTACCTATGAAGCCAGGCCCCAGTTCAGAGAGGGTCTGGCTGGCCCTAGGCGGGATCAGCCAGAACTGAGCTGGGGCAGCTGTTTACAGTAAACAGAAAGCTCTGAGGAAGGAAGGAGGGGAGGGGCTGGGGTCGTCATGGAGACAGGAAAAGAAAGCAGGGATTCAGCCCAGATCCACAAGGCCTGGGAATGCATCCTTGCCCCTCTAGAGCCTGAGGAGGCCCAGAGAAGGTCTGGGCAGGACAACCCAGCAGGATAGGTAGGACAGACAGGCCCAGCCTCAAGGCAGCCTGCTGAGAACACACTCCCTCCTCATCCTGCTTTATATTTATTATTAACAATAATAACAACTATTTTTATTGAGCTTTTACAGCATGCTTGGCGCTAGGCCCTTACAAATATGTTTTCTTATTTAACCAGGTGGTAGGTACAAAAACCTCTAATTTATAGATGAGGAAATTGAAGTTCAGAAAGACTAAGCAATTTGTCAAGGTCACACAGATTGTAGGTGACAGAGCAGAAATTTTGAAGTGAAAACTCTTTTACCCATCACTACCTAGGAGATGACATAGCTAGTGATGCTCTGAGCCCCTTGGTGAATAGGGAAACTGAGTCCATAGGTGCCAAGGGGACTTTCCCAGGCTTCTGGCTTTAAAAAGATTGCTGGGGACATGCAGTCTAGCCCTAACCACTAGACCACACGGCCTTGCCACTGCTTAAACTGGGAAGGTCCAAAGAGAAACTCCCTTTCCAGCCCCAGCCTGGAGCATAGGCTCTTCCCCAGATAGCATGGCTGGCCCTGTGGAGGCCACATTGGGTCAGGGTGTGGTGGGGGATGCTGGGGGGTTTCTGCCCACGCATATGGTTTCCAGATTCCAGGGGATGAAAAGGAGGCCCTGAGGGGCGGAAATGGGGGATGTGTAATGACAAATTTAGACTGATTGCTTAAAAAAAAAAAAAAAAAAAGCCAAGAAACCTTAAAAAATAAAAGCAAAAATTCCACTAGAAAACCAAAGGGAATTATTTGATTGTGAAACCGAGTGTCAAGTGCCGGGAGGCACAGCACAGTTTAATGTGGAACAGTACCAAGGAACTTTGACTGCTCAGAGGATGCAGGGAGGGAAGGAGGCTATGTCTGTTGTTCTGCTTTGCCTTTTGGGGTTTGGGACTGGGATTGAGTTCAGTGGGACACCTAGGAGGATGCCTGGAGTCAGGAGAACTTGTGTGTGGGGGGGGATGGGGGCAATCCTGGTGAAGCCTGAGCCCTTCAGACAGTTATATCCCAAGTGTCCTATTGGATGAGGCCAAGGATCTTCCCTGGCACATATGGGGAGCTTCCCTAGTGGAGACTCCTCCTGGTCTATCTATACTGGAAAGCATGGGAATGGATGAGTAATAAGGTGGGGGTTAAGGGTGTCTCCGAGTTCCAGCCTTTAGGGAAATGACCAGGAGCAGAAGGTAAAAGAAAAGACATCTGCTTGGATTTCCTCTTGCAGCAGACTGAAGGGGTCAAGGGTCAAGGGGGGGACAAGGGGACTTCCTGAGACTCTCAGGGGAGTGCCAGCCAGCTAGGCTGTTATATAAGCTCTGGGATAGACCGTGAAGGGGAGGCTGGCAGAGGAGCCAGATCTGGTCAGTGGCCAGAATAAGTTCTGCCCACAATCCTATCAGTCCCCTCCTTCCTCTAGGAAACCAGGACTTGACCCCCAAAGGAACAATCCACCTAGGTGGCCACATTCTATATGCCTACCAGCTTCCTCATTTTCACCCTGAACCTCTCTTCCCTAGTGTCATCATTAGGCAAGAAGCTCTTCTCAATTTTTAATTCCTGAAGAAATCAGACAGGTTTGTGAGGCAAGAGCTACTAAGGACCTCACAAAGTCCCAAACCGAAAGGAATGAGGCAGAGTAAAGGGCAAGAGAAGCAAGCATCCAGGACTGCTCCGTGCTAGGCGCTGGGATAACTTTTCAGACTGCTGCCCCATACTCAGTGAAGCTTCACAAGAGCCACTCAAGGTCTGTGGTATTCATTCTCATTTTACAGTTGAAGAAATTGAGGGGCGTTATTAGCCTGACTTCTGGTAAGTGGCAGGGCAGAGACCTGCACTTGCTCAACCTCCCTCCCCCTTAGCTCAACAGACTGCCTGGAGATGGGAAATAAGCACCCTGGAGGGTTGAGGACAATATTTGGCTCACAACTTGGGCATGGAATCACTACCAACGGATGCTGAATCTCATGGAGAAAGGACAGGACCCTGGATGGAGCTGCCTTTTAGCCACCAATATCTCCTCTTAGATTCAGCATCTGCAAAATCAGGAGGTAAAATTAGTAGATCAGTGATTTTTAAACTGAGTTCCTGGGTATTCTGGCATCCCACAGAGAATGGAATGAGGAAGGAAAAGGACAGGCTGAATGAACAGGGGTGTGCACCCTCTAGCAGCCTAGCTTCCACCAGAGATGCTCAGTATATAAATTTCAGGTACTGACACTCATGAAAGTTTTTATTTGAACAAGTGTTCCACAGAATTCTATGGTCTCTATTCAAGGTCTCTGCAGCTCTGGTGGCAGCTCAGAAAGATCCTGAGCTGGAAAGAGAACCCAGAGGATCTGGTGAGGGAAGTCGGGTAGACCATGTGTTGGCTTCTAACCTATGGTGAAGCCAGGGAAGAAGCAGGTTGTGGGTTAGAGCCCTGAGATTGGGCTGATGAGCTGCAGAGATATATCGCACCTGCCTCTGTACCTGGGAAACAAACATACCTTTGGCCACAGCAGCCTGGGAACCACTCACTTTTCAGAGAGTTAGACCAGTGCCCCTTTCCCTTTTTCTGCCCTGATTCGTTCTCAGTGGACTCAAGTTGCTGATTGTCAACCTAGAGCTATTTAATCTCCCATGACCTCATGGTATGGTTCCTTACTGCTCAACTCAAGGATTACTACAGGGCAAAAGCTGTGCAAAAGAAAAGCTGTTCAGGAAGAGACCAGCACCCACCCTTGGGCATTCAGAGGTGGCCAATCTCCTTGAAGGGGAAACTCTATGTAGTGTCCCTCTTACTGTTCATCCCAGACCAAAGTTTGTTCCTTTGCCTCAGTTTCCCCCTTTAGAATATGGACATGAGAAAGGTATCCCTCTCTTGGTGGCTTGAACATGCATAGCTTCCTGAATATCATCATCTCCATGGTCCAGGTAGAGGAGAAACTAAGGGCTCCAGCTGCCCAAGCATTAGAACTATCCATCTTCCTTCTATTCCACTCCCCCCCTCCCCCTACCCAAGGCCTGCCTCTGACCACCATTCACCCTCAACCTGCTGCAGGGCCCAGCCTTGCTCCACATAAGTAAAGCTGCCAGCAGGGTCCTTTGTGGTGCTGCTCCCGTGTGGCACTGCCTAGGGGCCCCACCATGGGGCAACAGATGGACCTATGGTCTCCACAGAACAATGGTGGGGGAGGGGCCCTGGCATCGCCTGCCCCAAACAGGAAGCGCTGCATGAGCTTCAAAGGACTGGCAGGGCCAAGGGGCTGAGTGGTGGAGCCAGTGCCAGGATTGGCGGCTGCCTGAAGAGCTGCCTGCCAGCCTCAGGATGCCCAGCCTGGCGGTGGGGGTAGGGCTGTGGTGGTCAGAGCAGCTGGGGCTTGGGCAAAAGATGCCTTGCACCCTCAGGACAGCAGCCTCTGGCTTGGAAGCAGGTTGGGGAACGGGGGCTTGCACACTGGGCTGTTTCCCAGTTCAGCTGCCACTTGTCACTGCGTGGGGGACTGCAGGTTCTCTCCCAGGCCAAAGTCAGTCTGGCTCTCCAGCAAGCAACCATGAGGGGCAGGGCTGGCACCAAGCCTGCAGCCCACTCCCTGCCTCCTGATCCCAGCTGCTCTGCTCAGAGCCTTTTCCTCTCCACTTCCTGTTCACACAGGGGGGGGCGGGAAGTGGAGGGAGGAAGTTGGGGGAGGCGTGTAGGGGGGACCCATTGAATAAAAGGAATTAACCGTTTCCCTCCTCTGACCTCTGGGAATTTCCGCCTGTGAAAGTGTCTCGAAGAATCAGAGCTGCGGGAGTGGCGAGGTGTGCCCCTTCAGGCCCCCTCCCCCCACTCGGGGGTGGTGGGGCCAGATAACTCCCTCTGGGCCCCTAACCTTTTGTTTCCCTGGCGCCAGGGGGGCAGCGTCAAGGGCAGCCTGCAGACTGGTGGCCTCAGAGCCCCCTCCCAACCAATAATGTTGATGCCAGGCCCTCGGCAAGCGACCCGGGCCTTGGGAGGAGGGGCAGGAACCCAAGAATCGGTGGTCTCGGGAGGAATGAGCTCACATCTAGGCTGGCCAGGCTGAACCCCGCGCCTGTCAGGGCTGGTGCCCTTGGCTAGTCTGCCTTGGGAACTGGAGGAGGGAAGGCGGGTCGGCGGGGCCAGGGACTCCCAGTGGGCACACCCTCCGGTGACCACTCCCCCAGAAGCTGCGGTAGGGAGCGATGGGTTCGGGAATGCCAGTAGACAGCGCCTCCTAGTGCCGGAGGGCGACTGATCCCAGCGGCCCCTAGGGCCCTCTCAAGGGCGGGCCTCAGGAAGCACCTGCTCTTCAGGACCAGTGGCCGCCCTGTATCTCCCCCAGGTGGCTTCCTTGTTTACAGGCCTCCTGCCCTAGTCCCAGCGTCACTGCCTGTGGCCACTCCTCCTATTTCCAGTGACGGCTCCAGGAGCAGCTCATTCATCTTGGCCCCTGCCCACACAGCTGCTACCCCCCCCCCAACATACACTTTTGGCCCTCCCCCAGGCTTAGGGCCAAAGCTCTGAGGACCTTCTCTGTGCTCCATTCCAAGCCTTGCTTGATTTCCAGGGATCTAAAAGCTGTGGCTTCCCGTTGCCCTGACTCACCGGAACCCCTTCTGTTAGTGCCAGAGAAGCCTGGGGCCTTTTCCCAGGAAAGAGGAAAAAGCCTAGGACCAGATGGGCTCACTTAGAAGACAGAAGGGGCAGGAGCATCCCAGGCTGCTTTAGCCAAGCCCTCTGGGAGTGGGGAGCAATAGGGCAGTATTTGTTTAACTAACATATATTAGGCACCCATTATGTACAAGGACAGAAATCCCAAGCTGTTTTAGCTAAGTAAGCAACTGACCACACCAGTGGCAGACCAAGGTTTTATACTCAGTATTCACTGACAGTAGGGAAAAGGGAATCCCCCTGAGCCCTCCTTTAGTTACATGTAGGTATGAGGGAGCCTTAGGCTACATAGGGAGGAGAGGAGCCCCTCAAATCTTCTTGGAACAGTTTACGGGATTAGGGTCCCCCACAATGGGACCCCTCTCCTCTATCTGCTCCTACTCTTGCTTCTGGGGAAAGTTGGGGAGCCTGGGAGTCATTAAATGGGCAGTTTCCACCCCTCTCAGTTGGCAGAGACTATAAAGAGATTCTATTCTAGAGGTTAGGGAACTCAGGAGGGTGATTCAACCAGGATTGTGGGAGATAAAACTCCTAGGAGAGGATTAGGCTGGAGAAGAGACAGGAACATTTGCAGCTAGGTGAGCTTGATCCCAGCATGACTACAAGAACACATTATTTTCTACCAATATGGGCCAGTGGATAGATCATACCCAGAGCCTAGCAGGAGGCTGAGGGTGGGACTGTCCACTGAGCAAAAGGTGCTAAACTGCTGTCACTGGAAGGCCCTGCTCTAGGATTCCCCAGGACTTGGCCTCCAGCTCCAAATAAGAAAGTATAATCTGGGAGAAGGGGTATGTCACAGGAGCAAGGTGAGGAGAAAAGCCAAATGCTGTGAATAATGGTAGTAGCAAAGCCAAGGCAGAAGCAGTGAAGGCAGGTATCCAAGTTGGGAGAGGGCAAGTAAAATCTAGCATGTATAGGACAGTGGAGGGAAGAACAAGGGGTTTAGGGTTAACTGATTAACCAGTGGAGATTTCCAGAAAATTCTTGGGGCCACCAGGTAGGGAATAGATGAGGAAGTACCAATGACTCGAGAAACCAGTGCTCCAAGTTGATTGAGTTGGATGGATTCTGTGGGTGCAGCACCACCTGTTGGCCAGAGGGAACTCTGTGATTTAAAATGATGAGCTATAATATAATCCTCAACTGAGTCAAAAGATAGAGGAGGGAGACAAGGAAGAAAGTAAAATCTGATAAGATCTTCCTGTTTTCATCTCCAGGTGAAGGACCATGTGCCATGGCTTGAAGGTCTGCAGGGCCCTGGCAGACTCCTTGTGGCATCCCAGCCCCTCCTACATCATTAAGCTTAGCATCAACAAAGCCATCAATTCCAGCGCCACCAATGCAGTGCAGACATTTTAATGCTCTCCCAATGTCTTCTATGAGGTCCCCAGCTCCAGGGCGCCCCTCATAGTGGAGGTCCAGAGTGTGCACCAGGGCCACCATTAGTACCACCTTCCCCATCAGAGCTCAGGAAGTGGGAGGGCTATCTTTTCACTTCTGGTACACCTGGGGCAGAGAAGAGGAGGCTTTCTCTGACAGAGAAAGGTTGGGAGTCCAGAGGCCACAAAGCAAAGAAAGAAGGGTAATCCAGAAGATGAACAGGATGGGGAGTGACAAGGACAAAGGAACTGTTAGATACAGGAGTGGGAGTGGATCCAGTTTCTGACCTCTCCAGGCTGATGGCCTGAGTAACAGCAGTTCTAAGGTGGGTCTGAAGCACAGCAGGCAGCTGGCAGAATGCCCTCTCCGCTGACACTTCAGGATGACAGTTCTATTCCCACTCTCCAACATAACCACAGATGACTGAGCACAGATAGGGTGTGGCCTTCCCAAGAGGGCCAAGTAGCAGCTCCCCATGCCTGCCCATTCTTCACAGGACACCCTTCTACAGCCAGCTCAGATGCTCCTCCTCATAGCGCTGGGGGTCAATGAAGGGCCGGTCAATAGAACGGATCATCAGCTCCCCACAGTATACGCACTCAGCAGCCACCAGTTCATCTAGATCAGCTTTGAGCTGCTCTCGGCTGGGCCCTCCTGCTGCAGCCCCACCCTCAGCCTCCTTGGCTCGGGCAGAGCCCTTGGCTGGTGGGGGTGCAGCCCCCAGCTTCCGCTGCAGCTCCTCAAGCCGGGCCTGCTTATAGGCAGGCAGGCCAGGCCGCACGGCCTGCAGTAGGCAGTCAGCGTGGAACATGTGGCCACAGAGAAAAAGGTAAAAAGGGCGGTTAAGCAGAGGGAAATCACAAGTGGCGCATTTGTCCTGGGGCTCCACAGTGCCATAGCGGCCCCGTAGCTCCTGCAGGTCTCTCCGAATGCGCTGGGCGCTGGCTGTGGCCTCTTCCATCTCTCGCTGCAGCTCCTGGATATGATGGTTATAGGCCTTAAGTGAGCTACAGATCGCCTCCTTGAAGTGGTCAATGGTGACAAAATCAGGAAAGAAGGGTAGCACATCCTCGATCTTGAGCAGGGGGCAGCTGGCCAGGCAGGCCATGGCTGTCTGCACATCTTCCTCCTCCTGCACCACATGCCGAGCAATCTTCAGCCACAGCTTCTTTCGTAGTTCCTCATCCTCCTCAGGCAAGTCTGCACACTGCTTGGCCAGGTCCACGTCTACCTGTGGGGAAACTGGGGGTGTTAGGGTCAAGCCCCCTCCTCACCCAGGAAAGAGACTACAAGATAGACAGATGCCCAGGGAGAACCAGAGCCAGTAATGGGCCTGTTCCTGTCACAGCTATAAAAAAGAAGCTACTTATGTTGGTAGGGCTCCAATTTCAGAGAATTTAAAAATTACTTGGGGAACATGTTAAAAATATTGATTTTTGAGTCCTATCCTCAGACATTTTGATTCAGTAAATTCTGGGTTCAGGCCCAGGAATTTACATATTAAATAGCATTTCATTCGATCCTAAGGCAAGTGTAATTCATAATTTGAGAAAGGTAACTCAGCAGCTTCTCCTTCTACTCATATGTATGTGCCAGGCATTGTTCTGAGCGCTCTTTCTTTCTTTTTTTGAATATTTTTTAGTTGTAGATGAACATAATACCTTTGTTTGTTTGTTTCTTTTTTTTTTTTTTTTTAAATAAGCACTCTACTGACTAAGCTATACTCTCAGCCCTGATCTGTAATCTTTTTCTTTTTTTTAAAATATTTTATTTACATTTTAGTTTTCAGCAGACACAAACATCTTGTTTGTATGTGGTGCTGAGGTTTGAACCCGGGCCGCACGCATGCCAGGCGAGCGCGCTACTACTTGAGCCACATCCCCAGCCCTGTTTGTTTATCTTTATGAGATGCTGAGGATCGAATCCAGGGCCTCACACATGCTAGGTGAGCGCTCTACCACTGAGCTACAACCCCAGCCCCTGAGTGCTTTTCTCATGCAGTACATTATGGGGTAAAAAGAACTCTAACTAATTACTCCCATTTTATAGCTGAATAACCTGATGCATAGAAAGGTTCAGAAATTAGCCCAAGGTCACACAGTTTAAAAAATGGCAGAGCTCTTTAGAGTCCATGTCCTTAGATTCTATAGCATAGCACCTCTCTGGGAGAGAAGCCAGCACCCTCTAGCCTTGTCCCCTGCCAACTCTTCAGTCTCTGAACCTACTGCTCTCCAGGTTCCTCTCCTGACTGGGGACAAGACTTACCTGCAAGGCTAGATCCACAGCTTCCTCATATAGTTCCAGCACTTTGTAGACATGGACACAAGCACGGTGATGGCCATGCTCAGCACAGAGCCGCAGCGCATACTTGAGATCATAATGTACACGGTGTGGGCTGGCCCCAGCCTGCTCCAGGTAGGCCAGCAGCGAGGCTGGCTGGCCACGGGCATACAGTGACAGCAGGTAGTTGTGAATGGCCTGCTCAGTCTCCCCGAGCACATTCACACAGAATTCCATGTAGCGGATGGCCTGGCTCACCTGCTGGGTCTCTCCACCCTGGCTATAGTTCACCAGGGCAGGGATGAGCTGCCGGGCATCCAGTCGGTTGCCCAGCTCAATCCAGGCATCTACCAGCTGGCGAGGGATGTGACGAATGAGAATGGGTGAGAACTTGTAGAAAAGCTGGGGGTCACGGTGGCGAGAAAGCACAGCCAAGGCCTCCTCATAGGCCTCGTGCTGGCAGTGGTATGCCACCACCCGCTCATAGTCCTGCATGATCACTGCAAAGTATACCATGTGTTCCGTATCCCCATGACTGGCAAGCAGCTCATGAATAGAGGCCCGGCTGGCAAAAAGCCACTCCTTGTGGCGAGGGCTGATGAGGAAGGCACGGAAACGCTCCCGTGTTTCCCGGTAGAGATTCAGAGCCTCAGGGTCACCCTGCAGGGCCCCAAGCCGGCTCAGGTAGAGCTCTGTCAGCCAGGTGGTCAGCAGTGTGGCCTGGGTTCGCTCGGATGGCTTCAAACTGGCCAGTTTTCGCTGCAGGAACTCAGCCAGAGCCTCCTCCTGTCGGGCCTCCAAGAACTTAAGGGCAATCTCCTCAAAGTAGCTCTGGGTCAGGGCGTAGCAGCGGGCACTCTCCAGGTAGCGATGCTGGCGAAAGCAGAAGTCAGCCTCCCGGGCCAGGACTGTGTCCAGGCAGTCAGGCCGCTCTCGACAATATTCCTTGGCCAGGTCAAAGCGGTTCATGTCCAGGTAGGTGCGCCAGACATCCCGGGCTTCACGCTGCACATGGTAGCGGAAGACAGCGCGCTCAGTGTAGGCCCAGAGTTGGCCTGTGGTGGAGTCTTTCACCATGTGTTTGAGTGGCCCAAACTTCTCCAGGAAGTGATCCCGCAGCACCACCTGCCCAGTCAGTGTGCACACTGCCTCCACCCGGTCGGCCAGCAGCAACAGGAAGTGGAACTGTGTCAAGACGATGGCTAAGGGTGGGCTGGCCCCGGGACCTACTCCCTCTGGGTATTCCCAGACTCGCTCCTCACTCAGAAGGGAGTCAGGCCGGCCACAGTCCAATGAGCCATACAACACGCCATCCCCCATCATCCAGGCAAAAGCCCGGGGTGCAGAGCGCAGCTTGGGGGTATAGAAGGCCAACTCGCTGTAACCCAGGTTGCTGGGAAACTCACGGAATGGTGGTGGGTGATCTGTGTAGGCAGCAAAAAGCCCTGAGAAGCCCTGGGCCTCAGCCCCCTCTGCTGCTCGGCCTATGAACTGGAAGAGGCGCTGCCGAGTGGTAGCAATAACAAAGCCCCGCCCATCAGGGCCCCGTTCAGCCTCGAGGGAACACACAGGTGCTGGACCCCCTTCTTCATTTAGCACGTACAATGGACGGAAGTAGAGATCTGGGGCAGGGCCAAAAAGTCCACCTTCACTCGCTGAAAGCTCTGCTTCGAAGATCTGGCCTTGAGCAGTGCCAACCAGGATGGGTCCCGTGCTACTCTCAGTGCCCAGTGCCTTGTTCCAACCTACACTCTCCACCAGCTGTCCTTTCCAGCGTGCTAGTGGCCGTACTTTCTGTCCATTACGGTTCACATAGAGGACCTCAGTGCTGCTCAGAGCAATCAGCAGATGAGAGCCTAGAGAGGGCAGAATATGGCATCCTATAGGATGCTGCCATTTCTACCCTTAGCCCCCTCCTGGCCCCTTCCCTCCTCAGATCCCACCCTCCCAGGCAGTGACTGACCCAGAAGTCCCTGTCAGATCTTCACCACCACTTACCAGTATGGTCCAGGAACATCTTGTGAACTTTAGCATCATCCTTACGCCCCAACTCTACATGGTTGGGTTCACTTGCTTTGCCCAGGTCAATGCTGTGGGGATAAGAGCCACAGTATCACTCTAAAGAAGGGAAGATCCTCTTTTGGATTGTGAAATTCTCTGGCAAAATTCATAGTCATTCTTCCCTGAAATCTACATATACACCAAAATTCTGAATACAATCCCAAGAGAACCCTGAAACACAGATCCTATTAAGAACCCTCAATTCTGAGAAATCTCCCACTTCATTCTGAGAAGTCTTTCCCCTATGCTCAAAAGATCTCCAGTGTGGGGCTGTGGTTGTGGCTCAGGGGTAGAGTGCTTGCCTAGCACCTGTGAGGCACTGGGTTCAATCCTCAGCACTACATAAAATAAATAAATAAATAAATAAATAAATAAATAAATAAATAAAATAAAGGTATTGTGTCCATCTATACTTTAAGAGGAAAAAAGATCTCCAGTGCATATGGGAGGCTTATCCCAGACTGCTGGGGTAAGATGAGAACAACAGAGTTGCTGGTGGTTACTGAGCACTTTCTATATATCAAGCACTATGCCAAGAATTTAATCTAGTATTATCTCAATCTTCAAAATAACTTTGAATGCATCCATTTAAACTATATTTTTCTAATTAAATCCTTTCCAAGTTATATGCTTATTCTCACTAAATAATATAAATACGCATAAAGAAAAAGGTAATGATTTGCTTTTCAAACATCATTCCCAACCTAGAAAATTGATTAACATCTTTTTTCATGTTTATAACATAAATAGGTTTTTGTTGATGTTATTACCAAAAAAGCCTTCATATGTGTATTAATTTGTAATGTGCTTTTGTCAATTAGTGATATTTCATGAACATTCCATTAGTTAACAGGTATAGCTGTTTTTTTTTGGCTTTGTTTTGGTTTTGGGGTACAAAGGATTGAACTCAGGGGCACTTGACCATTGAGCCACATCCCCAGTCATATTTTGTATTTAATTTAGAGACAGGGTCTCACTGAGTTGCCTAGCACCGCACTTTTTGCTAAGACTGCTTTGAACTTGAAATCCTTCTGCCTCAGCCTCCAGGGCCACTGGGATTATAGGCGAGTGCCACAGCACCTGGCTAGAATTCATTTTGTCAGAGAGAGGCTCTGTTTACCCAAGATGGTTTTCTAGATAGATAAACAATTTTGATGACACTTTCGTCATATATTATTTCTATTCCTAGTGGATATACTTCAGGACTCTATATATTGTTCCAATGACCACTGTGACCAACTTGTAAGCTAGAGCTATATTTAACAGATGAAGGACCATGTTTAGAGAGATTAGGTGACTTGATAAAGATTCCATAGCTGGAGTTGGGCACAGTGGCACACGCCTGTAATCCCAATAGCTTGGGAGGCTGAGACAGGAGGATCATGAGTTCAAAGCCAACCCCAGCAATGGCGAGGTGATAAGCAACTCAGTGAGAACTTGTCTTTAAATAAAATATAAAATAGGGCTGGGGATGTGGCTCAGTGGTCAAGTGCCCCTGAATTCAATCCCTGGTACCTGCCCTCCAAAAAATGATCTCATAGCTGGGACTAGGCATAGTGGGGCATAACTGTAATCCCAGCTACTCGGGAGGCTGAGGAAGAGAGACTGCAAGTTCAAAGTCAGCCTAGGCAATTTAGCAAGACCCTATCTCAAAATAAAAAGTAAAAAGGAGGTGGGTAGGGATGTAACTTAATGATAAAGTGCCCCTCTGCTCAATCCCTACTACTGAAAAAAAAAAAAAAAAAAAAAATTCCAAGCTCCTAAGTGGCATCGCTGGAATCTGAATATGTCTGTCTGATTCTTAGCTACTACTACTACTACAACACTATGTTGGTTCAGGAACAAATAGAACACATCCTTAAAATTCCAAATCCACTGCTTCCGTTGCCCCGAGTGAAAGAAAGGCCCCATCTAATACCCTTCCATTCCCTATTGCAAAAGCTTTTGGGATCTAAATTACCGGAGCAGTGAATCCTTGCCCAGGCTCATGCAGAGCTGATTGCAGGAGACCACAAGACTGGTGATTCGCTCAGAAGGAGTAAAGTCAATGCGCTGCTTTGTGAAGATGGGCACTTCCTTCTCCAGCTGGGCATTCACATACCCTACAGGCGAGAAGTTTAGAAAACGCTAGTTATGGAAGAGACAGGCAACAAAACCAAACAAAAAAACCCAAGAAACAACAGTGCTACATGACATTCTCCCAGTAGTTCCTCCCCACCCACACTTTAACAAATAGTTTGAGATCAAGTCATTTGTTGTAAGGGTCTTGGCCTCTTCTCACACTTCTGACAGCAAGAAGTGGTTGATTCTTGATCACCTGAGATGCTATTACAGCAGGATGTACCTAGTTCCAGTGGTAATGGGAGGGGAGGAAGGTGTGAGTCTTACAGGGAGTTGATTTGAGCATTCTCTTTTATCAGTCTTTGGTCCCACAACCCCTGTTTAGCTTAATCCCAACTCCATTATCTATCTCCTCCCTGAACATGCAGTAGTGAAAAAACAGTGAGTTTTCAGAAGCCTGAAGGCAGAGGGAGCCCTGGGGAACCGCTCCAATCATTGGTGTTAACAAAACTGCAGCAGCTTTCTCATTAGACAATTGCTCAAAATGTGACCAGCTCTCTGCCAACTCTGCACTACTTTCTACAAAAATTTCCCTGAACACAGCTCTAGCTAAGGCCAAGAATATCTCATCTCCATTTCTCCCAGATCAGTGACAAATTCCCTTTAGGACCATCCCTCCTTCTACAACATTCCTCTTCCACAAATTTCATTATCCTATTCTCACTCGGGTCTGGTGAGAAAGCAGAAAAAACAGGTATCAGGAAAAACCTGTATTCTATTTTCGATTCTCCCAATAGCTCAACTGCGGCCCTGTAGGCAAGTATTTCCTTAACTGAGCCCCACTTCCCTCTTTAGAAAGGACCCTAGTGGCAGGCCCTAGATCATGCGGCTGCTCTTATGGCTCTTTCAAACTTCCACCATTCGCCAGCTGGGAGCCAAGAGAGCTGGAGGAAAATAAGGAGTCGCAAAATTGAAGTTCCGGAGGTGATTCCGAGCTTTTGGAGCCGCCCTTCCCGCTCAGGCCCCAAAGGTGCCGAAAGGGGGCATCGGCACCCCTCTCTTTCTTACCCGAGTGGGGGATTGCCACATTAGGGCAGCCGGGTTGCAAGACGGCGGAGCGCGACAGCGAGTCCTCATACTCATCCAGGATGGACGCCATGGTGTTCTACCTCTGGGTCCTTCGTCCGGGGCGCGGAGATCACGACTGGGCTGCCCCCAGGGATCCCCGTCGCCCCGGACTGGAAGCTGCGACTCCCCAGCCTCTGAGAGATCCTGGGAACCAGCCACCGCGGCCTCCTAGGACGTTCTCGCTCTCGCCTTATAGAGAAAGAAGGTGGGAGAGTCCTTCCCCTTGAATCTGGAGCAATCTTGCACCCCACTCGGTCCCCAAGTGATCACAAACTCCCCTTAGACGATCCCCCAACCTCGCCCGGCAGCTCAGCTGACTCCCGCTCCCCTGGCGCGCGCCTATGGCGTAACTTCCGGGTTCTCAGAGCCCCGCGTTTGCGGGAGCAGACAGCCGCCAGGCCTCCACCCGCAGGCGCCGCAGGGGCTGCGAGGGCGGGGTGGGGCCGAGGCGGGTGGGCCCCTAGTGGCCCGAGCGCTGCCGGCTGGTGGGCGTGCCCTGCCTACGCAAGTCCCTCCCTCCAGGCCCTGCTGCAGTTCCGGATCTCCACACTAGGGGGAAGTCCCGGCTTTCTCAGCCCCTTTCCTGACGCTCCCCGCGCAGTCCAGCCTCAGCGTAGCGGTTTCGCAGCTCTCAAGGCCAGGCTTCCCTTTCTCAGATGGTCTGCTCAGCCTCTCCAACAGCCCGCTGCCCTAGATACCCTCCCTAGGACCTCCTGTTCCTTAATCTAATCATTATTTTTGTCTACCTTCACACGACACAGGCAAAGCCGGGCGAAGTGGCGGTGATCCCAGTTAGTTGGGAGACTGAGAAGGGGGGGGGGGGGTAGCAAGTTTGAGGCCAGTCTTGTCTTGGCAAGTTTAAGTGGCAACTTAGCAAGACCCTATCTTGGTAGCTGCGGTGGACCAATAAATAGATCATTAACATTAGAAGTGATTGAGATCACTTATGCATAAGGTCACTCGATCCACAAATGAGCATCCCTCTGTGCCAGGTTCTGGGGACATGGCAGAGAGAACAAAACCAACCAAGGTCTCTGGCCTCATGGTGCGCGGCCAGCGACGTGACCACAGGACTGTGGGAACATGGAGGAGCAAGGAACATATACCCAAAAAGCCTAGCAGGAATGAAGGACAAATGGAGGTGGTGGAAAAGGTGAGAGCCACTAGCCAAAGTCAGAGAAGTAATCCTAAGGCCCAGAAATTTGAGGGCTTGGACC
Organism: Callospermophilus lateralis; assembly: GCF_048772815.1. Taxonomy (NCBI): domain Eukaryota; kingdom Metazoa; phylum Chordata; class Mammalia; order Rodentia; family Sciuridae; genus Callospermophilus; species Callospermophilus lateralis. The sequence goes on along the minus strand of NC_135307.1, from coordinate 87,595,163 downwards.
AGGTGCACATCTGCAATCCAAGATGCTGGGTAGACTGAGGCAGAGGATGGGGAGTTAAAAGCCAGCCTCAGCAACTTAGTGAGGCCCTAAGCAATTTAGCAAGACCCTGTTTCTAAATAAAATATTAAAAAGGACTGGGGATGTGGTTCAGTGGTTAAGCACCCCTGGGTTCAATCCCTGGTACCAAAAAAAAAAAAAAAAAAAAAAAAAAAAAAAAAAAAAGTTTGAGGGCTCAAGTGCAACTACATTTGGGTTTCTGTCTTCCATCTGCCTAGGTGACCCAGATGAAATCTGTCTCCTTCTGGGGCCCCCTTGCTAACATGAAAGGCTTTCAGCCAGGGTCACAGCTGCCCTCACTTTTGCAGGTAACCCCATCCTAAAAATGAAAAGTGCCCTTTCACTCTCAAAGGCATGCAGGTTTGCACTATACCTTACATTCTTGCTGAACTTTCCAGCCAGAACTGTGACATCCCTGCAACTCCTACTGAGGGCTATCAGAGCCTGGCAATGTACTGGCTCTGGAGGCATTAAAAGGACAAACTGTCTAGGATGCCTCCCACTATACCAGGGTCCTACTTTTCCTGCCCAAACCTGCAATTGTGACACCACTTTCCAGAAGGAGGCCCCAGATTGGAGGAGGGAGGTTCCAAAGCTGGATGGTAGGCAAGAGGTTTCCACCTTGGGAAAAGTGATCCAGGCAGCTGCCCTGCCCCAAGCATAAAGCTCCACCCCATATCACCTGCCATCTGCCTTCAGGTTTGGACAGAGCATGGGAATGTCCATGTTGCATGAAGTACATTAGCAGTTGAAGGCCAGCATACCTATGAGGGTTGTCTCAGGGACACAGAGTACTTCCAGCCACTTCATCACTGTCCTGTGTCCTGTCTCTGGTTTGTATGGGGTGGGGCCTAGGTGAACCTTGCTTGCTGTAGATTCTACATTCTGCTTGGTGGGCTGGTTACAGAAATTCACCTCTACATGCTCATCCTTCAATCCTTTGGCTGTACTATGGAGTAGGAACCAGAGATCAGCCTTCTTATCCCTGTTCAGCCACTAAGTAGCTATGCTACTACATAGCAGATGCTCTTAACCTCAGTTGCCTCCTCTACAGAAACAGAATACATACCCAGTACATCTGTTTGAGGAGTAAATGAGGTGATCTAGGTGAAAGCTCATTGCTATAGTGTAATATCTAACACGCAACACGAGCTCAATAAACTCTAAATGTGGCTTTAACCTCAGTACTTCTCAAATCCACCTTCTCTGTGAAGCCTCCCTGTACCCCTCAGAACTGCTATGACTTTTCTTATCCTGGCCACTTGGGGGCACCCAATTATGAAGTATGGGCATTTTGCTTTGATACGTAACAAATTGATAGTAAGAAGTAATTCAGACATCTTTGAACATGGGACTACACAGGTACCTTAGGGAACTCTCAGCTGGAGATGTGGGTCTACTGGTCTTTAGTCCTCAGAGTCAGTTTGGTGGGTGCCATAAGATAGGTAAGGGCTGATTGTTTGGCCAACAAGAATTTGAGTATGAAAGCAGTTGAATTTGAGCTACGATTTGAAGTACACATATAATCTCCAAAGACAAAGAAGGAAAGGCATTATGTAGGCTTTAAAAACTAAAAGCAAGTCCTGCAAACAATGTGGGGGTAATGTTTGGGAGTTAAAAGCTGGAGTGCTACGGAGCAGGGGACTGAAATGGGATGGGCCATGACTAGGTTGTGGTAGCTATGGAATGGGCCATCAGAAGGGAATGAAATCATCTGATGTGGGTTATAGAAAGATGGGTGGTGGCTTGGGTGGAGCTCACCCCAGGAGGGATCTGATCTAAGGCAGAGACAGAGAAACTGTGAGGTTCCAAACAGGGGAAAGAGTAGGCTAGAAAGACAGGGAAGACATTTATAAGAAAATGTTCCTGGACTTAGTGGCAAGTTAGAGGTGGAGGGTAAAAGAAAAGTGCAGGGGCTGGGGTTGTGGCTCAGTGGCAGAGCACTTGCCTAGAACATGGGTTGGCACTGGGTTGGATTATCGGCACCACATAAAATAATAATAATAATATAAACAAATAAATAAATGTCTCATGTCCATCTGCAACTAAAAAAAAAAAAAAAAAAAAAAAGTGCAGGGCAGCTCTTTAGAGAGACCTGGCAAATGGTGGCATTGACACCATTGTCTGTGGTAGGAGAGGAACTGTGTAGAATTGGGTGGAGATTACATGACTGAGCTCATCCTGGACAGTTGCCCATGACACCTGTAGGGCACTTACTGGGGAAGCCCCTGGGCTCAATTCCCAGAACTTAAAATTTAAAAAAAAGGAAGGAAGGGAGGGAGGGAGGGAGGGAGGAAGGAAGGAAGGAAGGAAGGAAGGAAGGAAGGAAGGAAGGGACTCAATGCAAGTTAACTATGAGTTGTAACTCTTGACCAAATTCAGACCCAGACCAAAAGGAATGATTCAATTGATTTAATTAAAGACTACGTGTTCTTCCTTCCTTCCCTCCTTCCTCCTCTCTCCCTCCTCCTTTGCTTGCTTGTGCTAGGGATTAAATTTAGGGTCTCAGACACAGTAGGCAAGTGCTCTGCTACTGAACTATGTCCTACACTTCCAGGCATAGATTTTTTAAAAAATGGTTTTAGATTAACAGAAAAAATTGGAAAATAGTACAGAGAGTTCCCATATACCTCACATACAGTTTCTCTTATGATATCTTACATTAGTGTGTTACTTATGTCAAAATTAATAAACTAATATAGATAAGTTAATATTAATTAAATTGATACTATCTTCAGATTTCTTTAGTTTTTACCCCCCAATATCTCTTTTCTGGTTCAGAATCCCATCCAGGATATCACTTTATATTTAGATGTCATATTTGCTTAAGCTTCTCTTGAATTGTGGCAGTTTTTCAGATTTTCCTTGTTTTTGGTTTTTTTGTTTTGTTTTTTAGTACTGGGGATGGAACCCAGGGCCTCATACATACTAGGCTCTACCATTGAGCTACATCCCAAGAACTTTTACTTTTTATTTTTAAATTGAGACAGGGTGGCCTTGAACTTGTGATCCTTCTCCATCAGCCTCCCCAGTAATTAACCAGAATTTCAGGTGTGCGCCACTGTACCTGACACAGTTTCCTTGTTTTTTATTTTTATTTTTATTTTTTTTTTTTAGTACTGGGAATGGAACCATTTTTCTTGTTTTTGACAACCTTGATGATTTTATTTTATTTTTCCCAGTGCTGGGGCCCAAACCCAGGCCATCAATTATCTTGATTGAGCTTGTATTTTGTAGGATACTCTCTATTAGAATTTCACTGGTTTTTTTTTTTTTTCATGTTTGACTTGGGTTATTTATGGATTTGGAGGAGGTAGAATACCATTATCATCATATCATATGACTTATCACTGTTGATATTGTTTCTGATCACCTGACCAAGATAGCGTTTTTCAGGTCTTTCCACTGTAAACTTTCTTGTTCTACTTTCCATGCTGTTCTCTTTGGAAGGAAATCATGACACACTCTGCACTTAAGTAGTAGAGGGTTTTGCTTCCTGGAATGTGAAATCTTTATACAAATCCTTTGAAATTCTGCATGGGAGGTTTAGGCTTTTCTTGTTTGTACTAGGGATTGAACCCAGGGGTGCTTAACCACTGAGCCACATCCCTAGCTCATTTTTATATTTTATTTAGAGCCAGGGTCTCACTGAGTTGCTTAGGCCCTTGCTAAGTTGCAAATGCTGCCTTTGAACTTATCTATCTTCCTGTCTCACACTCTCAAGCCACTGGGATTACAGCAGTTTACCACTGCACCTCATAAGATGTGGCTTTTTTGTGTGTGTGTAGGGGTTGCACCCAGGGCCTCATACTTGCCAGGTAAGTGTTTTACCACTGAACTATATATCTAGCCATTTTCTTAAAATATATATTTTTAGTTGTAGTTGGACATACCTTTATTTATTTATTTTTATGTAGTGCTGAGGATTGAACCCAGCACCTCGAATAAGCTAGGCGAGCGTTCTATCACTGAGCCACACCCCCAGCCCTAATATACAGCCATTTTTCAAATTTAATTTAATTTTATATTATATATTTTAAAATATATTTTACTATTTTTTTGGAACAGGGTCTTGCTAAAGTTTTTAGGTTGGCCTCAAACTTGTGGTCATCTTGCCTCTCCTCCCAAGCAGCAGGGATTATAGAGTATGCCACCATACCTGGCTAGATTTATTTTTAAATTTAATTTTTATTTTAACTATTATAATATATTTTTGCAATTTAACAATGTAGCTAAAAGACTTAAACCCAGCAGTCCTTTGCCTCATCCCAGTTAAATTCCACCTTTACTAATCACTCAGTGCCTGGGACTTGCTGATCTAAGGCTGTTCCTAGAATGCACCACACCCTCTTGACATTTTGGTATTTGATCTTGGGATTTTGCACCCTCTGGAATGCCTGCTTTTTCTGGTCCTCCTCCTCTTGCCAGATGTCTCTCTGTCTCTGTCTCTCTTTCTTGGCAGACAGGGATGCGTGTCTCTTGCTCACCACCTCCTGGCACAGGGCCTGGCACATATTTGGCTCTGGTTGAAATATGCTGAAGAAAAGGAGGCCCTTGACCCACTCAGAACATCTTTTTTCCCCCTCCTGTTTATTTCTAGATGTGTCCAAATCTACTCAAATAGCCCCAGTTCTCAAAAGCCTCCCCTTCCCATTACTGTCATCCCTTTACTCTCTGGGTGAAGGTTAAAGCCCTGCTCAAGGCATGTGTCTATCCAGCCTGAACTCTTCCCCACCCCCATCCAAGACTGTAGGACCAGTGGCCTCACTTGTCTAGATGGGAAATGAGCATCCTCTGGTCAGGGGTCCTCTAACAGGGGACATGAAAGGATTTCCAAAGGGACACAGGGCACAAAATAGTTTTAAGGAAATCAGTTTCTAGAACCTCAGCTTCCTTGGGGTCTTGCCTAAATGTTCCCAGCAGCAGAAGATACCCAGAAGTAAATGGTAGTTCCCCTTTCTACCTCCTCTTCCTAAATTACAAAACAAAAGGTCACCACTTGCCCAGCATGATGGTGAAACCTCACCAAACCCCCACCCTGTGATGCATTGGGGAACAAGGGAGTATAAAAATCTCCAGGGAGTTCAGTGAAGAGACCACTTGAATTACTGGTGGTGTTCCTGACAAAGAGACCAATGACCAGGTAACAAGTCCTTTGTGCATCAAATGGTTTCCAGTTCTTTCTCTATCTATCTATCTATCTATCTATCTATACATATATATCTTTATTTTTTTATTTTTATGTAGTGCTGAGGATCAGATCCAGTGCCTCACACATGCTAGGTGAGCACTCTACCACTGAGCTACCGCCCCAGCCCTCCAGTTCTTTAATTTGAATAAAATTTGAGTGCCTAATCAGATTTTAACTGTCTGAAAAAAAAGTCACTATTGTTTTGGGCATATAACTTGGAAATGGGTCAAATAATAGAGTTAACAGCGTTATACCAAACCTCCTTCCCCATTCCAATCAATGATTTATGTGAACGAGATTTTCCCACAAAACAAAATTCAAAAAGGTGTGTTAGCACAAGCCCATAATCTCAGTGACTTGGGAGGCTGAGACAGGAGGATTGCAAGTTTGAGACCAACCTGGACAACTTAGTGAAATCCTGTCCCCCCAAAATAAGATAAAAAGTGCCTTGGAGTGTAGCCTAAAATGGCTGGGGGTATAGCCCAATGGTAGAATGCTCTTTGGTTCAGTTCCCAGTACCTGTGTGTGTGTGTGTGTGTGTGTGTGTGTGTGCGCGCGCGCGCACGCGAATATTACTTTTTGTTTGTATATATATGAAATCAATGCTTGTTTCGATATTCTACTCACAACTATATGAACTAACTTAATTTAAAATAAAATAAGGGCTGGGCCAAGTGCAATAGCACAAGTGTATAATAATAGCAGCTCAGGAGGTTGAGGTAGGAGGATAGCAAGTTCAAAGCCAGCCTCAGCAACTCAGTGAGATCCTGTCTCTAACCAAACTACAAAACAAACAAACAACAACAAAAAAACAAAACAAAACAGGGAGACTAGCATGTAGCTCAGTGGTTAAGTGTCCCTGTGTTCAATCTACAGTACAAAAAGAGAGAGAAAGAGAGATTGAACCAGGTAAGATCTTTAGGTCACGCGGATTCTGCCCTGGTGAGTGGATTAATCCATTTATGTATTAATGGATTATCTCAAGAATGGGCCTAGCATTAATGTCTCCTGTGTACACCCTGTTACCATGTGATGCCCTATGTTGCCTCAGAACCCTGCAGAGATTCTCACCAGTACAATAGCCCTCATCTTAGATTTACCAGCCTCCAGAACCATAAGCTAGATGAACTTTAACATTTATAAATTACCCAGTCTGTGGTATTCAGTTATAGCAACAGAAAAAGAATAAGACAAGTGGAGTCTTATTCTTTTTCTGCCTTAGTGAGGTCACCACCTGTGCCTGGAGCCCCTCCAAGACTGGCTTTGCTCTTCCAACCACCACCCTCTATGCTGCTTCCAGTGACTTCCTTGACCAAGTCGTCAAGGCCTCTTTTCTCAGATATGGAATCCAATTCAGCCAATGTTGGCCAGCACTCTAGCCTCTCTGAACTTCCCCTCTCCCTTCCTCAAATGTATGTTTTCCTCCTCCTCCTCCTCTTCTTCCTCCTCTTCTTCCTCTCCTTCTCCTTCGTACCAGGGATTAAATTTAGGGGCTTAACCACTGGGCCACACCCTAGTCCTTTTGTGTATTTTATTTAGGGACAAGGTCTCACCAAGTTGCTTGGAGCCTCCCTGGGTTGTTGAGGCTAGGGAGCTTTGCTGAGGCTTTGAACTTGCAATCCTCCTCCCTCAGCCGCTTGAGCTACTGGGATTACAGGCGTGTGCCACCATGCCCAGCCATCCCTTCCTCAACTATAAACCGTGAGGGTAGAACCACTCTCTAAAAGTCAATTTAGACTTGAGGATAGTGTCCAGAAATAATGGTTTCAGGGCACTGTCTCAGAGCCGAATGTCATTCTTATCCACTTCTTATTCTAGGAAACATTTAAAAAATGCATGACAAGCCGGGGTGCAATGGCGCATGCCTATAAAATCCCAGCTGCTCTGGAGGCTGAGGCAGGAGGATTGTAAGTTCCAAGCCAGCCTCAGCAATTTAAGAAGGCCCTAAGCAACTTAGCAAGACCCTGTTTCAAAATAAAAAATAGAAACAGCTGAGGATGTGGCTCAGTAGTTAAACGTCCCTGGGTTCAAAACCTAGTGCCAGAAAAAAAAAAAAAACAAGAAAGAAAAAGAAAGAAAGAAAAGAAAAAAGAGGCATCATACTGGATGCAGTAGTGTACACCCATAATCCCAGTAGCTCAGTAGGCTGAGGCAGGAGGATCACAAATTTGAAGCCAGCCTCAGCAATTTAGTGAGGTCATAATATTCTATTTCAAAATAAAATATTAAAAAAGTTGGGAGCTGGGGATGTGGCTCAAGCGGTAGCGTGCTGGACTGGCATGAGTGCGGCTAGGGTTCGATCCTCAGCACCACATACAAAGATGTTGTGTCCTCCAAAAAACTAAAAAAAAAAAATATTAAAAATTCTCTCCCTCTCTCTCTCTCTCACTCTCTCTTTAAAAAAAATAAAAATAAAAAAATAAACACATGTCAAAGAAAAAAAAAAGGTTGGGAGCTGGGCACGGTGGTGCACGTTGGTAATCCCAGTGGTTTGGGAGGCTGAGATAGGAGAATTGTGAGCTCAAAGCCAGTCTCAGCAACTGCAAGGCACTAAGCAACTCAGTGAGACCCTGTATAAATAAACTACAAAAAATAGGCCTGGGGATGTGGCTCAGTGGTTGAGTGCCCCTGAGTTCAATCCCTATACCAAAAAAAAAAAAAAAAAAAAAGTTTGGGGTAGCTCAGTGGTAAAGCACCAGCTGGGTGCAACCTCCCCCCGCCCCACCCCATACCCAACCCCCATCTCAGAAAGACAACTCAACCAAGCCAGGAAGCCTTCTCTGATTAATGTGAAACCTAATAAAATCTAACAGCTACTCCTTATCCTGCCCACAGCCCTAACAACCTTGTAGATCATAAGACCTGACACATTGTAAGTACTTGGGAAGCGCCTGCTGACTGAACTTATGACTTGACCCATTATTGGGCAGTACACATAGCACATTATGCTGTACCTGTATGTTACAATTAAATTTGTACATATATTCAACCATATGACTTCTTACAAAAAATTGTTTTTAAACTTTTAAAAAATGATGGTTTCTTGTATTAAAAACAATAGAAACAACACAATAGCAAAACCCAAACTGGGGGCTGGGGCTGGGGCTCAGCGGTAGAGCTCTCCCCTAGCACGGGTGGGACCCAGGTTTGATCCTCAGCACCACATAAAAATAAAGGCATTGTGCTGTGTCCATTTACACCTAAAAAAAAAATAAATATTAATTTTTTTTATGTTACTCTCGTGTCTGGCTTCTTTTGCTCAGTAAAAAAAAAATGAATAAACAAAATAAAGGTATCATGTCCATCTACAAAAAAATATATATATTTTAAAAAATTCAAACTTTTTTAAAAGACTAAGAACACCAAGTGTTGCAAGGTTATGCAGCAAACACAGCTCTCATACATTGCTGGTGGGAATATAAAATAGTACAGCCACTAACAGCCACTTAACACACATATTTACCCTATGACCCAGTAATTCCACACCTGAGCACTTATCCAAGAGAAGTGAAAACGTATGTCCACACAAGATTTTTTTAAATTTGCAATCAGGGATTGAACCCAGAACTTTCTACCACTGAGCTACATCCTCAGTGCTTTTTATTTATTTATTTATTTATTTATTTATTTTTAAATTTAATTTAATTTAATTTTTTTATTTATTAGTTACTCAAAACATTGCATTTTTTTTTTTTAGAGAGAGAATTTTAATATTTATTTTTTTTAGTTTTCGGCGGACACAACATCTTTGTTTTGTATTTGGTGCTGAGGATCCAACCCAGGCCGCACGCATGCCAGGAGAGCGCGCTACCGCTTGAGCCACATCCCCAGCCCCCATTACATTGTTTTTTGTTTGTTTGTTTTGTTTTGTTTTGTTTTGTTTATTTATTAGTTGCTCAAAACATTACATTGTATTTTTTTAAATTTAAGACACAGTCTCACTAGGTGACCCAGGCCAGCCTTGAACTCGTGATCCTGCTGCCTCAGCCTTCCTAGTAGCTAGGGATACTGTTGTGTGCCACCTTGCCTAGTCCACCCAAAGATTTGCACATGAATGTTTATAGTAGCCCCAACTGTAAACAAATGTCTATCAACAGAGAATGAACAAACTGTGACATAACTATACAATAGAATACTACTTGGCAATGAGAAAGAGCACACTACTGTTATGGTAGTATGAGCAAATCTAGAAACATACTGAGGAAGCTGGGCATAGCTGGGCATGGTAGTGCATGCCCGGAATCTCAGCTACTGAGGAGGCTAAGGCAGGAAGTTGGCAAGTTCAAGAAGACCCTATCTAAAAATGAAATAAAATTAGGGCTGGTAGATGGTAGAACATTTGCTTATCATGTGCAAAACCCATGTTCAGTACTATAAAAGAAACAAAATCATACTGAGCAAAAGAAGCCAGACACGAGAGTACATAAAGCATGATTCTATTTAGTTGAAATTCTAAAATAGCAAAATGAGCGGGACATTGTGGTGCACACCTGTAATCCCAGCAGTTCAGGAGGCTAAGGCAGGAAGACTACAAGTTCCAGGCCAGCCTCAGAAATTTAGTGAGGCCCTAAGGAACTTAGTGAGACCCTGTCTCAAAATAAGAAGAATGACTAGGAAGAAAAAGAGGAGGAGAGAAGGGAGGAGGGGGAAGGAGAGGGGGAGGGGAGGGGGAGGGGGAGGGGAGGAGGAGGAAGGGGAAGAGGGAGAGGAAGAAGGAGGAGGAGGAAGAGGGGAAGAAGGAGGTGGGAAGGGGAAAGAGAAGAAGAAGAAGAAGAAAAAAAAAGGAATGGGAATGTAGCTCAGTCGTAAAAGTGCCCCTGAGTTCAATCCTCAGGACCAAACCAAATTAAAACAAAAACTCCAGAAAAACATGTGAGCTATAATGGCAGAAAGCTGATCTCTGTTCACCTGCAATCTAGTATGGCAGTAAGAAATTATCTAGAAAGAAGCAAGATGGAACTTTTAAGGGAAGATGGAGAAGTTTCACAACTTGATTGTGGTGGTAGTAATTACATAAATGAAGTTATAGGTTGAATTATGGCCAGGCATTGTGGTACATACTTACAATCTGTTACTCCGGAGGCTGAAGCAGGAAGATTATAAGTTTGAGGGCAGCTTGGGCAACTTATTGACACACTATCTCAAAATAAAAAATAAATCAGGCTGGGGATATAGCTCAGTGGTAGAGCATTTGTGTGCCCCTGGGTTCAATCTCCAGTACCACAAAAATTGGAGGGGGAAGCTCAATGAGCTATGAACTTCAAGTGGATGCATCTTATTGTAGGTAAATGATATAGCAATAAAATTGATTACAACACAAAATTTTTAAAAGTTCTCTGTGGCTGGGGTCTAACTCAGTGGTAGAGCACTTTTATATAAGGCAAAAGATAATAGAACAATAGATGACCGCTTTATCATCCTAATTCTTATGGGGAGACTGAGAGGCTGGTGGTAAAATAATGAACCAGGTTTCAAAGCCTTCTCTCTCTCTAAGCTGTGAGGTCTCAGAAAAATCATTTAATCCCTACAGAGGCTCAGTTTCCTCATCTGTAAAATAAAACATAATAGCAGGAGAAGGGAAAGAGGGTGGGAAAAATAGACACTTACAAAATAGGAAATAACAATACTACTATATTAGAATGATGATTTGAACCAAAGCTAATTTCTTTTTGTGTGCCCTGAGTCACAGAAGACAGAATTCTGAAACTTACTTCCACTGAAAAATGGTACTGCTGATTCTTAGGCAGGGTCTTGATTTCACCTGAGAAAACTTGCCCTGATCCCAGGGAAGATGGTATAAGAGTGCACCGTCACAGAACACTCTTATGTATCAGCTCTGTTCTAAGCCCTCCCCAGGAACCATTGCATCTCCACCACATTATAAGGTAGATTCTATTTTATCTATCTATCTATCTATCTATCTATCTATCTATCTATCTATCTATCTATCTATCATCTATCTATCTATTTATTTTGGTACTGGGGATTGAACTCAGGGGCACTTAACCACTGAGCCATATCCCCAGCCCTTTTTATTTATTTATTTATTTTTGGAGACAGACTATTGACAAGTTGCTTAGGGCCTTGATAAATTGCTGAGGCTGACCTGGAACTTGCAATTCTTCTGCCTTCGCCTCCTGAGTTGCTGGGATTACAGGCATTCGCCACCATGCCCAGCAGTTGATACTATTTTAATTTCATTTTACAGACTAAGAAACTGAGGCCTGAAGAAGACAACTGCTGGCAAGTGGTACAACCTGGATACCAATTTAGGTCCTTTGGCACAGAGCCCAGGCACATGACTTTCAATCAGTATGCGTCTTGTTGCCAAAATTGTAATTTGAGATAAAAGAGAGGAAAGGAGTTCAATTTAGAAATAATAGCTTTATACAAATTTAAATGTGAACAAAACCTAATACCTTTCATATCAGTATTCTTACAAAAAATAAAAAATAAAAACTGATGTCATGTCCATTTGGAAAATCCTGTTCTGTTTCTAGTTTCAGTTGTTGCCATCCTTCTAGAGAGCAGGTGGGGGGTACTAACAGGGGCAAAAGGGATCTAGTTAGGGTGACTGCCATCCTGGTTTTAGCACTGGAAGTGCCACACCCCCTGGTCTTGGCCACCTTAGGACTTGTGGTCTCCCAGTGAAATATCCCCAAGGAAAAGAGAAGGGATATGTGAACTTGGGGATCTGGTTTCTGCAGTCCCCTCCAGCTCCTTTCTCATAACTTTTCCTCAGCCTCCCTGAGCTGCATTTAGAACTGAAATGGACTGACCACACTCTCTTTCCCTGCTGGGCTTGATGCCTGCTGTGGCTTCAGGCTTTTCCACATCTTCATCATTTGCTTTGGTTCACACTCATTTTTAATCTGACCAGACTGATGAATGTGGCCATTTATTAAAATATTTCCCTGAGTGTGCCCCTTCTCTATCACTCCTCCTCAGGATCCAGGCACTAAAGGGATGTCAGGCACAACAGAGAGCTAGACATCTGCTCCAGCACAAGGGCTGGCATCTTTTCTGTAGCCATACTGCTTGATAACAATTTCAATATCCCTGATTTCAACTATGCAAAATATGAATTCATACAAGCAATGCCAAAAAGATAATCTGGAGTGATATGACTATTTGGATGCTTATTTATTGGGTTCTCTTTTTATAAAATTGCTGATGTTCAGCATAGTTATTTTCATCACTCTCAAACAAGAATGCATGTTTTAGGGTCAATCCCAGAGACTTGAATGGACCTCAGAGGTAGCAAGCCTTGGCTTTGGTTCAAGAGGATTCATTGGACCACTGTAGCTAATCTTCATAGAGAAGCAATTAACAATTTGGTGATTTGGTGAGGCCTAGGGATTGGCCATTTGGACACGTGCTTGTGGCATCAGGGAAGGCAGGGCTGCCAACCAGTCTTGCCATTTGGCAAGCTATGCCTCACCATTCTTTTATTCATTCATCCTGCAAATAGTCTGCTCCTTCTACATGGGATGCAGCTAGGCTGGGGAATGAGAGCTCAAGACCTTTCCTGCCTTTTGGTTGCCTTCAGTCTAGCAGAAGCATGAGATATCCACACAGGAAATATAGAGTGACCTCAAAAATAGAGAAATGGAGTTGGGTGCAGTGGTGCATGACTGAAATCCAAGAGACGTGGGAGGCTGAGGCAGGAGGATTGCAAGTTTGAGGCCAGCCTCAGCAATTTAGTGAGGCCCTAGACAACTTAGCGAGACCCTGTCTTAAAAAATAAGAGCTGGGGATGTGGTTCAGTGGATACGTGCCCCTAAGTTCAATGCCCAAATAAATTATATATATATATATATCCATTACTACTTCTAATGGTATTGAAAATTCTTCTAAATTTTTTCAGTACTGCTCATTATTCTACCTGAGGGTGTAGTCTGGAAGGTGTGTGGTGCCAAGCAGAGTGGTGAACTCTCCCCTGAGTCAATAGGGATTCACTGTAGGTTTTTGACTGGGACAATGAAAGAATAAATTAGTAGTCTTAGGAAACTTGGGAACACTATAAATGAACCAAATAACGACAGGGAGGCAGATAGGAGGTGATTATTGTGACAAAGGACATTGAAAGGAAGAAAGGGAGTCAAGCATTTCAAAGAAAAGACTAAGGATGAAGGAGAAAGAAAGTTAAAGTGCATTGTGAGTTCTGAAGTCTTTTGAGCTCCAATTTCTCTAGTTAATTAGATTGAGAGAATTGTGCAATTAGCCAGGTGCAGTGGTTCACACCTGTAATCCCAGGACTTGGCAGTTGAGGCAGGAGGATCACAAGTTTGAAGTCGAACTCAGCAACTTAGTGAGATCCTGTCTCAAAATAAAAGAGAATGGACAAGGAATGTAGCTCAGTGGTAAAGCACCCCTGGGTTCAATTCTTGATACAAAAAAAAAAAAGGAGGGAAAACTGTGGAGCATGCCTGTGATCCCAGCAGCTGGGGAGGCTGAGATGGGAGAATTGTGAGTTCAAAGCCAGCCTCAGCAATTTAGTAAGGCCCTAAGCAACTTAGACAGACCCTGTCTCTAAATAAAATATAGAAAGAGCTGAGGGGGCTGGGGATGTGGCTCAAGCGGTAGCACGCTCGCCTGGCATGCGTGCGGCCCCGGTTCGATCCTCAACACCACATACAAACAGAGATGTTGTGTCCACCAATAACTAAAATAAAATAAATATTAAAAAAAATTCTCTCTCTCTCTCTTTAAAAAAAAAAAAAAAAAGAAAGAAAAAAAGAAAGAGCTGAGGATGTGGCTCAGCGATTAGGTGCCCCTGGGTTCAATCCCTCACACACACACACACACAAAAAAAAAAAAAAAAAAAAAAAAAGGGAGGGAAAATTACCAATTACCAATTGTCAGCAGTAAGGAAGATAGGAACTTAACTAGAGGAGACGGTTTTCTTTTAAGTGAGCATTTTAGGTAGCAACTCTTGCAGGCATTTCAATAATACTGGCCAGGACTTGAGGGTAAGGTCTGGACAGAAATAAACATTCAGGGGGCTGAAGTAGCTGTTGGGATCAGCTACATGGAGAGGGCATGGCAAGAAATGGAGAAGTGGAGACTAAGGCTGTGGAGGGTGGGGGGATGAACATGGCAGAAGCCTAGGAGCCAAGGGTGACATAGAAGGTGTGGGAACTTGGAAGCTGGAGGGCTGGTCAGCAGTACCATGAGACCAGATCAACCCAGATCATGGAATTTGTCACAAACTCCTTCCTAGGACACAAGCACATTGAGTAGAGAAAAACCTCTAGTGACCCAGCTAACTGGAAAGCTCAGAAAATATGCAGTCTAATGACTATATTGACGCCATCATCATCATCATCATCATCAGTGTGTTGGTAAACAAATGTTAAATATTTTTAATTTCTGACCTCCTTGTTTGAGTCTCCTAGATCATTCTAAGTGGCAGACCTGATTAGGAGGTCTTTGAGCATGCAGAAGAATTAGAAAAAGACAATGGAAAGTGCATTTCATTAACCATGAACCTCTAACCTCTCTGCATGAATTTTTTGAATAAATACTTCCTCAAAATGGGTGTTCTTTTGTTTTTCTCTTTTTGGCAGCAGGAAAGTCACAGTGGTAACACAGGGAGTTGTGTTTCTTTTGGTTTATTCTTGTTGAGTCATGATTTTGCTATAGCTATCCAAATGTTTTTAAGTAAACTTAAATAAGTTAAGAGATTAACGAAAATGCCTAATAACCTGGGGGTAGACCTGTGGCTAACAGGTTGTAGAATTGCCTATCACTTAACTAGTTTCTTGGATCTTGGGGGTGTCTCCTAGTTCTTCATTTTCTTTCTTTCTTTCTTTCTTTTCTTTTCTTTTTCTTTCTTTCTTTCTTTTTTTTTTGGGGGGGGGTACCAGGAATTGAAACTAGGGGTGCTTAACCACTGAGCCACATCCCCAGCCTTTGTATGTTTTATTTGAGACAGGGTTTCACTTGGTTGCTTACAGTCTAGTTAAGTTGCTAAGGCTGGCTTTGAACGATCCTCCTGCCTTAGCTACCCAAGCTGCCAGGATTGTAGGTATGCACCAGATGCTTGGCTGGTCCCCTAGTTTTAAGGCCTACCCTCTGGGCCTCACTATACTCAATATAATGGGCAAGAGCATATGCACAACTGTCACACCCCTTCACCCAAACCTCTCCCCTACAGCTGTCTCATTTGGTTTCTTATCAGGGTAAATTATAGCACTTTTACAAGTTTAAAGCCCCATACAACTATGTTGAACATTCTGGAAGCAAGATATTATTATTGCTATGACTCAATATCAGGACTATGGTTTAGGGTTTTTTTTAATTTATTTATTTATTCTAATATGACAGCAGAATGCATTTCAATTCATAGTATACATATACAGCACAATTTTTCATTTCTTGGTTGCACACAAAGTAGAGTTACACCATTCATGTTGTCATACATGTACCTAGGGTAATGATGTCCATCTCATTCTACCATCTTTTCTATCCCTATGCCCCCTCCCTTCCCCTCCCTCCCCTTTGCCCTATCCAATATTCCTCCATTCCTCCCATGCCCACTCACATAATGGATAAGCATCCACATATCAGAGAAACCATTAGATCTTTGGTTTTTTGGGTTTGGCTTACTTCACTTAGCATGATAGTCTCCAACTCCTTCCATTAACCTGAAAATGCCATGATTTTAATCTATTTTAATGCTGAGTAATAGTCCATTGCGTATATGCACCATAGTCTCTTTATTCATTCATCTATTAAAGGGCATCTAAGTTGGTTCCACAATTTACTATTGTGAATTGTGCTGCTATAAACATTGATGTGGCTGCATCATTGTAGTATGCTGTTTTTATGACTTTTGGGTATAAACTGAGGAGTGGGATAGCTGGGTCAAATGGTGGTTCCATTCCAAGTTTTCTGAGGAATCTTCATATTGCTTTCCAGATTGGTTGCACCAATTTTGTGTTGTTTTAACAATAAACTTTACCTTAGAATAGTTTAGAGTAACAGAACAATTGAGAGGCCAGTACAAGTTGTTATATATAAATATATTTTACATAAGAGTTTCCCTCAGTATAATCATCTTACATCAGTATGGCACACTTGTCAAAATTAATGAG
This sequence comes from Callospermophilus lateralis, assembly GCF_048772815.1. Classification (NCBI taxonomy): domain Eukaryota; kingdom Metazoa; phylum Chordata; class Mammalia; order Rodentia; family Sciuridae; genus Callospermophilus; species Callospermophilus lateralis. The sequence continues at coordinate 87,578,816 of NC_135307.1, read as the reverse complement.
CCATCATTGGTACATTTTTGGTGTGTATGAAACTGGGATACATCCCCAACCTTTTTAAACTTTTATGTTGAGATCAGGCCTCTCTGTAAATGGTCCAAGCTGGCCTTGAACTTGAAATTCTCCTGCCTCGGTCTCCCAAGTAATGGGAATTATAGGTGTGCACCACTGCTCTTGGCTTATATTTTTAACTAAAGTTCAGATTTTTAAAAAAATCTTCTTACTTTTTACTGATTTCCCACTTTCTATTCCAGGATCCCACCCAGCATACCGTATTACATTCTCATCATACCATATGGAGGGGAGGGTACATAAGATCCACTTGACTTATCACTGTTGATCTTAATCTTGACCACCTGGCCAAAGGAGTATTTCTCAGGATCTTCTGCTATAAAGTTGTCTCATTCTTCCCTCCTTTCCATACTGTATTCTTTGGAAGGAAGGCAATGTGTGCATCCCACTTAAAATAATTTTTAAAAAATTATATTTTTTTAATTAAGGGGGGAAAAATGAGTCATCTGGGCATGGTGGCACAAGCCTATAATCCCAGGGGCTTGGGAGTCTGAGACAGGAGGATCAAAAGTTTGAGGCCAGCCTCAGCAACTCTATGAGTCCCTAAGCAATTTAGTGGGGCCCTAAGCAATTTATAGAGACCCTGTCCCAAAATCAAAAATAAAAAGGGCTGGGAATGTGACTCAGTAGTAAAGCACCCCTGATTTCGGTCCAGTACCAGAGAGAGAGAGAGAGAGAGAGAGAGAGAGAGAGAGAGAGAGAGAAAGAGTATATGAAGGTTTATGGTCGATCTCCTTGAGGGTAGAGTATCTACATATATTATTTAGAATTCTTCTGCATGAGAGGTTTATGTTATTCCTCATACTTATGTATTCAATCATTGATATTAGTATGGACTTATAGACATTAATTTTATTTTGCCAACTTGTTGCAGTTTTGGCCATTGACAGCTCTTTCAATTAGCTGCTGTGTCCATATGAAGTACCTACATCTGTCTATTATTTTCATTTTAGCACTTTCTTCTTTTCTTTTTTTCTTTTTTCTTTTATTTTGATGGAAATGGGCTGGTGAAATATGCTAAAGTTTTGTTTTGTTTTGTTTTGGTTCTGGACATTGAGCCCAGGGATACTTTATTTACCACTGAGCTAATTTCCTAGTCCTTTTTTATTTTTATTTTTTAATTTTTTGGTACCCTGATTGAACTCAGGGACACTAACCACTGAGCAACATCCCCAGTTCTATTTTGTATTTTTTATTTAGAGACAGGGTCTCACTGAGTTGCTTATCATCTCATTTTTTCGCTGAGGCTGGCTTTGAACTCTCGATCCTCCTATCTCTGTCTCAACCTCCTGAGCCACTGGGATTACAGGCGTTCACTACTGCGCCAGGCTCATTTTTTTATTTTTTGAGATAGGGTCTAGCTAAATTGCTTAGGCTGATTTTGAACTTATGATTTTCCTGCCTTCTGAGTTCCTGGGATTACAGGTGTTCACCATATCACCAATCCTGGCTAGTACATCTGTCTAGTATTTTCTGTACACTAAATTCTCCAGGCTCATCTTGTATATTTCATGCCCTAGTCACAGAATCTATCATTTCTTCATGGAAGAATGTCAGGGTCGAATTTTAATCCTAACAAATGTGTCTGAAAGTTGGGGCAGATCTGTCAGGTGGGCAGGGATAAGACCCGACCCACCCTTAGGAGAGGACTTTCCCAGCAGTAGCAGCCAGAATTGCAAGTCCTTAGCTGAGAAATAGGTGACTCACCAGCTCCCAGGTTGTCTCCTCCCTCCCCCTTATGCTGACAAGACTATACCTAAGCCAGCTCAGACAGAGGGACCTAGGTCACAAAGTGTCCCCACCCAAGAGGCCAGAGAAGAATGGCCTGTCTCAGGCCAAGTCAGGACTTTTACCCATGTCCAGCAGACCACTTGTATATTATTTATGCCCCTCTACCTGCAGAAAGGATTAAACAGAATTGTCCTCAAATTTAGAGCTATAATAAATAATAAAACTCTTACTATAACCCAGGTAAAAGGATAAGAGCAGATAAGAAGAGAGAGAGAGAGAGAGAGAGAGAGAGAGAGAGAGAGAGAGAGAGAGAGAGAGAGAAGCAATTTTGTTCCAGACACCTGGGCTGGGGCAGATTCCCTAAGATCCCTGAATCATAGGTTGCTAGTACCAGAGGACTTTCAGAGATAAACACACTTCACCTGTGTTTTTATAGCACTGAAATGGGTGAAGTGATTTTGTGGAAATCACAAAGCTAGTGAGCTGGAAAATTGGGACAGGTTTCTGATGTCCTGGTCTTTTAAAATCCCCTTCCCTTTCTAGGAGGGTGGGGGACAGCTTTTGAATTTTCCAGGGATGCAATAGCAGGACAACACTTAAGGCCATGAATAAATGTATGTGGATGTGTCTGAGAAGTGTTGGGGCGGCGCGGTTCTGGGGCTACAATTAGGATTATTAGTATCCCCAGACATTTGAATTAGGGAATGGAGGGTGTAGACATTGGGAGGTACAAGTTGATACTGGGGTCCTACCATTTCCCCATATTCAAGATGTTAATGGTGTAGTCAGCAACCTTTTAGCTTTTATCGACTTTTGATAGAAAAAGAAGGAGGAGGAAGAAAGAAAAGAAAAGAAAGAAAGAGAGAGAGGGGCTGGGGATGTGACTCAAGCGGTAGCGCGCTCGCGGGGCATGCATGCGGCCCAGGTTCGATCCTCAGCACCACATACAAACAGAGATGTTGTGTCCGCCGAATACTAAAAAATAAATATTAAAAGAGAGAGAGAGAGAGAGAGAGAGAGAGAGAGAGAGAGAGAGAGAAAAGGAATGGGGCGGGGGTTGTGGTTCAGTGGTAGAGCATTTGCTTAGCATGTGTGAGGCACTGGGTTAGATCCCCGGCACTATATAAAAAATAAAAACAAATACATAAAGACATTGTGTCCATATAAAACTAAAAAAAAGAAAAAAAAAAAAGGAATGAATGAAGGAAGGATGTTCAGTCAGAGATCCTGAGACTTTACCCAAGAGATCTGCAGATTTAAATTAATGGATTTCTGTACTACCAGCTCTTTGAGAAATAGAATTGTTTCTTTTCTTTAATATCCATCACCCTCCTGATCCCAACACTCCCCTTCCCAAAACTCATGAATGTCTGACTCCCTGTGTGAAGGTGTTTCAATTACCTTTGTATAGGCTGAGATGAAAGACTGCCTTGGGGATCAGAGAAAGGATTCTGGGTCTGGTGTCACTCGGTGTGGCTGCAATAAAGAGACTAAATTAGCATCAGGCTACTCTTCACTTGCTCTCTAGGTGACCTTTCTAAGGCTACCCGGGAGATCTTGTTTCAGTCTGCAAGCTCCTTCTAGGGCAAGGACAGTGGGTGGCCCAGAACAGGATCTGCAAATAGGTAATTATAATGTGCTTTTGATAATAATGAAGATAATATTAGGTATTTTGGGGATATATAAAATATTCAAATAGAGAGCTGTTCTTGAAGATCCTACCAGCTAGCTTCTCAGCACTTGGAGTTCTTTTCGCAGAGGGGAGTAAAGTTGCTCAAAGCCTGCCTTCAGGCTGAGTGTAGAAGAAGCTCTTCCGTGAAAGGGAGAACAGAAAGAACATTCCTGCCTGCTGTACTCACACTTGAATTTGTCTGCCTCTCTCATCTGTATATTTTATTTATTTATTTATTCAGGGCTGACGATAGAGTCCAGCTCTCATGCAAGCTACAGAAGAGCTGTGCCACTGAACACACCCCCCAACATAATTTTTAATATTTTTAAATAAAACTTTATGTAATATTCATACAAAGATGTATAGAGTTTTTAAATTTGAACATGCTGTATTATGTGTTCTGCAACTTGCTTGTAAAAATAAATCATGGATGTCTGAATCAAGATACCTCGATTTTGGTACTGTCGTGAGGCGATCGATGCTTTGTCCTTGTACCTGAGTGATGCTTCGAGCACCAGCTTTTCGCCGCCCTTTCTTCCTCCCCAGCCTTTGTGATTGCCTGGCAGCGTGGGGTGCCCTGCCCAGAGAGGTCCAGGCTGGTGGGCGGGGTCCGGGGCCGCTCGGGACATGCAGATGAGGTGGGCGGGGCCCCATATATATCCGCGGATAGCGTTGGTAGGGCGAGCCCAACCCCGACAGACAGTGAGAGCAGACAGCGGAACCTGTTTCCCCGAGCGCAGCGGGTCCTGTGGTCCGGACTGGCCCCTCTGCTGCCCCGGGAGCGGGCCATGCCGCCGCGGGAGCTGAGCGATGCCGAGCCGCCCCCGCTACGGCCCCCGACCCCTCCTCCACGGCGGCGCAGTGCGCCCCCCGAGCTGGGCATCAAGTGCGTGCTGGTGGGCGACGGTGCGGTAGGGAAGAGCAGCCTCATCGTCAGCTACACCTGCAATGGGTACCCAACACGCTACCGGCCCACAGCGCTGGACACCTTCTCCGGTACGTTCAATGGCCCCCGCGGCCGCGTGGCTGAGGTGGGGTTGTGCAGTTGGGGATCTGGGGCCGGCGTCGTTGGGGGAGGGCACCTGAGACCCCGATAGGGAGCGGAAGCAGGCCCCGAGATGGCGCTGGTGAGGCCTGGTGGGTCCCAGGACGCTCTGCTAACTCAGGCTTTCCCCGCCCCTGCAGTGCAAGTCTTGGTGGATGGAGCCCCTGTGCGCATTGAGCTCTGGGACACAGCCGGACAGGTGAGAAGCCGGGTGCAGCCTCTTTGGTTTGGGCTGGGGTGAGGGGAGTGATGACCTGGAGGCTAGGTTCAACCCCTGATAGGGCAGGAATGGGGAAGGCCTTCAGTCTCCAGACCCAAGTGGAAAGTGGATTCCTGTTCCATGTGGCAAGAAACAGCCCTTCTAACCACCTGGCCTTCCAATCCCAGGAGGACTTTGACCGGCTTCGTTCCCTCTGTTACCCGGATACTGATGTCTTTCTGGCATGCTTCAGCGTGGTGCAGCCCAGCTCCTTCCAAAACATCACGGAGAAATGGCTGCCCGAGATCCGCACTCACAACCCCCAGGCACCCATTCTGCTGGTGGGCACCCAGGCCGACCTGAGGGACGATGTCAATGTACTGATTCAGCTGGACCAAGGGGGCCGGGAAGGCCCAGTACCCCAACCCCAAGCCCAGGGTCTGGCCGAGAAGATCCGGGCCTGCTGCTATCTCGAGTGTTCAGCCTTGACACAAAAGAACTTAAAGGAGGTGTTTGACTCAGCCATTCTCAGTGCTATTGAGCACAAAGCCCGGCTGGAGAAGAAATTGAATGCCAAAGGTGTTCGCACCCTCTCCCGCTGCCGCTGGAAGAAGTTCTTCTGCTTTGTGTGAGCAACTATGGCAGTGTGTAGCAAGTGAGTGGTAGGCAGGAGGCCATTGACTTCTGGAACCTGGGACAATGGGCCTTTGAATGGGCTACTGGCAGGGCCTGGCCACCCTAAAGGATTCAGTTCCCTATTGAACACTGGGAACATGGGCCTCTAATTGATCACTCTGGTAAGCCCAGGGTAAGCCTAGGGCCTGGAAGAGAAGGAAAGCTTTGAATTGGATTTCTTTGGTCAAGGCTCATAGAGAAAACCCAGCACTTTGATTTTCATGGGATGGTCCTAACAGTGTCAGCCATCTCTTAGCAACATGGGATCCAATTGCCAGTTTCTTATTATGGGCCTACAGGGCAGCCCAGCCCAATTAGGACCCCTTGTGGTGATCCTCACCCACTCCTTGCACAAAGGTGAGGAAGAGCCTGGGCAGTAGCCAGGCATCTTGGAGGGCTGGAAGGTGGCTAGCCTTGATTTGGAGAGAAGTTTGGGATGGAGTGGGTTAGACAGAGGCCAGAGGGATTGAGAAGAGGGAACGAAAGTGAGGCTTGGACCTGTTTGACTAGAGGCAGATCCGAGGGCTGGGCTGGGAAGGAGGAAGAGAAGGAGAATAGGGGATGGGCAGCTATAGAGCAGGCTGACACCTGGGCTACCCTCAACCCCCAAGGCCAGAGAAGGCGGGGCTGGTCCCTGGGAAGAACTGGGTCTCAAGGCTCCCTAGGTACTGCCCAAACTGGCTGGGCCAGCATTCAGGCAGGAAGTGAGAATCAAGGGCCTAGCAAAGGGAGGGAAAGAAGTTGTAAATTAGAGTCTGGAAGAGGAAAGGGGTTGGGGTCCCTTTTGCCAAGGTCACAGCCTAGAAGGTAGAGCAGTGCAGTTTGCAAATAAAACCTTATGTTTCTGAAGCTGCTGTCTCTGTCATTTCCTGGAATAGTCTGCTGCCCTTTCCAGGTATCTGTAATTTGACTAGGTTGAAGGGTGGGGGCAGGACCAGATGGGACAGTGTGATGGGAACAGGATTGGGGGGGGGGCAGGTGTGGGGCTCCCCACTTGGGGCTTGGCCTAGCTGGTTCCCAGGAGAGCTATCGTGGGAAGCAGCCTGGAAACGGGTTTCCCCAGGTGTCAGCGCCAGACCTGCTTTCCCATGACCTCACCAGGTGGGTGGGGCCCCTCCCCTCTCTCCCTCCTTTCTAGAGCATAGTGCTCAGTGCCGGGGCTGTGTTAATCTCAAGCCCTCTAACCTTTCTGTTCTGATTCTTCTAACAGTTTACAAGCCCCAGAGACTCTTCCATTCACATTCTGAGCCCAAAGAGAACCCTCTTATGTGCCTTAAATCTCAATCACTTGCCAAAGTTCTTGGACTTGAGCTGGTTGAACCAATCTTCAGCCTTGGCACATAAGGACCTAGTGAAGGTCAGGGTGCTGGTTGTGAACAATTTAAATAGAGGTTTGTCTCAGAAATCCTGAGTGCATGAGGGTTCATTGGGAGAGATCCAGAGGGTATTTCCTATGATTGGAACTGGGAGAAACTAAAAGGCAACCTGAGGAGAATAAACCAAAACCTTATGTTATCTTAGGAAGACTGAGACCCAGAGAAAAAAACAGTAACTTCTCAAGTGAGTGGTTATAAGAGCACCTGACAAACTCTAGAGTTGGGCATATTGGTAAAGAGGTATTTCTAAGGCACACCTGGGACACCTGCTAGGCAACTACTCAACCATTCACACCCATCCCAGTCCACTGGGCCCAGTTCCCTCTTCAGGAAGTATAGGTGTGTGTGTGTGTGTGTGTGTGTGTGTCCCTCATAGCTGAGGGACAGAAGTCCTAGCCAAGTGAAACCTCAGATAATCCCCAAGTTTAATTTTAGCCAAGACTGTCTGCCTCCTATCCCCCAGAGCATCAGCCACCTCTCCTCCTTTTGTCCTCTTGTCTCCTCGTAGTGGAGCTGCTGAGCTACACTATGATAGATTCTCAGGATCTCAAATCCTGGCACACTCCCCTTGAGGGCAAAGACCCAGGTCAAGTTCAGGCTCTGATACCTACCATTACAATAGACAAATCATTTCTCTTTGTTGTACCTCATTATCTTATTTGTAAAATGAAGGACACAGGACTGACTGAAATAAGAGATTTTCCAAACTGTTGTGAGGTATATACACGGCATAGCGGTGCTCACATATAACCCTGGTGACTTGGAAGACCAGCCTCAACAACTTAGCAAGATCCTGTCTCAAAATATAAAATAAAAAGGGGCTGGGGATGTAGCTCAGTGGTAGAAAGCCCCTGGTTCAATACTCAGTATCCCCTCCATGCCATACATACACAAACTGTTCAGAGGGGCCTTGGAGTTGCATGGGGGGAGGGGAAGGAGAGAAAGCCCAATCAGGTGATATCTGCATCCCTCCAGGGAATAGGGAACAATTTCTTTCATAATTCTGTCATGGTACCAGCACATCCATTTCATCCACACTGAGTACCTCTTCTGCCAGGTGACTATGCCTGGTCAGGACCTCTATCACTCTCACCTCTATATTCCTGCCATGGTGGCTCCCGACTCCCATCCACCCAGAGCTGCTGCCTCCTTCTGGCACAACACAACTTACTGGTTCTCATTCTTTACAGTGAACTCCAGTTCCTTATTTCCATATTCAAGACCTCATATCTGACAGCAACCTGTACCAAATAGACTTGTCCCAGTGATCCCCCATTATCTCCTGACTTTAAGTCCAAGTCTTGACTTTTGCTAGATTAACAAAAGGGCCCCTACCCCCAAATCTCCTGTTTGTTTAAAAAGTGCCCCTACCACTTTCCAAATCTCCTGTTTGTTCATTTCCCCCCTCTCCCCCCTCTCCTCCCTTCCTCTTTTTCCGTTCATTTATTGGTAGTGGGGATTGAACCCAGAGAAATTCTACCTCTGATCTACATCCCAAGCCATTTTTATTTTTTATTTTGAGACAGGGTCTCACTAAGTTGTCCAGGCTGGCATCAATCTTGTGATCCTCCTGCCTCAGATTCCTAGGCTGTGATGACAGTCATGTGACACTGTGCTGGTCCTATTTCTCCTCTTACTACATTCTAATACTGCTCTTTTCCAGAAAGGACTCTTGCTGGTACTAGTGTCTGCTCGGCTCCCTTGGCAACTGAGGGTAGTTTAAGTTTTATCACTGTGTCAAGCTGTATCTCTCCAGATGTATGCGCATATATAGAGAAAACCCCATTCATGCTCCTTACTTTCCCACAGGATCCCTGGCTCAGGCAGTGTTTGCTGTTAGCTCTTAAGTGCTTAAGAATAAAAAACCAGTCAGAGTCTTGGAGGAGTCTGAGAGGATCAAGTTCAGCTCTAGGTTTGTTTCACCAAAGCCTAAGAGCAATGACTTGCAGAAAAGGACTCCAAAACTTGGGTCCCAAACCTGTGCAGCATGAGAAGGATTTACCTCTGATTCCAAACCCACTGGCTTTCTCTCTCTCTGGTTCTGTTTCTCTATATGGTGTCTTTCTTCTTTTATGGGATAGATTAGTTTCTTTAAATTAATTTAGAGTAACCAGTGCACCCTATCAATGTAAATTGTTTTTAATATCTGTGTAACCTTAGCTGATTTTTAAAATAACATTGATTTTTCCATGATAAATGCCCAGAAAAAAGTAGAAAATTCAAAGAAATAGAAGATTTTTTAAAAATCATAAATTCAATATCAGCATGAGCAATTTAGGGAGACTGGGGATGTCTCCAAAAAAAAAAAAAAAAAAAAAAAAAAAAGAAAGAAAGAAAGAAAAGAAAAAAAAAAAGGCTGGGGATATGGCTTGGCAATAGAGTACCCCTAGAGTACCCCTAGGTTCAATCCCTAGTACTACAAAATCAGTTAATCAGTCTTTTTTTTTTTTTTTTTTTAAACAGGGATTGAACCCAGTGACACTTAACCACTGAGCCACTTTCCCAGCCCCCTTATTTTATTTGGATACAGGGTCTCTCTGAGTTACTTACTGCCTTGATAAATTGCTGAGGCTGGGTTTGAACTTTCGATCCTCCTGCCTCAGCTTTCCAAGCCACTGGAATTACAGGTGTACACCATCACATCTAGCTTAATTATGATTATCTCCCAAAGACAATAGTAATATTTTGGTGTACTTCTTTCAAACTTCTATTTATATGTCTTTAAACATTTTTGTGATCATGCTGTATATATAATTTTATATTTCTATTTTTTCATTTAGGATTTTTTTTTTTTTTTTTTTTTTTTTGGTACTGGCCACTGACCAGCATCCCCAGCCCTTTTTATTTTTTATTTTGAGACAGGGTTTTGCTAAGTTGCTTAGGGCCTCACTAAATTGCAGAGGCTGGCTTTGAATTTACAATCCTTGTGCCTCAGCCTCCCGAGCCACTGGGATTACAGGTGTGAACCAACACATCCAGCCATTTAGGATATTTTTAAGGGGACAAAAATTTATTTGTATTATGTCTCACTACAGTCAAATTCTTTGAATCTCAGTTTCTGCCTAAGAAAGAAGTTATAGCTTTAAGACATTGGATTTTTTTTCCCCCAGTATTGGGGATTGAACCCAGAAATGCTCTACCACTGAGACATATCTCCAGCCCTTCGAATTTTTTTATTCTGAGACAGGGTCTTGCTAAGTTGCTAAGGCTAGCCTTAAGTGTGGAATCCTCCTGCCTCAGCCTTCCAAGTTGCTGGATTGTAGGCATTTAGGATTTTAACAGTGTTTTTTCATGTTATCAACTCTAACTATGAGGCTATAACTATGTATATTTGCTTATTGTTTCATCCTAATCTTAAATTTTAAATTTCCATGAACTTTTTTTTTCTATTATAAAAGTTCTGACTTTGGGTTGATGACTGGGTCCCAGTATAATCCCCAGTGGATCTTACAAGGAACTTGGGTTTCTGTGTGTGTGTGTGTGTGTGTGTGTGTGTGTGTGTGTGACTGTGGGGGGTGTCTTTTTCTGTTGGAGCATGATTAGCAGATTGTGGGTGTTCAATAAATACTAAATGATGACAAAGTGTGTATATATTTGTGTTCATGCACCTTTCTTTGTGTTCCTGATTTTGCTTTTGTGTATTTAGAGTGTTGTCTTTGTGCAAAACTCTGAATAATTCCATACATGTTCACATCTGTATATCTATGTAAATGCAGGTGGTTTATCTTTATGCAAAATATACATATGTCTGTGTGTTCATATCAGACCTGGCTTTAGGACCTGTTCGAGCACTTTGTTAAAGGGCTGGGGATGTAGCTCAGTGATTGAGTGCTTGCCTAGTTCAATTCCCAGTACTGCAAAAATAAGGTGTGTATTATACACAACTGTATTTGTGAATCTTGGAGTGCACATTGGTCTCTATGCCAATATGTGACCATCTAAGGTGGGCCTGCTTTCTTGGGGCTGTATGTCTATGTGGCTGCGTATGCTTATGCTCAGTTCCATGTAGGTCTGTTTGGAGGTGGGTTTCTACATTCATTTTTGTGCTAACTGGGCATACTGGGCCAGGACTGGGGTGACCTGAGTGCATGCACCCCTGAATGAGCTGTGTCCTTGCTTTCCTCACGGGAGCCGAGTGGTGCCCAGGGCTGAGGTGACGCACCCTCCCTGAGCTTCCCATTCTCTTGGGAACCAGCTTGAGAGTGAGTGAGACCGAGAGCAGACTGCGTCAGAAGCACCAGCCCCTTTTGCAACCAGCCCTGGCCCCAGGCGGTAACCACAGCTCTGAGCTTGCACAGGTCAGACCTGCCCACTGTGCCTCTGCTGCCAGGAAACCCCCAGTCCTAGCATGGCTGTGCTGGCAGGGCCCTCTTTGGCATTGGGCCAGATCCCAGTGAGCGGATCCCAGCTGAGGGGCTGCATGAGTAACGCTGTGGTAACAGTGGGGATTGACTTCCTGGGTTTGGGCATTGCTGTTTTCTGCCCCTGTATACAGCAATGCATAGGCAGTCGTGTCCTTCATTATTGCCTTCTATACTTACAGCTGAACTAAAAGATAGGCCAAATGGCTTTTATTAGCTCTGGTTTTCAAATGAAAGATAGGGCAACAGACCAAGTTGAAGCCTTGGTCCTGAATTCCCTGACCCTGGGTCCAGGCCTCTTCTCAGGGTTCCATTCAGGGGCTAGAGGATGTTGCTCCCAGAAATGGGGAGCTAGATTTCTGGCACAGACCAAGTTGTCATGGGCATGTGGATGTCAGCACTGAGCAAGCCCCTGTGCTGGTGGAACATTCTCAGGACTTTCTTCTCTAACTGGGGCTAAAGGATGGGTCTGTAGCTGGATGACCATGGAATTCATTGTCAGATTGCGTGGGAGCTCTGGTGATAACCTGGTCCCTCTATAATCGCCCTTCACTCATGAGTGCATCCTTCCTCAGACCTGTATTCTCTGTTGTCATATACTGCTCCTGACTGTCTTCCTCTCCAGTCCCCTGCACTAGCCAGCCGACGGCCTCTGTAGGTCTCCCACCAGGGATGGTGAGATTGCTCTCTTTGAAACAGGGAACTCTTGATTCCTGAGACTGTGTCCATTTCCACCACCGACCCTGGCCAATGGGTCATGTGCTCTGCTGACCCCCTTTCCCATGGGGACTGGGAAAGCCTCCCATTCTGGCCCCATCCCGACTTGCTGGGTGACTTTGGGCAAATTACTGCCTTCCTTCTTGTTTGAGTTTCTCCCAGTCGTGAAGTGGGGCTAATACTCTGCCCCTCCCTGGCTCCCAGGGGACCTGCAGGGATAAGCAAGATAATAGCCAGGAACCGATTTGGAGGAAGCTATTGAGTGCCAAGTGAGAGGTATCAGTGCTGGTCTGTGTTTACCTGGGTGTGGACCTTTAGTTCCCAGCCTCCTTAGGCTTGGGACCAGCCCTGACAGCTTCTTGGCTCGTGGCTTCTTTGTCCCACTTCCAGAAAAAGGTCAGAAAATCAAAGCCAAACACCCAGTTGTCTGGAGAAGATGAGAACTGCACCACATTAGAGTTTGGGGCGCTGGAATACTGGCTTCCTGACCTGGCCACATCCCCAACCTCTGGCTATATGATCTTGGGCCAGTCACTGCCCGCCTCTGCGCCTCAACTCCTCAGCTCTGACAGCCTCCCCAGTTCTGGACTGAGGGCTCCTTAGAGCCTGGAACTGGAGGCCAGCATCGCTGTTTTGGGATAGAAAGGATCTTGTCATTTAGTCTAGTTTCTTTATATTTTAATAGATCAACCACTTTTTGGGGCCACAGACTTACCAAGAGTAACCTGGTTAACCCAAGGTCATAAAATGGTTGCAAAAAGGCATCATGCAGAAGAGAGCTAGTGGGTCAGAGAAGACCCCTTGGGAAAAGAATCCCCAATGAGTTATGGGTCAACAATGTAACCTGTTTACTCCCCCAGAGCTTGGTTCTCCCTCTGCCTTAGGCTTCTCCCACCTTCAACCTAATGCCCAGCCCAGGCCTCTCCTCAACCTCTCCAGGGCAAAGGCTCCTCTAACCTTCCCCACCACAGCCAAGACAGCCCCCTCCTGATTCCACTCCCTGTTCCTGCTCCATTTGGCCTCTCCGCCAATAGTTCTCTGTCAACCACCCCTAAGGGTCAGCAACCGTCTTATCCCAGCGAGGCAGGGTTCGAAGCCTCTTTTTCCTAGCCTTTGACCTTCTTTCCTTCTGAGTCTCCTGCTGCCCTCTATCCACTCCTCCTCCGTGTCCTCTTCCGTTCTCTTCCCTTGCCTGTCCATCTGTGCACGTTTCTCTCTTGCCATCTCTTGTTCACTTCTCTGTTTCACCCTTACACCACCTCCTCCCAAGCCCTGGGCTCCACCACCTGCACCAAGTGCAGACCCCTCACCTGTAGGGTGTGAGGGGCCTCAGGGGACACACCTGCTGCCAGAAGACTCAGAGATACCCATATGGTCCTATTTTATGTTCCACCTTGTTGTTTTTTTAATATTTTTCCTATTTTATACCCACATTATCTCATAATTTATAGACCCTGTTAAGCTGTCTTAAGTTCCTCTCCTGTAAGTCAAACATAAGCAAACAACTAAGTAATGACAGTAAAATCAATGAAACCAGTCTCCATCTGATATCTGGTTCTCCCGAAACTGCCCCTCCTCTACTTGTTCCTGATATATATATATATACTTTTTTTTCTTTTCTTTTCTCTGTTTTTTAGTTGCCAATGGACTTTACTTATTTATATGTGGTGCTGAGAATCCAACCCAGTGCCTCACACATGTTAGGCAAGCTCTCTAACACTGAGCCACAACCCCAGCCCTTGTCCCTGTTTTTGTTGCTGGCATTGCCTCACAGCCAGGCTCCTAGGACTCTGCAGAGCCCAGAGTCACCAAATCTTGCAGTGGCTGCCTTCTCCAGTTTCCATCTTCTTTTCCAACCTCCTGTCTCTGTACCAGTAAAGAGTTCCTGACTTAATGATTTCTTTCTCCCTTATATATTTATTCTATATGTATATAGGTGTTGTATATATTTATTTATTTTAGTTGTAGTTGGACAGAATACCTTCATTTTATTTATTTATTTTTACATGGTGCCTGGGATTGAACCCAGGGCCCCACATGTGCTAGGCAAGTGCTCTCAGCGGAGCCCCAGCCCCAGCCCCAGCCCCAGCCCCAGTATTTGTTTTTCTAAACATATTACCCCGGCCCCTTTAAATTAGAAGACAAGGGACCTCTTTATTTCTTTTTCATTCTGATCTCTGGTTCTGGGCTCTGTTGATACAACCCCCAGGAGCTGCTGCAGGTGGGAAGGAGAGGCAAGCTCTGGTGAGAGGGATTAGGACCCCCCTGGGCTGAAGCTGGGCTTCCAGGTGAGGCCATTGACCACAATCCCCTCTCTCTAGGGAAGCTTAAAAGTGCCTTCCCAGGCTTTATCCTTTTTGTGGTAGGGTGGAGACAGAAGTAGTCTTGAGCAATAGGGCAAACCACTCCTCATTCAAGGCTGTTTGTTTAAGTGGGCAGGGATGGGTTTGGGAGGAAAAAAAGCAGTTTTTGTCATTGTTTATTTGAACTGTCAGGATATATAAGTTTTAGAGACAAATCCTTAATACAGGGAAGGCAGGGTGGGTTTTAAAGAATAAGATGATGGAGATTCATTCCAAAGTTAAATGCCTAGAGCGCCCAGGTGAGCACTGAACCCAAGAGTGGCAGGCAGGGTGAGAACTGTGAATGGTTTAGTACCTACCTGGCTGAAGAGAACCCCGAACTCATTGCCTGGATTGCTGCAGGAATGTGGGCCCTGGATTGCTGCAGGAATGTGGGCCCTGGATTGCCAGGTCCTCAAAATCTTTTTTCAATATTTATTTTTTAGTTATAGGTGGACACAATATCTTTTTTTTTTTTTTTTTTGTATTTGGACACAATATCTTCATTTTATTTATTTATTTTTATGTGATGCTGAGGATCGAACCCAGTGCCCCACACTTGCCAGGCGAGTGCTCTAACGCTGAGCCACAACTTCAGCCCAGGATACAATATCTTTATTTTATTTTTATATCATGCTGAGGATCGAACACAGTGCCTCATGCAGGCTAAGCAAGCGCTCTACCTCTGAGCCAGAACCCCTACCCTCAAAGTTTTTTCAACAAGCTAGAAATATAGATTTTTTTCCTCTGGTATTAGAAATTGAACACAGGGGGCTGGGGTTGTGGCTCAGAGGTAGCGCGCTCACCTAGCACGCGCAAAGCCCTGGGATCGATCCATCCTCAGCACCACATAAAAATCAAATAAAATAAAGGTATTATGTTCAACTACAACTAAAAAAAAAATGTGACACAGGGCCTCACACATGCTAGACAATTACTGAGCTACATTCCAGACCTTTTAATTTTATTCTGAGACAGGTTTTTGCTAATTTGTATAGGCTGGCCTTAAACTTGTGATCCTCTTGCCTCAGCCCCCTGGGTAGCTGGGATTATAGGCAAGTAACACTGTACCTGGCTCTAAATGTTTAAAATTTTATATTTATTTATTTATTATCAGGGATTGAAGTCAGGGGTGCTTAACCACTGAGCCACATCCCCAGCCCTATTTTGTATTTTATTTAGAGACAGGGTCTCACTGAGTTGCTTAACTCCTGGCCTTTGCTGAGGCTGGCTTTGAACTCTCAATCCTCTCGCCTCAGCCTCCTGAGCCACTGGGATTACACCCAGTGCATCACCACGGCAGCTCCTGTTTATTTTTTGAGACAGGGTCTTGCTAAGTTGATGATGCTGGTTTTGAATTGCCATCCTCCTGCCTCAGTCTGCTGAGCCACTGAGATTACAGGTGTGCGCCACCATTTCCAGCCTCTAAATTCTAAATTTATTAAACAATGAAGTCTCCTGACTCTTTAAATGTTGACAACTAATTAATTAAACCACCGTGTGGATCAGAGCATGGGTGCCTGCTGCCAGTGTACAAAGGCTTTGACTAGCCTGTACTGTGTAGCTTCTGTGTCCCTCATTCAAGTTATCTTGGTTAATTGATTTAGTCTTGCCTCCTCCCTCTGTCATTCTCCTGTGTCCTGTGGTGTAAACTCTGGTAATGTGGCTCGCTATCTACTTGTTTTTTCCTTTTTCCATCTTTTTTTTTTTTGTTGTTGTTGTTGTTGTTGTTGTTGGAGATTGTCACAACACCTTTATTTTATTTATTTATTTCGCATGCCAGGCGAGCACGCTACCGCTTGAGCCACATCCCCAGCCCCCACTCTCTAGCTCTTAAAGTCTGGCTTTAATACTCAAGTGCCTGCTCAATACCCAAGAGCCCATCAGTGTGGCCTCTACCCACCAACCTCCTCACTTTCCTTCTGATGGCTTTGGGACACACTGGGAAGCTTGCCACTTCCAAACAAAACAAGACCCATAGCGCTGGGAATGTGGCTCAATAGTAGAAGACTTGCCTAGGGTGCATGAGGCCCTGGATTCAATCTTCCTGTTACCACACACAAACACCCCAAAATACCTGTGACTTTTTTTTTTCAGTACTGGGAATTTGAACCCAGAGTCTTATGCATGCTAAGCAAGCACTCTGCCACTGAGATGTATCTCCCACTGTCCATTTATTTGATTGCTATGGTTTTGCTGTGCTTAGATTACCAAACTCACACCCATATGCACCTTATTATCTCATTTTTTTCAAGTTATTTTTATTGTAGTAAAATACAATAACATAAAATTTACTATCTTAACTATTTTAAGTATGTAGTTAGGTAGCATTAAGTATATCACCACCATCCATCTCCAGAGAACTTTTTATATTTCAACAGTGAAATCTATCCATTAAACAATCACTTCCGGGGCTGGGGATGTGGCTCAAGCGGTAGCGCGCTCGCCTGCCATGCGTGCGGCCCGGGTTCGATCCTCAGCACCACATACAAACAGAGATGTTGTGTCCGCCGAATACTAAAAAATAAATATTAAAATTCTCTGTCTCTCTCTTTAAAAAAAAAAAAAACAACAATCACTTCCCACTCCTCCCCCTGAAACCACCATTCTACTTTCTGTCTCTATGATTTCAAAACTTGTCTAAGTCAAAATATGTCTAAATATGAGTGGAACCATACAGTATTTATCTTTTTGTGGCTAGTTTATTTCATTTATCATAATATTCTCAAGGTTCATCTGTGTTGTAGCATATATCAGAACTCCCTTCCTTTTTTTAGGCTAAATAATATTCCACTGTATATATTATATGTATTCTATTTTGCTTGTCCGTTCATGACTATAGACACTTGTGTTGCTTCCATATTTTAACTATTGTGAGTAATGCTGTTATGAACATGGGTGTATAAATCTCTTCAAGACCTTTGCTCATCTATTTAATACTCCCTCCATGAAGCCATTTCTCAACCTTCTTAATCTCCATGGCTTTACTAGCCTCTGCTTCTTTTCAACATCTATTTATTGGACACTTAGTATCCACCAGCAGGGTCTGAATTGGGAATTCTGAGGTAAAGAAGACCCAGTCCAGGTTTTAAGGAGTCTCACCCAAATGAAAGCAGACACACTAACATGGCTCATCTATTTTTTTTTTTTTTTTTTTTTGTACTGGGGATTGAACTCAGGGGCACTTAACTACCGAGCCACATCCCCAGCCCAATTTTGTATTTTATTAGAGACAGGGTCTCACTGAGTTGCCCAGCACCTCACCATTGCTGAGGCTGGCTTTGAACTCATGATCCTACTGTCTCAGCCTCCCCAGTCACTGGACTTACAGACGTGTGCCACTGTGCCCAGCCTACATGGCTCATCTGTATGCAGCTTGAGCAAATGGAGAGGACAGAAAGGATCTTTCACTGGAGAATCAGGGAAAGGTTTCTGAGCTGGGTCATATATAGAGTAGGAATTTCCCAGGGGCAAAGGGGCATTTGAGATAGAAAGAACTGCTTGTGCAAAAACATGAGCAATGTCATTTGAGTGAGGATGAAGCAGAGGAAGTGATAAGGAGTGGTTTGGGAACCAAATTATCACAGCCTTTGCATCTGTGCTGCCTGCATTCCAGAGTGTAAGCTCCAGGGGAGCAAGGCTGTGTCTTGGCCTCCATTGCTTCACACCGGCCACCTGCCTGAGACTGACCTTCCCTTAAACTCTTGTAGGAAGAAATCACACTGGCCAGTAATGTCAAGAGCACCCCCTAGTGACCTCTGCAAAGCTCCCACCTCCTCCAGCCAGAACTGACAGATCCAGGCAACCATTATCCCAGCAGCTGTTACTAGGGATAGCACTTTGTATAGCATCATTCCACTTGATCTCTACCCCTCCCTGAGAGTATGTTCACTTCAGGTCAACAAACACTTATTAAGTACTTACTCTGTGTTGATCATTGGGTATTCTAGACATTGTTTGAGTCATTAATCACCCTGCTTATAGAGAACCAACAATAATGGGGGCCCAGAGGAGAGACTGAGTCTGGACAGTGGCCTGGAAAAGTATGGGGTTAGGAGGGGAAATACAGCACCCATGAAAATGAACAAAGAGAATGAGCCCCACCCCTGCCATCTACTCAACATTCACTGAATAACTACCATTAACTGAGGTCACAGAAGGTACATGAGGTGCTGGAGATCCAGAGATGACTAAGATGCCATCTGTGACTCCAGGAGCTTACAGCCAGCAGGAAGACAGATAGGTAAACAAAAGAAGAGGTGCCCTGTGCTCAGGGTCCTGTTGGCAGATCCAGGAGTGTGGAGCAAAGAGTATCAGCCAGCAGGACCAGTGTGGCAGTGGGAAGTTTTGATCTTAGGCTGGGATGATAAAGGGAAGGTGGTACCTGTGGTCTCACGGAATAGAACAGGTACAATCAAGAGGCAATACCATCGAAAGGTGGCTCATCTGGTGTGCAGGAAGGTTCTGCTTCCTGGTTTGGCTGCTTCTTCAGAGATGTGCACAGTGGTGGAAATTCAGAGTCGAACACCCAGGACTTCACATATGTAGATTCATATCAGTGGCACTTCAGTTGCTTACCAGTAGCCCCCAACCTCTCCTGGAAGACTATACTCTGGGGAATATTTTTTGGGTTTGGATCCAGTCCTCCCACACCAACTCCAGGACCTCAGAATTAACCTTCACTGTCAGTTTCCTTGCCTGTAAAATGGGGGTAATAGCACCTTCACCACAAGGTTGTGCTGAATTGCATATGAAATGTAAAGCACTTCAGTAGTGCTTCCCACCTGCTTCTCTCAACAATGTCAAATTTCTAATGATTGTCAATGCCTGGCATATAGGAGCTCAATGTGATTTATTAAAAAAATGAGTTAATTGAAAGTGTGACTTTTTTTTCCCTCCCCTACCAGGAGATAGTTTGAGCAAACAGAGAAGTGGATTGGCACGGGGTAACTCAATTAATGGCTTCTGGGCAGCACAGAACTTGGGAAGGGCTGCATTTGCTTCTGTGGATGGACAGGGAGGCAGACCTAAGTCTGATCAGGTGGATGGAAGGATCAGGGTTGAAGCCTGTGCAACCCCTCTCCCAACGCCCCCATATACAGGGGGTTAAGACTCGCCCCAGCTACCGAGCAGGCCCAGTGAGAAGCTCCACCATCATACTACACAGCAGGGCCTTGGCCTCCAGGTGCCCCCTACTCGCATGGCCCTCACCCCTCCCCTCTGGTGGTCAAATTTGGCACTTCTCTCCACCCTGGGGCCAGAGCAGTTTCGGGAGAGGTGGGAAAACCTGCTAAACAGGATGGCCAAAGTCTGAACCAGTTGGACTGGGCGGTCACATCTACCCCTAGCAATCTTATCCCTCTCTTGCCCGCAGAACAGAGGCAGAAACTGTGCAAAACAAATGATTTTATTTAAAAATTTTATTTTTTGAGGTGCTGGGGATTGAATCCAGGGCCTCATGCATGCTAGGCAAGCACTCCACCACTGAGCTACACCCCAGCCTCACAAACCATTTTATCACACTGTGAGTGAATTGGATTTGTGGGAAATTGAGGAGGGGTTGGTGGTGTGATGTCAGAGAGCCCTGGGGTTAGGGACTGGGGATTCAGGGGCTGGTCAAGGGCAGAGCTCAACCTCAAGGGAAAAAGAAGAAAGAAGGCAAAGGAAGACATACCTTCCATTTGTCTTCACCTCTACCCCTAGGGCATTAAATAAACAAAAACCTTTTTTTTTTTTTTAATTTCCCCTCCCCAACACTGGGGATAGAACCCAGGGCCTTGTGCATGCTAAGCATTAAGCACACACTCTAGCACTGATCTATGCCTCCAGCCCCCAAATGCAATACTTTACAACACTAACTACATAGAGAAGTCCTTCCTTCCAGCTCTGGACCATGTAGTGGAAGGACAGCTGTGGAAGACACTGGGGCCTCCAGCTTCTGACACCATCCCAGGCACCATGGGGTGGGGGCAGGCAGCTTCAACCAGGACCTAAAACTCCAACTTCCTCTGAACCCCTAGCAGGGCAAGTCCTTCTATGCACAATACTCCTGGTTCAAGGATTTTTTGCTTCTCTTAGACCCTTGTGTTTTCTCAGAAACAACTAGCCTGAGCTCAGAGGCTTCCAAGACAGCTAAAGCCCTGGCTTCTGAGGCAGAATGTGCCTGGAAAACAGGCAGGAGTCTGGTCCCAAAGTTTTCCCCAGTCCAGGCCTCTGTCTTGGTAAGTAGGAAGCAGGGCCTGGTGAGGGATGGCAAGAGCCCCAGGCTCAGAGGGGTCGGGTGGTATGATTATAGACCAGGTGCTCTGTGTCTTCAGTGGTGGAGACAGTGGAGCTGGCAGGGGTGGGTGGTGGGTGATTCAGGTGGTGATGTCTGCGTAAGTCCTGTCTCTGGTTCTTGAAGCACCAATAACCCAGGATGGCTATCACCATGATGATGCAGGTGACCAGGAGTACAGCAATAGCCACTTCCACAGAGCCTGGGGAAGAAGGAGCAGAAAAAGGGGCTCCCAAGCCTTGCCTGGCTATGACCCTTACCCCATTCTACCAAGGGAGTCAAGTCAAATAGATGCCAGGTATGGAAGCACATGGGTACCCAACTCACACCTCCAGCATATAAGCTGAAGGCAGCATCTGGCAGCTCAGATGGGTTCCAATGGGTCTTAGGTCTTGGCTCTAAGTTACTCTACTTACAAATAGCTTGGGAAAAAGACCTGGGACTCTGATTACAGACATCTCCGAATTTCCACACTCCGAATTTCCCTCTCTTGCCCATGACGGGCCTCACTATTTGATCTCAGTAGTCTGTCTTTATAGGTAACCTTAGGATCCTTTTCAACATGGTTTAAGAGTCCACAACCAATCATGTGGAGTTGATCCCTTGAGTTGATATCTATGCATCCACCTTGGCATCAGGACATACCAGGGCTTACCTACACTGGAGATGGAGCTTTCCCGTCGCAGACCAAACACATCTTTCTCTGCAACGTGATGGGGGAGAGAGACCAGTTAGTATTAAGGGCCCTGAGACTCAGCTACTCCCAGTGCCCCAGCCCCTCTTTGCCATTCTCTCCCATGGCTTGATGGAGGGGTGACCCACTTAGGCCTTGAGACAGAGCTAAGTCTCTTCTTCTTCATCCCACCCAATACATCCCCACCAGCCCCCTCACTGGAGATGCCGTGACAGGACTCGAGACACTGCTGCTCTTCCTCAAAGTTGTTCTTGTTGCCATAACAACCACCATAAGTGAAGCGGGCACAGCGTTCACTGAAAGGGTTGTAGTACCAGCGTGGGATGCTCTCCTGGCAGAGTCCTGTGTCTGGCAGGTCCACACAGTGCCCTGGGGGGTGGGAAGCAGGCAAAGCAGTGAGCACACAGAGACCCTGCCACCACCCTGCAGGCCCCACGTGGCTTCTGCCCACCACCTCCTGCCTGCCCCACGGGGAGAGCAACTATGGTTCAGTGAGGATCTGGGAGCCCCAGAAACATCTGGATCTTCTGCAGTTTTGCCAGAGACAAGGAAGGCAAAACCTGAAAATAAGCTTTGGCATAATGGAAAACTACATGGACTTACACAGTTATTTTTCAATTTTCTATCACTGTAGTTTGCATTTTTAACAAAGAAAATGGCTCTCAAAGAGGATGGTTCTCAGGAACTGGGGTTGTGACTCAGAGGTAGAACGTTCGCCTAGCATGTGTGCAGTGCTGGGTTCCACCCTCAGCACCACATATAAATAAAGAAATAAAATAAAGGTATTGTGTCCAACTACAACTGACCCAGTATGTTCATATTATGCACAACTGCAACCAAAAAATATATATATTAAAAAAAAAGAAGATGGTTCTCAGAGTCTGAGCCTTGGCAAGCAATGATGTCCAGCTAAAATTCACTAACATTGTTTATTATATTTATCATAATTTTCAACTTGTAGCAAATTATAGTTGCTTTCCATTTACGTGAAATTCCTTTTTAATACACTGAGTTAAAAAAAAAAAAAGAAACTGATTAAGTGATCTGCATTGGGCATGGCTAACATTACAAAGCTGTTCAGATAATGGGCTATCATTGAGGTGGGGAAGCATAGTCACAGAAGGGGACCCAGGAGCCAGCCAGAGAACAGGCTGCTCCCCAGGAGAAACCCTCTGCCCTCCAGGGCTTTGGGCCTTAGTCTGGCACATACAATAGGTTCCTCGGGCACTGCCAGGTAGAATGAGGATGGCAGTGCCAGTGTTTGACCTGACCCAGAGGTTCTAGGGAGGATCTCACCTTTGTCACTGAGGAAATGGATACTCTGGAGCTCATCAAAGCCACTGGTGTCTGCAGAGATGAAAAGTCAGAGGCTCAACAAGAGTCTCCCAGAGACACAGGGCAGAGCTGCTGGGACCTCCCTGCCTGCTGCCCACCCCTTTTCCATTCCCCAGGCCTCACATTTTTCACAGGTGGCCTCGTCAGAGCCGTCAGGGCAGTCTGGGGTGTCATCACACTCCAGGAAGCTGTCGATGCAGCAGCCATTACTGCAGCGGAATTGGGTGGAGTGGCAGCTGCCAGAACATACTGGGTCAGGGAAGAACGGGGTAGAGGTGAGGTCAGGCTCAGGCAAACAACAGGTGCCAAGGGTTCATGGTCTGCCTGGCCTTCTCCAACATGATATCCTAATGTGTGCCTATTCTCTCTCCACCAACCCGACTCCTCATACATGTAACCTGGGCAGATTCTGACAGGAAGATGTTGGGTTGGAAGGGGTGGGGTGTTCTATGGTCCTTCTATATTACAAGAGGAGGAATGTGTTGGGCAAAGTTGGATTGGTCAGAGGTATGGAGGAAGACCTGGCAGGGTGAGGGAGACAGGGAAAGTAACAACACCTACCTGGATGGTGCCTTTCCATTGAGGGGCCTGGGGGAGAATGGAGAAGTCAGAGAGGCATGGTCAGGTCCCAGCAGATATGAGATGATTTCAGGTGGGGAACAGGAAACTCCCACAGCCCACTCCCTGACTGGTGAAGAAAGACCACCCACCCTGGGTGAAAAGTCAGTTAAGCCCCAAAGCTGCCTCTCAAAGGCCCACCTTGTACATCCCGGCAGGCTAGCATACACTCTTCTTCCCGAAGGTAGTTGTTCTTGTTGCCCAAGCAACCTCCATAAGTGAATCTCTTGCAGATTTGTTCTGTGGGGTCATAGTACCAGCGGGGGAAGGAACCCCGGCAGCGGCCCACCTTGTTAGATGCAAGGCAATAGTCTAGAGGGATGAGAGCTTGTGAGGGGGAGGCTATGGGACCCATTAGCAGAGGGCGGAAGGCTCCAGGTGCCACCTGCCCACCCTTCCCTCACCTTCCGTCTGCTTGGCAGATAGCACAGTGACTGTGATGTTGGCCTTATTCTCTGGTTGTTCTGAGCCAGTCACTGTCAACTGGAACAGGTACGTGCCTTCCTTGAGTCCCCACAGCTCCACCTGGTCCGGATTGTTCCTCTACACATAGGACTGGTCATCAGGCTTGGACACCCCTTAATACCCTTGGGCTGCCCCAGGAACTCCCAGCTGCATACCCACCTCCTAGGGACTTGGTGCTAAATTCATCCTCACCTTCTCTCCACCCCACACCACCTGGAGCCACTGGTTAGCCTATTACCCTAGGAAGGGGCCCCTAGGAGGCTGATGGGAGAGGAGGTCAGGAAGTTGGTCCAGTATCTCACCTCTATCCTGACGTCTGTGCCACCCTGCAGTAGATGCCAATCTGTGTTGTCCACATCCTTTAGCACCAGGGGTTCCTGGGGCTGCACCTTCAAGTCTATGCCCACCCAGGCCCTTGGAATCCGGGACCCTGGGGGAAGGTGAAGTAAGATCAACTCTCACTGAATGGACCAGGTATCTCCTGAGGAGGAAGTAGGGCAGTGGCACTATGGGCCATATCTGGATCAACTTGGAACTTAGCAGCTTGTGTGGGACATGGTAAAAACTAACAAAACCAGTGTCTTGTTCTCTATTCAGGGACATTATAACTTTAGTATACTGGAGACATTCTTTATGTGGTAAAACCCACTTTCTGTTTCTTACTGAACAGCCTGTGCTATCTAACCTCATTTGGGAAGTGTGTATGTACTTGGAGGAATGAGCTTGTTCCTCTATAATAAGCAGGTGCTTGTTCTAATTGCTTTAAAGTAACACTTTAAGGTTAAAGTAACACTTTCTTTTAAAGTCAAAAAAGGAAATGTGTAATTAAAATTTATCATGTTTACTCTGCCAGTCTAGACCATGCAAAAGCCTGTCTGGACAGAGGTCTAAAGCAGAGTTCCTGGGAAATAAGGTAGCAGGCCCTGGAACCCCAGGGTGAGTGGCTATGGGAATGAGGTGTCTGTGTCAGCTCTGACAGATTCTACAAGTGGTCCCAGACTCTTAGTGACAGTCTGTGCCTATGGCTTCCTCTATCCAGGATCAAAAGCCAGGGGACAGAGATAAGAACAAAGCATGAGTTCCACTCATTAAATGGTGGCTCCCAAAAGATATGTCCACTGCAAACCCCTGAAACCTACAAATGTGACCTTATTTGGGAAAAGGACATTTGCAGAAGTACGTATGTTATAGATTTCCAGATGAGGTCATCCTGGATTAGTTGGCTAGGACCCAAATCTAATGACAAGTGTTTTTTTTTTTTAAAGTATATATCTTTATTTTATTTATTTATTTTTATGTGGTGCTGAGGATCGAACCCAGGGTCTCACACGTGCTAGGCAAGCGCTCTACTGCTGAGCCACAAGCCCAGCATCTCCCCTCCACAAGTGTCCTTTAAGAAGAGAAGGCAGAGTGAAAGAAGAGGCCATGTCAAGACAAGCAGAGAGGGCTGGGGTTGTGGCTCAATGATAGATTGCCTAGCATGCATGGGGCACTGGGTTCGATCCCCAGCACCACATAAAATAAAAACTAAATAAACAAAATAAAGGTATTGTGTCCATCTACAACTAAAAATATATTTAAAAAAAAAGACAAGCAGAGACTGGAGTGAGGCAGTCACAAGCCAAAAGACACACAGAGCCACCACAAGCTGGAAGAGGTGAGGAAGGATTCTCTGCTGAAGTCTTCAGAGACAATGTATCTCTGATGACATCTTGATTTTAGACTTTTGACCTCTAGAACTGTGAGAGAATGAATTTTTTTTTTTTTAATCATTTTATTGTTGTTATTGTATATTTTTTATGTGGTGATAGGGATTGAACCCAGAACCTCATGCATTCATGCATGCTAGGTAAGTGCTTTACCACTGAACTACATCCACATTCCTAAATTTCTGGGTTTGTTTTTTTTTTTAATATTTATTTTTTAGTTGTAGTTGGACATAATATCTTTATTTATTTTTATGTGGTGCTGAGGATTGAACCCAGGGCCTTGCACATGCCAGGCAAGCGCTCTACTGCTGAACCACAACTCCAGCCCAAAATTTCTGTTGTTTTAAGCCAAACAGTTTATAGTGATTTGTTACAACAGCCCTAGGAAATGAACAAAGTGTCTGGCAGGAATTATAGTCCAGTTGGGCAGATAAAATCCAACAACATGAAGCAGTATATGTACAAGACAAGGCAGAGGACACTGTGAGAAGGGAGATAGGCCAGAGGAAGGAAGGCATTCTAGAGAAGGGAAGAAGAATTTTTTAAATCTTTTTTGTTGCTGATGACAATAGAAAACAAGAGTGAGGAGCTAGGAATTTGTAAGGCTGGTTCAATGGGCAATAAGGAAATCAGCCAGGCTGGCACAAACCTCAAAGAGCTGCAGAATGCCAGGCAAGAGTGTTTGTTCACAACAGAAGTAATATTCAAATATTAAACAACTGATGATACAGGAAGGGGACAGATGTTGGCTGTGAGCAGTGGGGCAAAGTCCTGGAGGCTTTTGCATTACCAGACGCTGACCTCTGAGATTCCTAATGGAGGACCAGCAGTCCTAAGGGAGGGGCTAGGACTCAGCAGAGAGCTCCTGCTCTGGGCAGTACTTGTTCACACATATGTTTGGAAGGTTCTGTGCAGCAAGGAGGGTGACAGGTGGACCAGGGCAGTGGTCAGGGTAAGTTCAACAGGAAGAGTCTGAATCACAAAGCAGCCAAGAAAATGGAAAAAAGGATGTAAGAATCTGGTGGGCAGACACTTCAGGCTTCTCACGAAAGGCTCTGGGAACTCAGGAGGAAGAGCCAGGGCACACATGGAAGGGAAACTAGATTTAGAGGGAACCTGTGTGTTCACTCACAGAGAAGCTGAACTTGAGGCAAGAAAGACCCACCAGAAACAGCAGGCAGTGGCAGACATGTGTGGGCTTTCCAGAGGCCAGGGCTGGAGACAGAAAGGAGGTGTATTTACCCACAAAGCTGACACCTTGATGGGTACATTGAGAAAGTGACTGCCATCACACTGAGTACCTGTCTGCATTACCTATATCAGGGGTCAGCACACTGTGGCCTGTGGGCCAAATTCATCCCACCATCTGTTATATTTTGAAAAATGGATAAAGAAAAAAAGTATATAACATTAAAATTTGTGGGGCTACTGAGATGTAGCTTAGTAGCAGACTGCTTGCTGAGGATGCATGAAACCCTGGGTTCGATTCCTAGCACTGGGGAAAAAAAAAATGTGCCTGTAAGTTGGAGCACAACTTTGCTTCTGTCCTTACTTATTGTCTAGGGCTGCTTTCACATGACGACAGCAGAGTGGTTACAACAGAGACCTTATTTCACACAAAGCTTAAAATATTTACTATTTAGACCTTTAAAGAAAAAAAGTTTGTTTACTATCATAAAATGTTCTTTCATTTACCTAGAATAATCTCATTATTCCAAATAAAATGAGATCTATATTGAAAAAAAAAATGGAGGAGCTGGGGTTGTGGCTCAGTGGTAGAGCATTTGCCTGGCATGTGTGAGGCACTGGGTTCAATTCTCAGCACCGCATATAAATAAATGAACAAAGTAAAGGTCCATTTTTTAAAAAATAAAGGAATCTCTTTAAAAAAAAAAAAAAAGGAAGAACTTGTTGACTCCAACCTGAGAGGTTAATAACTGGCCCAGCGTCATGGCTCAGTTTGGTTTTTTTTAAGTGAAACCAGGGGTCTTGTGCATGCTAGGCAAGTACTCTATCAATGAGCCACATCCCCAGCACTTCTGGCTCAGTTTTTAAATGGCAAAGCTGGGATTTGAACTGACTCCAGAGCTCATGTCTTCTCCAAAATGTCACGCTATAGGTCATCATCTGCTTAGAGGTGTGATTTTTGTTGTTTTAAAATCCTGAGTTTTTGTTTTGTAGTCTAAATAATACATGTATATTAAATAAAAAATGGAGGTGAAAATTAATTAGCCTCTTTTCCTTAACACCCCAAATTCCTTACACCAAAGGCATCTACCAGTTTGTGTGTAATGAATATAGTATTTTAATTCACAGCTTTCTTTCCTTCTTTCCTAAACCATGCTGCCTTGGGGTTTATTATTATTCCAACAGCATCACAGTATTCAATTAGAGGATGTGTTGACAGACACTGAAATTGTTTCCAATTCTTCATTATTATAAACAATACTACAATGAATAACTGTCTGTCAAGCTGTTTTATACATGTGTAAATCGAGCAGCAAAATGAATTCCTAAAAGTACAATTGTGTCAATGATGACAAGCATCTACAGTTCTGATACTACCCTCCATGGAGGCTCTAAAGAGGGTCATTTCAGGTATAAGAGTGAGTGTGGGGGCTGAGGTAGTGGCATAGTGATAGAGTGCTCGCCTAGCATGCATGAGGCACTGGTTCAATCCTCCGCACCACATAAAAACAAACTAATGTATCCACCTAAAACTAAAGATACATGAATAAATAAATATTTTTTTTAAAAAAGTGAGTGTGCACATGAGCTGGGGTTGCGGCTCAGAGTTAGAGCGCTTGCCTAGCATGTGTGAGGCCCTGGGTTTGATTCTCAGCACTGCATATAAATAAATAAAATAAAGGTCCATTGATAACTAAAAAAATATTGAAAGAAAAGAAAATTTAACAACAACAACAAAAAAAAGAGTGAGTGAATGCAAAGCAAGAAGAAAAGGTAAAGTCAGGTATGGTGGAACACACCTGTAATTCCAGGAGGATCACAAGTTTGTATCCCGCCTCAGCAACTTAGCAATAAACTTTTTTTTTTTTTTTTTTTTTTTTGGAGTGGGGATCTAGTTCATTGGTAAAGTGCCCTTGGGGCCCAATCCCCAGTTTAAAAAAATAATAATAAAAAAAAGTTTAGGAGATGAGGGCAGCTGGTAGAAGGCCAAGTCACAGGATTCTTCCTTAATGAGGCAGAGAAAGCAGAGCCAATGGGGCAATGGGGAAGCTCACAGAATTGGTCACAGAGAAGAGACCCAGGACACACGGAGACAGCAGAGGGATGGAAGGGAAGAGGTTTCATAGGGAAACATGTCAAAAGTTATGGATACCTACAAAACTGAGAAAACATACTGGATTTACAGAATTTAGAAAAAAGAGAGTAGAAAAGTGTCTGGAAGTAACCCTGGCTCAGTGGTGATCAGGAAAAGAGCCTGAGAGATGAAATAAGAGGGCAGTGAACTAGAGGAGCCACCGCCTTGCATTTTGTAGAAAATGAAAGAAAATAGACTACTTAGAAGCCTACCTAGCAGACAAGAGATTATAGGCCTCAAGCCCAGCCCCCTAGGTCAAAGTGGCAAGGAGAGAGATGCCAGACCTTGAATAGAATTAGGAACTTCCTACCCACAACTTGCTAAGCCCCAGGTCCCAGGACCAAGGGCTGATGCCCTGCCCTACCACTCCCTTGTTCCCATCCCCAAGAGACCAAAGGCTAGACTGGCAATAAAACCAGCCCTCCCCCAGCTGCCAAGCCCCAGGACATCTCCAGGGAAACACAGACTCCACCTCCTAAACCACTCTGCCATAGAAAAGATGGGGGGAGGGGAGGAGCAGGGGAGAGGAGGGACAAACTCCCTGGCCTCCAGCTGTAGGAATCTGGACTGGACTGGCCTGGCCACAGGCAGGGAAGAGAAAACAAATCAACCCTTTCAACAGGATTTCTCTACCAAGTATAAGAATCAAAGATTTAGGACTGGGGATATGACTCAGTGGTAGAATACTTGCCTGGCATGTGTGAGAGTCTTGGGTTCAATTCCCAGTACCGGGAGGGGGGGCGGAGTTCAGAAGCCCTGACTACCCAGTCTATTTTGGCTGCTTCTGTCCGCTCTAGCCTCCAGTTTATCAGCCAGACTTAGCCAACAGTGGAGCCCTTGACATACACAGCTTCCCCCACTTTCCAAGGCAGAACCCTGAAAATAGTCTACAATGTCCTGGGGCTCACTTGTAGTCCAAGTCCTACCCAACTTTTTACATGCCCCAGGAAATCTCCACTCTAGCCTACCTTGTGCCAAGTAGGCCAGTCCTTGGGGGTTTCCAGATGAGAAAGGCTGAGCCCAAGACCAGGTGACCCTTATCCAGTTCACCTCCCTGACCAGACTTCAGAGTATCTGGCTCTGACCCTCGATGGGCCTCCTACAGGGCCTATGTCAGAGCAGGGAGGGCACTGACAGTCAATTAGAGTCACTGCCACCTACACTATCTATTGCTTCCTTGTGGAACAGGCTTCAGTTCTGGCCCAGTGGGACCTCAGAGTTCAACTTAGACCATAGATATTGACCCCCATTTCATAGAATTCCCATCTCACTTCTCCTCAGAGACACAAAAGAGCTACTGGGAGACCTGGAAGAGGTACTAGCCCTAGAAAAGGCTGGAGAGGAAAGTCCCTTGTCTACTTTCCACATTGAGCTCACCTCTGACTCAGCCCCAGCCAGTCCTGGCCACTGGACTCCCCAGTCTTTGCTTTTGTTATCTGTTGGCTATCTTGGGTCAGAATGCTAGGTTTCTACTGGAACGATGGTCTCATGTGAAAAAAGAGACCAGGACTTTTGGAGGTCTCCCTGCATGAGTCCTAAGTTTAAATTACAATTTATGGACATTATGGTGGGGTGGGGGCTCAGTTTTCTAATCTAAAAAGCAGTTGACTAACAATAGCATCCTTTTCAGAATGAGGCCTGCAGGATGAATGGCACAGAATTCAGTAAAGGTTATCTGTTTATGACCCACTTTTGTCCTGGAGCCCTACCTGGCCAGAGAGCAGGTGAAGAAAATGAGGAGGAAAGTTTCTTGACCAGTCTTGATCTCACTCCCTACTGCTCAATAGGAGGAAGAAGGAGGAGTTTTGACCCCCAGTTTTGACCCCCTATCCGTGGAAGTAAACAAGGTAAGCAGACAGCTCTGCTATCAGTTCCTAAGCAAGGAGAGCCCTGCTTGGTTCACATGGGTGCGTGCATGCACACATGCACACACACACACACACACACACACACCTGCATGAACAGGTGACATCCTTCCCCTACCAGGTATACATACCATTGGGCTGACTCACCCAGCAACCTTCCAACCTTCCTCATCCCCCACCCCAGAGCCTCTGGGCTATTGTGCCCCCAACACCACCTCTCTTGGAGTCAATCCCAGACAGGGCTTCTTCCTTAGTCTCTTGGGGTCTGCCTTTCCCCTCCAGATCAACAAAAGGCCAATCTGTTCTCAGGTGTACAGAGATGTCAATCAGTTCAACATCCAGCCAGTGGAGGAGACTAGCCAGGCTCACTTGTCAAGGACTCAAGGTGCCTAGGACAGTAGTTGGCCAGGGTACCTTTCTAGTCACCAGGCTGCATCCAGACACCTAATAATCTGACTCAGCCTAAGAGGGTCAGAGGTTGTGAAGCCTGGAGAGTTGTCTCTTCTCTCTCATACACACAGCCCAAGGCCAGGCTTCCCTTGGGTGCCAGATCATCACCTCTGAACATTCTGAATTCAAGAGCCAGTGCCTGGGCTCTGGAATGTCCCCCATCCCCACTCACACCATCTTTCTTTTGTTCACTGGTTATAGTTCCTCCTGGAGGAGTCGGGTGGAATTGGATTTTCCTCCCTAACCTCTTTCTGATGCTTGGTTCCCTCGGGACCATAGTTAGTTCCCTTTTGAGCCTCTCCAGATCCATCCATGCCCGCCATCTCCGCCTCCTCCTTTTTACCTCCAAAGCCCTGGGTCCGAAGCTCGTGGTACGAGTGGTAAACCTCTCTTGTGAGGTAGTTGATGAAGCCCTCCCTGCGCGCGAACTTGCACACAAAGTTGTGCTCGTAGAGGCAATTCATGAGGAAGCAGGCGGTGATGGCGTCCTCGCCGCCGTCGGGCTGCAGTTCCACCAGCGCCAGGTTGCAATTCTGGGTGGTGCAACAGGAGCGCACGCAATCCCAGCCCCGGCGCAAGGTGGGGGAACCCAGAAAGGTGGCCCCGTTGCTGACCGAGGCTTCCGTGTCCAGCACGAAGGCAGGAACCCCTGGAGTGAAGAGGTTCAGGCAGGCAGTTCCCGCCGGCAGCTCAGGGGGTGCGGGAGGCAGCCCGGCCTCAGTGATCCGGAGACCCAGCACGCACAGAAGCAACAACTCAAGGACCACAGGGATGCCGGCCTGGGCAAGGCGAGCGCCGGCCATCGTCCTCCCAGGGGCCGTCGCCCTCTTCCCCGGGGTGGTGGGGGGGGAGTCACCTTCACAGTGCGAGCCTCTGGGTTCTGAGGGTACTTGTGACCTGGAAGAAGGGAGGGGACAGAGGAGACACGCCTGATCAGCCTGGGTGGGAGACTTCGAGGGAGGTGGGCAGGCAGGCAGGAAGTCGGGGTGCGGGGACACGGAACACCCCGCAGTGAAGAGGGGCACGCGGGCCCGACCTCCCCCACACACTAGTGACCGGGTCGCCCGACGGACGGACACACAAACTGCTAAGAAGCTCACGTACCCGGACGCACGTACAGGTGCCAAACAAACGGCCAAACATGCTCGGAGCCCGCTCCGCCTCCGCCTCCGCCTCGCGCTCCAGGGCCCCGGTTACCTGGGCAGGTGAGTGGGGTGGGGCCTGGCCTGCCGAGGATCCGGGCCCAGTTTCCTGCGCGGCTCAGGCCGCGGCTTCTGCCGGGGTGCCGAGTGCTCTCGGGATCTGCCACCGCCACCCCCTAGTTTCTGGTGAAACTGAGTCAGCGCGGCCGGGGCGGAGCGGACATTAACTCCTGCGTCGCCGGCCCCGCCCACGCCGGTGCACCCCCACCCGCCCTTCCCAGCCGAACTTCCGGCCCCGCCAGCTCCGCCAGCCCCGGGGCTCTGGGACCTCAGCCTCCCCCGGAGCTGCCAGGTTCTTAGAGCTCTTGGAGAGGGGAGCCGCATCCCCACGAGGTAGCTCTAGGCGACCCCCACAGGGTCCAGCCTCCGGAGGGGCCCAGCGCCCCAGAACTGCATCCCGAACTCCGAAGGCCAACGCAGGTTCGGGACGCTGCAGCAAAGTCGCGCAAGTCGGGCGTTCAGGGACGGCTGCCTCTTGTCTCCCTTTCAGGTCAGAGCCAGCATCACCAGCCCCAGATTGTGAAGCAGTTGGGTAGGGACTGGAGAAGAAGTGGGGAAAAGGATGATGCAAACGAATCTTGCTTAGCCAACCCCCTAGGTCATCATTTCCATCTCCTGACGGGAAGAGAACCCAGAAGCTGGGTGGCTGCACCTGTGATAACGGGGTTCCGGGGTTTCTGCTCCAGTGTCATCACCCTTGCCAGTTCCTGGCAGTCATCCTTTCTGCCCGAATGAAAAACCAAGGCGATTCCCCTCGTCCAGACTTCTCCCTTTGACCACAGTGGTTCCCTTTCGTTTGAGACCTTTCCTCAACTTGTATTTTTCTTTATGGTCTCTCATCCCTCATCCATGGCTGCTCCCTTATCTGAAGCTCAGATTCCTCTACCCTCCCACAAAGGGGTTGTTCCAGGTCAGCAGCTGAGCACTCTGTTCCAGTGAAGTGTCATCCATGGAAGCTCAAAGGACCCAGTTTACAGGTGTAGGTGATTTAATGTCCTTCACAAAACCGTGGCCTCCTGGAAGCCAAGTTCTTTGCCCTTCCTAAGTGAAAAACTCTTAAAAGACCATTCTCTACACAACAGGATAATTATATTAATGCTTTCCCCCCCAAAAAAGAGATCACATCTATTCATGATATCTTTAGGAACCCCTGACCCAATGGGAACATTCTTCCCCATTTCTCATACAGAGCAGCTTTACCTAGTAGGACTTGTAGCCAAGGATCATTTTCCTTCATGAACAACAACATTTACCAACTGCCCACATTATGGGCGTTGGGGTTGGGAGCTGGGGTATGTCTTCTCTTTGGATTTTCAGGGGTGTTCCATATCCCCTGCCATAGTGGTGGCCATGATGGTTAGTTAGGAAAGAAGCAAATGATTGTGGTGCAGCTACTGAGAAGAAAAGTTTTTGTCAAGATCTGATTCCAGAAGTTTATATGTCAAGAATCCTGATACAGGAGAGTATTAACATATAGTGATATTACATTACCAGAAGTTTGTCATTATACCCATTATACACACCATTACAAAAACCTGCATTTATCAAGCACTGGGAATGCTCTAACCCTATTCCTAAGTGCTTCCCACACATTACCCATTAAGATCAAATCAAACCAAGGAAGTCATTACTCTTTTTATTCCCATTCTTATGGATGAGTAAATAGGCTCAGATAAGTGAACTAATTTGTCAGATTATCCAGCAGTTAAGTGGCAGAGAAAAGATAGGAGCCCAGGTAAGCCCACCTTACTCCCACACTTTAACATTGGGCTTATGATACTTGCAATTCTACCTTTATCTGAAAAATTTACCCTCACCTCAGATTCAATTAGCCTGAAACAAAACATTTTCAAGTGGTAAGCAGCCACCATTTGTGATGCCTGCTGTTATGATTTGTCCCCTCTGAAATTCATGTTGAAATCTGCCATGGTGGCAGTGTTGGGAGATGGAGACTTTAAGAGATGATTAGGTCATTAAGAGGGATTAATGCCTTTCTTAGGAACAGTGTCAATTCTTGATGGACTGGATTAGTTACCATGAGAGCAGGTTGTCAAAAGTGTGAGGCTGTGCTGGGTGTGGTGGCACACGCCTATAATCCCAGTGGCTCTGGAGGCTGAAACAGGAGGATCATGAGTTCAAAACCAGCCTCAGCAATGGTGAGGCACTAAACAACTCAGTGACACCCCATCTCTACATAAAATATAAAATAGGGCTGTGGATGTGGCTCAGTGGTTGAGTGTCCCTGAGTTGAATCCCCAGTAACAACAACATAAAAAAAAAAAAAAAAAAAAGTGTGAGGCTGCCTCTCGTTTTGTGTCTACTGCACATGCCCACCTGCCTTTCTACTTTTCCTCCATTGTTATGATATTGCATAATCCCCTCACTGGATCTGAGCTCCAGATCTTGGACTTTTAACCTCTGGAACCGTGAACTAAACAAACTCCTTTATAAATTACTTAGTCTCAGGTATTCTGTGAAGTAGCAGAAAATGGACACCTACTGTGTTCTTTCCAGGCACTTGACATGTATGATTCATGCTCTGGCAACACTTACTGTTCTTACCATACACAGAAATTCCATAATTATTGAGGTCCCATAGTGAAGAGCGGGAAATAAGATTACATGTGGTTGAGCAGTGGGCTTCATATTTAGATTTTGATGTTTATTTTATTGGGGGGGGGGCGGATACTGGGGATCTAACCCAGAAGAGTTTTACCACTCATCTACATCCCCAGCCTTCATTTTAAGACAGGCTCTCACTAAATTGCTTAGGGCCTTGCTAAATTGCTGAGGCTGGCCTTGCGTTTGCCTCAGTTTCCTGAGCCACTGGGATTACAGACATGTACCACTATGCCAGGCTACACTATTGTGTTTAATTCTTTCATCTGCCACTTACTCTCCTCCTAAGAGGTGGAGTCTATTTCCCTTCTCTTTGACTCACACTGCTTGCTTTGGCCAATAGGACATAGCAGAAATGGTGCCATGTGACTTCTAGACTTCTAGGCTATAGTTTCTAACTTTCCCTCTTAGAGTCAGTAGTGATATATAGAAATTTGAGTACTTTGCAGAAAAGAGAGTCATCTGAAGAGGAAAGGGCCATGAGGATGAAGGACTGAAGGAAATGAGAGAAGCCTGACTGGTTCCCAGTGTCCTCCTACCCCCAGCTAAGGAGCTGGGTGAAGCTGTCTTGCATCTTTTGCCCCAGTAAGTCCCCTCAGCAGAGACTAGCTGATCCTGCCAAGCCTTGCCTAAATTGCAGAATTGTGAGCAAGTAAATGCTGTTTCTGTTTTAACTTTTTGAATATCTGGGTGGTTTAATGCCAATAATAAGGGAAACAGAAGGATAACAATTACAAAATGAATTTTACTGTTAAACATCTAAATAAAAGTCAACTAATTATATTGCAGAAACAACGATTTTTAAAAATATTTATTTTTTAGTTGTACATGGACACAATAGCTTTATTTTATTTGTTTATTTTTATGTGATGTTGAGGATCGAACCCAGGACTTCGCATATGCTAGGTGAGCACTCTACCCCTGAGCCACAATGCCAGAAACAATGATTTTTGTTGAGGAATTTTGAGGGGGAAGTAATGCAATACTTTTGAAGATTAGGCCACTATCAGTTTTATTTAAAGGGGGATAGGATAGACCCTCTCAGATACTGCAGCAGCCCTTAAATGGATATTTTTGAAGAATTCTAATGTTGAAAGTGCCCACGATTTTCTATTGTAGGTACCCTCTAACTAGCTACCAGTGATCTATACCTCCAGGTATTCACACTCTTGTGTAATCTTTTCTCTTTCAGTGTGTCTGAATCTGGTCACTTGCTTCTAATGACTAAAATATAGCCAAAGTTATGGGATGTTACCTCCCTAGATTACAAAAGACTGTAATTCCTTCTTTCTCTCCCTCCCTTTCTCCTTCTCTGGTCTAATGTAATTGACATGCCTCATCCTAAATAACAAGGAACATGACAAGGAACCCATATCTTTAGCCAATAGCATCTGGAACTCAAGACCTGCCAACACCCATGTAAGTGAGCTTCGAAGTAGGTCCTCCTACAGTTGCATCTTAAAATGATTACAGGCCCGGCTGACACCTCGACTGCAGCCTTATGAGAATTCCTGAGCCAGAGGACCCAGCTGAGGGAGCTAATCCCAGAATCTTCACCTACCCAAACAGTGATATAACAAATGCTTATTGTTTAAAGCTGATATATTTTAGGATGATTTGTTATACAGCAAGAGATAACTGCTGCACTTATTAACTGAAAATAGTATAGAATTTCAAACTATATACAGTTTACTTGACAACAATATATCCATAAATACCACCCCCCACACAGTTTTGCATATCCTATGACATTGTAGTTCCACCTCTATAAATTTCTATTAAGGGAAATAAATCATGAATGTGAGCAAAGAAAGTTACAAGAATGTTCCAAACAGCACTGTTCATAATGGCAAATTAGTAGCAATCTATATGTCTAATAACAGTGATTGAGTGACTAAATCATCAAGTTGTTCTACAAAAACATGTTGGAATCCATTAGTGAATCTTAAAAACAATAAAGTGGGGCCAGGGATATAGCTCAGTTAGTAGAGTGCTTGCCTCCTATGCATAAGGCAATGGGTTCAATCCCCAGGTTCAATAAGACCTTGTTTCTAAATAAAATAGAAAAAAGGGCTGGGGATGTGCCCCTGAGTTCAATATAAGTAACTAAATAAAGTGGATTGTCACTAATTCACTTTTTATTTGAAAAAATAAAAATGGAATAGAATTTCTCAGAGGATGATGTACAATCAATCAATAAATACATGAAAAAATATTCATCATCACTAGCAATTAGAGAAATGCAAATCAAAACCACTCTAAGATTTCATCTCACTCTAGTCAGAATGGCAGCTATTATGCATGCAAACAAAAAAAAGTATAGAAATAAGTATTGACGAGGATGTGGG
The DNA here is from genome assembly GCF_048772815.1 of Callospermophilus lateralis. Lineage (NCBI taxonomy): Eukaryota > Metazoa > Chordata > Mammalia > Rodentia > Sciuridae > Callospermophilus > Callospermophilus lateralis. The sequence continues at coordinate 87,541,725 of NC_135307.1, read as the reverse complement.
GAAAAGGCACATTCATACATTGCTGGTGGGACTGCAAATTGGTGTAACCAATATGGAAAGCAGTATGGAGATTTCTTGGAAAATTGGGAATGGAACCACCAATTGACCCAGCTGTCCCTCTCCTCAGTCTATAAACAAAGGACTTAAAAACAGCATACTTCAGGGACACAGCCACATCAATGTTTATAGCAGCACAATTCACAATAGCTAAACTGTGGAACCAACCTAAATGCCCTTCAGTAGATGAATGGATTAAAAAAATGTGGCATATATACACATTGGAATATTACTCAGCAATAAAAGAGAATAAAATCATGGCATTTGCAGGTAAATGGATGGAATTAGAGAAGATAATGCTAAGTGAAGTTAGCCAATCCCAAAAAAACAAATGCTGAATGTTTTCTTTGATATAAGGAGGCTGATTCATAGTGGGATAGGGACTGGGAGCATGGAGGAATAGATGAACTCTAGACAGGGCAGAGGGGTGGAGGAGAAGGAAGGGGACATGAGGTAATTAATGATGGTGGAATGTGATGATCATTACTATCCAAAGTACATATATGAAGACATGAATTGGTGTGAATATATTATGTATACAACCAGAGATAGTTGTGCTCTATAAATTGTGCTCTATATATGTAATAAGAATTGCAATGCATTCTGCTTCATATATAAATTTAAAAATTTACATAAAAATAAGTTGGGGGGGCACTGGACTTGTGGCTCCATGATAGAGCTCTTGCCTCAAATGTGTGAGGCACTGGGTTTGATTCTCAGCACCACACATAACTAAGTAAATAAAATAAAGTCCATCAACAACTAGTAAAGATATTTTTAAAAATAAATAAATAGGCTGGGCGCTGTGGCACATGTCTGTAATCCCAGTGGCTGGGAAGTCTGAGGCAGGAGGATTGCAAGTTCGAAGCCAGCCTCAGCAACATAGCAAGGTCCTAAGCAACTCAATAAGACCCTGCTCTAAATAAAATATAAAAAAGGGCTGGGGATGTGGCTCAGTGGTTGAGTGCCCCTGAGTTCAATTCCTAATACCCCTCTTCTCCAAAAAATAAATAAAAATAAGGGTCTCACTAAGTTGCCCAGGCTAGCCTTGAACTTGTGTTCTTCCTGACTCAGCCTCCTAAATTGCTGGGATTATGGGTGTGTACCACCACACCCAACTTCACCATCTCCCTTCTACCATTGGCCTTCACATATGCTCTGTCTTCAGCCAGACCCATCTATGTTGACCTCTGTGCCTAGTTAGCTTCTACTAAACCTTCAGAACTCAGTTTGAATGTTTTCATTCACTAGGTCACAGACTCACAGGACTGGACATTCTTATAGTACTTTTTACCCACCCTTTCTTCAAATTGCTAAATAAAGTGGTAGTTTTACTTTCATTGGATTAATCAACTAATGTTTATTTTTACATCAGAACAAACTATAAGTTTTATAAAAGCAGGGTCCGCCCCCCCCCTCCTCTCTCAGAGACTGCTGTTTGTTACTTTGCCAGGCTAACCTTGAACTCATGGGCTGAAGTGATCCTCTACCTCAGCCACCCAAGTAGCTGGGGCTGAGTACAGTCATGGGCCACTGTGCCTGGCATTCACGTTTTTCCAAACCTCTTTTAATAATTGTTGTATGATAGTAGAAGTCAATACAGTGCATGCAGAAACTCAACATCCTAAAGGCAACCGTTATCTGAAAAGAAGTATTTAAACACAAATTGGAATGTTGAACGTGAAGGGGACAAGAAAGTTAGTGTAAGTTAATTTCTCATCCTTCACATTGAAGAGACAAAAGATATGTCTAACTGACAAATGCAAAAAAAAAAAAAAAAGATATTCCATAAAGGGAAAATAATGGTGATTGCAGAAGAGCTAAAGCCACAAGCTGTTGGTGGAGGTGCTGCTGGGGAGAGGAGAAAAACTCATTTTAATTTGTTTGTCCTTCTGAGCATTCATTTCTTTAAGAAAAGTTATAGTATTCTCCTGTAACCAAAGAAAAGAAAAAAAAGAAAGAAAGAAAGAAAAGAAAATTTAGAAAAGACTAAACAAAGGAACAAACCTATCCTCCCTTTAGAATGCAAGCTTATCTAAAGTACTAGTCCTTGACACCTGGGTATTAGTTAAGTCTGCAGGTTTCCTCTGTGTCAGGAAGGAGCTGAATCAGCAGAGGGTCATGTGATGATAAACATGGCTTCCTAAGAAACTGCCTCTGGGGAACAGGCAGGGTAGACTAACTTGATAAATTTGCCTTCATAAGCACACAGGCCAGGCTGATAGCAGCTCACATTCAGACATACCCGGACATAAAGGGGCACTGAACATATTAGGTCCTTAGGTAGCCAACTCCCAATTCATCAACCACCTGAGACTTGCCTTTGTGGTGCCAAGCTCTGAGCAGGAAGCCCTGTCGCCGGGGGCCCTGCTCTTGTTGGAATTAATTATAGCTGCCTGGGGGCCCAGAGTGGATTTTGTACCAAGAAGGTGGGATGCAGAGGGCTCTCAGGTGGGTGACTCAGGTGTTCAAGAGCTCCCCAAAGGGCACCCATTGTGTCCCCTCACCTCTCAGGATCCAAGGTCCCTTCTTTCCTCCTCCTGGGGAATGGTGGCCTCTGGACTTCTGCCTGTCTATAGTTTATGATACTGTGGGCCTCAGCAGCTACAGAAAGTGAAACTGGGGCACAGCTCTGGAGTGCCACTTACTGGCAGTAAGGAGCCAGGAGACTGGCATTCCCAGCACCAAAGGCCTGTTGATCTTTGACCTTCACCACTCCCAGGGCCCTTGGCCCTCCTCTCTTCTGCCTTCCCGTTGGCCTCTCCCTCCATTCTGTCTCCTCATTTCCCTCTGTGCTCTTGGTCTGACTGGCAGTTTTTCTCAGCTCCTTGCCCAGGTCAGTCCTTCCATGCTGTCTTCAAGCCATGCTTCCTGTACATCTCCCAACCCAGACAAGGAGAACCCAAGTAAGAAGGTCCAGTGGACTTCTGAGAAAAGGAGGAGGACATCATCCTCAGACACAGACCCCTCTAGGATATCCAGGTCCAGGAGACCCAGCCGACTGACAGTGAAATACGACCGGGTGCAGCTCCAGCGCTGGTTGGATATGGAGCAATGGGTGGATGCTCAGGTTCAAGAGCTCTTCCAGGTGAGTAGCACTGGGGAGGACTGAGGATATAGGGAATCTGAGCCCTGGCCAGGGGACTGAGAGAGCCTGCTCAAAGACCTGGAGAAGAGCTGGAGGGCTGATATGAGATGGTCCAATGGAGAGAGAAATTTTCCTGCAGATAGATGAGAAAAGGTCTTGGCTGTCCCTCTAACACTCATTGCAATCTGGTGTGATCTTCCTAATCTATAAAATGGGTCTTCAATACCTGTTATATTTCTTTGGAACTATTTTTTGAGGCTCAAATGACATATTCAGAGGGAAAATCCTTGGCTAGAATATTTTATTTTTTGTTCTAATTTATTCTTATCCTCAACACATATATGTTTAGTTCTACACTATCTAACACTGTAGCTATCAGCCACATGTAGCTGTTAATTTTAAATTAATTAAAATTAAATAAAGTAAAAAATTCAAGTCCCCATTCACACTAGCCACTTTGTAAGTGCTAACTAGTTCCTTGTACCATACTGTCCGCACAGATGCAGAACATCTGCATCCTCTTTTTTTTTTTTTTTTGGTGGTGGGGGCGGGGTTGGACTCAGGGACACTTGACCACTGAGCTACATTCCCAGCCCTATTTTGTATTTTATTTAGAGACAGGGTGTCACTGGGTTGCTTAGTGCCTTGATTTTGCTGAGGCTGGTTTTAAACTCTTAATCCTCCTGCCTCAGCCTCCTGAGCCATGCCCTGGCTATATCTACACCCTCCTAGAATAGACAGAACTGCATTAGAAAATGAGAGTAGCCAGGGGTGGGTGCCAATACCATGACCCCATCTCCCTTTGAACCTGACTCTGATTCCTCTCAATCCCACCCTGGGTAAAGGATGGGTCTAACCCCCAGCACTGGAAGTAGTCGGTCCTTTCTTTTTTCCTTCCTTTCTTTCCTTCCTTCCCTTTCTTCCTTCCCTTTTTCCCCTCCCCTTCCTTCCTTCCTTCCTTCCCTCAGGGATACTTAACCACTGAGCTAGTGAGAAAGGGTCTTACCAAGTTGTAAGGCTGGCCTTGAACTTGCGATCTTTCTGCCTCAGGCTCTTGAGTGGCTGGGATTGGAAGGTGTGTGCTACTGCACCTGGCTGTGTCACTTTCTTACTCAGAAATCTTAGCTCCAAATCTGAGTCCCAGAACAGTAACAGCTGCTGCTTCAACAGAATAATATTTGAGCACTTAACTATGTTCTGGGCACAATGGCCAAGCATGCGTTATTTCATTTAATCCTCCTCACAGCTCCATTAGGTTGGCACTCTTTTATAGCTGAGAGAATGGCGGCTTAGAGATGTTGAGTAACTTGTCCAAGGTCACAACACTGGGAAGGACCAGGAGTTGAAACCAGATCTCTGGTTGCAGAACTTGGACACACCTGAAATACTTAAATACACACACACACACACACACACCAATGTCCCAGCACCACTTCAACTGAATTTAAATCTACTAAAGTGTTGTCTATACTCTGGTCAGTTTTCAAAAGCAACACAATTGCTTCTAATGTATGGCTGGGCTGAGAATCATGAGAGAACCGGAGAACCAGGAGTCCTGCTTGTCCATAGGATGTGGTGCTTGTTTCTCCTCCTTGATTCAGGCCCTATCTTTTCTTTTGGGGGCAGTAGCCACCTGTGAGTTTTGAATGGGTAAGGGCTGTCAGTGATCCTGCTGTTGGGGGTGGGGAAGAGTGATGAATGGGGTTCAGTCAGTCTTGAAGCTCACAGGCTCAAGGGTGTTGACCACGAACCCTGAAGCATCCTGAGCCCACTCATGGTGGGGATATGCCCTAGAACTATAAGCTGGAGAAGCAAAATTTTTTTGGCTTGTTGCTCTGACCTTGCAGGGCCCCTCCATACCCTTCACTACTTTCAGAACTCTCCACTGGCTCAATTTCAATTTCAGGTTGTTTGTTGTGCACTTGCAAGAAAAGTCTCATATTTCAGACACCTCAGGCAAATTCTGTCAGGCATCAGAGAAAGACAGTAGCCAAAGAACCTTGCTTTGCAGGATGAAGGTGGAGGAGGAGGAATCTACCCAATTATGAGCCCATAACATTAGAAAACAGTACATGTGGGAGGACCACTCCCAGGCAATGACCGGAATAAAATGCTTGGCCTGTGGTTACCATGGCAATTGTCCAAAGGTGCCAGGTGGCAGTTCTTCTCCCAATCCTTGTTCTTTTCAGCAGGAAGCAACTAAGTGCCTGGGGAAGCCCCAGGTGGCTGGACATCTTGGCCAGAGGTCAAGGCAGCACAGGCTCCAGGTTCACCCTGCTCCAGTTCTGCTTTCATAGAGCCCCTTGCCACCTGCCAAGGTATAGGGATGAGTCATTTGTTTATTTTAGTGCAACTCAACTTTCCTTTGTTGGAGGGCCCTACCTCTCCCTGGGTGTACAGCCTGGTGGGGTCTTCAGAGGAACCAAGTCTGGGGATACAAACAGAACCAGGACCCTGGAGCTCCTGTTGTCCAGAGCTAGAGTGTGGATTTGGCTTCTGGGCAGGGACTTAAACACACACACATTTTTCCTATTTTAAGGAGACCCTTGTTTAACAACATGCCCTCCTCCTTTTTTTTTTTTTTTAATTTTTAGTTGTAGATAGATATAATACCTTTATTTTATTTATTTATTTTATGTGCTGAGGATCCAACCCAGTGCCTCACATGTGCTAGGCAAGCACTCTACACCTCAGTCCCATGCCCTCCTCTATTTATGATCCCCTGCTTCCTATCTCCACATAGCCAGATGTCTTAAAAGATTCATCTGCATTCACAGCCTTTGCTTACTATTTATTTTTTTTGGGGGGGGTGGTACTGGGCCCTCTTTCACTGAGCTATACCCGCCAGCCCTTTTTGTTTTTTATTTTGAGGCAGGTTCTCACTAAGTTGCTGAGACTGTTTTTGAGCTTGCAATCCTTCTGCTTTAACCTCCCAGATCTCTGGGATTACTGGCTTGTGCCACCTTTTCTGACTTCTTTTATTTTTTTCCCTTCCCATCACCATTCAATCCACTGAAATCTCCCATAACTTGTTAAGATCTCTTGTGGTTATCATTAATCACTGCTTTGGGGCTAAATCTAAAGTACATATCAGTAGGGGACACTGGTGATCACCCCAGGGTTCTGAAATATTCTTTCCACTGAATGTGGTTGTGCACAACAGTAATCCTAGCCATTGGCGGCTGAGGCAGGATGATTGCAAGTTCTAGGCCAAGTTCAGCAATTTTGTAAAGCCCTCAGCAACTTAAAAAAATCTTGCCTCAAAATAAAAAATAAAATAAAGAGCTGGGGATGTAGCTTAGTAGTTTCCTATAGATTTTATCATATATTTTTCTCCCTGGTGGCAGGTGTCATTTTGATAACAGTCATTTTGATGTGGTGATGTTTTTCACTAACCTATTATATTTTCAACTTCAAAAAAATATTGCAAATAATGTGTGAAGCAAACATTTATTAGCTCATTTAAGCCTGATTCAATTACTGGGCTCCATGGTGGAGAGATGAATGGTAGAGCATATGCTTAGCAAGCACAAGGCCATGGATTTAATACCTACCAAAAAAAAAAAAAAAAAGACTTGCAGGAAAGAACACCAAACTCTTATGATCCCTTATTATCAACACTAGACTGAAATGGCAATCATATTCAATATATGTATATATGTACATTATATATCAGTATGTGTTTGTTGAATAAGCAATATAATAATGGTTTGAGGGACAAGACTCCAGATTTTTATAGAGGCAAAGTTTTAACCTTTATAGCTTATCTTTATTATTCTTTCTCTTCCCTTCTTTCCTCTCTGTTTCTTTTTCTGGGCAAGCACTATATCTCTGAGGTATGCTCCAGCCTCACTAATGTTTTGTTTTGTTTTGTTTTGTTTTTTTTAAAGAGTGAGAGAGAGTGAGTGAGAGAAAGAGAATTTTTTAACATTTATTTTTTAGTTTTTGGCGTACACAACATCTTTGTATGTGGTGCTGAGGATCGAACCCGGGCCGCACGCATGCCAGGCGAGCGCGCCACAGCTTGAGCCACATCTTCAGACCACTAATGATTTTTGATGACACCAGACATTGTAAATTTTACACTGACGTAAGTGGATTCTTAAAAATCTTCTTTTAAGGTGTGTGCAGGGCTCATGCATGTAATCTCAGCCATTTAGGAGGCTGAAGCAGGAGGATCACTAGTTCAAGACCAGTTTAGGCAATTTATTGAGATACAGTCTCAAAATAAAAAAGAAAAGGGGCTGGGGATGTAGCTCACTGGTAGAATGCCCCTGGGGTTCAATCCCTAGTACTAAAAAACAAACAAAACAAAATAAAAAACAGTTATTTGTGATTTGATTTGATTCATCAGAGGCTTGTTTTTAAGCTCTATTAGAGCTGGTCTAAAAGTAACCTTTAGGGCTGGGACTGTAGCTCAGTTGCAGAGCACTTGCCTAGCATGCGTGAGATACTGGATTCAATCCTCAGCACCCTATAAAAATAAACAAATAAAAATAAAGGCATTCTGTCCATCTACAACTACAAAAAAAAAAAGAGTAACCTTTAGTCTAGGGAATAACTTAACCCCCCTAGTAAAGCATGATTCTTTTGAGGTCTCTACTGAATTCTTGCATGATCAAGAATAACTCTCCAGGGGCTGGGGTTGTGGCTCAGTGGTGGAGCTCTTGCCTCACATATGTGAGACACTGTGTTCAATCCTCAGCACCACATAAAAAATAAATAGGATAAAGGTATTGTGTGCATCTACAACTAAAATAATAATTTAAAAAACTGTCCACCCTGGTGGTTGGAATTTGATTTGTCTTCCAGTCCTACCTGAAGTCTGTTCACCTTTGTGTTTTCAGTGCCTCATAGTATCTGGTTTTGTAAAATTTTACTCAGTGAATGTGCATCTTCTTGTTCAACACACTGAAGAGAACCCTCATGCAATTTCTGGAGGTCTCTTTCTGTGTAACTTATTCCTCTCCAGAACTTTGTCCAGCAACTTCTAGCCACTTCAACCTGCCTTTACTCTGATCTCTGTCACATCAATTTATCAAGACCACTGGGCTCTCCTTGGGATCTTTCTCTCTGTTCCACGGTCTTTCCAGGAAGAAATATGGAACAATTACAGAATTTACTTATTTTTTCCCTTTCTTTCTGGGATTATAGTCCCAAGCTACCTGTTGTCTGATGTCTGAAAATATTGTTAATATATTTGTCTAGTTTACTAGTTATTTATATTGAGAAAAAATCAGGTCCCTGCCATTCCATCCTGACTGTTAGCATAAACATCTGGTTAACTCTTAGCCTTTGGATCTCAGATCAGAGGTCACTTCCTGAACCCCAGGGTTGGTTGGGTTGTCTTCCCCTGTGCTGTCTCCTCAGGGTGCTTATCTTGTGTATTTCTCTCATCTCTATCCTTTAGGAGACAATAATTTTTTTTTTTTTTTTTTTTTGTGTGTGTGTGTTGCTGGGGATTGAACCCAGGGCCTTGTGCATGCGAGGCCCTTTTAATATTTTATTTAGTGATAGGGTCTCTAAGTTGCTTAGCACCTTGCTAAGTTGCTGAGGCTAGCTTTGAACTTGTGATCCTTCTGCTTCAGTCTCCTGAGCGACTGGGATTACATACATGCGTCACCATGCCCAGCATTATAAGCTTTTTAAGGACAGTATCATGTCTGTCTATTTTGCTAATATGACCCCAGCAATCATCATAATGCTTAGTACGTGTCATGCACTCAATAAATAAGCATAAAATGGATGAATGAATGAATGTTGAATAATATGAACTAGAGAACAAAGAAGCAAAGGAGGAAAGTCTAGAACTCAGGTGAAAGGGCTAACTTAGGCACTATTTATTTTTAAAAAGGTATGGAAGGACCAGAAGTATTAACAGTGGTTACCTGTTGGCAGTGGGAAGAGTGAGAAGGTAGGTGAGGTTCTTTTCCTTTTGCTGTCTTTTCTTTCTTTTATCTATCTTATTTATTTATTTAATTAATTTATAAAATTGGCTTTATTGAATTATAATTGATAGCATAAAATGTGCCCTTTTGAAGTATACATTTAGATGAACCACCATAACAGATAAGGAACATCTCTACCTTCCAAAAAGTTCTCCAAATAGCACTTACCTTTAAGCAAATTAAATAACTAATTGCTTATCATACCTGGGTTCCCCATGCTCCCTGGGTACTGAGGATTGAACCCAGGGCCTCAAGCACACAACCTAGGCAAGTGTTCTTACCTTAAACTATATCTCTAGCCCTTCATGCCTGTTTTTACTATGATTCATTGACTGCCATTTATCTATAGGCCTTTGAAAGCAGTATCTTTTTTTTTTTTTTTTTTTTTTTGGTACCAGGGAATGAACCCGGGAGTACTTAACCACTGAGTTACATCCTCAGCCCTTTTTATTTATTTTGAGACAGGGTCTTGCTAAGTTGCTAAGGCAGGCCTTGAATTTGAAATCCTCCTGTCTCAGCCTCCTGAATGGATGAGGTTATAGGTGTGTGCCACCAGGCCCAGTTTATCTTTGTTTTATGTTCACTGATGTGCCTAAGTTCACGGTGCCAAGTAAACAGTAGTCATTGGGCAGATACTTGAACAGTTAAATTCCAAAGGATTAAATAATCAAATGGAAAAGGTAAAATGTTCAAACCTCTAAAAAAGGTGATTAGAAAGTATTTATCCAAGTCTGATAAATACTTGCTAAGAACTTTCGAAGCAGAAAGGAAGGGAGGAAGGAAGGGAGGAACCAACACTGGAAAATTCCATTAGATTCAACTGTATAAACAAATCCAACTATTATCCTAACTGTCTCCACTGTTACTCATTAAACATAAAATATATTTATTTCCATCATATGTGAAGTGCTAGGGTTAATCTAAATTCAATAACTTAAAAAAGAAAAACTATTTCAATTAGTAAGAAAAAAATGACTGAGCATGGTCACACATATCTGTAATCCCTGCTACTTGGGAGGATGAAACAGAAGGTTCACAAGTTATGCCAGTCTCAGTAACTTAGTAAGGCCCTCAGCAACTTAATGAGACTCTATCTCAAAATTTAAAAAGGGCTGAGAATGTAACTCAGTGGTAAAGTGCCCTTGGATTAAATCCCTAGGACAAAACAAACAAATAAAATTTTTAAAATGTCTGGGGATATAGCTAAGGGATAAGGAACCCCCCAAAAAGAAAAAATAAAAAGAAGAAAAAAATAAGAAATAAAACAAAAGAACCCCATACAGACATGGATACGGTCGCTATTCCTCTGGGGACCATTGGGGGTTCCCAAGACTCCTTTAGGGGTTCCATGATTATTCTCATAACAATACTATAAGATGTTGTTTGCCTTTTTCACTATGTTGAGATTTGCACTGATGATGCAAAAGTATTGCTGGCCCTTAGTGTGAATCAGAAAAATAATACTGGGCTGTGGGCGTAGCTCAGTAGTAGAGTGCATACTAGCATGTGGAAAGCACCATGTTCACTCCCAGCAGCAACAACAAAAAGTATTATGAGTTTGTATAAGTAATCATGTTCTTTACCACCATGTCATTTTTCACTTAAGAAAGTCCTTGATGGCCAGGCATTGAGGTTCATGTCTGTAATCCCACTGACTGAGGAGGCTGAAGCAGGAGGATTGCAGGTTCAAGGCTAGCTTTGGCAACTTAGTGAGACTCTGTCTCAAAAAATAAAAAGGGCTGGGGATTTGGGGATGTGGCTCAGTGGTTAAGCACCCTTGGGTTCAATCACAATACAAAAAAAGAAAAAAAAGAAGAAGAAGAAGAAAAGAAAGGAAGAAAAAGTCCTTGATAAAATAGTAAAAAATTATTAATTTTATTAAATATTGACTCATGTCTTTTTTGTTTGTTTGTTTGTTTGGTACTGGGGATTGAACCCAGGGGTGCTTAAGCACTGAATCACATCCCCAGCCCTTTTTTGTATTGTATTTAGAAACGGTATTGCTAAGTTGCTGAGGCTGGCTTTGAACTCCTGATCCTCCTGCCTCAGCCTCTTGGGCTGCTGGGATTACAGGTGTGTGACACTGTACCTGGCTTGTTTTGCTTTTTGGGTTTTTAAATTTTTTTTAGATTTGATGGACCTTTTTTTTTTTTATTTATATGTGGTGCTGAGAATTGAACGCAGTGTCTCACACATGCTAGGCAGGCGCTGTACCACTGAGCCACAACCCAGCCCCTTGTTTTGCTTTTATTAGTGCATTATAGTCATACATAATAGTTGGCTTCATTTTGACATAATCATACATGCATGGAATTTAATTTACTCCATTTCAGTTCCTGGTTCCCCGCTTTCCACTCCTCCTCCTCTTTATTCTCCTTTTACTCTACTGCTCTATCATTTATTTATTTATTTATTGTACTTGGGATGGACCCAGAGGTACTTTTACCACTAAGCTACATCCCCAATTACATTTATGCATGTATGTATGTATGTTATGTATTTGTACTGGGAATTGAACCCAGGGGTGCTTAACCACTGAGGAATACCCCAGCCCCCCTTTTTGGCATAGATCTGATTTGGTATGATCTTTTCTTTTTTTAAAAAAATTATTTATTGATTGATTTTACAGTATAATGCATTTTGACATAGTGCATACAAATGGAGCACAACTTCTCATTCCTCTGGCTGTACATGGTGCAGAGTCACTCCAATAGTGTAATCATAGATGTATTTAGGGTAATAATGTCAGTCTCATTCTACTGTCCTTCCCATCCCCACAGTCCCACCCCTCCCCTCACTCTCTTCTATACAAACCAGAGTTCTTTCATTCTTCCCTATCCCCCTGCCCCACTATGGATCCGCTTATCAAAGAAAACATTCAGCTTTTGTTTTTTGGGGAATTGCCCAGGCTTTTAAAAATATTTTATTTAGAGACAGGGTCTTACTAAGTTGGTTAGGGCCTCACTAAGTTGCTGAGGCTGGCTTTGAACTTGCAATACTCCTGCCATAGCCTCCCGAGCTGCTAGGTTTATTTTTTATTGGGACAGGGTTTTTCTGAGTTGGTTAGGGCCTCACTAAATTGCTGAGGCTGGCCTCAAACTTTCGAATCCTGCCTCAGCCTCCTGAGCCCCTGGGATTACAGGCATGCACCACCATACCTAGCTATTTATTTAATTTTAAATTGGTGCTTTATAGAAATACATAAAAATGGAATTCACTGTGGTATATTTACATATGCACATAGCATAATTTTGTCAAATTCATTTTTAATTTCCTCCCCTTTCCTATCCCTCCTCCTTCCCACTCATTTTTTTTTTTTTTTTGGTCAATGGACTTTATTTTGTTTATTTATATGTGGTGCTAAGAATCAAACCAAGTGACTCACACATGCTAGGAAAACACTCTTCCACTGAGCCACAATCCCAGCCCTGCCTCCTCAATCTTGAGCTTATGTCTTCTTTGCTGAGTGCAGTGGCATATACCTGTAATCCCAGAAGCTCAGGAGGCTGAGGCAGAGAATGACAAGTTCAAAGCCAGCCTCAGCAACTTAGTGAGGTCCTAATCAATTTAGCGAGACCATGTATCAAAATTAAACAACAACAACAACACAAACAACAACAACAACAAACCGGGGAGGCTGGGCATGTGGCTCAGTGGTTAAGTCCCCCTGAGCTCAATCTCCAGAACCAAAAAAAAAAAAGACTTAATCCTTAGAACAGTTTTAGGTTAAAAGCAAAATTGAGTGAAAGGTACAGAGTTCATATATGCCCTGTCCCTACACATGAACAACCTCTCTACTCTCAATGTCCAGCCTCAGAGATGGTACATTTGTTACAGTTGATGAACTTACACTGACCTCATTACCATCCAAAAATCATAATTTACTTTAGGGTTCACTCTTAGTATTGTACATTCTATGGATTTGGCCAAAAATGTATAATGACATATATTCACCAATATCATATCCTACTCAACAGTTTCACTGCTCTAAAAGTCCTTTGTGTTCTGCCTCCTCCTTTCCTTCTCCAAACCCTGGCAACTATTGATCTACTGTCTCCATAGATCAGCCTGTTTCAAAATGTCATTCGTTATAGTTGAAATCAACTGTATATAACCTTTTAAAAACATTTATATTGGTGAATTATAATTATACATAATAGTGGAATTCATTATGTTATATTCATACATGCACATTTGGTCAATCTTATTCCCTAGTACCTTCTTCTTCAGTATATAGCCTTTTAAAATGGACTTCTTTAGGGCTGGGGAAGTAGCTCAGTGGTAAAGTGTAACTTGGCATGCACCAAGGCCCTGAGTTCAATCCCCAGCACTGCAAAAAAGGAAAAAGAAAAAAAATAATTCTTTAACTTAGCAATATACATTTGAGGTTCTTCCATGTTTTTTTCAGGGGTTGATGCTCATTTTTTTTTTTAAAGAGAGAGTGAGAGAGAGAGAGAGAGAGAGAACTTTTAATATTTATTTTTAGTTTTTCGGCGGACATAACATCTTTGTCTGTATGTGGTGCTGAGGATCGAACCCGGGCCGCACGCATGCCAGGCGAGCGTGCTACCACTTGAGCCACATCCCCAGCCCTCATTTTGTTTTTATACTGAAAAAGATTTCATTAGATGTTCCAAATCTTATGCATTTACCTATTGAAGACCATCATATTTGTGTCCAAATTTTGGCAAATATGAATAAAACTATAATAAACATCTCTTTGTAGGTTTTTGGTTTGTTGTTTTCTTGAGACACAGTCTTGCTGTTGTTATGTTGTCCAGGCTGCCCCAGAACCTGTGATCCCTTGCCTCAACCTTCACTTGCTACAGCATCCAGCTGTGTACAAGTTTTTTTTTTTTTTTTTTTTTATTACAAACCCTACTTCACCTGCATTGGATATTGAGCCCAATGCCACTGAGCTGCATTCCCCAGCCATTTTTATTTTATTTTTACTTGTTAAATTTTTGGTCCTATGGATTGAACCCAGGGGTACTTTACCACTGAGCTATATTCCCCAGTCCTTCTAATTTTAAATTTCAAGATAGGGTCTTATTAAGTTGCTGAGGGTGGCTTTGAATTTGTGATCCTCCTGCCTCAGCCTTCCAAGTAACTGGATTACTGAGCCTGTGTGCATGTTTTTGTATGGATGTGTTTCCATCTCATTGGGTAAACACCAAGGATTGTGTGGCAAGAGTGCGTTTAATTTTGTAAGAAACTGCCAAACTTGGGGCTGGGGTTATAGTTCAGTGGTAGAGTATACGCCTAGCATATGTAAGGCATTAGATTTTATCCTTAGCACCACATAAAATAAATAAATGAAATAAAGTTAAAAAAAAAAAAAACCTGCCAAACTGTCTTGTAGTGAGCCTATACCATTTTGTATTCCCATCAGCAATGAGTGAGAGTTCTTGTTGCTGCACACCCTTACCAGCATTTGGTGTTGGTAAGGCTTTAGATATTTTGCCATTCTAATAGATGCATAGTGCTCTCATTATTTTAATTTGCAATTCCTTAATGACATATGAAGTTGAACATATCCATTCATGTGCTTATTTGCTGTCTGTATAGTTTCTTTGGTGACATATCCATTCAGGCATGTCCCATCCCTGCCCGCCCCCCCATACTGGGGACTGAACTCAAGCACTTAACCACTGAGCCCTTTTTATTTTATTTATTTATTTATTTATTTATTTTAGTTTTTGGCGGACACAACATCTTTGTTTGTATGTGGTGCTGAGGATCGAACCCGGGCCACACGCATGCCAGGCGAGCGCGCTACCGCTTGAGCCACATCCGCAGCCTGAGCCCTTTTTATTTTGAAACAGGGTGTCAATAAGTTGCTGAGGCTGGCCTCAAACTCGCAATCCTCCTGTCTCAGTCTTCCAAGTCACTGGGATTGCAGGTGTGTGGCATCTTTGGCCCATTTTTAAATTGCATTGTTTGTCTTCTTACTTTTGAGGTTTCCCCCTCACCCCCGCCCAGTACTAGGGATTGAACTCAGGGGCACTGAGTTCTTTGTGCATTTGGGATAACAGTGTTTTATCAGATATTTCTTTTGCAAATCTTTTCTCTCAATCTGTAACTTGCTTTCTTGTTCTCTTAAGATTTTTAAATTTTTAACTTTGTATTAATTTTTTCAGCAACTATAACTTTTGTATACATATATGTAAATATACATATATTTATATTTAGTTGTTGATGGACCTTTATTTTTTATTTATTTATATGCAGTGCTGAGAATCGAACCCAGTGCCTCACACATACTAGGCAAGCGTTCTACCACTGTGTTACCCCAGCTCTCAGCAACTATAACTATAAAAGAAATATTTTTATTGAGGTAGGTTTCACATAATTCACCCACTTAAAAGTGTGCAATTCAACTGTTTTCGGTATCTTAAAAGATTATTAACCATTATTACAGTCTAATTGTAGAACGTTATTTCTCCTCAAGAAGACCATAAGCACAGTAGTCACACTCCATCCCCTTCCACTACCATTTCCAGCTCAAGGCAACCACTAATCTACCTCAGTCTCTGTAGATTTGCTTATTCTAGATATTTCATATATATTGAGTCATTGACAATATGTGGCCTTTGTAAGTGGCTTCTTTGACTAACAGGTTTTCAAGGTTAATCCATGTTTAGGATAAACTGTTCCTTCCTTCCTGTTTATTGCTGTGTAGTATTATCTGTCTATGCAAGATTTCATTTTTTCATTTCATCAGTTGAGGGACACTTGGGTTGTTTTCATTTTTTGACTATTAATGAATAATGCTACTAATGAACATCCATGTGCAATTTTTTTTTTTTTTGGGGGGGGAACTCAGCGGCACTTGACCACTGAGCCGCATCCCCAGCCCTAATTTAGAAACAGGGTCTCACTGAGTTGCTTAGCACCTCACCATTGGTGAGGCTGGCTTTGAATATGCGATCCTCCTGTCTCAGCCTCCCAAGCCACTGGGATTACAAGCATGTACCACTATGCCCGGCTCATGCGCAAGTTTTTGTGTAGACCTGTTTTCATGTCTCTTGGGGGCAGACCTTGGAATGGAATTTCTTGGTCCAATTATAACTCTATATTTATCATTTTAAGGAACTGCCCAACTGTTTTCTGAATTAACTGTACCAAGTTACATTTCTACCAACAATGTATATAAACTTGCCATTAAGTATAGTCAGTTTTTAAAGAACCCTAACACTGTTTCAAATAGAACATAGTAGGTATTAAGTAAATATCTGTTGAATGGAAAATGGGTATTCTGTGAGTAAGGTGAGGCTAAATGTAGGAAGTCAGAGATGAGGTTGGAGATGGGTGAGTTCCTGAAAGGAACTTTCTCTCCAGAACTAGCTGACCAGGCCTGTCTGAGCACTGTGTTCTTCCCAAATAGGATCAACCAGTCCCTTCCGAGCCTGAGATTGACCTGGAGGCTCTCATGGAACTATCCACAGAGGAGCAGAAGACTCAGTTGGAGGTAGGATGAGACTGGGCCCAGAGGTTGGGGGCCAAAAGCTGGTTTGAGACCAAGGTGGACCCAGGAACCCTGAGTCTGCTTCCTTGGGTTGAGTGGGGAGAACAACTTCAGAGGGGAGAATTATTATTGGGAGATTGAGTGGGACTCACAGGAATGTACTTTGGCTCATGGATCCACTCTCTGCTCTCTTCTACTCAGGCCATTCTCCAAAACTGCCCCCGCCCCACAGAGGTATGGGATATTCTGCTGGTCTAGGGGCAAGAGGGGGATGGGGGTGAAGGGTGGTTGTGGGAAGGTCACTAATGAAGAGGAATGTTTGAAAGGAAAGCTTGGTCCTGCATCCTTCTTTCCTTCCCTGGCTAAGGGAAGCTAGGATCACAGTCAGGGAGAGATTGGGGAGGGCAGTGTGGTGCGTGGGTGTGATTTCATGCCTTAATCTTACTCTTCTTTCTCCTTCAGCCTTTTATCTCTGAGCTTCTCAGTCAACTTAAGAAACTCCGAAGACTCAGCCGGCCTCAGAAATAAACCTGGAGAGACTACCTTAGCAGCCTCAGTACCCTGGACCCTGGCTGAAAGGAATACAGTTCCTTGAGACACAGACAAGGAATATAAAGGACAGGGAGGGACAATGGTACACCCCAGTATATGTGCAGTCGCAGCTAGGCTGTCTGGGAGCCACTCACTGCTGTTGTCCAGTGCTTTCCATGTCAGCCACGTGGATAAAATCTTTAGCAGCCCCAGCTAAATGGAGTGTGGAGCATATTTGTGTAGAGGGACCAGGGGAAGGAAAGGGTGAAGTGATTCATTCAAAGACCAATATCCTAAGTCATTAGGCTGTACCTACATACCTGATCCATCCATCCTCCAAATGGGTCTTAAAAACTCAAAGAAAGTCAACAGCTTTGCTTTGGTGAAATCACAATCTAATAAAGCCTAGAGGCCAAGCTGAGGGCAGATGGCTAAGACACATAGTGTCCTGGCATTACAAGGGAGCTCAAATGTCAAAGATTAATTTTGAATCTAGAGAGGAGGTAACAGGAAAACTTAGCTGGATCTGGGGGTATCAGAGAAAGCTCACCCCTCTTCTACTCACAGCTGATGGGGGAGGCTTCAGGTGAGGGTCTTTTTCTTGAGTTGATTCTAGTTGGGGGCAGGAAGAGAAAAAGTAGAGGCTATGCAGAACATAAAGAACATAGGTTGAGAGGCCAGGGGCAGCTCAGGAGAAGTCATTAGAAAACAGATACTGGGTATGAATGGCAGGCAGGTTGGGACAGGAGCCCTGGGAGGTGGGATCCTTTGTAAGTAAAGCAGGTATGTATGCATTGTTCCTCCATGCACTGTTTGAGTACTGAGAGAGACTGAGAAATTCAATACAGAGGGGCCTGGAAGTTCTGCTTAGAGCAGGAAACACAGTTTGGTTGAATGAATTTTCACGCTTTCTTCATGAGGCCACCAGGATGGGTGGGACTATTCCTGCTGGGAGAAGATTACAGGATAGCTCATTTTTTTTTTTCTTTCCTTCCACAGAACTTTTCTTATAGTCTTCTCTGCTCTTGCCATCTCTCACAGGGCCTGGGCTTGGGATCAACTAGGTTCTAGAGATAAGAGATGCTGAGGGTGGGGTAGCTCAGTGGCAGAGCATGTACTTAGCATGGGCAAAGACTAGGTTCAATCGGTATATGCTGAGCCCAATGAATACATATACTTTATTAGATCTACTATGTGCCAGGTAGGGGAACAGGCCCTGGAGTCAGGCTACAGGACTCACCCTTAGATTCAGTTTGGTCTTTCTAGAACATCATGCCTCTTACTTCTAGTCCAGGCTTCTTGGAGGAGGGACCCTACTTTTTCCCTTTGGCTTTTCCACTCATTGTTTCAAATGGAATCTTTCCTCTTTCCAGGGGACACTGAGGCTCAGGAAGGGGTGTATCCATCATCAGTAGACTTGATCTGCTGTCTCATAGATGCCCTCAGGGCATCACTGCCAGTCTGCAGGATGTCTATAGGACCACCTTTCCAGGAGGGTTGGGGTTTCCTCAGTACTGTCCGCCAGTATATGGGGGACGGTAGGCTGATGTCTGGTGTTCTTTAAGCTCAAAGGCATCATGGCCCTCCCTGTGGAGCAAAGGGATGCAGATTAGGGATTGTAGGCAACCCTTGAGCCCTTCCACTGAACATTCTACCTGTACCCACCGGAAGCACCGGGCACAGTAGAGGTCTCCATCACAGCCAGCACATCGCAGGGTGGCATCCTCATTGCAGATGCAGCACCAGGGAAGTTCTTCTTCCTTAGCCTCTGGCTTGGGAGCCATGACTTGGGCCTTCAGGGACTAGAGAGGAATACAGGAAGTAAGATACATGATAGAAGCAATCAGCCAGGTAGGAAGGAAGGTTATGGGCTTTTCTCACCTTAGGCTCTGTTCTGCAGGGTGGGGCCTGGGGTCGTGAAGCTGGCTCCACAGGGATGTTAAAACCACTTGCCTCATCCAAGGCAGCTTCTTCAGTGAGCTGTGAACAGGTGAAAGGATACTACTCCCTGCTCCAGTCCCTTCTCCCAGTATTTCTGTGCTGTAGCCTTGGCTTCTCAACTCTTCTTCCTTTACTTCTTGCCTATGGCTGCTGATTCCCCATCTCAGGGGGCCAAGGGGCAAATCTGGGTCACAGGGACACAAGAACCCCAACTTGAACAGGAGCTGCAGAATGGCTACCCCAGAATGGAGGCTAGGTGAATGGGGCCAAGCAGCAATGAAGCAGAAACAGGACAGGGGTGGCTGGATGGGTAAGCCAGGCCTACCTGCTGCATGACTCTCTGGATGGCTGTCTCCTCATCCTCCTCATCATCACTGTCTGGGAGGCGGAGGTCCTGAAGGGTCACTTGAATGAGGGAGAGATGGAAATGGGAGGAAGAGTGAGGGTGAGAGATTTCACCTAAACCACTGTCCTCTTCTGGAAATGGTTTGTTTCCCAGGGTTTGTTCCAGAGCTGAGGAGCCTCATTAGCCACCCTGTTCAGAACTTGTCCCTCCCTGTCCCAACCCTACAAGGCTGGACCATTAATGAAGCAGCCTTAAGGAGCAGGGCAGGAGAAGAAGCCTCAGCACCTGAAAGGACTGAAGGTCCCCCTACCTCCTGATGGCTGCCACTGATTCCTCATCTACTGCTTTGCCCTAGTTCATTCCTCATGGCTCTGGGCAAGGCTCAACAGATCTCTGGGCATAGGGACCTCTAGCACCTGACTTAGCCCTGGGAAGGAGAGCTTGGCCTGAGTGCAGGGGAAGGCTGTGATCAACAGACACTAGTGAGCAGCTGACTCCAGCCTTTACCTTTGTCAGGGTCCTGTCCCCGCAGCACAGCCAGTCGCTTGGCAAGGGCCAGGATCCGTTCCTGCCTTGTATTCTCCTCCCGTAGCTCAACTGCTGCCTCAGCCAGCAGCCTGGTCTTCTCCTTCTCCAGGGACCAGCTGGCCTGCCCCTGGGAATTAGTGTGCTGGCTTCCTGTGCCACCCTGGTTGAGGTCATTCTGGAGAGAGGCAGCTGGAAGAAGTAATAGAGTCAGGGAAGAAGAGGCATTCTAAGATTTCTCCCCCATAAGTCACTGAGCCCATTTCTCAACTTTTTTTAAACTATACATTATCAGCTTTGTGCTCAGCCCTAGCACATGTGACTTATATTACAAATAAGATTAGTATTTCCTCCAATTTTTCAAATGTTAAAAATTAGCAATCTTGGACATATTTTTTCAACCATATTCATCCTCACCCCACTGATATGTATGGGCTGGATGTCCCATGGTTTCAGAATCACTACCCTAAAGGATTAGGATACGAGGAGGCTAAAGTTCAGCCAGTTTCTGCCATTCAGGGCTGGAATTAGACTTCCCTGGGAGCAGCACAAAGAAGGCACGACTGAAGCTGAGATTTTATATATCACTGGGTAGGAAGAACTTTACTAGAGTGGGTGTGGCTCTGACATGATCACCTTTAGCCTAGAGTTTCAGAGCAAGAGGTTTGAAACCAGACAGCTTTGGGTACAAGGCCCATCCCTGCCACTTAAGAGCTATGTGGCCTTGGTCAAGTTCCTTAAGCTCACCACGCCTGAGTTTCCTCATTTATATATGGGCAATAATAGTACATACCTCAAAATTATTGAGGTTGGTCCATGAAATTGTGTCTGTAAGCAAGGTTTCTCAGTCTTAGTTCTATTGACACATTGGACCAGATAATTCTTTGTTGTGGTGGAGAGGCTAACCTATGCATTGCAGGATGTGGCTTATGGCATCCTGGGCTTCTACCCACCAGATGCCAATAATATCCCCCAAGTTGTGATAACCAAAAAGTCTTTAGACATTTTCAAAAGTACCCTGGAGGGTAAAATCATCCATGGTTGAGAACTACTTCTCTGAAGCTTTCAGAAAACACTGTCCAAAAGAATTTTTCTATGATGAAGGAAACAGTGTATATTATGTCCCTTATCTATCCCATAAGGTAGTAGCCATGAGCTCATGTGGGTATTGAATACTTGAAATACTGCTGGTAACACTAAGCAAATGAACTTTAAATTATATTTAATTTTGAATAGCCTCTTCTTTCATATCATCATCATTATAGAGAACACTCACTACACTCAATGAACACTTATATTATGAGCCAGGTACGGTCCCAAGAACTATTGGATTATCTCATTTGCTCCTCCTGACTTCCCTGTGAGGTAGGTTTTTACCATACATACCTCCATTTTACATATGATGAGAGTGAGATTTAGGTCAAATAACTTGCCCAAGATCACACAATTAGTATGTGGTAGAAATGGGGATCACTGTCTGATTCTAAAGCCCACGCACTTAAACACTAGGCCTACACTAGCTCCCTTTGGAGTAAATACTCAATAAATGATAGTTCTTATGATGTTGGTCGACCTTCTTTACTTTACATTCATCTCCAGAGGGTGGATAGCAGAGCCTCTCCCATTTGGGGGAAGAGATGGGGCATGTTCCTGGAGGAGCCAAGTAGAGGGGTTACCTGGACCTTCTTGTTCCCAGCTCTCATCAATAGCCACCTCAGCTGCCAGCTGTGTTAGCAGATCTTGTGTCTGCTGATCCTGTGTCCTGGTGTCTGCTGTCAGATGTTCCTGCCCAGAGGAGGGAACCTCAGTGGGGAGTGGGAGTAAGGTAAAAGCCACATAAAGCCTAGAAGTATCCTGGGTCAGGGGTGGATGCTGAGGAATTCTCAAAGACCAGGCAAAGGTTTGTCTTAATCAAGTAGGTCTGGCAGTCCCCAACAGGACTGTGTCCACTTTTTTTCTGACCCACTCAATCTTGCTGCTTGTCCCTTGTTCCTTGGCCTGGCAGCAGGCCTGAGGCTCAGGAGGTAGGGGTGGGAGGCTTTACCAATTCCTGTAAAGTATATGATCATACATGTATCTGAGCTTCTTCTGGATCCTTTCCCTAGGAATCCCTTCCCTCCCAAGCCTTAGCACTCACCAGTCTATGGGTGTGAGAAGGCAGAACCCTGCCCTGAAGGGCAGCAAGCCGAGTCTCCATCTCCTGGACAGAAGGGATAGAACCCTGGGTTTCATCCTTCAGTGCAGCCAGCCGTGCCTCTATCTCTGCCTGTGAGGGTATTGACTCTGCAATTGGCATAGGGGGAGCCAGGTAAGGGCCAGAGGAACCTCAATCTCAGAATCTCTAGACTGTCCTTTTGGCTACCCTGTCTGCCTCCACTCACTTGGCTTGTTCTCCTGACGGAGTCGTGCTAGGCGCTCAGCAATGACTTGGTCTTGTTGGGTCAGTGCCTGGCTCCTAGAAGTGCTGGGCTTTTGCTTGGTTTCCAAGGCTGCCACACGTCTAGCACGATAAGAGATAGAGGTGCTTGAAGGCAGAAGTGAGGACTGAAGGCACCCATTCACTATTTCCCATTCAAATTATTTCTAGGCATCTAGGGAGTCCTGCAGTAGGAAATTTTCTATGGCTCTTGCTGCTGTCACCCTGCAGCCCAGCCCTGCTTACCAAATAGAGGGTCTGGTTGAGAGGGCAAATTCTGCCAAGTGCTCATACTGAGGAGAAGGTGATAAGCTACTTTCTGAGTTCAAGAGGGTGTCCAGGGCTGGGCATGGCGGCACTAGCCAGGTGTGGTGGTGCATGCCTGTTATCCCAGTAGCTTGGGAACTGAGACTGGAGGATTGAGAGTTCAAAGCCAGCCTAAGCAACTTAGTGAGGTAGTTAGCAACTCAGTGAGACCCTATTTCTAAATAAAATATAAAAAAGGGCCAAGGATGTGGCTCAGTGATTAAGCACCCCTGGGTTCTATCCTCAGTACAAAAAAAAAAAAAAAAATTAAAAAAAAAAAGTTTCAAGAGGGTATCCAGAAGCTTCAAAGTGGGGATTCTCCTGACCCTGTACTTACTTGAACTAGAGACTAGGAGAAGAGTCCTACCTTTGCTCCCTTGTCTTTTCCCTGTCCTCATTATTTTTTCCTTAACTTACTTTTTATAGTTCTGGGGTGGTGACCACTTGGAGACATTGGCAGGAGAACCTCTGTTGAGAAGAAATCTGGTATCAGAAGTCCTGCCATCCCAGTCAGTGTCCCCACCTCCACCCCAAACACTTCCTAGGCTGACCTCTGGCTATACAGCACAAGGTTGCAAGGGCTGTCCAGATGCTCACTGCTGTACTTGGTGGAGCCCTTATCCATACTAGCTTCTTACCTGGTCAGGACCTCATGGCACTGCTTGCAGACTTTCTGTTGGGTGTTACCAGTCCGAGGTACCACTGCACTGAAGCTGAGGCAGCCGGAACAGAAGGCCCGACCACAATTCTTACAGCCATACTACAAGAAATATGAAGCAGGAGGATTCACCTGTTATCTACCCCATGGGCTCCTCCCTGGTACTCTGAGTATACAGAGAGAGGACAGAGAGGTTGTGACCAGATATTAGGAGGAGGAAAAGGACTGGGGTCCCTAGGGCTTAGGGAGACTGGGACAGAGGGTAAAGCAATTCCTTGGTTTCCGGTCTCTTATTCAAATCACATAAAGCTTCAAACAAAATTCCCATGCTTTCAACCACCTTCAACTGCATGCCATGGGGAGGGGGTGTAGAAGGCAAAACCCTGTGTTTCAGGTCACTGACTCTTTAACAAAGGAGAATCAGATAGGGCAGGGCTCATGCCTTCTCTGCTCTGGAATAGACAGAGGGAGGTTTAGCTCAGGATGGGATGATAACAATGCCCTCCATTTATTAAGTACTTACTCTGTGTGCCAGGCACTAAGCTCAGTACTTAACAAAAGTTACATGATTTGCCCAAACCAAGGTCACCCCATGATAAAACAGCAGAGCTCAAATTTGAACAGACTCTAAAATCCAGGATTCTAAAATGTCCTGCCTCCCTGCATGCCATTAAATTATCACATCTGGTTCAGGCACAGAAAAGCAGTATTTTACCATGATAACCTGGTCGGTCTGTGTTGAGGACAAGAGGGCCTTTGACATGGTGCCCTGGGACGATAGGGGAGTGTGATCATCTAACTCAAGAAACAAGGGTAACGGCAGGCTGCTGTATGGGGAAGGTTTCAAAGCAGAGAGAATAATGAGCAGGACAACTGTCCTAAGGTATTAAAACCGCGCGGGGGAGGAACGGAGTGGGAAGGCAACAGTTGGATGCTACACTTATGTTACAGAAAAGTGTAATTTCAAAAAATGACGTTAACAAGCTTTAGGGTGCTCTCACCTTCAGCACCTCACTGGAACCTCGCATCAACCCCGAAAGCGAGGGAGCGCTGGAAAGAACCCACAACACCGAATCTTTGGACCGTAAGTCTCATGCTTTTCCCTTCGCTTCGCGCCCTCCCTAACCCTTTAGCCCTCTGGGAGAAGACTCGCCTCCTTCTTGAAGAGGGTGAACTTGACAGCACAGCCATAGCACCTACTCTCCATCGCGGCTCCAGGCGGTGCAGAAAACGGAGGATTGAAGTCAAGCCTTTCAGGACCAAGCCCCTAGGAAGCTCACCCACCCATGTCCTGCCCTACACGCCCACTTGCGCGATCCCGCCTCGGCCTTGGGTTGGGGGAATCCAGACTCACCGCCTGCGCCCGAGCGCGGCACAGGCGGGAGCGGGGGCTGCCGGGAGCCGTAGTTCATTTACGGCTGCGCGGTCCCTCAGAGTCGGTCAAGCCTGACCCGGAACACGACGATTCCCAGGGGGCTAAGCGGCACTAGGCCTGCTCGGAGCCCGCGGTCCCTGCACATGCTTGGGCTCTTGGGAATTGTAGTACGAGCACCGTCAAGGCTGGAACCATGGCGGTGACCAAGGAACTATTACATATGGACTTGTACGCGTTGCTGGGCATTGAGGAGAAGGCGGCAGACAAAGAGGTGAGAATGGTGGCGAGGAAAGCTGATTCTGAGCGACCTGGCAGCCTTTACTGTCCTGGTTCCTTGGCTGGGACCGGCACCGTCTCTTCAGGTTCGACCGGGCCCTGGGCGGAGAAGGAAGGGAGGCCCGGCGGCCTCAGAATGTAGGCTCCCACACCTTCCTGAACAATTTGAGGGCCTCTCAAGTAAAGGGGAGTTCTGGTGGCTGTTTAGGAGAGCCCCTGTATGGGAGAGTCCTGGATGAATCTGTGAGCGAAGCCGACCTCCTCTCTGCGCCTGCGCTGCCTCCGCCTTGGATTCGGCTTCCGTCTTGTGCTGTCTTTCATTTCAGTGTTACCATTCTCAGCAAGTGATAGTGGGCCCTAAGCAAGAGAATCGGAAGGGTAAGGCAAGTGGCCCAGAGTTCCACCTACCTAGGCGTACATCAACGTGAGGGGTCGCAGGGAACGGGTTCGATGATGCTCACCTATCTTCCCACCGACTCGGAAGGTCGAGGCAGGAAGATCGCAAGTTCGAGGCCAGCCTCAGCTATATAGTGAGACCATGTCTCAGAATTTAAAAAAAGAGGCTGAATATGTAGCTCAGTGGTAAAGCACCCTTGGGTTCAATCCCCAGTACATTAAAAAGTTGAAAAAAAAAAAAAAAAAACGATGGTGGATGGTGAGACACTGATCAGTCTGGACAGTGGTTTCTGCTATTTTCCCTAGGATCACGGTGGTAGTTGTAATAATGTAGATAGAAAAGGCTGATAATTCATGGGATGAATATTATGCCCACCAATGCCCCTGTACTTCTGAGCTGCTCTGCTGAAGGTCTGAGTGAGCTTTGTAGAAGAGGGAGCTTTGGGGCAGAAAAATCGGGGAGACCCAGAAGGTTTTGAGAAGAGATGCTGTCAACTTATACAGAATTTCCCCTGCAGCTGAAGTCAAAAGTGACCACAGGGACATCTATAAAGCACCAAAAATATCTACTACATCTCTCTCATAAGTCTATTATTTCGGTATTAATAATGCCGGGCGTGGTGTCGCAGACCTGTAATCCCAGCAGTTTGGAAGGCTGAGGCAGGAGAATCGCGAGTTCAAAGCCAGCCTCAGCAACTTAGTGAGGCCCTGTCTTAAAAAAAATGTGGGCTGGAATTGTAGAGCGCTTACCTAGCATGTGTGAGACACTGGGTTCAATTTTCAGCACCGCATGTAAATAAACAAAATAAGTCCATTGACAATTAAAAAAGAATTTAAATTTGTTTTAAAGGGTTGGGGATATGGTTCAGTGGTTAAGTGCCCCTGGGTTCAATCCCCAGTACCAATCAGTCAATCAATCAATCAATAAAAAAGAATAAAGATAAACCATGAAAAGTAGGTGGCACACACTTAGAAAAGCCTTACCAATTATTTTCTTTCATAGCAGCCAGTTCTCCTTTCCAGTACATATTTCCCTTTGCACTTTGGATACATTGGCTAACTTCATGCTAATGGACATTTTTTGGTAGAAAGCAAGGGAGTCCTAAGAACTGGTGTTCCCTTCTCTTGGTTTAATACCCATCATGTTCTCTAGGGGAACTTGGGAGAACCAAAGGATATTTAAAATATATATATGAGGAAAGCTTCCTGAAGTTGGTTCTTTGACCATACAGCCTAGGAGGTGTCCCTTCCACCCCTGCCCCAGTACTGGAGATTGAACCCAGGGACATTCTACCACTGAGCTATATTCCCAACCATTCTGTTTTATTACTTATAATTTAAATTTTATTTATGTTTTTGGTACTGTGGATTGAACCTGGGGATAATTTACCACTGAGTTACATCCCCAGCCCTTTTAGTTTTTTTTTTTGTTGTTGTTTGTTTTTAAATTTTGAGACCAGATCTTGTGAAGTTGCTTAGGGCCTTACTAAGTTGTTGAGGCTGGCCTCGAACTTGCAGTCTTTCTGCTTCAGTCTCCTGAGTTGGCTGGGATTATAGGTGTGTGGCACTGGGCCCAGTTTTTTTTTTTTTTTTTTAATATTTTCAGTTGTAGATGGATACAATACCTTTATTTATTTATTTATTTTTAATGTGGTGCTGAGGATCGAACCCAGTGCCTCATACACTAGGCAAGCACTCTATCACTTAGTCACAACGCCAGCCCTCTTGCCCAGCTTTTTAAAAAAAATTCCATATGTAAGTGAGATCATGCAGTATTTTCTTTTCAGTATCTGGCTTACATCACTTAGCATAATATCCATGTCATCTTAAGTGACAGAATTTCCTTCTAAGGTTGAATAATATTCCATTATGTGTACATATATATGTATATATTTTTTAAAATTTATTAGAGGGGCTGGGGTTGTGGCTCAGTGGTAGAGCGCTTGCCTAGCATGTGTGAGACACTGGGTTCGATTCCTAGCACCATATACAAATAAATAAATAAATAAATAAAGGTCCATCAAAAACTAAAAAAAATATTTAAAAAAAATTATTAGAGCTTTATAGTTATACATAGTAGTTGGGTTCATCCCAACCAACTTATATATGCATGGAATTTGATTTCAGTTCATGATCCCCTACTTTTCCTCCTCTTTTCCCTCCCCTCCTTGTTTTCCTGCCTCTATTAGACTTCCTTTCACTTGTCTATTTATTTATATTTGATTGGTTCTTTTTACTTATATAGAAAGGTGAAATTTTCTGTGGTATATTTATATATGCACATAATGTGTTTTTTTAAGAATTCATTCTGGGCTGGGGATGTGGCTCAAGCGGTAGTGCGCTCGCCTGGCATGCGTGCGGCCCTGGTTCGATCCTCAGCACCACATACAAACAAAGATGTTGTGTCCGCCGAAAACTAAAAAATAAATATTAAAATTAAAAAAAAAGAATTTATTCCGTTTTGCCTCCCCTTTCCCGTCCTTCCACTCTGCCTCTTGATCTTCCCTTTATGATATTCTGCCCTTCTCTCTTAGCTTATTTCATTTAGTATATTATTCTCCATTTCCATTCATTTACTGGCAAATGCCATAATTTCATTCCTCTTTATGGCTGCATAGAACTCCCTTGTGTGTGTGTGTGTGTGTGTGTGTGTGTGTGTATACACACACACAATTTCTTTATCCATTCATCTGTCAATGGACACTTTGGTTGGTTCTGTGTCTTCACTGTTGTTAGTATGCTGCAATGAACAAGCTAGGAACCTGAATCATGAGCCATTCTTTTTTTTTTTTTTTTTTTTTTTTTTGATACTGGGTATCGAACACAGGCATGCTTTACCCCCGATCCACATCCCAATCCTTTTTTATTTTTAATTTGAGACAGGGTCTTGCTGTATTGCTGAGAGCCTTGCTAAATTGCTGAGGCTGGCCTCAAACTTACAATCTTCCTTTCTCAGCCTCCTGAGTCCCTGGGATTACAGGCATGTGCCACTGCCCTGGCTGTGAGTCATTCTTTCTTTCTTTCCCTTTTAAATAGTCTATTTGACTTTTTTTTTTTTTTTTTTTTTTTTGATTCTAATCTATTGGGCCTGACCAGTCTATTCTCACGGAAAATGAAATGATCTTGGTACTCCATTAAACCCCTATTATTTTTTTTTTTTTTTTTTTTTTTTTTGCAGTACTGGGGATCCAGAACAGGGCCTTGCACATGCAAATGCTTTGCCACTGAATTACATCTCTAGCTTCCCTATTGTACTTTTTTCTTTTCTAAATGGTGGGGAAGGGGAAACACACACACACACAGAAAAGAGGAAAGCGGGGGTGGAGTGGTGGGGTGAGGTGGGGTCTGGAGGTCGATATGAAGTGAAGGGATTGGATGGCAGAGCCCCAGTTGTACTTTTAATAAAATAGAATTTCTTACCCTTTCGTACATGTTTTTCCTTCTGCCAAGATTGTTCTTCCTGTCATGCATGCTTACTATGTGCATCCTTCAGAACTCAACTTAAAGGACAATCTCAGAGAGGCTTTGCCTATTGCTAGCTTTCATAGCAGCTGGCTCGCCTCCTTTCCAGCATTTATATTACTTTGCATTCATGTATTGAGCTCTGAGATTATTTGCTTCATGCCTTACTCCCCTCTTTACTCCTACCTCTGTGGAGCAGATCTGATCCATTGGCGTCTGATCCATTTGCCTGACCTGCACATTCCTTACCATCTTCCCCTTTGCTCATTGTGTTCCAGGCATATTAGTTCTGTTTTTGATGTTGTTGTTTTTGTTGTTTGTTTGAACTGTGATCCAATTCAGGGGCCTTCTTGGCCTCCTTACTTGGTGAATGGCACATAAAGAGGTCTCAATAAATATTTATTGAGTGAATGAAGGATCAACTACAGACACCAATGCATTTACTTGACTGGAGAATCAGGAGGCCTAGGATAGTCACTGTCTCTCTCAGGGAGGAGTAGGGCAACTTATGGTTTGGGGTCAAAAGTTCTGTGTAATGCCCATCCATTCAGAATGTGTGACAAAGAACATATCACTCTTAAAATTTTTACTCTCTGGCTCTTTGTAGAACAATTTGTTCACTCTAGTTAAAGTTAGGGACAAGTACAGTTCTACCTTTCTGTAATACAGAGCTAGTCCTCTGCAGACCTTTTCCCCTCCTATCAATACAAACCTGGGAGGCCCAGAAAAGGGCTGAACACCACCATCCATATGAGTTTAGAGAATCAGTAATTCCCTACATCCCCCATCTAGCCCTGGATCAGGCAGGTGTTTTCTTGTAGGAAAGCCTTGAGTTAACGACCTTGGTTTGAGGTGGAAGTACTTCTGGGGAGAGAATCCAGTCTTCTGCTAGAACCTGAAGCATTGAACCCCAAGTTTTTATATATTCACAGGGCAACGCACCAATGGCTGCCAACTTGAAGACTAGATTGTAAATTAATGCCATTGGCAAATCCTCTAGAGAGATTCTGAAGTAATCTCAGGAATTTTATGGGTTACTATAGTGGACTTCTAACCCTTTTCCAATTCCTGGTCTTGTCCCTTGATCTTCTATACACAGAAGCCAAAGTGAGACTTAAAATGGTGATCAGATTTTGTCACCTCTGGTCATAACTCCCCAATGGCTTCTCATCAGTCTTAGAATGAAATTTGAAGTCTTTCTCTTGACATGAGGCCCTCTTTGCCTGATCTGCACATTCCCTACCATTCTTCCCTTTGTTCATTATGTTCCAAGCATATTAGTTCTGTTTTTTTTTTTGTGTGTGTGTTGTTGTTGTTTTTGTTGTTTGTTTGTACTGTGATCGAACTCAGGGGCCTTCTACTGCTGAGCTACATGCCCTAGCCCTTTTAATTTTTTTTTTTTTTTTTTTTTTTTTTTTAAGGCAGGGTCTTGTTAAATTGTTAAGGCTGCTCTTGAACTTGCAGTTCTCTTGCCTCAGCCTCTGGAGTTGCTGGGGTTACAGTGGTGTGCCACTGCACCCTGCTGTTATTATTTTTTAAAAAAATCTTGGCAAACATATAGGGTTGGGTTGTGGCTCTGTGGTAGCGCTTGCCTAACACGTGTGAGGCACTGAGTTTGATCCTCAGTACCACATAAATAAATAAATAAATAAAATTATTTTAAAAAATTGTAGCAAACATGCATATGTAACATAAAATTTGTCATTTAAATCCTTTTTGAGTAGGATTTTCAATGGTTTAAGTACATTTACATTGTTTTGCAACTGTCAGCACCATCTATTTCCAGAACTTTTCTATCATTTCACCATCATTTCAAACTATACCTTTGTACCAAGTAAACATAACTCCCCATTCCCTCTTCCCCCCAGCCCCTGAAACCACTCTTCTACTTTCTATGAATTTGACTATTCCATGTACTGCTTATATGTGGAATCATATATTTGTCCTTTCTTTTCTGTCTATTCACTTAATACAGTATTTTCAAGTTTCAGTCATGTTGTAATGTGTCAGAATTTTCTTTCTTTCTTTTTTTCTTTTTAGTTGTAGATGGGCATAATACCTTTATTTTGTTTATTTATTTTATGTGGTGCTGAGGATCAAACCCAGTGCCTCACACATGCTAGGCAAGTGCTCTACTACTGAGCTATAACTGCGGCCCAGAATTTCCTTTCTAAGGCTGAATAATATGCCTTTTTTTTTTTTTTAATAATATGCCTTTTAAAAATGTTTTTATTTTAATTTTTTGTTATTGAGGATTAAACTCCGGTACACTTTACACCTAGCTGTATCCTCAGTCCTTTATACATACATACAAATACATACTTACATATATATATATATATATATATATATATATATATACACACACACACACACACACACA
The DNA here is from genome assembly GCF_048772815.1 of Callospermophilus lateralis. Classification (NCBI taxonomy): domain Eukaryota; kingdom Metazoa; phylum Chordata; class Mammalia; order Rodentia; family Sciuridae; genus Callospermophilus; species Callospermophilus lateralis. The sequence continues at coordinate 87,510,549 of NC_135307.1, read as the reverse complement.
CACACACACACACACATATGTGTGTGTATATATATATATATATATATTTTTTTTTTTTTTTTTTGCTAAATTGCCTAGGGTAGCCTCAGACTTGCAATCTTCCTGGCTCAGCCTCCTGAGTTCTTGGGATTACAGGCATGCATCACTGTATCTGGCTGATATTCCATTTTATACATATATTGCATTACCTGTTGATGAATGCTTGGGTTTTTTCACCCTTTGGCTATTGTGAATAATGCTAGTATGAATGCTGGTGTACAAATCTGAGTTCAGTGGCAGAGAGCTTGCGTAACACATGTGAATCCCTGGGTTAATCCCCAGCAGGTAAAAAAATGGAAAAAAATTATTTTTATTTTAAAATTGTTTATTTTTTTGGTACTGGTTACCCAGGGGTGCTTAACTATTGCCACATTCCCAGTTCTTTTTACTTTTTTTTATTTTTTTAAATTTTTGGCCAGTCCCTTGTTTTTTCAGGGCTATATCATGACTAGAAAAGCCAACAGATACTTTTTTTTTTTTTTTAAAGAGAGAGAGAGAGAATTTTAATATTTATTTTTTAGTTATCGGCGGACACAACATCTTTGTACGTGAGAATCGAACCCGGGCCGCACGCATGCCAGGCGAGCGCGCTACCACTTGAGCCACATCCCCAGACCCCCAGTTCTTTTTATATTTTATTTCGAGATAGGGTTTTGCTAAGTTGCTTAGGACCTTGCTATGTTGTTGAGCCTGGCTTTGAACTTGTAGTCCTCCTGCCTCAGCCTCCTGAGTTGCTGGGATTACAGGGTATGCTAGTGCCCAGCAAGAATTATTTTTATAATATAATTGCTGGACCATATGGTAATTTTGTGCATACTGTTCTGTCTTGCACAGCAGTTATATCATTTCACCTTCCCACCAGCCTTGCACAAGGGTTCCAGTTTCTCTCTGTCCTTGACAAAATTTATTTTCTGGTTTGGGGCATTAACCATCCTAATAGGTGTGAAGTGGACCTCCTCTATGTTTTTTGTTTTGTTTCTTCCCAAAATCACCTACAGGTCCTACTTGAAGACCTTTACATTTTCTGATTTTTCTGGTAGAAAATTCTGTCTCTGAGCATTTGAATATTTCCCCTTAGTCAGATATCTGTCCAAATACCACCCCCTTTGGAGAGACTTTCCATGATCCATTAATTAAATTAACTTCCTTAAACCCTATTTTGCTGTGTATTTCTAGGTAATAGATCTCACTACTGTACATTATATTATATACCCATTTGCCTACTATTGTTCTTCCCTTTAGAATGTAAAAAATCTGAGTAGAAAGGAACTTCCTCCTTTTTTGTTTATTCCTAGGTCTCTAGCCCTTTGTACCCAAGTAAACATAACTTGTCCAGCCCGTGACAGATGCTCAAAAAATCCTTGTTGAATGATTGGATTAATATTCATCATTATTTTCTTAGGCAGTTATATTTTATGACAAAGTGAAATTACTAGAACAAAAGTAAATATACTAACAAGCTTTTGATTCAAAATACAACCTTTCAGAAGGATTGTATGGCACACTTCTACCAGGTAGGTAGGTAAGAGGTTGCCATCTCTGCTTGCAGCCCTGGCTCTTGACAGCAGCGGGTTGTGTGCCCAGTGCCTTGCCCAGGGCAGCTACACCCTGAACCTTCATGTCAAACTGAACAGTGTTCTCCCTGGTTCTTTTTTTAATTTCCTTTTCCTTTCTCCCTGTGTGCTTAGAGGAGGGGAAAATATTTCCTATCAAAAACATTCTTTTGGTGTGTGGTGCTGAGAATCAAACCAGGACCTTGTGCATTCCAAGCATTTAGTCTTCCATTGAGCTACACCCCTAGCACATAATCATTTTTATCAAGGACCTTCTGGATGTCAAAGTTGTCACTTCTGTCTGTTTCCAGCTTCTATGTCTTTTGCTCCTCGGTCCTATCATTTTGAAATATGGATGCTAACATTTGTAAGTCTCCTAGAAGTTCCTAATCAGAAGGTTATTTCTTAGAAACTTGGTGTAGAAAGTAAAAGTTTTTATAACTATTCTTAAGTGAGACCAAGAACTGTTACTTGTCACATCTACAATGTTTTGAAAATGGATAGAAACCTCAGCAAGGCTGAGAATTGTACCTTTATAATCACCTTTGTACTCACTTTCAGTTATAGTTAAGAAAGTGAACTTTGGAGTTAGGCTGCCTCGATACTGACTGTAGTTTACCTAGTTGGTGACCACGAGCAAATATTTAACTTCTCTGTGCCTTGTTTTCCCCATCTGCAAAATGAAAATGATTGCATTCTCTCCCTGAGTGCATTGTTGTGAAGCTCGGTCTTTGCATGATACCTGGCACAGCGTGTTTACTCTAGTGTAGCTCTTACTGTTTTCATTGTCATTGTCAATGCAGGTTTGTTTCTTTATTGCATTATTAGGGATTGAACCATGGGTGCTTTAACACTGAGTTACATCTCCAGTCCTTTTTATTTTTTATTTTGAGAAGGGATCTCCTTAAGTTGCTCAGGCTGGCCTTGAATTTGTAATCCTTCTGTTTTAGCCTCCCGAGTAGCTGGGATTACAGACCTGCACCAAGTTTGTCCTCACAGATTTTTATTTATTTATTTATTTATTTTTGTAGTGCTGGGGATCAAACCGAGGGCCTTGTGCATGCAAGGCAAGCACTCTACCAACTGAGCTATATCCCCAACCCCTTGTCTTTGCATTTTAAAATCAAATACAATCCCTCAACTTGTGTCCAAGGTTGCCCTCTACCCTTCTTACTCATTCCATTTCTGACAGTTCAGTGCTGATTCACCTGACAACACAACAAAGTGATTCTTGATTGAGGCAGAGGTCAGGGTTTAAAGGAGGTGGAATAAAATCAAGGGCACTTGAGTTCACTATTTTGCTCCAGTCAACAAATTGATGGAGTCCATCACTATGGACAAGGTTCTTTTTTTTCTGGTACTGGGGACTGAACCCAGGGAAGCTTTACCCTTGAGCTATATCCCAAGTCTTTTTTTATGTTTTATTTTGAGACAGGGTTTCTCTAAGTTGCTTAGGGCTTCACAAAGTTCCTAAAACTAGCCTCAAATCTGTGATCCTTTGGGCTGGGGTTGTGGCTCAGTGGTAGAGTGCTTGCCTAGCAGACATGAAGCACTGGATTTGATCCTTAGCACTATATAAAAATGAAATAAAGATATTGTGTCCACGTACAACTAAAAAAAAAAAATATATATATATATATATATTTTTTAAATCTGTGATCCTCTTTCCCCAGCCTTCCAAGTAACTGTGAATTGGGGGTGTACACCAATGTGCCCAGCTAGACGTGGTTCTTTGTGGGCATGGTGGGATTTGAATGCTGAATACAATGCCACTTCTGCCTTCTGGCAGCTCACACAGTGTAGTAAACAATGAACATGAGGTAGAATAAAAGAGATTCAGTAAAATGTACAAGAAAAATGCTATAGGAATAAAGAAGACACAATTCAGATTATTGGCAAGATTAGGGAAGGCTTTCCTGAGGGGGGCATTTTTGTGTAAGACTTTGAAAGAGAAAAGAATATATCGTAGCAGATTTAGATGGGATTGTCATGACCATTTACTGTTTTCATTAGTCCAGAGAGGTTATAAAACATGTCTAAGACTATTTAGGGAGTAAGTGTCAGGCCTGGACTAGAGCCCAGGTTTTCCAGCCTACATGTGTCTTTTTGTGTGTGTGTGTGTCGGGGGGGATTGAACCCAGAGCCTTGTGCATGCGAGGCAAGCACTCTACCAATTGAGCTATATCTCCAGTCCCCATGTATCTTTCTCTTCTATCTTTAGCAGCTTTGCTCTTCATATGAAGCCCTTTGAAGGGTAGGTAGCTCACTCAATCTTGGCAGGTGAACTCAGGTGCTTAAAAATGCATTTTGAAGGATTGGGGGATGTGGTTCAGTAGTATAACGCCCCTGGGTTCCAAAAAAGGGCAGTCATTCATTCACCTAGGGCCTGTCCCACAGTGGGCCTGATTGTCACCTGGCCTTCAGGTCTTCTTCATATCTCTCTGATGGTAAACTTATCCCTAGCTAAAGCTGTCTGGCTCTGGAATTTTGAAGTTAGTTGGCTGCCTGTTAAATCAAAAGAAATGATTCATTTGTGTTTGTAAGCTGTAAGCTACTCATTACCATTCAAGATAATACCTCACATTTATATGATACCAAAGTGCTTTCACGTAAATTATCTTATTTGAAGTGATCTTCAAAACAAGCCTATAAGGTAGGGCAAGGACCATTAGCTCCAATTTATAGATGAGAAAACTAAGACTCAAAGAGTTTAATTGATTTGCCCAACATAAGATGTCTAGTAAATGCAGAGCCCCTGCCCAAACCTGAATTTTCTACCCCGTCTTCACAGTAGTTTCCATGACCCATACTTCAGGAGCAATTAGGGCAACAAGAGACGATCTGTCGGGCCCAGAGAGCCCCACGACTCCATCAGTGACACAGAGATAGGATTCTGTTAGTAAAGCTGCTGGCTTGTTTTAAATCCAGCAGGTGTTAACTGACCTGGAAAGCTTGAGGAAGTGTGTTATAATTTGTATTAAAGCTGCAGGATATAGTTTCCATTTTAGCTAACTATGGCAGTATTCAAAATATTTTCCATTTGCATAACTGCTTTCCTTAGTCTTGCTGTTCCCACACTGTTATTTAATTTTTTTTCTTTTTTTCCTTCTTTTTTTATGGCGGGGGGGGTGGTACCAGGGATTGCACTCAGGGGTACTCAACCACTGAGTCATATTCCCAGCCCTATTTTGTATTTTTACTTAGAAACAGGATCTCACTGAGTTGCTTAGTGCCTGGCCTTTGATAAAGCTGGCTTTGAATTCGCGATTCTCCTGCCTCAGCCTTCCGAGCTGCTGGGATTACAGGCATGCACCACTACGCCTGGCTTTTCATTATTTTTTTTAACCATTATTGGGGATTGAATTCAGGGGCACTTTCTATCACATTTAAAAATTTTTTTTACCTTGAGACAGGGTCTCAATAAGTTGCTGAGGCTGACCTTGAACTTGTGACGCTCCTATCTCAGCTTCCCAAGTTGCTGGGATACCAGGTGTATGTCTCCACAACAAGCTCAACTCAATTCTTTTTTATTTTCTTTTAAAAATGTTTTTAGTTGTAAATGGATGCAATACCTTTATTTTATTTATTTATTATGTGGTGCCGAGGATTGAACCCAGTGTTGGAAGGGAGGAAGGGAAGGAAAAAGAGAGAGAGAGAGAGAGGGGGGGGGGGGGGCACAAGAAATACCAGAGAAGAGGGAGTTCGGTTCCTGAGAGAGGGCAAAAACTGAGTAAAGAGTTGCTCTGGGGCTAGAACCTAGGTCCTAGGTCTTAGGTCAGGCCATAGGTAAAATTGGGACAGCCAGACTCAGGCTATGGAACATATCTGGGGGGTGGGAATCTACAACCTGAGTTTCTACAACCTGAGTGAAGAAGGTGGGAAAGGGGTTGGGAGACTGAGCCTGAGATAGGTGTGCTTAGAGAAAGGGTGGGAAGATAGAGGTGAGGCCTGAGAGAAGGATGTCATCCGAGAAGGAGAAGGAGGGCTGTGGGCAGTGTTCCAGGCGGGTAGCTGGTTTGAGGAAGTGGGCTGAAAAGAAGGACGACAGGACAGGAGTTGAAGCCCAGGAGGGAGTACTGGAAGAGCTAGAAGGGGGGATGCATAGGGGCCAAGATTTGGGGAGAAGCAAGTCAGTGGATGCCAAGATTTGGGGAGAAGCAAGTCATGTGGCATAGGTCCCTGTCCTGAGTTGGGATCATGAGCCATGGTTAGCAGTTTGAGGGAGACATTGGTGTGAGGTCTAGCTTTCCCCAGAATCATCTCATTCCACCAACAGGCTTATTTTGAAGTCAGTGAGCTCAAGGGGCTGGTCTAGGGAGTGGCTGGCTCCCTCTCTGCTTGTGCTAAGCCTAGGAGACCCCCCCTCCTCCAATCTCCAGTGCCCAGGTATTTGGGAATTTCCTTGTGATGCTGTCTTAATTGGGCCACATGCTGTAAGGAGTGAAAGTTAGAAATCTTTCAGGCGTTTTTCAGTGCCCAGAGTCCTGTGGTTTGCTTCCTACCTGTGAGCTCAGGCAGTCAATCTCTGGTTTTCTTGCTCATGAGGGACTAAAGAGATGTTTGCTTCCCCGAGGCCTGGGGAGAATGACTGCCCAGACCATGATTACAGGCTGTTTCCTTTGCTGGAACTGGATCTGGTAATGGATATTTAGCTGATTTACCCCAGATGGTTTGTTCAATCAGTCCTTCTTGTCACATAGATCTGCCTTCATAAAGTGTGTTCTTATCTGAGTCCATCCTACCAGCCTGGCTTTTTCGAACTGGGCCTAATTACTTATATACTTACTTACCTGGCTCCAAGTTGTATTATAAGAAAGGACAGCAGTCTTTTAAGAAATAATCTCTTATTTATAAGGTACCTTTCTTTTAAGTTAATGATGGTACTATTCTATTTATTGGACCCCTCAGTGCCTTGCTTTTTTGGGTGAGTCAGGAATTGCTTCCCCTCAAGAGGTGAAACTGGGGCAGGAGGATTGTTAGAGTCCTAGCAGGGTGCCTGGGGCAAAACTCAGTGGAGGTGGCAGGCAACCAGCTTGCAGGATTCCCCCCAGTCCTCACCCCACTCTGGTTGCTGAAAGTGATAGAACCAGTTGTGGAGCTTCAGGGGAAGGGTTGGATGGGTGGCTGCTAATTTGTTACTCTTTTTTCTCCTCTGTGATATGGGCTGTTGAGGTATGTTGAGGGCGTGGATAATATTTAGTTACCCCTGTAGTTATCCTTGTAGTCTGCTTGAGTAAGTTCTTCCAGACTAGGTTTTTTGGAAGAGGTGTTTAGCAGAAAGAAGGTAAATTTGCAAAATAGTTGCAAGGTCTCTTAGGGTCAGGACAGCAACTTACTTCCTTCTACTCCTTAGTAGGTATGAAGTAGTTGACATAATTGAGGTTTTCTAATTGTGTTTTGGTCAAGAACAAATGAATGCTTGCTCCTTTCATTCAACAGATATTTCATGTGTGCCTACTAAGTGCCAGGTGTTATTCAGTGTGCTCTTCTGGGCCCTGGGAGGAGCAAAACTCCTTGTCCCTTAAGTATATTCACTGTATTTATAAGGGGAACCCTTGTTCCTTCTTACCTGAAAGCTCTAATTTGAGGTATAGTTGTGGATATATATATATATCCATATATATATATATATATGGATATAGTTGTCTTTATTTTTCAGGCCACACCAGAAATGAAATAGCAGATTAGGAGCAACTTCGAGGGATGTGCTGGATCTGGCACAGTCTAAGAGAGACTGACTAGGGAAGTGATAAGAAAATAATAAAAGGAATAGAATTGTTTTTGGTACTGGGTGTTGAACTCAGGGGTACTCAACTACTGAGCCACATCCCTAGCCCTATTTTGTATTTTATTTAGAGACAGGGTCTCACTGAGTTGCTTAGTGCCTCATAGTTGCCGAGGCTGGCTTTGAACTCGTGATTCTCCTGTCTCAACTTCCCAAGCCGCTGGTATTACAGGCATGCACCACTGCACCTGGCAATTTTTTTCTTTTTTAAATGTGGTGCTAAGGATTGAATCCAATGACTCACACATGCCAGGCAAACATTTTACCACTGAGTTCCAACCCCAGTCCTAAAGGAATAGAATTTAAGATCATTGTCTGGGCTGGGGTTGTAGTTCAGTATAGAGCACCTGCTTAGCACAGGTGAGGCACTGTGTTCCATCCTAAACAACTCATAAAAATAAATAAATAAAGATTTTGTGTCATTGTGCCCATCTACAACTAAAAAAAAAAAAAAAAAAAATCATTGCCACCTAGAGAAGCTTAGAAAAAGCCTCATAGTTTGCTCTCAGTAGCACTTGATTGTGTTGTGCCTTTAGTAATTTATGTTCTGGATGATGATCCTGAGGCATTGAAGACAAATTAAACTCAACTAGTGTCCTAGGATGGAAAAAGATAGGTGTAGGCAGGCAGATTTTCTATTTAGAAAGACATCAAGAGAAAGACCAAGCTTCTGTAAATACCAGTTTGAATTCCTTCTGGGGACTTTGTTCAGATCTTTGTCATCCTGGGGCTATGCCTTAGAGACGGCCTTATCCTCTGAAAAACCATAGTCTGCACCAAGGTGGTTGTGTGAGAAGTCGGTGAACTGTTATCCAGCTCCTCCTCTTTGTGAAATCTCAGGAATGCTAGCAGTAGAGAGACCAAGGAACTCAGGGGAAACCTTTCCTGTGGGTAAAGAGGGAAAGGTGCAAGTGTTTAAGAAAATCCAGGAGCTTTTGGCAACTTGCTGTGGTTGCTTCAACCCACCTAAATCCCAGCAGCTGTAGGCACAGCTATATAGAGAAGCTTTCAGCCTGAGATTCGTAGGTTTCCACAATCCTGTCTTTGTTCTACATTCTACAGTGGTATTTCTTGTTTTCTTCTCCTTCCAACTTTATCATACTTAAGAAAAATTCTGTTTTGTTGCCTCTTGAGCTACTCATGAGGTAGGGTTATTTCATAATAAACAATATTGGGTGGGGCTGGAGTTGTGGCTTAGTGACAGAGCACTTGCCTAGCATGTGTGAGGCACTGGGTTTGATCCTCAGCACCACATAAAAATAAATAAACAAAATAAAGGTATTGTGTGTTGTGTCACATGACTAAACCCGTCAGGGTCACTCCAAGTGAATTTGGGGAATAAATAAAGAAACAGACACAGAATCTACCTTTTCTTTGGGTTCAGTGATCGCTTCTCAGCTGCAGCTCCCACAAGGGGGTCAAGGCAGGCAAGAAAAGAGAGAGGAACCCTTTTATTGGGGAGAAGCCATTCAAATGAGGCAAGGGGTCAGGTTTCAGGGGATTGAGTCTAGCTGCCTGATGTCTTGCTGTCATCAAGACATATAGGAAGGCTATACCCATCTCATGTGCTGTGCAGGGATCATAGGTGTCACCTCTCAAACAGAGGGGCCATGTGGGTTCAGTCCACCCTATACGCTCAATGCTTATAGTTCACACACACACACACACACACAACACAGAGCCCATGGCTGGTTTGCCACATTTCCACACTCTCATCACTCAAAGCTAAGAAGTACTCAGTTTCTATGTGGCAGCTCCCAACAATTGTGTCCATATACAACTAAAAATATTAAAAATGAATAAATAAACAAGTAATATTGAGATCAGAAGCTTTTTTCAAAGGCCCGCTTTAGAAAAGTTATGTTTACATGATGAGAAGTTTTTAAGGCAGCAGTCACTCCAAGAGGACTGGACTAAACTGGGAATCAATCCATTTTATTATGATGCAAAGTACCAAACTCCAGACCAACTGGTTCAAAGTCAAAACTGACTTCCAGGCTCAAACCGAGGAATGGGTCCTACCTAGGGCAGACTTAGCCAAATACAGTAATAATTAATCAAGACAGATATACTTGACTAGTTTTCTTAGACCAGCTGGGTTTTAGTTCATGTCACTCTGGAAGATCTCAGGATACCTATCCTTGTACCTCTTTGAATGAGAATATTTCAGAGACCCTGGGGACCAACCAAGGATTGACTTTAAGGACTGCCCTGTAGCAGACTTGAAATCGGCTGCCACCTAGAGAATTCAAATTGGGTTTACCTGCACCCACTGTGGACCAGGGTCCATTCCTAGACCCTGTCAGGTTGGCATCCTACCCAGCTGATGTTGTGACTTACCCTACTTCCAGGAGTCGGTGAGGGAGGCATTTGGGAACTATTGAGGGCCTCATTTTTTTGTCAGGTGTTTGCATGGACTGTTTTCCTTTAATTCTTCCAGCAGCCCTGGATGTGGGGCTTATTTTTCTCACTTTGGAGTTGAAGAATCTGAGGCTGAATGAGATTCAGTAATTTGCCCCTTATTAGAATGTGGAAAATTCTGAAATTAATGATGCATCCATTAGACTCTAGAAACCTCTCTTTTACTGAACCATGCTGTCTCCTAGCTTAGAATAGTAGAAAAATGCAAGAACTCTGATTGGTTTTTTTTCCTATATTACTTAAAAGTTCATTGTAGACAGTAAATATCAACTGTTAATAACTGTGTCTTTCAGGAATTTTTGTTTGTTTGTTTGTATTTTTATCTGGCAGAAATGAAAGTCCTGGCTCCTTATTTGGCCTTCTCTGATTCCACTCTGCTAGAGGTTTAGGGTGTTTTGTTACAACTTGGGGATAGTGGAAGTTTAGACAGCCCTCTACCCCCCATTCAGCCTTTAATGTTATAAATGAAATGGGAGTCTATGGTGTTTGACTGAAAGAGTATGTTTTTTGTTTAATGGAATGACTGTGTGGTTTTCCATTAAATGGATTTTAAGTATCATAATTAACTCATTATGTCAGTTTCCTCATTTACAAAATGAAGATAATAATAATTTCTACCTCAAAGGGATTTTAAGTGTTAAATTGGTTAATACTTATAAAGTACTTCAAACAGAATTTGCCATATGGTAAGCATTGCCATAAGTGTAAGCTACTATTTTTGTTTTGGAATGTAAATGATTTCTAACTTTCCTCTATTATGAATAATTTTATACATAAATAGCTGCATTTATAAATATTGTATGAATTTCTAGATATTTCTTTAGAACAGACTCTTAGGTGAGGGCTTATTGGGTCAGCAGGTCTGAACTTTTGAAAACCTACTGATATGTTCTGCCAGATTGTATTCTAGAATCCACCATTAAATCATTTTTCATTTTATTAACCATTTACATTCTGTTATGAACCAGTTGTCTCTTTGTGTTCTTTCTCCTTTTTCTTATAGTTTGTTGTTTTTTCTTAGGTCTCCACATGAGTTCATTTTAGAGTAAGGAAAGTGTTGTCTGTCAGAGTTCATGCAGAAAATTCCCTCAGTTTTCATTTTCTCCTGCCTTTTAATTTGGTCTGTGATTTTCTTTTCTTTCTTTTTTTTTTTTTTTTTTTTTTTTTTTTTTGGAGACAGGGTCTCACTATGTTGCCAAGGCTGGCCTTGAACTCCTGGGCTCAAGTGTTCCTTTTGCCTCATCCTTCAGAGTGCTGGGACTACAGGCTCATGCCATCATATCAAGCTTGTCTGTGATTTTTGACTTAGAGAAACTTTTATGTGGTTTCCTTCCCTTGATTTTATTTATGCTTGTCGTTTTGAAAGTACATTAGTCCCATTTTTTATTTTTTTAGTTTTGTTTTTTATATTTTTGTTTTAATATATTTGGAAGTATTTTGGTATATGGTTTGAGATGAAGATCTAACTTTTTCACTTAATGTAATAAATTTTGAATTTGTTTGTATTTATCTGTTCTTTCCTACAAATTAGTAGGAAGTAAATTAGTTTACTTTGAATTAATTTTTATTTTTTCAGATATTTATATAGGTACTGGGGATTGAACCCAGGAGTTTCCTGAGCCACATCCCCAGACCCCAGTCCTTTTTATTTTTTATTTTGAGACAGGGCTTAGGGCCTTGCTTAATTGCTGAGGCTGGCCTTAAATTTGCAGTTCTCAGGCTGTGCCTGGTAATTTTTATTTTATTTTTATATCTTAAGTACCTCTTTTTGTGGTGCTGGGATTAGAACCCAGGGCCTTGTGCATTTGAGGCAAGCACTCTACCAACTGAGCTATATCCCCAGCCCAAGGTACCTCTCTTTTAGATGGAGTTCTCTCTGGGTTTCCCAGACTGGTGAAACTCCTGAGCTCAAGCTATCCTCCCACTTCAGGCTCTGGAGTAGGTGGGACTATAGATGCAAGTCACATGCTTGGTTTTCTATTACTGTTTTTTGTTTGAATTTTTTTTTATTTACCAAAACATCCTCTGATGAAAACCATTATTTTCATCTTCATGTTTTATTTTTTAAATTTATTTTTTAGTTTTAGGTGGACATAATATCTTTATTTTATTTATTTATTTTTAACATTTATTTTTTAGGTGTAGATGAACACAACACAATGCCTTTATTTATTTATTTATTTATTTTAAAGAGAGAGAGAGAGAATTTTTTTTAAATATTTATTTTTTAGTTTTCGGCAGACACAGCATCTTTGTTTGTATGTGGTGCTGAGGATCAAACCTGGGTCCTGCCCTTGCTAGACGAGTGCTTTACCACTGAGCCACAATCCCAGCCCCTTTATTTTATTTTTATGTGGTGCTGAGGATCAAACCCAGCACCTCACACATGCCAGGCCCTTCATGAGCCACATTCCCAGCCCCTTCATGTTTTATTACAGTTATGTCTGTTTTTTCCTGACCTTTTCTGTTCTTAGTACCTTTTCCTTATACAAAACTTTTCTCTGTCTCCTCTGAACTGGTCTGGGGCTTGAGAAATCCAGGTGTTTTTATATTCTGGGTTTTAAATGTTCTTTCTGGGTCTCTGCTTGAAGAACCCCATCACGTTTCTTTTTTGGGGGTGGAGGAGTGGAGGAGAGGTTGTACTGGGGATTGAACCGAGGAGTGCTTAACCACTGAACCAATCTCCAGCCCTTTTAATTTTTTATTTTGAGACAGGGCCTCATTAGGTTGCTTAGGGCCTCACTAAGTTGCTGATGCTGGCCTCAAACTTGGGATCTTCCTGATTCTCCTGCCTCAGCCTCCCAAGTTGATGGAATTACTGATATGCTCTACCACGCCTGGCTCCACTCACTTTTCAAGACCTAGTTAGATATTGCCTCTTCTGGGAAGCTTTCAAGGATAAATTAGCCATTCCCTTCTCTATTTCCATTATTGTGGACCACTTTTGCGGTATCTCACATACTGGCATCTTCTTTGCTAACCATTGTCTTCCTCTTCTGTGTCATTCTGTTAACATTCCTGATTTTTCTTTGTATCCCCAGCCTCACATCAGCCCCTGCATATCTATATGCTTCTTTAATGGGTAGGTCGGGTAGATTCAGTGCTGCAGGGAGAAGCTCCCCAAATCATCTTTATCCCTTTACTCATACCTCCCTAGGAATGAATACCAGCTTGTCTTCACTTTAAGAATTTCATCTCTCTTCCTGCTAATGCCTGGCCAGTGCACGACACTGGCAGGGTTTTTTTGTTTTGTTTTTTGTTTTTCCTTAGAGAAGCTTCAACACAGAAGGTTCAGCCCTTTACATCTTTAAAAGATGGTTTGGATGGCTAGGGTTGTGGCTCAGTGGTAGAGTGTTCGCCTAGCACATGTGAGGCCCTGGGTTCAATCCTTAGCACCATGTAAAAATAAAATTAATAAAATCTAGCTATTGTGCCCAACTACAACAACAACAACAACAACAAAATATTAAAAAAAAAAAAAAGATGGCTTGGAGGTGGGAGGCTGAGTCAGGGGAATCATGAGTTCAAAGCCAGCCTCAGCAATTTAGTGAGGCCCTAAGCAACTTAATGAGACCCTGTCCCAAAATATAAATAAATAAATAAATAAATAAAGGGTATAGGGGGCTAGGGTTGTGGCCCAGCTTGCCTTCCATACCCAAGGCATTGGGTTTGATCCTCAGCACCACATAAAATAAAATAAAGATATTGTGTCCACCTATAATTAAAAAATAAATTTTTTTTTTTAAAAAAAGGGGGTGCTGGGGATGTGGCTTAGTGACTAAATGCCCCTAGGTTCAATCCCTGGCACCAAAAAAAAAAAAAAAAAAAAAAATTGGTTTGAAAATTGAGGCACAGGCCATGTCTTGAGGGAATGGGGGGTCCAGGCAATTGTGTTTGGTTGTGTGGGAGGCTGGAGACAGGGTAGAGTTCACCTAGGTAGGAAGTGAGATAAGCTAGATATAACTGTACTGGTTGACTTAAGTAAAATCTCATGAGACTGTTATAGACATTTGTCAAAGAAACACATTCTGGAAAGAGAATTGAGAAGGAAGTAAATTAATATGTAGATTAACTTTCCATTGTTACATAATTTTTTGTTTGAACAGTTTTGCTTTTCTATTTAAGTAAAAAAACAATTAATTATCTTATATAGTATATCTAAAATGAACTTTAAAACACAGAACAATATTTAATATTATTCTTTTTAAAAAATTCTTTTCGATGTTGATGGATCTTTATTTTATTCGTTTATTTATATGTGATGCTGAGAATTGAATCCAGTGCCTAGTACATGATAGGCAAGTGCTCTACCACTGAGCCACAACCCCAGCCCTAATATTATTCTTTTAGGATGAAATTCATATAGAACTTTTTCAAAAACAATAGAAAAGAGAAACAAAGGAGTTATCTTTACCCAGCTCACCCTATCCCTTTTTATCTTGCTTTCTTTCTGATCCTTCTCATGCTTCTCTTTCCCTTCTACTTTCCATCCCAGATTTACAGAAAAAAAGCATATGAACTACTTTATAAGATCCCCATGATACAAAAGAAAAAAAATCTTCCACAAAATTCTCTTACATCCATAGGGCACACCTGCTAATCCTGGTAATGGGGAAATTTATTCCCCGGGCAATTTTGCAGATTGAGGTCATAAGATATGGGGGAGACTACTCCCAAGACTCATGGCCCCTTCTCCCTGTCTCTCCCTTCACTCATCTTAGAGTGAAGGCAAAGGGGATCAGAGAAAGGTGGAGGTAAAGAGCCAACAACCCCATCCCTCTCTTATAAGTGTGTGTAGGTGCTTCCATGTGTTGGAGTGATCAAGGGGAAGGGTTAGAGCCGGGCACAGTGGTCCATGCCTGGAATTCCAGCGACTCTGGAGGTCCAGGCTAGTTGATTTTTTCCCCCCCTTTCTATGTTGGTGATCAAACTAGGATCACGAATTCAAAGCCAGCCTCAGCAATAGCAAGGTGCTAAGCAACTCAGTGAGACCCTGTCTCTAAATAAAATACAAAATAGGGCTGGGGAGGTGGCTTTGTGGTCAAGTGCTCCTGAGTTCAATCCCTGGTACAAAAAAAAAAAAAAAAAAGAGGAAGGGTTAGAAAGACACCCACCATCCAGTTAACCTAGGAACCTCAAAAAAAAAAAAAAAAAAAAAAAAAAAGCAAATGAAGTATTTAATAAAAGTTTGGTTTAAAATAAAAAGGAAATGAAGCTGAGGGAAGCACAGAGCCAAACAAGTGAAAGGGAGAAGAGACAAACGATAAAGATGACATTGCAAAAGTAAGACTATCCTGAAAGCTGTCCTTTTCCCTTCCCTTATTATTGTTTTGTTTGTTTGTTTGTTTGTTTTTGGTACCAAGGATTGAACCCAGGGGCACTCCATCACTGAGTCACATCCCCAGCCCTATTTTGTATTTTGTCTCAGCCTCACGAGCTGCTGGGATTACAGGTGTGCGCCACCGTACCCAGCTCATTTTTTTTTTTTGTTTGTTTGTTTTTTGCAGTGGGGGGGGGGCAGTGGTGGTGTACTAGAGATTGAACTCAGGGGTTCTCAACCATGGAGCCACAGACCCAGCCCTATTTTGTATTTTATTTAGAGACAGGGTCTAACTGAGTTGCTTAGTACCTCACTGTTGCTGAGGCTGGCTTTGAACTCACAATCCTCCAGCCTCAGCTTCCTGAGCCCGTGGGATTACAGGCATGCTTCCCCATGCCTGGCTTCATTGTTATTTTTTAATCGTGAAAACAGAGCTAGTAGGTGAGCAGGTGGGCCAGATGTGCATAGGTAGGTGATTGGAAAGGTGGGAGGCAGGGAGGGAGGGACATCTGCTTGCTTATGGCTCAAGGCCTGTCCAGGGAGTCATACCTGTCTCTGAGCTCAGTCAGGAGAGCCAAAAGAAAGGCTTGGGTTGCCCTGGCAAGTGAAGGTGTGGGACTGGCCATGGCCCAGCAGGTGGCAGCACACCTACAAAGGTCATGGACTTGGTGCCTGGCTCTGGAGTTGGGAGTTGAGTCAGGCACCTGCCCAGCAGGCTTTCCCTGAAAATGGCAGATTCTGGATGCCTGCTTCTGAAGGTCCTTATTTAGCACACTTGGGTGTAGAAGTACTTATTGCTTTCGTCTGTGAAGCCTGGAAAGCCAGTCTGTTTAACTGTTCCTCCAGGAGTTTGAGCAACAGTTTGTACAGAGCCAAAGTGAGGGGTGGAGGCAATAGGAAGCAGGGACAGAATCTGTGATTTTTTTTTACTATCCTTTCACTTACAATGACTAGGTAGGTCATGTGTGAAAGAGAATCTTGGAGTTATGATTCCTTATTTTTCTAATATGAGAAATAGTAGGATTTTTTTTCTTTTTAATATAGAGAAATACAAACATGAAAAACAAAAGTGGACCATTTTAGATGGTTATGGTGGCACACACCTGTAATCTCAGTAGCTGGGGAGGAGGATTGTGAGTTCAAAACCAGCCTCAGCAAAAACGAGGCACTAAGCAACTCAGTGAGACCCTGTCTCTAAATAAAATAAAAATAGGAATGGTGAAATGGCTCAGTGGTCAAGTGCCCTGAGTTCAATCCCTGTTATGATAAAAAAAAAAAAAAAAAAGGACCATAAATCACCCACTAAGGGTATTGAAAAATGATAAACCTGTTTAAGAAGATTAAAAGACCTGTTTAATGTTTGACAGTTTGAACCACAGAAGGGTATAAAATGATAAGTAAATATTTCCTACCCCTCCACCTTCATCCTAGCCAAAGGAGACCACCATTAAGTTCCTTATGATTGCCTTGAGAAAGAAATAAAACAGTACACATGCCCAGATATCTGTAACTTTGTGTTCCATTTGTTTTTAAATTTAAAATCCCAAAGTAATCACACTGTTCTGAACCTTGATTGTTTTACTCATATTATTCTAAAGATCTTTCTTAGCACACAGAGACCTCTGGCTATTGTAATGTTTCTGTGTGTATGCTAGGAATTGAACCCAGGGCCTTGGGCATGCTAGGTGAGCACTTAACCCCTGAGCCACACACCTCTAGCCTATTTTATTTATTTATTTTGTTAAGACAGGGGCTTGTTAAGTTACCCAGGTTGACCTCAAACTTATGCTCCTTCTGCCTCAGCCTCCCCAGTAGCTGGGATTGCAGGTGTACCCCACCGTATCCAGCTTATTGTAGTGATTTAAATGGGTCTCCCTGTTGATGAAAATCTGGCTGGTTCCAGTGGGTGCCTAGTATAAATAGTGTTACAGTAAGCTTCTTGTGTGTTTGTTTTGGCATATCTCTAAGAGTCCAAATTCCGAGGACTGGGTCAAAGGGAAAGTACATCTTAAAATTTGGCACAATTTTCCTCCAGAAAGGTTGCCCTAGCTTCCATGCCTATCAAAATTGTGTAGAGAATAGCTGATTGCAGGTGGTTATATAGAGACCAGAATACTGTGCTTCTGCTCCTTAGGAGACCCTTTGACATAGCAGTGGTGAGTTTCAGCACTGAGCGGGAAGTAGGCCTGGCTCCTCTGCTGGCAGCAGTGGCTGGCTCCCTCCATAGCCTTTGCCTCCTTAGTTGCAAATCTCCATGGTGGCTATGAAGAGGGAACCAGCAGCCTTTCTTTTAGATGGGCATGGGATTTCTTTTATTGTTTTATCAAGATTTCTCTGTCGCTGTGAGAGGAGTAGTTGACCACATCTTCTGACTCTTCTAGGTGAAGAAGGCATACAGGCAGAAGGCCCTATCCTGTCACCCAGACAAAAATCCTGATAATCCCAGAGCAGGTGAGACTCCAAGGGCATGGGAAGGAAAAGACCCAGTTAGTCACTTGGGTGTTGTGCTAAGCTCTGCTTGGGAATGCTCTGAAGTGTAGATGCTCATGGCCTGGTCTGGGCTTCACGTTAGGGCATCCAGTTAGTTGCTGATGCACTCACTCTTCCTTGCAAGTCTGCCATCTGCTGATGTCAGTTTTTCTGCCCTCCTGTGGCTAAGAAGTGTTTTTTTGAGGGAGCATATCATTGCCAAGTCTAACTTTCTTTACTCTGTTTTCTGGGTCCTGATTTAGCTGAACTCTTCCACCAGCTCTCTCAGGCCTTGGAAGTACTGACTGATGCTGCAGCCAGGGTAAGTATCTGTATAGTTGCCATTGGTTAGAGACCACTGCTGCTTTCAGCCTTGATCCTCTGCCCTCTGCCATGGGACACAGTCCTTGTCTAAGCCCCAGAGAGCCAGTCTCCTACCTGTTGCCCTGATGACTCTGGGCTAGGAGGCAGGGGCTAGGGAGATTTCTGGGGCTCTGTCCTTTTTTTCTGGCTGACCCACTGCTCTGTGTTCCTTTCTCCTATCAGGCTGCATATGACAAGGTCAGAAAAGCCAAGAAGCAGGCAGCAGAGAGGACCCAGAAACTCGATGAGAAAAGGAAGAAAGTGAAGCTTGGTAGGTGACTTTGCGGTGCTGGGTGGGCCTGGAACTTCCTTGACCATTTTCATTCACTTTCTTTACTTTTCTTCCTGGAGCTTCTCTTCCAGCAATGCAAAGTCTCTTAGTCCAGGTTCTGGGCAAAATTGTTCTAAGAGGTTAGTTCCTAAAGACCCCCTTAGAAATAATAGCAATTACTAAATTTACTATTAAAGTTTAGAAACTTGCTGGAGCTGGGATTTAAACCCATACAGTTATGAGTAAAATCAGTGTTCTTATTTCTCATGGTAAGTTGGGTCTTTTTTTTTATTTGTTCCAGTCTCATCTCTGCCCAGAGCTTTCACTCCTGAAATGCTCCCTCAGAAGAATTCTAAGCGGTCCAGGCTACTTGATTTTTTTTCCCCTTTCTGGGTTGGTGATCAAACTCAGGGCCTCAGGTATGCTAGGCAAGTGCTCTACTGTCTCCCTGTGCTTGCCACGAGTCAGGGTCACTCCGTGTGAATTGCGCTGGCAACGAAAAGACCACACAAACCAGAAATACCTTTTTCGGGGGTCAGGGACAGCTCTGAGACCTCATGTGTCAGCTCCTATGCTAAAGGGAAAGGGGGGCAAGGAAGGCAAGAGGCAAGAGAGCGAGCGTACCCCGAAATCCTGTTTTTATTAGGGGAAAGACATTTGATAGAATGTTCTACCCAAATAAGGCAACAAACGGGGCTGTAGCCCAGTCTCATTGGGTGATGCCCAATCCCAGAGCTGCACTTCCTTACCTGCGAAGGTAAGGCCCGCTTGCTTCATGCTGCGTGGGATGCCAGTTCCACACCCCCATTGCTCAAGGCTGAGGGGGGGCGTGCTCAGCTCCTGTTCAGAGCCACCCCACACTCAACCACTGAACTAAATCTCTAACCCTGAGCTTTGTTTTTTGAACAGCTTTTATTTTGAGGTACTCTTTACATATTGTAATATTGATTCAGTTCAACTATATGATTCAATGATTTTTATTAAATTTACCAGATTTTGCCACTATGACTAAAAATCAATTTTAGAACATTTTCATCAATCCAAGAAGATTGGTTCAGACATTCTGTTCTCAGTCTTATATCCTTCTTAGATTTTGCATATTCAGTGTTGTTTTTTTCCCCCCTCTGATATTAGTATTGAATTGGGGGGGCACTCTACCACTGAACTATCTTCCATAGCTTTTTTATTGTTTGTTTTGAGACAGGGTCTTGCTAAATTGCCCAGGCTAGCCTCTAACTTGTGATCCTCCTGCCTCAAAAGGCATATTCCACTGTTTCCAGTTCCGGGTGCATCCATTTCTCTACCAAAAAAAAAAAAGGTGGAACAAGGCAAGGTGGCACATGCCTGTAATTCCAGCAACTTGAGAGGCTAAGACAGAAGAATCACAAGTTCAAAGCCAGCCTCAGCAATTTAGTGAGGCCCTAAGCAACTTAAAAAATGTCTCAAAAAATGAAAAGGACTGGGGATGTAGCTCAGTGGCAAATCACCCCTGGGTTCAATCCCCAGTGGGAAAAATTTATAAAAATGGGGGAGTGTATAACTCAGTGGTTGAGTACTTGCCTAGTATATGATTTTGATTTCCCAGCACTGCAAAAATAAAATAAAAAGAGGTCCTATGTAAGTAAGTATGCAAAAAGGAAAGCAGTGACTTCTAGACCTGAAAGAATGGTTTGTCATGGCATCTGGCCTGACACAGGACCACAAGCAAGTTTCTCTTGAGAGGCAGGAGGGCTCCAGGATCTGAAGTATCCTCCGTCAATCTGCCCATCCCTGGAAGAACCACTTTACCAGGTCTACAAGTAAGGCTTGGTAAAGGTGATTCAAGCGGGAGGTAAGGGAGACAATGAGAAATGGAATTCAGTGGTGGGAAATGAATCAAAGCCAAGGCAAAGTCCTGGCTGTGGTGCCAAACCACAGAAATAGACGCCAGAAACTCTATCCAAAGGCATCCCTGACTCAAGGTCCTGAGCTGCTGACATAAGTACCCACCTGTACCCCTTTCACTGCCTGGAAAGGACCAGCTCAATTGATGTAAACTGTTTTAATTCTTCCAGACCGTGGTCACTTGACTGGATCCCATACCCCTTCTGTGCTATGACTTTCTTAGTGGAAAGTAACTTGGGAGCAAATGGGCATGGTAGGAGGGGGCAGGAATTACTGTGTGGTCTTATCAGCCAGAGCTAGGGTGATCTGAGTCAGTGCAGAAACTGCAGACCAGTGATTGGGTCATTCAACCCTTGTGCCTAGACCTGGAGGCTCGGGAGCGACAGGCCCAGGCCCGGGGGAGTGAGGAGGAGGAAGAGAGCCAGAACACCAGGACGCTAGAGCAAGAGGTAAGCCTGTGGGCCATCTGCTGCAGGAGGAGTCGGGGGAGGAAGGATTTGGATGACTGTTGTGGTAGAGAGGCTTGCTCTTCCCACGTTCTTCTGTGGGAGATGGGTGATTTGTTCCACCCACAGGTTGCTGAGCCCTAGCGTGCAGGTGGGACCTTTACAAGGTGAATCAACCTGAAATTGGATCTGCACAGAATTGTCCCCCCTCCGCCCCCCTGCTCTGTAGATTGCACGCCTACGAGAAGAGGGTTCCCGACAGCTGGAGGAACAACAAAAGCTGATCCAGGAGCAGATACGTCAGGACCGTGAGCAGAGGCTGAGAGGTGAGAACACCACCCTCTCCTGTCTCTCCTTAAGGGCAGCTCCCCCTTGCCCAGAGCAAATGGCTGTGGAGGCTTCCACTTCCTAGAACCCATGGCACCGTATTCTAACATACCAGTTCTTGGGGAACTTTTTTTACTCCCCTTGGGATCTCTTGCCACATTAGTATTAGTCCCACGCAGAGTATCTCTCTTTTGGAGGAGATCACCAGGGAAGGGCCCTGGGGGACTTTGCTTCAGTGGAACTATGTGGTCTGTGTCTCTGCTTCCTGCCCCCAGCAGGTGCTCCCGACTTTTCATTTGGAAAGAGCTAACAGATGACCCTCGGGAGGTAGCCAAGTAGGCCACCCTGGGGATGGGGTTGGATGATATGCAATGTCCCCACCAGGCCCTCATTAGGTAGGGTAGGGCAGATACTGCCCTTGGTCAGAAATAACCTTTTCCAGGTCCTCTGACTTTTGGCTGCCTCCCCTCAGGAAGAACCTCATATTTTATCTTCCTCTTTTCCCAATATTTCTAGGAAAGGTAGAGAGTACTGAATGCAGAGGAACTCCCAAACTAAAGGTGAGCCTGGGCGGGATCTGTGGGCTACCCCATACCACCTAATCCTCACAAGAACAGATGGTTTATGTGGTTTTAGTGGTCCGTCAGGGATATTTGGTCTCTAAGGTCACCACCACAACTGCCATATCCTTTCCATCCTTCAGCCTCCTGGAAAGCAGGACTGCCCTCAGAGCTTGCCATGGAAGGCAGCTCTCAGGCCTGATGATTGCAGGGTAGAGCATTCCCAAGCCCTCTAAAGAGAGTGACTTACAGGGTGGGAAGCATTGCTAAGGGTGAGCAGGCCACCCTGCCTCTGTTTTCACCAGGAAAACATGTTTTTGGTGGTGCTTAAAAATGAGCAAGGCATCTGCTCAGACTGTCCAGCTCAGTTGTGAGTTTGGTTTTGTTCAGCCAAAGATCAATCTTTATTGATCTATCTTTTTAGCTAAAATGGAAGTGCAAGAAGGAGGATGAGTCCCAGGGTGGCTACTCCAAAGATGTCCTCCTGCATCTCTTGCAAAAGGTATACCCTGCTGACTTTCTCCCTTCCTGTCATTCAGCACATAGCTTATCCTACACCCCAGGATTTTTTATGCCCCTGAACATCTCTGCTTTTTGTTATTCTTATTTCTTGTTTAGGCTGACCATGGGACAGCCTAAAGACTTTTCTCCAATCTATGATCTTCCTATCCTTTGGGTTGCTATGTGCCCATTCCAGCCAGGTCACTCCTTCATTACCAATCTAGCCCTTACCTTGAAAGCATGGGCTTGGCTGAGTGTGCTGGGAGAGAGGGAGGCATTTCTGGCATGAAAACCCTATCTTCATGACTGCCTTCAACTAGCTGAGGCAACTATGCCATTATTCCAGCTTCTGTCCTTAGTCCTTTGCTCGTCTCCTTTGTTGTCCTGCAGTCCTGGAAAAAAAAATTATTTCTTTCTCATCTCTGATCTCACTTCTCTGGGCCTCTAGCAATAAGAAGTTATCCTTATGCTAACAATGCCCTAATGGGCCTCAGGGCAGCCCAGGCTGGTCTCTGGCATGTGCTAGGCATGGCCAGCAGCCCAGTCATGCTTACTAGACACTCTTGTCTCCACAGTATGGTGAAGTTCTCAACCTGGTACTTTCAAGTAAGAAAGTAGGCACTGCCATAGTGGAATTTGCAACTGTCAAGGCTGCGGTGAGTCCTGCAGGGGACTTGGGGACCACTGGTGTCCCTATCATTCTAGGACAGGGACCAACTTTTATGGGCCCTCCAAGTTGGTAATCCATACTTCCAAGTGACCTCTAGGCCATCCCAGAGCCTAGACCCCCCAAGTCCTAGGGTGAATGCTCTGATTTTTAATTTCATGCCAGCTGGCTGCACACCCTCCACCCTGCACCCCTCCAGGATTTGAGCCCCAGAATTCCTTCCCACTCCTTCTCCTTACTCCCCCAAAGCAGAAGATTGATCCCCACCACTTTTCCCATGAGAAGGGTCAAGAGTTTTAGCACACTATCATTTATGGTAGTTGAAGTTGCCATCATTGTTTGTGGGACTAGAATGCTGGTTCTGTTCTTTCTGGGGAATAGAGAGAACCAGTTTAACGGCTAACTTGATGGATGAGATGAGGACTGGGTCTCTGTTTGGCAGGAGCTGGCTGTCCAGAATGAAGTGGGCCTGGTGGATAACCCTCTGAAGATTTCCTGGTTGGAGGGACAACCCCAGGGCATGGTGGACCCCAGTCCTCCAGGACTATCAAAGGTAAAGAGCCAGGCCTCACCCAGCTGGACCTGATCAGGGCTCAGGGACCTCTTCTTATTTGTGCCTTCTCAGGACCTTTCCTTCCAAGTTCAGATTGGCAGAATTAAAGTGAGACTGGGAGGTTCAATCTCACTGGAGAGCTGTCACTCCCTGTTGATGCCTTTTCCTCTCTGTGGTGCTGGGGATTAAACCCAGGCCCTTCATATATGTACACTACACTCTACCACTGAGCAACACGCCCAGCCCAACACAATATCCTTGGATCTTGCTTTCCTTCCACATCTGTCTTCTTCTGGGGCTCTAATCCTCACCCAGAGGGCACACAGGTTGCTTGGTTGTGGTTTGAAGCATTTGGAGCTTAGATGACCCAGTGCTACAAGGAAGGGGCTAGTGACTAGGATAGCTGTGTTCTTCCCCAGCTCGTCTGTTTTCTAAGCATCTTTGACTCCCTAGTAAGGGGCCAACTGTGAAGAAGCAGCGTCTCCTCTAAAATAACACTGGCCCTCTTCTGACCCTGGGGTGCCCCCACTGGTGGTAAAATGTACACCTTCCAACAGATGCTAGTCCAGTGCTGGCGGCTAGACCTCAGGGCTCCATGAAGCCTTGTGTTTACCCCACCTCTGTGGCTCTCGTGTTTTCTAACCTAGTTGCAGTGCCTGGGTTTGTAGGCTTTCTGGGTACAACTGCCCCCATATGATGGGACAGATTGTTTTGGGGACAAGGTCTAGCAGCCTGGCTTTTACCTTTTCTGAAGTGATCTTGGTGCTTTTTTGGTGTGTCCATAGCTCCTCAATAGGTTAGCAGGAGTTCTGCTCACTTATTTTTCTCCCTTTCTCTCTGAGGGACTAGAAATTTTATGGGTATGTCTTCCAGAATTGGACAGAGGAGGAACATGAAGTGGTCTGAGCCCAACTCAAGACTCTGATTTAAAAGAGACCTCATTGGGGCTGAGATTGTGGCTTAGTGGTATAGTGCTTGCCTAACATGTGTGAGGCCCTGGGTTCGATTCTCAGCACTGCATATGAATAAATAAAGTAAAGGTCTATTGACAATTTAAAAATATTAAAAAAAAGAGACCTCATTGCCAGGCATAGTGGTACAGTCCTATAATTCCAGCGATTTGAGAGGCTGAGGTAGGAGGATCTCAAGTTAGAGGTCAGTCTCAGCAACTTAGTGAGGCCCGAAGCTACTTAGTGAGAGCCTGTCTCAAATTAAAAAATAAAAAGAGCCAGGGATGTGACTTCGTGGTATAGCACCTCTGGGTTCAATCTCCAGTACGAGAGAGAGAGAGAGAGAGAGAGAGAGAGAGAGAGAGAGACACACCTCATTCCCTGCCTTTAAGTCTCAGCATTTCATAGTTCTAGGTAACTCCATAGATTGTATTAGAAAGAATTTTATTCTTATCTATGTTACAGAGGTGCCTTTCAGCTTGGCATCTCTGCACAAAAGGAAGAAAAAAAGGAGGCCCCAGATTTGGGTTATAGAGGCAGTATGTGTCCTAGTTTCTCTCTGCCTTTCTGCCACATTTGGAAAGACCTGCAGATCAGACCACATGGTCCAGCTGAGTGCTGCTGGACTCTGGCCTGGACACAGGGCACGGCAGTAGCTCAGCTGATGGCCTTGGCCTGGTTGGTAGCCCCATTGTCAGGTTTGGGCCAGCCAGAGCTCTCAGTCGTGGAGGATCCGGGAGTCCAGTGGTGTCCCTCCGTGGTTTAGTATCCCTCTTCTGGTCCAGCTTTCCTTTTATAGAAAGGAGATCCACCACTATTTTTGTAGCATTTCCCAAAGTTTCCCATCACCGATTGTCCTGAAAGTTCCCACAGCACCTCTTTGCAAGCTGCACCTGTACCTTTGGCTGGCATCTCTTGGAGTACTTCTCTGGGCAGCAGGGATTGCTCTGGGTAGCTGTTTTGGCAGGCTGAATCTCTCATGTTCTTTTATCTGCTAATGATTTGCTTGGTCTTTTTCTCATATTTTGCTCAGTATCTGTACCTACCTTTCCTGCTCTGTAGCCCCTTCTTGCCATTGCAGCCCCTGGATGCATTTCCCTTCCCCCACTCATGCCACTGAGGGTTCTAGGCTACAATTCAGCAAGCACGTCCAATGAACCTTGGTCAAGTGATGTTAGGCTTCATGCTGTGCTGTCCAGTATGGTAGTCACTAATCAAAGTGGTTGTTGAACATTTGAAATGTGATTAATGCAAATTGAATTTGCAATTTTATTTTATTTCAATTGATTTAATTTTTAATAGCTACATGTAGTGAGTAGCGACCATATTGGACAAAGGCAAGCCTGTCTCACTTTTTCTCTCAGGTCTCCCCAATTTCCTTTTTAGTCTGGGTTGGATCATTTTTGACTAAACATGTCCTGTGACCTCTCTGTTGATGGTGGCTTCAGAGGAGGCTGGTTCAGGATACTGTCTGTTCTGCCCAGTCTGTGTCCTCCCACACCCTAACTCACCCCTTTGCCACCCTGTCACTTTTCTGTCCTCTGCCTGGTTCCTGTAGTTGCAGGGTGTGGCCTCTCTTTCCTGTCCTCACCAGCTTCCTCTAGGGCTCTTGCTAGAAAGTGACCCTCCAACAATCCCAGCTGGTCTTTGTCCCTCCACTCTGGGGGGACTTGAAGGTATGTTGAGAACCCAGAGGGCAGGCAGAGCCCCAGTTTCATTTTCTTTAATTCACAACTGTACTGTCCTTCCCTGGGTTCCCAGGCTCTGCCTCCTCCAGTCACCCCAGCTCTGCCTACCCTCACCCCACTCAAAAGCTAGGCTCACTAGGAAATTGCTCCCTCAGCATCTGTAGGACTTCTTCAAGAAGTGAAATTCCCAAATCCACTTTGAAGGAGAAGAAGGGATCACAGAGGTCTGGAGCTGGTGTCTTCTGGAAGGTGGCAGTGTCTGAAAGGTCCTCCTCTGAGGACTGGTGGAAGGTGCTGGCCAGGGACAGCGCTGAGGGCAGGGTGGCCGAGTAAGCAGCAGTGTAGGTGGCTGGGGGCTCCAGGATGTTTGGACAGCTGGAACTCTCTCGGTAGAGGCGCGGGGGCTTGGGTGGTGCCAGCAGAGTGGCCCGGGGCTGCTCATCCCCCCACAGGGGCAGACGCCGTCCATCTGGCCTCCCTTGAAGTTCCCGGATAACCTCTCTGTTGCTGTACTCCTCATGGTCACCACCAGCAGTGCTGGCCTGGCTAAGCACACTGCCCTGTCGCCGGAGTCGCCTCGGCCGTCCCAGAGTCAGCCGCTTGAAGAAGGAGGCATTGCGGAAGGAACCTTTCCTCCAGGTCTCCATGGGCTCTGGGGAACCAGTAGATAGTCTGGCACCTTAGAAGCCAGCAAACAGGTGTTCAAGAGCAGCTAGTGACCATTTAGTCCCTGCTGGAACAGCGAATGCCAAGAATCAGGGAGTCGGCCCTAGTGGGCTGGAAACAGGCCCTAGCTTTTTGGTCAGCATCTTGGATGGTGAAATGAGACCAGGAAGAGGGCACTTTTTGTCCAGGAAAGCAGAGAGCTGGGAGTTCCTGGTAGCAAGAGTTCCCACAGGGACAGGAGTGGCCTGGTTACTTGATAGGGCAATGGAAAAAAACCCAGAGGAAGAAACAGCACTTACGGAACCAGAGTGAGGGCAGCTCCGGTGGCGGTGGCAGAGATGAATCTTCTCAGCTGGGCGAGGGCAGCTGTGTGCTCCTTCCACAGGAGGCAGATGGGCCCCAACTCATCCTTTCATCGACTCCTGAGGGCTTTTGCGCCCTTCTCTAGGCCAGTGCAGTGTTTGCCCTCTCACCAGCGGCTGCGGGACTCTGATTAGTGGCTTGGCTGTTTGTGCCAGTGTGTGGCAGTGGAGATGTGTTTTGTTTTCAGCTGACTCAGTCAGGTGGGAAGCCGGTTTCATGCTCTTAGGTAATTGCAGCATCCACAGGCAGGGATTGGGGCAGCTGTGACCAACACCCCAGGGCAATGGGAAGCTTAAGATTCTTCTGGGGACTGGTCTGGGGGCAGCCCTGCATTATGTGTCACCATACTGCTTCCTTTCTCATCACAGCTCCACCACCCTGGCCCCAGCTTGCACACCTGGCTCCCCAGCCCCCAATGTGTCTGGGAGGAGCCAAGGGAGGTGGGCGTTAATTGAAAGGCAGGCCCGTGGAACAGCTGCTGGGGAAGGAAGAGAGACCTGTCGACCTGTTGCTGGTGTGGGTGACTCAGCCCTGGGGCCTGGTGACAGGCCCTCATTAGCAGAGCCTGCAGGAATGGGGGGAAGGAAGCAGAGGGTGTGTTAACGGGGAACAGCCCCATGCCTATAAAGGGCTCAGCTCCTCCCAGGGCTGGGCCTAGGGCATGCCAAGGGTGACTGTGGGTTTTCTTGGCAGAGCAACATTAACTTGGGGAGGGGAGCGTTGCCCTTCCCATGGCCTGACATCCTGTCTGGCCGCTTAGTTTCCTACTCCTCCCTCCTGGCAGGAGGAGATCAGTTGAGGGTCAGGGTGTGCTGCTCTCTCCTTCCTCTCCTGTCCTTCCCCTCTAGCCACTGGACCTTATTTGTGACCCCTCTTCTGTGGAGGGGGCTGGGTCAAGTGCGACTGCTAGGAATTGTCAGCAGTGCCCCAGGGGTTTTGGCTGGGATGGAGACTCTCCTAGGGCAGTGGGAGGGGGACAGGGCAGAATATTTCTCTGACATGACACCCCTCACTCCACACCAGCTGACCAGGGCCAGGCAGCTTAACTCCAGCCACTCCCTCCTTATCCTCGGGTCACTGACCACCTTACTTTCCTCCTGGTCTATTCCATGTGAGTGCACCAGTGTGGAGAACCCCAGAACAGGGCTCTACAGCTTTCTGGCATGGATAGGACACCTCATTTGCAACCCTTTGTCTCTGTGTTACTTTAGGTGGGCTTCACACTTGTCTAAGCAGCTAGTGGAGTACTGAATGGTCTCTAAGCTTTGGCTGCACTGAAGGAGGAAATGATCTAATTCTAATTCATATTGCAGACCTTATCAGGACCTGGGGCTGACAGCTCAGGGCTCTGCTATAGCACTGCCTCTCCACCCGCAGCCTCAACCCACTGAGGTGGTTGTTTATTATTCTTTTGGTTATTAAAATATAGCCCTCCTTAATCCCCTGTACAGTGCTAGCAAAATCATAAAAGTGGGCCATAGGCCCTGCCCTTCAGCCCTGCTGTGTATTTTAGGCAGCAAATGGTTTCGTGCTCACTTCCATAGTGGGGTTGTTTGAGGCTGTGTGGAGGACAGGGCTCCCTTCTCCTGTGTCCTCAGCAGGAGCCTACCATAGGGAAGCCAGGCAGCTGGCTGGAGGCAGCTTTGGTCTGTTCTCAGCATAGCCAGGTAGATCCCTGCACTTGGGGCAGCTTCCTTCATTGGAACCTGTGTGAGGCAGAAGCCATGGGGTAGAGGGAAGGAGTGGCAGATAAAGGCTGAGAGGAAACGAAGACAGGGCCTGGTGAGAGAATGGGGAAGTGATTCACTGGAAAGAGTGCACAGAGCTGACTGCAGATGTGATGGAGCTGGTTAAAGAGAGGCTGGCAGGAGATAATGGTCTAGATGGGCCAAATGGGAGCCAGCTGAGAGGCCAGTCTAGAGCACAAAGCCAGGAACATTCTGAAGGAACATGGATGAGTAGATATTCCAGAAGGATGTTCCGAGGTCCTTCCCTTCTTGACCCTTAAAAGTGCAGCTCTGTCTAGGCGCCTTCAGTCTATAGTCTGTGGGGGCAGTGCCCTGCTGGCCCTGACCACTCCCTGTCTCCTCTGTTCCCCAGGGCTCAGTGCTGTCGGAGAGGGACTACGAGAGCCTTGTCATGATGCGCCTTCGCCAGGCAGCTGAGCGCCAACAGCTGATTGCCCAGATGCAGCAGGAGGAAGAGGGGCAGCCCACATAGCCCCCAGCTCCAAACTTCCCACCCCACAGTCCTTTCCATTTTACATGCACCAATAAACTACATTTTTTTTTTTTTTAAGTCTATCTCTACTCCATGCCTAGATGTAGGGTACTGGGCTCTACCTCAGATGGCTGCACCTAAGCTCAGGCTCCCTTTCTGGGAGGGATAGATCTGCAGGGACAGTAACTGCATAAGCAAAGTACAGTAGCAACCACTCATCAAAGCCATTTATTGGCTTGGACTAGCTGCGCAGGACCTGTCTGTCCAGGTCTCAGGGCATCCTTCACTGGAATGACCAGCTGCAGTGGACACCTGCCCCCAGAACCCAGAACCCATACTGCAAGGGTCAGGCCTGCAGCCAGAGGACAGCTGGGAGCACTGGGGCAAGGGGCCTGTCCCCCATTGACTGGAGCAAGATTTCAGAGGCAGTTCAGTGCTCATTGGTGCCAAACTGGAGAAGGAAACAATTTGGGAAGAGAGGCAGTCATTGGGACAGTATGGGGGCAGGGCGCATGGCAGACCCTTCAAAGGAGGAGTGCCCCTTCTGCAATCAGGAGAAGGTCACTCCTTGTGCAGGCACCACACCAGTGTCTGGCCCACCCCTGTCATGCTCAACACCCGGAAGCCCTTGCGTTCCAGCTTGTCCAGGACTATGCGAGGAGGGTCGTTGACGTAGTACTCGTAACTGCAAAGAGACCAGAGTGGCGGCATGAGGGAACATAGACAAAGCTCTACACAAAGCTAGTATCTGCTGAGGGTCAGGCCTGACAAGGAGCTCTCTTCAAAGTGACATTTACTGGGTACTTCCTGGCTGCCAGGCTATGTGCACATTCCCATCCCCTCTCTTATGAAGCACTTTACATGTCTTAAATTTGTTCCTCCTAACAACCTAACGAAGGTACTATTATTGTTCTTATTACATGTGAGAAAACCAAGAGGGGCTGACTAGTTTTCCCATTGTCATAGATAGGAGACCCAGTTAGTCTGGCAATAGCCACATGTCCCCTGAGTGCCCCACTGTTCAGGAGGAGTCACCTGCTCTTTTAGGCCTCACTCCTTGCCCAGCCTCTGGGTCGTTCCTGGTGGTCCTGCGGTCCTGGCTGTGCATGCTACTACCTGACATGGAGAATGCTTGGTTTCCCTTCTTTTAGGTTTAATTGGTGCTGAAAGGCCATGAAGCAGATAAGGGGCTTCAGCCCCAAGCTGGGCATCTCGAGGCAAATGCCTCATGGTGAAAGGATGAGGGTGGCTTTCGCATTCCTATCCTGACTGAAGGGGCTGGGATCAGTTCTCTCTCCTTCTTTGAACTGGACTCACTTTGGCAACTTTTTTTAAGATTCTTGAGTGTGTGTGGCCAGGGTCCTCCCCTACTCCTGGATAGGAAGGGTGAGGAGCAGAAAAGTGGTCTAGATGTGGTCTAAAAGTGGTTTAGATATGGAGATAGTGTAAAGGATGCCCAAAAAGTGCCCTGACAGCAGCTAAGCTGAAAGGAGGACCCAGGCATTTCTAGGGCTGAGCTTTGTCACTCACCATTCAGAAACCTTTCTTTCCTGTCTTTGCTTGATGGGATCCAGCTTAGAGCTGAGAGGTCAGGGCAAGGAACAGTCCACTCATGGAGTCCTAGACCCAGAGAATAGACTGCCCTGGGCTTCCATTCAGAATGAACTACCTTATGAAGAAAGGCCAGAGGGAAAGCTTTCTGAGCGAGCCTCTGGGGAACTGTAAAGGAGCTGGGGGGAGAGCTGTGGGCAGGAACAACCCTACAGAGGACAGAGTCTCCCGATGCAGGTAAGAGGGCCCAAGCTGGGCATTGCCTTTGGACTTGGTGGTTGGGCAAAGGGAACAGGGGCAGAACTAGGGGATTCCAGGGAGAAGGTACTAAGGGATGTCACTACTTACAAGTTATTTCCCAGGACACTTCTCTTTGAGGCCCCCAGATGATGCATCAGCTCTGGATCTGAGTGTTCATCGCCCACCATGGTGGGGCCCACCTCCTGCAAAGTAAGCCACAGTGGCTGCTTGGCTGGCTGCTTGGGCTGCTGGTAGAGGTAGGAGGTATCACTTTCTTCCTTCCCTGCCTGCTGCCCCTGAGCAAGCTTCAGGTAAAAGTGAATGAAGGTGGTAGTGAGGATCCTTGGAGGCTCACTATAAGCTGGGAAGGATGGAGCCCTTCAACACTCAGGCCAACAATGTGGGGCCTCCCTGACCCTTCTAAGTGGAACTGGGCATTGTGTGACTATTAATATCTTATGCCAGGCACCATTTCCCACATTTGTGTGTACTAGAATTACCTGGAGAATGAGAGAAATGAAAACACATGTCCACACAAAAATTTGTACACAGGCAGGTAAAATTCCTGAGTTAAAAAACAAATGTTTTTGAACAAATGTACACAAATATTCAGTGTTAATATCCAAAAAAGGTGGAAACATCCTAAATGTCAGTTAACCTTTGAATAAACAACATGTAGTACAGTCTAACAGTGGAATCTTTTTTGGCAATAAAAAGTAAGAACACACTGATGCAAGCCACAATATGGATGAAACTTGAAAACATGTAAGTGAAAGAAGTCAGACCTGGAGACCACATGGAGTGACAGAAGTAGGTTAGTGGTTACTTGGTGCTAAGGGAGTTGGGAGAAAGGACTGGATACAGGGTTTCTTTGGGGAGAAGGGTGTTAGAAATGTTACAAAATTGATTATAGTGATGTTTGTGCAACATTGAATATGCTAAAAGAGGCACTGAATTGTACACTTGTTAAACTAGTTAATTCTTTTGGTACGTGTCTTTAATATCAATAAAGATATATGTGGGTTTTTCAAATATTTTTTAGTTGTTGATGGATCTTTGTTTTATTTATTTGTATGTGGTGCTGAGAATCAAACCCAGTGCCTCGCATATGCTAGGCAAGAGCACTACCACTGAGCCACAACCCCCAACTCTTATGTTTTTTTTTAAGTGTTTTTTTAAAAATATTTATTATATTTTTAGGTGTAGATTGACACAACACAATGCCTTTATTTTTACGTGGTGCTGAGGATCGAACCTGGGTCCCACCCATGCCAGGCAAACGCTCTACCGCTGAGCCACAATCCAAGCCCCATAAGTGTTGTTTTTTTTAATACCTTTATTTTATTTACTTATTTTTATGTGGTGCTGAGGATGGAACCCAGGGCCTTACACGCCAGGCGAGCACTCTACTGCTGAGCCACAACC
The DNA here is from genome assembly GCF_048772815.1 of Callospermophilus lateralis. Lineage (NCBI taxonomy): Eukaryota > Metazoa > Chordata > Mammalia > Rodentia > Sciuridae > Callospermophilus > Callospermophilus lateralis. The sequence goes on along the minus strand of NC_135307.1, from coordinate 87,478,287 downwards.
CCAGCCCCTATATGTGTGTTTTTGATAGTATTGACTCACATATTAGACAAGAGCTCTAGCATTGAGTTAAAGTTCCAGTCCCCCCAACCTTTTTTTGGTGGGGAGAGCTGGGGATTGATTCCAGGTGTGCTGTATCACTGGGCCACATTTCCCATACATTTAAAAAATTTTTTTGTAGTTGTAGATTAGACAGAATGTCTTTATCTTGTTTATTTTTATGTGGTGCCAACGATCGAACCCAGTGCCTCACATGTGCCAGGCAAGTGCTCTACCACTGAGCCCCAGCACTTCCCAGTGCACATTTCTAATACATTTTATTTTATTTTTAAAAAATTTAGTTATAGTTGGACACAATATATTTATTTTTATTTATTTGTTTTTATGTGGTGCTGAAGATCGAACCCGTGGTTCATGAGTGGGAGGCAAACACTCTACTACTGAGCCACAACCCCAGCCCAACATGTTTATTTTTTGAGACAGGGTCTTGCTATAAGTTGCTGAGGGTGGTCTTGAACCTATGATCCTCAGCCATGGCCACCGTGCCTAGCTAAAAAAGACATAAGAAGAAGAATCACCCGGGCTGGGGATGTGGCTCAAGTGGTAGTGCACCGGCCTGGCATGCATGAGGCCCTGGGTTCGATCCTCAGCACCACATAAAAATACTGTGTCCACCTAAAAATAATAATAATAATAAAGAATCATCTGGGCAGAACATTTCCCCAAACTCACAAAGAAAGACTGAGTTTCAGGTCTGGAAAGAGGACCCAGGAATTCACATTTTAACAACTATGTAGGTGATCCAAGAACTGCTGCCCTGGTGCACAGCAATACCTCTACTGTTACGCGGTGAACCCACCCTCTCTTTCCTTCATCTCAAGGGAACTGGGTACCCTCTGCTTGATCGCCTGAGCCTGGGGAGTGGGAAAGGGGAGAGGGGCATCCTGTCGCCCAGCTGCAGTCCCAGTCATACTACTCTGAAGCTAAAAGGGGGCTTCCAGGGCAATCAGCATCTTCTTTTTCAAGCTTAGCAAACTGAACCAAGAGAAGGGGTCATGCCTTCTGGCTCCTGTACAGCCTTCTCCCCAACGCTACCCTAAGTGCACCTCTCCTTCCTTCTTCACAAGCAGGACGTTCTTCTTTCCCTTCAGGGCTAACTCTTCCTAAAAGGGCATAAGGGTGTAGCGTAGGGGCCAGGGACTTAGTATATGGGGTTTAGCGCCTTAGCACGTCCTTTTCTTTCCCAAACCTCCTTCCACAGATTATTCCATTTCGTTTCTTCAAAACGGCCCAGTATAGAGTGTTGGATGCAGCACGTGTGAGGCCAGGGCTACCTGGCACCTCCATGGACAGGGAGGACAAGCTCGCCCTGTCCCGGGGACACAGGCACCCGGGCTCCTCCGCGGCGGTGGCACTCGGAGCTGGTAGAGCTTCCCGCATCCGGGGTACGGCAGAGCCCGCTTCCCCAGTTCCCTCTCCTGGCAATCGCGGGGGCGTGTCAGGCAGGTTATCAAGTTCAGCCCCCGACCGCGCTACTAGGATAGAGGCAGGAAGGGGCAGCCGCGGTCTCTACGGCCGCGAGCCGCCAGGCGGTGGGTACTCACCATGCGGATCTGAGTGCTGATGAGCACATAAGGCATGATGCACGCCTCACGACCAGATCCCACTCGCAGCTCTGGACACGGCGCAGAAGCCAAGCTCTTCTTGCGTTGGGACTGCGACCCCGCTGCCGCGAATCCAGTTACTCCGGCTCTGGCCACTGGCGGCGCCAATCCTCTGGTGTCGGGCCAGGGCGGCTGGCCAATCAGGGGCGGGCAGCGGTGACGCGCCCGGCGCTCGGCGGTTCTCCCTGCCCTTGCAATCGGAGCCGGGGACTTAGATCCTGGGTCCCACCAGTTGTTTCCGCCGAGCAGTCCGCCCGCGACGAACCGGGAGCGTGGTGTGGAGCGCTCCCGCGGCTGGGAGGCGGTGGTGTCTGGGCGGACTCGACTGGCTACGGCGGCCGTTGCGTCGAGAGCGCGCGTTGACCCTGCGCCCTCTTCTTACAGCACCTCCTGGTACAGGTTCCAAAGTCCTGCGGGTCCCTGCCTCTTCCTGCGAAACAAATGGCTCTCCAGCCCAGGCTCAAGCCCTCTCTGTCAGGGACTCTACAACAGCTTTAGTGGATCCCTTTCCCCTCTCCAAGACACGTTCTTCAGAGATTCCGTAGACGCGCGAGATGCAGGGGCAGGAGGCTTGTGACTAGCACTTAATGTCAAAGCTGAAATACCATTCGGGACACACTGCGCGGTTCTGCCTCCCGGACTATAATTCCCTATAATTCTATACAGGAACTGTGGGCTTGGATGGGTGCCAGTCTGGAGTGACTGGGTGGAATCTGGCTCTCTTTGGGGGAGCTTCACGCACTCCTGCAGAGACGAGGCGCTTGAGCAGGAGAACTCAAGGCAACATCTGGGGCAAATGAACAACATCCCCCGCACCAGTTATTGGAGGGCAAAGACTTCATAGCCAGGCATCCACGCCCGACAGCTCAACACTCTGCCTTGTGACTGCTTCTCTGAAAAGTAAAGCAAGGACTAGGGATGTGGTTCAAGCGGTAGCGTGCTCGCCTGGCATGCGCGGAGCCTGGGTTCGACCCTCAGCACCACATAAAAATAAAATAAAAATGTTGTGTCCAGGCTTGGGATGTGGCTCAAGTGGTAGCGCGCTCGCCTGGCATACATGAGGCCCTGGGTTCAATTCTCAACACCACATAAAAGAAAATAAAGATATTGTGTCCACCTAAAACTAATATATATATATATATATATATATATATATTTTCTGTCCACCGAAAACTAAAAGAATAATTATTTAAAAATTCTCTCTCTCTTAAAAAAATAAAAAAGTAAAGCAAAACGATAATACCCTGTAACTTTCCCTCCTGGGCCTTGGAAACGTCTGCACTTCATTCAGAGGACATTTATAGGGCATGCTCTCTGTCTCTAGCATTTTGATAGAAGCGAAGAGAGCTGTAAGGGTCTTTGCTTAATTGATTTAATTTATTATTCTGCTAACAAGTGTGAGGCTCTGGGTTCAAAACTGGGGCTGAACCAAGAGAAATCTTGGTTTGCGATACCTTTATTTTATTTAAATAAAAGCACCGCAAAAAAGAAAAAAATATGTAATGATAAAGCCTACTTAGGGCTGGAGATGTAGCTTGCCTCACATGCACAAGGCCCTGGATTTGATTTCCCATAAGGAAAGTAAAATAAAATTGCCGGGAGTGGTGGTGGAGTCTGTAATCCCATTGACACCAGAGGCTGAGGCAGTAGGATCCCAAGTTTAAGGCCAGCCTCAGCAATTTAGCAAGGCCCTAAGCGACTTAGTAAGACCCTGTCTCAAATTAAAAAAAAAAAAAAAATGAACTGGGATGTAGCTCAGTTGTAGAGTGCTCCTGGGTTCAATCCCCAATACCTACCCACCCCCACCCCACTCCCCACCCCCACTAAAAAAATTCTGTAGTTGCTTGCCACACTTTGGCTAGGGGCTGCACTGCCACCTTGGGCAATTTCTCCAAGACCATCTTTGATGCCATCTCCAAGACATACAACTATTTGACCTCCCATCTCTGGGAAGAGACTGTTCACCAAGTCTCCCGATCAGGAATTCAACTCACCATCTTGAGAAAACTTATACCAGAGTTTGTTCAGAGGACCCAGGCACCAGCTGTGGCTACCATAGAGGGTTTTTATACAAAAATAAATAAATAAAGTGAATGAAAAACGTTTAAAAAAAAAAAATTCTGTAGTCCCTACCCCTGCCCTTTAACTCCTGGACTAACAATTTAGTTAGAGGGTATAGGCATATTCATCTGTAAAGGATTTTTAAAAGCTGACTAAAGATGCTGAGCCTGATGACAGGGCACTCCTATAATCCCAGCTACTCAGGAAAATGAGTCAGTATGATGGAAAGTTCAAGGCTAACCTGGGCAATTTAGTGAGACTCTGTCTCAAACAATAAAAGGGCTTGTGGGGCCTAGGGTTGTAGCTCAGTGGTGGAGCACTTGCCTAGTGTGAATGTGAGGCACAGGGTTCAATCCTCAGCACCACATAAAAATAAATAAGTAAAGGTATTGTGTCCCCCTACAACTAAAAAGAATATTAAAAAAAAAAAAAAAAAAAGGCTCAGGGTGTGGCTCAGTGGTGGAGTGCTGGCCTTCTATGCATGAGGCCCTGAATTCCATCCCAGTACCTAAATAAATAAATTGTGAATATCAAGTGTTGGTGATATCTAACAACTTTGGGATTGCAAATTGATGTGACTGATACAATCAAATGTGCATCTACTATGATGCAGCCAAACATCTCTTATATAAACCTCAGAAAGGGGGCTGGGGATGTGGCTCAAGCGGTAGCGTGCTCGCCTGGAATGCGTGCGGCCCAGGTTCGATCCTCAGCACCACATACAAAGATGTTGTGCCTGCCGATAACTAAAAATAAATATTAAAAAAAAAACAACAAAAAAACCTCAGAAAGTCTCTCCTACAGCCAGTACACTTACAAGAATATGCACAGCAACACTGTAATTAGCAAAAATCTGGAAACAGCCCTTATTATCTATCACAAGCAGACTATAGTAAAAGCTTTTAGTAGATTCATACAGCAGAGACTTTTTAAATATTTATTTTTTAGTTGTAGTTGGATGTGATACCTTTATTTTATTTACTTATTTTTGTGTGGTGCTGAGGACTGAACCCAGTGCCTCACACGTGCCAGGCAAGTGCTCTACCACTGAGCTCCAGCCTCAGCTCCTCATACAATAAAAACTTTATAGCAATGAAAATGCTGAGTGAAAAAGCAAGTCTTGGAAAAATATAAAATAATTCTAATTAAATAAAGCTTGAAAACATTTTGTTTGTTTTGTGGTACTGGGGATTAAATTAGGGGTGCTTTACATCCATATCCCTTTTTATTTTTTATTTTAAGACAGAGTTCCACTAAGTTGTCCAGGTTGGCCTTGAACTTGCGCTCCTCCTGCCTCAGCCTCTCAAGTAGTTGAAATTACAGGCCTGTGACACCATGCCTGGTTCTCACAGACATGTCAAAGTAATTACATTGTTTCAGAATAAAAACTATCAATCAATTTAAACATGAAAGAACCTTATTTGGGGTCCTAGAAATTGCAATTTGGGAGATACAGGTTCACATATCTCTGAATCAATGTTCATAGGAGGCAAGAAGCTCTACTTTCCGTAGAGCTTATGATGGCCAAAGACAAGGTAATTGCTTTAGTTAGCTTGTTTTACTGCAATGAAATACCAAATACAATCAACTTATAAAGAGAAAAGTTTTGTTTGGGCTCATGATTATAGAAGTTCTAGTCCAAGATTGGGTGGGTCCTTTGAACTGCATTTTTAGTGAAGGTAGCTCATCATGGTAGAAGGGCATGGTGGAGCAGATAGATGGCTTACATCAGGAACCAGGAAGCAAAGAGAAAAAGATTGGAGTTCCACATCCCTTTCTTTCTTTCTTTCTTTCTTTTTTTTTATAGCTCCTTCTCTGAGGAGTTTTTTTATTTTTTATTTTATTTTATTTTTTAAAATTTTAATATTTATTTAAGTTTTCAGCGGACACAGCATCTTTGTTTGTATGTGGTGCTGAGGATTGAACCTGGGCCGCACACATGCCAGGCTAGCAAGCTACCGCTTGAGCCACACCCCCAGCCCCTCGACAATCCCTTTCAAAGGCCCACCCCCAGTGACTTAAGGACCTCCCACTGGGCCCCATCTCCTAAAGGTCCCATTGGGAGTTGGTACTCTCAATAGTACTGACTTGGCAACTATGCCTTTAACACCCGCACCTTTGGGGGATATGCATCCAAATCATGGCAGTAATTAAAATTGTTTCAAGAGAAACTCTCATTGAAGTTGGAAAAGAATGTAAATGCTACTTGACATGGACTACGTGACAATAGTAAGTAAAGAAATAAGGGATAAGCCAAATGGAAAAGTCCATAAAGTAATGAGTCTATCATGAATCTCTGGAAACACTGTAATTATCTGGTAGTGCCAGAGGCCTGCAAAGAGTGGGGGCGACCAAGGTTCACATTCCAGGCAGCAGCTGGAGGTTGAAGTTCTGTTCCCTAATGGCCTCCTGACTTCATTTTGAAAAGTTCTATCAATGTTGCTTCCATATGATGTTCCTTTCATTTTCATAAAACATACTTAATCAAGTTATAAACAAGAATAGGGGATTACTGGGTGAGGTGGCATGTGCCTGGCTTAGGAGGCTGAGGCAGGATAGCAGCTCAGTTACACCCTATCTCAAAATAAAAAATAAAGGGCTGGGGTTGTGGTTCAGTGGTAGAGTGCTCACCTAATATGTGTGAGGCCCTGGGTTTGATGTTCAGCACCACATAAAGATAAATAAATAAAGGTATCATGTTCATCTACAACTAAAAAATATTTAAAAATAAATAAATAAAAAGGGGTGGGGATATGGTTCGGTGGTTAAGGACCCCTGGGTCCAATCCACACTACCATAAAAAAAGTAGGAGAGCATAAGTATAATATAATATTCAGGGAGTCATAACTTCTGCGAGAGAAGGGAAGAGATGGGATGGAGAGGACACACAGGGGCACACCAAAAAGCAGGTACAAGGGCTTTTTTTTTTTTGACAGGGGGTAGGTGCTAGTGATTTGAAACTCAGTGGGGCTCTACCACTGAGCTACATCCCAGCTGTTTCAATCTTTTAAAATTTTGAGACAGGATCTCACTACATTGCTCAGGTTGTCCTGGAACTTGTGATCCACCTGCCTTCCCTGCTGCCACACACAAATAGCTGGATTTATAGGCATGTGGCACTGTTCCAGGCCAAAATAAGAACAGTTTTTTTGTTTTTGTTTTTGTTTTTAATGTAAAACATTAGCTGTAGAGATTAGAAACAAGGGATAAGGCCACCATCCCAAAGCATTGAACTGTTGGACTTGTTTGCTCTTTTGGCAAGCCAGGTAATGAGGCAGATGTTCTGGGCAGAAGGCAGGACAAGAGTTTGGGAGTCACATCAGCTCACTTCTCTCAGTCTGGGATGTGGAGTGCCTGGGAAGAAGACAGGAGGGCAGTCATCTCTCAGGCTTTATTGCATTTGTAAAACTGGTCTGCAGATGCAGCATAAGATAGAGAGCTCCATCCTGAAACACTCCCTGCACTGCGGACCGCCCTGACAGCCTCATGCCTGCCAGATAATATCTTTAATATCCAGGAGGAAATTAAAGATATCTTAGTTTATCTAGCACAGCCACCTCCCCAGTAAAGACAGGGAAATTGTTCTTTTGTAATTGAGCTTTTTCTCATCTGAGAAAGTATCACCAAAGCAACAGGTGCTTTCCTTTCTTTCTCCAGTCAGCTTTTATGGATGGCTTCTGCATTAGAACTGTGCAAGGCACAAGAAACGTTGAGGTGAATGACACTTGCCCTGGGAGAGTGAGCAGTTATTGGGTTAGACAGATTAGAAAGCAAATAATAAGTGTTGTGAGGGTAATAGAGTCTCCAGAGCAAAAAGAAATGAAGAGATTAATTCTACCCTGGTGGGAGGTCTGGGAAAGTTTCCCAGAGGAAATGAGTTTTTGTGTCCTTAAAAATAAAGTTAATATCTTTTTTTTTTATTATAGAAGCAATGCAGGCTTATTATACAAAAATGAGAAAAAAAACTGAAAAGGGATATTACATAGTTAATGAAAAGATACTGAAATTAATCTTTAAAATTTAGTAGAAAGTATTGATGAAGTTTTATTCTTTAAACCTCATGGTATTATTCATTACAATGTTCATACACATTAAATATTTTTGTACTTGTACATCAAATATTAAGTGTATTCCTTCTGTTTGTTTTGTTGGGCTGGATATTGTGTAATTCAGGACCTCAAGCATGCTAGGCAAGTGTCATACCAGTTATATCCTCAACCCCTATTTTTTTTTTTAAATTTTATTTTATGACAGGGTCTCACTAAGTTGCCCAGGCTGGTCTTGGATTTGTGATCCTCCTGCCTCCCAAGTAGTTGGAATTTATAGGAGTTTGCCACCACACCCAGCTAAATATATTCTTGTTCATGTAAAGTATTTCATCATTAAAAGATAAATATAGGGTTTAATCAAGGATCTTGGGAGGACTGGTCTAGATATTTGCAGTCACTTTACCCTCCAGAATTTTTTTTTTAAAGGAAAGGCAGCAGAGTACAATTTCTTTTTTTTTTTTCTTTTTTTGAGAGAGAGAGAGAGAGAAAGAGAGAGAGAGAGAAAGAATTTTTTTGGTATGTGGTGCTGAGGATCGAACCCGGGCCGCACGCATGCCAGGCGAGCGCGCTACCGCTTGAGCCACATCCCCAGCCCACCCTCCAAAATTTTTAATGCATATAAATTTTTAAAATATTGACACATGGGCTGGGGATGTGGCTCAAGCGGTGGCGCGCTCACCTGGCATGCGTGCGGCCCGGGTTCGATCCTCAGCACCACATACCAACAAAGATGTTGTGTCCACCGAGAACTAAAAAATAAATATTATACTTATCTCTCTCTCTCTCTCCCTCACTCTCTCTTTAAAAAAAATATTGACACATAGTAATTGTACATATTTATGGGGTACAATGTGATGACAAACTAAACTTTGTTAAGAAATTATTTATTATTATTTTTTTGTACAGGGGATTGAACTCAGAGGTGCTTAACCACTGAACTACATTCCCAGCCCTTTTCATTTTTATTTTAAACAGGCTCTAACTAAGTTGCTGAGAGTTTCACTAAATTGCTGAGGCTGGCTTTGAACTTGGGATCCTCCTGCCTCAGCCACTAGAGCAGCTGGGATTACAGGAGTGCTCCATCACCACTGGCAAGAAATTCTTGATAACAATAAAACTGAAATCACAGTCCATAAAATCCTTTTTAGTTTCTAAAATTACAAGAAGTTGCAAGAGTAAACATCACAAGAGTAAAATGAACTTATAAAAGAATCCAGGGATGAAAAACTTACCAATATAGAAAAAACAACAAAACTTGAAATGGCATGTGAACAGATTCATAGGTCAACTCAAATTTCAGCCTCACCCAGATGTTTAAAAACAATAATGTTTTGGGCTGGGTTTGTGGCTCAGTGGTAGAGTGCTTCCCTAGCATGGTGAGGCCCTGGGTTCAACGATCCTCGGCACCACATAAAAATAAATAAATTAACTAAAGATATTGTATCCAACTACAACTAAAAATAAATATTAAAAAAGTAATAAGCATTAAAAAAACCCAATGTTTTAGAACAATAATCATCTGGGTGCTGGGGAGACTGAGGCAAAAGGATAAATTCAAGGCCAGGCTCAGCAACTTAGAATTTGTCTCAAAAATAAAAAATAAAAAGGTCTGGGGATGTGGCTTTTAGGGTAAAGTGCCTCTGGGTTCAATCCCCAGTAACAAAAACCAAACAACAACAACAACAACAACAACCCATTAGATTCTATCATCAGATAAAAGATTCTATCCATTCTCGAAGTGGAAAAAGTTTATAATCCTGTCCCCGTTAATGTAAGAACAACTGTTTTTTGTTTGCTTGTTTTGGTATCAGGGATTGAACTCAGAGGCTCTCGACCACTGAGCCACATAAGCAGTCATATTTTGTATTTTATTTTGAGACAGAGTCTCACTGAGTTGCTTAGCAACTCATCATTGCTGAGGCTGGCTTTGAACTTGCGATCCTCCAGCCTCAGCCTCCAAGCAGCTGGGGTTACTGGCGTGCGCTACCGCGTCAGGCAAGAACGACTTTTTAGTGTTGTATAAGCAGCTATAATTTAAATTTTGTTTCTTTGTTTTGTCGGTGAGGGTGGAATGCTGGGGCTTTAACCCCAAGCTTTGTGCATGCTAAGGGCAACACCATTGAGCCAATTCTATGATGTGAATTTAAGCATTAGCTGGCAGAAGCTGGCCCCAGGGACTGGGGGACTTCTCATGGATAACCAGCAGTCTACCTATTCTAATTTGATCTGCCAAAGGCGCTATTGTCTAGGATTTAGTACACGGTCTGAGTAGGAAGCCCATAAACTGTTAAGCCTAAATGAAAGTAAGCCTGCGCTAAGACACCGTAAAGAAAAGCTGGGGAGTGGCGTTTTCTAGGTAGAGAGGTCGTCTTTTGCAGGTAGAAGCGAAGGAAGAAAGCGTGGCAAACACCGGGAGCAGCAGATAAACTGATGTGATTTGTGGGAAATGAAATCCTAGATGGCCAGACGGTGGGGTTCTGGAAAGAGAACTGGCCCTAAAATCTCCCAATTTTCTCTGGGGTCTCGGCCCCTTTCCCCGCCCCTCCCCGCTCTCTGAACCCTCCCCTCTGACCGCCACTGGACCTTTGGAGGCGGGTGGGGTCATCGCTGTGCGCCTGTCTGCGGTGAGCTGAGCTGATGGCGCAGTTTAATGACGTCACGATCATTGACAGCGTGAGGCCGCGGCGGCTGCTGCTGCCATGGTGGCTGGAGGCTGGGTAAGGGTCTGAGTTATTTCCTGCCGGGCGCGAGTGGCTTAGGGGACTTGAGGACAGGGTAACGAGTTTGTCTGCAGTGTGGTGGGCCGAGGTGGGGGTCAAAAGCTCAGAAGCCAGACTCTGATCAGGGTCAGGGGGCGTGTTGGAAGGAAGGCTACGGCCAGGCTGGGAGAGGGCCAGGGAGCTGGTGGAACCTTAGGGTCGGAATTGTTGTGAGGGTAGTCAGCAGCCTAGAGTTAGGGATATCTGTCGGGTTCGGCTTTGCGGGTGGGTGGACCAGGCTCACGAATCTCTTCCTCTCCGCCCGCTCGCTCCCGTGTTTTACGCGGGTTGCAGGTGCAGCATGTCTAGACTGGGGGCCTTGGGTGGCGCCCGCGCGGGGCTGGCACTGTTGCTTGGCTCCGCCGCCGGCCTTGGATTCCTGTGCATCCTTTACAGGCAGCGATGGAAACGGACCCAGCGCCATGGCGGGAGCCAGATCCTGCCCAACTCCCTGGACTACGCTCAGACTTCAGAGCCTGGACGCCAGGGTAAGGAGCCTGAAACGGAGATCAGCCTGTTGACTGATAGGCCTAGGGTGCCAGCTGCCTTTGGCAGAACTTGTGGGACAGGCAGCGGAGGAGGTTGCCTGAGGGTTTAATTTTTTGGGGAAAACTTATTGAAAACAAAAGGTGTCTCCTTTTCTGTACTCTTTCCTCTGTAATTCCAGGAAAGTATATTGTGAAAAGATCATTTAGCTTTCGCTTTTAGTTCTGGCTACAGTAATGCTGTATGTATTAAAGGCACTTTCTTAGTTTTGGGTGAGGTGTGTAATAAGAGTTCAAAACAAGGCAAAAGGAATAACTAATCTTGTAGAAATTAAAAGTCAGAGTTCACATAGTAAATTACATATTAGAACTTGAAGGGAACTTGGAGACTAATTCAAGCTTTTTAGTCTTCATATGAAGAAATAAAGATTCAGAGAGATTGTGTAACTCCCCAGAGGTTGTCAGAGTATAAGTGGCAAGGTTGGGCCTAGTCACCTGGTCCAGAGTACTTTCCACTTTACTATTGCAGCCTGGGCTGGGAGCATGCTCATGCAATTGAAACTGAATATGGCTGGAAGCCAGCAGCTGAAATTTGTAAAACTTTCACCTTCATTCCTTTGAGCAAAGGATATAGGGCTGGTTCAAACTACTCCCCCGATTTGTGTGATGGAGGATCATTTAGATCCTCTCACCTTGTGTTAATTGGAAAAGAATGTTTTCTCTGGCATACAAAATCAGATGGTTTAGAAAGCTGTTTTGGAGGAGTGTTTCAAGAGTTATACCTTATCTGGGTGCAGTGTTGCATAGTGTAATCCCAGCAGCTTGGGAGGCTGAGGCAGGAGTTTTTTTTATTTCAAAGCCAGCCTCATCAACTTAGAAAGGCTTTGTCTCAAAATAAAACATAAAAAGAGCTGGGGGATGTGGCTGGTGGTTAAGCATCCCTGGGTTCAATTCCCCCCCCCCCCCAAAAAAAAAAAAAACCAAAAAAAGTTACTACCTTAGACTGCAATTGATTGTTAGTATTTCATAACATAGTGGGTAATGTGACATGCTGGGTGCATTTGTCTTTCCTTTGGTTTTCTTAATTTGTTTGTAGTTTCTTAGTAGTAGTCTGTCTTACTACTGAGGCTGGGAAAGTGACCACAATCTCAGAGGTATTTCTTGCTCTACATTCTTGAACCTGTGGGGTATGTATTATAGTTTGGTTTACATTGAAGAAGGGATTTCAGCTTTCCTATTCTGTGGGTTCTGCCTTCCTCATTTCTTTCCTGTTTAGCCCAATTGACTTAAGTGGCTCTTCAATGGCTAGCATTTCACTGTTGGAATTCATCCAGAGCTCAGGTCAGGGTTGGGTAGTTGGGGCTTGGTAATGGTGTTTTTCTGATGGAGTTTGTATGGGCTTTTTCCAGGGTAACTTTTCTTGGTAACTGACTTCCCCCTTTCTTTTTTTTCCTCTCTGACAATACTAAATGAAGAGAAGTGTACTTTACTATTCTTTGTGAAATGAGAGATCAGAATTTGGGTGAGCCCAATGTTAATTTTGCTGTTAGTTGGTATTGATTGCCTGGTATTTGGCACTACAAGGTCAGTTAAAGATCTTTCTTTTACTCTAATAGGGCAGTTGTCCTGCCTCCTAGATCTTGCATCCTTGTAAGCATTTCACATTAGCTGCTGTGCACAGCTTTGCTGAAGGGCCCTGGTGTGGAAGGTTCTTGGAGTACAGGGCATTTTTTTGTAGAGACTAGGAACTTAGTTTCTTTCTGAATAGTTACTTGGGACTTGTTATTAATACTTAGCTGTGATTGTAAGCTATCTGAGCCTCAAGATCGTCTCTGTATATTGAACTCCAATAAGAAGCAAGTGGTTCAAAATTCTAGGTGTGAGATCTTTTCCTCACCACATCCCATGTGTGTCTGTCTCCTGGTTACCCCCTTCCTTCAGGGATGCTGTTGCGAGCTGTCCCAGGTGAAGCTGGAGATGCTGCGGTGTTACCCAGCCTTCCACAGGAAGGGCAGGAGAAGGTGCTGGACCGCCTGGACTTTGTGCTGACCAGTCTTGTGGCACTACGGCGGGAGGTGGAGGAGTTGAGGAGCAGCCTTCAAGGGCTTGCTGGGGAGATTGTTGGGGAGGTCCGGTGAGTAATACAGCCTACTCTCTTGCTTTGTTTCTCTTACCCTTCAATTTTTCCTTGCCCCTAAATTTTTCAGCTGTAGCATTCTGGCCATTGCTGGCCATCTTTATGAAGGAGCCAGTTCTATAGTTTCTATACCTAATTTAGTGGGGAAGCTGTGCATTGGGTTTCTTTTTTTTTAAGAATTTTTTTTAATATTTATTTTTTAGTTCTCGGAGGACGCAACATCTTTGTTTGTATGTGGTGCTGAGGATCGAACCCGGGCCGCACGCATGCCAGGCGAGCGCGCTACCGCTTGAGCCACATCCCCAGCCCCTGTGCATTGGGTTTCTTACCTTGCACAAGCTCGTTGCTTCTAGCTCCTCATGATCCATTGTAGCAGCTGACATTCTTCATTCTGTCCAACCTAGTCTGCCATGTAGGGTGCTGCCTTTCTTGCTCTTAGGGTGGAAACCCAGGATTTTCTCTGCTTTTGGCCATTTAGTGAGGAGGAGTGAGGGAAAAAAGGCTGTATCTAATGGTCCCTCTGAAATGGACCCTGCCTTGCAGATCCCACATGGAGGAGAATCAGAGAGCAGTTCGGCGACGGAGGTTCCCATTTGCCCGGGAGCGGAGTGACTCTACTGGTTCCAGCTCTGTCTACTTCACAGCCTCCTCTGGAGCTGCATTCACAGATGCTGAGAGTGAAGGAGGGTGAGTCTCTCCTGGAGGCAATTGTGGCTGCAGCCAGGTGGTTTTGTAAAAGTATTATTTGTCAAAGTAAAATTCAAACCAAGCCACTCTAAATTTTTGGAACAAGGTAAGGATGTGAATAAATGAAACCAAACAGTTGAAACAAATATCCCATCCAGTTTTTCATTCAGAAGAATGGAAATGTTAACAGTGGGTTTATTTGCATTTGTTATTTTTCTCTGAGTCAATTTATTTTTTTACAGTTATATTTTTTATTAACTTGGGCATTTTTCTGTATTATCACAAGAATTTTATAACCATTGTTTCCTGACTTTGTTCCTTTCCTTGAGTGGCTGAGCAAGGTAAGCAGAGGTCTCAAAGCACAAAGTTTGCACCCTCTCTCTGAGAGATTCCATGAGCCTTGCTCAAACTCCTTTTCCTCTTCACAGTGGGGAGGTAACTCCTAATTTCTCAGGTCTGACCATAGGCTACATTGTGAAGTGGGATCGCTGCGGTTCATTTGCCCACTTCTAGCCAGGGAAGGCTGGAAGCACAGTGGTAGTTTTGCACAACTTACTCAAGTAACTTGTTTAGTTGTTTGGGGATATTTTTTCCTGTCTTTTCCTTTTCTTTTGTGATGCTGGGGATCAAACTCAGGGCCTCGTGTGTGCTAGGTAAGCCCCCCTCCACTGAGCTATGTGTGCACCCATTTGAGTTTCTAAGAAAATCATTCTTTTTCCATATCACTGCCATTGGTCACAATGCTGGATTTGATCACTGTTCATAGGTCCTTTTGAAATAAGTAAAGTCTTTTAAAATTTTTTGGTGCTGGAGGTTGAATCCAGGCCTCATGAGTGCTACCCCCAGCTAAAACAATTGAAGTCTTAATGCATTAGCTATAGTCCTTCATTCATGATGACTATTTCCTGGGTTGTCTGATCCCAATTTTCTGTATTCTCAAGGGTAGCAGAAGTGGTTGTTTTCTATTCAATTTACCTAATAGCTCTGGGCTGTGAAATGCTTCCAAAGGCTGTTAAGAGGAGAGAGCAAAAATGAAATGAATATTTGACACATCCAAATGGCAAAGAAAGAGAAGGATGAAGTAGTTAAAAGGGACACTGAGACCTAATGAGCATTTCTGTACAATCCAAGGGAGAAGGTCACGTGTGGATGGGTAATTGATGTTTGGATTTTGTAAGAGGGAAGCATGGAAGGAGAAGTCATAACTTTGTCCAAAATCAGGAATCAGGATGTGGAACTCCAGGCCCTTCATGATTAAAAAAAACAAAACAAAACAAAAACAAACTTCTGGGCTGAGTTAGAGCCAGAGTGGTTTATTAGGGGTACATAACTTGTGGGTAATTACTGGAGCTTTGAAGGTCACAAGGAGCAAGGCAGGGCTTTCAGCCACCAAAGGGATGGGTGGCTTTCTTAATTATAGTTCCAGCAGGTTAAGCCCCATGACCAGTCCTGTGGCACATGAAAGCCATTAATGGTGCAAGACTCTCTGGCTTAGCAGGCTGCTATCTGGGGCAGCGGTCATGGTGAATAATTCTTTTTTGTCATGGAAGGTGCCATATAGGTCAAGGGGGAATATTCTGGGAAGAGTCCACAAACTCTGACATGGCTTTTGGCATGTGGGCCTTGGGAAGGAGAGAACTTCTTTGAGGGGTGAAAGAATGAGATCTAATGGGCTACTGTGTTACAATGAGAGTGGTGTTCTTTCTTCCAAATCAAAACAACTTTGAGCTTCCAGGAGACAGACTGATTGGCAGAGGCACAATCCTGTGCAGTTTTGTGAGCTTGTTTCCATGGCATTGTTTGAGTTCCTTCCCTGGCAGAATCCAACGTGCCTTAAAACATCAACTCCTATAGCCAGGCTTTCCAGGTATTCCAGCCACGCAGGTTGCCGGCAACCTCACCTTCACCTTCACTCCTCCTTGGGCATTTATAACATCATTTATTTGGGTCTTGTCTTCTCTCCCTCTCAGGGTCAGGGGTCATGCCTAGTCATCTCTGAATGCCCAGGCTCAGCCCCTCTAGTGGGATTTAGGAATTGAAGGAAACTTAATTGGCAGGAAGGTACACGTGTAACTCAGTACTCTATTTCTGACTAGTGGGCTCTCCTTAAGGAATAGAGGGTAGCTTGGTCTCCTGTCCACTGTGGAAACAACATGCGCAAGGGCCTTTTCAAAGGTCCTGCTTGTGCCTAGCAACTCAAGCCTGAAGGTATATTAAAGAAAAGGACCACCCATAAGGGCTAGATTGGTAGTGCAGCAGGTGTAAAGTGAGGGAATGGTGCAAATGTAGTGTCCCTGCATGTGATAAATCTCAGGCCCTACAAACCTGTGGGCTGATTCCAGGCAGTGGGGCTTCAGGCTGGTAAGGCTGAACTCCTTGAAGTGGGGTAAGGCACAAAGTCCCCCCATGCCAGCCTTCTCAGATCCTCCCTGCCTCACAGGACTGTAGCAGCTGTCACTCTTCTGGTGGCAAGCCCCTGCTGACCTTTGCTTCTCCTTGGCTGTGTGAGCTCTGCCTTTAGGCCTCAAGGGGATAGCAGTACTGCAGGCTCTTCCTTCTGGTTAGCTTTAGCAGGATGAGAACAGTGTTCCCTCCCTGGGTGTGCTGGAGGATGAGACTCCTGTTTTGAATTAAAGTGTCTGAGGCAGTCCTTAGTCTAGCCCAGAATATGGTCTTCCCCTCTCTAGATATAAGCTCTCACTCCAAATAAACCACTTGCTCGTTTGCCTTTGAATCTAGCTAGGCAGAGTAGACTCTGGTTTGATTTTCTCTTCCAAGTCAAGTTATTGTCCAAGCATTAGAGCTTAGCTGGGAGTTTCTCTTGGTTGCCCCTCTCTGGTCTTTTGGCACTATCCAGGTTAGTTGTGAAATTGGATATCATTTTTCCTTGTCCCTTTAATTTCTAAAGGTTTTACTGCAAATTGCTAGCAAAAGATACTTGGATAATCTCTTGAAAAGAAAGGTGTGGTTAGGGAGATTTAAAATTCAAGTTCTTATAGTGGATGTTTTTGGCCCCCCCCCCCCCCCAGATAGACTCCTCTGTAAAGAGGAAATTTGCATGCTTAGACTAGCACACCAGGTCTGTTTGCTCACTTGGTACCTTCTGGAGCCTGCCTGTACTCTTGTAGTCTCTGACTTTCTAGATGAGGAAGACTACCTTTTTTTTTTTTTTAAAATATTTATTTATTTATTTATTTTAGTTTTCGGCGGACACAACATCTTTGTATGTGGTGCTGAGGATCGAACCCGGGCCGCACGCATGCCAGGCGAGCACGCTACCGCTTGAGCCACATCCCCAGCCCCGGAAGACTACTTTTGTGTTCAACATTTAACCCAACTTTAGGCTATTTTGTATTTGTCTCCCTCATCTCTCCTCCTTTAGTTTTGCACCAACCATAGAGAGACTATCCTTACCTTTTACTCCAGGAAGTAGGAAGGTTTACCTGCAAAGGACACTAGGATCTTCCTGTGTTTCAGTATAGAATCTGTTTTCCCTTCACTCAGACTCAAGGGCTCTCTTGTATCTTCTTCTGGCCCCTGGAAGTCCTACCTTCTCCCCTGTCTAGTTCATGCTTGATTTAAATGGCAGTCTGGGAAAACAGCCTAATCAGCTGCTGATGGAGACAGACTTAGCTGCTTCTTCAGTGGATACATCAGGGCTGGAGCTCCCTAGGGTATATTTTGCATTTTCTCTCCTCCTTTCAGATGCAAAGTGGCCTCTACCACTCAACTACTCCCTCATGTTCCCAAGGGCTTCTCCTTGGGAGAAGGTTTAATTAACAAAGAATATGGGCCAGGTGTGGTGGTCCATGCCTGTAATACCAGCTATTCAGAAGGCTACAATAGAAGGATGGCAAGTTCAAGGCCAGCCTGGGCAACTTAGGGAGACTACCATCTCAAAAAAAAAAAAAAAAAAAAAAAAGGGGTGGGGTGGGGTGGGGAGGTGGCCTGGGTATGTAGCTCAGTGGTAGAGCACCACTGGGTTCAATCTCCAGTATAGGGTGGGAGGGGGAAAAACAAGGATGTGTGACTGCCTGTTGCTTCAGAAGCTGGCACCCACCCATGTTGGTTCTGGCAGGTGCTTTTGGCTGATAAAACAAAGATGATTAGCAAATCCTTAGACTATGATCACTCCACCTCAGGAGATCAGCTCCACGTATATCTTTAAGGTGTGAGTGTGTAGGTATGTGCAGGCTATGTATTCCCCACCACCCCATTCAGTGCTGGGACCAAACCCAGGGCCTCACAAGGTATGGTAGGCAAGTGCTTATCACAGAGCCACACCCCAGTCTGCTCCTTATTTTATTTATTTTTAAAAATTTTTTTAGTTGTACATGGACACAATACCTTTGTTTTATTTATTTTTATGTGGTGCTGAGGTTCGAACCTAAGGCCTCGTATATACTAGGTGAGCGCTCTCTACTACTGAGCACAACCCCAGCCCCTGTTGCTTATTTTAAAACACTATTTATTTTATTTTATTTTTTAAAAGCCAGCCATTCCAGAGGCTGAGGCAGGAGGACTAAAAGTTTGAGGCCAGCCTTGGCATTTTAGCAAGACCCCACCTGGAAATAAAAAGGGCTGTAGCTGTAGCTGAGTTGTAGAGAACTCCTGGGTTCAGTCCCTAGTACTGCATGTATGCACAAACAAAACATGAACACACGTGTGTGTGTGTGTGTGTGTGTTTACTGAAGCACTTTAAAAGAAAAAAAATGATTTTTTGTTTCTCTGTACTAAGAGATTTACTGGCAAGCACTTTTTACATACTTTTCTGAGCTTTTTCCCTTTCTGTTTTCTGGCAAGTTTGGTGGTCTTCAAAAAGCATTCTGATATTGGCCCTGACTAGCACAGGGCCCCCACTTCAATACTCTAACCCTCCCTGATTATTTTTCTAGTCCACAGTTCCCATAGGAAGTTTTTTCTTGAAGACTAATTCTACCATTAAGGGATGGACATGATTCTTTTTTGGTACACTGTACAATGCTAGAGCCTCTTTATGGCTGAAGGATTAGACCCTAGGGATTTGAATAGAATAATCAGCTGAGTTGACCCTGTTATTTATATTTCTCTGCCAGTTATACAACAGCCAATGCTGAGTCTGACTATGAGAGAGACTCTGACAAGGAGAGTGAGGATGAAGGGGAAGATGAAGTGAGCTGTGAAACTGTAAAGATGGGAAGAAAGGATTCTCTGGAACTGGAGGTGGAAGCAGCTTCAGGTCCAGCATCTGGTGTCTTAGAGGCTGAAGTCTCTCTGGGTCATGAGGATGTGCTGCCCCTCCTGCAGCAGGCTGACGAGCTACACCAGGGCAGTGAGCAGAATAAGCGTGAGGGCTTCCAGCTGTTGCTCAACAACAAGCTCGTGGTGAGGCTCCAACGCTTGTCTGCTTCCCCTCTTCTCCCTCCCTTATCTCTTGACCCATAGGGAATGAAGAAAGGCCCATATGGTGACTGACCCTGAAAGATAACATGGGAAGGAACATGGGATTGAGATGGCTAGTTCTGCCTGTGCTCCCCAGGTTGCACATCATTTTCCAAGAAGGCCCAGCTGGGGTACTATCTGCCCCAGAGCTTTCTTCCTCAGCAGGAAGAGAAGTATAATTTTCTGCCTCTGTGGATTCAAAATAAGCTCTTTCTCTCTCCGTAGGGGGAAATGGGGAAAGGACTGGAATGGGTACCCCTCCTCTTATTTTCCTTGAGGTAGAACTCAATCTGTCTGCTCTAACTTGAAGTTTCTATCACAAGTAACAAGTGTGTAGAGCACTCAAGTGCTCTTTTCTTGGGCAACTTCACACTTTTTTTCGTGTCAGCAAGACTCCTCTTGCTGTGTCCCTCTGTATCTTCTTGGATTTGACCTTTCTCCTAGGAGTATAAGGCCAGGATGCCCTTCCCTGTGATTATGCAAGGTATCAGCTAGAGATGCGTCATCAGTTCTGAACCTGGGAGGTCTATGGAGTGGGAAGACTGCATAGCAGTTGGCCTCATGTTAGTGACTGTAACACACTATCTTTGAAAATTAAACCGAGGATGTGGTGTCGCATCCCTGTTTGTTTTACAGTATGGAAGCCGACAGGACTTTCTTTGGCGCCTGGCCCGGGCCTACAGTGACATGTGTGAGCTCACTGAGGAGGTGAATGAGAAGAAGTCATATGCCCTAAATGGTAGGTGCTGAGAGGTTCCTAGTGGGAAAGTGACTGATTGTGGAGGTACAGGTGGTTCATCTACCTGGGATTCAGGGGAACCACCAGGTTGTTGGCTATGAGTTGTGGCTTACTCACTAGGGGACAAACTCGGGTTTTCAGGGACTCTTGTTTTTGACATACAGCAGTTTACCTCTTTGCATGTCATAGTAATTGACACAGGAGCACATGATTTTAAGGGTAGTTGTATCATGTTAGCATTAGTCTTTGTTCTTACTCCTCAAGCATAAGAGAAGCAAAGCCTTTACCTTTTTTTGTGATACTGGGGATTGAACCCAGGGATGCCTACCACTGAGCTACATCCCTAGCCCTTTTCAGTTTTTGAGACAGGGTCTTGCTAAGTCTTGAGCTTGTAGTCCTCCTGCCTCACCCCCCCCCCCTTTTAAAATATTCTTTTAGTTGTTGATGGACCTTTATTTTATTTATTTACTTATTATGTGGTGCTAAGAATTGAACCCAGTACCCCACACACACTAGGCAAGTGCTCTACCAATGAGCTACAACCCCAGCTCCTGCTTCAGCCTCTTGAGTTGCTGGGATTATATATGTGTGCCACCATGCCTGGCAAAGCCTCCTTTCTTAACTGGAAAGGAGGTAGAACTCAAGTTTTCTGGTTGCTGTTTAGGAATCTGGTTTTAGTTATACTGTCTATGTGGCAGGTGTTCTGAGAATATGAGTATATATGGTGAACACTTAAGAAGCAGTTTGGGAGTTTACTGCTAGTGTAGAAATCCCTGATATCCACTTAGCAAATCTGTTGTCTAAGTACTGTGGAGGATAGGGTACATCAGACCTGTGCCAGACTCAGGGCTTGTACTTGTTTGTCATGAGGGTGGACTCTTTAAACAAGACTGATGTGAGCTAGGTATGATGGTGCCCCAGCTACTTGGGAGGCTGAGGCAGGAGAATCACAAATTTAAGGTCAGTTCAATCAATCAACTTAAGGAGACTCTGTCTCAAAACAGAGTGCTGAGGAGGGCAGGCATGGTGGCACATGCCTCTGATCCCAGCAACTTGGGAGGCTGAGGCAGGAGAGGACGACTGCAAGTTCAAAGCAGAACTTCAGAAACTTAGTGAAGTCCTAAGCAATTTAGCAAAGACCCTGTCTCTAAATAATATATTAAAAAACAGGCTGAGGATGTAGCTCCATGGTAGAGTGCTCCTGGGTTCAATCCCCAATACTGCCAAAAAAAAAAAAAAAAAGTGAGACTATCCCTAACCCTACCTTGCCAAACACCCTTTGTCAGGCACCTAAATGGGCTTCCAGGTATATGATCCAGTTCATTATCTAAGGTGACTAATATGGATTTGTCATTTTTCCCACTTAAGACAACCCTACAAATATTACTGAATCTTTTTTTTTTTTTTAAAGAGAGAGTGAGAGAGGAGAGAGAGAGAGAGAGAGAGAGAGAGAGAGAGAGAGAGAGAACTTTAATATTTTTTAGTTTTCGGCGGACACAACATCTTTGTATGTGGTGCTGAGGATCGAACCCGGGCCGCACGCATGCCAGGCGAGCACGCTACCGCTTGAGCCACATCCCCAGCCCCTCTTTTTTCTTTTAATATTTATTTTTTTGTTGTAGTTTGACACAATACCTGTATTTTATTTATTTTTATGTGGTGCTGAGGATTGAACCCAGGGCCTTGAATGGGCTAGACAAGTATTCTCCCACTGAGCCATAACCCCAGCCCAAATGTTACTGAACCTTTGAAAATGTGAATCTGATAATACTTCAGGGTCAGCATTCTAAATATTATTAGAATTCTATTGATGGAGAAACTTACAGAGTTGATACAGACTCTCAAAGGTCCCTGGAAGTTAAGAGAAGGTGCTTTTACTGTTTTTTTTTTTTTTTTTTTTTTTTTTCTTCTTCAAAAGCATCTGCTGCCCCTCCTAAATTTCAGGTGAGGATTCTGATCAGCTTTTGGGCTGATTTTTTTGATGTCTTGGTATCAACAACTTTTTCTTTTCCTCTGATAATTTCTTACCCAACACATCCCCAAATGGGACTTTTTACTTGTTACTATGAAAAGTCTGAATTTTAGAAAGATTCTGGGAGTGGTGGTTCACATCCATCAGCTCAATCATCTTTAGCACCTGTCTCACCCTCCATACCTTTTCCAGAGCTGCTGCCTTCTCTATTAAGTCCTCTGAGGTTTTCAACTCAAACTTTAATTTCTTTAGCTTTTTTTAAACTAACAAATGATATCATGAAAAGGAGATTGGAAAACCTTGCTTCTTTCCAATGCTGTATAGAATCAATTTACTGACTTCATCTTTCAAGTCATTTGTACTTCGAAAGTTATGATTTCCATCTAGATTTGGTAGACCTACTTACTGGTGCTGAGCATAAGAGGTCTTCAAAATCTAATAATCACATTTTTAAGTAAAACCAACATAGAATAAATAAGGAAATAACTTTTTTTTTTTTTTTTAAGGTACTGGGGATTGAACCTAGGTACTTATGGATGCTAGGCAAGTACTCTATCACTAAGCACATACCTAGCTCTACTGTTGGTATTCTTACATCATCATGAGCTTCAATAATGGTCTGCCATTTGTGGCCATGAAACATTCTGTCATGGGATCCGTGCCCTAGAAGTTAGGAAGTGTATGTCTGAATATTCTCAGAAATTAGTTTGAATTTTCTATGCAGTCTTACCATTTTGCAGATCAACAAGGCTAACTTTAAACATACAACCCTTGAGAGGTTATTAGATGCAATTTTATTTCCTTAATAACCATTTTTTTGGGGATGGATACTGGGAATTGAATACAGGAGTGCTCTACCATGGAGCTACATCCCTAGTCCTTTTTATTTACCTTGAGACAGGGCCTCACTAAGTTGCCAATGCTAGCCTTGAACATGCAATCCTCCTGAGTAGCCATTATTTCTTATATTGAACATAGCAGGTATTTTCATATCATACCTATTTTTCTTAGAAAATGGACCAACCACTTTCTTTTCCCTTTTTGCTCCATTTTGTAAGATTCCTGTTCTTGTGAACTGCCATTGTGTTTCTTAGAAAGCCGAAGGGCAAACTGTTTCTTATTAGTGCTAACAGCCAGCATGAATCATGAAGACAGGGGGTGAGCAGTGGGCACAGTAGTATCTACAGCTAGCACTTGTTTAGTTTGGTTTTTGTGTTTAGCACTCTGGACAAGTCTATTCCTACTGGAGGTTAGATGACATGGAATGTCTTTGAAGGTCTTGCTCTGGAATTGTAGTCTTTTAGAATTATCCTTATTGGGTCAAGCCCATTTTTTCCCATTGTCGCAGTTGTGGAAGACCTATAAAAACTTAAAATATAGTATATAATGTATAGCTAAACTAAAATTGTAACAATGTAATTTACAAACTCTAGATTATGACTTCCAGCTTTTATTTATTTATTTATTTTGGTACCAGGAATTGAACTAAGGGGCACTGGACCACTGAGCCACATCCACAGCATTTGTATTTTATTTAGAGACAGGGTCTCACTGAGTTGCTTACTGCCTTGCTTTTGCTAGCTTTGAACTTGTGATCCTTCTGCCTCAGCCTCCCCAGCTGCTGGGATCACAGGCATGCACTACTGCACTCAGCTTCCAACTTCTTTTAATGTACCTGTGTTGATGTCACTGAAATACTGGCAAAATTGAAAACTTGGGATTTACTGGGTCCCAAGTTATTCTATCTCTAGATGCTAAGAACATAAGAAGGAAGGCATTCTGTGGCTCTTCGGCTATGATTTGTCCATCCCACTATCCAGCTTGGTAAGAATTGGCTGTCACGTATTCACTATTATTTTCCTAGTGACACAGTGCTTTGAAGGAGATAGAAACCCTAAAAGGTAATGTCCCTCACTGGTGGGGTCACATTGCCTTTGTTTGGAAAAGGAGAGTTAAGAGACTTTTATAGCATCAGTTGCCTTAAAAATTACTAAAATAATTACTAAAATATGAATAAACAGTACAGATTAGCCAACTGACAACCTCAATTTACTTTTGTTCCATTTTGATCAAAGGAAAAATCCCTTTTTGCAATGTCTTTTTTCCAGTGTATGGTTGTAATGATCCTCATCTGGAGGTCTATGGACTCCATCTTCTTTAATACTTTAAGGAACCCTCATTAGAAGCTTTCATGTGTTTGGACTTTGATGTCTTTGTTAGTCTGGTTCTTAGAAAACTTGGTAAAACTATGCAGAAGTTGGTTGACTCCTATAAGAGTTGTGGCTTTGGGCTGAGGGTATAGCTCATTGGTGGAGTATTTTCCTAGCATAACAGAAAGTCTTGGGTTCAATCCCCAGGACTAGGGCAGATGGTGGATCCTTTTGAGGATTTTATCAAATTTTATACATTTGCCACTGATGACAGATATGGGTCACCTCTCTAAGGTGAAGAGGAATCATCCTTGAGAACCCATATACAGCTTTTTCACAAACTATTTCCATGTAAGTCCTAATTGTATAGGTATTAGTGAGAACTAAAGTACTCATTTTTCCCACAGCTTTTCCTGGGGAAGTGTACAAGGGAGCCCATGTCAATTCTAGATTTACCTTTATCTTTCAGGAAAGGAAGAAGCAAAGGCTGCTCTGGAGAAGGGGAATGAGAGTGCTGAATGTCACCAGTGGTAATAACACCCTGCAGGGTTCTGACAAGAACCAGCAAGAGCCAGGACAGAGACCTTTCTTTTCTCTGTCCTGGCCAGAGGATTCAGGATGGGGAGCTCTACTCTGCATTTCTACATGCTAACCCTATCCCAGCCAGGGACCATAGATTTTCTTTGGGAGATGCTCTGGGGCTGAGGCAAGTTGGGAGAGCAAGCTTTTTTTCCTGCTGTGGCTAGAAGAAATGGGTATCTTTGTAAGAGTGACCCTAGCCATAAAAACTTGTGGGTTCTTGGCTCCTCAGGGAGACTGGAGCAATTTGCTGCTCCCTTGTCCTACAGAAACTCTTCTTTCCTCTAGCTGTGATCCCTAGCTGGTGGTGGACCTTGGCTTCTTTGCATGAGAAAAACTAAGCAAAGCCAAAGAAGCTGAGAGGTCAATTATTAGCTTACTGGGCTGGGGATGTCACTTAGTGGTAGAGTGCTTACCTAGCATGAGGCCCCAAGTTTGATCCCCAGCACCACAAAACAAAAAGCCCAAAACACATCAGCCCTTTTTGTGAGCAAAACTCTGCCAACTTATTAGTCAAACCTACCCATGTCCAAAGTCCTGATTTTAGCCTCTGAGTTTTAGTGAAAATGTTTTTTCCCTCTCACTATCCCATTGCTTTCTAAGCCTCTGCCCTCAGATTGTGAGCTGAGAGGCTGTGTTTCTCTGTTGCTGAAACCTCCTCTGCAAGGGTTCTTGGAGGCCAGGTAACTCTCCAGGGTGTCATTGCTTTCCTGGTCTAGGATCCCAAGGATGAAAACTGGCTCTGAGGAACAGCTGTTTTGATTAACTATGGATATGAACCTCTGGAAGTGTCTGATACAGATAACCCCAGGTATTTAGTAAATAAAGCAACTAAGGCCTGGTTAGGCACTCAATGCATGTCAATTTTGCTTCTAGAAACAATGCTGGGGTGGATAACGTAGAACCCCCCCTCCCCCGAGCCCCGCTAAGTACTAGGGATTGAACTGAGGGGTGCTCTACCACTGAGCTACAAGTCTAGTCTTTTTGAGAGAGGGTCTGAAATTGCTGAGGTTGCCCTTCAGCTTTTGGTCTTCCTGCTTCAGCCTCCTGAGTAGCTGGGATTACTGGTGTGTACCATGTACCAGGCTTGGCCTTGTTTTTTGTTTTTTTTTTTTTTTTTAGATATTTACTTTTTAGGTGTAGTTGGAGACTCAATACCTTTATTTATTTATTTATAATGTGGTGCTGAGTATCGAACCCAGGGCCTCGCATGTGTCAGGTGAGCGCTCTACTGGTGAGCCACAATCCCAGCCCCTTGGCCTTGTTTTTGTTGTCTTGATTTTTCTTACAGTGCTGGGCATCAAATCTAGGGCACTGAGTATGCTAGGCAAGTGCTATACCACTGAGCTATATCTCCAGCCCCCATAAAATGTTTATTTGGCAGACAGCAAAAGCTGCTGTCTTTTTGTTCCCTTGGAGGGGAGGATATAAGGAGCTAAAACAGGTCTTTCTCGGCTTCTGTTGGATCCCAAGTTAATGAGAGATTCCTATAGTATCCCATCCCAATTTGGCCATGCTGAGAGCATAGTTTCCCAAATTCTGATGATATATCTGTGTACTCCGAAGGCCAAGACCTACCTTTAGTGTTTGCTTAGGAGACAATTAACAAGCTACTTAAGTCATTTAGTTTTCTGCTGACTTATGTGTACTCCCACTTCTCTACTTTTTTGTTTGCAGTGCTGGGAATGGAACTTAGGGCCTTGCACATGCTAGGCAAGTGTTCTACTACACCCCTAGTCTTCTGGTTTTTCAAGTTTTTATGATTAGCTATGTTTATACTATATGAGATTTTAGAGATGTGTATTGAGACCTTGCCTAAATATGTATATTTACTTTTGGTACTGGGGATTGAAGCCAGTGGTGCTCTACCACTGAGCTACATCCCCAACCTTTAAAAAAAAAAAAAAAAAAATCTTTGTTATTATTTTTTATGTGGTGCTGAGGATCGAACCCAGTGCCTCACACATGCGAGGCAAGTGCTCTACCATGTACTACAGCCCCAGCCCATCCCCAACCCTTTGAGACAGGGTCTTGCTAAGTTGCTGAGGCTGCACTTGAACTTGCAATCCTCCTGCCTCAGCTTGAGTTGCTAGGATTACATGCATGTGACACCACTTCCAGCTTCCCTAAATATTCCTAAATGTGAAGAGATTTAATGTGACGGGCCAAGCTTTTTAATGCATATAACACTCTGGAGAACTGTAAGCCTACCACTGTATATTAAATACTAACTGAAATTGCGGTCTTGGAGAGGGAATTAATAAAATGAAAATCATACTTTTAGCTCTATTTGAACATGGAGGGATAGAGGATAACACAACTAGGCTATGGGTGGGGCACTGATCCTTGCAGTGATAGTACCTAGTCCTTGTGTCCTTGAGCTTGCTGCTGCTTCCCCCCTTAGGTATGCAGTGCTTTGTGGTCAGTTGGCTGAGCATGAGGGCATCCAGAGGCGCATCCAGAGTGGCTTTAGTTTCAAGGTGAGGATAAGCTTCTTCCCTTAGGCTGGTCTATTCTGGATTGCCTATTCATACCCAGCTCCCTTAGAAGGGCTTTCTTACAACCTAAGTGCCTTGCTGCTCTTCTCTTTGATCTGATGTTTTATATTTGTATTTTCCCTTCAGGAGCATGTGGACAAAGCCATTGCTCTCCAGCCAGAAAACCCCATGGCTCACTTTCTTCTTGGCAGGTGGTGCTACCAGGTAAGCTATGTCAGGGCTGACATAATGGTCCTAAACGTGCTCTGACACTGATCTCTACCAGGGTTAGTCCTCAGCTGCATCATCTTGGTGGGTTCCATTTCCTCAATGCTCATGTTATTGATGGCTGTTTGGTTTTAGATCAGATTATTCACTACTCTTAAACCTTTTATTTACATCTTGATCTTTTGATGGCAGGTCTCTCACTTAGGCTGGCTAGAAAAAAAAACTGCTACAGCCTTATTTGAAAGCCCTCTCAGTGCAACTGTGCAGGATGCCCTACAAAGCTTCTTGAAGGTATGAGGGGAGATAGATAGGTAGCAGCCCCAGAGCCAGGGTAACCTTATTTTTCCTAAAGACATTACTGAGACCCTTAATGGGAAGGGTTTCTACAGGGGAAGTTGCCTGCCTGTTGTATAGGAAAATGAGAATTACCTGGCTAGAACCATTGAATCAGTCTCTTGGTTGGGGCCTGGAAATGTCTACTTAATAAACTTTTGCCTGGCTTGAATTTTAGAACTTCTTAATGAAATGCCTTCCCTCTCTAGGTTGAAGAACTACAGCCAGGATTTTCCAAAGCAGGAAGGGTGTATATTTCCAAGGTAAACTCACTCACTTCAACCTGGATGAAAAAACATTTATGTAGATGGTATTTCTGGTGCTGGTGCCCAAACCCAGCACTCTACCACATTCCCAACCCTTCTGGGAACTCCTATCTCCTGGTGGTGTTTGTTAGGTTTTTATTGTTGTCTCTTCTCAGTGCTATAGAGAACTAGGAAAAAACACTGAAGCTAAAAGGTGGATGAAGCTGGCCTTGGAGTTGCCAGATGTTACTAATGAGGTAATACTTTTTAAAGAGTTTTTAAAATACTGAATTCTACCACTGTGTCATCATGTGACCTTTTCAATAAAGAAAATCTTCCTTTGAGGTCTTATTTCCCTGGGATGAGAGTTTATCCTCTACATGGAATCTCTTCTGTGTTCTGTGTACATCTTACCTAGGGGAGGAGACAGATTTCATGGGCTAAGAGCTCAGGAGGGTAGCAAAGGACCCCTCAGGTACCGGTGGTTTGAGAAAAGGTTGGCGCAGATTTTGAGTACTAGATTTGTTCTGTTTGTTTCTCTAGGATTCAGCTTTCCAGAAGGATCTGCAAGAACTGGAAGTAATTTTAGGAGAATAATCACATTTCAATGGCCTTTGTGACTTCAGGAATACTATTTAAGAGGGGAAAAAAATCAAGGATTTTTTTCCATAGACCCTGCTAAGATCAGAAAACCAAGCAAGACTGGTTTAGGCAGTGTTCTGCCCCCTGGGTCTGACTATTACCCACTACCGTTCCCCAACTTCTTGCCTGCTATCCATCAGTTAATTTATTCTCATGTTTTACCTAATGTAAAATTAGGGAAGAACTTGCACCTTGGGTTTCTGTTGTTCTTCCCCTTGAGGAAATTCTTGAAAAATGAAGACTTAAACTGGCAATTGCCCTAGGGTTAAGTGTGAGTGAATCCCTGAAGGCTGCTAGAGCTGAAAGATGAAGTAGCAGCACTGCCAGTGAGATAAATGAACTTTCAAAGAGCTAAAGGAACAAAGAGAACTTGTCACTCTAATGTTTTCACTGATTAATATTCATAATATTCATTAGCTATATCTGTAATCCCAAGATCATACCCTACTTACCAGACAAAACGAGGGGCCAGAGCAGTTCAATTAATGCCCCTCTCATCACTTATCATGTGGACTCTACCTATATTCCTGGGTTAAGGGGCTGGACCACTTGACTTCCAGAGTTCTGGCAGCTTTTGGAATGACAGCAATGGCATTAGGGCTTATTGTGCAACAATGATCTGAAGCATTATCTGGAATATATTTTAGCACAAGCTTGAAATAAACCAAAGTTGATAACAATGATGACGATCTTCTGTTTTTTCCTCCTACACATGAAATTATATGCATAGATAAACAGTGCACTAAATAAGATCTTTGATTAATGTTCTTTCCAGTGGAAAAATTTAGCTGCATGTAAAACATAGCCAGAGAGCTTGTTTTTATCCTGAACAAGATCTACTGCAACTAAATAAGTGTTCCCTGCCCCTCTTGTTTAGCACAAAGTCCAATTCCAAAAGAAGAGTAAGACAATTGTCTAGGTCAGATTCATCTAAGTACCATATAGGGCTGAGGTGCCTTATGAGAGCCAATATTTCACTGCAGAATCTGTCACTGTCTTTATAAAGACCAACCTAGGTTTATTTTGTGATGTAGAAAAAGAAGACCGGAGATACAGTCAATTCTGAGGATAAGCAACTTTTGTTATCTAAAACCCAAAGTTTTTGGATGGTCAATGAGCACTTTCAGTGAGAATATAGGTGTGTACTGCCGTGCCCACTCCCTTAAAGTCAGTCAGACAAAACTGCATTAAATTGATCTAAATATTCCCATTTCGCTGCATAAAGTAGGGGACCAACATATGCGGCAGCATATTTTCTGTCACATATCCCAATACTAGCTGAGAGGCCTTTTAAACTTAGAACTGATTAAAACCCATTCCAAGTAGAAGTCTTGACAACAGAAGGATCTCAAACCTCTGAAACAGAATAATCTGGGCAGGTGCCAGACCACTATAACCTGAGACTTATGGAATAAAAACAAGCCATAGGAATGTCATGATAGTTCAATCTTGTAATGTTTTCCATTAGATTGAAGGATACAAGGTCAATTACCTGAATGTAGGATTTCCTTTTCAGTTTTCAATACTTAATGCAATAGAAACTGACCAGCACTACTCAGTGCCAAAGTGGTATTATGGAAACCCTATCTTGAAATATTCATCTTGCTCTAGATAACTATCCTATAAACAGTACGTTCAGGGGCTGGGGTTGTAGCTCAGTGGTATAGTGCTTGCCTATCATGGGTCAGTGGGTTCGATCCTCAGCACCACATAAAGATAGACATAGTACCTTTACTTACGTATATATCTACAAGTAAAAACAAACAACAACAAAACCAATCAGTATACTCATTCTGGATTTCAGTGCACACTTGTAATCCTAGCAACTGAAAACACTGATACAGGAAAATCACAAATTTGAGGTCAGACTTGGTACTTTAGCAGACTCTCTCAAAATAAAAAGGGATGGACATATACTTCAGTGGTAGAGCATCCCTTGGATTAGTCCCTAGGACCACAAAAAAACCAAATAGTATATTCATTACAAAAAGTTATTTTATTAACAGCCTCATACTATATCTGCTTACTTAGTCTTTGAAATGCTTAAGATTCCAGAATTCAGTTAGTCTTAGTGTTAAGTAAAAGACCAAGCAAGTAGAAGAATAAGGACTGATAGCCCAGCAGGCCTCATCCAAGAGTCCTTAATCTAAATCAAATTTTTATGAGTTCAGGCATACAACCTTAAAACCTACATTCTAATTAACAGGGGAGTTTTGCTGATAGAGAAAAGATCCTATGAAGAGACTCACTCCTTTGGCTACAGAGCTCAGACATTTTATTTTATCATTATTTGGAAGTGAAAGAAGAAATCAGATCTTCCCACTATTTTTCTTGGAGACCTATTAGCCCTGAGTCCATTCCAAGACACTATGTCAAAGGTATTTTATACCTCTATAAACACCAAAGAAATCACAAAGATTAACATGCTCCAGAAGGAATAAACATTTCAGATCAGTTTGTGAATACTGACCTGTCTCCTATTTACACAATTAGAAAGGCTGATATAATAGCTATTTTCCTGGATGTCGTCCTGACAGACACAACAAGGAAGAAGCTTGTGAAGAACCCCAGGGAGCAGTCCTCTCCATTAGATTGCAGCACTTAAAGTTTACCACAGGGGGAAAAATCCAGTAATTCAGTCTTTGGCATCTCCCACACCATCCGCATTGATGGCAAACATAGCTTCAGCTTCAGGAAGACAAGGAGAGTCGTAGATTTTGCAGATTCTTGTTTCCCCTCTTCCTTTCCTCAGGTATAATCTGACCCAAAGACACAGACCAAAGCACCAAGTTATTATAATTACATCCTGACTTTATAATAGAGCTTTTTTAGATATATATGTATACGTGTGTGTATTTCCTACAAGGACATTAGGGATTTTAGTGCATTTCTAACCTGGAGAAATCCATTCTCTCTGACCCCTTTAGTGGAATGCTCATACTGAAACAGACACTTTTCAAAATAATCAGGCAGAGGTTCAATACTCACTCTTCAATAACAGAGTTTTAAATTCCTTTATGAACCCAAAGCAAACACCAGTACCAATCAGAGTAAGACAATTAGATTTAGCAAGAGTTCCTAAGTGTTTAATTACACAATGTCAGCTTTAATATGGTTTATTTTATTTTAATATTTATTTCTTTAGTTTTTAGGTGGACACAGTATCTTTATTTCACATTTATGTGGTGCTGAGAACCAAACCCAGTGCCTCACACACTCTATGCGAGTGTGCTACCAATTGAGCCACATCCCCAGCCCTTTAATATGGTTTAAATGGAAATGTTTTATTGTCATGTTTAGTTCATAGTTAATAGAACATATATTTAAGCAAGAAGTATTTTTTTTTTTTTTTAAGAGAGAGAGAGAGAGAGAAAGAGAGAGAATTTTAATATTTATTTTTTAGTTTTCGGCGGACACAACATCTTTCTTTGTATGTGGTGCTGAGGATCGAACCCGGGCCGCACGCATGCCAGGGGAGCGCGCTACCGCTTGAGCCACATCCCCAGCCCCAGCAAGAAGTATTAATGCCATCACCTTACCTGGTGGTTGATGCATGGGCAATGATGTTTCCTCCAATAGGCTTTTTGGGATCCGCAGCAAACATGGCTGCTCCATCCACTTGAGCTACCACTTGGTTGGTGATTACCACTGCTACACCAAACTGATGGAGAAAGGATGTCAGTTTTGTAGCTAGGGACATTCCAAAAACCTTAATGCTGCCACCACTTCCCCTCACAAAGCAACGAATGACTAAGGTTTCTCTTCATTTTTAAACTAATAACTTGATATTAGGTACTAATGTCCTCACCTCTCAGCAAGGTTCCTGTAAATTTTTGTAGCCCTGCAGCTTACCTCATCAGCAAGTCTCAGAAGCATCCGCAGAAACCTGGCCAAATGCATCTGCCTGGCTGAGAGCTCTCCTCGACCTGAGTAGTCTGTCCTGTAGAGAGCGGTGGCACTGTCTACAATAAGCAGTGCATACCTAAAGGGAACAAGAATTTTCTTTCTTTTTTTTTTTTTTTTTTATCTTTTGGTACGAGGGGTTGAACCCAGAGGCACTCTACTACTGAGTTACACTCCCAGTCTTTTCTATTTTTTTTTTTTTTTTTGAGACAAGGTTCTCAATAAGTTGCCAAGGCTGGCCTGGAATTTGAGATCCTCCTGCCTCACTCTCTTGAGTCACTAGCCCAACAAGAACAAGCGTTTTCTGAAGACTTTCTAGCCTGTGTCAGTTTCTATTCCTTTATTCAATCCTCTAAAATCTCATATTTTAATTTTCATATAGGTGTTTAGATTATGTTTCTTTTTTGTACGTGTATGGTGATGAGAATTAAATCTAGGCTCTCACACATGCTAGGCCAAGTGCTCTACCATTGAATTATACTCCCAGCCCTTGGCTTCATTTTTCATTAGTGACTCGATCACAAAACAAGAGTGTCAAAATAGGCCAGGAGTGACTATGTACACCCGTTATCCCAGCTATTCCAGAGGCTGAGGCAAGAGAATTGCAAAGTTGAAGGCCAGCCTGGGCAACTGAGTGAAACCATGTCTCAAAAAAGGGCTGAGGTATACAACTCAGTACTTTAAGTGTGTGCCTAGCAGACATGAAGCTCTGGTTCAATCTCCAGTAAAGCCCATGTGCATATACACATGTCATAAGCATAATAACAGAAACTAAAATTCTCCATTTCTAATTTGGGTTACTATGAACAAGATACAAAGAGCTCTGGGAACATATTTGGTATCTTCTGCTAAGCACATACCTAGACTCTACCATCATGGCTGACGCTTGATAAAGGAGCTGAGTCTGGTGGTCTGTGTTGAATCCTCGAGCATATGCTACATTATCCAGGACATCACTGCCAGAGAGACCATATCTAGAAAAGAGAACATTTCAGGTACAGAACTCAGTCGGGTGAGAAATTCGTTTCTAAGATTTAAATGACCAGGATGGGTAGGTAAGAAGTGATACTGACAGTGCTTTCAAGATCCAAGAATATAAATACCTTTTTTTTTTTTTTTTCCTTTTTTGGTGGTGCTGAGTATCAAACCCAGGTCCTTGTGTATGCTAGACAAGTGCTCTCCCACTGAGCTACATCCCCAGCACTAAATCCCTTTCTATTATGATATGCAGGCAAACTTCAGAGAAAGATGGCAGCAGCAATTGTTAAGAGTAGATGTACCTAGTAAGACTTTAAGATAAATCAAATTTATTCTTTGAGGACTCCAGATCTAGAATGAGAATTCCTAATTACAGGGAAACAATATTCTGCAAAACGCAAGGGCAACAAGCCAAAATAAATGTATCAATTTGAATTCACATCAACTATTGCTTTATGAACATTAAGCCTTCTAAAAAAGGGTCCCCAAACTATAAGTTCAAGGAAGGATTTTATTAAACATATTTCATTTCTTCAAAAGTCTCCTAATAGTTTCTAGTTACAAGAATAAAACAAGTTACAATTCAGAATGTGATATTTATGTATGTAGTATAACTGAGCGATATCTGAATTCAATTTACGGCTTAATGATTTTTTTTCTTTTGTGTCTCAAGAGCAAATAAAATAGCTCTTGTTTTCATAGAATGGACTCACTTCTGCTAACTAAGATATGAATGTTCAAGGTTGCTCAAGAAAGACAATTTTATTCTCATTAAATGTTAAGGGTTGGGGATGTGGCTTAATGATGGAGCACTGGTGTAGTAGGAAAGAGGCCCTGGGTTCATCTTCACACCATTAAAAAAAAAAAAAAAGTTTTGATTTATCTATCTGAACAGACTTAACCTGCACTCTTTAAAATTTCTTCAGTTAGGGGTCTCCTTGTATTGTCCAGACTAGCCTCAAATCCTGGGCTCAAGTGATTCTCTCCAGTAGCTGGGACTATAGGCATACATTACCACACCTGGCTTTACCTGTACTTATACAAAAGATTTCCTACATCTCTCAAATAGATGTGATTCTCCCTCTTCAGGATTTCTAAAAATGTGATTTGAGCTTTTTTATGACACTTGTGAAGAACTACTGTGTCATTCTTTTACTGGAATATAAATTCCTTTAGGGAAAAAACTGGGATGGGATTCACTAATTTCCTAGTATATTTTATATACCTATTAGATTCTGATAAATGTATTGAGCAGCTCAGGAGGCTGAGAGGAGGATGACAAGTTCAAAGCCAGCCTCAGCAAAATCGGGGCACTAAGCAACTCAGTGAGAACTTGTCTCTAAATACAATGGCTGAGTGCCCCTGAGTTCAATCCATAGTACCACCCCCGCAAGATGTTATTGAATGCTTTTATCCACACCCTGAACAATGTGAAAATAATGTATCATCACTTAAAAACAAATGGTTTTCATGAAGTATAATAGTTATCCCCTTATTTAATAGTTCAAAACAGAATGATCAATTGATTGCAGTGATGCACACCTGTAATCCCAGTGAATTGGAACACAGAAAAAAGAAGTATGTCAAGATTGAGGCCAGTCTTGACAGCCTAAGGAAACTCTGTCTCAAAATAAAATGGTTGGGGATGTAGGCCCCAGGGTTCATTTCTCAGTAAAACACAAGAGAAAGGGAGATATGGATGGATGGAGGGATAGTGCTTAAAGAAAATCCAGTGTTCTGTAATTGTTTGAGCTTATTCTACGTTCATGATTCTATCATGGGGATAAGGAGATAGGGATGGGGATAGTATTTTTTCTTTTTTTTGAGACATTGGGGATTACATTGCACATGCTAGCCAGGTATTCTACCACTTTGCCTGCACTTTAACAAATTATTTTTTTTTGGAGTCAGAGTCTCATTAAATTACCCAGGCTGTCCTCAAACTTGGTTATCTCTTGCCTCAGTTTCAGCTGAAATTTCAAGCCTATGCCACTGCACCTGGCTAATGGAGCTGTTTTCATGTACATGTGTGCTAATGCACACATTCTGGGAACCCTGTGCCATAGTAACCTGATTGTGGTTTAGTATTCTTCAAAAGTTCATGGCAAATTCTGTTCTGCTGGGAACAGAAATTGGATATTAGTTTAAGGAGGCCTATGACTTTCCAGAACTATCAATTGAAAGCAACATATATACATGGAAATTCAATTCTAAAAATTTTCTCACTAGGTAGGTGTGACTAAGATGAATTAATTTCTATTCAAACATATTTTCTTGGGGCTGGAGATGTGGCTCAAGCGGTAGTGCTCGCCTGGCATGCGTGCGGCCCGGGTTCAATCCTCAGCACCACATACAGACAAAGATGTTGTGTCCGCCAAATACTAAAAAATAAATATTAAAATAAAAAAAACCAAAAAAAAGAAAACAATTTTCTCTTCAATGAAAAAAATCATCATAAACATGGCCCTAATTAATAAAGTAATTAATTCATTAATAAATATGAGTGAATAGTTCTAGGGCTATGGGATACAGTGAGTGACCAAAACAAAGTTTCTATCCTCGTGGCTTATATTCTTCTATATTATCTGAATACTTCCTATATTACTGGAAAAAGTCTTAGTGATTCTATCCAAAAGACTGCCAAACAAGCCTGGGAGAGAAGACAGTTCAGCACATACAGCTTCAGAAAACTAAGGTCAGGTTGCAAAAGAGAATAATTCTTTTCTTCTCATGTAAGTAGAGGTAAAGTGCTACAATTATTGTTTCAACCTAATTTTATGCCTCAGTGGTATATATTCAACGGATTGATCCCTCTGATTATCAAATAGGAAAGAGAATTTGATTGTAATTATAAAACTAGAGAAAATATTCTCAAATTAATCAGGCAGGTTTCAACTTGAATCTGACAACCCAACATGAAGTAAATTCTCTTTAATTGAGTTTCAATAAAATGTGTAATAAGAATTAAATTATCATATTTAAACCTAAACAGAAGAAAATAATTTTGAGTTCATTTGAAAGATGTATCAACTTTACTGCAATATAAGTAATATACCAAAAAGCAAATGTGTTGTAAATACAAAATTGCAGATTTGTACAACCATCCACACAGTCCAACTGTGGAACATTTATAACCACAAATATCTCTAAGTCCATCTGCAGTTATTCCAGATTCTTACCCTCAATACATAATTTTATTGTCTTCATAGATTTTTCCCCTTTGGAAATTTCATATAAATGGATTGTACAGTATGTGATCTTTTATATTTAACTTCCACCAGCATGTTTTTAGGTTCATTCATGTTGTAACATGTATCAGTGTTCAGATATTTTTAAATTGCCAAACAACATTCTATTGATGGATAAAACATTGTTTATTAATTTACTAGTTGAGACATTTAATAAATTTAACAATAAATGTCATACACAATAGCTCTTGATTTTCTTTACAAGTAAGCACCATTCTAATTTATTCTGTCTCCATGACTTTGATTACTCTAGTACATACTAGTAGAATCACAGTATTTTCCTTTCATGATTGGCTTATTTCACCTATCATAATGTCCATACTGTTTTGTGTGTCAGAATTTTCTTCCTTCCTAAGGCCAAGTAATATTTCATTGTATGTATACATACCACATTTTGCTTATCCATTCATTTGCCAATGAACATTTGGGTTGTTACCACCCTTTGATTGTTGTGTTTTGATTGTGATTGCTGATTAACAGCATTTTCCAAGTGCTTCCCTGCTTTAAATTCTTTTGCATATACACTCAGAAGTGGAAATAACTGGATCATATGGCAATTATTCTGTATTTATTTAGGTACCAGGGATTGAATTCAGGGGCATTTGACCATTGAGCCACATCCCCAGAACTATTTTGTATTATTTTTAGATACAGGGTCTCACTGAGTTGCTTAGTGTCTCGCTTTTGCTGAGGCTGGCTTTTAACTTGCCATTCTTCTCAGCTTCCAAAGCCACTGGGATTACAGGTGTGCGCCACCACACCCAGTTTGTGTTTAATGTTTTTGAATAACCATGTTACTAGTAATTACTAGTACCATGTACAGTAAGTGGCTATTCTTTTTTTGCGCATTGATATTGAACTACATTAGCATCATTTGTTGAAAAGAGTCTTCTTTCCCATATAAATTGCCTTGGCATCCTTGTAAAATCTAATAACCATAAATTAAAGGTTTTATTTTTGAACTCTTAATTCAATTCATCCTTGTGCCATGATCACAATTACTTAATTACTTTATAATGAGCTTATATATTTATTTTTGGCAGTTCTGGGGACTGATCTCAAGGCCTTACATATGCTAGGAAAACACTGAGTTATATCCCCAGCCCTTTAAATTTTATTTAGAGACAGGGTCTCAGCTAAATTGACAGTATATGCGTTGGCCTTGAACTGCAATCCTCCTGCCTCAGCTTCCCAAGTAGTTAGGAGTATAGGTATGTTATCACTAATCCTGGTCATAATGAGTTTTAAATTGGGAAGTCTAAGACCTTCAATTTTCTTCTTTTTTTTTCAAGAATATTTTGTTTTTTCTGAGTCTCCTACATTCCCATATCAATTTTATAACTGGTTTGTCAATTTTGGCAAAAAAGCTTGCTGTAATTTTTATGGGAATAGTGTTGAAATCTGTAAGTCATACTAGGTGTGATGGTACATGCCTATAATCCCAGTTGCTCAGGAGGCTGAGGCCCTGAGCAATTCAGTGAGACTCTGTCTCAATTTTATTTATATTTATTAAAAATGGTGGGGATATATCATTTAGTGGTTAAGCACCCCAGGGTTCAATCCCCCGTACCAAAAAAGAAAAAAAAAAAATCTGTATATCAATTTAAGAAAGATTGCCATTTAATAGTAGAGTCTTTAACCCATGAATGTGGAATTTCATCTTCAGGTTCTGTTAGCAAGGCTTATAGTTTTCAATGTGTCTTACTTTTGTCAGATTTATTCTGAAATATTTTCTTTCTTTTTTGAGACAGGTCTCACAATGTTACCCAGAATGGTCTAGAACTATGGGCTCAAGAGATCCTTCTATCTCAGACTCTCAAGCAGCAGGAAGTATAGGCAAGTGCTACCATACCTGTCCACTGTTTTAATTCTTTTTCATTCTATTGTAACTGGAACTGTTTTGTTTTTTGTGGTGCTGGGGATTGAACCCAGGGCCTTATGCATGCAAGGCAAGCACTCTACCAACTAAGCTATATCCCCAGCCTCTGAAACTGTTTTTTGAATTGTTCTTTGATAATATATAGGAACACAATTAATTTTTGCATATTGACATAGTATCCTACAACCTTGCTGAACTTTTTTTTTTTTCTAGTTCTAGTTTTCGTGTGGATTCCTTAGGATTTTCTACATAGTCATCATGTCATCAGCAAATAGACAGTTTTACTTTTTCCATTCCAAAACTGGATGCCTTTTATTTCATTTTCTTATCTGACTGCATTGGCGAGGACCTACCTACCACCTTTTTCCTGACATTAAGAGGACAGCATTCAAAATCTCACCATTAAGTATGATGCCAGTAATAGATTTTTCATAGACATCTATTATGATTTAGATCTGAGATGCCATACAAAAGCTCATATTTGAGACGATGCAAGAATACACAGACACATCAGATTATGAGCTTTAACCCAATCAGTGTGTCAACCCAGTGATATGGATCAACTGAGTGATAATTATAGGCAGGTTAGGTGTGGCTGGAGGAGATGAGCCAGTGGAAGTGTATTCTGGGATTCACATTATCCCTGTTGGGCAGAGCATTCTGCTTCCTGATTGCTATGCCCTGAGCTATTTTTCTCCTCCACACCCTTCTGCTGTGATGTTCTGCCTAACCTTCTGCCCAGAGTAACTGAATCAGACATCTATATATGGACTGAGACCTCTGGAACTGTGAACCAGATAAACTTCTTCTCCTCTTATTCTTATTGTTGGGTCTTTTGGCACAGCAACAAAAAAGTTGACGAAAATAACAACCTTCACCAAGGCCTTGAACTCATTATTGACACTGAAGGTACCATCTATTATTGAAAGTGAGAGTGATATTGGTTCCCAAATATTGTTGAATTGTCCATTTTTTTTTCTTTCAATTACTTCAGGTTTTGTTTCACTTATTCTGGTGTTCTGCTGTTAGGTGTGTATATATTTAAGATTTTTTTTTATTGCTGGTGAACTGACCTTTTAATTTTAAAATGTCCCTCTTTATCAGTAGTAGTATTTTTTTGTCTTAAAATTTATTTTGTCTGATATAACTATTCATCCTCCTATGGTGACTGTTTGCATGTGACATCTTTTTCCATCCTTTTACTTTCAACCTATTTGTCTTTGAATTTGAAGTGTTTCTTTGGAAGTCATGTAGTTGGATTTATTTTTATTTATTATTATTTTTTTTAAATTTATTTTTTAGTTATAGTTGGACACAATGCCTTTATTTCACTTATTTATTCCCAGCCCCATAAATTTATTTTTTATCCAGTCTGACAGTGATTAATACATTGACTAAAGAATGCCTCCACCCCCTTTTCCTTTTACTACTGAAGACCATTCTTTTGAACCATATACATAATTTGGGATGTAAAATAACACAAGAGATATTCTTTAGCCAAACTAACACTGGCAATCACTAGTGTTTTAGTTTTTCTGAGTCTCCTACATTCCCATATCAATTTTATAACTGGTTTGTCAATTTTGGCAAAAAAGCTTGCTGTAATTTTTATGGGAATAGTGTTGAAATCTGTAAGTCATGCTAGGTGTGATGGTACATGCCTGTAATCCCAGTTGCTCAGGAGGCTGAGGCCCTGAGCAATTCAGTGAGACTCTGCACAGTGACAAGTGCAGCCATATATTTTCTAGTCTAATAAGTAACCTACCTCTCAGCCACTGCTAGCAGTCGTTCTGGCCTAAAGGTACCCTCAGTGTCGATGTACATGGCCTTTCCTTCACCTCCACCCCGGTCAATGGGAAGCTAAAGAGGAAAACCAAAAAACAACAGTGGAAATAATTGATATTTCTGATACAGGTGGACCAAGTTCCCCATGACAAGTCTATAATTCCTCCTACTCCCGATAAAGCAGAGAAGAAAAATAAAAACTCTAAAATGATAAGAGGCAGGAAGAAGTAATTTCCTTTGGATGGAAACACAGTTGGTATTAGACATGAAGCTCTCATATTATGTCTAATAGGACACAAAGCTAGAATCTTGTCAGAGTTAGAGTGCTCAGAAATATAGTTCAAAGTAGGTGAAAAAATTTGACTACACACCAATAGAAGATGTATTAGTTCATTAGTACAAATAATTAGAAGATCATTTACCCATTTAGGTCTAATTAACAAGGGATCCTAATTCAATTCCCAATTAATCTTAGCATCCAGAACAAATTTATACTTCACTTTTTAAAAGAACTTCTTTTTTTGTTAGTTGTAGATAGACAGAATGCCTTTGTTTATTTATTTATTTTTTGTGGTATTGGGGATTGAACCCAGGGCCTGTACATGTGAGGCAAGCATTCTACTAACTGAACTATATCCCCAGCCCGTTTGCTTATTTTTATGTGATGCTGAGGATGGAACCCAGTGCTTCACACATGGTAGGCAAATGCTCTGCCACTGAGCCACAGCCCTAGCCCTATATTTCACTTTATTGAGCAGAGTTCATTTCAAAGGGCTACTGAAGGGGCTTGTCAATGGCTCAAAAGCATCCATAGAAAGTTTAAAATATAAGCAAGAGACATGGTATTTGCTGCAATAGTATATATAGGTGTTAAAAGTGAACAAAGTGAAAAAGGAAAACAATAGTTTGTTATAGAAAGTAGGGAGGAAGGAAGGGAAAAAAAAGAAAAAAAAAAAAAAAAAAGAAAAATGCTTAGCATGCATGAAGCCCTGAATTTAATTCCCAGCCTCAAAACCCAAAGAACCTAACACACAAAAAACTCCAAATCCCCAAACCTCAAAATCATACACACACAC
Organism: Callospermophilus lateralis; assembly: GCF_048772815.1. Taxonomy (NCBI): domain Eukaryota; kingdom Metazoa; phylum Chordata; class Mammalia; order Rodentia; family Sciuridae; genus Callospermophilus; species Callospermophilus lateralis. Next base: position 87,436,793 of record NC_135307.1, on the reverse strand, counting down.
CCAATGAATCAAACAAAAGAGGCAAGAAAAGAAAGGAACACAGAATATTATGAAAACAGTCTCATAGGCTACAAGGAAAACTTTTTAGACTACCCATCCCATGTTAGACACCTTTAAGTTAATTCTACAAATTTTAAGTGAATGATGCTTTAAGGATAGTTTCCAATCTAGAAATCTATTTTGGACCCAAAATTCCCATTTGGATTTTGAGGAAAATCCTTTAGAACATTTTACATTCAGGGGCTGGCAAATACCCAATGCTATTCTTAGAAAAAACTTTTTTCTTTATCCATTTTTCTATCAACAGGCATCTGGGCTGTATCCATAATTTAGCTATTGTGAAGTTTGCTGCTATAAACACCGATATGGCTGGGATTAAATAAAGTCATGTAAATCATTTAAATAGTACTTGATGTACAGATTTCCCCAAATTTTAGGGCACTGATTTTGTTGTATACTCTACTGTGGAAGGCTTTGTTAATTTAGAAAGAGAATAATTATATTACTATTTGGAAAGTTGGAAGATAAAAATTTTTTATATCGTGAATGTATGCAAGGAACAAAAGACATGTATAAAACAAAAGGAGGGCCTTGACAGAGGTTAAAAATGTAAAACCAACGGCCAACAGGATCAAAGTAGAAGCTTTTTGAAGTTTGTGGAGAGGAGGAAATCTGGATACTCTGGGGCTAAGTCTCCAGGATATAGATGAATGATTTTCCCTCTCACTTTCTGATATTGTGAATGCTATCATAAGAAAATTCTTTTGCAACTGGGTGGACCTCCTTAGACAGAAGGGAGGCCATAGGTAACTAGGCACAGATAGGCAGATTGATAACAAGGAAACAGAGAAGGTGTCAGATATAGTTGAGTCAGTGGTAGCCTGGAGCAGATGCTGATCAACTATAGGCTATGTTCTCCAACTTGCCCTATTAATGCGACCACAGCCATCTTGTGTTATTGGGCTACAGCACAATCTTTTTAGCTGTTTTTAAATAACTGCTTAGTATCATAATTTAACTCTTCTTCCTATGCATGTTGTTTCTCATTTTTACCATTTTAATGGTAAAAAAATTCTTTGTATATTTACTCTTTGTATATTTCTGTGAAAGAAAATATACACACACACATATAAGAAAGGTAAATGATAAAAAAAAAACCTATAAACTATATATATATTTTTTGGTACCAGGGATTGAACCCAGATGTGCTTAACCACTGAGTCACATCCTTGGTTCTTTTTAAATTTTTTTGTTTTAAGACAGGGCCTCATTATGTTTCGAGGCTGGCTTGAACTTGCAATCTTCCTGTCTCAGCCTCCCAAACCACTGGGATTACAGGTGTGCTCCACTATGTCTAGTGAGCATATACTTTTAAATTTAATACATATGTTAAATTATTTTTTCAGAATTTTAAAAATTGTTCTGTAGTTGTAGATGGAAAGAATGCCTGTATTTTATTTGTTTATTTTTATGTGATGCTAAGGATAGAACCCAGTGCCTCAGACATGCGAAGCAAGTACTCTGCTACTGAGCTACAGCCCCAACCTATCTTTTCAGAATTTTTAAATTAGTCTAGTACTCTGAACAAATATGGAGTGTATTTTTATATTTTAACTGTAGCTCTCAACTTTATATAATTTCAGTGTTAGACATCCAATTCTCAGCAAGTTTTCACTTCATTAAGTTGAGAAAATCTGGACAGTGAGAACAAAGAATGTTTAGATATAAGTAGTAAACTAACATCCTCTCTATACCCCTGGTCCTAGCTCTTAGACTAGTTAAGTGTAATCCTTTCAACTTTTAACAAATTAACATTCCTTTTCTCTGAAAAAAGATCAAAGATCTATACTTGCTCAGCTATCTGTGAATTTTTAAAAAATATTTTTAGTTGTAGATGGACAAATAGTTTTATTTTATTTATTTTTATGTGGTGCCGAGTACTGAACCCAGTGTCTCATACATTCTAGACAAGTGCTCTACTACTGAGCTACAGCCCTAGCCCTGAATGTTATATTTATAAAGAGTCTACGTTTACCTGAGACCTTTGCTTCAGTTTATAGTCAACAGGCAATATATGACAACTTAATAAACATTCCCAGGTTAGGATTTTATTTGTAGAACTTCAGAGCATTAGCATATGTTTAATTGCCATGGCAATGATGAACATTATGTACTGTGTAAATATTTATTCTACATAAATCCCTTTCAAAACAACATGGGGGGATTGGAGATGTAGCTCAACAGTAGAGCAATTCTTTAAAACAAGGAAGCCCTGGGTTTGATCCCCAGCATGACAAAAATCAAAGCAGTCGTTAACATAGGTAAAACATTTCTATTTAAAAAGGTCACACAGGGCTGGGGATGTGGCTCAAGCGATAGCGCGCTCGCCTGGCATGCGTGCGGCCAGGGTTCGATCCTCAGCACCACGTACAAACAAAGATGTTGTGTCCACCTAAAACTAAAAAGTAAATATTAAAAAAATTCTCTCTCTCTTTAAAAATAAATAAATAAATAAATAAAAAGGTCACATAAGGGGTTGGGGTTACAGCTCAGGGGTAGAGCGCTTGCCTCGAACTTGTGAGGTATTGGGTTCGATCCTCAGCAGCACATAAAAAAATAAAGATATTGTGTCCATCTTAAAAAAAAAAAAATCTTAAAATAAATAAATGAATAAATAAATAAAAGGCCACACATCATGTTCAATGACCCATGTAAGGCTAAATCCCCTTCCAACCACTATGCTAGGTATCAAACCCAGGGCCTCACATGTTAGGCAAGTCTTCTACCACTAAGCTACATCCCAAAAGGGTAATACAGTTTTTTTTTTTTTGTTTCTGGTACTGGGGATTGAGTTCAGAGGCCCTTTACCACTGAGAGCTACATTCTTATCCCTTTTTATTTTGAGACAGATTCTTGATAAATTGCCAAGGCTGGCCTCAAACTTGTGATCCTTTTGTTTCAGCCTCCTGAGCTGCTGAGATTATAGGCATGTGCCACCATTCCCAGCTCCTTAAGCAATATCTTAAATAGTGCTTTTCTACTTTAGCTATCAAATTTCTAATGGTTCTCAAGCAAGTTTCATAGCTTACTACCACTCTCCTCAATATTTTGTTATCTTCAAAGTTCTTTCTTTCTTCTTCAAACTCCTTCTTTCTCAGATTTATTCATGAGGAGGGCCAACAATGACACAGGTGTACTTGATATTGAAATTCTAACTTGGCTGTCTCATAAGACATGGTAATATTTTGGTTTGCAAAGAAAAGATCAGTGGAGAGGGCTAGGTTGTATTTCAGTGGTAGAGTGCTTGCCTAGCATGTGTAAGCACTGGATTCGATCCTCAGTACCTCAAAAATAAATAAATTGGGGGCTGGGGATATAGCTCGCTCAGTAGAATGCCTGCCTCACATGCACAAGGCCCTGGGTTGAATCCCCAGCACCACTAAATAAACAAATAAATAAATAAATGGTACTGTACCTATCTGCAACGTAAAATAAATAAATAAATGGAAGATCAGTGGAGCAATCAAAGAAGCAATAAAATGGTAATCGAGAAAGGTAAATGATAGAAAAACAAAAACTATCAAGCTGGTTTGCTTGATATTAGATAAACTTATTCATAAAGAAACAGAATATTCTTCTACCTTAACAAACAGCATTCATCATCTCAAGAACATGGTGGGCCCATGTCAGGGCATAGTGAAGCATGCCTGTAATGCCAATGACATGGGAGGTCAAAGCAGGAGGATCTCAAGTTCAAGGCCAGACTCAGCAACTTAGTGAGACAGACTGTCTCAAAATAAAAAGGACTGGGAATATAGCTCAGTGGTAAAGTGCTCGAGTTCAATCCACAGTATTGCAAACAAAATAAGAAGTAATTTTTCTTTGAAATATCAAGAATGATGATAAAGTCTCAAAAAATTTTGATGCAAGAATTGGTTCATAAGAATAGTCCAGATTCTATGTACCTGGACTGACCCACTCCCAGGAATTATATCCTTAAAGCCAGAGAATGTGAAGATGACCTATTCAGAAAAGAAAAAAGGCACCCACTAAATACTGTTAGACACTAACAAGGAAGTTTGTTAGCTTTCTCTTCTATATTCTACACTCTCATGTAGATATTTCATTTTCAGAGATTCCACTGTTACTTCTGTATATGACTTGATTCCATATTCATCAATACTGGTAGATAAGATGGGTACAATGGTACGTGCCTGCAATCCCAGTTGCTTAGAAAGCTGAGGTAAAGGATCACTTGAATTCAGGAGTTCAAAGCCTGCCTAGGCATTGTGTTGAAGACCCTGTCTCATATATTGAACCCAGTGCCTCACACATGCTAGGCAAGTGCTGTACCACTGAGCCAGAGGAAAAGGGACACTCATCCATCATAATTTGAAATAAAGATGGGTAAAATTGTAGCTGGATTTGCAGATTTGATGTGAAAAGCAGGTTAGATCACTGGCTCAGAGTGAGGGTTGAAAGAAACATGAAGGTTTGAGGAGAAAGGACCAAGTATGAGATAAAGTTTAGGAGAACATACCTAACTGGAGAAACTCAGTAGATTAGCCAAACAGTACTGAATGCTAATCTAAAGGTTGTCATCTTGAATTTAAAGTGAAATCAGTCAATTTATGGTATGATTTTTCTTCAGTATGATCAGTAAATAATTTGGGTTCAAATACCGAGAAATAGGAATCCTCTAAGGTTGGTATCTCTTCAAGTGGATACAAAAGTTGAGGTTATTTCTAAAGGAATTACTTTAATGATCAACCATAATATGCAAACTAATGAAAAAAAGGGCAGGTAAACCCAGGAGAGGCCTAAGGGATAAGACAAAGTATTTGAAATCAGTGATATGGAAGTTTCTATGATGTGGAAGATTTGTAGTAGGAGTCTATCTTCCAACTAGTTATTGGAGTCCTGAGGATAAAGAAAGTCCCTTTATGTTTGTCCTAATAGATGTTTGCAAATACACAAGACAACTAATCCTTGCTGATTTAATTAGCTCACCTGGCATGTTACAGCTAGTGTATGACAGATCTGGGTCTTCCCAGTTCGGAATTCCCCAAACATCTCTGTGATAGATCCAGTTTCAATTCCACCTAAAAGCAACAAGAAGCACTTCTCAGAACAATAAAATGTTGAGACTACAATGAAACATTAGAAATGTTGTTGGAGCTCATCAGAAAGATGTTTTTATAACTTAGAAATTGAAATTTCAATAAGTAGTAACTTTTAAACTTATTTTGAAATAATTATAGATTTATAGAGTTGCAAAGAAATGTACAGGGAGGTTCTGTGTACTCTTCATCTAGCCTATCAGAAAGTTGACACTGGTATAATCTAGAGTTTGTTCAGATTTCTCCAGTTACACATGCACACACATGATTGTACAGTTCCAGGCAATTTTATCCAATGTGCAGCTTCAAGTAACTACCATTAATAGTTGGGGGTGATGGTGTACAACTGTAGTGTCAGCAACTTAGGAGGCCGAGGTAGGAAAATTTTAAGGTTGAAATTAACTTTAGCCACTTGGTGAGACCCTCTCTCTCTCTCAAAAAAAAAAAAAAAAAAAAGAAATAGGAAAAAAGAAAGAAAGAAAGAAAAAAGGTGGGGGGTTGCGGAAGGCTAAATGTTTACCTTGGTGGTAGAGCACACCTGGATTCAATTTCTAGTACTGGGGGTGGGGTGGGGTGGCAGGGTGGAGATGCACCAAAACAAAACCAAAAAAACCTACCACCACAACCAGGATACAAAACTGTATTGTCACAAATCAATAAGCAGCTATTTAAAAAGATAAACTAAGTGTATCTTATATACCTGACATTGTAGTGTATATTTGTATGTATTACTCATTTATTTTGAATAACCTATAATGTAAAAAGTCCTTTTTTCCTCATTTTGGAGAAAACTGAGGTGTATAGATTTTAAATGATTTTCACCATGTAAATGCTGGGAGGGTAAGTTTGGAGAGAGGATGAACACTCAAATTTGAGCTTTATTCCAGAATCCATGGCATTTTGTACCCAAAGAAGGAAGAAAAGTTGAATGATGAGATAACTGGGAAAGAAGCAAGAACCAAATCTAATTTATAGCAGTTAGATAGCTATACCTTCAAAAATTCAAAAACCCTAGTTTTCCTTAAAGTCCTGAAGATTAGTGTGCATTACACTATTAGTATTCAAACAGAGTACTTTGGGAATGGGGGTATAGTTCAATGGTAGAACATAAATAGGATCTACATTCAATTCCCATCACCACCCATACCTAAGTACAAAGGTGATTTTTAGTCAGCAAACTTTCAACCTTGTGGTAGAGTAGATGATAACTAGTTTTATTCCTTAAGCAGAGGAAGTTTATTGTCTGAATGTAGTATTAAATTATTTAACTTGAAGATAATTTTAGGGGCTGAAAGTGTAGCTCAGTGATAGAGAGCTCGCCTATACATGGGAAGCACTGGGTTTGATCCTCAGCACTGCATAAAAATACAAACAAAAGATAATTTTAGTATTTTATAAGTCAAATTCCAACCCCAAAAGTTTTTTAAATTTTTTATTTGTTCTAATTAGTTATACGTGACAGCAAAAGGCATTTCAACTCATTGTACACAAATGGTGCACAACTTCTCATTTTATCTGGCTGAACACCTGGCAGTCTTAATTCTTCAATGTGGATACTTCCCTTAACTCTTAATCATATCTAACATGTAAATCATGCTTAAATATTTCAGTTTTGTTCCTATAACTTGCACACTTTGCTAATCAGTTTACAACATGGGTTAAAGAATTCATATTACCTTGAAGTAGTTTGTCAAGCTCTTTGGAGCCAGTAGTAATCTGTATGATCTCTGACCGTCTTTGATGGAATTCAGTTGCAGTGGTGAAACCCATTGGAACTAATTTAGCTGCCTCAGCCTGAGAAAATTAAGGAACGTTAAATCAACCAAATAATAACCCTTACCTGGAAAGTCTGTGATCAAAGTGCTAGAACTACAAGTCTTCTCTAAGATACCAGCGATACCAATGCTGTCTTTCAAAGGTTTCTACTGTCAAATTCAAATGAATTTTTTTTAAGGCGTAGATCCTTAGCATCCGGGAATTCACAACATAAAATATCTGAAATCAAATCCCTTTCTATATCATTTTGCATATCTCAATTTACTTATTTTAGATTTACATTTATGTGTTCCCAGAAGCAGAGAACTGATATCATTCCTAAAACTAAGATATGACACCGCATAAGTGAAGACCCTGTCAGCTTTTGTTCAGTCATGAAAACTGATGCCCAGAAAGTGACAGCAAATAGACTTTGGGAACCCCTGTTGGCATTTAGTCAAAATCACAGTATGCCTTTATCTTCTTTTCATGGTGCTAGGGATTGAATCCGTGCAGAGTACATGCTAGGTAAGTGTTCTACCACTGAGCCATATCCCCAGCCCAAATTAATCTTTTAACAAAAGTATTAGAAACTCAGAATTTTTTTTTAAGTTGTAGATAGACATAATAATTTTATTTTTGAATGTGGTTCTGAGGATCAAACCCACTGCTTCCTGCATGCTAGACAAGAGCTCTACCACTGAGCCACAATCCCAGCCCTCAGAATTCTTTTTATATATACATATATATTTTTATATTTTATTTTTTTAGGTGGACAATATCTTTATTTTACATTTATGTGGTGCCGAGGATTGAACCCAGCCTCATGCATGCTAGGCACTGAGCCACAACTCCAGCCCTCAGAATTCTTATTTACAATTAAGCCACCACTTCAATAAACATTTAATTAAGTAACCCAATAAATGATTTCATACTCACATAGATAGCAACATCTTCACTCTTATCACTTACATTAGGAATTACTTAGAGTTTTTTAGCACTGTAAATTTGACAAATTGAGACTAAATAAATATGTAGATTAATATCTTACCAGTGTTTAAAAACATAAAAGCTCTTAGTGTAAGAATATACGATAAGGGTTGGGTTCTGGCTCAGTGGTAGAGCACTTGGCTATCACGTGTGAGGCCCTGGGTTTGATCCTTAGCACTACATAAAAAGATAAATAAATAAAATAAAGGAATTGTGCCTACCTACAATTTAACATTATATATATGTGCATATATACACATATTTTAAAAATATACAATAAAATGCAGATGAGGAAGGGTTAGAGTACAATAAAATAAAATATCTGGGTTCTGGTCTTAGTTCTGCTATCCTCTGCATGACCTTGACTCAATAATTAAACCTCTGGTTTTAAGCTTCCTTATCTACAAAGCAGGAATATTAACCCTACTTATCATTCTTAGTATTCTTATAAAGGCAAAATGAGAATATATGTGAAAGAGAAGGGATTTCAAAAACTAAAGTGCTGTTAAAAAAGGGATTATTAAATTAACACTTCATATTCAGTTAAGCCAGTAAAATCACTTTTATATTATAGTAAAAAAAATAAACACGATTTGAAATCACATTCTCTGTTATTAAAGATCTCATCTATATAAAAGTTAACTGAAAGATTCTCATTAAAGAAAACATAGAGGCTTCAGAAAATTGAGGCAAAAAAATTGGCTAGGGTATAGTGTTAGTAGTAGGGAACATATTTAGGCTAAGTAAAGCCCTGGGTTTAATTCCTAGGACATGTATTTACCAACACACAAAATTGCTCATATTCTTACCAACCAGAAATAACAATGTAAATATTTTAGTATATTTATCCCCAGTATATGTTCTATACATAAATTTATAAATACATTTGACAAAAAAATCAAATATATATATTTTGTTCACTTTCCTTATATAAAAAACATTTTATTAATAAAAAAGATATATATTACACACCAGTCATTTCTGGTGGGAGTATAAATTCATAGTTAATTTAGTAGCATTTAAATCTAATTTCATGATATTGAAATTTACACAAGAGGAAAATACCAAGGTAAGCAATTGGACACAGTCTCTTCTGGAAAGGGGACCAGGATCATAGGGGAAGGAGGAGGATGGAAGGAGGAAGACTATCTTTCACTATTTATTTACTTTTTTGTACTATTCCCAATAATGCCTTCCTAGGTCACAGAGCTGAACTTACCAGAATTTTATCAGCTTTGGCTTCACTAATTCCTTTAATATTTATTAATTCCTTCTTTGGTGCATAGGCAACAGCCTCCACAGTATGGAAGCCAGCTTCTTCTAATTTCTTCACATCATTGGCATTTATGCCACATTGCTGCAAATAAAATCATATTTAAGTTTCAGATCTCTCACTTGTTTAATATGTAACCTATCTAATTCAGAGGATTTCCCCCCCTTGTATCAGGGATAAAACCCAGGGGGGCTTAGCCACAACCCCAGCCCTCAGGGGCTTAACCTCAGGGTCTGAGTAGATTAGGGCCTCGATAAATTGCTGAGGTTGGCTTTGAATTCACAATCCTCCTGCCTCAACTTTCGGAGCTTCTGGGATTACATGTATGCACCATCATGTCCAGCTTAATTCAGAGATAAAGTAATATATTTTATACAAAAGACCTGAGAAGTGTGACCCACATATGAGCTATCAAATTACAAATTATCAACTTTTTCATTATCAAAACCAGTGTTTAAACTAGCACTAGGCAACCACCAAGAACATAAACAAGAATAAATATGGGAGCCATCTGTGGAGGCACACCTGTAATCCTAGCAACTTGGGAGACTGACAAGTCTGAGTCGAGCCTCAGGAAGTTAGAAAGGCCCTAACCAATTTAGAAGACCCTGTCTTGAAATAAAAATATTAAAGGGCCTAGGGATATAGCTCATGGCAGAGCATCCCCCAAAGATTCAATCCCCAGTCTAAAAAAAAGAAGAAAAAAGGAATAATGCTAGAAAAGATGTGGGGAAAAGGAAGTTTTACATTGTTGGTGGAATTGTAAATTACTATGGCGGTTCCTCCAAAAGACTAGGAATGGGCCTGGCATGGTGACACAGGCCTATAATCCCAGCAACTCACGAGACTGAAGCAGAATTGCAAGTTTGAGGCCAGCCTCAGCAATTTAGCAAGACCCTGTCTCAAAAATAAAAAGGGTTGGGATATGATTCAGTGGCTAAGTATACCTGGGTTCAATCCTTAGTTGTCCGCCCCCAACATGGTAAAAATATTCAGAACAGAATATAAAGCTATAAATCTAATTGCATGCATAAGACCCTGGGTTCAATCCCTAACACCACACACACACACACACACACACACACACACACACACACAAAAAGAGTTATAAAATGAAGTCTTTCTCCTGGCATCTTATCATAAGTACTGTTCTTCACAAGAGGTAACCTCTATTAGTTTCTTGTGTAATTTTCAGAAGATATTATGCATGTGTAAATGAATATTTATTTTTAAATAAATGGGATCATAAAAAAAAAAGAATGGGCAAAACTAGTTTTGGTTACTAAACATGACTATTTTTTATGCTACTTCTCAAAGTGAACCACCAAAAGGCACTTCTTTCTCCTTATTTACAAAGTTAGGTTTGGTATTATTAGCCACCAAAACTATGGTTTCTGAGAGAACATGAATTAGTGGACAGATATGCATATATGTGGGGTTCAGTGAGGCTTTAAGAGAAGGGAAAGATTAGTATTTGCCCTCAGAAACCAATACCTATGTGGAAGTATAAGGATGCTCATGGCACCAAAAAATGACTCTGAATTCTTAAATGTTTATCAGAAACCAATTTAAGTAACCTTTAGAGTCTTGAAGCTTAGTTGGAGATGGGAGAATTATGCAAAAGGAAATAAAAAAATCAAAAGTTTTCCCTCTCATTTCTTTCAACACAAATCAGTTACAACAGGCCAAAATACTGCAAAGCCCCAGTTCTGGTGCTTGCTATTCTTAGGCAGGGTCACAAATTTGAGTTTGGCTCTTATACCTTAACAATCCCACACTTTCTTCCTGTCTATGATAGCACAGTAACTTCAGCAGAGATCTGGGTGAACAGAGGGAAGTGGCTCCCTTTTCCTCCCTGCATAACCAGTCCAGGCCACCATAGTTCCTGGACAACAGTTTCATACTTAGTGCAAGCATACTTAATCCATTATAGGATCCTAGCCTATTTAAGAAAATCCAGCTCTGAGAAAGAAAAACAAAACGAAGAGAAGTGTTCACAAAAGAAAAGACTTGGCCTGATATGTTTAGCAATAATATCAAACCTTTCTACATTATTTTTTTTTTCGGGTGAGGGTGGGGGTACTGGGGATTGAACCAGGAGTACTTAACCACTGAATCACATCCCCAGCCCCTTTTATTTTTAAATTTTGAGACAGGGTCTTGCTAAATTGCTGGGATCACAGGCATGCTGCTCCACCACACCAGGCTCCACAGGATTCTTGACAACCTCTGAAAATTCTTTGGGTTTTTACCAAGGAATAAACCTACAGTTTATGTAAAGGTTGCTATCCCCGATTAGGTAGAATCTAGTACAGCATCATAATTAAAAAATTAGTAACTATGAACATACCTCTAACCGTGAAACAGGTTGTGGGCCAAAGCTTTCTTCTTCAACTGAAGTATCTGCGTTTGCTTCAAGCTGCATCTGCATAGCCATTACTGAAACAAACAAACAAAAAAACAGTGGCCAACATTATGAACACTAAAGAACTACTATGGGAGTAAGGAAAGAGCCTTAAAGTTAGTTTTGCAACTAATCTCCGAAGAATTACTGTTGGCTCTCCCTATTGGTGTTCTACATTGAGGATTTAACCAACTATGGATTGACTCAGCCTTCTAAGTAGTTGAGATTATAGCTGAGCACCACCACACCACATGTAAGGCTATTATCATAGTTATATACTCAGCTCAAAAAGAACTGAGAACAAAAACCATCAAATTATCTTCAAGGTATATTAATGAAAGTGTAAAATTCTTATGTCCACAATAATAAGTGGACTTAAATTTATATAAAAAACTGGGTGCCATAATCCCAGCAATTTGGGAGGCTGAGACAAGAGGATCTCAAGTTTGAGGCTAGCCTGAGCAACTGAGATCTTATCTCAAAATTAAAAGGGATGGGGATGTAGCTCAGTGATAGGGTGCCCCTGGGTTCAATCACTAGTAGTGGTGGCGGTCACATCAAAAAAATCTGGACAAGGGCTGGGGGATATAGTTCAGTGGTAGAGCACCTCCAGAGGGAGGAAGAGAAGAGATGAGAAGAGAAAGAATCTGGACACATATGAGGACAAATTTAACCCCAAAGATAATAGGAACTCTACTCTTGGAAGACTTGACAGAAGACAGAAGACAGGATGATCATTTGTTATTAACTGGTTTAGGTCCATCTCTCTCAGGTGGAAAATTTAAAAAACTGTGAATTGATGTTAATTCCATATCAGAATCACAGGAATACATGTAAGTATTTTCTTTTATTATCTATGAAAAAGATTGCAGAATAATGGGGAAGGATGGTCTGTTTAATAAGTAGTGAGTGCTGTGTTGAGTAGATAGCCTTATAGAATAAAATGAACTTGACACATCTCTCACACAAGGGGAAAACCAGATTTCCAATTTAGATTTTATACTTGAATATAAGAATATTTTCACAACCTTAGGCTAGATAACGATTTCTTGAGTTGGGTAAGTAATGCAACAACTAAAAAGGAAAAAGAAGACTACAAAACTGGACTATATTTAAATCAGAACGTCTATTCATCAAAAGAAACCACATAATAGCATGAAAAAAAAAATCAATCACAGTAGAAACTATTTACCACATAGACTGATAACCAGAATAAATAGAACTCCTTCAAATCAGTAAGGAAAAAACAGAAAACCCAAGAGAAAAATAGGCAAAAGATGCAAACAAGTATTTCACAATAGAAGATACCCAAATGTCCAAGAAACACATGAACAAAAAGCTCAACCTTTTCAGTAATCAGGAAAATTAAAACCACAATGAGATACTACTTATTCCCACCAGAAGAGCGGAAAAATAAAAATACAAATACCGACATTTGACGAGCATGTGGAAAAACAACATTGTATGCTGTTGATGTATTCAAAAAAACAGGCCAAGTTAGTCAATGGTATTAGAAGTCAAATATAACACAAGGAGGTTCAAGGCAGGCTTCTGGGGTGTTGTTTTTTTTTGCGCGGGGCTGGGAATGAATCTAGGACTTGAGTACTGCTGGGATGAGCCATCTACCACTGAGCTATATATCCCGAGCCTCAGCATTCTATGTCTTGACCTGAGTGATAATTACATATTCATTCTGTACTAATTCACGGAATTGCGTACACTTATGATTTATATACACACACAAACATATCCCTTTAGAAATTTAAAATACAAAAACCAAACTTCATTCGGGCCATTCCCTAGGCATTACGTGAACCATGAAAGGTTTCCCATATTAGATGACGGGAAACATCATCTAATATGGGCAGTTGTAGGTTGGTACTTTGTAGGCAAAACCAGGTTCCAGGAATTCAGAAACCTTGACTGAAACATTAATTAGGTCTGACTACCACTCTCTGGATCTAGGCTTCCTCAAAAGTCCATCAGATGAACGCCGGGTTTGAAGCACTAAACACCTGGGACAGATTTTTTTTTTGCTCTACAACGAGCTCTGAGGGTCAGTTAGGCCCGGGCATGTCCCTCCCCGCCATCTTCGGGTTTCTCAGTTGGCGGGAGGGGCCGCTAGAGCCAGCAGCGGGAGCACGGGCCGGGTCAGGACGCCGCTAACTATAGGACAAGCCCCGGCTCTGGAAAGGAGACCAACTGTGCCTAAAACTCACCTGGGTCTGCAGCGCTGCTAGGTGAGACGGGGCAAGCACTCCGACTTCAGTCCACTGGTCTAGCGCGCGCTCCAATTCTCGACACGGTAGTCGGCTTTCTGTGCACAACCCAAGCAAGTTTCAGGACCCAACTACGCGTTTCGGAAAGCGCCTCAGTCACCTCAGCACTGGCTCTCCAGCCGCACTTCGGCCCGGGCGACTTTCAGAAATCCCGCCAAAGACTCTCGGGCAGGGTCACGTCCGCGTCGACGTGACGTCGCCCCGCCCCTCTCGCACCCGCATTTTAGTCTCTTCCACCTTTGGTCGCGAGCATAGAGATGGGCCCCAAGAATTTGAGCGCGAGTGATACTGTGGATTACGCTCTTCCCTTTCTCCTAAGGACTGGTTTAAACTTTGCGAGTTATCGCTTTCTTCCCAGATAGAGGACAAGTCCCAAGAAATGGTACGACAGGCCTGGAACTACATCTCCCAGTATGCACCGCTGCGGAAGTTTCGGCTAGCGATACTGGCGGCTTTGGAAAAAGGTGTGGCTCGAGACTATTTTTCCTGCAGCGTCGAAAAGTGAATCATTGATCTTAACTGGCGCTCTGAGCCTCCCAAGTTAAAAAAATTGAGAAAATAATAAAACCTAAAGATTATTGGCCCCTTTATCTGGTTTTCCGATTCAGTAGGTTTGGGTAAGTCTGATGCTGATCTAGAAACCATGATTTTGGGAATCATTGCATTATTAGCTCATAGATGTTAACTTCCTAAGAAACCTTTTTTTTTTTTTTTTTTTAAGTTTTACCCTGGAATTGAATCCAGGACCTTGCACGTGCTCTGCTAGTAAGCGATACTCCCAGCCCCCACTTTTCTTTTACTGTCCATTAGAGATACAAAGATAGCTGTGGTTTTACTTGGTTCTTACATATTTTAATCCTGTTTTCAGTTAGATGAGTGTAGGCAGATGGCTTGGTATTCCCTCTAAACTTTTTTTTTTTTTTTTTTTTTTTTTTGAGGCAGGTTGCTTTTTTTTTGAGACAGAGACTGGCTTCAAACATGTGATCCTCTTGTCTCAGCCTCCTGAATCACTTTGGTATATCTTAAAAGACCTACTGGATATATGGTAAAATACTCTTCAGGTAATAAAGAGACATTACTTAATTTCAAAAGATTTCAAATAATAAACTTATTTTAATAGTGCAAAAACAATCAGCTTTCAAATCAGTAAAACAAAAAATTTTATGAAAATAGCCAACAGTTTGAACAAAGAAAAATACAAATACCTACATAAATATAATTATGTACTTGAAACCCAAGAAAGCAGAGATCATCATTACAAGTCAAATCATTCTTAGAGTGGGTTGTTGCAGTTACCAAAACGAATAAAACAAACTTCTAATTATTAGACATACAGGAAAAACAAAACTCCAATAAGAAAAAAACTGATAATTTAAAAGTTTTTAAAGAAGTTTATGGAAATAGGGAACATATGTCTTGATTTTTATGCCAGATGAGTTTTGTTTGACTTTGTTGTTTTTTTCTGTGGGTAGGGATACTGGGAATTGAACCCAAGGGGGCTTAACCACTGATCCACATCCCACCCTTTTTATTTATTTTGAGACAGAGTCTTTTTAAGTTGCTTAGAGCCAAGCTACAATGTTGGGGCTGGCCACCAATTTGTAATCCTCCTGCCTCAGCCTCCCAAATCACTAAGATTACCAGTATCTGTTACCACGCCCAGCATTTGTGTTGACTTTTGAAGCTAAAAATCAGGTAATTTTTTGATTAAAAATAAAAAAAAAACCAATGAAGAGGAGAGATACACAGACCCACAGGACTTTAACCTTATCTTAAATTAAAAAGCAAAATGTTAACACAAAATTTGTTTAAAAATTCAAATATTTTAATTTAGAATTTAATACAGAAAATGTAAATTATCATGATTCAGATTTGACTAAAGTGTTGGTGAATGTTCTTTCATAGATAATACTGGTCATTTAATAATGGATATGCTAATTTTTGTGTATGAGGACTGTGTGGCTTCAGGAACCAATACTTAAGAGATTAAGTTTACTATTACTACCAGAAACTAGAGTTTTGGATATGATAGTTTTAAATCTCATTATTTAATAAAAGATTGAAAATCTTACTGAAAATGCTTCATATACTTAGGCAGAAGGCAAACATTATATCACAAACAAAAACAACATTAATATATTTATATACATGTACTTGGTCAAAATGAATTAATTTTAATAGACACTATAGAATAAAGGGCAAGGCCCCAAGAAAAGATAGCAACCAGTCCAAGAGTGCTAATGCTTTCTCTTCATATCATTTCTGAAATGGAGAAAAAGGAGGATGAATAGTTTGTAGACAGACATGTTTATTTTTTGTTGCTGTTGAGATAGGATCTTGCTATGTTGTTCAGGCTGGACTTAAACTTGTGGGTTCAAGTGATCCTCCCACCTCACCTTCCTGAATAGCTGAGATTACAAAAGCATAGCACCATACCAAGCCGTTGACAGACATATTTCTAAATCTAGCAATATCTGCTAGGAAGAAGCCAGACTACCTAATAGCTCTATACATAGGGAACAGCTTAGTTTTATCAGTGGTTATTGCCTCTTAAGTTATTTCTTATTGTTATACTAAAGCAGATAGCACAACTTTAGTTAGGGGAAAATTTCCCTAAGTTCCCTATCATACCTTCGGTATAAAGACGAGCATCCTGACAAGGCTATATGAAAGCTTTTATCATTTCTAATTGTACAGATTTAAAAACAGACCATATAAATTTACTATTACATCATCAAAAGGAATTTTACTATGACCTAAAGGCAAAGTTAAATGACAATAGAGACCATGACACAATATCAAGTGAATTCTTGCTTGGTTGTTACAGCTGTGGTCCATGGGTCTAGCAGTAGAAATGGCAGCCCTGAAGTAGATCTTGGTAAATTTGCTTGACAATGTTCTTCAGGTAGTTGTCCGCTAATGGCACTTTATATATAACGGCAGCAATTTCATCTTGGCTAAAAAAAACCAAAAGGTTAATTCATTTTCTGGAAATTTATATTTGTCTTCATTTTGGTGTTACTCATATTCTTGGATAAAGTTTCTTAGTTTCCCAAGAAGCACAAATGGGCATTTCGTTAAATAAGCAGACTGAGAAGCTGAAATGGGATTGTGAAACAAAGCCTGAGAACTAATTCTATATGTAATTGTAAGCTATCCTGATCTAGTTGTTTTCTTTAAATAAAATTCTAAACTATTAGTGTTTGCTGATGGATTTAAATTCTGTCTTCTCCCAGTCTGTCAGCAGTGTGTCTAAAAAAAGTCACAAAATAGATCACAACCTAGTAAGCATAAGACATTTACAGGTCTGCTTCCATGGACGAATTGAGAATAGTGTTATGAAAACACAGCTTTTTCAAGTGATTGTTGTTTTTAAGGATAAAAAAATTGTTGACATATGATCTGGGCTAAAACTATGTAGAATTTTTTTTCCTTATAGATTATTGTTTTAGGTAGGAGGGTTCAAAAGTGAAGAAGTGGTGATACACGACTGTAATTCCAGTGGCTTGGGAGGCTGAGGCAGGAGGATTCAGAGTTCAAAATCAGCCTCAGCAACTTACTGAGGCTCTAAATAAAATACAAAATAGGGCTAGGGATGTGGCTCAGTGGTCAGGTGAGTCCAATACCTGGTACAAAAAAAAAAAAAAAAAAAAAAGTGGAAGAAGGTATGAATGAATACATTAATGGACTCCAGCATCTACTGGAGATAGTAATTAAAGTCACTGAAATTAAAAGAATAAACCCTCGGAAATGAAATCACAAAGAAGTGACATTTAGTTCTCACTACCCATGATGATGATGACTTTGAGAGATAACAAAGGTAAAAAGGTAGCTGGGAGTCTTATCCTGCTGGCCCTTTACTTACCTGGTGTTTCCAAGGTGATTCTGAATGGTGAAAGGTAATGGGACCAATGGATAATGGGCTGAGAGAGACAAAGTTACCGCAAACTTTGCAAATGCTACAGAGCTGGAGAATAAAAGCTTCAATCTATTAAAAAACAAGACCCACAGTTAAAAATATATACTGAAATACAAACATATTTTTTCCATGTAGACTGGCATATGAAATTTAGGCACACATTATTTCTTGTCCTTATCAAATGGATTTATCTTATCCTTATCAAGTAAAACACCTGGAGCAAGGTATTAAAATGGTTCTTTTTTCACTGTTAGGAAACACAATAATAAATATTTTATGGTTGGGGATATAGCTCAGTGGCAAAGCACTTGTCTAGCATGTATGATGTACTTGGGTTCAATCCCTAGTTATATAAAAAACAAACACAATTATTTTAATAAGTTCTTGACTAATTATTTGCTGTTATAGGTTGAAATATATTCCCCAAAATTCATATGCTGAAGTCCTAACCCCTATACCTAAAATGTGATCTTATTTGGAAATCAGGTCATTGCAAATTTAATTAAGATAAGGTTCTACTAGAGTAGGTCAGGCCCTAATCTGACTGGTATTGTTATAAAAAGGGGAAATTTGGACACCAAAAGAATACCATGTGAGGATAAAGGCCAGGGATCAGAGTTTGGACATTTAAAAGTCAAGGAATATCAAAAATTGCCAGAAGATCATCAGAAATTGGGAGAAAGGCATGGAAAAGATTCTCTCTCTCAACCCTTAGAAAGAACCTGAGTAATACTCTGATTTTAGACTTCTACCCTCAACTTTGAGATAATAAATTTCTTTTATTTAAGCCATCCAATTTGTAGTACTTTGTAAGAGCTGCCCAGGGAAATAATACACTTACTCAGTATTATTCACATCTATGTCCATTAGATTATAATTTGGTCCCCATTTCTTTAAAAACTCAATCTCTTCTCCAAGGAGTCTGCAATTGTTTACTATTGGTGAGAGTTCTTGAAGCATCTAAAAAAATAGAAAAAAAGATTTCAATGTTCAATGACTGCTACAAAGAACTCAAAAAGTTAAATAATTGAATATATCATTTCAGATTCTGTTATATATTTATAATTTCAATTCTGCTTTGTGGGACAGAGTTCTCAAGTTTTCCTTTATATACTTCAATCAAACTTTACCTTGGGTACCTGATGCTGTGTTGTACACTTCTTCTTCCAGGATTCCTGCTCCTCTATGTACTGAAAAATAAGCCTATGAACTAAAAGGGAGGAAGTAGGAGCTTTATCCTCTGGGGAAGAAAAAACCAAAAACAAAAAGGAAGGTATTACTTATTCATATATTTTATGTAAGCTAAAAATACTATTGTCACATAAGCTAGAAATACCCTCAACCTGTTAGATGTGGAAGTATCCTCTTGATTTTTATTTTCAACATGATTATAAAATAAATGGTGAATATAAAGTATTCCCACAAAAACTCAAGCCTTTATCACATACAAAATAATATCTGATTAAAACCATGGCTTTCAATGTAACATAAACTACTACGTTCAAATCCTAGATTTCTTTATATCTTAAGTGATTTAAAAAAAAAAAATTTTTTTTAGTTGTAGTTGGAAAAAATATCTTTATTTTATTTATTTATTTTTACATGATTTTTACATGGTGCTAAGGATCGAACCCAGTGCCTTGCATGTGTTAGGAGAGTGCTCTACTGCTGAACAACAAACCCAGCCCCCATTTTTAAAAAAATTTTTAGTTGTAGGTGGACACAATACCTTTATTTTATTTATACATTTTTATGTGGTGCTGAGAATTGAACCCAGTGCCTCACAAGCTAGGCAAGCACTCTACTACTGAGCTATAGCCCCAACCTCTTATGTAATTTTTTTTTTTGTGTGTGTGTGCTTTTGTTTTTGTGTTCCTGGAGCTGTACCTGTGAAGCTACACCCCTAACCCTTTTTAAAATGTTTATTTTGATGTAAGGTCTAAGTTGCCCAGGCTGGCCTTGAACTTGTTATCTTTCTGCCTCAGCCTCCCTAGCAGCTGGGGATTATAGGCATGTACCACTGCACCAAGCAACATTTAATTTTTCTGATCTGTAGTTTCCTACCTCATAGTACTAATGTAAGTAATAAATCTGCCTGAGATGAAATATTCATGATGATAATTTTCAAACTATGGAAATGCCTATTTATCAATCATTTAAAGATAATGAGAATGTCATTTCTTTTCAGATCCACCCAGGAGCTAGGGTTGTAGCTCAGTGGTAGAGCACTTGCCTAGCATGTGTGAGGGTTTGATTCTCAGTACTGCATATGAGTAAATAAAATAAGAGTCCATCAACAACTAAAAAAAAATTTTAAAAATCCACCCAATATTTAAAACATTACTCAATTTTATACCTAATACATATTTTAAATATAAATTATTAATATTAATATTTAAATTAGTGAAAGAGTTACCAAGAAGCATTTGTATCTATAATAATTTTTTTTTTTTTTTTTTTTTGGTGCTGGTGTTTGAACCCAGGGCCTTGTGCATGCAAGGCAAGCACTCTACTAACTAAGCTATATCCCCAGCCCAACAAAATTTTTAAGAAGCATAAATGTTTTGAACTTACCATCTAACAGAGACTGAAAATTTAGGTCAGTAATCTTCCTGTGAGCCTTGTCCAAGAAAGGGAGACCAACTAAGACGGACCAGGAAAAGAATAACATTTCTTTTTGTTATCTGATTTTAAGCCAATAAAACTCAGTACTATTCTGGGTAGAAGGGTTTTTTCACAGGGAGTTGAAGGTTGATCTTTGAATCAGATTCTCAAATTATGGTCAAAGTTTGATTGAGATTTTCCTCAACAACATTGGTAGATCTTTGAAGGAAATTTTATGTGTAGAATATACCTCCTCTTTTTGCCACCTAGCTTCTGTGCAAAGATAAATTTTTTTAGGAATCATATAAGGAACATAGCCTCCCCATACCTACTATCCCTGAACAAATACACTCAAAATGATCAATACTTTTTATATTGCCATGATGATTTTTTTTGTGTGTGTGTGTGGGGGGGAGCAGGCAGGTACAGAGGATTGATCCCAGGGGCACTTAACTGCTGAGCAATATCCCCAGCCCTTTTTTAGTTTTTATTTTGAAACAGGGTCTAGCTCAGTTACTTAGGGACTAAGTTGTTGAGTTTGGCTTTGAACTTGCAATCCTTTTGCCTCAGCTTCCTCCTGAACTGCTAGGATTACAGGAGTGTGCTATAGTGCTCAGTCCTAGCCCTTTTTCAATTTATTGAGAACACAGTCTAGGTAAGTTGCTTAGGGTCTCTAGCTAAGTTGCCAAGTCTGGCTTTGAACTTGTGATCTTCCTGCCTCAGCCTCCCTAGTTTCTGGGATTATAGTTTAACTGTAATAAATTTTTAGATCATCAGGACAACTGCTCATTCCTTCAGACTCTATAGACATATCATGTATCTCACAAATTTTGATTCTTTTTACTTTATTGAATGATTTGCTAAATATTTTCTATATGTTAAGTGGATACCATAATGAGAAAAAGTCATAATCACCCACATCCTCAAGAAGCTTTACAAATCAGAAGGACATAAAAGCTACAAATTATGGTAAATGCTATTAAGGAATATTGCAGAGAGCAATTAAAACATAGACTATGAGGGGGAATTGGCAGAGCAGGTAGGTATAAAAGGAGAGCCATGGAAAACTTTCCTGTGAAACTGATAATTGAGCTAAGCTTTTAAGGATTATTAGAAATTTTAGTAGTGAAGAGGAAGAAAAGAGCTTCTAGGAATAAGAAACATCTGTATGAAAGTCTTGAGGTAAGATGGAATGATTGAACATGAAAGATCATGATCATTTAAGGAAATGAAAGGAATCCAATCTGGTCAACATGCAGAATATGTAAAAAAAGGTATATAAGATGAGGCAGAAAAATTCAATTTATGCAAAGGCTTTACAGACTATATAAAATATTTTGATCATTAATTTAACATAACTGTATATGCATAATTAGATTTTCAACAATCACTATAGCTACATGGAGGAGAATGAATTGGCAAGGAAAAAGGGAAAATCCAGAAAGTTCAATTGGAATGTTATCATACTCATCTGGATTAGAGATGACAACTAACAAAAGAGATGGAGAAAAATGGATATTAAGAAATTAAATCAGAAATCAAAACAAAAGAAACAATCGAAAAAATTGACAAAACTAAAAGTTGGTTCTTTGAAAAAATAAATAAGATTGATAGACTACTAGCCATGCTAACAAAGAGAAGGAGAGAACCCAAATTAGTAGCTTACGGGATGAAAAAGGCAACATCAGACACTTCAGAAATACAGAAGATAATTAGAAATTATTTTGAAACCCTATACGCTAATAAAATTGAGGATAGTGAAGGCATCGATAAATTCCTTAAGGCATATGAGCTACCTAGATTGAGTCAGGATGATATAAACAACTTAAACAGTCCAATATCAAGTGAGGAAATAGAAGAAGCCAGCAAAAGACTACCAACCAGGACCGGACAGATATACAGCAGAGTTTTACAAGAACTTTAAAGAAGAACTAATACCAATACTCTTCAATCTATTTCAGGAGATAGAAAAAGAGGGAGTACTTCCAAATTCATTCTATGAGACCAACATCACTCTGCTTCCAAAACCAGATAAAGACACTTCAAAGAAAGAAAACTTCAGACCAATATCCCTAATGAATATAGATGCAAAAATCCTCAATAAAATTCTATCAAATTGGATACAAAAACACATCAAAAAGATCGTGCACCATGACCAAGTGGGATTCATCCCCGGGATGTAAGGCTGGTTCAATATACGGAAATCAATAAATGTAATTCACCACATCAATAAACTTAAAGATAAGAACCATATGATCATCTCGATAGATGCTGAAAAAGCATTCAACAAAATACAGCATCCCTTTATGTTCAAAACACTAGAAAAATTAGGGATAACAGGAAATTACCTCAACATGGTAAAAGCTATGTACGCTAAGCCTCAGGCCAGCATCATTCTAAATGGAGAAAAATTGAAGGCATTCCCTTTAAAATCTGGAACAAGACAGGGATGCCCTCTGTCACCACTTCTATTCAACATAGTTCTTGAAACACTAGCCAAAGCAATTAGACGAAAGAAATTAAAGGCATAAATATAGGAAAAGAAGAACTTAAATTAGCACTATTTGTCAATGACATGATCCTATACCTAGCAGACCCAAAAAGTCCAACCAAGAAACTTCTAGAACTAGTAAATGAATTCAGCAAAGTGGCAGGATATAAAATCAATACCAATAAATCAAAGGCATTCCTGTGTATCAGTGACATTCTCTGAAATGGAAATGAGGACAACTACTCCATTCACAATATCCTCAAAAAAAATAAAATACCTGGGAATCAACCTAACAAAAGAGGTGAAAGATCTATACAATGAAAACTACAGAACCCTGAAGAAAGAAAAAGAAGACCTTAGAAGATGGAAGGATTTACCTTGCTCATGGATTGGTAGAATTAATATTAAGATGGCCATATTACCAAAAGCACTTTACAGATTCAATGCAATTCCCATCAAAATCCCAATGACTTTCTTTGCAGAAATAGAAAAAGCAATCATGAAATTCATCTGGAAAAATAAGAGACCCAGAATAGCTACAGTAATTGTAAGCAGGAAGAATGAAACTGATGGTATCGCGATTCCAGACTTTAAACTGTACTATAGAGCAATAGTAACAAAAACAGCATGGTACTGGCACCAAAACAGGATGGTAGACTAATGGTACAGAATAGAGGACACAGAGACAAATCCACAAAATGACAACTACCTTATATTAGACAAAGGTGCTAAAAACATGCAATGGAGAAAGGATAGCATCTTCAACAAATGGTGCTGGGAGAACTGGAAATCCATATGCAACAAAATGAAATTGAATCCCTTTCTCTCACCATGCACAAAAGTCAACTCAAAATGGATCAAGGAGCTAGGAATCAGACCAGAGACTCTGTGTCTAATAGAAGATAAAGTTGGCCCTAATCTTCATCACGTGGGGGCAGGCCCCAAATTCCTTAATAAGACACCTATAGGACAAGGTTAAAACCAAGAATCAACAAATGGGATGAATTCAAACTAAAAAGTTTTTTCTCAGCAAGAGAAATAATATGTGAGGTGAATAGGGAGCCTACATCCTGGGAACAAATTTTTACGCCTCAAACATCAGATAGAACTCTAATCACTAGAGTATACAAAGAACTCAAAAAGTTAAACAACAAAAAAACAAATAACCCAGTCAACAAATGGGCCAAGGACTTGAACAGACACTTCTCAGAAGAGGATATACAATCAATCAACAAAAACATGAAAAAATGCTCACCATCTTTAGCAATCAGAGAAATGCAAATTAAAACTACTCTAAGATACCATCTCACTCCAATAAGAATGGCAGGCATTATGAAGTCAAACAACAGTAAGTGCTGACAAGGATGCGGGGTGGGGGTGGGGGGGGGGAGGTAGACTCATACATTGCTGGTGGGACTGCAAATTGGTGCAGCCGATTTGGAAAGCAGTATGGAGAGTCCTTGGAAAGCTGGGAATGGAACCACCATTTGACCCAGCTATTCCCCTTCTCGGACTATACCCAAAAGACCTAAAAAGAGCATACTATAGGGACACAGCCACATCAATGTTTATAGCAGCACAATTCACAATAGCTAGAATGTGGAACCAACTTAGATGCCCTTCAATAGATGAATGGATTAAAAAAATGTGGCATTTATACACAGTGGAATATTACTGAGCACTAAAAAATAACAAGATCATGGCATTTGCAGGGAAATGGATGGCATTGGAGCAGATTATGCTAAGTGAAGTTAGCCAATCCCTAAAAAACAAATGCCGAATGTCTTCTCTGATATAAGGGGTGACTCAAAATGGGACAGGGAGGAAGAGCGTGAGAAGACGACTACCACTAAATAGGGAAGAGAGGTGGGGGGTGGAAAAGGGAGAAGGGGAGTTGCACAGAAGATGGAAGGAAAATCTCATCGTTATACAGAATACATATATGATTTTGTGATAAGAAAAAAAAAAGCGTGTCACATTAGATTGGATAGACAGAAATGATGGGAGGGCAGGGGAGGAGTAGGGGGGATAGGAAGGGCAGCAGAATAGACATTATGATTGCTAAATGTATATAAGTGACTCTGTGACCAGTGTGATTCTGCAATCTGTACAATTAGAAAAATGAGAAATTATACCCCAATGATTCAAACGTATGAATTGCCAAGATCATTGTAATATCATGAATAGCTAATAAAAAAAATTAAATTTAATTTAAAAAAAAGAAATTAAAATCAGTATGTCTTATTGATGATTTTGGCTATGTGTAATGAGGGAGAAGGAGATGTACGTGATTCCTAAATTTTAAGCCTGGATTTGGACAGAAGGTAATGCTATTCATTCTAAAAATCAGATGCAAAGGCTGGGAGGCTATGAAGATCCTACATTCCAATATGGTTGTGCTTAAGCTGACCAGTTAAAGGGAAAAGACCTAAAGATACTGACAGTAGAACCTGCCTATAATCCCTCTGACTCAGGAGGACCACAAATTTGAGCCTCAACAAACTTAGCGAGACCCTAAGCCACTTAGTGAGAACCTGTCTCAAAATAAAAAATAAAAAGGGCTGAGGATGTAGCTCAGTGGTAAAGTACCCCTGGGTGTCCAAACACTAAAACAAATGGCAACTTTAACTAGCTGTGTTTGTATTTATTTATTGGTGATACTGATGATTGAATCCAGAATGTCATGTGTACTAGGCAAGTCTTCTACCTGATTTACATCTCTAGCTTTTTATTTTATTCTTTTTGTTTGTTTGTGTGGTACTGGGGATTGAACCCAGGGCCTCTTACATAAGTACTCTATTAATGAACTACATCCCCATACTTCTGCAGAGGATTATGTTAATTTTACTACTCACCTACTGGTTCTCCAAAGGTGATAATGAGTTCTATGGTGTCATAAACAAAGGTAAATACAGCTTGATCATCAGTCCACTCAATAACATCCCACTCAGACAAACTGGAGAGAAGAAGAGGGGAAAAAAAGCCACATCTTTTTAAAGATAAAAGATTAACTTCTTTATTTTTTTTGTGTGTGCTGGAGATTAACCCCAAGGTTTTATATATGCTAGGCAAATGCTCTACTACTAAGCTACACTTCCATCCCAAAGAGAATTTCTAAAACTACTCAAAACAGTACCAATAACAGTTGCTGATGTTTTCCCACTGGATTCAGAGACAACTGATATTTCAGTTCAAATACTGTGAATGTGGGAGGACTGAAAGTTCAAAGCCAGCCTCAGCAAAAGTGAGGTGCTAAGGAACTCAGTGAGACCCTGTTTCTAAATAAAACACAAAATAGGGCTGGGAATGTGACTCAGTGGTCAAGTGTCCCTGAGTTCAATCCCCAGTACCAGGAAAAAAAAAAAAAAAAAATCTTAAGTTGTAATCAGAGTATCAGAGAAAAAAAACAAGTCTATGCAAAGTATTAAATACTTTAACATTATTCCATACATAGCTCTTCCACCCTGTGTATTTTCACTTTAGTAAAAACTCTGACCCTTTTTGAAGCTGCCTTGTGCATACAGGTTAAAAACCTGTAGTAATTGCTGGGCACAGCGGTGTATGCCTGTTCTGTTGTCCCAGCTACTCAGGAGATAGTCAGCTAGGATTGCTTGAGCTCAGGAGTTCAAAGTCAGTCTGGGAAAAATGGTTAGACCCCATCTCAAAGCAAGAACAAAACAAACCCCTGGAAAAACCTACAACAACACATTCTGAAAACATTTTCAACTGCTCTAGTAGATTAGACAATGACTAAAACACAGGATAAAATACAAATGTCACCTGCTTTGCCTTACCTCAGCTGATTCAGTAGTTCTTCAGTTCTATTTGTTTGTTTCTGCATAAAGTCTATCTGAGCAAGGGTCTGCTCTTTCTGTACCTCCAGTTCTAAGAGCTTTCTGCAAAACAAAACAAAAAACCCAGGTATTCACAGAAAGATACGGTCTTTGTTACAAGAATTCAAAACTATTAACAAAAAGGTTTATGATAAGAAGTCACATGCTTGATGGCTCCCAGGTTAAAAAATATATATATATTTGTTTATTTACTTATTTCTGGTAAGCACTAATGTAGAAGTAGGCTTACTTAGAAAAGGTACCAATCATTGGCTCTCAAATCAGGATCCATGAAGATACCCTCAGGGTTCCAATGTTCTCTAAAATAATTATTAAAAATTAGAGACAGGGGCTGGGGATGTGGCTCAAGCAGTATCGTGCTCGCCTGGCATGCGTGCGGCCTGGGTTCGATCCTCAGCACCACGTACAAACAAAGATGTTGTGTCCGCCGATAACTAAAAAACAAATATTAAAAATTCTCTCTCTCTCTCTCCCTCCCTCCCTCCCTCTCTCACTCTCTCTTTATAAAAAAAAAAAATTAGAGACAGGGTCTCACTGAGTTGCTTAGCGCCTCGCTTTTGCTAAGGCTGACTTTGAACTTAAGATCCTCCTGCCTCAGTCTCTCGAGCAGCTGGGATTATAAGCATGTGCCTACTTTTTCATTTTTGATAACAAAAAAGCATAATGTAGATCATAAGGATATTCACTTTAAAACCATGACATGTAATAAGTTTGTTGCCTGCATTTGATTTCAGTTTCTTGCAGCTAAATAGAACTTGACCTTTTGTTAGTCATTTTGCTAGCATTGATTTAATTTCAAACATTACCACCTGTTAATGTTGTCAACTGGACTTTTATTGGTTTTGTCTTTTCATCTTAAAGTTGAGCAAGATTCACATGCCTAAGAAATATATGCCTCATTTCATACTTATATATACTTATAAATAAATATAAAAATAGTTTAATTCTTGGTTTATTTTCTTTAAAAGGATCCTGATAGAATTCAAGCTTGAGAAATCCTGCTTTGGATTAATGCCCTATAAATAGTAAGGGCTTTGAAAATACTGATGACTATGATGTGCTTTAGGGTCCAGTTCAGTGCAGCAGAAGCTCTAAGTCACCTTTAGTCAAGACTCATGTTCATAATTCTTGTGACTCTCTGGAAGTAGGAAGTCATTTAGCTTTCTGGAGTTCAGCATTAGATTGTCTAACACTTGGATTAAAGTCTGACCTTTGAAGCTCCTCTTCTTTTGTTTTTAACTGTTGCAGTTCTATGAAAAGAAAACAAAACATAATACCTTAATACCTTCACATAATACCTTCCAAAAATCATCTGTTTTGTTGAAAATTCAGACTTAATCTCATTTAAATACATTAACAAACAAACAAACTCAAAAGGGCTTTTAAAAAATTTTTTAAATATCTTTAAATAATTCAAAAAGTTACCTTTCTCTGCAGCTCTCATTTCAGAATCCCATTCTTCCACAGGATTGTCTTTCTCCTCATCTTCCAAATTCTTAGTTTCTAAAAGTAAATAGCATGCATTAGAATAAGTCAATCAAGATAATTTATTAAATATCAGATATGAAAAGAATAGATGGTCACAAAGTGAAGTGTTGGAGGTATTTCACAAATACCATCCATTCTCTGTACTAAAGTATAAAGCACTAAACTATAATTATAATTTCATATGAAGACATACACTTATCTGGTGGCAGAGAAGTGAGCTCTGAGCCACAAAGCAAGGATCTCTATTAGCATCTTCTATCTTCTCATGGTCCACTATTTATACATATAATTTGCAAGAACATAATAGTTGTTAGACAACATATATGGGCTAAGTAAAAAATATATGAACACAAATTTTTTTTTTTTTTGAACTTGGGAAATTTACTGGGGAAGGGATGGGAGTAAATATGCATTGAGGATGGTCACACAATTTGTTTTAGAAACCTGGGAATCATTCTAAAAACTCGCCTCTCTCACCATTTTTTTTTTTAAAGGCATGCCTTTTTTTTTATTTATTCGTATGTGGTGCTGAGAATCAAACACAGTGCCTCATGCATGCCACGCAAGCACGCTACCACTAAGCCACAAACCCCAGCCCCTTCTCCCCATATTAAGTTTATCCAAGTTAAGATCTTACCTCAAAGATATCTTTTTCTTTACCATTACCAGCATCTCTTAAAATAAGCTTCTATTCTTTCTTTCTTTTTTTTGGTACTGGAGATTGAACTCAGGGACACTCAAGCACTGAGGCACATCCCCAGCCCTTTTTATATTTTATTTAAAGACAAAGTCTCGCTAAGTTGCTTAGAGCCTTGCTAAGTTGCTGAGGCTGGTGTTGAACCTGCGATCCTCCTGTCTCAGCCTCCCACGCTACTGTGATTATATCATGTGCCACCACACCTGGCTCTGTTACTAGTCCAATAATGGATTAACTGGTTGTATTTACTCTTGATCTACTCAAATCCAATCTCTAGCCAGTAGCCAGTGCTTAATTAAGACCTGTCAAATGACTGTTCCTTTCTCTTAGAAAAATTCAGAATTCCTTAAGAGGCCCAATTAGACCTGGTCCCTAGTGATATCTATAGCTCTTCTCAGGTTATGTTGCCTTTTGCTCTATTTTAGGTATAGTGGCCTTATTTTCAAACACTTGTAATAGGCACATTTTTTTCCTCATAGGGTTTCTACTTTTGTTATTCATTGAACAGGCTGCTCTTTCTATCCTTTTCACTTTGAGACTCCCATTCATCCTTCATATCTTAGCTTAAATGTCACTTCTTTAGCAGGAAGGCTACCATGACCTCTTGACTATGTCAGATTTCTATTACAAGACCTCAATAGCACCTTGTAACCTTTTCCTCAGAATTTATTATAAAATTATTCACTTAATGACTATATTCTCTTTTGGACTGGAAGCCCCATAAAAGTAGAACTAATGTTTGTGTTTGATCACCAGTGTGTTCTTAGCACTAAGTACTGTATATGACACACGATAGGTATTCAGAAAATTTGCTCAATAAATAATATTCTATGAAATAGAAAGATAATCAACAAAAGAGTGGGATAGTCTAAGACTATGGAATTCATATATTCATTATCAATTTAATGCAGAACACATGTACAGGCACTTATACTATATATAGCATAGTACTAATAGTACTAAGGACCTGGAGAAAAATAAAAGCCGATTTTAGCTTCCATGTACCTTATAATTAGGAAGATAAACTGAACAAAATAACTACAATACAAGTGACAGCCACAGAAGCTAAAGAGATGGAGAGTATTTCCCTTCATGGAAAACAGGAGAATGTATTAGCCAACACAAAGTGGCAGGTAGGCATAGTGGTGCATGACTGTAATCCCAGAGGCAGGAAGATTGCAAATTCAAGGCCAGCCTATGAAATTGAGCAAAACCCTGTTTTAAGAGTTTAAAAAAAAAAAGGGGGTGGGGTGGGGATACTGCTCAGTGGTAGAGCATCCCTGAATTCAATCTCTAGTACCTCAAAAGCCAACCAAAAAAATAAAACAAGATCATACATACAAAAAAATAAGTGGCAGGGGACTAGAGATACAATTCAGTGGTAGAGTACTTTAGGTCTAGCATGCCCAAAGCCTTGGGCTTGATTCTCCACACCATAAAACGATAACAACAAAAACAGAAAATGGCATAATTACATAGAAATGTATGTAGTTTGGGCTGGAATTCAGAGGATAAGAAACAAGTTTTTAAATTAGATTTTGGAGATGGGAGAAGATTATTTATTCACTTAGAGTTTAAGGTGCTTAAGGATATTGTTACACTGAAGTTCAATAAGAAGACAGAAATTATATAATCTAAAACTCAAATAGGTTAAAGATGTGCTCAGCCAAAATGATTATAAGGTACTTGAGGCAAAACCTGTATCATTTCTTTATTTTTTTCCCCCTGATGATAAGCAGAGTATATGGCATGAAGTAGGTGCTCAAAAAATATTTGATGAATTTAACTGAATTTGGGAATTAGTTACATAATTATTAAAGCAGATGAAAGCATTAGAGGAGAGAATATAAAAGGGATGACAAAATCTAAATTCCACACAAGGGGTTAGAGGAAAAAGAAGCCATCAGAGGAATTAAAAGGAATAGCCCGGAGAAAATAATAGGAATAAGGTACTGCAATATCATAGAGGTTAAGATAGATGAAAGATTCAGGAAGAAATGAACAATCATCAGCAGCAAAAGCTGAAACAAGTCAGATGGTTAAGGGTCAAGAGTAACCAAATTTGATGATTATGTGGAATTTTGAGATCTCTGAGAAAGCAGCTTAAGGAAAGCAAAATTAACAAGTGAAGATTATGAGAAGCCAAACTGAAAGGTTAAGACAATTTTCTTTCTTTTGATGATACTTGGGATTGAACCCGGGAACATTCTACTACTGAACTACGTGCCTAGCCCTGTTTATTTTGAGGTAGGGTCTTGCTAAATTGCCTAGATTGGCCTCCAACTTGTGATCCTCCTCCAGAGTCACTGATACTACAGATACGCGCCACTGCACTTAGGTAATTTTCTTGTTGCGTATGCTGCTATGGATCAAAGATAGGGCCTTGCAGTTGCTAGCAAGTGTTCTACCACTAAGCTACATCCCCACCAATTTTCAAATGAGATGGACTTACCTATTAAAAAATACAAAATTATAGTCTAGATTATTAAGAGTTTTCCACAGGGACTCATCTTGGCTATCTCTTGTTGACTGTGTAAAGGAGTTTTACACAGTAAAACCATAGTAAAGGAGTTTTAATTTGCTTTAATCTAAGGTTTCAAGGTGCTAATACGTGTCGGCATAATAAGGCAAACCAGGTTGGGGATGTAGCTCAGTTGGTAGAGTGCTTGCCTTGCATGCACAAGGCCCTGGATTTCATCCACAGCGCCACCCACCCACACAAAAAAAAGACAAACCATCTCTATTGTAGGAAAGCATTAAATTTAAATATGATTTCAGAAAAGTATTCATTATAATTCTGGGATGACTCTATAGAGTGCTACCACTAAGTTAAACATCCAAACCCCTAGAAAAGTATTTAAAATACTTTACCTATTTCCACTTCAGACAGACAATTATTGATCTTCTTGAGTATGTTATCCATCTCATCTATCCTTATCTGAAGTTTCGCCCTCTCATTCTAAACACAAAATATTATAATTGTAAGGTTAAACTTCCAAACAAAACATTATAAATAGTTTAAGTTGTTGACATAACTGCTACGTCTTGATCGTAAATGGGTAAATCTTAAAATGGCCAAACCTTCAATCTGGACTTAAAAATAAATGAAATTTTAAAAGGAGATAAATACAAATTAATTTGTATTCTCTTTTACTTATTTATTTATTTAGCTGCTAGAGATTAAAGTTAAGGTGCTTTGGCACTGAGGTACGTCCCCAGCCTTTTTTGAGACAGAGTCTAACTTGCTAGCCTCAAACTTGTAATCCTTCTGCCTCAGTCTCCTAAGTAACTGGAATTATAGGCATACCCCATGGATCTTGGCTGTATTTTCCTTTATTCAAGTATTTGTATATGTGTTTCATGGAATATGGGATATTAATGTTACCTTGAAAAAAAAAAAGTTCTTTAAAATTTTTTCTATGGTCAAATAAGGGAAAAACTGATCCATGACATCATTTTTATTTTTAGACTTTAAAATTTATATTTCTCTAAGATTATATTGTATGCAATATTTTTCATATTTATTTGCCAATGGGAGGATAATCATTTTGAAAATGCTATTTTAAGCTTCATGAACACACATATACAACTGGGTATGAAGGTGAAGAAGACAAAACTATAGTCTATATACTATACTTTCCATTTTATAGTCTTTAGCAATGGGAGACCTAAATCCTATATATATTTTATTTCAATGTGTAATAACAATATCTGAGATATAAGCCCATATTAGTAACTACTTTCCAGTTACTCAAGATAACAAGACTTGTCACTTTTGACTGAGCCTGCTCTCTTAAGAACAGTTGTTCTCACTCAAATTTCATTTACATATCTCCTAAGGAACATTCTTTATATTCCACACCACTAGAAAGTACTTTTATTTTTTCCTTTGTGGTACACTGGGAATTGAATCCAGGGGTAATTTACCACAAGCTACATCCCCAGCTCTTTTCTACTTTTTCATTTTGTGACAGGTCTTGCTAAATTGCCAAGGCTAGTCTAGAACTTGTGATCCTCCTGCCTCAGCCTCCCAAACCGCTAGGATTATAGCCATGCACCACCATGCCCAACAAGTAATTTTAATAGTTTTTTTTTTTTTTTTAATGCTGTTAATTGTCTCAAATTACCTGGGCTGACTGCACCAGCTTGCTGTACAGAGTCACTTTTCCTTGGTGAGTGAAGACTTTAGTTACCTTGGTAACACATGATTTTATTTTGTTAACGTAAACTCCAAAGGCCTTCAGCTGTAAGGGAGAGTTAAGGAGTACAATGCACTAAAACAAACCAGTCAGAAAAGGTAACTGATCCAGAAGTTCATTCAGCTGCCACATGCTAGGCTTTGCCTGATCTAGATTCCGATTCCTAAAATAGGACACTGATCACTTGGAAATTTAAATCCATATAGCTGCTTTAAAAAGGAACCAAATATTTTAGTTTTGATTGCTGCCTGTAATTTATTTATTCACATTAAAAATCAGAAAATGACAGATTCACTTTCAACATTTGCATACACATGAAATGGGTCACTTGTTATTTAACCAATTATAGTTGAACTTTTCTTCATTTAAATATAAGTAAGTGAAAGGCAAACAAGGAAACTTCAAATACATTTCACATATTAATCATCATAGGTTTTTTTTTGGGGGTACTGAGGCACTTTACCAGTGAGCTACATCCCCAACCTCGGCTGGCCTTGAACTTTTGATCCTCTTGCCTCAGTCTCCTGAGCCACTGGGTTTATAAGTGTGCACCACTGCATCTAGTGATTATTACATCTAGTGATTATTACGAGTTTGAAAAGATTATACATC
This sequence comes from Callospermophilus lateralis, assembly GCF_048772815.1. NCBI lineage: Eukaryota > Metazoa > Chordata > Mammalia > Rodentia > Sciuridae > Callospermophilus > Callospermophilus lateralis. The sequence continues at coordinate 87,403,108 of NC_135307.1, read as the reverse complement.
GCTGGGCATGGTGACACATGCCTGTAATCCCAGCAACTTGGGAGGCTGAGACAGAAGGATCATGATTTCAAAGCCAGCTACAGCAACTTAGCAAGGTCCTAAGCAATTTAGAGAGACCCTGCCTCAAAAATTCAAAACGTCTGGGAATGTGGCTCAGGGGTTAAGTGCCTCTGGATTCAATCCCCAGTACCCCAAAAGAGAGAAAAGATTACTTATTAACAATTACTTGTATATAATTAAACAAGACCTTGGTAGCATATTACATCACCAATTATCAAATAACAATTATTTCACAATAATCATTGTTTAAAGTGTCTGCACTGATTCCCACTTAGAAAGAGACCAGAGTACCTCTTCATCAGAGGAGTGTCTCATTTTTTCCCACAAGTTCCTATTGATATCAGTCAACAGTTTATCTTGGGTCAATGAAGAAACCTTTAGTCTGAAAGACAGAAAAATTCATTAGCACAGGTTTCAGAAGTCATTTTAATTGAAATAGCTCAGATCTATCATGCTTAAATTTAAATCTTTATGTTTATTGCTACATAAAAAAAGGGGGGAAAAATCACTCAAGAAAAGGGCCAGTCTGATTATTATTCAACACTTGAAGAGCAGTTCAAGAATGCATAAATCAGAAAAATTTCACACACAAAAATTCTTATTTCAATGTATCAACTTGTTCCCCAGTGAAAACATGTTGCTTATATTCTTAAAGCTTGTCAAAGTATAATTACTATGAAGTTATAGTCACTAAAAGTTCCTACGTCAGCTCAAAGTTATATCTTACTTTTATAGAATAGCATTTATAAAAATAGTAAAGATATTATATGTCAATATATATTGGTTTCTTGTTGGTAGGTGAAGAAAATAAATTTCTATTGAAGTAAGATTTCATATGCAGGCATGTAAGTGCAAAATTAAACAGCAAAGCATATCTAAATTTATTGCCAACTGAGTGCAATATCCTATTATATTCTTTAAACATGAATCTAAGAAATTCTTATCATTGGGGCTGAGATTGTGGCTCAGAGGAAAAGCGCTCCTCTAGCACGCATGAGGCACTGGGTTCAATTCTTAGCACCACATAAAAATAAGATAAATGTATTGTGTCCACCTACAACTAAAAAATAAATGTTAAAAAAAAAAAAAAAAAAGAGGGACTGGGGATATAGTTCAGTTGGCAGAGCGCTTGCCTCGCATGCACAAGGCCCTGGGTTCAATTCCCAGCACCACATTAAAAAAAAGAAAGAAAGAAATTCTAATAATTTACTCGGTGATGAACTCCAGTACTTAGTATAGTCCCTAGCACACAATAGGTGCTCAAGAAGTATTTGTTGGGCTGGGGATGTGGCTCAAGTGGTAGCGCGCTCGCCTGGCATGCGTGCGGCCCGGGTTCGATTCTCAGCACCACGTACAAGCAAAGATGTTGTGTCCACCGATAACTAAAAAATAAATATTAAAAATTTTTCTCTCTCTCTCTCTCCTCTCTCACTCTCTCTTTAAAAAAAAAAAAAAAAGAAGTATTTGTTGAATGAACAAAGCAGAATCAGGCAAATTTGATGTACTATCAATGAATAGTATCATAAAGTTTTACTTTTAAAACTACATAATTCTTTTTTTTTTTTTTTTTGGTACCAGGGATTGAACTATTTCCAGTCCTTTTTTAAAATTTGTATTTATTTAGAGACAGGGTCTCACTGAGTTGCTGAGACTGGCCTTGAACTTGCAAGCCTCTGCCTCAGCCTCTGGAATTATAGGCATGCACCACTGCGCCTGGCACAAAACTACATAATACCTAAAGATTATTTTATTTCTTTTCTGTTTGTTAGTTTAGATCAAATTTGATTAAATAATCCTTAATAATTATAGCAAACATACATTATTTTGAATTGCCAATTCTAATTTGCCTGAGGAAACCCGGATATATCTAATTTGTAAATCAGTGTGTAAACAACCAAAGCATGCCGGGCATGGTGGGGCACACCTATAACGCCAGGGACTTGGGAGGCTGAGGCCGGAGGATTGCAAGTTTGAGGCTAACCTCAGCAACTCAGTGAGACCCTCAGCAACTTAGGAAGACCCTGTCTCAAATAAAAAATAAAAAAGGCTGGAATGTAGCTGAATGGCACAGTGCCCCTTGGTTCAATCCCCAGAACCAAAAACAAACAAAAAAAGCATTCTAATTTAACTGTATTCTATATACAAATCAAGAACTATTGTGATAAAATTAGAAACCCAAAGGCAAACTTGATTTTTAGGCACTACATATACATTTTCTTTTGAAGAAGAAGATGTATATGTAGAAGATGTATATGTAGTGCCTTCTCTTGCAATGAATTCATGATATCATAACCTAATAATTACTGTTTATTTCTATGGAGGACTTACTTTGTGGTAAAAATAATATGAAAGCATTTCATATATACTATAAATGTTCATTTACAATCATTTTGACCTGCTAAGTAGGTATTATTATCCCTACTTTATGGATGTGGAAATGAAGGTTAAATGACTTGCCCAAGGTTACACAGCTAGCAATTTAGCCAGAACTGAATTTATTTATTTATTTTTGGTACCGGGGATTGAACTCAGGGGTACTCAACCACTGAGCCACATCCCCAGCCCTATTTTGTATTTTATTTAGAGACAGGGTCTCATTGAGTTGCTTAGTGCCTCGATGTTGCTGAAGTTGGCTTTGAACTGGCAAGTCTCCTGTCTCAGCCTCCCAAGCTGCTTGGATTACAGGCATGTACCACCACGTCTGGCCAGAACTGAATTGTATTTAAGGTCAAAGCCAAACTTCTGTACCCGTGTTAATGCCATTAATTTTTTTCCATGCCACTGTTATTCTAATCAAAACCTTGCCACATATACTACTTGCTTGTTAAACAAAGACAAAACCCACGTAGAAAAAAATTAGAACTTTCTTACTCTTCTATCTTTTGGCGAAGAATTTCACAATCCTCTCTATAAATCTGTATCTTGGGTCCATAAACATACTGTCTTAATATCAGGTCTTCTGGAATAGGTGATGTGTTTGTAGTAAACTGAAAAGATAAATAAATAAATCACTTCCTCAGAACTGGTATCCTGACGATCAAACTGTTATGGGCCAGGCTATATGGGCAATGACCAAACAGATTCCATTTTACCCTGAGACTCCATGTCATGTAAGAAATGCTTCTTCCATGTGAACATCCCACCTCTGTACCTATCAACAGTTGTTTAGCACAGCATATTTGGCAACACAAAATGGCAATTCTTATATAGTGTAAATTGTTATCTTTTTGATTCCCATTGTTCTTGGACAGTGTTCCATGTCAGAGAATGATTGTCTAGATGTTAGTAACCATTCTTTAACTTGTAATCAACTAGGGTCCTTTTGACCCACTTCCCCTTCTGTTTATGATTTTAGATCTCATGATGTTTGTTTATGTCTTGAATCATAGCAATAGTCACATATGATTAACGTATTGACATGCTTTACTTAGGTGTACTCAAACCCATGAGGGGGTCAAAGGGTGTAGACTTACAGTCTGCCCCTTGGCCTACCAGCTGGTGAATAAATGTTTCATCTCCTGCTTTAAGATAGACTTGGTGGGGGCTGTGGTTGTGGCTCAGTGCTTGCCTTGCATGTGTGAAAAACTGGGTTCGATCCTCAGCACCACATAAAAATAAATAACCAAAATAATGGCATTCTGTACATCTACAACTAAAAAAAAGATCAACTTGGTGACTTATTGAGATCTCACCATAACAAAACCATGTTGTGAGAAATAATTTGAATTTCAGAATGCCTATTTGAGTGTGTGTGGGGGTGTTTACTAGGGGTGTAACTCAGGGGCACTTAACCTGAGTCACATCCCCAGCCCTATTTTGTATTTTATTTGGAGACAGGGTCTCACTGAATTGCTCAGCTCCTCGCTTTTGCTGAGACTGGCTTTGAACTCGCAATCCTCCTGCCTTAGCATCCTGAGCTGCTGGGATTATAAGCCTGCACCACTATGCCCCGCTTGTTCATTTTCTAATTTCTTAAACTGAGTATTAAAAATTTCTTTTTCCAGGCACAGAGGTGCACAACTGTAATTCCAGTGACTTGGGTGGCTGAGGCAAGGAGGATTACAAGTTCAAGGCCAAACTAGGCAATTTAACAAGAACTTCGGCTACTTAAAAAAAATAAAATGGACTGCATCATCTCTAGCAATTAAAGAAATGCAAATCAAAACTACACCGAGATTCCATCTCACTCGAGTCAGAATGGCAATCATTAAGAACACAAGCAACAATAAATGTTGGTGAGGATGTGGGGGAAAAGGTATGCTCATATACTGCTGATGGGATTGCAAACTGGTGCAACTATTATGGAAAGCAGTGTGGATATTTGTGAGAAAACTTGGAATGGAACAACCATTTGACCTAATCATCCTACTCTTTTTGATTCCCATTGTCCTTGGACAGTGTTCAAAGTTTACACTCAAAGGACTTAAAAATCAGCATACTGCAATGATGCAGCCACTCCAACATTTATAGCAGCTCAATTCACAATTGCTAAACTATGGAACCAACTTAGGTGTCCTTCAACAGATGAATGGATAAAGAAAACTGTAGTATATATAAAGGAATATTACTCAGCCTTAAAGAAGAATGAAATTATGGCTTTTGTTGGTAAATGGATGGAACTGGAGAATATTAAGCTAAATGAAATAAGCCAGTCTCAAAGAACCAAAGGCCAAATGTTTTTTCTGATATGCAGGTGCTAATTCACAATAAGATATGTGTGGGGGATTGGGAGGAATAGAGGTATTTTGGACTAGACAGAGGGAAGTGAAGGGAGGCAGGGCATAGGGGTAGGAATGATAGTAGAATGAATCAGATATTATTACCCTATGTGCATACATGATTACATGACCTGTGTAACTCTAAATCATGTACAACCAGACAAATGAGAAGTTATATACTCCATTTATATATGATGTGTCAAAATTCATTCTACTATCATGTATAACTAATTAGAATTAAAAAAAATTGCACGGGGAGCAGAAATCCCCACCAAAAACAATCAAAAATCACAAAAAAATTGGTCCCTAAAAGATGTTTAAATTCACTTGTAGTAAGTAGAATGCAAATTAAAGCTGTTGAGACACCATTTCTTATTTATCAGATTGGTAAAAATTCAAAAGCTTGATTATCTATTAGTGATGCTATGGGGAAATGGCCTCATATATTGCTGGTAATGCGAAATGCCATCTTTACTTATTTATTTTTAAGTTTTAGGTAGACACAATATCTTTATTTTACATTTATGTGGTGCTGAGGATCGAACCCAGCGCCCCATGCATGCCAGGCAAGCACTCCACCACTGAGCCACAACCCCAGCCACCGAAATCTTTATGGAAAGATAACAACATTTTATGTCTATATCCTTTGGAAAAATAAATAAATAAATAAAAAGGGCTTAGGATGTACCTAAGTGGTAAAGTGGTCAATCTCTAGTACCCCCCGACAAAACAACAAAAAATCTTTTAGACTCTTCTATAACAGACAGCCAAGTTTTTAATTTCCTGCTAAGTTATGCTTTATGTCCAATAGATTTGCGATTAGATATTCTCTGTTATTTGCTTTCTAAACAGTTTTTATTTCTTCTTTGATCAAAGAGTGTTTCATTATTTGCAGTGCTAGGGATCAAACTCGGGGCCTTGTGTATGCCATGCAAGTACTCTACCACTAGGATACACCCCCAATCTAAGTGTGTTTCTTTCCTTTCTTCCCCCGCACTCCCCACTTTTTTTTTTTTTTTTTTTTGGTATTGGGGATTGAACCCAGGAGTACTTTATGAGCCCTTTCTATTTTTCATTTTGAGATAGGGTCTCACTAAGTTGCTGAGGCTCACTTTGAACTTGCGATCCTTTTGCCTCAGTTAGTCACTGGGATTACAAGTGTGCACCAGTAATGTGTTTCTTACCTTCTAAGAAGCTGAGAATATTTTAGTCCTTTTATTCTAATTTTAATGGATTAAGATCCAACACTGTGGTCTAAAAAACCTCCATTGTTTTCAATTTGTTACTTTGTGGCTAAGGATACTGATTTTGTAAATGTTTGCCAGACTTGGGGCTACATCCCCAGCCCTATTTTATATTTTATTTAGAGACAGGGTTTTACTGAGTTGCTTAGCCCCTCACCATTGCTGAGGCTGGCTTTGAACTCGTGATCCTCCTGTCTCAGCCTCCCAAGCTACTGGGATTACAGGCGTGCATCTCCACACTTGATTTAGAAAAACTTTCTTTAAAACAGAATAAAATTAATGCTTCCTTTTTTTTCTTTTCAGTAAATACTTGCTTTTATGCAATTTAGTAAAAAAAAGAAAAAAATATTTTTTTCATATATATATATATATATATATATATATATATATATATATATTTTTTTTTTTTTTTTTTTTTTTAAATGATACAATTATTTTGCCAGGAAATTGTACTTACTTTGGCTGGGAGATTGCTCTGCCGGGGTTTTTGTATTAAGATGTGGACCTGAAGAAGTATAAAAAACTCCCTTATTGTTATTCTTCCATCTTTGAGTTTCTGAGAAAAGAAAAAAATTTGCAAGATCACCTCATTTGATTCTACTTTGAAAATATTCATGAAATTATCCATATTAAGCAGGCTATCCACAAGCAGATATCTTCGATTATCTAAGATTCTTATTGAATAACCTGAAAGAATAAGAATAGAATTTACAGAAACCAAAACATATGTATTGAATCTTCATTTCTACTTGCTATTGTCTGTGTGTTTTTCCCCTCCAAAACTGACAGTGAAACTTAATTCTCTAAGTTATATGCTAATGATATTTCGAAATGAAGCAGTTGAGAAGTAATAAGGATTAGATAAAGTCATAAGGCTGTGGCCTCCATGAGTGCATTAGTAGCTTAATAAGAGGAAAAGAGGAACACATTAGTGAGCTTGCTCTGTCTCGCCATGTAATGTCCTGAACCACCTTAGGACTCTTCAGAGTCCCTACTAGCAAGAAGGCCTTTTTCACTAGATGCTGAGCTGATACCAGGGTCATGCTTTTCCAGGCTTACAGAACCATGAGCTAAATAAACCTCTTTATAAATTACCCAGTCTTGGGTTGGGGATGTAGCTCAGTGGGAGTATGCCTGAGCACAAAAAAATATAATAAAATGAAAAATAAACTATCCAGCCTGTAGTTTTCAATTATAGCAGCAAAAAGTAGACTAAAAATATTGCATGTAATTAACTGCCATGTTGAGACCAGAACAAAGAAAACAAGTCTTCTGTACATTTGAAATCTTAGAATTTTTTTAAAAAGACAAGAAAATCAGTACATTACAAATGAGAAATATTTTTAACATACCTCTCTCAAGCTCTCTTCACAAATAGTGTCTCGGAGAAACCGTGATTCCATTTGATTACTGCGGTATGCTAGAAGTAAAGCAGCTTCATGTGATAAACAGGTCAAATCTAAATTGTGAACTTATTTTTGTTATCTTTCAGATTTGTTTTCATGATCTTGAAGCCATTCATTGTGATGTTTCTGGGAAGGCAGTCATTTAGCATGGCAAATATGTTATAGTTTTAAGGCTTCATTCACTGTTTCCCCAATAGTTATAAGCCTCTGAAGGAAAACTCTATTCCTCTATAGCATAGCAATTCTCGATTCACTAAAATAACTAAAAATTAAAAATAAATAAATACTATTTTATTTTTACACTTTATAAACTTTATAATGCTGAAAAGACATATGCAACATTCAAATATTTCCTAAATGAAATAGATTTATAATTAGTCCAGGATGCATTTGACTGTTATTGATTTAGCCTTCATAAAGATCTTACTACTGAAATCCAGGGAGGTCCCATCAGCCTTGATTGAATCCAGAGAGCTGCTGCAACTAGATGGGGTCCTGCTCAGGCTTTTTATCAATACACTGTTAACATTTTTATCTATATCCCCTTCATTATGATGATCAAAAATCTGAAATTGTGAATTAAGAAACATCATCAGAATAGTTATGGCATTATACTTATAATGATTAAGTGATGAACACTAAAACCACTACTTAAAATTTACCTATAATTACCTACATAAAATTACCTATAATTCATATGAAATTTCTCAAAAAATAATCAGAATATCAGGCAATATAGGTCTTTTGTTAAAAGTAATTTAAAAATACATGTAAATAACTTCACGCATCATATTTCATAAACTGTTTCTTAGATGTCATAGCCAGAGCCTAAAAGCTACTAAATGTCAACCTATCCGATTATTCAACTACTAGCCACAAATAGCCTGGCTATATCATTGCAGAATACCAGACTGGAATATTGACTATGCATATGGCACTGGCTAGAATACAGAAAACTTAGTACTTTCCTTCTCATTTAATAAGACTTACCCTTGACTAACATCAAATAAATGATTTGGTCCTGCATTTTCATCATTTGACTTCACAGTATCATCTATACCTACTTACTTACATGTTTTTTTGAAGACAATATATTCCTTGCCTAAATATTAGCAAGTAAACTTTTATTAGTTGTAGATAGACACAATATCTTTATTTATTTATTTATTTATCTATTTATTTATTTATTTATTTTTTAATGTGATGCTGAAGATCGAACCACTGAGCTACAACCCCAGCCCAATAGTTTAAGCTTTTAAATCTTTTCCCCACCTATAAAACTAGATTTGAGTGATAGGTTTTTTTCCCTCTAAATATCCAAATCAATGTTTCTCAACTTAAAAGTTTGACCTGGGCATTCTCCTACCCATTAAAGAAATGGACTCTCAGCTTCTACATATCTTCATTATCCAAGAAAATTCAGTCACCCTTTTCTTTTCACAGTTTAAATAGAAATGCTTTTTACTCCCCAAATATTTATAACACTGAAGACTTTTCAAATTATATTTGTGCTCCTAAGAGATTCTCACATACAAAACAACACTGATAAATTACCAGCGGTAACAAAATTCTTAATTATACAGTTTCAACATTGGTTCACTTTACTACTTTCATATTTTGTGCTATTTGTCACTATAAATTATGTTAAAGTCTAGCTGACAGTTAATCTTGAAGATTTTATATAAGAACATTTTTCCAGACCTATAACTAAATACATTTTAAGACTAAAATTAAAACTCAAGAACACCCACAAGCTTAAAAAAAAGAAATCCAAGTCTTACTGACATTCCTCAGTTCAAGACAGAGCTTACCTCCCGATCTTGAGTAGTATCACTACGCTTAATATCATATTTTATGATTTTTTTCTCCTTCTGCACATCATTATCTTCTTGCACCCAGGTTCTTTTTTGATTATTGCAGGTTTCTTCCATTTTATTTTCAGATAGTAAAATCTCCTTTTGGTATGTCTCAATCAAAGACTTTTCCTCAATTTCTATGCTAATAGTATCTGAGGAATTAATCTCACCAGGACATATAGGGAGATTTTCCTCATTTATATATTCAGATGGACTTAAGTTCAGGTTAGCTGCAACAGATCCAATGTCTGAATCTTTTCTGGAGACTTGCTGAATTTCTAACTGATCAGTTGTGTCTGCTGGAATCTGCTCCAGGTCATCAATACCAGTGACACTACAATTTCTCTTATTTGGCAATCTAGGCAAAAAGATTCCCAAAGAACACCTCCTCATTTTATCTTTAACAACTGTCTTCAATGGTACAGAGGTAGTGTCAGCTCCATTTTGAAAATTTTTATTTTCTTCATCCCAATTATCTTTAGCATTGGTGGAGACAATGTTAATATTATGTATTTCTGTAGATTGCACTACACTCACATTATCATGTGCCCTACCTCCTAATTCAAGTAATTCTTCTTGAGGAGGTAGTGTAGGAACAGTTTGAGAATCTAAAAACTCTTCAGTTTTTCCATTTAAATTATTCATATTTGGTTTGATACTACTAATACATGGAACATTAGAAGTAATTATATGATCTGATGCATTTCTAGCATTGGTGTGAGTCTGAATGATTTGTGTAGCTGAGTTTGAGTTACTGTGAAAATCTACAGCTGTATTACATTTTGCTGTTTGATTATTTTCTTGTATTTCTTTTTTACAGGCTATAGCAAACTGTTTTTCATTATTGAGTATTTTATACTCATTTTCATATGTGGGTGAAGAATTTTCTATATTTCCACTTTTAGACAGTATTGCTTCAGATTTACAAATAACATTCTGTCTGTTTTGAGTTAATGGAAGTTGCTGGGTTGAGAGATGAGGCTGAGAAGCATCACAGATATCATCAACAAAGGTCTCTATTTGATCCTTTGGAAGCTTAAAAGATACACGCTTTGAATTAAGTTTGGTTATTTCCCCTAGATTTTGACTATATACTAAAGTTTGATTAGCTGATAGATTTTGAGGCTTCTTGATCAGATCTTCATCTTTGAGCAGGGTCATGGAACAGTTTAACTGTCCTCTGGGATCAGTCCAAATAGCTTCTTTCTTCTCTAGCAAAGAAGCAGAGAAAGGCAGTCCCTTAGAGTCCAAGTAATATTTACTGGCTAAATCATCTGCATAAGCAAGATCATTTTGCACTGGGCAATTGTTGGCTTTCTCTTTATTGAGTAAGAATGTAACATTAGAGGAACTATCATTAGGTAAACAGGCAGACTTATCGAGGGACCCACAAATAGCAGCTATAGGACTACTTATAAAATCCACATTTCTTCTGTCTGTACTATTTAAGTGACAACTTTCAATTTCGGCCTTTTCCAATGTACAGGCCTGATCTACAATGTTCTCCATGACCTCCTTATCCACAGCTGCTCTACAGAATTTGATTTCCATTTCACTATGATTCCCAGAAAATGTATTAGTAGGATTAAGGGGTATCGTATGATGTTTTTTTTGCTTAGGGTGAAGAACAATTTTGTTTTCTATAGCTAACACTTGTTTATTAGTGGTTTCTTGAACATAACTATCATCCTTAGGAATTCCAAATTTAGGGTACTCTTGAAGCATTTTCTCTGTGGCCTGACAATCAATGAAAACAGTATGGGACTTGGTGACTTCTAGGTCATTATAATTATCTACAAACATTACAGTTTTGTCCACAGGCCTAGTAATTTCATCGGGTAAGACAGTTTTACAATCTGAGACCGTTGGGTGACTTGCAGTGATCTCCATGTCATCATGCCCACGTGAATACAAAATAGTTTTAGATGTTCCTTTCAAAGGCACCAAATTAAAGTCTTCTTTGTCTTCCAGAGCACTTTTATTACTCTTTTCCACCATGCAACTCTGGGTAATATTCACCTCATTTTTATCATTTTCTGAAAATGCAGTGGTCTTGTCATTTTTGAGCATAAGGCTTTTTCTTCTCTGACTTTTACCTGATAAATATTCATTCACAAATCCAGCCTTTTCCACATTGTTGATATTTTCCCGAGTGGTTAATTTAGATACTTCCATGCTATCATCAGCTTTAACTGCTACACCTTTCTCTATAGAACCAACATTAGACCATTTCTTCAGTCCTGTTAGCTGACTGCCTTTTGCTGTTGGATTATCACTTTCATTGTTTTCCAAAAAGAAAACCTTGTCTTCTTCACCAGAAGATGCCACTTCTGATTTTTGTAGGCTTTTCCTTTTAGCTAATTCAAAGGTAGATGTGTCTGGAAGTCCAGTTCTCTCCTGTGCTTGGTAGTCAATGAAAACAGTGTGAGATTTTGTCATTTCTAGTTCATCATGATTATCTACAAACATTACAGTTTTATCCACTGGCCCACTAGTTTTTTCACTTGCTAAGTGAGTTTTACATCCTAAGACAGTTGTGTGACTTCCAGTGATTTCCATGTCATCCTGGCCACAAGCATACAAAATAGTTTTAGAAGTTCCTGCCAAATGGGAGTCATTTTTGTCTAATAAAGGTCTATGGTTTAATTCTACTGTGTAACTCTTGGTAATATCCATATCATTCTCGTCACCCTCTGAAAATATAATAGTCTTATCAATTTTTAGTCCACCAAAACTTTTCCTTTCATGAATATTGACATTTTGCTTTTCCATCAGAAATCCAGGTTTTTGTAAGGCTTTGTCATCTAATACATTCCTCTTGTTAGATATAAATAAACCAGTTTTTTCTACAGGACTTTTATCACATTTTTCAACTTCTGTAGCAACTTGTCTGTTAACTGTTGTGAGGTGGCTGGCTCTGTATTTTAAATTAGTCTCACTAAGTTTGTGTACTTCAGAAGGGCCAAATCCAGTGACAACAGTGTGGCTCTTGGTTAGATCCATAGTTTGGTCCTCTTCTGCACAAACAGTCATCTTCTCATGAGAACAGTTAGGTGTGGGATCATCTAAATTTTTCTTCAGTGACTGAGGAAGTTTAGAATTCTGGCCTAGTATAGAATTCACTAGATGACTATTCTCAGAAATATCAAAATTTTTCACAACAGATTGTTCTTCTGTTGCAAATAATGGCTTTGAGGTAGAATACAAAGATTGCTCACTTAAAACTGTATGTCTGTTATTTCCTAGTAGTACTTGTTTATCAAGAACTGCACCAGAGTAGACTATATTATGGTTTATTGCTGTGTTCTGATTATAATCAGTTGATGGAAGAGGATCTTTATTAAGATGGGGCAAAAAGTTCACACTTCGATGTTTTTCTTTGCTCTGGGTGTCAGTTATGATGTTTTTAGATATGTTTGGTTGTGGGGATGGTGTAATATTTTTTATCTTTTTTTCCCATTCATCCAAAGGGCTTTTACTTTGAGAATGAGATTTACTAGTATTGTTTGTTATTAGAGTATAAGATGCAAGAGGAGCATGACTTCCTAAATTACTTGTGTGACTTTCAGTCAAATCCACAACTTTACCTGCTAAAAGTTCAGTCTTTTTTTCAGTTAATGAAATAGATACAGGCTTTTTTGAGCTCTGTTGTAATCTTTCCTTAAATATACGAGCAACTGAGCTACAACTTAAATTCATTTTCTCATCTTCTGACACAATTATAGGATTTTGGAGCAGCATTTTTTTCTCAGATATTGATGCAGCTGCTACCTGAAAATCTGACTCCTCTTGTTTAAAAATCTGATTATCTATTGCAACTGTGTGACTCTTGGTAATGTCCATGCTATCTTCTCCTGAATAAATAGTTTTCTCTATGAGAAGAGGGATACCATCTGGACTGGGACACATTTTAGAATTACCATCATGCTTCAGCAAATTTTCCTCCTCTCTCAAACTTGACAGACACTTTGTTAGTTCCATGGCATCATTACAACTAGAATAAAAAACTGTCTTATAACCTTGAATATCTGGAGTATAACATATAGAGTCCGGAGTCGCTGTCAATGTTCTGGTATCTTGATTAGAAGTCTGTGTGACTGTTTGAGTTTCTGACTCTATGATATGACTTCTGGTAATATGTATTTTGTCTTGAGGGTTTAAGGAAGAGTCTTGAACAATAGCATTAATTTTATTTTGAAAGAATGTTTCCTTTCCTGGAACTTTAGTTTCACAAACTGTTTTAAAATCCAGCTTGACATTCTGAGTTTGATTTTCTTTTTCAGACAAATTATCTGCTGAGGGTAAAATCTGTACAGTGTGATTAACTGTCAAGTCCATACAGTCATCATGATAAATTGTAATATCACCTTCAAATTCCCTTAAGTTGGCCTCACCAGTGGTAGGAACCAGAGTCTCAATATTCGCTGTATGACACTGGGTAAAATTCATACCCTCATCTTGTTCTTGGAATATTCTAGTCATATTATCACTATTTTCATCAACATTAAAAGCTACTTGCATTTGATGTGTAGAAGAGGCAGTATTTGATTCTTTGGAATAAATAAGTATCTCAGAATTTTCTTTATCAGGCCCTGTAGAAGGAGAAGCACTATATTTTCCTCTTTTCAATCTTTTTATAAAATCACTGGAATTTTTTTTTTTTTCTGAAGAAGTGTTTTGATCCATTGATAATTTTTCATTTTTTATTCTTAAATCCTCAGCATTGTGCTTTAAGTTTGTCAGAAAGGATCTGGTTTCTATCTTGGTGGACTTTTCACTTTTGGTACGATCTAAAAGGCCTTTGGAAATCATCACAGTATGACTTGCTGTAAGGTCCATCTGGTTTTCATCTGAAAAGATGACTGTCTGGTCACCTGCATGTTTCCTTTCATGGTTGTGTTCTGTAAATGGAAACTATAAAAAAATAAAAAATAAGACCAAACCAAAATAAATTTTTATAAAAGTAATTTATAACATGTTCTATATAAACAATTCTCAGTGATGGTTTCATAACACTGGTGTACTTATCAATGGTGTGGTATGTTGCACATTTGCTATTAAATTTTTTTTTTTAAATCTTAATAATTTACATTTTAGTATTTCAGAAAATTAAAAATTTAAAGTTAGCTGGGCAAAGTGGCACACACCTATAATCCTGGTGACTCAGGAGGCTGAGGGAGGAGGATTTCAAGTTTGAGGCCAGCCTCAGCAATTTAGCAAGGCCCTAAATAACTTAGCAAGATTGTTTCAAAACAAAAAATAAAAAAAAAGGGGAATGGGGATGTAGCATAGTGGGAAAGTGACATTGGGTGGTTAACTACCTAGTACCTGGATAAAATACCTAGTACCCCACCCCCCAAATTTTTTTTTAAGTTTAATTACATAACCTTTAAAATGACTGAAAATTGGCTCACACCTGTAATCTCAGCAGCTCTGAGACAGTTAAAAGCTAGCCTCAGCAACTTACCGAGGACATAAGCAACTCAGTGAGACCCTGTTTCAAAATAATAAAGGGCTGGGGATGTGGCTCAGTGCCCCTGGGTTCAGTCCCTAGCATCAAAAAAAAAAAAAAAAAGGCAATGATTTAACTATTTTTATTAATGCCAAGATGGGAAGTTTTCCCAGTCTATGTTTTCATCTTGTTAAGTCATCCCTCAATCATTCCAGTACCATTATTTGTTTGTGTGTATGTTTTAACTATGGAGATTAAAATATGACATTACTTGGATGAATTCCTACCTCTCTTTGTTGCATCTGGATCTGAATGGGAGCACAAAGCAAGGTGTTCATTCCTATTGAGAAAAAAGAAAACATTATAGTCAGAAAAAATATATTATTAACAGCAGACATATTTTCCTTTTCTTAGCTCCTTCATTAGTGACAAGTATTTATCAGTTATAAGCTCTTCATAAAGACTTATAAATTAAATTTCATTATAACTTTTATCTTTTTTTTATGGCAGTGCTATAAACTGAAGGTTTCATATATGCTAGGCAAGTGCTCTACTATTGAGTTACACTTGTGGCTCCTAATTGTTTTCTTTTTTGACAAATACATAATTATTGTATTCTTTGAACAAAATGTTTTTAGAATGTGGTGATGACTTTACTAAAAGGTGGAAAACTTAAAACTATTACTTACTTTTTTACTTCTCTGTTAAAAGAAACAGATTACTGAGAAAGGGTAAGATTTGAAGGGTTTTTATTCAATGTTAAGGCATTGAAATGTTCTCATGACAGATATCCATTTGATAAAATAAATTTATTATAAAATACAACACATTTTATAAAATGTACATTTTAGAAAAGTAACAAAAAATATAAGGAAGAGTCAAGAGAAAATGAATCACTGAGAAAACTACTGCAAATAATTCAGATATAACAAGTAAGTGTTTATGTTAGGGTAAAAGTGAAAATGGGAAAGAAAAATTAGACTCAAGACATTTAGAACTGAAATATAAAGATTTAGGTATCAAACTGGATTCTGAAAATAAATACTGAAGATGTTATACTACACTAAAAAATACATTTATGCATCATGTATGTTTATGGAAACCTTTAGTGCATATGATGAAGTAATTATAGGCCTTTTAGTAAAAGCCTTATTTCTATCAGGACTCCATTCATTTATTCAACAATTATTTTTTTTTTTTTAAAGAGAGAGAGAGAGAGACAGAGAATTTTAATATTTATTTTTTTTAGTTATCGGTGGACACAACATCTTTGTTTGTATGTGGTGCTGAGGATCCAACCCGGGCCGCACGCATGCCAGGCAAGCGCGATACCGCTTGAGCCACATCCCCAGCCCATTATTCAACAATTATTGATTTAGACCTACCATGTGCAAAAAAACTCTCAATTATCTGTAAGGCACAAAGGAGAACAAGAAAAAATGTCTATACTTGAAGAGCTAGTAGTTTTTTTTTTTTTTCTAAGTATGTTTTTAGTTATTGATGGACCTTTATATTTTTTATTTATTTATATGTAGTGTTGAGAATTGAACCCAGTGCCTCACACATGCTTGGTAAGTGCTCTACCACTGAGCTACAATCCCAGCCCAAAGAGCTAGTAGTTTAATATCTGAAAATCCACGATAAATACCTAAAATACAATGTGATAAATTCTAAAAAGGACTGAAAAATAAAAGCAGAGAACTTAGTGGCTCATGCCATGATTTTGTTAAAAAAGGCTTGATTTGAGCCAGTACTATTGGAAATACGGTGCCAGTCTATGAACTGCTTATTACCAATTCATGATGAGATAAGGAGCTTACAGCAAATGCAAGTCATATTAGAATTCCTTCATCAAGAAGGTCCTACAACTAGACACAGTGGCCCATGCCTTTAAACCCAGCAGTTCAGGAGGTTGAGGCAGGAGAATCCCAAGTTCAAAGCCAATCTCAGCAACTAGTGAAGCCCTAAACAACTTAGGGAGACCTTATCTCAAAATAAAAAAATAAAAAGGACTGGGGATGTAGCTCAGTGGTTAAGCAACCCTGGGTCAATCCCTGGTACAAAAAAAGCCTTACTAAGAAAAAAATGTTTAGCTGAACTAAACAGTGACTTAATACCACATATAATTTACATTGTGGTACAAATTCCTTTTCTGTTGTAGACAATTTGTAGACTGGCTACTTTTGAATATCATTGAGGTTAAGCTATGTGAAAAGCTAAGTGAAAAATTAAGACTGATAGGTAAATCAGAGTAGGAATAGCACTTAGATAGAGGAAACAGCATTTTTTTAAGTGCATAGGGGACGGAAAAAAAGTCCATATAAGGAACTGCAAATAATCCATCAATGGGCTAGAGCACAAGTTACCTACAAAGGGAGGACATAAGGTTGGAAAAGAAGACAAGACAAATTATAAAGGACTTTCTAAGGGCTGGGGATATAGCTCAGTTGGTAGAGTGCTTGTTTCAAGGCTCTGGGTTCAATTCCCAAAACCACAAACAAACAAACAAACAAAAAAGGACTTTCTAAGTCAGGGCTAAGGATATGGGTTTTATCTTGTAAGTAAAAAAGTTATCACTGAACCGTTTTAAGCTGAAGGTTAACTTAATAATATTTAGAAATATGGAGATGCCTATAATTTCACATGCCTATAATTACAGCTATGTGGGAGGCTGAAGCAAGAGGATCAAAAGTTCAAGGTCAGCCTGGGCAATTTAGCAAGACCCTATCTCAAAATAAATTTTATAAAGGGCTAGAGAGGGCTGGGACTGTGGCTCATGATAGAGCACTTGCATGCAGCTAGCATGCATGAGGCATTGGGTTTGATCTCCAGCACCACATAAAAAACCTAAACAAACAAAATAAAGGTATTGTGTCCATCTACAACTTAAAAAAAAAAAAAAAAAAATGGGCTGGGGTGGGGATGTAGCTCAGAGGTAAAATGCTCCTGGGTTCAATGCCATGTCATGGGAATGGGGCCACCCCACTGCAGGGCAGGAAGGTGGTTAAATATAATATTAAATATAATAGTTAAATATAATGTTATAGAAAATAACAAAAAGACTTAAATTAAAGGATGGCAGAAAAATAAGAGAAAAGGTGCCAGATTGGCAAGATACTTAGGAGGCAGAACTTACAGAAAGTAGGGACTCTACTGAATATGGGAAATGAAGGAAGAGTTCAGAATGACTGCTAACTTCAGTGAATGGCTGAGTGAGCAGGAGTTCAGGAAAGGAAAAACAGGAGGAATAGCATGTTTGAGAGAAATCATAGCATATTTATGAAATTTTAAATTAAAAAATCTGTGAAAAGAATAAAGTTCTCCTTATATTTTTTCCATGTTTCTTGTAGATATTACTTACTAAGAAATTTGGATTAAGAGAAAGGCAAATTACAAGAAAAGTATTCTGGTCATACTCACCAGCAATCTCACAATAATTATCTTCTGAATTCTTATTCCTAAAAATCAAAAGGCATTTTTGTAATCTATTCCCCAAACAATTATCAAGAATCCAAACAGTTAAAAGATTAGGCAAGGTGAAGGGTTTTCATAGGGTGACTAGCAGAAAATTACAGATCCTTTAAAAAATGACTTTTATCTAATAGTGGCTGAAGAAATTACAAGATAATTAAAGGACTTAATGGTTTGGTAAATGGTCTTAATGGTTTGTTGAATCAAGAATACTATTAAAATATGCTTAATACATACTGCTTGCTTATTTAAAAATACAGAATGATCTGTTAAAGCAATTCATTTTCTAAAACTTTAGCCTTAAAAATAAATTAATAAAAGGAAACAACCCAAGAGTTTGCCAATATGAAGCTGACTAAATGTTGGTTCAGACACACAATGGATTATAATACACTGAGTTTTTCTTTCTTTTTTCAAATTTGCATCACAAATTTTTATTCCTGATGCAGGAGAAATTCCTTCCATTCCCAAAATGAATTGCATGCTGCCCTGGTGAGACTTAGAAAACTTTTAGATTTTTATGCAACAAAATGGAAATAACAAACTATTAAGTGGTTCCATTTTTGTCTTTTAAAAAGCTAAAAATAAACATGTACTTTGAAATAATATAGAAAATTTCTCCAAGGACACACAAAATAATAACAATAGTTATCTGTGGGGAGTAGATCAGCAAAAGATAAGAATAAATTTTACTTTTCACTTTTTGCTTTTTTGTACCTTTTGAAACTGTGAATATTATTACTTCCATTTCTTTAACAATTTTAAAAGTTAATAGATTATAAAACCAGTATGAATTCTCTAACAAGGTTTTCTTCTCTCTAGGCAAATAATCTTAGGAGTTTCTTCCAGAGATATTTTATGAATGTGTAAATAATACATGTTCATTGTATATATGTGCACACATGAATTAATATATACACATACAAGCTTTTCTTCATCCCTCTTTTATACAAGTGGTGATATACTATGTACTGTTTTGTATGTTGTTTTCTCTCTTGAATAATAGGACTTGGATATTTTTCTATTTACTGTACAATCTTCTTTTCTCTACCTGCACAATAATCAATTTGTGGGAGGCGGGTATATGCTTGGAATTGAACCTAGAGGCCCTCTATCACTGAACCACGTCTCCAGCCCTTTTATGTTATTTTGAGACAGGGTCTCCCTAAGTTGCTGAGGCTGGCCTTGAACTGCAGTCTTCTTGCCTTAGCTTCAGAGCTGCTGGAATTACACCAGCTGCTGGAATTACTTGCACCACCATGCTTGGCCACATTAATCAATTATATGGAAAATGTGCAGTTTATTTAAACATTCCTTACTGATGGATCTTTAGGATCTTTCTCATCTTTTGTTGTTACAATAAATGCTGCAGTACATAACCCTATTTATTCCTCATTTTAAATATTTATAACTATATTGATGACATAAATTTCCAGACACGAAATTACCGAGAAAATGGCATGTGCACTTAAAATTCTGATTGATATTAACAAATTGCCTTTATAATTTATATTCTCATAAGCAATGAGTTTTTTTTAAACCTACATCCTTAACTAATTTGAAAAAAAGAAATATTTCAATACAGTCTTCATTTGTATGTGTCTTATAAGTAAATAAGCATCTTTTCATTTGTGCCAAATTAAATTTTGAAGCATTTCAGATTTTCAGATTGCGGATACTCAACCAGCAAACTCTATGCAAATATCCCCAAATCTGAAATACTTATGGCCCCAAGCATTTTGGACAACACATACTCAACTTGTATTCCTACCACAACAAGAAAGACTAACTTAATGAAAAAAAATCTAAGACTTATTATTTAATGTTTGTACTACCTAATTAAGGGTTTATATATATATAAAAGTATAGTGTTTCATCACTATATTAAAACTAAGTTGTACAACAAACATCTTTATCAGATACAGCAATGCATATATTAAACTCTGCAAAGTATTTTATTTTTTAATTAACCTTAAGTATTCCACAAAAGGGATAAAAAATAAAAAGCAAAAGAATATTAAGAGACTTCATTTAATAGAAATAAACAACTTTTTAAATGTAATCATAAATGTCTTACTTACTGAATACATAGAACATTTTCTCCTGCTTCTGTTTCTAAAAATAAAATAAAAATTAAAGTTGTCCAAGGATATACCGATAAAACATTAGAAAACTTACATACAGATTTTTTTTTTTTGGTATCAGGAATTGAACCAAGGGGCACTTAACCACCAAACAACATATATTTTATTTAGAGACAGGGTCTTGCTGAGTGGCTCAGGGCCTCACTAAGTAGCTGAGGCTGGCTTTCAATTTTCGATCCTCCTGCCTCAGCCTTCATGCACCACCAAGCCCAGCTTACATAAGGATATTAACAATAATTTAAAAAGAAGTTACTATCTACCCTACATTCTGTTCCATGACTCAAAGTACAATTTTTTTTTTTAACAGAGAGAGAGAGAGAGAGAGAGAATTTTTTTTTAATATTTATTTTTTGGTTTTCAGCGGACACAACATCTTTGTATGTGGTGCTGAGGATCAAACCTGGGCCGCACGCATGCCAGGTAAGCGCGCTACCGCTTGAGCCACATCCCCAGCCCACAATTTTTTTTTTTTAATGTTTATTTTGTTTATTTATATGTGGTGCTGAGGATTGAACCCAGGGCCTCACACCTGCTAGGTGAGTGTTCTACCACTGAGCCACAACCCCAGCCCTATACTTTTTTTTTTTTTTTTTTGAGGCAGATTATAAAGTATTGCTAATATAAAGCATTGCTGCATTCCCTGAGCTTTACTGTGAACTCCGAATCCTTCTGTTTCAGTTTCACAAATGGAATTATAGGTGGGTGCCACCATTCCCAGATTTGAGCTGTATTTTTTAAACAAGACAATATATTATATTGATTATCTGGTTAGATAGTCACAGTGAAATTGTAAAGAAAACAGATTAGCAGAGACTGCAATAATATATTTACCTATAATTTCTGACTTTCTCACTGTTTTCATATGAGACACTGTTTGGAAGACCCTAGAAGAGAAAATAAAAATTACTAAAAATCTTTGATTTTTAATTAGAATCTATTGGTATTCATTTATAGTTTGTTTTGAGATAGGTAAAGATAATATTTTTTGTGACTGACCCAGGGCTTTACAAATGGTAGAAAAGCATTTTACCACACAGCTATACACCCACTCCAAAAACAATACTTTGAAAAAAAGATAAAGAAAGCTTTGATTTGGACTTCTCTTTGCTGTACCATATAATATTAATATTTCAAATGCCAAAATTAGCTTACGAGGGCTGGGGTTGTGGCTCAGTGGTAGAGAGCTTGCCTAGCATGTATGAGGACCTGGGTTCGATCCTCAGCACCATATAAAAATAAATAAAATAAAGATATTGTGTCCAACTAAAAAATAAATATTAAAAAAATTAGCTTACGACATTAAATCATGCTTTTGTGTGTGTACTAGGACTTGAACCCGGGGTACTTAACTACTGAGCCACAACCCCAGCCCTTTTTCAAAAAGGTTTTTTTTTTTTTTTTAAGATGGACATAATATCTTTATTTATTTTTTTATGTGATGCTGAGGATCTTACCCAGTGTCTCACGTGTGCCAAGCAAAGGCTCTACCATTGAGCTATAACACCCAGGTCCTTTATTTTTATTGAGACAAGGTCTCACTAAGCTGGTTGGGGTTAACTAAATTGCTAAGGCTGGATTTCAACTTGCAATCCTCCAGCCTCAGCCTCCTGAGGTGTTGAGATAATAGGCATATAGCACTGTATGGCAAAATTATGGTTTTTAAAAATGAACTCTCACCTAATCATTATTTGATCCCTCTCAGTAACCTAAAATACTCATTTTATTTAACAAACATTTAATAAGTACTCACTACGTGCCTGGCACTATACTATAGTCTGGGAACAAACACATGATCTAATCCTTGGCCCCAAATAAGTTCCATCATAGGTAGAGAATAGGAACAATGATTATAAACATTATTTAGCTGAATTTTGTTAACAGTTCTAATAAGGAAGCATAGACTCAGGAGGAAGGGATACCTTTACATTGGCATAATTAAGAATGACCTTCATGGAACATTTATTATCTGTCTGATAGAAGCTGGCCAGTTCATTCTAATGCTAATTCCGCTAATATAAAATATCATTCATTATATAGAAACTATTTTTTTTTTTTTGGAGGTGCTGGGAATTGAAATCAGGGCTTTGTGTGTGTGAGGTAAGCACTCTACCAACTGAGCTATATCCCCAGTCCAGAAGCTATTCTTAATTAGAAATATAATTTTATTTCAATTAGAAAAATACAATGCACAGGGGCTAGAGTTGTAGCTCAGTGGTAGAGTGCTTGCCTAGCGTGTGTGAGGCACTAGGTTCAATCCTCAACACCACATAAAAATAAATTTAAAATGTGTCCATCTACAACAATAACAACAAAAATATTAAAAATAAATGCAATACACAGGTTGGATACAGACTTTATGTCAGGCACTGTGTTATATTCTTTTTTTTTTTTTTTTCCTCACAGGTACCAGGGATTAAACTCAGGAACATCCAACCCCTAAGCCACATCCCTAGACCTATTTTATATTTTATTTAGAGACAGGGTCAAAATGAGCTGCTTAGCACCTCACTTTTGCTGAGGCTAGCTTTGAGCTCATGATCCTCCTGCCTCAGCCTTCTGAGCCGCTGGGATTATAGGCGTGTGCCACCACGTTCTTTATAAGCATTTTTTGTTGTTGTTATTGTTTTTATGGTACTAGGAACTGAACCTAGTTAAGGCTTTACACATGCTAGGCAAACACTCTGCTACTGAGCTACGTCTCCAGCTCTACATGCTTTTTTCTTTTTGTAGTATTGGGGATTGAGCCCAGGACCTCATGCATGTTCAGCAGGCACTCTACCACTGAGCTATATCTCCTGCCCTTCACATGCATTTTTAATGTTTATAATGATTACCACTTTATTTTACAGATGTAGATACTAAAGATCATAAAGTTTAAGCAGCTCCTAAAGCCATATAACTGTTAAGTGGAAGACCCAAAATGCAAGCCCAAATATGACTTCAACATCTGAGCTCATATTTACAAAGCTGTATTCAATACAATTTTTGTTCAAGACATATAAATGAATTTTAATTTATATGTCTTATATCAACCTGACATCTGACTATAGATCTAACAATGCAGATTTAGTACATTAATAAGGTGGAATATACACTGAAAGAAATTTGCAAAATAATGAAAACACAAAATTCTTCTACATTATCTTCATCAATTGCTTCCTTATCTTTACAGTTGTCTCATTCATGCCAAATTTGAAATCTTTTTCACCCCCAGTACTAGGGATTGAAACCAGGGCCTTGTACGTGCTAGGCAAGTGCTCTATCCCGAGCTAACTTCCAACCTAAAAGTATTTTTAAAAATAAATCCACCTTTACCAAAATTTCCCTGGACATTCAATATAATTTTCATAGAAATAATTATCTTTCCAGGCATGGTGGAGAACTCCTATATTCCCAGAGCCTTGGGAGGCTGAGATAGGAGGATTGCAAGTTCAAAGCCAGCCTCAGCAACTGAGCGAGGTCCTAAAGCAACTCAGTGAGACCCTGTCTCTAAATAAAATACAAAAAAGGGCTGGGGATTTTTCTCAGGGATTAAGCACTCCTGGATACACTCTGCAGTACACAAAATAATAATAATAATAATTACCTTGTCATTGAGCTCATTTCAATGGTTTATGTGATATTAAACAACATCATCAACATAAACAATTTATCAAAAAATATGGCAAATTTAAAGATTTTTTTTTTTTTTAATGGTGCTGGGGATTGAACCCAGAGCCTTGTGCATGTGAGGCAAGCACCCTACCAACTGAGCTATATCCCCAGCCCAAATTTAAAGATCTTAATTAGCTTTATTCTCAATTCTATAATCAGGCAACACTTCATTTCATAAAATAGAATAAGCATTCCAATGGGCAGAGTAGAGAAAGGGGCTGCAGAAAGCAGAAACAAAGAACAAAAAGTGGATCAGTTATTTCAAAATTACTTTCCTTATAACAAGGCTAAGACAGGAAGACAGAACACAGAAATATAACTGCTTAGTTAATATCAGACTACTTCAAGTTATTTTGGCGACAGGGGTAAGGATAAAAGCAGAAAGAATTTCATCATTATGCTGACTGAAACTGGCCTGATTGGGAAACTGGACTTTCTGCCTCTCTTGATTTCTTGGAAAGTCAGGTAACAACTTGGTTTTAGTTTGGCGATATAAAAATTTAATATGAGTAATTCCATTTTGATTTTGTTTTATCAGTTGTCTAGGATGTTTAGTCCAAAACAACAGCTTCTGCTATGGTTTGAGTATGGTTAATCTTCACCAAAATTCATGCTAAGGCTTGGTCTTCAGTGTAATGGTATTGAGAGATGTCAGGACCTTTAAAGTAAGAAAGACATGGGGCTCTACCCTCACAAAGGGATTAATGTAGTTTCCTTGATAGTGGGTTAGTTATGATCAGAGCAGGTTCTTAAGAAGTGAACTGGCACTTTCTGTATGTCTCTTACACCTGAAGTCTGTTCTGCCATGAGACCCTCACCAAAAGAGAAGGAGATACCAATGCTATGCTCTTAGACTTCGACAACTATGAGTCAGAGCAAACCTCTTTATTAATTACCCAGTCTCAAGTAGACAACCTCCTATAATTTTTAGAACTCAAACTTTCAGGATCTGAAATTCATCCACATGTCAGAGTGTTCATGTACTCTAAGAAACTTTCATGAGGTAATGGGAAATATATGGTAATTCTAACAATTAAATTAGGAGGGAATTACATCGTTTAGTAATACTTTTGACACTTTCTGTATTAACATACACTATCTGATTTTGGTCATGCAAAAACACTGAGATATTTAAGGGTTATTACTTCCATCCTAAAAAGAAGGAAACTGGGGTTATTTAGTAAGGAAGCCAGAACTTGTTCCAAGTTTTCTGGTTTTGAGTCTGAATTCTAATATCCCAGAGCTATTTTATAAAAGTATGGTGACTAGATTATTTCCAAAGAAAGAGTGGAACTGGTTTAACAACATTTAACAAAGGCAAATGGAAACATCAGAAAAAGCAATGAGCCAGGAATCAATAAATAAATTATACAGTATTATTAATCATAGCTTTGACACTACCAGTATTATCTTGGGAGTATCAAATCACATCTGTGGCTTTAATTATCTCATTTATAAAATGAAAAATTTGACTATTTTCTAAGGTTCCTGACACCAAGATGAAATCATTTTCGTCAGACTGAGACAAAACAATCTGGGAAAAGGGAAAGAACTCAATCCAGACTATCTCAGGTAAGTACCACCTCAAGGACTTTCTAAAAACCCCACAAGAAATTCCTTGTTTTTCTACATGTACCCCATGTTCACACTAACATTAAGACTGAAATAATTCATATAAAAGGCTCTCAATGGAAGTACTTTCCCAGAAATAGCACATAGCACCTCCACTAGTTAGCTGACACCAACTCTTGCCTTAAAGCTGGGTATGGTAGTGCAGTGGTGCATGCCAATAATCCCAGTGACTGGGAAGTAGAGGCAAGAGGACTACAAGTTCCAGGTCAGCAATCAGTGAGGCCCTAAGCAACTTAGAGAGACCCTGTGTCTAAAAAATAAAAAAGGGATGGGGATGTAGGTAAATGGTAAAGTTCCTCTGGGTTCAAGCCCCAGTACAATCAAACGAACAAAACTATTAGAAATGCAGAGTGAGATACAGAATGAGACTGACTTCCTCTCTCATAATTCATGCAAGAGTAAAGCAATCAAATCTATGTAAGATTATAGAGGACCCAATAACAATTTGTAATGTGAATATAATTTTATATATCAAACTGTGCACATTGAAAACACAAAATATACTGATTTTTCAAGTACCTATGGCTCGTTTACAAAGATTTATTATATACAAGAAAACAAAAAGATTTATTATATACAAGTATGGGTACTGGGGACTGAACCAGGAAAGCTTTACCACTGAGTTACATCCCCAACCCCCTTAAAAAAAAAAAAACCTTTATATTTATGTATTTTTATGTGGTGATGAGGGTCGAACCAGAACCTTGTATATGCTAAGTGAGCACTCTATGGTGAGCCACAACCCCAGCCCCTCCCCAATCCTTCTGTATTTTGAGACAAGGTCTTGCTTAGTTGCTGGGGTTGGTCTCAAGCCCGAAATCCTCAGCCTTCCGAGTCACTGGGATTACAAGCATACATCACTGCACCTGGAATTTCTATAGAAATTCTCTAAAGAGAATCCTTTCAAAAGAATTTCTGTAGAAATAAAAATAATACAGATTAACATTCTCTGCCTATAAAAGAAACTAAAATTGAATGACAAAATGCCCCTAATGCCTAAAAAATTTTTCAGTTCTAAATTAAACAACTTTGGGGAATCGGGAATGTAGCTCTCAGTGGTATAGCATTTGCCTAGCATGTGTGAGGCCTTAGGTTCAATCAACAGTAATATAAAAAACCTAAAAAATAAAATAAAAAGAACATCTTTGATTTCTTTTGAATCAAACAGGAAAGATGAATACACTGTTGAACATCAAGAAAATGATAATGAGAACACTATGTATAAGAATTACAGTGGCCTGTGGATATAGCTCAGTGGTAGAGCACTTGCCTTAGGTTCAATCCCTAGCAAGGCAAAAAAAAAAAAAAGAGTAAAATAATAGAATAAAAGATATTGGTTTCCATATATTAATTTTGTATCCTGCTACTTATCAATGGTAATGTTCAGTTGATATTCTTGGATTTTCCTAATATAAAATCATTTAATCTACAAAAGGCAATAGGTTTACCCTAATATTTCTAATATTTAAAATCCCAACTACTTTCTCTAAGTATTTTTGGTTAGGACCTTCAATATGTTAAATAACAGTAGTAAAAGTGGATATCATTGTTTCTCAATGTTTCTCTTTTAAACATAATGCCAGTAAGAATCTTTTAAGTAACCATTCTCTAATACATAATAAAAACCATAGATTATCCAAATCATTCTAACATTTTCAATTTGACCCACAAAAAAAGCATTACCTATAACATTTGAATTATTTCTTTCAACTTACTTTATAGTATCTGCAAAGCTGACTCTGCGAGAGCTTTTCTTATTTCTTAAAGTATTGGATTCCTAAAAGGAAAGAAAATATGGTGTGGTTATTAATGAAACCACTGTGAATTAGGAGTCCAAAGCACCAAAGACAGGGATGGGATCAAGTCTTATTCTGAATTTGATATATGGTTACCCAAATTATCTCAATGTAGAAACACTTAATGTACATGAATATGATCTTCAGTGTGAGTTAATTTTTTTATTTTTTAAGCATACCGACACAACATACAATAAAAAAGACTGGAGATAAAACAATTGCTATGTTACTTATTATGGTAATTTAAAAAAATTTTAATAGTATTAGGGGGTTGAACCCAGTGGCACTCTACCACTGAGCTATATCTCCAGTCCTTTTTATTTATTTATTTTTAATTTTCAAATTGGGTCTTGCTAAATTGTAAAGGCTGCTCTTAAGTTGGGATCCCCTTGCCTAAACCTCTGGGGTAGCTGGGATTACAGGCATGAAACACCATGCCTAAATAAATTTTCATAAATTTGATGGGCATGATGGTGCCTGTTAACCCAGCAACTTGGGAAGCTGAGGCAGGAGGGTCACAAGTTCAAGGTCAGTCTCAGCAATTTGGCATACTGTTTCAAAAATAAAATAAAGGGTTGGGGTTTTAGCTCAGTGGTAGAGTGTGTACCTAGCGCGTGTGAGGTAGAGGGTTTGGTCCTCAGCACCACATAAAAATAAATAAATAAAATAAAGGTATTGTGCCATCTACAACTAAAAGTATTAAAAAAATACATGTAACATAAAATTTATCATCTTAACGATTTTAAAGTATACAGTTTAATACTGTGTGTATACATCCACCCTGTTGTATAACCAATCTCGAGATTTCTTTTCATCTTGCAGAACAGAAACTATAACATTTAACATTAAAAAAAAATTCCTCATTCTCTCCTACCTCTAATTCCTAGCAATCACCATTCTATTTTTAGTATCTATGAATCTGATTATAGTAGATACCTCATTAAAATCATAACATGAAATTTTTCTTTTTGTATTGGGTGTGGTGGCACATGCCTGTAATCCCAGTGACTTGGAAGGCTAAGACAGGAGGATCACAGGCTCAAAGCCATCCTCCAACTCAGTGAGACCCTGAGCAACTTAATGAGATCCTATTTCAACATAAAAAATAAAAAGGACTAGGGATGTGGCTCATTGTTAAACATCCCTGGGTAAAATCCCCAGTACCAAAAAAAAAAAAAATTACCTTTTGTTCATGCATGGTATGTCAGAATTTCCTATTTTTTTTTTTTTTTTTTTAAGTCCTGGGGATAGAATGTAGGGGCGCTTTACCAATAAGCTATGAACTACATCCACAGGTTCTTGCACTAAGTTGCCCAGGTTAACCTTGAACCTGTAATCTTGGTACTTCAGCCTCCTGAGTCACTGGAATCACAGGCACCACCTGGCTTTCCTTTTTTAAATAATTTCATTGTATGGAAATACCACATTTTGTTTACCCAATTATCCCCGTACTGACATCTGGTTTGCTTCTGCTTTCTGGCTACTGTGAATAATGCTACTGCAAACATAGGTACTCAAATTTCTCTCCAAGATGCTCCTTTTATTTCTTGTTGGATTATATGGTAATTCTAATTTGAATTTATTGAGGAATTACCATACTGTTTTTCACAGCAAATATCATTTTAATTCCCATCAACAATACACATAGGTGCATTTTTCTATATCATTGCTGATACTTGTTATTTTTTATTTTTCAACAGCCATACTAAGACTGTAAGGTGGCATTGTGGTTTATTTATTGTGGTTTTGATTTGCATTTCCCTAATAATCAGTAATGTTGAACATCTTTTCATTTTAATATACTATTTTTCTTTCCTACCTTCCTTCTTAAGAAGAGTAAACATTTTTCACATAGACCCCAAACAAAAAACAAAAGACAAATTCACAGAGAATTTCACCAGATTAATTGTGGATACCTGAGTATAAGCCTTATTATAATAAATAATAAGGAATGGTATCCCCTTTGCAACAAGGAGTCTATATACTTAAGACCCTAGCAGACACCACAGATAAAACATTTACCTCTTTGGATCTTGTATTTCTCATCTATAAAATGCAGGAACTAAATTCAAGATTACTGATAAGATCCTGTTGGTTTTAAAACTGCGTAAGTCTGACATTTACTCACTCAACACTGATTCAATTTTTTAAAAATACACACACACACACACATGATTCTGTACTACTGATGGAAAAATAGAGATAAATAACATGGATACAATTCCATGGGGGATTAGACTAATGACAACAAATTCACACAAATAAAATTCAAAGAGTGCAAAGTGTTATAAAGGAAAATTACATATAAAAATCTAATTTAGTGGGGCTGGGGTTGTGACTCAGCGGGCAAAGTGCTCACCTAGCACATACAAGACCCTGGGTTCGATCCTCAGCACCACATATAAATAAATAAAATAAAAGTATTGAGTCCAATAAATATGTAAAAATCAGGGAAGTTTTCTTTAAGAAAGTATATTTAACTTGAGACCTGAAGGATTAGTTAGAAGTTAGCCAGATGAAGTTGGTAAAGGACAGAGACTCAGGAGGTTGAGACAGGAGGACTGCAATTTCAAGGCCAGCCTTAGCAACTTAGTGAGACCCTATCTCAAAATTAAAATAAATAAAAAGGAGTGCAGATGTAGCTCTCAATTCCCAGTACCAAAAAAAAAAAAAAAAAAAAAAAAAAAGACGTGTTGAGTAAGGGGAAAGGATTCTATGCAGAATGTGTGCAGAGACCCTGAAGCAAGAAAAGCTTGATGCATTTAAGAAATAGAATTAGAGAAGCCAATGCAGAGTGAGCACTTGGAATTATGTAGCCTGGAATTCTCAATTTAGAATAGACAGAAGTAAAAAATTATAATAATAAAATGTTAGATTGATGATCTTCTATGAGAAGATAAATCTTAAAGGAAAAACAGGAATTAATTAAATAAAGAAGGGGGATATAGCTAGGCATGTGGTCCACTTCTGTTATCCCAGTAACTTGGGAGGCTGAGGCAAGAGGAACACAACTTCGAGGCTAGCCTCAGAAACTTAGTAAAATCCTGTCTCAAAAAAAAAAAAAAAAAAAAAAAAAAGGGCAGGTGGGGGGGTGGCGGAGAAGAGGCAGCTCAGAGGTAAAGCACACTTGGATTCAACCCCTAGTACCCTACTTTCACCAAAGAGAAAAGGGTATTTATGATAAGTAAGCATTATTAAATGTTAATTCTAGAATCTAGGTGATGAATATACAGTAAAATTCTTTGCTTTTTGGTATGTTTGAAAAAATATTTTTGTTCAAATCTTGGCAGAAAAAGGAATGAAGGGCCAGCCATGCAGACAAAGGGAATAGCATACATAAATACTTGCAGGTGTGATAACTTATTTTTTGTTTGGGGAATAATAAGCAATTCTGAGTGGTGAGGTAAACATGTGAAAGTAACAAGAAAAACGTCTGGAAAAGTAAATAGGCCTAAGAATCACAAATGCCAGTATATCATGTATTTGGATTTTTTTTTTTTTTTTTTTTTTTTGCAGTCCTACAGATGGAACCCAGGGCCTTATGCACCCTAGATGTGTTCTACCACTGAGCTACATCCCCAGCCAGCAAGTGTTGCATTTTAACCTGAAGGTCATGGAATGCTTGTCTTTTTTACCCATTCAATAGGAATCATTCATGATGTTCTTTTTTTTTAAATTTGTTTTAATTAGTTACACATGACAGTACAATGACCTTGACATATCATACATTTGAATCAGATGGGATGATGTTCTCTTTTCATATAGCAAATAAAATTCCTGATTAAGCTACAGGTGACACACCTGTAATCCCAGCGGCTCAGGAGGCTGAGGCAGGAGGATCGTGAGTTCAAAGCCAGTCTCATGTGGTGGCACATGCCTGTAATCCCAGCTGCTTGGGAGGCTGACACAGAAGGATCACAAGTTTGAGGTAATCCTGGGCAACTAAAGGAGATCCTGTCTCAAAATTTTTTAAATAAAAAAGGGCTGGGGCTGTAGCTCAGTAACAGAGTGTTTGCCTAGCATGTGTAAGACCCAGTACTTGGGGTAGGGAAGAGTCACTGAAAAGAGAAATCTATAAAGCAATTGCCTAGAGACTTACCTGAACTATTTCATTCCCATTTCTGAGGTCCTGAAGAGGACTCCTTGGGGGTTTCAAAATCTAGAGGTAATAATTACAATTATTCAAGAAAATCTTGCATATCTGCTAATAATCACTTTATTTCAATTTATAGCAAGAATAGAAAGCCAAAATTTCCATTAAAATATATGAAATTCTTCAAAGTCATATTGCTTAGAGTTATGTGGCAGAAATGAATGAATGGCATTCATTTCATATTGCTTAGAGTTATGTGGCAGAAATGAATAATATTCATTTCTCCTTACCTACTCTCCCTAATTATTTTGCCTACTCTCATCCCACACGGTCTGTGTGAAGTTCCACACCAACTCCAGGGTATATATAACTCATAGCCTTGTCTAGAACAACACAATAATTGTTTGATAGAGGTGAGGGGCATGACCCATGCCTTTAATCCTAGTTACTCAGGAGGCTGAGGCAGCAGTATGGATAGCTCAAGGTCAGCCTCCACAATTTAATAAGATCCTATTTCAAAATTTAAAAAGGGGCTGGGGCAGAATGTGAACCCGGGAGTAGGGAGAGCTAGATGTATCACAGTCATCACAGGGAGAGGATCTGGCTGCTATCAGAGATTACCCAGAGGAAGCAGTCAGAATAGAAAATGAAAAAGGAAATCCTAGAAGGTTCCATTGTTGAACTCTCTCATCCATAAGTTATGCCTACAGCCATCCCTATCTTCGGATTTTTCAGTTTCATAAACTGATATATATTATATACCTAAATCAGTTTGGGTTAGATTTTTGTGTCTTGCAATAGCTTTGTATATCAGGTTAAATATAATTTTAAACAGCTTTATTGAGGTATAATTTATGCATTAAATTATAATAAAATTTATAAAATATGAATTTTGGTTCACAGATTTTTTGGGGGGCGTACTAGGGGATTGAACCCAGGGGTGCTTAACCACTTAGCAAAATCCCTAGCCCTTATTTATTTATACCACCAGGGATTGAACTCAGAAGTACTCGACCACTGAGTCACATCCCCAGCCCTATTTTGTGTTTTATTTAGAGACAGGGTCTCACTGAGTTGCTTAGCATCTCACCATTGCTGAGGCTGGCTTTGAACTCCCTATTCTCCTGTCTCAGCCTCTTGAGCCACTGGGATTGTAGGCGTGTACCACTGCACCCAACTGGTTTACAGATTTTTGTACTTGGGTTAAATATTTGAGTCTTGGCAGGGTACAGTGGAACACACTTATAATCCCAGTGACTCAGAAAATTGTGGCCGAGGATCAAGGTTCCAGGCCAGCCTAGTGAGACCTGTCTCAAAATAAAATCTAAAAAGAGATGGGGATGTAGCTCAGTGTTAGAGCACTCCTGGGTTCAAATCCTAGTATCAAATGAATAATTTTTTTTGAGTCTTTATCCATAGGAAGCTAGTGGAAGTGGGAAGGTGAGGCCACAGTAAAAATTATTGTAGTATATCATTATTGTTTAATAAAAGGTAACAATAATTGATTCTTACTGAGGAATGCCGTCTTCTAACAGGTCTCTCTCTATTGTCACTGAGAAAGGGAAAAAAAATTATGTATACACAGGTAAAAGAACGAATTTCCAAAAGTCATCATCACATCACCCTTTACATACTTTAAAACTGGCCATTGCTTTCTTTCGCTCTGGCCAGCAAAATTTTATACTTGTATTACAGTATAAGACCAAGTATTTAATAATTCAGTGTTTTAAAATATATATTGTATACTACAAGACTATCTCTTGAATAATAACCAGTACAACATAATTTACTATACCTATAGAGGTACAATTAAAAGATAAATGGGGGGTTAGAGTTATGCCTCAGTTATGCCTAGCATGTGTGAGGCACTGAGTTCGGTCCTCAGCACCACATAAAAATAAATAAAGGTACATTGACAACTAAAAAATAAAAATAAAAAAAGATAAGTGGGCTACAAATCAAGAGATTCTCTGCCTCTGATTCTTACTACTGTGTGATTTATATACCAGGTTTTGAAAACCCAAATATCATGAGGCCAAACATAATTTGTTAGGTATAAGAAAAATGCGTATTGTAGAGACTACAATGAATTAGAAAATTTCTGCTTGGTCTAAAGGTCACAGCCATTACTTTGCTAGCTGCTCCAAGCAAGACTATGATCCCAGTGTTGTCACATTTGATTTTTCAAGAGAAGCTAAAGATCCAATTATTCTATGAAACCATGAGATTTTGCAATTTTGGCAACTAATCAAAATTAAAAAAAAAAAAAATTTGTAGGTCAGTAAATGTTTGTAGGCGACAAACAGGTCACCAATTTGTGATGCCAACTTTAGATAATTCATTTAATCTTCCTGAGCTTCAGTTTTCTCACTCTTACTCAAAAAAACAAGAGATGATAGGTAGTATCTAAAGTCCCTCAGTTTTGACTCTGATGAATTTATATTATCACTTTATTATATTTTCTTGTTTTCCCTGAAACACAAAGGAAAACTATTTCTGAGGTTCATTAACAGGTCTTACTAGTTGGAAAAGTATCATTCTCTAATAGAATATAACATTTTTAGATACACAGAATCATGAACTTACTTTTCTTCATTAGTCTCTGAAGACACCCCATCCATATTTCAAGAAAACTTTTTTTCCTGAAATAAATACACAATATTAGAAAAGGTACATAAGAAGGAAGAAAAATTACAATCTATGAGGAAATAAGAACACTGTTGAGATTTTAGGGTTACTTTCTAAGAAGACCAAAAATAGAAGGAAAAATATATGAGCTCTAAAATATGAGATACTTCAAGGAGTTCAAACTACTGCATTTTAATTAACACTCCCAGAAAATTCTTATATTCAAGATAAAATCTGTACTACTATTGATGAGAATGATATGAACTTTACTGGTTAAAATAAAAATTTGTCCATTAGATAGTTAAAACAGACACCAATTGCTGCTTTTTAAACCAGCAGCTTTCTGCATTCCAAACTCCTCCTTCCCAAAAGCAACCACTTTCACTTTGTACATATTTTTATATGTGCCTTGTTGGTCTAGATAAATTGTTTATATTGCTAAATTTTGATTTGTCTAGTTTTAGCATTAAACCATGGGAAATGAAAATTAAGCACCCTTTCTTGCAACTGCCTCCATTTCTCTACACACTCATGCACAAACAGATAAATACAGTACAAGAAAGTAAAGATTGCATGCCAATCTCACTATCATAAATAAGAAAATTCTAAATAAATTATTAGGAAAAAGAATATCGTAGTCATGTTTGCTTTATTCCAGAAACGCAAAACTGGTTTAACTCTGGAAAATAAACCTTGAAATTTTATCATACTAAGAGATTAAAAATGAAAATCATATAATAACAGATGAAAAAAAAAAGTATGAACTTTAACATCCTTTCTTGTTCTTCAAAAAAACAAAACAAAACCCTTACCAAGCTAGAGGCAGAGTCTGAATTAACAGTATCTATTTAAAAAAACAATAGTAAACATCAACTTAATGGTTGAACTTCTGTAAGATCAAACAAGTGCAACAGCCATTTCTATTTAATTCATCCAGTCTTCGTAGTTCTATTTTCAGCACATTTTTTTCAATCCATTCATTTCTATTTTCAGTTTGACACCATAGTTCAATCTACTATGAACTCTTACATAAAATATCATAATATCTACCTCCCTGGTATCCTTGCTTTCACTCTTATCGCTCTACAATTTTCTTTCTAAACAGCAGTTAGTTATCTCCTCAGCCTTTCAGTGGCTTTCCATTGTGCTGAGAATAAACATTTTACTAAGACCTATAGAGTTCTACCAGATCTAGTCCCTGCTTGCCTTAGGCTTTATATTTCATCTCTTACCAGTCTCCTCTCTGACTATACTATTCCCCTAGCCTTTCTTTCAATCCCTAAACACACAGAACTCTTCCCTAAATCTATGTGTTTATATTTGCTATTCTCTCTTGGTAAGAAAGACAAGAAAAGGCCAGGGTTATAGCTCAGTGGCAGAGCACTTGCCTAGCACATGTGAGGCACTGGGTTCAATCCTCAGCACCACAGAAAAATAAATAAAGGTGTTGTGTTTATCCTCTTGGTAGCATTATGTAATACCTCCTTTTGAGTGTCTCTTTCATAAATTAAAAGTATGCTTTATAGGGCTGTGGATGTAGCTCAGTGGTAGTATCTGCCTTCTACACTTGAGGCCCTAAGTTCAACTCCTAGTACCACAAATACATACATATAAATAAATACATAAATAAATAAATGTCTGTTATTTCTATTAGCTCCACAAACTACCCTTGCTCCAACAGTAAATTATGAGAATAGAGCTGATGAATCTTATGTTCACTATTACAGCTAGCAGTGCTTTGTAAATAGAAGGAGCTCAATAAATACTTGCTGAATGAGTAATGAAGAAACAATTATTTGGGGCTGGATAATTAGCTCAGCAGTAGAGCACTTGCTTGGCATGTGCAAGGTTTAATTCCCAAAACCACAATTAAAAATAAAGTTGACTTTATGATTACCAACCAGCATATTTTTATCTTCTTTGGGAATATTTTCAAACTCAGTATACATATTCAAACTTCAGATAAAAATACTAAATACTTATCAGCTCAAGGTCACCTAAACATCAAAATGACTGTTTGAAATAGTCATTGAGCACAAATCCTGTTGAACCTAGAGATTGGTTAGTACTTGATTATCTGATGAGATTCAAAGTTTACTGACGTCCCATCTTCTTAATATTTAACTGTTTAAGTTTTACCCTCAACGGAAATAGGAGACCCCAGAGTATCATATTAAGTCTCACTTATAAAACACAGTTCAGCTGAACTATTAATTACGTAGTAATTTTTACTGATTAGCCCCCAAACTGTGCACCTGGCATCCAGGGTGCTGGCAGCATACACACAGAGGTGTTTATTTTTAGTTTTTGAAACACCCCATTTTCAACATCTGACAGGCACCATGTGAACCATTAGCTCAAAATAGTACTCATTCATATTTAATAATATATCACTGTGAAGCTAGATTTTTTGGCAATTGATATAAATAAAATCAAGGTTTTTTTGTTTGTTTGTCTATATCAAAGTGGCTCAGGAAATGAGTGGCTATGTACAATCTGATTCCAAGGTTTGAGATTTTGTACAGTATCTAAGAGGTACACATATCTAATTTTTAATATTTTGTTTAGCTGTAAATGGACACAATACCTTTATTTCATTTATTTATTTGTATGTGGTGCTGAGGATTGAACCCAATGCTTCACACATGTGAGGTAAGCGCTCTACTGCTGAGCCCCAGCCCCAGCCCTAGTAACCATGATTATTTAAGAAAAAAAGTAAATATGTTCTTTTCCTTCAATTTATGCGTATTTTTTCAAATGGCTATGAATTATTAGAACATATATACTCATTAAGCTGTTTGTATTTAACTACTGAAATAAAATTACCAGGTTTTTGTGTTTGTTTGTTTGCCTAAGGATGTCATCTGAACCAAGAAAGCTTCCTAACCTGTAGTAGAAATAATCCAGGGGACTGTAAACCATTGCCACTAGACCAAATCAGCCCTTGAGCTAAAAGCAGTTTTCATATTTTTAATGAGGCATAGAAAACAAAGCTAATTTTTTAATGAGGTATAGAAAACGAAGACAACAACAAAACAAAGAATGTAACAGAGACCATGCCAGTGACTATGTAGCCCGCAAAGCCTGAAATATTTACTATCTAGCTCTCTGTCTACTCCTGAATTTACACCACCAATACCTAGAGTAAATATTTTCCAGTGTCCAGTGTTATAGACCAGTGCTGTCTAATATAGGAGTTATTTATATTTACATTAATTAAAATAAAATTCAGGTATTTGATCACAACAGCCACATTTCAAGTTTTTAATAGCCACAGAAGTTAATGGATACTGTGTTGGACAGCACAGGTATAAAGTATTACCACTGTGAAAGTTCTACTGGAGAGCACCATCCTACTATCAATAGCTAGAGTATCTTCAAGTTTCTTAGTATTCAACACAACATTAAAGACTATCATTCCATTTTTACTGGATTGGAAGGCAGTGTTGTTTCTATGCTGAGTTCTACTGACTCCTTCCGTTTAGATCCACATTTCCTTGGGAATGTTGATACCTCCATAGGCTGAAGGTTGTATCTGAAGGCTGTATCTGTTACCCTATGAACATTTCCAGTCATTTAAAGGGTCAAAAATTGTATTGCTTTGAACCTAACCTTTAATTTTCAAAATCTTACAATATTAACTCTCCATCTCTGTAAATCATTCCTCCAAGTTCCACTTCAAATGCCATTTTCTCCATGAAATCCACTTTAATTCTCCATTGTCAAAAGCATCAAATCAGTTCTCCTTTCTGTTTATCATACCTCTTTGGAATGTCTTATAATTCTTTACATTCTGTCTTGTATCACAGTTATTTTGTATATACTAATTATTTCCCTTTCTGGGACTTAGGGACTCCCAGCCCTAGCACAAGGCAAGGAACCCAATAAATATGAGGAATTCGATTGATCCAATTCAACTGATTTGAAAAAAGTTACTTCGGTCTTCATATCCCAAATTACCTTGTGCTTTGGTCTTCATCCGCACCACCCTTTATCTCTGTTAACGCCTAATAAACCCATCTTTAAAATTCCAAACAGCAGCATTTTTCTTCCCAAACTCTAATATTTAAATAAACAGCAAAAAAAAGGAGCTTTGACCCTGAGCCGGTCAGAGGAAGATTAAAAAAAAAAAAAAGTGTGGGATGCTTAAATTAACTTTGTTAACAGTATCTGCAGAAAACCGAAAACCGGTTCTGTGTTGCTAGCTAACCAATGAGAGCCGAGAACGTAAATATCACTCATTGTTGTCGCTTCATTTATAGCAAAGAAAAGCTTAAGTCAGAAATACAAACAACCAAAAAGAAAAATGAAAGGTGTGGGCGGGCCAGGAAGCCGCGAGCTCAACGAGCAAGCGATCCGAGGCGGTCCGAGAGCACAGGTGTGGGTGCCAAAGCGCTAGGGAGGAGAGGAGGAACAAAGTGCAGGCCGGGGTGAGGAAAAGCCCAGCGCCCGCCGCATTCGGAGGCCGCGGGACTGACCCAGCAGCCTCCACCTCCCATGCCTGACCTCCAAAGTGCTCAGACAAAACCCACATCCTCTCAGGAGCTCAGAATGAGAGAGGGTCATTCTCCTTACCTGCCACAGCCCACCAGCTTAACTTGTTTGGGGTCCGCGCGCTCTTCAGCAAAGACGTCACCTCACAACGCCCAGCCAAACTCAGCGAAGTATTCAAATCTAACCGCCTAGCTGATGCGCACGCGCAAAGCCGCTCTATGTGTCGACTCCGCCCCTCAGATTTCGGAACAACGCCGCTCCTAACATGCTTTCAATTAAACTTCTTTGCCAACCTCTGTGCCAATTTAACTTCTTAAAATGCATCTCATTTTCTACTGAAAATGATGTCCCCTTCCCAGCGAAGGCTTTCCAACATCATGAAAGCGGCCATCTTCTTTCGATTTTCCGTTATAGAAGCGAGCGACGTTGGCTTCCGTACAAAATGGCGACTTCCATAACGTTGCGTCACATCCCCCTAGTATCACTCCCTATACCTACCAGGAAGAAGTAGGTTCCTGGGACGAGGTGGCCGAGTGGTTAAGGCGATGGACTGCTAATCCATTGTGCTCTGCACGCGTGGGTTCGAATCCCATCCTCGTCGGGACTACTTTTCTACCGCAGCTTTGCACTCGTAATTTTCATTCGTAATGAAAATTATTTTACAGAACGGAAATAGTTGAATAGTCCGGCTAGGAGTCAATTTAGTGTGGCGCTATCAATCTCAGGATTGGGATTTTTTTTTTTTCCCCAAATAGCTTCTAAAGCATTCTTACCTCACAGAAGAAGAAAAGAGAGGGAAAGAAACTTTCAGAAAATGTGCTGGATTTAATTTCTTATGAAGTACCAAAAAAAAAAAAAAAGTGGATTAAATTTCTTATGAAGTAAAAAACAATAGAATTCCATGATAATTTCCTTCTCATCTGTTCTATTGCCGGTCTGACCCAACGTAAAGTAATCGAGCCCCTAAGTGAAAGGTTTGGATTATTATGGACTCTTATCCTGGGATTTTTAATACCTGTCCTGATTAGGAAATACCAGGTTTCAATACAAAAGCTACCGTGAGACTGGGTGTTCAGAATTCCCTTCAGTTTCCAGCAGAGTGCAGGTACTCAAGAAATGTATACTTTGGGAATGTATACTTTTTTAAATGTTGATGACATGTGAAACTTTGTTAATATCTGGAAGCCAGATTGAAGAACAGGAATACGTCGACCTTCCTGAAGGAGCCGAAGGGGTTAAACCCTCTCCTGGATTTCACAGGAGAAGAGGAACAACAGGGAGCGGGAAAAGAATAGATTCCCTTTTAGGAAGGTCATCAGGCAGATTCATTCACTTACATTTAATAGCCTTTGTTTATACAGTTCTCATTTACAGGTACTATACCTTCATGAATTACATCACTTCAACTCTCCATAGCCTTGTGATTGCCATAGATACTTTAAGTACTCCATTTTACAGATGAAGGCACTGAAAGATTAACTTGCTCAAAGTTACACAACTTTTAAATTGCAGAAAGGGCAGTATAACCCAATCTGTGGGCTTCTTCATGACTCTTAACCATCATCCTATATGGTGCAGGCTTAATAAACAGCAATTATTAATCTTTGGAGGTAATGGTTTACAGGTTTTCACCCACAGGTGTCTGCACAGCACAGTATTCCAGAACCCAACATCTGACAGATGCTTCAGCAAGGTTTACAGCCCTGAGGATTGGAAGGCAGTGTTGTTTCTATGCTGAGTTCTACTGACTCCTTTCGTTTAGATACACATTTCCTTGGGAATGTTGATACCTCCATAGGCTGAAGATTTTAGGTCACCTGTCTTCAGCTTTGCTCTTCAATCCATTCTCTCTACCAGCTGCTAAGTAAGGTTTCTACTCATATCCCACATATATCCAAGGAGTCCATGGATAGTATTGAGTATTATTTGCTTGGGAAAAAATATTTCATCCTTATTTTTATAGTCTTTAATTGAAAGCAGGGACTTCGGTTGTAGCTCAGTGGTAGATCACTTAGGGGCTGGGATTGTGGCTCAGCGGTAGAACATTTGCCTAGCATGTGTGAAGCCCTGGGTTTGAATTTCAGCACCATATAAAAATAAAAAAATAGGGCTGGGGATGTGGCTTAAGCGGTAGCGCATTTGCCTGGCATGCATGCAGCCCGGTTCAATCCTCAGAACCACATACAAACAAAGATGTTGTGTCCGCCGAAAACTAAAAAATAAATATTAAAAAAAATTCTCTCTCTCTCTCTTTAAAAAAATAAAGATATTGTGTTCAGGGGCTGGGATTGTAGCTCAGCAGTAGAGCACTTGCCTAGCATGAGTGAGGCCCTGGATTCCATCCTCAGCACCACATAAAAATAAATAAATAAAACAAAGATATTGTGTCCAACTACAACTAAAAAATAAATATTAAAAAAAATATATTGTGTCCATCTACAACTAAAATAAAAAAAAAAAAAAGATAACCAACAAAATACAGCTAACTCTTCCCATGACTTTGTCACCAAAAGAAATCAGATATTTTTATATAACATTACTATTTCTGCTGTGGACTTGAATGTGGCCCCCAAAAGTCCATGTGTTGGAAATTTGGTCCCTAATGCAGCAGTGTTGAGAGGTGGGAACTTTGGGAAGTAAGGCAGAGCCACATAAATGGATTAACCCACTCATGGATTAATGGATTATCATGGGAATAGTTTTGTTGTAAAAATGAGTTCTTTGGTTAACTTACTCTGTCTGACCTTGTGATACCCTTCACCATATTATGATGTAGCAAGACGACCTTCACCAGATGCTTAGCAGATGCTAGTACTATTCTCTTGGATTTCCAGCCTCTAGAAGTGTGAGCCAAATAAACCTGTATTCTTTGTAAATTACCTAGTTTCAGGTATTTCATTATAGCAACAGAAAATAGACTAAGACACTCACTGTTCATCATTACTTTAAAAGTATGATAATTATTAGAACTACCATTATATATTATAATGTTATGCATTAATAAAGAAGTACAATTTTTTTTTAATTTTTGCAATATATAACAATATGTATATTCCAACATATTTGGTTGCCTTTGAATTCCAACACACTTAACTTTATACATTATAAAACAATTTTCTGAGAAGAGACACAGTCTTCACTGGACTGCCAAAGGGCTTTAGGTCACAAAAAAAAAAAAAAAAAAAAGGATTAGGAGCCTATGCAGAACATTTCTGAATGGCCCTGGAGACACTAATCTTACCTTTTATTTTCTGTTTCCCACATCTTGGCAGATGCTGTCCCTGCCCCTGTCCCTGGAACAGGCCTCTGCCCCAACTCTATTCTGTCACTATCTGTCTGGCTTCTGCTCCTCCTTCAGATCAGGTCATCCCTGTCAACAAGCCTCCCCTAGCCTTGCAACTGACAGCTCCCTCTAGTTCTTTTAAATAGTCCCTCCCCTCCACCTTCAACCAGCTCTCTCCTGCTTTAGTTCCTTTGCACCCCTCCTAGATGCTCTTAAACCCTTTTGGGTTTTCCCAAGCACTTGCCAGGCAGTCTTTAAATTGCCCATTAGTGCTGCAAGCTCTTTACAAACCATCAGAGCTGCATCATTTCCCTGAACTTTGCCAGCTTCTTGCAATGAAAACTTCCTTGGGAAAATTGGTAATGTCTATTCAATGTGTCCAGTTTCAACATGGTGGGTGAATTATTTATTCAAAGGAAAATCTTCCACTGCAGAAGTTCTGAAACTACAACGTGCCAACAGAGCCTGGAGGGGGGGAAAAAAGAAAAAAAATGTAAATTGGAATCTCACTTTTCTTTCCCTCAGTTCTTCCTTCCATAGCTGCCACGAAAGTACCAGTTTTTTGCACTTCTGTTGATTTATTAAAACTGTGTTAATGTTCCTTTGTTCTAACAGAGTAAAAAGAATCAACAACATCCCAGATTATTTAAAAATCCAGGAAAATATTTGAATTAGTAATGGAAAAATAAATTTAAAGCACCTAGGGTGATAAAAAGAGTTAGAGGCGCCATCTACTGGAGAAGCTGCAACTGCACCATTCGGACAAGATGGTTCTAAAGAGGAATGGTTACAATTTTTGAAAAGATCTGCACTATCCTCCAAAAGGTAGTAGACCTCGATTCAGAAAAACCATTCTCCATCAACACCAGCATTCTTCCTCACAAGTACAATCCTGAACTGTTTCATGAAAGACTATGCAAAAGAACTATTGCACAAATTACCAAGATATTCCAGCTCTTTTAACTGCTTGGGTGCTAGGAAATGGGTCTTCTTCATTCTTTGGGTCCAACTTCAGGAAGACTCATTCTCTGTTG
Organism: Callospermophilus lateralis; assembly: GCF_048772815.1. NCBI lineage: Eukaryota > Metazoa > Chordata > Mammalia > Rodentia > Sciuridae > Callospermophilus > Callospermophilus lateralis. Next base: position 87,360,143 of record NC_135307.1, on the reverse strand, counting down.
AAAACGAGATTTTCTGGGAAGAATTATTCAGTGTTTAGTTGTTGATGGTCCATAGTCCAGGCAGGGTACTTGTCAGAAGCCCTTACATGACATAACTCTGAAGGAAGCATTTGAAATCAGTGCTTTGGCAGTGTGTGCCTGCAGTTTCTTTCTTGCCTCTCCATAAGAAAAATCCAGACCTCTATGTCCAAGACTTGCAAAGATTGATTTTTAGAGGGATTTAATGACAGGAGTGAGTTTAATCTGCTCTCCACCATAAAGAAATGTCCACTGGAAAACCATCTCTGGGAAAACAGCCTTGAAAAGCCCTGAGGAGGCTCAAGAGTGGGTCCATACCGTCTTCTTTGGGTCTGCAATACCAACCCATGACATTTTTCTTTGTTCAGGTCATTTTCTGAGATGCATGCTATCATGTGAAAACATCTACTGTGCTGTTAGAGCTTCTGGGGAATATACTGAGTTAAAAACAAATAACTTTCATACTAAAGATTGGTAGAGCAAAAATTGAACCCAATTTATAGGAACCTTCCTTAGGAAAACTAAGATGAATGAATAAATCCCAAGAGACCAGGGGAAATGTGGAATGCTGAGGTAGCAATGGATAGTTAGCAAACAACAACCATTTATATCTTTCCTTCTCATCATATTGAGTAAATGATCTCATCCACAACTGAAATTTTCAGAATGAAGTAAAATGAGTTAAATTCAACTCCAATAGAACCAAGTTGTAGGATGGGGATATGGCTTATCTGGTAGAGTGCTTGCTTAACATGCACATAGGCCCTGGGTTCAATCCCCAGTACCACCAGCAGGGGGAAAAATCTAGAATCAAGTTAATGGAGACATAAGGTTAATAAAGACCACTGTGGAATACTAAGCTTTATAAATTTCTTTTTGTACTAAATAAAAGGTCATTAGTCATTGACTCTGAGTAAGAAGGTAAGTTCAAGGCCTGTGTCAGCATCTTTCTCAATTGTCTACTTTCTGTTATTGGCTAATAATAGCTATAGACTTAAAATTCTGATTTTAAAACTGAATAACACTGAAATTTGATATATGAAAAAATGTGAGGTTTTTGTTGTTGTATTTAAGTTTTTTAAAAATTCAAATAGCTGAGCTGGGATTGTGGCTTGGTGGTAGAGCACTTCCCTAGCATGGGCAGGACCCAGGTTGGATCCTCAGCACCACATAAAAATAAAGGCATTGTGTTGCATCCATCTACACCTAAAATATATATATATTTAAAAAAAATTCAAATACTCTTTGATGATGATTTCTAAGTACTCACCAAAAGAATCACTCTAATAAAGTCTCCTCTCAATGACTATATGTAATCATTTTGGGTATAAATTAGCAAGTAACAGAGGCAGTCTTTATTTGAGCTCATTTTCTTTTTTCCTATTGTTGTAGAGACAAATGAGGCAAAGCATCCAAGACAGCAGGAAACAGTTTTATTTGGCTGCAGCCAGGTTCAGAGTGTAATTGATTGCTGTAATCAATCAATCCCCTGAGTTTTAGAGTTTTATGCCCAGTGTTTAAGGGGGGAGTTCACAGCTCAGAAGTTCACAGTCTGCAGAAGTTCACAGAAAAGCAGCTTTTTCTTTCACTGGTCTGGGCATGTTAACTCTCCAAGGACAATACCTGAGAAGGGGGAGCTTCTTTCTATCCTCCCCCTGCCAGCTGTTACCATAGAGCCCATTTGTAACTTATCTTTTTTTTTTTTTTTTTTTGAGAGAGAGAGAGAGAGAGAGAGAGAGAGAGAGAGAGAGAGAGAGAGAGAGAGAGAGAATATCTAATATTTATTTTTTAGTTTTCGGCGGGCACAACATCTTTGTTTGTATGTGGTGCTGAGGATCGAACCTGGGCCGCATGCACGCCAGGCGAGCGCACTACCGCTTGAGCCACATCCCCAGCCCTGTAACTTATCTTAAAAATGTAGACATCTCTGTGAAGCCCAGCTCAAGGCCAGAGGCCTTGTTTGCACATTTCTTCAAAGTACTATACTGGATACGTTTGTGAAAAACTAGTAAGGGGGTGTCCAGCACCTGGAGTGCTAGTATCTTCTCAGCCAGTGGCCAAGTAAACAAGGTGACACGAAAATAGGAAGTTTATCTACGTTGGACTCTTTTGCAGAGACTCTTTTGCTAACAGTCCCCAAATCAGCCATGGTGAAGAGGGCTTTTCTGTGGAGAAAGGGAGTGCCCACTTCACTGTTAGCAAAAATTTATTATCTCACAGTTCTGAAAGCTAGAAATCAGAGTTCAAAGTGTCAGCAAGATTTGTTCATTTACAGGGCTATGAAGAAGAATCTGATCCACACCTCTTCCCTAGGTTCTGGTAATTTGCTGGCAATACATAGCATTCCTTGGCTTAGAAAATTCTCATTACTTACAATTTTGCTTCAATTCTGTTTCTGGAAAATTTATTAATGTTTTTAAATTGAAAAACTTCAGGGGCTGGGGTTGTAGCTCAGTGGTAGAGCACTTGCCTAGTACATGTGAGGCACTGGGTTCCATCCTCAGCACCATATAAAAATAAATAAATAAAGACATTGTGTCCATCTACAACTTAAAAAAAGAAATTTAAATGTAGACTGGGGGTTGAACCCAGGGGTGCTCTACCTATAAGCTACATACCCAGCCTTTTTATTTTATTTTGAGATCTGGTATAGTTAAGTTTCTGAGGATGGCCTTGGACTTGGGATTCTTCTGCCTCAGTTTCCCAAGAAGATGTGGTTACAGGCATGCACCACAAGCCTGGATTATTTCTGGAAAATTCAACATTTGGGATGAGATATAAAGCTTTTTGTTTAAAGTTCTTAACTTTTGGAATCTCAATATTTGGAATATTGGAAAACTTGTAACAAAAAAGAACCAGAACAATTGTATCATTTATTATTTACCTGAATTACTGAAGTTTTTTAAGAACCTTGTTGTGAACTCATTTTTAAGTGTCAAAATGCTATGGTAATGAAGTGTCAGAAAATACAAGGCACAAGACTATCTTTGTGTCTGAGAGCATACCAGACCTAGGATACAAAGCCATGAACTGCTTTTAGATCCTTCAGTTCTATGATAAAGGAGGAACATGTGAATCTAATGCACACTGAAGTAGCTAGTCACTGTTGCAAATTACTATGTATTATGTATCATGATAGTTTCCAAAATACAGAGCTATATGGTGTTCTTTTCTAGTTTTCTCTTTCCATCGCAGGTGAAATTGACATCACTAGGCACTTGATTTATTTTGAAAGGTGTTATAAATGATATAATCTAGATGTAATATATTGTATATGTACAGTTTACAAGTGACAATAATAAAACCAAAGCCACATATACATGACTCAGTTTAAGAAACAAAATGTTACCAGTATCTTGGAAGCTTCTAATGTGACCCTCCCTTCTAGTACTCTCTCACCAAAGACATAATTGCTTTCCTGAATTTTATATTAACAATTTTCTTGCTTTTCTTATTAAATATGCATGTACATATCCCTATAATGTTTGTCTTACCTATTTTTAAATTTTATATATGTACAGCTTCTGTGACTTCTTTCACTCAACACTTTTTTACTGTGCTGGAAATCATTGAACAGTCTTATCCATATAATTCATTCATTTTCACTGTTGCATAATGTTCAATTGTTGGAATAAACCATTGGGTATCAACTCTTTTACTTATGAATGCTTTAGTTGTTTCTTTTTGACACAAGAATATTGTTGTGTGAAAGTTCTTGTATATGTCTTTTGGAGTACATGTACATGTGTTTCTCTAAGTATATAGCTAGAAGTGGAATCATTGATATTGTGCATGTTCAACTTTGCTCGGTGATTTTTTTCCTTAATCCAGGGTCTTGCTATGTTGCCCAGGCTGACTTTGAACTCCTGGGATCAAGCAATTCTCCCCCCTCAGCCTCCCAAACAGCCAGGACTACAGACATGCACCACTACTCCCAACTACTAGGCAATTCTTAAATGTTTTGATGTGGTTAATGACTGATAAAAAATTTTGTGGTTTTAAAAGCATGGATAAGCTTCAGATGAAGGGAAAAGAATAAATGGGTAATAATCCCATGTTCTAGAAAATCCCAAGTGTCAGCAGGATTGGTCCCAAGTACAAGTGATTCAAAGCCAAAGAGGCTCTGAAAAAAACTAACTCAGACAAGTCTAGGTTTTCCATTAAGAAATATAACAATTCAGGGCAGTGAGGCAGCTCAGTGGTAAAGTATGCCTAGCATGTGAGATCCTGAGTTCAATAATACAGCAAAAGCAAAATAAAGATCCTATAGACTTACTAGGAAACCCATGGCTGTAACGCAGTGCTTGAATCAAAGTTAACCTAAAAAATGCAGTTGACTGACCAACTGTTTTAGTCACAACAGTCAATTAATTACCTCTGCCTTTTATACTTCAAATAAATTGGTAGAATCTTTCGGAAGGCAGTTTGCTGTTATCTGTCAATATTTAAAGCTTGGATCCCAAAATTACATGCAAAAAAAATTTTTTGCTGAAATACTGACACTAGTATGAAAGGATAAAGATTAGAATGTTCACGACAGTTTGAGAGTAGTCAAATACTGCAAACACCTAAAATTCCACCAACAGAGGAGGGAAGAATTAAATTATGGCACATCTCACAATGAAACACAAAACAGTTATTTTTAAAAAGTCCTAAACAGGAGGATCACAAATTCAATGCCAGCTGCAGCAACTTAGTGACACCCTGACTTAAAATAAAAAAATAAATAAAAGTAAGGGCTGGGGCTGAGGCTCAGTGATAGTGCATTTGCCTGGCATGTGTGAGGCACTGGATTCGATTCTCAGCACCGAATATAAATAAATACAATAAAGCTCTATCAACAACTAAAAAAAATATTGAAAAAAAATAAAAATAGAAAGGACCAGGGATGTGGCTCAATGTTGAGTGACCCTGAGGAGGAGGAGGAGGAGGAAGAGGAGCAAGAGGAGGAGGAGGAGGAAGAGGAGAAGAGGAGGAGGAGGAAGAGGAGCAAGAGGAGGAGGAGGAAGAAGGGGATGAGGAAGAGGAAGAGGAAGAGGAGGAGGAGGAAGAGGAAGAGGAGGAGGAAGAAGAAGAGGAGGAGGAAGAGGAGGAGGAGGAAGAGGAGGAGGAGGAAGAGAAGGAGGAGGAAGAGAAGGAGGAGAAGGAGGAGGAGGAGGAGGAGGAGGAGGAAGAAGGAGGAGGAGGAGGAGGAGGAGGAGGAGGAGGAGGAGAAAAAGTCATCGTCCTAGAGAAAAGCAAATCACAGAACAATTTCTATAGCATGATCCCATTTTTATTTAAAAAATACATGTAGATTTGTGTGGCTAGGAATAGAAAACAGGAAGACCACTAGTTATTAATAGTGGTTACCTCTAGGGAGTGGGCTATAAAAAGAATTACTTTTTTTTTTTTTTTTGGTTCCAGGGATTAAATTTAGGGACACTCAACCACTTAGTCACATCCCCAGCCCCCACTCCCCCTTTTTTTTTTTGTATTTTATTTAGAGATAGGATCTCACTGAGTTGCTTAGAGTCTCACTGTTGCAGAGGCTGATTTAGAACTCATGATCCTCCTGCCTCAGCCTCCTGATGACTGGGATTACAGTGTGCACCACCACACCTGGCAGGAATTAAATTTTCTTTGAAAGGATAACAATTAACAAGGGGAAAAAACACATCCAAGAACTTTGATCTATAGAAATGAACAACTAGATTAAACCTGAATTCCTTAAAGGAAATAATTTGGGTTTGTTTGTTCTTTTGAAGTGCTGGGGAATAAACCCAGGCCTCATGTGTGGTAGGCAAGTACTCAACCAGTGAACTATACTTCCATTATAGGGAAGTATCTTTTCCACAGGTCTGTATAAATATTCTAGCACCTAGTGAGGCAAGGTGGCACACACCTGTAATTCCAGCTACTAGGAAATCTGAAGCAGGAGGAGGATGGCAAGTTCAAGGCCAGCTTCTGAAATTTAGCTAGACCCTGTCTCAAAATAAAATTTTTTAAATAATATTTTTTAGTTGTTGATGTACCAATACCTTTCTGTTACTTTTATTTATCTTTACGCAGTGCTGAGGATCAAACTCAGTGCCTCACACGTGCCAGGCCAAGTGCTGAGCCATAATCCCAGCCTCTCAAAATAAATTTTTTTTTAACATATTTTTTTTTTTTTTTAGGTGTAGATGGACACAACACAATGCCTTTATTTGTGTGTGGTGCTGAGGATCGAACCTGGGTCCTGCTCATGCTAGGTGAGTGCTCTAACACACACACACACACACACACACTCTCTCTCTCTCTCTCTCTCTCCCCCCCTCCCTCCCTCCATTTTTTAGGTGTCTGTAGACTAGTGGAATTCATTGTAATGGACTCAATTCATTTTGTGTAGACTTTTTTTTTTTTTCTTTTAATTCTAGGGATTCAACCCAGGGATTCTCTGCTACTGAACCACATCCTCAGTTCTTTTTAGTTTGATACAGAGTCTCCTAAGGCTAGCCTCTGTTGAGAGCCATTCATGGGCTATGTGTGGACTACATTGGCATCTCAGCCTAGTGAATATAAACAGCTGGTGTTTGGGAACTTCCCTTGGCAGTCCCACAGGGTGAGATCACCCAAATACATGTGAATTTCTATTCCGCTCTGCCTGGTTCCACACAGCACGGGAGATGGGGTGATAACCTATCTACTATAACCATCCAGGCACACAGCCTTCAGAGATGGGTGTGATCTGCCAAGATGCCAATCTACCTGCTGACTGCAAGACACCATGAAGCAAGACTCCACCCTTGCAACCTTATCTCTGCCTTTGATGTATCTCCTTAAATAAACCATTTTCTAATTGTCCAACTCCAGCTTCTGTGTGGGCTTAACATATCAGGTGCTCCATCCTTTAAACCTATTTTTTTCTGACTCTGTGTCTTTGTTCTTCGCTAATTATTCTAGACTTTATTTTTTCTCTGGTGGTTTACACCCTCCGCGGGCAGGAAAAAGGACCCCTTAGCAGAGCACTGGCCACTTCACCATAGGCCTCAAACTTGAGATCCTCCTGTCTCAGCTCCCCAGTTGCTGGGATTACAGGTGTGTGCCACCACACCCAGTGTAGAGACTCTCTGAAGCAATGCTGTGTTATATAACTTAGTGCAATGAAAGAATGTTCTATATCTGTGCTATTCAATATGTGGTAGCTACTAAACCAACAGGCTTTGAACACTGGAAATGTGGCTTATTGCAACAAAAGAACTGCATTTTAAATTCTATTTTATTTAAATTTAAACCAATACATAGAGTTAAAACTGACTTAACTATTAAGAATAGAATAAACAGTGCTAGAGAGAATGAAATACAAAACTGAAAAGCTAAAATAGCAATTGGGCAAAAGCTAATGCTCCCATTGAGAATCTTGGAAGGAACCATGCTAGATAATGAGGTAGCCTCTACCTCCCTCCTTCTGACACACAGATCATGTTAATAACTATTTACTGGTCTTCCCCATGTTGTGCTGTACACTTACTGTATATTCCCCAAGTGCATGAACACATTTTTTCTTTTATTTCTATTTGAATTTATTTTATGCTTTATGTATTCCCATAAGTTTTCAATTTCTTCTAGGATCTTTTTCTTTTATGCAACCTCATCCTCTGGTTTAGGAATAATTTGTTTCTTTTCAGTAACGTTCATGTCAATGAGAGGGGAAGCTCATGTATGGGTTAATCCAACCATGAACTCTGTAAGAGGCTGAGGCAGGAGGATCCCAAGTTTGAGGTCAGTGTCAGCAACTTAGTGAGACTTTGTCTCAAAAAACAATATAATATAAAAAGAGCTGGGCATGGTGGCACATGCCTGTACTTCAGCAGCTGGGAGGCTTAGACAGGAGGATTACAAGTTCAAAGCCAGCCTCAGCAATGGTGAGGCTCTAAGGAACTCAGTAAGACCCTGTCTCTAAATAAAATATAAAATAGGGCTGAGGATGTGGCTCAGTGGTCAAGTGCCCCTGAGTTCAATCCCCAGTACCAAAACAAAACAAAACAAAACAAAAATTGCTGAGGAGGACCCAAGAGCAGCTTCAGGACATTTTTTGCCTTTGGGTCCCAGAGTCTTGCTTGCTGTCACTGACTATTGAAACTTTGCATGGATTGTATATCACAAGGGATTCTGAACTTCAAGACATATAACAGCCAAGGCGATGTGGGCTGCTCAGCAGCACATCTTGGTTCTCTTGTTCACTTGGATGCAGTATCTATCTATCTTATTCACATTATATACAGAGCCTAATGTAAAGCTAGCACATAGTTGTCACTCAAATATCTGACTGAGTTTTATTGAGCCTCTGATTCCTGCCCTCAGTAGCCTAGAGCTACTGAGTTACAGAGGGTCTCAGTGATAAGGAGAGTTGACTGGCTCATGGAATAAAGACAAGGTTTTTCATGAAGTTGAGCAAATACTCAGATCCATGAGGATCCTAAATCACCTGGAATGTTTAATGCCTTGCAGTTCAGAATCCCTTGTGATATACAAGCCATGATTAAGTTTCAGTTGTTAGTGACGGTGAGCCATATTTTAGGACCTGAGAGCCAAATGTCCCAAAACTGCTTTCTTGGATTTTTTTTTATTTTTTTAAACTGGGAATTGAACACAGTTTGTTCTACCAGTAGGCTATATCCCCAGTCCTTTTTATTTTTAACCTAGGCTGGCCTTGAACTTGTGATCTTTTGCTTCAGGCTTGTAATCAAGTCACTGTGATTACAGGTGTGCATGACCACACCTGGCTTCTCCTTTTTTTTTTTTTTTTTTTTTTGGTACCAGGCCTGAATCCAGGGGTGCTTAACCACTGAGCCACATCCCTAACCCTTTTTATATATATTTATTAGGTCTCCCTAAGTTACTTAGAGCCTTTATTGATGAGGCTGGCTTTGAACTTGCAATTCTCCTGCCTCAACCTCCCAAGCCACTGGGATTATAGGCATGTGCCACCACACCTGGTCTCTCCTCTCTTCTTTATCTTAAGAATATACCTTTATCTCTTGAATGGAGAAAATAATATATTCTGTCATATTGCTCCTCTAACTGGAATTCTTCTCCTATGTCTCTATTATGCAAATTCAACTCACTGTTAAATGCCTCTTCCTCTGAGAAATCTGTGCTGTTAACAGACAGAATTATCTCATATCTCTATTGGTTCCCTTTGTACACTTCATCATACATGTTCAACTAGGGCATGGACCAGGCATTCACCTCTGTATTATAGCATTAAAAAGGTTTGGCATATAATGGGTAGTTAACAACCAGTATGGATTAATGTTAAGAATATAAACACAGTTGTTTTTCCCTACCCACATTATCACTGCTCAATAAAAGTTTGTCAAAGGCTATGGAAGTATTAATGACACTGTGTCATTCACCCCACGATGCCTGAAATCAAAAATCATGGTTCTCCTTATATGTACAAAACAAACAAAACATCAAAAGCTTGTAATTTCAACTACTCAGGAAATTGAGGCAGGAGGACTGCAAATTCAAGGTCAGCCTCAGCAATTTGGTGAGACCCTTTCTCAAATAAAATAAAAAGGGCTAGAGATGTAGCTCAGTGGTAGAGAACCCCTGGGTTCAATCCCCAGTACCATCAAAACAAAACAAACAAAAAACCCAACAACATGTACATGTACAGCATAAGGAACAGAAAAGAGAAAACTTCTGTTTGGACAGAATCAAAAGGTTATCCAGACAAGCCAGATATGGTGGCACATACCTGTAATTCCAGAGGCTCAGGAAGCTAAGGTAGGAGGATTGAAGATTCAAAGCCAGCCTCAGCAACTTAGTGAGGCTGTAAGCAACCTAGTAAGACACTGTCTCAAAATTAAAAATTAAAAATAAAAAGAGGTGGGGATGTGGCTTCATGGTTAAGTACCATTGGGTCCAATCCCTGGTAAAATAAATAAATAAATAAAGTAAGTAAGTAAGTAAGTAAGTAAGTAAGTAGGTATTGTCCAGTCAGAAATTTAGGGTAAGAAACAAGCATTAAGAATGTCCTGCTGGTTAAAAAATGACAAAATCATAGAATTTGGAGGGAAATGGATGGCATTAGAGCAGATTATGCTAAGTGAAGCTAGCTAATCCCTTAAAAACAAATGGCAAATGTCTTCTTTGATATAAGGAGAGTAACTAAGAACAGAGTAGGGATGAAGAGCATGAGAAGAAGATTAACATTAAACAGGGATGAGAGGTGGGAGGGAAAGGGAGAGAGAAGGGAAATTGCATGTAAATGGAAGGAGACCCTCAGGGGTATACAAAATTACATTCAAGAGGAAGTGGGGGGAAAGGGGGAAAAATATAAGGGGGAGAAATGAATTACAGTAGAGGGGGTAGAGAGAGAAGAGGGGAGGGGAGGGGGGAGGGGGGATAGTAGAGGATAGGAAAGGCAGCAGAATACAACAGACACTAATATGGCAATATGTAAATCAATGGATGTGCAACTGATGTGATTCTGCAATCTGTATACGGGGTAAAAATGGGAGTTCATATCCCACTTGAATCAAAGTGTGAAATATGATATATCAAGAACTATGTAATGTTTTGAACAACCAACAATAAAAATTAATTAAAAAAAAAAAAGAATGTCCTGCTGGGGATATAGTTGGTAGAGAGCTTGCCTTGCATGCACAAAGCCCTGGGTTCAATTCCCCAGCACCAAACACACACACAAAAAGTTGAGAAAATCATTCGGGGTTGGGGTTGTAGCTCAGTGGAAGAGCGCTTGCCTAGCATGTGTGAGGCACTGGGTTTGATTCTCAGCACCACATACAAATAAATAAAATAAAGGTCCATCAAAAACTAAAAAATATTTTTTTAAAAAAATGCCCTGGCTGGGCGCGGTGATGCATGCCTGTAATCCCAGCGGTTTGGAAGGCAGAGACAAGAGAATCACGAGTTAAAGCCAGCCTCAGCAAAGGCAAGGCGCTAAGCAACTCAGTGAGACCCTGTTTCTAAATAAAGTACAAAAATAGGGTTGGGGATGTGGCTCAGGTCGAGTGCCCCTGAGTTCAATCCCCAGTACCAAAAAAAAAAAAAGGTCTTTGGATGTGGGTATAGCTCAGTGTTAGTAATGTGCTTAGCATGCATGAGACCCTGGGTTTAATCTAACATGCACACTCACAGAATATAGAAAAGGGCATTTATGAGAAGCCCACAACTAACATTATACACAATAGTGAAAGACTAAAAACTTTCCCCTAAGATCAGAAACAAAACAATGATGCCTACTTTTACCCTACCACCTCTACTAAAAAATGTACTGGAAGTTGTATTCAGAGCAATTAGGCAAGAAAAAGAAATAAAAGGTATCCAAATGGGAAAGAAAGAAATAAAATATCTCTATTCACAGATGACATTATTTTACACACACACACACACACACACACAAATGGAATATTATTCCACCATAAAAAAAGGAATGGAGTTCTAATATATGCTACAAATTAATCTTGAAAACATTATGCTGAAGCAAAAGACAGACACAAAAGGTTACATATTATATGATGCCATTTATATGAAATGTCCCCAACAGACAAATCCATAAATGCAGACAGATTAATAGTTACTACTCCTAGAAACCAGGGGGTAGAGGTAAAGGAATAGGAATGACTGCTTAATAAGGTACAGGTTTCCTTTTCGAGGTGAGGAAAATGTTTTGGAAAAAGTGATGGATATATATCATCATGGATATAAATGCCACTAATGTACACCTTTTTAAAAAATATTTATTTTTTAGTTGTAGGTACACACAATATCTTTATTTCATTTTTATATGGTACTGAGGTTTGAACCCAGTGCCTCATATGTGTGAGCACTCTACCACTGAGCCACAACCTCAGCCCGCTAATGTACATCTTAAAGCAGTTAATTTTATGTGAAGTTCACTGATTTAAAAAAAAAGAAGCAATAGAAAATCAGTTACACAAGGTGTTAGAAAAAAGGATATATTTACAAACCAAAAAGCTCCCAGATTCTAGCTGGGGAGAAGGAAGGAGGTAGCATGTATGAACATGTCCCTTACAGCCCAAACTCAATCCTATGGAAACCCTGAGTACCAGCTCATAGGGTCAGCCCACCCCAATAAGCAATCCCTCCATTGGTTACTGCCTTCAGTTTTCTTGCCAGTCATCCTGAGCCCAGGGAGGCAAAGGTGAAACATACTCAAAGTCCGGTCCTTTATAGCGGAGGGCATGCAGGAACATCACAAGGTCTTGGGGTAAGGGATCCTGTCGCACCAGTCGGCATTCTGCACAGAGTGGGTCTGTCTCTTGATTCATAACATCTGTTTCAGCTGCCTTTCCTTGTGCCAAGTCCACTGTGTCCAAATCCTGAGGGATTGCTTCAACTATTCCATCCATCTTCTGGGGAGCTGTGGCCAACTCTTCTAGGCCATCCTTGGCCAACTCTGAGGAGGGGGCTGTAGAGTCTGTGAGTCCTGGGGGCATGTCACCATCACAGAGACCTAGTACATCCAGGCTCTGTTTGGCTTCATGCTCTGCCACCAGGTCCCGGAGCAGTTCCTCATCTGTCTTGGGAATATGGCCACCCCTTCCTCGAGAGGGGCCCCAGGCCACTGAATTGTAGATGGGGTCATTGAGAATGGGGTGACCCAGGAATTGAAGATGGACTCGGATCTGGTGGGTACGGCCTGTAAGTGGCCGGCATCGTACCACACTGGAGCGGCCATTGTAGCTCAGCCTCTGGAACACAGTCTCACAGGGCTTGCCCTGGGGATCTACACGACACACCCCTACCTTGTAAGATACCACTAAGATGGGTTCTTTGCAGGTCACCTCCTCGGCAGGGAACTCCCCTTCCACACGGCACACATACTCTTTTTCTAGCTAGGAAGAGGAGGGAAGAAGGAGAAAGTCAGCATAAAGTCTATAAACTTAAGGAGTCTAAACCATCTGTGGAGTGATAGGAATACACCAGTGTCAGAAAGAAAAGGATTCAAAACCCAGCTCTACCACTTAACAATTTCATGATCCTGGATATATTATTTTAATCTCTTTCAGTCCCAATAACTCATCTAGAAAATATGAGATTAAAAAAAACAAACTTATTCCTCATCAGGCATGGTGGCACATGCCTATAAACCCAGTGGCTCAGGAGGCTGAGGCAGGAGGATCACGAGTTCAAAGCCAGCCTCAGCAAATTAGTGAGGCCATAAACAACTCAGTGAGACTCTGTCTCTAGATAAAATATCAAAAAAGGGCTGGGGATGTGGCTCAGTGGTTAAGCACCCCTGAGTTCAATCCCCAGTACCAAAAAACCAAAAAAAAAAAAAAACCCAAACATATTCCTCACAGGGCTGTCATAAGCATTCAGTAAACTGGGCTTTAATGTGGTTGATACTAAGCCTGGTATGCATTCAATAAATGAATGCACAGTATGCACTTAAAATGATCCAGATCCAGATGCAGAATTCCAACTCTGCATCCAAAAGTATAATCATTAGCAGTAAACTTCTACACAAACCTCTTCCATCTTCAACCAGAGTTTTCCCACCAAACAGGCTTTCTCCAACATCTTTTCTTTGTTCTTTCTTTCTTTTTTGGGGTGTGTGTGTGCTGGGGATCAAACCCAGAGCCTAAGGTAAGGTGGTCAAGCCCATGCAATGGGTGTAAGTCTTTCAGTTGGTGCTCCTTGCCCAGGATGAATATGTCTGTGTTGTATTGGAAGCAGCCAAAGGATGGACAGGAATGGAGAAAGACAAATGCTTTACTGTTGAGCTAAATCCCTAGCCCTTCTAAAATCTTAAAAACCTTCCCTCATCTCTCAGCACTCTAAAACTTCAAAACAGCAAATTACCAAGAAAGACAGTTTATGAGTATAAGCTGGACATAGTGGTGCACACCTATATCCCAGTGACTGGGAACTTGAGGCAGGAGGATCCCAAATTTGAGGCCAGACTCAGCAACTTAGTGAGACTCTGTCTCAAATTTTTAAAAACTAAATAAAAGGGCTAGGATGGAAAGAACTCAGTGGTACAGTACCCTGAATTCAATTGCCTTAAAAATAAAGGGGAAAAAAAAGATAGTATATGCCATCTCTAAAGATCTTTTGAAACATACAGGGTAATCTGTCTTTGACACCTTAGGTGATGACTTTCATGTAGGAAGCTTGGCCAGATAAACAAGAAGCCCATTTCAGATATAGAATTCTGTGACACCTTGTCCACACAGAGCACTCATGAGCCCAGGAAGTGACCTACAGGAGAGAAAGGCCTGGTTTACCTGCCGGTCCCGAACCTGCTCATGAATTCTTTCAGAGACAACTGCTGTCTTAGCAAACATGAGCACTCCTGAGGTAAGGCGGTCAAGTCGATGCAATGGGTGTAGCTCCTTCAGTTGGTGCTCCTTGCCCAGGATGAAGATGACTGTGTTGTGTCGGAAGCGGCCACAGGGATGGACAGGAATGGAGGAAGGCTTGTCTACAACCACCACATCTTCATTTTCAGCTAGCAGGCGAACAGGCTCTGCGGTGACTGGTGGCTCATGCCTGTGCACTGTGTTCCGCAAGAAATCATTATCCTGTCAAAAACACAGGTAATCTGTCAGCTTGGAACCAGCTGCCTGTAATCAGTCAACATCACACCTCATTCTCCTTTTTTCCTTATTGACACAGAAGGGTCACAGTATATGCTTAAGCAGAAAAAGAAAAGTGTATAGTATTATCTCATTTTGTAAAAATACATACACACACAGAGATAGCAGGCATTGAAAAAGTATGCAAAAAGTTAATGATATCTCTAAGAGGTGAGATTATGGATGTCTTGGTTTTGCTTATTTGTTTATTCTCTACCTTAAAGTTACATTATAAAAGCAATTTTTTAAGTGAAGTTAAAACCTCCTTGAATCATCACTTCTTGTGACCTTGAATCAACAATATCAAGTTATTAAATCCACAGATATGGGATCTACACTTGGATTTGCCATAGGCTCTCTACAAGTTCTTGGAGAAGTCAATTTCTCTAGAACTCAGTTTCCTTATCTGTAAAATATGAGGGTTAGACCAGAACTATACTTTTCATAATTGGGACAGGAGAGGAAATCCCTAAGTTTTGAAATTGCCTTGTGTTACTAACAGAGGTGTCTGGTACCTCTTGATGTGATAGAACTTTAAAGGGGTCAAAGCACCTGTATAGACAATTCTGGTCTCTATCCCTGACATCCCACAATGTATTACATGTCAGGCTCTGTGATAAATAGTTTAAACAGTAGTTATGAGAACACAAACTTTGGAAGCGGACCTGTTGCTTTACCTTTCCTCAGTTTTCTTAAAAACAAAATGGGGTGGCAATACCTACTGCACAAAGCTGTCATTAGAATTCAATGTTACATTACATAAAGTGCTTAACTTTGTGCCCAACACCCAGGAGACATAAATGATAGCCTCTATTATCACTATTTGTACAGAGACCTAAGATGCAGGATAGAAAGTGAGTAGTGCCCTTGCCACAAGACAACATAGGAAAAGGAACTATGATAATTCCAACTTATGTTCCTTAGAAACAAGGAAGCCACCTTGATGGGGAGGATAAACAGGTTGAGTTCTGAAGCACAAACAGGCTATCTACATGGGGAGACAGGAAGCAGAGGCTAAAAAGGAGTGTTCCAAGTGAAAAGGAAAATGCTTCTTAATTACCATAATTTTACTCCCACACCTATATACCAAGTCTGAAAAACAGAACCAAAAATCCTGGATCCTTTCCTCTCCCGCCTTCTAGCTAGCCCCATCAGGACTGCACCTTCCATCAGGACTGCACCTTGAGCACAATGCTGAGGTCCTGTACTGGCTCCTCGTTGAGATGCAGACGGCCTGCCCGGACCGCGGCTTCATAGTAGGCGAGCGGCTGGGCTCGGAACTCGGTGCTGAAGACATGCATCAAGCTGTGGCCCACCCAGCGGCCTTTGCAGTAGGTTCGAAAGTCAAAGTAATAGGGCCGCACCTTGCGCAGGCCGCCCTCGAAGTAGTAGCTGGTCTCTGCAAAGTGCTCATCGCTGAAGCTGACCCCAGTCCGCCGTTTCTTTGGGGGCGGCACTACGCGCTCCCGGGTTGCTCCCCGCCGCTTCTTCCGCTTGCCTGGATCTGGGGCTAGGGCCGAAGGTTCCTCTCTGTCTCCTGCAGTCTGCTCCACGATCCCCGCGGCTGGCTCCACTACTGGGCCCCCGGGCTCGGGGCGCCCTGGAAGCGGCTCAACCCTAGCGCCGCTACCAGCGTCTCCGTTTTGCTGAGTCGGAGCCCTCAGCCCGTCTGCTGCCTCAGCTCGGGTGGACAATGTTCCCGCCATCGGACCCCTATGGCCACCCCAGGACCAAGCTAGGCTGAGGGGCCGGAGGTCAAAGCGCCACTGCACCACAACCCCGAGCCACCCGCGGCGGCCCAGCCACATAACCCCTCAGCCTCCGCTCCGGTGTCGCTGTCTGAAGACGTCACTCGGCATCAGCCAATCAGAGAGGCCCAGTGCCGAGGCGGGGTCTGCGATTGAGTGAGTTAATTCAACAAATTGAATTAAGTTGGAAGAGTCGACCTAAGTGGCGAATTGTGAGGTTGCGAGAATGTCTTACCAAAAGCGGTCATAACTTCTCCGACGAGGGAAATCTGGCGTTATTTCATAAAGAAAATATTTGGGATTGCTCTGTATAAAGCCGTCGTAGGAGTCGTTCGTGTACTTTGAGTGTAGACGACTGCTCAAAATTCCTTGGATCTGGAGAAACGCTTGAAAGGAGCTTGATTTGAAATAAAAACAAAACAAAAAGCATCACCAGAATAAAGACTGCCAACTTCTGTGAATATACTAAAAATCATGTATACCTTAAGATGATTGAATATTATAATATGTGACATATCTCAATAAATTCCTCCCTCACAACACATACAAATGTCTTTCACACTTCTCCGTCTTTCTGACAGCATGAGAAAGACTCCGAATTTCCCACTTGCCTCCAATATGCTCCCATACTGATTCACTTGCCCATTAAAGCTGCAAGTGGTAGCTCTTAAGGTTCGTTACGGGGAACGCATCACCATTCTTCGGGGGAATCACAAGAGCAGGCAGATTACACAAGTTTATGGTTTCTATGATGAGTGTTTAAGAAAATATGGAAATGCAAATGTTTGGAAATATTACAGATGTTTTTGACTATCTTCCTCTCACTGCCTTGGTGGATGGGCAGATCTTCTGTCTACATGGTGGCCTCTCACCATCCATAGACACACTGGATCATATCAGAGCATTTGATCATCTACAAGAAGTTCCCCATGAGGGTCCAATGTGTGACTTGCGGTGGTCAGATCCAGATGATCGTGGTAGTTGGGATATATCTCCTCGAGGAGCTGGTTACACATTTGGACAAGATATTTCTGAGACATTTAATGATGCCAATGGCCTCACGTTAGAGCTCACCAGCTGGTGATGGAGGGATATAACTGATCGGAATGTAGTAACAATTTTCAGTGCTCCAAACTATTGTTATCCTTTCGGTAACCAAGCTGCAATCATGGAACTTGATGATACTCTAAAATATTCTTTCTCGCAGTTTGATCCAGTACCTCGTAGAGGTGAACCACATGTTACTCGTCATACCCCAGACTACTTCCTGTAATGAAATTTTAAACTTGTACAGTATTGCCATGAACCATATATTGACCTAATGGAAATGGGAAGAGCAACAGTAACTCCAAAGTGTCAAAAATAGTTAACATTCAAAAAACTTGTTTTCACATGGACCAAAAGATGTGCCATATAAAAATACAAAGCCTCTTGTCTTCAACAGCCGTGACCACTTTAGAATGAACCAGTTCATTGCATGCTGAAGCGACACTGTTGGTCAAGAAATCAGTTTCTGGGCTGGGGATGTGGCTCAAGCGGTAGTGCGCTCGCTTGGCATGCGTCTGGCCTGAGTTCGATCCTCAGTGCCATATACCAACATAGATGTTGTGTCCGCCGAAAACTAAAAAAAAAATACATAAATAATAAAAAATTCTCTCTCTCTCTCTCTAAAAAGAAAAAAAAAAGAAAGAAATCAGTTTCTGGCATAGGGCTATTTGTAGTTACTTTTGCTTTCTCTGAGAGACTGCAGATAATAAGATGTAAACATTAACACCTCATGAATACAATTTAACTTCCATTTAGCTATAGCTTTACTCAGCATGACTGTAGATAAGGACAGCAGCAAACAATCATTGGAGCTTAATGAACATTTTTAAAAATAACTACCAAGGCCTCCCCTCTACTTGTGAGTTTTGAAATCCTTTTGTTTATTTTCAGGGAAACTGATTAATTTAATTGTATGATTTGTCTGCACTCAGTTTATTCCCTTCTCAAATCTCAGCCCCGTGTTGTTCTTTGTTATTGTCAGAACCTCGTGAGTTGTTTTGAACAGAACTGTTTTTCCCCCTCCTGTAAGACGATGTCACTGCACAAGAGCACTGCGGTTTTTTTCATAATAAACTTGTGAACTAAGAACTGAGAAAGTAAAAAAAAAAAAAAAAAAAAAAGCTGCAAGTGGATCAGAAAATGTATTGCCAGAGTTTATAAATGCCAAATGCTGAAACCAACACTGGTTAACTTCGTTAGAGAGGGTTATTGAAAAGATATTGGTGCCTCACAGAATTTGCAAATGATCTGGAGAACAGGCTCAGCAAAAAAGGGCCAAATCAAAGGAAGCAAAGTTCTCTGAAAATCAGCCATCTGTTGCCAAAGAAGAAATGTAGTTGAGATGCTATAGCTACCCTGTTGTGCCAAAGTACTCCTTGCCTTGCAGCCCTTCTACTCCTTAGAAATCTCCAAATCTCCCTGCAACGTTGTGTCCCTCTTACAAGGTTCAAAGTCCTGCAAGGGAGCTTTTCATCAGCCAACCCTAGGTCACAGTTCTGAGTCTTCACTTCTAGGGTGCCTAGAAATAGAAAATTCCGACCTTTAGTTTCCAGAGTGGGATTCCTCCAAATAGGCATTCAGAGGCTATGATACAAAAAAAGGTACAAATGTCCAGTCTAATTCAGGAAAATGAGCATTAACCTTCACTGGGCCTTTATGATACAAAAATGCTAATGTTGATTTAGGGCATTCTTATCATATGCGTTAGCACTCTGAGGAGTAAGAGAAGTCTTTTTTGCTAAATTATTTCTGTTAAATCATCAGTCTCATCAAACTGAGGGACTGCAGATTACTCTTACTCTAGAGCAGCAGGAGGTATCTACTGCTATTAGAAATTCCTATGCTAAAAAGCCAGATTCCCAACTCCCTCCTCAAATAAGAGGTTGCATTTCCCATTGATTGTGGGTATGTTAGAACAAAACTGCTTCAAAGTGAAGTCACCATCTCTCAAGTATTAAGAAATTATTAGGAGCTGGGGTTGTGGCTCAGTGGTAATGCACTTGCCCTAGCATGCATGAGGCACTGGGTTCGGTCCCCAGCACCATATTAAAAAAAAAAAAAAAAACAACTATCTATCTATCTATATCTATATATATAATTATTGTGTCCATCTACAACTAAAAATAATTTTTTAAAGAAATTATTAAAAAGTCCACAATGAGCGTAGGTGCCGCCACAAAGCACTCGCTGGCCTCACCTCTCAACCACAACCTTCCGGCAAAATGCCATGCGTCATCCCAACTCGGCTGTGGCCCTCAACAGGTAGGGTCTGAGAACAAGAAGGTGTTCTTAGCTAAACTTTCTGCTTTATAGAGTTTTTTTTTTTTAACTTTAAAAAAGTATACATATACACTGAGGATTGAACCTATGGGCACTCCACCACTGTGCTACATCCCCCCAAATTTTTATTTTTTATTTTAAGACAGGTCTCAGTAAGTTGCTTAGGGCCTCACTAAGTTGCTGAGGCTGTCTTTGAACTTGTGATCTTCCTGCCTCAATCTCCCAAGTCACTGGAATTACAAGTATGCACCACCATGCCTGGCTCCCCAGGACTTTTTATATTTTATTTTGAGACAGGGTCTTCCTTAATTGACAAGGCTGGTCTTGAACTTGCAATCTTCCTGCTTCAGCTTCTCAAGTAGCTAGAATTACAGGCATGTGCCACTGCACCCAGTAAGCAACTGATTTTGTTGCCACCTAGGACCATGCTCCTGTTAGTAAGTCCCTAATGAATTTCACTTTTTGCAATCTTGGATCTCTCTGCCTTTCTTCAATCTCATGGCATGTTGGGCTTGGTCTTCATTTACTGGGACCAGGTCGTTTTGGAACAGAGTTGAGAGAATCAAATAAGTTGGTTCAAGTAAAACTTAGAATAGTGCTTGGCAAAACTATGGAGGTAGAAAACAAAAATCTTATCCCCCAACTCTTTCTGACTTATAGAATGAGAATTTGTATTTCAATTTCATCCCAGGGAGCTTGCATATTAAAGCTTGAGAAGCACTGGCATAGACGATGTACATTAAACATTTGTTGTACTCTATGAACATCCAACATCTTCTAAACATCTGTGTGTGTGTGTGTTTGTGTGTGTGTTTGTGTGTGTGTGTGTGTGTGTGTGTGTGTGTGTGTTGG
The DNA here is from genome assembly GCF_048772815.1 of Callospermophilus lateralis. Lineage (NCBI taxonomy): Eukaryota > Metazoa > Chordata > Mammalia > Rodentia > Sciuridae > Callospermophilus > Callospermophilus lateralis. Next base: position 87,339,598 of record NC_135307.1, on the reverse strand, counting down.
GAATTTCACACAATTCTACCTCCAAGATGTGGAATCCAGAAACTGGCCTTCCCAGCTTCCCTTGAAGCTTGGGCATAGGAATTTGACCTGGGCTCTCCATTCATCAGGCAGAAACTTTGGTTCAGATGCACACAGCGGTAGAAAGAGGCTTGTGGTGGAACCAATGTCTGAGAAGTTAGCTGAGGAGGCATCTAATTTGAGGAATATTGTGAGCAATGCTATTAATAATTGCTCAGAGGCAGATTGTCTTTAAATGCAAGTGTATATTCAATCACACCAATCATCAAATATAAACAATTAATGCAAAAGTGTTGGGTGTGCTGGAGCACCCCAACTAGCATTCAATGCACACTAATTAAATACTATAAGCAAATTACACAATCCTAGGGCAAATACCTCTAATGCTACCTGACTTCTCTTAACCAAAGAGCAGATATTATCCTTGTCTTGTGGTTCTCTCCAGCTGATGGCTGGACATCAGGGAATGGTGGAGTTAGTCCAGGGACGGACAGCAAAGCAGCCAGTCTCACCTATGTCCTTGGAGCAAAACTCTTCAATGTGGCAGGACCAGCAATTTAAAATACAGTTCCAAGTTAGTGGTGCACATTGGTGATTGGTTACTGCCATATTCAGATACTGCCATGTTCATGCTTCTTTTTCCAGGAATAATCACGGTCAAAATCTTGTCAACGATTTGGCCCTTATTTTCTAACCTTCTCACTTTCCTTTTCTTTTCATAGTCTTTTTAAGAATGGTTATAAATGTAAGCCGGGTATGGTGGCTCATGCCTGTAATCCCAGTAGCTGGAGAAGCTGAGGTAGGGGGACAGTGAGTTCAAAGGCAGCCTTAGCAACTTTGCAAGGCCCTAAGGAACTCAGCAAGACTCTGTCTCTAAATAAAATATTAAATGGGGCTGGGGATGTGGCTCAGTGGTTGAGCAACCCTGAGTTCAATCCCAGGTACAAAAAAAAAAAAAAAGTATTTATAAATGTGAACAGTAGAGTGCCTTGTCTTGTGGTGGTAGTTTCATATGGTGGTAGTTGTCACTACCATAGCCACACTGATGGGACTTGGTCACCTCTAGAGAACATTGTCAGTCAAGTTACTGCTACTAATGGCTGATACCTTTCATCACACTTTTCTTGGGAAGACAATAACAGTCTTGAAAATTGAGGACTGGGAAGAAATTTATAACTCAATAAATATGATGATATCCCTTGAAGGATATCCAAGGTCATCTTTTATTTGTTGTGCTAGGGAATCAAACCCAGAGCCTTGCGCATCCTAAACAAATGTTCTGCAACTGAGCTACACACCCAGCCCTCAAAGAGTTTCTGGCACAACACATTTTTATGCACTGTGGCCACCCTTCTGTCATACCTTCTTATAGCTTTGCTGTTATTTGTAAATTTGTCCGCTTCCAAGGCCATCCCCCTCTACAAGCTGTGAGGATCTCTGGGACCCATACCAAATTTTATGTACGGGTCTTGAATTCATGCTTAACACAAGCCTAGAACACAAAAGGAGCTCGGCATCTACTGACTAAATGAATGAGGGAAAACCTCACATTCGATGAATAGGGCATGGGTCTCCTGTGACAGTAAAAAGCCACCAATGTGCTCTAACTTGAGCAGCAAAAGGATGAAGGAGATAAACGCCAGCCCGGAAAATTGCTCAGGGGGCAAGAAAAGTCAAAGGTATGGAAAACTGGAGTACTGTAACCCAGCAGGGGGCAAGAAGGTGATGCTGGAACCTCCAGCTCTGCAAGAAATCCCCACACTTGGGCGGGAATTGGCGAGGAGGCGGGGCTCCCGGCACGTGATTCCTCTGTTTCCCGGCAACCACAGCCCCGCCCACTTCTTCCCCGCCTTCGGCTCCTGGCTTCCTCACGAGCTCCCCTAGACCAATCGACTCACACAACGTCGCCAGGTCGGATGATAATTGGAGGACTGCTGGGCTCCGTCACTTGGAGACTCCGCCCCTCCCTGTTTCTTCCTGCTTACCGGCGACAGACCTGAGCCGAGCGATCCCAGGTTGCTGGGTAGGTGATTGTGGCAGGTGAGGAGGGCTTGGGGTGTCCAGCATTTTGTATTCCCTGGTCTGAACTGACCGCAGAAAACCAGAGGGTGTCGAGGACCTGATTTGTCGTCACTCCCAGCCAGTCCTTGATGCCAGAGCGACTGAGGCCTAGAGTCTGGATTCAGGGTTTCCTGCGGGGGTCCAGACACCTGTGGCCACGATCTGGACGTGCTCCAGTGAGAGCTAAGTTTTGGTTGGGTGGGTTCAGAGGCGGGTAGGTTCCTCGTTTCATCTGGGACACCATGGCATATCTGTCTCTTTAACCTTGGGCCTTTTCTATGACTGCTGGGCTCTGTCGCTTGGAATTTTTCAGACCTTGCGCTGGGCAACCTTCCTTCCTTATCGCAAAGACTTTTTCTTTTTTCTTTTTTTTTTTTTTATGTACTGATTTTGCAGTACTGAGGCTGGTCTTCCCACATGCTAGTCAAACGCTCTACCCCTGAACTACATATCCAATCCTTTTGGGGCTTTCCATCCAACTGCCTGGGCCACCTGAGTAGCTGGGATTTCAGGCGTGCGCCACCACACCAGACTCTATAAGACCCTTCAGGGAAGGTGTTAATCTGAACTTTAAACATAGTTGATTATGCAAGCTCCCAGGTTCTTTCCCATCTGTCCTTGCTTGGGCTGCTTTCAGCGTCCCAGACAGGCAGAATATTGGATAAAATATTGGTAAAAATATGGGTTTTGGAGCAGCACCAGTCTGGTCTCCAGTCAGAGATTCATCATGTATTAGTAATGTGCCCTTAAGCAGCTATCCTTTTGAACCTGTTTCTCCATCTATAAAATGATGAAAATGCCTATTTTTCAATGTTTCGGTTAAATGCTAACTACCCTGATCTGAGCATTACACGTTGTTTATATGTAGTGAACACTATACCCCATAAATGTACACAATTAAAATGGTTACTTAGCTGGGTATAGTGACACACACCTGTGTGTCATCCCAGCGACTTGGGAGACTGAAACAGGAGACAGGAGATTTGCAAGTTTGAGACCAGCTTCAGCAATTTAGCAAGGCTCTAAGCAACTTGGTGAGTCTTTGTCTCAAAATTAAAAAAATAGAAAAGTGGCTCAGTGGTTAAGTACCTCTGGTTTCAAACCCTGGTACCAAAAAAAAAAAAAAAGCCTAATAATTTAATTTTTTTTTTTTTGAAAGAGAGAGTGAGAGATGGGAGAGAGAGAAAATTTTTTTTTAAATATTTATTTCTTAGTTTTTCTGCAGACACAACATCTTTGTTTGTATGTGGTGCTGAGGATCGAACCCGGGCCGCACGCATGCCAGGCGAGTGCGCTACCGCTTGAGCCACATGCCCAGCCCCATAAAAGTGAAAAAGATAAATTATGAATTATAGACCAGCTGCTACATGTAATGAGCAATGGCCCTTGTACTATGAGGGTACCTTCTGACAGACAGTCATGTAGCACTTTTACTATCTTCATGTCTATGGGACTGTGCAAGTGCTTGTCTGGGTTCTGTTGAAAACAGAATGTAATTGGCTAAGGATAGAGCAGTTACATTTTGGAGATCTTCAGAAAAAAGCACAGCTTTTTGTTCACACTGGAAGCATCCTAGAAATTCCTGTGTGTGTGAAAGAGAGAGGGAGAATATATAATGTAAGTCAGGGTGGTGGCCTACACTTGAAATCCCAGCTACTTGGGATACTTAGGCAGGAAGATTGTGAGTTAGAAGCCAACCTGGGCAACTTACTGAGACCCCATCTCAAAAACAAAACAAAACACACACGCAATATAAAATTTTAACTATTTTTGTGTGTACTGCTCAGTGGCATTTATATCATTATATAGCTATAACCATTATTCAGCTACAGAACTCTCCAAATAAAAACTGTATCCTTAAGAAATAACTTCCCAGGGCTGGGGTTGTAGCTCAGTGGTAAGTCCTCGCCTAGCACGGGTAAGGCACTGGGTTTGATCCTCAACACCACATTAAAATAAATAAATAAAAATAAAGGCATTGTGTCTACCTACAACTAAAAAAAAAAAAGGAAAAATAGCTTTACATTTTCCCTTCTCTCCAGCCCCTGATGACTACCAGTCTATTTTCTGCTTATCAGCTCATATGAGTAGAATCATATAGTATATATCGTTTTGTGTTTGGGCTTATGGAAAGTCCCTTTTTATTTATTTAAATAAAATGCTGGGGCCTTGTGTATTCGAGGTAAGCACTCTACTAACTGAGCTATATCCCCAGCACCTCCCCCCACCTTTATTTTTTTTATTTATTTTTTATTTTATTTTTGGTACCGAGAATTGAACCCAGAGACACTTAACGAAGTCCTATCCCAAGTCATTTTTATTTAGAGACAGAATTTTTTTGTTAATATATTTTAGTTGTCAATGGACGTTTATTTTTAAATTTATTTTTATGTAGTGCTGAGAATGCAACCCAGTGCCTCATACATGCTGTCAAGTGCTCTACCACTGAGCCACAACACCAGCCGAGACAGGATCTTGTTAAAGGGCCTCACTAGGTTGCTAAGGCTGTTCTTAAACTTGCAATCCTCCTGCCTCAGCCTCCTCCCAAGTTGCTGGGATGGAAATTTCATGAAGACAAACTTCATTTTGAATAACTTGATGAATGCAGAGCTAGAAAGGAACTCAATTGCCATTTTGACATCTTTGTACACAATATGAATCTGATGGAAGATATTTTAATTTTTTTGTTAAAAGAAACTTCTTAAAATCCTATTACCTTCGTTAATGGACAAATAAATATGTGAGTGTCACACATTTATACTGTATTCTTAAAACTGGTTCTTACTTACTTGATATTCTGTTTTCCAGCTTAAATCCCAAATGAAAATGTTTGAGAGTGTTGACTCTACAGCTACAAGATCTGGCAGAGATCTCTGGGCCGAAATCTGTTCCTGTCTGCCAAATCCTGACGAAGATGTTGCCAACAATGCCTTCACGGACTCCTTTGTGAATTCTTACCCTACAGGTGAAGGCCAGAGGGAGGCAGAAAACTTTGCAGTCCAGCCAGCTATAAAGCCCTGGGCTCCCTTGCAGGATTCAGAAGTATATTTAGCATCTCTAGGTAAGTTAGCTTGCTGGCGTACTTTCTCTCTTTTTAAAATCAGAAGTTGGTGGTTTTAGAGGAGCATGTTGAAGTTCTCTTGAATCAAACTTGGTTTCCTATTTCCTTTTTTTTTTTTTAAGTCTTTTATACATGTATCTGTTAGATGTAAATCTAGGGGTGTTTCAGTTTTGTTATAGGAAAGGATCACCCTCACTTTTCTTGCACATCCCTTGGAGCAATTTTTGTCCCCTCCTACCTCTAACCATTTCATCTAAATTCTGTATTTTGGGGTTTTATTTATTCATTTGGCAGTATGGAGGATTGAACCTAGGGGTGCTATACTACCGAACTAAATCCCCAGCCCTTTTTATTTTTTATTTTGAAACAGGGTCTTGCTAAATTGCCCAGACTAGCCTCAAACTTGTGATCCTCTTGCCCTAGCCTCCCAGGTTGGATTACAAGCATGCACCACTACACCTGACTTAAATTCTGTTTTATTTCTTGGTGTTCTGTAGAACCCTCTTGCTTACTGTTATTGGCCTGCCCATATATTCAGGTAACTTAAAAGTGTTAAACTTTATACCATCTTGATAGAAATGCTCATGACCCCAAAGCTACATGGAGATTTCTAATGGTAGAGCTGGAAAAATTGTTATATTATATAGATTGATTGTTGGAAATGGGAAGGTGTGTTGACATAAATTCATTTTATCTCTTATTAGCCATTTTATTTTTCTATATATCTTTATTTTATTTATTTGTTTTTTAAGTGGTGCTGAGGATCGAACCCAGTACCTCACACATGAAAAGCAAACACTCTACCAATTGAGCTACAATCCCCAGCCCCAGCCATTTTTTTAAAAAAATTTTTTTATTTTTATTTTTTTTTAGTTTTCGGTGGACACAACATCTTTGTTTGTATGTGGTGCTGAGGATCAAACCCGGGCCGCCAGGCGAGCGCACTACCACTTGAGCCACATCCCCAGCCCCCCAGCCATTTTATTTTAAAAAAATGTTTCTTGTATACATTTTCAGTGCCGTGTCCTGTGGCCATAATTAAGTATCTAGAGAGATTCCAAGCATAGGAATGAAATTCAGATTGTTCCATGCAAGGAGAAAGAGAAATGTCAACCTAATTAATTTTTTAACTGATACATAAAAGCATAAAAACTGTACATGTTGCCTGGCATGGTGGTACGTGTTGTAATTCCAGCTACATGGGAAGCCGAGGCAAGGTGATTACAAATTTGAGGCCAGCCTCAGCAACTTAGTGAGACCTTGTCTCAAAATAAAATTTTCAAAAAAGGGCTGGGGCTATAGCTCAGTGGTAAAGTGCCCCAGGTTTCAATCCTAGTTTTAAAATATAAAAAATAAATTGGGTCTGGGGTTGTGGCTCAGTGGTACAGCGCTTGCCTAGCATGTGTGAGGCCCTGGGTTCAATTCTCAGGATTACATATAAATAAATACAATAAAGGTTTATTGACAACTTTAAAAAAAAAAAAAGAAAAAGATTTTAAAAGTAAATAAATTAAGGGCTGGGGTTGTGGCTTAGTGGTAGAGCGCTTGCCTCGCACATGTGGGGCACTGGGTTCAAACCTCAGTACCACATAAAAAAATAAGTAAATAAATAAAATGAAGGTATTGTGACCATCTACAACTAGAAAAATATTTTTTTAAATCAATTAATTAAAACTGTACACATTAATGGGGTACCATGTAATGTGTGTGTATTTTTTTTTTAATTTATATTTTAGTTGTCGTTGGACACAATACCTTTATTTAATTTGTTTTTATGTGGTGCTAAGGATCAAACCCAGGTTTTCGTACATGCTAGGCAAGTGCTGTACCGCTGAGCCACAACTCAGCCCCCATGTAATGTTTTGATACGTGTGTATGTTACGGAATATTTAAGTCAAGGTAAGAATATCTATTCTCCTCAAGCATTTATCATTTGTTTATGGTGAAAACTGTCAAAATAATTTCTTCTTATGGTATTCTTTTGTTGCTGGAACATCTATCACAAGACCAAATCTTCAAACTCATAATTTGAGGAAGGAAAGGCAAGCCAGGGAGAAGGAGCTTTTAATGAAGGACGGAGAGAAGAAGCAGAGCTTATATGATTGCTAAGGAATACCTTGGGAGAACAAAAAGAATTTCATTAATGGCATAATGGAGGGAAAAAATAGGAGTAAAACAGTTGGAATGATAGAGAATAAGAAAGATGAGGGAGTAATGTGAAATTTGTGGGGAAGTCACCAAAGAGAATAATAATGCTTGCAGCCATGTCTGAAGGGGTTGAAAGTTCTGCTTTCAGTAGCCAGAGCACCTGCTTAATAATGATAAGGAGAAACAACAACAGTCTGAGAAAGCTAAAGAACCAGATCCATTGGCTTGTTAGTACCATGTGACTGGGGTTATTAGAATAATATATTCTAATATACGCCTCATGGAGATGGTGATGATTTTGATTGGCGAAGACTAACTTGGAAAGTTACAACTCTACTACTGTCATGTATGTAAGAAATAAAAAAAAAAAAAGAAAGTTACAAAACTTTTCTAAACTAAACTTTTCTAAAATCAGTTAAGAAACTAACTGGTAATTAAAATTTCCTTCTCTGGAGAAAATGGGAGCCATTTATGTTTCCTAGGAAAGGGGCTGGGAGACAATGGCAGGCAGGTTTGGAGTATGTAAACATGTCTGTTTCTGCCTGCCCTGTGGAAATCATACCTCCTCAGGAACTCAGCACACTGAGAGAGGGGAAAGTCTTTTGTAGCCCAAAGTATATTTTTCACTATGACAACCAAGGCCAGACAATATGAAGATTGTTTCTATTGCCAAATAAACATGTATCAAAGAGAATTCACTGGTAAGAGCAATAATTAAAAATGTAACCAGATAAACATGAGATATGCATAACCCCTTTTATATCCTTAAGGAAAAAATAAAACCCTTCACTTTTATTCACAATTTTATTTTTGAAACTTTCTTTTTTCCTTCACATTTTAATATTTATAAACTGTAGGTTTTTTATACAGGTGAACTCTTACAGGAACACAAGTGCTTATTGTTTTATCAGTAGATGTTAGCTGATAGGACTTGTTTAGAAATGAAAACAGGATTGCATTACATATCATATAAGTTTCTGTTGGTTCTAGGCTTAATGTCCATTATCCCCTCCACATACACAAAAAAGCCTTTGTTTACCCATGCAGAATCATGCACTGCTTAATCATATTTGCTTAACAGAGATGGATTCTGAGAAATGTGTTGTTAGGTAATTTCAGAATTGTGTGGACATCATAGAGTATACACAGTCCAACTAAGATAGCTATGTTATCAGTAGGCGACATAATCTTATGGAATCACCATTGTAGATGTGGTCTGCTCTTGACCAAAGCATCTTTTCTTTGGGGAGGGGATACCGGTGATTGAACTCTGGGGCACTCAACCACTGGCCCACATCCCCAGCCCTGTTTTATATTTTATTTAAAGAGAGGATCTCACTGAGTTGCTTGGTGCCTTACCATTGCTGAGGCTGGCTTTGAATTCATGATCCTCCTATCTTAGCCTCCCAAGCTGCTGGGATAATAGGTATGCACCACCAAGCCCAGAGACCAAAGCATCTTTATGTAGCACATGCCCATATTATAGTTGAAGAAAAGACTAAATTAAGGAAAAAGGTAAATGGTGATATTCTTTCTTGTGTTCTTCAAAAGGGAAAATCTGTTCAACAGTTATACTTAAAATGCAAAGAAGAGTAATTAAACATCTATCATCAGGAAGCCATATGGACTACTCTCGGAGGGATTACAAGATGTTTGTTTTTATTAGGCTCCAACATCCAGACCACAAACTGAGCAACTTTTTAAAATTTTGGGAGATTCTTTTTCTTTAATCAAGAATTTAATCACATAGAGATCTTAAAGGTCTCTTACCATTGAATTCTCATTGAGTCAATTTTAGTGTCTAATGAACCATTGGATCTCTCATCATTTTCTCTAATTCTTTCTCATGAGATTTGGAAAACCACTCATGTCACTGTAACAAGAAGAAAAACCATTTACTCCTCAGAGACATTATTTTCAAGGAATCGGAAAACAGACGATAGTATATACATGTCATACCAGGAAAAACAAGCATTCCTTAGAGAGATACCTGCTGGGCTTCTGTGATTTCAAAGAAAACATGCCATTGATTTATTTATGAGAACCCATGGCTTTTCCCTTTTCTTGGGTTAAACATTTATTTGATACAATGCAGGATGAGGACATTATGAAGGAAAAAGAAGTATGTTCAGTTACTTTTTATGTGTCCTTTAAAAATTATCTCTTGTACAGGATATGTGAATATTTTCATCAGTGAGAGAATTGGTAAATTGGCATTTTTCATTGGTAAATTGGTATTTCATTTCACACTCACTTTCTTTGTTAAGCTCTGTTTTCTCTTCTCTTTAGAGAAGAAACTTCGAAGAATCAAAGGTTTAAATGAGGAAGTCACTTCCAAGGACATGCTTCGAACCCTGGCCCAAGCCAAGAAGGAATGCTGGGATCGGTTCCTCCAGGAGAAGTTAGCATCTGAGTTCTTTGTAGATGGACTTGATTCCGATGAGAGGTAAATTGATTTCCAGTCCAATTCCAGTCTGTTTCACTGAGAGCACTTCTTCTCTAAAGAATTCAGGGATAGTGACATCTGAGTCCTGATATTTTTTGAGATCAACATTAGTTCTTCTTTTTTCTTTTTTTAAAGAGAGAGAGAATTTCAATATTTATTTATTTATTTTTTTAGTTTTCGGCAGACACAACATCTTTGTTTGGATGTGGTACTAGGGACCGAACCCGGGCTGCATGCATGCCAGGCGGGCGTGCTACCGCTTGAGCCACATCCCCAGCCCCAACATTAGTTCTTTTGAGCTAAAATCAGCCTTTGTAAGGTTACTCAGTTTGCTCTTAACTTAGCAGATTTTTTATAATTTTGCCGTAAAGCCAATACCCCAGCTACATGTTAGTCACAGATTGAATAGAGTAGAGGATAACACATCATATTGTAGCTACTCGATAAATTTGTGTAGACCAAATGAATAAATTTATTAAGCAGCTACTGTATGATGGCACTGTGCTTGGTGTTATGAGAGGGTTGTATAAGAAGTTTTAGCCTTTTAGCAATATTTTTGTTTTTGTTTTTGAGTTTTAGGTCCTCAGATAGAGACAGACAACAAATATATATAAAGATTACCTAATAACAAGAGGCAGCATAAGAGAAGAGCTAGATGAGTGGAAGTGATAGAATGTACTCTGTTGAGCTCCTCCTGGCTCTGGTGTTTGTACCAGGGAGAAGGGAGGGCTTGAATGATACCTGAGGTGGTTTGGATATAGGCCTTGTGCCGCATAAGTTGTTTGGTACTTAACACTTGGGAGTTTGACTCTCCCATTTAACTAATTGTATGTTCTGGAATAAATAACCTGTGTGTGTTTCAGTTTCCCAATCTGTACAGTGGGATTGATAGCTTTCATCTCATAAGGTTGTTATAAGAGTTAAATGAGTTACTCTGTGTAAAGGCCTTAGAACACTGCCTGGCACATGTTAAGCACAATATAAATGTTAGCTATTGTTAATGTTATCTTCCCTAGCAGAATTTTAAAGTTTGGTAAGAATTTATTCAAAATAAAAAGTAATGGAGGGAGTTCATTAGTACATATAATTTTTATGTTTTATCAATTAAAATAAGAAATTTAATTAAAAAATGCATTGGGGAGTGAAAAATTGAATTTTAACCAAAGTTTTATGCTTTTATCAGTTAAAAAAGGAAATTTAATTAAAAAAATTCACTGAAGAGTGAAAACTTTAATTTTAACCAAAGGTGTTAACCTAAGTTTGTAAGACATCATTAATATTGATATTGAGAGTCCCATCATATCAGATGAAGATGCTGCTGCTAAAATCAAGGACAGCGTGTGAATAAACTTGATAGTTGTATTTTACTTTTTAATTTGCAAAGCATTTTCACTTATATTATCTCAAATATTGGATCAGCATGCCCCCAAATCCTTCAGAAATTAGCATGGCCTCTAAGGTCAGGCCAACTACCTTCTGAAGGCTCATAAAATAAAATAAAGTTTTTTCTTTTCTCTCTGAAGCCTCAACCTAATTGAGCTATAAACTGCCTCAAACATAGGTGATTTGAGGATGTATAGATTCTGACCTATTAACATTTTGATGTTTGCTTATAGTTTCTCTCCTCTTGCATATCTCCCTACAATCCACTTTTGAGGGAAAAAAAAAAGACAAAACTTTCTTCTGTATAATTCTCCAGAAAGAATGATGTTTCTTTGAAATCAGAGCAGCACATTTTTGTGTATTTATCCATGCTTAACATAATGGGGCTCTCCCTTTTCTATAGAAATAATTTGAATAATTCTGTGAAAGTATAGTTGATGAAAATTAATATCCCTATCACACCTGATTCCCCTGAGCCATGGGCTTGAGAGTCAGTCAGCTGCTTGCTCCACTCTCTGATGATTGGATCTGATCCCATGCCTACAATGGTGGGAACTCTTCTTTCTATCATCCTTCAGAACAAGCACCATTTGTTTTCAAACTTCAAAGTTTATGTTTTAAATAGAGGTCATTTTTCAGTGGACTCATGTGGGTCTTTGCATTTGTGAGGGCCAAGTAGATGATGCTCCTCCTTGTGTGCTTTTGTCAAAGAAGTAATGGCTAAGAAATCCAGCTGTCCAAAGCACAATTCCCCCATACACTGACAAATGTCTAAAATCTGCTGTTATGGCTTTGGGCTATTAAAGAGCATAGAATGAGGTTTACATTATTTCTTATCATTTATATTTTTCTGTGAATGTCTAATAATTGTAAGGTGTAGGAGCCTGGGTACTTAGGGAAGGTGGGAGGGTGGCTGTGAGCCTGACAATCATCCTCTCTCTACATAGGCAAACACAAAGAGCCTTCTGGCATAATGGCCATTCCTTTGTGGGGAACATTTGCAGCTCAGATGTTTCTATCTTGGGGACTTGCTATGGGATGAAATAAACAACACACACACATATATAGGAAATATTGCACTTACTACAAATATAAGCACTATGTATATAAAATTGAGCCTCAGATGCCTCAGGTATGAGATTTAAAGATTCTTACTTTTCTGCCTCGCTAATAATTTCATATTTATTTGAGTGTTTCCTCCCCTTGACAATTTCTCTCCTCTTCAGTTTTGAGGAAAAAAGGATAAGACTGAGGCATAAGCTCTTCAGCTATTCTCATCAAGCCTTCAGAGGCTCTGCATTTGAAGGGGGCCTGGTGCTGCTTATAGCCAAAGTGCCCACTAGGGGGTAAATTATGCCGTGGAGCTGCCAGGATGCACAGCTGTCAGAGGAGCATCGCGCTGTTCTCCTGTGTTAGCAGTGAAAAACAATTGTAGGAAGGAATTGGTGGTGGGAGGGAAGGCAATATTTGAGTAACTGAGCTAATCATTAAGTGATTAATCATTGAGGTCTGATACAGCCACCCTTTTCTTTTGCTCTTTTGTAGCACCTTGGAACATTTCAAGAGGTGGCTCCAGCCAGATAAAGTAGCCATCAGCACGGAGGAGGTCCAGTATCTGATCCCTCCAGAGTCGCAGGCTGAGAAGCCAGAGGCGGCCTGGGACAAGCCAGCGACAGCAGAACAATAAATTACATACACACAAGCTGAGCAGCTGTCTCAGGTCCAGAGGGAACAGCAGAGAGCTCAGTGGCAATGGCAGTAAGGAGAAATCCAGGGAGGGTAAAAGCCCAAACCTCCACTCCACAAAGCAAACAGCTGCAGGCCCCTGAGGACTTCCTTGGGGCTGGCATGTGTGACTGTCTTGGATGAAGTGACTGACCCAGTGAGTGCTGGATCAGAATACTGCTTTCCTCTGTGTCTCAGCTTGACTGAGCTCTGTTGCTGGTTAAAAATCTGATGAGGATCTAGTGAAGGACTGGGTGTAAAAGTACTTGGAGACACTGATGCCCTTCTGTATCATGTTAAGTGAGCCACATTTTTTTCTTGCTTCTTCTGTATCCCAAGTATTCCCTTGGTGAATTGTCAGGGGTGAGTGGGGTTAATGAGAGTGAAGTCAGCTGCCTTGAATCCAAGCCCATGTGGAGCTTCCATAACAAATATGTAGGAAATAGAGGGACTCTGAAAAAAGAGGCTGGGTTTTTCCTTTGTCTGATTTTTGCCTTGTGGAGAAAATGGGTGAAAGAAGTGTGAAAATGTGGGTGTTTATATCTGTGTATATACATATTTTTATTTCATGCATGGCTTCTCCCCCAACTTTTTCCTGTGCCAGTTTCCAAATTAGATTTGTAAATATGGTTTAGTGCTTGACACTACTCCTGAATAGTTCCAAACTTTTTCCTTGTCACAGTTTTCCTGGCTGAGCCTGCACTTTCTTCCTTGTTTATCATACTCTTATTCATATAAACATACAAAATATCTGTTGTCCATATAAAACTTTTCTCATCAGAATAACTGTGTGTGGTGTTGGTGATTGGATTCCTCCCAGAGAGATATTCCTAGGCAGTGGGAGGTAAAGATAAATGCATGCCAGTGAGGGGATCTGGTAACCTTTGCCTGTCTCCTGTTTTTAACGGAAGCCTCCCGAAGGTGATTCTGAAGCCATGGCCCCAGTGGAGCTTCTTCTGGGTAATAGTTTCTAAATCCCTAATGTTGAGCAGAGAGGCTATAAAAATCTTCATTTCCAAATCAAGTATTTGCCTTACCCAGAAGGATTGGGGCTAACCAAGTGATTCCATATATTTGCTTAATGATATAATACCCAAATATACATTTTTTTCATTGACTAATGGTATTAGCTTTATTCCTACTGGTGTGTGTGTATGTTAATAGGGGTTGAACCAGGGTACTCTACCACTGAACTACATCCCCAGCTCTTTTTATTTTATTTATTTATTTACTTATTTGTGGTACTGGGGATTGAACCCAGGACCTTGTGCATGCAAAGCAAGCACTCTGCCAACTGAGCTATATCTCCAGTCCCCTTTTTATTTTTTGAGAGAGGGTTTTGCTAAGTTGCAGAAGCTAACCTCAAACTTGAAATCCTCCTGCCTGAGCCTTCTGAGTAGCTGCAATTACAGGTGTATACCACCATGCCCAGTGATTTATGGGTACTTTGAGAAAACAGAACACTGACTATCATCTGGCCTCAGACCAAGCTTGGAGCTACCATCTCTGCCTGGGATTCAGATACCATCAGACCTCACACTTCTTCTAGGACTATCTGATGACTTTCAGCTGGGTGAATAGGTTAAAAAAAAAAAAAAAAAAAGACTTAAGATTTTTCTTCACTGTACATGATAAATTTTTTTTCTTCCTCAGTAACAATAATTTAAGGAAAAATAACAATGAGAACCCTAAATACTCTTCATAGGACGGCTGGTCCTAGGGTGGTATGAGAATGTTTCTAAACCAGAAAATAGTGTTTTTATTATTCAAGCAAGAATCTAGCTTTTTCTTTTCCCTATCTCCAATTTTCTGTCTCAGAAAAAGACACTTTAATAGAAAAGTTAGGGTATTGATCTAGAGGAAAACCTGGTGGAGGTTTGGGAGGAAGACCCTAGTTCTCCAGCCACCTTCTTGATTTTCTCTTTGAGGAGATCTTCACAGAAAAGGATCCAATGAGTTGTAACTATGGTTACAGTTGGTTTTGAGGTGACAGCTTAAGTGACGACCCTAAAAAGGTGAAACCCCATTTTCCAAAACCAAAGTTGATATTAGCTCCCAAAGCTAACTTATTAATATAGATTAAACTTAGGCTATTAAAGTGGTACTAAATTTGAAACCAAGAGTCTTGGATGCTATCTTTGCTTTGTGGCTTAGTTGTGGTCATAAATAAGTCAAATGACCTCTTTGGGTTCCAGTTCCCTTAGTAATTGGACTAACCATAGGAAAAATTGTATTGGCCTAAAATGCTGATCTGTTTCCTTTGGCCTTTTAAACTCCAAGGAACACCGGTGAGGATTCTGAAATCAGATTTATGAGTTAGGAGAGCCTTATCGCCCAAAACTTTCTTTTTTCACTTCTGTCTTTAGTAAAACTGACAGAACAAATGAAGCAATATTTAATGCTAAACTATAGAGCCAATGAAGGGTAATTACCAACAGAAGCAAAGCAGCAATGACCTGATACACCCAGAGAAGCTTGGGTTGGAGCCAGGGAGATAAGCTAAGTGAGTGTCACTGTTCTTTCTGGCACATGCTCTCATCACCCAGCGCTTGGCAAGGTCAGTGGAGGAATGGCACAGGCTTATATCCAATATCTTCTCCAGAAATAGGCCCTGGACATAGGAACAGCAAGTAAACATCCCACCAGCTGTTGCTGAGGTGTGTCCCTCCCAGACAGGCCTGTCCACCAGGATGATTGCTGGAAGAGGGAAGAATCCTGGAGCCACTCCCTGGCCCTATTTTGGAGTGAGTTCTCCCAGGCTCAGAACAGCCCAGTCCATGAAACAGCCAATATTTTCTTGAAAAAATTGAAAACTATCCCAACCAGCTTGGGCCCTGTTTCACATTACAAGATTCAAGATGTAGCAATTATAGGTTTATGGGGCTGTTGGAGCCTCAGAGTGTTTTGAGCCTTGGAGCAGTTTTTTTGGATACTGGGGATTGAACCAGGGATGCTTTACTACAGAGCTACATCCCAGCCCTTTTAATTTTTTTTTTTATTTTAAGACAAGTTCTCACTAAGTTGCTTAGGGCCTCACTAAGTTGCTGGGGCTGACCTCAAACTTGTGATCCTCCTCCTTAGCCTCCCAAGTTGCTGGGATTACAAGTGCACACCACTGTGCCTGGCACAGAATGGATTATTTAAGGCATCTAATCAATCTTAGTTAAGCCCTTGCCTTACTCCAGGCACTGCGCATGGTGCTGAATTAAAACAAACAAACAAACAAAAAATACCCTGCCTCCCTACGTAGAATGATAGAGGGGCAGATAGGGCCTACATGACTGACACTGAGGAAATATAAGTGTAATGTGCTCTGAGAGCACCTGGGATGGAGAGGTGAGAGCTGGAGGCCAGTAAGGGTGAGGGGTAGAAAAGAGACAGTGTTAGGGAAGCTGAATGCAGAAAAATGGGTAGAAGCAAGAAGAAATAGAGGAATAAGAGTATGGGGATAGGGGCTGGGGATGTGGCTCAAGTGGTAGTGCACTAGCCTGGCATGCGTGCGGCCCGGGTTCGATCCTCAGCACCACATACAAACAAAGATGTTGTGTCTGTCGAAAACTAAGAAATAAATATTAAAAAAAAAAAAAAGAGTATGGGGATAAAAGAGAGTTCAAGAAGAGGAAAACAGCAGGTACAGAGGTCTAAGGGGGAAAGAGTTTGAAGGATCAAAAGTAGTTCAGTGTAGCTAAGAGCATAGAGAACAAAGGAGGAAGTGCTGGGTGTGGCGGTGCTCACCTGTCCTCCCAGCCATCCCAGTGGCTGGAGAGGCTGAGGTAGGAGGATCAGGAGGATGGAGAGTTCCAAGCCAGCTGCCCCAACTTAGTGAAACCCTGTTTAGAAATTAAAAAAAGAAATGCTGGGGATCTGGCTCAGAGGTTAAGAGCCCATAGGTTCAATCCCTGGGGAGGGGGGCGGAGGAGGGAGGGAGAGAGATGGGAAGTAAAAAGAGGTGAGGTGGGAAATTAATAAGTTCACCTAGGATGGACTTTATAACCATGGTAAGGAGTTGGGAATTCATTATGGGAGAACAAGGAGTGTTATGGTTTAGATATGAGGTGTCCCCCAAAAGCTCACGTGTAAAACAATGCAAGAAAGTTTAGAGGTGAAATAATTGGGTAATGAGAGCCTTAACCTAATCAGTGCATTAATCTACTTGAGTGAATTAGGTGGGTTGGTGGGGCATGTCTTTGAGGTATATATTTTTTTCCCTGGTGAGCCAAGCTTGATCTCTTTCAGCTTCCTGATTACCATGTCCTGAGCTGCTTTCTTCCACCACACTCTTCTGCCATGATGTTTTGCCTCAGTTGGGCCCAGAGCAATGGAGCCAACCACCTATGGACTGAGACCTTTGAAACCATGAGTGCCAAATAAACTTTTCCTCTAAAAATTGTTCTTGTCAGGTCCTATGGTCACAGCAATGAAAAAACTGACTGAAACGAGGAGCTAATGGGCCATTTTAAAAGGGTCAATGACAACATCAAACTTAAATCCAAAAAGATGGTTAATGGCTATTATGTGTTTGACTTGATTAAATTAATTGGGGGCGTACAAACTATTCACACTTGACTACATGAAGTGTATGTATGATATGTCTACATGAAGTGATGCAATTCAAGGGCTCATGGTTTTTCTTTGGTTTTATTTTCTATCTTGATTTAAGTTATTATTATTTTTACTGTTATGTAACAAATAGAATCCTGTATGGCAGATTGTATTTTCTGATGATGGCCATGTCAATATCTCACATCCCACAAAATTCATGTTACAGTGTGATGTGGATACTCCTCCACTGAGATGTTGGGTCAAGATTCCCGCCCTTTGAATCAGTCAGACCCATGTAATTTCCTTGATAATAGAGTGTAGCATAAATAATGTGACTTCTCCTCTTTCTGTCTCTTCATTCAAATGACTTCAGCCTCCCAGATTTTAAGCCTGCTGGGTTAACACCAGTAGGTGGAATGAGAGACAAGTGGCCTCTGCAAAGCACTTCAGATTCATGAGCAAAATAAATGTCATGGCTTAAGCTATTAATTTTGGGTTTGATTTGTTACTCAACAATAGATAACTGATAATCACGATCTAAGTTTCAGATTTTATGTAGCTAATTTTAAGTATCTTTTTATGCAGTCCCCTTTTGTTTCTGATGGTTATAGAATTTTAATACCTGTGCTGACTGCAGTATAGAGAGAAGCAACATCAGATGCAGGCATCAGTTATGAAGATGGTTACAGCTATCTTAAGAAAGAGATGATAGTGACTTGAAGACTTCTGGTCCACTTAGAATATAGAATGCTACAGGAAAAAAAAAAATGTCACTCACACTCTAACAATGAGAGAAACAGCCAGATAATCTATCTAATCATAGTTTTCCTTGAGCCCACCAGAACCCGAGGTCACAGGCAACCAAGTAAAACCTCTTCAAGAATAGAGACAGAAACATGAACTGCTTTAACTTTGGCAAAGATATGATTCTCATCCAAGTGTGTTAAAAGACATTAAAAAGTGTTAACAAAAATATAAAGGATACACGTGAGCTATCTTGTCAATTTAGAATAGTTGGAGAGTATTCCAGACATGGAGGAGTCTGTGCTCACAAGCAGTCTTATTTCTGCAGGCTTCCCCCTGGGAATCATGAGAGACAGTGGGGACAGGACAGGAGATAGGAGAGAGCTTTCCTCCTGGTTGGTACAGGTGTACAGGGTGCCTGCTGGGAGAAGGCAAAAAGTCTAAGGTACTTCCCTATTCCTCCTCTCCTGTAACAAAAGCCTTCAGGCACTGGGGAAGAGGCAAAAAATTTTCCCTTTAAGAGGAGGAATAAAACGAGCTGCTGCTAGTGAAGATCCAAACCTTCTCACCCTTCTTGAATGCAGGCAAAGATCCATTGATTCTGTGGGAAGAATAGAGGCAAAATGCTTTACCACAGGAATAAGGGCAGGAAATTACCTTAGGCTAAAATTCAAGCAAGGGTCTGCCTAGCTGGGAGAGAAGAAAGAGAGTTTGGCCCACCCAAAATTAATTATAGATATATGACAGAGTTTGGCTGTCATGGAGAGGAGGAGCAGAGACACTGAGATAACCCCAATTTCTGAAGCTCAGAAGCATAGGACCTTCTTAAGACTGAAGCTGAGCCAGGAATGGTAGCACATGCCTGTAATCCCAGAAAACTTGGGCAGAAGGTTTGCAAGTTCAAGATCAGTCTCAGCAACTTATTGAGACTGTCTCAAAATAGAAAGGAAAAAAATGGGGGGAGGGGGATATAGCTCAGTGGTAAAGTGCCCCTGAGTTCAATCCTCAGTACCAAAAAAAAAAAAAAAAAAAAAAAAAAAGACCAAAGCCAAGCCAAGTTAGGAGAATCACTCGAATCACCCCTACCCTGCCCTTCCCTGAGCCCAGCACCAAATAATAAGCAAGAACAGTCTCTTGCTGCTGGAAGGCCGTGTGCTGGGGATTGCTGAAAAGCTGAGGGTAGAGCAGGAACACTGACAAATTCCTGACACTCCTGCCCTACCCTAAAAGGCCCCCCACTTAAGGAATTTGAAGCCTGGGTATGCAGAAAGTAATGAGAGCAACAACAAAACCCAAACCCTGCCTGTCTCTTAAGAAGATGGACTCAAACCCACACACACCCCAGACCAGTAGACTGAAGGAAGAGGCATGTCCATTTCTAGGCATAAATACTATTTACCTCAATCTCTGATATTCTATACACTATGGACATTTCTAAAAAATTACAAAACACACAAAAAGACAAGACAAATTTTAATCCATTGTCAAAAGATAAATCAACTGACGACACAGATATTGAAATAGCAGACACAGACTTTAAAATAATGATGACCAATATGATAAAGGGTCTAGTGGGAAAATGTGGGCAGCTTGCATGAACAGATGAGGAATTTCAGCAGGGGCAGGGAAACTATAAGAAAGTCAAATGGAAATGCTACAAATAAAATACATGGGGCTGGGATCGTGGCTGAGTGGTAGAGCATGTGTGAGGCACTGGGTTCGATTTTCAGCACCACATACCAATAATTAAAATTTAAAAATTCATCAACAACGAATAAAAATGTTTAAAAAAAATGTCAGTCCCTGAAGAGAGGGAGAATAGGGTTGAAGAAATATTTGAAGAGATGATGGCTACATGAATGAAGGAAAGTGGCTAGTGACCAGAGCGAAGTAGACATGAGAAGCATTTGAATGAAGAACTACTGGGACTTGGTAACTGAGCAAGTGCAAGAAAATAGGAAGAGTGAAATATGGAAATATGGAACTTGGGAGTCTGTCTTGAGAGCTCTGGACTCTCACAAGGTGGTTTGGGTGGTAGGCAAGTGGTGATACAAGGACTGAAGAGGGCTAACTCCAAGTGTGCTCTCTATTGCACCACACTGCCTCCTACAGACCATATTGGAACAACAGCAAGCAGTGTGCTCTCTATTACTGCACCACACTGCCTCCTTCAGGCCGGACTGGAGCAACAGCAAGCGCCAGCTTCTCTATTTCCTCCAGTCCCTGCATGAAGCCTTAGTGTACTGTTCCATGAATCAATGCGTGGCTGAGAGATTCTCATCCCTCCTGTTCTGCCCACCTCCTCTATCCCAAGTGCTATGTATCATACTTTGTTCTGAAGCAAAGGTTTTGTCTTCCCAAATTGACTCTCTTCTTCCTTCATGCTGACCTAATCCACTTTTAAAGAATTCATTCTTTAACAGATACAAAAAGTAGAGAAGGGTGGGGTGGGTGGGAGAGATCATGTGCACATGCATGTGTACACAGGAAGGGAGGAGGGTTTCAAAGAGTTTATAAGCATTCTAAAGATCAGGTAATCTCTAAGGTTATTTTTTATTCTTTAATCATATGTCCTTTTTGGATGAAATTATCAAATGGTAACCCAGCGGAATGCCAAGGTACTTTGTCATAGTGTCTGATCAAGTCGTGAGATCTGGGAGACAGAACATTGGGTATAGGCTGGCTACAGCAGAGTAGACTCACAGTGTGTCCAACAACCATCCCACGAGTACACTCATATATTAATAAACTGACATGATGATTTTTTTCCTTCCCCTCTCCCTGTTCTTTCCTTCTTTCCTCTGTCCAGCTCAACATTTTTATCAATGATTTGATGAGTAGAAGTCATTCTTACCGAAAATGAGAGGATAGGTAATTGAATAACAAAAATCTGAATTCTAGCATTTTTCTATGGACTGGAGCAATGGGACAAAATGTGAAACCCAATACAAATAAATGCAATATTCTTCATTTAGGAACAAACTTAACTTCAGAAACATAAGACAAATAATTGTGTGTTACTTTGTTCTAGTGATAGAAGCCAGACTCAATCTAGACTAAACCATAAAAGGACATTGATTGGGAAGGTCAAAAAAGTAACTAGCCTCAGGGTCATCAGGATCCAAGAACTCTAACCCTATCTTCATTCTTCTTTTCACTCTTAACTCTTTTCTGGGTTGGTAGAGCACAAATAGCTCCAAGCTTGCATCATCCCAGTTAATAACTCTGGAGGAAAGAGCTTGTTTTCCAACTTCATATAATAAATCCCAGGGAAGGACTTTAATGCACCTGACCTGGCTCACATGCTCATCACTAGAGCTTTGACTATGACATGGGGAAGAACTATGCCTAGGGATAGAGCATATTGAGATTAATGATTCTGCCGAAACTACCTTAAAATGGGAAGTGGAGGAGCATTACTGTTACCTGAAGAAAGTGAAAAGGGATAGGCACAGTGGCAGATGCCTAGAATCCCAGCAATATGGGAGGCTGAGGCAGGAGGAGCACAAGTTTGAAGCTAGCTTCAGCAACTTAGCAAAGCCCTAAACAACTTAGCAAGATCCTGTCTCAAAATAAAATATTAAAAGAGCTGAGGACCCCTGGGTTCAATCCCGTGTGTGTGTGTGTGTGTGTGTGTGTGTGTGTGTGTGTATACAGCAAAACGAGGTGCTAAAAAGCCCAAACAACACTTGTTCAGTGTCTTCACAGTCCAATTGAGTCAGCAGTGTTATGTGACTGCCAAAAAAAGTTACATTGCTAAGAATCAAGAATGGAAATATAGGGGCTGGGGTTGTATGTAGCTCAGTGGTAGAGCACTTTCCTAGCACATGTGAGGCAATGGGTTTGATCCTCAGCACCAAATAAAATAAAGGTATTGTGTTCATCTACAACTAAATTTTTTAAAAAAGGAATTAAAATGTACCTGGGGCCATGTGGGAAGCCATCCTCGCACGTGATTTGAGTTACCCCCTGGCTGGGTGAGAGGCACTTAGACACAGCTGTGTTAGAGCCTTCCCCACCCTTTTCCAGGTCTGAGGGCTTGTCTGTGCAGAGGTGTGCCTGGCCACTGCCCTGAAGAACCAATCGTCGCCCCTGATCTTGGGATGCTGCCCCCCTTAACCTTCATTGGATGGGATTTTCCCTTGAATTTTTTGTTCCTCAATAAGTGGGCTTTTGTGCACTCCCTGGTGTGTTCTCCCTCTCTCGCTAGTCTCTTCTGTAAACCTTGCTAAGGCATTACGTGGCTGGAGGATGGAGCTAGGAGAAGACATCCCGGAGCTGGTATTAAAGGTAATGAGAGTCTTGTCTCTTTAATTTAAAACTCCTTAGCAATTACTTATGAATCGAATCTTCTTTCATGAAGACAGCGCTGGTCACGTGGCAGAAGGCCATAGTAAGGTAAAGATACATTCTGTACTGGTCACACTACTCTGAAAGCATCATCTAGGCACCATATTGTAAGAACATTGACAAGGACAGTCCTCCCTGGAGGTAAGGAGGCTCAAAAGATCAAGTAATTCAAATAAAGGACAAGGCAGCCGGGTGTTATGGTACTACATACCTGTAATCCCAGCAGTTCTGGAGGCTGAGCAGGAAGATTACATGTTCAAAGTCAGCCTTAACAAACTGATGAGAAAACTTTTTTTTTTTTTTTTTTTTTTGATACTGGGGATTGAACCCAGGGCCTTGGGCATATGAGGCAAGGGCTTTACCAACTGAGCTATATCCCCCACACACACACACAAAAAAGGAGGACAAGGCAATTAAATTGTTCTGCCAGGAAAAGGGAAGATATAATAGTGAGATAGCTGGGTTTAGAGTATTTAGAGGAGTCTTGGGTGGAACGCTGAGACCCCAAAGTACAAAGGACAAACTAGAACCAGTGGGGGGAAGTTTCTGGGGGACCAATTACATTCAGTGTTAAGAACTGTCTATTAGCTGTTCAACAATGGACAGGGATGCCTTGTAAAACAGGGAGTTTCTCATCACTGGAGGTGTTTAAGCAGGTGTCAGAGAAGTTTTAAAGGGAATCCTTGCATTCTGTAGAAGGTTGGGTCAGTTTACCCCTAAGGTTCTTTCCATTTAAGAAAGCCTATGTTTGTCCACTGGAAATCTATGGGCTGTTGCTACTAGTAAGCCAGCCCTGGCCTCCCAGTGTTTAGGAGGGAGAGGTGGTGAGCTCTCCTTTCCTCTTCCTAGATGATAATGACCCCTTCCCACAAACATGTGATCATGTATAAATCAACAGACAGATGCAGAGCCTTCCAACAATACTTATGGGCTGGGAAGATCCAAAAAAGTTTGCTCTTGTGCCATTTTATGGTCTCTAAATGCATACATGAGACAAGAAATTGAATGTAAGCAGTTTATTTTATAGGGTGAACAGGAATGAGGGAGCAAGGAAAATGAGACAAGGAAGTGTGAATCAAGTGGGTAGATAGGAGTCAGTCCCTGAACTCACTATGAGGCTCCATAAAGGTTGCAACTCAGAATTTCCCCAATGAGCAGTGGAGAAATCTGGTTGTAATTTCCTTGAAGCCCATCTTTTATTGATTGATGTTTGCCCATTGGGGATGTTAAACCCCTGCCACTTCCAGGCTGCCCTAAAAGGGCTGGGGAAAAAAAAAAAAAAAAGACCGCAAATAGCCAGGCACTGTGGCACACACTTGTAATCCCAGCTACTTGGGAGACTAAGGTAGGAGAATCACAAGTTCAAGACCAGCCTCAGCAACTTAGCAAGATCCTGTCTTGAATAAGAAATGATAAGGGCTAGGGATATAGCTTTGTGGTAGAGCACATCTGGGTCAATCTTTAGTACCACACACATACACACAAACATACACACACAAAAGGAGGGACTCAGTGGACTGGGGTTATGGCTCAATGTTAGAGCGTTTGCCTGGCATGTGTGAGGCACTGGGTTCGATCCTCAGCACCACATACAAATAAAGTAAAAAATATATTGGCAACTAAAAAATATTTTTTTTTAAAAAGGGAGGGACTCAGGAAGAGAAGAAGAGAGGTAGGAATCTGTTTCATGAGTGTGTACCACCATAACTGCAGTTGGATGCAGAGGTGAGCTTCAGGGATGTGGGAGTATCAACAGCCTCAGTTCCTTTCCCACCCAGTTTGGGACCCACCTTCTGGGACCATTGATTTTCACATACCAGTCTCTGTTGCCCAGTGGGTAGTGTGGTTCTCCTATCTTGGCTTGTTCAGCTGAGCCTACTCCGGTGCCTACCCACAGCTCTCTTGCATAGGAGGGCCCTGCTCCCTGACTAGGCTCTCTGGGTTGAGGGCACCAGGAAGTGGGTAGTCCAGGAAGGCACTTGTTCAACTCAATGCCTACATGTGACCTTGGAACATGGTAACTTTAGGGACACTGACTCCATTGTCCCCTTCTATGCTATAGTCAAGATGAAAACAGGTCAAAAACTGGATGGGCCCCAATGGCCTAATTATTTTCTAAGAAGAAAATGCTAAGAACAATCAAGAAATCAAAGACCCTGAGAGACCTCACTCAAATCTTAGAGACACTTCAAGGGTGAGAAATCATGGCATTAATTTTGGAGGCAGAATTCATAGCCAGACCCTGAAGACCAATCCAATTAGCCCACCACACCATTACACTTCTCTGGCCTGCTTTGGTCAGAGCTCTAAACTTTCTTCCTCCTTTCCTCTCTCCTTCTAATCCCACACTCCTGTCTGGTACTCACTATCTGTCTAGCTGTCTCTTCTTTCCTTTCATGGTCAGGGACTTCCTCACTTCTGAAGTTCACATTCATTACTCTATAAATTTGCCTCTTTTTAGCCATCCCTGCTCAGCATTTTAATGCCCATTTCACCTCGTGGGCAAGATGAGACTGAGAGTTAGTATTCAAAATGAATTTGAGGTAAAATGGAATCAAGGATATGTGTGTGTGTGTGTGTGTGTGTGTGTGCGCGCACGCGCGCGCGCAAGAGTGCGCATGTATGTTAAGAAGGGGTTCAGTTTTACTATTGCTAGCTTAAGGAACATACCCTCTTAGTGTGGCAAATGTCCAGCCAGAGGAAGAGCCTGAGCAGTAAATCATCTTGGACGCCACTGAGGCTTCAGAGAGGATAAGATAAACAGAAACCTGTTGAACAAAATAATTTACTGGGATGGGAGTGAGGGCCTCATTTTTTACCATCATTGTTCCACATGCCCATTTTGCCTCTGAGCAAAGGTGAGGCTGAGAGCAGGAATTTACAATGAATTTTGGGTGAAATGGAATCAAGGTTCTCCCTAGGACAAGGAGACTATGTGTGCAATGTGTGTGTGTGTGTGTGTGTGTGTGTGTGTGTGTGTGTTCGTGGCTTCCCTCCTACCCCCTGATCTCTGCCTCTCCCTGCTTCCTCCCTGGCCCCCTCTCCATTATTCTTTCAGTCTGGGGCTCTCTCTCCCTAGGTTGTCATGGGTTCTCTGGGCCTCCCTTTGTCTCTTTTTCTTATTTCCATCTCAGACTGTTCTGCTTTATTCATCCCTCAGTCCCGCATGGCTCAGACTCTGCCACCACCTCACTTTCTTACATATTTCTATTCTCTGTGCCTCTAACTCTGTGCCTCTTTCTCTGACTCTGTCCGTGAGTATGCCTCTGACTGGATCTATTTGTCTGTCTCTGAATGTCTCTGTATTCCCAGAGGCTCTGTGACTCCAGAGCCCCTGGCAGGAGGGGGTTTTCTGAGAAAGGAGCCTGGGACAACCACCAATGTGCTGAGTAGTGGTGGCTAAGGACATTTCCAGCCCAGCAGTCGTCATGGTAACAGCCAGGGCGGGCCAGGCAGGGGATGTATGCAACCACGTGGGCTTGACCTTTCTGTGGGTGTCAGGTTTGAGCGGGAGCTGGGGAAAAACACCAACAACTGCTTCCCTCTGGCCCTGCCTAGTAGGGCTTCTGGGTGTGGCTGAAAGGAGGGAGGGAGGAACTGAGAACTGGGACAGTTGGCGAGAGAGTGAAGACAGAGGCAGGTTTAGCCATAGCCACCAAGGGAAAGAATGGGCAAAGAGGAGGCAGGAGCACAGGTGTGCACGCTCACACACAGCTCACACACAGCTCACACACATACATATGCTCCCAGGGTTTCACCAACACTTTCCCCGCTGTGAACTGACCTGTGGAGGGCAGGGGACATCATTCCTGGAGGCTCAGCTCTCGCCTTACCAGCTGCAGCTCTGGTAAGTGGGTATTAAAGGTCAGTTCCTCACACTCAGAGCCCCCCCCAGACCCTTTCAGATCAAATGTCACTTTTTTCATATTGCAAAAAGCTTTATTGCTCTAAGAAAAATAGGCTAAAATTAAAAAGAGCCATATATATATATAATTTTAAAAGGGAATCTTTTGAATGCAAAAGTCCACTCAAAATAAAACGCATTCCAATTCTCTCCCTATATCCTTCCACTCTGAAGAAGGTTTCTCCCAGTTGCTTCTTTTGGTGCCAAGTCAGGGGAGAAGAGCAAGCCAGGGCCCAGTGTCCCCTTCTCTGACAAGAGCATAAGACAGGAAGCCTAATTGGTTGTTAACTGAATGTAATGGGGCTTTGGACTCTCAGTCCCTCCTCCAGACCCACCAATGAGGGACTCATTCTCTCCACTCCTCTTTTCTTTTTTCTCTTTCTCTTTGGGGCCAACATTCTGGCGTGAGGAAAAAATGCCCATAGGTGTCCTGTGACTGCTTGAGGGAGAAGTGAGGGGTTCAGGACAACCTCAGGCTAGCTCCATGGAGAACACAGTTCACCTGTGGATCTCATTTTCAGACTGTCAATCACAGTTATGCAAGAGATATCAAGCTTTCTGGGTCACACTGCTATAGAAAACAAGACCACAGACTCAGAATACAAAATAAGGTCTGTGGTTTACTGAAAAACTGTGAATCTGTGGTTCAGAAAAGACATGAAGGGAGCACCCACCAGTACAGAGGTGGGTGACAACATCCTGGCACAGAGCTGTTAGACCAGGACGCAAGAAAAGACCACTGACTCCAATTAAAATCAAATTAAAGCAAGCTTATTATTTCAACCGGCCTGGCTGCCTCTCCCTCCCAAAATGGTGGGAACAAGACAGCACAGCAGCTTTCCTACAGCCCAACTTTATAGCCCAGAAAGTTACACAAAGGGGGGTTACAGGTAACAGAACTCTGATGAGCATCACATTAATGGTAGTTTACATTTTTTGCTGGCCCCAACATCAGAATTTATGAGGACCATTAGAGCCTCAGAGAGGGTCGTTGTCTGGCCAGGGAAGGCCAAGATTTGTGAGGCATCACTAAAGTTTCAGAGAGGGCTGCTATCTGGTCAGAGAGCCAGGCATGGGTGAGTTCAAGGCACGGGCAGGCATTCCAAGCAGGTTCAGAATTTGCAGTAATTTATAGTAAAGCTGAAATTATCTTTTCATGGTTTTGTGGCGAGATGCCCAATTTTAAGAAAAGATTAGGTTGGGTCTATCAAGAGCAACCCAAAATCCCCTTGGGGAACTGCCTTCATGCGACTCAATGGGAGGAAATCATTGGCAGGAGAGGGAAGAGCAAAGCCTGTGATCCTAAGTTAACACACTTCAAAAAGTAATTTAAGGGGCTGAGGGTGTAGCTCAGTGATAGAGAACTTGCTAAGCATGTACACACCCTGGACCCCATCCCTAGCAACACACACACACACACACACACACACACACACACACACACAGAGAGAGAGAGAGCAAACGGAGAACTGCTTGCATAGATTTGAAAGTGGTCCCAGATTGCCGACAATCCAGCCTTCTTGAGACTCTAGGTATTCTTTCTGAATCACAGGCTATGTATTGGGGGTCTCTTTGGGAGTTGATGATGATCACTCTGCTGTTTTCTTTCCTGGGTTCTAAAAACCTTTAGGTACATGTGCCCACCAAAGAAGTGTTCAGAGGATAGGAGGCTACTGGTGCCCTAATACTCCACACACAAGGCCTGGGCTCCTCCTGGACCTTCTCCCTGGGTCTCAGGACATTGTATTATACCATTCATCTTCCCTCACTGCAGTCACTTCCTTGCAGTTGACTCAGAAGCAGACTTGAGCTCAGTGCTTAATTTTTCCCTGTTTTATTCTAAGTCCTCTCCCCCAGCTCAGCTCCTTGATTCATCTCTGATTGTTTCCTCCAGCTCAGCACCTGGGGCTGGATAGCTCCCCAGAGGGATTTTTTTTTTTTTTTTTTTTTTTTTTTTTTACTGGGAACACAGGGGCACTCTACCACTGATCTACATCCCCAGTCATTTAAAAAAAAAAAAAAAATATATATATATATATATATATATATATATATATATATATATATGTATTTTTTTTAATGATGAGACAGGGTCTCATTAAATTGTTGAGGCTGGGGATCAAACTTGCAGTCCTCCTGCCTCAACCTTCCAAGTTGCTGGAATTATAGGCGTGCATCACTGCCTCCCCAGGGATTTTCCATAAAGTTGAGGAGTAGCTGCCTGGCACTGAAAGTAGGGCAAACCAGAAATGTGGGTTATCCTGACAATTGCTCCTGCCAGGACTTGACCTCTAATGCCTTTGTTAGAATCCACCCTTCTCTATGTATGGTTTGGGCCAGGTGTGTCACATATGCTGGCTGCTTATTGAACTAGGATAAGCCACCCACTATTTCTTTTTAAAAATATTTTTTAGTTGTTGATGGACCTTTATTTGTATGTGGTGCTGAGAATCGAACCCAGTGCCTCACGCATGCTAGGCAAGTGTGATACCACTGAGCCACAACCCCATTGCCAGGCCATCCACTATTTCATGCCTTATGTCTTTGCTTATTCTATCCCCATCTTCCCTATTCTTTTCTTTCTTTCTTTTTTGTACTGGGAATTGAACCCAGAGTGCTTTATCACTGAGCCATTCTTTGTGGGGTTTTTTGTTTTTGTTTTTTAATCCTAAGACAGAGTCTAACTGAGTTACTAGGCTGGCCTCGAACTTGTGATTCTCCTGCCTCAGCTTCCCAACTCATTGGGATTTTAGGCAAGCACCACCATGCCCAACTGATTCTATTCCCTTTGCCCTAAACACTTTTCCTGGTGAATTCCTCTTCTACTTTAAGCATTAATGCAAATGCCACCCTACAAATGAAGCTTCCTTCAGTCTACCCTAGGAAACTCTGTAGTCCCATAGGACTTTTCCTTTTCTTCTAATAGGACTTTTTCTTATCACTAACATAGCAGTCTTTATTTGCACATCTGTCTCCCCACTGGAGTGTGTGCCAACCAGAAGGGACTAGGTCAAAAACTTGCAGACCTCCAACTCAATGTTGCTCACTGAGTATTTGTTGATGCTACTGGCCTTCACCAAGAGAGGCCCTTGGGTCTGAGTTATGAGCCAAAGAGGGTCCCAGGCTCCCCAGAGAAAACTGGCATACCGGCACGGCAGTGAGGAATGGGAGGCATGTGTCATGTGCCCTTTTTTTTGCCAGATCACAGCCCATCCTATAGTCCCACTCAGTGCCAAGCTGATTGTAAGACAGGGGACAGACTATACACCTCTAAGAAAATCACTGGCATCCCACCTGTGACAGAAGATGGAACAGCAACACCTGCCTGGCTTCTGCATGACCCAGTCCTTGGGCAGCCATCTTCTATAGTTGTTCCCTCATTCCACAACTTTACCAACGCCCCTCCCTGCACTGAGGAGAGCCCTGAAGAGCAGGCTCAGAGTGGGAAGAGAAGGCTGAGGGCATCCTTCCTGTCTTCCCTCCCTCCCCTCCTCCTGGCCCGCTGCAGCTGTGCTGCATGATGTGGAACTGAGCACAGTCTTAATTACTGCTCAGCCCTGCTCATTAGTGCCTCTGGAAGCCAGAGAAGCCTGAGTTAAGAAGCTTCCATTGCTGCGGAGACTAGGGCCACAAGCCTCCTGGGTCCGCTAGCTGCACGTCTGGTGGTTTAGGTCTGTGTGACTTGGGGGTCCCTTTTTGGCCACCACAGGGAAACGTCCCTCCCCAAGATGGGGCAGGGGCTTGAGCTGGAGGGAAAGAGGGAAGGCTAGGCCCCCCTCTGTGCTGTCACTTGTTTGCACAGAGCATCTCAGGGACAGCATATGGTGGAACATTTGAAACTCCACTGTGATCAGAGAAAGATGAACGAATGATTAAATAAACCAAATGCAGCAAAACCCAGCACACTGACAACTTACCTGCCTTTGGAGGAATTTAAGCAATGAGACTGGTGTTGCTGTTCAGCACACTTTCTCCGCCTATAGTGAAATGGAATAAGGAGCCGTGAAGCACCTGACGACCGAACAAAAGGAAGCTACGTGGAGGAGGGGAGAGAGGTGCACCCTAGAAATTATACACTCATAGGTCTGATTTCAATATCTAGCAAAACTCCTTCAAAATATCAACTTGTAAACACCCTAGAAGATCAAATGAGATATTGCACATGAAAGCACTTTTTGAACTATAAAGGGCTTTGGAAATAGAAGGTGTTATTCCGTAATATTTCTGCTCAGTGTGGACTATAAAACAGATGCTACAGGGAGGCTGAAGATTTATGATAATGGCTCATCACCCACAAGGTACTCACACAATTTGAGCTGTTTCATTTAATTAGTCATTGCCTCTCCTGTAGTCTACAGCACAAGCCTTCTAAGTGGCTTCCCACCTCCGCTTTCTCCCCGGCTCCACTCATCCTACATGGCACTGCTGGGTTAATCTTCTTGATGCATAGCTTTGAACACATACCTGTAGTTTCTCTTGCTGATTGCATGGAGCCTGGAGTCCTTTGCTTAGCAGATAAGATCCCCCATGATCTGATCCAACAAGACTTCCACAGCCTTCTTTCCCTCCTTCCACCAGACAGAAATGGGTTCAGGAAGATCAAATCCACAGGACCACACAGATACCAAGTCAAGCCCTCACATCCGGATGTCTGAGTCCAAGACCATCGCACTTGCTAACCTACTTTTACATTTTGATTTTAAAAAAGACTGAATTTTGGGCTGGGGTTGTGGCTCAGAGGTAGAGCGCTTGCCTAGCATGGGCCAGGCCCTGGGTTCGATCCCCAACACCACATAAAAATAAAGACATTAAAAAAAAAAAAAAAGACTGAATCTTTGTGTCCCCACCTCAAAAAAAAAAAAAAAATTCATGTGTTGAAATGCTAATTCCAACGTGATGGTATTTAGAGCTAAATGAGAGTGGAGTGGAGCCCTAACCAATGGCATTAGTGCCCTTTTAAGAAGAGGCTGGAATGCTGGGTGTAGATTACAGTGCACACCTGTAACCTCAGTGGCACAGGAGGATCACAAGTTCAAGGCCAGCTTCAGCAACTTAGCAAGGCCCAAAGCAATTTAGTAAGATCTGGTCTGAACACACACACACACACACA
Source organism: Callospermophilus lateralis (assembly GCF_048772815.1). Taxonomy (NCBI): domain Eukaryota; kingdom Metazoa; phylum Chordata; class Mammalia; order Rodentia; family Sciuridae; genus Callospermophilus; species Callospermophilus lateralis. The sequence continues at coordinate 87,308,106 of NC_135307.1, read as the reverse complement.
CACACACACACACACACACACACACACATATGGCTGGGTATGTATCGCAGCAGCTAAGCATTCCTGGGTTCAATCCCTGGTACAAAAAAAAAAAAAAAAATGGCTGGAGAGCCAGATAGTTCTCCCTCCACTACGTAAGGATATGGTGAGAAACTGACAGTCTGAAACCTGGAAGAGAGCCTTCCCTAGAACTTGACCCCGCTGCACCCCTAATCTAGAACTTCCACCTTCCAGAACTGTGAGAAATAAATGCTTATTGTTTAAGCCATCCAGTTTATGGTATTACTACAGCAGATGGCTATGGATGCAACAAAGATCCTCCAGAGATCTTTTCTCTTCTTTGGGGAAATTTCCTAAGGACAAATTCCTAGGAGTGGGATTACTGGGTCTAAAGATATTAATTTTTTTTTCCCAGACGGGGATCAAACCCAGGGGTACTCACCACTGAGTTACATTTTCAGCCCTTTTCATTTTCTTTTTTGAGACTGTGTCTCACTAAGTTGTCAAAGCTGGCCTCAAACTGTGTTCCTCCTGTGTCAGCCTCCCAAGTAACTGAGATTACAGACTTATGCTACCACACCAGACTAATACATTAATATTCTAATGGTTATGTGAATTGACACAGTGCCTCACAAAAGGGCTGGGTTGGTTACTATTTGAGTCAGTGATGTATATAGATATATGTTTCACCAGACCCTCTTCTCCACTGGGGTTTACCTTTGAACAAATTGCTAATTCAATAAGGATTTTCTCTGTTTTCATTCAGATTTCTCTGACGATTGAGGTGGAATATTTTCACTGCCTAAGTATACTCTTGTGTGAATATACTCTTGTGTGCCTTATATGAATTTGTGCTTATATTTCTAATAACAATTGTAAGTATTCATGCTTCAGAAGCTTCAATTTTAAGAAAAGAAAAAGCAATCTTGAAGAACTGATACAGTAGACTCTGAAATCAGAGCAGAGATCTCTGTCTGACAAAGTCATATATAAAAACTCTATCTCAAGGTAAGTCTTTAAAAAGAACAAGGTCAGCTGCGGGTATAGCTCAGTGGTAGAGTGTTAGCCTAGCGTGTGTAACATCCTGGGTTCAGTCCCCACCACTGCAAGAAATAAAACAAAAAAGAGTGAGGTCAACTAACTTAAGATACTAGTCTAGGCTTAAAGGAAAAACTTTGGAGGAAAGCACCATCCTAGAATCAGACAATACATTTTCTGATCCTGTCAATATTTCCTAACATTAGCATTTGTTACTTAACTTCATACTACATAATTGTACTGAAATAGCAATGCTTTATTTTTTTACATTTTGTTTAAAAATATTTTACTTATTTCTATCTTATCTATTTATTTAATGGTATTGAGAATTGAACCCAGGGGTGCTCTACCAAAAAGCTACATCCCCAGACCTTTTTATTTATTGAGACAGGTCTGCTAAGTTGTCAAGGGTGGACTCTAACTTATCATCCTCCTGCCTCAGCCACCTGAGTACCTAGGTTTGCAGGTGTGTATCACCATGCTTGGAAATATTTTACTTTTTGGTACTGGGGATTGAACCCAGGGGTGCTTAACCCCTGAGCCACATCCCCAGCTCTTTTTAATTTTTTATTTTGAGACAGGGTCTCACTAAATTGCTTAGGACCTCACTAAATTGCTGAGACTGGCTTTGAACTTGTGATCCTTGTGTCTCAGCCTCCTGAGTCGCTGGGATTACAGGAGTTCACTGTCGTGTGTAGCTCAATAGTTTATTTTTTGACTAAATAATATATGCTTTACAAAAGTCAAAAAATATAAAAGGATGGAAGGTGAATACAATGTCTCCGGCTTTTTATTTTTTAAGTTGTAGATGGATACAATAAATTTATTTTGTTTATTTTTATGTGGTACCAGGGAATGAACCCAGTGCTTCATGCATGCCAGACAAGCACTCCACCACTGAACCATGACACTAGCCCTCTCTGGCTTTTCTTGTCTTTCAGTCACCTTATTTCCCTTCCTGGAGACAGATGCTATTATCAATTCCTTTTGTGTCTTTCCAGGGATATTCTATGCATATATAAACCTTCATAGTAGAAATGATAGCGCATAATATATCCTGATCCATACTTTGCTGTTTTGGAGAACATTTCCATTAGTACATAGAAAGCTTAAATACATTTTAAAAAACTGTAGTGTTGTATGAGTGTACTCTATTCTAGGAAAACACAATGAACAAAAATGAAGTCCACATGAACAAAACAAATTTTCAAAAAGAAATTTATTTCACAGAGTATTTCTGTAGACATTCTCTAAATATTAAGCCATATTCACATATTGCAGTCAGAATTCACTTTACTGAAATTATGCTTATATATTTATAACAGAAATATTCTATGAAAAGCAAAGGCCATTTAAACTGGAAATTATTATTATTTTTTTTTATTTTTTTATTTTTAGTTTTCGGCGGACACAACATCTTTGTTTGTATGTGGTGCTGAGGATCGAACCTGGGCCGCACACATGCCAGGCGAGGAGCATGCTACCGCTTGAGCCACATCCCCAGCCCCTGGAAATTATTTATTAAGCAAGTTGACTGGTAAAGATTATGCTTCAATCAAAATGATGTATCCCAGACTGGGTGCGGTGGCGCATGCCTATAATCCCAGTGGCTCGGGAGGCTGAGATAGGAGGATTGAGAGTTCAAAGTCAGCCTCAGCAAGGGCAATGCACTAAGCAACTGTCTCTAAATAAAATACAAAATGGGTCTGGGGATGTGGGTCAGTGGTTGGGTGCCCCTGAGTTCAATCTCCAGTACAAAAAAAAAAAAAAAAAGGATGTATCCCAGCTTGGTAAGTATCTATATGCTTGAAAAAGTTTATCCTGTGTAATTCTTGTATTTTTAAAAAGCCACAAACGTAATAATTCTGCCAGTTCAGTTTGCATTTTGTTTAACAAGTATCAGAAGTGTGAAGTCTAAAGGAAAGTACTTCCAATGTTAGTTGTTTGAAATACATAGCCCAGGGTCATCTGGATCACTGGGTAGAACCTAACCTACCAAGATTGTGCTTCCTAACTTGGCATAAGATGTGTGTTTCTGCAGAGGTGCACCTTTAAATTACAACAAAAGGCATAACCTTCAAGTATCCTCCACGTCTTTCGATCACTGACCCCAGGAAAAGTATCTATGAGTTTATTGAATACAGCCTTGAGCTTTCAGCCTATGCCATTCTTAGGGGTATGAGTGTCACTCCTTTACTACTGTTGTGTAAAGAAGCAGTTCCTTTCTTTGTCCCCAAATTATTTGGGGGCAATAAATGCTACTATTGTGAAATAAGTCATTGTTCACCCCCCTCTGAACTTTGGATGATCTTTAAATTCTAATCTCATATCTCCTTGGAAGTGTCTTTTCAAACTTGAGGTCTTTGACCCTCTCATGCCTTTTAACGACAGAGTTGCAATGTATCATCAAAGCCTTTTTAGTTGGTCATGTGTTACTCATGACTCACTCTCATCTCCTCCAATGCTTTGCTCAAAAGTTAGTACCTTCAGCCAGGCACAATGGCACATGCCTGTAATCCCTAAGCTAAGGAGGCTGAGGCAGGGGGATCGCAAGTTCAAAGCCAGCCTCATAAAAAAAGTGAGGTGCTAAGCAACTCAGTGAGACCTTGTTTCTAAATAAAATACAAAATAGGGCTGGGGATGTGGCTCAGTGGTCAACTGCTCCTGAGTTAAATCTCCAGCACCAAAAAAAAAAAAAAAAAAGTTAATACCTTCTACCCAGACTACTCTATGGAAAATGGAGACATCCCCTCCTCCTGCACTCTCTTAGTCTTCTTATCCTGCTCCATTTTTTCATATTATTTGGCACCTTCTAACATAAAATATGCTTTTGATTTATTATGCATATTTTTATTGTACACATACACACACACTACTAGAATATAAGATCCACTTTGTTAATTTGCTAATAATTTCCCAAGTTTCTAGGTTATAGCAGGATTATGTGGGTCAAGTAAGTGCCTGTACATAGCCTGCAGTAGGCAGCACCTGGTACAGAGTCTATGATGAACTAACAGCAATTCCCTTCTTCATCTGAATGTCAATCAACAAAACATAAATTATGACAGATAATGGAATATTAGAAACCATTAAAATGATAATTACAAAGAATGAGCAGTATGGAAAACATGTAATAACTAACATTAAGTGCAAAAAGGCAGACTACAAAATTGCCTATAATTAAAACTGGATAAAAATAACTCAATAACGCTATACAAAAAGTGGGAGACAAGATGGCGGGCTCAGAGTGAGGAGCTGTTAAGCAGGGATGAAAACTGGTGCACCCAGAAGTAGATTTTAAGAACAGTTTCTCTTCAAAACATCTTTCTTTTTCTATACCGCTTGATAACTATCTTGCTACATAAATGGCAGTAAAATGGATGATATCAAAGAGAATTATGTTGAAACACTTCTTTATGATTCAAAACAAAACCTTTTTTTTTTTCCCCCAGTGCTGGGGATTCAACCCAGGGATGCCATACCACTGAGCTACACCCCCAGCACTTTTTATTTATATTTATTTATTTATTTTTGTTGTTGCTTTTTGAAACAAGCTCTTGCTGAATTACTCCAACTTTTAATCCTCCTCCTCAGCCTCCCAAGTAATTAGGATTACAGGTGTGTGTGATAGCTTTTCCTTGCTGTGACCAAAATGCTGATATAAACATCTTACAGAAGGAAAGATTTATTTCACTTCATGGTCCAGAGGTTTTAGCCCATGTTTGATTGACTCCATTACTCTGGACCCAAGGCGTGACACATCATGGCAGAAGAGAAGAGTATGGCTATTCAGTTCATGGCAGCTGGGAAGGAGAGAGAGAAAGAGAAAGAGAGAGAATCAGGAACAAGATATATTCCCCCCAGGGCATGCCCCAGTGATCTACCTGCCTATAATTCCACCACTTCCCAGTAGTCCATTCAAATTAATAATCCATCAAATAGAGTCTTCAACTGATAAGGTTAGAGTCTATGATCCAATCATTTCCTAAAAGCCCCATCTCTGGGTATTGCTGCACTGGGGACCAAGCTTCTATACATGATCTTAAGGAGTACATTTCAGATCCAAACTATAACAGGTGTATGCCACCATGTCTGGACAAAACAAAGCTTGCTTTATACTGTGTCTGAAATAATTCTGCATGTTCTCTTCCAGATTACTATCATTGCAAAGTACAGCTTGCTTTGACATCTGATGGCAAGGTAACAATATGTCACTACCCTTCTGTGGACATTTCCCTTAACATGGAACTTATCCCTTAACCAAATCCATAATAAAGAAATACATTATCAAGTGCTGTAAAACAGATCAGGGGCTGGGGATGTGGCTCAAGTGGTAGCACGTTCGCCTGGCATGTGCGGGGCGCTGGGTTCAATCCTCAACACCACATAAAAATAAAAAATAAAGATATTGTGTCCACCTAAAAAAATAAAAAATAAATATTAAAATAAAACACATCAGAAGGAAAAGGCAAGCACTTTGAGCAATGACCCATGATTGGACAATTTAGCAAATACTCTTCACTATTAAGCTCCATTGGTATCCTCCTGGACAGTATCACAGACATCATAGGAAACCAGATCCTCCAAAAGACAGATGATATTGAGGTTCTTGAGAAATCAAAGAGAAAATTATCTTGTGCCTTCCTTGCCACTGAAGAAATTGCTATCTGGTGTATCCACTAATATGTCAAACTGTAAAATAAAAATAATAAAATGTGGAGATTTTTGTATAGACTTTACAAAATCTATAAAAAAATTAAGCCCATTCTTAGGTTAGTCTGATGGGAATGAGGATTGATTTACCTAAATGCTTCTTCAATTTTTGTAATTCTTTTTTTTTTTTTTTTTTTGGTCACATTGTATTTTGATACAATTTCAAACTTACAGAAAAGTTGCACAGTTTGAGACAGATTAATCAAGTTTGCCATATTTTTTTTTCTTTCTTTCTTTCTTTCTCTTTTCTTCATTTTTCAGGCCTCTTACATCTGAAAACACTGACAAACCACCCACCCAGTCATCTTGCCAGTGGACAGCTTCTTTTAAAACATCTGGAGAGGGAAAGTTGTGCCCTGAGATTGTGTAGTGAACGGGTTGAAATGGAGCCACCCTGAGGGGCAGCTGCTTCTACCTTTGAACTGAAATCCTGCATGCATAAGTCCACTGAACTGTCCACAGCTCTGCAAGCCTGTCCCCCTCAGTTGAGTTTCCCTGGGGAACAAACTCAAGGGAAGGCACTTAATTGCCTCCTGGTTCCCCATCCCAAGTCTGTTTAAAACGGTCTTTTAAATTGCTGAGTTCTGAGGTGGTTAAACGATAGTCTATGGTGGGAACTCCTAGGCTTAGAGCCACCATTATACAAGGTTTGTTTGTGGGGATGCTTTATTTTTTGGGAAGGGAACAGGTCTGGGGCTCTGGGTAGTGTCTGTTACAGTAGCAGCCAGCTAAGAGGATGAAAGAAGTGAGCTTGTGAGCAAGGCCTGCAGGCATACCACCAACTCATACACCACCACCCCAACGCCACACACACAATCACCAGTGTAACAGCTCTCTCACTCTTCCCTCGCCCTTCTGAGATAGCAGACAACTCGGTTACTTCTCTACTCTTATCTGGGGCTGACCAGGACAAACCCTGAGGACAGAACAGATTCTACATGTTGCAGCCTATGGGAAGGAATTAGGAATTTCAAGTCATCCTCCTCCCCCACTGGCCTTGAGATCCAGCTATGGTCTCAATCAAGCCCCAGGGTTAGAGATGACCTTGCCCTTGCTACTCTTCCCACTGGACTCCCCTTCCTCCCTGGGTGTTATTTCTTAACTTTGTGATTTGGAGGAGTAAAAATCTTTATAAAAATGAGATAGTGAGCCAGGCTTGGTGGGGCACACCGTAATCCCAGCAGTTCGGGAGGCTGACACAGGAGGATTGTGGGTTCAAAGCCAGCCTCAGCAAGAGCGAGGTGCTAAGGAACTCAGTGACACCTTGTCTCTAAATAAAATGCAAAATAGGGCTGAGTTAAATTCCCTGTATCAAACAAAAAGAAAGAAAGAAATGGTGAAGCTGGGCACGGTGACCCAGGCCTGTAATTCCAGTGGCTCAGGAGGCTAAGGCAGGAGAAACGAAAGTTCAAAGCCAGCTTCCACAACTTAGCAAGGCCCTAAGTAACTCAGCGAGACCCTATCTCTAAATAAAATTTATTTATTTATTTATTTATTTAAAGGTTTTATTGCTTTGCTAGCAAAGGAGAAACACAGGGACTCCTGTCCCAAAGGCTGTGATTCTGTCCATATACAGAACAAGGAGCTTTTTTTTTTTTTTTTTTTTTTTTAGAAAGAGTGAGAGAGAATGAGAGAGAGGGAGAGAGAGAGAATTTTGATATTTATTTTTTTAGTATTTGGCGGACACAACATCTTTGTCTGTATGCGGTGCTGAGGATCGAACCCGGGCCGCACGCATGCCAGGCGAGCGCACTACCGCTTGAGCCACATCCCCAGCCCATAAATAAGATTTAAAAAGACTGGGGATGTGGTTCAGTGGTTAAGCACCCCTGAGTTCAATCCCTAGTACCCACGCCCCCCCACCAAAAAAAAGAGATGATGACTTTTACCTTGAAAGGTGGCACTGAGGAAGAAAAGACACCTTGCTTGTGAAACAAAGTACAAAACCACCCACAACAAAGGGAGACAAGTCTGAATCTCATCTATAGGAGCCAAAGTTTTACCTCTCTTTATTTATATTTTAGATGTACCCTGTGTTTAAGGCCATAAGCTGCTCAATCAATATTGACTGCTGAGGCTGATTTATGTTGAAAAGGTTATTTACCATTTTTACCTATCAGATTAACAAAATTACTGAAGATAGGCCACTGTGGAATGGAAGGAAAGTCCCTCTCATGAACTAGTAGCAGTGGGGTAAATGGGTACAATCTTGATACTTGGGTACAACAGTTAAGAATATTCAGGGGGCTGGGATGGTAGTTCAGTGGTAGAGTGCTTGCCTAGCATGTGTGAAGCACTATATTCCATCCTCAGCACTGCATATAAATAAGTTAATTAAATAAAGGTCCATCAACAACTAAAAAATGTTTTTTAAAAAATATTCAGGACTCTTACTTTGATTAAACAGTTTCCCTTGTAGGAGTCTGTTAGAAATATCCAAAAAGCCAGATGTGGTAGCATCTGCCTGTAATCCCACAGACTCAGGAGGCTAAACCAGCCATCCTGGGAAACTTAACAAAATTCTATCTCAAAATAAAAATAAAAAGGGACTGGGAGTGTAGCTCAGTGGTAGAGTGCTTCCATGTCTAATCCCAGTACCACCAAAAAAAGAAAAAGAAAGAAAGAGAGAGAGAGAGAGAGAGAGAGAGAGAGAGAGAGAAAGAAGAGGAAAAAGAAATATTCATAATGATAAAAGCATTCATTGTAGCATTATTTGTAATAGAAAAGTACATGGAGGAGCTGGGGTTGTGGCTCAATGGTAGAGCACTCATCTGGCATGTGTGAGGCACTGGGTTCAATCTCAGCACCACATAAAAATAAAAATAAATAAATAAAATAAAAGTATTGTGTCCATCTACAATTTTAAAATATTAAAGAAAAAAAAAGCACATGGAGATGATCTGACTAGAAATAGCTGGGTATGGTGGCGGCTGCCTATAATCCTACCTACTTGGGATGCTGAGGGAGGAGGCTCTCAAGTTTCAGGCCAGCCTGGAAAACTTAGTGAGACCCTGCTTCAAAAAGAGAGAGAGGGGCTGGGGTTGTAGCTCAGTGGTACAGTGCTTGCCTAGCATGTGTGAGGCATTGGGTTCAATTCTCATCACTGTATATAAATAAATGAATAAAATAAAGGTCCATCAACAACTAAAAAAAATTAAATAAAAAAGAGAGAGAAAAAAGAATGTCTAGAATTAGGAAATTAGTTAAAGAAATTGTAGAATTGTAATGTGACTGTGCTGGAGGATACCATGTAATTGTCAAAAGTAATGATGATGGAGATTGTTAAATACCAACATGGAAATATTTTATGCTTTTAAGCAAAAAACAGCAAGTAGAAACATTCTTTTCAATGATCTAAAACAATGCCTAGTATATATTAGGCAATCAACAATTACTTGTTCAGTTGAAGGAGTATGAACTCAGCTTGTTTTTTTAAAAATACCACTGCAAACAGACTTATAAACAAGTCTCCTATTTTCATGTACCTAGAAAAAGTTCTAGAAGGGCAGTGGCCATGGTGCTTACCTCTGGGGCATGCATAGTTCTCACTTTCCCTGGTTCTGTTCTACACAGCACACACTGTGTGAGGGGAGGCTGCACCAGGCAGCTCACAAGAGGTGTTAGAGGATCTTGTGTTCTGCTCTTTCATGGGAAAGCAAAGTAAAGTCCAAACCTCCCCAACCACCAATCAAGGTAACTTGCAGAGTCAGAGAAAGCCAAGAGCAAGATGTGCAATTCTTGTTTGATTAATACCTAAGAAAAGATACCACAATATGAGCTCCCAAGGACCTGGACCTTGGGCAGCAGGCCAGACCTTGGTGGTTTCTAAGGCCTAGAGAATGCAGGCCAGTCCTTTGGGTATATATAGACTGAGGAGTAGGATAGCTGGGTCAAATGGTAGTTCCATTCCAACTTTTCCAAGAATCTCCATACTGATTTCCATATTGGCTGCACCATTTTGCAGTCCCACCAAATGGTCTATACCATTTAAAAATAGCATACTACAGGGACACAGCCACATTAATGTTTATTGCAGCACAATTTACAATAGCTAAACTGTGGAACCTACCTAGATGCCCGTCAGTAGATGAATGGATAAATAAAATGTGGTATATATACACAATGGAATATAACTCAGCAATAAAAGAGAGTAAAATCATGATATTTGTGGGTAAATGGATGGAGTTAGAGAATATAATGCTAAGTGAAGTTAGCCAATCCCAAAAAAACAAATGCCAAATGTTTGCTCTGATACAGGGAGGTTGATTCACAGTGAGGTTGGGAGGGGAGCATGGGAAGATTAGACAAACTCTAGATAGGGCAAAGGGGAGGGAGGGGAAGGGAGGGGGCAAGGGGTGTAAAAAAGATGGTGGAATGAGATGGACATCATTACCCTAAGTACATGTATGAAGACAGGAATGGAGTGAATATACTTTATATACAACCAGAGATATGAAAAATTGTGCTCTGTATATGTAATATGAATTGTAATGCATTCTGCTGTTGTATATAACAAATTAGAATTAAAAAAATAAAATTTTAAAAAATGAGAATGCAGGCCAGAGCTAGACAGTATTCTCTGAGCTAGAGTTGTGGTGCAGCAGCTGAGTCCTGAAATCCCCAGGTCTCTGTGCTCAAAGCTTGAGAAAAAAAGAAAATCAACGTCTGGCAAGGTTATCTCTGAGCACTTTGTGAGGCCCCAGTGGCCTGCCAGGGTGAGGTCTGAGGAACACTGGGGTCTGGATGAGAGGTCACTTAAAAATAGCAAAGGTCACTCAGTTACAGCAGCTGAGGAGGACTGGCAGGCCTCCCTGAGATTTTGAAAATGGGTACAAAATAGTGTGGCTTTGGACTATCCAGAAGGAATTTTTCCAAATGTAGGAGACCTATTTTAGGGTGCTTCAAATCACCTGTCATTTTCCAGAATGAGGTCTGTGAGACTGTAGTGTAGTCAAGACAGCACACATGTTCCTAGGTCAGTCAGAGCAAAGAGCACCTGTTGGTGCAGGGTGAGGGGAAGAGGCAAACAAAGGTCAATGTCAACCCCTCCAGGTTTTCAGAGGCATGGCAGATCCCAAGGTGTCACTTTTAGAAGGTAAGGCCTGGAGGTGACTAGAATAAGTCAAGACCCTGGCAGAAAACTGCCAGTAGGTCAGGTCAGGAGGTCAGGTCAGGATGGCAGCGAGGCTGGAAAGCTGGAAGCCTGGGGCATCTCTGACTTACAAGCCAAGAAAGAGTTCTTTGTAAAGCCCATGACATTTGGTCCTCACAACAGTCTTGAGAGGGGTATTGATTGATTGATCAATGTTTTTATTTTCACCATGGAAACCCCATTTCTCACTTTCATTATAATAATTAGCAAAGCATCCAATACCCCAAACAGAGAGAGAGAGAGAGAGCTGAAGCACTTATAATATTCAACTGTAACATATGGACTTTTTTTTTTTTTTTTTTTTTTTTTTTGGCACCAGGGATTGAAGCCAGGGGTGCTTTACCACTGAGCTATATCCCCAGCTTTTTTAATTTTTTATTTTGAGACAGGGTCCCATTAAATTGCTCAAGACCTCACTAAATGGCTGAGGCTGGAACTTGTGATCCCCCTGCTTCAGCCTCCCAAGTGATATGCAGTTCAATACTCTCTTGCAATATGTGGCGGTGGCTGTGAGCTCCAGTTCCCAGTCAGCCAGCTCTCAGATAAGGAGGGCAAACAACCAACACTCTACAGTGTACTGTGTTGCTAAGCTGTGATGTCTGGTGGATTAGGTATATTACATGAATTTTCAGCTTACAGTATTTTCAATTTACTTGGGTTTGTCAAAACAGAACCCCATCATAAGTGGAGAAGCTCCTGTACATTAATTTTATTTTATCATAAATGTATCCAACTTAAGTACATTAATATTAATGTGCATCCAGTACAAAGAGCAGGTATTTCCAAAGGTATACATCGTGCAACCACTATCCCAATAAAGACAGAGCATTTCCATCATTCTAGAAAATTCCCTTCTGCCACTCTGTAGTCAACCCTCCCACCCACACTGGCCTCAGGCAAGCACTGATCTGCTGTCACTATATAACTTACTTTTGATGTTTTTTAAAATTTCATGTACCGGCTGGGGTTGTGGCTTAGTGGTAGAGCGCTTGCCTCGCAAGTGCGAGACCCTGGGTTCGATTCTCAGCACCACATACAAAAATAAACAAGTGAAATAAAGGTGTTGTGTCAACTAAAAAATAAATTAATTAATTAAAAATAAATAAATAAAATTTCATGTAAATGTAATCGTAATTTTGAGTCTGGCTTCTTTTCATTCAGCATAATGTTTTTAAGAGTCACACAATTGCGGGTATCAGTAATTTATTTTTTTAATTATTGACTTGTCTTTAATTATTTTGGACATATCATGATTTATGTATCTATTCTCTTGTCAATAGATACTTGAATTATTTCCAGTTTGGGGCTATTGTGAATAAAGGTGCTATAAACATTCACGTACAAATTTTTCTGTGATAATACATTTAAATTTCCCTTGAGTATATAACAGAGTAGAAATACTGTTATGTAATGCATGTTAACATTGTAAAAATCTGACAATCTGCCAGGTGCAGTGATACATGCCTGTAATTCCAGCTACTCCAGAAGCTGAGGCAGGAGAATCTCAGGTTCCACAGCAACCTGGAAAACTTAGTGAAACCCTATCTCAAAATAAAGATTTAAAAAGGGGTAGGTTTGTAGTCATGGTAGAGTGCTTGCTTAGTATGTACAAGGCCCTGGGTTTGACCCTTAGTAGTGCAAAAACAAATCTAAACGAAACAAAAACTGCAAGTCTGTTTTCTAAAGTACTTTTCCCACCAGAAGTGAATAAGAGTTCCCATTATGTCATATCTCCATCAGTACTTGGTAATTTTAGTCTTTTTTTTTTTTTCTTTTTGGTAGTTGTAGATGGACAGCATGCCTTTATTTTTTTGTTTATTTTTATTTAGTGCTGAGGATTGAACCCAGTGCCTCACACATGCTAGGCAAGCACTCAACCACTGAGCCACAACCCTAGCCCCTATTTTCAGTCTTTTTAATTTTAGCCATCCTGGTGTGTATGTATCTCAATGTGGTTTCAATTTGCATTTTTCAGTTGGCTAATATTATTGGGCATGCTTTCATTTGTTTATTGACCATTTGTATATCTTCTTTAATGAACTATCTATTCAAATTTTATGCGTATTCATTTTTATACTTAAAATTTTTATATTAAAAATTTTGTGCCAGGTATAGTGGCACATGCCTGTAATCCCAGCAGCTCGGGAGGCTTAGGCAGGAGGATCAAAGCCAGCCTCAGCAAAGGCGAGTCACTAAACAACTTAATGAGACCCTGTCCCTAAATAAAATACAAAATAGGGCTGGGGATGTGGCTCAGTGATTAAGTGCCCCTGAATTCAATTCCCAGTACTCCCTGAAAGAAAGAAAGAAAGAAAGAAAGAAAGAAAGAAAGAAAGAAAGAAAGAAAGAAAGAAATGGATAAATTGAACTGCATAAAAATGTAAAACTTTTGTACTTTAGAGGACACCACCAAGAAAGTAAAAAGACAACTTATGGGATGATAAATGTGTTTGTGAATCAGATATCTGACAATGAACTCCTACCTACAATATATAAAGAACTCTTATAATTCAATGATAAAATAACAAATTACCCATTAAATTTGGCAAAGAATCTGAAAAGACATCTCTGTAAAGAAGATATGAAAATTACCACTAATCATTAGGGAAATGCAAGCCAAACTATAATGAAATATCCCTCACTAAATAACTCACTAAGGATAATTGTGAACAAAAAGACAGATAATAACAAGTGTTGGCTACAACAAGGAGAAGTTGGCACCATTATACATCACTAGTGAGAATGTAAAATGGGCGGTTACTTTGGAAAATAGCCTGGCAGTTCCTCAAAAGGTTAAATAAACATAGAGTTACTATGTGAACCAGTAATTGGCCTCAGGGATATATACCCAATGTATTAATCTTCTGTCTCTATACCAAAATACCCGAGGCAGTTAAATTATAAAGATAAATGGTTTATTTTGGCTCACAATTTTGGAGATTCAAGTCTGTGATTTAGTGGCCCCATTGCTTTGGGCCTGTGGTGAGGTTGTACATCATGGCTAGAGTACATGGCCCACTTCACTGGCCAAAAAGCAAAGAGAAAGAAAAAGGACAGAGACCATCACAATCACTTAAAACCTCCCAGAAGTCATCACTTCCTTAGGCCCATAGCACTTCTGAATAGCAGCACACTGGGGACCAAGCCTTCAAGGCATGGACCCTTGGGGAATATTCAACATCCAAACTAGAGCACCCAAGAGAAATGAAAACCTCTGTCCAACCACAAAAACTTGTACATCAACATTCATTGTATTATTCATAATACAGGAAACAACTCAAATACCTACTAAAATACATACAATGGAATATTATTTAGCAATAGAAAGGAATGAAGTACTGATTGATATATGCTACAAGATGAACCTTGAGAACATTACGCAAGCTGAAAGAAGCCAGTCACAAAAGACTCTGTATCCTACAATTCCATTTACATGCAATGTCCAGAACAGTCAAATATGTAGACACAGAAAATTTGTGTTTGCTTAGGTCTGGGTGGAGGGTTTAGGGAGAAATAAGGGGTGACTGCTAATGGATACAGGATTTCTTTTGGAGGGAGGGTGATAAAGACATTCTACAATTGTGTAAAACTTTGTGAAAATTCTAAAAATATTGAATTTTATACTATATTAGATTAACAGTTTTTAAAGATGGTAAAAATGCCCAGTTTTATAGTTTATTAAACATTTTCTTAATTGGCAAATGACTTTAACGTTTTTTACAGACTAAGTAGATTTGTTACAAGTCCACAGAACAGAATGCAAGATGATGCCATTTATACAATATGCTTCCTATTGGTTGTTATTTGCTGAAATTAAATCAATGTGGCACATTGATCCTGCTTCAAAGGCAGGGATAAAAAGGATTTCCAATATGAGGAACAATGTATGGATGTAAAAGCAGAAGAAAATAGGCACAGAATTGGATATGAAGTAAATGTGTTTTCCTCAACATTCTGCCCATATTGTTCTAAAATAAAAGAACTTTCTAAACATTAACACATATTTAAAAAAAATAAGGACAATTATACAATAAGTAAAAAATGCAGAATACATTCCTCAAAACACATTTATGCGCATACATGCACATACACACACAATCTGGCAACTGATGGAACATACAGAGACAGTTGTTGGGAGAAGCCTTCCTGTTTCCTCCAAAAAAAGGGACATTTCTTGATTTGTCATCTCCACTCTCCTGAACCATTTGCACTCTCCACCCAGGTGCAGAGGAGGCAGAGAAGCTGTGGGCACCAGGTTGCCTGTTCTCTCAGGGTTGTCTATGTTGGGGTAGGGGGCTTCCTGGGGAAGGAGGACACTCAGGAATATGGCACAGGGAGCTGGGCCCAGGAGGGCAGCCTCTGCAAGCAGCACCGCCACCTTGTGGCTAGGGATGGTCTTACCTCTGTCTAAGTGCCCAGTGACCCTCAGTGGAGCTCCTTTGTATTCACTGGAAGAAATATTAAATAATTAAATAGCATTCTTTTTTTTGGTACCAGGAATTGAACTCAAGGGCACTGGACCACTGAGCCACATCCCCAGCCCTATTTTGTATTTTATTTAGAGACAGGGTCTCACTGAGTTGCTTTGTGCCTCGCAGTGGCTGAAAATGGCTTTGAATTTGTGATCCTCCTGCCTCAGCCTCCCAAGCAGCTAGGATTACAGGCGTGTACCACTACGCCTGGCAAATAGCATTCTTTTAAATATTATCTTTATTGTTTTGTTCTTTTTTTAATTTGAGGTGTTTTTTTTTGAGAGAGAGAGAGACAATTTTTTAATATTCATTTTTTTTAGTTTTACTCGGACGCAATACATCTCCAGCCCTATTGTTTTGTTCTTAATATAAAAGTAATTTAGCTGGATGCGGTGATATATGCATACAATCCCAGCTAATCCCAGCTACTCAAGAGACTGAGGCATGAGGATTGCAAGTAGAAGAGTAGCCTGACTAATTTAGTGAGACCCTGTCTCAAAATAAAACATAATAGTAGGAAAAAATGAGGGGAATATAGTTCAGTGATTGCTTACCATGTGGGATGCTCTGAGTTCAATCCCTACTCTCTCTCTCTCTCTCTCTCTCTCTCTCTCTCTCTCTCTCTTACACACACACACACACACACACACACACACACACACACAAATTCATCTTCATTTTATAAAACTTTAAAAAAGTATAATTAAGGAAAAGGAAAATTGCCTATAATTCCAAATCCCAGAGATAGCCAAGGTTAGGCACTTAGTGTATATTTCTTCAGTCTTTTTCCTAAGTATTTTTTCTTTTTAAACATAAATGGCATTATACAGCACACATTGTTTTTCATAACTAAATATATTGTGTATATGTCTCCCTAGTTGTTAAACATTGTTCTGCAGCATCTTTTTTAATTTTGGAGAACATACAAAAACATAGTATGGTGGGCTCTTGTATACAAGTCACCTGGCTTTGACTATTAATAACATAAATCTGATGTCACTTCATTTTTGATGGCTGCATTGTATTCCTTTCTCAGGTGAATAAACCAAAGTTTATTTAACCAACTATTATTTGGCATTTAAATGGCACCTTTTTTAAACTTAGATAAACAATGTTAGAATGAACATCCTTTTTGCTGAATTTTTTTTAAAATAGAAATTCATAGTTGTTTTCTTGGTTTAACTCCTAAAACAAAGTGGATACAAAGTTTATAAGGTCTGCATACAAGATATATGAACAGCACATTCCAGAAAGGCTGAATTAGGAGTTGTTGTTTTTGGAGACAGGGTCCCTCTAGTATATGTACTCCTAGAAGAACATCTCCCTACATAACTATAAAACCATTATCACACTTAAGATTAACAATAATCCTATAATATCATCTAATATTTAGATCTAATATTTAATAAATGTATTTTATTTAGAGACAGAGTCTCACTGAGTTGCTTAGAGCCTCGCTTTTGCTGAGGCAATCCTCCTGTCTCAGCTTCCCGAGCCGCTGGGATTACAGGCGTGCGCCACTGTGCCCAGCATCCAATTGTAGCTTAAAAAAAAAAAAAAAAAATCAGATTCAACCAAGGATCATGAATTATTGTATCTTCTCATCTGGAATAGTCACTCCTTTCTTTTTCTATGACATTGTCTTTTTCAGGACTCCAGGCCAGTTTTCCTTTAGACTGGTCCGCATTGTGGATTTAGCAATTGTTTCCTCTTGGTTTTATTTGACTTATTTCTCTAACCAACCCACCCCGTGTTTTCTATAAAGTGGGAGTTAGTCCAGAGGCCCTCTGTAAAACTGTTGAGGTTGGTATTATCATTGGTCCTGATTCTATCCTAGCCTTTCCTGTCCGATGATTAATACCTCTCCACCTTTTGCTATTTGACTTACAGAACTTCTTTTTTTTTTGCAGAGGGAATAAACTTCATTTCTCCATGAATACAGCAGGCACTGCTGTATGACTTCATGCTTTGGCCATTGAAATGCGAGTGGCTATGACTCTACTCTTCCCTGCAGAAGCCTAAGAATTGCAGCAGGCTTCCACCACTTTCTTTTTCTCTCTACCATGAGGTTGACATGTTCCAGATGGAGGCTGCGTCTTGTGCCTAGATCCCATGGTGACTGTAATGCAGAGCAGAAACACCAGTGACCACAGCTGACATCCAATGTGCTTGAGAAACAAACCTTTGGGTTGTTTGTTGTATATATATAATTAGGGAAAGCTAATTAAAATATAAACATATATGAGCACTGCTATTTATTTCATCACAGGAAATCCTTGCAGCATCCATGGATTTGAGGACAGGACTCTAACATCTGGGTCCTCTAGATTCACACCAAATGTGTGTCCCTATATACAAACCTGCCTTCAAACATCTCAAGAAATGTCCTTGGGGACCTGAGCCTGGGCCAGTCTGTCTGGGTTGACTAAAGAGGTAATCTGGAGAAGATGGGGTCTGGAACAGTGACTGGTACACAGAGTGGTCCAGTATTTTATTAGATAAATGAGTGACTTGTTTGCATGTTTGTGTAGGAATTTTCAAGAGCCAGTCTATGGCTTGTTGATGATCTTATAGATATTTCCATTGGTTAAGAGCAAGATGAGGAAAATAAGGATTACATAGTGAATTTTTCAGACTCGATTTTATTTAATTTTAAAGACTTTTACGTGTGAGCATGGGGCATACACCTGTAACCCTAGATACTCAGAAGGCAGAGGCAGGAGGATTGCAAGTTCAAGGCCAGCCTAGGCAACTTAGTGAGAACCTGCCCCAAAATAAAAAATAAGAAGGGTTGGAGATGTAGTTAAGTAGTAGAGTGCATGCACCAGGCCCTAGGTTCAATCTCCAGTACAGAAATTTTTAAAAAAGAATTGTTAATTCACTTGACAAATTATTTACTAATTCCAAAGGGAAAAATGATAATTTAACAGTGTAAAGATCCAGTAGCCACTATTTTAACACAAGATGATCAGAGTTAACATCTCTTAAAATAGGACAAATCAATGTCATGCACCTTCTTATGTTAGGCACTAACAAGGGACATATCATTTTTTGTGGTATTTTTGGCAAAATGCATTACCCAAATATAATCCTGAGAAAATGCCTAACAAACTTCAACAGGGGGACATTCAGCTTTGTAACTGACTTGCATTTTTCACATCCACACATAATGTCAATATCATGAAAGACAAAGAAAGGCATAAAGGCAGAACTGTTCTGGATTGAGGGAGACTAAAGAGTCATGAGATCCATGGAAGAGATGAGGAAAAAGAGGAAGAGGGACTTGAGTTGTGGCTCAGTGGTAGAATGCATGCCATGCATGAAGCCCTGGGTTCAATCCTCAGCGTGCGAACATACACACACACACACACACACACACACACACACGCACACACACACACAAAAAAAAAAAGAGGAAGAGGAGGAGGAGGGAAGGGAGGGTGGAGAGATGAGAGAAGACCAAGAAGAAGAAGAAGAAAGGACATTAATAATATGTATATTATTATATTAAAGTGTTAATATGGTACCTAGATTATAATATTGCATAAATAACATTAAATTTCCTGATTTTGATGATAGTACTATAGTACTTTAGGGTAAAGAGGCACAATATCTACAATTTAATCTCAAGTGAATTATTACAGAATTTTATGTAGACCTGGGTGTGGTGCAGCATGCCTGTAGTCTCAGATCTCTCTCTCTCTCTCTCTCTCTCTCTCTCTCTCTTTTTAAAGGGGAGAGAGAGAGAGAGAGAGAATCCTTTTTGTAGATGGACACAACACAATACCTTTATTTTTATATGGTGCTGAGAATCGAACCCGGGTCCCGCCCATGCTAAGTGAGCGCTCTACCGCTGAGCCAAAATCCCAGCCCTTAGATCTCCCTTTTTTAATTGGTATATGTAATTCTAGAGAATAATGGGTTTCATTGTGGCATATTCATACAAATCTATAACATAATTTAATCAGTTTCACTTCCCAATATCTCCCCTTAACTCCCCTCCCCCCTCCTCCATCCCCGTCCTCTTCCCTAAGGGTCTCCACTCTGCTTTTATGATGTCTTTCCCCACCCATCTCATCCCCAGCTTCTATGTATGAGAGAAAACATATGATACTTGTCTTTCTGAGTCTGGCTTATTTTGCTTAACGGAATACTCTCCAGTTCCATTCATTTTCTTGCAAATGATACAGGAGGATCTCTTGAACCCAGGAGTTTGATGTGAACCTGGGAACATAGCAAGATTCCATCTAAAAAATAATAATAATGTCTATAGAGACTATTCTTGTATGCATTCTGTGTGTGTGTGTGTGTGTGTGTGTGTGTGTGCATGTGCACATGGAGGGGGAATCATAAACCAAATATAGCAAAATGCTAGTGTAGGTAAGTCTGGGTAAAGAGTATATAGGAGTTCATTTTCCTTTCCTCACAAACTTTCTATAAGTTTGAAATAATTCCAGAACAAAGGGTGGTGGTGGGGAGAACAAGTCAAAGTTTGTTATTAATCATGAAATGATGTCATTCCCATATTTTTGGAATTAAAAAGTTTGTTTATAAATGCAGTGATGATGATTATAAATGGTAGTTCAATGAACTCACTTGGCAAACTAAAAATATAACCACTCCTGTTGGCCCCTCCCTCAATGTTTTTCCCAGTGCAGGAAATCCTAAAATGCAGTAAGCACAATTTCAAGTGTATATCCCTGAAAGGATGGACTCCTGCCTTCATCCAGAGTCAGGGCACAGCATATTCCTCAAATTGGCCCAAGAACAGTTCTGTGGAGGCCTCAAGGGGCAGCAGGGTCCTATAAGCACACACTTTCTGGGCACCCATCCATAGTGTATATCCGAGTACCCTGGAAAAGTGAGCCCTGTCTCTCTTGGCATATGATTGGTGGTCTAGTTTAAGATGTGGTGGGTGCTCCAGAGGCAACCGGAAGAACAGAGTTGACATCACTGTCTCTTTCTGGAAACAGCAATGACAGGGTGAGAAAACCACAGCAAGTGATAAAAGCAAGCTCTAATTAAGCTCTCAGCTGTGTAGGCCTTGGGTCTTTATGGAAGGAGTAGGATTTAGCTAAGCCAGAGGAAAAGGAGATGATCTTCCCTTCTGGGGATTCCTTAATACACATAGTAGGTACTCAGAATGTGATATTGTCACTATCAATTTCAGGGAACATGCAGTTTCCAATCTGAAAATCAAATCAGCCCTTGTTTCCTTTACCTGTTCTTGGTGGAAATGTTTAATGGATCCAATGGAATCCTTGGGTGTGCTAGAAGGTAGCATGAGGCCAACTCCCCTCCTCCTTCACCATGAAGGCTAGTGTAGCCTTTGAAGAGGATGCAGGACCCTAAATGGCAGGTGAGATTAAGAAACTCAACTCCAATCCCTTGGGCAGAAGCAGGAGCCTGAACTTGCTCTGTGGATAGTTGCAGTCCTGCTGTACAGGAAGTAGTGTATCCTGCCAAACCTCTGGACTCTACTGATGGTACACAAGGTCAGGGTGCTGGGGCCTGAGGCCTCACTATGAGGACACCAGCAGAACACACAATCTCCATCAGACTCCATCAGGAGAAGGTTCTCTACTGAGCCTGGATTTGAGGGAGAGTGGGGCCTGCGTTAAAGACAGTGATGAAGCTGGGAAGGCAGCAATTGAGGATGTTAAGGTTGGAGATAGGGAGGGTGGGGCTTTGGAGCCACAGAACTGTGAACACTGGGAAACTGATGAGAATAAACAGAGTAGAATCCTAGAGTCAGAGCTGCTGAAGAACCACGGCTAGCATCAGGTGGAGCCGTGGGGGAGATTGTGTCACTGCAAAGGAGGGAAGGAAGCTGAAGGATCAAGTCTGCTGGTAAAACTGGAGGCGTAAAAAGAGAGGGTAAGAATTGTGTAGGGCAACCCCGGGTCTGTCCAGACGGACACGCAGCAGGTGTGGGTGTTAGAGCCAGGGAGGCTTATCCCCAGAATAGAGGTTTGGGAAGGCGGGAAGAGGAGCAGGGGCCGGTGGGTGCACTCGTGGAAACAGGTCAGAAATGCTCTCATCAGCGGGTTTAGAGTGGTGCCCGCCAGATCCTTGCCTACCTGAAAGTTTGTCAATCTTTCACCGCAGAATCACCAGCTTAATGCAAAGAGCCCGTGACCCTGTTTTTGCACGTGCCTGTCCCCATACGGACACCATCGGGAAAGTCAACTTAAAATTCCATCTAAAACATTCCGTTCCGATCCGGCCGAGCGCAGGCCCCAAGGGCCGTGGCTGACCGCACATACAGCCGGCCGGGAGGTCCACGCGGGCTCCAGTCCCCGCCCCGCCATCGTCTGTAGAACCGGCTGCGCGAGATCCGAGCTGAGCTGTCTGCACGTTCCCGCGGGCTCAACGCCAGGGGGCGGCGCCGCGAGTTTGACAGAGCCGAGACCTTGACCCTGACCCGGTCCCAGGAGAGAGAGCTGGGCTGGGGAACAGGCTTTGTGCACTCCGTGGCTCGCACGGGGCTGCTGGCTGGCGTGAGAACAGAATCACGCACAGAGGGCACGAAGTGAGGAAGGACTCCGGGCCACCTACGAGCTCGGGTTAGCGCGGGTGTCAAGCGGAGAACCCAGGTCTTGTCACCCGCGGGGCTATAAGCCACTGTGGCCAGATCCCTAGAGGCGCGCCCTCGTCCTGCGTGGCTTGAGCGAGGACGCACACGAAGGATTCACACCAGGCCACCACAGGGCGGGACAAGTGAGAAGCTGCTTACTGTCCAGCGCCTACAGTAGCATAAAGCTGAGTGGAGAGTGTGAAGGAATCATTTGTGACCAAAAGAGGAAGATTTGCTGGTCCAGAGGCAAGGCAGAACCGGAGCCCACTATAACCACATTCCCACCTCGCGAGCACCCACACTAAGACGCCACGTCAGACCCCTTTGTTGTTATAGAAACACTTGTGCTGGGTCAGTGACTTGAGCCCACAGCTGGAATGAGACACGTTCCTTTGCCAGCATGTGTGCACATCTAACATGACATAAAATGTTGGTCATTTATTAAGCACAGTCCCTGAACCCAGGACATTCATAGGTAAGCCAGATGTGGGTGTTTGTAACCTGCCTTTGCCCCCAGGAAGCAAGACTTAGCAATTCTCCCATTCCTCCTCAGAAACTACTTACACAAGAGCTTTAGTGGATCATATGGATTTTATTGAAGGCTTATAGAGAAGACCAAAGGAAGAGTAGATTTTAAACATGCAGTATAGGGTGCAACATTTCATTTTGCTAGACATCTTTTCTCTTTTTGCCTTTTTGGTTGTTTCTCACATATCCTTCCTCTGAGCACCCTCTGAATCTTGCCTAGCCTTAAGCATTCCCTCCAAGATCTTCCTCTGGGCCTCCTGATATCCCTGCCTTTCCAAAACTGGTACCTTTCTATTCCTGCCTTTCTTCCTTCCTTCCTTTCTTCCTGTCATGATTGGAATTGAACCCAATCACATCCTACATGCTAGGCAAGCACTCTATCCCATATCCCCAGCCCAATAATTTTTTATTTCCGAAATGTACATCATCTCTTGTCTAAATCATCCAGAAGTCCACATGAGTTATTAGTCCCACTTTGTAGATGAGGAAACTGAGGCTTACAGGGGTTAAGTGACTTCTCCAAAATCACATGTAATAATTGACAGAACCAGCATTCAAATCCAGGCAGTCAAGCTCTTTTTCTTCTCTAAGGTGCCTTACAGAGGACCAGTTTGAAGAATGCAAAACATCTGCTGTGATGTCTATGAGAATCCATGAGAGAATTGTTGCATATATGGCTTCTAAGTCACAAGAATGTGTGATGGCCCTTGCTACATTCTGTGATGCTTTGGCATCTGGACCTGAAGAATTGTTTCTCAGATATAGCAGTGTTTGTCAGAAAGTTAAATCAGATGACAACTATCCATACTTGTATTATGTTGCATTAATCAAACAAACATAGCTGAGGCTTATGGCCCCATTTGAACCTCACGATTCCCTATGAGGGTGGGTCAGTGGTACATTGATTTCTCCTTCCCCCTTGTAAAATTCTCTTTATGGAAAATTTGGACATATAGTACCTTAAATTATGAGTCTTCCCCACAATGTCTCAGATGTTGGACTAATTATGAATATATATATACACACACACATACATACAAGTGCTATATAAATACTACATGTATCTTCTTAGAGTGGTATACAAATACTTGCAGTATCCATGTGCCAGGCACTGCTCTAAATATATATTAACTCACTTAATAATATAACAACCTATGAGGTAGGTTCTATTATTTTTCAAAGATTTTTTTTTAGTTGTAGTTGGACAAAATACCTTTATTTTATTTATTTATTTTTATGTGTGCTGAGGATTGAACCCAGCGCCTCACATGTGCTAGGTGAGCACTCTACCGCTGAGCCACAACCCCAGCCCAAGATATCTTAAAATTGGGATTTAATATATGTGAATTTTGTTTTAGTGTGTGTGTGTGTGTGTGTGTGTGTGTGAGATACTGGGAATTGAACCCAGGTATGCTCTATCTCTGGTCCACATCTCCAGAACTTTTTATTTTTTACTTCAAGTCAGGGTCTTGCTAAGTTGCTGAGACTGGCCTGGAAATTGTGATCCTCCTGCCTCAGCCTCCTGAGTGGCTATAATTTCAGGCATTCACCAACATATACAATTTTTTTTTCTGATCAATTTCTTAATTATAATTTATTGTTGTCTTTTAGTTTGGTCCTTTTAAAATAAAAATCAATAATTTTTTTGTAGTTGTAGATGAACAAAATGCCTTTATTTTATTTGTTTATTTTTATGTGGTGCTGAGAATCGAACACAGTGCCTCTCATGTGCCAGGTGAATGCTCTACTACTAAGCCACAGCCCCAACCCTGTACATACTATTTTTTAAAAAAAATTTTTTTTAGTTGTTGACAGACTTTTATTTTATTTATTTTTATGTGGTGCTGAGAATCAAACCCAGTGCCTCACACATGCCAGGCAAGTACACTTCCACTGAGCCTGAGCCCCAGCCCCAGCCCCTGTGCATACTATTTTTAAAGTTCAATTCTATGAGCTTTGATAAATGTATGTACTGATACAATTACCACCACAACCAAGATACAGAACATTTCCATCACTCCAGAAAGTTTTCCCAGTTCTTCTCAATCCATGTGGTCTAAAGAAACCACTGTTCTGATTTCTAATGCCTTAGTTTTTCTTTTTTCTAGAACTTTATATGGAATTGTAGACTTGCTTCTTTAGTATGAGGCTTTTCAGATTCACTTATTCTGTGGTATGTATCAGTAATTTTTTCCCTCTTATTACTGAGTAGCATTCCTTTGTTTGAATATATCATAATGTGTTATTACCTGACTTGTTGATGGATTGGGTTGTTTCTTGTCTTTGGTTATTTTGAGTAAAGCTGCTATGAACATTTGTGGTCAAGTATTTTGGTGGATGTAGATATTAATTTATTTGGGGTAAATATTTAGAAGTCGAATTGCCAGGCATAGAGTAAACATATATTTAACTTTATAAGATACTACAAATAGTTTTCCAAAGGGATTCTTAAGCATAGTATTTTTATACAGCCAGGTTAATTGATTGCCCCAGAATAATTTGCCTAAGCGTATGTGTTCTGGAGTCTTTTTAGTTGGGAATAAATTAGAAAGAGGGGACCCTGGAGCTGGGAGGTGGAAAGGGAGAGACGCTAAACCCAGGGTGGCCAACCTTGTCCTAGGGGAGGGGGCACCATATGCAATAAGGACACAGTGCTGTCCAGGCTGAGCTCTGGGGTTCAGCCACTCCTCGCTGCCTTCTCAACTCTCCTGGCCTGCTACTTAGCGACCAAAGAAGCGGCGAGCAGGAGGGCATCCTAGTAAATTGCCCTTTACTCCCCGCTCCCTGGAAACACGCGGCTGGAAAACTATGTCCAGAGCAATTCTCCGCGGATCCTGCAGGGGGACCCACTTCCAGCCTCAGAGGCTGGTTTCCAGCTCTTGGAGGGGATGTGGGGTGGGGGCTTCTGGCCTTGGCGGGAGTGCCTCAGACGCCTGCTCCTTGCGGCAGACCCCAGAGGACAATATGGCAAGCGCTGGACTCTTAGTTTTTTTCTTTTTTCTCCTCTTAGTGTTTTTTTAGGAAGCTGCTCACGTGGAGAAACGAGATCACATTTTTGTTGTAAAATCAAACATCTCAGCTGAAGTATCTTTTAGCTTGAATGGATGGCACCAACTCGCAGTTTCTAACCATAGAGTGGTCTACATTAAAACATGAATGGAGGAAATAGATTTTTAAATGTTGGTATTTTACACAGACAGCCATTTGAACCAGAAGATACCATCTGATATACAATGGGCAATTGCATAGAAAGTAGACACATTTTCATCAATAAGACAGAAACTGAAAACTGCCTTTTTTTTTTTTTTTTTTTTTTAAAGCCTTTAGATATACTCTTTGGTGGCCCAATTTACCTAGCAACTTTGTTTCTTTCTATCTTACTTGTCCTTTTGCTCTAATATTTTTGATTTCTTGAAAGGAAGTAGTGGAAATAATAAGTGCTTATAGTCAAAGAAGATGAAAACTGGGAAGCCTAGTCAATCCACCAGTTGTCCTCAGGTATCCACTGTGTTTCCAGGTTAAACACTGTTGAAGCTCCCAAAGAAGCCAGGGCTGGCAATTCCACTGGGGAGACAAGACAGACATAAAAATTTATTAGTGATCCCTAAGGAGACCATCTGTAGCACACAATTATATCACTGATTATGAAAATTCACTTTCCTAAGACCACCATCATCCTACCAAAGTTGAATTAAAAGTTCAGAAATATTACTGTTTGAACAGGCAATAAGTAACAAGATTCAAACAGAAAATATATGAAACATTTTCACAAGTCTCCCTCCTCAAGCACACACAATCAGCCACAGGCTCCCATCTGCTTTCCTCCTGTTAGTAGTGTGAGCTTAGACTTTCTTCATGCATCAACAAGCACATAGGACTGTTCTGCATCTTTCTTTTTCCTTTCCTTTTATTTTATTTTAATTTTGGATGCTGAGGATGGACTCAGGGCCTTATCCCTCTACCACTGAGCTACACCCCCAGCCCTTTTCAAAATTTTATTTTGAGACAGGGTCTCACTAAGTTGCAGAAGGTCCTACGTGTTAGCTGGAGATATATATATATATATATATATATATATATATATATATATATATATATATATATATAATCCTTCCAAATCAGCTCACAGAGAGCTTCCTCATTTATGAATGAACCATAAATTAATTATCCAGGCTCTTATCTATGGACATTTAGGTTGTTTCCACTGTTTTTTTTTTTTTTTAATATTTATTTTTTTAATTGTAGTTGGACACAATACCTTTATTTTATCTTTTTTTTTTTTTTTTTTTTTTTTTTTTTTTGTGGTGTTGAGGATTAAACCCAGGGCCTCGCATGTGCTAGTCAAGTACCCTTCTGCTGAGCCACAACCCCACCCCTCCACTGTTTTTGCTATTATAAACCATATGCAATGAATAATCTGTTATATGTGTTATTTTCCCAGCAAATTATATCTTTAAGGTAAATTCCTAGAAGTGGAATATTCTGGGTAGGACACGTGTTTTCACTTTTGACAGATACTGCCAAATTACTCTTTGCAGAGGTTATAGCATATTACCCTCCTATTTTCCTCATACTCTCGTCAAAGAAATGTTACCAAAGATATAGGTTTTTGCCAAACCCTTAGTGAAAAATATTTTTGGTGTAGTTTTCATTTACTCTTATCTTGTAAATGAGGTTGGACAATTTTTCATATATTCAAAGCTTATTGTGTTTCTTTTCTATGTCTGATTTTTTAGAACCTTTGCTCATTTTTAAAATTGTGCTATCAATTTGGGGTTTGGTTTTGTTTATTTCTAAGAATTCTTGATATAACCGGATTAGCTTTCTGTGACAGTTACAAATGTTTCCCTAAATTTTACATTGTCTTGTGATTTGCTTTTAGTATTTTTGCTATCTAGGAATATTTTTTCTTTTTTATGTGGTTAAGTGTATCATTCTTTTCGTCTGTGACTGCTGGAATTTACTTATCGATAGATCTCCCCATTTAGAGGGAGGAGATTGAGCTTATAAAAAACAACAGAATTTACTTTTTTTTTTTTTCTTTTTTTGCAGTCTAAGGATTGAACCCAGGGCCTTATGCATACCAGATAAGTGCTCTACCACTGAGCTACATTCCCAGCCCCAGAACATATTTTTATAAGATATAAAAATAAGGCATTTATTATATGATGTTGATGTCCCACATTAATACATAATGTAAATAAGTGTTATATGATCAAAATAAGTGGATTGTTTCTTCCCCCTGTAGTGGGGATTGAACCCAGGGGCCCTCTACCATTGAGCTACATCTCTAGCCTTTTTTATTCTTTTGAGACAAAATCTTGCTAAATTGCCTAGGCTGGCCTTGAATTTGTGATCCTCCTGCCTCAGCTTCCTGAGTAGCTGGGATTACAGGGATACACCACAGGGTCTGGCAAAAAATACTGTTATTTTAATCAAATGAATGTCCATATTCAGATATTTTTAGACACTTTTATTTATTATGTTCTAATTAACACAAAGAACCAAAATTTAGTTCTTTGACTAATCAAAAATTCAGAATTAGATTAGCAGATCTAGAACTAAAGACCTGGGGAAATCTCAACTTAGTGTACATTTTTATAGAATGTACCTCTTTCACATCAAAGAAAGAACATTCTTGAAAAGGATTGATGCTTATAATATATATAAGACTATGAAAATAAATATTTTAGCACATAATATTCAGGTAAGGCACAATCATAACAAATTCCAGATTCACCTTAATCCATCAAAAATCAATGCATATTTAGCAGGTGCCTGCTGTGGCAAGGCACTGCCAGTCACTGTGAGGAATATAAAGAAATTGAGGGGTCATTGTTCACGTTTACCCTTTAACATTGTACATTTTGCACATTTTTATAGGAATAGCTTGGGTACTGGGCCATTTTTCCAAGGTATTTAGCTGGTAAGTCATCTAGAAACTTTGACTGAGGGAGAGCAATATAAGTAACCAGGTGATTTTTGTTAATAAAATTAAAAGAGGAGAGCTGAGGATATGGCTCAGTAGTAGAGAATTTGCCTAGTATGCACAGGCTCTGAGTTCAATCCACAGTACAGGGGAGGGGAAAAAAAGAGGAAAATAGTTGACACTTAACTTGAAGAGCAATGTGGAGGAGACTAGACTACAGCCTCCCCAACACTGAATCACCATGCCCTCTTCCCGCATCTACCCCACTCATGGAGCAGAGGTGGATATTGGCCATCTTGGCACTCCCTCTTCATCCCCCTTTTCCCAACTTACTCCATCTTAGGGGTAGGCTTTTTTGATTATTGCTTCTGGTATAATAAGTGATTACACAAATCTTATCACATGCAATGTATTTTTAAAATTTTTTTTTTAGTTGTAGATGGACACAACATCTTTGTTTTTATGTGGTGCTGAGGATTGAACCCAATGCCTTACATGTGTGAGGCAAGCACTCTACCACAGAGCTACAGCCCCAGCCCACATGCAATGTATTTTTAGTGCTACTTATTTATTTATTTTGATAGTGGGAATTGAACTCAGGGCCTCATGCATGCTAAGCACATTCTTTACCACTGAGTTATGCATGCCCCCAGCTCTTCAGTGCTATTTTGGGGGTAGTGATAATGGGTAGTGTTGGATGGCTAAGCCTGGAAACATATCTTAACATTTTGCATTCATCCTCCATGAAAATAATTTCCATGTATTTATTGTAGCAGAGGTGGAGAGCTATATATCAGACCGCTTACTCCCCTTTCATAGTAGTGTGTGTTGCTGGGAACGGCTTCCCAGGACTTCCCATCCAGCAACTGTATTTGCAGCTTCCTTTATGTCTAGGTTCATTCTTGCAACAAATTCATGTCAATCGAATATAAGTATAAGTAATGGTGTATCTCTTTAAGGCCATTTCAAGAAATGTGAGTGCCTTCTCCAAGTGCTGTCTTTGCTGGTTGGCTCCAGAGGGTAACAAAGCCTTAGGAGATGGCAGAGTCATGTGATGGAGGAATCATCTGAGCCTGAATTACTAGAAGGAGGGAAGACCTACTATCAGGAACATTAAAGGAACTGTTATGGGAGGGAGAAATAAAATTACACTATGAAAAATTTCTGAAATTTTGATTTTTGTGTGATATTACAACTAGTGTTATCCTAACTAAACAAAAATCCTTTCATAACTTGTTGGATTTTTCTGGAATATAACTTTAATGTGAAATAGAGATCAGTCCTCTAGTTCAGCTACATTAATTTGATCCCTCTGTCCTTACAGAGGTTATAATTTAGTTGACTGCTCTGTTTTTAGCCACATATTCTTTTGGTATTTAATAACCTGAATGAACAATAAGGTCTAAAGAAGAATTTGCAGACAAACTCAAAGCTGAAAGTGATAGCATAAGATTCAATGAGAAAATCAAGATCCAAAATTATCTAAGCTGGAATGATGGGTCAAAAGTAACAAGTTGGGGGCTGGGGATGTGGCTCAAGCGGTAATGCGCTCGCCTGGCATGTGTGAGGCACTGGGTTCGATCCTCAGCACCACATAAAAATAAAATAAAAATGTTGTGTCCACCAAAAACTAAAAACTAAAAAAAAAAAAAAAAAAAAGTAACAAGTTGGGCCTGGGCTTGTGGCCCAGCAGTAGAACGCTTACCTAATATGTGAGAGGCACTGGGTTCTATCCTCAGCACAACATAAGAATAAATAAAATAAAGGTATTGTGCCCAACTACAACTAAAAAAATAAATATTTTTTCAAAAGTAACAAAATGAGAAAAAAAAGCAAAGAAGATGAAATTTGGGCTGGTGTTAAAATGATAGGTTTTCATACACAGTAGTTGGAAACAATTTATAATGATCTAGACATGATTATGAATTGAAATGCAATATCCAATAAGTAATTGAAGGAAGCAAAAGGGTTTTTTTTGCACTGTGTATTAAGGGTAAAGTGATTGCAGTGCTCTGTGGGATGCAGCTTACTCTCTAATTAACGTAATAAGCATCTGGATCAGGGCAGGGGATGTAGTTTAGTGGTAGAACACTTGCTTACCATGTGTGAGGCCTTGGGCTTGAGGCCCAGCATTTCAAAAATAAAAAAGAAGCTGTGGTGGTGTGCACCTGTAGTCTTAGGAGGCTAAGGCAGAGGATCTGCTTGAAACTAGCCTGGGCAACATAGCTTGTCTCAAACAGGAAAAAAAAAAAAAAAGACTTGAGTCAGGATGTTTTCAATTGTCAGGTGTATATTTACAGTGGGTTAATTTCTCCAGACATAGAGACTTCCTTTTACTTCTATTTGAATAACAACAGTAAACCACAAATCGTAAAGAATAGATTCAAAAGATGAAAACAAACAGTTTTTTGAAAAATTCATTAAAATTCACATTTATAGAAAAATGAGGACTCATTCTATGTCTGACTCTGTCTCGGTACTGACCGGGGCAAAATGGAAAACTGTTCTGAGTGAAATTACCATAACAATAATAAATCATACTTATAGTCCTCTAGAGCAGTGCTGCGCAATACAAATACAATGTGAGTCACATATGTAATCTTAAACTTCTAATAGCCATGTTAAAAGAAAGTAAAGAGAGGAATGGGGGATGTAGCTCTGTTGGTAGAGTGCTTGCCTGGCATGCATAATGCCCTGGGTTCAATCCCCGGCACCACAGGGGGAAAAAAAAGTTAAGAGAAATACACAAGGGCTGGGGATGTGGCTCAAGCGGTAGAGTGCTTGCCTGGCATGCGTGCGGCCTGACTTCGATCCCCAGCACCACATACAAAGAAAGATGTTGTGTCCGACGAAAAATAAAATATAAAAAAAAAAAAAGAGAGAGAAATACACAAAATTAATTTCAGTCATATATAATACAATATACCAAAAATATATATATTTTTTATTTTTTAGTTTTCGGCGGACACAACATCTTTGTTTGTATGTGGTGCTGGGGATCGAACCCGGGCCGCACGCATGCCAGGCAAGCGCGCTACCGCTTGAGCCACATCCCCAGCCCTACCAAAAATATTAACATTTTAACATATATTCAATATGAAAAATTACTGAGATATTTTACATTCCTTTTTCATCCTAAGTCTTCAAAATCCAATTTATATTTTGCACCTATAGCACATCTCATTCAAACCAGCCACATTCCAAGTTCAGAAACTTCATCCACATGGTCTCATTGAATCATCACAGAAACCCTCTACCATAGGTATTATAAAGTCACATTTGACAAGTAATAAAATTTTTATAGAAGTGACCCCAATACATACAGCTACAAAGAAAGAGCCAGAGCTCAAACTTTCCTGATGGCCAGTATATCCCAGGGTTAAGTGGGTCCATGTGGAGTTCAACAGAACTGGCTTCAAATCCTGACTCTGACATTTACTAACTGTGTTATCTGGGCACATTTGTTACATTGAACTTGGTTTCATTATCTGAAAACTGGTGGTAATAAGAACACTCATGGGCTACTGTGGGATTAGGTGAGGTAATGCTACAAAAAGCTCTCAGCACAGTGCTCACTGGTAGCAAATGTTCCACTGGAAGGAGTGGTCCCTGCCTGGACAACTAGCCCATGTTCTTTCCACCTGCCTACTTTGCTGGCCAAAAGTTCCTTATTTTGTATTTTATTTAGAGATAAATAATGATAGATGACTGAGTTGCTTAGTGCCTCGCTTTTTGCTTAGGCTGGCTTTGAACTCATGATCCTCCTGTCTCAGCCTCCCAAACTGCTGGGATTACTAGCTTGTGCCACCGCACCTACAAGGTTTATTCTTTACTAAGAACCAATGACATAAATGATTGTTCCAAGTCCAAGTCCAAGTTCATCCCTCTACATCTCAGGTGTGTTGATTCATCTTTTGGCCCAGCATATTATTGTCATCTTTCAACAGCACAGGGTGTGATGACATAACAAACCACAAAGCAAACCCGGAAATGTTAGAAGTCAAACCACACAGTCCCATTCTGAGACACCTCCCAAGAACCACCTCATGACCTCAGGGATCCTCAGTGGGTTCTGGAACTGTTCACCCCTCTTCTTTAAGCCCTCTGCAGTCTGTCAAACTGAAAGGGGGAAAGTAGGATGTCCCCCAAGCAAGAGCTGGGTGTCCTCAATCCTCCTCCCTGCCTGGAGTCCTCACTTATCTGTTGTGTTGTAATATGATCTCTTCCCTCAGAGCTGGTTTGACTGCCCGCAAGCCAGTAACAGAGTGTTTTTTACCACCTTGAAAGAAATACTTGAATAAAATATGTGGTTGCAGCATCGAACTCCCAAGTAGAAATACTGTGATGCTCTCAGGTGCAATGACTGCTGGTTAGTGACTGTCCCCCAAAGCATTTTACTTGTCTTTGTAGAGAAATGGGCTTAGCAAAGACAAGTTCTGAAAAGACTGTCTCAGAATGAAGCGAATCATAGTTCATTCAATCATTCAAAAAATATCTATTGGAACAGATGCTGTGCAGGGTGCTGGGGATGCAAGAAAGAGGAAACAAGACAAAATAATAAAAACAAAAAACTGGAATTGCTCCCTTGGATGATCATCTAGAGGGGGATGTAGATTTAAATCAAATATAGAATTACAAACTGCAGTAAGAGCTACAGAGAAGAGGAACACAGTGATCAGGGAGAAAACCACAGAGAGATCTGATCTGGCCTGCAGGTCGGAGGAGGCTGCCCTGAGAAAGTAAGAACAGAGCTGAGGAGACATACCCTGCATGATGGATAGTGGATGGGGGAGAAGTCTGGGCAGGGGGATCACGTCAGAGCCACCAGGGTCCAAGACAATGGAGCTTCTTATCAAGAACATCTGAGTTTTGCAGGGTTGGGGACTGAAGCCAGGGCCTCATGCATGCTGAGAGAGTACTCTGCTGTGAGCTGCACCCCTAGCCCAAGAATATCCTTTAAACGAAGAAGTTCCACTCTATGACCTGGGCAAATGGCAGAGAAGATGCTGTTTTTCGAGTTGGGCTGTGAAGAGTCCAAAAACATCTCTCAAATAATAAAGGTGGAAAAGTGCCACCCTAAACACAGAGAAGCAAGCTGATTGGGCAGCAGATCCTCCTAGGGTAGAGGAAGGCTGGGCAGTGGGAACACCCTCACAGGCTAGACTGTCTGGGGTTGGCCCAGATTCAAAAGAGCTGGGCTTGGTGACAGTGGAGGAGCTATTCCTCCCTCCCCTTGCACTGACAGGGATGGCAGCTGCAGTTGAATGTCACAAGAGTCAGGGCAGTGGCCCTGGTCTCTTTTTGGCAGTGAGTGGCTAGAGCAATAAGAAAATGTCAGCCACAGAGAATGGTAGAAGCCACGGCCGCTTAAGCTGACAGCAAGTGGAGTCGACCCAGCGCAGAAAGGGCTTGGAGACTGAGATCTCACCCGGTGACTCCAATGTGTTGGGGGCTTGTCATTAGAGATCACTGCCTTCTGTCATACTTACTGTCTCACCTCCAGGCTGTCAGGTTCTGAAAATATGATGATACATATTGAAAAGTGTCCAGATTGGGAGATATATGTCAACAAGGCTCAAGGACCTCTCAAACAAGTGGCAGGCTCTTGGAGGACATTTTCAGCAGCACACATGACTAACAAGTGCAATAACCACCTGGTACAATCAAAGTGGAAGAAGGAAGGGACTTTGGTATGTGCAGAGGGGAGTGGGGGAGGGGGTGGGGCAGTGGGGATGGGAAGGAGGATAGAAGGAGAGAGACATTATTACCCTATATACATGTATGATTACACTACTGGAATGACTCTGCACCTCATACAGCCAGGGGAATGAGCAGTTGTGCTCGATTTGTGTACAATGTATCAAAACGCATTCTACTGTAAAGTAAGTAATAAGTAAATTAATTAATTAATTAAAAAGAAAGATTTAAATCACATGTTACACCTCAGAAGCATCACTTACTTTGGGCTCCAACCCTTTAGGTAACCACCAGTTCCTCCCTTTTGTAGATCTACTGCCCAGTGAAACATCCGTTAAAAGAACATGAGAAGCCAGGAGCAGTGGCTCATGCCTGTAATCCCATCAGCTTAAGAGGCTGAGGCAGGAGGATCTCGAGTTCAAGGCCAACCTCAGCAATTTAGCAAGGCCCTAAGCAAGTCAGCAAGACCCTGTCTCTAAATAAAATATTAAAAAGGGCTGGGATATTGCTCTGTGGTTGAGTACCTCTGGGTTCAATACCTAGTACCAAAAAAAAAAAAAAAAAAAAAAAAAAAAAAGAACATGTCTGGATGGGGGGCTAAGGCAAGAGGATTATAAGCCCCCTCGGCAACTTAGTGAGACCCTGCCTGAAAATAAAGTTTAAAAAAAGGGCTGGGGTGTAGCTCAGTAGTATAGACTTGCCTAGTACGGGCAGGGCCTTGAGCTCAATCCCCAGTACTGCAAAAAAATAATAATGTTAATAATAAATAAATAGAACCCTTTTGAAGAAAAATTTAAAAAGCACTCCTATTGTTAAACAGATAATATTTTAGTGCCTTGCAATAGCTGTCTCCCTAGCTAAACTAAGGATACAAAGGTCAACAGAACTAGACACTGGGGTTAGAACCCAGGAGCACTCTACAACTGAACTACATTCTCAGACATTATAATAATGATAATAATAATTATTACTATTATCATTATTATTATTTTGAGACAGGATCTCACTAAATTGCAGAGGCTGGCCTAAAACTTGTGATCCTCCTATTTCAGCCTCCCCAATAGCTGGGATTACAGGAGTGCACCACTGTGCCTGGCTACAGCTCCTATCTTCATGAAACTTCTTGGATAATGGAGAAATGACATTAAATAATTATACTGCAGGTATGTAATAACTCACAGACAGAGGGCCATAAAGATGAGGTACATCTCAAGCTGGGGTTGTGGCTCAATGGCAGAGTGCTTGTCTAGCATGTGTGAGGCATTGGGTTAGATCCTTAGCACCACATATAAATAAATAAAAAATAAAGGTACATCAACAATTAAAAAATATTTAAAAAAAATAAAAAGATGGGGTATATCTCATGATGAGCGTTTATGACAGGCCAATAGATGGGCTTACTAGAAAAGGTCAGGGAGGCTCCCTGAGAAAGTAACAACTGAGAAGCTCTGAAGGGCAAGAAGGAGTTAACTAGGCAAAATGAAGAGACAGGGGAAGGACAGCATTTCAGAGAGAAGGAGCAACATGTGCAGAGGCCCTGAGGTAGGGAGGGAAGCAGAGGTAGCTGAGGACCAGAAGTATTCAAGAAAGTAGAAAGTAGAAAGTATTCAAGAAAATGGAGGTTGGGGAGGAAGATGTGCTGAACCATGTGGGTCTAACTCACCTTATGCGTATGCAGGTCTTTATTCCAAGACAGGAAGGAAGCTGTTGAAGGAAGTAAGAAAGTTGGATTGGAATGTGGACAATAAAGATTTCGGGAGATAGAAAAAAGGCTACTGGAAGCTGGGCCTATAATCCCAGCAGCTTGGGAGGCTGAGACAGGAGGATCAAAGTCAGCCTCACCAAAACTGAGGCATTAAGCAACTCAGGGATACCCTGTCTCTAAACAAAATACAAAATAGGGGTGGGGATGTGGCTCAGTGATTGAGTGTCCCTGAGTTCAATCCTCAGTACCAAAAAAAAAAAAAAAAAAAAAAAAAGAAGGCTACTGGAGTGTTTGGACAGATGACCTTAGTCATCACCTCAACTGTGTGGTCTAGGGGGATAGAGTAATAGGGAAGTGGAGGCATTCTGGAGACAAAGCAGAAGGATAGATGATTGCCTGGAGAAAAAGGAGTTAAGCAAGATTCCCAGGTCTGTGGCCTATGGGACTAGATAAGTGATGGTCAGTTTCATTCTGACAGATACAGAGCACAAAAAGCAAAATTTCCCAGGTGCAGTGGCACATGCTTGCAATCCCAGCAGCTTGGGAGGAAGAGGTAGGAGGATCACAAGTTTAAAGCCAGCCTCAGCAATTTAGTGAGGCCCTAAGCAATTTAGTGACTCTCTCTAAAAATAAAAAATGAAAAGGGCCGGGGATGTGGCTCAGTGATTAAGTATCCCTGAGTTCAATTCCTGGAACCAACCAACCAAACAAACAAACAAAAAAAAAAAGCAAAGCTCCCTTGTTTTTTGTTTTCTCCTTCCCTGCCTCCTTCCCCTTCCCCTTTCTTCCTTATCCCACCCCCCCGCCCCCGCTTCTCCCACTCCTTCTTTTCCTTGGGGAAAAAACAATACATTTGAGACATGTTGAGTTGGCAGTACCTTTGAGACCTCTAAATGGTGATTTAATTAGCAGCTGGATACATGAATCTGCTTAGAGGAAGAGGCCTGGGCTTGAGATCATTGGCATATATGTACTTGAAGCACGAGGTGTGAATGAGATAATGAGATGGCGGAGGGAGAAAGCACGGTGCAAGAAGAGAAGGGGCCCAGGAAAAATTTTTATTTTAGTACTGGGGTTAGAACCCAGGGGCACTTTGCCACTGAGCTACATCCCCATCCCTTTTTTATTTTATTTTGATTCTGGGACTACAGGCGTGCACCGCCATGCCAGCTCCAAGGAAAGATCTTTTGCCTCAACACCCGGTGACTCAGGTGAGTCCAAAAAAGAGCCAAAGGGACAGGGATCAGAGTGAGAGGGAACACCAGTAGAGGGGGCTGTTCAGAAAGCTAAGAGAGGTGGGTGATTCAGCAAAGTGTGTGGTCCACAGAATTATGTGCATCTGGGAGTTTGAGGGAAGCTTGCAGGTACCCACAGGATCTAGTGAGTCACAGGTCATTGATGACCACAGGGAAAGATGTTTCTAGGAGCCATGGGAGCCAAAGAATGAATAGGAAGTTCGGAAGTGGGGACAATGAGCATAAACAACTCTTTCTGGAAGCTTTGGTTATTCTGTTAGAGCAGGCAATTGTGATGCTGAAACCTTTGCATTAGAATTCACTGAAGCAAGTGTCATATTTCAATGGAAAGAGAGACATCATTTGTCAATGGGAAACCCTACCTACTAAAACAGAATTGGTATCCCCTTAATGAATCTGTGGAGCACTGATTCTGGAGGGATTGCTGCATATATCACGCTGCAACAAGACAAATGCTCTCCATTTGGGGTTTGCACCTATAAACCTAAACAGCATGATCAGTATGTGCTGATGGTTCAGTAGACAATGGGAAGGGGGCTTTTTAAGCCCATTGATCTTCTAGGAGCAGGAAGTGGCAGGAAAGTCTCACCACAGTCACGGGTGTAGGCATTCCTGATTCACAGCAGGGATCCGATGGGCTCCCAGATCTCTTCAGCATTGCCGTGACACTGCGGACAGCACTGAGGCCACCCTAACGCCAAGAGGAAAGGTCTGCCGAGGAAACACAGGCATGTGGCCTTCGTGCAGTGGACAAACGGAAACTGCAAGGGAATCGGGGAGTGGGGGACTGAACACACTAAAACCCACAGCTTTGATGCCTGATGTCAGAAGCAGGGTTTCATTTCAGTCTTTCTGGATTTCGAACTTCAGACATTTTGACCCAACTGAAGACATTGACAACATTCACGTGGTACTGACTGAGAGTCAGCACATTTTTCTGATGTCTGTGCATATTCTAAAAAATCTAATCCTAATATCCGACACCTGAAGTCTCTGTGTTAGTGGCAGGTTCCCCTCCTTCTATTTTATCCTTTTTACCTGGAAAGAAGCAAGTCCTGAAAAAGTTGAAATACATGTCAGGCGAATAGAGAAGTGTTTGAAACTTTCAAATTGGTGTTCATTAAGGCAAGTACCTGGACGGCACATCACGCTGACAGCAGAGATGCTGCGCAAGGAGAACATTGGTACTTTCTTAAAAACAGCTCCAGGCGCACTTGAAATGGGTTTATTCCTAGACCGCGCATTTGTTAAAGGGAAGCATTTGCAGAGATGGTTATTTGACAGTGACAGTTATCTATGTTCAGACATCTGGAACTTGCTTCTTCCCACTCGTGAGCTCCTTCTTGGGTTTAAAAGACACCAGGGCTGCCCAAATATCTGCCTTAAAGTCACTCTAATAAATACCGATGTCTCCAACATACAGCACAGTAACTATAGTTAATAATAACATATTGTACACTTGAAATTTGCTAAGAGAGCAAATCTGAAATGTTCTCACCACACATGTGTAACTATATGGTGATGGATATGTCAATTAGCTTGATTGTAGTAATCACAGTGTATAAATGTATAAGGTTAGATATATGTACATCAAAATACATTGGTTGGGTGGAGTGGTGCCTGCGTTGCACCTGTAATCTCAGCAACTCAGGAGGCTGAGAAAAGAGGATCACATGTTCAAGGCCAGCTTCTGCATCTCAGCGAGTCCTTGTCTCAAAACAAAAAAAATTAAAAGGGTTGGGGATAGCTCAGTGGTACAGCCACCCTGAGTTCAATCCCCAGCACCTCGAACCAAAATCATGTTGTACACCTTAAATATATATAATTTTTATTTGTCATCTATACGTCAATACAGCTGGTGGCAGAGATTACCAGTATCTCCCCCAGTCTCTGAAGGAGGATGAAGCAGGTGCGCCAACCCGGGGTATGCCTGTGGATCAGACCAGATGACACTCACCACCGGGAGCAGACTTTAGCCTCCCCCCTGGGATGAATGGAGATTAGCAGAAAGGATTCCCTAGCACGGGGGTGGGGGGGGAAGTAATAAATTACAATCACAAAACTCTCCTGCTGTAAATCCAGTATCCCTCTAATAGGAGTTAGAGATAAAAT
Source organism: Callospermophilus lateralis (assembly GCF_048772815.1). Lineage (NCBI taxonomy): Eukaryota > Metazoa > Chordata > Mammalia > Rodentia > Sciuridae > Callospermophilus > Callospermophilus lateralis. The sequence continues at coordinate 87,268,927 of NC_135307.1, read as the reverse complement.
GTAAATGCTAATGCTCCTAGTCCTCCAGAGGCAATTGGGGGATTTAATTCATTCCCAGGTGTAGAAGATGCTTCCAGAAACCTGATTGGGATTGAAGGAGAATGAGAGAAAAACCTCAAGAGGACAAAGGGTGCTGCCAGAGGAGCGGCCCACGCAGACAGAACCCATATTTTTGGCTTTAGCTCAGGGCTGGGTCTGAGAAGGAAGGAGAGGGGGAGAGAGTGTGAGGTGGGAGTGGGCTCTTCCTACTCTTGGGGACATGAGCAAAGTGGTTGGTGATGGAGCTTGCTTGGCTGAAAAACAGACGCATAAAAAAGGTGCCCCACATCTGTTATCCAAGTGACTCTAGACTGACAGAGGAGGATTCCAAGTTTGAGACCAGACTCAGTGACTTAGTGAGATCCTGTCTCAAAAATAAAATAAAAAGATCTGGGGATGTAGTTCAGTGGTGAAGTGCATCTGGGTTCAAAACCCTGTACCAGATGGGCGCGGTGGCAAACATCTGCAATCCCAGCTGCTAAGGAAACTGAGGCAGGAGAATTTCAAGTTCAAAGTCAGCCTCAACAATTTAGCGAGGTCCTAAAGCAACTCAGCAAGACCATGTCTCTAAATAAAATATTTTTAAAAAGACTGGGGTATGGGCTGGGGATGTGGCTCAAGCCGTAGTGGGCTCGCCTGGCATGCGAGCGGTCGGGATTCAATCCTTAGCACCACATACAAACAAAGATGTTGTGTCCGCCCAAAACTAACAAATAAATATTTAAAAAATTCTCTCTCTCTCTCTCTCTCTCTCTCTCTCTCTCTCTCTCTCTCAAAAAAAAAAAAAAAAAAAAGGCTGGGGTATGGCTCAGTGGTTAAGCACCCCTGGGTTCAATCCCTGGTTAAGAAAAAAATGTGGAGCTGGGCGTGGTGGCACATGCCTGTAATCCCAGCGACTCACGAGGCTGAGACTAGAGGATCTTAAGTTAAAAGCCAACCTCAGGGGCTGGGATGTAGCTCAGTGGCAAAGCGTCTGCCTTGCATTTGCAAAGCCCTGGGTTCGACCCCCAGTTCCAAAAAAGACAAGAAAAAGAACCCCACCAAAAAAAAGTAAGATTAAAAAAAAAAAAAAAAAAAAAAAAGCCAACCTCAGCAATGGTGAGAAACTAAGCAATTCAGTAAGACCCTGCCTGTAAAGAAAATACAAAATAGGGCTGGGGATGTGACTCGATGGTTGAGTGCCCCTGAGTTCAATCCCTGGTACCAAAAAAAAAAAAAAATTGTTGAAAAGTTAACCCGCCATACAATCTTCTATACTGGCTTTCACAAGGCTTCCTCCAGAGTTTTTGTGTTTATTTTGACAACTTCCATGTCAACACAGGACCTTATAATCATAATCATCCTAGCAAGACACTTCTGTGGAGCATATATGTTAAGGAGTATCAATTCTGTTCATACTGCCTTCATTTTCATAAAGAATAAGAGTGTTAGTTGGTGGAGACCCAAAACAAATTTAGGGGCAGGATCCTATTGAACTCTTCTGACTCATTTCATTCCCCCGTACTGTCTTTTCTTTTTTTTTTCCCAATTCTGGGGATCAAACTCAGGGTCTTGTGCATGACAGACAAGCACTTCGCCACTGAGCTACACTCCATCCTATCCCAATTTTAATACTGGGATATAGCATTTATATAGCACGTATCTTCTTAAATAACATTTAGGACTTGAAGAGTTTGTGTCTGTGTATGAGAACATTTGCTATTTTTATCTTAGATCTTATATAATTTTTTTTAAAGCACACAATTTTTTTTTTTTGTTGTTGTTGTTCCAGGGATTGAACCCAGGGGCACTTAATAACATTCCCAGCCCTTATTTTGAATTTTTAAATACTTTTTTTTAGTTGTAGATGAATACAATACCTTTATTTTTATTTATTTATTTTTATTTTTATGTGGTGCTGAGGATCAGACTCAGGGCCTCACGGCGTGCGAGGCAAGCACTCTACCCCTGAGCTACAGCCCCAACCCTTATTTTTTTATTTTAAGACAGGGTCTCACTAAGTTGCTCAGGGCCTTGATAAATTGCTGAGGTTGGTTTTGAATTTTCGATCCTAGCCTAGCAAGCACACAGCTTTTTAAATAAGGGAGAGGGCCTGGAACTGGTGGCCAGAATTTTGCTGTGTGTACTTGGACAATTGCTCACCTGCTCTGTGTCTCATTTTCCTCATCTGTAAAATAAGCATGATAGGGGCTGGGGATGTGGCTCAAGCAGTAGTGCGCTCACCTGGCATGTGTGCAGCCCAGGTTTGATCCTCAGCACCACATACAAACAAAGATGTTGTTGTGTCTGCTGAAAAACTGAAAAACAAATATTAAAAAACTCTCTCTCTCTCTCTTTTTTTTTAAATAAGCATGATAATTGTACCTCCTTCATGGGGTTGTTATGAAAATGAAGTGAGATCTTCATGAAAAGCCAGGACAATGTCTGGCATGCAGTAACACTGAATAAATGGTAGCTACTTCTGTTGGTGGTTCAGGGTTTTACTTCTCGCATCTACCCAGCTCTGTGAAATGCATTTCTGTCTTCTGCCTCTCCTACAAATTGGCAGCTCCTTGAAGCTTCAGGTGGTGACATGGAGGAAGACAAACTCTGTCTATCTCAGGTCTTATGATGTCAGTAGCTGCTGATACTCAGTTCCTAGATCCATGAATTCACTAGACTTGCAAATGGTGATATACTATTCTTCCTCTACCTTCCTTCTCTCCTTCCTTCTTTCTTTTCTTTTTTTTTTTTTTTTTTTTTTTAACCAAACTGGGGCTTGAACTCAGGGAGTGCATGCTAGCCACTGAGCTATGCTCCCACCCCTTATGGTTGGTTTATTTGTTTTTAATTGGGATACATTATTTAAAAAGTAACCTATCTTCTTTTTGGTTACTTAGAGGTGAAGTTCAACAGAAAGGCAAATGCTTAATTCTTTCCCTAATTTACTGATTTTCAAGATAATGAATATCATTTTCTGAAGATGGCTATTTTTAAACTAACAATATGGACTCACAGATTTGAATGCAGCTCATGGTTTTAAACAGCTACAGTTACTGTGGTTACAATGGTCCCATCTTTGGCTGGTGGAACCTTTTAAAGTTGGCTCCAGTGTCTTTGACATGATCCCCAGGGTGGTTGAACACTTTCTTGCTATCTGAAAAAGCAAGGTGTCCCAGCTTATCTTGTACACTTCCTGCTGAGACATGGAGTCAACCATTTCTCTAAGAAGCTCTAAGTTCTTTTCTAGGAAATGGAATTTCAAGATTACAATTTGGGTACTTGCTGCTACTGCTTTGGTCATTGTTACTGTGCATCTTGAGTTGAAGTAACTAGGATGGATAGATAGATAGCTCTATATATCACCTAGTAGATACAAAATATCCCATGAATTCTTACCAATGCTTTTAATTAAAATTCAAGACTAAAGGACGTTTCTGTGTTGTTGGGGTTGTTGATCTTAGGAAGTTTTGTTAGCCATGTTTGTACTTCAGTAAGAATCAGACCCTTTCCAAATTAACAGGTGAAGGGCTAGGGCTGTAGCTCAAGGGTCAAGTATTTGCGTGACATGAACAAGGACCTGGGTTTGGTTCCTAGCACTCTCCAAAAAACTGATTTGAGAAACAAGTTTTCAAGCTCGCTTAAGCAGACAAGGGGGATTTAGTGTAAAGACACACAGAGCCCACATACAGAATGCAGCCAGGCCTTGAGAAGAGAGTGGAATCAGGGACAAGAAGGTTGTCAGGAGTTCCTGCAACCCTTCTCTAGCAGCATAAACATGGCTACTGGAGTGAGAACTAGGGGTCCCGGAGGAAGGGAAATCCTACAAAGGAATCTCAGTAAAATGGAGCCATGGCATTCCGGATTGAGAGCATAAAGACTTTCTTGCTTGGGGACTGGGGAAGGCAGCCATAGCTTGTGAGAAGAATGAAAGACTCCTAGGGTTTCACTTAACCTCTCCATCTCTTTTCTGTTTCTTTTTCTCCATCTCTTTTCTTTTTCTTTTTGTGGTGCTGGGGATTGAATCCAGGGCCTTCTGCATGCAAGGCAAGCACTCCACCAACTGAGCTCTATCCCCAGCCCTCTTTTTTTTTCTTGTTTTGGTACTGGACATTTAGCCCAGGGGTGCTTTACCACTGAGCTGCATCCCTAGTCCTTTTTGCTTTTTTTTTTTTTTTGAGACATGATCTTACTAAGTTGCTTAGAATCTTGCTAAGTTGCTGAGGCTGGTCTTTTGCCTCAGCCCCCCGAGTTGCTGGAATGACAGGTCTCTGTGCCACTGTACCTGGCTTACATCTCTTTCCTTACATTCCCAAAAACCCTGTTCTCAACAGGGCACAGGGCAAGATAAATCAGAAAATCACACTGCGTGTGTGTGTGTGTGTGTGTGTGTGTGTGTGTGTGGTACTTGGGATTGAATCCAGAGCCTTATGCATACTAGATAAGTGCACCATCACTGAGCTGTCTCCCTAGCCTTTTTTTTTTTTTTTTTTTTTTTTTTAATTATTTTGAGACAGGGTCTTGCTAAATTATCCAGGCCTCAAACTTCCATCCTCTTGCTTCAACTTCTGTGTAGCTGGGATTATTCTAGTCAGGTGTGTGCCTGATTAGAACATCACTTTTTTGTGTTTTTGTCTTGTTTTGCAGTGCTGAATATGGAACCCACAGGCACCTCACCATGGAGCCACATCCCTAACACTTTTTGAGCTTTTCTTCTTCTTTTTTTTTTTTTTCATTTCCTCTTGAGACATGATCTGGCTGAGTTGCAAAACTGGCTTTGAATTTGCAATCCTCCTGCCTCAGCACTCTCTTCCCGGAATACCTGAGATTACAGGCATGCACTACCAAATCCAACTGGAACATCAGGTTGTTAATAATCTACTTTATCCCACATCACACACAAAATAGTTTAAGAATAATGATAAACTACCACCACATTTTCTGACAGCAGTTAAAATTGTTTCTTTTGTATGCTTTCCCTGTTCTCCCCCATTTCTATAGTTATATTATATAAGCATATGGCCCTTATACCCTTATACACATTTTCTTTCTTTTTTACCTCACTCAATCTTAGTTCTGAGTAACTGTATATTTAATGCTTACAACAACTCCTTAGGTTGTTTCTCTAGCCATCTTGGTTGTCTTGTTTTTGTGGTGCTGGGGATTGAACCCAGTGCTTTTGCATGCTATGCAAGTACTAACACTGAACTACATCCCCAGACCTTTTTATTTTCTTTTGAGACAGTTTCTTTCCTTTTTTTTTTTTTAAAGTTGTGAGTTTTTTCCCCTGTTATTTTTAGAAATACATGACAGTAGAGTGTATTTTGACATATTATATATTATATATACATGGAGTATAATTTATTATAATTAGGATCCCATTCTTTTGTTTGTTCATGATATGGAGTTTCACTGGTTGTGTATTGAAACAGGTTCTTGCTAAGTTGCTGAGGCTGGTCTCAAATTTGTGATCCTCCTGCTTCAGCCTCTCAAGTCTCTGGGATAACAGGCATATGCCACTCCATTTGGCAAGATTTATTTATTATAATGGATTGGTTTATGTGATAATAAAGAAAAAAAGAAAAGACAGAATGTCAACATTTGCAACACCCAATGAATGCCAAGATCTATAGTGGACAAACTGGAGACTTAGGAAAGTAAAAATGTATTTCCAGTTCTAGTCCGAAGGTTTGAGAACCAGAAAAGCTGGTGATGTGTATTCTAATCTGAAAGCTGGAAGGCTTGAGACCAAAGAATTAATGATTCAGTTGGAGTAGGAAGGCAGGAAAAGAGTCACATCCCACTCAAGGCAGTCAGGAAGGAAGGAGGAATTTCTTCCTATTTTTGAGGGAGAGTTAGTTTTTTTTTTTTTTTTTTTAATGCAGACCTTCAATTGATTAGATGAGGCCCACCTATGTTAGGGAAAACAATTTGCTTTACTCTTTATACCCATTCAAATGTTAATCTCTTCAAAAATGTACTCACAGGCATACCCAGAATAATTTTTGTCCTAATATCTGGGCATCTCGTGGCCCAATTAAGTTGACACATAAAATTAACCATCACAAAAACAAAAGGCAGGAAGATTTTTTGCTGCCCCTAAAATAAACAAGTAGTCATTGATTCTGCCTGCTAGTTCACAGTTATTTTCAGTATGGTGATGGTGAGGACTCACAAATGGCTGCAATTTAAAGGGTATTACATACACCATCCCATCTGAATCTCCAAACAAATCCCATTCTTAGGATCCAGAAACTAAGGTTGCAAGAAATTAATTACTCAACTCATATAGACAAGTAAGGCATTGGGGATATAAATACAAATCTGATCAATTTCTCACCTGTACTCTTAACTGTTATACAGAAATCCTGGATAACCAGTTGTGATGGTGCAGGCCAGTTATCCCAGTGGCTCTGGAGGCTGAGGCAGGAGGATTGAAAGTTCAAAGCCAGCCCCAGAAACTTACTGAGGCCCTAAGCAACTTAGCAATAGCCTATCTATAAATAAAATATATAAAAGGTCTGGAATGTAGCTCAGTGGTAAAGTGCCCCTGGGTTCAATCCCCAGTATGAAAAGAAAAAGAAATCCTGGAGAGAACACATGCTTACAGGACAAAGGGTAAAGTTTTCTACTCTGTGGCATACAGCTCAACTGTGTGATATTTACAGGCATTCTAAGCCTCCAAATTCCTCTAGGTATTCTTGGGAAACAAAACAAAACAAAACAAACAAACAAACAAACAAAAACCCCACCAGATTTAAAACATTAGATAAGTGAGAAAAGAATTAACCAATTTTTAGGCTTGTTTATTATAATTTAAAACTTTAGGAATCTCATTTCTCCATTTCTAGAGTCAACAAATAATTATATATGAAGTATAAAAGCTTATATACATAGTATTTTTTTGGGGGGATATCAGGGATTGAACTCAGGGGCACTTGACCACTGAGCCACATCCCTAGCCCTATTTTGTACTTTATTAGAGACAGGGTCTCGCTAAGTTGCTCAGTACGTTGCTAAATGGCTGAGACTTGCTTTGAATTCGCAATCCTCTTGCCTCCGCCTCCCAAGCCGCTGAAATTACAGGTGTGTGCCACCGCGCCCAGTTTATACATAGTAGAAAAAACTATTCATACAAAACAGTATATATGAACTACTTACACAAAGCCAGGCATAGAGGTGCATGCCTATAATCCTGACTATTCAGAAGGCTGAGGCAGGAAGATCACTTGCGCCCAGGAGTTCAAGGACAGCCTGGGCAACATAGCAAGAGCCCATTTCTCTTAAAACAAACTGGGCCTGTAGTCCCAACTACTTGTGAACCTGAGGCAAGAAGATCACAAGTTCAAGGCCAGACTGAACAGCTTAGTAAGACCCTGTTTCAAAATAAAGTAAAAAGGGTGGGGATATAGTTCAGCTTGTCTAGCATGTGCAACACCCTGGGTTCAAACCCTAGTACGTGGGGGCGGAAATATATATATATATATACACACACACACACACACACACACACACACAAATCACAAATACATGAAAAGGTGTGTGTGTGTGCGTGTACAAACCTATGCACAGGGGGAGAGAGGGAGAGATAGGAAAATGTTGATCAATGTTGCAGTTAAATAGAAGAAAGTAGTTCTGGTGAGCTATTATTGTGCAGTAGGGTGATTGTAGATAACACATAAGGTACCTTACATTTCAAAGAACCAATAGAAAGAATTTTGAAAGTTTTTACCATACCTAAATGATAAGTGGGGCATGGTGACATGCACCATAGTACCAGCTATTTAAGAGACTGAGGTAGAACATTATTTGACCCCAGGAATTTGAGGTCAGCCTGGGCAATGTAGCAAGACCTCATCTCTTTCTTTTTATTGTTGTTCTTGCAGTGTGTGTGTGGGGGGGGACGAAGCTGGGGCCTTGCATATGCTAGGCAAACACCACCACAAAGCTGCATCTCTAATTCTAATTTTTTTTTTTTTTTTTTTGGTGTGTGTGTGGTTCTAGTGATTGAAACCAGGGGTGTCCTATCACTGAGCTATATCTGCAAACATCCCCACTCCCCGTTTTTTTTAAAAAAATTTAATTTTGATACAAGATTTTGATAAATTGCTAAGGTTGACTTCAAATTTCCTATCCTCCTGCCTTAGTCACCTTGTGTAGCTGGGATGACAGGTGTGTGACAACATGTCTGATTTTTCCTAACCATGATTTTTTAAGAAATTTGTTGTCCCATTAGTGGCTTAAAAATTTAATATGCTGAAGGTCTTGGAATGTAGCTCAGTGGCAGAGTTCTTGTTCAGCATGCACAAGGCCCTGAATTCTATCCCTGCCCCAAAAATATAAAACAAAAACAAACAAACAAAACCACAAGATTCCAAGGAAAATGTGTCAACCAATTGTGAAACTGCTCCCAGCCCACTTGGATACCACCAGGGAACAAGCATGAAAATAATTCATCACCAGAATCCCACACCTAACACAATAAAGGCAGGGGTAGTTAAAAATTATATCATTCTATTCCTGAGGGACTGATCATCAAGGATGATATAACACCAGAGACTCAAACAGAAAAGGAGGACAGGTTTTGAGAAAAACCGACATTTAGGGCAAAACACTGCTATTGCAATAATCTGTTAATGTTCTCTATATGACAAAGTCTTATACAAAGGTACATATTAAGACAGAAATATTTTCCCCAAGGTGTCAATGATGCTAACTGAAAAATCCAACCGCAGCAATATTAAGTAACAAAAAAGCCCAATTTGTATTCCATGAGCTCCTTTGGATTTTATGTCTATCTGTGATTCCCTCTTGCATCATGACAAATCGACAGCTCAGCTCATGGCCATCACTCTTGACTTTTGTGGAATGTGTGATCAAGAGCCTCATTTGCAGTCCTCTGAGAACCCTCATGTCTAAGCAGGGAGCAGATAAAAATGCAAAATGCTCAGTGGCAGTCAGATTCACAGGGTCCTCAGTGAATGCCATCCAAAGACTTTAAGACTATACGTTAAGAAACCCTAGACTATTAATGTCGTGTTTTGCAGAAATAAAAAAAAAAATCCTAAAATTCATGTGGAATTTCAAAGGACCCTAAGTAGCCAAGAACCTTCTTGAGAAAGATGAAGAAATTTAGAGGTCTCACACTTTCTCATCTCAAAATATATTACAAAGCTACAATAATCAAAACAGTTTGTTATTGACCCAAAGACAGACTTATAGACCAAGGGAACAAAATAGCCTATAAACAAGCCCTCACATATATGGCCAAATAATCCTCTACAGAGATAATGACACTACATAATGGGAAAAGGATAGTGATTTCAACAAATGGTGTTGGCACAACTGGATATACACATACAAAAGAACAAAGCTGGACACTTACTGTACATCATTTACAAAAACTAATTTAAAATGGATTACAGCGGGCATGGTGGTGCATGACTGTAATCCCAGCAGCTCAGGAGGATGAGGCAGGAGGATTGCAAGTTCAAAGCCAGCCTCAGCAATTTAAGAAGGCACTGAGCAACTCAATGAGACCCAGTCTCTAGAGAAAATATTTTTTTAAAAAGGGCTGGGGATGTGGCTCAGTGATTAACTGCCCCTCAGTTCAATGTTTGATAATAAAATAAAACAAAAATTTACATTTATAAAAAATTCTTTTTTTTTTTTAATATTTATTTTTTAGTTATCGGCAGGCACAACATCTTTGCTTTGTATGTGGTGCTGAGGATCGAACCTGGGCCGCACGCATGCCAGGCGAGCGCGCTACCGCTTGAGCCACACCCCCAGCCCTAAAAAATTCTTTAAAAAATGGATTACAGGCCTGAATGTAAAAACTGAAGTTATAAAACTCCTAGAAGGCCACAGAGAAGAAAAACTTCAGGACACCTGAGTGGGCAGTGGTTTCTTGAATATAAAGCCAGAAGCAAGGGGCTGGGGTTATATCTCAGCAGTAGAGCACTCACCTAGCATGTATGAGGCCCTAGGTTCGATCCTCAGCACCACATAAAAATGAATAAGTAAAATAAAGGTATTGTGGGGGCTGGGGTTGAGTGGTTGAGCTCTCATGCATGAGGCACTGGGTTTGATCCTCAGCACCACATAAATATAAATAAATAAAAACAAAGATATTAAAAAAAATAGATAAAGGTATTGTGTTCCACTACAACTAAAAAATAAATATTTAAAAAAAAACCACAGAAGCAGGGAAAAGCAAAAATAAACAAGTGAAACTGTATCAAACTTGAAAATGTCTACATAGCACAGGAAGCAATGGAGAGAATGAAAAGACAGCCTACAAATCGGAGAAAACACGTACATAACACATAATGGATAATGAAGTAATATCCAGAAAATATTTTTTAAAACTCCTTCCATTCGATAGCAACCAAATAACCTGATTAAAAGTGGGCAAAAGATGTAAATAGATATTTTTTTTTTGTAAGAAGATATACATAGGGTTCAATGAGTTCATGGAAAGATGTTCAATATTACTTATCATCAAAGATATGTAAATCTAAACTACAATGAGATATAACTTCACATGCATTAAGATGGTCACTATTAAAGAGACAAAAACAAGTGTTGGTAAGGATGTGGAAAAATTAGAACCTTTATGTACTATTGGTGAGATTGTAAAATGATGCAGCCACTATGAAATACACTATGAGGTTTCCTCAAAAGATTAAAAATAGAACTGTCATATGATCCAGTATTCCCACTTTGGGATGTATATCCAAAAGAATTTAAATAGGGACCTGAAGTATTTGCACACCCATATTCATTGCTGTATGATTCACAGTAGCCAAGATGTGGAAACAACCTAAGAGCCCAGTGTTGGGTGAATGGATAAAGAAAGCGTGGTGTATATACACAATGGAAGATGACTCAGCCTTAAGAAAAGAAGGGAATACTGTCAAATGCACAGTATAGATGAATCTCAAAGACATTATGCTGAGGAAAATAAGCCAGTCATAAAAAGACAAATGCTATATGATTTAATTTATATCAGGCATCTAAAGGAATCAAACTCATAAAATAGAATGGTGGTTGCCAGGGGCTCCAGGGAGGGGGAAATGGAAAGATGTTCAATGGGTACAGAATTTCAATCATGCAAAATGAAAAAATTACAGAGATCTACCATACAACAAGGTGTATATAGTTAACAATACTGTACTGTTTAAAAATTGTTAAGGGTAAATGTATATTTTGTGATTTTATTGTAATTAAAACAAAAACAAACAAACAAAAAAACCTTTCTTGATCCCTGCTCTAGAAACTGCCTCATTGTTGTTCTGGATGATGTTCCTCAAGCAGAGTCTTTCAGCCAGGCCCCAGGAGACTTACTTTCCAAATTCATGATAGAAAAGGAATGTAAAACAGCCTTCTTGATCCTTCAGGAGCTGAATGACAGGAAGAGTCCATCTGACTTCAGAGATTCAGGCTTGGTGGCTCAGTGACTTTCATTTGCAAGTAAGGACGCCACAGCATAATAGTAGAAGCAGGGTGGTGGTGGTGGGGCACACACCCTAGCACAATGGGAGAAAGTCACCTCAGGAGGGGTTGGGGGGAGGAAGTCACCTCCGGAGGGATTTGGGCCAGATTCCTGAAAGACAATCCTCAACACCACAATCCTGAATGTTGAAATCCCACGAGATCAATTTTCAGAAAATATAATTCTGAAAAAGATAATTTAAGAATTTTTTAAAGAAACGTTTATATTTTGAAGAGGAATTCACTTGAGAAACATACAAAAACACAACAGAACACCTCAGAGGGCACTTTACACAACAAAATAGGCAATAACAGTATGCATATTTTTTGCCAGTGTAAACACTCAGTTAAACTAGTGATGGCCTTATGGATAATGAGAAGACAAACCATATTTGTAAGGAAGTGGATTTAAAAAAAGCAAACTGCATAAATACATTTTACTATGATTGGTAATCATGTGCATCTGCCTTTATAACTGTGAAAGGCAATCTAGGTGGGTTTTTTTTGTTTGTTTGTTTGTTTTTTCAGATACTGGGGATTGAACCCAAGGCCTTTCCCATGCTAGGCAAGTACTCTACCACTGAGTCACATTCCTAGCCCTTTTTACATTTCCTTTTTTATTTTCAGACAGGGTCTCACTAAATTGCCAAAGCTTGCCTTGAACTTGCAATCCTCCTGCCTTGGCCTCTCAAGTTGCTGGGATTACAGGTGTGTGCTATCACTTCTGGTCAACCTGAGTCTTTTGACAGGGTCAATCAAAATTTATAATGAAGGTCGTGAATATAACTTAGTAGTAGAACGAATATAACTTAGTAGTAGAACGCATGTCTAGACCCTGAGTTCATCCCCAGCACCCTGCCCCCACAAAAAAAAAAAAAAAAAATAGGTCATCATTGCATACTCAGTCACCCAAAAAAGCAGAATTCTCAAGAAATTTTATCTTTCATAAATGCAGATGTTTTAACAAAAAGGACATCTCTTCATTTATTGAGGAAACATTTACATAGACTCACAGGCTTTCAAAATCAACATTCTGATAATACAGTTTTTCAGCAAAGTCCCTTGTTCTGAAAAAGACAAAAACAAAACAAAATAAACAAACAAAGGAAAAACCCCTGCTCTGCAAGTCTTTACACAATTTATATCCCTGATAATGGGAACAATGTAAAAATGAAATATACAACATGGCTGTGTTATTCAGCTTTCAGTCTCAAGATAGCTGAGGTAAAATTTAAAAGGAGAAAGGTTTATTTGGGCTCATGGTTTGAGAAGCTTCATCTGTAGTCTCTTGGTTCCATCATTTGGGGCCTGAGGGGAGATAGAACATCACGGTGGGGAAGGCATGGTGGAGCCAAGCTGCTTAACTGACGGTCCTTGGGAGAGAGAGTAAGAGTGAGGGAGAGAGAAGTGTCAAGGTCCCAGTGTACCCCTTCAAGAGCACATTCCCAATGTCCTCTTTTATCCTACTAGCCCCAACCTCTACCATCGCCTGTGGACCAAGACTTCCACACGTGAACTTTTGGGGGAAATTTAAGATCCAAACCATAAAATAGAGAATTGTAAAAATGACTCTGATGATTTAAAATAGTGGAGGAAAAAAAACAAAACTAAAAAATGAAGATAAGAAAAAAGCTAAAAAGTATTCAACATATAAAAAAAGTATATTATGGAGGTAGTCCATAACAGCTACTGACTTCCACAATATTAACTGTATTTTGGAATCTTGTATCATGATGGAATAGCTGCTTTTTTTTTTTTTTCTTGTAAGCCATGGTTTTCCTCGGAGAATACATTCATTTTCCATGTGGTTCTCCTCTTTCTGAAATTCTTCTGATTTGATATACACTGACATGAGCATTCCCTATTAAATTTCCCCATCTTCTGTCATGCTTCTATGTTGTTTTGGGTCTGTGGAAATTCATTCCGCATGTACTCATATACAGACCACACATTTGGCAGAAACAATACTGGAGATGGAACTGCAACTTCATTGCCTAAGTGTCTTCTTATCCTACTGTGTACATAATTATTTTGAAACCATTCAGTAACTTTGCTGGCTTCTTCAGGCAAATGTGGCTTTAATTCATTAAAAGCCCCTGGGACTGGAGCTGCAATTCAGTGGTAGAGCCATTGCCTAGCAGAGAGAGGCCCTGGGTTCCATCTCAGCACAGCAAAACAAAACAAAAATGGAATTTCATCTGTCAGAAGGAATGCCAATGCAAAAATATGAAGTTTAATACCAGGTATTGAACCCAGAGTGACTTAACCATTGAGCAACATCCCTAGTACTTTTTTTTTGTAATATTTTTTTTTTAGGTGTAGATGGACACAACACAATTCTTTTATTATTACTATTTTTATGTGGTGCTGAGGATCGAACCCAGGTCCTGCCCATGCTAGGGGAGCACTCTACCGCTGAGCCACGATCCCAGTCCCTCCCCAGTACTTAAAAAAATTTTTTTTTTTTTTTTTTTTTAACTTAGAAACAGAGTCTCACTGAGTTGCTTAGGGCCTCTCCAAGTTGTTGAGGATAGCTTTGAACTCTTGATCCTCCTGCCTCAGCCTCCTGAGAGCTGCTGGGATTATAGGTAAGTGCCACCACGCCTGCCCCCCAAAATATGAAGTGTTTTTAAACTGAAGTTTTTCTTGCTGCCTTATCATTTGGTCAAACTATTCATCTGAATTTCTCAAGTGCATTGGGATAAATGGAAAAAACAAACTTCATTGGTAATCTCTAGAAATTCAATTTTAGAAGACTTCATTACTCCTAATTCCAGACCTGCCATGATTTGAGGATTCAAATGAAATTTATTTTCTTCTGCAAAATCCACCAAGTCTTCAAGTAAGCATTTACAATGTGTTTTGCTTTTTCCATTCATTAATACACAAATAAGCTGATAAATTCTAGAGTTTTCAGATCCAACAGCAACTTGAATTATATATACTTGAAAAAAAGCAGTGGGGGCAGTTTTGAAATTGTCGTCCATTATCCAAAGTGAAACATGAGTTACTTTTTTTCTGTTGGATTTAGAGGTAAATAGTCTTTAGCAGTCAAATTCCTAATCAAGAATCATTTAATGTGCTTTGTTAACACTGGAGGGACCTCTATATCAGCAAGTGTCTTTGGTTCAGAAGATCTCAGAGTTTGTTGAAATTTTTTTTTTTTTTTTTAATTCTCTTCAGGGCATTTTTTGAAGGTAGATATGGCCCTTTGTGTGAAGGGACAGAAGTATCACACTATTGAGTCTTGGCAATTATCTTGTACAAAACTGAAGAGGCCGTAATCTCTCCCCAGAATTTGGCTTTTTACCCCTCTTATATATGCCTTCCTTTATTTTCCAGTGGGAGTTGCAGTTTTAGTAATTTTGGCTTTGAGAATTTCAACATTCTGGATTTTAATCTTTGGGGATAGTAATTTTCAGGGTTTTGATCTTTTGGGATTTCAATGTTCAAGGCTCAGTTTTTCAGAATCAGTGCTGGGGCAGGAGGAAACTACCCCAAAACAGGGCCCAGCCACAGGGCCACTGCACTGGCTACCAAGGCTGGCTACCACCCTGAAGGCTGTTGAGAAGCATAGAAACACACAGTGAGGTCACCAGGACAAATGGAAAAGTCCCACACAGTGAGTAGAAGGGTAATGGAATAGCTGAGATGGGGAAAAGAGGAGTCTGAAGTTCTGGGAATGATGTTGACACACTGAATGGGATTGAGAGTCTGACCAGGGCTGTGTCATTTTAAAACATCAACACTAATAAATAGTTTGATATTTGATCTTCTACAGGGTCAAAGGTAATCACCACTTTTCAACTTCTTTGAGACAGACTTTATAGTTGGACCCTCTGACACATTGTAAGTTTTAAATTTTTCATGCTAAAAATGATAGGCCCTTCTACAGATTAAAATTTTGAGATAACTATGTAACTATAGTAAACATAACTCAATGTTTTCCAGAAGTGGATTAGGAAGGGGAATACTTTGTGTCCACTACTTTCAGCCTGGACCATCCCCTTGACTTCAGGGCAGTATGATCCCCCACCTCATGATTAGTGCTATTCCACCAGGAAGGCATGTCTGGAGAAAGTCAACAGACCAGTGATGTGAGCCATCAAAAAGCCACCCGGCCTGCTGCAGCCTTCATAATGTGGGAAAGCAACTCTGGACAAACCAGGAGACCACACTTGATGTCATCAGAAATTATCAGGAAATTTGCTACTTGATCCTGTAAAGCTTAGGATATCGTTTTGTAAATCCTGTGAAAGCTTTGAAGTCATCTAATGCTTGAGACCCTAATGCAGTCATTTTTCAAAAGAAGGAGGGGTCAGGCTTTGTGGAGAGTACCAGTAGTCCCAGCTACTCTGAAGGTGAAGGTGGGAGGGGTGCTCAAATCCAGGAGACCAAGGCCAGCTGGGCAGCATCCTAAGATCTTGTCTCTTAAAAAAAATAAAAAATGAAAAAGGGGTGAACTACAGAGGGAAATACGAAGTTATCAGTAAATACCAGAGCTCAACATTTCTCACCCTTGAGTGATGTTCCCTGGTTAAAGGGGGAAAATAGCCAAATCTCTTGTGTTGCTTTGTTACTCAAGTAAGTACACATATGAAGCTAAGCATACTTATGCTAATCAGTATTTTACTACTGTAAAAACAAACAAATTTAAAAATCCAAACACAATTACAAAAAAACAATTTAAGTTAACATCATTATTTTTATGTGACACACAATACTGTGTTTGCTGCAGATGAATTCTGCCCACCTGACTATGGTGCCAACTATAGAGACAGATTCTTTGCATTTAGGTATCAATAGCTTAACTTCTCCACCATTTTCTTATTTTTATTTTTTTAGTATCATTGTCATTTCCACGTCAAATCTCTCTCTCTTTTTTTTCTAATCAGAATTGAGCACTTCTGGGGCTGGGGCTGAGGCTCAGTAGTAGAATGCTCACCTAGCACGTGTAAGGCACAGGGTTTGATCCTCAGCACCACATAAAAATAAAATAAAATAAAATAAAATAAAAGTATTGTGTCCATCTACAACTAAAAAATATATTTTAAAAAAAGAATTGAGCTACTCTAGTTGGGCTGTTTGGCAATGTGAATTCAGAGACAGAAATGGTGTGTACTCAGTACTCAGTTATAAGTTGTTCAGACTCCTAGGACTATTATATAATAATTTGTTTAGATACCCTCAGTAGGGGCTATGGATGTAGCTCAGTGGCCAAGCATACCTTGGTTTAATCTCCAGTACCAAAAGGAAGGAAGGAAGGAAGAAAAATGCAGAAGATTTCAAAGAAAGTCACTTACATTGAATTTAGTTATCAAAATATTAAAAAAAAGAAAGGTGATATTGATATGTACTCCTTTATGAACAGGTTAAGATCTAGCAACAGGTCTAATAACTCCATAATTTCTAAGTAGTGGTGAGCATAAATGATATTTCAACAATTGTAAAGTGATATAAAAATGTCTGTTATTTCTATAGACAAAGTCACAAATTTTACTAATATTTCATAAAACCACATATTTATTAAAATATCATGATATATTTCATAAATTTCAGAAGAGATTAGTGAAAATGATGTAACTTTCCCTGAATTTCATCCACAGACCCCTAAGAGGAACTGAGGACCCTAGGTAAGAACCATTGACCTAACCCAATTAACTAATTAACTTTGACATTAACCTAAGTGAAATGGTTAAAGTTATATACATGCATTCAAGATTAATAGCTTCTTGGCCTTTGGGCTAAGATCCAGGGTAATATCTGTTCTTATCAGCTTGGATGATTAGAACATCAGGCTTGGATGATTAAAGAGTTGCTCAGGCCTTCCATAAAGAAGTATGGCTAAGACCCAAACCCAGCACACTTGGCCAGCAGTTCTCTGAACCTCTGTGGAACTATTAAGTATGAGAAGCTTCTTTACCCTGGCATGATGAGGCTCTCATCCGGATCTTCACCTTTCTTCTTCCTTTTTTTTTTTTCTTTTTCTTTTTGGTACTGGGATTGAACCCAGAGGCATTTAACCACTGAGCCACATCCCCAGCCCTTTTTTATTTTGGTACCAGGGATTGAACTCAGGGGTAGTCAACCACCAAACCATATCCCCAGACCTATTTTGTATTTTATTTAGAGACAGGGTCTCACAGAGTTGCTTAGTGCCTTGCCATTGCTGAGGCTGGCTTTGAACTCTTGATCTACCTGTCTCAGCTTCCAGAGCTGCTGGGATTATAGGCATGTGACATAGCAACCAGCTCCCCAGCCCTTTTTATATTTTATTTTGAGGCAGGGTCTCACTAAGTTGAGTCTCACTCAGATGCTTAGGTTGTTTTTTTGTTGTTGTTTGTTTAAGTGAGAGTCTTTGTTTTATTTATTTGTTTGTTTGTTTATTTAGTGGTGCTGAGGATCAAACTCAGTGTGTGCCTCACACATGCTAGGCAAGTGATCTATCAGAGCCACAACCTCAGCCCCTGAGGCTGACTTTGAAGTCGTGATCCATCCACCTGCCTCAGCATCCCAAATCGCTAGGATTACAGGTGCTGCTGATGGATCTTCTTTCATTCTTTTCTCTTCACAGTCACTGCAGCAGGCAGAGTGCATCCTCTTCTTAGCTCTTAATCACTCCTCCTGGGGAGGAACCCCACATTACAGAGAGCATTTTTGCGGCTCCCAGGCCAGGAGGAAGGGCTCATCCTCTGTGAGGAGGAGAGCGACTGCCCAGACTGCAAGGAGCTAAGGTTGTTAGACCATGAGGAGACCCCCAGAGCAATAAGGGACCAGACAGTCATATGGTTGCCCCCTCCACCCACCTTCTGCCTGGAAAGGGCTGAAATGTCCTAGAGTTGCTAGGCAACGGGACAGAATTCAGTGATGACTGTACCCAGAGGATTGTTACACCTTCAGTAGTGTGTGGCATGTGGGGTGTGTGTGTGTGTGTGTGTGTGTGTGTGTGATGTGACACATCACTTCCCTTGGAGGTCTAGAAGGGGGCAGAAAAATCAAATTTCTAGAGTGGTCTAAAGGAGTCAGATGGGGCTGACAATGGAGGCCAGGCTCACTGCAGAGAGAAGGTTGAAGGTGTCCTCTCCCCCGGGCAGCCCTCTCCTTATTACACCAGGACCTGACAAAATCTGCTTTTCATTCTGGCCAAGGTGCTAAAAGAGGTTGATAAAAGAATCCTTCAGAAGAAGATGCCAACTGATAAGATTTCACAGCTGCCCCTGCAGCATGGGGTATGAGCACAGGCTTAAGAACCAAACTCTCTGCATCCAGCCCCCAGGGTAGACTGTGTGACAGGCCTCCTTGAGCCTTGGCCTCCACCTCTGCCAATCTAAGTAATAAAATCTGTCAGAGTCACTATGAGCATTAATTGTGTAGGTCAACTTGAATCTAACATGAGGAAACGGGCAGAAAATCTAAATTGAGGAATTTTCTGCAAAGCAACTGACTTGAGTACTTTAAAATATTGAGGACTTGAAACCACTCCCACCTTCTTAAAAAAAGTATAGTTTTGTTTTGTTTTGTGTTTGGTTTTTGCTTTTGGTTTGGGAAATTGAAACGAGGGGCACTTTACCACCAAGTTACATCCATAGTCCTTTTTATCTTATTTTGAGGTAGGGTCTTACTAAATTGCCAAGGCTGGCCTCAAACTTGTGATCTTCCTGCTTCAGCCCCTTGAGTCAATGGGATTACAGGTGTGTACCAGTTCACCTGGCTTAGAATTGCATTAAATTAAAGGAGACTAAGAAGCCATGACAATCAAAATGTAGTGCATGATCCTTGATTAAATCCTAGATTTTTTTTTTAAGTTATAAAGGACATTTTCAGACAATTGGAAAAATTTGAATGTGGACTTATAAAATACTGTTGTATTAAGTAAAATGTCTTACTTTTGATGATGGTTTCTGGGTTGCTTAGCAGAATGTCTTTTTCCCTAGAAGACACATGCTGAAGTTTTTGGGGTAAAGAATCACAATTTCGGGCTGGGGATGTGGCTCAAGTGGTAGCGTGGTCGCCTGGCATGCATGCGGCCCGAGTTCGATCCTCGGCACCACTAAAAACAAAGATGTTGTGTCTGCTGATAACTAAGAAATAAATATTTTAAAAAATTCTCTCTCTCTCTCTCTCTCTCTCTGTCTTTAAAAAAAAAAAAAAAAAGAATCACAATGTCTCTAATCTATTCCGAAATAGTTTAACAAAACATACATATTCAGGGAGAGGAAACAAATGTGGCAAATGTTAACTGGGGAATCTAGGTCATGGGTATTCATTGTACTATTTTTATAACTTTTATGTAGGTTTGAACATTTCCAAAATATATATATGAAAAGGTGTGCACAGATATCGCTTAGCACAGGGCCTGGCACAAAGAAGCAGTTAGTAGATACTGGCTCCTTATTATGTTAGTTGACTTGTGTGTCCATGTGGGGATGATTTTTTACACTAAGAGAACAAGGCTGCAGAATAGTGGAATGACTGGCTTTTGGCGTAAACTGAGGATGCTCTAGCTTCTCTCACTCTGTCTGGCCCTTAAAGAGGTGTGAACAAGGCTCCTGGACAAACAGAGAGGCACACCCTCACGGATGGCAGCATCATGCTCACCTCTACTGTCTGGGCTCACTTGGTCCAGCTCATCAGCCAGATCCATTGCCTGGCCTTCAGACTTCTCCATTGAAGATGAGAGATTAGAGCCAGAAAGGACGCTTAAGGGCTGGGGGGAGGCAGCCCCCCAGGTGTGGAACTTGGAGAGCAGATGATACCTCTGTGAGAATGGGAAGGAGGTGCCCATTCCTCTGGGGGACGCAGCCTCTGACCTGGTACCAGCCACCCAGCAGCAACAGATACACAGCTGCAATTAATCCCTTCTATTAAATATTGCCTTCTATTTATTGAATGTTAGGCACTTTCAGTGACTTATTTTTGAAATCTTACAATAATAACTCTTCAAATAGATGTTAGGGGATGGGGATATAGCTCAGTTGGTAGAGGGCTTGCCTCCCATGCACAAGGCCACGGGTTCACTCCCCAGCACCACACAAAGAGACACTGGGAAGATAGATGTTAGTTTGCTTGTTTCACTTGTGGGGAAACAGGCTCAGAAAGGTTTAGCAGCTCAGTTAAGTGCCTGAGCAATACATTAGACTCTGAATCCAGGACTTCCCAACTCCTGAGCTCTCCTACTACTGACAGCTCCATCTTCTGTTTGTGCAATTTGATACTGTACAACTCCCTCCCTTATATGGTCTGCAAGCCCCCCCAAAATGATGAAGATGACTTGTGAGAAGACTGAGAGAAGGGACTTACTCAAGATCATCAGCAGGGCTCCCTCACTTATGATCATCAGGCTAAGACAAATACACTCTTGTAGAGTGGATGGATTATGAACAAATGAGGTGGCTCTCTTTAACTTCTGCTTTAAGAATCCCCTTGATTGCTGAAAGGTGCCCTCTTGGAGATTCTTCCAGTCATCTCTTGACTTCTGGGTTCCTCTTTTGATTCCACCACTCATGATATCTGTCTCTCACCTAGCTATGTTCCTGCCAATCCAGGTGTTACCCTCCTGTATCTCAGCAAGGCCAGGAACCAGCCCACTTCTTCCCATCTCAGGCCCCAAGCCCCTCCTCTTGCTTCCTTAGTGAAACATCTTCTTCCTTCTAGTGGCTGCCTCCTTTTAAGATGCATTATGACAACTACCATATTCCATTGATTCTTGATTTCTCTTTCTGCAGAAGTTCCTGTATTCACCTTACTACTATCTACCCATCCATCCAATCATTTACCACTTAGCCATCCATCTGTCCAGCCATCCAGTTTTCTACTGATTCAACCTTTATTGAGCACTTACTGTGTACCATAAACAAAGAGAAACAAGGCCTACCTCTTGCCTTTGGGCAAGCCCCAGCCTGAAAGGCAAAGACAAACAAATATTACAGTGGGTTGAAATTTCTAAGGGCTGGAGATAGAGCCTAGTTGGTAGAGTGTTTGCCTAGCATACACAAGACCCTGGGTTCAATCCCCAGCACTGCCAAAAAAAAAAAAAAAATACTGAAAGTTCTAGAAATATGTATATAGTAGGAAGCATAGGACTTCAGAGGAATAAAGGGCTAACTGACCAATGGTTGAGAAAGGCCTCAGGGAGGGTCAGCATCTGAGCTATGACTATGAGTCCCCTTCCTTTTCTGTTCCTACTCTATGGCCATCAATCCCCCTGTCCTTCCTCTATCTAGTCACTTTTTTGTTTATGGATGCCTGGGCTGAGGGTAGTCTCCGGATAAAAATCAAAGATGCCTCCCCAAAAGTTGCAGAGGGGCTGAATTTTCGCTCTTGGATTTTCTGCCTTAATTAGACTAACTCATTTCTCTCTTTCATCTGTCAGAACAGCTCTCTTTTTATTACTGGACACTTGCACTTAGACTGCAGGAGATCTTCCAGGGGACTGGACTGCTACTGTGTCCAGCGGCTTCTGTGGGAGAGTCTCATTAGAACTTCATCATAGAGGAGCCACAACTATGCTGCCAGGGGTCAACTGACTATATAGCCCCTCAGCCAGAAAGCCTTGCCTCCCCTTCTACTCCAAGTGCCTTCCTCCAGGCAATCTGTGGCCCTGCAAGCAGCATGTTCAGGGGCCAGCCTGATCTCTAGCTCACATGGATTTATCTGCTCTGATGGCCCTCTGGCTGCAATGTTTAGACTAGTAAGACCATGCTTCCCCTGGAGTCCAGGGCTAAGAACAGAGAAATAAATAAAGTGGATGGATGCTTGATGGCTTCCTGTTCCCTAAGCTGTTGGGAGGTTAGTATCTTGTTCCCTTCATCTCCAAGCTGGCAGTGAGGCAGCAACCCAGCAGGTATAGGGACACTGCTGACTCATATGCAGGAATAGCATCACAGAGGTTTCTCATCTCTTTCTGTCCCCCAAAGCTGCACCCCAAGGCCAAGACTGTCATGCTCTCCTGCTGAGGGTTGGAGGACAGTGAATGACCTGGTCTGAAGTTGGTCTTCTTTATCCCCTCAATGGCAAAATTGGGATTGTGATTCTCTATATCTGTGAGGACTCTTCTGTAGGATCAGACAGTAAGCAGCTTTAGAGCTGGTAGGAGCATACCATAGTGTGTCTGCCTCTCACTCTCCTATGCTTGCAGATCCCTGGGAGCTTTCTTTGGCGAAATTCCCTTCCCTCTCAGTCTCCCCCTGGAGTTTTGGTGAAGCTGGAGGATCATGTTGGGAGGAAGCCTGGACTATGTCCCCAGGAAGGTCCACTACACCAGCATCTAGACTCAACCTCTGGGTGAATCTGCCCTCCTCACTCCAGCTGAAAGGCTGTGAGCCTATGAGAAAGGGAAGCTAGATGAAGACCATCATCAATATTGACTAATTAATGACAAAGACAAAAGCCAAACATAATTAAAACCTGCAGTGAGTTGGGTAAACTTGCAGAGAAAACACCTTGAAAATTACCACATGGGCATCCTGGGGAAAACCCAAATGTAAGGCCAGACGATGGTCATGGAAAAGTTTAGTTCAGGATCTCTCAGACATCTAGAGGCTCTTGCAAGTTCAACCAATAGCTGTTTTCAGATTGCACAGGTCTTTATGTCAACAGAACCCAAAGGGGGCCAATGTTCATAAGTCAGCAGCACCTTGGTTCTGTGCGGTAGCCCCGAAGGCATGTTGCTCAGATCTCTCTCTAAGAGAACCTGCAGGGACAATGCAGTGAGCTGAAAGCATCCCAGCAGCTGCTGCGCCTTTCTTCCTGCCTCAGTGTTCTTGTTTCCCTGGCTGCTTCTAGACAAGTGGGAGCATGGCTGGGGTACAGGCTGGGTTGAGCCATTTCTGCCCATGGAGATCACCTTCTAATAGACTATTTTCCATGGGATTCCCCACTGGCCTGGCTGAGACTTCCTGGCTGAGAGTACCACTGTCATCTGATGCTTTTCCCTCCTGATTCTTCTATTCCTCTCTTCTTCCCCAGGTGTAGGTTCTTCCTGATAACCCCTGCTTCTTTCCTCTGTATCTTGTTGTTGTTGTAGATGGACACAATATCTTTATTTTGTTTATTTATTTATTTAGTTGTATTTAGACTCAATACCTTTATTTTATTTATTTATTTTTATGTGGGGCTGAGGGTCGAACCCAGTGCCTCGCACGTGCTAGGTGAATGCCCTATGGCTGAGCCACATCCCCAGCCCCTACTTTGTTTATTTTTAGGTGGTGCCAGGATCGAACCCAGTGCCTCATGAATGCTTGGCAAGTGCACTACCACTGAGCCACAACCCTGGCCCTCCCCTGTATCTTTAACAGTTATTTTCTTGCATGTATAATTGTGTTCACATCTGCTTCTCTAAGGACCCAAATTGACAGTCTAATACATTCATGGTCTAGGTCCAGCAGTACCAAAGGGTTGATTCTTACAGTAGGTAAACCTGGGAAACTTTTTTTTTTTTTTGGTACCAGGTTGAACCTGAGGGTGATCAACCACTGAGCCACATCCCCTAAACCTTCGGAACTTTATAATATCTGGAGAGTCTTGTGGATAGAATCATTTTTGTTGGGAAGGAGGCTGGAGGCTGCAAAAATCAGAGAAAAAGCTCATCAGCAAATGCAGCGAGCTGGGAAACCTATCATGCATGTTCACTTTTGGGGGAGCACCACATAGGACTGGAGTTTTTTTTGGAAGGTACCAGGGATTGAACTCAGGGACACTCAACCACTGAGCCACATCCCCAGCCCTATTTTGTATTTTATTTAGAGACAGGATTTATACTGAGTTGTTCAGTGCCTTGCTTTTTGCTGAGGCTGGCTTTGAACTCTTTATCCTCCTGTCTCAGCCTCCTGCTGGGATTACAGGCGTGTACCAGTGCACCGGTTAGGACTGGGTTTTAATTCTAAACCCACCATCTCTTTGGGAAAATTACTGAGGTTTAATTTTCTCATCTATAAAATTGGAATAATTTTACTTACTGTGCTGGTTGTAAGAATGGAGAGGATGGGTTGGGGTTGTGGCTCAGTGATAGAGCACTTGCCTAGCATGTGTGAGGCCTTGGGTTCCACCCTCAGCACCATATAAAAATAAATAAACAAAACAACAAAAAATTAAAAAAAAAAAGAATGGAGAGAATAATGCATATAAAGCACTGGCACAGGACTCTCAATTCAGAGGAGCTCTTGCTAATTATTAATGTTTCCTTTTGGGAACAGAAAGAACACCATTCCCTTGCTTGAAATCAAGCAATGGCTGGATTGAAAAGAAAGGCAATGGGTCATCCTGGGAGAAATTGGGAGCCTGTCCCCCTCTGATGGGTCCTTGCATTATAGATAGTGAGTGCTCTTCTTTCACCAGGTGGGGTGAAAGAAGAGCGCTGACTTCTTTCCCCTGACCTTCATGGACCAGTAAGGTGGGGTGTGACCTCCTGAGGGAAGGGCCAGAGGTGGAGAGGAAAGGACCTCAGAATTTAAGGAGCACTAACTACAGACATTATGGGAAATGAACGAGGATTTGAGTCTAGAAGTGGAGGGGCCCCTTGGGGCTCCCCTTCTTTCCCCTGTTCAAGGTCCTGAGCCTTGAGAGAAGTTAAACAATACTAGCCCCATTCCCCTGTGCCCAGGGAAACTGGGCTATCCAGGATGGAATGACTTCTAAATGGGCCTCTTGTGCTCTGAGGGGCCAGTCTATAGCATAGGATTTGGCTCTGTGTAGGGGGATCAGAGCACTTAGTGACAAGGAGGAATTCTAAGAGATACAGCTCCAATGTCCAGCCCTGAGAAGGCCCTGTAGCCCCACAGCCTGCAACCCCTCCAGCTCTGGCCTGGATGCCCAGTCTAAGGCAAGTCCAGCTGGACCCCACCACTCTCTGCCACCTCCTTGGCAGCTTCTTTTAATAAGTCCAATTTCTGGAAAGGAAGGGTAGAACACAAATTAAGTTCCGCAAGGGTTGACCCTATGTAAAATAATGTCCCTGTAGGTCACAGTTTGTCTTGCCAGTCCCTCTTCTTTCTTCTTACTTAAAACCTTTCTGCCCATAACAGAGGTGTCCAGTTCTGGCCATCTGGATACTCTGACCATCACCATTTTTCTGCCTAGGGGAGAATAACCAATAAACTAATCCCATTAAGAGACTTCATTTGTTTTCCACTCTCTCAGGGCAGGAATCAGTTCAGCTGAGTTGGATTGTATTCTTTGCAAAAGAAAAAGTGGAGGAAGGAAGTTTGTCAGTGCCCCTCCCATAACCCCTTCTACTCTTCATCTAATTTCACCTTCCAAGTCCCTCAACTCAATTTCCACAAACTCTAGCTCTTTCAGTTTCTGTTTATCTGTGTGTCTATCTCTCCCTTCCTCCTATTTGGGAAGCACACAAACCTGGGTTGGACACTTTGGGCAGGTTATTTACCCTCTGCCAGTCTCCACATTACAAAACAGTATAAAATCTGAGTCATTGGCTTTTCTGAGGATTAAATGGGCTGAGAC
The DNA here is from genome assembly GCF_048772815.1 of Callospermophilus lateralis. Taxonomy (NCBI): domain Eukaryota; kingdom Metazoa; phylum Chordata; class Mammalia; order Rodentia; family Sciuridae; genus Callospermophilus; species Callospermophilus lateralis. The sequence goes on along the minus strand of NC_135307.1, from coordinate 87,242,953 downwards.
AGGTTCCCCACTGAAGCCCTTGTGAAGGGCCTGATTGGCTGCTATGGATCTGGAGTTGCTATAGTTCCTAGGCAAGGAGAATGGAGCAGGGAGTGGGATAGGGCAGAAGGCTCCTGAGGGCCCAAAGTTCATGTACTGGCAAATAAAATCAACTCAGGGGTTAAAGGGGGTCTGTCCAGAAGCATCTCCTTTCTCTGGTGCTGGATTGGACAGTCCCCTGGCTTCTATCTGCTCAGTTCAGGTCTCTGATGAATCATGTGTTCAACTAGAACATAACTGAGCCATGTCTGGGATGGGCCCTTTTACTCATTTTATCTAATTCTCCCAGCAATCATCATAAGATACCAGTTATTCCCGTGATACAGTGGAAGAAATGAAAACTCAGAATAAGTACTCAGGCACCTTGGAGAAAGATATCTGACCCAGGGAATCAGGTAAGCTCTCCTGGAGAGTCATGGCAGAGTGCTCACAGATATCCCCACCTCCAAATTTGGGGAATGGGGTTAGAGTTCCTCTCCAAAGCCAGGTCAACAGCAAGGCTAGGTACAGATGACATCTACAGGGTGCCCTCCCCACCTCCCTCTCTCCCTCTCTCCCTCCTATTCCACCTTTCACAACAGAGTCATCCCAAAAGTACAGCAGTCCCCACAAGGGGTGAGGGAGTTGGGGGGAGTGCATGAAATAGGAAAGATCCATCTCTGACTTTGCACCTCTTGCATGGGCTCTGAAGGCCTAGCCTACTGTTCTTCCTCCTCTGGAGGGCTTGAGATTTTTCCAGGATAGAGGAGGAACAGGACAGACTGAGATCTATCCTCTCCTTCTCCAACTGTATTCCTTCTACATTGCCCACAATATCCTCTGAACCAAAATCATCTCCTTGCCCTCCTACCAATTATTTTCAGTGCTGGGGATTGAACTCAGAGCCTCACACATGCTAGGCAAGTGCTTCGCCACAGAGCTACACCCCCAGACCCTTCCTTGTTATTCTCAATGCCAACAAATAACGGTGTTTTGTTTTGTTTTGTTTTTTTTAGTATCAGGGATTGAACCCAGGGTTGCTTAACCACTGCCACATGTCCAACCCTTTCTTATATTTTATTTTGAGACAGGGTCTTGCTAAATTGCTTAGGCTTCACTAAGTTGCTGAAGCTGGTTTTGAACTTGTGATCCTCCTGCCTCAGCCTTCCAAGCTGCTAGGATTGTAAGTATGTGCCACTGCACCTGGCAAACAACCTCTCTTTTCTCACACAGCAATCCCATTTTTGTTTGAAACTGTTCTAGGGCCCTTCTTACTCAAAAGTTGTGGGTTGTGGCTCAGCAGTAGAGTGCTTGCCTAGCATGTGAAAGGTGATGGGTTCAATCCTCAGCACCACATAAAAATAAATAAAATAAAGGTATTGTGTCCAACTACAACTGTAAAAAAAAGTAGTTGTGAGACTGGGGTTGTGGCTCAGCGGTAGTGCTAGCCTAGCATGTGTGAGGCACTAGGTTTGATGCTCAGCACCACATGTAAATAAATGAATAAGAAAAAAGGCCCATCAACATCTAAAATAAATATTTTTAAAAAAGAGACCTTGAGGAGCTGGGGTTGTGGCTCAGTGGTATAGTGCCTGTATAGCATGCATGAGACACTGGGTTCGATCCTCAGCACCACATAAATGTAAAATAAAGATATTGATTGTGTCCACCTAAAACTAAAAAATAAATAGTTTTAAAAAAGAGAGACCTTGAGGGGCTGGGGATGTGGCTCAAGCAGTAGCACGCTCGCCCGGCATGCGTGCGGCCTGGGTTCGATCCTCAGTACCACATACAAACAAGGATGTTGTGCCTGCCGAAAACTAAAAAAAATAAATATTAAAAAAATTCTCTCTCTCTCTCTCTCACACTCTCTCTTTAAAAAATTATTTTTTTAAAAAAGAGAGACCTTGACAAAACAAAAAGGAGTTGTGAACCAGACATAGTGACACATATCTATAGTTCCAGCCCAAGCAAGTTACTCCTTGTCTTACTGTCTCTGCCAACAAGCTCTGTCTTCTGACCTGGGTAGACAGACATCTAGGAGATCTACTGGATTCATAGGAACTCAGAGGGGGAATCACAGAGAGGCTCACTTTGTATACAAAACAGCTTTATTAAAATTCAGCTATGGGGGTACTTACAAAAATTCTATCAAAAAGTACAAATTTTAAATAAATTCACCAGAAATGTGGCAGCCAGACATACTAGCCACAGTCACAACTCCAAAAGCCTTGCAGGGAGGGGAGGATTACAGAGGAGATTTCCAGGGCCCTTGGAAGAGGCTTATCACAGGGGTCTTTGGATGCCTCCAGGGCCTGGTTTTGGAACTAGGAGGCAAGGCTCTGCTTCAGTTTTCCTTTCTGTGGAAAAATGAAAAGAAATCTAGCAGGTGTAGGAACTTCTGGGTTTGGAGCAAAAAGGCACAAAAGCCATTTATAAGGCACAAGTGCTCTCTTTAGTCATGAGGCACATGGGATGGACAAGTGTGGGGTCAGAGCCACAGGGACCCTGGCTGTGATCATGCTCCTTGCAGGTGTCATATCTGGGGTTGGCCACAGGTAAAATTAAGGTGGACCAGGAACTGTACAATCCCTGGAGGCCTGGGGCCAGTATTTAGATCAGATGTATTTCTTCATGAGCAAACTGGTGTCTGGTTCTGCCAGAGTAAGGATCATTCTGGCCTCCAAGAGTTCCCCCGCTGGGAAGCAGCAGGCTTCCTGTCAAAATCTGCCTTCTGAGCCACTCTAGGCACCCACTCTAGGCAAAGAACTCCTGAGAGCAGCCCCTGACATCCACATATCTAGAGAAGCCCCAAGCCCCAGAGTCAAGGTTTTTCTGAAAGGCTAGCAGAAGCACAAAAAGCTGGAATTGTCAATACCAGCCCCCAAAAGCTGCTGGCCCTGCATCCAATGTCATTGGTGACAGGCTTCCCTGGTGACATTAGGCAGTGGGTAGGCAAAGAGAGAGAAATCCAAGATATACTTAGGTAGCACGTCCTGCAGCAGGGGCCATGGGGCACTGCACAGGTGATAGTGCAGGCTTTCAGGGCTGGCAGGCCGGTACCAGGCCTGGCGAGCTGGGAATCGGACATGGGGTGGTGCCCGGACCCACTCCAGCACCTGGTTGGCATCCGCCTCCAGCCTCTCATAGGAGCCCACAAAGTCGTAGCGCACTGCACAAGGTTGGCATAGGTGGTACACAGGCATCCAATGCTCATTCATACGCTCAGGATCCTCATCCACCAGGTATCTCAGGAACTCGGGGAAGGTGACATCATCACCTGCTGGACTGGGTCCAGCTCCAGCCCTGTACCGCTTCACGATCTCGGCTCCATAGCGTTGCTGGTACTCTCGGATCTCGCCAAACTTGTTGCGGTATGCAGAGAGGAGGCGTTCCAAGGGGTCCCGCACAAATAGGAACTTGAAGTAGTGCTGTAGGCGGTATCGAATCTCCTCAGGTCGCAAATCTGCCAGGAACACCAGGTCACTGTGGTGGTCCATCTTGAGGCGGACATCCACGCTGTCCAGGACACCTGCCAGCACTTTCAGCACCCTCTTCCAGTTAGAGCAGGCCACTTTAGGGACGTAGCAGTAAAGGAAACGGTAGCGGTCACTTACGAGAATGTGACGCAGCAGGGTGCGCCGCTGCCCCACCGGCAAGTCCCAGGGGTCCCGGGGCATGCCAGGTTGTCCACACACTGCCCGCAAGGTCCGGTTCCGGACGTCCTGCCGAACTTGCAAGTCCGAGTCCCCAGAATCCAGGGATAGCCCTCCAGACTTTGGGACTGTCCCGCGCCAGGCCGCGCCCTCGCGGCTGGGAGGGTGCAGGGGAAGGGGCTTCATCTCCGCCAAGATACCCCGCTCGATCATGAGCAGCAGCCCACTGGAAGCCACGATCACGCCAAACATCAGCATGGACGGCAGCAGCAGGGGCGGTCCCCCCAACCCGGCCCGGGCTCTGCCCAAGGGCGCCCGCCTCAGCGCCCGGCCCAGGGGCTCGGCGCCATTTGGGGCCGCCAGCGGGGTCAGTGGGCGGGGGAACATGGTGCTCCCGGTGTGGGGGCCTGCGAAGGCTGGGCCCATCAGAGCGCAGCCGGGGAGGCGAGCTCGGGTTGGGGGCAAGAGTAAGGTTTGGGCCCCAGAGACCCGAAGGCCGGGAAAGGGAAGAGCTGGCGGGTGGCCCCGGCCCACCGGGTGCCGGCTCCCGGGCTGAGGCACCGGAGCAGGCGGCGGGCGGGCGCAGCAAGGGACCAGGGCCGGATGTCCCGCCCGGCTGCTCTCCGCCCCCGGCCCCGCCGTGACACAGGAGTGAGGGCGGGCCCACGCCAGGGGCGGGGACAGGGGAGAGTGCCCCTGCGGGTAGCAGGCTGGGGAGGGTGCACGCGACCCCGACCCGGGAGAGGGCGCCTGAGCCAGGGCCTCCCCAGTCCCCCGGGCTGAGGGACCAAAGCCTGTAAAAACCCCGAAGGCGGAAAAGAGCCAGGTCGCAGTCACATCCCACAGCGCGTGCCCTCAGGGAGCTGGATCGAGGACCCGCACACCCTGCCTCAAACTCTGGCCTAGCCTAGCCCCTCCTCCAACAGTGGGTCTGGAGGCAGAGGGGCCCGTAGCACTTTCTGCGAGTCCAGACATGAAGGAGCCTGGCTTTCTAGCTGGAAACAGTCTTCAGTGAGCTTACCCACTTAGCCGCCCTCAAGTCCCTCAGCTAGTCAGGTCCCGGCCACACAAGGAAAGAAAGGCAAGGCTGTCAGGCACTGGCCAACGTCTCCATGGTGACCCTTGGGTTTAGCAATACCTGGGGACTTCAGTGTTTATCCACTACGTAATGCTGAAATGTCTGGAAATGGAACCTCTCCTGTAAGTCTGAAGCAGTGGGATAACTGGGGCACTCTGGGTAAGGGCTAATGACTAATTGGTGCCTCTGGATCCCTAGTATGACCTGTACACATTTTGAAAGGTGAGCTGGAGGGCAGAGAGGAGCAGGAAACCGCAAGTAGCCTCCTTGCCTGGAGCCAAAAGTGTGCTCGATGGCACCAGGCTGTCCCTGTATATTAGAGACAGATCCTGGAGTGCAGAGAATGTCAGTAGCCAGCCTGTCCCAATCTGAATTGTGAAACTAGATTAAGTAAGTATGCCCACTTGACTATCCTACCTATGGGGCACCAGCAAGGTCCTGAAGCAGAGTAGCAATACAATTACACCCTAGTGTAGCGGCAGTGCCTGCTAAGTGTATTGTATTCATTATTTCTAGTTGTCAGAGCTAGCCTGGCAAGTAGGTACTATGGGCATTCCCTTGTATAGCAAAACAAAGAGGCTCAGATTCCTAATTATGATCCTTCAAAGATTAATGGAACAAAACATGGAATGGATGGGAGGGGGTTAACAGCTGACCTCAGGACAGGGCAGGGGCTGTTGATGGTAAAGGCATAGAAGATGGAGTATAAAAGAATGAAGCTACTATTGGTCAGATGGATGAGGGGGTTCTGAAGGAGAGTTAGAGAGCTCATGAAAAACCACCCAATCCTAGCCACATGAGAGGGCACAAGAGCAAAAATTCAACAAGTCAGGGCAAATACTGAGAAACTTAGAACATGCTCCCTTCCCCACCCCACCAGCCTGAATGCTATCAGGTCACTTTTAGTCTTCACCACACTGCTTCTGGCTTCAAATGGCAGTAAATGTATAGAATTCTGGTGGTAGGATTATTTTCTACTGTTAGCAGTCCTTGAGGTAGTCTTATTTACTCTGGGGGGAGTCCTTGGGCAAGGTACTTATCTCTACACCAGCTTCCTGCCTGTAAAATGAGGATAGGCTAACACCCATCCAAAGGGACTCTTGTGGGTAACATACTGATGGTAGTGCTGTAGCCATCCATAGTGGTATCCATGCCACTAATAACCTCTAAGGAAAGAGAGCTCGAGGGTTGGGCAGCCTCTGCTAACCAGGAATCTCCACAGCATTACAACTAACTGCCTCACCTTGAGCCAACACTAAGGCTTCAGGGCTATGAATGGGCTGAACCAGGGGTCCAGCAAGTCACGAACCCTTGAGCCCATAATGTGGCCTTTATTCCCCAGCAAGCAAGTAGTGCCTGCTGTAAGACACTGAGCCTAGGTCAGTTTCTGCCAGTCAGTCACCCAAGGTGATGAATGGAGTGTTTTCACCAAACATACTTAGGGACCAGCTCCTATGGCATTGACCAGGTGAAGGTTGGTAACCCAAGGATTTCACACAGACCACAAGTCAGGAAGTCAACTTCGTGGGGCTAGGGTTGTAGCTCAGTAGCAGAGAGCTTGCCTAGCATGTGTAAGGCACTGGTTCGATCCTCAGCACCACATAAAACAAATAAAGCAAAGGTATCATGTCCATCTACAACTAAAAATATATTTTTTAAAAAGTCAACTTAAAGTTCCTATTCCTGTCTCTTTGCCAGTCTCCCTTCCCCCTACTTTCCTGCCCTTGTTGCTTACTGGCCTCAGTGAGCATCCATGCTGCAAAGGGTAATTAAGCGGGACTCCAAAATATGAATGGCGAGTCCTTCCATATTTACCCACCAAAAAATGACAGGACACACAGGCGATGATCCTTTTCTAAATCAATACAATTTTTCAAATTTATTTATTTATTTTCTTAAAGAAGTACTTCTAATCTCTGTCAAAAGGGAGGTGAGGAAAGGTTCCCCCGCTCCCTTGTAAACACTGAAATACAGATCTGGGAAACCAGGATCGACACACACAAAAAGTGCATTTTACAAAATATCAACTAAAATATATTTTACATGGATTATGTTTCCATTGAAATTCTACCAGCTGCATTTTCAGGTTCGAAAAAATATTTCCACATCTAAGAGATTTCAAAAGCATTTAAGTTCTGGGCAGCAGACCCTGCCTCCTGAGAGGAGGGGCCCTGATCTCCTCTTCTATAGGTGAGGCTAGGCTCCTTGGCAGCACCCTGGGAATGGGCAGACTCCAAGGCTGGCTCTCTAGGACCCCCACTGCCACTCTGCAAACTCTTTTATTATCCCACCTTCCTATACCCATGCCTTCCTCCAAACAGCTTATTCAATACAAGGAGACCCAAGTCCCTTCCCTTCAGGTTTGGGATCAGCTTCCCAAGCAAAAATTCACCTCTGAAGCCTCCAGGCCACACCCAGCCCAATGACCAATCAGGAGGACCTGTCTTCTAAGATCAGGACAGGGCCCACAGGGGTTGCCAAGGGTGCCCTCAGAACGCACTTCCACCTCCCTCTGCAGCACCTGTCACATTTGTCCTCACCCAGTGCCACAGGCTTGCTGGGCCTGTGTCTGCCACTTCCTGAGAAAGGACCCAGGATCATCTTCCTTGCCCTCATGGAAGTGCTCAGCCAGCAGGTTGCCAGCACCAGGTCTATGCCACACTGCACCTCATTCCCTCTCCTCACCGTGCTCCTCTTTGGTACAAATAGTAAGTAACTGGGTCTCCAGCCCCCTCAAGAGAGCCCAGTTGTCAGGGTCTGGCCTAGTCCAGGCAAGGACCACAGGGAGCTGAGCCTCCTAATCAATCTACTCTAGGGAGCAGCATGAGTGAGAACAGGGCCTCTGGGCAATAGGAACAAACTGAAAATGCAGGTTCTTAGCTCCTAGGTAAGTGGCTGCAGCTCAGCAGGTCTGTGGACTGATACAGTGTTGATTCTCGCTGGGATGTAAATTAGTGCAATCTACAAAAAGACTAGGGTAAAGGGGTAGCAGGGCGAGGGGAGCCACAGCACTCCTTTGGTTTGATTTCAGGTGGGTGTGGCTTGAAGAGTCATGTGTGAAGTTCTGCAAGAGGTTTCCCAGAACCTCCAAGTGTAAGGCAAGAGGAAAAATCTTCAATAAATCAGGTAGCAATTTTCCTTGCCCCCTGCCCCCCACCCTCTCCCAGCACCCATCCACCCTCCCAGACATGACAAGCCCCACATTGATTAGTTAACTTTCTGGGAATCCAGACCCACTGGGTGGCCTCAAAGGGAGGGGGACAGGAGGCTGACTCCCACAAATGGACCACACCCGTGAATGCAAGGGCTGGGTCAGCTTGTCCCAGCACCAGTGGCTACTGCAGGGGCAAAGGAGGAAAGCCAGGGAAAGGCCCCGAGTCTAGGAAGAGGAAGTCAATGCTCTGGAAGCCAGACTCTGGCTCTTTATGTTTCAAAAGAACAAACTCAGAGCTGTGCTAGAATCTAGAGCCTGGTCCCAGCAGATGGGGAAGAAGCGAGTCACAGTGGGTGAGGTAAAGCTGGCTCCTGCTCCCCCTTGGAGGGCCCAGGGGAGGCTACAGAAGGGCCTGCTGGGCCTGGTTCCCAAAGGACCTTACACCTTCTCCTTGCCCCAACCCCTACTTGGCCTGGGTCCCTCAGGTTTGGCCCAGCCTCAGGGAAGACTGCTTCTTTGTGAGTCTTCACCCAAGGGACCACAGACAGGTACCTGGGCCAAGATGAGGGCTTGATGAGGGCTCTGATGCTTTTCTTATACCCTGGCCTTCCCTCCCCCCCATGGGGCCCAGAACCCAGAGGGGCCCCTGCCCTCCCGCCCACCAAAGAGAATCAGAGGCCCCTGTGTCCCCTTAACCAAGTGCTGTGCTTCAAGCAGTGCTCCCTGCCCTGAGCCCCACTTGCTCATGGGCAGCCCCAGTAAGAGCACAAGGAGGCTACTGGGGGTTCTTGAGGATGCGGCCATGGCGGAAGTCATAGACATGGCGGCAAAGGAACACCAGCTCAGGGTCCGTGTCCTCCGGCACTGTGCGGTGTGGTGGGGTGGAGTAGTCTGCAGACGGTGGCACCAGTGCTGTCTTTCGGCTGGGGAGACCCTCGCCTCGTCGCTTGGCCATGGCACAGAATCTGCAGTTATAGACCATTTGCTATCTTTACCATAGCCACTTTCACAGAAGACCAATTCCTTCCCCACCCTGTCCAGAGAGAGCCAGGACAGGCTCTTCCTGCCTGCCAAGGGGTGGTGCTGCCTCCACCCCTATCCTGAGAACTGTGCTCACTTTGCCAACTGCTGGTTCATCTTCTTTACTGCTGGGGAGCCACACCTGTCAGGGCCTCCCTCCCAATCTCCTGCCAACTGTAGATTTTCTCGAAGAGCAGTGCTGACACCCCACACCTCTGCTCCAATCACTTTACCTCAATGGGGCAAGAACTTTTATATCTTCTAAAAAAATCAGATGGTGGAGGCAGGCTGTAAGGAAGAACGTTCTGGGAGATTAGGCCCAGTAAGTGAGACTGGGCTCAGAAAAGAATGCAATCTCCTTGGGGACCCCATCCAGCTACCCAAATAGCCCTGGGAAGTCTGAAGGGAGAGGCAAACCAGAGAGTACAGGGCACCACCCACCTGCAGTACTCAGCAAAGGTCAGCACATAGCATTTCTCCTCAATGCAGGCTACACTGTTCTGGTCCTGATGTCGCGATGCAAAAACTTCATTCTGCAAAGGCTCAAGGGGAGACAAGGGGAGATTGGTTATCAAGGTTGGAAAGCACCTAACTCCAGGGGCTGGAATTGTGGTTCAGTGGTAAAGTGCTTGCCTAGCACATGTGAGGCTCTGGGTCTGATTCTCAGCACCACATAAAAATAAAATAAAGGTTATTGTGTACACCTACAACTAAAATTAAAAAAAGAAGAAGAAAAAAAAAAGAAAGAAAGCAAGTACCTAACTCCAGGATCAAGGCAGGCATTATCCCTCTGTTAGGACTGTTGACCTAAATGGACTGCAGTAAGGCAGGGGGCTTCCCTGAAAATTCAGTCTAACTATACCTTACCTACCACTCCTAGGCATTCCTCCTGTATTCCTTCTAAGTTTTATCCTACTCAGGAGTAGCCAGTCCTGATAGTCCCTGTCACTGACATATTGATCCCTGACCACCCATCCCATGCCCAAAGGAGGAAAGTGAAATTGGTCCCTATCTTTTCAGTTTGATGAAAAATTCTGCAAGGAGGACTGAAGTTCAAGGCCAGCCTCAACAACTTAGTGAGTCCCTAAAGCAACTTAGCAAGACTCTATCTCAAAATAAAAAAATAAAAAGAGTTGCAGATGTTGCTTAGTAGTTAAGTACCCTACAAAGGGAAAGGAAATAAAGGTGAGCCTGTACAAATCCCCAGCTTCAAATCACCTCTCTCCATAGAGGTTTTCTGGAGACCAAGGCGGTGGTGGAAAGAGTCTTGCCTCCTATCTCTCATAATGCAGGTGATACTAGGGATGCTGTGCAGCTTCACCTCACCTTTCGTGTTGCCAGGACCCATTTCCCTGTTCCCATTTTGGCACCCCCTTTCCTTGAAGACTCCCTTTCTGTTATTCCCCTGAAACATGAATTACAACAGTGTTGGGAACAAGCTAAAAACCCCAGGTCTTCCCCAGGTTCTCTGGAGTCCAAGGTGGTAAGCTGACACTTGGTTGCTCACAGCTGGCCTTCCTAAACTATGTCTCAACCCCTCACTCTGCCACCTCACCATCCCCACACCCCTGCCAGTCAACTCACCTCGTGCATGCTAGGGCTGCGACCTCCTTGTAAGTGCTCAGGTCTGTAATACCACAGGAGGCTCATCATCAGTTCTCCTGGGGGAACAGCAGAAGAGGTCATGGCTGGAGTTGGTAATCCTGATTACATAGATAGGCAGAAAGACTGCCTGCCTACCCTAGAGTTTTATCCAATCTTAATGCCTGGTCCAAATCCTTCAGGCACCAGCCACCAGTGTCCCCCAGGCCAAGCATTCAGTGGCCTGGAATGCTGTTGGGTATGGAGGGAGAAGGGAGAGAAGGCACTGACAGGTGAGGCAGGGAGACAGGTGCCCAGGCTCTGGTTGCTGGCCAATTTAACACACTGATCCAACCCAAGTCACAAGGTTGCTACAGCCTGGGCAGCAGACAGACCCCAGCTGAATGATAGTCAGACTCTATGCCAGGAATGGGGGAGATTTCTGGCAGGCCAAACTCTAGGCAAGGGTTGACTGGGTGCCTACAGTGCTGGTGAGGGCAGCTGCCCCTTGGGTCCCAAGCCTGAGGGAGGGGTACCTGACTCTGGGTTCTCCCAGAGGGCAGAGATCTTGGCCACATAAGGTGTAGACGTCTTTCTTGGGCCTGACTTGAGGAGGACAGTATCCCGGACCCGGATTGTCTCTCCATGTCGTTCTACCGCCTGATAGCTCTTTCGGATGGCTGGTTCCGGCTCATCCTAGGCAACAAACCAATGACACAAACAGGCTTTCAGGGCAACACTTGAGAGTAAGGATGGAAGGAGGGAGAGAATGACATCCTCTCTACAATTTCCTTAGGATAAGCAAATTGTGTTTGCACAGAGTGCTTCTGAGTTGGTTTTCGGGGACAGAATGAGGATGGGGAATTCCCATGCCTAGAGAGGGGCAGAAACAACAGAACAGGGGTGGGAAAGTAGACTGAAGCCTTTGGGGCTGTTCAGACCCTCCCACAGTTGGGTCTCTCTACAAGATCCCCAGCATGGCACAATCTGAATGTAAATCCTTAAACCATCATTTTAAGTGGTGGTACTAGATTGTTTAATCTATTACTAAGACAACATTTCCTCATCTATAAAATGGAGATAATTAGAGGACCATGAAGTATATGCCACATAGGATAGTGGTAAGGATTAAAAGGAATAACACATACAAAATACTTAGCTCAATCCGGGCACCAAATTTAACAACTGCCCAATACATTTTGGTTGACATTCTTTTCACTATCTCAAATGTTCTTGTATCACTAATTTCCATTGACCATCCAAACTTCTCCTTTACATACTTATCCCAAAAGTCTCCAGAAAATCTTCCATCTTACAGTCCAGGACAGAAGGGACAGAGCAAGCAGGGAAAAGACGTAAAGATACCCAGATGGCTGTAGCAACCACTGCTATGCCAGACTGCATCTCCCAACCTCCCCAATGCTTGTGATGCAGGATTGGTAGAGGCTGGGGAAATGGGCAGAGCAGCACGATTGGTTCCCGAGGTATAAGTGAACTAGAGCCCCTCGTCACCTGTCAGAATTGCTAGACCATCTCACTGCAGGTCTTGTATCCCATCAGCCTTTCTTACCCCATCAGCTAACAGTTGGCACTCACCAAGACATACACAGCTTTCTCACAGGCAGCCCCAACAGGCACCCAGCCATTAGTGCGACGGCGGCGGCGGCGGCGAGGGCGTGGGCGCTGGGCACGAGGCTGCTTGGGGTGGCTGGGCCTTCGGGCAGCCTTGCTCCTCACAGTATGCCTGCAACCAGAACCTGTGCGCAGACCTGACTTGGAACCACTAGGAGGCTTGGCGCTTTGAGGGCACGCACGGGCCACTGTTTGGGGTTCCGATGTGGGTGTCTGAAGATGGGGAACAGGCTCTGCTGCAGGTGGCACACTGGGCACGGGGCATCCTAGAAGCGGGTGGGCAGGTGAGGCTGGGTGGCCAGCTTCCGGGAGAGGAAATTCCAGCTGGTCCAGGGACCTGCAGCCTTCTAGAAGAAGGAGAGAGTGGATTAGGGCAGGTAATAGCAAGCTGTAACCCCTTATCTGCTTTGGAGCTCCTGTCTTAGTTTCTAAGTGTGCACCCAAAGATCACTGAGGTGGCAGTGGGAATTGAACTCTTTACAGGGTGCTCATCAGAGTGATTGTTCAAAGGAAAAGGGGGTTTCTTGACCTTACAGAATGGCCAGCAGACATTACCATTTCCCCTCAAGCTGGAAGGAGAAGGAGCAGAAATGGCTTCATTGGCTCTGGCTTGAGATTCTCTAGGGCTCCACAGTGCTCAAGAGCAGCAATTCTGGAGTTAGTCAGGCTGGGATATGAGTCCCACACCTGCCACTTAACCAGTCATGTGACCTCAGGCAAGTCACTCTGCCCCTCAGTACAATGTTAGCAGTAGTTATAAATATCATAAAGCATTTTCTGACCGTTTCTCTTATCAATGTATTAGCATTGCAACAATCCTATAATAGGTACTATTACTCCCACTTTACATTTAAGGAAACAGAGTAACTACTGACTTATCCCATGGTCATGGAAAAAAATGTGGAGGAGAACATTTAACTCTGGGCAGTCTGGCTCCAGAATCTCTGCCCAATTATATGTCATGAGAATTCCTAAATGTAAAACATTTAGAATGGCAGTGTATATATGTTTACTGGAGATCTTGTTATTAGGGTGAAGGGTAAGGGTCTAGACTTGAGGAATGGCAAGAAAGAGATGAAAAAGCCCAAGCAGGCTTCTTTCATTTCTTAGCACTCCAATTCATGCTAGAACCTGACACAACCAGTCTGGCCAGAGCCAAGTGGTCTATAAAGTTGTTTTATAGACCCCTGCAAGAAGGGGCGTGGGGGGAGAGGAGAGCTCTAAGGAGGTCCAGCCCTCACCTACCAGCTGGGCAGCCTGGCTGATCAGGATGGCTCTAGGTTACTTCAGTTCCACCCAGGAAGTGAAGAGGCAGCCTGGAGGCAGATGATAATACCCCCCCAGCCTAGGTTGTCTCATCAGCTGGGGCATGAGCTTCTAAGGTACTTGGGTCTTGCTAGGAAGGCAGACACCAAAATTTTGGCCCTGATAACGCTATAACCATGCCAGGGAAACTCTGCTAGTCTATTCTTGGGGATGTTCCTATTCCATCCACATCTAGCTAGGTGATGCCATGTCTGGGCACCTCTTCTCTTTCAAGGTCTGTATGGCCAGGACAAAGCTGTCTTACCATAGCTAGCACCAATTCCTCCCGAACCTGGAACCCACTAACTTTACCATGATTGCTGGACTCGGCCAGTGTACAGATGGTCTGAACTCCAAGAAAATAATTGTAACTTTCCTTAAGGAGAGGTGGGGGGAAAAGACCTGGGAATAGGTAAACCCTAATTTTAATACCTAAGGGTCTAAGAATAGAAACCCCAAAAAGGAAGGAGAACAGGTCCTTCTATACCCTCCACCAATGTAATGCTGCCAGGCCAAGATACTTCCATTAACAGCCTGGACAGAGTAGGCCACAAGAGCTAAATATGGGGTTCTTTTCATGGGAATGCTCCTAGGCTTGGGGCAGACTAGGTGAGTCATCCTTTTTCAAAGCTTTCTGCCTTCTAGGTAGTATTAGACCCAAAGAAGCCCCTGCCTGGAACCATAGCTCAGCCTCCTGGGATGGCATATCCTAGAGACTGCCCAGTATATCCCGCCTCCCAAAGGGCTTACCTGCTGCAAAAGGCATTTTGTAGGGGCAGCCACCACAGGTAGTGCCAATGTGGGTAAGAGACAGGGGCAACACTCCACAAACGCTGTAGCCATTCACTCCAGTGTCCTCGCTGGAGCAGTATCGAGATGAGCTCCAGGGAGGGTGCTGGAAAGGGGTGCCTGAGGGCATTGAGCTAGGGGCCAAGAGAAGCCCCTCACTAGGGGAAGCCACTGGAGAGAGCTTGCCTTCAGGGAGCATGGGGCAGGCAGAGTAGCTCCCACACTGCAGTCCATCCTGGCCACAGTACAGGTAGAAGCTGCCTAGTGCAGTGAGCTCAGGTCCTCCACACAGGCCATTATAGTCAGCGGGGTTGCCAGGCATTGGCAGAGGTGACAGCTGAGGTGCAGGGAAAGAGGGCTGATGCAGTTCCTGCTTGGGTGCAGGTGATTCCTCGCCTGGGCGCCCAGGTTCTGGCTTCAGGGCAGCCTGACCACCCATCAGCAGAGGCAGGTGGGAGCGCAGCCCCAAGGGGCTCTCCAGAGCCTTGCTAAGGGGCTGATAAGGAGGCTGTGCAGACGGCCCACGAGGAGTGGCAGATGGCCATGGCTCATCAGGGCGTCCCTGCCAGCCTGGTGGGCCTGCAGGATCCCCCGAGCTGGGCCCCTGCCGGGGCTTGGGATAGTTCTTGCCATTGACCTTGGCCCACTTTGGCCGTAGGACCTTGGGTGCCAGGGGCTCAGTGGAACGCCCATCTGCTTCTGCATGGGCACGAGGAGGTCGAAGGGGTAGCTCCCGCTCCTGGCTCAACTTTAGGAAAGCGGCTGCATTCAGGCTAGCCAGTCTCTTGGGAGCTGGATCTCCATCTCTGCGGGTACTTTCATCTGGTGCTGGCTCTGGGGATAAGTCTGGACTTCCCTCTCCTAGGTCTCCCAGCCGAGGCCTCTTCTTGGAGGAGGACCAGCCCCCAGTGGCCCGGTCACGGTCCCGGCTACGGTGGGGGTCTCCCCCTCGACTGCGGCGGGTGCCCGCCAGGCTGCTGGTGTCTTCTCGCTCCAACAGTAGGTTATTGAGGGCCTCTGCATTGAGGGAGGCCAGACGTCTCTTGCGGGGTTGGGCAAGACCAGGGTCCTCACTGGATGGGGCAGGACTGGGGGCCTTGGGCAAGTCAGGGGGCAGATCATCAGCCTCATCTGCACTTCGTGGACCAGCCACATTTTCCAGGCGAGTCAGAAGCACTTTGCAGGCCTTGGGCTTCTCAGGAACCAATGAGCGCTTACGCAGTGGGTAGTTCTTGCGGCGTCCTGTGAGGTGCCCAGGACTCTCAGGCATGCCTGGCTCTGCACCCTCAGCCCCTTGTTCCATACTGTTGTCTTCCATCTGCAGGGGCTCCCGGTGCCTAGTGGGGCCTGAACTCAGCACAGGAAGGGACTTCCTTCGAGTGTGTGTCATGGAGTCCCTCCAACCTGCAGGACATAAGGCAGGCAATGAGAGGAGCCTGCCCTGGCCTGCCCCTGCCTGCTTTCTCTCCCACTGCAGCCCATCCAGATTCACCTGTGGTAATCTGTCCCACCCCTACTCTGTCTCCAACCTGGATTTTCCTAGAACCTGCTTCCCACTTCCAGTGTACAAATATCCAGTGGGAACAAGCAAACTATATCTGTGCAAGGACTGGTTTTTCCCATTACACTTTCAGTTTAGGTTCCCTATGAACTAAGGCCCTGAAGAGCCCAAGGAAGACCAAGACCCCAGAGCCAGGGGACAGGATGAAACAGAAGCAAAAAGTCGACCTCTCTATCTGCTTTCCTCGCACTAATTACACACTGCAGGATAGAGGCTCAGGTGGTAGGAGCCCATCTATTCCTTCAAATTATTACCAAAGCATTACCTGCCCCTCCTCCAACTCAGATAGTGAGGGATTCTTCCTGCTGGGCTATACTGTAGAGGAGGCCAAGTCCAGGCCCTGAGGATTCTGACATAAACCAGGAATATCATAATTGGATCTTGCTAGAAAAGCCTTAAGAAGGGTGAGGCCTAACTTTGAGGAGCCCATGACTAGGGAGGTCTCAGCCAGTCCTAGAAGCCAGAACCATTTCAGTTCAGATTCCAGAGAAGGGCAGCCCAAAGAGTGCCACTGACAAAGGAAGGGTATCATCAACGCTAGGATCAGTACACTCCTTGAGGAGAAGAATTAACACAGGAGACAAAGTGGGGCTGCCCTATACTCTTGCCCTGTCCCTTGGTTCTCCCTCTTGGTAGGCAATCTGCCAGATAGCAGGCAGGAGGGGGGAGGTGAAATCTCAGGGCTCCTGAGAGATGCCCACAACCAGGGAAGATCCCATAACTTAGCTTAGCTTGGCAAAACACCCCTGGACATACACTTGGGGCAGCCTGAGCCCCAGTTCTGAGTAAAAAAGGCCAGGGGCAGCTTGTACAAATGAGGCAATGCAGAACTGCAGGGGGGTGGGGGCTGGTGGTCAGAACTGCAGGGGACTGGGGGCTGGTGGTCAGAACTGCAGGGGACTGGGGGCTGGTGGTCAGAGCCTACTGCTGTTCACTTCCTATTTACTCTCCAACCCAAAGCACAGAGGCTGCCAAGTGAGGTGCCAGACAATGCTTCCCCCACCCCCAGGCACCCCTTGACCCCTCCCCACCCAGCAGGCCTGGGCTTTTCAGCTTAGTCTCCCCATTGCTATTGTTATTCACACTAACAGAGCTGGGAGCAGTCCCTGCTGGGCCAGGATTTAACCCTGAAAGTCCCAAGCCTGGGGACTCCCCAGTCCTTCCCACTTCCACCTCACTTCAGTGGCCTTGGGCCAATGGTGGGGGCATCTTCTCTCCAGAGACATGTTGCACTAATTGAGGAAAACCTGACTGAAAGCAGTGTGAACAAGCTTCACCCCTGAGAGAGGACTTGGAAAAACTGGAAAGAAGAGACAGAGTGCCATGTTTTGCTCTGGCCATGTGTGGGAACCGACCACTGTCCAGAGTCTGGGCCCCAGGCAAGAAAGAGTCACAGAAGGCAAATTCATTCATTCCTGAGGCATAGAAAGAGCAAGCTCCTAAAAATCCCCAGCATTTGCTATACTCAATAAGACTCTTTCCTGTCATCAGATCAGGGTAAGCCCTGCCCTTGACCACTCAGCATACTTATTAGCAATGCCTCCTTTCATTCTCAAAAGCACCCCGGTTGCTTAAGACCCAGGGGTCTTTTTTAAAATCAGGACACCCTGTGCTGGAGGTGAGGAGCAAGCAAGCTTATTTTCAAGGAAAGCTGAGGTCAGCCTCTTTACCTGCAAGGCACCTAAAGATGGAGGTCGAGTGAACAGAACTGGCAGTGGAGCAGGGGCTAAAGCCCTTCAACAGGTTCTATTTCCAAACAGGCTGGACCTGAAAATGGCTGGGGGATAAGGCTCAGGTCACCTGGGCCTGTGGCCTTTGAGGACATGGGCATCAAATACAGACCAAGGAGTGGGTGGGTGGGAAAGAGAGTCAGTCAGTACAGGCCAGGCTTGAGGAAGAACTCTTAGCAGGGGAGAAATGACTGGCCTGTTCCTCAGCAGTTTGCTGGGTATATGATCACCAGGTTCAGGAATACTTGTCCCCTGTCAAAGGCTTCCTCTCAGCATACAAAAGGTCCCAAGCAGGGAAAGGTGGGAAGGAGAGACAGTGCCCATTATCTATTTTCCATTATCCACTTTCAAGAGCCTGTCCCCTAAGAAGTGTTTCCTGTAGAGAGCATTGCTCTTTAACCTCCCATTCAATGCTCCAGTCCCTGAGGGACACCCCAGGGGACAGACATCTGGGAAGCCTCTAAATCACAGGGTGAAAGTCCCATTTCCAAATCAAGCACAGGAGCCTCCTGCTAGCCTCCTCTGAATCTGACTGCTCAGCATGCAGTCATGGGTGAAAACAGCCATGGCCATCAAAGCATATTGCAAAACAACTCCTAACTTTCATGTGGTGCCTCAGGCGGGCGAAGACACTATGCCTGCCCAGGAGAGGCTGGGGTCTCTGCTGTACTCCAACACCAGGAAAGAGAAGAAGAGGAGGGCGAATATGAGTCATGCTTTGATGTGCCTATGAGAATCTCAGCTGCAGCTTTTCCCTGAGGTGGGGCTGGGTGGAGGGGCTCTGGACCTGTCAGGGCCCCTCTAACCTGTAGGTAATGGCTCACTTGGGCTTGATGGGGGAAGAAGATCCCAGGAAAGCAGTAAGATCAGATCCTTTTCCAGTCCTATGAATCCTCCTGCTGCCCAGAATACTTCTACTAGATGACCCAGGAATTTTCTATCACTGCCAATGGACAAGGCCAGACCCAGCTTGGACAAGATGCACTGAGTTCCCTTAGCATTGTCTTCCACCCTTTCACCCAGGCACAGGTAATCCAGGCCCCTTTGAGGAAAGTTCCTAGGAGGGACTCCCCAGGGTATAACACCTCTCACCTAGATGGTATTAAGCAAGCTCTCACTGGAGAAAAACCAGTCTGTCTTTGGTTCTGAACAGCTGCTATGAAGAATAGTGATTGGTCAGTCAGTCTCCAGGGCCCAAATCCAGAGAACCACAGGTTGAATCCAGAATCCCCACAAATGTACTTGAAAGTCAACAAACAGGCCATCGCTACCTGAGGTACACTAGTTTTAGAAGTCATTCCCACAGACGCAGAACAGGTGAGATGTCCTGTTTCTTGTTCTCAAGCTGCAGCAGCACCACACACACCACTACTACCAACGCAGGTAGATATATGCAAGATGATGTGTGTCTAACTGAATGAAGGCTCAGGCAAGGGAAACCAGAGGTCTGAAGCACTGCTGAGGGGAGGGTGGAGGCCTAATGGTCACAGCGTAGATCACTCCCACAAGCAGAGGCTGTATAAGAAGGACGAGGTCATCAGCCTTGGCCCTTGCTCTTCCTTTATATACCTGGCTCTGGGCTACACTTAGCAACACCATTTTCAGGGTCTCAGAACTGGGGTTCTTACCTACCACACTTAAAATTCTGCTTTATTTTTAATGGAGAGGGAGTGTTCTTGATTAAGAACAGACCAGATGTCACCTTTGTGAGACCAGGAAGGGTACTGCCCCAGCAACTTCATTCCAATTAGAGCTGAAGCCAACTGGGCTGAATTAAGCATTGCCCTCCTTCACATTCACTCTTGGTATAACCTCTCCTACTGTGAAAGGAGTAACACTTGTCAGACATACCAAGTTTCTTGAATCTTCCATCTAAAAAGAAAAGCAGCAAGAGCACAAAGACAGGCACTCCTTTTCATTTAAATTTAGTTGATATTAGTTTATGGAAAACAGAGCTGAAGCTGCTGTTCTTATAATATAGCCAGTAAAGGTGTTGGTAGCCCTTGAGTCTCTTCAAAGTAAAAAGCAGAAAGCACCAAAGCTCTGAGGTAGGCAGACCTGGATTTAAATGCTGGCTCTAGGGCTGGAAGTGCGGCTCAGTGGTAGAGTGCTTGCCTAGTATGTGTAAGGCTCTGGGATTCATCCCCAGCATGGTAAAAATATAAACATAAAAATAAATCCTTGCTCTTCCCTTCATGATCAACTTACTTTACTTCTCTGAACTTCAGATTCCTCATCTAAAATGGAAACACACCAATCTTACTGCAGGATGGTAATGAGGATGGTCAGTCACTGTGCAGGAGGCTAGCAAAGAGCTGGAGCCAGCAGGAGCCCAGGGCAGCTTCAACAGGGAAAACAGTCCCTTGGGCTGCTAAAACTCAAAAACCCAGCCTGCACCTGAAATCTGCTCTGCTACTTATTCCAACAGGAACACCCAAGTATCCAACCTGAAGTAAGATGGCAACACTGCTTCCTTTTCCTTGCAGAGCCAGAATGGAGTGAAGTGGGGGGGGCTCCATTTACAACACAGAAGATGGGCAGCAGCAGGCCCTGAACTACAGTTCACTCCGAAGGTGAATTCCTCAAAAAGCAAGGACAAGGCCAGACCAGCTTGGTGTTAGAGGGTGTTTCTGCTTGCTCCAGCATCTAAGGCTTCAGTGCAAGTGCCCAGTTTCAGCATTTCAGAGCTCCTGAAAGCAGTGACCTTGTCCACCAGCCCCACCTCCTTGGTATCTATTCACCATTACTTGCTGCAGACCCTCAATTCACCCTGTAACCAAGCTGGATCCTAGAAAAACCTGGTCAGGAAGCATGATGTACAATCAAAGGGAACTGGCCTGGCCTTAGGGATTGAACCCAGGGTCTCCCACATGCTAGGGAAGTACTCTCAATAATAAGCTATACTCCCAGCCTGCACAGGCTTGTTTTTGAGTGCCTTCAGGTCTGGTGACCATCTAAGGAGCAGGGCTTACCACCCAACGCCTGAAGGCACCAATCCTATTTATGGTCTGTCAGACTACCTGCTCCTCACATGTCATAGTGGAAGCCCAGAGAGGCAGGAGCAGTCAAGCAGGCAAGGTTCAGCCCTATCTCATAAAGGATAGGTCTGTGCATCCTACACTTTTGGCTACTCCTGTACACTCTTGACAAACCCAGCAAGGGAGCCCAGACACAGAGGCTCAGGGTTGTACCCAAACATCCAGAACCTCCATTTACTTCTTGATCCAGAGCTAAAGCCAGACATTCCCAATCCTGTAATCATAAAGGCAACGATCCCACTGGGGATTGGGAGTTCTAATTTAGGCTATGAATCCCTCACTATATGTGAGAAAGCAGTTTAGGAAGGTAATAAGAACAGAGTTGACAGACTCTTCTCACAGGGTTATGAACTGCCAATGCCCTAGTCTTGACTCAGGGTCCCTTCCTATAGGTAGAGACAAGAGGGCATTTCTTCAATCTACACATTGTTATATAACACAGATCAGCCAGGGCAGTAGACAGAGAACACTGGTATTTTAGTCATACCAGTGTTCCACTTTAAGAAACTCTGACAAACTGGAAGGTAAATCATGTGCAATACAAACTAGTCTTTAGGAATTTTCTTTTAAAGTCTAAGTCCCTACCTCAGGCAATCTGCCTTCCCCTATCTCTTCCCAGTGTACAGCTCCTGTGATCATGAGGTTGACTATATCTGCAGGCGCTAGCTCAGCTAAGCCAGAGCATCCACAACTCATACCCAAGACCCAGCACCTCTTGTGACCTCTGCTCATTCAGCCAACATTTGCTGGCCTCCACAACAGACGTGAGACCCACAATGGATTAGAAGTCACTCATCTTGGTCAAGGGATTGAACTCTGAGCCTTGGTTTTCTTGTCCACATAGCAAGATTGTTGTGATGATTAAGCTAAATCAGAATGTGTGCAGAGTGCCTAGTATACAGTAGGTGCTCAATTTCTTTTTTCCCTTCCCCTACATGTACCAGGATAAGGGTTAAAAAAAAAAAAAAAAAAAGACCGAGAAACTGGAGCATAAGCTTGTAGAAGATAGGGCAAGAAGTGTGACAAGGCTGTGATGGAGGGTTCAGAACTTGCAGGGGGAACATCTGCGCTGGGACTTCATTCAAATGTTTACTGAGGGCCTACCTCAAGCCAGGTGGACTGTGGGACAAAAGCCCAGCAGGACAGAGGAAGGGGCAACAGACAAAGGCTAAAGTCTTGCAGCAGCAGATGAATGCAGCTTTTCCTAGCCTCACTCACCCCTGTGGGCTCTACAGAGGATTATTCTAAGCTGAGGGAAAAGGAACTCCAGGCTAAGGCTCCTTCAGACTCTTCCATCCAGATGCCACACTGCCCAGGCTGGGTCAGAAGCAAATCCTTGCCTGGGGCAGGACCCATTTGCTCTGAGCAGAAAACAGTATGAGAGAAATAAAACAGAAATGCAGCCAGGCACAGTGACGCGCGGGCCTGTAATCCCAGTGGCTCCGGAGGCTGAGACAGGAGGATCGTGAATTCAAAGCTAGCCTCAAGCAACAGCGAGGCACTACACAACTCAGTGAGACCTTGTTTCTAAACAAAATACAAAATAGGGCTGGGAATGTGGCTCAATGGTTGAGTGTGCCTGAGTTCAATCCCCAGTACCACACCACACACACACACAAAAAAAAAATCAGGAATGGGAATAGGGTACCCCAAGGCTCAGCAAAACAGGAGGAAACCTCATGCTACCAATACACCAATACACCATCCTTCAAAAACCTGCCAACAACTCACCAACTTGCTCTATGTACTTGTCTAGCAGCAAAAGGATATGTGTTGATTCAACTACCAGGACAGTGCTGGGGATGTGACTCTGTGGCAAAACACTTACCTAGCATGTGTGAGGCCCTGGATTCAATCCCTAGTGCAAACAAAACAAAACAAAACAAAAAAACCCAATAAAGCCCACAATCACTAGGACACTCCAGGAACCAAAAGTTTAGTTTTCTAAGTTGGCTTGCTGAGACTCCTAAACAGAAAAACTGGCTGCCCAGCCCAAGATGGGGGCTCCCCCCAGATCTTCCCAACAGAACACTAACCTCCTAAATGAGTCAAACATGAAAAATAAGATCCAAGATCAGGCTTTCCCAGCACTTTACTAGCAGGAGCAAATCACAAGGCAGACCCCACCAAAGTGAGGTGACCTCTAACAGATTACCTCTTACTTAATTTACTAGTGCCACCTACAACGGGATGCAAACTCTGAAGACAGATAAGTTCTGCCCTCCTTACCACTAAATCTCATCCACAGGCTTAATAAGAACTTATTGCATGGATGAAGATCTGGCTACCTACCAGGTTGATTCCTTATCCAAAATGCTTAGAACTACAAGTTCTTCAGATTTTTGAGTTTTTTAAAAAATATTTTTTTAGATATTGATGAACCTTTATTTTATTCTTTATATGCAGTGCTGAGAAATGAACCCAATGCCTCACACATATTTGACAAGCACTATGCCACTGAGCCACAACTCCAGTCCTAAATTTTGTTTTTTTTTTTTTTTAATATGTGCACAGACCACTTGAGCATCCCTAATCTGAAAACCTACACTCTGAAATACTTCCAAATCTAAAACTTTTGAGCACCACCTGAGAATTTCGAAATGTTTTCATCAGGGATGCTCAACCTGTATAACATTTCTAAACTAGAATAATGGTAATACTTGGGAGTCCAAGACAAGAGTCCTCTAACCCCCATCCCAGGAGTCCACTGTGCCACTTCAACTTAATCCATGAGAGTTACCTAATCTAATAGGGTTACTATGGATAGTTCTTACTTACACAGCAAAACTTTCACTCCCATTCTTTTCTTTCTCCTAACTTGCCCAGTTACTCAGGAAAATACTCCACTTGTTACCCCAAACCATTAAATGAGTAAGTATAGTGCTAGACACACTTGTGTCTAGACAAAGAATGTTACATATGTGAAGGGAAAATCAGCAACAAAGAACCAGAATTAGTGCTGTCAGTCCCAAGTCCGTCCCCTAACTGTGCAGAACAGTCTGTTGTAATTGGACTACTAACTTGTTAGGTACTTGCTATGTACCCAGCACCATCCTCAGCACATCACATTCACCATCTCATCTATGGTAGGGATGTAGCTCAGTGGTAAAGTGCTTGCCTAGCAAGTGTTGAGGCCCTGGGTTCAATCCCCAGTACCACTCCCCACACACACACACACCAAAACACTTCATCTATGCTCACTACAGCCTATAACATAGTAATTTTTTACCATCTCAGTAGTTTTTACCAGTTTGTCCTCTGGTCAAAGATAAACAGGTACAAAGAATTAAAAGAACTTGCCACAACTGCTGTGGTGAAGGAAGGCAAAGTGGGACATCCAGGTAGGTGTCTGTCCCAAAGCTCACATTCCTACTTGCTGTCTCTATCTAGAGCCTCACAGGATAGCTGCTGTATGGCTGACCAACATTCAAGATAATTTGCACATTCAACTTTTTTTCTCTCTTTTGCTTTAATTATTGCCATTATAACATATTATTAATTTTTCCTGAATTTTCAGCAAGAAGAAATTGAAGGTGTAACTATTTACATAAATCATCTATGGGAAACAGAAATATAATTTTAAAAATTGTTTCTACAGAAAAGTTTGCTCAAAGTTCCCAATGAAGTCTTACGTGCACTTTTGAAACAAGCCAATTTAATGTCCTAAAAAGCAGTAATGGCTCCAAAGATAAGAGTCTATTATAAACTTCCCCAAGAATCTATACATGTCTCCTGTTCCAGATTAAATCCTCTTCCTCCAGCTCAGACTGCAATGAAGAGTAAAACCTGGTCATCGTACTCTAGACAGCCACTTTAATGTGCAGAGAGACACAGTCACTGCACTTGAGCTACCTCTTTGGGACAAATAAATCCCAATACTTTGAATTTTTTCTAAAGATCACTTCTTGTAACCATTTCACCATTTTTAGAATTCTTTTCTACATTCTGTCCAAACTGTGAGTCCCTGCAGGCACAAAGCAGGGGACACTTCTCACTACCAAGGAAGGCCCAGCCAACCCTGACCATAGACAAAACATGACTCCATCCTTTATTCTAGCACACTTGTCAGATCTCTTGGCATAAAGTGGCATCCTAATGATAACTTTCCCATGATTCCTACAAAGATCCTCTGAAAACAAAAAAATTCACTTCTAAACCACACAGGAATGTAATTAACAATGAAGTTACCCCCAAACTTTAGTCAAGCGGCTACAGTTGGAAAGGGTCTAAGTATGGGTCATCCCCCTCCTCTGCAGGAGTAATGAACTGGATGGAGGCAGAGAGTCTGTGAGATCTTCGGGGTCAGAAGAAAGGCAGAAAGACACCAGATCCAATCCCCTTACCCACGGGGGGTCAAACATCTCCCCTCCCCAACCTACTGGGAAAGGAATTGGGGCAAGAAGAATTAGACTCAAGTCCCTGCCTGGCTAAGAAGTCACTTGTTTTTTCATTAGATAACTTCGTCACAGTTCCTTAGAACAAGTTCCAAATTCATATCAGCCAGGCTGAGACACAAACCCTGATAGATCAGGCCTATAGGATCTCAAGGACAATGCTATTTTAGTGTGTAGGACACTGAATTGGGTGAATAACCATCCTTGCATATATATTCCACTGGGGAAAGTAGAATCTCATGAGCACCTCCCAGGACACAACACCAAGGCCTGGATGTGATAACGGCCTGAGGCCTGCTTGACAAACCCACAGTCCTGTTTTTGGACTGTCATCTGGGGCGAGAACCCACAGCCCCCACTGGAACCCAAGGGCAGGAAAGTACTTGGTGGTATGGAGAGCCTGAAGCTAACTGGCCTGAGTAGGTTGTCTGCAGCCCACTGCTGCTCTGTTCCTCCATCTCCCTTTTAGTCATTTTACTGCTCATTAGTGGCAATACCAAGAAGTGGGCTTGGGAACCATGAAGGAGCTGAAATTCAAACCAGTCTATTTTACTCCAGTTAGATACTTCCCATAAAATAAGGCAGGATTTCTCATCCAGGACCTCCCATGCCCTGTCCTGGGGAGGTCTAAGGAGTTGCAAAAGTGTAGGCTCCAGGCACATCAAGTGTCTATGCTTCCAATCTTTGTGCATCTTAACTACACATGGTATTTTCCATTTCTTCAGCATTAAAAGGCACTTCAACCTTTAGCTGACCCATCAAGTCAAGGCCAGGAGACCTGCAGAACAGGAGTGCTAGGATTGCTCTCAGAACTAAAGCACAATCTCCTTGTCCCTCCAAGGTCCCCAGCACAATGTCAAGTTCACAAAGGAAGTGATCTTTGCCAGACTATGCTAGCAAATTCCCATAAATACTTGGGCAGGGGTAATACTGCTTATGTAAAATGCTTCCCCATTGAGAGATGCTGCTTTATTTACATTCTTCACAACCCATTCATAAAAAGAAGGCCCTTTAATGTCCAGGCTGTTCATATAATGCTCCATAAATCCAGCAGCTTCGGCTGGCAGCCTTAGTTCAACACAGGCTACTTCTCAACTCCAGAGATTCTTTTTTTCTTAAGTTTTTTTTTCCCCCCTGAACAATTCACCTTGTGATAGGGTGCTGAGGCCAGATGTTGTTAAAGCTGGGCCAAGAGGAATAAGAACATATAAAGTGAACACACATAAGTCCTCTTGGATGCTAGGACAGAGAGGTGGTGAGAAATGAAAATAAATTATTTGCAAATCCCCACAGAACTCCAATTGGAAGTATGTGTACTGGGAGGTTGAATTCCTTCCAGGTCTACTGAAATTTCCTTAATAGATAGCAAATGCTCCCCAACTCATACCTCTGATTATCAGAGAAGGTATGGGACACTTTTTCAAACTCAAATGGAAAAGAGAGAAGAGGGTTCTTGCTGTTTTTTAATTTGCATTGCTGATGAATAACTGAACAAGAATTTTCTCTCCTTCTGGACATAAGTGCTCCAAGAGCTGCTGGCTCCAAGAGGGGCACAATTTGCTCAGGGTGAAGAAACTCAGACAATCCCCATGAAGAGAGGAAGGACCATGATCTAGGAAACACAAAATAGCATGAGCAGATGAGGAAAATGCCCAGGAGAGGCCTTCTGAGGTAAGTTTTCTCCTGCTACAGTGGAAGGAGAGTAAAGCGGTAGGATTTTTTTTTTAATTAATTGACAGGGAGTGGGTCTGCATTGTCATGGCAACTGTGAGGGGTGGCCTTCTCACTTAGAAAGAAATGCTGGTCCACTCATCATCAAACTGGAGCAAAAAAGGAGATTGGTGGGGGGGAAGGGATGGATGGATGAAGAATGTTTTTTCACTGTTTAATCTCAAACAAGTCACCAGACCTTTTTTCCATTTCTTCCATGGTCCACCAAAGTTGATGGTGAACACAAATTCTGAGAGAGCTGGGACCAGAGCTTTCCTTTCTGATAGGTGTAAGGTGGGGTTGATCGTGCCTCCAACATTAGTGATGATCCCCAAAACACCTCCTACAAAATGAACCCTAGAAGCCCTATCCCTGAGCCATAGCCAGGGCTACTTTTCTTTTCTGCTCTCAAAACTGTATTTTTTTCCTCATTTACACCCGGATTGAGAAGAGATAAAACATATGGATTCGTTTAGCCTGGACAACAAGGAAAATTGCATAAGAACAGCAAAGCCGGGTTACAGAGGACTATCTGTTGGGGTAGGAGGAAAACAGGATTACAGCTCTTTTCCAATTCATGTCTATATGGTGTCATGTGAGCAATCCACAGGACTGTCTCTTCACTAGCAGAAATACCAGAAAAAGATAAATTTCCCACTCTAGAGCCCCCTATACATGCCCTATCTATTTTCCTTTCACAGAAAAGATCAGAAACCCCCCCCCCAAGGACTCCATATTGAACATTTCTTGACAAAGTGGAGGGAAGGTTTCCCTTCTGTTCCTAACTCAGCAGCCAACTGCACTTATTCATTCAACAAAAACTATGTGCACAGCATCCTATGAGAAACACTGGAATATGCACACACATACACAAAAAGGTTTAATATTCAAATTATTCCTATCCTTAATAAATTTTCAACAGATAAAACTACTCAAGAAGATACCATGTTAGAAAATCTTCTGAGCTCTGAGGTAGATGACTACTTTGGCCTGAGAAAAGCAAAACTACAGACAAGTGAGAGGAAAGGAGAGGGTGGGAGCTGCAGGAACAAAGGTACAAGAATGAAAAGTGCAGGGCATAGTTAGGGAAGAGTTTTAAGAATAGTGTTTAGGATCAGACCGCAGGAAAAGGAGAGTCATGGCAATTTTGTAGGTAATGAAATGACTTAAGAAAGGGATGCTTTAGGAAGAATGATCTGGTAGCTGTGTACAGACTGGATCAGAAGAGCCAAAGGAAGCAGGAGAGTAAAGGAGGCCCTGACAACAAAAGGCCTGACATGAGGACAGTCAGGATACAGAAAGGAAAAAAGGGAGTAAGATATTAAAAAGAGAACCTCATTGCTGGTTCAACTTCCCAGAGCCAGCCCTCCTAAGCATGGATCTGATTGGCATGAATCTTTTACCAGGTAAGTGCCCTATTAATGAGGGAAATGCTATTCTATTTTGGCAACTTCCCTTCACATTTCAGCAGCCAAACAGGGGACCCCAAACTGCTACCAAAACAAAACAAAACAAACAAAAAAAACAGACATAGCCCCACAGAAGGCACACAGGACTTGAGATTCTTCAGCCTTCTCTGGGTTTTAGACACACAATTAAGTTCTCTCTGGACAAACTTTAGTCTCCCTTTCCCACAAGTATCAACTCTGCCCAGACTAGGGTTTAGACCCTCCTGTGGGGAGGATGGGGTAGTCATGAATTAACTTCATGCCCTCCTACCCCTCTGGCATAGCTGACAGGTAACTTTCTCAGTTTGTGCTTACAGCCAACTCCAGTTATGCTCCTAACTAGCCCCACTGAGGTATAACTCTGAACACATTCTCAAAGTGCAGGAAGAAAACAGCCTGAGTCTCCCTGTCACTGCAACCCCAAATCCCCAAACCTTTAGGTGTGGGGTCACATGAGCTCTTAGTAGGTTTTTAAAAAAGGAATAAATAGCATTCAGCCTAGCTGCTCACTGGTGGGGTTAGAGACACTCACAGCTCAAGCCAGTGGTTCCCAAGTGTCCTCCAACTGGCCCAGGACTGTGGTACCTCCGAGGCCCTTTTCTCCTTTTTGTGGAAAGACAGGGAATCTTTCAGGTAGCTCAAAGAAACAAAAACCTTATTTTATTTCATCTTTAAATTTCTGCCTCGATTTATAAGCTCAGCTTCTCATTTCCTTAAGTGGGTGCCTTCTTGGCTAAAGAAAAGTGCTAAAGGCAGTTGTGAAGGGATCACCGGTGTACTAGTTCCAGTTCTAGTCCCAATCCAACTAGGCTTCTGAGCTCTTAAAACTGCCGACAAATGGGCAACTGAGAGACATCCCAGGTGGAGTTAAACCTCTGCCCATAGAGTGTGCCCGGGTATACTTGGCTAGCTGAAAATTCTTCATAGCTGACAGGCTCTAGAGCGATTCATCGGACTGTCATCTGGGTGTCCCCCAAGCTGGGTCGCCACTGGCCAGGGCGCTCGGGGCACACACTCCCACCCCTGCCCCTCCACCTTGGCCAAGTCGACCCCACTCTTCCCAGAGCCTCGAGGAGATCAGAGGCTGGAGACTAAAGTCAATGCCACAGCTCCTCCAGGCGGAAGCCCTGGCCCCCGCAGTCCCCGGGGCACAGTCCGGTCGTGTCGCCTGCCCCTCGGGGTGGATGCCCTGGACATGCTCCCCTCCCCGACGCCACTACCTGCGCCCGCTCGGGCGCCGCCTTTGTCCGGCGCTTTACTGCCGAGCGGGCCCCTTGGGCCCGACCTGACCCGGCCCCTGGCCCCAGAGGAGAGGCGATGGGTCGGGCAGGGCACGGCCAGGCTGGGCCGCGAGCACAGGGTCCCGCTGTCACTTGGAGGCGGTCTGACAACTTCGATTCCCCCCGCCCCACCTCGGACTCGGCCGCCGCCCCGAACGGTCCCCGCCGGGCCTCCCGCGGCCCACACTCGCTATTCGAACCGGTCCCCTTCCGTCTTCGGCGCCTCCCTTCCTTCCAGCCGGATCGAATCGGGTCTACCCTACACCCCCCCGCCCAGCAAGCCCCCATTCTCTGCCCCCCCCCTCCAGCAATAACCGGTCAGCTCCCAGCGCGGGAGGGCGCCCCCCTCCCTGAGCGGGTGATCCCGCGGCGCCGCCCCCGGCCGCGGCCCCTTGCCTCGGGGACCGCGATGGGGGAGGGGGCGCGGCGGGGGCCTCGCCGCCCGCGCACACCCAGGCAGCCGGCTCCGCCGCGGCGAGCAAACGACCGGCGTCCTCCTCCCGCCCTCCGCAGTCCGGGACGCCCGCGCCGCCGGCGCACGGCCGAGCTGCCACCCTGCGGCCACCACCCACCCCGCCCCCGGCCTGCGAGGCGGGCGGCCCCCAGGGGCTGTCACCTCGAAGCGCGCCGCGCTCCCCGATGGCGGGACCGTGGCTCCGGACCCAGGGGAGGGAGGTGGCGCAAGCGGGCTGGCGGCCGCACCTGCTTCGCGTCGTCCGTCCGTCCGTCCCTTCCCGGGCTGGCGGGGGCGGCGGCGCGGCGCGCTCGGTGGGGCGCGCTGACGGGCGGCCGGTCCTCTCCCCTTCGCTTGTCCGCCTACCTCGCTCGCTCGCTCCCGCCCGCTCGCCCCTTCCCCCTCCTCGACCCCGGCCCCTAGCTCACCAGAACGGGCGGCGCGGACGGCGCGGTTCTGGGCGCCCGCAGGCCCCGGCCGGGCTAGAATCCGGCGGCTGGAACCCCCCGGGGGCGCTCAATTCCCGGGCTCCACGCTGCTGCGTCAGCGCCTCCTCCTGGGGGCCGGGGCCGAGCGGGCGGAGCGGGGGCCGCGGCCGGGCGGGGCCGTCGGGGGGGCGGGCGCGCCTGGCCGGGGCGGGCGGACGGCGGAGGCCGGACGGGCGGGGCAGGCAGCCGGACGGGCTGGCGGCGGGGGCCGGGCTCCGGGATCCGCTACGCCGCTCGCGGTTCCCCCACAAACTCCCCGAGAGCGGAGCCTCCGCCGCCCTCCTTCCTGCTTCCTCGTCCCCAGCCAATCAGCGGCGCGCCCCTCGGCCAGCTCCGCCAATCAGCAGCCCCGCCCTGCGCTGGCCCCGCCAGCCAATCGGGCCCTCGGCTCCCCCTCCCGGTCTCCGACCAATCAGAACCGTGGGTCGGTCGTCCCAACGCAGGGGGCAGCACGAGGCGGCCGGGGGAGGCGGTGCGGGGAGTGGTGGGGCCTGGGGGGAGGGGTACGGTGCCAAGGGTGGTGGCGGGGGGGTGATTTTCTTTGCCGGTTTCTTGGATTTTTCTCTTCTTCTCCAGAGCCTGAACCCGTTTCCCATAGTGACCTGACCCTGGAACCCCAAACCCCCAGCTGCAGCCCCCCATCCTGAGAAATCTTATCTCGCGCACCCCCAGCCCGACCGTAACCCCTCCACATCCCTCTTCCTAATTATCCCGTCTCCAGCCCCCACTGGAGAAAACTGCGGGCGGAGAAACACCCCACCTTCATCGGAGGCTGCTGCCCCCAGGGCAAAGCTTCGGGAAGACCGGCCGAAAATCAAATGAGAACAAACCCCCTTTCCTGCAGAAAGGGCCCCAGACTCCAGCGAAAGGGCCCCGACTGCTGAGAAGCCCCTCCCGCCCTTGCCTCATCTTTCCGACTTCCCTGCCTGCCACGTCTCCTTTCCTTTCAAGCAAGGTCGGTCCTGGCTCGGTAACCCCTCACCCGCATCTCTTTTTCCTCTTTCTGCCCTTCACCTCCAGCCCCGCTACCCCAGCTCGCAATTCACCCTCTTTAGAAACCGAGTGTGGAACCCTCATCCATTTCTAGCTGACAGCAGAGCCCGGTCTGTGAGTCCTTGACACCCACACACCCTCTTCCACCACCGCGGGGAACATCAGAGCTCTCCCAGGGAGGGGGAAGGGGGCGGGCAGCCTGACAGGCGCGACTGGACTCCCTCCTTCGCGTCCCCAAGCCGGGATGGGACCAAATGTAGGCACTTACCTGGCTTCCCCCTAGTCACCAGATGCTGTGGCTTCGTCTCTCACACCCACAGACGTGCCTTTCCAAGCCTGAGCACGCTCGAGGGGTCACCAGGATGGGTGGGCACAGCAGGCTGAGGTCAGACAGAGGAGCGGGATGTCCCTGTGAGGTGCGGGAAGGGGCTGTGTCCTGGGCACCTTGTAACACCAGAGCCCACGCTGGACTTCACTTCAACAAGCAGTGGATATGCACCCAGTAAGTTCTTGAGAAATGCTGGGTCCACCCTTGACAAAGCCTCATTCCCAATTCAGGCGGGGGAGGGGAACTTTGGGAGGTAAAAGGAGCAGCAGCAGAAAGGGCAGTGTCAAGTCACCCAAGCAGTAGGAGCAATCTGGGAAGGCTGGGCCCAGGAATGCCTTAGGCAGAGAAGAGAGAAGTGCCCAGAGTGCTGAAGTTGCCTGGGGAAGCAGGAAAAACCCAGCCCTGGAGTGTGGCTGAGGGGCTTCTCCTGAGAGGCTCCTGCACTATGAAGTGCCCAGCCTCCAGCCTTTCCTAGACCTTGGGACTCAAACTTTCACCCAGGCTGATTAAGACAATGGGCAGCCAGCCACTGTGGCTGAGAAATCCCCCCAAAACAGTTCCTATCTGTTCCCGGAGTGTCCAAGGGGACCCAAATGGCATTAGGTGTTTAGGGGGGCATGTTTAAAGTAAGGGCCTATTAAAACTGTGGCACGAAACTTCTCAAAGGGCCAGGTTCTCCTAGGACAACTGCCCTTACTTCCATCTCCTATCCTTAAAAGCACAATCCTCAAACCTATGAAAGTAGAACACTAAAGGTTTTCCTCCTATTTCTGAGCCTCCCAGGACAAAGATTTCCAGCACCCACCTCTCCCAGCACATATAACAGGCCAGCCCTATTCCCCTCCTCATAAAATTCACCTTCTCATGTCTATCACCAAGTCCTGTCGTAGCACCTATATCTCAGAGATTGGTGGTAGAGGGTAACAGCAGAGGCCACTCACTGGAGCTAAGCCACGCCACAGGCCAAGGCAGAGGAGGGAAACTGGCTCCTGTCAGTAATCCAGCCTTTGACCTTGATAGCTGCTTCATCCCTGACAAGGGACCAGCTTTGAGACTAACAGGGTCAGAAGAGAAATATACCTGGTCACAGTGAAGGAGATGCAAGTGACGGAAAGCACATGCTCAGCTTGGGAAAGGGCAGGGTAAGCTTGCAAAAGTGGACTTCTCTATGACATCTGGAGGTAAAGATCCAGTGGTCCTGGGGCAGGAGGAAAAGAGGGTGTTACTTGGGATGCAAAAGTGGGGGTGGGAATCCTGACTTGAGAAGAGACAGAGCCCACTCTAGCCACCCAGCCTGCCCAGCCTGCTCAGCAACCAGAGGAACTCTACCCTCAGAGCCTCCCATGTGGGTGGCTGTCTCCTTTGCCCCAGGAGGCTTTGGTTCAGTGGGCTATGTTTCGGGGACACTGGCTGGTGAAAGGCACTTGGTGTTCCTCCTATGTCAGCCAACTGATCTACCCCTAGGCCCAGCTTTCTCTCCATGTTGTTTTTAAATCTGGTCAGCAAACCAGCATACAAGACACCAGGGGCTACAAAGCTTGCCTGTCCCTCAAAGGGACCTTTTAGCCTCTTCTGTCCTCCTTCACCTCACTTCCAGGGACCTCTTGCACCTGGGCCTCCTTCCTTCCCAGTCCAGAGCCCTTCACATATGGAAAGGGCTCCACCTCTTCCTGCTTCCCTCAGCTCCTCCAGCCCTTCCTGAGTGGATGCTGCCCCCTCTCCAGTCCACTGAGCAGCAATGCCAGTCCCTGGGGCCCACCACCTCTCCTCTTCCAGGTGGTCCAACAGCCTTGAGATCCCCCACTGAAAAGGGTTTGCTGCTTGGTCTGGAAATAGGAAAGGATCTATCAGTATCCAGGGTCACCCCTCACTGCAGCCAGGCAGGGGCTGGCTCTTCCCAGGCACCTCCAGACCCATCAGGAAGGGTTAACTGGCTTGGAGCAGGAGAGCAGAGAGAGGGCGATGCCGAGAGGAAAACATCCAGGGCCAGAGAGAACACGCTGCAACCCCTCCCCCACCACGTACAACCAGACCGACAGCGGGGACAGACTGGCTGCTCCGTCATCCTCAGTCCAGCCGCCAGGCACCTCCCCCAACTGCCCGCCGCAGTCCCTGCAGACCGCCTGCCCTCAGAATCAGCCACCTGGCACCAGGCAGGACACCCCAGCGGGCAGCGCAGTTCCCGTGGTGGTGGCAGTGACCATTATCTTCCCTCCATTCTATGGCAAGGTCCCACCTTCTTTCCCGGGGAATAGGCAGCTTCTCCCCTACTTCCTACCTCTGAGCGCCTGAATTCTAGGTCCCAGGAACACTCACTGAGCCACCTTGGCCCCTCAACCTTACAGGACTAGCTGAAGGGCACAGTTCTCTAGGGGAGGGACACCAGGCCACCAATTAAATTTGGTTGCAGCATTTGCCCCCTCCCCCATCATAGGAAGCCCCCAGGGGTAGGGAAATAAAGAAAGCTGGACTTTTATAGTCCTTTTTTGTGACCTACTCCCTCTTAAAGGGATCAGATCACCCCTCCTTAAAGGGATCTCTAGAATTTATTTGCCCCCAGGCAAATCCAAGTGTGGAAGTCTGTTCTTTACCTGCTGGGCCCCCTTCCCAAGGGATAGGGGAGGAAGAAGTGCTCCCCCTGTGACTCAGCGGGAGGAACAAGGTCCCCTCCTCCACCAAAGAGCCAGCGCATGAGTGTCCAGAACTGGACCTCTCCCTCCAATAAGGGCTCACACTGCCACAGGCTGGGGCTGGGGAATCAAGGTGAGGTGGGGGTTTGTGTTGGACTCAGTCTCTACAAAAAAAAGCTACAAGGGGTCTGCAGGCAGTCAAACTTTGGGGAATGCATGCCATAGTGCTGTGTTCAAAACCCCATCTGTCCATATTGCTGGCCCGGGGAAGTCTGCAGTCTGCCTCTCCCAGCAAAGACTGTTTCTGCTTTCTCCTTCCCTCCCTCTGATGCCCTCTTTGGGGCCCCAACCCTTACCCTTAGGGTGCAAGCTCTACCCCACACCTAAGTTCCTTCCACTGCAACCCCAACTACTGCTGACTACACCCACTTCAGTCTACTTCCTGCCCTAGTGCCCACTTTCTAGGGTCTCACCCGTCCAACAGTATATCCCCCTCCCCCAGGCCGTCAAGGGATTGGGGGATGGGCACACCTCGGTTCCCAAGAATCCAGCAGAGTAGCATCCTCTTCCCGCCCCTTAATAGGCACCTAGTCTCACCGTGTCCTAGGAGCTGCAGGGTTCGTGGAGGAAGTGGGTATAAATGGAGGGGAGGGGTCCGAGGGCACTCCAGCCTGGGAGAGGGACAAAGTCGAAAGCGAGCACTCACTAAAGCCACCCCAGCTGTACCTCCTCCCTTCGCCGGTGGAGGGTCAAGGCCGCAGTGGGAGGGCTTCCCTGGTTCTGGGGAACCACTAAGGCCCCTTCCCTGCCACTCCCTGAAGGAGAGAGTCCCCCAGGACTAGAGCAACGAGCCCTCCCACCGGCAGCTGCGGCAGCCTCCGGCTGAGGTCAGGCTCCACCTCCTTTCTCCACTGGGAGAGCGCGGAGGGTTGTTTGTTGTTGGGGTGTGAGAGGGAGAAGGTTCGAGATCACCTGGCGGGGTGGGCACGGCTCAGGGAGTGGGAGCTGGGCCGGGTGGGCTGGTTTCGGCCGGAGCCTGCAGCAGAGAGCGCTGTACTAACCCCACCCCCGAGGTTCTCCAGCCTCGCACTCGCCGGCGCCCCCGCCCCACTCTCCATCTTTTGCGGGGTGACAAGAGTGCCCCAGGCTGAGGGCTCGCCCTAGGATTCCCACTACGAACCAGACTTCCTACTTTCAAGAAGCTTCCAGTCGGGGGCTAGAATGGGTTGTGGGTAAAGGGACAAGGAGACAGAAAATGTATGATCACTTTATGACAGCACCGCGTAATGGCTGCTGGGGAGGGGAATAAGGCTGCCAGAGTTTGCCCGGGTGTGGGGCTGGGGTTAGGTGCGGAGCGTTCAGAGACCGGTCAAGTGGTGGTCAGACTTTCTGAGGGAGTAGGCATTCTTCTTCAGGCAGACCTTCAGATAGGGGAAAGATGGGACACCTCCTGTAGGGATACCGGCTTTAGCAAAGGCACAGAGCTTTGGATCGGTTAGGTGTTGAAGTAGGATTTGAGGCTGGAGCTGTAACCCTGAGGTAGAGCATTTTGGGAGGATTTTAAGAGAAGGAAACTCTTGTTCTGAAATCCTCAAGGACAGATTGGGGGAGCGGCGGGATGTGTGTTCGTGCAGGAGAGGAGGGATGTTGCACCTCAGTTTCCTCCCAGCTCAGTCCACGATGTTCAACCTTAGATCTCACCCTTCCGCTCAGGAGGGAATTGAGCGGAAAGGGATCATCCTGGGGTAAAGAATCCTCTCAGCGCTGCCGCCACTCTAGCAGCTCCTGCTCTCCACCAAGTAGGGATTCTATCTTCTTCTCCCCACCCCCACTGGGGAAGGGATGAGGAGGGTCCAAAGTCTACAACTTTAGCTTTCCCAGCTGAAGGCAGCCCTGCCCACCCCAAACCTATGTTTCCTGGAGTAGCCACAAGAAAGATGCCCGCAAATGTGAGGACAAGCTTCATCCTGCATGTGCTTTTTCTCCACTTGACTTAAGGCTAAAACTCCCAGGCAGTGGACACTGCTGATGAAAAGCCATACAGAAATGCTGGCAAATGACTTCAGGAGTTTTTGTTGTTGTTGTTGTTGTTCTCACCTAATCCCAGCTATCATGCACAATTACTGTCCTGTTTCACAGATTGAGAAATTGAGGCTCAGAGTAATTAACACCTATCCCTAGTGATCCAGGGGGATTTATACCCCAACCTGCTTGACTCCCAGATCAGGACTCAGCCTCCAAATAGAATTATGTCACTCACCCCAGCAGGCAGAACTGCCTTCTTAGAGCTGGGAGGGCCATGCACTGCTTCACCCTCAGTCTGGAGTTGCCAGATCCAATGGGACAGGGTGTCAGGGCATGAGTGAAGCTTCATTCTATATTGCCCTGCCTTTCCAGTGGGTCTTTTCCCATGACACATGGAAGCAATTTTTCTGAGGCTTTTCTTGGGGGTCTCCTTCATAGGTCATGCCTATTCATCTTTGTTCCCAGAACTCCCAGGATTCTATGCCTCTGGAACCATCATCCTCAGAATCAAACCTAACTTTCTGAAAAAACTCCTGAGGCTTACCCTGAGCTCATGTTGCCCTGAGCTCTTGGGGCTCCACACTGTCTTCTGCTCCTGCCTTCCTTGTCATCTGCTGCTTTGCCTAGATCTCTCTAATGTGACTATAAACCCCTGGAGCACAGGACTATGGCTCTATAACCTCTTTGTGGTTTCCTGTAGATTATCACAGTCCTGGCTCCAAGGAAGGATGACAGTTCAGATCCTTAGAATCTATTCCTATCTGACAGCCCTCCATGTTTTCTTCCACAGACTCACCTGGGGATCCCTGAATGGCAGCCTCTGAGCTCAACTCAGCAGGCAAATAAGTTCTATTTGGCCCTCATAAGACTTAAAAAAAAGAAAGAGAGAGAGAGAGAGAGAGAGAGAGAGAGAGAGAGAGAGAGAGAGAGAGAGAGAAAGAGGCTAAGCTTAGGAGCCAATGCTGAAATTTTGGGAGATTTTATATGAAAATTCAGAGTTCCAGTTTCTCTTGAGAAATCATAGGATCTTCTACCTTTGGCCCACATTTTCACTTGCAGCCATAGGCTGGTGCCAAGGAGGAAATGCTATCTTTATGGGATAGGCATGCTCTAGTTTGCCATGGTCCCACCTTCCCCACTTGGGGCACTTATGAGACCTTCTTGAGCCCTGAAGTTTTTCAAGCTTATGATCCTCATCCTGCATTGTGGCCACAGAGTCATGGATGACTATCATGGTTTAGGCATTTGAAGTACCCACCTCCCTGGGTTCTACTTGGAGAGCCTTGTGCTTTTTCATGCCCATCTCTAATAGTACCTTCATTATCACCCCAGGAGCATGTGTTTGCTCCCTCCAAGACCCAGGCAGGAGATGAAAAGGGAAATTAAACATAATCAGGGTTTGTGAGTGCTTCTGGGTGACTTAGAAAAATAGTAGGTGCCTAATAATGTTTGGTGAACTGAATAGTAAGTGATTGGTAAATAGCAGCACGATGAATAAAATTCATGGAGGGGGAGGGCTATTCCAAGAAACATGAAATGTCTGTGATGATCTAGGTATGTGTTGCTTGGGATCTCAGCCTCCTCAGGGTCTGCTCCTTCACTGTTACCAGGACACTTGTCTGCTCAGGTATCACGTGGAGTAGATAAAGTGGGACTTCCTCCGGGCCAGAAACTGTCAATGGAAGCCCTGGGTGCACCACCTGTGGTCCTGTGAGTCCAGTCCTAGGATGATTAGATGTGGTGGCACATGCCTATAATCACAGTGGCTCCTGAGGCTGAGGCAGGAGGACTGCATGTTCAAAGTCAGCCTCAACAGTTTAGCAAAACGCTAAGCAACTCAATGAGACCTTGTCCCTAATAAAATATAAAATAGGGCTGGGGATGTGGCTCACTGGCCGAGTGCTCCTGAGTTCAATCCCCGATACCCCTGCCCCACAAAATAAATAAATATAGCACATAACCAATAAATAAATAAATAAATAGGGTTGGGGATGTGGCTCAGTAGCCAGTAGGCGAGTGCCCCTGAGTTCAATCCCAGTAGAAAGAAAGAAAGAAAGAAAGGAAGGAAGGAAGGAAGGAAGGAAGGAAGGAGGGAGGGAGGGAGGGAAGAAAGAAAGAAAATGTATATCTGGAACAGGCTTGAGAGCCTCCAAAACCAGGAATCCTCCAGAAGGCATAGACAAGCACTGAAAAGGTTTCATATCCTCAATAATCCTGGTAGGCAAGTGTTATTCTCAAATTAACGAATGAGTGTGGAAACTGAAACCTAGAGAGTCTAAGTAACTACTCAAGATCACACGAGCTTGGAGTGGTTCCGGAATTTTTGCTTTTTGTGATATGGCATTTAATACAAAGGTTAAGCAGAGGTCTAACCCTTTGTAGGTCTAAAACTTCTATTCTTTCTTCATTTCATACAGTGTGGTGGTTAAGAATGCAAGCTCTAAAACCAGACTTTCTGAATTGGAGTCCTGGCTCTTCAGCTTCTTAAAACATTAAAGTTATTTAGAACAGTGCCTGATCCAAGTGCCAAGTGCTCCTGAGGCATTAGCAATTATGAATCTACTTTGTCATGCCCCAATCTAGACATGCCTGAAGTCTGCACTGCTTTCATAGAATCTATTCCTGAGACCTTGTTTGCATTCCCTTTCTCCCATGGATCCTGAACTACATGGTATCTGTAGCTGTCTTCTGTTCACCCAGCTGCAACATGTCCTATTTTGGCTTTAGTCAGGCTGGATGACTTCCTTTGCTGGGTCTGGGAAAGATGCTAGTCCCCCTCTCTACTCCACCCTCCAACACCAGGGCTATCTCTCTGGCCTCGGACATCTTCCTCTACATTTGAGAAGATTTTTGGTGGTATCCCTTATCACATTCCCCAAAGCAAAGTGGCTCTATCTCCTACAGATGTCCTGACATAGCTACTAACCTCCTAGTTCTCCAAAACCCAGGGAAGGAGAGTTACCTGTGGTTTTTTTGCCATCTTCCCTCAACTTCAATGAAACTACAGCAAGTGCCAGGACCAGCCCTTTCCAGTGGAGACACTTCAGTCTGTCTCATAAGTATGGTGCTAATCAACCATGGTGCCAATCCTGCTCAGCACTGTTTATGCACCAAGGAGACCTGGGAGGCCATGCAGACAGCACTGCTTCTGACTTTGGGAAGCTCCACTCCCTGCAGCAGAAAAGAAACTTCTAGAAACTCAAGAACTCCTTAAAAAGCATATGTTCCAGACAAGACTGGGCCAAACAATAAATAGATGAACAAGTAACATGAGACTTGAACATGAGATTTGACAAACTTTCTTCCTGATTTGTGAATATTATTTTACTTTTTAAAAACTTACAAAAGCATTTGTGAAAATCCAAGTTATATTTATATAGGCAACAACTCTTCTGTTCTTCTTTCTTTTATTTTTTTATTTTTGGTGCTAAGGATTGAACCTATGTTCTCAAGCATGGTAGGTTAGGGCTTTACCAATAAATTGAGCTATATTTTTTATCTCACCTTCTCTTCCTCTCCTTCTCCTCCCCCTTCTCCCCTTCTCCTTCTCCTTTTTTGGTATAGAAGATGGAACCCAGAGGCACTTAACCACTGAGTCACATCCCCAACTTTTTAAAAATATTTTATTTAGAGACAGGGACTCACTAAGCCTTGCTAAACTGCTCAGGCTGGCTTTGAACTCCAGATCCTCCTGCCTCAGGCTCCCCAGCTGTTGGGATTATAGTTGTGTGCAATGGCACCTGGCTCCACCTCTTCTTTATTAAAAAACATTGTGAGGAAGCTAGAAGTCCTTTGTTATTTCTCTATATCAAGGTATTTGTAGTGACAGGAAACATCTCTGGATCCGTGAGGGAAGTGCTGTGTTAGGGTCTTTATACACTCTTTTGAAATCCTCAACCAGTTTTATGAAGTAGATAATTATTTTTCCTATTTTACTGATGAGGAAACTGAGTCATAAAGGGGTTTGCAACTTGCCCAAAGTCACACAGCTAATAAGTAGTGAAGTCAAAGTTCAGACCCAGGCTTCTCATTTTTAATTATTCCTCCATCATTTGTTCCTAAATTTTAGCTTCCCCAAACAATTCTCTATTCTTATCTTTTTCAAATTTGAGTTTTACATATGAAGTTTCTGTGAGCAATATTCATCTTACTATCAGATTGGGGGCACAATGTTACAAGTGAATTATCATATTTCTTTATCAAAAAATATTCCTGGGGCAGTGCTTCATCAAAAGTAAGTACCTTTCC
Organism: Callospermophilus lateralis; assembly: GCF_048772815.1. Lineage (NCBI taxonomy): Eukaryota > Metazoa > Chordata > Mammalia > Rodentia > Sciuridae > Callospermophilus > Callospermophilus lateralis. Next base: position 87,202,393 of record NC_135307.1, on the reverse strand, counting down.
TTACCCTCTGCACTTTTTGACACTGAAGCAAGTACCTTCAACCAACTTCCAACTGCAGGCACACTAGTACACTCTTGCTGGTTTCTGTTTTCTTTCTTTCATTTTTTTTTTTTTTTCAATGTGCTACGGGGGGATTGAATCCAGGGCCTTGTGCATGACTCCTGCTGTTTTGATTTGGGGGAAGGCACCATATCTCACCCAGCTTTTTTTTTTTTTTTTAATTTTGAAAAATACAGTTTTTTTTTTTTTTTTTTAAGAGAGAGAGAGGGGAGAGAGAGAGAGATAGAGAGAGAGAGAGAGAGAGAGGGAATTTTTTTAATATTTATTTTTCAGGTTTCAGTGGACCCAACATCTTTACTTTTATGTGGTGCTGAAGATCGAACTCAGTGCCTCGCGCATGCCAGGTGAGCGTGTTACTGCTTGAGCCACATTCCCAGCCCAATAATTTTGAAAAACACAGTCTTATTGAGCCAGTTGCATATGCCTCCCCTCCCATATTGATGTGCATCAAGCCACAAGACAGTTTGCCCATGTCCTGAACATTGAAAAAATGGTTAACATGAATTTTTCTCATTCGCTGATGCCAGTGATCACCATGCACTTAATGCACGGTTAATTAAACATCTATTTTGTGCCAGATACTGTGCTGAGGGCTTGAAATCTATTTCCCGCTCTCACAGTCTTATGTTCACACAATTCAGTGTAACATTGCATCTGGGGTCAACACTTTGCCCAAACCATACCTCCTCAGTCTCTGAGAGAGAATGAGGACTTGTTGATTGAGTCTCACTCAGATTTGAAAGTAAAAAACCTTCCAGTTATCCTTGGCTCCTCCTTCTCTTCCCCAGCTGATACTCATATCTATACCCCATGAGTCAGTTGTGCCTCCTTCCCTCCACTCCAGTGACTAACCTCAGCCCTGGCCTCCATTCCCTCTGTCTTAGTTAAGAGGAATCTTAATCAGCAGGATCTTTCCAAAACAGACCCCATCATCTCTTAAACCCTTCAGTGGTTCATTCTCCAGATAATAGGATAACAGATCCAAATCTCTGGAGCTGATCCCATGGTTCCCCAGCAGGACACTGTCTGATCTCATCCCTGGGCTCAGCCACACTCCTAAATCTATGATGCTCCCTCCCCACAAACCATACTAGCCTTGGCTTCTGGGTGCCACCTGTCTCCTCACCTAAGCGAGGGTGAAGATATTGTCTGCTATTTTTCCTCAGCCTGTAGGTCACCTGAGCGTGATGGGTAACTAGTAAGTTACTCAGTGGTAAATAACTAGCAGAGAAACCAAGCTTCTGCCTGTGCAGTCAGACTGCTCAGCCAGGAACTTTTGTATTAGCTTAGTAACTACCTTGTACAGCCACACTGTGTGTCAGGCCCTGCCCACTGTCCTTTGACTCACTCCTCCTAAACCAGTTTGCCTGTTTTCAGCAGAAATTATTTTAGCCTCTGCATCTCCAGCATTGGTACTTTTTCTGATTCATGCATATTTCTGCTATAAAGTTTACTGACTTGTTTTACTCGGTGATTGGATAACAATCTTATGGGTTGGACAAGGTAGAGTCATTGAAAACTGAAGGCATAAACGTTATGGTTTTGGGGGCTGGGATTTAGCTCAATGGTAGAACATGTGCTTAGCATGCTTGAGGCCCTGGGGTTATAGATCTGATTCTTTCAGTCCAGATAGCTTCCCCAAGTTAGGGGCTTTAGTTCCAGGACTCTATTCTTTTAGCTGCTACTGAAAAGATGGGAGAATTTAGTTCAAGGCAAAGCCTTGAGATTTCCCCAGCTTACCCGCCCCTCCCCCTTTCAAGGCTACCCTTGATGTTTCAGTTCAATCTGATTTCATTTAGATAAGCTCTGTGGAAGACCAGCAGGAAGAGAAGTGGTCCTCTCACAGACCCCTAGGGCAGGCATTCATTATGCAAGAATTTATTGGGTAGGTACCTTTATTAAGCCAGGTGCCAGGTGCTGGGGATACAACAGTAAACTGGACATATGGGTGTTTGGAATAATATTCATGCTGGCTTTGTTTTTCTTGCACTAGGATTAAACCCAGAGTGCTCAACCACTGAGCTATACCCCCAGCCTTTTTTCATTTTTTATTTTTGAGACAGGATCTTGCTAAGTTGCCCAGGCTGGCCTCAGCTTCCTAAATCTCCTGAGTTATAGGTATACACCATCACACCAGGTTCATGTTGGGTCTTAAAGAATGAATAAAAAGGGCTGAAGTTGTAGCTCAGGGGTAGAATGCACACCTGGCGTGTGTGAGTCACTGGGTTTGATCCTCAGCACCACATAAAAATAAACAAGTACAATAAAAGTATTGTGTCCACCTATGACCCCCCCAAAAAAATTTTTTTTAAAAAAATGAATAACAAGGGCTGGGGTTATAGCTTAGTGGTGGAGCGCTTGCCTCGCACGTATGAGGCACTGGGTTTGATCCTCAGTACCCCATAAAAATAAATAAATAAAATAAAGGCATTGTGTTCATCTACAACTAAAAATATTTTTTAAAAAATGGATAACAAACTGGGCATCCGTGATGATCGCCTTTAATCCCAGCAACTCAGGAGGCTGAGGCAGAAGGATTCAAAGTTCAAAACCAGCCTCAGCAATTTAGTGAGAGACTCTGTCTCAAAATAAAAAATTAAAATGCTGGGATATAGCTCTCAGTGGTAAAGTGTTTGCTTAGCATGTACCAAAGTTCCGGATTCAATTCCCAGTACTGCAAAAAATAAAATGAAATAGATTGGGGTGGTTGAAATGATCTGTTTTTTTTTTTTTTTTTTTTAAATCTTTCTCTCCTTAACTTCTAAGCTCTGTTGACCCTATAACTGTTACTTGTCTTTGAATCCCTGGCACATATGGCCACTCAGCAAATGCCAGTTGTTCTTAATTGGGCAGAAGATTGGTGGAGGTTGGGACAGATCACTCAAGTGGGCTGAATCTGCGTGTGTGTGGGAGGGCAGGGTGTCTGAGGCAAGAGACTGTCCAAGTAGGTGCTTCTACTGGCATCTGGATGGGATGGGATAGGGGCACAGGGAGCACAGCAGATTTTTTGAGGTTCAGTGAAATGAACTGGGTGGCTGTTCCTGGTGAGAGTGAGCTTCCTGTTGGGCCTTGGAGGAAGCTTAAGATGACTGAGCCCACCAGAGTAACCACTGGGGTTCTAGCCTTGGGGAAGAAGGGAATGTGGAAGTTTTCTTGAGAATGCAGAGCATAGGATAGGGAAGGGGAAAGTTGTGAGGGAAATGCTATTGGGATTTATATAATGGTAACTCTCAGGGCAACTATAGATGTCCCAGGCAGGGCTGAAGAACCTGTGTTTTTTTTTGGGGGGGGGGCAGGGGCGGGTACTAGGGATTGAACTCAGGAGCATGCAACCACTGAATCACACCCCCAGCCTAATTTTTGTATTTTATTTAGAGACAGGGACTCACTGAGTTTCTTAGCACCTCACTGTTGCTGAGGCTGGCTTTGAACTCCTGGTCCTTCTATCTCAGCCTCCTGAGCCTCTGGGATCATAGGTGTGTGCCACCATGCCTGGCCAAGCTCCACACTCTTGAGGCATGTCCAAGACTCTTGCTGCACACCCATGGCCTCTCTCCAGACTTGGGAGTCCAGAACAGGAGGATTCAGAGCCCTTGGAGGCATGGGTGACCAGGTGGGGGAAAGCAGAAAAACCTGAGGATCTCTAATAATCTTCAGGTCAGTGAATGGGGCAAAGGGATGACCGGCAGAGTTCCAGCATCTGCACATCTTGGTCATAGCAGAAGACCAAGGAGGGCCTCACTCACTTTCCAGTGAAGACTTTACTTTCTTTCTCTGGAACCAGGCAGCCCTTCTTGAGGAGCTAGAGACCAAAGGCCAGCCTGCTTACCATTTTTTGTCCAGCTTAAAAGGGCCACAGGATGTATTCTGCCAGGGACATCTGGGAGGTAAAGGATGCTAAGAGAAGCTGGGTCTGATTGTCTATGTGGTGATTCTTGAACTATGACAGATTAAGGTCTTGGAAATAGTCTTAGAATTGGGGAGCAGATCCCAGCTTTCCCAAATAGCTGCAGCCATATAAAATTGACGTATGTCCAGTCTTAATTAGCAACCTTGCAACAGTCCCAACTCCTACCCTTCCACTCTGGTCCAGGGAAGGGAGGAGTCTGGAAAGAAAAGAGGGGCTGGGCAGGCTACAGGCTGATTCTGAAAGACATCAAGTCTCCCTCACTACCCTCTTCTTGGTTTAGAGTCCTCCTTCCCCTTCTTTTAAATCTTAATTCGCCTTATAGAATATTTCATTAAATAATTTTAATTCAACTGAAGGAACCTACTGTATACCCAATCCTGCCTAACCTGGCAGCATCAGCCCAGGATCCAAATTGAATTATGAGACTTTGCTATCCCATTTTTGGAAACAAAATAAGCACTTGGGGCCAGGGGAGGTAGCCAGGTTATCCTGAAAACCCAGAGCTTTGCAGAGATTGCCTCTTGGGAGCCCAGGCAGATGCACTAGGTGACTCTCCAGGCAGGTCAGGCAGGTGCCCCCCTGTCCTGGGCTTATCTCCCACTGGCAGCTGAGCGTCATGCTCCTTGCCTCTGCTCCTGCAGCGTGTCTGACAGCTTCTCTTAGTATGTGCAGTGGTAAATGCATGTCCATGTGTGTGCTCACCCGTGGCTGCTCCTGGACAGGCACAAGACACAAAGTATGCTTGGATGGATCTGCAGTTGTGTCCATCACTGTTGGCACCGGTGTAGACTTCATCTTGTCTTTTTTCTTCCTATCCTCCCTCTACTGCTGGCAAAGGGCAGTCCTCCATACTTCCTCCACTGATGCATAGTCCACTTTCCAGGAGGGAGCTAACTATGGCCTGTGCTAAGATACCCCTTGGCCCAGAATAGATTTCTTCTTTTCAAGAAAATTCCCATATGTCCAACCTGTCCTTACTCTCCCCCATGTCTTCCAGGGCAAAATTGAAGTGTCAGGCCGACTGGCAGAATATGTGGAAACATAACTGTCCCTCTCTGGGGTTGGTCTGAGCTAACTACTCACTGTCCCCCAGCCCTTAGCCAGTGTCTGGCTCTTAGTTACTTGTTTATAAAGTTTATTGAAGGTGGGGCAATGCTTAGCCAGGGAAGCAGTGATGCACACTCATAAACTCAAGGGGTTGACCTTGGGGACCTTTGCCCTGAGTCATTTCTGGTGGCATCATTCTAAAAAATAGACACATCACTACTCTGGAAAACAGTTTTCAATTTCCTCCTTAAGTTGGTCAGGTACATACCCTACAACAGAGAAATCCCGATCCTTGGAATGTATCTAGAGAAATTTTTGCACACATGTACCAGAGGGTACCTGTAGGAGCATTCAAGGGTAGCCCCAAACTGGAAACCAGTCAAATGTTCATCAGTAGTAGAATAAAAATTAAATTGTAGTATTTTCATATAACAGAGAACTATACAAGTAAAAATTAAACAAATTATAGTTATGCTCGTTAACTGGAATGCATTTCTTAAAAACTCTACAATGATGAACCAAAGAAGCTAGACACATATAGCAAGCAAGAATATATATATTGGGAGCCCAACTGTAGAATATTTAAAAACAGGCAACTTAAACAATATTGTTTAGGGACACATAGAAAGGTAGGAAGCCATAAAGAAAGGTAAGGGGATATGCCAGGTGCAGTGGCACACCTATTGTCCCAGCTACTTGGGAGGCTGAGGCAGAGGAATCACTTGAGTCCAGGAGTTCAAGACCAGCCTGAGCAACATATTGAGACCCTGTCTCAAACAAACAACAACAAAAAATTGGGAGCTGGGAGTGTAACTCAGTGGTAGAGTGCTTGCCTAGCATGTATAAGGCCTTGGGTTCTATCCCCAGTGCCAAAAAAAAAAAAAAAAAAAAAAAAAAAAAAGGGAGGGCACATGATACATGGACTTCAAAGATACTTGGGATGTTTTTTCTTTATTGGCCTGGGTACTGGTACTTTATATTTTACCCTGCCTATATGCATGTTACATACTCTTCCATATACTATACATTTTACACAATAGCCCTACTCTGCCCCCCTTTTCCATTCAGCCCCCATTCTGTCCCCAGCTGGCAGAGGAGGAGTCAGAGTACCTTATAACAGCTCCTTTCTTCAGTTTCTGAGTGGGTCAGAGGATATGGGGGTTGAGGGCCTCTCTTCTGCAGCTGGGCCCTAACTACTCCAGGCTGGGAAGGCCTGAGAAGAGCACCGCCAGGCAAAGCCGGCTGGCCCTGCTGTTTGTGCCAACTCTGGGATTAGGCCAGGGCTCTGGCCCACCTGTTGTTTCACTCATTCAGCATGAACATAGCAACTAAGTACTCACTGAAAGCACTGGGTGCTGTTGAAGGATTCGGAGAAGTGGGAGATGGTCTTTGACCTCAAAAATCCTAAATACACTAGAGGTGACCACACACCCAAGTAACTAAGGTACCAGCAAAATGTGAGCTAACTGTTACATGACTACCTATCTACTCTTTCAATAAACATTTGAGCATCTATTATATGCCAAGAACTGTACTGGATGGTGAAATCAGACACGTTCCCCAAGTTCATAGCCTAATGCAGGGGAAACAGACACACATAAAATAAGTACAACTGCATGGTAAGCTCAATGATGCAGATATGCTGAGGGGGGATGGGTGAGGTGGGGACAGGACTGGGGAAAGGCTGGGAAACAGAGGTCTTCCTGGAGGAGGCAGGCCCTGGATTGAGGCTTTAGGGACAAGGAAGCAAGAGCATAGGAAAGAGCAGAAAGGATTTCTTGGCAGAAGGATCAGTTAGGGCACAAGCGAAGAAAATATGGCAAGGAGAACTTTCAACAAGAACACAGGCACTCAGTAGGGAGGAAGGGAAGTTAATAGGAGAGGGAGGTCAGAGCCATATTTGCCTTGCAAAACCTTAGGTTGTTTTTTTTGTTTTGTTTTGTTTTTTAAGAGACTGGGTCTTGCTGTATTGCCCAAGCTGGCCTTGAACTCTTGGTCTCAAGCAATTGTCCCCCCTCAGTTTCTTGGGTACCTAGGATTACAGGCATGTGTCACTATGCCCAGTTTAAAATCTTAGCTCTTAAAGATGCTGGGAGCTGCTGAAGGATATATGGGTGAGCTTGATAGACCCCACTGGCTCAGTATAGAACTAGATTGAGGGTGTAGACTAGAAGTAGGCAGGAAAGTTGGCAGATTGTTGTGGATCTAAGCAATATTTAAAAGATATCAGGCTAGCTTCTGTCAGCGGAGGAGAGAGGTGAATGCAGGAGAGGCCAAATTTCAGAATGGCTTCTTGATAGAATAACCAGGTGGAGTATGAAAGGTGAAAGGCCTCACCCTGCACTAGTGTGGCTCTGGGGTCTGGGCAGGAGCAGGGGCCAGCCAAGAATATGGACAGGGCTCTGTACCACCTGATCCCAGGGCTTCCAAATGCTTGCCAGTCAACAGGGCTGGTCCCCAGAAGTGGGGGTGGTGGTGGTGGAAGAGCATATAGTGAGATTGTCAAAAATCAAATGTGAGAACTTTAAAGAACTATCCTTACAAGTATATCCAATTAAATCAATCAATCAATAAGCCTATCACTTAGAGGTATGAATTACCAAAAGAAACCCCCTAAAGACTCAAAGTGATTTTGTCCTAGGAATGGGAATGGGGGTGGTAGGGAGAGAAAGGAAACAATCTTTAAAAAAAAAAAAATCCTTTTTAGACTACAATATTTTGAAACCATACACAGAAAGCACATATGAAAATTTAATACAACCCTGGCCTTTGTTCTGAGTTTATGTTCTTTCTACTTTTTGTTACATGTGGCCCTTCTTGTATAAAATGGTGCTAGAGGACAGCCACTTATCTCCCCTTTAATGTCCTCGTTTAATAAAATATCGTTGATCCCTGAGTGGTGTAATTTCTGACTGGAATCCTTGCATCCAAGGCACTCTAGTGAAGGGCGGAGTGCCGCGGACCCTGCGCGACTGCGACTCCGCGTGCAGCCGGCAGGGGTCAGGCGAGCTCTACGCTGCATCCGAGCTGGTCCGACGAGCCAGTGCAGCGCTCGGTGGCGCCCGGTGCCTCTTGGCGGAGGGGCACACAGGGAAGACCCTGGACCTGACCTAGGTTGCGAGTCCAACAACTGCTACTGGAATCCTGTATTTCAGCTTCCACCAGGCAAGCCCTGGGTCGGCGCCGTTGCCCAGCAAGGACACCCCGCTTTACACCAGCTCTGGCTCCACCCCGCGTCTCTAGCGTCTGGGCGTGGCCGGCTCCCCAGCCGGCCCTCGGTTCTACCACCCCCAGGCGACTCACCTTGCTGGCCTTTTGCTAGGGTGGCTGTGCAATCTTGTCTTCCGCACCCATGGAAACCGATATATGAAACGAAATTGAGAGTTACATACGTAAGGGTAATTATCCTTGGATTATGGGGCTAAGGATTAGGACTCAGTTCTCTAGGGAAGCCCCCCAATCCTGATGGGTTGCTATAAAAGTTTGCTACTTCCCAGAGATGTGACTAGGTCTGGGGAGAGATGCAGGGGGGCTGTTAGTTTACAGGTTGCCAAATTCTGATATGGGTGTGCCCAGATCACACTTAAACATTCTGTTACCTTCTGTTAACCTCCCACAGGACAGGCAATGTGGAGGAGGTGCTGCGCTGATATTCTGGTGGCCTAAAACTGGAATCCACTTGGAGGCAGCCTCAGGAAGGAAAGGTGCCTGTTAACCGACGAGGTAGAGCTGCGCAGTGTGTGCAGAGAACCTGAAAGTCCCACCAGAACCAAAGTGCCCGCTGATCTACTTTTGTGTCAGGCTATGCTGTCTGGTTTTATTTATTTATTTATTTATTTATTTATTTATTTATTTATTTATTTATTTATTTTTAAACATTCCTCTTGTTTCGCATAAAGGATCAGGAGAACAATTGCATTCTTTCTGTCTTGGTTTTCTGATGCTATAACTGAATGCCACTGATGGGGTAATTTATAGAGCTTTATGTAGCTCACTGTTCTGGAGGCCAGAAGTCCAAGAGCATGGCACTGACAGCTGGTGAGGGCCTTCTTGCTGCATTGAAACATGGTGGAAGTTCTCACATGACACATCAAGTATGCTAGTATGGGGCTCCCTCTTATAAAGCCACTAATGCCAATGAGGGTCCCACCTCTAGATACAATTGACATGTGACTTTGGGATTAAGGTTCCAATTTGGGGGACTCACCCAACTTGGCAGGGCTTTACCCAACACTGACTGGAATACACATGACATTCTGCCATTTTGAATGTCTTCAGGCTGGTTATTATAGCTACCTGTTTTTAGATGACCATTAACCATTTTAGCTGAATTCATCAATACAGGACACAGAAGTTAAGGGACAGCCACAAGCCCTGGATTTTCCCCTCAAGATAAGATTAGACTGGGGTTGTAAACCCACTCTCAAGCCCCAGGCTGGAAGCAGCACTTTTCTGGAGGTTAGAACCAAATACCAGGGACAGGTGCTGCCAGGCTGGGGGCCAAGAAAATCAGTTCCTCTTTTGGGAACTTAGAGGGGGTAGAATAACATAGACCTATTCCTCTCAGACCAGGTTCCATCTAGGATGCTGCGTAGTAGGGCCCCAGGCTGGAATTCTCAGAACACTCCCATTGTTGCTGCTAGCAATCTGGATTTTAGCTCTAGTTCTGACCTTGAAAAAGTTAAATTGTCATGATCTTAAAAACAAAACAAACAAACAAACCCCAAAACAAAATACCTCAAGGATGGTTTTCAGAAATTTATAAGGTACAGTTCCAAGATCCTACTACTCTGGGGTCCCTCCTTTCTTTAAAAAAAAAAAAAAAAAGTCACTGAAGTGTTGGGATAGTAACTTAGTGGTAGAGCACTTGCCTTGCATGGGTTCAATTCCTAGCATCACAAACAAAACAAACACACACATGCACACACACAAAACCAAATCACTGGGAGTAGGTTGGAAGGAAGGAATAGGACTTGGGCCATCCATTCTCCAAGGACATGTGCTGTATCCAGAAAGAAGTCAGGAGCAGTAGATTGTTTTTCCTCCAAAACACCATTTAGGAGCAGATGGGTTTGTTTCACAATATGTTTAATACAAAATGGCAGCAGCCACTGTGCAGTTGTAACAAAATTAGCCATAGGATGTCTCAAGAAATGTATACAGGCAACTCCTGCTGGAGTTGAGCCAGACAACCCAGGCCTGCTTGGGCAGGCAAGGCCTGCACCTGCTGCCCAGTAGATGAGGAAGGTTACTTTACCAGATCTCACTGGTCTGTGTGACAGAGCAGCACAGAACAGCTCAGAGGTGCTGCCAAAGGGGCCAGCATGAGCTAATTCTCCACAATTCTCTTTTGTTCCCCAGGCAGACTCGGTAGCACAGGTGTTCCCAAATGGTTGGGAGCTGATAACTCAAGAAGCCAGCAAACAAGGATGGATTTTTGGCTTTTCTTTTTCCCCAGAAAGAGACCAACAAGTTTGAGTAAATGAAAGGGGCAATGATTCTGCTGTACTTGAACAGAGAGGGCTCCCTGCCACAGGCTCACCTAAAAGAAGGGGTGGGTACCTACATACCTCCAGGCTACCTCAGGAGGTGGGAGCATCAGGCTTTGAAGTTGAAGAGCAGAGAGCAAGGGCACAGAGTCACCAAAGCCCTCCTAAAGCTCTCAGAAAAGATAATATGCTTCCTGCTGAGTCCATTTTAGGCTTTCCCTGGCTGTTTGGTTCACAGTGCTTGGCAGCCAGTGTAGAAGACTCCCTATCCAGCAGAGGCTTGAGGACTGTAGCCAGAAGGGAAGCTGAGCAGCAGGGCCTGCTTCGGGCAGCCAGGAGGCTACATGTCTCTGTTTCCAAAGAAAGGCCTCTAGGTGCTGGGAGAAAGGGGTGGTGGATCTTGGGGCTAGTGGAAATCGGCGTTGAAGGCTCTGCCAATGACCAACCGTCTCACCTCACTGGTCCCAGCCCCGATCTCATACAGCTTAGCATCTCGAAGAAAGCGGCCCATGGGAAAGTCATTTATATAGCCATTGCCACCTGCAACAGGGTTTGAGAAGAGAAAAAAGGACAACAGAAGCAATGGGCAGTGTAGCAAAGCAAGGAAAACAAACAGAAGGCCAAGTGCAGTCATCCCTCAGTATCTGTGGGGATTGGTTTCTGGACTTCTAATGGCTACCAAAATTATTGATGCTCAAGTCCTTTATACAAAATGACAAAGTATTTTCATATAACCTAAGCATATTCTCCCATATATCTTAAATCATCTCTGTGTTACTTACACTATCTAATGCAATATAAATGCTATTTAGATGGTTGTTACACTGTATTATTTATGGAATAACAGCAAGAAGTCTGTGCTTAATATAGAAGCATTTTTTTTCTGAATATTTTCTATCTGAATTTGGTTGGAATCCATGAATATTGAGGGCAGACTGTATAGAGAAACAAGCTATGGGAGGGTCTGATTAAAGAGAAGCAGCAAAAGGTAGTGAGAGGGGAGGGCTTGGAGAGTACCTTGGTGGTAGTAGGGTGGGCAAAGGGAAGAGCTGGAAGGCCACTCAGAGTGCTGATGGCACCAGGCAAAGAAAGTGGAGAATCACTGGCAGACATGGCAAAATGGAGACAAGAGTAGGATGTGGTGGCCCATGCCTGTAATCCCAGGGGTTCAGGAGGCTGAGGCAGGAGGATCTAGAGTTCAAAGCCAGCCTCAGCAACTTAGTGAGGGCCTAAACAACTCAGCAAGACCCTGTCTCTAAATAAAATATTAAAAAGGGATTGAGATGTGGCTCAATGGTTAAGAGGCTCTGGGTTCAACCCCTGGTATCCCCCCACCCCCCAAAAAAAGAATGGGAGTGGGCAAGAAGAGACTGGCACGGCTGAGCTGGGATTCAAACCTAAGCCATGAGGCTCAAGTCTGTGCCCTCAATCTGGGGGCAATACTGAAATGAGGATGTTCCACCTGAAGCATCTCTCTTCCCATTTTCTAGTATCCATGAGAACAGGCGGGTGGTTGAGAGGGGGCACTGTTGAAGGCAGTAGCAACTTGTGGTCTCTAGCACTTTCTCATCTACTTTTGCACTTCCTCCTAAAGGGGGCAGAGCCAGGAGGTGGTAGCTCAATTGTGGCTAGCTTAAGCACAAAGTGGGAAGTGGAGAGGAAACCTTTCCAGTTGGCACCAGGATCTAGGAAGGAGGGGGTGGTGGGGGCCACTCACCGAAACACTGAATGCCATCCAGGGCTACCTGTGTGGCGCACTCGGCTGCGTAAAGAATCACACCGGCACAGTCCTGTGGGAGGAGGTTCTGTCAGCAGGGCCCTGCTAGGCATGCAGGAGCCAGTCCTAGCTGATGACCCATTGCTTACTCCCTGCTCAGGAGCTGTCCCTCACCTTGGCAGTGCAATGGCCCTCATCACAGGCCTTGGCAACGTTGTAGACATACTGCCGACATGCCATGAGGCGGGTGTACATGTCTGCCATCTTCCCCTGCATCAACTGAGCACAAAGAGAGGTCATTGTCAACATGCTGGGATACTCTTTCTAGTCATCAAAAGCAGATCAGCCTCAATGGCAACCTGACAGCAGGAATGAGGAAGCAAAGGCACAGAGAAGAGATGGGACTTCTCTAGAATGACAGAGATGGAAGTAGATTTGGGAGGTAAGAGAGCTGCTCTTGGACATTGTACCCTGAAATGGCCCTTGCTATGTCTGAAAGGCACTGTTCCCCAGACACTGCCAGCCACAACCTTCATCAACCTCCCACAGCTTCACTAAAACCAGAAGGGCAGACTAGCAATGTCCTCCCTTTTCCCAAGCTCCCCACCACCTGCAAGCTTCACCCTCCAGTTGCATGAAGTCTTCGAGTTCATTCATCTCCAAAAGAAATGGATGGGAGAATGTGCTAAATTTACTAAAAATTTCTGAAACAAGGCTGCATGCTAAAGCAGCCCGCATTCCAAGCATTCAAGCTCATTTTGCTAGATGATAGTCAACATCCCACAGTGCATGGTCTGCTTCCTCATTCATCACAGAAAACATGAACCCAGTAAAAGTACATTTCAGCAAAATATTCCACTCACCTGGAAGTGGCCAATTTTCTGGCCAAAGGCTTCCCGCACGTGCAGGTAGGGAATGGTGTGATCAAGGACTGCCTGCATGAGCCTGCCAGAAAGGAGAAAGACACTGTGGAGGTGTCTCATGGTCCCACCCCTGCCAAGAGGAGCAGCAGAATGACAGAGGGAAAGGCCCTGAGGAAAGCTTGGCAAGATAAGGATCTGGAACCCCAGATAGGAAGGAAAAGAGCTTGAGAAGCTCTTGTCATCCAGAGGCAGTTACAGCACCAACTGTACAGCCCTTGTGTCCCTCCTCTTAAGCCAGAGGTGGGAGTGGCTGCACCTTTGCAGTAGACAGGCACCAGAGCCAGGGCCTCTCATTTCATATCCACACCACCTAAGCAGAGTTGCTCCTCAGGCCTCCATCTATCCACCTAATGACATTTTCCTTCTGTGTGAAAAAACTGAATGCAGGAGGAGTAAGTTCTTATTGTCTCTAAGAGATATTGCAGGGGCCAGGAATCGGCTCCCTTTGGCCCCCCTGCGGGAAGGCTGCTGCTGCTTAGGATAGTTCCATCTGCCACCGAGAGGCTAAAAGAGCGCAGGTCCCCAGGAGCCTCATACTTACCCGAGGGGCCCGCCGGCTAGCACCAGGCGCTCCAGGTCCAGCCCACTCATCAGGACGTAGACACCCTTGCTCTCATGACCCAGGATGTTGGCAGCTGCCAGGATAAATGCTGGTCAGAGGGAGAGGGCTGTCTACAGCCTCTTAACTTTCATAAAGGGTACAAGGTTGATAACATGCTCTCACACAAGGCACTAAAATATGTTCCTTGAGGTTCAACTAAGGTTCCAGGTGAGAGAAAAGGACTGGATTTACCATTTCCAGTCAGAAGTTGAGCTTCTAGGATCCCCACACCATCCACTGGACACAAAGCCTTGAGTTATTGGCTGTTTCCCTTCTCTCTCTGGACCCACTTGGATGGGAAAGAAGAAGTTAATTGGTCTATCTACAAGTCACCTACCTCTGCCTGGTTCTTCCCACATCTGTACCTATATAGGAACCAGAGAATTTCCTCTTTCCCAGCTTGTCTGCTCTAGTCTAGTGTCACCTCCTTGCATTGGGTCCATAAAAGCTGCTTTGTCCAGGAGATGGGCCATTCGGTGCTAGTGAGAGAAGCTGCTAAGCCTTGTCCTTCAGGTAAGCTAGGGCTATGGATAGCCTTGGGACGAGCAGGTAGGAAACTGAGTATAGAAATTTGACACCAATGATCTGCCTTTAATGCTGAATGAATTTTTTTTTTTTTCTTTTTTTGTAGCAGGGATTGAACCCAGGGGTCCTTTACCACTTAGTCACATCCTCAGCCCTTTTTATTTTTTAGTTTGAATCAGGGGCTTGGTAAGTTGCTTGGGGCCTCACTAAGCTGCTAAGGCTGGTCTCAAACTTGTGATCCTCCTGCTTCAGTTCCCTAGTTGCTAGATTATAGATACGTGCCACCTTACCTGGCTGAATTTTTTTCTTTTGCACAAAGAAGGATCAACATAAATCCCCCTCCCTAGATGCTCCTTCTAACCACATCATACTTTTCTGGGATAGCAGATTTGGGGGGAGAAGGATGGTTTGTGGCTGAGGCACAGAGACAGCCTAATTGTTGAGCAGATCTATGCCTTTGGTCCTATCAGCACACGATAGAGGTGCTGGTTCTCCCTGAGTGATGTATGGTGTCACATTTTCAGCTGCAGCTCAGGGGAGAAAATACTTCTACTGAAGTATTTTCACTTCCTCTTCATTGAATCTGGCTTCCAACAGTTTATTTAGTTGGCTTTTTTTTTTTTTTTTTGGTGGGGGGGTGGGTACCAAGGATTGAACTCAGAGGCACTCAACCACTGAGCTACATCCTCAGCCCAATTTTGTATTTTTTTAGAGACAGGGTCTCACTAAGTTGCTTAGCACCTTGCCGTTGCTGAGGCCGACTTTGAACTTGTGATCCTCCTGTCTCAACCTTTTAAGTTGCTGGGATTACAGGAGTGCGCCGCCATGCCCAGCAATTCTTTATTAGCATTTTTAATAAGTAACTCACACAGGTTATCCAGGCAAATGTACAGGACATCTGAATGACAACAGCAAGCTAGGGGATGTCTTATCTTTCTCTTTCAGCTACTGGAAACAAAGCCCAGGCAGAATGTGTTATCCACAGAGGAAGCACCACCCTTCACCTCAGCCAGTCAGGCATCAGCTGCAGGGGCTGTGGCCAGGAGGGACAGCTGTCCAGCAGCCCTAGGCCCACAGTCTAATTGCATTTCATCGAGGAGCTAATAATGGTGAGTCTCTCTAGCCAAGGGATGGGCTTTCTCAGTTTGAGAACTGCCGGATTAACTTGTGAGGGGGTCAGGACAGGGGTTCCCTCAGTCTCAGAGACACTTACCAGGAACCTTACAGTCTTCAAAGATGAGCTCACAGGTGTTAGAGCCCCTCATGCCCAGCTTGTCCAACTTCTTGGAGGTGCTAAAGCCAGGCATACCCTTTACAGGAAACAAGAGAAGGCTCTGGTTAAAATTGGCACAAAGGGGCTGGTAAAGGGAAGACCCACCTTAACATCAGGTCCCTGTACCTGCCTGGCATACCAGCACCCCACTCATGTTCGACTGTTACATCCTGACACCCTACCCTGTTCCCAGTCTCTACTGTTGCCAGCTATGTTCTCATGGGAGCAGTTCTTTCCTGGTGAAATGTTCAGTCCTGAACCCTCCGGACTTTCTCTGGCTGTGCATCCCTTCCCCAGGGGACATCACTCTCAAGGTACTCTCAACAGTCCACTCAATTCCTTTGTTCTTTTGCTATTTGTCCCTAAGGGAGTTCCACCTGGGATGAATACACTCAGCTGTGTGCTTTGACCTCGACTACTCAGCTGCGTACGTACTGGCAAGTGCCCAGTAATGGTAAAGTCCTAGAAAGGAAGAATGTGTCGCCCCCCTCCACTCCCCTCCTGGCTCATGAGAAGGTATTTTACAACCTGGAGGTTTCCAATCTTTGCCAAGCCCTATTCGCTCCAATTCTAATAGCTACTTTCCCTCTTTCCCTATGAGGGCTACTGTAAACCTTTGCAAGTCTCATGTGTTAAATTTTCTACCGTCTCCCCCACAGCTGTGATCTCCAGCCCTTACAGGTGCCCCACATGCACCTGGCTTCCTACAGTTATCAGGCAGATGGTTCATCCATCATCACCTGTAACCCATCCTTCCTTCTACCCAACAAACCATTGTGTTTTGCTCACTTACCCCACACTTCAATTTCTCCCTCTCCAATTGTCCTTTCTCCTTACTAAAAATTTTGGTCAATCTCCCCACTTTGAGCTACATACCAGTCATTCCTTGTTTTTTTTTTTTTTTTGTTGTTGTTCGTTTGTTTTTAGTTGTTGATGGATCTTTATTTTATTTAGTTATTTTGTATGCTGAGAATTGAACCCAGGGCTTCACACATGCTAGGCAAGCCCTCTACTACTGAGCGACAACCCCAGCCCTGGCCCCTCATTTTTAAAACCAAAGCCAAACTCCAAAGTTTTAATTCATGCTCCTGATCTAACTCCCTTTTGCTTCTGTGTCAAGACTGTGGAGGTAAAATCCTCTCCACTTGTATTCCCAGCTATACCTCAGCCTCCCCTACTGTTCTTGCCCAGCTCACCAAGGATATCCTGACTGTCAGATCTACTGGCCTCCTTTCAGTCTTCCTCTTCCTGAACCTCTTTGTATGGTCAGGCTCTGTGCATGGCTTCACTGTCTTCAGACTTGACCCATCCTCCCTGGACTCGACTCTTTGGCCACCCTCCTGTCAGTCTCCTTCAGTTTCCTCTCTGTCTCCCCCAACCCCTGGAAGCATAGCATATATGATCAGCTGAAGGAAGCAGCCTCTGGCACCACTGTCAAGAGACTAAAGCCTCCCCAACTATGCACTCACTACCCTCACCTTTTCCACAATGAAGGCCGTGATGCCCCGAGAAGCTGGCACAGCAGTTAGATCTGTCTTGGCGTAGACAATGAGAACATCAGCATCGGGGCCATTGGTGATCCAGAACTTGTTGCCATTCAGGATGTAGTAATCTCCTAAGGGCAGGATATTACTTTCTTGCTTAGGCTGGCTTGGCCTTTCTTATCTTGTCAGTTCACAGAAATAATGAGCAGTTGGGAAATAATTCTGGAGCCACTCCTAGCTCTTGCTCCCTCATTCTGGTAAGGTTTGTCCCTCTGTGTATTTAAGCTCCATAATTGAGAATGATCTCACCTTTCTTTTCTGCCTTTAGCTTCATGGAGACAACATCAGAGCCAGCATTGGGCTCACTCATGGCCAGGGCTCCAATGTACTCACCACTGATCAGCTGCAAGGAAAACCAATAGGCCTTGTTATGACTTCAGAAGCAACCTATAACAGTTCACTGATCTGCCTCTTCCTGTTCACATTATGCCCTTTCAAACTGCTTTTTCAGAGCAGGGTATTGGTAAAGTCCTAGAAGGGAAGCTCAATATCCATAAAACTGAGTGTTTCTTCTACTTCCCTTTCTTCCTTATTTCAGTCTTTTCTTTTTCTGTAGTGCTGGGGATGGAACCCAGGGCCTTGTGCATGTTCAGCAAGTGCTTTACCACTGAGCAACATCCTCAGCCCTTTTTATTTTAATTTTGAGACAGGGTCTCACTATGCTGTCCAGGCTGGCCTCAAACTTGCCATCCTTCTGCTTCAGTCTCAGCTTTCCCAGTAGCTGGATTGCAAGTGTGCACTACAGCAGTTCTCTCTCTCTCTCTGAGATGGGGGGTCTCACCATTTTTCCAAGGCTGATCTCAAATGCCTGGGTTCAAACGAGCCTCCTGCCTCTACCTCCTGTGCAGCTGGTACCACAGGCATATGCCACCATGATATTGGTTTTCTGTTTCTTAAAGTGTTCAAATGCTGATATATATATGTACACACACACACACACACACAAAGAGATATACAGATATATAGATATAGTTGTAGATGGATACTATACCTTTATTTTATTTATTTTTTTTATGTGGTGCTGAGAATCGAACCCAGTGCCTTACATGTGCCAGGTGAGTGCTCTACCACTGAGCCACAACCCCAGCCCCTCAAATGCTGTCTTTTATCCAATCAGGAATTCTGGCCCTATTTTCATTTTTTTTTTCCCCAGGTACCAGCATTTGAACACAGGGTCACTTAACCACTAAGCCACATCCCCAGTTCTTTTTTTATATTTTATTTAGAGACAGGATCTCGCTGAGTTGCTAAGTGGCTCAATAAGTTGCCGAGGCTGGCTTTGAACTCACAATTCTCCTACCTCAATCCCCCAGGTCGCTGGGATTATAGGTGTGCACCACTGTATCTAGCCCTATTTTCATTTTTTGACTCAAATGTTTTAAAACAACCATGGGATCCTTCCTAACTGTATTTGTGGCAGCAAAGTACAGAAACCAAGTCTGACTGGCCCCTACCAATGGAAAAGAGCCCCCTGTTGTGGGTGGTTGCAGCATAGCTTTCTTCATTCCCATTTCCTTACTTTGGGGAGGTATTTCTCCTTCTGGGTCTCATTCCCATTACGCACAATCTGGTTGATGCACAGGTTGGAGTGGGCACCATAGCTGAGACCCACTGCTCCAGAAGCTCGGGATATCTCCTCCATCACCAGCACATGTTCCAGGTAGCCCAAGCCAGAGCCACCATACTGAACTGCGAGAGGGACAGTGCAGGAGAGTAGAAAGGCAGTCAGATAAAATTGAGATATTGACAGAATCTTAAATTAATTGGCAGAAAAGAGACACCCTTGTAACACCTATTCTAAGTTCCCCTAACAATGTTATCAGGTTGATATTAAGGACTCACAGAACTTGTTCAGTTTGCTGTTGCTGGATGTTGTTGAGCTGCAGTTCAGAAGTCAATCATTGCCAAATCTGTTTTTATTTCAGACACTTAACGTGTAGACAAGCAAAAACCCCAAGCACCCACTATTACAAAAGTTACAGAAAGACAGAGGCAGATGAAGAAAGAAAGACAGCCAGTCTGATGAACACAAAAATGAGCACAGGACTGTGTCTAAAGCACCAAAACCAGATATAAATCCAAGTCTGTCTGTTTAACAGCCTCAAGAAAGTAATATTTAATGGTGTGGCTTTGGACCCAAAGAAGGAGGGCTGGTAACAGCCAGGACAGCCAGAGCCTGAGAGGAACTCTAGAGGTAAGCTGTATGGCAAAGAGCAGAAGAGATACTAGCAGGACATTTCAGAACTCTCCATAAAAATGATGTTTGTCTTTGATAGGAAATCCCAAATCAAAGAGGCAAGGTCATCTAGTACTATCGCCTATCCCACTGTTTAGGTAAAGCCTGGCAAAGCTCTGGGCACATGTTCACTATGACTAGGAAACCAGGGAAAGGCTCTAGGGAAAGCTTGGCCTGATCACAATTCCATGAAGGAAAGTAAAAAGGAAGAGGACATTAGAAACAGCCACCAGGACTATCATGTAGGAACCAGGACTCATATGGGGATTTTTAAATTTTATGGGGCTGGGCATTGAACCCCAGAGCCTTATGCAGGCTAGTAAGTGCTGTACCACTGACCTATAGCCCCAGCCCTAGCTTTTTCTTTTTTTAAAAAATATTTTTAGTTGTATATGGACACAATATCTTTATTTTGTTTACTTAGTTTTTTTTTTATTTGGTGCTGGGGATTGAACCCAGAGTCTCATGCATGCTAGGCAAGAGCTCTACCGCTGAGCCCACAACCCCAGCCCCCTGGCTTTCTTTTAAAAGTTTTCCCTTGAAGGTGGGCATGGTAGTGCATGCCTGAGTCAGATGCTGAGGTAGGAGGATAGCAAATTCAAAACCAGCCTTGGTAACTTAGTGAGACCCTGTCTTAAAATAAAAAATTGAAAAGGGCTGTGGATAAATCTCAGTGGTAGAGTGCCACTGGATTCACTGGGTTCAATCTCTGGTAATATAAATAAATAAATAAATACTTCTCCACAAAGGATTTTATCTGATTTCTTTCTTTTATGATTTTTAAAGAATACTTCTATTTTGTTCATTTATTTTTATGTGGTGCTGAGGATGGTTTGAACCCAGTGCCTCATACGTGCTAAGCGAGTGCTCTACTAATGAGCCACAAACCCAGCCATTCTTATTTTCCTTCTTTCTTTCTTTTTTTGGTAATGGGGATTGAACCCAGAGGTACTTCATCACTGAGCTATTTCTCTAGACTTTTTTATGATCCTCCTGTCTCAGTCTCTGGGATTATAAGAGTCAGCCATTGTGCCTGTCCTTTCTTTCCTTTTAAATGTGGTCCTAGGGATCAAGCCCAGGGCCTCATAAATGTTAAACACACACTCTACCACTGAGCTACACCCCCAACTCATGGTTTCTAATTGCCTCTTTTTTCCTTTAAACACATTCTTTGTTTTAATTTTTTTAATATTTATTTTTTAGTTGTAGTTGGACACAATACCTTTATTTCACTTATATTTTTATGTGGTGCTGAGGATCGAACCCAGGGCCCCACATGTGTGAGGCGAGCACTCTACCACTGAGCCACAGCCACAGCCCCTTTAAACACATTCTGATTCACATATTCTTGGAGTAGATGAGTAGGGTTCATAAATTCCCAAAATATAATGGAAGAGTCTGGTTTAGAAGCTCCTAGCAACCTTCCCCCCAGTTATTTTACATTAAGATGATCTAAATCTTTAAATGTTTTCATTTTATCGTTATTCATGTTGTAACTTTATTTATTTGTTACTGGGAATTGAACCCAGGGGTACTTAACCACTGAGCCACATTCCCAGCCTTTTTATATTCTATTTAGAGACAGGGTCTCTCATTAAGTCACTTAGGGCCTCACTAAGTTGCTGAAGCCAGTTTTGAACTTGCAACCCTCCTGCCTCAGACTCCTGAGCCGCTGGGTTCAGGTGTGCACCACCGTGCCCCGACCATGTTGTAAATATCTAACTTTCTATAATCAGCTCAAAATCAAGGAATTAACCTACTCTGAGTACTGAAGAGGAGACAAGGTGAAACATACAGTTGACCCTCAATATCAGGGCATTGGTTCAGGACCTGTCATAGATACCCAAATCCAAGGATGTTTAAGTATCTTATGTAAAATGTTGTCACATTGCATAAAACTGAAGCACATCCTCCCATATCCTTTAAATCATCTCTAGATTACTTATTATATACATTATTATATAAGTAAATATATTACTTATTATATAAATAGTTGCTATTCTTTATTGTGTAGGGACTAATGAGAAGAAAAAGTTGACTATATCGTGTTCCACCCTTACTCTCATATCCACAGTAAATATAGGCCTGAGTATGGTGGGCTCTCCAGGCTTGGTTGAGGTGGTCAAAGGCTCAGTTCTTTACAGGGCACAGCAAGCCAGGCTGGGCCTCTCCTTGAACCAGAGGCCACCAGCTCCCTGTCCTCTCCCCCTAAAAACAGGTAGTAAGACCCACAGTGGGCAATGGGAAGACCATAGAGAACCTATTAAACATATCCTCTGGCCACTTTACCTGAAGGCCCAAACAGACATCCCTCTCATCCCAATGATTTCCAGGGACAAGACTCAGGCAGTCCTTATAGGGATATACCTGCCCTGACTGTTCCTGTCTAGAAGCAATTCTTTGAACAGAACTTAGAAATTATGATAGTAAAATAGATACACTAGGACAACTGTTTGACCCAGAGAATTTTTATTTGGGGGTATTTAACTTAGGGGCACACAACCACTGAGCCACATCCTCACCCCTATTTTGTATTTTATTTAGAGACAGGGTCTCACTGAGTTGCCTGGCTTTTGCTGAGGCTGGCTTTGAACTTGTGATCCTCCTGCCTCAGCCTCCTGCTGGGATTACAGGTGTGCACCACCATACCCAGCTGACCCACAGAATTTTGAAGAAAAAAAAAATGTTGTCGGTGTCTTTGGGCACAATCTTTCCCTTCCTTCCTGCTTCTTTTGGGAATTGTGTAAGTACGCACACAAGGAAAGTTATCTTTACGGAAAGAAGCTATACTTACCAGGGACTGTGATGCCCAATACTCCTAGGCTCCCCAGCTGTTTCCAAAACTCCTATCAACAGAAGGGAGTAGAGGGAATTGTGAGAAGGCAGCCAGCTACCTGTGGCTGCAATAAGACCAAATCCTTCTAGGGAGGCTTCTTTTTACCAAGAGATAGTGTGAGCCCTTCCAGGCAGCAGTGCAACTCAGCCTAGCTCCCAACTGCCCGCTGTCCCAACCTTCTGACTCACTCGCAGGTTCTTGAACTCGTTGCTATGATCAATTTCCTGGGCCTTGGGAGCCAGATGCTCCTGAAGGAACTTAGCCATGGTCTGTCGAAGCTAGAGGGAGAAAAGCGGACAGATGCAGCTGAAACCAAAATATTATTGCATTGAAAGCAGCATCTCCAGTACTGAGAGCACATTCTAAGAGCCAAGCCACAAGTAACCTCACCAAATAGCATTAGATTGAAACTTAGAAGCCTCACTAGTTAATGTTTCCTCAGATATGATCTTCAACTTTTTCTTAAGATCCTCAGTTTAGATAGCTTGAAGATGATTTTTAGTTTTTATTATCTTACTTTCACTTTATTTATGCTATTATTTTTTGTGTATGTATGTGTGTGGTACTGGAGGTCAAACATTGGGCTTTGCACATGCTAGGTAAGCACTTTGTCACTGAGTTACACCCCCAGGTGTTAGTTGGGATTACAGGCATGTACCACCATACCTGGGCTTTTTAATTTATTTCTGAGACTGGGTTTGCTATGTTGCCCACACTGGCCTTGAACTTCTGGGTTCAAGTGATCTACCTACCTCAGCCTCCCAAGTATTGCAGATGTATAACCACTGAGCCACATCCCCAGCCCTTTTTTATATTTTATTTTGAGACAGGAACTTGCTAAGTTGCTAAGGCTGCCTTTGAGCTTATGATCCTCCTGCCTCAACCTTCAGAGCTGCTGGGATTTACAATATGTACCACTGCACCCAGATTGAAGATTAAAAAAAAAAAAATGCTGCTCCCCTACATAAAATTGTTCCATGCCTTTGCATTTTCTCAGAATAAAGCACACGCTCCTTTCCTAGGCCTACAGGTCCGGCATAAACTGTACCAGCTGGCCTTCCAACCTTCCCCAAAACTTTTCTATCCCCCACTCACTGTCCTCCAGCCATACCCACTTCAGTTCTTGGCTTGTGTCAGGCTTTTTACTGCCCCTGAGCCTTTGGCCAAAAGAGATTACTGAAAGGAATCAGAAATTCCTCTTGGTAGAAAGGTTTGACACCTAGGACTGAAGTCTTCAGAGAAGCCCTAAACCACCTAGGGCCCTTGGAGAATCACATTCCCTTGCACTCCATCTACCTCCAAGTGATCATAGCCTCTTTAATGCAAGAAAGGCTCTGGTCTAGTCCCATTTGTAATCACATTTTTTTTTTTTTTTTTGAGTTCTTTCTTTGTGCTTTGGATCTAATAAGCTGAAAAATGATAGCAAACCTCACCGGCACTTCAAAAATGCCTTGTTTATCCAAAGAGAATCCCTGGTGATTATGATGATCAACCAGGAACTACATGTAGATGTAGGATCCTTTCGCCACAAGGGGTAGTCCCAGTCAATCCACCAAAACACCACCATTCTCCCAGGAGCTTTCTTCCTTTACATCCCTCTGGCTGCCCTGCTTTGCTGTCTCAAATCTTCCCTCCACAGAGGTGAAGATAAGACTAAAGGACAGGGCCCAAAAGGAGAGGGCCAGTTTCCCGCCCTCGCTCCCAAGTGACGTTCTCATCGTCCAAAGAGCACAAGCAGCTGCTGAGCGCGTGCTAAACAGAAGGCCTTGCAGCCGGGAAGGGAGTCTGTCTCCCTACCTGCTTCTGCTCTTCGCTTAGCCCGTTGATCACATCGTCCACAGGCAACAGCGAATGGGCGCGCTGGGAAACGAGGCCGGCCAGGGGCGACAGCTGCGGCCGCAGCCTCCAGCTCCGCACTTGCCGTCCCAGCAGCCGAGTCGCAGTCGCCATCTCTTCCAGAAGCGAGATCCAGAACTGCAACTGAAGAATCTCTTCCGGCTCTACCAATCGGGCTTCACCGCCCCATCCAATCGGCGAGGGGGTGGGTCTCCAGCAGCCAATCACCCTCACCGGTCCACTGAAGGCCGCGCTCTCCTTTGGTGGCCAATGAGCCGTGACATTCTGTGGCCAGCCCTCCACCGCCCCGCGAGTGAGCAAGAGGGATCTGTTGCTAGCTTTCTCCGTGTGTGTGTGTGTGTGTGTGTGTGTGTGTGTGTGTGTGTGTGTTAGGGGAGGCAGGTAGAAGAGCAAGGAAATTGCCTTTTGTGTTGGTCTCCTTGCATTGAAATAGCAACCCCTAACTGCAGGAAATCTCTGTGGGAAAGCAAAGCATTAAAACAGAAAACTTCCCAAATGCTCAATATTTGGGAATAAATTGGTCAAGCAAATCTGGGATAGTTAAGATTTTTAAAGTAGCGCATGTTCTAGTGTGCACGTTAACTCGGTAAAATTTGCTTTCTTATATATCAGGATTTGTTGCTTTTGATTCCTGTTTCCTCCAAATTACATAATGAATGTGCTGTAAGAACGTCAGTCAGGATTTTTTTTTTTTTTTTTTTTTTTTTTTTTTTTTAATGCCAGTGGGAGGGTAAAGGGTGGGAAGGAAGGAATTTCAGCCTCTTATCCTCTTTCCCCTTTTGCAGCTTTTCCTCCAACGTGTTGGGTCAATGCCCTTAAACAGCTCATCTCAGGTGGTGTAGCACCCTTAGTTCAGGAATGGAACTTTACAGTCCGGTTACCTAGCTGTGGGACTTTGGGCAGTTTTCTTGGATCTTTTCAGTCTCTAAGCATCTGTAAAATAAAAACAATACCACCAACTTCCAAGCTATTATGAAGAATAAGAGATTGCATTCTTGGGCTGGGGGTGTAGTTCAGGAATAAAGCATGTGCTTAATATGCATGAGGCCCTGGAAATAAAATAAAAAATAGAAAGAAAATAAAAAAGATTGCATACTCAATTATTCAGCCTATTACTTAGCACATTGTTCTCATTTTTAGTCATTTTTACCACACCTGACTTCTCCCACTTCTCCCACTTCCGTTTCCCCACTTCCAACTTACCCTACATTCTGGGACTTCATAGTGAGATATCAATGACCAAAATTACCAATCACACAGCATTGCATCTCCTTTTTTCAAATTCTGATTGAAATTAATCGTTTAGGTGTTTTAAGTTTGTCCTTAATGCTAGAGAGCTCAGGGAGTATGTGTATAAAGGTTATGATTATAAAGCTAAGTGTATTGGTAGCTTTTCTGTGTATGTGGAGGGGGCATTGAACCTATGGAAACTCTACCACTGAACTGCATTCCCATTCTCAGGCCTTTTTATTTTTATTTTTCAAGACAGGGTTTCATTACATTACCCAGGCTAGTCTTGAATTGTGATCCTCCTGCCTCAGCTTCCAGAGTAGAGGTATTACAGACATATACTACCACACCTGGCTATTTGGTGGCTTTTTCGAAGACTTCCCTCTGCTAAAATGAGCAAACAAGCTGGGTGTGGTGGGGAGCACCTGTAATCCCAGTGGTTTGGGAGGCCATGGCAGGGGGATTGCAAGTTCAAAGCCAGCTTTGGCAATTTAGGCAGGCTCTAAGCA
Source organism: Callospermophilus lateralis (assembly GCF_048772815.1). Classification (NCBI taxonomy): domain Eukaryota; kingdom Metazoa; phylum Chordata; class Mammalia; order Rodentia; family Sciuridae; genus Callospermophilus; species Callospermophilus lateralis. Next base: position 87,176,636 of record NC_135307.1, on the reverse strand, counting down.
AGTCAGTGAGACCCTGTCTCAAAATAAAAAATAAAAAGGCTGGGGATATGACTCAGTAGTTAAGTACCCCTGGGTTTAATCCCCAGTTCAAATGAAACAAAACAAGAAAACAAAAACACCCTCACTCACAAAATGAGCAAACCTTGAGTCTTCACCATTAATCCCTGCACAATGTAGGCATCATTTTGTAGGAATGAGAAGCTCAAACATCTATGAATATTGCTAGTAAAAGATGGCAATACATGGGGCTGGAGATTTAGCTAAAATGGTAGAGGGTTGTTTCACATGCACAAAGCCCTGGATTCAATCCCTAGTACCACCAAAAAAAAAAAAAAAAAAAAAAAAAAAAAAGGTGAGAATCTAGACAAACACCCGAATTAAATAGCTTCCACACCAGTCTATTCAATTTTTTTTTTTTTTTTTTTTGTACCAGAGATTGAACTGAGGGGCACTCAACTACTGAGCCATATCCCCAGCCCTTTTTTGTATTTTATTTAGAGACAGGGTCTCACTGCATTGTGTAGCGCCTCAATTTTGCTGAGGCTGGCTTTTTTTTTTTTTTTTCAATATTTATTGAATATATATCCCCAGCCCTTTTTTGTATTTTATTTAGAGACAGGGTCTCACTGCATTGTGTAGCGCCTCAATTTTGCTGAGGCTGGCTTTTTTTTTTTTTTTTCAATATTTATTGACGGACACAACATCTTTGTTTGTATGTGGTGCTGAGAATCGAACCCGGGCCGCACGCATGCCAGGCAAGCGTGCTACCACTTGAGCCACATCCCCAGCCCGCTGAGGCTGGCTTTGAACTCACAATCCTTCTGTCTCAGCCCCCGCCCCGAGTGCCTGGCTCAATTTTTATTTTTAAAAAGTGAAAGGTAGCAGAATACAACAGTTACTATTATGGCATTATGTAAAAATGTGGATGTGTAACCGATGTGATTCTGCAATCTTTGTAATGTTTTGAATAACCAATAAAAAATAAATAAAATAATAATTTCTACTCAACCGAATTCCAATAAAGACTGAACACCCAGGCTCAAGTAACTTCCTTGGGAGTGTTCAGGTTATCTCAAAAAAAAAAAAAAAAGTGACAATCATTCATGTGCTCAAAAAGCTGTAAGAGGGCTAGCGTTATGGCTCAGCGGTAGAACTTCACATGTGGGAGGTCCTGGGTTTGATCCTCAGCACCATATAAAAATAAATAAATAAATAAAGTTATTGTATCCAATTATATCTAAAAAATAAATATTTTTTAAAAAAGAAAAGACAAGTCCAGTAAGACTCTTTCTCAAAATAAAAAAATAAATAAAATAAAATAGGCTGAGATATAGCTCAAAAGTAAAGCATAAACTTAGCATGCAAGAGGCCCCAGGTTCAGTCCCTAGCATGCAGAAAAAGAGAGAGGAAGAAATCTAAGAGTTGAAATTATGAAATAGAAAATAAATAAAACAAAAACTTGTTTAAAAATTACTAAAATTGATGAATCACTGCCAAAAGTGACAAAGAAAAATAAATTAGAATTGCAAATTATTGATATCAAGAATGAAAAGTGGGGACTAGGGATGTAGAGCAGTGGTAGAGTGCTTGCCTAGCAAGTGCAAAGCCCTGGGTTAGAGCCGTGGTACCCCCCACCACACACACACACAGAATTGAAAAGGGGGACAGCTCTCAGATCCTATGATATGAAAAAGATAACAAAGATATTTGAGCAAAATATGCCAATAAATATGACAATGTAGATGAAATGGACAGATTCCTCTAAAAATAGATTATCAAAAACTGACATAAAGCCAGGAGTGGTGGCACACATTTGTAATCTCACTGATTTGGAGGACTGAGGCTGGAGGATTACAAGTTTAAGGCCAATCTGGGCAACTTAATGAAAACCTGTCTTAAAATAAAAAATAAAAAGGACTGGAAATGTGACTTAGTGATAAGAATGGACCTGGGTTCAATCTCCAGTACCAAACAAGACCAAAAACTGACACAATAAGAAAATCTGAATAGTCCTATATCTGCTAAAGAAGTTAAAATTCACAATTAAAAATCTCCTCTCAAAGAAAACTCCTGGGGCAGGGTGGAGTGGTGCATGTCTGCAATCAAGTGACTCAGGAGGCTGAGGCAGGAGTATTGCAAGTTTGAAGCCAGCCTCAACAAATTAGTGAGGCTCTAAGTAACTTAGTGAGACTTAGTAAGACTCGGTCCAAAATAAAAAATAAAAAAGACTGGGGATGTGATTCAGTGGTTAAGTTCCCCTGGGTTCAATCCCTGGTATCAAAACCAAAATAAGCAAACCAACAAAAAGCCCATGAAACTCCAGGCCTGAGTAGCTAATAAATTATTCCAAATAATTAAAGAAGAAATATTACCAACTCATTTTATGAGATCAATAATACCTCTGACAAGAAACATCACAAGAAAAAAAAATGCAGGTTGGTATTTCTCATAAACACAAAAGTAGAAAAAATAATTAGAAAATTAAATCCAATGTTATAAAAAAAATGCAATCTGTCCTAACAAAAGAAAAACTCTGAGATGTCAAAAATTTAATTTCAAAGGCCAGAGGGTATAAGAGGAAGAGATATTAGTTAATCAGTTAACAACTGCAAACAAAACCAATAAAAAGGCCAGTTATATTGAAATCATGACACCTACCATTGAGCTACTTCCCAGGCTTTTTAAAAAAAAATTTTGAGAGTCTCACTAAGTTAATGAGGGCCTCACTAAGTTGTCAGGCTACAACTTGTGATCCTCCTGCCTCAGTTTCCCAAGTAGCTGGGAATACTGGGGTGTACCACCAAATTTGGCCCTATTGTGTGTGTGGTTTTTTTTTTTTTTTTTTTTTTTTTTTTTAGTACTGGGGCACTTAACTACTGAGCCACATCCCCAGCCCTTTTTTGTATTTTATTTAGAGACAGGGTCTCACTGAATTGCTTAAGGCCTCGCTAAGTTGCTGAGGCTGGCTTTGAATTTGCAGTCCTCCTGCCTTAGCCTCCTGAGCCACTGGAATTACGGGCATGCGCCACCATGCCTGGCTGGCCCTATAATTTTTATTTAAGAATTCCTTGGGCTGGGCTAGGGCTCAGTGGTAGAGCACTTTCCTGGCATGTATGAGGCACTGGGTTTGATCCTCAGCACCACATATAAATAAATAAATAAATAAATAAATAAATAAATAAATAAATAAATAAATAAATAAATAAATAAATAAAAGTATTGTGTCCATTCTATAATGAAAAAAAATAGGCAGTGTTGGCCAAGCCGGTCTCCCATCAGCCTAGGTTCTCTGTGCTCTGTCGGTGGCGATGACGGTGAAAACCGAGGCTGCTAGAGGCACCCTCACTTACTCCAGAATGAGGGGAATTGTAGCAATTCTCATCGCTTTCATGAAACAGAGGAGGATGGGCCTGAACGACTTTATTCAGAAGATTGCCAATAACTCCTACGCATGCAAACACCCTGAAGTTCAGTCCATTTTGAAAATTTCCCAACCTCAGGAGCCCGAGCTTATGAATGCCAACCCTTCTCCTCCACCAAGTCCTTCTCAGCAAATCAACCTTGGTCCATCATCCAATCCTCATGCTAAACCATCTGACTTTCACTTCTTGAAAGTAATTGGGAAGGGCAGTTTTGGAAAGGTTCTTCTAGCAAGACACAAGGCAGAAGAAGCATTTTATGCAGTCAAAGTTTTGCAGAAGAAAGCAATCCTGAAAAAGAAGGAGGAGAAGCATATTATGTCGGAGCGGAATGTTCTACTGAAGAATGTGAAACACCCTTTCCTGGTGGGCCTTCACTTCTCTTTCCAGACTGCCGACAAACTGTACTTTGTCCTAGACTACATTAATGGAGGAGAGCTGTTCTACCATCTCCAGAGGGAGCGCTGCTTCCTAGAACCACGGGCTCGCTTCTATGCTGCTGAAATAGCCAGTGCCTTGGGTTACCTGCACTCTCTGAACATAGTTTATAGAGATTTAAAACCAGAGAATATTTTGCTAGATTCACAGGGACACATTGTCCTTACTGACTTTGGACTCTGCAAGGAAAACATTGAACACAATGGCACGACATCCACCTTCTGTGGCACACCTGAGTATCTTGCACCCGAAGTACTTCATAAGCAGACTTATGACAGGACGGTGGATTGGTGGTGCCTGGGGGCTGTTTTATAGGAGATGCTGTATGGCCTGCCTCCTTTTTACAGCCGAAACACAGCCGAGATGTACGATAACATTCTGAACAAGCCCCTCCTGTTGAAACCAAATATCACAAATTCTGCGAGACATCTCCTGGAGGGCCTCCTGCAGAAGGACAGGACAAAGAGGCTCGGTGCCAAGGACGACTTTATGGAGATTAAGAATCACGTCTTCTTCTCTCTGATTAACTGGGATGATCTCATTAATAAGAAGATAATGCCCCCTTTTATCCCAAATGTGAGTGGGCCCATTTCGATCCCGAGTTTACCGAAGAGCCTGTCCCCAACTCCATTGGCAGGTCCCCTGACAGCATCCTCATCACAGCCAGCGAGAAGGAAGCTGCTGAGGCATTCCTGGGCTTTTCATACGCACCTCCCATGGACTCTTTCCTCTGAACAGTCTTAGGGGTGGTTTTGAAGGATTTCATATGTGTTTTAAATGTTTTAGTTAGCCTTTGAGCCAGAGCTGCCAGCTGACAGGACATCTTAAAAGAGAGAATTTGCCCATCTCTGGAAGCTTGGCAATCCTGTTGCACACTCTTTTGCTGGAAGCTTTTCAAAGAGCACACCCTCCTCTCAGTGAGCTCATGAGGTTTTCATTTTTATCCTTCCTTCCAACGTGGTGCTATCTCAGAAATGAGCATTAGTGTGCAGCCCTAGACAGATGCAACCATCTCCTTAGGAGGAGATGCTGATCTAAGAAGGATCTTCTGTGGGTCTGTCTGGGCTGTGATAAGGAATATTCTGAAATGTGCCTTTTCTGCTGAGATCGTGTTAGCTCCAAAGCTTTTCCTATCGCAGAGTGTTTCAGTTCGTTATTTTTCCTTGTGGATATACTATGTGAACAATGGTATGAGTGTGGTATGCCTGATCACAGATGGATTTTGTTATAAGCATCAATGTGACACTTGCAGGACACTACAATGTGGGACATTGTTTCTTCCATATTTGGAAGATAAATTTTATGTGTAGACTGTTTTTTTTGTAAGATATTGTTAATAACTAAAATTTATTGAAATGGTCTTGCAATGACTTGCATCCAGATGCTTAAAAGAAAGCATTGCTGCTACAAATATTTCTATTTTTAGAAAGGGTTTTTATGGACCAATGCCCCAGTTGTTGAAGCCGTTTGGTGTTTTCATTGTTTAAAATGTCACCTGTAAAATGGGCATTATTTATGCGGGTTTTTTTATTTTTGGCATTTTTTTTTTTTGGCATTCCTGATAATTGTATGTATTGTATAAAGAAGGTCTGTACATTGGGTTATAACACTAGTATATTTAAACTTACAGGCTTATTTGTAATGTAAACCACCATTTTAATGTACTGTAATTAACACGGTTATAATATGTACAATCCCTCTTTCTTACCATACAACTTTTTTTGTGTGCAATGAACCAATTTTGGTTTGCAATAAAACCTTGAAAAATAATAAAAATATATATATATATATATATATATATATATATATATATAATGAAAAAAATATATATATATTTTAAAAAAGAGGGGACTGGGTATACATACAGCTCAGTTGGTAGAGTGCTTGCCTCACATGCACAAGGCCCTGGGTTCAATCCCCAGCACCACAAAAAATAAAAAAAGAATTTCCTGACTTAGGGCATTAGCACTACTCTCAGTTACCACATTTTGGGCTTCTTGTCTCAACACATCATTTATGGATTATAGTGTGCTCATAATCATGCATTCCTTTGAGTTTTTGTCATTCCCACTAAAGAGAGATCATTTGACTTTAATAGATGGCTGATGCAAACATTTAAAACTTTTTGAGAGGTAACAGCATACCAAGAAGAGTACTAATTATGACTGTCACAAGGATGATACCAAGAGTATGGAGCATGCTCTTGCTATAGTTTGGATTTTGAAAATTTTCCAAAGGCCCATGTGTTAAATGTCATGAAGTGGACAGGACTTTTCTGCCACAAACACAATCCTGCTATGATGGGCTGTATTGCCACAGGCCCAAAGCAACAAGGCCAATAAAACATGGACTAAAGCTTCTCAAACCATGAGTCAAAGTAAGTTTCCTTTAATTATTATCTCAAATATTTTTCATAGTAATAGCAAAAACCTGACTTACACAGTTCCTTAGCAAGGGTGCCCATGAATCTAACCAACTAAAATCAAGTAGATCAGGAAATAAAACAGTTAAGGAGTCTGCCTGTTTTAATAATAAGTAACCTGTCCATTAATTTTACACGTGTCCTCACCAAACCCATTGTATTTATTTATGTGCAAAAAGAAGTACCAGCAACTACCAAATTCCCCTAGTTTAGGTGACAATTAAAAATATCATCTAGTATTGAAGGACTGGATTAAATTAGTGGTTAAAAAAAAAAAACACTAGTGGGGCTGGGGTTGTGGCTTAGTGGTAGAGCATTTGCCTAGCATGTGGGAGGCACTGGGTTCAATCCTCAGCACCACATAAAAATAAATAAATAAAATAAAGGTATTGTGTTATCTACAACTAAAAGTATTAAAAAAAAAAAAACACTAGCACAATTTGAACAGTTGCAGCAGGGATGTTGCTAAAGTCATGTACTAGCTAGACTAAAACATCTCTTAAGGCCTATAAATATTTGAGTTTGACACATAGTTAACACAGTTAAGTGAGTCACAGAAGTTATTGCTTGTGAAATTCTGGTCACAGTATTATTCTGTCAAGTGCAAGAAGGAAGCATAAAAAGTCTTATTACAAGGGGTGCTAGAATTTTATTTCGACAAAGGGAGTCTTACTATGAAAATCTTGGGTGGGAAAAGCTGCACACAGTGTGAAGATAACTTCTGGTTTTGACTTTCAGTCTGTTTCTGGTTGTGGCATTGGGTGTTCTGGTGATCATATCAGACAAGACTTGTTTTAGTTAGCTTTTTTGTTTCTGTGACCAAGACAAGCACTTAGAGAAGGGAAATTTTATTTAAGACTTTATAAGTCAGGATTCTCCTATGAGAACAGAATCAACAGGAAGCATAATTATAAAAAGGGGATTTATTAGGTTGGTTTACACACCCGAAAATGGATAGTCCACAATGGTCGTCTGCAGGCTGGAGAGCTGGAGAGCTGGAAGAACCAGTACCTGCGCAGTCCAAGAGGATGAAGCAATGGTGCTACCGCAGTCCAAGACAGAAGGCTTCTGGAGAATTGCTGGCAGAGGCTGCTTTGGAAGAGTGAAGAGGCAAGAGTCTGATATCCTCAGATGACAGCAGCAGCAATCAAGAACCTGTCCAAGAAGAATTAACTTGCATCTGCTGCTGCTGCCTCTTTCTTCCAATTTTAATTCCATCCAAACCATCATCCTATTGGACATTGCTGCCCATGCTTAGGGCGGGTCTCCATTTCAGTTGGCTATCCCATATGCCAATCATTCCTAGGCGCGCCCTCATCAACACACCCATGAGGCTCTTAATCCTTGTCATCTCTTAATCCGATTAAATTGATAATTCAAATGAACCATTACAGGATTCATGGTTTAGCAATTTCATTGCTGAGGCCCAAGGTGATGTAGCACATTATGGAGGAAGGGCCCAGTGAAGGAAAGCTTCTCAGGTCAGGGAAGGATCAGGAAAAAGGAAGGAAGAAGGGACTCCAGGGAAGTTGCACCCTTCCAGGCATGCCCCCACGACCCAGGTCCTCCAGGCACACCCCACCTGCCTACAGTTACCACCCAGTCCATCCATTCAAACTAGGGTAGAATATTACAGCTCTCACAATCTAATCATTTCATCTTTGAATGTTCTTTCATTAAGAGGAGATTTTTTTTTTTGGGGGGGGGATACCATATATCCAAACCTTATCAAGGCTGTCTGTAATTTCTCTTGAAATTTACATGAAATTGTCCAGTTTTGTCTTATTGAGTTTTTATTTTTAGTTGGAGAGTTGTAATCAGATGTTATAGAAAACTAGAATTCAGAATCCAATCCAGTCTACAGGTACATCACAGAAACGCAAAAGCAATGATCAGGGTTACAATATAATAACAGGTATACTACAATTTTCTTCTGCAATGTGATTTTTCTCTCTATAATCACTTCCATTTCCATCAAGATAATTGTTGTAAGATCAATTTGTTTGCAAAATAGGTCTAGTCTCCTGATTATTTGCATAAGTGGAGCCATAATAACTACACAGGCTGTTTTCAAATTTGTTTTGTTGGAAGTTTGACAAAGAATCTCAGATTGGCCTTTTATAAAATCTCAAAGCTAGGAAGTCAAATTGAGGCTGACTTCAGATAACATTCTGTTGAGAGCCACAGCCCAGTCGGAATGGCCCCTGGCATTTTGCCAGAAGTAATGGTTGAGAGGTGAGCCATTAAGATGATTCGGAATTGAAACAGGTTGTGTATTCAATTGTATATAGACCCCTGCTGGCGCCCTCTACTTTGGAGTTCCCGTTGAGTTCTTGAGGGGTTCCGAGAGAGTGGGGTCGGAGCCCGGTGGAGAGCTGGGAGAGTTCCCGGGAAGTGTGTGTGGAGTGCTGGTGGAGTTCAGGCAATAAAGTTTCCTGTTTGAACATACAAGTGCTTTGTGGCGACTCGATTTGTGCCCAGCCAGACTGCGGCAACATTCCAATCAAAGCCTTGGTAATATATATACCCAATGTTTCCAATTATATCTTTCTTATTCAATTTATGCAAATAAAATAATAACCATAAAAATAAGAATATTCACTAATAGCTTCCAAATTCTAGAGGTACCAGGTAGGGAGAAAAGTGTTTCAATTTTTGTTTACAAAATATACTTTACTAGATTGCTATAAATATAGATAACTTATGTGGGAGACCAACCTTACAGGTGACTGAGTCACACTCCCCAGCTGGGTGCTGAGGCGCTCAGTCGAAGAAATGTGGCAGAGCTTTCCCCACCCTTTTTGGGTCCAAGGGTCAGTGTCTCCTTCATGGATGTGTCTTGCTACAGCCCCATGGGTAAAGCTATGCTCACCTGTTCCTTTGTAATATAACCCCTTGCCCTGTTTAGGATAGAATCTTCTATGGCAGTGCCTTGTGTGTGTCCCTTTCTCCTACTGTGCCCTTGGGTGTGGCCTACCCAGGTGTCAGTCAACCTGCTTACAGTGGACATCATGAAGACAGACTCAGCCCCCTGAAACCTGACCCCTTGCCTCATTTGAATAGCTTCTCCTCAATAAAAGGGGTCAGCGTGTGTGTGTGTGTGTGTGTGTGTGCGCGCGTGTGCGTGTGTGCGCGTGTGTGTGCGCGCGTGTGCGCACGCTCTCTCTCTCTCTCTCTCTCTCTCTCTCTCTCTCTCTCTCTACCTACGGACGCTTAAGGTCAGAGTGGCCGTCACAGCGACCCCAAAGAAAAAGGTATTTGTGTCTCTTATGTGGTTATTTCATGCATCCCAGTTAGCCCAGTTTAATTGGAGTGACCCCTGAGCCTTTTAGTCGTGAGAACAGAAACCCAGCAAACTTAAAATAAAAATATTTCCTTAAGACTGTGCCACAGTCTCTGGCTGGGCACAAATCACGAGTCTCCACACAGCTTGTAGATTCAAACAGCAATTCTTTATTCCCGAACTCACACCGGCTGTCTACAAACACGTTCTGGGGGAATCCACGTTCTCTGCCCAAATCCACTCTCTGCCCAAATCCACCACTCTGCCCAAATCCACTCTCTGCCCAAATCCACTACTCTGCCCAAATCCACTACTCCTGGGCTTCTGTCTCCCAAATATACTGTCTGACCCTAAGAACTCAAGAGGAACTCAGCAGCAGGATACGCCCTATTCTAAAGGGGGAACACCCTAATCTCCTATTATGCTAAACCGCCCTATTCTAAAGGGGGAACACCCTAAACACGGATCCTGCCCTGGTCCTTGAGCAAGGTCACCTTACATGCAATGTCCTGCAAAATGTCCTATTTCCATGAGTCCTTCCACTAAAGAAACATGGGGGTACGCTGGCAAGGAAATTGTCATACCTACTTGGCTGATGGCTCCCAGCATCTCCCCGCTTCTGATTAATTAAACAACAAGTAATGTGGCTTAAGGACCGTGCCTGGTAGGTTGTCCAGTTCAACATATGGTTCTTACCCGTCATTGGAAAACTGACCTTTAGGCGTCAGCCTCCTGTCTTAGGTTGATACCACTGCAACTGGATCATACCCGTCACTGACTACCGGTCCAGCATACAGCCATACTTGTGGATAGGTCTATGCACCAGTGGGGGGGTGAGGTTCTTTGCCTCACCTCTGTTGGCCCCCAAATTTGGCCTTGGTGCCAGTGGGGGAGTGAGGTTAAAGTGGCTTAAGGACCGTGCCTGGTAGGTTGTCCAATTCAACATACGGTGCTTACCCGTCATCGGAAAACTGATCTTTAGGCAACTGACCTTTAGGCGTCAGCCTCCTGTCTTAGGTTGATACCACTGCAATTGGATCATACCCGTCACTGACTACCGGTCCAGCATATAGCCATTGGCCCCCAAATTTAGACCATCACTAGCAGAAGGGAGGAGCATACAGAAATGCCACGACACCAAGCCAATTGACAGTTCCTTTGGAAAAATTGCATCATTGGTGACACCTTCAGCAAAGATATGCCAGCATTACCACAATTAACATGTGGTGCGCTGGCAAGGAAATAAAAATTGCATCACTGGTGACACCATCACACCATCAGCAAAGATATGCCAGCATTACCACAATTTGCTGCACTAAACGTAGCTACATAGTCCAGGCAAGTTCTGCAAGTGGTTCAAAGTGGAGGAATCTATCAATATGTCCGTCTCCTCCCAAAGTCCGTTGCCTCCCAAAGTAAGTTGACTCCTTGATTGAGCATACTTGTTGAGTTATATTCATTGGGATGAAGATAGGAATTCTGGCAATGATGCTAAAAAGACATTATCCTGAAAAGAATTATTAAATATAATGAAAAGGAAAGGTGAAAGTAAACAAACAGATCTGTTAACCTCCTTAAAAAACAATCCTTAACAGCTGTTTACCTGATTTAAATTAGTAAACAAGCAGATCTGTTAACCACCTTTAAAAACAATCCTTAACAGCTGTTTACCTAATTTAAATTAAGCCATTTAAATCACGTGAATAAAAAATAAATAATTCGGATCCATTTTTTCATGAGCGCTCCTCATATATGAAATATGGACACACAGACATACAACACAAAACACAAATGTGCAAACAAACGTACAACACATAAGATAATAATAAAGGCCTTGTAGCTTTACCTAGGTGAAATCTCCATTGCAATGTTTAAAAACTCCACAGTCAAAAAATAAAACTGATCAAAAAAAAAAAAAAAACATTAACCTAGGTTTCTATGAGCTCAAAAAATAAAAATAGAACCTTATGATGTGGAAAAATGCAATAATAAAATAGATATTGAAAAAAGCATCCTGGTTAATCACAGTTGCAGATGTAAGAATGGCCAAGCTGGGGTTTTGGATATCAGCTGTTATGGATTTGAGTCAAATCATCTTCTTTTTGATCTGTAGAAATCGTTTTAGTTAGTCTTTCTGGAATCCAAATCGGTTGCTGTTCTCCTGTGGAAAAACAAACAGAACCCCGACTCCAGAAAATCACTGGGTCAGGATCTTTCCATTGTCCTGTTAGAATATCTTTCCAAAGTACTTTAGTCTTATGTACATTTTTTGGATACATATGTCTTTCTGTAGCACTAAGTCCTCATGAATCCAAATTTAAAAAGTTTAGAGTAAAAAGCGTTATTTTAAGTTTATCTTTGGGGGATATATACCCCTTTCCAATTCCCTCTTTTTGCTTTAATAAGTACGTTTTAATAGTTTGATGAGCTCTTTCAACTATGCCTTGTCCCTGTGGATTGTATGGAATTCCTGTTATATGAGTAATACCAAATGATGAGCAAAATTGTTTAAAAGAGGTAGAGGTATAGCCAGGACCGTTATCAGTTTTTAACTGTTTAGGAACACCCACAGTGGCAAAATTTTGTAAGCAATGAGCTATAACATCTTTAGTTTTTTCTCCAGCATGAAGGGAGCCCATCAAAAATCCGGAAGAAGTATCAACTGTAACATGTAAATATTTTAATTTTCCAAATTCTGGCAAGTGTGTGACGTCCATCTGCCAAATATGGTTAGGTATCAGTCCTCTAGGATTGACTCCAAGATTAAATTGTGGTAAAAAGGTCACACAATTTTGACATTGTTTTATTATATGTCTGGCTTGTTCCTTAGTTATTTTAAAACGCTTTTGTAAAGTATTAGCATTAACATGGAATTTTTTATGAAAACTCGTAGCTTCTTCTAGTGTAGAGAAATATGTATGTCATGTGTAGTTTTATCTGCTAAATCATTGCCCAAACTAAGGGCTCCAGGTAATCCTGTATGTGCTCTAATATGTCCTATAAAGAATGGATCTTTTCTGTCCCAGATTAGACTTTGTATAGTGGAAAACAAAGAGAAAACAGTAGAAGAAGGGGAAATCCTACCAGCATCTTCAAGAGATACTATAGCATTAACTACATACTGACTATCAGAAAATAAATTAAATACAGAATCTTTAAACATTAAAAAGGCTTGTAATACTGCATTAAGCTCTACCTTTTGAGCTGATTGTTTGGGTACTAAAAATGTAAAAGTTTGATCAGGGGTAACTACTGCTGCTGTACCATTATTTGGCTGATGCTGGGAGCCATCAGCCAAGTAGGTATGACAATTTCCTTGCCAGCGTACCCCCATGTTTCTTTAGTGGAAGGACTCATGGAAATAGGACATTTTGCAGGACATTGCATGTAAGGTGAACTTGCTCAAGGACCAGGGCAGGATCCGTGTTTAGGGTGTTCCCCCTTTAGAATAGGGCGGTTTAGCATAATAGGAGATTAGGGTGTTCCCCCTTTAGAATAGGGCGTATCCTGCTGCTGAGTTCCTCTTGAGTTCTTAGGGTCAGACAGTATATTTGGGAGACAGAAGCCCAGGAGTAGTGGATTTGGGCAGAGTAGTGGATTTGGGCAGAGAGTGGATTTGGGCAGAGAACGTGGATTCCCCCAGAACGTGTTTGTAGACAGCCGGTGTGAGTTCGGGAATAAAGAATTGCTGTTTGAATCTACAAGCTGTGTGGAGACTCGTGATTTGTGCCCAGCCAGAGACTGCGGCATTTGGTGGCTCGTATGCGGAACGCCTGAAGCTTGGGGGTAAGTGAAATTGCTCGCCCCTGAGGGAAGGCAAGAGAATGGATGACCATTTCAAAAAACAATGTGTTCTTCTTTTGATTTATTTTGTTTTTCTTTCAAGCTGCCTATCCCTAGAAATTTCTCAGGCAAACTGGATTATTGGGACGTAGTTCATCTACATTAAAAGGACTTATGATAAGTCCTGGGGTAATTGATCCCGATTATGTAGGTGAAATAAAAATTATAGCTAGTTCTCCAAGAGGTATATCAGTAATTTCACCTAGAGATAGAATAGCACAGTTGTTAATAATACCCAGCCTACATAATAAATTTCCTAGTCATAGTGTAAAAAGAGGTTCCAGGGGATTAGGCTCCACAGGTGTAGATTGGGCTATGTTGTCTTTAAATTTAGATTCTCGCCCAATGTTAAAACTAAATATTCAAGGACACGACTTTAATGGGCTACTGGACACAGGTGCAGACCTTAGCATCATATCTAGTAAGGAATGGCCAAAACATTGGCCATTACAACAAGCCACTCAAACGCTTCGAGGCCTAGGAGTGGCTACTAATCCCCATAGAAGTGCAATGGTATTAGATTGGAAGGATCCTGAAGGATGTGAGGGAACTATACAGCCATATGTATTGGATCATCTTCCTATAAATTTATGGGGACGAGATGTCCTAGATCAATTAGGTTTGACGTTAACAAATAACATCAATCCTAATGCGCCCACTACTAGGGCTAGACAAGTTTTTAGGAAAGAAAAAAGATTAGGAAAACAAGGACAAGGTATAGCAGCACCCATTCAAATAGATCAAGGAACAGACAGACATGGGTTGGATTTTCAGAAAGGGCCATTGAGACAATCAAAATTACTTGGAAATCAGAAAGACCAGTGTGAGTTCCTCAGTGGCCCCTGACTAAAGAAAAGATACAAGTAGCCCATGATCTGGTCAAACAACAATTAGCGGAAGGACATATACAACCTTCCATATCTCCCCATAATACTCCCATTTTTGTCATTAAAAAGAAATCTGGTAAATGGAGATTATTGCAAGATTTAAGAGCCATTAATAATGAAATGGTTATTATGGGACCTGCTCAATCAGGGATTCCTCAATTGTCTGCTTTGCCAAAAACCTGGCATGTTTAGCCATAGATATTAAAGATTGTTTTTTTTCAATTCCAATTCATCCAGAGGATAGTCCACGTTTTGCATTTACTATCCCTGCATTAAATCATGAAGGTCCTGATCAGAGATATGAATGGAAAGTACTCCCTCAAGGGATGGCTAACAGTCCAACTATGTGTCAAATATATGTTAATAAAGCAATCCAGCCACTTAGAAATCAAAATCCTGAACTACAAATATTTCACTATATGGATGATGCATTATTGGCACATAAAGATAAAAACATATTGCTGGAATGTTATGCCACACTTACAAACTTATTAAAAAATTATAATCTAGAGATAGCAATAGATAAAGTACAATTAAATTTTCCAATTAATTATTTAGGAGTTCTATTATCCTCAACCATGGTCCGTCCACCAAAAATTCAAATACGAGTAGATCAACTCAAGTCACTTAACGACTTTCAAAAGTTATTGGGAGACATAAATTGGATAAGGCCTTATCTAGGCATACCAACAGGAGAGTTGGGACCTTTATTTGATATTCTAAAAGGTCCATCAGATCCAAACTCACCTTGCATGTTAACTCCTAAAGCAAGAAAGGCATTAAAAAATATTGAAACATATATGGAAAATATACATTTGGATAGAATTGATATAAGTTTGCCTTTATTATTTATTGTACTACCAACAAAAAATATTCCTACAGGAGTATTTTGGCAAGGAAATTGTCATACCTACTTGGCTGATGGCTCCCAGCAAGACTGGAAAACAAAACATTAAATGGAGGCTGGGGATGTACCTAAGTGTTAGAGTGCTAGCCTAGTATGCATGAAACACTGGGTTTGATTCCAAGCACTGCTACAATAAAAAACCAAAACATTAGTTGGGCTTGGTGAACAGGCCTATAATCCCAGTGATTCAGGAAGCTAAAACAGGAGGATTACAAGTTCCAGGGCAACCTCAGCAACTTAGTGAGACCCTGTCTCAAAATAAAAAAGGGCTAGGATGTAGCTCAAGAGTAGAGTTCCCCTGGGTTCAATTCTCAGTACCACAAAAACAGAAAAAAAAACCCCAAAACATTAAAAAATCAGCAATGTTTCAAATAAAAAGACATAACAATCCATAACTATTTTCATCAGTTCCTTCAGCATCATGTAACTAATTCTTGTTTTGCCTTATCTTGGTTAGACATTGTATCATCCCCAAAGAAAAGGGGGACAGTAAAACACCATGTCTGAATGCTTCTTTCTGTTCCCCAAAATAACCTAGCTAAATTAAGAGAGCAAGCCTGGGCTGGAAAGTCCAGATACTTATTATCTTAAAGGACACTGGCTTTCTCTTATGCACACTAGAAACTAAGGCAATTAGTGTATTCTGTAGAAAGCTACTTTCTTGCATTTATATCAGGACAATTGCTCCTTGGGATGCTGGTCATACAAGCAAGCTAATGTTGATTATGTCACTGCTTCTGCAGCTTAAATAGAAAACTCTTCTGTGAGTGGATACAGGCATAAAATTGAGGGTACTCTGGAAAGGATACTTGTGACTCCTGCAATCAGATACCACCGGACAGAGGCTGTGCTTGTTGAAGCACCCTGAGGGATGGAGGGGCTATCTGTTCAGCCTGTTTCCCCTGAACTCTTGGAGCAGTCTCTGATCTCTTGTAAACTTTCCCCAATAAATCACAAGTCTTGCGCACTGACTCTGGGCACTTTTTTTTTGACCTGTTTGCAACCTACCCCTGATGCCCTGGCAAAACTGGGCTTATAGATAAGACAAACATTTATAAAACAACCACTTTTGTCCCAAGAGTTTTGGAAACTCCTTACCCAGTTCAAAGTTATTAGAAACCTGTATTTGTAAGAGCCTCCCCTTCCCATCCTTCCCATCCATGACCTCCCTGAAGACAAACACTTTAGGATTATAGTTGCTTATAAAAAGCCTCCAGAAATGTATCAGAACAAAAAGACTTAATAGTTATGATTAAAGATCTGGTGAGTGCTGGTACTCTAGCTCAGGTAGAGTATATGCTTTGGCATTCATGAGGTTTTGAGTGCATGTGTACACACAAAAGAGCTGATGAAAAATTATTATGGGGCTGGTGTTGTGGCTCAGCGGTAGAGCGCTCGCCTAGCATGTGCAAGGCCCTGGGTTCGATCCTCAGCACCATATAAAAATAAATAAATAAAATAAAGGTCTTGTGTCCAATTACAACTAAAAAATTTAAAAAGAGAAAAATAAAAATTGTTATTTGTGACATACTGCTGCGCCCCTCCTCTGACTCAGGAAATGGCAAGGCCCTACTGAGGTGGATGTCTGGAGGAGTGCAGTATATTTCTGGGAATGGGCTGGTTTGTTTTTGTATTCCTTTAATAAGTATAGTTGCGACTTCTTATATTACAATTAAGTATGAAGGAAAAAACATTTTCCCAATTAATGCAACTACTTCTGAAGAATAGATCTGTTTGCTCTAAATGCAATGATTCAGCTGTGGAGCGTAAATTGTTAATGTTTAAGGAAAAACTCCCTGTATTCCTGTCAAGGAAGTTTTTGAGAAATTAAATTAAAATCAAGAGAAGAAGAATTAATGTTAAGAAGACAGATTAGTGCTTAGTACTGGGCAACTTGTTCTTGTTCCTGTGCACCATGGTTTGTGCTCTTACTCTTGTTTGATTAAAATTAATAACAAGTTAACCACTTGCTGTAACCATGGCACCGGTTCCAGTCAGTAAGTCAAAAAAGAATAGTCAAGGTATAGGCCAATAGTTTGGGACATTTCTAACTATTATTAAAAGTTAACTAAGCAGAAACAGCTCAAAGCAAAACGCGAACTGAAAGTAAAAATGTTTGCTTATGCCTAAGCCAAGAGACATTCTTCTTATCTAATTGTAGCTACGTAATATTTTGTTTCTTTGAATAATGATTCCTGTTTTATAACCACAAAGTTCTGTGAGCCTGCCAAAATGCAAAGTATATATGATCAACTTCACAAGTAAAGACTGGGATCAGCACCTTCACTTTGGTGTCTGTGTTGTTTCTCTACCCACCTCCCACCCCCCACTCCTCACCATTTGTTGTCTTCTGAGACCCCCTGTTGGAGCTGAACTCCGACAACATACAATAACTTACCATAATAACTGAAGAGTCATGACTAGTAATACCACTCTAAAATATGTCAGATTCCTAGGATCTCATATGATTTTTGTATTACATATTAACAAGCATATCCATATAAATAGAACTCAAAGAAGGTTAAACAATATATTTTTATTTGACAATGTTTCCCAATTCATTTAACAAATGAAAATAAAACTCTCTTTCAGACTTCCAGAAACCCTCTGAAAATCCTAAAGTTTATTCAAGGGGCTGGGGATGTGGCTCAAGCGGTAGCGCGCTTGCCTGGCATGCGTGCGGCCTGGGTTCAATCCTCAGCACCACATACAAACAAAGATGTTGTGTCCGCCGAAAAACTAAAAAAAAAAAAAGTTTATTCAAGGTCAAAAATATTCTATTTTATGGGCTGGGAATGTAGCTCAGTAATAGAGTGCTTGCCTAGCATGTGTGAAGCCCTGGGTTTGATCCCTGCATCCAAAAATAAATAAATAAATAAATACAGACTTAATTTTAGAATTTGATTTTGGGAAGTTTGTCAAAAATATCAAAAGGCTTATTGTGCCTACCGATAACTAGGGGATAAATATTTAAAACAAAAATCAAAAGGCTCAAAACAATTAAATAGGATCAAAGATCATTATAAAATAAAACCAAGGTGATAAATGATCTCAAGGGCACCAAGCACAAGAAATTACAGAATCATTTGTTTTCTAGACCTGTTATCTAGAAGGTGAAGAAAAAAAGTCTTGCTTTTTAAGAGCAGATGAACATTTTAGAAAAATTTATTAGTAATTCCCTTCTAATTTCAGTTAACTTCATCCCACATACGATTTCTTTCACAAGACTCAACCTCCACAAACCTTCTACAACCTTCCATGGCCTTTAATCATTGGCCCTACATTTTCCTCCCTCTCATGTAATCCCAGCAGCCAGGAGGCAGAGACAGGAGGATCAAAATTTCAAAGCCAGCCTCAGCAAAAGTGAGGTGTTAAGCAACTAAGTGAGACCCTGTCTTTAAATACAATACAAAGTAGGGCTGGGGATGTGGATCATGGTTGAGTGCCCCTGAGTTCAGTCCCCCATACCCCCACCCCATCAAAAAAGAAAAAGAAAAAGATACATATCCTCATATTCCACAGTCTTCCTCATAAAACATACCTTACTTTTCTCTCATACAAAGTTGTTTCCTTTCTTATTTCTTTTTTAAGTTACAATGTATTAGAATTTTATTCCTTAGCAATTGTGAACCAGCAGTCTGTAGAGGAATACCATTTCATCCTTTCTAAAAATATATGCTTCCTCAAAGTGAATTTTTCATGTTCACTAACAGATCCAAATAAATTTAACTTCTTAAACCATATAAAAATAAGATGCCAGAGCTGGGCTTGGTGGTGCTCTCCTGTAATTCCAGAGACTTGGGAGGCTGAAGCAGGAGGATCGCAAGTTCAAAGCCAGCCTCAGCAATGGCAAGGCACTAAGCAACTCAGTGAAACCCTGTCTTTAAATAAAATACAAAAAAGGGCTGGGGATGTGGCCCAGTGGTCAACTGCCCCTGAGTTCAATCCCTGATACCAAAAAAAAAAAAAAAAAATACGATGCCAAAGTAGTTAACCTTTTTGCATGTTTGTGTGGTACAGGGTATCAAGCCCAGGGCCTTGTACATGCTAGGTATGTGCTTTACCACTGAGCTACACTCCCAGAATAAAGTATATAAACTTTAAATTTATGCTTAATGATCAATATTTTAGTATCTGTGATTTGTTTACTTATTTATTTGGTGCTAGGGATTTAACTCAAGGCCTTGTACATGCTAAATACACTCTAACACTTGACCATCCAGGGGCAAAATTACAACTTAGTTTATAGATATTAATTAACTTTGTTTTCAATTCTATAATTGGGCACTGTTTTATCCCATAAAATAGAATATGTGTTCTAATGGTAGAGCCAAGGAAATTGGTTTCATAATCAAAGAAAGGCTTGAAAAATCCAGAAACAAAAAGCAGATTGGGTATTTTAGTTACTTTTCTTAGAAGATTGGGACAGGAAAACAGACCTGTAGGGAAATAATTGATTAACTAACTTTAAGCTATTTTTTTTTTTGGTGGTGTTGGGGTTGAACTTAGGGCCTTGTGCATGTGAGGCAAGCACTCTACTGAGTGAGCTAATTCCCCAGCCCCCAGGCTATTTTTTAAAAAATTGTTTTTACATTTTTTTAAACTTTTATTTACTTATTTTTATGTGGTGCTGAGGATTGAACCCAGTGCCTCACATGTGCTAGACAAGTGCTCTACCACTGAGTTACAGCCCCAGCCCAACCTCAGGCTATTTTAATGTTACTTCTTTTGTTTAAGAATTAAGGCACAGCCAGGTTCAGTGGTACACTTCTGTAATCTCAGCAACTCAGGAGGCTGAGGCAGGAGAATCGCAAGTTCAAAGCCAATCTCAGCAGTTTAGTGAGGTCCTAAGCAATTCAGCAAGACCCTGTCTCAAAATAAAATATAAAAAGTTGGGGATGTGGCTCGGTAGTTAAGTGCCCCTGGGCTCAATCCCCGGCCACCCCCCCCCCCCAAGATGCAACTAAGGAGGCTGAGGCAGGAGGATTGCAAGTTTGAGACCAGCCTCAGCAATTTAGAAAAGCCCTAAGCACTTAGTGAGACCCTATCTCAAAATAAAAAATAAAAAGGAGCTGGGCAGATGGTTCATGCCTGTAAACCCAGTGGCTCAGGAGGCTGAGGCAGGAGGATTGTGAGTTCAAAGCCAATCTCAGCAATGACGAGACACTAAGCAACTCAGTGAGACCCTGTCTCTAAATAAAATACAAAATAGGGCCAGGAATGTGGCTCAGTGTTTGAGTGCCCCTGAGTTCAATCCCTAGTACCAAAATAAATAAATATAAATAAAAAAGGATTGGGGATGTGGTTCAGTGGCTAAGTGTCCCTAGGTGAAATCCCTGGTGTCAAAACAAAAACAAAAACAAAAAACAAAAACTTTTTAAGCTGGGCTTGGTGGCAAACACCTGTAAACCTAGTTACTTGGAAAAATGAGGCAGGAGAATCTCAAGTTTGAGGCCAGCCTGAGCAATTTAATGAGACCTTGTCTCAAAATAAAATATTATAAAAGGGCTGGGAGTGTAGCTCAGTGGTAGAATGTTGGCTAGCATGTGTGAGTACAAGGTCCAGGGTTCAATCTTCAGTACTACAAAAAAAAAAAAAAAAAAAAAAAAAGTATAACTGGTCCACTTTGAATGTTTGAATATAACTCTTGCTGCTCTGCTACTATGATTTCATTTAAAACTGACATTTTTTTTCTTCTCTCTCCTCCTTCTCCTCCTCTTTCTCCTCCTCCTCTCCCTAACCACAGGGAAAGCAAGATTTAACTTTCTTCCATTCCAAGCCCAGTTATCTGTCCTCCAGCCCAGAGACCACAAGAATGAAAGCATCCAGACTTCAGATTTGGCACCTGCAGATGCAAGAAATGACTGTCTCTCAAAGCTACAAATGAATGAATGACTCCTGACAGGGCACGTTTGGAGTGTAGCCTTTGTATCCCCTCTTTAAAAGCCCACTGCCTCTGGGACAAGAGTTCACTGTTTCTCCTTTGCTGGCAAAGCAATAAAACTTCTTTTTCCTTCTGAAAACCTTGTCTTCATTATTAGAGTGGCATCAGGGACAAGAACTAAAACAACAACAACAAAACACAACTAAGGAACCAGGGACTGGGGATATAGCTCAATAGCAGAATACTTATCTAGTATGTGTGAGGACCCCAGCACTGAAAGAAATTTTTAAAAAATTTTCCATTTCCGAGTTGTAAATGGAGCCTATCATACATCAAGTGACTCTGTGTTAGTCTATTATTTCTGGAAATTAGTATGCCCCAGTGATCTCATTGTATTTTTTCCTTTTTTCTTCACACTTAGGCAGACAGGGTCTCCCTAAATCCTAAATTGCTGAGGCTAGCTTTGAACTTGCAATCCTCCTTCAGTTTCCTGAATAGCTGGGATTATAGGTATGTGCCATGGGATTTTTCGTCTTGACAAAAATACCGTAGTAATATATTACATTAGGGGAAACATTTTTTTCATATATTTATCATCTATCTATCCATCTATCAATCATCTACCTATGAAATCTTCAACTGTCATACACTGATGGGGTAATGTAAAAGTAATTTGTTTTGGAACTGTCATGAGTTAACCTACATTATGATTCAGCAGTTCTGTTCATGTTTGGTTTCAAGAGAAACCAAGGCAGCTGAAACTCTGAAACATCATTATTAATCTACCAGCTGGAGAACAGATACTGATCCATTCAATATGAATGGATTAGTCAGTCAGACATGTTGAGTTAAAGAAATCAAACACCAGTATACACTGTATGAGTCCATTTATGATGCTACAGGTTGGAAGAGTGACCTTGAAAGGTCCAGAGTGTCCCAGTGTGCCATTATTGGGAAGTGCTGTCGACCTTTAGGAAATGAGGGCTTTTTTTTGTTTAATATTTTTAGCTGTAGATGGACACAATACCTTTACCTTATTTATTTAGTTTTTTATGTGGTGCTGGGGATCAAACCCAGTGCCTCATACATGCTAAGCAAGAACTCTACCACTGAGCCACAACCCTAGCCCAGGAAATGGGGGTTTACAGAAGATCCTTAGGTCACTGTGGATGTGCTTTCAATAGGGATTATGGAATCCAGGTTTCATGATCTTTCTTTTTTACTTCCTTTTGACTCACAAGGTGAGCTCTTTGCTATGCCATTCACTCCTGTCATGTTACATTATTCTCCAGAGGCCCAAAGTGAAGGAGCCACATGATGTTGGACTGGAACCTCCAGAACCATAAGCCAAAATATTAACCTTTTTTAAGTAAATTGCCTAACCACTTAACATGGTGGCTGCTTGCTCAAAATGTCAGTAAGGCAATACTAACGGATAATGATTTGTCAGAACAGTGATTATTTCTAGAGCAAGGGCAGTGTTATAAAGCTTTGTCCCGGGGTTTCATAAATTGACTTCCAGACCACTCATGTATAATTGAATCAAGCCTTTATTGAAGCACACCAGTGGCGACTGACCAGAACATAAAGCTGTTCCCCTGATCAGCCCCGAACAATTGCAAGGGTGCTCCTTATAAGCCTGAAAATTGCAAGAGGTATGTTTGGGGGTCCAGCCAATGCAAGTAAGCCAGGTTACAGAAGCAGGAGAGTACAGTCAGGCGGTGGGGTGCTTAGCCAACCACAATTAGCCCAGTCACCCCAGTTACACAAACAGAGCCCCATTACCCTCGTTACATAGACAATGCCCCATTAGGTAGTTCTGTGTTCTTAAAGGTTTCTACAGCAAAAGGAAAAGAACATCTTGTCCTGGTCATGACCCTTCTACTTGGCATGGTTGTTTTACAAAATGGAGTTACTAAACAAAATGGAGTCACTTTGGCTTGACTATCACAGCAGTAATTGGCAATCTGTATACTTAAGGTTGGTGCATTTTGTTAAGTACAATTAATTTATTTCTTGTCTTTTTTTTTTTTTTTTTTTTGAGAAAGTCTTATTCTGTTACCCCAGCTGCCCCTGAACTCTTGGATAAAGTGATCCTCCAGCCTCAGTTTCCTGAGTGCTGGGATTATAAGTATGCACCACTGCACCTGGTCTTTTCTTTTAAAAACCTGTAATAATATATAAAATGTGCCATTGGCTAGGTACTGTGGCATGTATGTAATCGCAGCAATTTGGGAGGATGAAGCAAGAGGACTGCAAGTTCAAGAGCAGCCTCAGCAATTTAGTGAAAACTTTTCTCAGAATCAGTGGCACAGTATCCCAGGGTTCAATTCCCAGTACAAGGAAAAAAAAATTGGGGCATTGTAACTTTTTTCCCCCAGTGCTGTGGATCAACCCATGATCTCTAACAAGCTCTATTGCTGAGTTACACTGCCAAATCCAAAGTGTGGGGAGCCACTCTTGAGTTATTTGAGCATCTTCACTGGGCCTTGGAGCCAAAGAGATTTTGGTTTGGCATTGCAAGCTATTTTGTGGCTCCTCCTGCTTAATGGATTGGGCAATGTACAGGACCTCTGTCTTCTCTAGGCCGGGAAGACTGATCTCCTAGCTATAGAGTTGGGCGTGACCCAGTGGGAACTGGGCAGCCCACCTCCTACCTTAATTGGCTAAGAACATTCTGTAGAAAGCCTTTGAAGTTCCCCCAAATAAAGAAAGCAAACGTCGGCTCTTGCTCTTTCTAGCGTGGAAGCTTGACCCTTAAGGTTGAAGAGCTATCCTGCCCCTACTCTTTAAAACTATTTTCTGTGTTGTGTGATTTTTTTCACCTTATTCCTCAGCCAGCCCACTCCACACAGGGGAATCCAGCTTCCATCACCTGTGCAGGCTGAGTCAGACCAAAGGTAATTTT
Organism: Callospermophilus lateralis; assembly: GCF_048772815.1. Taxonomy (NCBI): domain Eukaryota; kingdom Metazoa; phylum Chordata; class Mammalia; order Rodentia; family Sciuridae; genus Callospermophilus; species Callospermophilus lateralis. The sequence continues at coordinate 87,152,645 of NC_135307.1, read as the reverse complement.
TTTTGGTGGGGTGGGTCGGGGGTGGGGGGAGGCACGGGCTGTGGTACTGGGGATTGAACCCAGAGGTACTCTACTATTGAGTTATATCCCCAGCCATTTTTTGGTGCGGGGGGGGGGGGGGAGGGGGGGCGGCGGATGGGGAGTACTGGGGATTGAACTCAGGGGCACTCAACCACTGAGCCACACTCCCAGCCCTATTTTATTTAGAGACAGTCTGAGTGCTTAGCACCTTGCTTTTGCTGAGGCTGGCTTTGAACTCACAATCCCGCCTCAGTCTCCTGAGCTGCTGGGATTACAGGAACGCGCAACCATGCTCGGCTCCAGCCATTTATTGTGAGACAAGGTCTAAGTTGTCCAGGCTGGCCTCAAACTTGTGATCCTCTGTTAAGGTCTGTAAACAAGTCAGATTGGCACCTGTTATTTTGCCAGAGAAATGTTAAGAGTCTGTAAAAAAGTCTGGATGGCGCCTGGCAAAATGCCAGAGGGAGTGGTTTGTGAAGTAACAAAAGCAAGCCATTAAGTGTGGAGATTCCTTATTGGTTGACTGCTGTATCTATTTTATGCTAATTAGATAAGCTGTGTAAAATGTATAAATATCACTCAGATCCTACAATAAACGGCTTCCACTCCTGCTGCATCAACGTACACAAGTTATTCGTCACCCCCCGGTTATTCTGCTGCAGCCGGCCTGCGGCAATCCTCCTGCCTCAGCCTCCTAAGGTAGGGAATACAGGCATGAATCACCTTGCCAGGCTTCATGTCTGTCTTAAAGATGGCTGTAATTTGAGCCTAAGAGTCAAAGTTGATAGTTCCCAGTTCAGAGGGAAATTGAATGGCTGCAGTGGTGTGGTCAAAATGAGAAGCAGTATGTTTGGGGTGAGAAGGGATGTTGGGAAATTTGAGAACATGATTACAAAAGGAACAAATCTTTTGCCAAGATTAAGCTCTCAATTTGAATAGTATCACCACCAGAACCTTTGCCAGGCCTTAGATACATACAAACCAGCAAGACAGGTATTCTCTCTGTTTTACCATAGTTTCTGATTAAGACTGAAAAGAAAAGATTTGCCCAAGGCCAGTTCAGAAGGTATGCTGGGATTTCAATTGATGGGAATGGGCTGCAAGCTGAAAATCTTTTTTTTTTTTTTTTTTTTTATGTGGTATTGGATATTGAACCCAATGGCACCCTACTAATGAATACATCCCCAGGTATTTTTATTTTTGAAACAGTCGCAGTCACCCAGGTTAGCTTTAAATTTGTGATCCCCTTGAGTAGCTGGGATTACAGATTTGCATCACCATGTCTGGCAAAAACATCCTAATTTTTATAACCAATTCTTACTATCACCCTGACTCAAAACTTCTATATAGCTGAACACAGTGGCACATGCCTGTAATCCTGGTGATTTGGGAAGCTAAGCAGGACGATTGCAAGTTCAAAGCCAGACTCAGCAATTTAGCCAGGTCCTAAGCAACTTAGCAAGATTGTCTCAAATTTTTTAAAAAAGGCTGGAGATGTTGCTCAGTGGTTGAGTGTCCCTGGTTTCAACCTCAAGTATCAGGAAAACCACCACCACCACCACCACCATCACCACCAAAAAAAACCACTTCTATAATGACTCAATTTCCTCAACCTCTCAAGCCACCAATTAATTCCTATAGTTTTTGTTTCAACTTACTTTACACCTTTGTAGTCATGGCCCTACATACTTATTTCCTGTTTTTTTTTTTTTTTTTTTTTGTACTAGGGATTGACTCCAGGGGCGCTCGAGCTACATCTCTACTACTTACTTTCTTTTTTTTTTTACTAGGCCTAGACTAGTTGTGTTTAAGTGATTGGGTCAAATAGTATTTATGTCCTAACAACTTAGTAGTAGTTTGAAAATGTAATACACCTAAAACTAAGGAAAATGTATATTTCCATTTTAAAACAACTATATAATCATTTACTAGTCAGATGTTGGGCACTCTCAACTTCTCAAACTTTGGAATCTAGCTGGATGGACACTGCCACCTTCATTTCCTAACTGGTGTTCAAAGGAATTGAGCCTGGTCTATTTATGTTGTTACTGACCTACTTTGATAGTTTACAGGGGCCTAACATGTCAAGTATCCCTGTGTGTACCCTAACATTAGAATATCCCGTGGCATTCTGTGAATATGCAGCCATGTTCCAAGGGTGCCTTGGCTTATGGTCTGGGAACCACAGATATAAGCAACAAGCTTTACTCATGTCCTAACCAGGCAAATACCATGAGTATTTTAGAAACATGAATCTGGCCTTGATGTTAAGAGGATAGCAGGAATAAGAGAATAGACTCAGCCAGGCACAGTGATTGGTGTATACCCAACGAGTGGTGCAATCCCAATGAACTCAGAAGGCTGAGGCAGGAGAATCACAAATTTGAGCCTAATCTGGGCAATTTAGCGAGACCCTGTCTCAAAATTTGGTATGAAGATGAAGCTCAGTACGTGCCTAGCATGTGTGAGGCTGAGTTCAATCCCTAGTACTGCAAAAAAATAAATAATATATAAAAGTAAAAAATCATGAGATACTGAAGGCACCATGATTTAAAAAGTTTGGAAACGTCTGGCCTAGATGATAAAAATTCACACTTCTTAGCCTGGCATTCAAGGGTCTTCAAAACTGCTGGCACAAACACATACTTCCCATCCCCAATATTCCCTGGCTCATTTTTTTTTTTTTTTTAACCAGGAATTGAACCCAGGGGCGTTTAACCACTGAGCCACATTCCCCTTTCTTATTTTTGAGACAGGATCTTGCTAACTTGCTGAGGCTACCTTTGAACTTGGATCCTCCTGCCTCAGAGACTTGACCCACTGGGATTACAGGTGTGTGCTACTGCTGGTACTCAAATCCATTTCTCCTACTTGTTGGTTGACCCTGGGCAATTCTCTTAGCCTATTTGTCAACTGAAGGGGAAAAAAAACAAAACAAAAAAACTAACGGCACTTAGCTTATATGGCATAATGAGTATTATTACATAAAGAACATACACAAGTACCATATGTGGCAAGTGCTCAGTTAAGTGGTAGACATGATTCCCTCTTATTTGAAACAAGCCCAACCTGTATTCTTGCCCAGTTTCCCAAGACTAACCTGAATATCCCCTAAATTTTCTGGTCTACAAATGTTATTTATTCTCTGTTGAGCCATAGTCCACCTCCTCCATTGAGTCTTCCCCAAACTAGCCCATAGTTAACTACCATCAGACTCCGTACCACCACAAGTCCATAATTAAGTATTGCCTTTTGTAATGTAGCTGGCATCACCTGCACATTTTGTTTCCCCAAATAGACAACTGTGAGCATCTTTGAAGTTAGGACCGTGATGCTACCTTTGTTTCCTAATGCATCTAACACAGTAAAAAGTACAGATCAATATTTGCTGAATTTGGGGCTGGGGATATAGTCAGTGGTGGAGCACTTGTCTAGAATGTAGAAGGCCCTGGTTTCAATCCCCAGTACCACTAAAATAAAATGCCAAATTTATATAATGTATAAATATGGGCTCCAGAGCAGATTAAGTACTCAAAACAACTCTTTTGTCAAGACCAGAGGAAACATACACACACACACACCAAAAAAAAAAAAGGAAAGTAAGCACAAATGCTGGCCAGCAGTGCTAAGTGGAAGCCTGGGATCAAGGTCCCTTGTGAGATCAGGTCATGAGACAGGGTCTCTATGTTGGAAAGGATGTATTTGTCAGGATAAGCACACAGGTAATTAAATTCCTAGGAGTGAACTAGCAAGGCCTAGCAAGAAGTGAGGATAGCATAAGAAAGTGTCCCACTCTCTCCTTCCAACTATGCTTTTATTTTTGTCAGAAATACCAATTACATCCTGATGAAGTGGCATATGCCTTTAGTCCCAGTGAAGGGGGTCGGGGTGGGGTTGGTGAGGCAGGAGGATCCCAAGTTCAAAGCCAGCCTCAGCAATTGCAAGGCACAAAGCAACTGAGTGAGACCCTCTAAATAAAAAAATACAAAACAGAGCTGGGGATGTGGCTCAGTGGTTGAGTGCCCCTGAGGCCAAGCCCCGGTAACTCCCCCCGGCAAAAAAAGAAATACCAATTATAAATTTGAGTAAATAATCTTTTAAATTATAAATATCCTGAAAGTGGGTAGAAGGAAATTTTTAGCCTTTCTCATTGATGAGGTCCACTCCTCAAAATATGAGACATAAACAATTTATGCAAGGGCAAATAATTGTAGCCCTTTAAGCTAGGGTGATGTGTTACTTGGCTTTACTGGAGGGCTCTGGGACGATTTAAAGATGCTTAAGAGTAGGTTATTTTGGGGGATGAAATTAGGAGGTGCAGAAAGAATAGGAGATGGCTGAGCAGGAAATTTGGCTGTGCCTTTGGTAAACTTGAGGGGAGTCTATTGTGGACTTTGGGCAACAAACTGTATGATCTGTGGGACAGGGACTGGGCCCAGGGTTAGCTGTGCGGCAAGCGGCAGGTGTATAGGAAGAACACTGGCACAAGCCAGTCAATGGAGCCTGTCACCCTTGGTACAAATGGGGGAACCACTCATTGGTCCTGAAAGCAGAAGGCTAGAGTGAGTGCTCAGTGAGTGGAAGAAAAATATCCTGGGTAAATCAAAATATCCCAAACTTGGGCTGAGGTTGTAGTTCAGCAGTAGAGCACTTGCCTAGCACATGTGAGGCACTGGGTTCAATCCTCAGGCACCACATAAAAAACAAATAAAATAAAGGCATTCTGTTCATCTATAACTGAAAAAATTTTTTTAAAAATCTTGAACTTATTATAATAATGTTCAGTTGACATGTTTAGGTTAAAGCTATTTTCATTCCTCAGAATATACAGTCAGAATATTTATATAAATATTTATTTCCAAAGTAGTACTTAAAAAAAAAAAAAAACAGATGTGATTTAGATTAAAAGCTCCAAGATGTATTGTTTCAGGTAGGTGTTATTCCTATTTATACCATCACCCCATTTGTTAAGCCAAAAACTTCAAGTTCACAAATTTACAATGATGTATAAAAGCCCAACCAGGATGGAACAGTGTGTGTTCTAAGAGAGAACAGCACAGCTTATCAGTGATGTCTCAGGGAGCTCCTGTGCTCTACTGTAAAAATAAGGATTTCTTCCTGTAAACCTGAATGTGACCTTCTAGAGTCTCTGGTTGTGGCTGCTTTAGTCTCCTGATTCTAATGGTGTGCTGCTTTGTTGCCTACAAGGTTGAGTCAAGCTTCCAGGTCCATTCTTATAGGCCTCCATTATCTACATGTGATGCTCAGGAGAGTTGACCAATCTGAAGGTGGGGAAAGCTGTTTAAAGGAAGAACCTCCATTTCAGCATAATCTGCCCTTAATCCTACTGCAGAAACTGTTTTCACTCTGGGGATTGTAAGTCTTAGAAGATCATGGCCACGAAGATGTCTTAAGTGACTTCCTCTGAGAATTTTATCCCCAACAGGGAGCCATCTGGCCACTTGTCTTTTATTACATTTCTAATAGCTGCTCCATTTCCTCCAGGGCTGTTTTAAAATCATTGACTTGACCATTACATAAGGTTTGCTGTTCTAGAAATCGAACCCTTTCTTCTTCTTTCATCTTCAACTTTACCTTTAAGGCCTGCAAGGAAAGGCATTTCAAAAGAATAAACACACTTAAAACTCTTGACTCACAGGAAACACAATACCCACCAGAACATTATACTTCTATTCCACTGAAGAAGACCAACAATCATTGCATTTTCTATCTCAGATTTTCTTTATCTGTGCTGGTTTTAGCAACTGTTCTCTGTATTACAGACTCCTGCATATAAACAGAGCAATGAAATTCTCTACTTTCCATGAAATATCACCAATGATTCATTCAAGCAATCTGAAGCAGTTCAGACCCAAGGTTTTCTTTTTTATACATTTTTTTTAGTTGGACACAATACCTTTATTTTATTTATTTACTTAATTTTTAATGTAGTGCCGAGGCTCAAACCCAGCGCCTCACATATGCTAGGCGAGTGCTCTACCGCTGAGCCACAACCCCAGCCAAGAATCTGGATTTCTTACTACCAGTTTCTTTCTTGAGATATGAAACTTTCACAGCATGGATTTCACATAGGTCTCAACTGTCAACTTTGAACAACCTACTGTGCTGCCCACTGCCTCATGGCCCGGAGATGTGAATATTTCTAAGCGTCCACAGGAACAAAAAAAGAAAGTTAGTGGGGAAAAAAATGGGAAGTCGAAATGAAGTCTTAGGATGTAGTTAACAATAATTCACCAGTGCTGGTTTCTTTTTCTGTCCTCCACCCCACCGCCCATATCAGGCATTGAACCCAGTATAGTGTTCTACCTGTGAGCTACACTCTAGCCCTTTTTTCCTGCCTTCATTTTGAGACAGGTTTGTACTAAGTTGCAGAGGCTGGTCTAGAATTTGTGATCCTCCTGGCTTAGCTTCCTGAATAGCTGGAATTATCAATGCTGGTTTTTAGTTTTGACAAATGTACAATGATGATGTAAGCTGTTACAATATTATTAGGGAAATTGAGTTTTCCAAAATATCTTTTCAACTTTTCTGAAAATCTAAAATATTTCAAAATTGTTTATTAAAATAAAGATGGGGCTGGGTTGTGGCTCAACGGTAGAGTGCTCGCCTAGCACATGCGAGGCCTTGGGTTTAATCCTCAGTACCCCATAAAAAAATAAATTAAAAAATAAAGATATTGGGCTGGGGTTGTGACTCAGCGGTACAGCGCTTGCCTAGCATGTGCGAGGCCCTGGGTTTGATCCTCAGCATCACATAAAAACAAATAAAATGAAGGTTAAAAAAAAGGTATTGACAACTACAACTAAAAAATAAATATTGAAAAAAAAAAAAATAAAGACAGGCAGTGGTGCACATCTGCAATCTCAGGGATTTGGGAGGCTGAGGCAGGAGGATTACAAGTTTTCAAGTTAGCCTGGGCAGCTCAGTGAGACCCTATCTCAAGATGAAATTAAAAAGGGACTGGGAATATAGCCCAGTGATAAGAGTGCCCCTGGGTTCAATCCCCATACCACAAAAACACAATCTACACCTGCTTCAGGTGATGTTTGCCCTCACCTGTAACTCCTCCATCTGCTTCTTGGCAGTTTCATTAAAAAGTTTCAATTCATCTTGCAAAGTTTCTAACAGCAACTAAGAGGAAAGTACAATGTAATAAACAAATCTTCATATGAATTAGATGGTGGTTAATGTTCCATTCATGTATCAATTGCTAAGCACTGAATGCACTTGGCCTGGCTCTCTAATGGGCGTTCTGATGAACTCAGTCCACCATACAGATTTCCCCAACAGGATGTGCTCTGTGATACATAGGCCTTAGCAACAAAATATGGCAGCCACAGAAGGGCTGACTAATAGCCTGAGGGAGCCAAGGAAGGTTCTGCAGCTAATATTCTATGACTAAGATGACGACTAAGATGACAACTAATCTTCCAAGTGAAAGATCATGCATGTATGAGAGGCTTGAAGTCCAAATGTATTACCTTCCTTTTGCAATGAAGGAACCAAATAAACCCTGCAAATTCAAATTTAACAGGCTGAAACTCTGTATCACATAGTTCTCAATAAAGGACTAGTGGGATGAAATTTGGTAAAGTATAGATTGGAGAGATCAGAAAGCTCTCTATATGAGTTCAACCTATCATGTATTTTAAAGTGGTACCTTTTCAATTCAGACTTTCTTATGTTTGTAAGCACAAAGCTACCTTTCAGGTAAAATATGCAATTGAATACACATCCTATTTGCTCTTCTATTACTGTGGATAACCAAAGGTTGCTTTTTGGGGTTTGTTGGGCATATATCAGACCCTCTGAGATCTACAGGGCCCCAAAGTCATACGGCCCTGCCCATTCACACTCACGCCCTCACCATAGAGTCTGTGTGATCCAGAGTAGGTTCCGGCTGTGATGCCAGGGTCTCACTGCCTAAAAGAAATGTATTCAACAAAGTCAGCCTCATTCTGGGAACTGCACCTTACACAGAACAAAATAAAACTCCCTCCATGGACAAGTATCAGAATATTTCCAAGGGAACTTTCTCCAAGTGACTATTTCTATACTTTCTGCTCTGAGTTTTCAACTGGAAAGAGTCACTCATGCCTGCTCTTCAGAGCTGTATTTTACCTCCTTTCTCTTTAGGTCTGCATAAAGAAAAAAGCCAAAAATTCATTCTGTTCTTCTTAGCTCAGTGGAAAAATTTGTTCAGAGGAATGTATAGGTTGGATTTCTGCTTTGTTTACAACCCAAAAATTATTCTTAAAAGTCTTTCAAGTCTTAAAAATAATGATTTTTGGTAATAGTTCATTCACATATTAGAAATATACAAAAATGCTTATGGTAATGATAAAGATTATCTAAACTGGAGCTGGGAGTGTAGCTTAGTGGTAGAGCATGTGCTTGGCAATCCCTAGGCTCTTGGTTCCAGCCTCAGCACCCAAACAAAACAGCTACCCCCAGGTTAAACTTATCCAGTCCCATTCAAAGTTAGCCTTCCTTAGTGCAAGGACTAAGGCTCTTTCCCTGGTATTCTCTGGTTCCTCAACTCAGCCTGAGGCTGTCTTACAGTCTTTTTTAAAAATTTTTATTTATTTTTTTATTATTAAAATAGCTTCTTGAGTAGCTGGGATTACAGGCATGTACTATTATTGTGGCTGGTCATCTTATAGTCTTTGGGCAATTCCCTCTTTCATTCTTTTCTTTGTTACAGAGTCTGGTCTTTTCTTTGCTACTCAAGGGACAGGGTCTGAATAGGAGTCACTTTTTTGGGGGGTACTGGGATTGAACCCAAGGCTTCCTACATCCTAAGCATGTGCTCTATTACTGTGCTATATCTCCAAGCCATGATCACGTTAGTCACCGTGATATTGCTGATTAGCCAGATTTAGGAACCCTAGAGTAGTAGTCTCTCTTTCTCTCTCCTGCTTCTCTCCTGAGATAGGCATTAGTTAAGTTCTACTTCTCTTCAAAGAAACACGATTTTTCAGTCTATTTGTGAGGTCATACCTGTTGGCACCAAATGAATAGCAGAGAGTATTCAGATAGTAGAAGTAAACTTCTTTCTACAGTCCTGTGAAATTCTATTGGTCAGGCAAAAATCAACATCAGATAATAACAGAAGCTTTCACAAATCTTTAGGCCTTTGCTAAGCAACTCCTGACCAGCTGGACCACCTGAAGCTATGCTGCCAAAGTCCATTCTCTTACCTGGGTTGAGGCCTTTGCTCTCTAAAATCGCTAAACAATTGTCCTGAAATTTCTCCAGCAGCTCCACCTTCTGAGTCAGGTCCTTCAGCTCTCCCTGTTGGAATGTCACATAGATCAGGAGCTGTCCTCTGGTAGGTCTTTGCCTGAGCTCGTGGACAAGACAGCATGAGCCTGGCTTCTTCTCCTTCTGCCCTTCAGCAGCTTGCTCCCACCCATCATGTGTAGCCCAGTGACAGCTGATGACACAGGTCTGGTGGGTCTCTTACCTGAGTCTCAGTCAACTTCTGGTGCAGCTGCTTGTTGACAGCCTCTAACAGCTGATTTTTATCCTTGAGCTCTTCCTCTGATTTTTGCTTACTTAATGGTTTGTAGCTGCAAAAAAAGTTGTACTTTACATGAAGATGCAGAGGGGATGAATATGGGCTAAGGAGTTACTCAAACAGGTATGAACCCTGTTTTCATTATATAGTGGTATTTGACTCAATGAGTTGTATAACCTCGCTGAGGCTCTGGGTACTCATTTCTAGAGTGAAGATCACACTCACATTTCATACTATTATTGTGAAGAATAAAAGAAAACCCATATATAGTGTTTAGGCCAGATACTAACACATGATAAACATTTAATAAACAGCCACTGTCGTCATCATCAATATTAATCCTTCATTTTGAAATTCTTTCTTACTAGCATTTTGTCTTCAAAACTTTTAAGACATGCCCACCTAATAGATTTGGAATAGAACCTAGGCGCATAGGCTTTTCAGTTTCTCATTATCTGTTTCAAGATTGTAAAACTTTCAAACTATCCTGAAACAGAGATGGGTCCAGGAGTTTACCATGTCCACCTCCACCACTGGAACATTTATTTCACTGTCACTATCCACTCCTATTCCAAACTCCTGTTGGTGGGCCATCAGCAGTGGTCTTGGCATGGAGCACAGAAAGCTCTTATCTGAGGCTCAAGATGGTGGCACCACCGATTCTTGTACTGACAATGGTTCTCACTGCTGGCTCTGCCTTATCCCTGAAAATTCCACTCAGGTACCCAGACCATAATATATTAAACAAGTCCTATGAGTGACACACAACTGGGAACATGAATTGCCCTAAAATGGTGGCCAGGTTTATTTACCCTGTAGCTCACCTCTTCTTCATGTTCCTCTTGATGGCAGTCTCTGCAGCCTTCATCTGCCTAGAGAAGCAAAAACAAATTAATCCAGGAATCATACTATGTTGCACTGTGTTGTAAACAAGGCAGAACTAAGAGCTTGAACTTCTGAAGAAAGAATCAGAGATTAGGTACAAGGCAAACAGTACAGGCTTAAGAGCCTAAATGCCTATGCTCTTTGGTTTCACGCTGAGAAAGTTTTATCATTAGGGAAAGGGTTGCCTTCCTGATTATCTCAACAACCTGACAGACCTGCTCATGCTCCATAGTGTGGCCATCCCATGCTAACTAAACTCACCTGGGAAAAGAACACTGGCTAGGGGACAAGCATATATCCTACACTGGGGCTGGACTTTGCTCAGATCAGCAACCTAGGCTAACAGCTAGGCCCTCGCAATACCATTTACATACTCAAAGCAAGTGTGAGAGAGGAAAGAATACATCTTTTCATAATCCTTGCTGTCTCCCTTCAGAACAGATTAACACAGAGAACCCTGACAAACAGGTCAGTGGTGCCACAGGTTATCATTCAGGAGCCTGGTGCTCCTGAACCCCTAGTTTTTAATTCTTAGTACTGAGCAATTTCTAACAAGATGGTTTTTTGTTTTGTCTTTTGTGGTGCTGGGGATTGAACTGGGGCCTTGTGCATACTAGGCAAGGGCTCTACCTGGATACCAATGATCTGTTCTCACCCATTCTCTCGCTTTGGTTTGTTGATTTTTGTAATATCATTATCTGAACCTCCTGAATAAAGATGTCTGGAAACATCGACTTCTTTGGACTTAATAGGTAACAGACTCTTGGTAGTAGCTCGAGTTTGTGTATCTGCAAGGAAAAACGAGAGAGAGAGAAGCCAAAGCTTTATGACCCATCAGCTGCAACCCTATAACATACAATTCCATCCCAAGTGTATAAGCCTTTATTTTCATACTGGCCAATCTCAGTTTGTGAAGACTAATTTCAAAGAGTAAGACTTCTGGACTAGTTGTCAATAGAAACCAAAATTCTTTAAATGTGATAATTTAGTGTACTTAACACATCAAACTGAAATGCTGGAGGAAATAAATATGAATGTGGAGACTGATACAAGTAATGGGTTAAATGAGAGGCAGAGTTAGCAGGGCAAAACCCCAGCAGGAAATCATCAAATACCTATGCAGTTATCCCATATTGTTAAGTTCCCAGAGCACTCAGCACATTATCCTTCGGCAAAACTCCAGTGGCTTTTCATTCAATTTTTGTCTGTTTTCGTCAAATTTCTTCTTAACCACCCTAAAAGTCACCTGTGTGTCCTCTGAGCTAGTAGAGCTTCTCACATATGAAAAAAAGTACAAGTACTACTGTTGAAATAAATGAAATACTTCAGTTTCACGGGCTGTTTCATAGCCCTTCACCTCTAAATTATTGCCTGTCTTCTTTCCTCTTTTTTCTGAGGCCTCTACACCAGCTCTTTTACTTTATTGATCCTTTATTAAGTTTAGAGGTTCCCTATTTGGATTCTTTTTGATCTTGCTGGGCTATGGCCAGATAACCATGATACGGTCTTGCCATGAGACACTTGGTTCCTAAAGGGGAGCATATCCCCCCTAGCCTTAAGCCAGCCCTTCACCACACATTTTCTATAATTTATATTTCATAGCAAATTCAACTAACTTATTCAGGAATTAAGACACACACCCCCCGCCCACACAACATATACACACAGGCTTTCCTTCTTCTTCTCCCCCACGCCTTCTTTTTATGTGTTGGGGAATGAACCTAGAGCCTTGCACATGCTGGGCAAGCACTCTATCACTACCTCAGCCCTGTCTTTTTTTTTTTTTTTTTTTTTTAATTTTTTTAGTCGTAGATGGACACAATACCTTTATTTCATTTGTTTATTTATATGTGGTGTTGAGGATTGAACCCAGTGCCTCATACATGCTAGGCAAGAGCTCTACCACTGAGCCACAATCTCAGCCCCCAGCCCTGTCTTTTCTAAATTATACTAACTTCATTTTGTTCACTGTAAAATGGCCCCTTTAAACTTGACCTAAGTTAAGAGCCATAACAATTACATCAGGTTGAAGAAATGAAGTACAAAGTGCTAGACTGCAGAGATTAGAAAAATTTTTATTTGTATACAACAAGATTTTATCTGAATAACTCTGGCTGCCTAACAGTTCACTTGTCAAAATGTCTTCCTAACCACCCTAAAAGTCATCTGTGTGTCCTCTGAGCCTAGTAGAGCATCTCACGTATGAAAAAAAGTCCAAGTACTACTGTTGGAATAAGTGAAATACTTCAGTTTCATGGGCTGTTTCATAGCCCTTTACCTCTAAACTATTGCCTGTCTCTCAGTTTAACACATTATTTTATTTAAGGGTATATTTTTATGGGCACCTAACCTTCACTTCGGTTTTCTTTTTTCCCTGTGGTACTGAAGATCAAACCCAAAGGTGCTTTTGAATTTAAGGGTGCCCTACTGATGAACTACATACACAGCCTTTTTTTATTTTTTATTTTGAGACAGGGTCTCTCAAAATTGCCCAGGCTGCCCTTGAACTTATGATCCTTCTAGCTGGGATTACAGACATGTGCCACTATGCCCAGATCTATATTATTGTTTTTATATTTTTAAAAACTTTTCCAGCTCTATTTTTGATACTCATAACCAAAAACAAATAATTTTTTTGAGGTATCTGAAGTAAAAAGTAACCTTGAGGCAACATTTATTTTATCCTAACTCAAGTATTTAAAAAGTTAGAAACATGAGCTGGGATTGTGGCTCGGCGGTAGAGCACTCATCTAGCAAGTGTGAGGCCCTGGGTTCGATCCTCGGCACCACATAAAAATAAGTAAAATAAAGGTATTGTGTCCAACTACTTCTAAAAAATAAATGTTTTTTTTTTTTAAAGTTAGAAACAATAACAAATCTATCTCATTAAATAGGAAGAGAAAGCAATGAATTATTTGCATCTTGACTGGGAGATGGCCAGTGACTGCAGCACCCCATGAGAAAGATAGCAGGGCTGTGGTGAGAGACCAGTTCTCCAGCTAAGTGCAGCCCCTGATGATGCCAGGACTACCATCCAGGTGTTGAAGCAGCCAAGACAAAGACAAGAACCCTTTAAGGCTTGGAGAAAAGCCTATTTACTTCAGACATCAATCTTGCCACTGCTTATCAACCAGCTGCATGGAATCATCTGGGAAGGGATCATAAATAGCTACTCCATAATCTCCCACAACAGTTTTCAGGTGTCTGGAGTTTATTCTATGCTATAATTTTTGGATTAGGCAGCTCAACCACTGAAGACCCTATGAGATAACTTTCAACCACAAGCAAAACAACACAAAGTAAGGCAGGAAAGCAATTAAGATTATGTTTCTAGTCATGTCTTTCTCTTTTCCCAAAGTCCTCAAATACTTTGGCTAGGCCTGACCCCTCTCATTTCACTCAACATTTATTGAAAATGGGCTAATGAAAGACACTGTGCAGATTCTAATGTAAATAAGGTACCCTAGCTCTCTCCTACTCCTCAAATGAGTCTCCTCCCAGACAAGAGATACCAAGTTTAGAAATAAAATGGATATTCCTTAAAAAAAAAAAAAAAAAAATTCTAGTTTAATAATATTGTACCACAACCAGCAACTTCAATCTAATTGGTGAAAGCGGCAAAGGTGGGGATGGGGTGTTACCGGTCCTACCACGGTTCTTCTCCTAGCTCCCAACATAAACCTAGACAACCGGGATCTAAGGGGCTAGCCCACCGAAGGGCCTACAGGTTCCGCGCCCCACATTCCCAACCATCAACCAGATCCTTGTACTCCCGGCCTGACTTCTACGGCGGGTCCACAGTACCTGGGTTGGGGAAGGTGTGTACACCCACCTGCCGACAGGCCGCTGCTCAGCACAGAGGGGGGCTGCACGCTGTACACTGTCTTAACCACACTGGTCATCGTAAGGAGGCGTGGGCACGGCTGGGCCCTGGAAGGTGCAAGATGAATGTTTTGCAGCGCCGGGCCCCAGCCCGAGCAGGTGGAGGACAGGGGGAAAGCTTGACCCCGCCAGTCCAGGCTCGGGATCTGGGAAGAAGCGCCTCCACCCAGCGCCACCCGATCCGCCCCCACACCCAGCCCAGTCCCTCGCCCCCGGAGAGACGAACTCAGACGCTCGCCGCTCCCGCTCGCAGTCCTTGTCGCTGTTGTTCAGAAGAGGCTCAGCAGCAACGGCCAAGCAGCCGGTCGGGTCTGCCGCCTCGGTTTCAAATGGAAACTTCCGGGAGCTGGGCGGGCGGGGTTGCAAGTCGCTTTCCGTAGGCGGCCCTGATGTGCAGAAGAGTCTGTCCCGCGCCGCGACTTTGGGAGCCGCCATGCTGTACGGAAGGTTCGAGCACAGGTGTGGGAGCCCCGGATCTAGGAGAGGAAGGGGGCGCACTTGGCAGGCCTGAATGGAGCTAATGAACTACGCTGTCATTCCCGGCAGGAGGCGAAAACGTGACCACGTTTAATGTCCACGTCACAAAGCTGTTTATTTGTTCTGTGGACGTTAGGGTTACTGCTAAGAGCATAGGTTATTGGGATGAAAACTGAAGGCTTAGTGGGCTGCAATACCTAAAGCACCTAGTTGGACTCCTAAATGTAATAACACTAATCCTTATTTAAATGGAGATTGAAAACCACTCCTATTAAACAGGGTAGAGTTCTCTGACGTACATTCATTTTATTTGACGAATGTTCACTGAGCATCAGGACTGAGCTTGACTTTGCCCTTCTGGAGTTTAATTGTGATTAAACTATGAAAGAAAAGTATAAAATTTTATGAGAGAAAAGCAGGGAAGCTTAGTTCAAATTTGGGGATCAGGGAAGATTCAGGTGGTGTTTGACTCAGGAAGAATGAGAGGGAGTTAATTACATGAACATGGGGGAATGGGAAGAAAAGCTAATGAGCTTTGTTTGTTTGTTTGTTTGTTTTGGTACTAGGGATTGAACTCAGGAACACTCAACCACTGAGCCACATCCCCAGCCCTATTTTGTGTTTTATTTAGGATCTCACTGAGTTGCTTAATGCTACTTTTGCTGAGGCTGGCTTTGAACTCACAATCCTCCTGCTTCAGCCTCCCCAGCCGCTGGGATTACAGGTGTTCGTCACTGTGCCTAGCTGAAGCTTACTCTTATTTAATATCAAATTATATTTTTAAAAACTTACTCTGGGGCTGAGATCGTGGCTCAGCGGTAAAGCACTTGCCTAGCATGTGTGAGGCCCTGGGTTGATCCTCATCACCACATATAAATAAATAAATAAATAAATAAATATATTGTGTCCAACCAATATTTATAAATATTAAAAAATATATTCTAAAAAAAAAAAACTTACTCTGGCTTTTAATGGAATTCATTCTGGAGAATGGACTAAAGATAGTTGGGAGGTTGGGAGGATATTGCTATGTTCAAGTTACAGATGATGGCCCCTGGGCCATGGTGGTGGAGATGGAGCAGATACATGTGCAGCAATTTTGGGAGGCAGAGTCTCAGGCTAGATGGGATTTAGGGAAGGGAGGGAGAAAAGAGGAAGATGTTGAGGATAACTCCTAGGCTTGAATAATTAATTGTGTGAATAGAGTCACTATTTTGTGGAGGCATGTGGGAAGGATTTGAGAGTTTAGTTTTGAACATGGAAAACTCTAAATACCTTTGAGACATTTCACTAGAGTGGTCAGATAGGCAGCTGGAAATACAAGCTTTGAGCCCAGAGGAGATTCTGGGTTGTAGATATACAGTAAGCCCTTCATCCTTGAATTCCATATATATACATTATTTGGAGAAAGAAACTGCATCTGTACTGTATATGTGTATACACACACACACACACACACACACACACACACATATGCTTTTTTCCTTGTCATTTTCCCCTGTTCCCTAAACAATATAACCTAAGAGTGATTTAATAGCATTTACATTGATTAGATATTATAAGTAATCTAGAGATAATGTAATGTGTATGGGAGGATTGTGTAGGTTATATGTAAGTACTAAGCCATTTTTAATAAAGGACTTGAGCATCTTTGGATTTTGGTAACCTGGGGTTCCTGGAACCCAAACCCTTGGGATACCAAGGAATGACTGTACTTTTGGGAATTATTAGTATATGGATGTATTTAAAGCCACTTTTTTCTTTCCTTTTTTTTTTTTTTTTTTTGATGTACATGTGTGTGTGTGCATAGAAATTGAACCCAGGGCTTCATACATGCTATATGTGTGCTGTACCACTGAGCTACACCCCCAGCCCAAGGCAGAACTTCTGCTCATGTGTTTGTGCTTATGAAGATGGATCATCATGTCTTTCCTGTGCCCTATTATCCCAGATAAGATCAGGGATGTCCTGGTCTGGCTGTGTGATAACAGAGAGACCCAGTCCATGGTGCAGAGAAGCTAGAAAGAACCCTGATGAGCAGATGTAGGGTAGAGAGGCTGAATGCTACTTGGACATATAGAGAGAGGTCCCTTAGATGGACAGATCCAAATTAAGTGCTAGTCATTGCCCCCTCTTCCTATGGCAGGAGTTACTTTCTTTTTCTTCTTCATCCTTGTCTTCTTTTTTTTAGACAGGGTCTTGCTATGTTGCCCAGGCTGGCCTTGAATTGGGCTCAGGTGATCTTCATGTCTCAGCTTCCTGAGTAGCTGGAACAGATGTGCCACTGTTCCTCGTCAGGAGTCATCTTGATTTATTTATTTTGCAAAAAAGACAACTTATGTGGTCAGCCCTCCATATTTGTGGGTTCTGCATTTGTGCATTCAATCAACCACAGACTGAAAATATCCCGCATGAAAAAAAAATCACATCAGAACTGAACACATACAGACTTTTCTCTTTTTTTTCAACACAGTGTAACAACGACTTACACAGCATATACATTGTATTAGATATTATAAGTAATCTAGAGACAATTTAAAGTATATGAGAGGATATACGCAGATTATATGCAGATACTACACCATTACACAAGGGACTTGAGCATCCTTGGATTTTGGTATTCTCCATGGATACTGAGGGTGGGTACTAAGGGACAACTGAACTGTCTTCTCTGTCTTCCATAACTCTTACATCTCATTTGAATTTCTGCTCCACTTGTCATGAGCTATTTGGGATGGGAGGTAGGTCTTAATAACTAACACAAGAACACAACAAAATTAAACAAAACACCCTCTGATTTGCCTTCAGTTCTGTCACAGATTGTCTGTTTGGATGTGGAAAAATCCCTTCGTATTTCTGATACTCATTTGTAACATGGCCTAGTTCTTTGTAATATCATATGCAAAACAAGTGTTCCATAAACATGCTGATGTCCCCTAGTGTTATGAGTTCTTACGGAGATGAAACCTCAGGACAGACTCTGCTTTGGGTAGGGAGAGCCAGGATTTGGTCTGCCCTAGACTCATTCTTAAGAAGCATGGGACCTGACTTGGGGAGCACCTTCAGATTCACCCTTCCCCTCCAAAAAAAAAAAAAAAAAAAAGGGCAAGTCTGAATTCCTGGATTAACTGGATTCTGCTCAACCTCATCTACCTTCAGTACCTTTCCTGGCGAGGCCACTCTGCACACTATGACCATGGAAGAGACATGCCTCCGGAGCCTCAGAATCAGATCAGTCATGATGCCACAAGCCTGAAAGACATCTCAGAGGATTTCAGAGGGAAGCACAAAGGAGACAAGGAGGAACCCTAGGATCTGTTCAGAGTACAGCTTTCTCTGCAGATGGAGGCTCAAAGGGGAGGCAGGGTTTCCACAAAGACATCTAAGAAGGCAGGTTGGAGGAATGTGCTAGAAGCGAAGGATCAAGACAGCCAAGGGGCCAATGTCTCTGAAGCAGGTAGCTGGATGGAGACTTGGAGTTATGTAGAATGAGTCAGGATACTGCTCTGCCATTGACAGTGACATGACCAACCTTACTTAGTCTCAATGTCTTTACCTGCAAATTAGGGATAAGACCCTAATCAACTGCAGATCATGCTGTGGTAAAGTAGTGAGAGTCCAAGGAGACTAACAGGTGTGGAAATGGAAAGGATTATTATTGTTTTTTTGTTTTGTTTTGTTTTTTAATAGGGGAGAGCACTGGAGCCTGCTTCCAAAGAGGGAGTCTTGCAATTTGATAATGCTCCAAGACTGATCATCCCACCTTCTCCTGCTTCACTCCCAACAGCCATCTCTGCCCAGCTTTGGAGAACTTTCTGGTTAAACTGTGAATGTGAGCAGAGCAGGGTAGTTTAGGATAGAGGCCTCAGCCTAATTCTGGCCCAGAGAAGCTCCCCCCAAAGTGAGAAGTGTCCTGATGAAGAGTCAATGAGAGGGGTGAAACCTAGGAGGTTATGGAGGTTCTCAAGGGCTCTTCTGGTCAGTTAGGTACCCCCAAAGGATCCCAAAGACAAGGTACCATAGTGTCACTGAACTTCTTGTTGGGAGGGGGGTCAGGTCAGCCTCCCCTGATACTCAGAACTGCACACTTGGCCTCTCCCCTTTCCAGAGGAGGAGGTCATTGTTGGCACTGTGGGAGCAGATGAGCCCTCAGCAGGTCACAAGGAGAGCCTGTATCCCTTCCAAAGGCACTCCCTGTTGAATCCTCCAGATATAGGGGGCAAGTCACAGACAGATCAAGGCTGGAATATCTGGCAGGGTTTAAAATCCATGTTGATTTGGAGAATACTTTCACATTGCAGCCTGGTGCTGCCCCTGCCTTATTTTTACTGACAAGGTTCTGCACTCAGGTCTGGCTTCCTTTGGTCTTCCTTAGCTGCTGTAGCCTGAAGTGTGGGTACTGGGCCTGCGGAGCCAAACATCTGGCAGATCTGGCTGGCTGTTGGGCAGCATCACAGGGCTGCCATCCCCTGGCCCACCGCGGCCCTTCCAGGAGGAGCTGCTCTGGTAGGAGTTGGGCAGTGATGGATCATACACCGTCTCCTTCAGTGCCAGCCACAGAGTGTCACGCTTCCCATTCAGCTGGCCCCGCTCAAGTATTGGCTGGTCAATGTCATCTAGGTCTTCTGGAGAGATACCCATGGAATCTGGAACACGGGCACTGGGCTCAGAGGTGCTTAGGCAGGTGTCATCTGAGACGCTTAGCCCCTCTAGGGTGCTGGTTGAGGAGCAAAAACCATCAGGAAGATCTTCAGCCTTGAGCCTTGGGGAGTGAGCCGGGGTTTCCAGTGAGGCCTGCAGGGGCTCAACCTTCTGCCCTTGGGAATCCTGCCTGGCCCCAATTTTGGGGCTGGAGCCAGCTTGTTTATAGGGGGAGGAGGTCTGCAGGGCTGGGCACTGACTGAAGACTGCCTGGTGGTCCAGCAGCAGATCCCTCGGAGAGCCAGGGTCTAGTGGAATTCCAGAGCAGCAGTTGCCGTCATGAAGCTGCAGATCCTCTGAAAGTACCGAGGGCCGGTGGGATAGCTTGCTGGTGGCTGTGCTAGTGTCAAAGCTGGGGCTCCGGCGCCGTGCCAGGGGTTGAAGCTCATAATGCTCAGAGCAGGATCCAGGTATCCCTCCTATTGGTCGTGTCTTTTCCTCATCAGGGTCCCCACTTCCAGCGTCCCATGGCAGGTGGGCACAGGGCCAGAGGATCTGTCCACAGTTCTTCTCTGGCCCAAAGAAACAGCACAGAGATTGGAAGAAGAAGCTGGCAAAGCCACAGCTGACGAACTTGACCATCATGATGATGATGCCCAGCTTGCGATAGAGCAGCACTGTGGCAGGTAGCATGAGCACCCCAGATGCAAACAGGGCTGCAGTTCCCACTGCTGTGGCACGGCTGGTCTGGCGCAGCGAGAAGGCCACTCGGCTCAAGCGGTCAGGGTGTGGGCACAGGTGATAGGAGATGCAATAGTTGATAGTGAAGTCTACTGAGAGACCCACAGAGGCAGAGAGAAAGAGGGACTCAGCAGTGTTGAGTTGCCACTCAAGTAGAACCAGAAGTCCTACCGTGAGTAGAACAGTGCCTGCCACAGCTGCCACGGAGAACAGGCTGAGTGGAACATTCCAGGTGCCCAGCAACAGTGTGGCAAAGGCCAGTGCCAGAGCCAGGCCCAGTACCACAGCAGGCTCAGTGCTCAGACTGTGCTGCAGGCTGTACAGCTCTAGGCGGCTGGTGAACCAACCTCGGCGGAGGCCAGAAGGTGCCCTGCCCAGCTCTGCTGCCAGCCAGCGGCTGATCTCAGTGTAGAAGTGGTGGACCTGGTTGTAGTCTGGACTGTACGGGAAGTTGCTCTGGAACTGCAGGACCAGGGCAGCCAGGTTGCCATGGGCGTCAAAACGGAGTCCCAGGTCACGGGTGCCATCGGGGCTTTGCTCCTGAGCCATCATCTTGAGGCAGTGCAAGAAAAGCTGAGGGGCCCAGGGAAAGTCTGACTGGCCACAGCAGACATTAGGCCCTAGGCGGGCACAAGCCGGGCTCTCTACCCAGTGCTGGAGGGCCTCCATGAAACACAGCGTGGGCCAGCCCTCTGGCTGGATACCAAAGAAGCTCTGGTTGCGGACTCGGTGACAGAGTGCCAGAAGCCAGCGCTGGGCTTCTGGGCTGCTGACTGAGAAGTCAGGGTCGGTCACTAATGAACTGTTGCTGCGAGGGTCCAAGGGGTCGCTAGTGTCCACCGGCAGGATTCCCCACACCAAAACCACGGGCAGTTGTCCGCCCTCTTCCGGAGGCAGGTGTTCAAACAGAAACTGCTGCTGATACTCTGCGTCAAAGCGCTCGAAGGGGTGACTAGGCCTGAACACCTGACCGCCAGCTGGCAGCAGAATGGGGAGCTGCAGGCGGGGACTTACGCCGCCAATGTAGGCGCCCCCTGCAGCCAGCGCCGCGAACCAGCAGATCCAGATGTAGCGGAACTTGATGACGCCACAGGGCAGCAGACGCTGAAAGAGCAGGCGCGAGAGGATGGCAATGGCCCTCCGAAAGCCACGGAACCGCCGGTGCAACGCTAGCAACAGCCGCCAGGGGTCACTACTTCCCCTCGGGCCTTGCGCCCGGGGCACACAGCCGCGCGCCAGGTAGCGCTCATGGAGTACCGCAGAGGCAGGCAGCCAGACCAGTGTGAGAGCCATGTGCACTAGCACAGCGGTGCCCATGAAGAGGGCGAAGCAGCGCACCGCCGGCAAGCGGCTCAGGTAGCTGCCGTAGAAAGCCGCGCTGGTGGTGAGGCCCGAGACCAGCAGCAGGTAGCCGAAGTGGTGCATCGTGCGGCCCACTCGCTGCGCCAGACCCCCAGAGGGCACCTGGCTTTTGCTGAGGCGCCATAGGTCGAAGAAGATGAGTGTGTGGTTGACGCAGACACCGCTAAGCAGGATGAGGGCTGCCAGATTGACAAAAGGGAAGTAGGCCATGCGGAAGGCCACATGGTATAGAAAGAAGGCCACCAGTAAGGAGCCCAGCACCCCCAGCATAACCATGAGCGTGATGAAGAGTGAGCGCAGGTAGAGGGCAACGCTGAAGAAGATGGCAACCAGGGCCAGCAAGGGGTACACCGTATCCAGGGCCAGATAGTGCTTTAGCAGCTCCTGCTTGATGCCCAGGTCCATGCCAGTAATGGAGGTATAGTTGTCAGAGACATCCATGGGGTTGACTAGGCCGTCTAGGTAAATGTCCATCATGGAGGCACCCTTTAGGATGGGCAGGAAGAGCAGGCTATACTTGAGGGAGGGAACCTGGTAGTCAGCAGTCTGGGGACTCAGAAAATCCCTATCTAGCAGAAAGTGAAGGAGCTGGTAAATGGCACTGCTCTGGGAGCACTTGGTGGGAATCTGGGCACAGTGTGGGGATTTGTCATGCTCAGGTCCCAGACAAGAGGGCTCAAGGATACCACGATGGTAATAGGGGGCACAGGCCCGCAGCAGGGCCAGTATGCGTGCTGCATCAGCTTGGGTAGTGTCCAGGCAGGAGGAGCGGTTGGAGAGCATAGCAAGATAGTTGCCCAGTGACCAGCTGGGACAGCACTGGTTGGTTGCTGAACGCTGACATAGAGCCCCAAAGCTGGGATGGGAGCGGATCTGTAGGGCACACAGCAGAAGAGAGCTCAGGGGCAGTCCAGGGACCCAGGTTTCCCCAGCCCTGTCCTAGTCCTCTCACCTTTCAGTTTACTGGGCAGACAAAGAAATAGCTTGACAGCCCAACAGAATTTGCTTGTCTCAAGAATTGCTTTTAACTACTGGCATCTTGGCTTTGTCAAAGGGGAGCCTCAGGGATGCTGCCTGAGGCCTCAGCTTGAGAGGCCCTTCCCTAAGGACCCCAATAAGTCACACACTCCAACTCTGCACTGCCTGGGCCAAGAGTAGGAATGGAGGTAGCATCCACATTATGGAATAGGACCAAGGGGCCAGGAAGCTGGAAGCAAGCAATTGAAAAAGTAGGGGCCTGAACATTCCAGCATCAGGGGTATTGCCAAACCCTAGCCCCTACCTCTCTCCCTGGGCTGCTTAAATCCTCTTAGGGTCAGAGCTGTTTCTTTTTTTATGCCTCCTTACCTCTTCCACCCTGTAATTAACATCACAGCAGTTGGTACAGTACAGCCAGTTCTAGCCTGGGAGTCAGAGATCTTACTCTGCCACTGTCATGGTGATGACATGTTTGCGGAGCAATTTCTATTGCCAGTCATTATGCTATAGTTTCCCAGATTCTAT
This sequence comes from Callospermophilus lateralis, assembly GCF_048772815.1. Classification (NCBI taxonomy): domain Eukaryota; kingdom Metazoa; phylum Chordata; class Mammalia; order Rodentia; family Sciuridae; genus Callospermophilus; species Callospermophilus lateralis. The sequence continues at coordinate 87,129,592 of NC_135307.1, read as the reverse complement.
TTTGTTTAATTGTCCCAATATCCTTATGAAGGAAGTACTGTTATTATCCATATTTAACATATGAGGGCTGAGAGTGTAGCTCCATAATAGAATATGTGCTTAGCAGGTATGAGGCCCTGGGGTTGAGCCCTAGCACCACAAAAAGAAAACAACAACATATATGGAGACTGAGGCACTGAGAGGTTAAGTCATGCAGCAAGGAAGCCTTGGAGCTCATCTTAAACTCAGGCAACTAACTCCAGAACATATGTTCTTAACCATTGTCTTTTGGTACTCTAGATATCCTGATGTGAGGCAGGGGACATAGGCTCCTGAGTGGTTTTCACACTGTTTTTAGAAGCAAACCCTCCTACAGATGTTATCATATATGATCCCCAGTTAGCATAATTGGATTGGCACTGCTTGAGTTGATGAGGGCTGAGGCCTTAAAGCTCACGGTCTCAGTCCCCTAGGCCAGGGTCTCCTCTACAGTGCTTAAGGTTCTTTTTCAGGAAATTTTGAAAATCCTCAGGCTTTGCTCAGGTTTTCTTATGGCAACTGTAGTTTGGCTTTTCTAAAAACAGTCAGTTCTTCCTTACCCACCTCAAACTGGAGCCTCTCTGCAGGGTTAGAATAATTTTCCAAACAGGGAATGCTCGTCCCTACTCAATTACCGCAGTCCTGGCTTAGCTCATCCTTGGGATCAGGCCCCTCATGTCCTTAATTCCCCCAAATACCCCTGGCACCTCCCCAGCCAGCTTACCTGCTCCTGTTCCATGCGACACATAGAATGGATGGCATGCAGGTTCCATAGACTGCCCACTGTGGTGGACATGAACACCAGCTTTGCGTTGCTCTTCTCTGTAACACACCCACTTGGAGCTCAGCCCTTTGGGCCCAGGTTTTGGGCCCACCACAAAAGGGAAGATGCTCACCCAGGGCCACTGAAGGATCAGATTCCCAGGAGCCTGAAACCCATGCCTGGCTATGCTATTTGTTCCTGCCCCTGAACCCTACCCCCCACCCAGCTTGACCCCACTGGCTTAGAGTATCTGGGATCTGCTTCATTCTCCCAGCTGTAACCCAGGTTCTTTGACTTGAATGTGGCCAGCTGGCTGCCTTCACTTTCTGTCTGCCCACATTTGTTCTGGGTCTGCCCATCCTACTATGTAGGGCAGGGACCACCATGGATGCCAGGGCTGGCCAGCCTGTTGCTTACCAGGGGGGCCACAGAAGTAGTTCTCCTGCCCTCTGTCCTCAGGGGGCTCCACCATTCTCCGGGCCCGGACCACACTCTCCTGAGCCTTATCCCAGTGTACAGGATTCAAAGTGCTGTGGGAGTTCAAGCTGAAGTAGAGAGAATTTCTGTACTAGGTACCATTGGGAGTGGAAGCTCATGGAGGCCAGAGATCACTCCCCAGGGAGCCCCAGCAAGCACCTCTGACCTGCCTTTTGGAGGTCACTCAATGTTCCCTCCCTAGAGACCAAGTTCTTCCTCCCTTTCCCACCCTCAGTGGGAAAATGGGGATCTGTTACCTGTTCAGATCAAGGTCTGGGGAAAGGGAAAGTAGGTTCCTGGGGCCTGTGAGGGCCTGCAGTGCTTTCCACACCTCTAGCTTTCGCCCGACGTCTGTATCCCGAGGCTCAAAGCCCTGCAGGGAGGAGGGCAGAGAAGAGTGGGTAGGCAGAGGAGGAGCTCTCTATCTGGGATGTCCCCAGCTCTGCCCCTTTGGTTTTCTGGAGCAGGGAGGGCCGGCCAGCCTGCCTGTGCAGATTGTAGGTGTATGACCTCTATACTATTTGTAGCTCTCTCTGGAGGTCAAGAGCTCACCATTCCTTCCCTACCCCAACTGGGTCAACTCAGCCCCAGACTGAGCTTCAGTGGCCAGGCCTGGGGCCCCCTCCCTCCTTTTGACCTCTCACCAGTAAAGGGTTCGAGAAGTCAGGCAGCTGGCTTCCCAGTAGTCCAGCCAGGGTGCAGAGGAGGATGACAGCTAAACACACCAGCAGCACGGCCACTGGCCACTCAGCAATCAGCTGGGAATAGCTGGGAAAGAGGGAAGGAACCACATGAGTTGGTGTTAGGTGTGGTAATAAGAGGCTGGTGAGCTTAGAATCCACTGAAAAGGGGTGGTAGAACAGAAAGCACATAGAGCAGGGTTAAACTGGACACCAGCCTGGTCACCCCTAGGAATCTGGGGGAGGCCCAGGCCTACCTCTTTGGCATCCGGAAGGTCCGTTCCTGCCTGTGGGAAAAGAAGAAAAGACACTTGTTTACCTGAGTCTTTATGTGGAGTATGTGTGAAGAGAGGTGGGGTGGGAGGGTGTGGAAGAATAGAGGATGGGGTGTAAAGGAAGATGGCATTAATCCTCTTAGAGCTTTCCCACCCCCAAGCTCTAACCTTTTCCATCTACTCCATCAGAGGCAGTGGACATCCAGGCCCCCAGCAATATGTTCCATTTTTGAGCCCTGTCCTACCTTTCAGTGGCAGCTGACAGGCTGCTGGACCCCTCCTTACCTGACGCTGACCACATGCTGTTGCACAGAAGGTGGCTTCCAGATCCCATCACGCTGTGAGGAGATTGGAGAAGTATTGATGTTGGAGCTATGGGAGCATAAAGCTGCCTGGTCTCCAGTCCCTAATAGAGAACTGCCTTCTTGATATTCTTGCGGTTGCCGCGAATAGGTAAAATGACCAGGGGCTAAGGCACCCGTCGGGTCTAGAGCCTGAAGAGTGGAAGTTGGTGGTGGGGGTCCAGAAGAGCTGGAAGGGTCCTCAAGGGGACAGCTGTGGAGGGAGCAGCTCCTCTCTGGGCTAGCCTCAGGCGCCATAGCCTTGGTCTGGGACCTGGGGAGACAGCAGGCAGGAAAGATAGGGGTAGAGGATGGTAGTGGGTCATTTCATGCTCAGCAAGAATTATTCAGTTAAGGGAAGATAAGGAGACAGAGCTCAGGGTTGTTTTATTTACTAGTCCTAGGGAAAAGTAAGAAGGGTAGAGGCTCAAAGTCTGTATCCCCAGGCTTCTTCTTGGGGTCTGTTCTCTCATTCACTAACCATCCATGAATTCTAAAGACACTGTTGGCAACCTGCCAGACGCTGTGCTCAACACTGAATGTGCTGTTACATATATGACATGTATTTTTTGACATGAGGTCCTGCTGTGTAGCTAAGGTTGGCCTCAAACACTACATCCTTCTGTCTCATTCTCCTAAGTAGCTGGGATCACAGGTGCATATGACTGTGCCCAATTTATATACATGATCTTATTTCTCCTTACAAAAATCCCATAAGGGAAGCATTTTCTTCTTTTATAGATTTGAAAGCAGATTCCATGAGAGTTGAAGATCTGGAACTTGAAGCCACTTCTTCTGACTTGTAGCCCTGTATTCTTCCTGTGGTACTTGTCTGCTCATTCATTTGATAGACATCTGTTGAGCACCTAGCATTCTTGTTCCCATCTTAGAGCCTTTGAACCTTCTCTTCCTTCTGTTATATTGCCCCTCCCACCAATTGCCTGGGGTGTGTGTGTGTGTGTGTGTGTGTGTGACCTCATCCTTTTTTTAAAAATTCTGAACTCTGTTCAACTGTTACCTCCTCAGAAAGTCTTCCTTGACTACTCTCTACTTACCAGCTCTCTGTTCTATTACCCTGCTTGATATTTCTTCATAGCATTCACTGCAATTGGCTATTATAGAGTTGTATTTCTTGCCTGTCTCTCATATGTAATGGGAGGGCTAGGAAAAATAGGAACCTGGTGCATTGGCTCATCTCCATATCCCTAGTACCTTAAACAGTGTCTTGCACACAGAAGGTGCCTGGCTGCTAAGAGTGGTGCTAGGATGAATAAATCCCAGCCCTTACTCTAGGCACTCACAGTAGTGAGATGCCAGTAGTCGGACATGTTGGTTTGTGTCATAGGCCATGCAGAAAGCAGAAGGTTTGCTCTGCAAGGGTGTGCACAGTTGGAAAAGGAAATTGGGAGCCCCAAGGAATGTGGCAGGGAATCAGTAATAGACTCTTCTTCCAAAATTACTTATCAGGCAATGTTCTGTGCATGGATTTACCCCTATTCCTTGGTTCAGGGGAGATAAGTCCCTCCCCAGTGGCAGGACTGCCAGACCTAGGACAGGGAAAGATGGCCAAAGAACAAACTACTTTGTGGGAGGCCAACCTTATGGGTGACTGAGTTATACTCCCCAGCTGGGTGCTGAGGTGCTCAGTCACAGAAATGGGTGTGTCTTGCTACAGCCCCATGGGTGAAGCTATGCTCACCTGTTCCTTTGTAATATAACCCCTTGCCCTGTTTAGGATAGAATCTAGGATGGAAGTGTCTTGTGTGTGTCCCCTCCTCTTACTGTGCCCTTGGGTGTGGCCTACTCAGGTGTCAGTCAACCTGCTGACAGTGGACATCATGAAGATAGACTCAGCCCCTGAAACCTGACCCCTTGCCTCATTTGAATAGCTTCTCCTCAATAAAAGGGGTCAGCGTGTGTGTGTGTGTGTGTGTGTGTGTGTGTGTGTGTGTGTGTGCTCTCTCTCTCTCTCTTTCTTTTTCTGCGGACCCTTAAGGTCACAGCAACCCCAAAGAAAAAGGTATTTGTGTCTCTTGTGTGGTTATTTCGTGCAGCCCAGTCAGCCCAGTTTAACTGGAGTGACCCCTGAGCCTTTTAGTCGTGAGAACAGAACCCCGGCACTACTTGAAGGCCATGATAGTTCCCAGGGGGTTCAGGGTTTGACACTTTGACAGAGCCTATCCTGCCTGGCTTCTCAGCCTGCCAGAGCTTGCATGGCTCCCATGGGAGAGCCAGGTCTATGCTGAGCCAATCTTGGCTTCAAGTCCTACCTGTTGCACTTTGAAGAGGCAATGAACCAGAGTCCTGGCCACAGTGGCAGGTGGACATTGCCCATGGAGGCCAAGTGGAGGAATTGGAAAAAATAAGCAAGCACTGCTTCTTCTTCCAGGATGACTGGCTGCTGGCCAGTCTGGGAGATAGTGACCCTTATGCTAAGGGTAAAATGGGAGAGTAGTGGAGGCAGGCTCCTGGGTCTATTTCCCACTGCTTTCCTGAGCTCTGTGGCTTCAGGAAATGCTCACAATCCTGGAGCACTGGCATCCTTGTCTGTTGAGGATATGATAAGAACATCCACCTTTCAATTTTGATGTGTAATATAACACATGTGAGGTGCCTGGCATAGAGTTTAGAATGTTAGAAGATGCATTTACTTTCTTGCCCTTTCCCACACTCAGTATTGCAGGGAGCATGTGCTTTAAGAACTAAGTTTATATTTAATTTGTCCTCTTTTGTCATCACATATAATACATTTCCACTTCGGAACTTCTCACACCTTGAGAATTTCATATGCAATTATAAACACTTTCTTCTTTGTTATCCAAAAGCTGCATTGAAATTTGATCTCATGATTTAAATCATTAGTCTTATTTTTTAGTAGCTCAGCATTTAGAAAAATAAGATTTTTTTTTTTTTTTGTACCTGGTATTGAACCTAGGGACATTTAACCACTGAGCCACATCCCCAGTCCTTTTTTTATATTTTATTTAGAGATAGGGTCTCACTAAATTGCTTAGGACCTCACTAAGTTGCTGAGGCTGGCTTTGAACCCACAATCCTTGTCTCAGCGTCCCAAGCCACTGGGATTACAGGCAAGGGCCACCATGCCAGGCAAGAATAAGAATTTGACTAATGTTGTTTTAAAGCAAGAACTTGGATGACTCCATGAAATTAATGTTGTAAACAACCAGTGTTTACATCAGCAATCTTTTATCAGTGCAGATAAAAGACCCTATAGGCCAATTCTTGTGGGACAAAGAGAAGTTGGATAAATGGTCTCCGTTATAAGTGGGGATATTTATTAATTAAAGATTTTTAATTCTATGGCCTTTTGTTTTGAGCACTTGTCATGTGCTCAGCCCTGTGCTTGGATCCTGAAGGCATGAAGATGATCCATTAGCCTTGATTTCCCTCTCCAGAGCAGGTCCTGCTTTCAAGAGGTAAGGAGAGTGGGACAGCAGTATAGATGTGAGGGACTTGTTTCAGCTACACACCCTGTAGAGCACTAAGCACTGGGCTTGTTCTAGGAGCCAGTTCCCCACTTAGAGTGTCAGTATTTTTACATTAGAGGTTGCCAGCATACTAGAGGTGCTGGAGGAGAATGGAATCCCCCTTCCTGTCAAACCTCCTAAACTATGCCCTTTCTTAATTGGTTCCTGTTCAGGGGGGAATCTAGGCTCCTTCCTTAGTTTGCTTCCATTAGGGTCTCCCTGGCCCCAGCTCCCTCCCTTCAACAACTTCTATTCTGACCTAGGATCAGCTGCTCCCAATCATATCCTTCTCAATTGTGTCCACCATTGTCATTGTGCCAGAATTTGAAATCCTCCACATTCTAAGTGCTGTAGAGCTGCACCATTGTCTCAGGACTTCCCATGAAAAGAGTCAAGCTCCACTCAAAATGAAGTCTTTCTTCTGCCAGTGCCTGCTGTCCACTGCTCTCAGGAGACACAGTAATCTCATAAGAGTTAAGCACTCTTGTCCTTGCATCCCCAGGGGATTTTCATTCTCACCTTCTCAGTTCTGAGACCCTGACTGGGATGAGTAACCTCCTGGTGGGGGGCCTGCCTAAGCTCCCTAAATGACTGAAACAAGCAGGCAGGGAGGGGAATAGAAAATATTGACATTCACTCCACTTAGGAGGTCCAACATCACAGCAATCAGGGCCTTGCTGACAGGGCCCTAGATACAAAGCCCCAATTTGGGCACCCTATAAGGAACATATGTATGTGTGCATTAACCTCATTCCCAAGCCCTCAGAACACAGCCACCTGGACATCCATGTGATCCCACAGAGTGGCCAGGACAGATGAGGGAACAGCTCACACCACTAGGAAATTAAAAGGTAATTTTATTATTATTATTAGGTACTGGGGATTGAACCCAGGGGTGCTTAACCTCTGAGCAACATCTCCAGCCCTTTTTAATTTTTTATTTTGAGATAAGGTCTCATTAAGTTGCTTATTATTAATTTTTGTGGTACTGGGGATTGAACCCAGGAATGCTTTACCACTGAGCTACATCTCTGACCCTTTTTATTTTATTTTGAGACAAGATCTCCCTAAATGGCCAGGACTGGCCTCAAACTTGTGATCCTCCTGCCTCAGTCTCCCAAATTGCTGGGATTATAGTCACGTGCCACCACACCTAGCTAAAAATGCAATTTTAAAAACACAAACAATTATTTCAAAAATTTCTATAGTCAATGGGTTAAAAACTGTGAGATGTGGCTGGAGGTGTGGCTCAGTGGTAGAGTGCTTGTGTTGCATGTACAAGGCCCTGGGTTCTATCTCTAGCATTGCAAAAAAAAAAAAAAAAAAAAACCAAACCAAAACAAACAAACAAACAAAAAAACCAAAAACCAAAACCCCCAAAACTGTGGGTGAAGTAGCACACACCTGTAATTTAATTTATTGGGGAGACTAAAGAAGGAGGATCCCTTGAGCCCAGGAGTTCCAGGACAGCCTGTGCAAAAAAGCAAGATCCCATCTTAAAAAAAAAATCAGGAGAGGGGCTAGAGATGTAGTATTTGGCATGTGGGAAGCTTAAAAAAAAAATTGTGCTGTCTCTGTGTGTTTGTGTGTGTGTGTACGCGCGCGTATCTATGTGTGTGTGTCTGAGTCATCATGTGTCCATCTCCGAGTTCTACTTAGCTCAGCAGGAACATATCTGTATTTCTTCTTCTTCCTTTTTTTTTTTTTTTTTTTTTTTTTTTTGCAGTACTGGGGATTGAACCCAGGGTGCTTTATCCCTGAGATCTACCCCTAGCCCTTTATTTTATATTTTTCATTTTGAGAAAGGGTCTCTCAAGCCATTGTGATCCTTCTGTCTCAGTCGCCTGAGTTGCTAGGATTACAGCTCTGCGCCACTGCACCAATCATATTTGTATTTATTGAATTGAATTGAACTGATTCTCTCTGCCTGCATAGTCTCTGTGGTCTCAGGGAAATGCAGAGGGGGGTCAGAGGTCTCCGGGAATTGCTGGAAGAGAGCAAGTGATTCTTATGGGGGGGGGGGAGATGAGTGCACCAGACAGGGCTGACTGGACCTTGGCAAAATATACCAGACAGCAAATGTCTCTCCTGCTCCTTCTGGCTCTAGGCCCCTATTCTGTCCTGTCACTGCTTTTTCCTTATCTTTTGGTTAGGCCATAGCTACAGGCAGGTCCCTGATCCTGAAACACATCCAACCTGTGTCTCACCCTTTTGAAGAAGGTTCTGTGCCTTCTGGACTGATATATTAAGAGGGAAAAATGTATGTCTCCACTTGTGGGGCTTTGGCTTCCCTCTGAGGTACAGAATGTGAATTTTAACTGGTGCAGTCTGGAGACCTTGTGTCTGTCTGCTTTTTGCCCCCCAAAATATATATATATATATATATATATATATATATATATTTTTTATTTCAGGCAGGAGAGAGAGGCAGTGCCACGTCAGTGGAGAGATTCTGGGGGCAGCAGAGCCAGACAGGGCACAGAAATTGCGCCATCTTGCTACCTGTCTGGGCTGTTCCATCACACATATGGCGGAGGAAGGCAGAGGAGAGGCATCCAGATCTGGGGACAGATTCTCAGCAAGAAAGGGTCCTTCCTGTCCCACTAGTCTGGGGCTGCTTCAGTGGTCATTCAGACCATCACCTGAGTCTGCGTCTGAGAGCCTTAGCGGCTCCAGTGAACGCCAGTGGCTGCTACAGGCAAGGACTCAAACAGATATGTGCACAGCTGGGGACCATGCAGGGCAGGCAAGCAACTGACATTGACAAACAGGCAAGCAAATGACGGTGACAGACAAAGACAGTCACTGACGTAGCTGCCGAATGTCTGCTCTCCCCAGGAAACTAGCCTTGGCGAGCCTGTTGTCCACGGTACATGCGCACCCCCATGCACACTGACACGCAGCTGGAGCCCAGGCTGACGTTGTTGCGGACTTGAGGCCTTCTGCGAAGACGCAGAGGCAAAGCCTAAAGGGAGGGACTCCGGAGGCCAGGGGAAAGGGGGAAACCATGGCTTTAGGGGAAAGGTAAGAACAGTGGGTGGGGCAGGTCCCCCAGACAGTGAAGGTGATGGGAGATGGCACTGGGGGATGTCAAAGAGCGAGTAAAATTACCTGGCAGGATGAGGGTATATCGATCCTTCCCCCCTCCCCAGAAGGGGCAAAAGGAAGGGATGGGCAATGAATGGGGCTACAAATGGCGACTAATGAAGATACCTGGAGCAGAGATGCTGAGAAGATCTTCGAGCCGGATCTGCGGAGCTGTTCCTCCCTACCTGTCCGAGGAGCTGCCGTTCGGGGATACGGAATCCCCTTCGGGCCTCTGCTCCTCTTTCGGACACGGGCTGGGAGACCGACTGCTGCAGCTGCTGCGGCTGCTGCCACCGTCCATGCCCGTGGGCGGCGCCGCTGTCCGAGAGCTGGTGCTGAAGCAGCGGCAGCGGGAGGCTGGTGCGCACGCGTCAGCGCCCGCAGACCAGTCGCTGGGCGGGGCCGAGAAAGAGCCCAGCCAATGGGCGCGGGGCTGGTGGGGGGTGAAGGGATGAAGGCTGCCAGCTGCGGCGCCGCAATGGGGACCCAAGGGGGGGCGGTTGTCTAGCAGAATGGCCGTGGGGCTAGGGTGTAGGCCCATCTACGCAGGCCAGGTCTACGTGATGTTAGGAGTCCGGCGGTCTGGCCCTTTCTGGGGACCTCGGACTTCTCATAAGGAACTAAGGAGCGCGGCCCGTTCAGAGATCCCCACAATTTGAAATGCAGGTTTCCATGCCCGCGTTTCACGGCATTCTGGCGCAGAGCGCTGAGTGGTAGAGAGGTCGAGCGACTAGTCCGCATTCCTCTCGGATCCACTCTGCTCCCTCTTTTCCTCCCCAGTGGGGCTAAGGGTCTACTTAATTTGGGTCTTCCTTCTTGTCGGTTTGGACCTGGACCTGGGTCTGTGTCCCTCAGCTATGGAACCTGGACTCGGTTATTGAAGTGCGCAATACGGGGAGGGAGGAGGGAGAAGAGAAACGCCCAGAATGCTCAGCTCCCTTTTCTTACAGTCACCACTACTTCCCACCTCAGCCTGGGAGGGACCAGTTAGCCACTCACTCCTGGGCACTTGCCTGTAACCCATAGGGGAATAGCTCTGAGGGATAGACAGAAGAGCACATTTGGAGGTAATGGACCTGAGGCAGGTTTGGCTAGAGGGATGTAACAGAACTAGAATAGATATTAGCAATGAAAAGCCTGGAGGCTGGGAAGTGGAGAGGATCCTGGGCGTGGGATTTGGGTAGACAGAAAGGGTTTCACAGCAAGCAGGCTGTCCAGTGCCTGGCTCTGGTGCTGAAAGCATGGGGCTCAGAGAGTCAGAACCCTTGTGGTCAGGCCCATGAGATGACTGATGCCATCTCTTCTTTGCAGCTTGTGATAGAGAAGGGGCAGTGTGCAGAGGAGGGAAGACCTTCTTCCTAATAGGCCTTAGGGAAAACTTCCTGGAGATGGTGGGTTTCCTCTGGCTTGGGAGGCTCTGAAAATGTGGAGGTACGAGACAGGGAGGGCATCCCTGACCTGGGATGTCTGACCCAGACAGAGAACTGCAAAATTCATGAGGTTGGAAAACTGTATATTTTCAGGGAATTGTGAGAAATTCACCTGGTTAATAGGGAGCTTTTGAAGGCTTTAGCTGTGTAGAATGAGGTGTGCAAGGTGGAAGCTTGGAATGCCCACAAGATTTGGGTGTATGGGACAGGATAGAGGTGATGGGGCCACATGCAGGACCCTTTATGGTAGGGAGAAGAGTTGAGAAAGAACACAAAGGAAGTTGACCTTATACAACCACCTGCTATGGGTATCACTGAGCCAAGTTCTAGAGAATACCAGACTGGTTATTCTGTTTTCACAACAGGGAAACCCAGAAAAAACTAGACCCTTTGAATTCCAGTTTGAATGTTGTGTTAGATTTTCATCACAGTGGCCAAAATACCAACAAGAACAACTTGGAGGAGGAAAAGTTTTCTTTGGGCTCATGATTTCAGAGGTGCAGGCTATGGTTGACCATCTCAATGACGTGAGGTAGAACATCACGGCAGAAGACCGTGGTGGAGTAAAGCTGTTCAGCTCATGGCAGCTGGGAAGCAGAGAGAGGAGTCAGAGAAAAGCCGTATAATCCCCAAGGGCATGTTCCCAGTGACCAGCTTCCTTCAGCCACGCCTTAACTGCTTACAGTTACTACCCAGTAATCCATTCAAATTATTAACCCATCAAATGGATTAGTCCACCGATTAGGTTACAGCTCTCATAATCTAATCATTTCATCTTTGAGAATTCCTGCTTTATCTGTTACATGAGTTGATTGGGAGATGACTCGTATTCAAACCATAACAGATGAGAAGAAAGACAGACTCTTAAAGAATAAAACTTGGCCTCCAGGAGGCTGTTTATTAGGAAGAGAAGATTCTGGTCCATGACTAGTACCAGGTCAGGAAGGCAACCTTCTCAGGTTCCTCATCTTGTGTCTTTTTTCTTGTTTCTTCAGTGGTGTGGACCAGGGGGATGCCCTGGACCATGACCAGGGGGATGCCCACCAGGTCCTGGGGGGTGGCCTCCCCCAGGACAGTGCCCTGGACCATGACCAGGGGGGTGCCCACCAGGTCCTGGGGGGTGGCCTCTCCCAGGACAGTGCCCTGGACCATGGCCAGGTGGGTGACCACCATGGCCAGGTGGGTGACCACCAGGTCCTGGAGGATGACCGCCATGGCAGTGCCCCTGTGGAAAGCCAAATGACCAATGTCAGAATCTGAGGTCAGTGCCAGTCTCTCCTGTAATCAACTCCTCTTCTTTCTACTTCCTCAGGGATTCTGGATTCCTGGGCAAGCAAGGAGCTGTAGAGGAGAACTGGGTGGTAGGGATGGCCTTGATGAAGCCCCTTGAATACTGAGCAGACAAGAGGGGAGGGACCTAAATTTATTGGTTTCCATTCTTGACCTGAGCTATGATTCCACTTCTTGGACTTTGGTTTATTTTATGTGTAACTAAGAAGCAAAATTATCTCATCTTCCCTGAGGGACCCTTGCAGAGTGATTCTAGAAGCTTTTCCATGCTAGAACTGCAGGCTTATTGTACTTAGGCGCAAGGGTGAAGCTCAGGGAGGCTGTAGAGGAGCTGAGGGCTAGGGAGAGATAGGAGCTGAGGAGAAGAGAAAAGCAGCTGGAGGAGGGGCAGTAGACCAAGAGAAGGAAGGAAGATGAAGATGTGCATGTTCTCTACATAGGTAGTGGGTCCTTGTATATGAACAGGACATATGCTGCATTAACATACATATAACTGTGTTTGGGTACATGTATATAAGTGAGTGCATATACTTGCCTGCTGTGCACATAGATGCATGCATGGAGTACATGGTTGTGTGTTCATGAGAATGGGTGTGTGTGTGAGCCTATGGCATCCCTGAGCAGGGTGCGAGCCCAAGATACCAGGAAGACTAAAAAATAATGTCAAAGTTTTAGTCCTCCAAAGTACAGGTATGAAGACACGAAGTGCTGTGAATACACTATGTATACAACCAGAGATATGAAAAATAGTGCTCTATATGTGTAATAAGAACTGTAATGCATTCTGTGTCGTATATAAATTTTAAAAAATAAATAAATAAAAATAAAAAATGTTTTACTCCTTAGCTAGAAGACGACTGGAAAAAAGTGTGGTTTAACCTTCTGTCTTGACTACAACTACCTATGAGGCCCTAAGATGAAGGGAATTTCTTTGTTTCTTACCACAGGCCCAGGGAAGGAGAGAAAGACACCATCTTGCTTCTGTGCTAGACACTGAGGGTCTGGGCCCTTGTGGAGCAGGGGTGAAGCTATGCCCCTTTCCAGGGCTTCTGTTTCTTAGGGCATGGTAAAAGTTCAGAAGATCAAGGCTCCAGGGCTTTCCTGTGACTATGTTAGAGCAGCTCCTGCTCCATCCAGGCTCAGTGATGCCTGGAAACAGCCACTTCCTACTCTATCTGCTTTTCCTTCTATGGCTCTTTTTGTGGTGGGGCCACAAATCCACACCAGGGAACTGGTCTGCTGTGGTAGCTGATGTAGGAGAAGAGGGTGAGGGCAGACCAACTTCCTTTCTTGGCAGAAGCCTGTCTTGGGGGATCTGCAGTGTGGCTGGGGCTTGGGAGCAAGCCATCCATCCAGCAAGGCTGTGGGGGTAGCCAGGAAAGCAGAGCAGGGTAGAACAGGTGGGGAAGCAGCAGGAGAGAGGATGGGCAGGGAGGGGAAGTGAGGAAAGGAGGAGACAGATGGGAAAACAGAGAGAATGCCAAGGAAGGAGGCTGTAGCAGCAGGGGCTGGGTGAACGCGGCAATGCCTCACCCCACGGGACTGCTGCCCAATCCTGCTCCTGATTTTCATTTCTGGAAATGGGATCTAGGAAGGAAGGTCTGGAGGGCATGGTAGTTGGTAGTGAGGAAGAAAACAGGGAGAGGATTGGGGAACTTTCTTACCTTTGGACCTGTGGGAGGGGAAGAGAGAAAAAAAAAAGGAGCAACTTGGGTCATTTGGTTCTGCAGTTAAAAACCCTGTCTTCTCCCTGGCACTGATCTGTTCCCCTCCCCCAACAAGGCTCTTCAGACTTGGTCATTTGCCTGACAATCATTTCTCCATTCATCCACTCAACCACAGATTCATATTGAAAGTCAATACAAAGTTCCATTGTGAGTCCCTGTGTGCCCCAGACTGGCGGAGTCCTCTCAGGTGGCACAGGGCCAATTAAGAGGCATGGGTTCTTGTCCACATTCTGTCAGCTATTTGTCCTCCTCGCCTTGGTCAAACATCCTGGCATTAGAGAAATGCTCCACTGTGGCAAACTCTGATTCATCCTCTTCCACTTCTGCAAGGGCCCCCACCTTAGTTCCCTCACATCTCATTTATCTCACCCAGTCTGTGCTTAGCCCCTCAGAGCTATTTGTTGGCTCCTGCTTTAACTTTGTTGGCTCCTCCTTATAACTCACATCTGGACCTTTGCTTATGCTTCCTGCTACTTGGAAATCTCTCTAGCTCAACTCTGCCTTGTTTTCCTGCAGGAAATCTACTTTGTAGGTCCAGTGGGCTCATTCAGCAATAATCACCTGAATGGTCTCCAGTGCTCTGAACCCCTCCTTTGGAAGGAATCAAAGTACTATTACTTTGTGCCTTTTAGGAGAGTCAGTGGCACAGCTACTGAGAGCTGTGTTCTGGACTCCAGACTGATTGTTCTGTGATCTCACCCCAAGCAAGACCCTTAATTTCCCTGGGCCTCATGTGTAAAGCACTTGCCTGTTTTCCTCCTGAGGTTGAAGATCTAGTGAGATGAAGGATGTGTGAACATGTTTCTTAAACTGTGAAGTGCTCTTCAGAATATAAGGGCTTGTTTGCATTTTGGAACCCTACTGCCACCTACACACACACACACACACACACGCACACACGCACTTTTTTTTGGCAAGCAGTAGATATGTCTGTCTGATTGGCCCTGCCTTCACCACTCTCCTTCCTTCTTTCACCCCATAGCTTCCCACCCATGTTGCTTACCTGGATCCATCTTTATGGGGCAAGAGCAGGGAGTGACACAAGAAATACCTGTGGTTTGACAGATAAAGTTTTAGTTTATGGTGATCTATATCTTAAACTCTTTCCTTCTTCTCAGGGATGCACACACAAAGCCCCTCTAAAGGATGAAGGGGTAAGACTACTCCACCTGGCCTAGCATAGCACTCAATGTGGAGCTGTCACTCTGGGTGTCAATACAGGCATTGATTGTTTGGAGGGGGTCTATCCACATGGAGAGAGAAGAGAGACAAGAGATGTACTGTTTCCTTAGATCCACACTCTTAACCTCCCTGAACCCCCAAGATCCACACCCAGACTCATAATCATGTGTTAGTTCAATTCCACTTGGATCGCCTTTGATCATGTTGAGTGCCTGCTATATGCCAGGTCACAGTACTTCTGTCCCTAGAGGTCCCTGAGCATAGGGGCTGGAAGAGCAGGGAAGGGCAGGATGGGTTGGTGGATAGGGACCTTTGGGGGACCCAGATGATCCTATGATCCATGCCCTACAACACAAGTGAGTGAAAAGCTTTCCTGGGTCCTAGCTGCTTATTTCTGTTTCCTCCCTACAGAATTGGAAGGCAGTGGGAACTTTGAGATCTGAGCCAATTTGTCATTCACCAACAAGCTATGCTGTCACTGGATGGGAATGCTGAGGTTTGGCCTCTGCTTATTTGGGTCTGGCATGCAAGTCACAATGGACAACTCCAGGATGGACCCAGTGCACATATAGTACACTTAAGGATCAAATACTTGTCATCAGGGCTCTCTGGTACTCATATGGTTGCTGAGAATATTTGTTATATTTTGAGCAAATTGTCACACACACACACACACACACACACACACACACCCCTAATATAACAGTGCTGGCCCCTTGTAGGACAGTCTCCTGCATTTTTTGAGCCACTGTGTGTGTGTGCGGGGGGGGGGGGGGGGGGGCGGAATTACTTACACATGCAAAGCAAGTGCTCTACTACTGAGCTATACCCTCGACTCTGTTGAGCTGCCCATGGTTCTATTTACTCCCTCAACTTTTGCTTAGTAATGATGATGCTGGAAGAGACCCAGGAAGCTGGACTTGTGGGAGGGAGAAGTTACAAAAACCTTAGGGCCAGTTAGGATCTGGGTTAGAAAAAGGAGAAAAGATAGTCCTTAGAATATATCTCACAAATTCAGGTTTGGCTATTTGAGTTGGCAGCTTTGGAAGGGACCTAATGCAATCCCTTTGACTCTTAGCTAAGCCCCTCTATAAGTCATGGCACAGGCTGTAAGTCAAAATTCAAGTACAGAGTGGAAGTGCAAGGGCTCAGCCCAGGAGTGGGACAGGGCAGACAGGTAGATATGAGGGCTTATACGCAGCCATAAGCACACAGATACATGCTGCACACATGAGAGACAGAGAGCACACACAGATGTACAACAACAATGATCAAACACATTTACCCAGATAGAGCACAAACAAACAGGCACATGAAGCACTCTCACGGAGAACCCCCACCCCTACCCCGACCCCAGCAAACAAAACCAGGTTCTTACCCAAGAGTGCAGAGCAAGAGCAGGAAGCCTGAGACTCTGTCTGTGCTCAGTGTATTTATATTGGATAGGGAGGGGCTGGCATGGATCAGGTGCACTGAGAGAGTCATGGGCAGAGGGTAAGTGAATGAGAAGGGATGGGCTACTCTGGGCAAAGAGCAGCTGGAAGCAGGATGTGTGGGCAGGGGAGGGGGGAACAGATGGGGAGAATGAGGGACAACCCATTATAAGATTGGTCTGTTAATGAGATGCCATAGAACCAAGGGAGGGGTTCCCAACCCTGGCAAATACTTCAGCACCCAATACTGGCTCTAAATATTTGTGGAGCTCCCACTAAATGTCAGGCCATATGTGAGTGCTTCACACTCCGCAGTTAGCTCCTACAAACGAGACAGGATGAGTATCTCCCTCCAGCAGGTCGAGGGGATATAGTGACCCGAGTGGAGGACCTGGTGGAATTCTTGCCCTGGGTGCTTAGTCCCAAGCCCAAGTTCTCAAATGTGCTGCTCAAGTCAGGGTATTAACCTAGGAATAGAAGTCACACAGAAAAGGAGACTTTCAGGATGGAATCTAGACAAATTGAGAAGGGACCCAGGATTTTGAAACCCAGGCAGTCAGCTTTCTCTGCATTCTGCAAGCCCCTCATGGGAGCCATTCCGTTGACCCTTGTGGCATTGGCTGTGTGTCACAACCCCTTGCTCAGTGTGCTCTGGAAGACAGACCAGTGGTCCCTGCTACAAGGTCTCCTGTCCCCCTGGATCCTTTATTCTAATGTATCTTGCTTCCACTGGCCTCTACGCTCTTCAAACGCAGGGACAGTGGTGGCTCTCTTAGTCACCTGTGTATTCCTAGGGATTAACCTTTAGCAATTCTCCTGGCTTTAGCAGATGCTCAATAAATATTTGGTAGTTACACGAGGGGTTGGAGTTAGTTATTGCTGGGTAATGGCTGGCTTCCTTTTCTGTGCTTTATATTTGTGTTTATTTTTTTCTCTTTTATTTGCATATTTAATTTTCTTTTTCTGCAAGAAGAAGGGAGTGCCCTTCCCTATCTCACAATGTTGTACAAAACAGAGAACATCAAAGACTCCATCCTCAGCAAGGCAAAGGGTCTTGGCTGGCCCCCTGTTTCAATCAAAGAGGACAGAAGCCATGTGAAATCAGAAGCAGCAAGTTAAAGAAGCAATTGTTTCCAGGTTTGCTATAAAGAGCCTCATGAGCTAGCTGCATGTCAGTGCATTAGATTATTTGTTTGTTTGTTTGTTTGTTGTACTGGGGATTGGACCCTGGGACACTTTGCCCTTATGCTACATCCCCAGCTTTCTTTTATTTTTTATTTTGAGACAAAGTCTCACTAAGTTGCTTAGGGCCTCACCAAGTTGCTGAAGCTGGCCTTTAACTTGCAATCCTCCTGCTTCAGCCTCCCGGTTGCTGGGATTACAGTCATGAGTCACCATGTCTAGCTAGATTAATTTTTAAAAAAAAGCTAAGGATGTAGCTCAATGGTAGACTGCTTGCCTAGCATGTGTGTGGCCCTGGATTTGATCCCCAGCACTGAAACAAACAAACAAACAAAAAAGTAACACATACCCAGAAAATGAAAACATAGATTCTCATAAAGAGTTGTACTGAATATTCACAGAAGCTTTTGGAATGGCTGAAGACTGAGAACTTCTCAAATGTTCATCACTAAGGAAATGAATAAACAAATCATGGCACATTCATTCAATGGAATACTGTTCAATAATAAGAAAGGACAAGCTATTGATTCAGCCTAAAATATGAAGAAATCTCAAAATAATAATGCTGAGCAAAAGAAACCAGACATGAGGAATATATATTGCATACATTTGTCTATAAAATTCTAGAAAATGTAAACTCACTGACAGTGACAGCAAACAAATGTTTGCCTAGGAAGAGGGTAGAGGGGGAGGGAGCGGAAGGAGACATTAGAAAGGAACATGAAGAAACTTTGGAGTTGGTAGATATATTCATTATCTTGCCTGTTGATGGCAAAACATCAAACTGCACCTTTTAAATATGTGCAATTTATGGCCGGTCAATTTGACTTAAATTAGAAGTAAATCAAAAGTACCATAATCTTCATCAGAAAACAACTTGGAAGATAGAGAGGAACAAAGAGTGATTCTTTTTCTCCATGGTGGGAAGGAAAGTATCTGCATGCCAAGCTCTTCTATAGTATCAGTGATCTCAGATCAGCTCTTGGAGGGTTTATGATCTTTTCCATGTATATATATACATATATATGTATTTATATATATGTATATATATATGATCTTTTCCTCTTTTCCTCTTTGATATATATATATATATATATATATATATATATATATATATATATATGGCAAGGTTCAAAGATGGTAAGACACTTGAGGTGACTCAGTCATTGTGTAGTTAGCTCCAGTCAGGGACTGTGTGAATCTAGACCCTGGGCTCTTCTTCACATTAACTTATCTCCCCTTCTGGGAACTCTCTTCTGAAAAACTCCAGCCTGCCTTGGTAACATCCCAGGTAGAGGACTTTGGTTTATGACTAGGTGGGGTTCTATTACTCCATTTGGCATAATTCATTGCTATTTTGATGGGAGCAAGGACAGGGACAGCTGGTGGGCTGCTGGAGAGGTACAGAGTCCCAGGGGAAATTTTCAAAGGTGTGGTGGTGTCCTCCAGGCTCCCAGCTGGGTCGTGGGAGGGGGCACTTCTCATGTCTTCCCACTCGCAACCCTCACCAGTGCTCCAAGCCCTCCTTTTCAGGGATTCTTTGGTTTCCCCTTCAGGGACCTTGACACTGTGATCTCCCACCCCCAGCCTCTGGCAGGAAGCTAAAAAGAGAGGTCTATGTTCTCATGGGCCTAAAAGAAAGAGGTGTGTGTGGTGGGGGGATGATCAAGACCTCAGACTCCAGTTCTTGTCACCTCTGGAGTCATGACTTGAGCCCTAGCCCAGGTCATGAGGGGTGAGCAGTGGAGGTACTGAGGCCTTAGGTGGAGGAGACAAGCCCTGCCTTGCATGCAGAGAAGACAGGGAAGTTTGGCCTAAGGGCCAGGAGGCCCCAGAGAGGAGAGGAGGATGCCAGAGCAGTGGTGGGCACATCAGAGTCAGTCTATAACAGATGTGTACATTCATGGCCTTGTTCCCCTCCCCAACCCTAAATTTTGAGGGCTAGCAGATCCTCAGCCATGTGTGTGTCTCCTCTACCCTTTGACCCTGTGCTTTACAGATAGTAAGTGCTCAGCATGTGCTTGGACTTATTCCCTGGCAGAGAGAGGTGGAACCTTCCTGCCAGAAAGTCACAGAGTGGAGAAGAAGGGAACTGGGTGGAATAAGAGGAACCATTTGAAGAACTATAAGAGGGTGAGGATATGCAGTGAAGGTCCGAAGGCAGGATATTGATCTTCTCTGTGACCTGTCAGCAGAGCCAACAAGACTACCCTGCCTCCCCAGCTGTCCTGCAGAGCAGGGAAGAGGCCAAATAGCCGGGTGCCTTTGCTTGGTTTGGCAGACAGGTTTCTGATGGCATGAGGGCAAATGTGGCTGCCCTGGGTCTGGGCTGGAGACCGTGCTGCAGTGCGTTCTTGTTAGTGATTCAGGTGCAGCAGGGCGCAGTGCACCCACAGAGACCCCTGGACAGGTTGCTGACCCTGATCTCCATAGAGAAGCCAATAACACCAGAGCTAGAAGAGATCAAATGACATCACAGGTGTGAGGGCTTTGCCAATGTTAGCTGTGAGTGCAAGGTGTGATTCGGGCCTGTGTAAGCACCGGTGACCTGTTTGACTCTCTGGCCCCATCATTCCTTCCCTTGCTCTGAACCGGGCATCTGCCTTCTGGATATGTCACTATTTTTGGCCTCTGATATCCACCAGCATTTCATGATGGGCTCCTGAGACATGCCCTCCAGGGCCCACCCTCCCTCAACATCCTCCTTTCCCACAACATCCTGGTGTCCCTAGAACTGTGTTTCCAGCATAGGCATTTTGGAGCTAAAACAGGGACAGTTCCAAGCAAACTGGGACAGTTGGTCACTCTGCTTCACTCCCCACTCTCAGGCTGCCTCCTCTCTTCCCCAGTGACCAGGGTGACCACTGTGTCCCAGACCCGGCATTTTGGCCTCTGTTGTCTCAGCCCTGGTTACCCTCTTCTGCCCGGAAGCATCTATACCAGGAGAAAGCTCCCAAACGCGCCCTTTCAGCCACTTTCAAAGGCCCCCTTCTCAGCTTCCTGCCATTCCTCAATCTTCTAGTGGCTTCTGCCCTCTCTCCATCTCTCAAAACTGTGCCAAACCTTTCTCTCCTACAGGGTGTGACCTCACCCACACCTATGTCCATGTGACAGGGCAGGGATAAAGCCCGTCTGTCCCAGGCTAGCTTACTAGTCCTTGCCTGCCCCTATCACACGTCTTCCTCCAGGCCTAGAAGGAGGAGCATTCTGGGGACATGCACCCAGCCCTTTGTGCTGCTTCCAGAATGACCCCTAGGACTGAGACCTTAATGCCATTTGGTTCTATGCCCACCTACAGCCATGCTAAGGTTCTGAACACTCTCCTGCTCACTCCTTCCCTAGACCTTTCTTGCCCTGCCTGGCCCAGGTAGCTCCCTGCAGTGTCTGAACATCACTCACACCTGTCTCCACAAATTCTTGACTGAACCTTTCTGGCTTCAGCTTCCTAAACCACCACATGACCTCATCAGCCCCTGTTGTGGAGCTGTCAGTGAGCCCCTGGACTACTTTATTGTCAGTCTGCCCTTCAGTGACCTCCTTAGTCTGGTCTACACCTTTCTAACCTGATGTCCTCTTTTTAGAAAAGCCACCACCATTTCCCTGCCTCTTCCCATGTAGTTCTCTCTTGTGCAGGTCATGCAAAGCACACGGTAGGTGCCCTGCTAATGGCATGTGGCAGGCAAGGCCTGACAGACACAGCATTTAATCTTTGGTAGCAACTCTGAGATGGGTCATAATGTGGGGTTCTGGAAAAATACTGTGAGCCCTCTTTTCATAGATAACAGAGGCCTGAACAAGGGAAACCCTAAGGGGTTCAGTTTCACACCAGGGTACACCTCTTACCACTGAGTCAAGGGCTGGAGAGAACATGGTGGTCTAGCCCTGGGTGAGTCCTGCAGAACAAAATGTAGTGGCTCCCAGTTCAACCTGTCTCCTGCCTTCAGATGCCACCCTACTTTGGCATGTGTGTTCTTGGAAAGGCGGGGCCCAGACTTTGTCCTGGCAGCTGGAGCCTCCCAGGGCGGGTCCCTCTAGCCGCACCTCATGCACTCTGAGGTCTTCCCACCCAGGGCCAGGCTTGGTTTGACACACAGACCACTAGTCAAGACTGTTTCTTGAGACAGGAATATCCCTAATAAGGCAAAGGGAGAGGAGTGGGTATGTAGAAAAGGTACTTTAAGCCCTCCTCTTGCCCTCCCATTAGGAGGTAGTGTGGTAACTGGGCTCTCCAGCTTGTCCATCCTCTTCTTCAACATTCACCCACCCACCAAGAACTGGCAAGAGACTCTAGGGATCACTAAGAATTTAGCCCCCAGCCAAGAAGATGGTTCCTGAGTACCAAGATGTGAATCTGGAACAGCCAGAGGGGTTCAGAGGCAGGTGAAACACAGAGACTGCTTCCAGGAGCACCAGTGCTGACTGGAAGAGATGACAGTCAGAGTCTGGGACTTGAAAGGGAACAGAGTATGAGGAAGGTAGTAGACAGGGAGGACATCCTGGAGGGATGGAGGGCGCAGGAGCCTGGGCTTGCAGGATTTGTGCAGAAGACATGAAGGAAGGCACAGAGAAGACACTGAGGGGGTACCTCAGGGCCTGCCCTCCAAGGTCTCAAATCATCCCCATAACCCAGAAGTCCCCAGTGTGCTCAGGCCCCAAGGGCTGGGGGAGGCAGCTTTGGGTCCCCTTGATGAATGCTAAGGGTTGGCTACCATGAAGTTACCTGAAGCCAGAAAAAAACGACTTTGAGCCTGGCTATGAGTCACACGTTGTTCCAGGTATAGATGTCATTATGTTATTTCATTTTGTCTCCAAATGACTCAATGAGAAATGTGCACTTCAATTTATAGAGGAAAATCAGAGAGATAAGAGACAGTGTCAGTAAGGAGGGAAGGGATTGAACTCCATGCCAGCCTGCCTCATTCTAGGACAAGGATAAGAAGGGCAAGGACTAGAGTGCTGATATTTTATTGTTCACCTATTCACAGGGACAGACATTCTGGATGAATATGGCCTGAGTAGCCCTGTCCCCTGCCAGACCTGTGCTCCCAGGTCTGTTAGGTCTTTCTTCCCCAGTAGGCCCCTCTTCCCTTTTCTCCTCAGAGAGAAGGCATCTCACAACCATCTTGTCGCCAGGTTGGCTCTATGTCTATGTTCTAATCGCCGTGAATCAGGTCCAGATGCCCTCTGCCACAGGGGTGGGGCTGTCGCCTGAGCTGGCAGGTGGTCTGGGAGGTGGGGAACCCACCAGGAAAGAGCTGTGATCCAGAGACCTGTGCCATGCCCTGGGATGCTGGGATGACTGGCCCAGCCCCACGGAGAGAGGGAAAACAAAGAGCGAGGTCTCAGCCAAAACAGCATTGCAGGGCCATCAGGGAAAGGAGCCCTGGGCAGGGAGGCACCAGCCCTGACTTCCAGGCTCATCTGCAACAAAAACAGGCATGGAGGCCCAGCAGATGGCTTCACCTCTCTGGGCCTATTTTATCATAAATAAAATGTGACTTCTACAACTGTGTGGCCTCTCTAGTCTGATGGAGTTGTGAGGTGGGCTGGGGGCAGGTGGGGTGGTGACTGAGACTTAACAGATGCTGGGGAGAAACAGGGGAAGACATGCGTCTCCCTCATCCAAAGCCAGGCTTTGTAATGCTGCTTCCCCCTAGTGGTGGCAGAGAGTAAGAGACCTGGTCTCCTGGGAACATCACACTGGTCATTTCCCCTGCCTTTCCCTGCTTCCTGTGGACTTCTCCCCAGGACAGAGGGAGAGCATTCTTAGTGGGCTTTGACAGTCACTGACTCTCAGGGCTGTGTGCATTCTGGGTGGACAGAAAGACCGTCATAACCTATGCACAGCAATGCTTGGGACAGCACAGGTTAATTCACTCTGCAGGAGCTGATGGAGACTCTGCAGCATGCAGGGGGCACTGTGCCAGGCCCTGGGGATCCTGAGGATTTGGCACATTCATTATTCTTGCCCTCAGACAACCTCTGTCCAATTGGATAGCAGACAGAGAAAACTGCAGGTTCTAGAGAAAGTGGTAGAATGTGGGGGATGCGCAGAGGCATGACATATTGTATGAGTAACACTTGGAAGCATGTGGCCAGCAATAGTAGGTCCCTGTCTGACTGTGGGTTTGCCTGGACACATGGGTCTCCAGCCTGATAGGCTACTAAGCCTTTGCCTCTAGGGTAGGGGTTTCTCTTCCTGCAAGGTCACCCTTCTCAGTAGGACAACTGGATTTCTACCTGTGCCTGCCCACTCTAGCTGGGAATGGATGCAGCAGGGAATCAAGACCTTGTCTGCATCCTCCTCTGTCCAAATCTCTCCTCCCCAACCCTGCTCTGGGGCTCTGTATTCCAGAGAGTGTAGAGAACATTAGGTCTTCCTCCCAGGCCAAGCTCTGGGGGCCTCCCAGCTCCAACAACACATTGTGGGACAGATAATGGGAAGTTGAGGCTTCTGGAGGCTTCTGAGACTGGGCTGGAACTCAACCTGTGTGAGGCAGAACATAGAAAGGGTGGGAGAAGCAGCAAGTATGTGTGTGTATATGTGTGTGTATGTGTCTGTGTGTATATGTCACACACACACACACACACACACACACACATTAGGGTGAGGAGTCTGGGTGCGTCACTGTTGCTGGGAAAGTAGCTGAGTCTGACTCAGTGGGAACATCCGGCAGGAAAGAAGGAGAGAGCACAGTGGCATTTGCAAGCAGGATGGGAACTCTGGGGCTGCAGGGATGGGGTGGGGCCAGGGGTGAAGGCCTGAACAGGAAAGGGGCTGATCGTGATGGAGAAGGGGGTGGGCTGAAAGTGTGGTTCCAGGGGAGGAGAAGTGGGCCTCTAGCTGCCTGGGCTGATCTGGGAGGAGAAAGAAGGCAATGGTGCTTTTTGATCCAGTCACAGAAGGGACAAGTTGTGGTGAGAGGTTAGGGAAACTGAGGCCTGGTCAATCAGGAATGTGGGGAATGCTGAGGTTTCTGACACTCACTCCAGAGCCTGGGTATTAATGCCTTGTAACTACTGATACCGAATGAGATGCCAGGCACTCCTAAGACAGAGAGAGCATCCACCCCTCTCCCCAGCACCTCAAGCCTTGGGCCTCTGAGGTCCCAGGATGGAACTGCTCATCAGGCTGGTCCCTGGGCACAGACACTGGCTTAGACGTATGAGGATGACTTAGGAGAGGTTTTCCTCAGAAGGCCTTTGTTCTCCTTTAGAGTTAGAGAGGCTGAAATGGTCAGCATCGGAGAGCAAGGCCAGGAAGGACCCAGTGTGAGCAATTGGAGAAAGGAAGGCTAAGGGCCCTGGAGAAAGGCTTGGGTTTTCATACCAAAGCTTGCCAAGAGTAGCTTTTCTGGGAATACAGAGAAGACAAGGTTCAACCTAAAGGGACCAATGACTAGTGGTAGCATTTTAGGTATGTGTAGTACGTGCTGGCCTAGGAGGCTTGATCATTTTGAGTGATGAGAGCCAAGGAAGGCACCCTAAGGTGGGGGGGGTGCGGGGGAGGGGGCGCTCAGACCACAGAGCTGGATGGACTGGGCTGTGTCCCGTAGGCCTCTTTTATTAATGTGAGACACAAAGGCCTCTGCTATCTACCTGTCTTGTCCACGGGGGGGTCTAGGATGGGGTCCTGTTGAAGCATAGGACCTTGGGTGAAGGACCTTGGGGGACAAGGCCTCCTGTGTGGGCTCGACCCACCAGGAAGAAGTCTCCGCCAGTCTGTCTGGGGACACTGGGGCAGGGCGGGGAGAGGTGCTGGGCAGGACCAGCTGGCTGCCAGTGCCCTGGTCCTCGCCCTCTGAGAGTGGAAGGGTGGGGGTGGCGGCTGCAGTGTTCCTGGCTGGGAGCCCAGAGGAGTCTTTTGTAATCACAACATGATCTCGTGTGCTGAGCAGCAAAGCCGGCAGGGAGAGGCCGGCAGAGGCCCGGCTCCGGTGGCTCCAGCTTCCCTCCTGCTCTGGTTCCCCCGGGGCTGTTCTGGAATTCTCTTGGTGCTCGCTGTTGCCATGCACTCAGCTGTGAGTGGCACCATGCCTTTGGCGGGGGGCTTCTTGGGGCTGGGGAGGGCTGAGATACCAGGTAGCTACATTCCAGGGACAGCTGGGCCTGGGAGGAAGAGGACTGAATTGAGGCGGGTAGAGGGCTGGCCAGGGGCACTGGCTACAACAGAGACCCCGCAGCCAGGCAAGGAGGGACCCAGGATCTCGATGCAGGGACATGATTTGCCCTGGAGGGCTCCCTGGCTGAGACTAAAACATAGATACCCCTTTTTGCCTTGTCTGCCAGTGGCTCAGGCCTGGAGGGCTGGGCCCGTGGGAGCGGTTCTTTCCTGCGGGTTGGGGTTAGGTCCAGAGAGTGGGGTCCAGGGCCTGAGAGCCCAGGACCAAGCTGGAAGACCCTTTTTATCTGTGGTTTTGGATTGTAAGGCAAACAGCTCCCCCCTCGACCTTCCAAATCTCCTGGCAGCTTCCCAGTCACGGCAGGTTCCACTGCCAGAGCCATTTATAACTCCTATTCCAGGCGCTGCTCGGCAGTGAGCTCCCTGGAGAGCCAGGGGGAGGGGCAGCTGCTGCTGGGCACTGTGGTCATGAGTATTAGACCCTCACCTGTACCCTGGAGGAACTGGGATGGAGGCTTGGGGACTTCTATGGACCACCTTCCTAACTCCAACCCTCTTGTGTGGCCTGAACTATGAGTCTGGGGCCTGGTTCCCAGGTCATTAGAATAAGGCTGATTGGGTAAATGTGGAAGGTGGGGTAAAGGTGGGGTAGGTCCAGCAGTCAGGAGCATGGGTTGCCTGCCCTCTGTAGGGACCTCACAGAGCTGAGTCCCTGATGAGCAAGCAAGAAGAGAAGGATGCTGAGCTGGATCGCAGGATAGTTGCCCTGCGCAAGAAGAATCAAGCCTTATTACGTAGGTACCAGGTGAGTGGGCTGCGACAGGGCTGAGAGAACCAACTTGGCTGGTGCCCCTGGCTGACCAAAAGGTGGCTACCTGCATGACAGGCTCTCCATGCAGGCTGGAATGTGTCTCTAGGCCCAGGGTTGGGGTGAACATGTTCCCTCTTAGAAGCTTGGTCAGGATCTCGGGCACTTGTGATGTGGTGTCTCTGCCTCCTGGTGTCCCCCTGGTGTCTCTTCATGTAGGCCTGTCAGCATCTGTGTCTCTGTGCATCTGGGGGGCCGTGGCGTGTGTTGACCCCCGGCCCTCCCACAGGAAATCCAGGAAGACCGTCGGCAGGCTGAGCAGGGGGGTATGGCTGTGACCACGCCAGACCTCCTCCGACCTGATGGCCTCACCGTCACCATCAGCCAGATTCCTGGTGTAAGCTCACCCTGGAGATAGGGCGGGATGGCAAGGAAGGAAGTCCAGCCCATGTCAGGGGAGGACAACTGCCTCTGGCCCTCTTCTCCTATTTACCATTCTGGATTCACCCATGAACTCCTCATGCAGTCCAGGTTGAAGCTAAAAGGCCACCCAATAGAAGTCTCCCTATAGTCTTTCCCAGCCCCACAGCCTGCATCTTTGCCTTAAGCACAGGCTTCTGCTAATTCCCAGAGCCAGATCTAAAAACCCTGCAGGAAGTGGGGGACAGAGAAGTTGGGGATGAAAGCCAGGAACAGTGTCTAAAGGACAAAGCTGTATTGTCTGAGAGCTCTGGATTTCCCAGCTCAAAGATGACGGGCTATTGTGGCATCTTGAGCCTTGGGTGGCCCTGGGCCCTGGATAACCTAATGCTGTTGGCATGTGAACTCCCCATAGAACCAGCTTCTCTGGGCATTCCAGGAGGGCCCAGGCTAGAACTCAGGCCTAGGAAATACCTAAAGAACCCAGCACCCAGATCCTGCCCAACATTGCTCATGTGGCCTGAAGGCATGGACACCTGATTCTGCAGGAAAAGCGGGTGGTCAGCAGAAACTGGGCAAGGAGCCCCCTCAAACCTGGAGTGGCCCATGAGATACTTGAGGATGAAGATGATGGGGACCAAACTTTCTGTTTGGGGGAACGAGTGGAGCTGGCTGTGACCATGGAAAATAAAGCCAAGGTGAGCAGGTGTGGGGAGCAACTAGACCTTAGAGTAGGGGCAGTCTCCTGTCCCTGGCCCTGCCATGCTGTCCATCTTCACCTTCCCCAGGCCAAACGGATCGTAAGTGAAAAGCCTGCCAGAGCAAGGAACCAGGGGACAGATCAGCCACTTGGAGCAAGCCAGGGCCACAGCCCCTCCATGCAGATAACCACCAGCTCAGATTCTTCACGGAAGGTATATTTTCAAAAAGGCAGAGAAGCTGAGTCAGACTCTCATCAGCAGGATATGACCTAGGTAGCACCTGTGAAAATTTCTGCCCCTCCATCCTTTCTGTGGCCAGTTTCTACTTTGGGTGGATTTTGGGGGAGAGACAGTTGAAGCCAGAGATCCAGCCCCCTCCCTATCTAGCCTGGCTGGTGGCAGCCGGTGGGGAGGGTGTGGAAGACTGGCCATGTGCCAGCTGTGACCTCTAGGTGGCAGCAGCCCCTAGTCCTCGTTCTTGCTCAGAGCCTCTGGATGTCCCTCCCACCCTGGGCCACTCTACACACCTCTGCAAGGACCCTGTGTGTGGGTGCTGTTGTTAGCCTCATTTTGTAGATGAGGATATGATACACAGAGACGTTTAGTTACTTTCCCCAAACTCACATCTAACAAGTGGATGGAAATCATGGCCACGGCATATTAGTAGAGATGGAACAGATCTAATTTTTACATGGGAACGTGGAAACCTTGAGAAAAGACTGGGTTAGTGGACCCTCCAGACAACTTCAATCTTTTTCCTGCTTCTTCCCCTCCCCACTACTGGGGCTGAGTGTCTTCTCCTTTCAGGGTGCTCGTGAACCCCGGAGTCCCGGCGTGGTCCCAGGCCTAGCTCCCAGAAGGCCAATGGGGGAGCCCCCAGAGGTGGGCTGGGACTATGCACAGTGGAAGCAGGAGCGGGAGCAGATTGACCTGGCACGCCTTGCCCGGCACAGAGATGCACAGGGTGACTGGCGCCGCCCGTGGGACCTGGACAAGACCAAGCCCACGTGGGTGGCAGGGCTGCAAATCTTGCTGGGCTGACATGCTAATGGAGCTGGGGTAGGGCTACGTGTGGGTGCTGCTTGGAGGGAGAGATCCTACTTGGGCCCTCTGGTAAGGCCCTGGGCTCAGGGCTTATGTGGGTACTGGATGCCCCCACTTCTCTCTTTGGCCCATCATCTCCCTGCTGCCTTCAGTTCTGGGGCTGGGGCTGGGGGAGGCTGTGTTAGTACGGGGCCTGAAGCAACTTCTGTCCACCCAGCCACCAGCAACCTGACTCCCTCCTCTGTCTACACAGGCTACAGGACTGCAGCAAGCCTAGGGACGAGGGCTCGGCCAGGGCGGGAGGCAGAAGGGGTGAGCCAACCCCACCTCATCCCCTGCACCTTGGCATTTCTCACTCTCCTCCTTTTCTCTGTTTCTTGGTTTCCTACTTCTTTTCAGAGCTGAAAGGAGGCATGGGAGGATATCTTCCTCCTCTCTTGCACCATCAGACCTCCTCGACTGTCCTCTGAGTCCACAGCTCTTGCTGGTTCTGGCCCCAAAAGGCCCCTGGAGGAGGTTTCGTGGAAGCTTGCCTCCACTGGGGTCTTTCAAGGCCTCAGTCTATACTGGGTGAAAGTCCGACTGGTCCTCCCCTGGCCTATTGCAGAAACAGCCTGTGGGTTTCTGGTGCCCTCATGCTATGTACAAGGAGGCTGGGGCCCCAAAAGGCCAATCAGGTCATCTAGCCAGGAAGTGGCAAACTAGCACAGGAAGCCAGGTGGGGGCTTTTCTGGGGAAGTAGAAAACCCACAATTGGATCAGGACTGGTAACTTCCTGGTACTAGAAGAACTGGTGTTTCTGCTTTTGATCATTAATCACCTCACCCTTTCCCCATTTCCTTTGTCCCTCTTTAGGACCCAGGACCCACTGGAAGATACAGCCCCCACCATTGCCACCTGATGGAAAAGGTGAGTTGGGGGAGAAAAAGCAGGATCCCATCAGCTAGTGAGATACCAACTGCCTCAGCCTTCTTCTTTCCTTAATTTGTGGACCATCTCCTGCAGGTCGGGGTGGACAGCTTGGCAGACCCTCTGTGGCGATAGCCACAGTCAGCAAAGCCCGAGGAACAGAAAGGCTGACTGGCAGAGCCCGAAGGTAATAGGTAGCAGGGGACAAAAATCAAAGCAGACATCTAGTTGCCCTGACTTCTTGGACAGGGCTGGATCCAGGTGCCTGCTCTGTCCCCTGGGCCCCTGCCTCCTTGCTGGCTGCTGATGCTGCAGGTTAATGAGATACCAGGAGAGACCAGCAGCAGAGGCAGCAGGAACAGAGCCTGGCGCTCAGGGAGGCCACAGTAATTACAGCAGCTCCCTTCCCCTGGGAAGTGAGGAGTGCCTTTCTCAGGCAGTGCAGGCAGGGACATGCCTGGAGTCCCCATAGGAACTCAAGGTGTGCAACTAAGGTACAGCAGGCTTGGCCATAAACAGCAGCTGGGGACCCAGGATGGGGCCAAGGTGGGTAGCATTCAGGGGAAATGGTTGGAGTTGGGGAACAAAGCCAAACTGGGAGGGAAGCATTCTGGAATCTTATTCTGGGTCTGATTTTTCTCTGAGAACCTTGGGCTTTAGCTTTTCCCTGGGGGACATGGGCACTGGCTGGGGTGATGTGAGATGGGGTAAGGGTAGGCATAGGGCCTGCCACATACTCTGTTCCTACAGGTGGGACATGAAGGAAGATAAAGAGGAGCTGCAGAGTCATGAAGTGGGTACTTGGAGATTGGATGGGGTGGGCTGGGGACATGATCCCTGAGTTTGCCAGCCAGCCAGGCTATTCTCTTGTTTCAGGGAAGCCAGAGCCCCAGAAAGACATCCAGTGCAGAGGAGGAGCGTGAACAGAAGCAGAGCGAGACAGAGCCAGGCCGACTAGAGAGGATTCCTGCAACTAGCCCAACCCTGCCATCCCCAGAGGGGCCACAAGGGGACTCAGCAACCTCCACAGCCAGTTCAGTCCCTTGCTCTCCGGAAGAAACTGACTTGGCTCCCCTTGACCTCTCTCTAGGAGGAGCCAGCAGTCCTGGGCCTGGAGAGAGCATTTGTATGCTCAGTCCAAGGCCTGAGGCCCAGGAGAGTTCTGTGTCCTGGCCAAATGGCTCTGAGCAGCAATCCCTGGGATGGAATGCCCAGCAGTCTGGGCTAAATGTCCAGACTTGCTCTGGGCCACAAAAAGAAACCGGGGTTTTAGAGCCCAGAGAGGACAAGTCTAGAAAGGTAGGGGCCCAACAGAGACTGGTATCAAGAAGCAGGGCCCCCAGAGGAACAGGTCAAAGGGGAAGAGGCTCAAGTGTGAGGAGTAGGACAGGAGGTCCTGGCCCTTCAGGAAGATGCTGAGCATAGTGCATGGGAGATGGGGAGCCAGGTTGGGGAGAAGAGGAGGGAAGAACTCAGTTGAGAGTCTTCTGCATGATGGGCATCTGATTGCCAGTGAGCTTGTGCCAGTCTGA
Organism: Callospermophilus lateralis; assembly: GCF_048772815.1. Lineage (NCBI taxonomy): Eukaryota > Metazoa > Chordata > Mammalia > Rodentia > Sciuridae > Callospermophilus > Callospermophilus lateralis. The sequence goes on along the minus strand of NC_135307.1, from coordinate 87,098,683 downwards.
CTGAGCAGTGTGGCAAACTCTGTGGCAGGGCCATCTTGTGAGGGCACGGAGTTGCCTCCTCCCTGCACAGGATGTACACATCTCTGTGCAGTTTTCATGTACAGGCACAACCCCTGGTGTATTCCTAAGCTGGTGCCTGGTGTCTAAAGCTGTTATGACCTGGGCCTACTTCTGCCCAAGCCACAAGTCTTTCCTACCTTTGCAAGACAGCAAAGCTTAGTAGCACCCAACAATGGACTCTGGCTGCTCTCTCCAGCTGCAGGCTTTTGTCTCCTCAGGTCCAGGTAGCCTCGAAGCTGTCATGGTCAACTCAGGTTCAAGCCCTTTCCCATACCCCTGCCTTTCACCCAGGTGACCCAAGTCCCAGACCCCTGGGATGGCCAAACCAGGGGAATCTCTTGCCAGCCTCCTGTTTCTCCTGGAAAGGAGAATGAGATCCAGAAAGAGGGAGGTCTTGCAGCTGACAGGGATTGGATTGGGAAGAGAAAGGAAGGTGTCTGAAAAGGTCTTCTCTCTGCAGTGAAATGGGCTGGGCAGGGGACCACCTCCTGTGCCCACAGCAGGTGGGAGAGCTCACTAGCAGGCATGCCCCTCTTCAACACCCAGGTCAGACATCCCATGCATTCTGAATGGAGGCAAGGGCCTGGCCCTGCACCTTGGGGTCCTTTCCTGCCTTCTCTTTCTTTTTCTCTTCCCCCACCTCTCCACACCAAGGCCATGGACTCAGACAGAGAGTTGAAAGACAGAAGAACACAATTCCAGCTAAGTACGGACATTAGGACTTGTCTTTCTGACTTAATCTCCATTCCTGCCCCTCCCTGGAGGCCCATGTCTGGTGAATTATCCAGGCTCTGCACAAGCTGTGGCTTCCTTTCAATTCAGTGAACATTTCCTGAGCACCCTCTACCAGTAATCTACCCGGTGGGCGACAGTGACTCTGCAACTCAGTCATCCGGCAGCTCTAGGCTGAACAGCGGGAGCTGTTCTTAGCTGTAGGTGCCTGACAGTGCTGGGGGCAGAATGGTGGTAGGAGCCCAAAGAGAACCATTGCATCTATGCTTGGCCGAGGCAGGTGTTCCTCTCTTTTTTATGTGACACGTGCCATTTATTCCTGAGTTTGTGCCTGGATCTCACCGTGGCCCCTTCAGCTTCCTTCCTCTCTGACCCTACATGGTTATTCCTTTCTGGAGGGTTGTGGGCCTCTCATTGCCTTCTGAGGCGCTAGGGAGACTCCTGATCATATCCAAGGTGACTCCACCATTATATGTGAGGCCTGAAATGGGGGGTCCTAGCTCAGGCTTCCTCACTAGCTCTTGGTTTCACTCCCAGCCCGCCTACTCAGAAAGGGGTATCTCTTCCTGACTGTTTAGAAAACTCTTCTCACACTCTCATGTGAAGAGTCATGCAGATTCTAATGTCAGGTCTGGGAAAAACCTGAGAGCTTGCACCTCTCATAGGCCCCAGGTGAGGCCTCTGCTGTTGGCTCCTGAACCACACCTTTTAAGTGGCAAGGGTCTGGACTATAAAATATGTTGAGGACTGGGGGCCAAGGCCACCTCTAGATTCTAAGAATGGGTTACTGGCTTTGTAGGGATTGGAGGAATGCTACCCTTACCAGGTGGAGGGGGCTTCCTGGCTTCAGAGTACAGTGGGAAGCAGAGGCTCCTGGGAAGATGCTTTAGAGGGCAGTGTCAACTCCCTGCTACACCAAGAAGCAGCTGGTCAGGAATGTGATGGGATGAAGCTGGTGAAAGCGTTGGTGTGGGGTTGATCAATGGAAGTTTAAAAAGGCTTGGAAACATTCCTATGCATGTGGGGTGTACCTGGGCCAAGGGTGAAGTATCCAAACTCAGGTTTTCCTCTTGCTTTCCTAGTCACAATTATATGACTTTGGAGTGTGGCACAAGTCCTGGAGCCCATGACTCCCAGAGAATGGGACTTGGGTAGAGCAGGTTTAGGCAGAGCCCTTGAATTCAGATGTCCGAAAACTATTGCAATCAAGAATTTGATTTCTGGACTGAGGATGTAGCTCAGGGGTAGAGTGTATGTTTAACATACATAGAACCCTGTGTTCAATCCCCAACACAACAGAGGGAGAGAGAGAGAGAGAGAGAGAGGGAGAGAGAGAGAGAGAGAGAGAGAGAATTCAAGAAAGAGAATTTGAATTCTAAGAATCACAATTTGTTCCCAAGCACCAATACTTGTACAGATATGCCTTCAGTTCAGGTTACAGACCAAAGCATGTTTGACCATGGGGTGAGGATGTTGAAATTGGGCAGAGCTCTGGTTCAGTTTTATTAAGGTTCCTAAGCAGGAGAGAAAGCTGGGCAGATGGGCTATGAGGACACGAGGCAGAATTCTCTCCACAGGGTAATGTCCAGAAAGCTGTTAGGAGGAAGAATGTCCTAAGGGTAAGAGAAAATAGAGTCTAGTGTAGGATATCTTCATCTAGAAGATGGTAGTACAGGTAAAAATCACTGAACTTTTCCTGAAACAGGAATTCTCTTCTTTGTGACAAAGGAAGCGACAGTTATGGCAGCTACCCCTCCTGCTCTAGGATAGAACCAGCTATGGAGCAGGAGGGAAGTGTAGTTAGGCAGGAGAGAAGTGTAGTTAGGCAGCCCGCCATAGCCCTCAAGGCCTTGGAGAGCTGACAGTATCCTTTCCTAGCTCCTTTGTTTAAAGGCTTGGCTGATGGAGCCTTCGTTTGGGATGCCCTTTTCCTCTCCAACCACCAGACAAGACTACTCTTCAAAAGTGAAAGTCCATCAGAGTCTAGGGATGTGGCTCAGTGATAAGAGTGCTTGCTTAGCATGCTTGAGGCCATGGATTCAACCTGCAGCACTACAAGGAAGAAAAAAGGTTATCAGGAACCCAGGGGTATAGTGCTGGAGGAGTTGAGCAAGGAGGACACACAGAAGTGAGAAGGAGCCAGCAGGGAGAGTTCTCAAAACAAGGAGAGGAGGAGAGGCCAAGGCCTTTTTGACTGGGGCCCATCTCACTTTGACAAAAGGGGAGCACAATAGACCGGACTTCGAGAAAGGTACATGTTTTGATGACAAGCAGTGTGGTGGAGTGGAACAAACACAGACCTTGCCCTGCAATAGACTGAATCTGAACCCTAGGCCTGTCATCTGTCAGATGGGTGACCTTGGCCAATTGTAACTTCTAAAAGCCTCAGTCTCCTTATCTGAAAAATGAGACTAGTAATACCCACCTTGAAGGATTGTTGAGAAAATTAAAGATAAGAGCATGCAAAATATACCTGGCATGCAGGAGCTACTCAAGTAGCAGTGGCCTGGCACATAGGAGACACGCAGTGAATTTGCTGAATAAACAAAATGGCTATTTGGTGTAATCTCTGTCTACTTTGTTTTCTCTTTCCTTTAACTTTCTCTTTTACCTTCCTCCTCACTGGGAACCAATGGATTCTCAGGCAAATGAGGCATGGTTTGTAACATTTATCCAGTCTTCCAGGACAGCTTATTATTATTATTTTTTAAATCCCCTGGGTTGTCTGGTGGAGTTAAAAGCCTCACCAAAAGTCCCTGCTTTTACAGAGTCCTTTGTCCTCATGGACTGGCTCTATCAGTTCCCCCATTAACTCTGCACATAAGCTCTCTGGCCTACAGTAGTTCCTCTGCTGTTTATATTAGGAACAACTTCATAAATTCATATCACAGTTTTTATTTCTTTAATATTTTCCCCAGAAACTAACCCCCTTGGGGAGTGTGTTCTGTGCCTCACAGAGTTAAAACTCGCCACCCAAAGGAGCAGTATGACTTCATTTTCTTATGGTCAAGGAACAGGTAATTGGGGAACCTTGGAAGCAGGAGATTCCCAGCTATCTAACAAGATGCAAGTCTGGGAGGTCTGATCACCTGTCAACTCCACACCTGACTGTGTCCTCAGGGTCAGGAACAGGAGGAAAGATGATACTAGACCCCATTAAAACAATAATAATAAAAATAAGGAAATGGCAAAATCTCCACATGGCTGTTTTTTTTTTCCTTTTGTAGATTAAATTAAAAACTAAAGACACCATTTTACTTCTGTCTCTTATGTCATTTATCAGTGTCTACAGATTCTGCCAGCATCTCTTTCTGCACCAGAGTTAGTTATCAGGGTTTATGAGGAAAGGCTGATGGATGACCACTCCTCCCTGCAGGGGTGAACTCAGGGCTGGGAAAGGCAATGAGAGGAGCCAGCAGAAAGCATGGGGCGAAGCTGCTTTCTCTCAACAAGTCTGCTCGGCCTACGTCACAGCTCTCATTAAGCATCCACTTGACGCCAGGGAAGTGAAATAGCACAGACCTGGCACAGAAAGGACAAATGTGGCACCCACTGCTCCTTTTAAGGACTGGCTCGAAAAGCGGCAGGCCCCAGAGCAGGAGGTGAGGCAAACACATCAGTACCTTTGAGGGAGAGGGAGGAGGACTCTGCCTCCTTCTTAACAAGCTCTCCAGGGCAAGTTCTCCTGCAACTGTCAAAAAATAATGGAAAGTGTAGGCTCTTTTCCCTTTCCTTACAAACTCCAGGGACACAATATTTCCTCTTCCCCCAGCAGGGCAACTGGCTTCAACAAAGCAAAAGGTCATAAGTCACACTGATGAACAGCTGTCAAAATAGAAATATCCTAACCCTAAGCTACAGACTCAGAGGAAAAGACTGGGCTAGCAGTTCTCCAACTTCAGTGTGCATCAGAAACACCTGGAAGACTGCTTAAAAGAGAAGACTGACCAGGTGCATTGTGGCACAAGTCTATAATCCCAGTGACTTGGAAGGCTGAGGCAGGAGGATCACAAGTTTGAGACCAGCCAGGGTAAAAAGTAAGACCCTGCCTGAAAATGAAAAATATCTAAAGGGTTGGGGATGCAGCTCAGTGATAAAGTGCCCCTGGCTTCAATCTCCAGTACCAAAACAAACAAATAAAATCCAAAACACCAGAAGGCTCGGATCTACTTCCTGAGTTGCTCATTCTGTTAGTCTGGGATAGGACCTGAGGTGTCATAGTTCTACCAAATTCTCAGGTGATGTTGTTGGTCTCAGCACTGGTGTCATGTTTACTACATACCCCTTCATATTTATTTCCATGCATCAATTTTACCCAGAGGGCCAGACATTCCTTTGAAAACTATTACATCATGTGTATACATTATTTTTTTATTCCAAGATGTCAAAGCCCTTTTACATTTCTGACTTCCTTTTGCTCTCATGAGGTTCCCTTTGGCTGGCAGAAAAGAGGTCAAGGGGTCTTGACAAATGCTACTGTTGAGTCTCTTCAGGTTTCCTATCTTGCAGTTCAGGGGTCCCATCCAAAACACACTGCTTCCCCACTCAGGTCCTAGTGATGCCATGAGCTGCCTGCTCAATAGATTGGCTACTCTGACTAAACACTGCTCAGGACACCAGCAGTGAGCTTAGAGGGCTGGTGGCCTCCAGGTCACAAGTCAGAAAGACATTAACTAATCAATATGAACATTGAGGGAGCAGAGAAAGGTAAATTTAAAAGGAAATCCTTGGTGATTAACACGATTGCTTTTATTGAACCCCATTTTTTTTTCTTTTCAGGACTTTTGTGGCTGACTTGGCAAATGTATAAACTAATAAATAGTTCTTGTTTGATAATAGTGTTTTATGAAAAATATCTCTTAAGATAGATATTAATTGGAATCTTATTGTTATTTAACTGAAAACTATTACAAAAACAGATTAGTTAAATTAAGAAAACAGGACAGTTTAGCAAGGGAAGACACTTGTGAACATGATTATAAACTGTATGCTAATTTTCTTGACCCATCTTGTACCTTAACCAACATTTTTAGAACTGAATGAGGCATAGGAAATCTGGCTTGGGTAGAGTGTTCCTCACTGACCAGAGGGGGTTCACATGCACAGTGTACCACATGGAGCCAGGACTATTTCTGACAGAGAATGGACAGCCTTGTAGAGTCTGGGTATGTGGCAAAGAGAAGCTTCTGTTTAATTAACTATGGAGGGAACAAAAAGCACAACATAGGCTTTCTGGCAACCTTAAACCACAGGCTATGTAGTGAAACAGATGTGACCCCAAACAAACAAACAAAAAGCTGTTAATAGAGCAGCTATTTTTAGAACTCATCATTAGGGCTGGAACAGAGGAAACAATGAATAGGTCACATAGCCTATATTGTGTCAATTAAGCACCACATAGAATATAGCAGTAGACTTCTGGCACCAGGATAGTATAGGAAACCCAAGCCTGAGTCCATTGACTTGGAAATAAACTGAGGCCAGAGAGGTCAGTGAGGCTAAAATTTGCAGGGGTCCTCTTGCACCAGGGCTGTGGTTGGTTACACATACCCAAGTGGATTATGCCAGGGATGCCACAATGACATTAGGGCCAATGCCATCCAACACAGTGATCAACCAGGTGTTCAATAAACTCTGAGTACCTACTGTTTTGTGCTTGGAACTAAGTACTAGTAATAATAAACGAGCAAAGCCATTATAGTCCCTTCTTCCACCAAGGGAGGAGGAAAAAAAAATGTACAACTGTGGCCCTTTTGTTACTGAATTGCAATTCCAGAAATATCTCCATTCTCTGTAGACAGGAAGGGGAGGACAATTATTACCCTTTTAAATAGCTGTGGTAGCCCTAAAACTTGGGACCTGACCTTTTAGTTCTCCTTAAAGAAACATGTAGGAACAAGTAGATGCTCTGCATTCAGCATTTCAAAACAGGATATAAATACTCAACTAAAAAATACACTATCTTAGAATTCCCCAGTGAAAACTGAAAAACAAGGTAGACAAAAAATCTTTCAAAACCATGGTCTCATACCATGTAGAAATCTTCAGCTACTAGGAAAACAAATATTTCTTATACTTAACACTTCAGAGAAACACTTTTTTTGCACCTGAATATTGACAGAGGAAAAAAAGGTACTCTCACAAGAGCAGCCCAAAGGGTTCTTTGACCCTATACCTTCTAGAACTTCCTTTTCAAAAAAGGATTCTCTCTTCTTTCAAATTTAGGCTGCCAGGAAATAAATGCACATAAGCAAATATCTGGAAATGGTCCTAGTAGCACTAGTGCAAAGGAATAGAAGGAAAATAACCCCGTTTGCACAGATCTTTCCTTGGCTTAAAACCTAATGAACGATTTTGCAGCACATTTCTAACTCTTTCAAAACAAAAGCTGTTCTGACCACTGCTCCCAGCCAACCAGGCCCTGTCCTAATCTGTCAGTAGACTCCTGCTGTACCTACTGCTCTCTGTGCCCAATGTGTGAAGCCATGTGCAGCTGCAGAAACCACATGTCACCATCTGCAGAAAGGAGGGACTGACTCAAAAGAGCCTGGAAACTCTTTCACTCCCCTTCTGCTCTGCCTTACCAAGCCCTCTCACAGAAAGCCATTGTGTAGGCTGAAGAGGGAAATAAAGGAAGGGCGGACTTTTTCCATGCCTCCCTGCAGACTACAAGGTGATGTAAAAGCACAGTGGCTACCCCCCAACAGCTCTGGTGAAGTACAGGCCTCAGGGGGCCCCACCAACACTGGCTTCTCACTCCGGATTTGTACTGGGTAGCATTGTCTAATAATGAGCTGAGCTCAATTGCTTACCATATATTTTGCAGCATAACTAATCCCTTATATTTGTGCTTTTCACCCACATGTCTTTTTTGTTTGCTTTTAAGGGGAGGAAAATCTTACCTTTGAAGCAACCTATACCTCTCAGCCACTGGGCTCAGCGGTAGACAAAGCTCTGACTAAGTAGTGAAGCAGCATCAGTTTGTCTTTCCTAGTGTTAACACTTCCTGCCTGAGTTACCTAGGAGCTAGAGGTTTACCAGTGAGAACAGTGATACCATCAGGCAGCTTATCCTCATCTCAGTACTGTGTCCAAAAAAATGTTTGCAATAAATTTTAATATCCATGCTTACTGGTCCTTTAGCTTTGTCAGAAAGGCATCAGCTCAGAGTCCTTTTAAAGAAAAATCTTTTCATCCTTTTTAAGGTTAACAAAAGGTGGTTGAGCTAGATACCACTGTTCTTCTGACCCCATGATTGCTTCTTGACTAAGATGGATTCTGCCACCCTTCATGAATCAATTCGGTCAAGCCATTGGGCATTGAGCACAGCAAGACAATTGCTTTTTTCTCCTAAACCTATTTATCACCACTCATCTGCCACATCTCAGATCACCTCCACTCTTTCCCACAAAGTCGATAAGAAAAATGATCGATTTACACAGGCTTAGGCAGAGTTCTTAGAATGTATTTTTGTTCACCTGAAAAATAAAACTTTTAAAAAATATACAGGACTTTTGAGTACAGGTATATTTTGAATGGCTGAATTATAAATAACGTCTCTGGTCATGTTCACAGCTAGGGCTGGAGCAAATGTCCCAATTCCAGTGAAGGCTTTAAAGAGTCAGGAGGCCAGCTGGACCCACGAGTGGTCTCACTGGACTCTCTGATCCATCCCAAAGTGAATTTAAACAGTCCAGAAAGCAGGGTTAGGGGGACAGGGGACTAGACTCCAGATGGTCTTCTGAGAGTCCAAAAGGTTCTTGGGAATAAGAGATCAATTTACAAATTATTAAAATATAGGACTAAAAATTCACACAGTAAATATAAATTACAGGCTATTATTGAAGTTATAAAGTGGCATTTTATGTTTCTTACCCCAATCTCTCACCAAAAATTTAAAAAAGCCTCATAGGCTTCCTAATGACTGAAGTCTTAGTTGGCTGCTAAGAAACCTCCTCTAAGCCCAGGCTGTTACCAGCAGGGAGTTACCAGCCTGCCAGTAGGCTGCAACAGCTCAGTTGCTATTTTCTTGCCCACAACAGGACATGGCTTAAAGCAAGGCTATTGTCCTGTAAACTTGAGTGTAGGCCAGAAAAATGGAAAGACAAACTGTTTCAGGACTCAGGTGGATAAGTTTTCTTTTCTAAAGTGCCTCATTTCCCAAAAAGGAAACACTAAGGGGTTTGATATCTTGTCACTACCCACTCTCAATTGCCTAAAAGCAAGTGGCAGAAGGAAATGGAATCCAAATTGAGGAAGTATAATTCTTGCTGCCCCAGAGCTATACATGTGTCATTTCTCTGGATGTTTGTCACCTCCTCTATAAAATTATAGGCTGCATTTAAATGGGGCTTATCAGGAAAGGTAAACTAATTCAACCTTCCCATAGCTGGTCTCTTAGCTGGCTATCAAAACACAATCCTTAAACACAGCAAGTAAGCACAATCCTGAGTTTCTGATTCTGCAGTCTAACTCAAAACCAGAGAACATGATCAAAGCTCTGGTTTTACAAGATTTTGTCCCAACTGTGGAGCAGCTCTGTTGCTACAGGCTCAGGAAAGATGGAAGGCAAAGGTGAACAAGACAAGATCTTGAGGAGCAGGGAAAAAAATAAATAATTAAATAAAACTCCTGACATTCTACTTACAACAACTTGTTCTTTCAAAAAGAAGGGGAGGGGAAGTTCAAGATTAAAGCACAATGGCACTGCTCTTTCCCTTCCATTGTCTCTGGCACACATCCAGATACTCAGAGCTGCAATAGGAAGCCACTTTGGTGGGGGCACTAGGGTGGGAAGAGGAGGGGATCAGTACATTCTTCACCCTCCCTAAACTGCTTCCACTTCTAAGGTTTTCTTTTGTCATGTCAACGGTCTAAAAATGATTATACTCTTGTGTAAGAACGCCATAAACCTATCTTTCTGAAATAGGAGGGCAACAGGGAAAGAGTGGGTGATGAAAAAAGCTGTTTGTGCCTTTCTGGCTAGGTGCACTTTGGGGGCCAGCAAATAGCCCTTGCAGGACCCCATCAGTCAGTAGCTACCCAGGGTGTGGGAGGATACATAGAATTCTATGTGATTATAGTTTCTAGTGCATATGTCAACAACTATGTACAGGGATCTATAAATTAAATGCATGTCTGGCCACTGCAACTAGGTTGAGGTACCTGAGCTCCACTACCTTTGGTCCCCTCTTCCCTTTTGAGAGCTTCGGCTTATCAAAAAAGAGCCCCTACAGCTCCCTCCTAGGGGTGTGGGGAAGCCCGAGTAACCCTGCATGTGGGATACACCAGAGCTATCGGCGCAGAAGGGTTCAGTACTAGGATCTCCCCACCCTCCCCCATCCCCCTTATGGCTCAGGGCCCTGGCGCAGCACGGGGTCCTGGGAAGATCAAACCCCGGGTCCCGGCGAATCGGCGAATCGTGGTCCATTGGCTGCGGGCCACCCATTCCCGAGGCGAGCAGGAGATCATCTGGATGAAGGGGGGCGTTCGCTCCCGTAGGGGTCACTCCCGAGGGCTCTCCGCCCTGACCTGCTGCAAAGTCCAGCCTCTGGGCTTGGGGAGGATGGTTCCCCACCGCCCCCGGCGCTGAGAGGTTCAACGACTCCCGGCCGCTGCTGCAGATTCCTCCTCATCCTCGTCAGGCCCCCGCGGCCGCTCCAGCGGCCGGGCCAGGGGGCTGTCAGCAGTGGGGTCCGGGGGTGCGAGCCGCGCCGCCTGCAGCGGGGGCGCGTCGCGCGGCGCCTCGCGGCGGGACGACCTGGTATTGTTGGGCCCTGCGGCCGCCGCCCCCGAAGTCCCGGACGGGCCGGTGGCGTTGGAGCCGCCCGGAGGCTGGCCAGCTGCTCCCCCCGAGGTCCCGGCGCCCACCGGCTGCCAGATGAGGCTGTAGTAGACGGCGAGCACGATGGCGGCCAGCGACACGGAGAGCACGTAGGCGAACACGGTGGCGAGCCGGACCCACTTCTTGTTGGTCTTGGCCGCCATCTTCGCCTTCTTGTCCCCGGTGTAGGTGGCCGGCTTGCCCCGCTCGGCCGGGGCCGCGTCGCGCTCCTTCATGGGGGGGCCCCGGCCTTTGCCCCGGTGCTCCACGGCCCCGGCTGGAGGGGGCCTGGCGGCCTGCGAGGACTGGACAGGGGGGCGGCCCGGCGCCCTCGGTTCCCGGCGGCTCCGCGCTCCGCCGCCGCTCCTCACGCCGCCCGCCCGCAGCCCGCCACCGCGTCGCTGCAGCCGCCGCCGGGGCCTGGGCCAGTCACCGCCGCCAGCGCCGCCGCCGCCGCCGGCCCGTCAGCTGCTTCCCCGCCGCCGCCACAGCCACAGCCGCCACAACCGCACGGCTCCGCGTCCCCATCCGCCGCCGCCGCGCGCTTCGCCACCGCCGCCTGCCCGGCCGCCGGCCGCCCGGTCTCCAGTGGCCGCGCGGACAGCGCGCTCGGCTCCAACCCGGCTCCCCCGCCTAGCGCGCCGGCAACAGGGGGCGGGGGAGAGCGCTGCTGGGGGCTGCCTCTTAAAAGGGCGACGCTGGGGTCCGGAAACGCTGCGCGGGGAGGCGGGCTGCGGTCGGGCGCAACGATCCCCGCCTGGACGCCCAGTTAAGAGAGAATTAAGGGAGGCTGGTTCTTAAAGCAGCGATGTTGCGGCCGCCCCGCGCGGGCTGGTGCGGGGAGGAACCAAGACCGTAGCGCCTCTTTAAAAGGGGAACGACGCTGTTTGGGGCGGAGTGAGGGACTGGAAGAGGGGCGGGGAGGGGCGGTCGGAGCGCCGAACTGTCAACTCTAGCACCTCCCCGCTCCGCCCCAGGCTCCGAAGTGACAGGTGGAATAGCGGCCCGGGTTTCGGGACCCCAGGCCTCAGTTTATTCCTGCGACGCGCGGGTCATACCACTTTCGTGCTCTCTGCTCGCGCATGGCTCCACGTATCTCCGAACTGGTTTCCCAGGCCCCTTCACACCTAAAGAGCAGGATTCACGCCTGGGATAAGCAGCCAAGGAACCTGGAGCGTTCACTGAGGCCACTCTGGTCGCGTTCCTTCTCCTAGGGTCAGACTGGGTTTGGGGATCCTGTTGGCATCTTCCCAATTCCATGTCCTCTCAGATGCCTCAAGCCAAGTTGCCCAGACTTCCCCAGGCCTCCAGGACTGAATTTGTTTTCCAGATTCTCCTGCCACCCTAGTTTTGAAGTTCACTACAAGTCCCAAGTCCTGCTTTTTGGGTTTTAGACTTCCAGACTTGATTTGAACCCAAGGGGCTTCACTGAACTGATGGAGTGTGGCTTCCAGGTTTTCCCCTCCGTAATCCTCTTTTGGCCTCAGAGCCTCGGTGGTTGTCCTCCCTTTTCCTTGTCCCCTTCCAATGTGAGATTTGTCTTCCCTGGCTCCAGGCCAGGGGCCAGGCAGTGGGGTTCGTGCTTGTTCTTTGGACCCCTTGAGTGCTGACAACCGTTCTCCAAGTTGGGACTCTCATTAGCCACTTTCTTTGTGCTTCCCTCTATCCTTCCACCTGCTTGTGTCTTTTCCTTCCCCATCCTTGTTCCCTCTTTATGAGACTTTCTAGAATTTCAGGTTCCCTCCTCCTTGAATCCTATTTCCTGTGTTCCCAGAACTGGCTGTATGGACTGCCTCCTGGATATCTGAATATATGAAGGAGACTGTGCCTGTGTGAGTGTGTATGTGAAAAAGGACTGTGGTCCTGAAGGGGGTCTGTAGAGAACCCTCACTATAGCCCCTGCAAGTGAGAGTCTGACCTGGTTTCTGACCTTGTGGGGTCCCCTCTTTCCTTTCCACTTCCCATCCTCTCCAGGAACCTTTGACTTCCAGACCCCTGAGTTTCTCTCTATTATTACTGCCTACCACCTCCTCCCACAGAAGTCAAACAGCTACCAGAGTTGAGTGTGCTGGTGAACTGAGCCTCTATCTGGGCCACTTGGTGAGTGCTGATGGAGGGTAGTTCTACCACTAGCAATGAACAGCTGGGTGCTATTTCAAGGAAAAACCTTTCTTTTTACTTTCTAAGAAATTTCAAGGACAATGGAAACTAGAAGTGTTTATTGCCTTCTGTGGGCTGATGGGGAGGAAATAACCCACTCTTTTCCCAACCTGCTCCCAGGTCAGCCTACGGTGGTCTTGAAGGCAGCCTGCGCAATTAAAAATTCCTAAGTTAAAATCCATTAATTATCTCTGAAAGTTGTCCTCTCTTGTTTCCCCCTGATCTCTGGCTTTCCTGGCAGAACTGATCATACAACTATCCCAAGGTGAATTATTTTTAAAGATTCCAGGAATAGTCAATACAAAGTTTCCTTCGATCCCCTTTCTGGAATACACTCCATATTGCTTCACCATATTTTTGGTACAAATTAAACTTCATTTTTCTTGCTTGGTTCCCAGCAGAGTAAGAAAACAGCATGTAACTCTACTATACTAAAGAATAATATACTTGAAGCTCTTATTCAATTCCTCTTACCCTATTCTTCTCCCAACTAAACAGTGCCAGATTCTTTAACATGTCATCAATAAGCCCTATTTATTATCTGGATTTACATAGTGTCTTTTACCCTTGGAACTCAGAATGCTTTCAGATATAATTGAGCCTGATCTCCCTGGTGCCTGAGCCATTAAGAAACCATTAGTGGATTCCTGTTGCAGGCAACTAAATGGCCCCCTAGTGGACTGAAAGTGAATATGCTTCTCTAAGTGCCTCTCCCCCATGAAGGGTAGGCACAAATCAAGAGAATCAAGGCAACTTGGGGACAGACTGGGCCCAAAAGGCCATTTTTGTGACTACCCACACGGACCCTCGAGCCTTATCCACAATATCCCCATAGAGCACTCTCCAGAATTGGCTAAATGACCATCTATGATGGTGTACCTTGTTGTCTGCTCCCTGAGGCAACTGTTTCAGGCCTTGAAAAGTTCTGACCAATTACAACAGCAACAAGAACCATCCCTTAGAATGTGCTAGGCACTATACCAAGACCTGCATTCCTTGTTTCATGGTCTCATAGGAATTTATCAGGTAGTTACAGGTATTTGGTAGAAGAAACTTTTTCAAAAAGGCTCAGGAACTTACCCAAGATTACAGAAAATTTAAGTCTTTCTAATTCTAGGGCATTAGGTTTTTGATCCCTGCTCTACTCTGTCTCATAAGCACAGCTGAATTTTGTCTCTGTAGCGGATGTTATGGGGTACCACCACCTAGGTTACCCTCAGCATGGAGATACTCATTCCCCCAGCTGCCAGCAGTGTCAGCTACTGATGGCTCATAGCAGAGACTGTCCCTGGAACTTTCCCTTAAGAATCAAAGGATTTGTCTTTTTCTCTTGATTTCTAAGACTAATAAATAGAGCCAAATTATAACAAAACCCTACTGGAAATGTGCAGGGTCCTGCTGGGAATGAAAAAGGCTATGTCCTAAAGTAGCTAACATGGAGTAGCAGGAGCCAGGAGAGGATATAGAGTGTGGGCTGAACATAAAGTTGAGTTAGGGAGACTTTTCTTCTGCTATGAGAGAACACTCCTGTGAGGCAGGATTTAATACCCTGATAAGGATCCTTGGAGACAGGAGAAAGGCAATGGCCTACCAAAGTGCAGTGGAAATGCCAGAAACATGATGACAGAAGGTAGAAGAAGAGCTTGGAAAGCTCAGAGAGCAGTCATGCTATGGTGGGTATTCTGTGTACAGTGAGAAATCACTTAAGTCCTGCAGGAGAGCCCAGTGAATACTATGTGTCAAGCAACAAGGAATGACTATGAGAGGGATACCAGAATCACTGAGCAGCTCCTTGGGCTGTCCTCTGTGGGCCAGTAAGAAGCCCTTCCAGAACTGGCTTCCTGATAGCAGTGGGAATGATAGGACTGTGAAATAATAGAAGCTGGATGTTTACATAGCTATTGTAATGAGCAGCAAGTTGGAGTGGCATTGGGGGGTCTTGAATGGTAGAGCTATGGAGATGACTAATAGCCTAGCATCTCTGGAGCAAGCTCTATGGGCAGCTGGTAATGGTATTGCTCAACCTATAACCTGATTTCTCAAACATTTTGCTTTTAGGATCACTTTACACTCTTAAAAACTGAGGTCTCGGACTGGGGTTGTGGCCTAGTGTTAGAGCATTTGTGAGGCACCACATATGAATAAATAAATAAAATAAAGGTGCATCAACAATTAAAAAAATTGTTTCATGGTCTCATAGCAATTTATCAGGTAGTTACTATTTGTCTTCATTTGGTAGAAAAAAAATGAAGTCTCCAGAACCAGTCATGAAGTTGCACCTCTTTGGTCCCAGACAACTTGGGAGATTGAGATGGAAGTATCACATCAGCCCTGGAGTTTGAGACTAGCCTGAGTAAGCCAGCAAGACCCCATCTAAAAAACAAACAAAAATTGAGGTCTATAATGAGTTTTGTTTAGGGGGATTAAACCTATCAATACTTGCCATGTTCAAAATAAGAGAGAAATTTGTAAAATATTAATCCATTTAAAATGATAATCTCATTACATGTTAACAGATAACATGTTTTTATAAAAATGTATATGTTATAAAATTTTAAAAATAGCACACAGACTATGAGGTTCTTGTTCTGCTCCCTGGTGGAAGTGTTCCCTTCTGAGAATCAGACTCTCTGAACTCAGAGGGCCTGGAACTACAGAAACGCAGGCAGTGATGGTAAGTGAAGTCCTTTCTATTTCCACCTCTGGTTTCCTGGACCTCAGTATTCCACATGTTGGGACACAACATCATATAATAATTAATTAGGATGCATACTTCATCCTGGAGCCTGTTATCACATCATCTCTGAAAGTTGCTTCAGCTGCACCCCTGAAAGGCTGTTCTATTACAGCTCCATTCAGCTGTGGCTTCTGGTGGTCAAGTACACAGTAAGCCCTGAAGATCCTGATCATACATACACCTACTCTTTGCTATAAAGTAAGACTCTTAGTCTTTTTTTTTTTTTTTTTTTGTAGGTGCAGATGGACAGCATGCCTTTATTTTGTTTATTTTATGTGGTGCTAAGGATGGAACCCAGTGCCTCACACATGCTAGGCAAGCACTTTGCCACTGAGCTTCAGCCCCAGCCCCAAACTCTTAGTCTTATGCATTGTTATGTGAGATCCTATGTCAGTGAGTCAAACACTCTTTAAGCCCCCATAGAGTGACCTTTGAACAGAAAAGAAAAGACCATAGCCACAGTATATACCAGTTCAAGTAAGGATGAGTAGCACAGGTGCAATAATCTGTGTGTGTGGAGGGAGTACTAGGGATGATTTAATCCAAGGGCACTCTACCACTGAGCTATACCCTCAGTTCTTTTTTTTTTTTTTAACATTTATTTTGAGACAACTGATAAGTTGTCCAGGCTAGGCTCAAACTTGCATTCCTCTTGTCTCAACTTCCCAAATGGCTTTTAGACATGCACCACCACACCCAACAAGAACCTCGTGGGGTGATGGGAATGGGAAAGACAGTAGAATGAACTGGACATAACTTTCCTATGTTCATATGTGAATACACAACCAGTGTAACTCCATATCATGTACAACCACACAATTGGTGATTTATATGCCATGTATGTATGATATGTTAAAATACATTCTACTGTCACATATAAAAAGAACAAATTAAAAAAAAATTGAGGTATGGCTGCTTTCTGTTTCTCAGACTCCTTGTGCCAAGAGACCAGCATGCAAGAAAAGGAAAAACTTCCTGAGAGGGGTAATTGATCCTGGTTCTTTGGAAGAGACAGGGCTGCTATTACATAATAGGGTCAGGAAAGACTATGTTTGGCACCCAGGGCATCCACTGGGGTCTCTCTCTATGTACACTTGTGCAATTTTGATGGAAAATGGACACATCCTGCAGTATAGTTTGAAAGGGCATGGGGATTAGGAGATAAGTGGCCCTACCAAGTGAGTCCCTTAGATCAGCAGAGGGACTAGTTGAAAGTAAAGAAAATGAAGGGCTGGGGGTATAGCTCAGTTGGTAGAGTGTTTGTCTCGCAAGCCCAAGGCCCTAGGTTCAATCCCCAGCACCAAAAAAAAAAAAAAAAAAAAAAAAAAAAAAAAAAACCTTTCAAGAAAATCTAGAATGGATAACAGAGAAAGGGAATGATGAATATCTATCGTGACATAAAAGCTGGCTGCAGCAGTATGCACTATAGTTCATTCCACTTAATTCTTAAGTTTCCCAGAGAAAGACTACCAGCATTCTTGAGGAGCTATCTATGAACTGATAGGTCCAAGCTATGCAAAGGGGCGCATAGATAGATACTTGTCCTGCCTTTAGAACTAAGGAACTTTCCCCCAAGTTTCCAGGACTCTCTTGCTGGGCATTTCCTTCAGCTGCCAAAGGGAACTGCCTTGCCTGACTTCATGAACTTTGCTAGGGGTAGTCTGCCTGATCAATGTGGCATTCAAAGGTCCAGCCCCTTTTCCTTAGTTGGAGCTACTTCTGAAGGGTCATCCCACCCCTGTAGCTCCCTGTGGAGGTGTTGTGTGTGTGACCTTAAGCTTGATCAATTTCTTCCTCTGTTCAACACTGACTTTCCCTACCTCAGATGTGTTTTCTCTGAAAGCATTTCCCCAGAAACTTCCTGCAAGCAAATCTCTGTCTCAAGATGTTCCTTGAGAAACCTAAGTCACCTAAGATTCTAATCTTTGGGACCCAGAGAACAGGTCTCATCCTCCAAAGGTGATCTCCTTTGTCTTCTTTCTATGCTCTGGTTCACTCCTCTGGTCCAGTAGAATGTTATGTACATCCTGAATCCTGGCTGCTGTCCATCAAATGTCCTCCAGTTTATGTGCTTACTGAAGTAAGGCAACCTAAACAGAACTTTCAGGTGTGGTCTGCAGGCTGAGAATGAAAATGGGACTGAGTTTTCCTTGGTTCTAGAGGACTGGCTGCACCTGGCACCTGGGGTGAAGATCTATAGAAATCCAGACCAAGAATTCTTCTTTCCCTTTTCCCACCCTCATTCCAAATCCCAGTTTGGAGGGTTTAGGAGCAGCAAGGCATAAGCAGTGTTACTGAGCTTTGCCGGTGATTATGAAGTGATATTAAGATGAAGAATCACTAGCTTGGTATTCACTTCAATCCAGCAACCTGAGAGTCTGTCTGCTTTTATTGGCAGCTTTGTCATTTGACTCAGATGGAGCTGGCTGTCAGCAAAAACCCTCAGTTTTATTCACACATGCTTTCGCTAAGTCGCCACTTCTCCACCCTGTCCTTGTACAGTCGGTGCCTTGGAGCCAAGCCCAGATCTCTCAGTGGAACTCTTTCACTTTACCTAGGAGGTTTGGGCTGTTGCTACTTTTGGTCTTGAGTCTATCTCCTGACCTATTCCTGTCCTCAATGGCTTCCTGTTATACACAAAGTCAAGGGGCTTGTCCTCTGAGGCTTTGTCCAGGTCCAGATGGAAAGGTGGACCAAGACAGGAATAAGGACAGAAGCAGTTGATCAATACTGAGGACATTTCCTATGTGCTATGAACTGTGCCCACCTTAAGAAGGACACCATCTAATTCATTTCCAACATGAAATGGAAATGGTCCATTTCACAGATGGATAAACACAGGCAGAAAAGATAAGTGATTATGTCCAAGAACACCATGCTGGGTTAGTTGTCATGCCCTTCCTGCCTCTACAACTCTCATCTCTATTTGGTCATCTTTCAGAGGAAAGGAAGGAAATAAAGG
The DNA here is from genome assembly GCF_048772815.1 of Callospermophilus lateralis. Classification (NCBI taxonomy): domain Eukaryota; kingdom Metazoa; phylum Chordata; class Mammalia; order Rodentia; family Sciuridae; genus Callospermophilus; species Callospermophilus lateralis. The sequence goes on along the minus strand of NC_135307.1, from coordinate 87,080,210 downwards.
TGACGAGCTTGGCCCTGCAGGTTGGAGAGAGAGATTAAGAGCCAGAAGATATATTGAAATTGATACAAAGTTTATCAGATCAGAGAGCACAGGCACTTTGCCAAGATCACACAGTAAACCTTAGCTCCAGTTGAGACTACAGTCTGGGTATCTTGAGAATGGTATTCAGTGGTCACTCAGCTACAACTCCAGTTATTTTGGATCCAAAATGGCACTGCGAGGGAAATAAACACAGGACTGATTCTTCTCCACTTTGAAGTTCCATATAGTTCCAGGGGTGCTCCTAGTGGGGTTCTCTCCTGCCTGAAGGATCAGGCCCACTGTGCCTGCTACCCAGCCTTGTCTCTGCCTGCACTCACTCTCAGCTCTCAGCATTGCAGAGGGCACTGGAATCCCCAGCTGGACATACCAATGACCAGCTCCATCCTTTCCTTAGCTATGGAGGCTGAAGCTAGTGGGAATCTGCTTATGACCTCATGCTGCTTGGGGACAGTTGTCTTCAAGTCTACAGCTGGGAGCATCCCTGACAGCCTGCCATAGGAAGGTGAGTCTAATCCCTGATCCATACAACTTCTGGTAGGAGAAAAGCAAAATCAAAGAACAATTCAGTGAAGATACTTGGAGAAAGAACAACATATATTAAGTTGCCCCATGGCTGGGGATGTAGCTCAGTGGTAGAGCACTTGCCTAGCATTCATGAGGCCCTAGGTTTGATCCCCCACACCACAAAAATAAATATATAAAAATAATTGCCTCTTGGTTTCTGTGGGGTATTGGCTCCAGGCCCCACTGTGGATACCCAAATCCAGAGATGCCCAAGATCCTTATATATTTGCATATAACCTGGCATATCCTCCCATGTGCTTTAAATCATCTCTAGATTACTGATGAGGCCTAAAACAACATAAGTGCCATGTAAATAGTCATTATACTGTATTGTTTGGGGAATAATGACAAGGAAAACAAGTCTGTACATGTTTAGTTCAGATGCAATTTTTTCCACAATGTTATTTTTATCTGTGGTTGGTTGAATCCACAGATGCAAAATCTACAGATTTGGAGGACTGATTATATACTGAGGAAGAAGTAATAAGAAACTGCGCCTCTTCTGCCAGTGTCTGCTAATAAATATAGAATAAACAAACTGGGTGCAGTGCTGCACATCTGTAATCCCAGCGACTCAAGAGGCTGAGACAGGAGGATTGCAAGTTCAAAGCCAGCCTTAGTTATTTAGCAAGGCCCTAAGCAATTTAGCAAGACCATATCTCAAAATTTTAAAAAAAATAAATAAAATAAAAAGAGCTGGGGATGTGATTCAGTGGTTAAGTGCCCCTGGGTTCAATCCCTGGTACCCCTTAAAATATATATCAGTAAACAAATATTCAAAATAATAATAATAATGTGTAGGCACTGTTAAGTACTTTGTATTTCTTATGTTATTTAATCCTTTCAACTCCCTCATGAGGCATTATTAACTCCATTTTGCAGATGATAAAGACAGGGTGTAGAAAGATTCAGTATCACAAGATAAACCAGCTGGTAATGGCTGGGTCCTTAGAGTATGAGTGTAGCTGGGAAACAGACCCCATCTGAATCCCAAAAGAGAAGCTAGCCATGGCCTGGGCACACACACAGCAGGCTCTGGAATCCCACTGTCCTCAGGCCAATTGTGGTATCAAGGAGGAAAACAACCTAATGGGACTCTTCCTTTGTTTGGCTGGTAACGGAGGTACCTGGAGATGTGAGTTCAATTTCTATAACTAAACTTCTCTGTTGAACAAGTTGAGAAACCAAAGCCCAGCGTCTTCACACAACACTGACAAGTGAAAAGGAGAACTTGGGACTTGTTCCTGGGAGGCAGCAGTTGAATATAAGTTCTTACGGTCTTCTGTGGCCCGAAGCTCCCAAGCGCTGCAGCATGTGTGTCTCTGGGGATCACAAATGACACAGATCTTCCAGCAATTTCTCTGAAGATCAACTTCCCTGGGAGTTGTCTTTCCTGAGCCCACACCTTTTTCCCCAGGAGTCACCTCCCCATGCCACCCCAGTGTGCCCAGCAGGGGGCATCCTTGCCCTTCCACTGCCCACCCTGGGGGCCATTGCCTGATGAGTCCTTCACCCATCTTAGCCTAGGAACCTAAAGCCAGTTTCCTAAACGGTATTTATGTGACTTCCCTGATTTTCTCCGTACCTACTCTACTATTATTTACATATTTTTCTTTGTCAACACACATAAATCTTTTTTTTTTTTTTTTTTTGTTCTTCTTTGAGACGGTCTCACTGTGTTACCCAGGCTAGCCTCAAAATCCTGAATTCAAGTGATCCTAGTGCTTCAACCTCTTGAGGAGTTGGGACTACAGGTGTGCATCAAGTTGGGTGACTTAAATGTATTTTTAAAAGATAAAAGCCCTCTTTGACAAAGGTCATCTGAGCTGGCTCTGCTTGCTGCCTGGACTTCCCACACTCATAGGTCTGGCTTTGCAGGAAATCAGGATATGGGCAGGAGAGGACAACCCCCCACCATGGAAGTCACAGGAGGGTCATAAGAATGGTCCAGGCAGCACCAACTGGGTAAAGACATGTGAGGCTTTTTCTGTGAAGACAGGGCCTGAAATTGAAAGAACCAGAGTGAGGAATCCTGAAATGTTTGAAATGAGGGGAGTAGTTGTCCCTCACTCCCCCAGCCTGAGGGAGTCGGAGGGACTGTCTTTCCAGATAGAAGAGCAGACTGAGGGCTGCAGGGCAAAGAGGGAGGGGCTTTGTGCTGGGGCCAGATCCGCTGCTGGTGACAGGTGCAGGGGCTTTGGGAAAAGGCAGGGATTTCCCTTGCAAAATTCATTCAAACAGAGAAGGAACCTGATCCCAGGGAGAGAATCAGAACATGTGGGGAAACCTAAGGGGCCCCCCAAGACTGGAAAGAGGGAGTGAAGAGAGACCTTGAAGGGTTAGAGCACTGTCACCTGCAGGAGTTTCCAACCTGTTTTCCAGGAGGCTCAGTTGGGCCTTGCTCCAGGTTTCATCCCCCTGGTCTCAATTGCTTTTCTAGGGATTATTCCCATGTTAGGAATCCCCTTAGTACTAAGAGATTTTCTGGTTCTTAATTCTCACTCAAGTGTCCTCCCTCTGCCCCAGCCTCCACCGCCCCTTCTGTTCTGGTCCTGACCTGCAGAGGCAGTTCCTGGGCAGGGTAAGGGTCTCATAATTGTTAAAGGTAGCACTAAGGCCCCTGATGGGACCTAGGGCAGAAAGCCAGGCCCGAGAGGAAGGAAGTCATGGGTAGAGCTCCTTGCCTACCCATAGGGTGATAAGAGGAGTAGGTTAGGCAAGAGGAAGTGGGCTGGGGCTGAGCTGGGCTGGGACTGAACTCCCTGGGACAGGGGCAGTGAGAGAGTCGTGCACCCTAAATAGGGCCCAGAGCAGAGCCTCTCCAGTCTGGAGGAGCCATCCTGCCCCAGGGGCTGTCACCCAGGCCCCTGGCTATGCAGCAGAGGAAGAACAGCTGGTAGTAGTGCTCAGTGGAAGCTGTAGCAAAGGGTTGCTCCAAGCTGTGTGAGATGGTGGCTGGTGGCTGGTCAGTGAAGGCTCCAGGCCTCACAAGGCCCACAGGGAGTCTTGTGTGAAGGGCATGATTGCCTCACCTGGCCCTCATTTTCATGGAGAGGAAGCACTGAGAAAGAGGAGCTTGGTGTACTGCTAATTTTGCTTAATGTTTTGCTAACTTTGCTTATTCAAAACACTGAATCCCAGCTGGACCCAGTCCCCATCCCCACCGCCCACCTCCCAGGGTGATCCCACCTCTAGGGACAGACCCCTGTTGGACTTCTCTTATGAACTCTTTGCACCCCCTCTTCAGTCCAAGACTGGTCAACGCCATCCCCTCCAGGCGACCATATTGCTCTTTTTTTAGTCCTTTGGTCAAATCTGACAAAGGACAACTTCTGGGACTGAGAGGTCCTGGCTCCAGGCGACCAGACCGCATGACCTGCCTCTGGGTTTTGAGCAGCACAGAGAAGGAAGCCCTAAGCAGGAAGTGCTGAGGCACAGGGTGAGGGCGGGGGCTTCAAGGAGGGGAGCCCAGCCTCCCTGGGCAGGAGCAGTGACTACAGTCCCTTGCTGCAGGCAGGGTGGGAGGAGGCTGATTTACAAAGCAGATGGGCCTCTGACTGGAGTTCTGGGCCCTGCACCCAGCCACTGCCATCCCGTGAGCTATAAGAGCACCCAGACATCCAGACCAGCTCTGGGCGGGTGCCATGTAAGCCTAGCCTGGCTGCCCCCTCCTGTAGGCCTGCCTTTTTTTCTCCTGCCTGCTGTGTCTGCCCAGCCTCTCCAAAGAGGGACTCTTGGCACCATGTCTCTGCTGAACCCTGTCCTGCTGCCCCCCAAGGTGAAGGCCTATCTGAGCCAAGGGGAGCGCTTCATCAAATGGGACGATGTGAGTAGGCAGGGGCCTAGTCTGCTGGGGCACAGGGTGGCGGGGGCCTGATTGCTAGGGGGCTCTGCCTGGGGTAGATGGTTGGTTTATGTCTGCTAGGACCCAGGCGCCTGTGTGGTTTGGCCAGGCAGCTGATACAACTGCTGGGATAAACAAGCCTGGAGATGAGGGTGCGTGGCCCTGGCAGCTGGGCCAAGGCTCGTAGAAGTGGTTTCTTTGGTCTAAATCTGTCTTTCCCAAAGCCTGACACCCCTCCCCTGCCCCGAGAAGAACAGGACTTGTTGCTCCTGGCTTCAGCATCAATAGGAAAAAAGTGTGCCCCAGAGCTTAGAGCCAGAAAAAGAAGTGAGCCAGCACTACCCCCAGCTTAGACACCCTGCTTTTGCTCCAGCAGAGGGCCCAGAGTCCCAAACCTGTGTTTTTCACGCCTCTCTATGGGATGTACTGGCCCTGTCCCATAGGAACACTGCTCTCCCCTGAGCCTCTGTGGGGTCACCACAGAAAGCCCCTGGACCCAAGTGAGAACTGGAGGCTCCTTCTCCTAGGGGCCTGGGAAGGAATTGACTTCTGCTTCCTCTTATGGGCTCAGCCTTGCTCCATGACGCCAGCAGCATGTCTGCAGGGGAAGGGGAAGGCACTGTTGAGCTGTACCCCTGCTTCCACTGTATCTGCTCCTCCCCAAACTGGGACCTGCTTGCCAGCCTCTGGTCTTCCTGGACCCTAAAAACATTGCCATTGGTCAGGGATTCTCTTGGGGCCAGAGAGAATGATAATATAGGGACTCTCCTTCAGGGAAGGGAAGTTGGCTACTGGGCTGGCCAGCCTAAGAGAGTGTTGTTGGTCCCGGAAAAGAAATGATGGTTCATCTCTGGAGGAGAGGGCCTTAGGTCTGGCTCGTCCAGCTTATGGGTGAGATGAGAAGATCTGGGCCTAGGCCTTTCATAGGCTGAGGAATCTGGTCTTGGCTATGGGGAGGGGCCCTAGGGTGGGACACTTTCAATTTCCCTAGGAGTGTTGTGGTTCATGTGGCATGGTGGTAGCATGAGGATGGCATGTCCCAGGAGTCTGTGGAATGAGGGAAGTGGCTCAGAATGAAAAGTGATGTGGCTTCTCTCAGTTCCTCTGGACACTGTGCATAACCTGAGTGGGAAGAGGGTCACCATGGGTGGGAACCTGCTATGTGCCCTTCTCCCCAACCTGCACCTGGTTGGCCCCTTCCCCTTCCAAAGGTGGAACACTACAGATTCCCTGGATCCAGACTTGTGCGAGCAAAAAGTTCCAAGCCTAGTAGCAGGGCACATGCCCCTGTGAAACATGCCCTTTCTCAGACTGCTTTTAGCATAGTTGGCAGATTGTAAGGGTATGTTGTACCATGTTGAAAAAGCACAATGCCTGGGATAATCAAATCCTGACTCCAGTCTCTCCTTTCTAGTCTCTCGCAGTCCCTCTAGATGTATTGGAGGGACAAGTTCTCCTCCTGGCTGTGTAAACAAACTCAGCTAGCCATGATACTTTCACCCTTAGGTAGTAGTCCAATGGTCATGATGGTCAAAACTTGGTCCTATTTGAGAAACTACTTAGAATCAAAACTCAGACCTTGTTTATCATTGCACCAGGCCCTCCAGGAATGGTTTGGGGCACAGGTAGGGTGGCTGCAGAGTCTCTACATGGGGCAAGTGGTGAGATTCTCTTCTCCTCTTCCTCCTCTTCCTCCCAGGACCAGGTGAGGAAGGGGTAACAAAGTTCTTTCTTGAATGGTACTGGCTACTGGCATAAACAGGGTCAGGCATTCTGAGCTTGACAGAGGTTTAAAGCATTCCCCCCCTCTATTGGACCCTTTTAATAATTCTTGCAAGACCCTCCATTCTGAGCCGAGGTTCTCTTGCTTGGGTCCCCTGACATCTCTATTTCAGGCAATTACTTCTTTAGCCCTTTGTGGACCCTTTCCCCTTCCATCCCCCACGGACCCACTCTGGACTCCAACAACACACTCTCCACTCTTGGGGCATAGGCTCATTCGACACACCAGCATCACTCTGATCTGCCTTGCACAAAGTCAGTGCATGTCATCTACTTGGTTTCCTGGTCAGGAGGCTGGTCCAGTCCATTACACCCCACAGTTACAGGAGTCACAAGAGCTCTCTAAAGAGAGCTGAAACCCCTCCCTAAGTTTGAGGTGAGGGGTGAGGTACCTCAACTCTTCCTTGTGGGGGAAGGGAATGGAGCTTATAGCACTGTTTCCTTCAAAATTGCCTGTTGCAAAAATCTTTTCCCCAGACTCTAAACACCTCTGATCTGAGAACATTTCTTTGATAATTTCCTTTGTAAATTCTGCATTTGGTCTGTAGTAACTATCAAGCCTCATTGGAAACTTCAATTTTAATATATTGTTATATTCACATGCAAAGCCTGTTAAAAGGTAGCCTATGTGCTCTGTGAATAGAACAGGGACTTAGAAGGTGAGACCATTCATGCATTCATTCACTTGCTCATTCAGCAAATCCCAAGCTCGAGCACTGAGCACCAAGCTCATGGTCTAGCTCAGGCTTATTGCCCTGGAGTCCATCAGTTCCTGGAATTTCCCTAGATGTGCTTCTAGGTCAGTGAATATTAATGATTATAGCACACTTCAGAGAAGACTTTCCTGAGGGATGAGGTATGGGCTGATTCTTGAAGGTATTTCAGGCTGAAGTGCTTCAGTTTTGAGGTGGGAAGGCACTTGGTGGCTATGGGGCAGTTGACTGGGGACAGTCATGGATGGAGGATGGGTATGTGAGGAGTTAGGAAGCAGTTGGATTGTGCAGGGTCTTGGTAGTGGGTTCAGGATTTAGGGTCCTTGGTTATCATTGTGTTAAGTTCTCCTAGGTGGAAGCAGGGAGTCTTGGGGACAGGCATTCTATCCCTTTACTGGAACCATGATGCTTGAAAATATGATGAGATGGGGAACAACCAGGACCTTGTTTGGGGTCTAGAGAGAACACTTCTATTTGGGGCTTAGAGGGGAAGCCTCTTGTCTTCTGGAAATGCTATCTCCAGCCCTCAATCCCTCCCATCTTAAGGAAATGCATTTGGATTCCTGGGACAAGCACCAACTAGGAAGATGAACTCTGAAACCCCTGCCCTGGGCCAGGGAAACTTGGCCTGAGGTCTCAGGACAGACCCCTTCTCTCTGCAGGAAACTGCAGTAGCCTCCCCAGTTATCCTCCGTGTGGATCCCAAGGGCTATTACTTGTACTGGACCTATCAGAGTAAGGTGAGGCAGCCCCTACCTACCAAGCCTCTGGGCTCTTGCTTGTCCAGTGAGACCAACCAGACTCTTGATAGTATAGGGTAGAGGCATGGATGCTGGGGAGTAAAGAATGGCCTGAAAGGGTGGTTCTGGGGGGTTCTCTACAGGTAGAGTTGTTCACTCTGGGAGAGAGAATATAGTCATTTCAAACATGGCTGCTGCAGCCCAGTTGCTCCAGCCTTAACATTCCCTAGAGAGACACAGGGGAAGGAAAAACAGCTGCTACGGAAGGGCTCTGCTTTGCCAGTGGCTCTGGATTACCTAAAGGCTCAGAGGTCAGAGAAGAGCCTTGGTAATTAGGCAGAAGGAAGGAACAGCAGTGTGGAGAGATACTAGGATGCTGAGGAGCTTCAAACCACAGCTTCTGTGTCAGAGAAGGGATAAACTGAGAAGTAGGGAGGAAGGTCTTCATGATAGAAGAACCTAGTTGGTGGGAAGGGAAGGTTGGAGTCCGGGTGGCTTTAAGAAGCCTTGGTATCTAGAGAGGCTAGTTGGTCAAGATTTGAAGGGGTGTGGAAGCTCTTGGTTCTGTTTTTCATTCTCATTCTGACCTTTTTGTCCCACATTCCTTCTTTGTTCTTACTGGGAGCTCCCTTCCAGGAGATGGAGTTTCTGGATATCACTAGCATCCGGGACACCCGCTTTGGGAAGTTTGCCAAGATTCCCAAGGTAGGTGGTCTCAGAGCGGCCTAGGCTCATCATGGCTGCCAGATCCATGGGGCAAGATCAGGAGTCCCTGTGAAGATGAGAAGTCTGATCTCTGGAACAAAGGGAATAGTTCCTGGGCTGGGCAGCAAGGACCCAGCCAGAGCCAAGGAAGGGTGTGGCTGCTCCTGGGCTCACCTGGGCACCATGAGCAGAGATAGTGAGAGTGTGGGAAGAGAGGGGTTAGCTCCTGTTCCCAGAGTACCCCAGACTGCCCAGGAGGTATTGCTTACACCTAGCCCCATACTGATTTGCCTATATTTGCCTAATGCTGGTAGGAAAATTAGAGGAAGGGATTAGAGGGAAGCAGAATTCCCTGACTCTGGGAGCTAAGAATCCATCTTCAAACAAAAGTGGCAATCAAAACACAGGACTCGCACTGCCTTAGCTAATGTCCTCCTGTGGGCCTCTCATTTCTACCCTTTCTACTCCTTTCTACTGGAGTCAGGCTTTGGGAGATGCCCAAGCCTGGTTCCTAGGATAGGGTAGGATTTTGCTCTAGTGGGCTACAATTCAAGTGGATGAGGGGGAGGGACAGGGAAGGCTCATTGGGGAGGGATGAGAGCATGCCTCCAACCCTCATCACTTGTAACAGAGCCAGAAGCTCCGGGATGTCTTCAACATGGACTTTCCAGATAACCACTTCCTGCTGAAGACACTCACAGTGGTGTCCGGCCCCGACATGGTGGACCTCACCTTCCACAACTTTGTATCCTACAAGGAGAACGTGGGCAAGGTGCACAGGGAATGCCTGGTCTGGGTCTTGACACCTGGGATAGCCTGAACATCCTGAGAGACACAGGCTATTGTATGATCAGGGGCACCCTTGTGGTCATGGGCCTGACCACTGGGTTCTGTGGTCCTACAGGACTGGGCTGAAGATGTGCTAGCTCTGGCCAAGCACCCGTTGACGGCCAATGCCCCCCGCAGCACCTTCCTGGACAAGATGTAAGTGCCTGTCCACCTGGCCTTAGCTCTGGGGCCAGGCATGCCTGCCCCCCACCCTGATGGGCTGCTTTCTGTTCCTCCAGCCTGGTGAAGCTCAAGATGCAACTGACCCCTGAAGGGAAGATTCCTGTGAAGAAGTGAGTCTCCCCAAGTCCCTCCCCATACTTCAACCTAGCTCCCCAGGCCTTCTCTTTCCAGGCATGACACCTCTTTGCCTGGTGCCTTTCTCTGCTTCTTCAGTTTTTTCCATATGTTTCCTGCTGACCGCAAGCGGGTGGAAGCTGCTCTCAGTGCCTGTCACCTGGCAAAGGGGAAGGTGAGTAGTTCTCCACCCGCAGCCCATTCACCAAATTCTCACTCCCACAAGAGAACAACTTGGCTAAGAATGATGGAAAGTGGAGCATGTAGAAATGACCTTGCAGTGCCACCAATAACCCCAAATAACAACTAACCCTAAAACCATTGGTTACTTATACTAGGAACAGATGTGGGACCAGGGCAAAAAGGATGAGATGCTGGGTTCAGAGCAGGTCAGTGTGTATCCCACACCTCTGGATGGTAGAGTTGAGGAGCAGCAGTTGATGGACTGTTAAGGGTCAGCAGTAGAAATGGGCAGTGTGTTTTCAGCCTGAAAGAGTGAGATAAGGTCAGCTGGGACAGGAGGCTGCCTGCAGCCATCTGACAGCTCAGGAAGAGACTATTCTGCAGGGCTGTAGAGAGATGACCAGATCCAAGGGTGGAGGCTGTCAGGACATAGACTTCAACTCAAGATAAAAATGAATTTTCCTCTTTCTTTTTCATTAGGTAATTAATTTTTCATTACAAGCTGCAAGCAGATTCACCCCATGAGGTACCTTATGTGAATTACCAAAAGGGATCCCTCCAGGCAGATATGGCTCTGAGTCAGGGTTCAAGCCTGGCCAGGGAAGTAGATCTCAGTCCTCTGTCCCCCTTGGCCAGTGCCCTTATGTAGGTCATTACCTGCACTCCATGGAGTATTTTCTCTTAGTAAGAATTTAGAATATTATAAATGAATAAAATGAAGATCCTGCTGGTCTCCTGTCCTTATGAATTCAGGAGGAGCTTTTCCCCCACAGTCACATATCTGTGGAGTTGGTGACACCCAAGTGCAATCAATCACACTGGATTCAAGAATGGGGTGGGGGAGTGGTGGTCCTCACAGCCTGCACTGCTTGCCTGTGGGTGATCAACTCATCCAATCTCCTTTTCTCTTGCTTCCTGAATTAATTCCCACCTTAGCTATGTCCTCCTTATTTATCTGTTTTCCTTCAGTCCCAGTTGAAGCTATTGATCTGTCTTGGCTTGGAGCTGCAGCTGCAGAGGCAGAGATGAGCTTGGGGAGATCTCGTCAGGCTCTCTTGCTCAGACTTTCTGCTCCAAACTAAGACCAATATTGGCTTTCCAGTGTGATCCTGAAAGACAGGATTGATTTTGTTGTTGTTGTTGTTCTTGGAGGGGAAAGGGGACAAAATACAAAGGCACAGAATCCATGATTACTACTAATTTCTTTTCTGCTTCTACTTCTTTAGATTTGCCTCTTATGGACATTTCACATAAATGCAATCATACAGTATGTAGTCTTTGACATCGGGCTGCATTCAGTTAGCATAATGTTTTCCAGGTTCATCCATGTTGTAGCATGTCAGTACTTCATTTCTTTTTATTATGGAATTGTATTCCATTGGATGTATATATCACATTTTATTTTTTCTCTTCATGAGTTGATGGACATTTTGGTTTTTTCCACTTTGGTGCTATTATGAATAATGCTGCTATGAACACTTGTGTACATGACTTTGTGTGGATTTGTTTTCAATTCTCTTGGCTATATATGTATGGGTGAAATTGTTGGGTCATATGGTAACTCTATATTTAGCATTTTGAGGAACTGCCAGACTGTTATCTAAAGTAACTGCACCATTTTACAATCCCACCAGCATTGTACGAGGGTTCCATTTTTCCCACATCCCACCAACGCTGTTACTGTCTTTTATTTCAGCCATCCTAGTGGGAGTGAAGTGTATCTCATTGTGGTTTTCATTTGCATTTCTCCAATGACTAATGATGTTGAGCATCTTTTCATGTGCTTATTGGTCATTTTTATATCTTCTTTGCAGAAAGATCTATTCATATCCAGTGTCCATCTTTCAATTGGGTTGTCTTTATTGTTGTTCTCTTATCAGATATCTGCTTTGCAGTTTTTTTAAATCCCATTCTGTGGATTTTCTTTTCACTTTCTTAATGGGGTCCTTTGGAGCACTAAAGTTTTAAATTTTTATGACGTCCTTTCTTTCTTTCTTTCTTTTTTGGTCCCTTATGCTTTTGATGTTCCCAACTATTGTTGAATTATCTATTTCTTCCTGCAGTTCTGTCAGTTTTGGCTTCTTGTATTTCAGAACTCTGTTGTTAGGTACATATATGTTTATATTCAGACTACTTCTTTTTTTAATTTTTAATTTTTAGTTGTAGATGGACACAACATCTTAATTATTTATTTTTTATGTGGTACTGAGAATCAAACCCAGTGCCTCACACATGCTAGGCAAGTACTCTACCACTGAGCCACAACCCCAGTCCCTCAAACTACTTCTTTTTGTAAAATTTCCTTCCCTTTTTTAAAAAAAGAAAAATGTAGACCCTTGCTCTGGAAAACAGTCACTCACTTCTCACTTCTTCTCCTTGCTCTGGTCATTCTTAGTTCCAATCCTATTCTAGCTAAGGAACTAGCCATTGTCCAAAACCAGAGTCAAAGTAAACTAGCTAAGCATGCTATCTGATCAGTAATCAGGGCTTTTCTCAAAGGTGCTGAAGATGTCAGTTCTCTGTCTAATTTGAGTACCTTCTCTGATCAAGTCACCTTGCCCAGAGCTGGGCTTAGGTTGTGGGTCTTAGCTCTGAGTAGGTGGGGACAGAGATAATAAAGTGTCTGTTCCCTCAGAATGATGCTATCAATCCTGAGGACTTCCCAGAATCTGTCTACAAGAGTTTTCTCATGAGCCTCTGTCCTCGGCCAGAAATAGACGAGATCTTCACTTCCTAGTGAGCTTCTTGGGCTGGGCCCCGCTTGGGGAGGAGTGGTGGCTGGCAATTGTTTCCCTCCCAATTGCCCTTTTGGGAATCAGGAACCTTCACTGGAGAAGTGGGTTATCAAGCATCCAGGCCCAGGGGATATGGACCTGTGCTCTTCTCTCTGGTCTGCAGCCATGCTAAGGCTAAACCCTACATGACCAAGGAGCACCTGACCAAATTCATCAACCAGAAACAGCGTGACTCTCGGCTCAACTCCTTGCTGTTCCCACCAGCGAGACCTGAACAGGTGCAGGGCCTCATCGACAAATATGAACCCAGTGGCATCAACGTGCAGAGGGGTGAGGACTAAGGGCCTGCTTCCCCTGGCAGCTGGACTGAGCCCTGGCAGCTGTCCTGCCCTGGCAGCCAGGATGCAGCCCTGATAGCTATCCTCTGTCCCCAGGCCAGCTGTCACCTGAGGGCATGGTCTGGTTTCTCTGTGGGCCAGAGAACAGTGTGCTGGCCCAGGACAAGCTGCTGCTCCACCATGACATGACGCAGCCTCTCAATCATTACTTCATCAACTCCTCACACAACACCTACCTGACAGGTGGGCCCTGGCAACCTGTTGCTGACCTCTCCTTTGACAGGGCCTGCTCCCATTCCCTAGTTCATCTGCAGATGTCATCCATATGCCACTGACCCTGCCAATAAGACAGATCATGATGGGGAGTGGGGGCTTGCCTGCCCTTGAGTGACACCCCTGCCCCTTCCCCATCCTGGCTCAGCCGGCCAGTTCTCAGGCCTTTCCTCGGCTGAGATGTACCGCCAGGTGCTGCTGTCTGGCTGCCGCTGTGTGGAGCTGGACTGCTGGAAGGGGAAGCCCCCTGACGAGGAGCCCATTATTACCCATGGCTTCACCATGACCACAGACATCCTGTTCAAGGTGAGACTCTGGGTGGAGGTGGTGGCAGTGGCAGTTGGGAAAAGCCTTTTTGAGGCTAAGAGAGTGAAGCTAGACAGGAGGTATTCTGGAAAGCTTCAGACCAGTGTGGAGACTACAGGGACAGAGGGGATGAGGGGCGTCAAGAGAGGCCATCAGTCTTATGTATGTATTGAGACTGGGGAGTGAGGAAAGGTACCATGGGGAGGGCAGCCAGAACACTGACCTCTCTGCTGAGTCCCCTTCTCCTCCAGGAAGCTATTGAAGCAATTGCAGAAAGTGCCTTTAAGACCTCTCCCTATCCCGTCATCCTGTCATTTGAAAACCATGTGGACTCGTGCGTATCCAGGCCCATGCAGTTTCATTCTCTACCTGGTTCCCAATCTCTGCTTGCAACTGCCTCCCTAGCTGTCTCTGGCCTCTAGCCATCAGTCTGGCTCTCTCCCAGATCTCAACAGTTTCCTGGGAACCCCATATTCTCCAGCCTGTGGCCCTACCCCCCGTACCTCCTGGGCCCCTGAACTGGGTCATCTAGGGAAGAAAAAGATGGACAAGAGGGTTGGGGCTGAGCTGTTGAACTCCCATTCTCACTTCTGCTTCCTACAGACCCCGCCAACAGGCTAAGATGGCTGAGTACTGCAGGACGATGTTTGGGGATATGCTGCTCACAGAGCCCTTGGAAAAATTCCCAGTGAGTGAAGTCTGCTGTCAGGCCTCTGGGCCTTGGGACAAATGGGTGCCAGGTTAGGGAAGGGAAGGGGTGTCTCCAAAGACACTGGGATTCATTTGGCTGGATTGTGAGGCTTGGATCCTGTCATCTGCCAAGTGTCAGGCACTGTGCTAAGCTCTAAGGTATATTATTGACCAGTTTTTTGTTTTTTTGTGTTTTTTTTTTTTTTACCCTCTAGTGATGGGATGGGCAAGTGACCAGGCCATCACACCAGTGGTTGTTATGGGGGTGCCTGGGGCATACCTGCTCTGGTCTTAGGGGATCAGGGAAGGCTTCCTAGAGGAATGCTGGCTAAGCTGGGACCTGAAGGACACGACAGGTTTAACTCAGTGAGAGTGGGAAGGGTGTTCTAGGTAGATGGAGCAGGTGAAAGAGAACAGCATTGCTGGAACAGGGATAAGTTTGGCCAGGTAGGAGTTTAATACAAAAGGTCAGGGGTGAGAGGTGATGCAAGGAGAGTAGTGAATGGCAGAGGGAACATGGCTTGGCACTGGGGAGCTCAGTGTATACCCCTCCCCTCTACACAGCTGAAACCAGGCATCCCTCTGCCCAGTCCTGAGGACCTCCGGGGTAAGATCCTCATCAAGAATAAGAAAAACCAGTTTTCTGGTTCAGCAGCCCCCAGCAAGGAGCCTAGTGGGGAGGCTGAGGGCAATGGCCTGCCCAGGGCCCCAGTGGGCGAGGACACAGGTAAGTTGTGGGGTGGGGCCCGGGCATCTGGAGTAGGAGAGGGTCAACGCCTGGCGGAGCCTGCCAGTGGGTGCTGACAGAGCTGTGTGTGGCAGTGTGGGCTGGTGAGGAAGGGTCTGAGCTGGAGGAGGAGGTGGAAATGGAAGACGAAGAGGAGTCGGGAAGCCTGGATGAAGAAGAGATGAAGAAGATGCAGTCGGATGAGGTGTGTGGGGACGGTCCCAGCCCCTCTGCCATCTTCTGCTGCACAGCCCTCTGGGTGGGGCACAGAGCTGTAATCTGGCCTCTGGACTATCCTCTTCTCCACAACTCCCCTCTGCTCCCTAGGGCACCGCAGGCCTGGAGGTGACGGCTTATGAAGAGATGTCCAGCCTAGTTAATTACATCCAGCCCACCAAGTTCATCTCTTTCGAGTTCTCTGCCCGTACGTTAGCATGGGGCTGGGGGTGAGGGGAGGACTGGTCAGGTTCAGGAGAAGATGGTCCTCAGACCAGTGCAGCTCGATGGGTGGGGTTGGAAGAAGGGGAATTTCCCCTTTCCTTGGATTTGGGGCCCTGTCTATAAATATCCAGTCAAGGAGTCAGGCAAGGCTTATTTAAGTGGCAGTGGCTCCCAGTCTCCCAGCACTGTAGAGAGGGACTTGGCAACAAACAGAATGTTCTGGAGTGTGTTGGTGGCAGGCAGGTTGTTGTGACAGGTCACCTCAGTCAAGGCCTGCCTAGGGCTCCTGCAGTCTTCTCTGGGTTTTGTGGCTTCAGGGTTGAACTGCAGCCAGGGCTGGCCCAAGTCCAGAAGTCCTAGCCCTGGGGGATGAGACATCCTGGGAACAGGCAGAAAGTAGAGAAAACTGCCAGTGCACACCGCCCTGTTTACCCCTCCCATTTTGCATACACCCCCACTGTTTTCCATGATCTTCTTGGGACCCATGCCCAGCATGTGCCTCTCGCCCTCTGTACATGCCCCCAACATGAGTATCTTTTCCGAAGACTTCTGTGCACAGTTGGGCCTCTTCAACATTGACTCCTCATCCCTGATGGCACAGCCTGCACCCCCATCCAAGCACACCCATGGCAAACACCATGGTGAACACCTCTCTTCCGTGTGTTCAGCTGTTGCCTACATGCCTCACTCCCTGTGCACATCACGGCATGTGCTCATGCTTTGCATGTGCACAGACAAGCCTGTGCACGCAACATGCTCAAGCATACTCCTGACACACTAGGCTCAGAACAAATACATTCCCCACAGCCTCTTGCATCCACACATGCAGCCCTCTCTCTCTGGGACTGTGACACCTTTCCCATCCCTTTGCTTGTCCACCGTGAAGACCTTTGACTCCAACACACAGTTCCCTACACATTTCTTCCAGAGGTCAGTCCCTTAACTCCCAGGTTTCCATGGAAATGCTGGGTTAGAGGCATCTCTGTGTTGAAGGGATAGACAAACATGGACTCCCCTCTCCCTTTCTCCTCTTCATAGAGAAGAACCGAAGTTATGTCATCTCCTCCTTCACGGAGCTCAAGGCTTATGAACTGCTCTCCAAGGCCTCCGTGCAGTTTGTGGAGTATCCTTGAAGCTTTAATAAGCTTGGGGGGCGGGGGGCTCTGAAGGGAGGTTTGGGAACGGGACTCTCTGTGTAGGCTGTTTGGTTCTCTTGGTGGAACAGCCTTGGCTGGGCTCCTATACTCAGAGGCAGCTACAACAAGCGCCAGATGAGTCGCATTTACCCCAAGGGCACTCGCATGGACTCCTCCAACTACATGCCCCAGATGTTCTGGAATGCTGGATGCCAGATGGTTGCCCTCAACTTCCAGACAATGGGTGAGGAATTCCCAGCCCCTGAGAACTCTCTCTGGGGCCCTGCCTATTTTACCTTTACCCCTCCCTGGGGGTCTTAGGAACAGACTGTGTGTCCAATGCACTTGTTTTGGCTCTGGGAGCATGCCAGAGCACTTGGGAGTGTAAATACATTGGCTCATGCCAATGCGGTTGCTCGTGTGTGAACAAGTATGTGAAGAAACCAAGGGGCTGGCTTGGGTTCTGGACACTCTGCCTGGCTGTGTCTGTGGGAACCCCTGCTTCACCTGCCCACTGTGAGCTTGCAGCCTGGTGGAATCATTGCTTCTTGCTGACCCCAGGTTGTGGACCCTTCCTGAGAGATCAGACAACCCAAGGAACTAGGCTGAAACACAATCTCCCCATTCTCAAGACAAGAAAGGCTGGGAAGTGCAGGAGACAGGGCACAGATCAGGGCCAGGCCTTCCTCACTGTGTCTCCTCACTCCCTGCCCCAGACTTGCCCATGCAGCAGAACATGGCACTGTTCGAGTTCAATGGGCAGAGTGGCTACCTCCTCAAGCATGAGTTCATGCGCCGACTGGACAAGCAGTTCAATCCCTTCTCGGTGGACCGAATTGATGTGGTGGTAGCCACCACCCTTTCTATTACGGCAAGTTCAGAGGTGGACAAGTAGCTGGGAGGGCTGGGGTCTTTAGGAGAAAGGCCCAGGAGCCCACCCCTCTACCCCCAGACCCCTCCCCTAATATCTGGAAGACTTCAACCCAGCCAGTTCTTGCAGTAGCAAGTTGCCTTGGAAACTGCCTCCTCCTCAGCACTGGAGGCTGCCTCTTGGTCCCCATGGAAACCATGGGGAAGGGCTGAGGCTGAGGTGGGGGAGGGGAGAGAGTGGGCAGAGCAGGCCAGAGCCCAGGGGGAGGTGGGGTGCACACCTCTTCCCTGAATGCTGGGAGCACCTTGGTCCTCAGAGCTCAGCTGTAACCCTTGATCCACATGGCTGCTCCTCTGTGGCCAGAACTGAATGGGGCTCTTCACAAGAAGGAATTCTTTAGTGTAGGGAGCCAGAGGCCTAGGTACTTAGGGAAGAGCCTGGGTGGGGGATCTGATGCTGGCTTCCCCTGGGTCCCCATTCCCAGGTCATCTCTGGGCAGTTCCTGTCAGAACGCAGTGTGCGCACCTATGTGGAAGTGGAATTGTTTGGTCTTCCAGGGGACCCCAAGAGGCGCTATCGCACCAAGCTGTCACCCAGTCCCAACTCCATCAATCCTGTGTGGAAAGAGGAGCCCTTTGTTTTTGAGAAGGTGAGGGTAGGGCAGGGCAGGGACTGGGGTCTGCCCCTAGTCCTTGACCTCTGTTTATAGATAAGAGGAAATAAAGGGGTCTCCTTGATCTTCCTCCTCCTCTCCCTGCCCCTCACCTGTACCCTCCTGAGTTTCAAGAGTCCCAAACTCAGATTTACAAAAGCGTGCTTGGTTGGCAGTTGTGTGTGTGTGTGTGTGTGTGTGTGTGTGTGTGTTGGTGGGGGGTAGGGGTGTTCATGTGTATTTGTTAGAGGCAAAAATGTAAATTCTCAGTTCAGGGCTCAGGATCCTGGGAATCTTTTGCTCCTGTTGAACACCAGTTGCAAAGTTGCTAAGCATTTTCTGCCCCAGGCTCTCACAGCCCTGGGCTGCATCTCCAGTCCTTCACTATATGAGACCAGTCTTGGCATGAACTGTAAGGATGTCTATGTACGTGACTGAGGGTGCTCTCTGTCATCACCATATCTGGTAACACCTGCCATGTTCTCACACTGACATTAAAACTTCTGGAGCCAGGGAGGCGGGCAGCTGGATTCCCCTGTCCCCTCCCAGCCTGACCTGTCCCAAACCCTCCCTAGATCTTAATGCCTGAGCTGGCTTCCCTCAGGGTGGCTGTGATGGAGGAAGGCAATAAATTTCTTGGCCACCGCATCATCCCCATCAGCGCCCTGAATTCTGGTAAGGAATGTGTTCTTTTTTCACTCTTTCCAGGAGTCTGCATCAGGGGCCAACCCACAGGTGGGACAACTTTAGGGAGGAGGCCCTGAGACCCTACCTAGCTTCCTCATGTTACCAGTTCTAAGGAGTGGGATAGGAATGGTATCTCCCCAGGAACCTGACAGGTGGAAACTCTGTCACTTAACAGAATGTTCATGATTTTCTGGAACTACTGGCATAGTTTTCTGAGCATCTGACACTTATGGAGACTTAAAATGTGCTAAGGGCTTATAACACATTTTAACTCAATCCTCACAATAACCACATGAGGCAGACACTATTATCCTATTTTGTAGATGAAAAAAAGTCTCAGAGAGTTAAGTAACCTGCCCAAGGATGCACAGTCAGGGAGGTGCAGTATAGACTCAGAATTGTCTCTCTGATCTTAAAGCCAGAAGTCTTAAGTGCTGGACTTTTTGTATGTAGTACTGGACAGGAATGGGCTCTGGCTCACTGTTCACCCCACTCTATCCAACAGGATATCACCATCTGTGCCTGCACAGTGAGAGCAACATGCCCCTCACCATGCCTGCGCTGTTTATCTTCCTGGAGATGAAGGACTATGTACCTGACACTTGGGCAGGTAGGAAGCCCATGACATGCTAGGAGACCCAGACTATCCATTCCTTTTCCTCCCATTAACCCAGCCTCAAGAGTGGAGTGGTACAGGGGCTCCTAGGGTAGGTGAGGACAGGGGAGGCTTCCAGGTTCATCTTCACACACACCATGTTGGTAATGCCCTATGCTCCCAGATCTCACCGTTGCCCTTGCCAACCCCATCAAGTTCTTCAATGCCCATGATAAGAAGTCTGTGAAGCTCAAGGAGGCCATGGGAGGTGTGCCTGAGGTCTGTGTTGCCTGGATCACTGCCAGGGACCCCCAGGAGCTTTGCCCCCTCTTTGGGAGGTTGGAGTAAAGGTAAAGTACCCGCTTAAGGAAAGAGGGCTATTGAAGCCACCTTTCTAACTCACTCTCCCTATGCAGAAGCCCTTCTCATCCTTAAGTCCAGTTGCTCACCAAGTAAATGGAGCATCATCTGCCCCAGCAAGCAACGGGTCAGCAGGTAGGCACTCTGGGGTCTGATTACCTTTTGGAGGGGCCTCCACCTCTAGGACTGCACCTATAGGCCACAAACGATGGAGATTTTCACCTGGGGAGGGAAGGGCTGAAGCCTCAAGGCTGAGAAAGTACACTGCAGGGGTGCCCATACTGCGACCCTCAAGGAGCAGGGAAGAGCCCAGTTGAGCCAAGGGATGCCCAGGGCATCTGCCAGTCCATCCTGTGCTCTTACAGCAGCCACGGCCAGGGCCAGGGAGGAGGCCCCCAAAGAAGCTGTGGGTAAGACTGTGTTCTTGGGTATGAACCCCGGGAGGACTTGGGGCTCCTGGGGGTTCAGCAGGCCCCCAGGGGCGGTCTGAGTGCCCGTGCACCTCATCCGGGCCTCCGCAGAGCCGCAGACCACTAGCCCCGAGGAGCTGCGTGAGCTGAAGGGCATCGTGAAGCTGCAGCGGCGGCACGAGAAGGAGCTTCGGGAGCTGGAGCGGCGAGGCGCACGGCGCTGGGAGGAGCTGCTGCAGCGCGGTGCGGCGCAGCTGGCCGAGCTCGGGCCACCCAGCACCTGCAGCAAGCTCCGCCCGGGAAAGGGCTCCCGCAAGAAGAGGTAAGCGCAGCGGCGGGCGGCACGCCTCTCTCCATGAGCCACCACGCGGGACTCAGGGCCTCTTCCCACTTGGCCTCTGCAGGACCCTGCCCTGCGAGGAGACTGGTGGGGCCGCCCGGGGTGAGGGCACTGAGGACGCAGACTCACGTGTGCGGGAACTGAAGGACAGGCTGGAGCAGGAACTACAACAGCAGGGCGAAGAACAGTACCTGTGCATTCTGAAACGCAAGGAGCAGCATGTGGCTGAGGTGCCAGGCAGGGGACAGAGCACAGTCCAACCAACCTCACCCACTCCCAGTCAAGGGCTTCTCACTGAGCCCATGCTTCCTTCCCCGCAGCAAATGGCTAAAATGATGGAGCTGGCCAGAGAGAAACACGCTGCAGAGCTGAAGACCCTCAAGGAGAACTCAGAGATGTATGGCTGCCTCCTTTGCACACCTCTCCCTGCTGCCCAGCAAGGGCTGGGCTGCAAAACATCTCCCTCATGCCTGTCTTCCTGCAGTGACACCAAAGAGATGAAGAAAAAGCTGGAGGCCAAGAGGCTAGAGAGAATCCAGGCCATGACCAAAGCTGCCTCTGACAAGATGGCCCAGGAGAGGTGAGCCTTGGAGGGGAGGCCCAACCCTGAGAAGACTCCACTCCCCATAGAGGGAAAAAAAAAAAAAAAACAAAAAAAACAATTCCCTACAAGTGGATCCTAATTCACTTCCTGGAGATATGCCTCTTCCTTGGCTCCTGAAGAAGATCCCGCCTCTTTCACCTCCAATCAGAAAGTGTCCTTAGGCAAAACACAGATGCCAACACTACTTGAGCCGAGAGGCGCATTGGAGGGAAAATCAAGCATGCAGAGAGGGAGGTGAAGCCTTGGGACATCAGCCTGTCCATTCTGGCAGCTCTGCTCCCCACCTGTGCTTCCCGTGAATGCCCTGAAGGGACATTATGTTTTAATGAGGAAGTTGTCCCACCAGAGAGCCCCAGGGCTCCAGTGGCCCCCTCTATCTCCCTTGGGTTCCCAAGCTTGCTCCTCTGCTTGTTCCTGGCCCTCTGAAGTTCTCATTGCCTATACCCTGAGAGTTCATCCCACCCTCCTTTCCACAGGGGCCTCCTCCCGTTTCTAAAATTCCCATTATACTAACAGGCTGAAGAGAGAGATTAACAACTCCCACATCCAGGAAGTGGTGCAGACCATCAAGCAGGTGTGTAAGGGTTGTGTCCTTCCTAAACACTCTCTTGATAGATGAGAAAGGGGTAATCATAGGCCTTTCCTTTGCCCTTAGGACATGGTGCCACCCAAAACTGTCCGTGCCAAACCGGGGATGTGAGGGGGCATCCCATCTGGCTTGCATGTGGAGGCTGGGGTACCAGCTTAAAGGGCTCTGCCTCCAGCTGGCTTCCCTAGGTGGAGATTATATAAACTAGCTGGCCAGGGGAGGTGTGTGAGGGGACCTCCCGAGATACCAAGGAGAGGAAAGAGAAAGGAAAGCCCTGCTAAGATTGGACCCAAAGCTTCCCTGGGGATTGCCAACCACAGAGACAGAGCAACCATGGACCGTGTCCTGACCTTATACCAGGCTGCATGCCAGGTGCTTCACAGGAGCTATCTCATGTAATCCTTCACAATCCTGTGAGCCAGGTGCTATGAGCTCATTTTACAAATTGATAAAAGTGCCCAAAGGTTAAGCAACTTGTCTCAAGTCTTACAGCTAGTTAGCTGGGATTAGAGCTGGATTCCAACCCAGGTTGCCTGCCTGTGCCACCTTGATTCCCTGCCTCTCACTACACCCAGATGACCGATACCCTGGAGCGGCACCAGGAAAAGTTGGAGGAAAAGCAGGCTGCCTGCTTGGAACAGATCCAGGACATGGAAAAACGGGTAACAGGACCACTGGCTTGGTTCCAGCAGAGATGGATAAGCTCCAGGGTGGGAAGGGGCCCTGTTCCTGGAGGAAACTCTGGGAGAGTCAAGGAAAGGGAAATGTGGTTCCTTACCAATGGGTCACAGACTTGTTTTCAAGGGATCCCAAAGTGCTTTCAAATGAGGCAGCTCTGCAGATCTCTTCGCTTGATCCCTTTCCTGAGAGACTCCCTGATAGGCTCCACTACCCATCCCCCCAACTCCCAACCTAGTCTTCTGGAAGCTCTGAACAGACCAGGCATCTCCTTGTTCCACTGTCCAGAGTAGGGAGGGTGGACAGGGCCTCTTCCTGAGCCAGGCAGTGATCCTTGCTGTCCCCACAGTTCCAGCAAGAGGCATTGGCGGAGTATGAGGCCAGGATGAAGGGCCTGGAGGCTGAGGTGAAGGAGTCGGTGAGGGCCTGCCTCAGGGCCTGCATCCCCTCTGAGACTGAGGACAAGCCTGAGAGAGTCTGTGAAGCCTCCAAGGAGCCATGTGGCCAGGACCCACTCACAACCATGGCAGACATCCAGGAAAGCCGCCTCTGATGCCCCCATTCCTTTGGGGGCATTTATCAAGGATGTTCAGACCTTTCTGTAGGATATGGGCCCATCCCCCAGGAGGAAAAAGCTCCAACACCTTAAACTGTAGGAAGCCAGGGTTCCCTTGCATGTTGCAGCCCTCTCCTCAATAGCCAGGCTAGAGGAGAGGCAGGAATCAGGTCCCATCAGAGCAGGAGACCAGCTGAAGCCTAAAAGTCTTCTCCAAGCTGATTTCCTACTAGATATTCTTTCCCTCACTTCTTGATGAGTGTTATCTATTTGTTGACTATGGACCAGGAGGTGGGATCCCTGGCTACATTTTACCTTTCCTAGTGTGCAACTGGTGCTGTCCCACTTGAAATTCAGTTTTCTCTCTTGGAGGGATGGACCTGCCCACCTGGAACCTCTACTCTTGCATCTGTGGTTCAAGCAGGACCAGACCCCAACCCCTCCTGCCACAATGAGGGCACTAGGCTTCTAGGCCACATCTTGAGTAGGTAGTGTGTGGTCAGCTCCATAAAATCCCTGGAGACAACTGTTTCCAGAAAGTTCCTGCCCCTATCTCCTGCTTTGGGGAACAGGAGGCTGACATGCAAAAGCTACCTCAGCAGACTGGCCCTCAGCTGCTGAGATACGTGGGGCTGGGGCTGATGTTGAGAATGGAGGTTGGCCTCCTGGGCTCCTACCCTGAACCTGGCTCACCCCTTTCCCTAGGCCTGGGGTGGGTACTTCCTACCATGCATTCCACTAAGGTTGCCTGACGAGGTCAGCATCATTTTCCCTTCTGAATTTGTGGTTTATTTATTTTTCTCCTTCCTACTCCTACTAAAGAACCATGACCCAACATTTCCTGCCTAAGCCTGGCCTCTGTTCTCCATCTAGGAAATGGGGGATATGGGAGTGGAGTATTCTTGAAACGAAGTTGGCTGGGGAAAAAGAATTCCTTGGAAACTGAACCCAGGGTGAGGTCCCTTCCAAAGCCCAGTGGAATGGCCCTGCCTCTGGGCTTAAAGAGGAGTAACTTCCCCTTCTTGCTGGCCTGATGCCACAATCACTGGAAAATCATGTCACTCCCTCTTCACCCCCACACAGATATGGCACTTCTTGTCTTCACACTCAGGACTGGAACATGAGGGCCTAGTGCAAAGGTGCCTAAAGTTTTAGGCCACCTGGACCTCTTTGGGAAGACC
This sequence comes from Callospermophilus lateralis, assembly GCF_048772815.1. Lineage (NCBI taxonomy): Eukaryota > Metazoa > Chordata > Mammalia > Rodentia > Sciuridae > Callospermophilus > Callospermophilus lateralis. The sequence goes on along the minus strand of NC_135307.1, from coordinate 87,056,343 downwards.
TAGAGTGGCCAGATGCATAGCCCTGTGGCAGCTGTATTTGACCCAAAAAAATTGTTGCAGAGGGTCTGTGGGAAGCCACTCTCTCTACAGCACAGTACCAAATCCCAAATGGGACAGGCTGTGGCTTGGGAGAAGCAGGGTGGGGGTGATGCTGGGAAGAGGTTGTTTTCTTAACAGAGTTACAGCAGTGCCATTAGTGGTGAGCACCTGTGTCTCTGGAAAGTAAACAGGGGCACCCTCCCCCTTCCCATCTCTCTAAGGGCCTGGCCTCTGGGGTCCCACCTATCCAAGCTGCAGGATAAGAATAGAAGACTGCTCATTCACAGAACCCCTGGCCCTGACCAGCCAGCAGACACGCTGGGTACAATGGGGGTATTCACCTACCCCGCAGGGCAAAGCCCTAACTTCAGTTCTCCAGGCAGGCAGCCACCCCATCTCTCCTCTCCTCTCCTCTCACCCCTTGGGAAAGAACCTCTGGATGAGGATCCAGGCCTAGAGGAACTCATTGAGCCAGGCACACGGGCATTAGCCAGAGCCAGAGCCAAGATAGCCACAGTCTTAGCAATTGAAGGTGACTGCTCAGGAGAGATTGGTGCCCCCTTGTAGTTAGGAAGCCCAAGAATGGGGAAGGGGATGCAGTCTTTCCTCCTGGAGGGATCTCTGCACAGCTTTTCATGAGGCCAGACCTAGATACCCACTTCCCTGATTTCTATAGTCTATAAAAAAGGGCAGGAGGTAGGCAGGCTGAACATCTGGGCAAATGCAATCTCTGGACCCTAGAGATGAATTAACATCAGGGGATGTGCAAAGGAAGAGTTGATGTCCTCCCTCTGGCACTGCAGCAGGTGAAGGGCACTGGGTTCCATCCCTGCTGTACATCTGTGAGGCTAGGGTCAGGTTCCCTTGTCATGTCTGTCTCACCATTGCACAAAGAAAAGGGTCCCTACCTATTGCCCAATCCCCTTGCTGACTCAGTACCAGATCCCCTGCTGACTCACCCACCCCCTGTACCTCTGGCAGTTCTCTGGATCTCCCAGACACGTGCTACCAGACCCAACCCTGCCAAGCTAGTGCAACGTGACAGGGTGAGGGGGCTGGTGACACTTGAGGAAGAAAGAAGGGGGGGCCTAGGAGAGAGGGCAGTTGCAGACAGAGTGACAGACTTGCAGACTGAGGCTCCTCTGGGAGGAAGACTTTTGCCAGCCTGAGGCCTGACAGCGGAGAGGTTGGGCAAGTGGGAGGGGAGGGGGTGTGTGGAGTGCCTGCCTGCCCCCTGCCTGCCTCAGCTCCTTCTTCTGTCAGGCTTCAGCTCTCTAAGCGACAGCTTCTAATTCTGGCTGCTGGTGCCTCTATGCTCTGCAGCAAAGTCTCAGCTTTTTTCAGCTTTGCTATTTCTTTTCTGTTCAGAACATACTGAGCCCATAGGAAAGGAAGTCAGAGCAGAGGCTCCAGGACCTGAGACCTGGCACCACAACCCATCCCGCTGTAGGCCTGGCTGGGTCAGCCATGCCATCTGGGGCCAATGGAACAGGCTGTACCTTCCAGAGAGAACCAGCACAGGCAAGGTGAAACCCTAAAGTGGCCTTGCTGCAGCTCCTCCTCTTCCCTGGATCTGTCTCCATCCATCACAGGGAACTGAGGTATAGAAGCTGAGTTGGCTCAAGGAGGCTCAGGAAGGAGGGGCCTGGCTCTTTAGGGCCCAGTGCACCTCCTTGGTGCAGGCTTTCTCCTGCTTCTCTTCTCCACTTGGGGGTGCGGGGGGGTACATAGCCTGGCCTATCACACATAGATTCCAGAGATACCCCTTCCCCTGACCCTGGAAGCAGACAGGAAGGAAAAAAGCCATTTTCCTTATGCTGTTGAAAAGGGAAACAGTCCTAAAGAGGGGCAGGGGAGCCTTTCATCTACTGAGTAAAGAGGGAAAGCATCCCTGCCTTACTGAGGCTGGAGAGTCTTGCTTGGTATGGAGTGAGGGGAGTACTGGGCTTTAAGGGTTTCCATGCAGTGCTTTTCCACATGCAGTAGCTTGTTCCCTGCTCTATTGTGGAGCAGGTAGGGCTGGTATTAGCATCGAAAATGTGAAGGCCTGGGGTCACCCTACTAGCACATTCCTCTAGGCTGGAACTTAACTTTGTTATCAAATACTGTGCCCTTTCCATAACATCATAAAAGAAAACTGGCAGACCCCTGGCCAAAGGCTTTTTAAAAAATGCACAAAGAGTAAGGGGTGCTTTTAGCATGTACAGGTATACATGGCAGAGTAGAGTAGAAAACCCCTACTACAGGGCATGGCTGGAGCATAAGTGCGTGTCCATGGAGCCTGGGCTAAAGAGAGGTTCATGGGCCCAAAATCTTCCCAGCAGCACCTGCTCTCCTCACCTCATACCTTCCCAGCACACCTCCTGCACAGCATCTTACCATTGCTCTGCTTGGGTGGCCTTCATTCTTCCCTGAATCTCTTTGTCTTTTATGGGACAGGACATCTTAAAGCAGCTCTCAACACTGCTCCCTACAGGTGTTTTCCTGTTTCAGTGCCTTTGCCTCCACAGTCCCCTGTCAGAACTGTCTCCCTCATTTCTTAGGAGCCAAGGACCCAATCTGCTCCCTATCTTCAGAAGACCCAAAGCTCTCCCCTCCCCACAACTCCATCTTACTCAACCCTCAGATGATAACAGGAGCTAGTTATATCCTGGCATTGTCTTCCACTTTAGAGAGGAAGTCTGTTTCTTCCAGAACCTAGCTTTTACCTCTGTATTTTTCACGGCTGGGAACACAATGCCCTGCTCATCAAGCCTCAGTAAATTCAGTAATTGATGCCTGGTTCACTCTTACTTTGAAACTATCCATTCCAAGCCTACTCACCCTCTCCACACTTCCCAGCGCTCTGAGACACCCTAACTTCCCTCAACCTATGCCTGTGGTGTTCCCCTCCCTGGGGCTGAGCAGTAGTGGGCAGAATGAGAGGAGATGGGGCAGTTTTTCCGCACATCTAATGGAAGATAGATCTCATGATCTCCTCTTTTCCTTAGAGGTCAGTTAGAACCAGAGCCAGAGCCCTGTGCTTGTGTTTCTCGCTTTCTGCGGGTGGCGCCAGGTGCTGGAGGAGCTGGGAGGTAATGCTGAGGAGTCCTAACGCGACTGCAACACTCTCGGGTCCTAGGGCTTCTGCCCTGGGACTCCACTGCCGCGTAGTCTACTCCCTGCAGCCACTGGGAGCTGGCACGCGATAGCGTTTGTCAAGGTTGGAGACGTCTGAAATTGGAGAGCGCGCCCCCCTCCCTGCTCCAAGTGAGCCTGTGCGGGAGGCACAATTGTGTGTGACGGCGTGATCCGCTGCACTTCGGGTGGCAGTTCCCAGCCACACTGAGCTCCCCCATCCCCCGTCCGCTGCACAAGTGCCTCATTTGCCTTTCGCCGCCACCCCCAGCTTGTGCATGGTCTAGTTCTGCCCTGTTGTGGTACCGTTTCCTTTCACCCAGGACCGCTGGAGGCAGCTCTCAATTTTCCCCGACGAGCCGCGGTCCCGACAGTTTCTAAGGAGCCTAGGGCACTGACTCCAGTGGAGGCGGAGGGCGGGGAGAGAAGACTGCAACTTTGGGATTGGCCCGGCCGGGTGCATGTGGCCCCCTGCGAACAGCCCCCGCCTTCGCCCCGCAACCACCGCTGCATTCCCAGGGGAGCGCGGAGGAGGAGCCGCTCCCCAACTTTACGGCCCACAAAGGGGTGGGGGTCAGGGGCGGTCTCCCCAGCCCGATCTGTCTCTGCCCTGACGGTGCAGCACGCTTCTTGGACAGCGATTGCCATGGAGACCCCCGAGGCTATAAAGCCAGGTATCCAGGCGGCCGGCTGCTCCCGCGCCGTTGAACCCCCTAAGTAAGAAGCTAGCGCCCCGGCGTGGCCCGGCCCCCGCAAGACGGGAGGAGGCGGAGGAACGGCGCCAGCAGCTTGAGGAGCGGCGCGCCCCGCCTGGGTTGGAGGCAGGCACGCACGGCGGGCGCCACCGTCTCAGCAGGGGAGCGGGGGCTGCCCGGTGTGCGGGTGAGTGGTGTGGCTCCAAGCCACAAGGGACCAAGGGGCGTCGGACACCGTAACACCGTCAGGAGACTCAGGAGGGTACCAAGCTTGGGCTTTTGTCTAGTGGTGGACCAGGAGAGGACCCCGGAGTAGCGAGCAACCCACACCTCCAGGGGGGAAACCTGGAGAGGAAGCAGCGAGGCGCCAGGCGTTTGGCTTAAGAGCTGCCCAAGCCGCTGATATATCGGGATAGGAACCTCGGGACCTCAGCCTCAGCAGCCCACGCGCGGAGGAAGCGGACCGGAGCGCGGGCTGGGGCTGTAGCCCCGCGGGGAGCGGGAACAGGGGCGCCCCCGTGCGGACTTGCCGGGCCGCCCCGGCGCGGCTGTCGAGATCATGCTTAAGCCCAAGGACTTATGTCCCCGAGCGGGTACGCGCACCTTCCTGGAGGCCATGCAGGCGGGCAAAGTGCACTTGGCCCGTTTTGTGCTGGACGCACTGGACCGCAGCATCATCGACTGCCGCGCAGAACAGGGTCGCACGCCGCTTATGGTGGCCGTGGGGCTGCCAGACCCCGCGATGCGCGCGCGCTTTGTGCGACTACTGCTTGAGCAGGGTGCGGCGGTGAACCTGCGGGATGAGCGCGGGCGCACGGCACTCAGCCTGGCATGCGAGCGAGGCCACCTGGACGCCGTGCAGCTGCTGGTACAGTTCAGCGGCGACCCCGAGGCAGCCGACTCAGCAGGCAACAGCCCTGTGATGTGGGCGGCGGCGTGCGGCCACGGGGCAGTGCTTGAGTTCCTGGTGCGCTCCTTCCGCCGCCTCGGCCTTCGTCTCGACCGCACCAATCGTGCGGGCCTCACAGCCCTACAGCTGGCCGCAGCCCGTGGCCATGGGACCTGTGTGCAGGCCCTCACCGGGCCCTGGGGCCGAGCCGCAGCCGCCGCAGCGGCCCGGGGCTCCAACTCCGACAGTCCCCCTGGCCGCCCGGCCCCTGAACCCAGCCCAGAGCGTCGACGACCCAGCCCCCGCCGCCTACCGCGGCCTCTACTGGCGCGCTTTGCGAGAGCGGCGGGCGGCCACGGCCACGGTCACGGCCACGGCCATGGTGGTGAGGCTGGCTCAACAGGCAAGGGCTCGGGCCGGCACCGGGCACAGGGCAGCGAGCGGCCAGAGCTGGGCCGGAGCATGAGCCTGGCCCTGGGTACCATGACCGAGGAGGAGGCAGCACGTCTACGGGCGGGGGCCCTAATGGCCCTACCAAACTCACCCCAGTCTTCGGGGGCTGGGCGGTGGCGCTCACATGAGGTGCTGGAGGGAGCGCCCCCAACCTTAGTGCAAGCCCCCATTGGCCTTAGTCCCCACCCGGAGGGCGGCACGGGCTCTGGCCGCTTGGGTTTGCGCCGACGTTCCACAGCTCCAGACATCCCCAGCCTGGTCGGGGAGGCTTCAGGGCCTGATAGTGGTCCGGAGTTAGAGGCCAACGCTCTGCTCCACTCGGTGCCTGGGCCGAAGCCTTGGCAAGGGGGCTCAGAGGCTGTGGTGGTGCAGGCTCAGCCATAAAGGTGAAGGACTAAGCCCTGCTCCCCTAATCTCTTGTCTGCTCCACTGGGATTTCTCCCTTTTATCCAGGTCCCTTACTTTCCAGCAGCCTGTTCCTGGAGTCCCTCCCCATCTGCAAACCTGTCCCCACTGCCAAGGCAAGACTTTCATCAGAAGGAAGGGACCCCTCGTTTGTGCTCTTTGGTATTCCTTGTCTAGATCTCTCATCTTTCCTACTACCTGCCTTTTCTATTATCAGAAGGTGAGATATGGAAGACTGGTTCATAGCTTCAGTCTTCCTCCAGGAAGGTGGACCCTCACTCTAACCCCAAAGACTCAGTCTGCCTAGGTTTCTGCCGGGTCCCTTTCCCCTGGTGAGTTTCTCAATACCCTGGTAACCAGGCAAATGTCAAAATTGGCTTTGGAGAACCAAGGCCTAGCCCTCTTTGCCTACTGATGCTGAGGATAATGTGCAAGCTACCAAAATCTCCCTTCCTCCTAAGTTAGAGAAGGGGGAGGCCCCAGGGCCCTCAGAGTCTTTATGGACACAAGGCTGATTAGGAAGAAATCTGGCTCTTTAAGGTTTTCTGGGTTAGAAATTCCTGCATCTTTACAAAGCAGTTTTTTTTTTTTTTTTTAGGGGGGACAAGAGCACCTCTGATATTGGTCACCACTTGTCCCCTGAGCCAGTTTCTAGGTAACAAACTCCCTCTGCCTCTGTCCCAGACAGACCTGGGATTCAACTTCTTTCACGTTATAGGGTAACTGTCCCCCCCAAAATCCTACCCAGCTCAACTCTGCCTTCTCCTCGGCGCCAGATGCATTTAAATTTCATCTTGGAGGTTCAAGCCCTGGCCCACCCTTATATCCATTCACTCGAAATGGAAAGGACTTAGCACTTCCCCGCCCCCACCGCTTTCCAGCTCCCTGCGATCAGCACGTGGGTGCTCCGGCAGGGTAGAACGATTGCGAAGGCTTTGCTTAATTGCATTTTTTCCAACCCTCAAAGAACTCTTGTTTTGAGTCTTTGTATATGAAGCATAAAGCAGCAGGTCTGATCCGAGGCTTAAGAACCTGACAATATCTCTTTAAATAGAAGCTCCGCGAGGGGGATAATTGACTGAAGTGTTTGCGACGTTAAACGGCTGCGCGCGGGAGTCGGGAGCCCACACGAGCCGCAGGTCCGGGTTTAAATTACATCAAACTCGGGGGGAGAGCTGGAAGGAGCCTGTTAAACGTCTCCTGCTTCTCGCTGGGCTGTTAATGGAGGGCAGGGCCGATGATGGATGGTAGAAGTCGAGACCAAGGACCCCTGCCTTTGCCCCACCGCGTGGGATGCAGGCCCTGCGCAGCTTCCAGCTTTTATTACTGGGCAGATTAGTGAGTCAGAGGCCACCGCGGAGACATGGTTAAGGGCCCTTTCCTGGTCTGGTCCTTTGTCCCCTCCCTCCCTGCCTCCGTCCTCCTACTCTTTGTACCCGCCTAGCCAGGGGCGGGAGGAGGGGGTCAGGAAAATCGCTGAGCCCTACACCACACTGTGGAAGCGTCAGCAAAGGTGTCAGTGCGCCCAGTCTGCGGGGGGGCTCAGGTGGGGCTCTTTTTGTGAACCCCCATGGCTGAGCGTGAGGCCCTTCACCTGTCTACGATGGGGTCTTTTCAAGATGTCTTTGTGGAACAGAAGGTTTCTCACCAGTAACTCTAAACGAACCGGTCAAAGAGATAATGGGTCTGGGATTGAGGGGTGGGAAGGGAGTCAGGTGGGGCCTTGTGCAGGTGTCATCGCTAATCCTTACACCTACCCCACCCCCCAGGCTTCTCCGAGGCCGCGGGAGCCCATACACTGGACATGATTCCCGGTGCCCCCTGGTGGCAGATCTGCCTCGCTGCGTCCTGGCTCGGGGCTCAGCCTTCTGATTTTATTTGGGATCATCACCGCTGTGTACTTTTCCCTCGGTGGGCATTCACCCGTGGAATCCTCTTCCTCTTGTAGAAATTAAATCCGGATACTTGAAGTCACTTCACTGGGACAACGGGAAAAAACTCACACTGTAGCATGTGCCAGACCCTTCACTAAGACCCCCAAGTTAATCCTCCAAGTTAAGGCTTCCAGCCTTAAGAGCTCCTGTTTTCCCCCCAAAACTGGAGCTCCCGACCTTTCCCTTATGGTTTCTGAATCTTGGGACATGCCAATTATGCACTGTTTTCCTATGATATGCCTCTTCTCAGTCCTCTTGTCTGGGTGGTGAGTGAACAAATCAGAGTGTCCAAAAAGCCTGAGAGAGTGAGTCATGGGTGGGATGGGGGATAATTGGACACCCAAGTGCAAACTGCTTCTTTGTGGATCTTTGCTTGCTCAACTTATGCCCTTTTCAACTGTGTTAATTAATGAAGTTTTCAGTGGTGTAAGAATACAAGTATTTTGACTTAAAAACAGCAAGAGGCCTGGGTCACACATTGTATCAGAGGTACTATCATCTTTTCAGTGCCGCTGTCGTGTGAGTTTCTGGGTGAATGTCACCTCAGGCCCTCTTTATTGGGTAAACAGCCATGAGGGTTTCACTCTATGGAGTGGCCAAGAGCTTAGTGGTGAAAGTGATGTTTCTAAATAGCCACAGCAGATCCTCCCTGTCTGAACTATGTCTGCCTGCCTTGCTGTCCTTGCAAACTCCTTTCTAGGTCCGTCTCTGTGCAGAATTCCCATGTCTCACCACACTTAGCTCCCTCAACAGCCTCTCATTGTCAGCCTGGAACCATTGAGGTTGGGGTCCTCTCTAGCTCACTCCACTGTAGAAGAGACTTTGCTAAGTATTTTGCTTTTCCTGTTCTTGTTGCTTTCATCTTTGTGAAGAGTCACCCAGGCCACTAGAATTCAGTACTGATATGTGTGGGAGACTAAAGGACGTTTGCACACCTTTCTGGAGTGATACTGTATGGCAAAAAGACTAGTGGAATTCAAAAGAATAGTTAATAAACCCAGTGTTATTCCATTGTGAAACTGGCCTCTCTTTGCCTTACCACCCTCTCTTGACTCTTGGCTCCCTTTGGAGGGATGGAAGGGTATACGCGCTTCCTGTGGAAGCTCCTGCCTTCATCAGCTCCCACCCTGCCCATTCTGCTGTGGTGGACTTCTGAAGGTAGGTCACAGGGGCTGCTTCCAACTGAGCTGGTGGTACTGGGGTTGCAGTCTGGGTGGGAATGCTGTGGGAGTGGGAGACAGTCTGCATGACCCCTTACTCCTGGCTAAGGAGTTTCAGTGAACCCTGGGTTGGGTATAATCTCTGGAAGGAAGGGATGGAATTAATGTTGGAGCCAGAAGTTGAAAGGCAATTTTACCAACCTCCCACTCAGGACTGGACCCCAGGTTTCTTGATTTCTAGCCACTTCTCTGCATTGTTTCCTTTGGTTCTGAGAAATGAAACAGGACTGCTTTCTCACTGGGCACAGTTTCAGGCCACTTCCTATGAACAGTTTGAGGTCCAGGGCAGAAGAAGGGAGAAGCTGATGCAGAAAGGATCATCAGCTCTGGGAAGGAACCCTGTCTGTTTCTTGTGTTTCAGTCCCAAAAGCCTTTCACTTCCTGTTGCCCTACTGTACATTTATTCCCAGAGCCCATAGGTCAACAGGGAAATTGGGTGTCCTGTGGACTCAAGTGACTGCTGGGAAGTCCACCAGATCCCCACTCCAGGGCATTCAGCTCCACGACAGCCTGGCTCCAATACTAGACAGCAGGAAGCCCAGCAGTTTAAACACTCAGTTTAATTTAAAACAGGCACAAGTGCAAACAATTCACAAAAATTTCTAGGGAAGATCCTTTTGTTTTTAAAACTCTGACCCTTAAAAAAAATTTCTTTGCCCTAAAGCTGATCACTAGGGGACAGAGAGATCTAAAAATATTATCTGGAAAGGGTCCAGACAGCTGGAATTCTTCCCTGGCCTTCCCTGTCTCACAATAGCCTAGAAGGTAGAGAGGGAAGGAGGATAAGGGGGCAAGGGTCTGCAGAGGCAGCTGGGGCAGCAGGTTCACACAGATGGGGTGCCCCTTCTGATGTGATGGACCCCCAAGAGGTGGTATACCTTCTGTCCCAGCCCAGAGTCTGAAGGACAGGTCCCTGATGACCTGGCTATTGAGATGAAGCTGACAGGAAAACTAAGTTTATCACCTTACTATTCCTGTCTCTGGCTCTCAGACTCCACAGTATGGAAGAGACTCAGGAATCTTGTGAGTCCCCAGCATTGGTGGACTCAATTCACTGATTAAAAAGAAACATGGGACTTGAGAGGTAGGGAGCCAGGCCAAGAAAGCGGGTCCCTTCAGAGTTGAGCCTAGTGGGAGAAGAGGTTCGGATAGCCCTCCTGAAGCTGGCTGCGGGTAACTGAAGGGACACAGGCCATTGGGTCCTTCCTCCCCTTTCATATACACATACTCACACACACGTGGTGTTCTCTCCAACCTGTAGTGAGGCCACTTTTACCACCAACCCCATTCTTTCTCTTTCACTCAGAAAATGCCCCCTTTCCCCTCCCGCGGCCTAGGAGCAGGCCTTTCACAGTTCTGATAGGCTGTGTGGGGAGAGGCAGTACAGGTGGGGCAGGGAGCAGGTATAGGCAGGACTGTGCCTTTAGGAAGTTAGACCAAGGGAGGAAGTAGGGTTCAGGTAATAAAAACCTTCCCTGTGGCCCTCTGAGACCCCAAGGCTTGAAGGTGGAGCTGAGAACAGCAAGTATCCATGTGAAGATGGGAAATTGGCCCTCTTGGGTGGCTTGAGATGCTAGTATACAACTACCTTTAAAAAGTCTGCAGCAGCCTTTTCTGCTTGCCGACCACAGAGGCTAGGAGTGCTGGTCTCTGTTTCTTAGAAATATCCCTGTGCAAATAACAAAGGGTAATCCTGCAGAAGGGGGTCTCCATCATCCCAAAGGCAACTGGGGATTCTTTGGGGAGGGAGAGAGACCAAGGGGGCAGGTCCGGCCTGGCCCAGTGGGCAAAGGGGCAATAGGATAGGGGTGGAACTTCACATTCAATCTTTGGAGAGAATACTGAGAGAATGAGGCAGACAAGCCCTGCTGGAGGGCTGGATGCCCAGTGTCCCCTGCCTGTGGGGCACAGGTGGCAGGTGCACTCAGAGTGGGCTCAGCAGGTGGAGGTCTGCTTGCGGTAGAGCTGGATCAGGGGCACCAGGCACTCAGGCAGCCCTGTCTGCAGCAGGAAAGGGTGGTCCAGGAGCTCCTGGGCAGTGGCTCTCTCTTGGGGATCCCGCACCAGCATCCGCTCCAGGAAGTCTCGTAGCACTGGGGATACCTGTGGAGACAGGGCAACCAGGGGAAGTCATGGTTTGCAATTACTTTGGAATGACCTGACTGCCTGGCCTATTATTGTTTGAAAGTTTCGAATTCTCTTGTTGCTTACTTCCTGGTTCCTCCCAGGCTCAGAGCTTGTTTGATTATCAAATAGGTAAACGAGGATGCATCAGTCCTGGAACTGTGGCCAGTTCACCTGTAATGGGAGTTGCCAAGCAATGGAATTAAGATGTCTGGGACTCTAGGAAGCTGGGTCCATGTACAGCCCACTCCACTGGCTGGCTTCACAAAGCTCTCAGTATTCAGGCCCTGTGGCTCTGCGGAAGGAGCAGGGAACTGGCATCAATAATCCAGTCCTGGGTCCAGATCTATCCCTGATCTCAGGCAAGTTGAAATTTTCTCCAGACCTTAGTTTTATCTGCAGAATGGGCTAATGATGAAGAATGCCTCTTTTGTCTGCCACATAAGGCTTAAGTGAAGACTAAAAAAGAGGACAGAGATTAGGGAGTACTTGAAAAATAGAAAAGTACAAGCTGGGACCTGAAAAGGGAGCTTTCTTTGTTGTTCTAAGGCAGGGCTTGGTTCATTTTGAACTGGTATCTGGGGATGTCAGGCTGCTACAGAAGGCTACCTCCTCTGGGGAATTAGATGTGGAGGTCTCCTCTATATGCTTATTTTGGGTTACTAGTGCAGGTTCCAGTTGTCTTGGAAGATGTTTCCTGTTGGTCCTCCCAGCCGACTGTCTTGAGGGTCACAAAACTGCTGGTTATGGACTTTAACCCTCTGGGACAATTCTTGCTCTAACCACCAGATGGCAGTGCCATTTAGCAGTCCTGTGTTGAACTGCCAGCAGGGGGTGACCACAGGTAAAGTCTGCAGGTTTGGGGATGGATTTGGCAGGAAAGGCTTAAATATAATGCACATTTATACTGGTTCTAAGGGGAAAGCTCTACCTCTGGTCAGAATGTGCCATAGGGGAGGACAAGCCATTTGCTATGATAGACAGCAACACAGTATCACAGTGTGGGTCCCGACAAATGGGGTAGAAGGGTTGATGCTCAATTAGGCTTCTCTGGTCCCCCTCCACCCGCTGCCCTAGAAAGAAGAGACTCCTTACTTTCTCTGCTTATAGGTGCCTCTGGGCACCTGTCAGTGCCTGCTGCAGGGAACCTTGGCTGCTGTAGCTGGGAAACTGGAATGAACATGGGGGTGTGTGCATAAATGGGGCTCTGTATCCAGGTGCAGGTTTTGTGTGAGAAAGATACTGAACCCTCTGGTTTTGGTGGAGGGCGAGGATGGGAGTATAGGCTCTAGTCCTCTCACCACAGGAAGAATGGGGTCTATGGGGTCACACGTTATACACCAACCTACCTTGTGAAAGTTTTTCAGCTTGGGTGGGGGGTTGTCCCGGAGCCTCTTCATGGCTTGCACTGGGGAGTCACTGAAATAGGGGGGCTCCCCATCCACCATCTCAATCACCATGATGCCCAGAGACCAGATATCCACCTGCAGGGGAAGAATATCCCTGATCCTACTGCTGTAGCCTGGCCCTTGGTAGCAGCATGCTGGATGGGAAGAAGCAGCTGGTCTCAACTCTTCTTAGTGTCTTTGTGCCTATCTCCTTCCTCCCCTGATCAGCTGCCCAGTGGTTTGTTACTTCCTGCATTAGTGGCCAGAGACCATAGGGATAGAACTGTCAGCCAGTCTCTGAGAGAGGGCATCATGATTGGGGAAGCCTGGCCACACCCCACTTTGCTATTGAGCTGGTGGAGGGGGAATAGTTGGAGGATCCACTCCCAGAAGTGAAGTCTAGGTTACAGCAGCTCATCAGAAAGGGTGCCAGGTACTGACTGAGAGGGTACCTGAGAACCAGAGTTACTGTGGCGGGGACTGTGGAGTTATTGTGGCTGTGACTGAGCTCTCAGAAGCAGGGCAAGGAAGACAGCTAGGGTCTGACAGCTTCAGGGCAGAGGAATTGCATGGTTACCTCAGTGGCATACAGAGACCTTGAGATCACTTCAGGAGCCATCCAGTAGGGGGTTCCCACCAGGGACTTCCTCTTAGGGACATCTTTGCTGATCTGAGCACAGAATCCAAAGTCCGAGAGCTTCACCTGGGGTTGAAAGGGGAGTAGATGGAGGGCCAGGAGGACCAGGAGGAGAGATGCAAGAGAGGAGCAGGAAAGGAGGGCCTACCCTGCCATCAAGGGTCAGCAGGATGGAATCACTCTTGATGTCCCGGTGGATGACACCTTGGGCATGCAGGTAGGCCAGGGCCTGCAGCACAGCCTCACACACAGTGGCGATCTGCTCCTCATTCAGCCTGGACAAGGTCAGTAGGGCCACGAGGGAAGAGAATGATAACTTTAGCAGGGCAGCTGGACTGGGAAGAAGGGTGTCCTGGCACAAGGCCCCACATCTCCCAGGCAATGTGTCCAGCAGCCCCCTCAGGCCCTAGCCCTGGGCTACTTTTCTCTTCTCACACCCTTGAAATCTCTGGATCTCAGTTACCTCAACAGGTAGGAGGTCCCTCAGACAATATGACAGGCACCACAACCCCCCTTCCAAAGCAGTGGTGGGGAGAGCCTCCCTCAGGGCCCCAGCCTCCCAGCTGCCCACCTGACTTGGGAGATGATGTCTGTGAGGGCCCCGCCCTGCAGGAACTCCATTAGCACCCACAGCTCCTCGCCCACCAGGTAACTCTTGTACATCTCCACCACGTTGAAGTGCTGGTAGTCCCGCATGATCACCACCTGGGGGTGAAGGGGAACCTGAGTGCTGGCACAGTGCCCCTGAGGCATGACCACCTGACCACCCAGGCCCGCAGATGTGCGGCCTGGTTATATGCTCACTTCTCTCCCAGTTGCCCCCACCCATGTCCCATCCTGTCCTCCCACCTCATTAAAGAGCAGCTCCCTGCGCTGCTGCTTCCTGAGGTCCATCATCTTGACGGCCACCTGGCGGCCAGAGTGCTTCTCTCGGGCTAGGCAAACAATGCCTGTGGAGCCCTCGCCAATCTTCACGTAGCTGTCCAGCAGTAGTCGGGGGTCACCCTGGTCCACCACCATCCTGAGTGCAGCCTTGAACTGCTCATGTGTCACAATGCCCGTGTCCTCACTAGCCAGGGCACCCTTGGCCACTGTGGGGTCCTGGGGCAGGTACAGGTTGCTGGTGCTGATCTGGGCATGCCGGGTGCGGGGGGAGCCCGCCGGGGAAGACCGACCTGGAAGTGGGCCAGTGGCTGGGGCTATGCGGAGGGACTTCTGGGGGCTGCTGGTGTCCGAGGTGGTCAGAGGACTGAAGGTCCCCATGGGTTGTTCTGAGGGCAAGGATTGGGCCTTGGCCACCAGGCTTGGAGGGGAGTCTTTCTGTGGTGGTCGGAAAGCAGAGTTGGGCTGCAAAGATAAGGAAAGAAACAGGTAGGGACGTGGCTATGGGAGATTTTGGAGCAAGTTTCCCAGAGGCAAGGGGCAGCCACTGTGATCTCTGGATACAGGCAGGGCTTCAGAACAAGTTGAGGAGATATTGTGAGCAAAGATTTTCAAATGAAGCTAAGCCCAACCAGTCGTATTCAGGAAGCAGCCCCATTCCTGCCACACTCCCAAGTGAACAGGCCAACAACACTCTTTACATTCACTCTGCTGCTCCTGGGAAGGATCCAAGTCCCTGGGGTGTCTTCCAGCTGGGTATTTCTTCCTAGGTGAATGACAGCTGGGCCCCAGGGAGGCTACTGTGAGGCAAAGTCCTGCTTCTGTGCTCTGGAGCTACTCTGAGAAGCTGGGTTGAGGCTCCCCATGTGGGTGGAAGAGGCCCTGGGCAGGGCCAGTTGTGACTGGGCTCCCAGAAGCAGGGCTAGGGTCTGACAGCTTCAGGGCTCCACTCCCTACAGTTCCTGGCCTTGCCAGGTGGTCAGGCAGGTCAGGTGCCCCTGTAGGGTAGGGTGCTGCCAGCAGAAGGCTATGCTGTGACGGTTTTGCATGCCCATGCCTGCCTGTGCACCAGAGGGGCACCTACCTCTGACAGGCTCAACGTTTGCAGGGCAAGAGCCAGGAAACCTGCCAGAATTGCTTGGACTTACTCTATCCCTGGTGTGCATAGTCAAAGAGTAAGGCCGTTCCTTTGCCAGCAGCTAACCCTCACACTCTTTCTCTCTGTACAATGAATGAGCGGGACTTTTGGCTGGGGCATCAGCATCTAAGCTTCAGTACTAGTCTGCTTTAGACAAGCCACCCTTTCTAAGCCCAATATCCTCCCTAAAACTGAAGGGGCTATGTGCAGTGACCTGGGGAGCTAGAAAAACTGCAGATTTCTGTATACTGGAGCCTGATTCAGATAGTCCTTAGAGTAGAGATGTATTTTAATGGCCTCGGAAAGCTTCCAGGAGTTGTGGGAAGGGGATTTAGGTAGATATGGGTAGATGTGGGTAGGTGGAGGAGGGTGGGGAAGTCAAGGCAGCATAGCCAGTACAGAGTCTGTGATGTCATGTCCTAAAAGCAGCGGTTACATGAGATGTCAAAGGATCAGGGAGGGAAGGAGGGGGGCAACAGGCCTCATTTTATCACACAATCACCCTTGCCAGTCCCCGGAGGTTCTGTAAAAAGGGTCAGGGCTAAGGAGGTTGTCTGCTGGTCTGCGAGTGTGGACCTCACTCAGAAAATGTGCTCTCTGATCATCATCTATGTGAGGTGGGGTAGAGCTTGAAGGCCACCTACAGCTCCTCTTCAGGTTTCTCTAATGGCCCTTGTCCTCTCTCCATCATGGAATTCCTAAAAAAGGCTATGAATGATGTCTTTCACCTCTGGCCTCCAGAACTTCTGCAGAGACCCATGGACCACAGTTCTGTGGATGTGTGAAGAGACAAGCCACATGGAGGAGCCAGGAAGAGGATTCCCTCCCTCTCCTCTCTGTCAAGGCCCCTGTGGTGATGCTACTGCTGGTGCTGGCCTAATTCAGGGACAAAGCCTGCATCTTGGGGCCAGGGGTGGAATGGTGCAGTCAGGAGCCCTACACCAACATAGTTCGGGCTATGGAGGTAGGGCTGGATGGGTCTTCACTTATCAAACCATGCCAAGAAAGGAAAAGGGGAACACATGATGGAATTGTTCCGGGCTCTGGACTGATGGTTTCTAGTGCGACTGAGACCTTGTGGAAAAGAAGCTAATTGAAGAGGCATATGTCAAGGCAGTGATGCTTCCTTTCCCTCCTTGGCCCTTAGGTCTCCCACTGCCAGCTGAGTGGGTTGTACCATAAGTGCCTAAAGGCAGAGGCTGTATCTTAACAGTTTTAAAAAGCAATAAAGCCATTCATGGAGGGCTTACCACTTTGCTGTGGTCCTGTTGCTGCCATGTGTCCTTGCTGTGAGTATATGGTACACGTAGGTGCTTGATCAATGTTGCCCTTCTGATTCTAAGTGGAACCACTTCTACATCCCCAAAGCTCCTATCTGTCCTGCTCACTTTGCTCTTTAGCCACAGTGAGTTATTATAGACTGTTCTGCCAGGGGCTGACAAGAGGACTCCTGAGGCTGTACTCAGACCTCCCACAGCCATGCCTTAGTAGCCTGAGAGCCTAGGGCACCAAGACCTGGCTGTTGCTGTGGAAGCTACCATGAGTGTCCAGAGCCAGCTCCTGGGTGTCCAGTGCAGAGAGCTTGTGGCCTGGGGTGGATGGGAGAGCTTTATGTTTCCCATCTGTGTTGCAACTTAAATCACTGTTTCTCAGCCAAGGACAGGGAGTGTGTGTGTCTGATTTTTCTGTTCAAGGGACATTTGGTAGTATCTAGAGGCATGTTTGGTTGTCCAACTGGGAGTGGTACTATCATCTAGTGGGTTCCAGCTAGGGATGCTGCTACAAAGCACAGGGCAGCTTTCATAACAAAGGACTATCTGCTCTGAATGTCACTAGTGCTTTCAGAGCAACTCAGAGGTCTGGCTTGAGAGCACTTATCTAGAAAGGTAAGCACCCAGAAGAAACACTCCTCTGGATTTGGTACTATGCTATCCCCAAGCCCAAGATGACCACTATCAGCTACTGTGGAGGCACCCAGTACACCCAGCAGTGGTGGCCCATGGTGGTTCTAAGCATATAGGGACAAACAGGCCTGTGCCTGGCTGTGGGGTATTGTAAAAAAAAAAAAGGTTCTGTAAAAAGGGTCAGGGCTAAGGAGGTTGTCTGCTGGTCTGCGAGTGTGGACCTCACTCAGAAAATGTGCTCTCTGATCATCATCTATGTGTTGGCAGCAACCAACAGATGCAGGTCAGTGCCCAGTCTAGTTTTGGCACTCCTTTTCTTCAAATCCCTGAA
Source organism: Callospermophilus lateralis (assembly GCF_048772815.1). Taxonomy (NCBI): domain Eukaryota; kingdom Metazoa; phylum Chordata; class Mammalia; order Rodentia; family Sciuridae; genus Callospermophilus; species Callospermophilus lateralis. The sequence goes on along the minus strand of NC_135307.1, from coordinate 87,039,187 downwards.
GCCCATCCAGCAGGACTCCCATGAGACCAGAGAGGGATCAAGCTCTGATTCTCACCTCCGCTCGGATTCTCACCTCCCTAGTGGTATGCACTACCCTGCTCCTACCTTAGTTTGGAGTGGGGAGATATCTCCCCATGTGCACAGCCTTCCAGAGACCCTTAAGCTCACAGGGATCTGACATGAACACTTCAAACCATGTCCTGTGCAGAACCCAAACCACTGTCCTTTGTCCTAGTGAAACAGGAACTGGAGTGCATGAAGCCCAGAACTTTCCTTGGGTGCCTCAGCCAGCAGGAAACTAGAAAGTCTGTAGTTCCTGGCCACCTCCCAAACCTCCCACCCCCATTCAGGCTGGAACACACTCATGCTAACATGGGAAGCAGGGACTTGTTCCCAAATCTAGTTCCCAAATCTGTCCTAGGAGGCAGGAGTCACTCACACTACATCAGCCACTATTTCTTTGGCCTGACTGAAAACCCTGTTGCTGTAGCAACAGCTCATTCTGCCCGATGCTCAGGACCTAGAAGACATCTGGCTGCCAATGGTTGTAAAGCTTTGTAGTCAAAAAAGAGTCCAGAGGTCCCAGGACAGCATGCACGGTCCTGAGCAAGTTCTGTTTCCTTCCTTGACTCATTGGAGGCACTAAGTAGGTTCTCTCATTTGCCAAATGGGAAAAGATGTGATTGTGTCTATGGACGGACGATATGCCATAGGGTAGGTAAGAAGCAAAAACATGCTCCAATTTGCCTGCCAAACAGTCACCACTGGGACTCCCTCACTCTTTCCTTTCTCACAAGAAAAAGGTGTATTTAAGGCCATCACAAGTGCCAGGAATCAGTTCTCCTGCGGTTTCCAGATCTGGGAAAATTCAATTCTCTGGATTTTCAGGTAGCATACACACTAGAGAAGAAATAACTACAGAAATATGAAACAAAACAACTCCTACCCAAAAGAAAAGGCAAAGGAACAAAGGGAACAAGGTAGAATGACAGGAACTACTCATTGGAGGTGTTACTATGCACACTTCTGCCACCTGAGGGAGATGCATCCAGGAAGCCCCTCTGCAGGTCTTGGGGGCGTGCTGGGGAAGAGTTCTGAGAAGAGGGAGGCAGATGGGGCAGGAGCACACACCTCTTCTGGAGCCTGGGGGCTTGCTGGGCATCGCAGATCAAGATGGTCTGCTTTGGGCTTGTGGTTAAAGATGCTACTTTGCCAGGGGAGTGTCTGCTTCCTGGAGTGGTCCTCCCAGACCCCACAGGGGTGTCAGCCAGGGTACCCCCACTCTTGTTAAAGAACCTGGCTTACAACCTCCGACTCCCACACACTAAGCCTTTGGAGGACAAGAAAGAGCTCAGTTGGTTCCGGGTACAATCCTCAGCTGAGGTTGACCTAGTTTGTTGATCATTTTGATTCCTCACATTCTTCCTAACCCTGACTCTATAAGTGGGAAAGACCAGGCAGGTCCTATGTTTCTGATACCCATTCCCTGTGGCCATTTGCCAATCCAGGATCCTTGTGCTCCTGAGTAGCCCCAGAAGGAAGCTCCATTTGACCTACCTTGCTCTGTGGTGGAAGGCCTGGCTTGCTGCTGCTTGGAGGTGCCGTGGCAGGAGTGGAGAGGAACATGCTTCGAAATAACCTGCGCTTGAGGCTGTTCTCTTGGGCCTTCGGGCTAGGGCTGCCTTCGCCACCTGGCCTGCCTGTGGCTGAACCCACCAGGCAAGACTGTGGCCGGGCTTCCTCAGAGCCATGCTTGGCAGCCTTCACGCCCCGCCTCCCTGTAGCCATAGGGGGTGAGGTGCCAGGTGGGGAGTTCTGCAGGCAGGCGCCCAGCTGCAGGCAGCGCTGTGAGGCACCCTGGAATTCAGCAGGGCCCAGGGACTGTGCCTTGGTGGCCAACCCGTTAGGCAGGACCCGTGGGCTCTGTGGTTCAGGCCATGGCATCTGCCTGTGACCTGCTGGTGTGCCCCCGTTGCAGCTGAGGTAGAGGCTGTGGGGGTCAGTGCGCTCAGACTGGGGGCTCTGGAGGTACATGTCCGGATCATTGGCCCAGTGCTCATCCCCTAGCAGTCCCAAAGACTGTGCCCGCCGCCGGTTGGTAGGGCTGCGACCACGCAGAGTATTGGAACTGATGACTGACAACTTCTGGATATCATTGAGCAGCCCTGAGATGTAGCCATCTGTTGGCACCGAGCTGCCCCGAACCACTGTCTAGAGAGTGAAGACAGAAGAGTGTGAGCAGCCCCTTCGAGGCAGGGAGGGCTGGCCTGGAGACCAGGGTCACAGCCTTCTCTGGGGCCTTGGGGAGGAACACCTATGGACCTCCTTTGTATCATCCACCCATTCATTGGTTTTTCAGTCATTTACTAGAGCCCCGAATGAGTCAGGCCTATGCTGGTGCAGTGTGCAAGGATACAGGGAGAAGGTCTTTGTCAGCAGGGCAGGCAGGTGAGTAACCATGGGGTTACAACATGACAAGTAGCGTGGCCTGCTGAGCATGGGGAACTGAGGCGCACAGGGGAAGGGAGCGCCATTCTCTAGTTCTATCTGTGGCCTTCAGAGTCATATGCAAAGCCCCCAGCTGAGAACTCCAGTACCAGTCCAGGGGCCCTCTCCACACTCACTAGCTTCATGGCCTACCCTGACAGCGCCCATGACCCAGACCCTAACCAGGCTCTTAGATATACCCATCTGGACCTCCACAACTGAATTGCCCCAGTCTGTGAAAGCGCCAATCCCTTTGAGATTATAGGTCCAAATATCGCATGGAACATATTAAAGACTATTATCTAAAATTCAAATTTAATTGGCTATCTTGTACTTTTATTTGCTAAATCTGGCATCCCTATCACCATGCAAAGGACTCCCCAGACTCTACCTCCCTGGATCCCCAGGGAGAGAGACTGATTACCAGGAAATTAAGACAGCTGGCTCATCCACGCTGATAACTAGGTGGCTCCTCCAGGTGCCTCTGGGGTTTTACCAGCCGTTTTCTGCAGAATGGGAGAGGCTGAACTTGGCCGCCATCCACACCCACCCCCTTTACCTTCATGGGCTGGAGCTGCACTCGTGTGATACGTGAAGGGTCCACCACGGGCTTGGGGCGCCTCAGTGTATCCAGGATGTTCTGCCATTGTGGTGGGAGGCCCACAAACTTGCCCTCTTTGGGGTCGAAGGAGGTGTGGACACGGTGTTGGAAGTTCTGAGGGGCTGAGATCTCTGGGCGTTTCTTCTTTTTCTTACGGAACATGGTGCCTGCAAAGGGAGGGTCAGGTTGAGCTTTGGCCCAGGAAGCACGGGGTAGCTGCAGTGGGTGCTGGAGTGCCAGGCACAGAGCTCTCTCCTATTCCCCCAGCAGAACCCATCCCTAGCCCTTTGCTGTCATCCCTACCTCCTCAGGGAAATGGCTGGTTCCCAGCAAAACAGTCTCAGGAAACACAAAAGGGCCATAAATAAGCCAATGCAGACTAGGAACAAGGGAAAGAGGTGTCTGTTTGTTGGTCTGTGCCAAGTATCCTGCTGAGGAGGCAGACTCTGGGGGTGTGTTTTTTAAAATCCAAAGCCCATTACAAATATCATTCTACTGTCAAATAATTAAAAAGAGGGGAAAGAGGGAGGAAAGCTGGTAGACTCATTTTAAGAAGCAAGTATGACCCTGATTCTTCAATCAGATAAGAATACAAGAGGAAAATTTGAACCAATCTTACTTAAGAACATAAATATGAAAACCCCTGAACAAAAGTAGCAAATTGAATCCAACTGTATGTTAAAGCTTTTGTTTATCACAATCTGTCTGGGTTTGTCCAAGGATGGTTCAACAACAGAAAACCTGTTAATGTGATACACAACATTCATAAAAAGACAACTAACTAGGGCTAGTTGCCCAGATTGAGACCATGCATCACAGGATCAGGGAACCCCCAAGGGGCTCCCATACTTCCCAGGTACTTTGTCTCAGCTCCAGAAAGGCCCTCAGCCAAGGCGATTAGCTTGGGGTAGGTTCAGGTCAGCCATCCTAGGGTAAGCTCTCCTGGGAAGTCAGACAGCCCCGCTTCCCTAGGGATTCCTCTCTGGTCCCAGAACTCTGACTGCACAAAACCTCACTTGGTGTCAAGCCAGCATCCCCTCACCTTGCTGATCTGGCATTTGCCTGAGGTCCTACTGAGCCTGCAAAGGATAATGTGACTAGCTCTGAGAGGGAGAAACTGGAAACCTAGGTGGGAAAGTGACTTCCAAAGGGCTCTAGCCTTGCCACATGGAGAGCCGTGAAAGGGAACCACATATTGATGGGAGACAGGGTCAGGGTGCCTACTTGAATGCTTTTGGACCTAAAGTGATTAAAATAGTTCAGTGGATTCAGGAAAGGTCACGTCCAGGTTTTAAGAAAAAATGAAATGTGTTTCCATTTGTGTGTATGTGTGTGTGTGTGTGTGTGTGTGTGTGTGTGAGAGAGAGAGAGAGAGAGAGAGAGAGAGAGAGAGAGAGAGAGATATGGGGCCTCACTATGTTGTCCAGGTTGGACTCAAACTTCTGGGCTCAATGGTCCTCCTACGTCAGCCTCTGAGTAGCTGGGATTACAAATATATTGTACCTCACCCAGCTTAGCATGTTTCTCAATCTGAATGTCTGGATTACTCATCTATACAAAGATCTTAAGTATGGGGCTATCACATTCTCTTTTGGCTTCTGTTCTGGAAATAGCATTTCTCTGGTCATTTTCACAGATTCTAGAGAGTCACAGGTCCAGGAGGGTGCTGGTGTCCACTCAGAAAGACAGAGAACCTGAACAGCCCACCATTTCCCCACTAGGAGCCCACCTGGACTCATGGAACACCTCTTGAAATGCCAGTCACTTTTCTGGACCTTGAGGTCCAGGAATCTCCCTAACAGTCTCTAAAGGCAGAGCTACAGATGTGAGACCAATATAGCCCAAGGACTTTGGAATGAAATGTACCTGTTTGAGTTGTAAGGAGTCTCCCGTGAATTTGAAGAGACTAAGAACAAGTTAATTAGATAATCTGAATCTCAGGATTCTTTGTCTATCAAATGGGGTTCATAGAAGACAGGATTTAGGGAGTATGAAGTAAGTACAGTCCCATTAGACTGTATCTCTTGCCTCTCTTTACATACCTGCCTCTAAGCTCAAGGCCTCTGGATACCGACACTTGAGGGTGATGCCAAATCCTCTCCAATTTACCTCTCAAGGGTAATGCTTGATTTCTGGGTTTTGGGATCCGGGGAATTTACCATATCTCCATTATGCAGACTCTCCATGGTTTAGTAAAATCTGAATGCCTACCTTCCAGCCTTTGCCTTTTACTACAGAAGGGTCTTCATCAGCAGGGCTATTCTTGCAGCCTCTTGGACAGACCCTCTATCCCTGGATTAGTTAGCGGAACTTTTTTCCTCCTCCTTAACTCTGTGAAGACTTCTGGAGGTGCAAAGACACACCTAGAGCTGAAGAAGATCTGGCTGAACAACCCTCTCCCCCAACTACCTACCCCCAACCAAGTTCTTGGCTCTTGCTGTAGGAACTCATGGGGAGACTATCTTTAGCAAGTGGTCTAAGTGATAAGAGAATTCCCCTCTTGAGTTCACTCTAATAGCCATTTCAGAAGAAAATCTCCCCAGAGTCAGTAGGAAAGACCTGAGGAGAAAGAATAGCCCAGAGTCCTAGGTCCAGGGCTTATGGTGGTGAGGGTGGCAGAAGCAGTCAGTTGAGCTCAGGCTTTGTGGGAATGGATGGAGATTTAGAAACCAGCAGTCATTAATTATTGTGAAATTAGCAACCTAAAAAAAGGCTGCTAGGACCATTTGAAAAGTGGTAAGACCAATAACATGTAGACAACATGATTGCATAAGTAGAACATACAGAAAAATTCTATATATGAATTACTGGGATTAAATAAGTAAATTTGGAAAGTCCTCAACTCGAGGTGAACATAAACAAGTCAATTAATTTCTACATCCCAGAAACCAAAAAATAGAAAATGAGATAAAAAGATACCATTTATTATTTTATTTAAAAATATAAAACATAGGAATAAATCTAATGAAAGACTTGTAAAATCTTTACATTGAAAAATACAAAGATTAAAGATATTTAAGAATGTTCGTACACTGGAAGATTCAATACTGCAAGGATGTGTCAATTACTCCCAAATTAACCTACAGATTTATTTCAGTCTCAGCAGATTTTTTTGGGGCAGAAATTGACACACTGATTCTAAAATGTGCAGAGAACCAGGAATAGCCAAGGCAATCTTAGAGAACAGAGTTGGAGGATTATACTAAATATATATCAAGATTTATTATACAGCTACCATAATTAATATAGTATAGAATTGGCATAAAGATTGACAAAAAGACTAATGGAAAAGAAGAGAAAATCCAGAAATAGACCCATTCATATGAGGTCACTTGATTTATGATGAAGGTGACATTGCAATATGGTAGAGGATGGATGGTCTTTTCAATAAATGTAGCTGAAGCAATTAGATGTTCATGTGAAGAAAAATGAGTTCATATAATATCCTCAAATTAACTGCAGATGGATTATAGACCTACATATGAAAGGTAAAATAATAAATTTGATGGTATGATAGGAGGGGGCATAGTCTGGCTGTTCCCTCCCCCCAGCCTGGTGTGATTAATTCCATTGGGCCCAAGTTTGGTAGGCTTTCTGACACCCTTGACTTTCTGGGACCCAAATCTGTCCATATCCATGGGTCCCAGAGACTACCAGGATTTTCTTTGTTCAAGCAGAATATACATATATATATATTTTTGTACCAGGGATTGAACCCAGGGGCACTCAACCACTGTGCCACATCCCAGCCCTTTTTATGTTTTATTTTGAGACAGGGTCTTACTAAGTTCTAAGGCTGGCTTTGAACTTGTGATCCTCCTGCAGCCTTCTAAGGTGCTAGGATTTCAGGTGTGTGCCACCACACCCAGTTCAAAGCAGAATTATTGATGGCATAGGTTAGCAGTAAGGGCTGTTCAGAGGCCCTCAACTGGTCATTTCCAGGGTTCCCTTTTCCAATCCAGTTTCCAAGGGTGGTGGGGGTCCTGAGTGAGGCAATTGCTGCATTCACCATGAGGCAATGGCATCAAATCAGGCCTCATGCCAGCCTGTCAACTGTTACCCTCAGTCTCTCTGCTCAGCATCCACACTCCATCCAGCAGAGGAGTTGTGAAAGATACCACTGAGGAGGAAGAATGGAAAAGGAGGGGCTTGCCTCACACTCCCTTCCTTTCCTTCTGCCTAGCCTGAAAAAAACAAAACAAAACAAAACCCCGCTATAAGCCTCAGACTAAGGTAGGAATGGGCAGAGGCAGGGGCCAGCTCAGGCTTGGTTGGCCTTGCTGCTCCTGTCTAATACCTTGCCCAAACCCAGGGGAGGGAGACTGCTTCCAGGATTGGACCTTAGGCTAGGAATGCACTGTTGTATTTGAGGAATGCTTTGAACTTTCCTCTTCTGCGGTTTGCAGACATATCTTCTGGCTGGCTGACCCATGACTGGGTTAGAGGGAGATGCTCAGTGGTGAGCAGGGAAGGTCCAGCCCAAACCAGTGTAAGAAGGAAGCTCCTCTGGCACAAGTCCAGCTGTGACTGCTTCCTTCAGTTGGAGCTGGCAGAGGGGAGTCAGGCAGTTCCTTGCAGAGGCTTTCTGGAGGAAATGCTGCCACACCCAGTGAGCCCAAGGGCAGAGCTGTGGGGAGAGTTTAGGAGCCACAGTTCTGGGAATGGGGTGTATGTGTGTGTGTGTGTGTGTGTGTGTGTGTGTGTGTGTGTAGCAATAGACAGAAAGGGCAGGAGCTTTTCTTCTGTGCTAGGCCCTTTCTAAGGATTAGTAGCCCTGAGAAGTGGAATTTATTACCCACGAATCCAGATAAGGGTCAGAGAAGCCAGATAACTTGCCCAAAATCACAGGACATGACTGAGCTAGGCCCCGAATCTGGATCTGATTCCAAAGGTCCTGCCATCCAATCTATATCAACCCTGGAGGCAGTTGGGCTGCTGATCTCTTCCTGGAGGTCTTCATGAGCTAGGAGGGGCTGACAGCCTAATGCACTCCTTCATTTGGGCAATGGGAAGACAGACTGCTACTCCACTAACCTGCCCAGTTCTTTCCTGGCTCAACTGTGAGGAAAAGCCTAGGGGCGCCTGGAGCTGTCTTAACTTGTAGGCGGACCCTTCTTTGTGGAACCAGGATTTTTTTTTTTGCCCTGCAAGGGATGAATAAAAATGTTCCAAAGGGGTAGTGTCAGAGGCTGTAGAGGTCAAGCCTGGCATATGTGAAAAGCAGAGCCCCTCTGGAAGGTCTCAGAATGAACCAGGCAACCTGTAGGCTTGGCTGAAGAAGTAGTGGGCAGGATCCAGTGGCTGATGCTATGTTCCACAGTGACTAGGGAGAGCCTGGTTTGGCTTTTCTAGCATCCATGACAGGGGTGAGAAAGAAGCTGTAGGGTATGTGGGTCACCCTCTCAGACTCTTGTTTCTCCTCTCCCAGAAGATATCCATGTGCTGGGGCCTGGGATGCTAAGGCTTCCAGAGCTGTAGGGATCCCAGACCCAGGGCAGAGCTACAGAGACTTAAGTTCATTTTAAACGAATAGTAGCTTGCACATTCAAATAAGCCTTGCCATTTGAGGCAGACCTCTTGGGAATGCATCTCTCTATTCTAAACATGCTCTGGTATTCCTAGAATTCCCCTTTGGGAACCATCTTTGGGGCCTGTCTTGAATCAATGTCAGCAATTCTCCTAACCTCTTATCTGGGCTTTTCCCAGAAGTGGCAGTGTCTGGACCCGGCTTTGAGTGAGTTTGGGTTGTTTCCACTCAGTGAATCCCTTTCATGTCAAGGATACTTGGCTCACTAAATGGAGTCAGGAGAATGCACTACATTGCAAGGTATGGTGGTGCACACCTATAATCCCAGCAATTCAGGAGGCGAAGCAGGAGGATTGTAAATTCGAGTCTAGCCTTAGCAACTTAGTGAGACCCTAAGCAACTTAGTGAGACCCTGTCTCAAAATAAAAAACAAAAAATGGCTAGTGATGTAGCTCGTGGTAAAGTGCCCCTGGGTTCAATCCCTAGTAACCACTGCCCCCACGCCCAAAAAAAGGGGTGGGAAGGTGTCTTCCAGAAAATAAGTCTAGATGGATTTGTAGCTCCTTTGAAGGGGTAGGCTTTGGTCTTTTGTGTAAGGTGTGGGATGTTGGTAAAGTGTCTGCTATGAATGAGGCTGGTGGGATTCCCCACCATTTCCCAGCAACCAAGAGGAGAAGAGGTGTCTGCCAACAGGGCTGGTTCCTGGCTCCCAGAAGAGGAGAGAACACCCAGCTCAAGATACCAGTGAGAGTGGGGGAGGCTCAGAGAAGTTTATCAGAGCTCACATTCTGGGCTATGAGGCTCAGTGTGGGACCTTGGGGCTATGACCTTGGTCTATTTTCCTTCTTCTCTAGGCCTCAGCATTTCCATTAATGACAAGAGAATGGACTCATTCACCTCTGCCAGCTTTTCCAGGCATAATGAAGGGGAGTAATAGCTTCTTGCTCAAGGAGCAGTTCTGGATATTTTTAATAATCACCTCTCTAAGAGAGCCTAGCACAAGACTCAGGCTCTGGACTGAGTGTCATATGTGATCTCCTGATCACAAACCCACGAGGAAGCACTGTTACTATATCTGTTACACAGGAGAGGAACCTGTAGGCCATACAGACTGAGTGATTTACCCAAGTGCAGCAGCAAGGAAGGGACAGAGTCTGATCCAGACCCTGAGATGAACTTGGCCACAGTCAACCATCAGCATTCACTACTTCCACCCTGTGTCATTCTCAGGGTGATACTCTAGCGCCTATCCTAGAATCATAGCACCAAGACAGAGGTAAGCCCCCCTGGCCTCGACAGAACTTAGAAAAATATCCATGTTACTACAACCATCCAGTCCCAGAGTGGCCTGCAGAGGAATCTGCCTCTTCCAGAGCTGGGTCTCTTCACCCTGAGATATAGAGTAGGGTTGCTTGACCTCTTTTACCTGTCTTGGGAATTGTCATTCTCCCTCCTATGAGGAGGGATGGGCCTCATCAGCCCCCTGGTTGAGAATTTCCTTAAATAAAAGATAGCCTTTCATAGGAATAAACTCATTAACCAGGGATATTTTCCTTTTCCTCAACCTTTACTTTCTGGAATTTGTTTAAATATAAAATTTCATCATTGGGCTGGAGTTGTGGCTCAGTGGTAGATCACCTGCTTGGCATGTGTGAGGCCCTGGGTTCAATCCTCAGCACCACATATAAATAAATAAAGTAAAAAGATCCATTGATGGAGCTGGGGATATGGCTCAAGCGGTAGTGTGCTCGCCTAGCATGCATGGGGCGCTGGGTTCGAATAAAGATGTGTCTGCCGAAAACTAAAAAATAAATATTAAAAAAAATTCTCTCTCTCTCTCAAAAAAAAATCCACTGACTCAGTGACTTAGTGAGACCCTGTCTCAAAACAAAATAAAAAGGGTTAGGGAATGTAACTCAACAGTAGAGCACTTGCTTAGCATGTGTGAGGACCTGGGTTCAATCCTCAGTACTTTAAAAAAAAAAGTATTTATTATGTACCTGCTCTACTCTAGACTCTGGGGGCAAACAAGACAATATTCTTGCTCTCTCTCGGCAGGTTAGTTTGCATCTTCCAAATAGATGTTGCTATAGGCCAGCCTGTGCCACCTTAAGAAGTGGTAATACAAACTCCATGGGGTTCTTCAGATGGGCCCCTCTGCCCTTGCCTAAATTCTGTCCCTCTGTGGCAATTCCCAATAGGAGCCCGCCCATATTCTGCTTGCATATGTTTTTCAGTAGAGAGCTCCTGCCCCTTCCCAAGGCCCCTGCCTTCTGTTCCCTTGGTCCCCTCGCTGCTTTTCCTTTGTGTGGAGCTGGATTCTGTCTCTCCTCAGTCTCCCTCAGGTATAGGTCTGCCATCTGCTCCTCTTCATGTGACATGAGAGGCAAGAAGGACAGCACCCCAGACCTTATCCTGGCCCAAAAAAATACACCACGGGGAAGAAAATTTCATCTGCTTTTCTGCCTGATTGCCACATGCAGGATAGGAGATCTTAGGTGGGGCCATGCCCTCTGCCCCATCACCCATAGACTTTGTAGACTTTCTCCCAGGGCCAGTGTGCTGAAGTGTTGGAAGTCCCCAGCAGACTGGGTAGTACCCAGAGGTTCTGTTGCCCCACTCAAGTGACCCAGGAAGAATGAGGCCTGTGCCAGGATGGTAGGCACTGTGCAAACAATCAGCCAAAATTTCTGGGTTCCCTATCCTTACCACAATTCCCATACCAGAGGACCCAGTGAATCACCAGGGAAGAGATAATGGGGTGTTGTTTAAAATTGTAAAAATACAATGATGAAGCTCATTCAGTGGCTTGTGTCAACACTCCAGCTGAATGACAGGCCAAAGAGCCAGGCTGGCCAGCCGAGGAAGGACAATATTGACTCAAACTGCCTCTCAGCCCAACTCTAGCCACTTGGACATTGCTGCAGTCCAGCAGGGGCTCAGGCCAGTCCAGCCCTTTGACTTCTGTTTACTGTGCCTTGAATCCCAACCTGTGCCCACCCATCTCTGGGTGTATAGCATTGGGCTTCCTGGGCATGGGGTTGTCTCCAAAGGAAGACCTGAAGAATTACATTCCTTGAAGGGTTTCAGGTCAGGGACCTCCTTAGCCTCTCAGATTTCAACAGTCTTCACATGCAGAGACTCAAGACCTTAATATCTTGCCAGAAAGAATCTCCATAGTCCCTAACTGCAAGACTCCCTTATGTTTTGACAGCTCTTAGCTTTCCATATCTATATTTTGCTTGCCTCCTCACTTTATGTACATAAAACCACTGTGAGATAGTTTGAACCTGATTTCTTGGGCCCATTTTAAAGATGGAAGGTGGCTAGGAAGAGGAAGCAGGTGATAAAAAGAGTATACACACAGAAAGTGCCTGCCACATACCAGGTACTGTGCTAGGTGCTTCTTATTAGTACATCTAATGGTTAATGGTAGATATTACAGGTTCCATTGTTAAATGAAGAAACCAAGGCTCAGAGAAAAGCAAATGTCTAAGATGGTCAGTGTAGAACTGGAATGCAAAGTCTGACTCCAAGCTCATTCACCATACCCAGAGCCCAGAGAAAGCAAATGACTTATCTTAGATCACACAGCTATTTAGAGCGGAGATGAAACCAGAATCCTTGAACTGAATGCTCCCTCTGCCCCAGACAGCACCCATGATAATGGTATAGTCAGGGTCACCCATGAACATGTGAACACATGTGACATGTACTGAGGGTGTTGCTACTTCTGCCACTAAAGCCAGAAACAGCCCCTTCCTTGGGCCAAAGACCCTGAATTAGGGTCTTATGCACTATTCATCTGCCATGAACCCTCTGCCCTTACTTTATTCCTACTGCTTTGTTCTAACACCCTCCAAAAGTGTCTTGCCAAATAGCCAGACCATTCTCAAAGTTTTCCCAGAGAGGAGGACTCAAGGGTAGTTTAAACTTTTCCAACTGGAGGCCAGTGAGGTGGCCTCTGGGGCTGAAGGACATTTATCATTACAGTTACTCCTCACAACTACCCTATGAGAATGGCAATCCATCCTCATTTTACAGTTGAGGACATTAAAAAATTTGGAGAGAAATAAAACAATGTGCCAAAGGAGTCACAGGCAGTTAGAATTCAAACTCAGCTCTTTTTGGTTAAAAATGTTGTGTTCTCAGTCACTGAGAACACAAGAGGAGAATTCACAGCATTGCAATACATACTAAACCAGACACAAAAAGGACCACATAGACTGGACCCACCCTGCCCACCACCTAGTAAAACAAACCAAAGGAACCTAACAAACACCAGATGGGGGTGTGTGGGGGGGATACAGAGAATACACCACCAAAATCTTGGGAACTCTCATGTCTTAGCCCTTGGTGTTCCTAACAGCATCCACACCCTATATGGAAAGTTACTCCCTGGCTATGAGAAGAGCTGGGGCAATTTTAGCATGTCTGGGGTCTGGGGATCTGGGGAACCAGCTGGTAGGCTGGAATGTGCACAGCAGGGGTATCTCTGCCTGGGACTCCTGAAGTCCCCACCTCCTGCCCTGCTCAGCACTGATGCCGGGTCTGCTACCGCACTTTCTGTTTGGAATCCTCTTCTGCAAGCCTGCGTTCAATGCAACTGGCCTGACTGACAGTGCCTCACCCCAGACAGGCATCAGACCTGATGAAAATCCGAAGCTTGCGCCAGGGACAGGGACAGCCATCTGAAGCCCTCATGACCTATCATGGGGCTGAGGTGGTATGAGTAACTATATGCAACCACTAAGGACTGAGAAATCACAACTAGCAGGGACTAAGCCACTGCCTAACTAGGAGGGAGTCAGTTGCCTGACCACTGTCCCTCCCAGCCTGCCTCCCAGGAAGGTATGGAGAAGGCTCTAGGACTACATGTTCCTCACTTACCTCCGGGAGGCCTTCCCTGACTCCTCTTCCTCGGGTCTCCTCACCCTTCAGCAGTCAGCTCTCTTGGGCACCGAGGGAAGACCAAGGACCTTCCAGGGCCAGTCCACCGCAGGCCTAAACAGAAACACATAAGAAATAACATTGTGACAAATGTAGTAAGTGTCCCCCAGATTTTGCGACTGGCTGGAGTCTAGGACGTTGAGAACTGCCCCACGCCTGCCTTCCCCTGAGCGATCTGAGGTGCTAGAGGCTGCGGCCGGCTCCCAGTGGGGCTCTGGGAGGAGGGGCAGGTGGGCGTACCGCAGCTTCCGGGGTGGCCCCTCTCCCCACGGCTGTCGGACCCCGCGCGGCCACGGCCTCGCTGCGCCGAGTTGGCGCGCACGCAGAATAGGTTGCGCTCCGGGGGCGCCGAGCCCGCTGTGCCCGCGCGTAAGGCCCCTCTGTCCCGCGCGGGCCAGCCTCGAACTTCGGGGACTGAAAGCCGGGGTAAGGGAGCGCGCTTGAGACAAGGCCTGTACCTTCACCGCGGCCCGGGCCGGGAGGGGGATCACCGGCCTTTGGCAGCGGCCAAGCACCCACCTGCCGAGCGAGAAGCCCGCGAGCGCTCGGAGAGGCCGCGGGAACCGGGCCCGCCCTCCGCGGGAGGGACCTCGGCGCGGGGAACGCCGAGGAGGGGCCGCGCTTACATGTTTGTGCAGCGCCGGCTTCACCTGGCCGCGAGTTTGATTTCAGGGTGTGGCCTCAGGTAGGACATAGCGAACGCAGAACAAGGGAAAAATCGCGCAGGGTTGCAGGGGCAGCAAGGCAAGGAGCCCCGCTGCCGAAGGGAAGACCCTTGCCCAGCGCTTTCCCTCCAACCTCTTGGCTCCAGCTCCCACCGACCCTGACACGGCCTCTCCCATAGCTGTCTGCCCGCCACGCAAAGACCCGACCTGAATTATCCGCTGAGCACCGGCTGGTAATTAACTCATTAATTTATCTTGCAGATGCACGCTGTGGAGCCGCAGGCCCACTCTTTGGGACCTAAGAGGTGCCGTGGGTGCCACCCACACATCCTGGAGAGCCCAAGCTGCAATCCTAAAACCTGGCACCTTGGCCTGTCTGCCCCATTCTGAATTGTTCTGGGATAACCGCCTTGTACAGGCAGAAGGGCAGGATTTAAAGGGACGCAATTCCCCATCACACCTTGTTTAGTCCTGACAATGCTTTGGCCTCTGGATTCTCTGGATTCCAGGGTGGGAGACTGGGGGACTGAAAGCATCATAGGAGCACAGAATCCTGAAACAGAGGAAGGGGTTCATACAAAACCTCTCCGTTTCTGTTCCAGAGCCAGCATCCCCTCCTTGTACCCAGCATTTCCAGTGACTCATTCCTGACTTCCCATTTGGGGTAGGTTGGGACAGGTTACCCTGCTTCTTTGGGACAGAGGATAGATTTTATGTAGAGCAAAGGGGCTGGGACCACTTTGTCTGTATCTAATCCAACAAGGAAGTGAGAAGACTCTTATTGTCTTCGACTTGGGCCCCTAGAGAGGGCTGGGTGCTGGCTGAGTGCTGAGGGGATTCTGGCTTGGAAATTCAGTACATCTGGACCCCAAATGGCGGCCTTCAAGTGGTGGCTGGGTAACTGCCAGTGTCAGTGTGGGGATTTTTTTTTTTTTTTTTTTTTTTTTTGTAGTTAGGATTGAATCTCGGGGTGCTTAACCACTGAGCTACATCCCCAGTCCCTTTTTGTTTTGAGTCAGGGTTTTATTTTGAGACAGGGTCTCATTAAGTTGCCTACCACCTCTGTAAGTTGCTGTGACTGACCTTGAATTTGAGATTCTCCTGCTTCAGCCTTCTGAGTTTCTGGGACTACAGGCACCAGTGTGCCCAGTGAATTTTTTAAGCCCTTATTGGTTACCTCAGACTTAAATTATTGAGATCACTATTCCCACATAGTTTTGTTCACTGATTCTTTGACTAGGACAATGCTGTTTGTGGATAAATCATTACATTGTGGGCCCTATTGCTATGCATAGTTTAATAAGACTTCCACCAAATAGAAGGTGATCCATGGGAATTCACTAGTCACTAACCAGTCTGTACTCCATATCTTTCTACACCAGAAGCTCTGATGCCCTCAGCTTCCCGAGGGAAGGCTTTGTGCCAGGTAACATTTCCTGGTCCTGTGTTCTAAGGAGGGCACCCCAACACAGAGATGGACATTTAATTTCCATTCTTCTTTCCTTACTGAATCTCCTTCTCCTCTCCTCTGTGTCTTTTCCAGGTGGATTCTTTTTCTTTCTTTTTTAAGTTGTCAATGAACCTTTATTTTATGTATCTATTTGCAGTGCTAAGAATGAAACCCAATGCCTCACACAAGCTAAGCAAGCACACTGCTATTGAGCCACAACTCCAGCCGGCAAGGTGTATTCTTTTTCTTTCCTCTGACTGGACACTGTTGGCCTGATTCTGTTAGACAAACCATGACCTCCGGTGGCTGCCCAGGAAGCTGACTACTGAGTTAAGGATGGGACCTTAACTCAGTAGTTAAGGTCCATGCAAGGAGGACAGGGCAGGTGGTACAAGAATGGCTTTCCCCACATATTAGTTATCCAGGAACATGGATGTGGTGGCCTAATACTGACTTCGAGAATTTGGATGTGCTGTATAGAGGGAGGAAGTAGAGATTAGTTGCTAAGAATTCAAAATGAACCACAAACCAAAGTTAGAATGAAATGCATTATGTGATTGAATTTAGAATCAACACCCTAAATTACTTTATAGTGACTCACAAATGCACATGTGAATTATTTTCTTCTAATATAGATGCCTATGTACCAAAACCACAGTTCCAAGCACTACCTTTGAACTATTAAAACTACAGTAAGTGTGAATATTATTAAAAATGAACTGGTATTTAATTTATTTGAATCCAGGATTGGGTATCCCAGAATAACTACTAGATAAGTCCTTCACCTTACATAGAGTAAATCCCAGAAACCCTAGATTCTTCCCACCTTGGGAGAAAACAGTTGGGCTTGGGTATTTAGAGAGGCACAGAGTCCTGAAGGAGATTGACCCAGATTAATATGCCAGATGTGCCAGAGAAAAAAATTCCCATACGAGATATGAGAGTAGACTAGAGAACTCTTGGGCCACCATAGTACTACATTTCTGAACTTCCAATCCCTTCTACATGTGGTTCAGGTGCACGAGGTTGGATGTTGCCCTACATATTGGAATGACTAGGACATACAGGGTGGGTCCTGAGTGATTAATTCCTATGTGTGACTCTCTTCTCTCTTCTCTGATCCATATGCAGCTCAGCTCTGTTCAGGAAGAGAGCAGAAGTGTGTTAAGTGTCAGGAGCAGTTTTGGGGACAACACTTCCTCCTGTGTTCCCATGCCTCTCTCTGGCCCCCTTCCATGCTGAGCAAAGGGATGGGGCAGTCACATGCCCCTCTGAAGAGCCTTGGCTGCTGGCTGAGGGAGTTTTCCAGGCACTGCCATTCTACACACTGGCCTGGAGCTCTGGACGCAGGCACCAAAAACAGGCATTTCACCCTAGATAGGGCTTTTGGAGCCTTGCCTGCTTTGGGGCATTGGCTGGCCAGCATGGTCTGCAAGGGCCCCTGGGCAGGCCCAGGGTGGAGCAGCCACTTCCCAGTGTTCTCTCAGACTGTGGTTGTCAGAACTGTTGTAACATCTGAGCACTAGCAGCCAGGGCTGAGAGCCCAAGTTAGGGCCAAAGAAGAAAGATATGGATCAACTTGTGGTTTAGAAATACAAACACATTATCCTTTCTCTGCACCTTTCTGCTCACAACTTGAAAAGCTTCCTGGGGATCAGGAACCTGCTAACAAGCTCTCTTATGTCTTACAGGGCTCCTTCCTCTGGATGCCTCTGCTGTCCTTTGATAATAGTAACAGTAATGCCTGCCAATTACTGAACACTTCGGATGGGTCTGATGGGCCCTGCCTGTGCTAAACTGCACATATTATCAATCTTCACAGGGATCCTTGGATATAAGCATTATACTATTGTTATTCTTGTTTTACAGATGAGGAAACTGAGGCACAGAGTGATTAAGGAACTATCTTAAGATCTCATAATTATTGCTATATACAGAATATTTGTGTACCTCCCAAATTCTTATGTTGAAATTTAATCACCAATGTAAGGGTATTAGGAGGTAGGGCCTTTGGGAGTGATTAGTTCATGAAGGCAGAACCCTCATGAATGGAGTTAGTGTCCTTATGAAAGTGGCCCTGGAAAGGTCCCTGGCTCCTTCAGCCATGTGAGGTTATAGTGAAAAGAGCCATTTATGAATCAGGAAGTGGACCTTTACCAGATAACAAATCTGCCAGCATCTTGATCATGGACTTTCCAGCATCCAGAACTGTAAGAAACAAATTTCTGTTGTTTATAAGTCACAGCAGCCCAAATGGACTAAGCTAGAATTTGAATCTAAGTATTGAATTTGAATCTTGCCTAGCACATGCAAGGCGCTGGGTTCGATCCTCAGCACCACATAAAAATAAATAAAGGTATTGTGTCCAACTACAACCAAATATATATACATATACACAATACCTTTCCTTTATTTTATTTGTTTTTATTTTTATGTGGTGCCAGGGATAGAACCACATAAAAAAAAAAAAATATATATATATATATATATATATATATATATATATATATATATATATATATATATATATATATTGGCAGGTGCAAAGCTCCAAGGCCTGGCAGGCTTGGCAGGCAGCAACTGCCAGGCCCAAGGAGCCCTTAGACAGGAGGAAGGTAGTATCGAGACTGTAGCCCATTTGTCTCTGTAGACTTATAGCATCCCGTTAGCCTCAATTTCTTGTCATGCATAACTGGAAAGAGCATCTCCTCCCTTGGGAAGGTTGTGGAGTAATGAAGTCTAGAGCATTAGGGTACAGGGATCCTGAGGACCAGTGGCTCCAAACAAGGTAAGCATAGCTGCTGAAGAGTCAAGAAGAAAACTCCTCTCCTCCACCTGTGCACATGCATGAATAAACACATACACACACCTGCCACAGGGAGCAATCAAACTCAGTTTGGTATACCACAGAGCAAAATCCCAGGATTCTTCCAAAAGACAAGGCTACCACTTGCTAAACCAACCCAACAGGTCAATCCACTTTGGATCCCAGAGAGAGAACCCCGGCCCTGTGTAGGGCCCAGCTAGGTATTTGGGAAAAATCCATGGGTTCCTGCCTGGCTGCTGGATGGATGTGTCCTGCTCATACCCTGAACCATGACAGAGAGAAACTACTATTCCCAGAACCTCAAGCCTCTCTCTGCCTGCCTCTTAAGTTCTGAACTGTACTAGGCTCTTCATGCCAGTGGGAATAAATGGGACTACCCCCTGAAACACAAACTGGTATTGAGGGCCAAGCTTGCCTGATACTCCCAAAGAGACCTGGTAACTTGGGATGAGCTGCTCAGATGCAGGGATCACTGCAGGCTATGGTACCCTTCACAGATACTTGAGGAACATGCTGAGCTGTACTGGGAAGGTTTGGGGAACAGAAAGAGCCACCTCTGCACTGAGGACAGTCATTTTGTAGACATGATGAAATCATTTAATATCATCTCACAGAGCCAGGGTTGTGGCTCAGTGGTACAGTGCTTGCCTAGCATATGTGAAGCACTGGGTTCTATCCCTGGCACCACATAAAAATAAAAACAAATAAAATAAACGTATTGTGTTCATCTACAACTAAAACAAATATTTAAAAAACTACAACTACTCTGCAGCCCCCTGCTCTTAACAGCTTCCAAAGTTCTATCCAAATGTCTTTTGCTGGCATTTTAGATCTCTGGCTGACTTTATTGCTGGCAGGGGGTAATCCCATTTATTCCCACTGGCATAAAGCTGGACGCCTCCTTAAAAGGAAACTCTTCATTGTCCTCTTCTCTCCTGAGCCTCCAGTAGCCATTCCAGGTCTGAGGTTGGGGCAGGGCAGTGCCATGGAGCCCAGAGCCTGACTTTCAGGGAGGACAGGAGAGTATTGGAGCAGAAAACCTGTGCCTGACCAGGTAAGAGCCAAGACCCAAGTTCCAGGGGAGGAGAGAGCCTAAGGAAGCATGATTTTGGTTGACTAAGCCCCATCTCCAACCCAATGGGCAGAACACCTTAGCTCTAAATGCACACAAGCTGCCGCTGTGGGCTCTGTGGCCTTCAGGGAACACTGCATCTGCCCTGGATCAGTGTTAGAAGGCATGGCCTGTCTGCCACTTAGTTAGTCTGTGCTAGGCTGCCATCCCCTTTCTGGGTCTTTCCTTCCCCAGCTCTGTTGCACATACCTTAAAGAGCCCTAGACTGTGACGGAGGTGGCTGGCCTGTTGGGACATTCCTGTGAAAGCTGACATGGCAGGTCATGGTCACACCACTGTCACACCCTCACCAGTCACCAGTACAATAACCCATGTAGGGTTGGTAGGTATCTGGGGGCAGCTCTTCCCTGCCACTCTGCCCTTTTCCTCTATAGGAGCCCTGAACATCTACTTAACCAAGCCTGGTGTTCCTGCTCCTAGGCCTGGTCCCAACCTTCCCTAGGACTGAGACTTCCATATCTTCCCACTTTTCTGGATCCCAGACAGCTTCCTCCAGCAAGATCCACTCCAGTGGAATATAAAAGTCTTCTTGTCCCACCTGAACCTGGTGACAGAGTGAAAGGTAACTACCCTCCTACATTTGGGAACTGACATCTGATATTATCTATTGCACATTTAAATTATTGCCTGGGGTTAAAAGTATATACCAGTGAGAAGACCACCTGAGGCAGAGGGCCTCTTGTGTGCCTCCCCACCCTCTGCCCAGACTCTTTCATGTCTAGACACTGTTATTATTCTCTTCTTGGGTTTAAGGCATTACCAGTCTATGGTTAAAATGTAAGATGCTACCCGGGACACAGAACTTGAGTTGATTTATTTACAAATTAGTTAGATCTGTTTATCAGAAAGTGACCCAGTACTGGGGGACAATTCTGTCCTTGGGGAACCCTTGGTTAACAAGCATTGGCTGGACTGGGACTCTATATTAAACAGGGTGCAGGATGGGAGAGCAGAGGCAGGAAGCATAGAAAAGGGATGGGGCCACTGCTCTCAAGCCATCAAGCTACCTAGCAGTTCTTACCTGCTCCTGTGTGGGGGCCCTGTTGATGGACAGGCAGCCTGGGCAATAGAAGAGAACTGAGCACAAATTGGAACCCCACCCCGACAAGTTAACAGTGTCATCTCAGTACTTACTTTCCTTCTCTGGGCCTGTTTCCCTCTGTAAAAATGATGGGGTTTGGACTAGACATTCTCAGAGGACTCCCTGTGGCTTGAATGTGCTTTAGCAAGCAATCTGAGATGACCAGTTCCCTTATGGTAGCCTTTCCTCCTCTGAGCTCCTCCTTGCTGACCTGGTACTGTGCTGGGCCATACAAGGAGACTCTGGTGTAACTGGTCCCCTGACTCCCTGTATTCCTGTGCCTTCCTCTGCATAATTCCATATGGAGCCTTATTTGAAACTGAAAGAAAGAAAATGGAGCTGGAGATGCTCCAGGCTAGGGAGCTGAACCACAGAACCAGTCTACCCGGTTTTAACTCTACTGCTGCCATAATCTTCAGGAGCCCCTTCACCAGGCAGGCAGGCAGGCAACAGGAGACCTTGACCAAGGTGACTGGTTTGTTGCTATTTGCCCTGGGGAGAGTGAGCTGGGTCCTGCTGCACTGAGATCAGAGGCCAGAACAAATGTACCACCTACCTGCACTTTCTGCACCTGCTTCTCTGAGCACCCAGAGGGGCCTCCTCAGGTCCTGGGCAGCCTAAGTATGTATGAAGGACAAAAGTCTGCTTCCACCTACTTGGCCTGAATGGACAGAAGCTGTGGGCAAACCAGAGCACAAGTAGATTATGACCAGGGCAGAGACGCCTGGATTTGCTGATCAAGGCACCACTTTGGCAGAATAGGTTACCACAGAGAACCCACAGGTGTGCAAAAGTAGTCATCATTGTTCCTCTGTAAATACCTGGGTCTCTGCACTGCCTGATGTGTCATGATGAGGTTTTATAGAAAATGCTGGCCATAGGTGTTCCTTTGTAGGAATGAGGCCCATGTGACCTCTTATGTAGTTATAAGGGTACTTTTTTTAAAAAAAAACAAACATGATTTTGCTCAGAATTTGAAAGCCTATTATGTTTTGGATTTCACTTGGTTTTTTTTTTGGGGGGGTGACTAGACTGAGGGATTGCTTTTCCTAAATTCATAGGACAGATAAACTTTTGGTAAGAAAAGCAAAGAAAGTCTGAGACTGAGCCTTATGATTACCAGGCATTTCCAAGTCACTTGCCACAGTAGTCAAGGAGCTCTCAGTGGTCTCCAACTCCAGTTCCTCCACATGCAGCACCTCCAAGTTTTGTGCTTTAGATGGGGGTCATTAGAATATGGTTATTCAAGGACTTGTGGACACCATGTGACAAAAGAGTCCAGGTTCAAACAGGAATGGGACCAGGGCCATACCCAGCCTCTTGATAACTATGTGCAGTCCAGTCCAAGTATCCACATTTTGAACTCCAGACCCCCATAAGGGGGTCTAATAGTCTTAAGTAGCCAGGCACAGTGGCACATGTCTATAATCCCAGCTACTCGGGAGGCTGAGGCAGGAGGATTCCAAGTTTGAGGCCAGCTTGGGCAACTTAGAACCCCCATTCAAAAAAAAGATGGGGAAACTGAGGATGTGATGAGTGGTAGAGTGAGCCTGGGTTCACTCCCTAATACTAGAAAAAGAATTAATTCTTTAAATTAATTCCTTTAAATTAATTCCTGAGAGAAACTCAGTGGGTAAACAGTTTGCTACTGGGAGAAAAATGGACCTGGTATTACAGTTCTTCCTAGCTTAGATGGGCATAGATCTACCAGCATTCTGAGAGCTTCGCTTTTCTTGAGGGAAGGGTTCTTCTACAGCCACCTCCTCCAGGAAGCCTTTCCTGATTCTCTTAAACAAGGTCTCTTCCTCATGGCACCTTGCTCCTTCAGTAATCTTAGCAGCACCCATATTGTTTTACTTAATGCTGTTTCAACAACCATATCACATAGGTATTATAATTATCTTTGTTGAACATGTCAGGAAATCAAGACCTAGAGACATGAAGTAACTTATCCAAGTCACCAGGAAGAGGCAACGCCAGGCCTGATGCTCATCCTGCTGACTATACTGTTAACCCCATCATCCTGTGTCTTACTACATGATGTATCTCCCTGAGCACTCATTTTCTGCTAGGACCTGAAGATTGAAGCTTCTTCCACAAGTGTTTTTTATTCTTTTTTTTTCCTTTGGTCCATCTGTATAAAGTCTATGTTAAGAATCATCTTCTAGTATTGGTTTAATTTTATAAATTATCTGGACTGGATGAGTCATGGCTGACAATTTCAGTGATGAGTCTGGAGCCCAGAGTGGGCGGAAGGACAAAGCCACCCAGTTACTGATTGTGGCTCTGTGGTTCAGCTTGTTTCTGGTGGGGTTGCCCCATGCTCAGCTTTCCTTTACATTGCTCTATCAAAGGATTATAAGTGTCCCTGGGGCAAGGGTTCTGTCCCATTTATCTATCAGCACTTTTCCCCACCACCCCTCTGGCCACCAGTATTTTGTACTTAATAAACACACAATCCCTATCATGGGCCTGGAAGTCAGGTATCCAGAAAAAGCACTGACTGGATCCCACATCTTGACAAGTATTGTGGTCTGAATGTGTCCCCCAAAGTTCATGTGTTGGCAAATTAATCCCCAATGCAACAGGGTTAAAGAGGTGAGACCTTCAAGAAGTATTTAGGTCTTGAGGGCTCTACCCTCACAAATGAATTGATGTCTTTACATAAAAGTTTATTACAAAATTGAGTTAGGCCCCTCTCTCTCATTTGGGGGCGGGGTTACTGGGGATTGAACCCAGGGGTACTTAACCACTGAGCTACACCACAGCTCCTTTTTATTTTTATTTTGAAATAGAGTCTGGCTAAGTTGCTTAGGGCCTCACTCAGTGCTGAGGCTGGCCTTGAACTTTGATTTTCCTGCCTCAGTCTCTGGAGTTGCTGGGATTACAGGCGTGGGCCACCATACCTGGGGAATTAGGCCCTCTCTTGCTCCCTTCACTCTCTTGCCCTTCCACTTTCTGCCATGGGATGATACAGCATGAGGCCCTTGACAGATGTGAGCTTCTCAATCTTGGATTTTCTAGTCTCCAGAACTATGACCCAAATAAAGTTCTACTGCATATAAATTACCCAGTCTCACATGTTGTTGTAGCAGCACAACAGACTAAAACCCAGGAAAGATAAGATTCCCTTTACCTCATATCTCCCACTTCTCAATTTAGCTCCCTCTGGGCCCTAGGACTGAGCTCCCATGGGGGTAGAGGGTGTGTCCTCACAAGGCACAGCCCTCCAGGACCTCTAGGATGGGCTGCTACCCTGCACTGAGTGGGGTTTCCACAGAGCAGGCCGGAGCCTTCCACTCCTTCCTGGACCACCACCAGCTAATACCCTGCTGGTTTGTTGTTTGCCTGCTGCTTATGAGCCTCTGCCATTGTGCCCACCAGTTGGATACCACCACTGTGCAGTTCCATGTACCTGGAGGCCTCCCAAGTTTACAGTCACTTTTTTTTTTTTGGTACCAGAGATTGAACTCAAGGGCACTCAACCACTGAGCCACATCCCCAGCCCTATTTTGTATATTATTTAGAGACAGGGTCTCACTGAGTTGCTTAGCACCTTGCTATTGCTGAGGCTGGCTTTGAACTTATGATCCTCCTGCCTCAGCCTCCCAAGCTGCTGGGATTATAGGCAGGCACCACAGTACCTGGCTAGAATCACCTTTTGAGAGGAAGAAGGAAATACTGCCACGGTTGGGTCATTTTCCTCATCCTGGAGCCAGGTGTAGGAAATACTTATGGGCTCCTTCTGACCTTGTCCTATGTATTCTTCCAGGACAGGAGATGTTGGTGGTTATCCTCAGGAGTGAATAGTATAGCGTGGGCTTTGCCCTGGGTGGAGACCCCATTAGTTGGTACCTACGTGTGCCTGTCCTGTCTCAAAGACCTCAGAGAACTCAAAGAATCAATCTGTTCTTGAGGTCTAGACTGACCATGCAGTCCCCACACTCCAACCCTGCTACCCTTCTCAGGGATGAAGCTTCCACGCAAATCAGTGTTTCCAGAAAGGCCTGCTCCTGGTACCAACCCTTTCCTGGTGCTCTTGTCACCAAAATTCCCAGAGCCTAGTACCAGGACCATTGCAGGGAAACCTGCCTAGAGAGGCTCCTTGCTTGGCCCACAAGCCCCAGTGCCCCCTAGGTTAGCTCACAGGCCCACAGGCCTAGGGACCACTGAGCTTTGAATTGGTCCTCTATTCCTTGACCCCATTTCCCATCAGAACCAACTCAGGGAAGACCCTAAGCAGAAATGCAGGAACCTCTGACCTTCTCATGTAATGCCAGGGAAAGAGCAAATGGAAGACTGCACTGCATTAGCCATGCAGCTTTGGGGAACCCATACTTTATAATCCCCAGTTCACTGAGCCTGATGTCCCTGAAGCCCATGTGGCCAGTAAGCCTGCAGGAGAGGTAAGGAGCCTGAGGCCTGTGAGGAGGGAGTGCACTCAGCCAGGTGGCCCCCTGATCCTGGCCTGACACTGAGTTTCAGAGTCAGAATCTGTACCAGGTCAAGCTCAGTGAAAGAGCATGACTCAGAGCCTGGGACCCAGCGGACAGACGCTCCATAAATATTTGTGGAATGAATACACGAGGGGTAAGATGAGAGGGGCCTCCTGTAGGGGCATCCTGGTAGCACTGGCTTGACCTAGCCCACGCAGGAAGTAAATACAGGCACTGCAGAAACAAGCCTCTCTCCTGGTAAGGGGGCCAGAGGCCAGTGTGGATTGGGCTGTTTCAAAATCCACCTAGAGAAGGGTGGCAGGTTGGACAGAGCATGGGACTCCTTAGCCCAAGGACCCATAGCTTCTTCAGGAACATGGAATCAGCCTTCCTGTCCTAGGTGGGGGTAGCCTCAATGCCTCAATCCCCAGTCCCCAGTCCTGGAAGCCACAGCCTATAGCAGCAGCAGGAACCTTACCTTGGCCGCTCCTTCAGGCAGCTGGGCCTCACTCTCTCCCACTGCAGGCTGGCACTTGTCTGGAGCCCAGGAAGCGGCGCTCCCTTCAGGCAGAAGAGAAAAAAAAAAATGGAAAAGAAAAAGAAAACCTCAGTGCTTTTCTTGCCCAGCCTCTTCTCCTGAAGGCTCCTGTTCGGTGTCATCCTGCCTCTGTGGGCACACAGCCTCCCTCCCTCCTGCAGCTTACTCACCGGTGTGCCCAAGAGGCTGCCAGCTGTGTGGGGGAGGTGGGGCCCACGCCCCTCTGCCTGACACACACTGGGGCATGCCCTGTGGGTGCCAGGGGTTCGGGGATGACTCCCAGATGTGCCCTGGCCACTGAAAGTGCCTGGAGATCAGCAGGGGCCACACAGGTGCTGATCAGCCCTACATGGGAGAGTGACAGGATTCTTGGTAGGAAATTGTTTCCTTGGTGCCCAGGGCTGTCAGGAAGAGGAGAGAACTTGTGCACTAACCAGGCCCCTGGTGGGTTTTGCTCCCATCCTTGGCCAGCCCCACTGGACCACTTCCTACCTTGGCATCTTACTGGGTCTCTGTTCTGTGGATCCAGAGAGGGCCTGGGCCTAACCAGTTAGCAGTTGCTCCTCAGCCTGCTCAGGCCATGTGCTTGGTATCCCTCTTCCCAGCACCATCTAGGACCTGAACTCACCCAGCATCAGTTACAATAAACTGTTATCAAGTCCCCATCCTTAGCTCTTTGCTGGACACAGCTTCTGTCATCAACAAGGAGATGACACACACTCAGTCACACAGCACTCACTCTCTCTCACACACGGGCCCACACCCAGCATTGAGCCACTTACCTGCACAGGCCTGCTTAAGCCAATTCAGCTTCACTCTCCGAATGCCACTGTTACCCTAGAAGTCACTCATTTACAGAAACATCTCATGAGGCGAGTTCAAAGCCAGCCCAAGAGAACTGCAGTCGGTGTGGACAAGACTCCCCTTCCTCTCTTGACACCTCCAGAGGACACACTGGCAGCCTGATCACCATGTCTGCTATTGCACTCTGCCAGCTACAATCTCTTGGCAGGCACCCCTGGCCCCCACCATGACTTCTATATCCTTAGGCAGTTGTGGCAGATTCACAGCAAGACCCATCTTCCTCCAAGCCAAGGTAGGGAGGGGAGAGATAGAAGAGGCGGGACTCAGGTGCAGCTCCAAGTTTTCAGCTCCCAAAATAATCAAATGCAAAAAGAAAGGAAGAAAAGCTCTGGCGGGTGGGTGACTCAGTGGCGATGGGCCGGCTTAGTCACCTGAATGGCTGCTTGTGGCTCCTGGCACGTCAGGAGGGGAGCAGTGTCCTCCCCCACCTGCTGTGGACAGCAGCTGCTGTCAAAAGGAGCTGGCTGTGGAGCCCTGGCGTGTCCAGGCTGCCTGGCAAGCAGCCGGCAGCTCCTGCCTTGCTCAGGGCCCGGAAGCCAGGGTCGCAGCGTGCCCCTCCTCCACCGTGCACCCCAGCTCACTGTGGGATTTCTCCATTAAATCCTCAGGCAGCAACCTGCTCATTTGGGGCGCGAGCTGCTTCAACGTTGCTTGGCAATTTTGATATCGTCGGAGGTTGCCATGGGGAGGAGGGTGATGTCATTGACACAAAAAACCCACTGAATTTACAAATCAGCTGGGGCTGGAGCTATTTATAAAAACACATTTTTTTTTTCCTCTGCCTTCCTTTACAGAGGGGGAGGGAGAGGAAGGGCTGCCAGCTAGGATCAGGGTGAGCCTCTTGTCCACCCTACACTTCCCCCACATTAGTTGGATCTCTCTGACTCACCCCCAGCTCCCCAAGATTCAGAGATGCTGGACTCAGGTCTGGCAGATGCTGGGCACAGCTGGATTGAGCTTCCTTTTCAGGGTCTCCTTCAATTTTGCTGTGAAGAACAGCAGGGCTCAAGTTGGTGGGGTTGGGGATGGAAAGGTGAGTGGGGGAGGGGAAGGCAGGATGGGGACCAGTGTCCTGGGTTGTCAGGGACCAGAGGCAGCCACTCTATAAGGCCCCTTCATTTCCAGATCTCTGAGCAGGAAAGGGGATTTTTGCTGGCAAGGTGGCTTGAGCTTCTGGGTATGTGTACCTGTCAGCTCTCTCAAAAGCACCAGTTGAAGCATGGCCTTCATTATGCCCTCCTCTCTGAGCCTTGAGTCCACTTCACTGGCTCTTTTCTCCTCCACATGTCCAATTGTTCGGGGGGCCCAAGCTCCAGTCTCCACCCACTGCTCATCTCACCCCTGCACTAAGGCTGAAACACCTCTTTCCATCCTTTCAACTGTTAACCTGGCAAATGCTCACCCAGAGCCTAGGTCACTGCTACGGTACTGCAGATGCTACCTGGCTGGGTTGTGCCTACTCCAGGGCCCACTTCTTTTGACAGCCAGGTGGAACGTCAGGGACTCTTCTTTATACAACTTATTTTTGAAAACTATTTCTTGATTTTTTTTTTTTTTTCCTATACTGAAGTGATGTGATATTTGATCAAGAGCCCATGTTTTCATGGTATTGAGTTCACATCCCAGGTATAGGATTCACCAGTCGAGTGACCTTCGGCATGCTCTTAAACCTATTGAACCACAATTTCCTCATCCATAAAATGGGGATGATTTCACCTCACAGGATTGTAGGAATAAAATAAACAAAGCTTCTGGCACAGGAATTGCTCACCCTGAGAGCTCAATAAATATTAATTTTTTTCTCTGTTGGCCTGTGTCATTTATTGTTCATTCTTATCTACCCACCAACTGGTGGCAGGTTAATCCACCAAAACCATAACCTCAGTTACCTCCTGTACAAAGGTCTCAAGCTGCACACATAAGACATTTTGGGTAAATTGCACAGTGTTGGATATCATGGCATTAAATGTAAACACTTCAATTAGTGGTTACATGAAATATTTTCTTATTAATTAGGCTATCGGTTCCT
The DNA here is from genome assembly GCF_048772815.1 of Callospermophilus lateralis. NCBI lineage: Eukaryota > Metazoa > Chordata > Mammalia > Rodentia > Sciuridae > Callospermophilus > Callospermophilus lateralis. Next base: position 87,010,600 of record NC_135307.1, on the reverse strand, counting down.
TTTGAAGGACTCTATTTCTCTTCTTTTTGTATTTCAACAAAACTTTGTGAGTAAACTTAATCATAAACAATTCACTTCTGCTCTATCTCACTAATGATCCAGGAAATGCAAACTAAGATAGAAGGAACTTACCATCCCCTCATCATATGGAGAAAAAAAATTCAATAGGTAGGACAGTGAATTGGTACAATTACTTGGAGGGCATTTTACAATTTTGATGAAAATTTAAAATGTGCATCCACTTGATCCAGTAAATGCACTTCTAGGAATCCACATTAAGAAAGAATTGTAGGGCTGCGGTTGTAGCTCAGTGGTAGAGCACTTGCCTAGCACATGTAAGGCACTGGGTTCAATCCTCGCACCACATAAAAATAAATAAAATAAAGGTACTGTGTTCATCAACTAAAAAAATAAAGAAAGAAAGAAAGAAAGAAAGAAAGAAAGAAAGAAAGAAAGAAAGAAAGAATTGTATATGGGCCCAAAGATATCTGTAAGAAAATATTCATTGTAGTGCTGGGATTGTGGCTCAGAGGTAGAGCACTCACCTCACGTATGAGGTACTGGGTTCAATCCTCAGCAACACATAAAAAAATAAAATAAAGATATTGTGTCCATCCATGACTAAAAAAAAAAATATTCATTGTAGTATTATTTATAACTGTAAAAAACTGGAAGCCACCAAAAATGTGCATCAGTAACAATGATAATTGAGATTAAATACCAAGTTGCTGAAAAATGTGATGGAATAACCATATATTTGCTAAAAATAAAATATATTTATACACCTGTAAGTTTAACAACAAACCGTTCATGGTAGTTATCCCAGGGATTGGGAAAAATGAAAGGAATCTTTTAATTTACTTTTAATATATTTGCATTGTTCAAAATTTTCAGTGAATGTTTTTCTATTTATAAAATACAAAACTAAAAATAAGTAAGAGTTAAAAATACAAAATTAAAGACTAATATAGAATCTAAAGATCTGTGAAGAATACTTAAAACTTGTATATTTAAACATTTTCTCCCACAAATTCCAAGGCAATGAGGGATATGAATAATTCTTTTTCTTTCCTCTTCTAAATTTCAGAAATGGTATATTTAGAGGGAAGGAAAATATGAAGATGTGAAGGAGCTAAGGGGGCAGCACATAGTTTATTACATTAAATTTGAAACAATAATTTACTCAGATAATAATTACAATTATTCTCTTTAAGAAATATAACATTTCGGGCTGGGGATGTAGCTCAAGCGGTAGCGTGCTTGCCTGGCATGCGTGCGGCCCAGGTTCGATCCTCAGCACCACATACAAACAAAGATGTTGTGTCCGCCAAATACTAAAAAAATAAATATTAAAAAAAAAGAAATATAACATTTCTAAGTTTCTGCCACTTGTTAGGAAGCAGGTGGAAATTCTCAAAGAAACTATCAACAATGTCACAAATCAAGAAAAATCATGCCTTTTCCAGATTTCTGCTACAGTATCTAGCACAAAGAGATAACAGTCAATGCATAAAAGAAACTAAAAACAAAACAAACCACCTCCTCTGGCTCTGTAACTGTCAGTTTCTCTAACTGCCATCCTGGAGAATCAAACCCAGAACAGAAGCCAGGAGAGCACAGGGTCGATAAGCATCCAGACTGACTCCAGTTTCCAGAGACTGGACAGCTGGCGCTTATACCACCATCCACCTGCTGCATCCCTCTAGCACATCACTGCATCTTTACCACTTCTAATAGATTTCAATTCCTGAGTAGGATAATCCGTAATTGTTGATTCTTTGATTCCTTTTTTTCTTCAAGGACTTCTGGAAACTATTGGTCTGTGTAAATAGCCATGTGGCATGATTTTGTAATGTGATAAGAGTATCTGCAAATTTGAATCTGTTTTTGTAATAGTATGTACTGAGGGGAATCTATTAGCCATAAGAAGCAGCCTGGTTGCAGATGCAAGTGCTCAGGTAACCATGGTCCTGGGTTAGTAGTGTGCCCTATGTCCTCTATTCCAGCAGAGTTACTTCTGCTAACCCCAGGAGCCTCTGAGCTCTCCAGGTCAGGAAAACCAGTATGGTGCTTTGGCATAAAGCAGTGGCTCATGTAAGCTTTGTTGAATGAATGAATGAACACTGGAAGAGGTTCTATGCTCTAGCCATTCTTAATTAGAACCCATGAATCACAGAGCTGAAAGGGACTCTAGCCACACCCCTCCCCCTACAGATGCCATATGCAGTCTCAAGAGATTAAGTGACTCAGCAAAGCTGCAGAGAATATTAGAGGCAGTCAGGACTGGAATTTAACTTTCCCTTCTCATAGACCCCAGTTGATCCTTTTATTGCCAGTGTAGGCCCATTCTAGCAGCAAGCCCTGAATGTAATGTATCTGTAATTCAGTCAGCGGCAGTGGCAGTGCTGTCACCGCAGATATTTCTGCCTTTGAATTTTGGCTCCCAGGGATCTGCAGCAGTGTGAATCAACCACAGCAGCATTCTCACATTTTCTCAATGTTCTTTTGCTTTGCTTTCTTCTGGCTTTGTGAATGGACATACACTTGTAGATTCAAGATATTTGTCTTAACTGAACCATTTTGGTGAATCAGGCTCCCTGTCCCATTGCATGGTTTTTAAAAATCTTTTGAGGATGTGTTTGGAAAGGCCATGTTCACAATGAAATACTAAAATTTGCATAAACTAAATGCTTCCCAAGTTTTCTCAAATAATAAAAATGTTTAGAAACAAGTGGAATGCCCAGTGTGCTAGGAAAAAAAAAAAAATCCCCTTTTACTGACAAATTTTCTAGATCTTTAGTTTTCCTCCCACACTTCCCAACCCCTTTACACAGGTCTTTCTGATGGCTGCAATGGGCCTGTCTCCACCTGCCCCACACTCCACAGAGCCTCTCACCATAGGACCAGGAAGGGAGGTGCTTGGCTTTATCCCCCACTACCCAAAGCCAGGGCAGGCTCCTGAAAGGAGGGGCTTGGATTAATGAGCAGGTATTGCCTTTGGAGGCCTGTGTCCTGAGCTCCAGAACTGGCTTTACCAGGAGGGCTAGGCCAGAGGCAGTTAGGAGAGGTGCCTCCAGGGTATCTGCTGTCCTCCAGGGTGTAGGCAGCAAAGGAGAGGAGGACCTCCAGGTTAGCTCCTAGAGTTCTCAGCGGGAAGAAGGCTCAAGGGCCTAGTCAGTGGGGACACTCTAGGTATCCTGCATGCCCTATCCTTTCTGGCTTCCCTTCTTCCCTGTGGGGGAAGCCCAGCAAGGCGTGGACACCAGGCTGGCAGGAGAAGTGTTTGACATTGGTGTTTTTTCCATCATGCTCCACAGAGGAATGCCTGCAAGCTGCAGATTCAGGAATGCCTGCAGAAACTTTTCTCCCAACAAAGGTAACTTAGTAAAGGAAGAGTCCAGGAGAACGGACTACTGCTGCTGACTGGCAGAAAGTTGCTTCCGGGCCACTGCCCTCTGGCCTTGATCAGAAGGCCCAGTGTTGGCCCTCTGCCTGAAAACAAAGTGTGCAAGATGAGGCCTTCCAATAGCCTGGTCTAGTCTGCAGATCTTCATGGGTAACAATAAGTAGGGGAAGGGAAGAGACAAGGGACCACGAGGGATCTAAGGGAAGACAATGACAATTCCCTGAGAAACTGGTTAACATTCTCATGCCTCCACTCCCACAATGCCTGGGCCTCTGGGGCAACTGAGGAAAGAAAGAAGAGAGGAAAAGAAAGAAGGGGACAAACCCTGAAGATGGCAGTAGGCAGGAACCAACCTTCTTGCCCAATCTCTGGTCACAATTAAAAGCACATGGCGCTTAAGTGACAGAGGTGGGAGGCGGGAGGCAGGAGGTGGGAAGCAGACCTTGGATCAGCAAGACCTTTATTCAGCGGCAGAGTCAATCAGTCAATCACCTGATGTGGCTCAATGTGGGAGTGGGGGGATGACTGCTAGCCACCCCATGGTCTGGGTTTTATAGGCAGCCTTAGCAGAGCCAGGCTATGGGAGGAGTTAGTTACTTTTGGTGGGCCCTTTTAGCAGGCAGGGGGTAGGGCCAGGTCATGGGAGGGGCAAGAGGACAGGTAGGTAACCACATCCTTCAACAATGCTATTTCGGAAACAAGAGAGAAAACGGGTCAGAATATCACCTGGATTAGGAGTGACCCTGGCAAGAGACTCTCCTGTCACTTCCTAATAAGTTTTCCTTCTGGAGAAACAGTATTTTTCAAGCAGATGAACAGAAAATGGAATTTTTTTTTCCAGGACCAGGTATGTAGAATTGTGAAAATACTTGGTTTTAAATGATATGGAGATGGCAACAGAGAAGATCCTTTTGTGAAGTATCCAGTGTATGTCAGGCACAGTGTGGTTGGCCTCTTTCTACCTGTTATTTCACTGACTCCTCAAAGCACCATGAGGTGGGTTGGAGGTAGTAACTTGTCCCCAGTTAGTCAGACATGGCGAAGCCAGGATTTGGGTTTGAAGCCCTGGTTTTCATTGTGATACTTAATGGCAAAGGGGAGCTTTGACTTTCCTGGGTGACAATGCACAAATGGCTCAAAGAGAGTCAACTCAGCCAGAGTCTGGCCAAAATCTACTGTGACAGGGGCTGTGAATGCCACTGGAAGGAAAGGGCCTGCCTCTGGCTAGAGATGTCATCTCTGGGACAGGAAGGCCAGGGCCTTAAACCTCAGGTGCGAGTCCGCTCTCATTCCATAACAGGTCAGTGACTGGCAGCAGCCCCTGAAGAGGCCTATCCTATGGATGTGTCTTTCCTGGGAGCAGCCCCTACAGGAGGGGTTGGTTTACCTGTCAGAGCAGGGAAAAGGGGGACTACCAAAAATTGACTGCAACTTCTTTAGGAATAGGGTGAATAAGAAAAGTCTTATTAGTGAAATAAGCACCCCTCTAGATTCTGGCTAGGCGACCTTAGAAAGAAGGTCTGATTTAAGAGATATCTGGAATCAACTCAGGCTTTAACAGCAATGTGAGGAGCTGCTCAGAAGCCAGTCAGGAAAGAGCCGCAAACTGGAGCCCAGGTCTGACTTGCAAATGTATCATTTCCAGCAGGGGATGTGTTGAGCCTTTGCAGTCTCAGCCCCTGTCTACCAGAGCAGCCTTCTTGACAGTCTCAATTTCTGCAATGAGCAAGGGCTACTGATAAACCTGCAGCACAGATGATGCAAAGCAGCTACAGGATGCATGCAGAGCCACCCCCACCCTGGCCCCTGCCCCTTGTTTCTACATTGGTTATGGCTAAAGGGGACTTTTCTTTCACATATACTGTAGGTTATGCACTTTGCCAAGCCCTTACTATACATTAACTCATTTAATTCTCACAGAAGTTCAGTTAATAAATCCATTCAACAAATATCTATTGAGTACCAGCTAGATGCTGGGGATAACTCAGTGAACAAGTCCCTGCTACCAAGAAATTTGCAATCTTGGAAGAAACTATTACTGTTCCATTTCCGAGATGAGGAAACTTAAGGCCTCATGATCAGGTCACTAAGTGACAAACAGGGTTTTGAAGTTAGGCAATCTGTTTCAGAGTCCAGGAGGCTATTTTGCTACATTTCACTCATTGTCTTCCCAGCACTACCCACAAGGCAGATACTGTTAGTTGACTTTCTTAAATCCACCCCATCTCTCTTCATTTGTTTGATGAATGAAACCCAGTTTTTACCTGTGAACTCAGGAAAAAGCCCAGCCCCAGCCCCAGCCCCAGCCCTAGCAGGTAGATCTTGATAAGTGTAAATCAATCTTGGTAACTTCCTTCCTTTTGCCAGGGACTGCTTAGGCCCCAAATATGTGACAATCTGGCCAAAAGCCATGAGAGAAAATTGGCTGGGAGGTTTTTTTTTTTGGTAGCTTCAAGTTGCTCTGAAACTAAGGTAGTCAATTGGGTCCCCTATGGGGATCAGCCTAAGGACAAAAGCCAATATGCTAAGAATGGCAAGATAAAAGTGGAAACAACTTGAGTCCCACACGAACCACTGGCTCCAGGGTTCATGATAGCTTCCAGGACACACTGCCCCACTCTGGCCCTTACTTCCTCTGAGTGTTCTCAGATTATCTGCTCCACTTTTTTGGCTTTTTTTGCTATGGCTTTCCTTGAAGTGTCTGCTTTTGGCTGGCTTATTTTTCTCAGATATTCTCTCAGCTTCTAATCTGTTATATCTTGTTTCTATAGCTAAATTGTAAACTCCCTGAAGGGAGAAAGCATACTTTACATTTCTTTATATCTAGTCATCAATGTGAAGTCCATAGTAGAGCTTAATAAATATTTATTGGTTAATCTTTTTTGTCACATTCCAAGATATATTTGCTGCCCTGGAGGGTATAAACATGTTTCCACAAAGAGTAAAACAGGAGTCAAACGAGTTGCAGCTGGAGGCCTAAGTGAATAAGAATGTCAGACATCCCACTCAACTCTGGCTTCCATTCAACAACAGGGCAGACCAGCTCCAGCTGCTGCCTTTGTGCCTTTCTCTGGGCTGCCTGCTGGGCTGCAGAGTCAAATCAACTGCTTGATCCAAGAGGGACTCTCATGTCTACTTTAACAAACCCTTTGGAGTAAGAGGTGTCAGCACAAGTTTACAGAGAGATAGCAAAGGCAGACCTGCTCAGATAGGCAGCTGCTAACCAGTAGAACTGGTGTTTTGACCCAAGTTTTCCACTTCCTGAATTGAGCTCCTAGGGTTCCCTGCATTTCCCCTTTCCTCGTTCCAACTAATCAAGTGATTACCTTTTACTCAGTGGCTCAGGAGAGGAATGCAGCAGAGCATAAAAAAGAAATAGTACTTTGTGTGTGTGTGTGCGTGGGGGTGTGTGTGTGTGTGTTGGGGATTGAATCCAGGGCCTTGCATGCAAGGTAAGCACTCTACCAACTGAGCTATATCCCCAGCCCCAAATAGAAATAGTTCTAAAAGCCTAAGCTCAAGCAGAAAGAAAGTCTCAGGAAGAGACTAAATGTCTTGGTGTCAAATAAAGTTAGTAGGCTCTGCTCCCAAAGCCAGAAAGCCATGTCTTCTGGTTAGGGAGAGGAAGAGAAAGAAGGTGAGAGGAGTAAGATGCATCTCCTGGGCAGCAAGACCCTGCCTGGCAGGTCAGAACTAACGGAACTAGAGAGAAAGTTTCCTGCATTCTGCCCATGGCATAGAGGCAGCATGGTTATGAGCTAGAGATCCTTCAGACTGAAATGTGGACTAAAAACCTGACCAGATGACTTTCTTGATACTTTGATGTATAGCTGATCTTGAGAACAAAGAATAAATATTTGTCTTAATGTTACCCTCAAAAGAAACAACTGATTTCCCTTATCTTTAAATACACATTTCTTTCACCTACCTACATCATACAAGCTCAGCTATGCTTTATACTGAGAATTAAGTCAAAAGGCAGTAAAGTGGCTGGGGGAGCAGTGCAGTGGTAAAGCATGTGCCTAGCATAAGTAAGGCCCTAGGTTCCACCTCCAGCACCACCAAAAAAAGACAGTAAGGGCTGAGCAGTTTGCATCCCTTCCAATGCCAGCAGGGTGCTAAAGATCTCAGCCTCCTTAGCCACTGGCCACCTCCAATGCTGAGGGTTGCAGCTCAGGGGCCTATGTCCTCCAGTAGAGCCTACCTGCCTGGCCTTCCTACTATCACAGGGAGATCTGTCCCCTGGAGCTGAGAGACCCCAACCTATCTCCAAGCTGAAGCTACAAGGTATTGAAGTACCAGCCAAATGTCTTCCCATAAATAATCTATGGTTGCTGAGTGCTGCGGCCCATGTCTATAATCCAGTGGCTTGGGAGGCTGAGGCAGTTCAAAGCCATCCTCAACAACTTAACGAGGCACTAAACAATTCAGTGAGACTGTCTCTAAATGAAATATAAAAAGGACTAGGGGTGTGGCTCAGTGGTTAAGTGCCCCTAGGTTCAATTCTTGGTACCAAAAAAAAAAAAAAAAAAAATAGTGGCACAGGGCAATGAGGTTCCTGCCAGTAACAGGGAAACTGACAATGGAACTGGCTGACCTGGGATCCCTGCTAGAAGAGTAGGGCAAATTGACAATTACCAAACCAACCAAAGCTGGGGAAGAACATACATACTCAAAGAGTCCCAGGATGAAGAGGAGGTTGTGTGGTACTGATGCTTTCCCTGCAAGTGCACTGTGCCAAGGAGATGGAGGAATTGGTGTATAAGGTCTGGTCCCTATATGTGAGGGTCATCCCATATGAGGTGCTCCTTGACTGATTGAAGGACAATGACTACCTGCTCACAGCCATAGACCACATGTGCCCTCCTTTCAGGCTTGCTTCAAGATCATCTTCTGCATCTATACAGAAACTTGAAAACTTTTGGACCCATCTGCTTGATTGTGCACTTTGACTTTTTTTGGGACTCTTGACCACACTCAAATATGTATTTCATGGCTACTCTTCAGGAGAAGGCAGTTTGGGTGATGTTCTTTTTGGGTGCAGTGATCTGCTGCAGCTTTTCTGGCTCTTCCAACATCATCTTTTGTCAAAATCAGACTTTTTCCAAACAAGACTATTAAGAGATTGCTCAACCAATTATGGGAAGCTTTGTTTCCTGGCTCTACTACATCTTCTACTGCTTCCCACAGTGTGAACTAACCCAACTCTTTCCATCATCTGTGTCCTAGGCATTTCTGCATCCCTTTGGCATTGATTTGGCATTCTTAAGCACCAGCAGACAAGAGCAAGAATATTGGAGACTGGGCTTGAGTGTGTTGTGCCCACTACTCACTTTCATAGACCCTGGGCAAAAACCTTTCCATTTCCATACTGCTGGCTGGGGAGGGTCAACTTTAGCTATCTTCGTCCTCAGCAATCACCTTCCTTGTCAAGACAACTCCTGGCCACTCTCAGAGATAGTCCTTCGGCATTCAGTTGAGATTTTATCCCCTCTTCCAACTATTTTTGGAAAATATGGACTGGGACTCTACAGAAATTGTTTTTTACGGAAGAAAATGTACCTTCCTTACCTTCATCCTCACTTTGTAACCTGACATGTAACACATAAACCATACAATTTTGCAGCACACTTTTCAAAACAATTATAATCTGATCCCATCTTTCTAGGGCCTGGACCTTACACAGTAGGAAGAATTTTAATACACCAAACTTTTAATAGTCTAGCTAATCATGGAAGTGTGTGCAGGCTTCATATAACTTGAATTTTAATTTTTTTTTTCTTGGTTGAGTAATGTAAAATTAAAATGGAGAGGACTGGAGATGTAGCTCAATGGTAGAGCACTTGCCCAGTATGTGTGAGGCCCTGGGTTCAACCCCAGCATTCCAACAACAAGAAACACAAAGGAGAAAGATATCTGATGCTCAATACTAAGGTTTAAAAAGAAACCTGCTGGGCTGGGGCTACAGCTCAGTGGTAGAGTGCTTGCTTAGCACATGTGAGGCACTGGGCTCAATCCTTAGCATCTGCTATCATCCCTAGGTATCTTGATACAAAGACTATAATGACAGAAGACACTTGGGATAAAAAAAAAAAAAAAAAAAAAAGCCAGTAAGCCTCCAATCAATTAGCTAGGCTCCCAATCTACCTGAGAAGTTTCCAGGGAATCTCAGACCATTAAAAATTAGAATTAAATCAATAATGGCATCTATAAAGTGGGCACTTGGATTATCCTTGTTTTACAAAGGATGGCTCAGAGAGATTATTCAATGATACAAACTAGGATCCAAATCCAAGCATTCTGGCTTCAAAGGCAGCATTTCTAATTACTGTGCTAGTGTCTGGTTTGAACCACATGCAGGGAGCCACCTCAACACTGTAGAGGTTCTAAGTAAGATTGACGCCCTATAATATAAGTGCTACATGCAAGTCCTAATAAGGGTATACCGAGAACTTGTCCTCAAAGAGCTCACTTAAATTAAAAAGGTGGGATATAGAGCTAGGGCTGTAGCTCAGTGGCAGAGAGCTTGCCTAGCATGTGTGAGGCACTGGTTTTGATCCTCAGAACCACATAAAAATAAACAAAATAAAGGCATTCTGTCCATCTACAACTATTTAAAAAAAAAAAAAGGTGAGGCATATACATATACAAGCAACTACTCACATAACACAGCAAAAAAATGGTACAGGCAGGAGCTATGGGGGAGGCCTGTGTGTACTTTCCTACACCATGGAACCTCAGCCATTGCCCATGTGCTAGGACACAGGAGTTGCCTGACAGCCTTCTCATCTGGTGATGGGTACCCTTGATATGGTAGATCCCTTTTAAATGATAATTGTGTTTCCTCTGCCTAACTCATGTTTCTGCCAACCTGACACCCTCTGCTCGCTGGGTCTCTTTGATTCACTGAACCACATACTCACTTGCCCTTAGCTATCATGACCTTGGAATAAGCTCACCTCAGTGAAACACCATGTCATCTTTTTCAGTTTTTAGTTCACCAATTTTTTTTTCAATTTTGTTTAAAATACAAAAGCAAACAAATAAGCATATATCTTTTATCCACAAATTTTAATTGATATTTGTTTTTATGAAACACCATCTTCACTTTACTAATTTCAGGTTGAAACAATTATATAAAATACATCACACAACCAGGCCAGTAAAATAAAACTACTTTAAAATTGCAGCATACATTGATTTACCTGTTTCAATTAAACGTTAGCCTGAATCAAACATACATAGAAATAAAGCAAGTATATATTACGGTGAAATATACCTGTGAAAATAACATTTGATTTTGAAAGGTGTAAGTAAGACAATGAAGTGTACTACAATGTAAAGTCAGCACACTGATTACAACATGTTAAAGAAACACACAGCGGTACGCTAAAAATGAAACCTGATGATTCTAGCCACATCTAGAGCCTAGTAATAGATTTCTCCCCATGAACAAAGATCTAACATAACAAGTTTCTAAACTTGTGACTTCTCTTTTACAATATTTCAAGTCAATCCTTATTTCTGAGAACTATGTGCCAATTCCAAGAATACTGCATACAAAATCAATAGCCAGCAATGGTGGCATATTTCTGTAATCCCAGCTACTCAGGAGGCTGAGGCAGGAGGAACACGAATTCAAGGCCAGCCTGGGCAATTTAGTGAGTCTATCTCAAAAAAAATAACAAAAAAGGGCTAGGGCAGTAGCTAAGAGGCAGAGTGCTTGCCTAGCAAAAAAAAAAAAAAAAAAAAAAAAATGCTGGAGATGCAGCTTAGGGTTGAGTAACCCTGGGTTCAATCCCTAGTGCTTAAAAGAAAAAAAAAGGGGGGGGGGGGCGGGGCTTACAGCAAGGTGCTCTGAAACCTATAGAACAGTCCGTTTGTGCTAATTCCAGGGCTATTTTTCCAAGGTGTTCCCTTAAGGGACCAAGGGGTGTTATCGGATTGTTAATGTTTGTCTCTCTCTCCCACCACCTTTTTTTTTTTTTAAAGCTTTAGGGCAAATAGTTTTATTCATTGAGGCACTGTTGTAGGCATTAAGGTTAAAATAGGAAATAAAGTAAATCCCTGCCCTTAAGGAACTTAAAATCTGATAGTGGGATTGGAAAAAAAAGAAGTGTACACACACACACACACACACACACAGTGATAGGTGCTATAGAAATAAAAACAGGTAAAAGGGGACAGAAACTAATAGTGAATGTGTGGGATGCTGTGTAAACAGACTGGTCAGGGAAGGCATCTCTGATACAGTGATTTGAGAAAGCATCCACAAGAAGATCAGGGGAAAACAACTCTAGGCAGAAGAGATGGCAAGTAAAAAGGCCATAAAGAGGAAAACAAGCAGGCATGTTTAAGAAACACTAAGGAGGCAGACAGACTATAGTGGAGTGAGCAAGGAAAAGGGGTCTGGGAAGAGGTCAAAGAACTAGTAGGATTAAAGCAGATAGTATTTTGTAGGCCATAATCAAGTCTTTGGATTTTGGGTCACTTAAGATGGGAAACTATTGAAGCGTCCTGATTTGGCATGAACGGGCTATGGGAGAAGCAAACTCATAGGAACTTGAGATAATGTAGATGAAAAGTGATGTAAATATTTGCTGCATACCATTGGCTCTACACATTCAGATTCAATTAACCCTGGTTTAAAATTTTATTTAGAAAAAATTATATGTGTAGGAGCTGGGCTTATAGCTCAGTGGTAGAGTAATTGCCTAGCATGTATGAGGCACTGGGTTCAATCCTTAGCAACACATAAAATAAATAAAGGTACTGTGTCCATTTAAAACTAAAAAAAAAATTAAAAAAAATTGCATGTGTAGTGAACATGTACAGACTTTTTCTTGCTATTATTCTCTAAAAATGTTTACGACTTTTTACATTGCATTTCTATTATAATAGGTAATAATTACACATTAATAATTACACATAATTTAGAGATGATTTAAAGTACATAAGAGAATATACATAGGCATATGAAAAAAATACTACATAATTTTATATAAGGGTTTGAGTATCTGTGGATCTTGGTATCCATGGGGTGAGGGTGGGGGTCCTAGAACCAATCCTCTGAAGATTCTGAGAGACGACTAACTATAACTAAATTGAGTGTATAGTGTTTTTAATTTTTTTTTTTTTTGGGAGGACAATAGGTAGCTATGTTGAATTGTTTTATTTTTGGCACTGGGAATTGAACATAGGGATGCTTCACCACTGAGCCATATCTCCAGTCCTTTTTATTATTTATTTTGAGACAGGATCTTACTAAGTTGCTTGGGCAAAGAAGGGACTCAGGAAGCAGGTAGCCACTTTAGCCATGGAGAGAGGCCTGAGGAGAAACTAGACAGCTGGACCTTGATCTTGGGAATTCCATTTTCCCAGACTATGAGACAACATATTTCTGTGGTTTAAGCTGCCAGTTTGTGATATTTTGCTTGCCCTGACAAACTAACACAAATATATAGGCAAAATATTAACAGTAGTGACTGTTAATATTAGTGGGATTATGAATGAATAAAACTTTAATTTTTGGCTGTGTTTTTCTTCTGATTTTTCTCAACTCCTCTTTAATACAAATATGTACAAACTAAAACACAATTTTAAAGAACACTGATTGGAACTGGGCTTCCTGGTTTATGTTTTTCTTTAGTTTTTACCTTCTCAGGCTGTTGGGTGCTTAGGATGAGCCCGAGTGTGGTCCCTAAATTGGGTTAGGAGAACACTCCAGAGCTAGAAAGAATAAACTCTAGGTCAGGGTGAAGTAGAGTAGAGGATGAACAAAAATCCACATAAGATAAAATGCTACCTTTATCCTATTAACATTCATAGCTTTTATGTCTTTGGTGGAACCAAGGACCCCATTAAGGTCAACGCTCAGCTAGGCACAGTATTATACATGTGTAATTCTAGTGACTCAGGAAGCTGAGGCAGGAGAATTGGTGAGGCCAGCCTCAACAATTGAGCAAGACCCTGACTCAAAATCCAAAGGCTGGAGATTAGCTCAGAGGCAAAGTGCCCCTGGAGAGGGAGAGAGAGAGAGGTGGCGGGGGAAGGTAAATGTAAATCTACATTTACTGTCCAGTCTCAGAGTAATGACTGTGTGTCAACTCAGTGGATTGAGAAATAAAGTGAACAGAGCAGAGAGAAAGGGCTTGATTACAGAAAAGATACACATGTATCATTTAACATAATCAGTATGAGAAGCAAATGTGAGAATGTTTAAAGAGCTGTCTTCTGGTTAAGAGCAAATATTTCTAAGTTGATCATCTTTCAGATCCAAGTCATTTCACTGCTTCAATTATATACAGTATGCTTAAATATTTTTAGTTGAGATATACTTAGGATACCCTTCTTTTTAGCAATTTTAGAGCAGTGACTAGAATGAAAGAAAAAAAAAAAACAGGCACCAGTATGTAAGAACATTAGATAATCTTGATATTACAATATGAAATAATCAATTAGGTAAGTTTTCATTCCTCTTTTCTACAATTTTCTTCTATATTCCCAAGGTCAGGTATAAATTATACTTCTGCTTGGGTGTCCAGTGCTTCACTGAGACCTAGTCTCTCCCAAATTACTCTATGCTTTAAAGTTATCTTTTTATTCTGACCTCCTGCTTCCTTAAATCTTCTAAACAAGAATCTCCTTTTATTCCTTCACTGATCTTTTCTTGCTCTAATTCATTCTGCATGTAATAATAGAATGATGACTATTGTATTTATGAAAGGTTGCTAAACCCTGTTCCAAGTCTTTTCTTTACCTTTCTAACAACCACATTCCTAAATCAACAGACCCAGTAGCAGCAACACTACGAGGTTATATAAATATACCAAGAGTTGACAGATAAAAATACAAGCCATATATACAAAATATAATTTTGCCACTTGAAATTTAAGGCAATTCGGTGTTTTACCTACTTTTTGCAAACTAAATAAGTGGGTTAATTTTATAGATAGGAGCTATGTGACCGGAAATTGACATATCCCAGATTGTAATTGTTACAGATCTGGGATATGTCAATTTCCGGTCAAATAGCTCCTATCTATAAAATTAAACCACTTATTTAGTTTGCAAAAAGTAGATGAAACGTTAGAAGCACAAAATTAACAAATACTATTTTATTATTTATAAAATACATGGTGACCATAAGAGCACAAATTACAAATTGGAAAAAGTACAGGACAAAGTAAAGGCAAAAGGGTTAAATGACAACAAAGTATCCATTCATATTGAATCCATTTAGCATAAAACAGTTCTTTGTTACAGTTAGATAAGGCTAAGAGTAGGTTCACTACTGTGTTATAAATGCCAGTAACTTAGAAATATACCTCTACTCAAAAGTAGAGAAGTATTGGTAGTGCCTTTAAATGTGTCCTAAGTTAAATTACACCGTATACAGACCCAGGGTTCCACAATACAACCATTGATTTTAGGCAGAAATCTGTGAGAGACCTGACTGCCTATCTTGCTGAAAAAGCAAAGCCCCAGGACTAATTAACTTCCCTACCTTCCATAAAGCTTTGTTCAGGTGACTTTGGAATGTGGTATCAAAAACCCCATTCATTTCTGCTGCAAGTTCCCTCAGAATAGACACTGTGGACTCATCACTGGCATTCAGAATCCGCACAAAGAACTTATTCCACAGTTCACCATCCTTTAGCCTAAAATATATAAAACCATTTCCATCAAGATTAGGCATATGAAAATTAGAATTATTTTTGCTTTCAACTCAGAGGTACATTTATGCACCAAAATGATTTCAGGTAATAAATAGGAATCTAGGGTTAGGGATAATTCAAAGAGCTCTTTGAAAGCCCAGGGAGGAACCATAAAAAGAGCCTACCATAGTGGGAAAAGCTATAATGCACATGAAAGGAAAGCAATTCTCATCCGAATCTGTAAATTACCTATGTATATATTAAGTTATACTTTTCTCCACAAATAGAAAAAAAATTTTGGTTTCCCCTAACTTTCCATAAGTCATTAAAAAGACTATACATAGCTCCACATCCAGTGGTTTTTCATCCTTACAATTCTGAGAATACTAAATTTGCTTCAAATTTAGTATTAAATCTATGTTTGTACCTCTGCTTACTATTATTTTTATCAGAATACTTCTATCATAGTATAGGGCAAGGCCATACCCCACCTATTTCTGCTTGTGACGTTCAGACCTGTCTGGGCCATAGCCGTCCGATTGAGAATGCCTGATTATCCTCTATGCTGACACTATGTTCCAAGTCTATTTCTTTTTTTTTTTTTTTTTAATTTTTTAATATTTATTTTTTAGTTTTTGGCAGACACAACATCTTTGTTTGTATGTGGTGCTAAGGATCAAACCCGGACCGCATGCATGCCAGGCGAGCGCGCTACGGCTTGAGCCACATTCCCAGCCCCCCAAGTCTATTTCTAAAATACATATAAGAGGGCTGGGGATGCCATTGGTAGAGTGCTTACCTAACATGTGCAAGGCCCTGGATTCAATCCCTAGCATCATGCACACATACAAAGTACATGTAAGAAATAAATATGACTGGTAAAATTCTAAATTAAATAAAGAGAAAAATAAATTCAATGGTTTTAAGAGGGGAAAGTGGAGAAAAGGGATATTAAATTAAATATTCAACATTGATTTTCTTTTGTTTGTTTGAACCAAAGAATGCACCAATAAGTCATACACTGGTAAGCTTATGCTGAAAAGTTATTAGCCAAGATAAAAAAAAAAGGTGGAACAGAAGACATTTAGTAAGTTTTATGAGTAGGTTTGAAGAACTAAGGTTCTGAGACCAAGAAACCCATTTTTCTGGGTGTATATGTGATGTCTATTTTTGAGCTGGGTGTCAGGGTGCATATCTGTAATCCCAGCAGCTCAAGAGGCTGAGGCAGGAGAATTGAGAGTTCTCAGCCAGCCTCAGCAACTTAGCGAGCCCCTAAGCAACTCAGTGAGACCCTGCCTCTAAATAAAATATTATAAAAAGGACTTCGGAATGTGGCTCAGCAGTTAATAACCCCTGGGTTTAATCCCTGGTACCAAAAAAAAAAAAAAAAAAAAAAAATTATACACACACACACACACACATAATATATTGACATTTCTTGCTACATATTTGTACACGCACATAACATAATTTGGTCAATTTCATTTCCCAGTTCTCCTTTCTCCTTCTTCCTCCCCCGGGGTACCCTTCCTCTATTCTACTAGTCTCCTTTCTCTTCATGAGACCCACCCTCCTTTATTTTCCCTTTTTCTTTCTAGTTTCCACATCAAAGAAGATATATGTCCCTTGATTTTTTGAGTTTGGCTTTTTTTGCTCAAAAGTTCCATATATTTTACAGCAAATACATAATTTCATTCTTTTGTTGTTGTTGTTGTTGTAGATGGACAAATACCTTTGTTTTGTTTATTTTTATGTGGTGCTGAGGATCAAACCCAGGGCCCCGCACGTGCTAGGCGAGCATTCTACCACTGAGCCACAACCTCAGTCCACCATAATTTCATTCTTTATAGGTGAGTATAATGTCACTGTACGTGTGTCTCTCACATTTTCTTTATCCTTCACTGGCTGATGGATACTGAGACTTGGTTCCATAATTTGGTTATTGTGAATTATACTGCTATAAATAGATATGCATGTATTGATATAATATGCTGACTTTAATTCTTTTTTTTAATATTTATTTTTTAGTTGTAATTAGACACAATACCTTTATTTTATTTATTTACTTTTATGTGGTACTGAGGATGGAACCCAGGGCCTTGCACATGCTAGGCAAGCGCTCTACTGCTGAGCCACAACCTCAGCCCCTGACTTTAATTCTTTTGGGTAAATACTGGGAGATATTGTTGGGGTCATGTGATGGTTCCATTCCTAGTCTTTTAAGAAACCTCCATACTAATTTCCATAATGGTTGTACTAATTTACAACCACATCAGACATGTAAAAGTGGTCCTTTTCCCCCATGTCTTCATCAACATCTAGCATTTTTTTTCCCCCGGTATGAGGATCAAAACCAGGGCCTCATGCATAGTACACAAGTATGCTATACCACTAAGCTACCTCCCCACACTTATTATTTGTATTCTTGATGATGGTCATTCTAACTGGAGTGAGATGAAATCTCAATGTAGTTTTGATTTGTATTTCCCTGATAAAGATATAAAAGACATAAAAGACATTTTTGAATATATCTGTTGACCATTTGTATTTTTTTCTTTTAAGAAATGTCTGTTTAGCTCATTCTAAGCAGCTATTACTAAAATATTATTTGTTTCTTCACCAGTAGATTCAATCTCTGGTTTGGTTCTACACCCTCATTAAAATAACCCCTGGGTTCAATCCCTGGTACCAAAAAAAATAATAATAATAAAAAAAATCATATACTAAAGTCAGTATATAATTTAGAAACCTTCAAGAGATGCTTATTAACTTTTGATGAATGACTATTAAAAAGAAGTTTATGGGGCTGGAGTTGTGGCTCAGAGGCAGAGTGCTCGCCTAGCATGTGTTTAATTCTTAGCACCGCATAAAAATAAAGATATTGAGACCACCTATAACTAAAAAATAAATATTAAAAAAGAGGTTTATGACTAACACCAATTGGTTAACAAGTTATTCTCCAAAAAACTTCTATTAACACTTTTAAACCAAGAAGCTTCTATACTACTCATCAATATTGATAAACTCAGGTTCAGAATTACTGAAGTCTGAATAGTTCAAGTCTTATTTGTTTATATATATATATATAATGTTTTAGTTGTCAATGGACATTTATTTATATGCAGTGCTGAGAATCAAACCTAATGCCTCACACATGCTAGGCAAGTCTTATTTTTAATTAGCAATCCTTTTTCCTGCACCAGTACTTAATCATGGCATTTGATTTAAGAAAACTAATGTTACAAAAGCAGAGACAGAGCACCCAAGAGAGAGAAAATAATTTTCACAGGCAAAGACCCTGAAATCACAAATACTTACTCAGAAGTATTTTGGCTAAGTTTCCAGAGGGACCCATCCCAGAAGACCTGTAGGTGCTCCTTGAACAATAGTAAATGTGCTAAATCTGCTATACCAAACAGGTCTACCTGAAATCACAAAAAGTGCCATCAGCTAAAAAATTTCTCTGCCTCATCATGGCAGTTTATTTAGGTAGGAAGTTGAAAGGTATCCTAGAGCTTAAAACTTATTTTATGACATACAGTTTAGTAGACTATAGGAAAGAAGAAGCTCCCCAAAGAAGTGATCAATTCTATGGATTATCCTTAAGAATCAAAGATGACAAACTCTCTGGACTATCAAATCAAATGTATAGAACAACACATGTGTGGGCTGCTTGAATCAGCAAATGCCTTGTGTCTAGAGCTCAATCAGAAAAGATTTTTGCATATAATGCCAACACTTCACATTTTTCTAATGTTCTTTTTATATACATTATTGAATTTGATCTACACAATAATTCTAATGTGTAAGAGCAGAGACTGTTATACTTTTTTTGTAGAGATCATAGAAAATGACTTATAAAAGATCACATGGACAGGGCCCTAACACTTAGGTTACTAAGTCAGGTGTTTATATGAGTATGTGTATATTCTTCAGTGCTGTGACAGGAAAATGATACATTTTACTTGACTTGGTGACACAGTATTTGAAAACTAGGTCATCTATTCTAGGAGAGTCCATAGTAGTAAATCTAGCTTTTACAGCTTATCTAGATAAAGAAGAGATTAAGAAACCCTTCCCATATTTCCTCAGGATTGTTTTACACTTACCTGGTAGGGAGAAGAACAGTTAGCCAGGATCTTTTGTCCTTCCAGGATCTGTACAGTCCGAAAGCCGTTGAGGGGAAAAACATCTAGCTGCACCCTAAGGTCAACACTGTAGGAAAAGTCCACTATCTTCAAAGCTTGACTGTTCTTATTATAATCATAGGGATCGTAGATTCTAAGCCCAGATTTAAGAGAAAGAGATAATAAAAATAGGCCATGAAAGAAGCTGCATAGCTGATCTTTAAAAAAAAAAAAAAAAAAATACTGCAGGTATGTATTAGCCATTCCAACAGCTCCCTCCAGTGGTCAGTAATAAAAATACACACAAAGGAACAAGGACAGTGTCCACTCTTGTGGACTAATTAGTGAGGACAGTGTTAAGACCAGTTTGATGACACTCAGTATATCTAAATCACACTGCATGGCCACTACAGAATAGTTATCAAGCTTTCATTTTATATAGTAGGTACAGAGCAGGTTTCTGCCTTACACTGTACAAATCAAAATATAAAATAGCAGCTGGGCGTGGTGGCACATTCCTGCAATCCCAGCTACTCCGTAGACTAAGGTAGAAAGAAAGCAAGTTCAAGGCCAGCCTGAGAAACAGTAAAATCCTGTCTTAAAAAAAACAGGGGCTGGGGGAGGCTGGAGATGTAGCTCAGTGGAACAGTACCCTTGAGTTCAATCCTTGGTTCTAAACAACAACCAACACCATACAAATAGCAATGATTTATATACTAGCAGAAATTATGATGGGAGAAATTAAGCTTTTATAAGTCTCATAGCCTTTCTTGTTTACTACTGTAGATGGGCTTTCCTTCCAAAGTTTAATAAAAACAAAACAAAATAAATGAGGCTTTTTTTTTTTTTTTTTTTTGGTAAAGAGTTGCCTATAAAATTTTGTTTCTATTAAACACAATATTGTACCTTACTTCTTTGCAATTACAGCTCTTATTTTCTAAGAAAATACTTTAATATGAATTTACTACCAATTAATTATATTTCACATAATAAACCTATTCTAAGGAGACATAGGAATGAGAGAATGATAAATTATTTTCATGTTTCGTCTGTTTTCCTCAAACTTCTGATTGATAAAGGCCTTATATTCCTAAATACAAGCTTTAACTAATCTAATCTACAGCACAGAAGAATCTTACTTTAAAATTTACAACTCTCCTAGTTTTCCTTGGCCCTAGATCCAGCTTATTTTTGATCACCATAAAAATTATGATCACTTAAAAACATTTTTTTTTTTAACTTTGGAAAGATAGAAAAAAATATTTCTTAGATGAACAAAAAGAAGCATGATCGTTCACAATCCCTCTGATGAACTATCATTACCATGGGCAAAACTTTCTGGTTTTTATGGATCTAATTTTTATTACTGCCCCTGATCCCCAAATATGTAGACATTGAACTAAGTTATTTTGATAGGTTCTTTATTTTGTGAATCTACATGAAATTTATTGCCAAATTTATTAAGAAATAACAACATAGAAATTAATGTTCCTTTGACACACTATGTGCTCGCCTGGAGTCCCTGGTGGCTGAGAAGGTCTATTTGAAGACATGGGCCACAAATGCCCAGTTCTAAAAAGGTTTAGAAAATACCTCTGATTCCAATTTTCATAGTCTGGAGAACTCTACCACAGTGCTCTGAACTTTTAGTGTTGTAAAGTAGGGACAAAATAAAAACTATGTCAGGGGTTCTCATAGTTGGAAACACAGAAGTTATGGTGGTCAACATGGCTTGGGGGAATGTTACTTGCACTTAATTGGGTGAACTGGGGATTTATGGGGAATAGGGATATAAAACATCCTGCAATGCTTGAAACAGACCTGCAGAAAGAATTCTCATCCAAAATACCTATGGTGCTCTTGATAAAAAATGTTGCTATATAATGTCTGGGTAACTATTAAGACTGCTATCTTGCTGGATATGGTAGCACACACCTGTAATTCCAGCAGCTCAGGAGGCTGAGGCAAGAAGATCACAAGTTCAAAGACAGCCTCAGGAACTTAGCAAGGTCCTAGGTAATTTAGCAAGACGCTGCCTCAAAATACAAAAATAAAAGGTAGAAATGATAGCCTGTTACACAAATTGATCTGAAAATGTACTTTACCCATGAAAATGAAGACTAAATACAAAGGAATTAGTTAATAAACATCCATCTAATGTTTGCTTTGCTATTCTATAAAATTAATCTAAAATAAAAAGTGCTTCAAGTCTGACAATTCACTTATTCTTATTTTCCTGTTATTTGAATATGCAGTAAGAATGAAAAATATAAAATGCTGGGTTAATGTAAAAAAAATTATATATAAATAAAGAGCTGGGGACACTGTTCAGTGGTTGAGCACCCCTAGGTTCAATCCCTAGTACAAAAAAAAAAAAAAAAAAAAGACTGTTATCTTAACCTGGAGGCTGAGACAGGAGGATTGTAAGTTTGAGGCTGACCTGTGCAATGGCGTAGCAAGATCCTATCTAAAAATAAAAACTGAAAAGGATTGGGTGTGGGCTGGGGATGTGGCTCAAGCAGTAGCTCGCTCGCCTGGCATGCGTGCGGCCCAGGTTCGATCCTCAGCACCACATACAAACAAAGATGTTGTGTCTGCCGAGAACTAAAAAATAAATATTAAAAAATTCTCTCTCTCTTTTTCCCTCCCCCACTCTCTTTAAAAAAAAAAAGAAAGAAAAGAAAAGGATTGGGTGCATTGCTCTTGTAGAACACTTGGTTAGTAATGTGCTAGACCCCTGGGTTCAATCGTTATTACTATAGGGAAGTTAAAGACTACTATCTCAGGAAAAAAGGTAGGATTCTCTAGTTCTTTGCAGAAATCCATTTTGAGGCCAACTGTGTTTAAAAGTCTAATTCAGCCTCTTCTTATAGTTTAAATAGTCAAAAGAAAGGTAAAATAAAGATTTCAGGGCTAGTGTGGTGGCACATCCCTGCAATCTCAGTGATTACAGAGGCTGAGGTAGGATTCAAGTTCAAGGCCAGCCTTGGCAACTTAGACCCCATCTCAAGTTGGTGGTACAGTGCCCCTGGGTCAATCTCTATTTCTGACGCGGTGTGGGGAGGGGGGAATAGGATTCCAGCTTTTAGTGTATATTAATGACCTTAATAAGTTAACTGCTTACTAAAACACAGGGTTGAGGAAGAAAAGGCATCTTTAAATCAGGCCACCCCACTCAAATACTATGAGACCAATAATCACTAAAAGGGTGTGTTAATTCTCTGATCCTTTACATAAAACAAAAATCTTGGGCCATCTTTTCCTTGTTTGTGACTCAACATTTTCTATATTTTTTCAGCTCTAAGTATTTTGGCTTCATTTTTTTCTTTTTGCCCTTTGCTCAACCTCCAAATCTTATGACTAAATTGGGTTTAGCTTAAAGACTAAGTCCTTTTACTTGGTTTGTATTTACACTCTGGTTCTACTAACTTCTTCTGGTTCGTGTCTCAGTTTGGCTTAACTTAAGCTTTGGTCTTTGAAACTGAGCAGTGCCTCTACTGCTGCTATATCTGCATTGTCCCAACTCAAAAAAATTAGTAGACAATGAATGTAAGTCACATTCCTCAAGATATTTATACTTCATATCTCTTCACACAGTTAATTCTTTTATCTGAATTAATATATTTCCTCAATGTGTTTTTCCTTTTCTTTTTTAGTAGATGAACACAATACATTTATTTTATTTATTTATTTTTATATGGTGCTGAACATTGAACCCAGTGCCTCACATGTGCTAGGTAAGAGCTCTACCACTGAGCTACAATACAGTGTGTTTTTTCTTTATGTTCTTTTAAGCTAATCCTAATGATTACTTTTAGGTAGCAAATATTCTCTGAAAGAAATGTGTTCACTGATATGGCATTCATCAAAAAGCATAAAAAAGGGCAATTACCCATGTCTTAAAAGAAAGCTGACAATTAGAATAAAAAGGACCAACCTGTTTCTTAGAATCAAACTCCTTGGACTCAAGTCCCCATGGACTATTTCTGCTTTGTGTAGCTTTTCCACTATTGTCAAAAGATTATAAATAATCAACACTATTATTTCATGGGTAATAAATTCACTGTGCTGGAGAAGATCCTGGAAGTAGAAGAGAAAACATGAAATTTTTCCAGTTGGGACAATTATAGTTATACTTAATACCTTGATAACTGATGCTCTATACTCTTCCTTTTTGTTCTCTACTAGAATGCTGACTAGGTCTATGTCCCAGTTTTAACAACAGTATGATCTCCTATAATATTGTAAGGATTTAATGAGATAAAGGAAAGAGTATCAAGGATGAACTGTGTCCATAAGAGGTGCTCTGTAAATGTTTTAAAATAATTTCATTCCAACCATTTTAGAGAATTCATATTACTATCAAAATCCTCGACAAAAATTTCTTAAGAGCATGCCAGTGGTGGCTAAGTGGTAGAGCATTTGCTTAACACGTGCAAGGTTCTGAGTTCCTAGTACTGGTGGTGTGTGTGGAGGGGTAGGGGGGTCACGTGCAGGGCAAAGAATAAAATTATATGTTGTGTCTGGGTTTTAAAATAATCCTAGGAGTGGGGCATAGTGGTGCATGCCCAGTGATTTGGGAAGCTGAGGGAAGAGAGTCACAAGTTCAAGGCCAGCCTCAGCAATTTAGCCAGGCCCCAAGCAACTTAGTGAGATGCTCTCTCAAAATAAAAAATAAAAAGGGCTGGGAATGTAGCCCAGTAGTAAAGTGTCCCAGGGTTCAGTAGTGACCCCCCACCAAATTCTGGGGGATAGGGGTGCTATATATAAAACAAGAGTATCCATGAGCTGATGATTAATTATCCTAGTTAGATGACTGGCTCATGGGAGTTTACTGTATAAATCTATCTTCTTTTTTGGTCAAAATAAAAAGTTAAAAAAAAAAAAAACTTGTGAAAAGAAAAGTAATCAATGCTTTAAACTTTTAATTCATCTATTGCTAGAACACTGGCAGGAATTTTGTACTACTATCTACTTGAGGACTGTGAATTATGTTTTTAGTATTAATGCAAACCTGCAAGGTGAAGCAGTTTACATATTGGTACCAAACAATATAGCCATCTTCATATTGATAACAGCTGCAAAAGTGATCATACTCCTCATTTAAACGTTCCTTTAACTTGAGGTTGATATAAAAGTCCCATGGGATGGATTGAGAAGATACCTATAAGATATTTTAAAAATAAGAGCAATTAGCTGGGCACAGTGGCGCACACCTGTAATCCCAGTGGATTGGGAGGCTGAGGAAGGAGAATCATGGGTTCAAATCCAGCTTCAACAATGGCAAGGCACTAAGCAACTCAGTGAGACCCTGTCTCTAAATAAAATACAAAATAGGGCTGGGGATGTGGCTCAGTGGTTGAGTGCCCCTGAATTCAATCCCTGGTACAAAAATAAATAAATAAATAAAGGAGCAATTAGAATCTATGCCTATGGCTAGCAAACCAAAACCAATTCCTTCTAGTCTTTCTGATAACCCAACACAAATAATAGTGAACTTTCTTTTTCCCCTTAAAGGAACATCTTAAAAGGCATAAATCTACAATAAGGGACATAATAGCAACAAGATTTTGGAAGCTAGAAAGAGGAATAAGAAGTTAACATTTCAGTTAGATGACCCTATAGTATATAACTGGTAGCAACAACTACCTATGGAAGTAAGGCTAAGGATAGAGCTAAAGTAATAGTGGTTGAACTCCATTTAAGAAGAAGCTAGACCCTGGAATCTCCCTCTTGTTCCTTTAGGCCAGCCTAGAAACTGCCACCCAACAATACCCAACCCCTTACCAGACTACAAGTTTGTTTCATTTAAAATATCAAACAATGGAGCTTTGGACTAGAGGACACTAGTTACCAGTACAGATGCGAATAGAAAACCGGGGAAAAGTTTATATATGAAATGTTAAGATGTAACTCTCTACCATTGCATCCTCTGAACAAATTTCCTTATACAGCTTTCAGAAAACTAGTAGCCAGGCTTATATGCTCTAAACAGGAAATCAGAAGTCTTATTAGGGGGATCTGTTTGGCTCAATAGAAAAGATCTAAAGACTGAAGGGTTTTCCAATAAAATGACCCACCTACATCATCCTGCAGTGAGTTACTTAGCTATTAAGGTCCCTCTAAATTCAGAGCTTTCCATTAGTTTTTAGTGTTCCACACTTAAATCTGAACAGCAAGCCAAAGGCTCAGAGAAAGCCTCTAATATGAAAGAGATGTAAAAAGACAAAAACAGGAGGAAACATGATGCAGGAAGAAAAAAACATTTAAAGTATCATTAATGCTACAAAGAAAATCCTGGGAACAAAAAAAAAAAAAAGAAGAAAAAAAAAGAAGTCTTGTAAATTAAAAATAAGATCCTATCATGATCCAGAGAGAGGGAAAATTAGTTTCACACAGTCTGGTGGCATACACCTATAATCCTAGCAACTTGGGAAGCTGAGGTAGGAGGATCTCAAGTTCAAGGGCAGCCTCAGCAACTCAGCAAGATTCTTAGCAACTCTGAGAGACCCTGTCTCAAAATAAAAAAGGACTGGGATGTAGCTCAATGTTAAAGTGTCCCTGGGTTCAATCTGTGTACTTCCCCCCAAAATAAAAAACAATGAAGACTGAAAACAAATTTGACAAAATATAGCTGGAACTCTGTATCTGCAGGTTCTGCATTGGAAGATCAACTAACCATGGATAGAAAATATTTGGGAGAAAAATTGCACCTATACTCTTTTTTTTTTCTTATTATTCTCTAAATACAGTACAACAACTATTCACATAGCATTTACATTATGTTGGGTATTATAAGTAATCTAGAGACAAAATATACTGGAGGATATTTTAGGCTATATGCCACTACTACACCATTTTATTTAAGGCACTTGAGCATCCTCAGATTTTGGTATCTGTAAGGGGTCCTGGAACCAATCTTCCACAGATATCAAGGGGCAATTGCACTATAGAAAGTCAAGTAATTCCAGGCACAATGGGGCATGCCTATAATTCCAGCGACTCAGAATACTGAGGCAGGAGGATCGCAAGTTCAAAGTCAGCCTCAGCAACTTGGTGAGGCCCTAAGTAACTTAGCAAACCCTGCCTCAAAAAAAATAAAATAAATAGATAGATAGATAAATAGGATTGGAAATGTAGCTCAGTGATTAAGCATGAGTTCAATCTTTGGATCAAAAAAAAATAAAACGTAAAGGGATGGAGTTGTGGCTAAGAGGTAGAGTTGCTCACCTAGCATGCGCGAGGACCTGGGTTGGATCCTCAGCATCGCATAAAGATAAACAGATAATAAAAATGTGTGTCCAACTACAACTAAAAATAAATATTTTTTAAAAAGCAAAGCAAAAAGACAAGGAGAAAAATAGGAGAAAAAAAGTAATGTTTTTAGGGGCTGGGGATGTGGCTCAAGTGGTAGCGCGCTTGCCTGGAATGCGTGCGGCACGGGTTCGATCCTCCGCACCACATACAAACAAAGATGTTGTATCCGCCAAGAACTAAAAAATAAATATTAAGAAAAATTCTCTCTCTCTCTCTCTCTTAAAAAAAAAAAAAAAAAAGTAATATTTTTAGAGGTCCTGAACAGGAGAATCCATATCCTTCTAAAAAAAAAAAATTACTGAAAATTCTTTATTTCTCTCCATTGAGACAATCAGAGAGAATGAGAAGAAATAATTTTTTTCCATTGAAGAAAATTTCTCAGAACTGAAGGAATTTCCAGATTGAAATGGCCACCGAGTGTCTAGCAGCATAAGTGACAAGAGACTTGTACCAGAATATGTAATTTTGACATTTCAGAATACTGAAGACAAACATAAGATCCTATCATGATCCAGAAAGAGGGAAAATTAGTTTCACACAAAACTTCAAGAGCAAAAGGCTTCTAAAGCTAGGCTAGATGCCAAAAGATAATGGAGCTCTTCTTTAAAAATTGGAGGAAAAAAAATGTTTTTTTAATAGTATTCAATATCCAGCTAAATTATCAATTAAGGTAAAATTATAATTAAGGAATTTCCTAATATAAGGTTTCAAAAACTCTGTAACCCATCCCTTTTTCAGGAAGCCACTAAAGGACATGCTCCTCCAAAATATGAGGAATTAAAGTAAGAAAGAATTAAAAACAGGATCCAAGAAACTGGGTATCCAATATAAGAAAAAGATGATGTAACTACTGAGGATGGTGGTGAATGAAAATTAAGGTAACACTGCATGTGTTCAGATTGTCCAGATTGAAAAAAATCAAAAAATTTCAGGATAGATTTCCTTAAAAAGTTAAATTGAGAGAATACTTAACATGTTTGGACCCATTGAGAGATTTACACAATAGTCTCTCATTTCTGGTATCTGGTCCTGGCTCATAATGGTGACTAAATTCTTAATGACTCACTGACTTTCTAGTAAGGAACCCAAGATTATTAGAAAGATTTGAATGTACTATGGGACAGAATTATTGCTTTAACCTACATTATCTGCAAGGTAACTAAAATTACAAAGAACCAGTCCCACCTTTATTATGGTTAGCTCTGCAGAGTTTCTTGATGCCACCCAAAATAACTTATAATCTTCACATATTAGGTATTCTTGTTTAATACAGTAATCCTCATTACCTGTTGAGAAGGATTAATTCAATTTAAAAATTACTGTGAAAGTAAAGCAATTCCAGGCATAATGGGGCATGTCAACATCTATAATGCTATTTCTTTTAATCTAGAAACATTTGTAGTACTCAAGCATTAAGGTCAACTACAAATAAGCACTTATTTATATACTGTCATGTGCAAAAAGATATGCATTCAATAATACTTACCTAATTCAATTTCCTTCTCTATTTCCAATTTAGGCATTGGTCTATCTTCTACAGAAAACTCTGCAGAAGCACTTAACTCTGGTAGGGATTTTAGTAGTTGTCTGCGACACTGAGGACACCAGGGTGACTGAATAGGGTTTTCTACGGCAAGAAAAAGTTGGAAAAAAAAAATCATCTAAAATACTTACTGCTTAAAATGGACATTATAATGGGGGGCAGGGAGGAATTACAAAATCAATACTGCCAATCTGATTATATTCATTTGCCTCAAGTCTTTATGGAACTGTGTTCAGTTAGTATTAGTTTCTAGAAATATCATAATTGATAACAACTTCTCTAGAGAGGAAAAGAATACAGTTAAGTTTGCTGAGATAAATAAGTGTTCATTAAACATGGATCTGGACATAAAATTAGATGATACTACCTGTAGTCTCATTAGTAAGCTCCAGTTTCTCAGGAATCTGAAGACTTTTGATAGAGGAGGTACTTGAAACTGAGGCAGAAGATCCAGAGAAGCCAGAAGAGTGGGTGACTTCACGACTATCTTCAATAATTGGACTGAAAGAATCACAAGTGATTTGATTGATATCAATTATCTTAGGTATAACAGAATCAACAAAAATAAGCTGGTATATATTATCCCCATATTTCTGATCAACTTTATTTAAAAATCATTTATAATAATTGTCAGCCTCAGCAATAGTGATTCTCTAGACCACTTAGTAAGACTCTATCTCAAAATAAAAAAATTTTAAAAAGGCTAGGGATGTGACTCAGTGGTTAAGTGCCCCTGGGTTCAATCCCTGGTACTAAAAACCAAAAACAAAACCAAAGAAACAACAACAAACACCTTTTTCTTTAATACATTTCCTGTTGATTATCTGAAATCAACATTAGTTATTCTACCATTATTTTAAATTTAATATTAAGAAAAAATTGTCTCCTCTTTTCCAATCTTATACCTAAATTGTTGCATTTCCTCAAAGGTAACATAATCCTCCTAGATCTCTTAGACTCATAATTATCACAATTTACTTCCTCTAACCCTTGTATCCAAACTAATCACTAAGTTGACAATTTATCTAGAAAAGCCTTACTCTCATATAAAGCATTTGGCAACTAAGTACCTAGAAGAGATAGTGATAATTGATCGCTGTAACTGACAAGCACTCATACAATAAGAAAGCAAACATTCTGGTTTGTAAAACCTATAATCGCCCATCACCTCAGTTTCTTGATGCTGAGGGTTTGATTGTAGATGGTGCCACATGCAGTCTGCTGCTCCTCAGAAGTCTTTGCATCTAGATCCTCTTCCTGCAATAGTCTCCCAGGATCAGAAGGGAGATCCTTCAAAGACATTATCTCATGAAAAGGAGTGGATGCAAAATGAGCTGCTCTAGCAAAGTCACAAGTGTCTTCTGGGTTAGGACAAATAGTTACATTCCTGAAACCTGTGATAATGGCATCCTCACTCAAGGGCTCAATTCCAGTAAGTTCATCCTGAAATAAAAACCATATAGTTTAGCTGAAATATATCAATAAACATAAGAATGGTGATGATTATTAACAGAGAATACATAAGTAGCATATCAGGATCTCTAGGTAAAGACAATAAATAAAATCACATGATAGCTTTCGAAGAAAATGATTTTGAATCACGAACACAAAAAACTATGCCTAATCAAAAAATAGATTGTGATGAGTCTCCATACAAGAAAAAATATTGGCCAATTTTTCCCCCAAAGAATTTCACCTAATTAAAGCACTAATATTATTTTTCTTCTGTCATTCACTTAGAAAATATTCTGCCATTCTCCTAATTTTTAAGAGAGAAAACATGTCTTCCTCTATGCCATATACTTAATTTTTATTTTATTCCTTAAAGGTAATTCATGATTTTGATAGAAATGGAAAACTAAGTATCACAATGAACCACCTGAAATACTATTACTCAATCTAATATTTTTATTATATAATTAAAACACGACTTTGTCTTTTAAAACATATGTGGTTTTAAACAGCAACTAGTTTTAAAAGAATATTCAATGAAAAAATATCCGTCCTACATGCAACCACCTATCCAACCCCTATTCCTACTCCCCCCAAAGTCAGCCACTATTACCAAACAAATCTGGTAGTATATATGCAGAAGCATATTCTTTGTATCTAAGAAAGAAGTTGTAAAAAAGATTACAGTATATATGCTATTATGCATTGTTCCATCTTATACTATTCGCATTTTTTTCTAAGCTATTAAACATTCTTTAAAAACATGATGGTCACATTATAGGATTTTTAGAAATTAACTGAGGCCTTCAAGTTATTCTCTATTTTCAACCAGTAAAAAAACTATTTTCAAATATGTCTATACATAAATCTTTTTGAACATCTTAATATTCCTAGGATTGATTCCTAAAAGAATTATTAGGACAAAAGGTTATAAACACTTAAGGTTCTTTATACATATTGTTTAGCTGTCCTAAAAGGGATCATACCACTTTATATATTTACCTGTAGTATACAAAAAGTACCTATTTTTGTTTTAACCCCTGTGGATATTAGATATTAATTTTTACATCATTACCACTTTGACATATTCTTTGAATTTTTGACTTTAAGTTAAATAAATTAAATAAGTAAAAGATACATCCTGAATAAATGTAGCTTAAGAAATAAGAGATAAAACTGATGTCTATAGTCCAAGTATACATTTTATGCAAATACTACTTATGATCCTATTAGTTTAGACATTTTAAATATGACTGTTTTAAGGGATAAAACTTATGGTAGGTACCTATTAATAAAATTCAAGTACAACATTATAAGACAAAAAAGCAAGATGAAGACTATTAGACTCCTTTAATAATTCACTCTATCCTGAACAACTAATTCTAGAACCACTAAATCTAAAACCAGCTCCAGTATCACATTCTCTAGTAGTATTCTCCAGGACACAGTATATATTTAATTACTCTCTTACATCATGGTCTTTTTCACAGCAGACAAGGAACTAACTATTAGAACTATTTGGGAAAGTATTTAAAACAGAGACATATACATGCTTAGACTTCTTTCCTGGAAATTCCAATTCCATATAACTAAAATGGAGCCTGAATATGTTTTGCCATAAAAACCTCCCTAGCTTTTTCTCTATTGCTGGAAATACTCTACATCTTAAGTATAAAACAGCACAGATATTCACATATGTAAAAATTCATCTAGCTGGGCAATTAATATTTATGCACTTTTACTGAGTATAAAATATACCTCAATCATGCTTAAAAATTTTTTCCAAATGTTCCATTCCCTTGGATGTAGAGAACATACTTCTTTAAATCACTAAAGCTACTGATAACATCTCCCTGTAAAAGTCTTCAGATTAAACACATTCAATTCTCTTCAAGCTTATAACAAGTTTCCAGATGCTGGTTTGAAAAGAATTAATTTTCTTTCTTAAAATATCGGTGAAATGTCAATGATAACAGTTATTTACTTTGACTTACAGGGTCTTTTTTTCTTAGTTGTAGGTGGACACAATACCTTTATTTATTTATTTTTATGTGGTGCTGAGGATCGAACCAAGTGTTTCACACATGCTAAGCAAGTGCTCTACCCTAAGCCACAACCTCAACCCCTTACAGGGTCATTTATCCCAAGTATTATCATGTCATAAGCCCATAGTGATTAAAATAGAACATTACAAAAGTAAAATGGCTGGTCTACATAACTTTTCCATTGCCATAAAAGGCATTTTATTTTACTTTATTTTTGGTACTGGGGATTGAACCCAGAGGTGCTTTACCACTGAGCTACATCATGACTCCTTTTTGAGACAGAGTTTTGCTAAGTTGCCGAGGTTGCCCTTGAACTTGAAATACTCTTGCCTCAGCTTCCTAAGTTGCTGAGATTATAGGCAGGTGCCACAGTGCCCAGCTCATTATATATATAAAAAAAGAAGAAACAACCTTTGCTATGTTGGCTAAAAAAAATTAAAAGTGTAAAACTGCTCTCAAATCAATTTTTTCCCCACTTTAAAAATTTAAGATATAATTTAAATCCAGAAAATTCACCCTTTTATAGTATATATTGCAAAGGTTTTTAGTATATTGACAGGTTGTATAACCATCACCACCACTTAACTCCAGAACATTTTCATCCCTTAAAAAAGAAACCCCGTACCTATTAACAGTCACAGTCCCCTCTTTCTCTAATTCCCTAAAAATCCCCAATATACTTTTTACCTATTCTGGATATTTCATGTAAATGCAAACGTATATAATATGTGGTTTTCTTTGTGCCTGACTTCCTTTAGCTTGTTTTTTGTTTAGTTTGATAACCAAGGGTGCTTAACCACTGAGCCACATCCCCAGACCTTTTTATTTTTGTATTTAGAAACAGGGTTTCACTAGATTGCTCAAAGCCTCATTAAATTGCTGAGGCTGGCTTCAAACCTGTGATCCTCTGCCTCAGCCTCCTGAGCCTCTGGGATTACAGGCATCCACCAACCATGTTTTCAAGGTTCATCTTGTTGTGACATGTATCAGTACACCATTACTTTTCATTAGCAAATAGTATTTCAATGCATATGGTATTTTGCTTATCCTTTGATGGACATTTGGGTTGTTCCCACTATCATGAATAATATTTCTATGAACATTGTGTACAAGCTTTTTGTGTCAACATATTTTTTATTCTCATGGGTATATATTTAGGAGGGGAATTGCTAAGTTAACTCTATGTCTAATATTTCGAGAAACTGCGAGTTTTCCAAAGTAACTGCTATTTTACATTCCCACCAACAACATGAAAGTTCTGATTTCTGTATATCCTTGATCCAGGACACTTGTTATTATCTGTCGTTTTTATTATAGCCATCTTAGTGAGTGTTTAATCATTGTGTTTCTGATGTGCATTTTCCTGGTGACTAATGATGCTGAGCATCTTTTCATGTACTTTGTTCAAGCTGGTGATTTTAATTTTAACCTAAACTTTTGGAAGTTTTAAATGAAAACAACACACTGGTCCATTTATATTAAGGATATTTCTTACACAAACATCTGGAGAGACATCCTCATTTAAGGTGATGCTTTCTGTTTTGAGTACTGCAAGGGGTCTTCGTTGGGCTAAGCCCTTTGGGAGCTCTTCAGGAGAACTGGAAAAAGACATACTGCATTTAGAATTTTTTTTTTTGTTGTTTATTTACAGACAATAGTAACCACTAATTTATTCTCACTTATAATAACAGAAAGTTTAAGTTAAAAACAACTTCAAGGGAGCCGAGTGGTCAACGGCCCGAAGAGCAACATGCCTAAGTTTTATTGTGACTACTGCGATACATACCTCACCCATGACTCTCCATCTGTGAGAAAGACACATTGCAGTGGTAGGAAACACAAAGAGAATGTGAAAGACTACTATCAGAAATGGATGGAAGAACAGGCTCAGAGCCTGATTGACAAAACAACGGCTGCATTTCAACAAGGAAAGATACCTCCTACTCCATTCTCTGCACCTCCTCTAGCAGGTGCTATGATCCCACCTCCCCCTAGTCTACCGGGTCCTCCTCGCCCTGGTATGATGCCAGCACCCTATATGGGAGGCCCTCCCATGATGCCAATGATGGGTCCTCCTCCTCCTGGGATGATGCCAGTGGGACCTGCTCCTGGAATGAGGCCACCAATGGGAGGCCACATGCCAATGATGCCTGGGCCTCCAATGATGAGACCTCCTGCTCGTCCCATGATGGTGCCCACTCGGCCAGGAATGACACAACCAGACAGATAAGGATAGAGGGGAGCTTTTTCAGTTTTATATTACTTGTTCTATTTCATTCACCAGGAGATCATGGTGCTGTGTGACTCTGGGTGTTTTCTAACAGTATGACAACAAAGACTTGCTCCCTATTTGTATCAAAGAGAATAGTTTCAGAAGGGAGAAATTGGAAAGAAAAAGTACAGTTTTCATTTGTATTGTGAAATGTGAAAATAAAGTTGTCAGCTCTTTTAGTTAAAAATAAATAAATAAATAAAAAATAAAAAAATAAAAACAACAACAAAAAGCAACAAACCTTTCATTCTTTTTTTCTGAAAGAAGAGATTCGTCAAAAATGGAGAAAGGTATACTGGGACCTATAGAAAAAAAGAGACTAGATATATACTCTTAGGAGTACATGCTTTACTCTTCAAGACAACTAAAGGAATTAATATTTTGTGTTGTTAAGCTTCAAACACATAAAAGTAAAGATCATTTAATAATTTATTATCAAAATACAGATGATCTTGATTCACCTATTTCCCTAACCAATGCTACTACTCCTCTAAAACCTACCCCAACAGAATGATTTTGAAGCAAATCCAAGACATAATATCATTTCAATATGGTTTTTCTAAAAAAGGCTCTTTTCAAATGCCAAATTTCAAGATGTGCTAACTATATAATAATTTTTGAATATACAGTATCTATTTAGAAGTTCTACATTTTACCCATTATCTTTAAAAAAATTTTTAAAGTGTGTTTGAATTGAGAATGCAGAGTAAGATTCATATACTGTGACTAAAGCCTCTTTTATTTATAGGGCTCTACAGATACTTTTTAGTTGAAGAAATTGGCTTGTTTGCCACATAATGCTGAATTTTGCAAATTATATCTCCCTCTGTTGTTTAACATGTTCCTCTATGCTTTGTATTTCCTATAAATTGGTTGTTAGAATTAAAAGTTCATTTTGGGCTGGGGATGTGGCTCAAGCGGTAGCGCACTTGTCTGGCATGCGTGCGGCCCGGGTTTGATCCTCAGCACCACATACAAACAAAGATGTTATGTCCGCCAAATACTAAAAAATAAATATTAAAATTCTCAAAAAAAAAAAAAAGTTCAATTAGATTTGGTTTATTTTTTATAAAACTACTCACAAATGAATATTCATGTTGCTACCACATTTAACATATTTAAATAGAAAAAGTCCAATTTGAACATAAAATAGTCAAACTTTTTTTCCTTCAAAAAGACACTGTCCTTAGTCTTGGCTGCTGGACTGATAAGTTACTGAATGTAACTTAAGTGGAAACATATTATTTTGTACTAATATCAATCTGAAAGTATATTTAAACCAAATTCCGTAATTCAAAAATACAATAATACTCACTCTATTCCCCCTCTTCCTTCTTTCAACCCCTTTACCATAATTAAGAAAATATTTACCATTTGTTATATAATCCATTTGGTATCAACAACATTTTCATGAGGCTGTCAAATGTAACTCACCTTTAGAGTGAAGCTGTTCTCGACAAATGCTTTCTGCAAGTGAAGTTTCTCTATGAAAAAATTTGTTTTAAAAAGTGTTCAGTACCCACAGTAAGAATTATTTAATTTTTTAATTGTCTAAGAGGCTTTTTCATTAAATATAATCCTCTTCACTATAAGATAAAAAAAAAATTATTCTGCCACTCTCAATCCCAATTCTCTTGAAGAAGTCATTAGAAATGTTATGGAAATATACTTGATTATAGGTGTTAAATTACACTAATAGTTAAGCAGATCACAAATGGTAAGCTATGATTTTTATAAAACAAAAACAAAAATAAAGCACAAGAAGAGAGATATACCAGTGTTAGCAGTAATTCTCTTGTTGGTTGAAAAGAGTGATTAAAAAATAATTATTTGTTTCTATAAGAAAAATGTTATTTTTTATGGAAACAAGTTAGTACCAATCATTCCTCAGTGTCACAGCTTATGCTGAGACAGAAACTTTAAGTCTCCTTGATCCAAAGCTATTAGTTAAGGAGACTTAAAGTCACTAGAGAATCAAAGGTTGGTTCCAATCCTCCCTTAAGGACTAGGTGTGTAGCTCAGGTGTAGATTCTTTGCTTAGCATGTGTGAGGCCTGGGTTCAAACCCCAGTATCACAAAAAAAGGAAAAAAGAAAAAAAAAAAAGAGAATTTAAAAAAGCTCTTCTATAAGCACTATCCCTTTTACCAATATGGTCTTACCTAGAACAAGAGTTTCGAGGACAAACAGAACTGCATAGAGCCACTCTTGGTATTTCCTGAGACCGGGAAGCAATTTTCAATTCAGCTTCCTTCTTTGTAGTTATCTTCTCTTCTTGCTATTTGCATTAAAATAAACAAAATAAGTAACTCTCTCAACCAGAAAATGATATATTTTTTCAAGCTCTAGTCCAACATTACATACTCTTACCCTAGATATCCACTAACCATATGAAAAGTATGTATCACAAAAGTTCTTTCCAATAATTCATGTTTTTAGTATAAACTTGTATTGTTGTACTCAATTAAGCAATTCCAAGAATACACTAAATTTGTTAACCCCATTCTAATGGAACATAACTGGAAAAAAAAGCTAAAATCAAAATTAATTAAATAATTTGTTTATCATATAACAAATAAGTCACATCACTTATTTCATATGTCATAAATCCCATTTGAAATCACCTGGTTCAATTACTTTCCTGCTCAACTTTGCTGCTACTAATCACTAAGAAACCACCAAAAACTGGGGGGCAATAGGGAGGACTTAGAAACCTTCTACACTTCTGTACTGTTTAGACTATTTCAGGATAAACATGTAGCTCGGTGGTAGAGCACTCTGTCTAGCATGTCCTAGGGTCTGGGTCTAATCCCTAGCACTTTTGGGGAAAGAAGGCTAAATTTATTTCAAAAAAGCATTAGTTTTGTGTATTTTAAAAAAGGATATTGGGCTGGGATTGTAGTTCAGCGATAGAGTGCTTGCCTAGCATGTGCAAGGCCCTGGGTTCAATCCTCAGCACCACATATGAATAATAAAATAAAGGTATCGTTTTCAACTACAACTAAAAAATATTTAAAAAAAAAAAAAAGGTGGTGGGGGTGGGGTTGTGGCTCAGTGGCAGAGCACTTGCCCAGCATCTGTGAAGTACTGGGTTCAATCCTCAGAATCACATATAAATAAATAAAAAATAAAAGTACATCAACAGCTAAAAAGTATTTAAAAAAAAAAGAGGGCTGGGGCTGAGGCTCAGTGGTTGAGTGCTCACCTAACATACATGAGGCACTGGGTTCGATTCTTAGCACCACATAAAAACAAAATAATATGTCCACCTAAAACTAAAAATACATACATAAATAAATAAATATTTTTTTTTTTTTAAAAAGGATATTACCTGATCACCTGCTCTTTCTTGCTGAGTAGTTTGGATTTCTTTTAGCTTTTTCTCCATCTCTTCAATCTGTTTCTGCATTTGTGCTCTCGTCTCTGCACTGGTCAACAGCTCTACTACAAACAGTGAAGTTGGCTGAGGCATTACTCCTTGTAAGAATTTATTCTATCAAAAACTACCTTTGGGGTGCATGTCCTCAACACACATTAATACAGATGAAAATGATATTAAGTGGATTACTTTATTTATATAGCAAATAATAGATAAATGCCTAAAGTACAACTTGAAAACTTAAGTTTTGGTGGTAAATAATACAAAGTTCTTGGTTATGTGATACTAACATTCAAATTTGAGATAAACACACAAACAAATGAAAACAAGCTTCAGTAACTTAGCAAGGCAATAAGCAACTTAGCAAGACCCTGTCTCAAAATAAAAAGAAACTACGATGTGTGTTTGAGTAAAGGGATGAAGGTCAGTGACTATTTAAGACCTGTGATCAAGAAAGATCATTCTGACAAAATGACATGATAAAGCTAAAACTTTTTTTCTTCCTTTACTACTGGGGATAGAACACAGGGGTACTTTACCACTAAGCCATATTCCCAGACCTTTTTATTTTTCATTTTGAGTCAGGGTCTTACTAAATTGCTGAGGCTGGCCTCAAAATTTCAATCCTCCTGCCTCAGCCTCCCAAGTCAATGGGATTACAGGCATGTGCCACTGCCCCCAGTGAAAAAGTTAGAATTTTTAAAAGGAGAAAATGGTCTGTAAGTAGCCATGACAAGAAAGAACAATCTTAGCCAGGCACGGTGGCGCATGCCTGTAATTCCTGTGGCTTGGGAGGCTGAGGCAGGAGGATTGCGAGTTCAAAGCCAGCCTCAGCAAAAGAGAGGTGCTAAGCAACTCAGTGAGACCCTGTCTCTAAATAAAATACAAAAAAGGGCTGGGGATGTGGCTCAGTGGTTGAGTGCCCTGAGTTCAATCCCCAGTACCAAATTAAAAACAAAAGGAAAAAGAAAGAAAGAATAACTTTTCTAAGCCCTGGCTGTAGTTACATTTCTCATATGCCTCTATTACAGTAAATAGCCAACAAGTCTTGGATGTCAGTCCTATTTCAAAAGTAACAAGAATTCGTATTCAAAGACATGAGGTTTTATAAGGGAATCACTATATACCCAGGTGGGAAAATACAAATTCAAGAACTAGATTCAGAGACCAGCTAAGGAAGTAGATTTTAAAAGACCTTTTATCTATTCAAATCTAACTTATTATAAGCTTACTACCACCATGTTTTAGCTAACTAAGAAATATACTTTCACCTTACTTCTGTATACCTGGTATGAATTAGATATTTCCATTAAGATAAACCCAGTTTTATTTAGATACTGATTTCTTTCTCTAGTTCATATTTAGCTACCCTCTCTCCCCATTTCTTTGTTGGTTTCTTTTTTTTTTTTTCCCTTTTAAGGTTCTATGGATCAAGTCCAGGGCATCACAATTCCCAAGCAAGCTCTCTCTACCACTGAGCTACAAATCTAGCTCTATTCCTATATATATATATATATTTGTAGATGGGCACAATAACTTTGTTTTTATGTGGTGCTGAGGGTGAAATCCAGTGCCTCACAGTAATAGGCAAGTGCTCTACCACCAAAGCTACAACCTCAGCCCCTCTGTTCCTATTTTTTAAAAACCTTACTCAGCTAGCTCCTTGTTTTGCAATCATCTCCCCTTCCTTCCTAGACACATTTTTCAGTATTTCAACCAGAGCACCTTTGTGAATCTTGGAAATGAACTAGAAAATGTAATAAATGAAGGTAATTCCAAGCATACTAAGTCTCCTTTATAGCATTTTGTTTCTAACTCGTTACCTGAAACTCAGATTTTTTCCTCAAGTTATAGAAGTGATAGGCTAGGGGCAATGGCACTCGTCTGTAATTCCAGCAGGTCGGAAGGCCAAAGCAGGAGGATTGCAAGTTCAAAGCCAGCCTCAGCAACTTAGCAAGGCCCTAAATAACTCAGGGAAATGCTGTCTCAAAATAAAAAAATAAAAAGGGATGGGGATTTGGTTCAGTGATTGCGTGCCCCTGGTTCAATCCTTTTTACCGACACCCCCCCACCAAAAATCTATATGGATGACATTTATTCTTGGGCCTCCCCCAACCTCCTTTTCTATATCCTTCTTATTCTCCCTCATGTCCTGATGTTCTATTCTGCCTATCTTTTTTCTTTTCCTTTTTTTTGGGGGGTTAGGGTGGGGTGAAGAAATGCACCCTAGGGATTGAACCCAGACCATTCTGCTCTATATCTTGCTTCCAAATACTATAGGTACCAGAATAGGAAGTACTTTCCATTTCCAAGAAATTCCCACTTTCTCAATTTATAATAAAGATTCCTTCAATTTAGAAAGAAAATATCTTTAAGAGACAATAAAAATAACTATTGTAAGTGACTGAGGTAAGAGAAAATTGTTAATCTAAATAAGTCCTTGGAGAAGGAGGTAAAAGACCACTGTAATGAAAACTATAGAACATTGAAGAAAAAAACTGAAGAAGGACTCAGAAGATGAAAAGACCTCCCAGACATTAATAATGTAAAAATGACCATACAGCCAAAAGTAATACATATTCAAAGCAATTCCCATCAAAATATCAATGACATTCTTCACAGAACTAGGGAAAAACAAATCTAAAATTCATTTGGAAAAATAAAAGACCCAGAATAGCCAAAGCAATTCTAAGCCACCCCCAACAACAATAAAAAAACACAAGTGCTGGAAGCATCACACTGCCAGATTTCAAATTACACTACAGAGCTATAGTATCAAAAACTGCATGTTACCGACATGAAAAATCGACACATAGATCAATGGTACAGAAAAGATGACACAGAGATAAACCTAGGAATTAAACCACAAAGCT
The DNA here is from genome assembly GCF_048772815.1 of Callospermophilus lateralis. NCBI lineage: Eukaryota > Metazoa > Chordata > Mammalia > Rodentia > Sciuridae > Callospermophilus > Callospermophilus lateralis. Next base: position 86,970,531 of record NC_135307.1, on the reverse strand, counting down.
ATACTACTTCTAAAAGAAAATGTAGGGCCAACACTCCAGTATACAGGCACAGGCAATGTCTTTTTCTACAGGACCCCTAAAACTGAGGAATTAATGCAAAAAATGAATAAATGGTATGTCATCAAATTTAAAAAAGCTTCTGCACAGCACAGGAAATAATTAGGAATGTAAAGAGAGAATGTACAGAATGGGAGAAAATCTTTGCTAGCTACTCTGACAGAAGATTAATATCCAGAATATATAAACTTCACACCAAAAAAAAAAAAAACAACCCAAAACAAAAAACAAATAATAAATGGGCAAATGAATTAAACAGACACTTCTCAAAAGAAATATACACATGGCCAACAAATATATGAAAAAAAAAATGTTGACCATCATTAGCAATTAGGGAAATGCAAATCAAAACTACACTGAGACTTCATCTCACATCATTCAGGGTGGCATTCATTAAGAATGCAAATAATAAATACTGGAGAGGATGAAGCAAAAAAGGAACACTCTTACACCATTGGTGGGATTGTAAATTAGTACAACCACTATGGAAATCAGTATGGAGATTCCTCAAAAGACTAGGCATGGAACCACCATATGACCCAGTTATACCATTCATTAATATTTATCATAAAGAATTTAAATCATATTATAGTGATACATGCATACCCAGATTTATAGTAGCCCAGTTCACAATAGCCAAACTATGGTATCAGTCTACGTGCCCATCAATGGATGAATGGATAAAGATAATGTGGTATATATCCACAATGGAGTTTTATTCAGTCATAAAGAAAAATAAAATTATGTCATTTGCAGGAAAATGGATGGAATTAGAGACCATTATGTTAAGCAAAGTAACTCAGAAGGTGTAAGGACATGTTTTATCTCATGTGCCAAAGCTACAGAAGAAAAAGAAATATGGGGGTGGATCTCATGCAAATCAATGGAAAATTAATAGAGGAAAGGAAATAAGGATGGGAGACAAGGAAAGGGAAAGTGTTGGGAAGTGATATTGGCTACGTTATATTGCTATATTGTGTGTATGAATATGTAACAACAAATACCATTGTTATGTACAACTATAATATACCAATTAAAATATGTGGAAAAAAATTTAAGAAATGTTTTAGCAGAGTTAAAGGAAAACAAAACAAAACAAAAAAGTCCTTGGAGTATCAAGGGTACAGTGAAATATTTCAGGACGCATTAAGAAAAGTACTTAATGGAAAGGCAAGACACCACATGTGTGCATGTCAGGGATCATAGATGATTTTATTGTAGAATATGAATTGTTCCTGCATTCAGAGCTTCTTCTCCTTTATTCCTGAGCACAGACTCAGTTTTCTCCATTGTGTTTTTGTGACAGGCAGCAATGGAAGTGGAGCACATATATAGAGAGAAACTGTACAACCACAGAAATAGCACATAAAGCTATAAAGTGGACAATTTTCCTCAGATTTAATAAATTAGTTCAACTCTCCTACAAATAAATTACTTTCACAAGTTTAAATTAGTTCAACACACACACCTTCCCTCTGCTCTTTCAATTTTTTCCGAAAAACTTCAGCTCGAATTTCTTCAAAGGAGAATTCCTCAACTCCTGCATAAATCTTCTCCTTACAATACATCATCTTCTCTTTCTTTTCCTCAGACTCTTGCTGATGGCTTTGAACTCTTTGCAGAAGATCTCTTTCTTCCTTTCCAGGCTTTCTGGTGCTTAGAATGTGGTTTATACTGGGTTCAATTTTACATGGTGTCCTAAAGAAGCAAAATAATTTAATACTCAAAGTCAAAATAAATTATTTCTTATAAATTTTAAGTTCTAATTTTAATATTTTAATCACAAGAAATAATAAGATTGAGAAAGGAGGCTGAAAACAACTTATAAAAATTATTAGTAATTATGTTCTGAGCCTGGGATACATATAGCTCAGAGGTAGAACATCTGCTTAGCATGTGTAAGGAGCTGGGTTCAATCCCTAACACCAGGAAAAAATTAAAATTATGTTTTGAGAACTAATTCAGCTATGAGGAAGGAAATTAGTAGTAGAGTTAGGGTGATCAAGCAGCTTATATTGCTTATAGGTAAAAATAAAATTTAATACCACATGTTTTTCAAACCTGGTAGATATAAAGAAGCTAATCTCTGCAATGTAGTTATTTTTCAAAGTTTCACATCCAAAAGAATTAGAATTACAAATACAGCATTAGGGAACTGATGATGTAAAATTCAAGGTTTTCAGCTGAGGGAGAAGAATGAAAATGGCAGGATAGGTTTGAATAAAATGAAATATAATTACACCTCATTCAGGTTAGCAGATAGATGCTCTCAACCCTGGGCATGGATACTTTCAAAACTACACTGAGACTTCATCTCACATCATTCACCTCACATCATAGTAAGTGTGAAACATAACTAGTTTTGAGCATCTACAAGTTTTAAGATGAACATCTTAAAACTTTTGAGCATCTACAAGTTTGAGCATCTACAAGTTTTAAGAGCTTCTCCAAAAAATTTGTACAACCTGATAAAGAACTTTTATGAAAAACCCAAACTAATACCACATTTCCACTTGGGAGGATCACAAATTCAAGGACAGACTGGGCAACTTAGCAAGAACTTGTCTAAAAATAAAAACAAAATTTTGAAAAAGCTGGGGGGTGTAATTCAGTGGTAGAATGCTTACATAGCATGCATTATGCCCAGGGTTCAATTCCCAACACTGCAAAAAAAACAAAAAAGGCAGAATGCTTTCTCTGTCAGATCACAAACAAGACCAGGATGTTCATTCTTGCTACATGAACATTGTTCTGGAATTTCTAACTAAGGCAATTAGGCAAGAAAAAGAAAAGGAGTTTAGATAAGAAAGTAAGAACAAAACTACACTTGCAGACAACATGATCTTATATACAGACAATCCTAAGGATCTACTAAAAATCAATTGTAGGGCTGGGGTTGTGGCTCAGTGGCAAAGCACTTGCCTAGCATGTGTGAGGAACTGGGTTCATTTCTCAACACTACATATAAATAAACGAATAAAAGTCCATACATCTAAAATAAAATAAAATAAATAAAGATATAGTGTCCATCTACAATAACAAAAAACTTTTAAAAAAATCAATTGTGTTGCTGGGTGTGATGGGGCACACCTCTAATTTCAGTTTTTCAGCTATTAGGGAAGCTGAAGCAGGAAGATTGCTTGAGCTTAGGAGTTTAAGACCAGCCCCTGGGCAATGTAGCAAGACCACATCTCTACCTCTATATACACCAAAAAAATAAAACACCATCAGTATTTTATATACTTGCAATAAACCATCTAAAAATGAAATTAATAATTCTATTTACAACTTCATAGAATAAAACTTCAGAATTTAAAGAAGTGTGAACAGACATTTCACCAAAAAAAATACAGAAATGGCAAATAAGCATGTGAAAAGTTGCTTAACATAATAAATCAGAGAATTGCAAATTAAAACTTTAATGAGATATCACTACGCACCTATTAGAATAGCTAAAATCAAAAATATTCATAAAACTAAATGCTGTCAGGATATAAATGTCATTTGTTACTAGTAGAAACCCAAAATGATACATTTTCCACTTTCACTTTGGAATAGTGAAAGTGAAATTGGCACTATTTCTAATAGCTAAATTAATTGTCTTATACAATATAGCTAAATGAATTGAAAAGTTATGTTGTACACAAAAACTTGCACATGAATGTTTTTAGCAACCTATTCATAATTTCTAAAACTTAGAAGCAACCAAGATGTCCTCTAGTAGATGAATGAATAAACAAACTGCAGTACATTCATACAATGAAATATCATTCAGCACTAAAAAGAAATGAGCTGTTGAGCCACAGAATGACACCAAGGAGCCTTAAATTAATATTGTTAAGTGAAAGAAGCCAGTCTGAAAAGGGCAAATATTATATGATTCTATTTATGAGACTTTCTGGAAAAGGCAAAAAAAAACAGAGGCCAGCTAAGGAAGTGGATATTAAAAGACCTTTCATCTACTCAAATCCAACCTATTATAAGCATAATACCACCATGTTTTAGCTAACTAAGAATACACTTTCACCTTACTTCTGTACACCTGGTATGAACTAGATATTTCCATTAAGATAAACCCAGTTTTATTTAGATACTGATTTCTTTCTCTAGTTCATATTTAGCTACCCTCCTACCCTATTTCTTTGTTGGAATGTTTTTGTTTTTTTTTTTTCCTTTTAAGGTTCTATGGATCAAGTCCAGGGCATCACAATTCCCAAGCAAGCTTTCTCTACCACTGAGCTACAAATCTAGCTCTATTCTTATTTTTATTTATATATATATATATATATATATAAAACACATATATATGTAGTTGTAGATGGGCACAATAACTTTGTTTTTATGTGGTACTGAGGATCAAACCCAGTGCCTCACAGTGCTAGGCAAGTGCTCTACCACCGAGCTACAATAAAAAAATTTAAAAATACAATAAAAAAATTAGTACTTCACATTGATTAAGGGGAGAGATGAAGATGGAGCACAAGAAATTCTGATTACAATGAAATAATTTTGTATACACTACAATGATTGATACGTAACATTATGCATGTGTCAAAACTCATAGTAAGTGTGAAACATATTAGAATGAATCTTAATGTAAGCAAATCCACTGGAGTCAATAATTAAAACAAATATATGACACTAATGCAGGATGTTAATAAGAGGGAAAACTGTATAGAATTGAGTGGGGATGAGTACATGAGAACTCTGGTACTTTCTACTCAATTTTTCTATAAAATTAAAACCACTATAATAAATAAAGTCTATTGGTAGTGCATGCCTATAATCCCAGTAACTCAAGAGGCCGAGGCAGGAGGATCATAAGTTTGAGGAAACCCTCAGCAACTTAGTGAGGCCTGAGCAATTTAAAGAGAGAGGTGAGAGAGACAGAGAGAGAGAGAGAGAGAGAGAGAGAGAATTTTTTAATATTTTTTTTTTAGTTTTTGGCATACACAACATCTTTGTATGTGGTGCTGAGGATCGAACCTGGGCCGCACGCATGCCAGGCGAGTGCGCTACCGCTTGAGCCACATCCCCAGCCCGAGACCCCGTCTTAAAATAAAAAATTTAAAAGGCTGGGGATGTGGCTCAATGGTTAAGCACTCCTGGGTTCAATCCCCAGCATCAAAAACATTTTTAAAAAAAACATTTTAGAAGGAAGAATCACGAGTTCAAAGCCACCTCAGGAACTTAGAGAGGTCCTAAGGACTTAGTGAGACTCTGTCTCAAAATAAAAAATAAGAAAAGGGCTGGGAATGTGGCTCAGTGGTTAAGGAATCCTGGGTTCAACCCCTGGCACCAAAATTAATAAAAATAAAAAAACTTTGGGGCTTCAAAAGATAAAAGAAAATGGAAAAATCAACAATGAAGAGACAAATAACCCAATTAAAAAAAACAGCCAAAGAACTTAAATACACATTTCTTCAATGAAGATACACAAATTTTGCCATAAAAAGAGGCTCAACACAATTGGTCATTATACAAATGCAACTCAAAACCATACTGAGATCTAACACTTCACACCCAATAAGAAGACAATAACCAAAGATTCAGATAACAAATATTGGCAAGAATGTAGAGAAATTGAAATGCCCATACATTTTGGGACTATAGAAATGTAAAATCTTGCAGCCTGTTTGGAAAACAGTGACAAATGCTCAAAATGTTACAAATGCAGTTACCATATTACCCTGGAATTCCTTTTCTAGGTAATAATTCCTTTTCATTTCTACCCAAGAGTAATGAAAATATGGCCACACAATGATACACACAAGTATTCACAACAACATTATTTTCTTTTTTCTTTCCTTGCCTTTCTTTTTTCCTATTTGGTACTGGGGGTTAAATCCAGGGGTATACACTGAGATACATCCCTGACCCTTTTAATTTTGAAACAAATCTCACTAAGCTGGTCAGAGCCTCAATAAATTACTGACCTCAAACTTGGAATCGTTCTGCCTCAGCCTTCTGAGTTGCTGGGATTACAGGTGTGTGACACGACACACAGCTACATCATTATTCTTAACAGCCAAATGTGAAAACAACTCAAATGTCCATTAAACTAATGACTGGATAAAAATGTTATATATCCATACAACAGAATATTGCTTAGCAATAAAAATGAAGTTTTGATACATGTCACAACATGGCTGAACCTTAAAAACATTAATTACACTGAATGAAAAAAGCTAATTACAAAAGATCACATATCTTATGATTCAATGTATATAAAATGTCCAGAATTGGCAAATCTATAGACATAGAAAACAGATTAGTGGTTGTTGGGGCTGAGAGTGGAATGGCTAGGGTGGTGGTGAAGAATGGGGAATAGGAATTTTTTTTGAAGTGATAAAAGTGCTCTAAAATGGATTGTAGAAAGAGCTACACAACTATGAATATACTAAAAGTCACAGGACTGCATACTTTTAAAGGGTAAATTGTATGGTAGATAAATTATATCTCAAGCTGTTTTTAAAAATGTTTTTAGGGGCTGGGGTCATGGCTCAGTGGTAGAGTGTTTGCCTAGCAAACAAGAGGCACTGGGTTCAAACCTCAGCATCATATAAAAATGAAATAAAGATATTTCGTCCACCTACAACTAAAAAAAAATGTTTTTAAAAATAAGCTTTAAACCGATGTGATTCTGCAATCTTTGTAATGTTTTGAATAAGCAATAAAAAAAATAAAAAAAATAAAATAAGCTTTAAAGGTAATAGTAAATATACAAAGTTGCAAGTCAATGATATAGAGGAATAGGGGTAGAGGGAAAATTAAAAAAAAGAAAAAGGCCATTAAAAAGGTGAGATGGTTGGGCTGGGATTGTGGCTCAGTGGTAAAGTACTCGCCTAGCACGGGTGGGACCCGGGTTCGATTCTCAACACCACATAAAAATAAAGGCATTGTGTTGTGTCCATCTACCAAAAAAAAAAAAAAAAAGTGAGATGGTTGGGCATTATGGCACAGGCCCATAACCCCAGCTACTCAAGAAACTGAGGTAGGAGGATCACAGTCTAAGGCCAGCCTAGGTAACAGGGTCTGAGTGAGACCCTGTCTCAAAACAAAAATAAAGAGAAAAAGCACTGGGGATGTAGTTCAGTAGTAGAGCACTTGACTAGCATTCAAGAGGCCGTGGGTCCAATCCCTAGCACAGGGGAAAAACAAAACAAAACAAAACCCCAAAGGCGAGATGGGGGCTTAGGCATAAATCAGTGGTAGAATGCTTGCCTATCATCAGTGAGACCTTGTGTTTGATTCCCAGAACCAAAAAGAAAAAAAAAAAAAAAAAAGGCAAGATAAAGTAACTAGATATTTACAGAGGTCCTATTCATTATTTTGTAGTCACACAATTTTGGTAATCTTTGTTCCTTTTCTGTTATATCACATAATCCTTTCATAAGATTAAAATACAAAGGAGTTGGAGGTTTAGCTCTTTGGTAGAATCTGTACTTAGCATGTGCAAGGCCCTTTAATCCCCAGCCCTGAAAAACAAAAAAAGAATAAATTAAATACTAATTATTAAAATAAAGTATAAGCCTGGTATGGTGGCTCACACCTGTAATCCCAGCACTCCAGAGGGTGAAGCAGGAGGACTGTCAAGTTCAAAGCCAGCCTCAGTAACTATAGAGACCCTGTCTCTAAATAAAATATAAAAAAGGTCTGGAGATATGGCTCAGTAGCTAAGCACCCCTGGGCTCAATCACCAGTACCAAAAAAAATTTTTTTTAAAAACTTAAAGAGTAAAAACTTAAAGGAGTAGGGAATCAGACTAGAAGCTTTATGTAGGATACAGAATATTGAAAAGAATATGTAGTTCTAAAGAACAGGCAGTCAGGAAACATGAATTCTAGACTTGGATCTGCCACTAAATTAACTGTGATCAAAAAATTGATTTTATATAATATTGTAGCAAAAACCCCACAACACTTTTCTGTTTCATAACAACTTCTTATATAAGTGGTTTGTTTCCAAAACTGAAACAGGTATACGAAAAGAATTGATTATATAAATTTTAAACCTATCCAGAAAACTTTTCAACATTTGGATTTGGTTTAAATCAAATTGTATTCTATATTTTTCAATTCATACAATAAAAAATTAAGGGGAATAATAGTCAAAGAAAAGTCAGTTTCCTAAATGCAATGTAGTATCCTGAATTGATACCAGAAACATGAAAAGGACGTAACTGGAAAAAAAAATATTGAGATCTGAAGACTTTTCTGGAGTTTAGGTGATAATATTATACCAATGTCAATTTCTTAGTTCTAACAAACCATGGCTTTGTAAAATGTTAATAGAAAGGAAAATTAGGTGAAGGGGATACAGAAATTTTCTGCATTATCTTTGCTCCTTTCTGTAAATCTAAAATCATTCCAAAAGTTAAAAGTTTATTAAAAGAAAACATTTGTAATCCCAGAGGCTTGGGAGGCTGAGGCAGGAGGACTACCAGCCTCAGCAATTTACAAAGTTCTAAGCAACTTAGAAAAACCCTGTCTCAAAAAAAAAAAAAAAAAAAAAAAGGAAGAAAAAAGTCAATGAGAAACTAAACTTAATTTTAAATAAAATTAAGGAAATAAAACAGGTATTGGTATTTAAGTAATTCTTGCAATTAAATGATCTCTAGAACTGAATTATATTTCCAGTAGTACTGTTTTGTAACTTCATACATCCAACCATTCAATAAACATTTAGATGAAAGGAAATGCTTCACAAGAGTTTTCTTGAAGGGTATAACATCTAGATTTTTTTTTTTTTTTAAGAGAAAGAGAGAGAATTTTTTTTTTAATATTTATTTTTCAGTTCTCGCAGACACAACATCTTTGTTTGTATGTGGTGCTGAGGATCAAACCCGGGCCCCACGCATTACAGATAAGCGTTGCATTCCAGGTAAGCATTACCGCTTGAGCCACATCCCCAGCCCAAGGGTATAACATCTAAAACAGTCCTAGGAGGAAAAAGAATTAGCCACAGGGGAGAGGGGTATGGTGGCCTTGTACATGCTAATTGTAAAACAATTCTACAAGTTAGGAGTGTACAGTCTAGTGTGACCACTTATAGGAGGGGAAAACTGGAGATGTTAGCAGAGATTAAATCATGAAGGGTTTTGTAAATGAGGTTTTTATAATTTTTCGATGTATGAATTGAAAAATAACTTAAAACAAGATTTGAATTTGGTTTGAAACAAAGTTCTCTGACTAGCATTAAAATTTATTATATAATGTCAACTCATTTTTTGTTTATAATTATATAATGAATGCTGATCTGGGGTTTCATTCCAAAAGTTATGGGGAGTTAGTAAGAGTCTGATCAGGGAAACAACATGATCAAATACACACTATAGAACTTTAACAGCATAGAGAGAATGGGTAGAGACGAATAAGACGAAGATTGGTATTTTAGTTACTGCTATGATTTGGATAAGTGTCTCCCTAAACCTCATGTGTTAAAAGTTTGGTCCTGGGTACACGGCACTGTTGAGAGGTGGCAGAATCTTTAGGAGGTGGGGCCTAGTGGGAAATTTTCAGTTCATCAGGAGTGTGCCCTTGAAGGGGATAATGGAATCCCAGTTCCTTCCTCTCTAGCCATGAGGTGAAAAATATGCTCTGCCACTCTCTTACACCATAATGTGCTGACTTGCAACAGGCCCAAAGCACCAGGGCCTATCAGTTATGGGCAGAAACTTGCAAAACTGTGAGCCAAAATAAACCTTTTCTTTTTATAAACTGATTGTCTCCATGTATGGTATAGTGTTAGAAAGCTAACTGAGATAGTTAAGTTGCAGAAATCCCGGCAAAGAATGATGAGGACTCAGAACTCAAAAAAGAAGATTGCTAAATTTGAATGCAGGAGAATTAAAATTAGTTGGGCATGGTGGTTCAGGCCTGTAATTATAGAGTCTTGGGAGGTTGAGGCAGGAGGATTGCAAGAGGTCAGGTCAGCCTTAGCAACTTAGGGAGACCCTCAGTAACTCAGCAAAACCCTGTTTCAAAACGCCTGGGGATGTGGCTCAGTGGTTAACTGCCCCTGAATTTAATCCTCAGAGTCTCTCTCTCTCTCTCTCTCTCTCTCTCTCTCTCTCTCACACACACACACACACCACACACACACACACACACACACACTTACTTATTTAAAGATAAATGGGCATGATGGTATACATCTGTAATCCCAGCTACTTGGGAGGCTGAGGCAGGAGGATCAAAAATTCAGGCTAATCTGGTGCAAGAACCTATCTCAAAATATATTTCAAAAAAAGGGGCTGTGGCTCAGTGATAGGGCGCTTGCCTAGCATGCATGAGGCACTGAGTTTGATCCCCAGCACCACGTAAAAATAAATAAATAAAAAAGGTATTGTGTCCATCTACAACTAAAAAAAAAAAATTATTAAAAAAAAAGGGGGGGCTGATGCAGCTCAGTGGCAAAATGGTTGACTAGTATGCACAAGAACCTGAGTGTGATCCTCAGCACCACACACACACACACCCTAGTGAAAAAAAGAAAAGTCATGTAGTTAGGTCCAATAAGACACCAAAGAAAAAGAATTTAAATAAAGTTTAACATTTTCTATACCATTATTAACTTTGACATAATTCATGTTTCTACAAAGTAACTTGAAACATTAGAAAAATTAAACATCCAAAAATGTATGTCATCAATTTCTATAAAGGCTCACATGAATTTCTTAAAAAGTTTCCTGTATCATGACTCTTCATTAGGTAGAATATGGGTCAAAACTTATTTCTGCATTTCTACGGTACCTAGTATGAAATGGCAATTATAAATTAGTTATAAGGAACCTTTTACACAGAATTGAACCTAGCATTAGGATTCAGCAATGCTAAGTATTGGACTAGATCTTAGACTGACTTGATTATATCCATCACCTATCATGTTTCTTCTTACAAAAGAAATGCTAAGGGTTAGGAAGAAGGGGAAAAAAAATATATGCAGAAGGAAAAAGCAGGATAAAAAGTACAATTACCACAATTCCCAATTACAATCAATAACAAATAATATCTCACTAAAATAACAGTGATTACCCTCATTATAATAATGTAAACATAAACCAACCTGATGTTTATACCCTAATAAAAATATTACTAAGAGTTTTTTAGCCCTAATATATTCAAGGTAGTATAAACAAAAGGTATACACAAAACTTTGTCTGACTATTTTCATTTTCACAAAGAAAATGCTGAGGATTTGAACTAGGATAGGTGTCTCTGCCCACCCTTAATCATTCCACTTCAAAGTATCTGGAAACCAAACTCACATAACTGGCTGTTGTGCAGTCTCTTCCACATATGGAGTAAAACTGGGAACAACAGGGGGTACAGTTGTCACAGAAGCTATACTGCCATGAGGCTGGAGATTAAAAAAAAAAAAAAAAACACTAAAATTACCATACTTTGTACATTCTGCCAAAAAATTATGCAGATTCTACTTAAATATTCAAGAGGAATTAAGAGATGCTAAAAATACTCCTCTATTCTAAACCTGAAGTCTATGTTATGTTAGCATATACATTTGATCTATGAGTCCTTACCCTGTATTCCAAGGGCCTGTCTGTGTTCCAAGGGCCTGCATGTAGTTCATTCTCTTTAGCTCTGGGGATAGGTGGTGCCATCCATGGCTGGATCATGGGCTTAAACAACTCTGCTCTAGAAGCCTGATCAGCATTTTCATCAAAAACAGTAATTCTACAATTATTTTGCATCTGCTGAGGAACTGGAGTTTGGAATCCTCTGTTCTGGCTTGGAGCTAGGTGAAAAATAGAAAAACTTCACAAGGAATCTTTAAATATCAGCTTAGCTACAAGATAAGGTATACCTATTTCCCAAATCAAGGAAAATACTCTATTATCATAGAATCAAAAGAAGATTTTTTAAAAAAGTAATTATTTTAGCCAGGTACAGTGACATAAGTCTATTATCCCAGCAATTTTGGAGGCTGAGTCAGGAGGTATTGTAAATTCAAGGCCAACCTGGGAAACTTAGCAAGACCCTATCTCAAAATAAAACTTTAAAAAAGGGCTAGGATTACTGTATCACAGTAATAAAGTACCCCTGGGTTCTATCCCAGGGGTGACTGAACCCAGGGGTGCTTAGAAACTGAGCCATATCCCCAATCCTTTTTATGTTTTGAGACAGGGTCTGAGTTGCTGCTGGAAGCCTTTGCTAAGTTGCTAAGGCTAGATCTGAACTTGCAATCCTCCTGTCTCAGACTCCCAGGTAGGTGGTATTACAGGTGTTCGCCACCATGTCTGGCTAAAAAAATCAATTATTTTAAAAAACCTTAATAAATTAAATTAGTAACAGTTTTATCCACTCTGTTTTTGTTACTTATCATTGCCCTATTTTCCCCTCCTTCCTATAACTTCTAATCTTTTATTTATAGTACAAAACAAAAAAAAAAAGAAATTCTACATTTTCCTGAAGCATCATTTTAATACTGTCTAGTTTTCAAAAACTATTCCTGGTACTCCAAAAGAAAACTATTCCAATTCTTCATTTTTTAGCTCTCCATTTTCTCTCAGTAATAATCCGCCAAGATTTACTAGAGGACACAAATGCAGCTCATTTATTTGAGATTGCTATTGTAAGACTAGTTATTACTTTAAGCTTCACCATGATCATCGCCCCCCAATATTTTTTTATTGGCACATTATATTTCACCATAATCTGACGAAATATATTTTGGCACTACACACGCTCTATATCTTAATTCTAGGGTCTCTGACCAACATCCTGATTATTAATAAATTGATATCAGGAATGGGATTAAGGACCAAATAATAGTCTGGCCTACATGTTTAACTATTTTAAATTTGGTTTATGAAAGCTTACTTTCAGTACTTTCTGGTCAATTTTGCTGTGACTTTTAAAACTGCTCTAAAAAAGTCATTGTTGATTAAAAAGGAAAAAAAAAAAACTTGATCATCTTGGGTATATAAAAAGTATTCAATTTTGGCCTAAAAGTCTAAAAAGAAAGGATTCTTAATGATGTAAATATCATTCTCTGAAGTTTCGGTGCACGTAAGCTTTACTTTGACAACATTTGCTATATTACTACTTTTTTCAACTAATAACTCTTACTCAGAAAATGATGCTCCTTAAATATCAGGACTAAACTGATACACAAAAATGCTTCTGTTTATTTTATTGAACATTATAATATTAGCTCTCCTTTGACTTCCTTATATTTGCTACCTCGTACTCAGAAAAACTAGGACAGTGTGCATGTATATAATTATGCATTATCTTCTTACTTAATTTACCTACCACAAGAGACTAAAGGTTTTCCAAAATAACATTTAACAAACTTACCCTTGAGAGCACCTCCTACACGGTTGATTGGAGCTCTTGCTGTCTTTTTCCCTTTGCTTTTGAGTTCAGCTAGTGTACTTCGTTGTGGTACTGAAGGTCCCAAAACTTCCTCCTCCTCTTCTTTCTCAAGTGCTAAAAGAGTTTGTCGTGATACTCGAGCTTGGAATTGCCTAAAGTAAGAGAAATTATCTTTTAATAGATGTAACCACTATCCACTAGACTCAAGATTTCTAATTTGCTAAAACAAACAAAGGAAAAGAACAGAATATGGGGTAAGAAATATAGAAATACTCCAAACAAATTCCTGGAGTTTGGAGTCCTCTGTTCTGGCTTGGAGCTAGGAGAAAAACAGAAAAATTTCACATGGAATCTTTAATTATCAGCTTAGCTACAAGATAAACTACGCCTATTCTTTCCCAAATCAAGAAAAATACTCCACTATCATAGAATCAAAAGAAGATTTTTTAAAAATCTATTCCAAACTCTTAGGAATAAAGAGAACTCCCTTGAGATCAAAGGATCACTTGGCTAGAATGATTTAGGTCCTTTAAAAATCCATGTTTGAAATCCTAGTGACTTGGGAGGCTGAAGCAGGAGGATCAAGAGTTCAAAGCCAGCCTCAGCAACTTAGCAAGGCCCTAAGCAACTCATCGAGAACTACATATATAAATAAAATACAAAAAAGGGCTGGGAATGTGGTCCAGTTAAGTGTCCCTGGTATGGGGGGGGGGGAACCCACAAAAAAGTCCATGTTTGATCCAGGTGTGGTGGCAATCACTTGTAATTTCAGCTGCTCAAGAGGATTAAAAGGGCCAGGCCAGGCAACTTAGCAAAATCCTGTCTTAACATAAAAAGAGGTAGGAATATAGTTGAGGAATATAGTTCAGTAGAGTACTTGCCTAGTATGTGCAAGGACCTGGGTTCAGTCCCCAGTATTGTGAAAATTAATTAAAAAAAAAAAATAAAAATTCTAAGTTTGACCAATTAAAAATACTCTGAAAATCATTATCATAGGTTGATCAGGATCAGAATAGGGTGACTAAGACAATAAAAGTCATAAAGTTTCCCAACAAATTTTTATTATAACTTTGTTTTTTTGTGGTGCTGGGGATTGAATCCAGGGCCTTGTGCATGTGAGGCAAGCACTCTACCAACTGAGCTATATTCCCAGCCCTATTATAACAATTTTTAAAATTTACTTTATTAAAGCTGGTAGAAGTTTGAAAAATAAATATCCTGTGCTGTTGCCACTTAAGTATTATCAGAAAGGTAAACGAACAAATATAAAGAAGAACTTGCAAGTGCTGACTGGGATGAAATAAGGTCACTATAGCCTCTCTCTTTCACACTGATTAGGATGAAAACTCTAGACAACACAGAAAAAGAGCAACTAACTGAGGATTCTAAAAAGTAAACAAAAGCAAGTAGATTGTAGAGAGGAGTTAAAAACTTAAATAATTTAAGCAGGGTTTTTTCCTGTTTTGTTGTTTTCTTCCGTTTTCTCTTATGGTTTAGAACTGTCGCAATGATGGTGTAGTAATCTAAAACTCCTAGGAAAAACACCATTTTTCTAGGTAGAAGAGTGAGAAAAAGGGAGTCTGAGGACCAAAAAGCAGAGGAAAAATACTGAAGAGGAATAAGCAAAAGAAGGGGATTTCCTAACTCAGTACACGAATTGGTACAAGCCCTGGGCTCACACTATGTATGCACAGAAAATGCTCTGAGAACCGAACTATAATATAAACCACTACCCAAGTCTCATACCAGTCCCTGAGCATTACAGAAACCCCTGAGCAGGACATGGGATAGAACTAAAACACCCTAACAAAGGTCTTGAAAACTGAACTGACATCTCAACCACCACTGACATAAAGTGAGAAAGAACTTTTGAAACCTGAAGTTTGGTTTTCTACTAAGACAAAACCAAAAATTCTCCAGAGAATATCAATCAACAGGACTCAGTCTCATAACACAGTATCAGACACAATCCATAATTATTTGACACATGAAGAACCAGGAAATTGTCGCCAGTTCTCAAAGGAAAAGACAAATAATAACCAACATGGAGATGACCCACATGTTGGTGTTTTCAGAAATTTTAAAGAAGCTATTACAGCTATGCTCCATGAGATAAAGGTTGAACATTTGAAATAAATGAAAACACAAAATTTTTAAAACAGAAACTATAAAAGAACAGGATGTGGTGGCACATGACAGTAATTCCAACTACTCAAGAGGCTGAGAAGATCACAAGTTTGAGGCAAACTTTGGCAATTTAGTGAGGTCCTGTGTCAGGCTGGGGATATAACTCAGTTGTAGAGCACCCTGGATTCAATCCCCAATATTGCAAAAATTAAAACAAAGGTAATAAAAAGACTGGTACTCAAAAGAGGCAAGAGGATTGCAAGTTGGAGGGCATCCCAGATAATTTAGTGAAACCCTGTGTCTCAAAACTTTTAAAAATATAAAAAGGGCTGGTGGTGTAGTTCAGTGACAGAGCAATTGCCTGGCAAGGGGATGGAATGTAGCTTAGTGGTAGAGCTATTGCCTAGCATGCATGAAGCCCTTGATTGAATCCCCAGTATTGATGGGGTGGTGTGTGTGTAAAATCAAAATTTTTGTAACAGAAATTCAAAAAGAAAAAGAAGAAAAGTATTTTTTTTAAATAATGGCCGAGCCAGGGACAGTGATGCATCCCAGTAGTTTCAGAGACTGAGGCAAGAAGATTGCAAGTTCAAACCAGCCTCAGCAACTAAGCAAGACCCTAAGCAACTTAGCAAGACCTTTTCAAAATAAAACATAAAAAGGGTTAGGGGTGGCTCAGTTGTTAAGCATCCCTGAGTTCAATCCCTGGTACATAAAAAAATAGATAATTTTCTTTAAATTAAAAATAAAAATATGTGGCTCCATGGTTCTATCCCCAGTACCAAAATAAATAAATAAATAGTAGTAACAGACAAAAGGTCAATAAAGTAAATTAAAATTAAATACTAATATTCAAATAATCCCAAAGAAGTAGGAAACAATCTATAGAGGAAACAAACAACAAAATGAATAAGAAAATGGTAGACCTAAATCCAATACTATTCATAATTCTATTAAATGGTCTAAACATACCAAAAAAAGAGACATATTTTGAGATAAGGAAAAAACAAGACTCAACTATTTGCTCTACAGAAGAAACTCATTTAAAACATAAAGATACAAATAAAAGGAAAGCCATTTAAAAACCTGTGGCACAAATATTCATAGAAGCATTATTTCATAATATCCGAAAAGTAGAAACAACCCAAATGCCCACTAATGGATACACAAAATGTAGTACATCCATAAAATAAAATATCACTCAGAAATCAAAAGAAATTAATTAATACATGCCACAACTATGTTAATCTATGACGATCCTTGAAAATACGCTAAATAAAAGAAGCCCGTTGCTAAAGACTATGTATTACAGGATTCCATTTATGTGAAATGTCTGGAATAGACAAATCCATAGACAAAGAGCAGATTAGCAGTTATCTGGAACTTAGGAAACTAGGAATGGGGAATGACTATTAAGGATTGGGTATTAAGAATATTCTAGGGCTGAGGGTTATAGCTCAGTGGTAGAACATTGCCAAGCAAGAGGAAGGCCCTGGGTTTGAGCCCTAGCACCCCCGGCCACACAGAGAAAAGTTCTAAAAATCTAATCACGGTGTTGGCTGCACAACTCTAAAGCTTTCAAAAAACTAGAATGAAAAAATATAGATCATGCAAACAAAAAGAAAGGTGGAATGGCTTTGTTTTTTATTTTGGTTTTGGAGATTTGAGTCCATGGCCTTATACAACTAAGCATAATACCACGAGTTACACCCAGCTTTGGAATGGCTGTAATAAATACCAGACCAAGTAGACTTCAGAATAAAGGAGTACAATCAGGGATAAAGGCGTCATTATATAATGGAAAAAGGGCCAATTCTAAATGTGTATGTACTTAACAATATAACTTCACATTATATTAAGCAGTTAATAGGACTGAAAGAAGAAAAAGGCAAAAATCACAATTAAAGAGACTTTAAAAGTCCTCCCAGGCCAGGAGCATGCTGGTCATCACAGGGATTGGGAGGCTCAGGCAGGAGGATCACAAGTTCCAGGCCAGTGTCAGCAATTTAGTAAGATTCTAAGCAATTTAGCGAGACCAGGTCTCAAAAAGTAAAAAGGGCTGGGGATGTGGCTCAGTGGTAAAGCGCCCAGGGGTTCAATCCCTAGTACCAAAAAAAAAAAAAAAAACCCAACAACAATAAAAACTCCTCCCTGTAATTGTTAGAACAAGTAAAGAGAAAAATCAGCAAAGATACAAAAGGTCAGATCAGATCACCAATCAACTTGACTTAAATAACATTAACAAAATAAACATTTTTTTGAAAGTATATGGAACATTCACCAAGATAGACCATATCCTAGATGATGAAATAAACCATAACAAAGAATTAAAATCATACAAATTATGTTCTCTGATCACAATGGAATTAAACTAGAAATCAATAACAGGGAGCTATCTGAAAACCCCCAAAACATTTCCTAATTAAATAACATTTCTAAATAAACCATAAGTCAAAAAGGAGACACAAAAGAAATTAGAAAATCTTCTGAGTGAAAATGAAAACATGACATATTAAAACTCATGAGATGCAGCTGAGGGAAATTTAGAGCATTAAAGGCTTTTATGAGAAAAAAAGGATTAGAATCAATGATCTAAGCTTTTACCTGAAAATAGAAAAAGAAGAAATAGTTGTACCAAGCAAGAAGAAAGAAAAGAACAGAAAATCAGAATGAGAAATACAGTGATCCCAGAAGCAAGTTCTGAGACACAATCAATAAAATTGATAAACTTCTATTGGAGTGAGAAAAAAGAGACAATACAAATTACCACTATCAGGAATGAAAGAGAATATTGTTTTGAACAACCAATAAAAAAAAAAAAAAGAAAGAGAATATTACATCACCTGGTAGACATTTAAAGGATAATAAAGTAATATTATAAACAACTCTGTGCCCACAAACTCGAGAACTTAGATGAAATAGACCAATTCTTTAAAGATTAGAAAAAAAAATATCTTCTAAAGTTCACTAAAAGAAATCATACCTAAATAAAGTGAAAAAAAATATGTTTATGTGCAATCCTAATAAAAATTCCAGAAAGGTGAATCTAAAACTCCAGACATGGTGGCATACACCTATAATCTCTGTGGTTCAGGAGGACTGAGGCAGGAGGACTGAGTTCAAAGCCAGTCTCAGCAACTTAGAGAGGCCCTAAGCAATTTAGGGAGATGCTGTCTCTAAATAAAATATAAAAGGGGCTGGGTTTGTGGGTCAGTGGTTAAGTGCTCCTGGGTTCGATCCCCACTACAAAAAAAAAAAAAAAGAAAAGAAATTACATACTTTATTCTTTAAGAGTTAAAGAATAAACAGACAAGACTACAGCTGGAAGAAAATATTTATAAATCAAAACATATCTGACAAAAGGTTTGCATTTAGAATATATAAGGAAACTTTACAACACAAAAGCATTATTATAAATCAAACAAGAGAGACTCAAAAGTCTATATACTATATGACTCCATTTATATGACATTCTAGAAACAGCAAAACTATAGGACTGGAGAATAGATAAGTGTTTGTTAGGATTCAGATTAAAATTAGGTATTAACAACTACAAAGGAATAGCATCAGGGAATTCTCTTAGGGGGTGTGGAACTATTCTATATCCTTTTTTAAATTTTTTTTTTAAATTTTTTAGTGTAGTTGGACACAATACTTTTATTTAACTTATTTATTTTTATGTGGTGCTGAGGATTGAGCTCAGAGTCTCGAACATGGAGGCAAGCGCCCTACCACTGAGCCACAACCCCAGCCCCTATTCTATATCTTAATTGTGGTGACAGTTAAATGTATATTCATTTGTGAAAACTCATAAAACCATATACCAAAGAAAAATATGTCTAAAAAAATGAATAGTAGCTAAGTAAATTTAACTTGCCAATACATCAGGGAGCATTTCATTCAGAAGCAAAAAGACCATTTATTTCTTAATTTAAAAAAGAGTTAAGACAAGCCGCAGAAAAGCACTTTACCTATGTTGGGACTGCAATCTTTCCAGTGGTTCAGCCTTCCGTTGAATCCCTTCCTGGAATATTGCATCTGCTTTCTTAAAGTTTTCTCTAGCTTCATATTCTTCAGCCCATGAAATGTAGAACTGAGCAAGCGAAATGCCAATCCCTTGGTTGTGCAAATAACTATACACATCCAAAGGCTCATTGCATAAATGCCCCTGAAACAAATTAAAAGTGTTAACAGTTAACCAATTTCTTCCATTTATGAAATGCCTGTTACGTGCCAACACATTTACTACAATATAAATTTGGTAAGGACCATACTTGAAGGCCGCAAAAGAGACAAAAGAAAGAAATTAATTTGTAAGAAAAAGGAATGGGGAGGAAAGACTTTAAGAAGCAGTGATATTTAGGCTGGGCATGGTGATTCGGGAAGCCAAGGCAGGAGGATCACAAGTTCAAAGCTAGCCTCAACAACTTAGTGAGACCCTGTCTCAAAATAAAAAATTAAAAGGAGGGCTGGCTTAGTGGTAGAGCACTTGCCTTGCACACATGGGGCACTGAGTTTGATTCTCAGCACCACATAAAAATTAAAAAATAAAATAAAGATATTGCGTCCATCTACAAATAAAAAATATATATTAAAAAATAAAAATGACATGGAATATGGCTCAGTGGTAAAGCATATCTAGGTTTAATCCCCAATACAAAAAAAAGAAAGACTGGGCTGGGGTTTTGGCTCAGCGGGAGAGTGCTTGCCTAGCAAGTGTGAGGCCCTGGGTTTGATACTCAGCACCACATAAAAATAAATAAATTAAAATAAAAGTATTGTGTTCGACTACAACTAAAAAATAAATATTAAAAAAAAAAAAAAAGACCAAAAGCTTATAAGCAAAGGAATGAATGATTTGGTCAAATCTGCATTCAAGAAGGTACTTTATGTCAGGTTAGGTGGCCCACACCTATCATCCAAGTTACTTGAGAGGCTGACGCATGAGGATACCAAGTTCCAGACCAGTACGGGCAACTTAGACTATCTCAAAATAAAATAACAAAGTCTAGGGATGCAGCTCAGTGGCGGAGCACTTGCTAGTGAAGTCCTGGATTCAAATTTAGTACCACCAAAAGGAAAAAAAAATAACTTTGTACAAGCAGATACAATTCTAGTAGCAAAGAAGAAAAACAAAAACTCCAACGTTTTTATATCTCATTTTAACATAATCATTTTATAGTTTTGATCATAATAAAATCTTATATCATTCCACTCACACTGTACCATTCTTTTTTTGTGGGGGATGGGGATTGAACTCAGAGACACTTGACCACTGAGCCATATCCCCAGCCCTATTTTGTATTTTATTTAGAGACAGGGTCTCACTGAGTTGCTTAGCACCTCACAGTTGCTGAGGCTGGCTTTGAACTCATGATTCTCCTGTATCATCCTCCCAAACCACTAAATTACAGGCATGCACCATTGTGCCCAGTCATTCTTTTTTTTTTTTTTTTTAAATCTGAACTTTTTTGGCAATAAGTTCAATATCACTTAACATAAACAATATTTACAAAAGCAAATTTACATTCAGAATAGTCTATTTGCCTGATGTCATACAGACACAATTTGTCAGTACACTAAGCAATCACAAAATAGTTTCTTAAGTCATAGTTTGAGCATACACTACCAGAAAAGAATAGAAATGCTATTGCAAGTCCAGATTTCCTAAAAGCAGACACTGAAATGGAGGTTGGCATGTAGGAATGCTTACAGAGTAATGTGGTTGGGCTCAACATCTGGGAAGAAGCGAGGATACAGAAGGTACTGGGCTACAAAGCAGACAGGTTGACCACATGAGGAGTTAAGTCTGGAGTTAGGATGGCTCTACAGGGTTTTCTCCAGTTGGGATGGGGAGATCAAGTCTTTGTATCTTTACATGGAGAAGTCCAGGGTTATAGGCCCCAGTGAGTGGGCATGACCTGGGGTGAGGCAGGGCTCTTCATTAGGGGAAATTCCAAAAGAGAGCTAACAGCTGTGAATAGTCAGCCAACAGCACTACCAGCAGTTGGGGAAGGAAGTCCTTTGGTTCTGAAGGGTTATCTGGGCAGCTGGGTCTAGTACACAATACCAAAACAATTATAAACAAGTAAAAGTAGAGGTATAAAAGTAGCGTATACCTCTACTTTTATACTCTACTCCAGGCAGTAAAAGTATACATAGCAGAATATTCTTTCATCATTAATTTTCCCATGATGTTGTTTATTCTCTATTGTTGTTGTTATTATTATTTTAGATACTGGGGATCTAAGCCAGGGGTGCTTTACCACTGATGCACTTCCCCAGATCTTTTTATTTTTTATTTTGAGACATGGTCTCACTAAGTTGCTTAGACTGGCCTTGAATTGTGATCCTCTTCTCTCAGCCTCCAAATCGCTGGGATTATAAGTATATGACATCATGTCCACCTCTTCTAAATTATTTTTAAATGAATGCATAGGGTTCCATTTAGAAGACACTCCATAATTTAATTATTCACTATTACTGGATATTTCAACAACTTTTGCCCAATTATAAATAATTCTAAAATATCTTCATAAATACAACCTGTAACTTTTGACTTTAATCCCTTAGGATAAATTCCGAGAACTATGTGTAAAGTAACAAGTTTCTAAGAGGATTATTAAAATTTTAAATGCTAAAATTTAGTAAGTCACAATTTACTAATTTCACCATATTCTTATCAACATTAGAAACTAAAGACAGTTCCTAATTTCATATAAAAATGGCATTTTAAGCTGGGTGTAGTGGTTCATACCTACAAACTCAGCTACTCAGGAGGCTAAGGCAGGAGAATTCTAAGTTAGAGGTCTCCCTGGGAAACTTAGTGAGAAACTGTCTCAAAATAAAAGGACCAAGAGCTGGGCATGGTGGTACACACATATAATCCCAGCTACTCGGGAGCTGAGGCAGTTCCAGGCCAGCCTGTACAACTTAGCAAGACCCTTTCTCAAATTTTTTAAAATGTTTAAAAGGGGAGGGGATGTAGCTCATTAGTAAAGTGCTTGCCTTATACGTGTGAGGCCCTCGGTTTGATCCCCAGTACCTCAGGGGGAAAAAAGGAATTTCAGCATTCTAATGTAGGAGTTTTTCATTAAAGAGACTGCCATTTCTGATTCTTTGCTACAAAGAAGTCTGCTTTCATGTCTAGTTTTTCTGGATTATCTAACCTAAATTAAGTCCTACTAATATGTGTTCCCACAGACTCAGTTCTTTTCCTTTTGTAACACTTAGAATGTATGTTTCAAAATCTGTCTTCTCCAATAAACCAGGTTCCACAAAGGCAAAAAAAAAAACCACTCAGTCCCTGTCCAGGGTTTAATAAGAATGTTGAATAAATGAAATGTTCCCCTTATATCTCTGAAAAAAAAAAAACAAAAACAATATTACATAGCTTAGTTTTGCAGTAATTCAGTAAATGGGGTTTCCTTATTTATCCAAATTAGTGATTTTTTTTTCCTCATATGTGTAAGTTATAATTCAGAGTATTATCAGTTAAGATACAGTCCCTGATACCTGTTACTATATAAAGCTTAAGCTGGGCCTAGTGGTACATACCAGGCAACTTGTCAATGTCCTGCAGAAATCAAGATATATTATGCCTTCAAGATTCACTTAATTTCCTATACTTGTGATTTTGGTAATTGAAATAATACTCCTCAAGAGAGATATTTTAAGCTGGGTGCCATGAAGCATGCTTGTAATTCCAGCCACTCAGCAGGTTAAAACATGAGGAATTCAAGTTCAAGGCCAGCCTAGACAACTTAGTAAGACCTTATAACAAATAAAAAAATAAAAAAGATTCAGGATATAGCTTAGAGGTAAAGCACTTGCCTAGCATGTAAGAGACCCTTAGGTTCAATCGTCAGTACACAGGAAAAAAAAAAGATTTTAGTCAGAAATTTTATCAGTTTCCAATATTTTATTACAATATCTGTGAACATTCTAAATATTTATTGCTTCCTTTTACCTAATTTCTTTTAGGATAAAAGCAAAGAAATCAATATTTAAGAAAAACTGTCATTATCTTATGAAAAATGTTTTCATGAAACAAACTCTCAAGAATATTCTAGAAATAAAAGAAATATATGTCAAGTGAGATGGTACAATGTGGTCAGTGGACATTTTTGGCCATAGCAATATACAAGGTGAAAGTCTAAAAACCAACACAACACTAAAACATCACTTTTTAAAATATTTTTTTAGTTACATGGACACAATATTTTTGTTTATTTTTATGTGGTCCTGAGGATCGAACTCACTGCCTCACATGTGCGAGGCAAGTGCTCTGTCACTGAGCCACAACCCCAATCCAAAAGACATCACTTTTTTAAGGTAATGATTTTCATAAAGGAGAGAAAGGGATACCAGAATCACCCAGGAAGCTTTTCCCCAAACAATTGTACTCTCAAGTATTTCCTGCATATCCTTCTCCAGTATAGCTGCATGACCCAATTTTGTTTAGAATAAACAAGCAAATAACTCAAATCCATTGAGAGATCTACATACTTTATGATCAGTCTTAAAAGGTTGTGTGATTAGGGCTGTGGTTGTGGCTCAGTAGTACAGCACATGCCTAGTAAATGTGAAGCACTGGGTTCCATCCTCAGCACCACATAAATAAATAAATAAATAAAAATAGATGTTGCTAAATCCATCTACAGCTAAAAAAGGGGACGGGTGTGATCAGGGGTACAAAACCTCATTATGCTATATTTAAGTCCATCTTTAAGTGGAACCAATTTAACACATACCAGATATTTGTTAAATGTTTACTGTCTCCTAAGTGGCTCATGTTTTACCACTGTTTTTGTATACTATAAACCTCTAGAGACAACCTCTTGGTTTAATATTTTAAACTCAGTGCCTTGAGAAAGACTTACCAATTTAAGCCAGAGATTGAGAAATCGAGGATCACTATAATAACGTTTTTCTCCTTGTAATGCTTCTACAGCTCTTTCTAATAATGTTGACATGTTACTCTCCTTCCCACCTTGAGGATAGTTTTGTTCTGTCCAATTAATATACCTGAATAGAAAGAAAAGGAAAAGAACATTTAAAAAAAAAAATTATAGTTGTAGATGGACAACATGCCTTTATTTTGTTTCATTTTTTTAATGTGGTGATAAGGATTGAACCCAGTGCCTCACATGTGCTAGGCAAGTGCACTGCAACTGAACTACAGCCTCAGCCCCATTGAAAAGAACATATTTCAAGTTGAATGTATACTTTTGTTCTGGCTCCAATAATAATTCTTGATTTTTTTAAGCAAAAATATCTAAAATGTTGAAGGTATGTTTCTTGAGAGATCCTCAAAGGCACATCCTAAGACTACATTTCCCCAAGTATCCCTAATATATGCTTCTGGGAAATACTGGGGATAGGGACAGAAAGGTATAGCTCAAAGTTGCATACCCTAAATTGTACATTTCTTCAATATTAAGGGGAACTGGGAGGGTAGCTCAGTGGTAGAGCACTTGTCTAATGTGTGAAGTCCTGGGTTCTATCCCCATCACCAATAAACAAACAAAACCCTCAGGAAGACACACTATGACTATTTTGGGTCTCTGTGCCCCCATACCACTTTCTATTCTGACTATTCACTTTCCATTCCTTACACCCCAATTTTAGAAATATAGTCATAAGAACTTCATCTAATATTTCTGTCACCTTTTTAAAAAATAAAAGCACCCACCTATCCCAAACATCCAGAGGGTCATTTCCAGCATAAAATCGAATTTCAGATTCAAATGCCCTGAAATTTAAGCAAAACATGTTAACATGTGTAATATATATAACAGACAATTAACAAGTGTCGCTTCCATGATCTAGATAACTGTACTAGAATATGAGGGTTTGTTAAACAGAAAGAATAGAAATAACAAAGATGATGACAGGCACAGTGACACACACTTTTAATCCCAGAGACTCTGGAGGCTGAGGCACAAGGAATGTAAATTCCATACCAGTCTCGGCAATTTAGTGAGACCCTATCTCTATATAATAAAAAAATTTTTAAAAAGGGCTGGAGATATAAGTAGTTCAGTAGTTCAATCAGCAGTCCCTGGGTTCAATCATCAATACCACAAAAAAATCAAATCAGAAATTCCCCAAATTGATCTATGGATTTAAGCAAAATCTCAGCAGACTCTTTACTAGAAATTAACAAGATAATTTTAAAATTTGTTTGGAAAAGCTACACTTGTAATCCCAATGATTTTGGAGACTGAGGCAGGAGAAGCACAAGTTTGAGCCCTACCTGGGCTAAAACTTGGTGAGACAGTACAGTCTCAAAATAAATAAGGGGGGGGGGGGTTCTATTGATTAGCACAGTAGGAAAGCATCCCTGGGTTCAATCCCCAGTGCTGCAATAAATAAATACATACATACATACATACATACATACATAATATTTGTCAAAAGTTACAAAGTCAACATCAATGCAACATAAAAGAGTCCAGAAACAACCCACACATATGTGGTCAATGTGTTTTTTCCCCCAAGTACTGGGGATTGAACTCAGGGACTTGTACATAACTAGGCAAGTACTCCATCACTGAGCTATATCCTCAATCCTCAAATGATTTTTAAAATTTTTTTAGTTGTAAATGAACACAATACATTTATTTATTTATTTACTTACTTACTTACTTATTTGAGGATTAAACCCAGTGCTTCACACATGCTAGGCAAAGAGCTCTACCACTGAGCCACAACCTCAGCCCCAGTCAAATGATTTTTGACAAGGTCCCCAAAGCAATTCAATAAGGAAAGGGAAAAAAAACTTTAACAAATGGAGGTAGAACAACCAGACAGCTTCCATATCAGGATAAAAACGTTTTACTTCAACATACACCATACACAGGGATAAATTTAGCGTGAATCATACAATTAAACATAAAAGTTAAGACAAATAAAATAAGGCTAATAATTATGACTTTGAAGGAGAAAAATATAACAGGACACAAAAAGCACTAGCCCATAAAAAACACGAATTGAACTTCATCAAAATTAAAGATTTTGTGGTTAAAAAATGAACAGAAAATTTAGAACTAGGAAAAAACATCTGCAGCACATATTTGATAAAGGACTTATATAGAGTACATAAAGAACTCCATTACTCAGGAGGCTGAGGCAAGAAAGTTTGAGGCAGTCCTCTGCAACTTAGACACTGATTCAAAATAAAAAATATAAAAGACTGGAAATGTAGCTCAGTGGGGGAGCCCCCCTTGGTTCAATCTCCAGTGACCCTCTCATAAATTAATAATTTAAAAACTGGGCAAAATGTCTGAACAGATGGTGAACAGACTCACTAACACTAATCACCAGGGAAATGCAAAGTATAGCCATAGTGAAATACTACATATCACTATGATGGCTAAAATGAAAGACTGATAACACCAAATACTGTCTAGGGATGTAGCTCAATGGTACATGCCACTGGGTTTAATCCCCAATTCAAATAAATAAATAAATAAATAAAAATCTGAGCATTTCACTGCATGTACATTATACTTAAAAGAAATCTCCAGAGGGCTGGGATTGTGGCTCAGTGGTAGAGCGCTTACCTGGCATATGTAAGGCACTAGGTTTGATTCTCAGTACCACATACAAATAAATAAATAAAATCTTAAAATGTCATCAACAAGTAATAAAAATATTAAAAAAAAGAAAGAAAGAAAGAAAGAAATCTCCAGGGCTGGGGCTATATAGCTCAGTTGGTAGAGTGCTTGCCTCATATGTACAAGGCCCCGGTTCAATCCCACCACACAAAAAAAGCACCGCATAAAAAAAGAAATCTCCAGCTGGGCACAGTGGTGCAAGCCTATAATCCCAGTGGCTTGGTTTGGGAGGCTGAGGCAAGAAGAGGATCAAGAGTTCATGAAATGAGATGGACATCATTATCCTAAGTACATGTATGAAGACATGAATGGTGTGAATATACTTTGTATGCAACCAGAGATTTGAAAAATTGTGCTCTTTATGTGTAATATGAATTATAATGCATTCTGCTGTCATATAACAAATTAGAATAAAAAATTAAAAAACAAAACCAAACAAACAAAAAACCTGTTCTGGGCTAGGGATGTGGCTCAAGCAGTAGAGCGCTTGCCTGGAATGCGGGGGCACTGGGTTCGATCCTCAGCATCATGTAAAAATAAAGATGTTGTGTCCATTGAAAACTAAAAAATAAATATTAGAAAATTCTCTCTCTCTTAAAAAAAAAAAAAAAAAAGTAACAGCCTTTGGAACAGGAGTTCCCTGTGTTTCTCCTTTGCTAGCAAAGCAATAAACCTTCTTTTTCCTTTTTCAAAAAAAAAAAAGTTCAAAGTCAGTCCTCAGCAACTTAGTGAGGTCCTAAGCAACTCAGCAAGACCCTGTCTCTAAATATAAAAAAGATCTGGGGATGTAGCTCAGTGCTAAAGCACCCCTGAGTTCAATCCTTGATACCAGAAAAAAAAAAAAAAAAAAAAAAACTCCAGGGCTGCTGGTTCAGTGTTAGAGCACATAACACAAGCTTAGCATTCGGGAGGCCCCAAAAAATACAAATTAAAAGAATCACCAGTCCCTAATGACCAACTAAATAAAATTAGGATGAGAGAGCAATGAGTTGAACCATTCATGTGAGTTTTGATACTATTAACCAAAATGGAGAAGAAAAAGGAAGGTCACTTATGAGAGGAGAGTGCTTCCTACATTAACTGAAACATTTATCTAATTACCAATAATTCTTGACTTACAATAGTGTTACACCCCAATAAACATGAGCTGAAAATATCTACCAAGAATCATAGTTTAGCAACACAATGCATTGTAGAGTACAGGTTGTGATTGACATGGAGCTGCAGCTCACTATTGCTGCCCAGCATCGGAATACAGTTGTACTGCATACACAGAGCCCATGAAAATATCAAAGTATGGTTCCAACTGAACACATATTGTTTTCACACCATAATAGAGTTGAAGAATCATAAGTCAGACCATCGTAAGTCAAGGAACATCTGTTTATGTTATAGACAGACAAAAGGATAGTTAGAAGACAAGAAAGAATTGTCGATAGTTAAGCAATCTTAGAAGATATGAATATGTAATGATACAGAGGGCAAACAACAGAGACTTATGTGAGAAACAGTTGAAAGTCTTCAAGAAAAAAGGGAGAGTAATTAGAGAAGCGGAAAAACTAGGATAATGTCACAGAAACCAGGGAAGAACATAAAGAATAAAATACCACCATTTCTGAAACAAAAATCATAAAACATAATGCTTTTAAAGATCCAATGAAAGGCAGGAAAGATGGTACATGCGTGGCCTATAATCCCAGTGACCAGGGCCAATGAGGCAGGAGAATGTGTTCAAGGCAATAGGGAAAACCCCAACTCAAACAAATAAAAAAGACCAAAGAAATGAATAAGGATGCTCATTACATTATACCCAAAATTCTAATTTGCCAGTTGGCAGAACTGGTAAAAACAGATATTCTAGTTTAACTTTAAAAACCAAACAAAAAAGCACATTTATCAAAGCATGTATTAGTAGACAAAAGAAAAACCCATAGGTCTTTTGCGTAATGTAAGAGTATTTTTTAGCTTTTATTTTTCCAGAGTTTGTCATTCTTGAGAAATTTTCTAATGAGTTACACATAAAAGATAACAGATTTGCTGGGCACGGTGGCACACACTTGTAATCCCAATAGCTCGGGTGGCTGAGACAGGAAAATCATGAGTTCAAAGCCAGCCTCAGCAATGGTGAGGCGCTAAGCAACTCAATGAGATCCTGTCTCTAAATACAAAATAGGGCTGGGGATGTGGCTCATGGTTGAGTACCCCTGAGTTCAATCCCCAATACCAAAAATAAATAAATAAATGACACTTCCTCTTAAAAAAAAAAAAAAAGAGCAGATTCAAGCCATGTGTGCTAGTGCACACCTGTAATTCCAGTGAATCTATAGACTGAGGAGGCTCTCAAGTTCAAGGCCCACCTGGGAAACTGAGGAAAAAACCCTAAGTAAAGTAACTTAGTGATCCCCTGTCACAAAAAATAAAAATGGTTGGGGAAGTGGCTTAGTAGTAAAGCATTCCCTGGGTTCAAAATCCCAGTACAAAAAAAAGGAGATTCTGGCTGGGGGTTGAACTCATTGGTAGGAAATTTATCTAGCATATTGGCATTCTTGGGTTGGATTCCCAATATTACAAAAAAAAAAAAAAAAAGTAGAGTCATTATTACTCAGAATCCAAGGAAGCAATCTCTTTGATTACCATCAATGAATTAATTCTGTTTAAGAGTCCAGAATGATATAATACTTATGGGAAACCTTGTAACATTTTGCTTACTTTATGTTTATCATTGCCCCCATATAAATTTTATTCTTGTTGATAACAGAGTTTGGGTGATCCACAACCAAATGAAATCCTATAGCCCTTATCTGCACCCCACCCCCGTTATTTATTTATTTATTTTTATGTGGTGCTGAGGATTAAACCCATTGCCTCACACCTGCTAGGCCAGCGGTCTACCACTGAGCCCCCTTGTTCTTAATAAGTTCTTGAGAAGCTCTTTCAAGAGCTATTGTATAATAAGAAAGTTATTGGGGAACAGATTCTTCAACCACCAAATTTTTAAAAACACTCCTTATGACATCCTTCATGGATCCACACCTGTATCACAGTTACGGATGAATAATGACAGATTGAGCCCAAAGCATTTTACATACCATTTCTGCTGCTGAAGTGTTGTGTTACAGGCAGATTCTTGCTGTGCCAGAGCTTCCTGAAGAGTGGACATAATTCGTCCCTGCCTTAAGGGTTGTACATTTTCTTTACTCAGCTCCCATTCATCTCCTTCCAGGGACATGGCTTCACTGAGGAGGAGGAAACAAAACTAAGTCTGAAACCAACACTGATTTATTATAGCAGTAGATTATAAATGTTTTCTGATAGGTGAGTATTCATTATCTTTGGGTTGAATATGATGAGCTAGCACATTAGTAGTGTCATAGTGTTACACTTCTAAGCTTCTGAGCCTGTCACCTGGTGTCCAAGTTTATGGCTGTAATATGGCCTAATGGAAGAGGGAACTTGGCAAGGGTTCTGTAGATAGTATTGCAAGAATAAAGTTTATATGGGCACAATGGCACTAGCCTGTAATTCCAGTGGTGACTGAGGCAGGAGGATCACAAGTTTGAAGTCAGCCTGAGCAACTTAGGAAGACCCTGTCTCAAAATAAAAAAGGGCTGGTGATGTAGCTCAGTGGTACAGTGCTTGCCTAGCATAAATGAAGCCTTGGGTTCAATGCCCACTCCTGAGGGTGGGGGGGAAAGGAACAGGGTGGGCTCAGTGGCAGAGCTTGCCTAGCACAAACAAAGTCAAGTTCATTCCCTAGTACTACCAAAAAAAAAAAAAAAAGTGGATTATTCTACCTCAATGTCCCAAACTGAGCTAGGCCTGTCCTCTCCCTCTTCCTGCTTTTTCCAAGACCCGCTCCTCCTAGTCTTCCTTCATCTCAAATAAATGGCAATTTCATTTTTCCAGTTGCTTAAGTCAAAAATTAGTACCAGCCTTGTTGCCCTGCTCACTGCTGTCAATCATTAAATCCTGTAGTCTCTACCTTCAAAATACATGCAGAAATCAATTCTTAACAATCAATAAATTCTTAACATCTCCAGTTTTCAGTCTTGCTCAAATCACCCTCTTCTCTTTCCAGGATTATTTCAATAAGGTCTTAATTGGTTTCCCTGCTTCCACCTTTTCTGCCTTTAGTCTATTCAACACTGCAGCTAAAGAGATCCATGTAAACCCAAGTCAAAACCAAGCTCAAAACCTTCCAAGGAACCTGGTGCTGTGACGCACACCTGTAATCCCAGCAACCTGGGAGGCTTAGACAGAAATCAAGTTGCAGGCCAGCCTGAGCAACTTAGCAAAAAATCTGTCTCAAATTGTTTTTCTAATTAAAAAATAAAAAGGGCTGGGTGATAGAGCACCCCTGGGTTCAATCCCTAGTATAGCAAAAACAAACAAAAAAAACCACAAAAAAAAAAAACCTTCCAGTGATTTTCTATTACAATCACAGCAAAACCCAAGCCTTTAAAATGCCTGCATCTTCACTTCTTGGGGTTGATTTCCTTCTCTACTATCCTGGTTTACTGTGCTACAATGACACTGGCTTTGTACAGGGCAGCTTCCTCCCCTAACCCTCTTCTGGGGCCTTTGTACTTCACCCAGATATAGGCATGACTAGCTCTTGAAATTTCCTTCAAGGAGGCGGCCTTGGTTCAAACTTATTTTTAAAAATAACACTCCCTATCTTTTTATTTTATTTTATTTTAGTACTACCCACCAACTAATTTTTAATTTCTCTTGTTTGTCTGTCTTGCCCACCATCATCCCTACCCAGAACTTAAGCTTCCTGAGGGTTGGGATTTTTATTTCTTTTGTTTACTGGTTGCACGCAGTGCCTAGTAAGTGGTCAGTAAACATTTGTTTCGGTTAAGAACTCTCGACTTTGCGCTTATCCAGGTATTGTGAATTCCATAAGGTAAAGGCATACTTAATCCCAGCCTAGAACTGGTATATTTTCTTATAAAAGAAAAGCAATAAATGTGCAGGCAAGGGCTTTTTAGATCTCTATGCTATTGGCAAAATGATAACATCTAGTATTAGTTATCTGGAAGCAGTTACTTTACAAATACTTTTGAGTCCTCCCAGGAACCCGTAAGGTGGCATTAATATGTGCATTTTCCCTATCTAAGACGTGTCCGAGGCAAACAGCTAGCGAACGGCCAAACTGAAACACACAGACGACACTACAAATCGCAAGCTCCTGTGTGGACCCGACTGAGGCCGCACAGACTCCTTCGCTTTGAAGCTGGACGCCAAAGGATTCTCACGTGTGCTCGAACCGCAGCTTCGCCACCCGCTGCATTGAATCCAACAGGGAGGCGGCTCCGTGGGTCCTCAACGCCGAGCCGCTGCACCTGCCAGGCACCCTCGGATATCGCAGAAACAGCTCCCAGCAGCTTTTCTCCCATACCTACCTAAGAGCTACCCCCTCCTTCGTCGCCGCCATCCGGCGTTCCCGGCTCATGCTCTCGCTCTAGGTCTTTCCTCAGGACCGCCAACCGTCTGGGCTTCCTTCAGAAACCTGCCCCTAGAGCTACCCAAGGGACCAGGGGTACTCCAGGACAAAAGCATTCACCGAACTCCCTCACAAACCGACCGCCTCACGTCCTCATTCCTAGCCGCCAAGTTTCAAATTTAACGGTCCTACGCGGCTAACGTGGCTACGCCCCTCTACTCTTCCCTGCTCGCGCCTCTCTCCCAAGGCATTACGGGACTTGTAGTTCATCCCGGATATAGCCCGCGTGGTCGCAGTGCACAACGGGAGTTGTAGTTTACAAGATCCACAGCCGCCCAGGTGCAGCAGGCACTACAAATTGTTGCAGGTGAGCTCTGCATCCGAGCTCTAAGGTGGACCTCTGAACCGAGTGATGGATACTTTAAGCACCAGAATTTCTTTGGCGTTTGGGAAGTGTCTTTGAGTAAATGCATTTGGCCAAACTCTCAGGTGCTGCAGCCTAGTTCTGTAATTCATGGTGCTATGGCTCATTTTGGTTTTTTTAACCTTACATTAATACTGTTTTCGCATTACGTTTTCTTCCCCTAAGGTGTCACCTCTACAATTCAATTTGCACCATTTCTTCTAAACTATCTTGGAAGAGTATCATTTGTTCTTTCGATTTCAGTCTTTCTTGTAGCCTAGTCAGAAGTTTCATAAACTATGGTACAACAGATCACAATCAGAATGAATCCCTTGATTATTGTGTTAGGGGGAAACAGAAGTAGGTAAGAAAGGGAGACAGAAGAGCAGAGGGTGCTCTGTTGTAAAGTATATCTATAGTACACATCTACCTCTTCTGTATTTATCACTGTTGGGTGAGTTTCCCCACTCAGGTCTTAACTCTTTGGAACTCTATGCAGGCCCATCAAAACTTACCTGTCCTGTGTCTCTCACTTAGCCACCATAATGAAACATAGAAATTAAATCATACTGAAATGTGACTAACAGTTAATGCTATTTCCACATAATGTTCTAAGATGCCAAGAGATATTACAGGGGAATAAATGTTTTATATTCAATTGTTTCTGAAATGTGTAGTTAAAAGAACAGCTCTCTAGGCCCCTTAAAATGCCAAAGTGCACCATGAATCTCCAAGGGAAGGATATAGTAACTTCCTATTGCTTCTGTAACAACACAAACTTAATAGTTGAAAATGATGCAAATTTATTATCTTATATTTTGATAGATCCAGAATTTGACATGGGTCTCATTGGGCCAACCAAGGTATTGGAAGAGCTTTTTATTTTCTGGAGGCCCTTTGGGAAAATTTGTTTCCAGTTTTTTGTTTGTTTGTTTTTTGGTACTGAGGATTGAACTCAGAGGTGTTTAACCACTGAGCACATCCCCAGCCCTTTTTATTTTTTATTTTGAACCAGAGTCTCACTAAGTTGCTTAGGGCCTGGTTAAATTTCTTAGGCTGGCTTTGAACTTGTGATCTTCCTGCTTTAGCCTTTTGAGCCACTGGGATTACAGGTGTGCACCACTATGCCCAGTTTGTTTGTTTCCAGTTTTTTGAGGCATCTACTGGCATCCTGTCTCATGGCCCCCTTCTTCCTTCTTCAAAGCCAGGCTTTCATTGTTACATCTCTCGCTGACACAGACAGTAAAATTTCGTTGCTTTATAAGGGTTCATATGATTAGATTGGGCTTACGGGGATAATAGAGGATAACCTTTCCATATTCAGGTCCTGGACCTTAACCACATCTGCCAGGTCCTTGCCACATAAGGTAACAGATTTACTGGTTCCATGGATTAGGACATGGACATTTTGGGGAACCATTGTTATATTGTGTGCATGTATAAATTTGTAGCAACAGATTCCACTGTTATGTATTATTACGATACACCAATAAAAAAGTACAAAAAATAGCTATATCTATCTGTATCAGTGCCTCTTAGATGGATCTAGCTATTGGTCTATGATCTTGCACTTTGTCTTTTGGAGATATGTGCATTCTGGATTGTATAAAGGCCAATTTCACTACTTTTATCATCATGTATCATACAAAAATCAAGCTTTAGCAGGCCAAACACTCCAGAGATGAAAACCTTTGGGTCTCCAGGGAACACCTGGATTGATTACTTGTTTACTATGCAACCACAGAAGGAGGAGGGACTATTTGGGGATAGGATGAAGCTCAAGGAGGACAGAATTAGGGATGATGGGCCTGTGCCTAGGACCAGAAAGGATACTGAATCTGGAAAAGCAGCATCACCATGCTTGCTAAACCCTAGCAGCAGATTGGCCAATCAGAACAGCATCTACATGTTGAATTTACCAATGATTAGGTGTCTTAAGGTTGAAGAACCAATGAGAAGGAAGTATAATTAACCAAACCAAGTTGTATTATCAAGAGAAAGGGAAGAAGAGGGTTAAAAGAAGCATTGGCCCAGGACTGGGGGCTGCTTGCTGCTGCCCAGTTGCATCTCACAGTAGCTGTTTCTGACAGGGTACTAGGGAACTCTCCAAGGACCTGGGTTTCTCTTTCTCCAGTTCAATGGAAACTCCTTTCTGGACTATATACTGCTTCTTTTCTGCAGAAGCACCCTACTTTTTATGGTCTTCTGAAAATGTTGGAAACAGCCTGACCTAGAATTTTCACCCTGATACATGTAACAAATGCACATGCTGAATGGGGAGATACCAGTTATCAACTTTTCTGCATCTGGCAGAAGAGAAACGTAAAAGTCAGAATAGATCACAAGCTGAGAACATAAGCAATTATATGGCAGGGTTGTTGAGAAACAAGGCAAGATGCAGAGTTAAATAAGTTATCTAGGTATTAGGAAGTGCAAAATTTGTCTGTTTTACCCTAGCATTATCCCAGCTAGTACTGTGTTCTAAGCAGATCTTGAAGAATTTTAGAGAGTTCCCCACTTTTGGTGATTGTGCTTGTTTTACACAAGAAACAAAGTGGCAGTGAGATTCACCCATGGTGGAAGAATAGAGTAGGCTTTGGATGCTGTCAGCTTCTTGTTACAAGTCCAGTGCTCAGGGCACCAGCAACCTCATCTCTGAATTAAGGGATTCAACCAGTACTCCTATGGGTAATGTGTGACCCACACATTGATGGGTGGGGCCTCAGCAGGCAATTTTCTTTGTCTTTGAGGAAGAAGAATGGTAAAGGTAGGAGGTTTGCCATAGGTTTGGAGGGAGCTAGAATGGGGAGGCCACATAATATTCATCTTGGACAGGTCCCAAGGATTTGTTGCCTTGTGGAGAGAGTCCTGTAGACAACTGTCATAGGAACCAGTTCTGTATGATGTGGCCTCCAGCAGTACTGACTTCATGCCCAGGTGCTAAGGGCATGGTATCTCAAGGATTGGCCATTTTGAGAGCACCAAGAGGTCACCTCTGGGGCAAGACATTAGCACCCCATAGCAATAGAGGTGAAATGTTCTCCACTGGCCTCAAAGGGGACAGAATTGAGGATAAGGGGGCAGTGCCTAGGACCAGAAGAGACTATCAAACAAGGGGGCTGGAACAGGAAGGAATCACAATGCCCATACTCTGGAAAACACTCAGAGCCCTTGAGAAGGGTTAGAAAGAGGTCTCATTCAGGGCCACATATAAAGATATATAAATTTTGCTGCACCCAAGGCTGCCTAGACAAAGATATAAATGGTGACCTGTTCCTGCTTTTTCCATTCAGAGGGGGGACCTTCAAATGTTCGTCTGCCTAGAGAGGCTTTATCTTTCTAATTCACACGAAGCACTGTGTGTGTCAGTTGTGGCCCTGGGACTGAAGGTCCTGTGGAAGAGCTAGTGGAATTTTCATTACTAGTGTTCATGTGACTCCATAGCTCTGAGGCCTGAAGAAACCAGTCACTTACTGCTCTGTCTGTATTGAAAGGGTTGTGGGGATGGCTCCTGGAGGAGGCAATCAGTGTGGGAAGTTGACAGGAGGATGGAGTGCCTGAGGGGTGGACCTGTTCAGGATCCCCTTGCATTTCTGTCAGGCAGGCTTTCTTGCTCCCTGGCTCAAACATAGCCTGGTGTAGACTGTGCAAAGTTGGCTTCTGACATTCTGAGGGGCCCAGCTGCAAAAGGCATTCTTGCAAATCTGAGCCCTGAGTTGAGGAGGTAATTACAGCCTATGGATGGGAGGGATGAACCTCTCCTGCTTCTATGTACAATAGGGTCTTCCCTGTGACAGCTGCCACAGGTGATCATGTTGGGTGTTGGATCTGCTCTGGGCACACCTCTCACTGTTGGCTCAAGCCAGCCTGTCAGTTCCATAGCTCCCCTGCTGGAAACACAGGGTGCCAAAGCTTTCAAACATCCCCGCCTCTCTCTCCTTTCCAAGGAAAAGCCAGAGATCAGAGACCCCCAGGCTGGGAGGGAGCCAAATGATTACAAACAATTTAATTTGGCTGAATATGGGAGCTAAATTGGCCACAGATATATGTAAGATGATTCAGAGAAGAATTAAGTGAGTCAGCAAGCTATTTTACCCTTGTTTGTCCCTCGACCCTTGTTCTTAAATACTATCCTTTTTTTTAGGGAAGAAACAACCTGGAGGTTTAGTTTCCAGCTGAAATTGGTCAACATTCTTCCTTTACAAAACAAGATTGGGAGGCCATTGGAAGAGCTGAACTGGGGCCCCTTCAAGAGCAATTCAGAGGTGTTGGTAAAGATAGCACCCAGAGTGCTTCTCTTCCGGGAGCTCAGGTCCATGACACACTGAAGGCGCACGAACCATCACCTCCAACCCCTGTGAATGGCGCGAATTTTGAATGGCGAGAACTCTCAGCCAATGAAGAAGTAACAGCCCATTCGCCTTGCTCCTCCTCATCCTGTGTTAAGCCCATAAATATCAATACCCTGTTCGTGTTCGTTCTCTTACTCTCTCTTGCTCTCTCCCCCCTCCCCCCTCCCCTCTCCCCCTCCCCCCTCCCCTCTCTCCCTCCCCCCCTCCCCCTCCCCTCTCCCCCTCCCCCCCTCCCCCTCCCCTCTCCCCCTCCCCCCCCTCCCTTGTCCTCTGTGACTGGCCACTACAATCCTGCTAATAAAATCTCCCACAGGTAAACGGTTGTTTTGGCTTGTTGAGTTTAAGGAGCTTTTCCATCCTCCTTTACAAGAAGAACACTTCATGTTTCAGAATACCGGGCCTACTCCAGGGCTTGAGCATGCCAC
This sequence comes from Callospermophilus lateralis, assembly GCF_048772815.1. Classification (NCBI taxonomy): domain Eukaryota; kingdom Metazoa; phylum Chordata; class Mammalia; order Rodentia; family Sciuridae; genus Callospermophilus; species Callospermophilus lateralis. Next base: position 86,932,757 of record NC_135307.1, on the reverse strand, counting down.
AGACAAATACCTCAGTTTTTTGAACTTGTGAATCACACAAGCTTCCCTTCTTCTCTGTAGGGGTCTTCAGGACACGTTGCCTCTTGGCAGTGTCAATGCCTTTCTTCTAACACAGGCTCCCAGGCCAAAGTAGAGAGAAAAGAATCCAGAGCTAGGCAGTCAGGAAAAATGTCATTTCAGAAAATGTCATCTCTTAACAACCAAAGACAAAAGAAAGGACTGAACACCTCCCAGATCATTCTGGGCCTGTTTCTGATTTTCCATTCAGTCCCCTTTTAAGGAATTATACAAGGTGGTGGGCATTCCAAGACAGAGGCAGGGATGTTTGCTAGCTTTGGCCCCCCTGTGTTTCCAGCAGGGGAGCTATGGAACTGACAGGCTGGCTTGGGCCAACAGTGAGATGTGTGCCCAGGGCAGATACAACACTGAACGTGATCACCTGTGGCAGCTGTCACAGAGAAGACCCTACTGCACATAGAAGCAGGAGAGGTTCATCCCTCCCATCCATAGGCTGCAGTTACCTACTCAACTTAATTAAAAAATAAATAAATAAATAAAGAGGAATTGGACTAGCAGCCAAAGAAGCTAGGTCCAGGAACCCTAGCTTTTCCAGAACCAGTATTCCCCTCACTGGAACATATCAGCCATGGGCCAGGGTGTGTCAGTTTTTATTCCTCATCAAATTCCCAGCATCTGGCCCAGGGCAGCAGCTCAATAAATACTGGTTAACTGACTAAGGGAACGGAACATCTGAGGGTAGGTAACAAGTAACCTTGTTAGAGCCAACACATAGGATGCCCTTCATTAGTACAATAAACATTTCTTGAATGTTTTATGTCAAGAACTATGTCCCGCACCAGGGACATAAATGTGAAAAAAGCACACGTCCTATGGTCAAGAAAATCTATAACTTAGTTTATGAGCCGTACCCTTTCAGTGTGCTTGGACTCTAAAGAAGATGTGGCCCCTCCCCCAACTGTGACTGCAGGTCCTAGAGAAGGGGAGGTCAGACAGTGCTGCCTAGAGGGGTCTTGAAAAACAAGTAGGGGTTACTAAAAGGAGAGGAAATGACAGTGCATCAGGCTTCTGGGGGGAGTGCCAGTAGTCGGTGGGAGTCTCCAGGAGTTGTAGGGACACGGCAGGAGCTGCCCCTGGGGAGCACAAAGTGGGAAGGCAAACCCAGCCCCCTCTGCCTGTGGTGTGGTCAAGGGCGGCAGACTAGGTGTAATCTGGAAGCTGGGCTCCTCCTGCTGAGCTTTCAAGTCGCCTGGCTTTGGAGCCACCTATTTCTTTCACCTCTGGGATTGGCTTGCAGATTCCTCCCTCCTGCTTCAGATGAGAAGGGGGCAGGGCACAGAATGGGCACAGCCCCATCTGGATGTATTCCCTTCCTCATCCCAGCACAGCTCTCAGAAGCCAGATTGTTTTCATTTATTTGCTTTATCCTGACTAGGCCATTGAGGCTGCCAGGACCAGGGAGAACCAGCCCAGCTGGTCTGACTGGTTGGCCTGCACCACTTAAGCAGCCCCTGCCTCTCCTGGAGGGCTCCTGTTCTCCCCTCTTCCTCTGCTTGCAGCCTCCAGTGTGGACATTGGCTGGGGTATACCTGGCTCCTGGCCCTGGCTCCTCCTGAACTAGTGCTCATCATCTGGAACTTTTCTGCACTCTTGCCCCTTGAGGACGTCATGAAGAGTTTTGTGATGTTTTAACTTCTGCATCCTTCTTCATCTCCTGAACCCATTTGCAGGCAGGTAGCCCTATTGTCAGGCATTTACCCAAGGTCTTATGAGTGGAGGAGTGCTCATCATTGCAAAGAACACTTCTCTCCAAGGGATCATACCCCAAGGCACCCCCCACATAGTTTTGCTCCCCAGAGGGCATTGGAGGGTATTTCTGGTTGTTTTGGACACTGGGGAACTCATAGGGATGGGACAGGATGTCCTACAAAGTGGAGGACAACCCCACACAATGAATTATCCCACCCGAAAAGGCAGTAAACCCTCTCCCCAAATCTGGGCCCACATTATTCAAGGAAGTATAATTTCTATAAGTTCTACAACTGTGTTTCTCAAAACATTAATGTGTAGATGAATCACCTAGGGATCTTTTAAAAATGCAGATCTTGAGTCCCATAGGGTAAGATTGGAGATTCTGCATTGCTACAAGATTGCAGATATTGTTCAGGCTATTAGTTTGAGGACCACACAAGGCTCTGTGGGCACAGGTATGCTTGTAATCTTTAAGGGAGGAACATTGTATTTTGAGGTATTCATCTGCAAAATTTGTTGATATGTTGCTAAACATGTTACAAAGAACAGAACAATCCCTTTATTGGGCCTCAAAAATGACACTCCAAAGTATGATACTTTGGCATGCTGAGCACTTTGAATTAAAGGAAAGTGAAAGGCCTCAGAAGCTGCCCCAGAATCAAGGTCTTTCTAGACTTCCATTCTTTCTACTCCCTCCAAATGCTAGGAGAGGACTTTCTCTGAAAATATTTATCTACTTAAAGACCCAAATCTGCATAAGAGAGCACAATTGCCTTTGACCACTCCCCTCCCTGAAATTTCAGAGGAGATTAAACTCACAGTGCAGGAAAACACCACTGAAGAATGTTGTTACCACACCTAGACAGACTTTGTCACAAACTCTTGTAGGTTCTTAAGTCCAATTCAATTTACAAAGAGAACCATTAACTATTGTCTGTACTTTGGACCCATTCATTCCCCTAAAGTTTCTCTAAAATTGCCCAACCTCCTCTGCTTGAGGGTATTTAAGTTTCAACCATCTCGCCCTGCTTTAAGCTTCATATTTTGTGTGACTCCCATGTACAAGTGCATGTTAATGTATTTGAATGTCTTCTCCTAATCTGTTAGTTTAGGAGTTTAAACTTTAAACTTTCAGAGGGGAAGCAAAAATCCCTTCACTTCTACACTCATTGAAGAATTATCTCGGACAAATTATCAGTAATGCTAAGGTTAAGAAACCCTGGCTTAGATGAAATTTTTAAATGATGTGAAATTTATTTGAGGTAATCTTAGTTCATTGCAAGTTGGTGACTGCAGTTACAATGCAGTGAACACGTCATCGACTGAGGCTTGAAGTACCTCTGAGCAGAAATAAATTCAGCCCTTAGAACTTGGAAGCACTGGATCTTGATCCTGGTAAATAAACTGTGGTAGTAGGTATGTCTTAGTCAGTTTTCTAATGTAACAGAATATTTGAGACTGTGTAATAAGGAAAGAGGCCAAATTGACTCATGGTTCTAGAGACTTCGAAGTCCAAGATCAGGTGGTTGCACCTGGTGGAGGCCTCATGCTGCTTCATTTCTGGGTGGAAAAGCAAATGGGAGGGCTTGGAAGAGACAAAATACAAGGGGCAGCCCTGCTTGGTGGATCACAGCACGCCCTTGCTGTAACTGGCACCCTGGGAGTGGGAACTCACTGCCTTGAAAATTAACCCAGTCCTTCAAGAAAGGCATTAATTCCTCTTAACGACCTAATTACCTCTTAAAAGCCCTACTTCCCAACACTGCCACAAGGGCAGTCAAATTTCAAGATGAATTTCGGAGAGGACAAAATGCATTCAAACTACAGCAAGATGTTGTACTTCAATAAGTGTCATACCTATTCATGGTCTCTCACCTCATGCAATTTAAGAGCAAATTTTTAAGAAAATTCTATGAGAGATAGCAGGGTTGCAGGTAGGAGGATAGGATGAATAGCACATAGCAGATGCGGTTATGGTGCATGTTTTAGTTCTGGAACCTCTCTTTTCATTGAAGTAGGTATGTGCACAAAGATGGGCCATGCCTACAACAATGAAAAAAGAGATGTATAGACCAAAAAATTGTCATTCATCTAATGTAATTGGAGTTCTAGAAACAAGTGAATTGCCCATGACAAGTGACTAATAATAAATGAATACTTTATACTCATGGCAAAAAAAAATATCTGTGAGGGGAGAGAACATGCCAGGTTATACGAAAAGAAAAAAATAAGCACCTTGGAAAGAATGCCACTTGCCTTGGGGAAGACTTTTTCCCTCTGAGTGCCATGGTGAAAGGGGATCTGAAGGCATGGGGGACAGGTTCTTCCCTTTTTAGCTTAGCTTTAGCTGTGCAAGGACTCTGAGGACTTCCCATGGGGTATCACAATGGAGACTGATGGCTGCAGGCCACGCCTTGACAACCTGCTGCCCAGAGGGTCTCTCATCAGGTCCTTTGGTTGATCCACTTGGAGCAAGGCATTAGCCTTGTTCCTTCCATGCTTGGCCTCCTGCACCTCTGCAACACATGACCTTTATCATTTATTCATTCATATCCAGCGATTTTACTACATAAAAATGTCGATAGCATTTTCTTTCTTTCTTTCTTTTTTTTTTTTTTTTCTGGTACAAGGGATTGAACCCAGGGGCACTTAACCACTGAGCCACATCTCCAGCCCATTTTTGTATTTTATTTAGAGACAGGGTCTTGCTAAGTTACTGAGACTTGCTTTGAATTCGTGATCTTCCTGCATCTCAGCCTTCCAAGCTACTGGGATTACAGGCATGTGCCAGTGCACTCAGCTGCTGATAGCGTTTTCTTTGGCATCTTTCTGTTTGCTCAAAATGCCCACTGTCCTTATGTCCCCCACCATGTTCCACTTGCTCAGGCTCACTACCTTCTGTTTCCTGAAGAATTTCAATTCATCCCAAAGAACCTGGACAGTACACTTTGTTTCAGATTTTCCTTTTTCCTGTCCATATCAAAATTTACCTATGGACTGTGGATATAGCTCAGGTGGTAGAGTGCTTGCCTTGCATGTACAAGGCCCCAGGTTCCACCTCCAGCAACACACACACACACACACACAAAAAAAAAAAAAAAAAAAACTTACCTATGTTCCACACCCTCAAGACACTTCTCTCTGAAACTAGATAGTAATAAACTCAGAGATATCTCCTCAGTTGTGCAGATGGATTTTCTTGTATGGTATGTACATTATAGCAGGGAAAGCTACATAGCTAATGCCTCAATCTAAATAAATAATCCCAGAGGTTGGGAGTTCTGTGATTCATGGGAAGTTAAAAATCACCAAAATGTCTGAGTGAGAAGGGATCTTGGAGACCCTTTTGATGCAACTTCCCAGTTGACAAGACTGTGGTTCAGTGAAGTTATTTATACAAGGTCACACAGTATATGGGGGTAGCACAACCCAACTCCCATTGCCTTAGTTAGTCAATCAGTCACTCAGTCAACAAATCCTTATTGAACATTTTGTTATTTCATGTCATGCACTAACTGGGAAGGGGTCACAAATATGACAAGATTCTTGTATTTAGCTAGAGAGAAAAGAGGAATAAAAGGGGGGTGATCTCATGAAAATAGAAGGGAGATCAGTAGAGGAGAAGTAGGTTATCAAGGGGGAGAGAGGAAGAAAGAGAAAGGGGAAACCTGGGGAATAAAACTTACCAAATTAGGGGCTGGGGTTCTGGCTCAGTGTCAGAGTGCCTGCCTCACACCTGCGAGGCACTGGGTTTGATCCTCAGCACCTCATAAAAATAAATAAACAAAATAAAGATATCACATCCATCTATAACTTAAAATAAATTTTTAAAAATTTGATCAAATTATGCTGTAAGCATGTATAAATATACCACAATGAATCCCACTTTTATGTGTAATTATAATGAACCAATGAAAAAAAAATACGTGTAAGTAAATAGAAAGACTAGAAGAATAAATGTTAAGGAATAGGGTGAGGGAGGTAGGGAGGGACAGGGAAGTACTTGAAATGAAGTGTAGTAAATTATGTGCAAATATGAACATGTCACAGAAAACCACACTATTACATATAATTATAATGCACTAACAAAAACACTTTTAAAATAAAAATTCTTGTTCTCAAGCACATCCTAGTCTTGTGGGAGAAAACAGTATAGTGTGGAAAAATAATTGCAATACAATGAGGTCAGTGATTCAGCAGAAGTATCATATGAAGTAGGAGCACATTGGGGAGGGAGAGTGAAATTCTTCTCCAAGACTTCTGATTGTGTTTAGGGTTTGTCTCTATACCTCTATACCTGGATAAGTGTTACCAAAGTGAGGAACTGGTAATGAAGCAGTTGTGAGAATGTGGATCCCAAAACCTATCATTGACTGAAATTACTCTGCTCTATCATCTTGTCTCTGTTACCTGTTCACTATCATGTTGGGCACAGGTTGCATCCCCAGCCCTAGGAAGCTTCACAGCTGTTGATATTCATGGCCTACTCTAGACCAATTCCCCCTGCTCTCCTTTGTTAACAGGATGATTATTTGGGGTGACAATGTTCCCTTTCCAAGCAATGAATCATAGCTTGCCCAATCCAGTCATGAAAATTCTGTTCCCCAATTTCTCAGCTTCCCTTGAATCTAGGAGTGGCCCTGTGATTCTGTTATGATCCAAATAGAAGTCTGGAGAGGTTGTATGACCATTTTTCTTGCATGCTATCTTGGAGATGGCTGTGATATCTGGAGCTTGACCACTTCTGACCCTGGGGTAAAAGCAGAAAGACAACAGCCAGTATACTAAGTAAAATCAGAATAGAAAGGTAGAACCAACCTGGAATCACTACCCTCAGACTTCTCATTATAAGGGGGAAGTATGTGTTAGGCTTTCCATTACTGAAGCAAATTCATTGCTAATGGAAATACCATCTATATCACTCAGGATTCTAAAAGGAACCAATGAGTCACTGTAAGTGAGCTAAATGAAGGGATAATTTACATTGGTAAGAGCTGGGTTAAGGGGAACAAACATGGATAGTGAAGTACCTTGGGACCAGCAGTAGTGGGAAGATGTTGCCCCTTACTCTGATGGGGCAAAAGAAGAAAGTAGTTCCTAAAAGCCATTGAGAAACTATAGTGAAGGCAGAACTGACAAAAGTTGTGTCAGGAATGCAGCTTCTGGTAAGCATAGACAACAAGGATTACATACCCCACTTGCGTATGTTATATAAGGGACAACTCCAGGCAAACCCAGTCATGTGGGTATTTTAACTTTGGGGGTGGTTCTCACTGGACCCTACTCCTGCTGGCCCTCCATCACTCTGCGGGGAGGGGTCACACTCCAAGCCAACTTCCACTATACTCATCAGCCAAGTGGGCTGGCCTTCCTTCTTGTTCTGCTTCTTAGGGACTGAATCACCAGGCACACAACCCTGCCTACTGGTCTTTGAGGGTGGCTCAAAAACTGATTGAGAAGTCTTCCTTACACCCATTCTCTACCCCAGGCAGGGGATGTGCTTCCCTTTCCTTTATCCCTGCTATTTTTGCTGCAATGGTTTAGATGTGTCCCCAAAGATCCATATGTTAAAGCTTGACACTATTAGAAGGTAGTGGAACCTTTAGGAGGGGGGCCTAGTATGAGGCCCTTAGGTCATTTGGAGTTTGGCTTTGAAGTGGATTGTGGGATCACACAATCCACTTGTTCTCTTTGGCTTCCTGGATGATGAGATGAACAGTTTTGCTCCACCATGTGTTCCCATCATGATGTGCTGCTCCACCACAGACCGAAAGCAACGGGATCGATCAATCATGGAGCCTCTATATATATGAGCCATAATAAAACTCTCTCTCTCTCTCTCTCTCTCTCACTCTTCCCCCCTTATACTAGGGATTAAACTGGTGATAAAGAGGTACTTTACCACCAAGCTATATCCACAGAACCTTTATTTTTTTTAATTTAATGTCTTGCTAATCTGTCCAGGCAAGCTTTGAATTTGCGATCCTCCTACTTCACTCAGCCTCTTAAGTAGCTGGGAACACAGGCACATGCCACCATGCCCAGCACACTTTTTCATCTGTTATAAGTGCATTCTCCTGGGTAGTTTGTTACCGTAATGGAAAGTTGGCAAATATACTTGCTGAAAGATAACAAGCAGGATTCTATAAGGATTAAAAAAGCAATCATTATTGGGGAATCTCAAGTTCAGAGCTAGGAGAGCATTGTCGAGTATTTTGGAGAGCACAGGCCAGAGGTTGAGCTTAGTAGCTTTTCTTACCATAAAAAAATTGTGTTGCTGGAAGTGGTGGCACACAACTGTAATCCCAGTTATTTGGGAGGCTGAGGCGGAAGGATTGCGAGTTTGAGGCCAGTGTCTGCAATTTAGTGAGACCCGGTCTCAAAATGAAAATAAAGGCTCAGGAGTCTGAGGCAAGAGGATTATGAGTTCAAAGATAGGGTTAGCAAAAAAAAAAAAAAAAAAAAAAAAAAAAAAAGTGCTAAGCAACTCAGTGAGACCCTGTCTCTAAACAAAATACAAAATAGGGCTGGATATGTGGCTCAGTGATCGAGTGCCCTAAATTCAATCCCTGGTACCCCTCTGCCAGAAGAAGGAGGAGAAGGAGGAGGAGGAGGAGGAGAGGAGAAAGGGAAATTAAAAATTAAAAAAAAAAGAGCTGGAGATATAGCTCAGTGGCAAAACATCCCTGGGTTCAATCCCCAGTGTCACCACCAATGCCCTGCCCCCTGCAAAAAAAAATAAATAAAAAAGAAAAGAAATAAAAGAAAATATGTTGGCCACAAGAAAGCCCTTTCAGCTTGGCACGGTGTCACATATCTGAAGTTCTAGCTATTTGGGAGGCTGAGGCAGAAGGATCACAAATTCAAGGCCACTCTGGGCAAGTTAGATCTTGTCTCAAAAAAATGGGGCAGGGACTTGGGGATACAGTTCAGTGATATAATGCTTGCCTAGCATGTGCAAGGCCTTGGGCTCCATTCTCAGTACCAAAGAAAAAGAAAAAAAAAAAGAAAGAAAGAAAGAAAGAAAAGCAAGGCCTTCCAGCTCTGAAATCCCTCATGATTCTCTAATGATTCCTGCCAGGAAGGTACTGAGCCTGATTTAGCCCTGCATTAAGAAAGTGTTAGATTTAAAGTTGTACCAAAATCTGTACCCATCAAAGCAGGCCTTGTTTAAAAGAAGCAAGCAAGGTTCCATGCTTAGAATGACAAGAATCAAGCCATTCATGCTCTCACTTGCCACTTGGCACTCTTTGCTTGCATCACCAGTTCCAAGAGGGCCCACACCTGAAGTGGTCCTTGTGCACCTCCCCTGATGTATTTCAGGCTCATTTCTCTGAGGCACCCCATAGCCAATCATGGGTCCACAGGAAAGCATCCACATTGGCGGTACTAAGACTGAGGTCTCTTCCCCTCAACAATTCCCATCAGAATGGAGAGAAGAAAAGTGAGGACCCCAGCAGCATAGACACCTGGATCACATGGACACTGGCTTCATACCACTTCTCTGAGTTTTTGTGTCCTCTAGCTCTCTCTTTTGCCAAATAACATTAGACAATAAATTTGTCTGAAGAAGATAAATCTTGAGATTTGAAATTTACCAAAATCATGCACTTTTTGACTGAAACAAGAAAAATCCATTCACTATGGTTTATCCACAGGTTTAGGGAACTTCTCACTTTCTCCCTCATACTTTATTGTCTGGATTTTTTTAATTTAAAATATTTATTTTTTAGGTGTAGATGGACACAACACAATGCCTTTATTTTTATGTAGTGCTGAGGATCGAACCCGGGTCCCGCCCGTGTTAGGCAAGTGCTCTACCTCTGAGCCACAGTCCCAGCCCCATATTGTCTGGATTTTTAAAATTAATTAATTTATTAATTTTAATTAGGTATATATGACAGCAGAATGCATTTTGATTCATTGTACACAATTGCAGCACAACTTTTCATTTCTCTGGTTGTACATGATGTAGCGTCACACCATACGTGCAGTCATTCCTGTACCTAGGATAATGGTGTCTATCTCATTCCACCATCTTTCCCGCCTCCATGCCCCTCCCTGCCTCCTCCCCTTTTGGGAGCGTTTGAGTAGTTCAAACACTTTGCCCTCCCCTTTGCCCCATCAAATTTCCTCCATTTCCCCATACCATGCCCCCGCCCCCATCCTGAATCAGCATCTACTTAGAACATTTAGCCTTTGGTTTTTTGGAATAGGCTTACTTGGCTTAGCATGATTTTCTCCAACTCCATCCATTTACCTGCAAATGCCGTAATTTTATTCTCTTTTAATGCAGAATAATATTCCATTGTGTAAATATACCACAGTTTCTTTATCCATTCATCCATTGAAGGGCATCTAGTTTGCTTCCACAGTTCAGCTGTTGTGAAGTGAGCTGCTATAAACACTGATAAGGCTGCATTACTATAGTATGCTGATTTTAATACCTTTATGTATATACTGAGGAGTAGGATAGCTGGGTCAATTGGTGGTTCCATTCCAAGTTTTCTAAGGAATCTCCATACTGCTTTCCAGATTGGTTGCACCAATTTGTAGCCCCACCAGCAATGCCCGAGTGTGACTTTTCCCCCACATCCTCAACAACATTTATTGTTATCTGTATTTTTTTTAACATTTATTTTTTGGTTGTAGGTGAAAACAATATCTTTATTTCATTTTTATGTGGTGCTGAGGATCGAACCCAGTGCCTCATGTATGCTAGACAAGTGCTCTATCTCTGAGCCAAAACCCCAGCCCTTGTTGTCTGTGTTCTTTATAACTGCCATTCTCACTGATGTGGGATAAAATCTTAGAGTAGTTTTGATTTGCATTTCTCTAATTATTAGAGATGTTGAACATTTTTTCATGTATTTGTTGATCGAATTTATATCTTCTTCTGAGAAGTGTCTGTTCAGCTTCTTGGCCCATTTATTGATTGGGTTGTTTGTTCTTTTGGTGCTTTTTTTTTTTTTTTTTTTTTTTAATAAGCACTCTACTGACTAAGCTATATTCTCAGCCCTGATCTGTAATCTTTTTTTAAAATTTTTTAAATTTATTTTTTAGTTTTTGGCAGACACAACATCTTTGTATGTGGTGCTGAGGATAGAACCCGGGCCGCATGCATGCCAGGTGAGTGCGCTACCGCTTGAGCCACATTCCCAGCCCCTGTTCTTTTGGTGTTAAATATTTTGATTTCTTTATATATTCTGGAGATTAGTGCTACAGATATAGTAACAAAAATGGCATGGTATTGGCACCAAAATAGACAAGTAGACCAATGGTACAGAATACAAGACACAGAGACAAAACCACATAAATACAATTAGACATACTAGACAAAGGCACCAAAAACATACTTTGGAGAAAAGATAGCCTCTTCAACAAATGGTGCTGGGAAAACTGGAAATCTGTATGCAGCAAAATGAAAACAAACCCCTATCTCTCACTATGCACAAAACTCAAAGTGGATCAAGGACTTAGGAATTAGACCAGAGACCCTGCGCCTAATAGAGGAAAAAATAGGCCCAAATCTTCAACATGTTGGATTAGGCCCTGACTTTCTTAACACGAATTCTAAAGCACAAGAAATAAAATCAAGAATTAATAAATGGGATGGACTCAAACTAAAAATCTTCTCCTCAGCAATAGAAACAATGAGGTGAAGAGAGAGCCTACATTTTGAGAGCAAATTATTGCCTGGATTATAAGCAAAACCAAGACAGGCATCTAATCTTAGTCATCTTGGAATCCCTGACAGCCTTGCTAATCAAAATATGGTTTGCACTGTAACAAAATCTCAAGGTGATTCCCTAAGACTTTGGTGGCTCAGTACTGGACAGTCAGTACAGTGCTCTTTAAATGTTCTACAAGCCAGGTAAGGAGGCTTGGTTCCAGCAATGCAGATGGTTAGAGGCAATGCACTATTGAAATGATATGTTTTGCAGGTTAATTTTTATTGTTCTTGTTGAACCATAAGCTTTGCAGCGTAGGGATGACATGGATGTAATACACATCTCCCCAGTTGCCATTGCTTATGGAGGACAAAGCTGGTATGCTGCCCTGGGAATCTTTGTTTGACCCAAGTCAACTTATATTCTTCTTCTTCTTTTTTTTTTTTTGTACCAGGGATTGAACCCAGGTGTGCTTAACCACTGAGGCACATCCCCAGTCCTTTTTTATATAGTTTATTTAGAGACAGGGTCTCTCTGAGTTCTTTAATGCCTCCCAAGTTGCTGAGACTGTCTTTGAATTTGCAGTCCTCCTGCCTCAGCCTCCCAAGCCTCTGGGATTACAGGCATGTGCTTCTGTGCCCGGTTCAGTCACTTTGAATTCTATTCCTGATGAATAGAAGTCAGCAGAGAAAGAGAGAGATGCAGGCAGCATGGGGGATCAGCTGTCCCTAGGAAAAAGGAACCTCAGGACAAGAGTATTTATGATAATCTGAGCTGGAGTTTTTTTTTTTTTTTTTTTTTTTTAATTTTTTTTTTTTTTTTATTTTAGTTCTCGGTGGACACAACATCTTTGTTTGTATGTGGTGTTGAGGATCGAACCCAGGCCGCACGCATGCCAGGCCAGCTCGCTACCGCTTGAGCCACATCCCCAGCCCCTGAGCTGGAGTTTTGATTTTAATTTAGTTCACATGGAAACAATTTTTTTTCCCCAGCAATGGTAGCTCCTTTCCTGTCTCTTCCTAGTTCCAGTCCACAGCCACCTTATCCTCTCCCCTGGTGTCATGGCCAAGGCCTCAGGGACACCTGAGCCCTTCATTACACATTCCACACAGCTGTGGCTTTCTAGCAAACATAAAGGGCAAAGATAAGGCATCTGGCACATGGTTCTGTTACTCCTCATGAGAAGTTGCAGTGTTTGGGCAATTTCATTTCAAAGGTCTCAGACCTCAGGCTAAAGCATATCCAGATCAGGTACTCTAAAGATAGCCAATGCCCTGAAAACCACAGAAAGAAAAATAGGGGCATACTCTGGAGAGGAGGTACAAACCACAGTGTGATTCAAGGAAGGTCCTCCTCTGAAGTGACATTTGTGAAAAGACATAAAGGTGCCAAGGAAATAGCCATGTGAATAGCTAAGAGAAAATTATTCCAGGGACATAGGGAACAACAAGTACAAAGGCCCTGAGGTAGGAGCATATCCAGTTATTGGAGGCTGAGCATATGTTTTATCTTGATGAATGTTTTCATGTTCCATGAAAAGAATATACTTTTTGCAATTGTTGGCATACTGATCAATAAATGTCAATTAGGTTAGACTGGTTGATAGTGTTGTTCAAATTTTCAATATCCTTACTGCTTTTTGTCTTTTACTTCTTCCAGTACTGAGAGAAGAATATTAAAATATCCATCTGTAATGTGGATTTATTTCTCCCTTTAGTTCTGTCAACTTTTTTTGCTTCACGTATTTTCTTTTTCTTTTCTTTTCTTTTTTTGTACCAGGGCACTTAACCACTGAGCCACATTTCCAGCCTTTTTTATTTTATATTTTGAGATAGGTCTCGCTAAGTTGCTTAGGGCCTTGCTAAATTGCTGAGCTGGCTTTAAACTTTCGATCCTCCTGTCTCAGCCTCCTGAGCGGCTGGGATTCCAGGCATGTGTCACCATTCCTGGTTCCACTATTGGCTTTTTAGCTATATTTCTCTGTTTTAATTTTAGTGATTGAAATATGACTTTTTAATTTGTTACCATTTATTTTATATATACATTATGCTACTTGACAAATAATGTAAGAAACTTACAACATTATGACTTAGTTTATCTTTCCCCATCTTTTAACTATTACTGTTACCTGTTGTATTTCTATGTATATGTAACAATCCCCACACATGGTAATTATTTATGTTTTAAAAGACCAATTGCAGTTTTTGAATAAATTAATAAAATTAGGGACTGGGGACATAGCCCACTGGAAATGAGTGTGCTTTCATATGCAAGGCCCTGGGTTTGAGCCCCAACACTAAAAGAAATTAAAAAAAAAAAAAAAGAAAAGAAAAGTAAGAAAGAAAATAGAAAATGGTCTTTTATTATTTATTTAATTTAATTTTTATTTATTTATTTTTTTGAGATGGAGTCTCACTCCTACTGCCTCAGCTTCCCAAGTATCTGGGACAATAAGTATGGACTACAGGTATGTACTGTCATGCTTGGCTTTATTTTCCTTTTGTAAGGACATAGTCACATTGAATCAGGGCCCATCTATATGAGCTCATTTTAATTTAATTACCTCTTTAAAGGCCCCATCTCCAAATATGGTCACATTCTGAGATATTGTGGGTTAGGGCTTCAACATATGGATGGGGCAGGACACATTCCGTCCATCACCAGAGGTATAGAGAGATTAGGAAATGTTCATAAGGTCTCACAGCTAGTAAATGGCGGACTCAGGATTTGAATTAAGCAGATCTAATTCATAATCTACTTTATTAACCATATTCTATATGTTCTCCTAATGACATTCCTACCTTGGTATACTTTAGCCTCCACATGAAACAGCATACGATGCATAGTTGTAATCCCTTATCTGAACCATTAGACCCAGATAATATGGTGTTATAGTTTGAATCTAAAATGCCCCCTGAGGCTCTTGTCCTGAAGGCTTGGTCCCCAATGCAGCAATGTTTAGAGGCGGGACTTTGGGAAGTAATTGGATCATGAAGACTCTAACCTCGATTGGTGGATTAATTTATTGATGGGTTCATAACCCAAATGGACTATTGGGAAGGTGGTGGACACTGTAGGAAGTAGGACCTAATTTAAGGAAGTGAGTGCCTTTGGGGACTATATCTTGTCCCTGGCCCTTTCTTCCTTTTTTTCCTCTCTCTTCTTCCCAACTGTCAGGAGGTAAATAGCTTTCCTCCACCACGCCCTCTGCCATGATGTTCTGCCTCACCTCAGGCCCAAAGCAATAGAGCCAGATGATCATGAACTAAAACCTACAATCATTAGCCAAAATAAATCTTTCCTCCTTTAAATTGTTTTTCTCAGGTAATTTTGTTAAAGCAACAAAAAGCTGACCAATACATAGGGTCATGTGCCATGTCTTTTGCTACTATGTCCTATAGGGTCTGGGATACCACTCCAAAAATAAATACTAATTTGACATAAAAATAGTAATATAATAGAAAAATATTTTCTATTCTATTGAACCCAGGTGCACTTTATTGCTGAGCTACATTCCCAGCTCTTTTTATTTAGAGACAAGTTCTTACTAAGTTGCTGAGGCTGGCTTTGAACTTGTGGTCTTCCTGCCTGAGCTGATGGGATTACACTATACCTGGCATTAGAAAAATATTCTACTAGAATAGAAATAATAGATAGTAATAGGAATAATTACCCTAAATGGGATAGAAACCATGAATAGTTTTTTTTCCTAACTTTCACATTATTTTAAGTAGGCTTTAATGCCAAATGTGTTATGCAAGTGTGCATGTTGATTTGTTTTCAGAGTTTTGGGATTTCAGAATTGTGAATAAGGGATTGTGGATAAACATTTGTAATTCTCATCCTCATGACTGCAACTGTCCACCTTGGTAAATTTTGTACCTTTCTCACTTATTATACTTAATCTCTATGAGCTGGGTGTGGTGGTGCACACCTATAATCCTAGGGTCAGGAGGGGGTTAGGGCTTCAACATTACTAATTGGAGGATTGCTAATTCAAAGCCAGCCTCAGCAATTTAGTGAGACCCTAAGCAATTTAGCAAGACCCTGTCTCTAAAAAAAACATAAAAAGGTCTCAGAGGTTAAGCACCCCTGATTTAATTCTTGGTGCCCAAACACACACACACACACACACACACACACACACACACACACACGTCCCTTATGGGACACTGAACTACAACCCTTTGTCCCATAATGGTTCGACCAAACATGTATCATGTGAAGTCCTATCTTCCCCATGTCCCGCGCAGATGGTGGAATTTGGGTTTCCTCTGTGTGTAGCGGGCTGGCTGCGGAATAAAGCTAAAAAACAGAAAACCATGAAGAAACCACAGGACATAGGAAGTAATTTTAGAAAGCAGGGGTAGAAAGCTTCCCCAATCTTAGGAATGGAACTTCCACACTGGAAAGAGAGTAAGAGCCTGCACTTGCTTTATTTATTTGTGTGAAACATCAAAGATTTTCCATGGAATGTTCTTTGCCAAATAGGGTAGAGGGTGGGCTGTCTAGTTCTCATTGAGTTATGCCCAACTCTAGAGCACCAAGAGCTGTCCCACCAGTAGAGTGAGGGCAGAGATCTCATGCCTAGGGCAGTCTACACAGGAATGCTGGAATTATTCCCAAGGGAACACTAAGTCCCCCATGGCTTGATACTGAATAAAAGACTATTCAAGTAGCTTTACAGGTGGCGTCCCATAAACCCTCCCATAGAGAAGAAAATGGAGGAAGTAAAAGGGACAGGTTTTGGTCCATGGTCACAGGAGGAAAAACCCCTGGATTCTTCGGGAGAGCTACAGCAGAACATGACCCCAGAGAAAATGGAGCCTAGGGAAGGCGATAGCCTCTTTCTCTAAGGCTTTCCACTGGCAGGAAGGGACTCCAGTTATGGGATCTGGAGGACTTTAGGCCATGTGAGCATAGAGGTTTAGCATCCCTTTTCAAGTCATTCCAATAGACAATACTGTGAAGAGAAACAGTAATTGTAACATTGCCCATCTGGATGGCTCTGACCTGAGGATCACACAGGATCAGAGACCTTGCTGATGGTTGCACTCTGACAGTTGGACTCTACCCTCAGGAGTCTAGGTGACTCAAAGGCTAAGATTTCCACAAGAATGGCATTGAGGCCAGAGGTCAGAGAAGTCTAGACTTCCCTTTAACTCACAAGGCTCAGGCCCAGCTGTGGATGCTATAGAACATACTGTCCCCTCCCATTTCCTCCACACACTGCTTGGCTTCTGGGGCAGAGCTCTGAGTGACAGCTCACTAGATTCAGAGAGCCAGTGGAAATCCAAACTTGAGAACAATCTCCCTAGTTTTGTCCTAGATCCAGGGCTGGTCAGCAATGGCTAGAGAACAAAGAGCTCTGCAGACATGGGAAGAAAACAGCATGAAACTTTGATGATATACTTTAAAAGCAGGTGTAATGGATGAGGGCCAAGTTCCCCCACACCACTGGGTCTCCCCCTCTGCCTATCCTCTTGGAGATTTCCTTAAAAGGCTCCTTACTGTTGGTATGCCCCTGCATATCTGCCCCACAGTAGCTCTGTTGCAGATGCTCTTGGGTGAGGTGGGGAGACTGCCAAAGATGTATGCACCCAGCTTACTAAACTTAGGGAGTTCTTTCTAGGCTTAGGGAGTTCTCTGCAGCCTGAGGATCCACTGAGACTCTGGCAGAGAGTCACTGAGCCATAGTCTCCCCTAGATCAAGAAGGTGAAGAAGGAATTGGGAGAGCAGAGAGATAAGGGGAGGGCATTAGGTCTCTGAAGCACTGGTTTCTGGCCTTCACTTTAGGGAGCTCTCAGAGCAGTAGCTGCTTCTGGACTGCAGCCCTGTCCTGTCTTGCCCTGCCATCCTGCCATCTGCTTCCCACAGGTCAGTTTGTAATATTGAGGTTGATTGCAGTCATTTACTGGGTACCCTAAATGATTCATTGTTCATGTTTTCTTCTGAGCATATGTAATTGTATGCAAATAAGTACACCATCTATGGCTATCCCAAGAGGCCTGATGTTATTTTTATTCAGATTCTCAGACTGGAAATTTGGGGATTTTGTGGGCATTCCAGAAGTCTAGGGGCTTTAAAAGGATAGAACCATTTCCTTTTTTAAAGACAACAGCTCATTTTTCCTCTACTTTCAGATATTCAGATATTTAGCCCTAGACTGTGTGAGAAAATGCAGAAATGTGAACTCAGATCAAAAAAAAAGAAAGCCTAGCTGGGTGTGGTGATGCAAGTCTGTAATCCCAGCAGTTGGGAAGGCTGGGGCAGGAGGATTGCAAGTTCAGGGCCAGCCTCAGCAATTTAGTGAGGCCCTGAGCAATTTAGAAAGACCCTGTCTCAAAATAAAAAATAAAAAGGTCTGGGGATGTGACTCAGTGGTTTAAGTGCCCTGGGTAACCACTGAGTTATATATATAAACTATATATATTTTATTTTATATACAAAATAAAAATGAAACCCTAGAAGGAAGCCCCAAGCTTTCAGGGATGGGAATGGGTACATTCTATGAGACAGGGGTCATGGGATTGTCCTATTAGTTTTTATAACAACAATTTTAGAATGCTAAACAAAATGATGGAAGGCTATTGTTTTGGACTCCTGTACTAGGATCCTATAGACCAGACAATACCAAAATGGAGTTACTCATAGGGGCTGGGTTTGTGGCTCAGTGGTAAAGCACTTGCCTAGCACGTGCGAGGTGCTGAGTGCGATCCTCAGAATCACAGAAAAATAGATAAATAAAATAAAGGTATTGTGTCCAACTACTACCAAAAAAATTTTAAAAAAAATGGAGTCACTCATGTTTAGTGTCATATAATCAAACTGCAACCTTAAGGAAGCAGATAGATCACAAAGTGGACCAGTACTTCCTGAAAACAAGATTTCAGTGTACCTGAGTCAGCTAATAATGAAGTTCCCTTACTTTAACCCTTGCAGAAAAAGTAACCTGAAGTCATCTGATATTAGCCAGTCAGGTTTTTCCCTATTGTTTCATTGTTCCCACCTTACAAAACCTGCTGTTCTGCTGTTGTCCAGTGGGAGCTCTCATTCTAGTTTGTAGAACTCATGAATCACAAATGAAAGCCAACTAAGTCTATAACTAAATTTGTTGTAATTTTGTTCTTTGACAAGAATAAAAATCAACTTTAAAAAAATCAACTTTATATTCTGCTACTTGAGTTTCTTAGTTATGTACTGAGAATATAGATTGTAGCAAGAAGTCAATTAAAACCATAAATTTACTGCAGCCCTGGCTGGGGAATTCTCAGAGAAGTATTTAACACGTAAATGTTATCATGTTTTTAATTAGCAATAGTTCTAAAAGATACATAGACTGAATTTCAGGGACACTGGTGGCTCTGGGGGTTCACAGCAGAGGCTAGGGCAGCTGACTGATCACACCCTCCTTCCCTTTTTAAAAAAGGGAAGGGAAACTAATATATCCTAAGCATCTACATGGTTTGGCCCCATGCAAGGCCTTTACAATTGTTATCCTGTTTATTCCACACACCCCTCACTTTTTTTTTTTTTTTTTTTTTTTTTTTTTGTTCTGGTACTGGAGATTGAACCCAGAAGCATTCTACCTCTGAGCTATGTTCCCAGTCTTTTAAAAAACATTTTATGTTGCTGGGTGTCACCACATTTTATGTTGCTGGGCATACACCTATAATTCTAGCAGTTCAGCAGGCTGAGGCAGGAGGATCTCGAGTTCAAAGCCAGCCTCAGCAAAAAAGGCACTAAGCAACTCAGTGAAATCCTGTCTCTGAGTAAAATACAAAAAAGGGCTGGGGATGTGGCTCAAAGATCAAGTGCCCCTGAGTTCAATCCCTGGCACCAAAACCAAAAAACAAACAAACAAAAAAAAAACAATCCCCAAATAAAAATCATTTTATGCTGAGACAAGGTCTCGCTAAATTGCTGAGGCTGCTCTTGAACTTGTGTTCCTCCTGCTTTAGCCTTGCGAGTTGCTGGGATTACAGGCATGCACCACTGCACCCAGCTTAATCCCTCCTCCTTTTTTTATTAACAGAAAAAGAAACTGGAACTCTAAAAAGTTAAGGAAATTATAAGATGCACAGAAGGATTTTCACCTGTGTCTGAGGATTCCAAATCCATCCTTCTTTCATGACTAGCTACTTTTCAAAAATAGTATATAGCAGAGGAATGCTTCTCTTTTACTGACAAACTGACGGCTATTCCTTGTCATTGTGGGTGAAAATCCATGGTTTCCAAAGACCAAATTTTGCATTTATATAGGATGGCACACAGGCTCTAGGTTATCCCAGCTTCCATGGCACTTTCATAACTCTGCTGAACTCCATTTCAGGTTCTCTGTCTGAGAAACTGGTCTGGACATTGAAGGCACAAGGATATACCAAGTTGGGCAGGGTGTACAGCCAGGGCTGGGGAATGGTGAAGAATCTTGGGGCAATCTGGTTCAGGCTCCTGAGGTACACAATTGGTCTGATAAATGATTTTCCTTGTTTTATGAATAAGTAAAGGATTTGCCCTCAAGAGGGAACTAATCACAGCATAATTACAAATGAACACCAGGCACAAGTTCTCAGTGTCTTTTCTCTGGGATGGCAGGACATGCTGGTGTCTAAGGGGTGGGAGCAGGGTACGTTGTTCTAGGACCCTTGGCTCAGTCAGGTCAGGGAGAAGCTCTGTTTTCCTCCTGGGTCTCTCTTCTGGTAAAGCAGTATTATAGTCTAGTTATTAGGGTGTCCCCCAAAAGCTCATGTGTGAGGCAATGCAAGGAGGTTTACAGATGAAATGATTGGGTTATAAGAGGTTTAACAATCAGTGCATTAATCCCCTGATAGGGATTAACTGGGTGATAACTGTAGACAGGGTGTGGCTGGAGGAGGTGGGTCCCTGGGGGTGGATTTCGGGGATATATACTTTGTCCTTGTTGACCAGAGCTCTCTGCTTCCTGATGTCTTGAGCTGCTTTCCTCCACCATACCCCTTGCCATAATGTTCAGCATCTCCTCAAGCCCCAAGGAATGGAGCTGGTCGTCTATGGGCTAAGATCTCTGAAACTAAGAGCCCTCAAATAAACTTGTCCTCTAAAATTATTTTGTCGGGTCTTTTGTTCACAGCAGTGAAAAGGCTGACTAAAACAGGTAGATTTGAAGGGGTATTTTAGGGCTTCTTTTGTATCCTGCATTAAAAAGCTTACTAACTTTAATGTTTGAAGGTTCTACTTTTTTTTTTTTTTTTTTTTTCAATGCTGGGGATCATACCCAGGGCTTCATAGAAACTAAGCAAGGGCTCCATGCCCAGCCCTATTTTATTTTAAAACGACATCTACACTGAATTCCTCAGGCTGGCCTGGAATTTGCGATTCTCCTGCCTCAGCTTCCTGAGAAGCTGGGATTTCAGGCCTGTGCCACTGTACCAGCTCATACAATTTATCTTGTATGTGCTGGGTTTGACTCTCCAGCTAAAACACACACCCTCTGAAAACAGGGCCAATAGTTTTTCATTCGTTTTATGGACTTTCTTTCCCTATCTTATGGTTGTCACACAGTGCTGAACACATGGTAATAGCTACCATTTGTTGAGCATCTATTATGTACAAAAGCATACTACTAGGTATGTTGTTCACTTTATTACAATTTCTACTTCCCAACAATCATATGTGGAGGATGCTATAATTATCTCCATCTGATAGGTGATATAACTAAATTCAGAGAGGTTAATTTAATATACCCAAATCACCAGCGGGTGCATATACTAGGAATTGAATCTCTATTTGTCTGACTCCAAAGTCTTATTTTTACCCTGTTGTACTGGTTCTTTACTGAGTCACAGCATTATCTCATAGTTATCTGTGGCCAACTAACTAAGTCCCCCAAGGAGTCCTGGCTCCTTCTTCAGTGGCCCCTGGGCATAATTAGAGTGGAGGAAGGGTAGGACAGGCAACTGAGAGGGCAGGCAAGAAATATGTCATATACACCCCTGGCCTCCCAACCCTCCTGTGTGGTTTGGGACACATAGTATGTACTCAATAAATAGTTAATGTAAAGGAAAAGTTTCTTTTTAGAGAGGAAAGTAGTAATTATTTCAGGTAACCATTGGCAATGTGTACAACTAGGAATGAACTCTGTTGCCAAGGAATGAAAAGAGATAAAATGAAAGAAGACCCCCCCCAAAAAAAAAGATTAAAATTTTTTAAAATTATATTTCAAAGATAGAAGCAAAAACATTGTTGTATGTACCAAGGAAATGGAATGGGAGTGGTAGAGCACTTGCCTAGCATCCTTGAAGCTCTGGGTTCAATTCCCAAAGCTGCAATGAAAAAGAGAATCTAGATGGCTGGGAATGTAGTTTAGTAGTAGAGCACTTGTCTGCAAAGCATGCTTGAGGCCCTGAGTTTGATCCCCAGCACAGCAACAAATCAAACAATTAAGCAAAGACTTCCTTCCTGTAGACAAGGAAACTTATAAACTGCAGGGAGGCTTTCCAAGAAACTAATTCCAAAACAACATCAAGATTCTTTTCTTCTCACCTCTGAGAACTTACCTAATTCAAAGCCACTGTAAAGGGCATAGTTTGTGACCTGTTTTAGAGCTGATGTAAACTGGAGAAATAATTTCTTCCCAAAGCCAATAAGAACGGATGCCAAGAGTTTATACGGGGGTCAGTTTTCTGTTTGGGGTACCAGCAATTGAACTCAGGGGCACTTAACCACTGAGCCCATCCTCAGCCCTTTTTTGTATTTTATTTAGAGATAGGGCCTCATGAAATTGCTAAGGCTGGCTTTGAACTTGTGATCCTCCTGTCTCAGCCTCCTGAGCCCCTAGGATTACAGGTATGCACCACCATGCCTGGCTCAGGGGTCAGTTTTGTATATTTTATATACTCATTGTAAGAGAGGTCAGGATTGAAAGTAAATTATCCTATTCTGCAACATTTTTTTTTTTTGTCATTTTTCTCCAGTTGCAAAATCCAGGATTGATTTTGACATTTAGTTTCTTTATTGTGAGTTCATGTATCATCAGATGATGTGGGTAGTCCATGAAACCTGGAATAGCCTCAACTTCTTCTGGGGAAGAAAGACTTCCTTGAGATCTTCTTTTTGAGTCCTTGAGATCTTTTTTTTAGAGATTTATACATCTAGAACAGGCTTAATGACATCAAACTCTTAGGAAAGAGCCCGAAAATAGCATGGGTTTGAACCCAGCATAGCAACAAATGAAACAATTACGTCTATCACTATCCAGTTGGACATTTCTTTTTTTTTTAATTAGGATCAGAGATTTTTTTTTAAAGAGAGAGAGAGAGAGAGAGAAAGAGAGAGAGAGAGAGAGAGAGAGAGAGAATTTTAATATTTATTTTTTAGTTTTCGGCGGACACAACATCTTTGTTTGTATGTGGTGCTGAGGATCGAACCCGTGCTACACGCATGCCAGGTGAGCGCACTACCACTTGAGCCACATCCCCAGCCCAGTTGGACATTTCTTTAAACAAAGTAAAACCGTATTGATAATTTAAGCCTGGACTGGTTCTAAAATAACACTTGATACTTGCTCAAATCACTGATCTGGGTGCCCTAACCCCTGCCATGGAGTAAATCAGGCTGGTGTGCCAAGAGCAATCAGAGAGCTGGGAGATACCCATGTAACAGTCACTGGTTTAGTGTAGATCTCTCTATGGGTAAAGGATAGTGGTAAGTCCACTTGCACAACCACTTAAAATGTCTCTTGTACTCAAGTAAACAATTTTGGAATAGAGATGATAATATTAAAAGCAGCAGCCTCTCAGACAGCTGTGGTGGCACATGCCTATAATCCCAATGACTATGGAGGCTGAGGCAGGAGGATCACGGTTTGAGGCCAGCCTCAGCTACTTAGTGAGACCCTGTCTCAAAATAAAAAAAACAAAAGGTTTGGGAATGTAGCTCAGTGGGAAAGCATCCCTGGATTAAATCCTCAGTATCTCCCCCCTCCCCCAAATATACACACAAGCAGCCTCTCTACCTGGGATGACTTCTACTGAAATGTGGAGTATTTTGAGTTGATAAAGGGCTAACTGTTGTTGCTGTGGGCTAAGGTGAGGGCATTGAAAGGTGGCAGACGCAAGAGGAAACCAGGGTAGAAAGAGAGATTAAGAGATACAGAGAGAGTGCTGCATGGGGGAAAGAGAGAAGGAAGTTGGCAGAGAGGGAAAGTCTATGATGAACAGAAAAAGAACTATAGTGTGGAGGATCTAATCCTCATTCCAGCACATTCCATGGCAGAACAGGGAGGAAAGCAAAGCCCAGTGCAGCATGTTTGCCAATCTACCCCCCTCAGACACCACCAAAGAGAGACATCCTGGCTGTGTTGCCAGCTTCAAGGGCCTTCCCCTTGCTGGTCCACTTGACAGCCAGACACAGAGGCACTGATCCTTGAAAGGTAGATGTGAAGTAAGGGTGGCTGCCTGGGTCTCCCTTCCTTGCTTGTTTCCTGTGCCCAAGAGGCCTTTTCTCTGAGCCCACAGGATCCCTAGATCCTTAGTGGGGAAAGCCCCTTCAGCCTGAGTCCCCTCCACCATCTGGCAGTGTTCCAAAAAGAAATGAGGAATCCTATCTTGTGTCCCTTATCCATTGACACACATTAACCTAAGCCCACAGGGCCAAGGTAGAGACCAGAATATAGGGCAGTGTGCTGAATGGAGGAAGGGGTGGAAGTAGGAACTGAAAATGTGCCCCTGCGATGATGCTGGAGCTCTGGGTCGCTTCCTGCGGGTGATGCAATAGCTTCTGCCACAGGTGGTGTGTGGTGGCTGCGGTGGGAGTGTTTGCGGAGTGTTTGCGACTGAGAGGCTGGAATTTACCTCAGCTGGGTTGCCTCAGGGTTGACCTTCCTGTTCTGGGGGCAGTGAAGACGGTGGGTTACGGATGGGGGAAAGGGAGAGAACCAGGTCTGGGGGGAGGAACTGGCTGTGGCCGTAAGGCAGTAGATACTGGGGATGCCAGCACCAGCTTTCATGCTTCGCGTTGTTAGGCTTTCCTGTCCTTGGAGAAGTGAACTTAGTTTTCCTTAAATGTAAAGTGCTTCTGATGGGGATAACTCCATCTTAGGTTGGATTCCAAAGATGGAATGAAACACCTTTTATAATATTGTGTCTGGTGCTTAGTAGGTGTTCAACCGATGGAAATTGGAACCTGGGCAGGACCTGGGCAGGATTGGAATAAGAGGCTCCTGTCAGTCTCAAAGCCTAACCTGCTGAGCCACACCATTCATCCAAGTTCTGCCATCTCTGAGTCCACAGGAGTAACAACATAAGCATGAGTAAGTGAGTGTTGGTGACAGAGCTGGGAGCTGAACCCAGATCTCCTGACACGCAGTCTGGATCTCTGTCTACTCTGATGATAGGTGGGCTTTGAGAGCAGGGAAGAAGTGGAGCATCAGATATTTCCAGATCCCTTGGTATAAAAAAAGGCAAGACCATCTGGGAAGAGACCATCTGGGAGAAGGCTGGCAAGACCAACCTTTCCTGGGAAGGTTGCTTTTCCTTTGCTTGTCCAGGTCCAACTCTTTCTGCCATTCCCTGTTTCTGACCCCAATGTCTTTTTGAGCTTGTAGTATTCATGGGAAAAATTCATGTTTGGGAAGAAGGGTGCTGACATGCTCAAAGCTCTCCCTAGGTGTTGTATCTACACCTCCAGTCTTGGCATGGAGACTAACACAGTATATGTTTCATGGACTTGCACAGCTGGGTGATTGAGCCCCTCCCTCATTATCAGAGAAAGACCCTCTCCCAAGTCTAGAACAGTGGGAGAAAGGGGTTGGCTGGGAAGCATGCTGATCTAATTGATCAGCCCAGGGTCTTTTGAGCACCAGGTTCAACACCTGGAAGACTTTAAGCCTGGAAGGGACCAGTCTCCAGCTCTTCTGGGTAGCAGGTTTTCTTGATAACAATTGGTTATTCTCTGACCTCAGCTGGAAATTTCTGAGATTTCATACTACTTTTGTATCTTTGTCCCAGAAAGAAGCTGCCATCTTGGCCGTAATGGAGTGAAAGGAAGTTGACTTTGATTGGATTTTTCGATCCCTTGGTGAGATGAAGCCAACTTTTTTTTATGGGCTTGGCATGTGTGGGAGTGCAGCCAAGGATACTGCTCAGACAGCTGGTTTGGAGTTTTGAGTTTTTCTGTAAATTTATTTTCACAGATTTAATGAGTGTCATCATGTGGCAACGCAGAAGGAGTGGTCTGAGAGTACCAGGAGTAAGTGGCATCACTCTTACCTCTTAGGAGGATTCTCTCTGCTGGTGACAAGAAACTAAGGGAGTCCAGGCATCTTGAGGAGCAAGAACAAGATAGAGACAGGGCACTTACTGGAAATTCCCCACTGGAGTTTTCTTCCCACTTTGTAACACAGAGCTAATTGTACTTTTTTTTTTATTTTTATTTTTTTAGTTGTAGTTGGACACAATATCTTTATTTTTTTTGTGGTGCTGAAGATTGAACCCAGTGCCTCATACATGCAAGGTGAGCACTCTACCATTGAGCTACAGCCCCAGCCCCTAATTGTACTTTTTAAATGTGAAAATGTTCACTCACTCGGCAATAATTTACTGAGTGGTCCCCAAAACAAACTGAATATATGCTGAATGTCATAATCCAAAGAATCTTGAACTTCACACTTGTTTTTTAGATTGTCCTGGGCTCTAGCCTGGTAGCCTTAGTCCTTAGTTTCTGGATCCCAGTTGTTCTGCTTAGTACCTGGTTTTTTTTTTTTTTCCTATTTGAATCCCACTGAATTGGTGATTGGCACATAGTGACCTTATTAACTGGAAGATCAGGTCTCCCCACTTGCCCAGTTAGTAGAAGCCAGTCTGTTTTCTGTTCTAGTTTATACTTTGTGTCTGTATGTACAGCTGTCTGTCTCACTCCCTCTCATACACACTGTGCAATTCAGAAAAGAGGAACTATCTTTTGCCGACAGATGGAATGATGCAGAGATAAATTCCCTGTTTTAGGGCAAGTCTGGTGAGGGAAGGACGCCATACCTTCCAAGTTCCCAGTCTTTCTTACATACATGATCCTTCCTAGAGGGAGTTAAGAGGTAAGAGGGTCAAGCATCATGGGCTCCCCAAGACCCCCACCTTACCATAAATCAGTTTCCAATCCACCCCCTCCCTGGGGATTGAGTTACAAACCCCAGTAACCCCAGGGCATCCTGCCTGGTAATTCGTATTATTCAGCTGTCAGCTGGGTTTTTAAAAACCACTCTTCCTAGTGATCCAGTTACTGGAGTTTCAGAGCCTATTCCTTGTCTCTGAGAGAAATCCTATAGCCAGGTGAAACAATGGAGAAGGCTCCTGACTGTTTTCTACAGGGAGCTGGCTTTTCTCTTTGGTTAGGAGCAGGCTTCCCTTAACTCTTTACACCCCTCTCAGATTGTTAGGAAGATCCACCAACCTCTAAGTTTCTGTGCTGATGTTTTTTAGAGCAACTCTGCCTTCCTCTGGGGGCCTTTCTTGTAGAGCTGGCATTGGTCAAGAGAGAAAGCATATTAAAGCAAGAAGTGACAAGAGAAAGGGGAAATTCTCCAAAATGTAGGTTTTTGTGGCTATAATGTGCATCTGCTCCTAGCCTGTTCAAAAGCTGGGGTTCATCTATTTTCAGGGTGCTGCTGTTAATCAAAGGGCTTAGAGCTCAGCAATATAGTCAGCAGATTTTGACACTGATGTGTCCCTGTGTTGGAAGGACAGAAAAGGCATGGACGGGGAGGAGTCTGTTTTGACACTGATGAGAGGTGGGGGTGAGGCTCCTGACCTCCTTGACCCCTTTATCCCTTTTCTGACAGCCCTTCTCTGGTCCCTCCAGCTCAGAAGCCTGGGCCTCCTGCTGCTTGACCTCAGAGGCAGAGAGCACAGGAGGCCAAGCTACAGGTGTCCTTCAGAACCAGCCCGAGGGAGCAGGCTGGGAAGGCATGGGAGAGAGGTCTTAAAAGCAAGATCCTGGCCAGTGTGACCCTCCCCCTATCTCCCACAATTCCCAGGCCCACTAAGATGACCTCTTCCTGCTTCCCAGGCCCCTTCCCCTAAAATGGTGATTTTTAACTTTGTATGCATATGTGTGTTTCTAGGGCCTTGAGCGTGGGAGGCAAATAAATGCTCTACCACTGAGCTACACTCCCAGCCCTTTAAAAAATTATTTTATTGACACAGGATCTTACTAAATTGCTCAGGCTGGCCTGGAACTTGCAATCCTCCTGTCTCAGCCTCCCAACTGGCTGGTATTATAGCCCTGTGCCACCAAGACCAGCTGATTTTTAAACTTTTATGAGGACTCAGGGAAATTGTTGTAAATTATAATATTTATGTGTACCCACAAACACATTTTAGCCATTTTTAGGGGTTCAGAGACCCTGAATCTTAGAACTCTGTTGAGCCTAGTAAGTTTGTGGATCCTAGTTAAAAACCATGCTCTCCCAGCTTCCTTTTCTTGTGACTCAGTTCTAGCATACAGTGCTGTGATGAAACAGAGGACTTTAACATCAGGTGGATCAGGAAAGCTAACATGAACCCTACCCCTCAGGTCCCACTCAGAGGGCAGATTTGAAGCCACTTTGTCTTTCGGTTCCACTTTGACCCCAACGAATGCTCATGGGCACCACTGGCCAGCCTGAGGCACAGGTCCAGGCCAGTGAGAAGGATGGAGGGAAGGAAGGGAAGGAGGTCTGTATGTGGGAAATAGTGGTAGGCTCCCAGTGCCCTTCCCAGCAGCTGGATTTGGCCTTCTCATCTCCCCATATGTGGCATGAGTGCAAGGTCACCCTGACCAGCTCTGATAGTTCCTCTTAGCCAAGATTCCTGGCAAAATAATGTACCTCCTTTTGGCTCTAACACCTCTTGCTGGACATCTATCAACTCCTGGGTGGACTGGGCTGCTGGCCAAACTTGACTATCCTTTTCTCTGTTCTCTGTCCTTTGAGGACATTATTTTCCTACTCCAGCAACCACAGCTCTTAGTATTCCTGCTTCATTCTTTATCAGGTACATTGTGAAGGAGCCAGGGAAAGAATGGATGGGAAAACTGTACGAGGAGACCTCAAGTACCAACGAGCTGATGGTCCTGGCTTGACCTAACTTGAATCTGTCCGAGTTTATAACCCAGAGAGAGCAGCTTGGTGATCAGATCACTTCACAACCCCATTGCCCCATTGGGTCAGGTCCTTATCATGGCTCATCTAGTCTTTGCAGGGATTGATTCTCCTTACTGATTTTTTTTTCTTGAGGAGCCAGTTATTGAACCCAGGACCTCACATATGCTAGGCAAGCACCCTACTTAGCTATACCCCCAGACCTTTTATGTTTATTTTGAGACAGGGTTTATTTGCCCAGGCTGGGCTTGAACTTGCAATCCTCCTGTCTCAGTCTCCTGAAGAGCTGATGGCATGCACCACTACAACTGGTTTCACCTCACTGATTTCTGCACTTTGTTTATCTTGCCTGAAATTCTGGTTTGGTCAAATCACTCATCTTCTATAAAATCTATTCTCTCTCTTTATTATAAAAGACAGATTCCTCAGCTTGGTATACCAGGGACACCTCTGTAATCTAACTTGAACCTACCTACCCATGCCCATTCTTCCTAAATCACTGTGCACCTGATGATCCATTTATCTAACCTGCTTCTGCTTTCTGGACAGGATTTCCTGTTCAGGACTTTATTCTGCCTGGTTTTGTCTTGTTTTGCTTTTTTGTTACTGGGGATTGAACCCGGGCCTTGCACAGGTTACACAAGCATTCTACAACTGAGCTACACCCACACCCCAAGCCCTTTTATTTTGAGACAGGGTCTCCCTAAGTTGCCCATGCTGGCCTGAAACTTGGGATCCTCCTGCCTCAGCCTCCCCACTTAGTTGGAATGACAGGTTTGTGCACCACTGCACCAGGCTGGGCTGTTTGATCTTGTTTTCCTTATCGAAAAATTTCCCCATTCTTCAAGGCCCAACTCAAAAGCCCTGAAGCTGTCCCCAGTCTTTGCGCCCTGAACTTTTCTGCATCCCTCAGCAGTCATTGTCCTGGAATGAGCACAACTCATGCTACTTCCCATTATTTCCAAGTGGACTGTAAATTTCCTGAAGGCAGGCAGCAGTTCAGTACCTGGCATAGAGTTGGTGCTCAATAAATATTCAGTAGTCCTTAGACTCCCCTGCAGATAGTGGACGATCTATAGACGGGACGTTTTGCGCTCCTGGCAACACCAGCACTGTCTTTACATGCAGCCATAAAGAGAGTTGTGTGTCAACAGCCCAAGGAGCCCCAGCCTCTCTTATGCTCTGCCAGATACTTATTTTGCCAGGGTTCTCACCCAGTAAAAAAGAGGACATAGGGGCCCGAGTTTGATTCGAATGTCACTCAATAACAACGCCAGATACACGTGTTCTCAGGCTTTGGGGTTGTAGTTTTCTTCTGACCCGCCTGGCAGGCGGGAGGACTCTTTTCCAGTTGCTCGGGATCCACCAAGACCCGCAACTTGTACCCACGGGACACTGCCGGTCGTGTCTCAAAGCTTTCGCCGCCTCAATTCCCTTTCTAGAGGTGCCCATTCGCGTAGAGAAGACAAAAGTCACTTTGGCGCCCCCTCACCCCACCTAAGAGAACTCAGGGACTCTCTAATGCTTCTCAAGCTTGCGTTAGGAAAGGAATCCACAAGGGCGACGGCGTTTCAACTGCGCTTCTGGCGGCGGTCAGAAATTTGTTCGGCCCCTTACAATGTTTCCAAGGGAAGCTTCTACATTTGTGGCTGTCCCTGGCAGCCGCCCAGCCCGGGACTTGGGGCTCCACTCGCCATTGGCCAGTGTTCGGTGTGACGCGCTGGGAGGCGGGGCCTCATCAGCTGTTTGCGGGATGCCCCGAGCGGGCGTATTTTGGAAACAATACCGCGCGGTGCGCAGTGGCCTCCTCCCGCGCCCGCCGGAGCCCGCAGCCGCCGCCGGCCCTGCCAGCGGCTCCCGCCTCCCGCCTCCCGCCAGAGCCCGGTGAGCGATCGGGCGGCCGGGGGCTGGGCGGAGTTGGATCGCACCTCTTCGGGGAAGTGGGAGCGGAGTCTCGCTGCTTGTGGGGGCCCGGAAGGTCTGGGCTCTGGGCAACTGGGATGACCATGAGGAACTGGGGCGCTAGGGTGCGGGAATGAGATGCCAGAACCCACATCTGGGCGCATTGCTCCAAGTGGAAACTTTGGGGTAGCATTTGGAACTCTAAGGAGTTGGGTGCAGGTGAGCAGGGTATCCTTGGGTGCACTGCTAAGCACACCTGGGCACCTAAGAACGACCAGCCTCTGGGTCTGACTTCGGGTAGTTAGGGAGTTATGGGGTGTCCTACCTCCCTGCGGAGTCTGAAGGCTCCTCTCCTTAACAGCTGGGCTTTCCCCCTTCTTCCTAATCGAGTCTGGGCGCCAAGCCCCCAAGTGCTCATCACGCTGGACCCTGGCGCAGAGCCCTGGCATCATGACTCGGAGGCCGAGACTCTCTCCTGGAGTCACCCAGGTGTGTGTGTGTGTGTGTGTGTGTGTGTGTGTGTGTATTCGTTCGTTCTGCGGTTTTATCTGCTGTTGAGGCTCGGGGTGTCTGACTACTGCCTTCTCCTACGAAGAGGAGGAGTCTAAGTTCAGCATCCCTGTTGGAGCCCTTAGGCGCTGGGATGGCTCCAACGGGGTTTAGTTCCCTTTACTAGGAATAAAAGATTCCCCAGCAGTATTCTGAGGAAGTGCCCTCGTCCTACATCTGGACATCACTACTTAAGCTCAGGAAAGAGGTACGAGAGGGTCTCTTTACTCTTTCCCAGTTTACACTTGACCTTGCCCAGCACCCCTTTGGAGACTCCCACGAACTGGAAAGCCACCTGCAGTTCTTGGGGAGAGTGAGAGAGGTCCCTGGGGGCTTGCGGAGCCACACCCTCTGGCTGCACATCCCCCACTGTCCAGTCTAGGCAAGAGTTGAACTTTGGGGCTTTGCTGGAAGGGGGAGGGGAGGTGATAGGCTTCAAAGGAAACACCAAGACAATGACTCCTGCTTGTGATTGGCGCTGGAGGGTCTCTTAGGTTGGGATTGCCAGCCTGCAGAGAGGAGTTGGAGGGCAGGAGGGGAGCCCCTTCCAGGTGACAGCACTAGGTCCTTTCATCAGGGAACTTTGTTTCCTGTTGCTGATAATCTGAACCCCCTCCACCCACCACCCCCGACCTTGAGAAATCATGTCCAAAGATACCAGCTTTGTCATTCTAGCAGTCATTCCTCAATCTCTAGGGAAGAGAGCAGCGACAGGACCATAGGAAGCTCAGGGACTAGATGAGGTAAAGGGAGGTTTGGAGCAAGCACCTTAAAGAGATTGAGCTTGGGAAAGGGAGGATTTCTGAATTCTACTGAGTTTCCTTCACCAACTCATAAGCTTGTTCTTCAAAGGCAAGACACTGGGATAGGGGGCAGAACTCTAACAGTGACAAACAAGGACAAGGACAAACTTCATCTCACCACCTCTTAACCAACCCTTCAGGTGGTTGCTGCTGACTGCCCCAGGGCCCCTAGGCGCTGGCGCCAGCATGTGTGTTTGTGTGTGTGTGTGTGTGTGTGTGTGTGTGTAGAGGGCTAGGTCAGAAGCTCAAGCTGCTCGGTGGCAGACTTCCATGAGCCATCAGGTGGAGCAAGAGGAACTTCTTTATCACCAAGAAACTCACATCAACAACCCAAATAGTATAGGCAGTGAGTGAGGTCACAAAGTGAGGGCCAAATTTCACTTCCTTCTATGAGACACGTTGCATCAATCTCAGGTTCAGCACAGGCAGGAATGGGAGGCTGTTCCTGAGGATTTGAAGTTGCAGAGACTAGTGAGTAGACTAAGCTGGGGGAGGCTGAACAATTTGCCAGAGGCTGAACCCAACTTAGAGGCCAGCCTAAGGTGGGCAAATGCCTCTTCTCTGTTCCAGGAAAGCTGAGAGGGCAGCTGCAGTGACTAACTTGGGTCTTTATCCCCTCTCCCAGGACACACTCTCACCACACAGTAGAGCCTGTTTGTTGTGTTGTGCAAGCAGGGGGTGGAGACTTGTGTGGATGGGCAGTTGGGCGGGACTTAGCAGGTTTGGAGGGAACCTGTCTAAGGATTGCTGGCTTTTGTTTTTGCTGCTGAGCCTGGAGCTCAACTCAGACTAAGATGAGATCTTGGAGTTACTCTTTAGGGTAGTCGTTGTGTGTTTGTGAGTTGTGAGCACTATTTGTATGGTGAGTCATGACCCCTTCTATGCTCCCATAGTCACTTATGGAAACTAGTGTTATGTATGTTTTCCCAGGCATTCTACATGCTGCCAGTACCTGATCCTACCTCTGCTATTGCTTAAACCCTCAGAGTCAAACTTTGTGACCAGCCTAGGTCAGAAGAGATTGGGGGAATGGCTCTGGTGGTCCCTTACATTGAGGCAGTCTACATGAAGTGAGTGGATGTCACTCTTGGCAATGCTTTATTACCAGTGGTATATGTCATCAGTATCTGGCCCAACTCCCCCAAATGAGAAGGGGAAGCAGGAAAAGAAGAAGAGGGAGGAAGCCCTTCTAGGTGTGGACTGGATGGGACAGCATCTCACATGACTACCTTGCTCCCTGACAGAGGAGATGGAGCCGCCTCAGTGTGTGGAGGAGCTAGAAGATGATGTGTTCCAGCCAGAGGATGGGGAGCCAGGGACCCAGCCTGGGAGCTTGCTCTCTGCTGACTTGTTTGCCCAGAGCCAGCTGGACTGCCCCCTTAGCAGGCTTCAGCTCTTCCCTCTCACCCACTGCTGTGGTCCTGGGCTTCGACCTACCAGCCAGGAAGACAAGGCCACTCAGACCCTCAGCCCAGCCTCCCCAAGCCAGGGTGTCATGCTGCCTTGTGGAGTGACTGAAGAACCCCAGAGACTCTTTTATGGTAAGTGCTCTTAGCCTCAGGGCTCCTCCCATAGATATTGGGGGAAAAGAGGGGACTTTCCCTTCCCAAACATGGCCTCTGCTATTTCCTTCCCCAAACTGATGAGTGGGGGTGGTTGATTCCTCGACTTTCAACCTTCTGTCTTGCTGCTTGTTATTGCTTCTCACTTGTGTTCATGCTCCCCAAAAGGCAAATTGCTTTGTCCTTCTTTTGGCTCTTTTGTGCTTTCTCCTTTTATATTTTATACACTTGAGTGACAGCCTTTTAAATGCTGACAGTGATTCACCTTCCATAAAGTAGCTAATGCTGCCCTTGAGGGATCTGTGACTTGCTGTTGACACTCAAGAAAAAAACCCAGCCAGTTGTGGTAGGGAAGGTTCTTGAAGGCAGAAGGTGGCCTCCAGTTGTCACTTGGGACTTTCTGTGCTTGGGAGAGGAACTGGAGAAAGAGGTTGGGCCTGCCTGGGCTCAGTGCCAGCAGAGGGGCTGTTTCCAAGGCTAAATCAGACAAGACCCCTTCATTTGTGGGCCTAAATGGTTTGTTTTATGAGGACTATGCCCTTCTCTGGCAAAAGGGCAGGATTACTATTCAGTCTTTTTTCTTCTTTTAGTACTCTGGTTTGTGGAGGGAGGGTAAAGGTTCAGAGGCCATCCTGCTGTGTCTGCCCAAGCAGATTAAGGAGGCTATGCAGTTATTCCCAGAGGGAACTGTCTGTTAGGGCACTTCTGGCAAAGCGGTTCTGGAGGGAGCCTGAGAAGTTGGATCAGGCCAGTGGCTGGGGAAGAGGGAGAGGGGGGAGAAGGCAGTTGGGCTGGCGCCCCTAGTGGAGGCTCTAGTGCCAGCACTTGGTGAGTGTCATGCTCTGGCCTAGAGGGCTCTCCTGAGGCTGTTTCTAGAGAGGAACTTGGCTCTTCTGAGGGCCTCAGGAGTTTTCTCTGATTCACTTTTGTGTCACCACCCACTGCTATAGGTATTGAGCTGAGCTTTCTTCCACTACGCTAAAAAAAAATCAAGAAAAAAAGCAAAATACTTTTTGTTTTTTTGCTTCTCTGTGTATCTTGGTTTGTTCAGCCCAGGAACTCTGAAGAGCTGCTGCCAGTGCTTTTCCAGAGAAGAGCTTCAACCTGCTACTGTGACTAATGAATTGTGGTCAAGTGTAGCTTGATAAATAAGGACAGAAGGTTGGCATGTTCATTCACACACATTACCACCCTGCCCTATGTCATGGCATTTACAGGAAGTGGAGAACTAAAGAGAAGATTGGGACCGTTCGTTTTTCTTCTCCTGGCATCAACATATTGTATGTGTGTGCATGCAGTGGATTGAACCAGGGCCTCCCATGAGCTAAGGACCACTGAACTATACCCCTAGTCTCTGTGTCACTTTTCTGTGCTTGGGCAGCAGGCAAGGCAGGCTGTCCAAGCTTGGTAGAGTTACCTGATAAAGGCAGGCAGTTCTTCTCTATTCTCATCCTAGGGTTTTACCCTCAGCCCAAGTCTCAGCCAGAAAGGGCAGGCCTGGGGAGGATGCGATAGTACTGGAGAATGCTGAGATGTGGGTCCTCTCTCTTTGCAGGCAATGCTGGCTACCGGCTTCCTCTCCCTGCTAGTTTCCCTGCAGGCTTGCCCCTTGGAGAGCAGCCCCCTGAAGGTCAGCGGCAACATCGAGCAGAGGTACAGATCGCCCGAAAACTTCAGTGCATTGCAGACCAGTTCCACCGGCTTCATATGCAGCAAGTAGGCATGGGGGATGGGGAGGGGGTGTGAGTCTACTGGGGCTGGGGGCCAGTGCCTGCCTCTGTTCTCTTGTCAGGAACTTGGTCTTTGCCAGGCCTGGAGTATATGTTCCAGAGTTTTGGCCTTAGCCATTGTCATTCCTATGAACTGGGTGAGCCTGACTGGATGAGCACTCTTGCCCTCATCTCTGAGCCCTAATTTGGTTTATCTGCATACTCTCAGCTCCTGCATGCTCCAGAAGAGCAGAGAGATGCTGTGATCTATCCGTGCCAATGGGATGGCTTTCTGCACTGTGACTTGATAGACTATCTCTTCTCTAGGGAGGGTTGGGGGCTCGTCTCTTATAGACCTGAGGGAAAGATTTTCAGGGTGCTGCAGTGAAACTGGACAGTTGTGGGGGGGGGCTGTGTGTGTGCCTGGCTGAGGTACAGAGGGAAACGGGTAATCAGGCCAGGGGATGGGGCCTGAGTGGGGGAAAGCAGTGGAACCGGTTGAAACCTGACACTTTCCAGCTGGGGAGCCACTCCTCACTGTCTGTGTCTGGGAACCCGGGCCTGGGACTCTGGAGAGTGTACCTCCGAGAGTCTCCCCAGACTGGCCGCCGGCCGGGCGCTTTGCCGGGTGCTTGGCCGGCAGCCTGGCACCAGCCCCGCCAGGGCGGAGCATCGCGTGTCAGCCGAGCATGTGGCAGAGTCCATCAACAAAGGCGGCGGCTGGCAGGCTCGTGCTGGAAGAGCCCTCCGTGCCATGGACTGGAGGCTGCCCTTCTCAACAGCCGCTGTCTGCACTGGGTCCCCAGGCACTTAACCCTTCCTCTCCAGGCTGGCTTTTTGAGAGGTTGCCAAGGCAGAGAGAGGAGCCCGAGACTGGATCCATGTTGGTACAGCCACTGCTGAAGCAAAGCCACACCACCTGTAAATGAATACATTTCCTATCTCTGAGGCTGTGTCCTGTTCCAGCAGGCTGTGTGTATGTGTGTGTGTGTGTGTGTGTGTGTGTGTGTGTGTGTCTGTATGCCTGTGGCCATGTGTCTGTCTGGATCAAGGAAATAAATAGCTACCATGATTGGACAGAACCTGAGATTAGATGGGTAACTTCAGGTGACCAGAAGAATTATTGGTAGTAGTAAGGACCAAATTGTTAGCAGCCCAAGGGGGAAAAGGAATTGACTTGGGTTTCCTGAGAACAAGTTATTGAGGGTTAGATATAGGTATGCCTTCTACCAAGGAGTGGTGTTTTGTTTTGTTTTGTTCTTGTGGTACTGGGGTTTGAACTCAGGGCCTCATCATGCTAAGCAAGCACTCTATCCAAGGTTCCAACACACACATTTTTGGCGGGGGCCATACAGGGGTACTGGGGATTGAACCCAGGCATACTCTACCACTGAGCTATACCCCCAGGCTTTAAAAAAATCTTTATTTTTATTTATTTATTTTTATGTGGTGCTGAGGATCAAACCCAGGGCCCCGCGCATGCAAGGCAAGCGCTCCACCACTGAGCTACAACCCCAGCACCTCCCCAGGCCTTTTTATTTTATATTTTGAGGCAGGGTCTTGCCAAGTTGACCAGGATGACCTCAAACTTGGAAGATCAGCCTCAGCCTCCAGAATAGCTAGTATTTATAGGTGTTCACCAACATGCCCAGCTTCTACCCCCTTAAATTTTTTTTTGTTCTGAGATAGGGTCTTCCTAAGTTGCTTAGGCTGGCCTTGAACGTGTGATCCTCCAGCTTCTGCCTCCTGAGTAGCTGGGATTATAGGTGTGCCAAGTAGTTCTGAGGGAAATTTGGGGCTAGACCTGGTCTTGGTAGGTTATCTCAGCCATTAGTGATCAGGAAGCAAAGGCAGCCCTGTGCTTAGATTATAAGGCAGCCTGGCTACCTCCTCTGGCCCTAGTTCCAGTCCCTATTCCCTCCTTTGATTGTTTTGTGGAAACTTGGCTTAGAATTTCCCCTTCAGTCTATGTGTGGACTCCCTCTGATTCTTGCTTTTAGTCTCTTGGCCTCTTTCCTGCTCATTCACTCCACCCTGGTTGTACAGCCCAGCTCATAGCTTCTGGTCCTGGTACCAGTGTGGGTAGGAGGACACAGTGGCCATGGACATCTGGAAGGCAGCTCATGTGATTCACAGTAATCTGACCTCTTTCAACAGTACACTGGTGAGCCCTGGATAGCCTTAGGAGCAGGCTGGTAGGTCTCTCTTGCCCAGCTGGACCCTGGTGTAGG
Organism: Callospermophilus lateralis; assembly: GCF_048772815.1. NCBI lineage: Eukaryota > Metazoa > Chordata > Mammalia > Rodentia > Sciuridae > Callospermophilus > Callospermophilus lateralis. Next base: position 86,895,449 of record NC_135307.1, on the reverse strand, counting down.
AAAAGAAGGTCCTTATCCTGAGGTCTGACCCTGCTCTTTGCTGGCATTGTTTCTCCCAGTTCAGGGCTGCTTCTTTGAAGGTGCAGGTCAGTTCCAGAGGGAGTGCTGTCCTCTCAGCCAGAACAATCCCAGCCGAGGAGAAGGAAAATGGGTGAAGAACTGAATGAGGGTTTCCCCTGCCCTGTACCTCACCTCACACTGGCTCTCAAGTTCCTCATATTCTGTCCTTCTGTCTATGAGCTCCCTTGGCCAGAAAGTCCGAGCCTCAAAGCTGGACTGTAAGGCATTTCTGGGCCAAAGACCTGGTTTCCCCAAATTTTCCATTACAAAGAAATAGGCTTTTTGTCTTCTCCTAGGAGAATTCTCCCAGGTCCTCTTACTTTTAACCCTCTCCTTCCCACTAAGGACCAGGGTGATAGCCACAGGCAGGTGGAGCACTAGCACTCTGGGACCTTTTAGCAGCTGGGCCCTTTTAAGTTAATCATTTTCTGAACTTGATTCTTATGTAAACTATGATATGATATTTCATATCTAGAAGGTATCGTTATTACTCTTACATTTTGATCCTTTATCTTTTTTCCCTACTTCCTTTCCTCATTTTTGCAGGCAGAGACACTGAGGCTTGGGGAAGCCAGTTGTTGAAGACTAACTCTCTAGGCTTCAGGTACAAAGTCAGAAGGCCCGGTTTAAATAACAGCTCTGCCATCTACTAGCCCTCGGGAAGTCACTGGCCTTGCTGAACCAATTCCTCTTCTGTGAATTAGAGCTAAAATCACAGAATTTTATTGAAGATTAAGTGAGAAAACACCTATGAAAGTTTGGGGCACATAGTAAATATCCTTGAGTTGCTTGTTTCCTTCTATCTAGAATCCTGATCATTCCCCACCTTAGTTCTTTTCGGTTCACAGTTCATTTCCCCCTCTACCTGCCAAGCTGATCCCTGAGCAGAGCTACCCCCCCTCAACACTGCCCCCTCCACCTGCCCTATCCAGAGAAATCAGTGTCCAAGCTGCTTGGGTATGAATCTTGGCCTTATCCCTTTTTCCTGTGAGAATGAGTTATTCCCTATTGTTATAGACTGAATTTGGAGACCTGAGAGGGGTTACCCAACAGGCAGCAAGAGGTTAAGGAAGCCCAACCACCTCCTTTCCCCCCAGATCTAGGATAGTGTCATGGGACCAGATAATGGCCATTGGACATCAGTCTTGTAGGAAGTGTGAACTCCATTTTGTCTCTGTTTATTAGATCCCAGTTATTCTTTTTTGTCTGCACCAGGGGAAACCTCCCTTGGAGATAAGGAACAGAGGAAGAGAGCATGTTGATGAAGAAGGTTGGTATTATAGCAAATTGGAGTGTATCAACATGATCTCAGATGAAACAGGTTCAAGATTCCCCTGGATGTCAGTTAATACATGCCTTGCAACTTCCAAGTATGTTTCCTGAGGAGTGTTCATAGTGGAAGGCTAGACTGGTTACCCAAGTGATTGGTTCAGGGTAGCTCCTCTGGACCTACAAGAAGAATTTAGAGGCAAAAATCTCTTAGGGTTTCCGAAGCAGTGAGAGAGTTAGAGACAATATGTGTGGAGGTCAACATTTTCTAGTTTTGCCACATGTCCTGCTTCCTTTGGCTGCATCAGGAGGGAAGGTTCCTCAATTTGTTCCTCTTGTACTGACAGGCTACAATAGGGATTTCTGGAGTTCTGCTAACAGCAAGGAACTTCCACCTGGGTTTTGTGAAGGTGGCATCTGAGTGTTCCCATGTCCATCCAGTTTTTGCATAGAAGATGGAGGCAGAGATTCCCTTCCTAAGAGCGCAACAGACTTCCCTGACTAGAAAGTCTGAGCCTCAATTTCTTTTCATTCTTCATCCTGTGATCTCCAGCATGTGTCTAGAGAGAGAGACAGGAACTGATTTCCCTCCCTTTGGGAAAGTTTCCTGTCCTAGTACCCCATCTTGAAATCTGTGGTGATATTTCTGGGTAATGTTAAGAGGACATGAATCCTTGAAAAAGTAACTGAGTTAGGTCAGTGAGTGAGTAAAGCTACAAGAGAATTGGAATTCTTCAGACTGGAAATGACTTTTTCTTTTTCTTTTTTTAAAGAGAGAGTGAGAGAGGGAGAGAGAGAGAGAATTTTTAATATTTATTTTTTAGTTTTCGGCGGACACAACATCTTTCTTTGTATGTGGTGTTGAGGATCGAACCCGGGCCGCACGCATGCCAGGCGAGCGCGCTACCGCTTGAGCCACATCCCCAGCCCTGGAAATGACTTTTTCACTTGGACCAGGAGTGGCTCCATTCAGAAAAATTAGATTCGGAAATTCCCCAAATAGTAATTAGACTTTTTGGAAAATGAAATCCAAGAAAACTTTCAGCCACTCAGTTGAAACCATCTTCAGTTGTGATATCACAGGAAGGATCCAGGACTTGTAGGCAGGGCTAGATCTGGGCTAAAATCCCAGCTTTGCCACTTAAACATTCTGTCTTAACAGGCAAATCACTTAACCCCTCCAAACCTCAGGTGCCTATGCTTACCTTGCAGAGTTGCTGTGAAAGGTCTTTGGGAACTGTAATGCAAATGACTAGGGCTGGGGATATAGCTCATTTGGTAAAGCACCTGCCTAGCATGTGTAAGGTCCTAGGTTCAGTCCCCAGCACTTCAAGCAACAACAACAAAAAAAACTATTAAAGAATAGACAAATTGAACTCTTAGAAATATGTTAAAAGATGAGTTTGGGAGTTTTACTTGGACCTGGCTTTATAGTTCTTGGAAGCTGTCTTGGATGTTGTTACCCAAGTTGGTGTTTGCATGGTTCATTAACTGGCCGCATCTCTGCCTAGCAACCTTCATTCTTTGTTCAGGGCACCCCTGACTGGATGTTCTCCGTGTTGGTAAGTGATTTTATGGAGGTCAGGACCATGGCTAAAGAGGTTGCTGGGGCTCTAGATGGGACAGTCCTGGGCAGGAGCCCCAGAAATTTGCCCTAGAGTAAGAAGTGCCCCTAGGACACCAGTCTCAGGAGTGGGAGGTCTATCCTGGACAGTGCTGAGGTACAGTGAGGCTGGGGCAGGGTTATGGAGAGCAGGCGTGCGTGAGAGCTGCTGCCGGGGCTTGGGGGCCCTGTTTGCTCTGTGGCTGGCTCTGTTTATATCACTTGCTATATTTAGCTTCTGAGTCATCAGCGTGGCAGACTAGAGGCTGAGTTCCCCACACACTCTGCACCTGACTGCTCTCCCTTCCAGGAGAAGGGCTTGTAGTTCCGGACAATTCATCCCTCTCTGCCCACCAAGGCAGACAGTGAGGATGGGGTTGGCTTTATTTATTTATTTATTTATTTTGCTGGGGGAGGGTTATGGGAGAAGGGGATTGGGGGAGGCACAAAGAAGGATAAAGAAGAGTATCTGGTTTGCCTTTTGATCCAAGTCTGGCAGCCAAGAGGGCATGTTCCATGACCAGCACAAGAACAGTCAGCGTGTGTGCTGAGGGGAGGGTTCCAACCTTTATCCCCACCAGTTTGCCTTGTCCTGTCTAGTGAACTGACCCCAGACGGGATGAGAACAGCCAGCTGCCAAGGCCTCAACTTGTTAGTCAGTTTGCCCTCCTTTTTGACCAGGGCACACAACACTGTTCCAAGGCACAAAACACTTTCCTTCTGAACTCTTATTCCTCCTAAAGTTGCCTAGTCTTCTGATGGAGCTGCTCTGAGACTGAGGGAAACAAAATACAAAGCAGTTCTGGGGGAAACTGGGTAAGGGTCTCAGTACTTCCTACGTCTAGGCTGTGGAGGTTCGTACAGCAAGGGTCTGGGGACTAGAGTGGTGCAGCACAGTGCAGCCCCCCACCCTTCCCTCATCTCCCAATAGCTGGAGCCAGTCCACTCCGGTAATGCTGTAGAAAGCCCTACTGTCTCCAACTGAGAGCAGAGCCCCCAGGTTGCCCTTTCTTCCTTGGAGAAATGATTGACATTGGGATGGTGGCTTCAACATCTTGTTAGCACTGCTGGCTGGGCTGAGGAAGCTCTTGGCAAGGAGTGTTTTATTCCTCTTCCATTTTGCCACATTGCTAATTACTTGGGTGTCTAGGTCAGAGGCAGTCTGGAGCAGAGGGCCCCTGGGCCCACAGGTTTCCCCCTGGTTGTCAGAAGTCCTGGCTCAGTGTGGCAGCCTGGGATTCAGAGCCTAATTGCCTCTGGCTACTGTGGCCATTCCAAGTGGTAAGTTCTGGATCTCCCCAGGATTTCATCAGTCTGTTCAGGGTGGTGCTCCTGAGGCTGGCCCTGTGAGCAAAGTGTGTCCAGGGAAGTGCCTGGCAAGATAAAGTGGATGCCAGGTTTTCCTTGTGCTCACCAGGAAAAGGCACTCTGTCTAGGGCTTAATTTAACATTTTCTCCATAATCACTAGAGCAACCTTGTACTTCTAGATCTCCTTATTTCTGTTTTATAGGAAACTGAGATTCATAGAAGTGAAGTAGCATGCCTAAGTTACCCTGTAGGTGGCAGAGCCAGGACCCATACAGACTTGATTGATTCTACAACCATGATATTCCCATCTCCCCATACCTGCTTCTCAGCAAACACTGCCAGGAAGCAAGAATACAAAGGAGCTCTCATTTATTGCCCCAAGCCATCCTCCCTCATATAATACTTAGTTCTGTGTTCTTGCTTTCTTCCCCATCTGATTGTAAAATAATTGAGAATGAGGTTTATATCTGAATCATCTGGATCCCTCATAGCTCTAGCTCAGTTGGGTGCTTGATCAAAGCCTGCTAGACTGAACAAAAACATCTTCCCAACTTCTCCCAAGTGGAATTTTCCCAGAGTTGCCCTGATCCTGTTCCTGTTATCAGCTGCAAGGCTCTTTCCTTCAGCCTTGATCTGGAGGGATTTTGGGTGTGACAGGGGGAAGGGAAGAGGTAGGAAAACTTGACTTCATAGAGTGCAGATCCCCTCGTGAAGTAGAGTGTGTACAGTTCTGCATTTTGAAGAAAATGAGGGTGGTTTCAGAACACAGTCTGAAGTTCTGATTTTACACCAGTCTTGCTTTATTTCTGTTTGATCTTCAGCTAGCTCTGCCTCTGAGAGGTTTATTTTTTTCTGGTCTACAGCATCCTTTCTAAATAGTTAATGGTCTGGAAAGGATGTCTTTAAACATACCAGGGGAGCAATTCAGGATGATTCCCCTTGAAAAGGAAATACTGTATTCATGATGTGAATAAATAGGTGGAATATTTTAGCAAAAGAGCATGGTTTTGGAGTCAGATGCCAGGGGTTTGAATAACCTACTTAACCCATGTGGGGTGACTTTTGGAGCCTTTTCTTATCCATCTGTAATATGGGGTCTATACTGCCTGCCCTTCCTATGTCCCAGATCCTTGTGGGGATCAAATGAGAAGATAGGAAAGCACTCTTGTCCTAAGATGGTATAATTTGCTGTTTGATAAATTTGCATTTTGTGTGTAAGGTCCTTTTAAAATGGTGTGCAGCTTGGATCTGCTTTTTCCTGATTCTTTGGGTGACTTAGCTCTGCTGAAGCATCTGGAACACCGGTGACACATGAAGCCCCCAGAGGGTGTTAATTGGATCTGAATGGGAGAGGCAAAAGAAGATTCTTATCCAGGGAGGGCCGGGAACACACTTTGTGCTAAATGCGCAGACCGTGTGGGATGAACAGAGGTTGATTTGTGTAATCCAACCTTGTCAGATACCACAGCCAACTCTTTTTTTTTTCCCCTAAACCCTTTTACTAGTGGGCCTCTACCAGGGGAGAGGCCATGGCAATCACATAAAATGCATCTTTTGACCTGGCCAGACATCAGTTGTTCCTGGCCTCACACAAGTGCGTTATCCTGCAGGGCTGACTCTTCTGCAGTCTGTGCAGCAGGCGCCTGTTGAGTACCTACAATGTGTCCTCCATGTTACCCATTATATGGGGTGAGAGATGGAGTGTTAGGTTGTAGTGCTTTGTACACAGTAGGGATTTAAACACTTGTCAATGGATGCCTACATCCCCTGACCACAGCAGGAAAGCGAGGCTGAGCCAGAGAAGACCCTGGTACCTGCTTAGGCTCTCTTAGCTGAGGAAAAGACATTTTGTATGTGTGTGGTACTGGAGATGGAACCCAAGACCTCTCACATGCTAGTCAAGCCACATCCTCAGCCCTTTTTATCTTGAGAAAGGGTCTCCCTAAGTTTCCCAATCTGACCTCCAACTTGCGATGCTACTGCTTCAGTCTCCAGGGTAGTTGGAATTGCAGGTGTGTACTGCCATACGTGGCTTGAGGACAACTATTTTATCCCCCATGATTGGCCTCTTCCCAGGGGTATTCTTTCTATTCTTTCCCTCTATGCCTTGGTGTTAGGCTCTGTGTGAGTTTTGAGGACTCAGAGGAAGCTTTCTGTCCCCTACCCCCAGCCTCCTGCCTCTGGGCCATCCTGACTGTGCATTCTGGGAACCCCCTTCTGTGAGGGCACTCATGCTGATGTGAAAGATCCAGACCTTACTCCAGGTGTTTGTCCTCATTGATCTCAGATTGTGTGCCGGGCACCATGCCACATACCTGAGTCAGAGGCTGGGCACACTCTTTCCTGGTTCCCCCTTCCTTCTCCCTTCTTCTCCACGACCTCCTCTGGAAGGACTCATTCTCTCTGGTGTTTTGGTATCTTTGTATCCTTCATCCTGTTAGGTGAAGGCCGATTTCCTTCCTCCTTACTGTTTTTCTCTCTGGACTCCCTTCAAGTCCTTTTTCTTTTCTTTCTAATCAGGTTCTTTTGTTCAACTTTTAGAAAATATTTTATTCATTGTTGTTCTTTGTCATCAGTGCATTCTTTGAGTCTCTTGGTGTGAGGCAGCTTGGTTTCCTTTGGGGGGCTGCCCTGTGGCAGGAGATGGCCAAGAGGGGTATGTACAGCACTGCTTGTGCCCAGGGAGGCCCCTGGGTCTGTGATTGGGTCTCCAGGCCCACCCAGGACCTACCAGGCCAACAGGATCCATTCATTGGCACTCTGCATTATAATCCTGAAGGTAATCATGATGACAAATTCCTTAGTGTTGGAAAGCACCTTGGTGGTTTCCAAAGGCTTGACTGTGGCCTGGCTGGCAAAGCCACCTAGATAGGACTCAGCTCCAGCTTTGTCACTAGGGCAAGGCATTACTTTGCTGGAAAGATTTAAAAGGGACTAAAGAAGATACTCCATTTTGAAGTGTTTTCTTCTAGGCTGTAGGATTATAAGCAATTTTTTTTTTTTTTAAAGAGAGAGTGAGAGAGGAGAGAGAGAGAGAGAGAATTTTTTTTTTAATATTTATTTTTTAGTTATCAGTGGACACAACATCTTTGTATGTGGTGCTGAGAATCGAACCCGGGCCGCACGCATGCCAGGCGAGCGCGCTACCACTTGAGCCACATCCCCAGCCCCATATAAGCAATTTTTAACTCCCCCTCTGCAAGTTTCTATTTTTTCAACTTTTCTACAATCAGAATATATTGCTTTTATGATTAAAATATGCAATGAATGTTACTTCTTTTTTTTTTGTTTTGTTTTGTTTTTAATTTTTAATTTTTTTGGTCTTGGAGATTGAACCCAGGGTCACTTTACCACAGAGCTACATCTCCAGGCCTTTGTGTTTTTTATTTCGAAACAGGGTCTCACTAGTTGCTGAAGATCTCGCTAAGTTGTCCAGGCTGGTCTCAAACTTGTGATCCTCCTGCCTCCTCAGTTCCTGGTATTACAGATGTGTGCCACCACAACTGGCATTACTTCTGATTTTTAAAATGTTAATCAGGGAGCTTGTTCAATGTACAAATCACTGGGCCCCTTTCCTGGAGAGTGACCCTGTTGGTCTGGGTAGGGCCTATAATGGTACCTCAGCTGGTTTGTGAATTTGGAAACCATGAATCTTACAGGATACCTGCAGTTTCCTTTTGAATTAGTGAGTTCTAACAAATAGTCAGTGGGAGGTGCCAGCTTAAAGCAAGGCCCTCTGATTCCTGGCCTGAGGACTGTCACAGGTGAAGGCATAGAAGCAAGTTCTTCCCAAAGGCTGGCCTGCGTGGCCAACTCCTACATCTGCATCTTCTAGTGTCCCCACAAACTTCAGCCTACTGTCTGACAGCACTTACTGGCCCACAGTTGCTTCTGGTTCTCCAAACTCCTTCAAAGGATGGGGGTAAGGGTGTTGCCTTTCTCATCCCCAGAGACATGAAGACCCAGGAAGTTATCTATGTAGCAGGTGGCCTCCATTAGTGGAATATGGGAGAAACTGAGGCACACAGAGATGGGATTTGTCCAGACCTCAAATATCTTGTCCTTGGCTATTCAGCTGTTTTGAGATGATCCAGTGAAGGAAAGGACAGAAGATCTGCTTTGGTGTAAGATAGATGATGGCACTTGGAGCAGAGTGATAATAGGTAGGGATATTGCTCTAGTGATGGATGGTCTGGATTCAATCCTGTCCCTGTTATTTAGTAGGTATGGGGTGTTTAAGATTCCTCTCTGGTTATCTCCTCTGTAATGGTTGGTAATATATACCAGTTTCATCAGGTCTTTATAGGACCAGATGTGTACAGAGGAGCGTTTCTCATATGAAAGTATGCCTCAGAATGCGTGGGTATCTTGTTTAAAATGCACATTCTGGGGTTGGGGATATAGCTCAGTTGGTAGAGTGCTTGCCTTGCATGTATACAAGGCCCTGGGTTCAATCCCCAGCACCACAGGGGGAAAAAAAATGCCCATTCTGATCCAGCGGGCCTGTTCTGGTAAGCTCCCAGATATTACCAAGGTTGCTGGCCCATAGACCATGGATTTTTTTTTGGGTACTGGAAATTGAGTCTGGAGTGCCTATCACCAAGCTACCCCCAGCTCTTTTCTGTTTTTTATTTGGAGACAGAGTCTTGCTAAATTGCTAAGCCTGGCCTTGACTTTGGGATTCTTCTGTCTCTGCCTCCTGAGTCACTTAGAACTACAGGCGTGCACCACCGTGGCCGACCATGAACCCCACTTTGAGAAGCAGGGATGTAGAGCACTCAGTGCAAAGCCTGGTACACAGTCCATGTCACTGTTACAGTTACAGTCGTGGTTGTTACTGCTACTCAGCCTTTTCAAACAGGCACCTGAGGAGCAAGAATGCCAGCAGACTGGCCTCTCCAGGGATCTGTCTTTTCCTGGATTCTCCTTCTGTTCCACCACATGACCTTTGCACCTGTCCTGAGCAGCAGCTGGGGAGGGATACAGGAGGAGGGGGTCCTCTGCCCAGCTGCTATAGGCCCGAGTTCCAGGTTTGCAGCTGAGTCCATTTTCATGCTGCTTTACTCCAACCAGATTTTGTTAAGCCGGGTGTGTTTCCTCTTTTTACTCATCTTTGTTTACAAAACACGAGGAAGCTATCAGTCTCCCAGCGGCCGCCAGGCCTCTCTGTGGCACACCCCTCTTCCCTTCCCCTGAGAGCAGGCCCTGTGCCTCCACTTGCTGGGTTGTTTTCCAGTGTCTTTTCGGCAGGGGAAAGAGGAATGTTCTAGCCATGGATATGAGGTGTTCTCTTCACCTGGGTTGTCAGAGCCCTGAGGTCAGCCTCAGTGGACACCACTTTTATATGAGTCTAAGCAGGGAGAAGGGAAGCCTCTTCATGGTTCCCTGGGGAAAGGTCAGGGAGACTGGGACTGGACATAACTTCAGACTCTGGGAGTCTGGGAAACTGGGCTCAATGTTCCAGTTATCACATTGGCTTATTCTTTTTCTCATCTGACCAGAAATTGCCTGGTGGGGACCAGTGGTAGCTGTGGCTAAAGACTGTCTAAGGGAGGGCTCCAGCTCCCCTGGACTCTTCACATAAACTTGCTTGCAGACTGGGTCATCTAAGGAATCTAAGGCCAGCCTGTGCTGGCCCCTTTCTGCATATTAGGTTTTTATTCCCCTGTCCACTGAGAACCCCGTGGAGAGGCCCCAGCCCGGTCCTCCTCCCCTGGTAGACAAGGAGAGAACAAAGACTGCCTCTTCCAGCACCCCCCTCATCCCCTCTGGGCCTCTGCTGGCCCCTGGGAAGTGGTACCTGTATGAGTAGGACACTAGCCACAAACCTGTGAGCCACTGACCCTTGAACTTTGCCCCCAACTTCTCAGCCTGACAGTAGGACCTGGGATAACCTCCAGAGCGTGGTGTGCATTCTTTGTTTTTGTTTTCAAGTATGTTCTTGCTTAACGTTTAATTGGCTCCAGTCAGTAGGAAAGCGCTCCAAGAGGGATTATTTATGGCTTACTGTCAAGAGCAGCTATAAAAAGGGCAGCATGGAGCTGGAGATGCTGGGAAGGGGGAGAGGGCGGACTCACAAGTGTGTGTCTGTGTGTGTGTGTTTGCACTGGATGAAATCAGATTTTTGCTGCCTCAGCAGTGTGGTTTAAATTGAAGATTAACCCTTTGACCTTCACAGTGTCAAATCACTTGCAGATGGAGGCTCCCCCCCTTCTTTCTCCCCTTGTTCTCTGTGTTACTTTAGAGTAGGGGGTGGGGGGGCACTTCTTCTCTTTCTCTCTGAAGCAAGTTTGTTGTTCATGCAGCTGAGGTTTGGGGGGCTCAGGAGCCAATCTGATTAAAAGCAGCACTTGGCTAAACTCTGGAAAATCCTGCGAGCAGGGGAAAAAGTCTAATCCTCTTGTGCACAGTGCACATAGAGCCAGTCTTTTCTTTTGAATGTTAAAACTGTAATTGTTTTTGGAGAACCCGACCATCTCCTCCTCATCCCCTGTCTGTTGCCTCCCCCACTCTTCCTCCAGTTTGCTGGACTGTTGGGATTAAAGTGCGGCCCTGAGGCATGGAGATCTGAACTTTTATTGGAAATGGTCTAGGTGGTGTTTGGCAGTTATGGTGATTTTTTTTTTTTTCCCTCTTCCAGCACCAGCAGAACCGAAATCGTGTGTGGTGGCAGATTCTCCTCTTCCTGCACAACCTGGCCTTAAATGGAGATGAGAACAGGGACCGGGCAGGTCCTAGGTGAGGCTGGGCTGTCTGCTTCGCATGGGGCACCAGGAATGCAGTCTGGAGCAGAAGGACGTCGGGAAGGACCAACACTGTGTCTTGTGAAGTTGTTTTTGTTATTTTTAAGTTTTTCCTCTATGTGTACATATGACATACCCCATCCGGACCTTCTGTCCCTATTCAGGGCCTTGACCTTGAATGGGGACCTTTGTCAAACACTGTTGATGGAGAGGCTCGTGTGTCTGTGATGCTGGGAACTCCCAAGGGCTCTGACAAGTAGATTCTTCACTCAGAGCTATCAGAGATGACCAGTTAGTGGACTATTCTCCAGGAAGTGGACTATAGTTATTCTACAAGAACTCAGTTAAGAAGTAGGATGCTAGATTAGACCTCCAGTTCCACCAACCTATCAGCCTTCCATCATGCATGGGAGCCTTGTTCCTCATGGTCATACTGTTCTAACCCAACAGGGCCTTGGCCAGGGCCTTTCCAGCTATGGATGGCAGTGTCACTAGTCCAGCCAGCCGGCTCCACATCTGGGTTTTTATTGGGCCCAGCCAGTGTCCACCCTGAGGACTCAGGGATTCTTGCCCCAGAACTTGTCCCCTCCATCAGACTCAGGGAGGGTTGAGCTTCTCCAAGGACCCCTTGAAGGTGCTGCAGAATGAACCAAGCATTTTGACCTCAGAACTGATTTGATCCCACTTGGAGGCTCCAGGATTGGTCCTGAGGCACAGAACCACTGCTACTTCTACTGCCTGGGTGTCAGCCACAGATGGGCCCAGCAACCAGTCACCATGCTGTGCCCAGCGGCCTGTGCCTTTGTCAGCTCTGTTTTCCAAAGACCCTGTCAACTGGACTGTATTCCATCAAATATCAGCACTGTGGCACAAAAAGGGGCAGGTTTTCAGTGTGGCTGGGAAATGTGGCAGCCATCCCACAGATAAAAGTCAGCTCCAGAGGCCCCAGACCCCTTGGTTTCCTTGGAAACAACATACCTCCTCCCCCTCATCCCCATTCCTTTTTCACACCTAGTGGGATAGAGGAAAAAGCCAGGACAAGTGGCTTTGTCAGTGAAAAGTGACTTTTAGAGTCATAGACAGTGATCAGAGTGTGGGACTGTCAAAGCTGGGTACCCATTTCCTGTCTTCCTTCAGCTTCCAGCCAAGCCAGGAGGGCAAGCTCTGGAACTCAGCAGGATCACAGCTGCCTCTGAACTTCTTCCCTTCTCTCCCTGCTGTGGCACTAATGGAGGGAATTTAAAGCAGCTGGTCTGGCAGCTCTGATAGCAGACACAGGGAATCTGTTAACCTAGAAATTAAATTATAATTTTTGCATATGTAAGAGAAGACAACATTGGTGCTAAAGTTAAAGCAAGACCCAAAGAAAGGATGACTTCCCTGGGCATAGAAGACCTCGTGACAACTCAAGAATACTGGTGGAGTCCAGAGTAGACTCTCAAATCTGAATGAGCCCAAGCTCCTCTAGTTCTGCAGAGAAGAGATACTCAGTACTGTTGAAGGACAACTGATCTTCTGGATGTACAGTTGGGCGGGTTGTTCACTGCACAAGGGCACCTGCAGAGGGAGCTTATAGAGGCTGAAATCCAGCCTATACTCTGCTCTCTAACCTGTGTGCTCTGATGTGGGGCTGCATCTGCTCAGAGTTAGGGGTGCCTTTCCTAATTTGCACAAAGGTACCGGATGCACTCACAGTGGTCCTGAGAGGGACCTCATGACTGTGTGTATAAGCCTCTGTTATGTTCTGCTCAGATGATCTGGAGATATTACCTCTTCTTGGCCAGGATCATTTTCTCAGGGTGTGTACCATGGTTTGTCTGTTAAGAAGATTGGTTCCTGCTTATAAGGAGCCCAGGGAATGAATAAGAGGACATGCTGGCCATTGTGAAATCTAGCCTTCTCTGCATTCTCCATACTGTTTTGTGACATGTATAGGACATATGTTGTTTTCCCCCTCCTGGACCAAGGCTGTGACAGGCAGGCTGCTGGTGTGCTTGAGTGGTACACAGACACACACACACACACACAGGATTATTTACACCTGCAGCTTTTAACCCCTCTTGGCAGATTTCCACCTGTGCTAAGAGAAACAATGTCCAGACCTTGGTGCTGAGGCCAGACCATCAGCTTCAGACCTGGCCATGCCCAAGCTGGATGCCTGGTGGCCTGTCCTGAGACCTGAGCTGAGTTTGACAAGTCCACCTGAACATCAAGCCAGGCAGACATTGGTCTCACTGTGTGGTCTCCATCTAAGCCATGCCAGGAATGCCCTCACTATCCTAGGGCAGCCAGGGCAAAATTTAAACCCCCTTTTATTTCCCCTGCCTCTCAAAAATCCCAAACTGGAATGGGGATGTGGCTTAGTGAGATGAGGGAGGCCCTGAAGGGGGGGCGGAATATATATATAGATTCCTCCTGGCTGGCTGGCTTAGTAACCCGGACTGGCCTCTTTTCCTCTCCTGGAGAATTGGCTTTATATTCCCCAGGTCCAGCCTTAGGAGATGCCCCTTGCCTGGGCCCCTCTGGCTCCATCCCCCACCCCAAAAGCCTAACTGTCTCTAGTGAGGGGGTAAGGTTTTAGAGGGAGGGAGAGTCGACCTGGGTCCTGACCTGTAAAGCTGAAGGCAAGTGGGACTTTTGTGGAGTGCTAAGGGTGGGGGCGGGAGAGGGGCTGGAAACCTCTTCAGTGTGGAAATGCCTTGGAGGGAGGGAAGTCTAATATTCAGGGTCCAAACAGCCCCTCTAATTCAGAACCCCCCAGGAGGAGTTTCTAGAACGTTGCGCACAGATGGAGATGGGGAGGCCAGACGCTAACTCCCTGGGTGAGGTTGCAGGACTCAGCTTGGACTGCCTTGCCTGCTTCAGAGACTGGGCCACTGCAGAGCTGCCTCTGGTTGCCTTTTCTTGCTCCATCTGAGGTAGAAAGATCACCTCTCAATGACATCCCTCGCCCCCACCCCAGGGGAGTGGGTTGATAGCCAGAGCTAGGAGACAAGGTTATTTGAAGGGCTGACCTGTCTTGCTGCCTCTGGCATTTCAGCTGGTGCCTGGGCATGATAGGGAGGGGGTCATTTAGGATGATCCAGCCAGGGACCCTGTCAGCCCAAAGCTTTCGAGAAAATGAAGCCACTGTCATTGTTCTAACCAGCAAGGAACACACTACCCCAGTGAGAGCTTTTCTGGGGGCTTGATGGGGAGGCAAGGAAGGGAGAATACAGAGTAGCACAAGTCCTCAGTCACTGCAGCTCTTCTGGGCTTCTGCAAATTAGTGCTACTGCAGCCAGCCCTGGCTAGAGAAAGCTGCAGGGTCTCTCTGTGTAAAGATGAGGACCCTTGGAGGCAGGCCATTCTGGCCAGATACCTGGCAGGAAGGAGTTAACTCATCAACCTTCAAAGCTCCCTGGGGTTACCCTGGGGACTGAGCCTTGAGAGAACCCCATAGCTGGGCCAGCCTCCTCCAAAGGTGCTGTGAATATGTTGGGCCCCGGCTGGCACCCCTTTCAGTGTGCAGATGACAGTGCCTTTCCCCAATCTGGGAGCATTGCCTAGGGGTCCACCCCATCCCTGGATCCACAGGGACTGTCAGGGGGAGACCCAGTGAGATGTAGCATTTTATTCATCCCCAGGTAGTTGCCCTGGGGTCTGGGCACTCTGCTCTGGGGAGGGGAAAAGAGAGGGGTACCTGTTATTTTTTAACTTGTACAGAGCATCTGACTTTCTGTTCTTCACATGCATATGTGTTTGTGTGTATATCTTTTTCCTTCATCAATTGGTACCATTTTTAATAAAACCATTTAAAGCAAAGCTGGTCTTTCTTTTTTGAGATGTGGTAAAATGCAAGCGGATGCCAAGTGTGGTGGTGCACACCTGTAATTCCAAAGACTCAGGAGGCTGAGGCAGGAGGATCACAAGTTCAAAGCCAACCTCAGCAACTTAGTGAGGCCCTGTCTTAAAAAAAAAGAAGGGGATGCTGGATATGTGGCTCAGTGATCAAGCACCCCTGGGTTCAATCCCTCGTTAGGCCCCCCATCAAAAAAAATGCAAGGGAAGCATTGGAGAATTAAAGACTACTGAGTGGTTTCTCAATTGCATCAAGAGTTACCCAAAGACTCTGTGCTTTTGTCATGATTTCCTTTGCCCTTTTGGAATGGAGAAGAGCAAAGTCTGACTGCAAAGAAAGCAGCACAACAGAGGCCCCATAAGATGGAAAGATGGAGCTTTCATCAAACCTGAATTTGGATCCTGGTTGGGTTCCACTCTCTGCCAGCTGAATGATCTTGAGCAAGTTTGTAACCTTCTCTGAGCTTTCAGTTCTTCCATGTAAAATCCAGCTGTGCCTGCCTTGCAAGTTTAAAGGGGATGTGTCAAAGGGTCTGCTCACTGCTGACACTCAACAATAGCAGCCTGAATTGTGGAAAGGACCTCTTGCACCCTTTCCATGCTCACCTACCCTCCTTCAAACTGGGCTTTGGTTTTCCTTTCTCCATGTAGCATCTCAGGACTTCCTGGCTTGCATTTCTCTATGGATTAACAATGTGTCTGACTCAAAAGAATAATTTAAAGCTCTTGACAGAATTCTGTAAGCCCTTGGGAAAAACTACTCCTGGTCCTATCAGCAGCAAGTTGTGGGCAAGAGGGCCAGTCTAGGACTCCAGCTCCTACCTCCATAGATGGTTGCAGTCTGGACCATCTTGTCTAATCTCTTGTTTTAAAAATGAGTAAACTGAGGCCCAAAAAGGAGCTGTAATTTTCTGTCTGGGCTATTTATTTATTGGTACCAGGGATAGAACCCAGGGTCTTGTATATGCTAGGCATGCACTCTATGACTGAGCTACCTCCCCAGCCACATTTGATCTCTTTATTTATTTATTTATTTTTGCAGTGCTGGGGATTGAACCCATGGCCAGGCAAGTGCTCTACTACTGAGCTACACCCCACAGTCCTGGACTCTAAATAGCTGAATCAGCCAGGACATTGTGGTGCACACCTGTAATTCCAGCTTCTCTGGAGCCTGAGGTAGGAGGATCACAAGTTCCAGGCCAGCTAGTGAGACCCTAATCTCAAAATAAAAAAATAAAAGGGGGATGTAGCTCAGTGGTAGAAAACCCCTGGGTTCAATCAATCAATCGATAGCTGAGTCAGGCTGAGGGGTATCAACCCATTCATCTGTGCAATTTGGAAATTGCGCTGCTCTTGCTCAGCTCTTTGAGGAAGCCAAACTTGTCTATTTTTAATGCCAAACAACTGCCTCTTCTCCTGTAAAACATGGCACTGCTAGCCACTCTATATTTGGATAGTGAAGTTTATTTTTACTGGAGTGTGGCAGAAGTAGGGCCTGGTGCCACATCCGGATGTTATTCTACATTTCACATGCTAAGTTGTAGTTGGGTACATTAAGTAGCTCCTATAAGACATTAGTAGGTGACTGGTGATGGTCAGGTCTTTCATGCAAGTCATCTGCTCCTACTTTGAGTAGCAACCTGAGAACTCACCCTTGTCTACCCTCTCCTTCTTCCTCTCTCTGATCTGTACAGAGGAAGCACAGTGTAAAAGTGAGGGCACAGTGGCCCAAGTTTGAATCAGGCTGTGCTTCCCCCTAGTTGTGTGGCATTGGGAAGGTCACATAATTTTCCTGTGCCTTGATTTCCTCCATTATAACATAATAGCACCTAGACATAGGGTTGTTATGAGGGTTAAATGTGCGAGCACATGTAAAGTACTTAGAAACAGTATTGGGGACATAATAAGTTTTCAATAAATGTTAGTTATTAATTTTTTTTGTAGTGCTGGGGACTGAAACCAGGGCCTTGTACATGTGAGGCAAGCACTCTACCAACTGGGCTATATCCCTAGCTCCAATGTTGGTTATTAATAATGTTACTTTGATCATTGTTTGTAGGCAATGGATCAATAGGCTGTGACTACTCTTACTTGGAAATGTCTCCATTGAGAAGAGCACCTATCTCCAGCACCTAGGAAGATAGGTGCTCTTCTCTATGGCATTGTCTTTTTTTCTTTCTTTTTTTTTTTGGTACTGTGGATTGAATCCAGGGATGCTCTAATACTGAACTACATCCTCAGTCCTGTTTATTTTTTAGTTTAAGACAGAATCTCACTAAGTTGTTCAGGCTGGTCTTCAATTTGTAATCCTCCTGCCTCAGCCTCCTGAGTCATGGGGGATTACAGGTGTGCACCACCACACCCAGTTGCATTGTCTTAATGTAAATCTTCTTGCCTGGACACCTGCAAAGGCTCCTAACTGGTCTCTTGTCAGCCTTGCCACCTTCCACAGTGACCCTTGCTCACCTGCCACCTTCTCTGCTGGAGGGGGAGGGGTGGTTCTAAAAGCAACTCTGATCCCATCAACCCCACTGGAAAACTTGCTCTACTGGATTATTCCTTAGCCTGCTGCTCTAGGCACCCACCCATCATATTAGAATTCTTTATGTGTGTTCTATACAACAAACTACCCCCAATTTATTGCCTTAAAATAACAGACATCTATTATCTCATAATTTCTGTGCATCAGAGATTCAAGAAAGGTGGCAGTATGATGAGATGCTATTATTAAGGTAGAGATTTCTGGGCTGGAGAGTAGCTCAGTGGCAAAATGCTTGCTGAGGCTGCATGGGTTCAATCCCTAGTAAAATAAACAGTTCCTGAAGCACTTATTTACTTTGCATGAAGTCTACTGTACACTTCAGTTGAGAGGGAAGAGGAAAAGAGAGAGAGATTGATACATAGTGATGCAACACAGCACTCCCGTCCTTCATTCCATAAGCAACTGGTGCCTGGAGGGAGTGTGTAAGGGAACACGCATGATAGCCCTTCCCTGGCCTCACAGCACACCAGCATCTGATCACACTCAAAGATAAGTTTCTCTGGTCCAGTGGGGTTTAAATGCCAACCAGGGTTTTCCTCTGCTGCTCAACTGATGCAACAGAAGGAAAAGCTGACTGGCTGGGATGTCCTGAAAAGCGGGTCTGCTTGTTGAACTTCATGGGTACGTACAGGATTTTCAAGGACAATTTTCACTTTGTGTGATTTCTGCCTCACAGGAGGTCTTGGAACCAATGCCTGTGTGAAATGAGACTCCTTTGGACCACTAACCCCAACCACTCTGCCCTTAATTCTCTGCTTCCTGGGAGAAATGTTTGCCATCCCAACTGGGAAGGCTCAGTGTGGAAGTAGAATTGGAATTGCTCTAGAGAGGGTGGTAAGAGTAAGTGGTGTTAGTGATGGCCTGACCGGTACAATTCAAAGGCCCTCTGGCTCTGTGCCACCCTGCAGTTGAATGAATACCAACTCTGTCTGAGAAGACAAGGTCCACTGAATGAGTCAATGGCACTGGCTGTGGGGGCAAGCCACCACCCTAAACCCAGTGCAAAGATTCAAAAGAAACAGGCCAGAGTACCTGTCTTGAAAATTGTATCCTGTGAGAAATCCAGGTGGTATGGGATAGTGGAAAACCCGCTTAGCTAGGACAAAGGAGACTTAAATTTTTAAGCTGACTCTATTACTGACTGGCTAAATGACTTGGGGCAAAGAAGTGACTTTACTTCTCTGGTCTTGAATGTCTTCATCTGTCAGCATATCTGTTCACCATTTTATCCAGAAGGTTTTTTTTTTTTTTTTTTTCAGTCTTGAATTCTTTTGTTTCTCCTGAAACAATAGATCCATCTCTCCTCAGGAAAAGGCACAGAACATGCACAAACTTAAGAACTTGTGTGTAAAAATTCAGGCAATTAATTGAATGTCTAAATCTGTCACATGGTCATGAAATTTAATGACTACTGGTTTTATGCAAAGCAATAAGAGAAAGAATAAGCATTGAAATAAACTTAGAAACCTAAGCAAGCTCATGACTTTCTTCATATTTTAAGGAGTTGCCTCTGTGTCCTGTGAGGGAGAATGGTGCAATCTCTGGAAACTCATGTTTATCGTACTGTATTCCTGATTTCAGAGACCCACGCTTCCCATCGGCACACTCAAAGACTGAAGCTGTGACAATGGTCTAGTTCTTTTGGAGGCCACAATCCCACTGCAAACAGGGTATTTGTGTCCACTGCTTTCTTTGTAGCCCTTCTATCTTAGTTTAAAAAGGGCAGTGAACCTGGGTGCCTTCCCACAAACTCTACAGGGGGCTTCTCTGATCAAGGAGTCTCCAGGTTCATGCTGAATGAGCTGGTGGAAGCAATTAGACATTGGAGGTGTAGGAGGTGTAGCCATGGGACATCCAGAGCAGAGGCCCAGGAGATATGTACAACCCTGATAAAAGCTTCTTGGTTTTTTACCTGAGTGAGTCCAGGGTTCTGCCCCCGATTTTATCTTTTAAGTGGAGAGAGTTCAGTGCCTAGTGGCAACCTCATTGCTAACACACCATTACATTTGCCAAAATGCTCTCAAGTCCCAGGCACTCATTGCAAAGATACTGGAAACATATACACACACTCAAGTGGGCTGGGTACCATTCTAAATGGCAGCCCCAGAAAAATTCATTAGGCCCTGAATCTTGTAGGGCTGGGGTTGTGAGGCTTTCAGTACTAACTGCTGTGTTTGCAGCACATAGCCATTCCAGATGCATAATTTTGATGATTCCTCCCTAAAATGCAGAGAAGAACTGGGGATAAATCATCAATTAGGGAAACTGAAAACCACCTGTATGACAGGATTTTATACCATTAAGGACCAGCAAATATCCCTTTTCCCTTTCACAACAGATGGTCACTATTTTCTTGACCACCAATGGACATTGTCATATGAGCAGCTCTCTGCTTTTAATTTGGATAGACTGAAGGCCCCTGGTGGGCAGTGACTGGTCTGTCTGATTCACCAGAAGAACTATCTAGCAAAAAACTTGACTCTGACATGAGGCTCAGAAATCTTTGGAAGAAAGGAGTGAGGAGTCATGAGGGAAGATTGATGAGTGCTGATAGGGTCAAGTCCAGCAAGGTATGCCATCCACTGCTGTGGTCACTTTGGAACTCCTCCTGAGCAGTCCTGCTGGACCAGTCTTTGAGTGGCAAAATGAGCCTTGTTTCCTTTCCTCCTGCCTCCAAAGTCTAAAGGTCAGAGTCTGCAAACTTTTAGGAAATTTGACTAGCTCACTTCAATAAGTCTTGGTGCAGGGATTTCTGGGTTGAGGTGGGGTTGGGGAAAGGGTACGCTGGTCTCTGGGGCAGGTAAGCTTTGAAGAGTGCTGGATAGTGGGCAACCTGCCTTGCTTTGTGTGGGCCATGAAGAAAGTCCAAGCTAACCAAGTGTCCGTAGGGTCAAGCACTTTGGTGAAAGATGGTGCAAGTGGGCTCCTGGTGCCTGAGGGTGCAGCCAGGCAGGCTGCAGCTTCCCTCTGGCAATGCCTGCCAACCACCTCCCTCCCACTCCCGAGAGGGAGGGACAAGGGGGATGTCTGGTTCTATCTGGCCGCTCTCCTCTCCAGTTCACCCAGAAGGGGAGGGGGATGAGCTGGGTGGGGGGTGCGGGGGGCTGGGGTGGGGGGGGTGGGGGGTGCTTACCACTGGAAACTGGACCAGCCTGCGATGTTTAGATGTGGGGACCTAAGGAAGTACTATGGAAAATCTTACACAAGGGAGACCTTGGACATTGCTCTTGCTTCCAGTTGCTTTGGTGTGCCTCTCATCTCAAGGCTAGCTGTAGGAGTACATGTGTCCCTTTGCAAGCTCTTTTTTTAAAATTTTTATTTTGTAAGTGCTTTGCTCTACTGTGAACCACAAACAGAAGCTCTCCCTCTGGAAGCCCATGAGCTCAAAACAAAGAGTTAACCTCTCTCTCTGGTGTCCTACCAGCCCCTGGAACCTGTGTCAGCGTTCTCTTTTCCCGCTCCCCCTGTGTTTAGCCTCAGGACTGCCGCTTGCTCTCTGCACACAAAGGCTTCTCTGTTTCTGGCGGAGCTGAAGTCACATGCTTTCACTCTTAACCCCAGAGCTTTAAAACTAAACACCCACCCTCTTTGGCCCCAGATGACCCTGTTTACGTCTGTGGAGCCAATTCCAAACAGCAACAGTAGTGAAAACTTCTGTCAGGAGAGACTTCTTGACTATTGGTGTAGAGAGAACAAATCTTCACTTTGTATATCGTGAGGACTTTTGAGGAGTTTGGGGAAATGGCTTAGAGGAAAAAATACAAGGAAGCCAGCAGCCTACCCTAACTTTTCTATTTTCTAAAGTATCTCTTACCAGAGACCCCAGGGGCTCAGTAAAAAACTTGTGAGAAACAAAATGGTGAGCAGAGTTTTAACAGCTGAGAGGCAGAACATTCTGGATTTTCCTTAGGAGATCCTACTTTCTTTAACTCATAAGGAAAGTGATACTTTCTTTCTTTAATTTTAAAGAAGAATCAATCTCTCTCTCTCTCTCTCTCTCTCTCTCACACACACACACACACACACTTTGGTACTGAGGATTAAATCCAGGGGTGCTTAACCACTGAGCCATATCCCCAGCCATTTTATTTATTTATTTATCTATCTATCTATCTCTATATTTATTTACTTATTTTGAGACAGGTCTCAAAGTTGCCTAGGACCTTATTAAGTTGCTAAGACTGGCCTCAATTTTGTAATCCTCCTGCTGGGATTAAAGGTGTGAGCCCAGCAGGAATTTTTTTTTTTTTTTTTAAATGAGGGATAGTTTCTTTGTTTCATGTCACAGGGAGGTAGGAAAAAATTGTTCCTTTCATTGGTATAGAGGAGTGCTCTTGATACCAAGGAGACTTCTAGAGAGGTCAGGCTGCTCTTTCAAAGTTATATTTGAGAAGCATTTATGTTTCTGTTTGTAGCCTAAAGATTCCTTTTCTTTCAGTTTATGGGTAGTAGCCCATGTTAGCTATGAAGGAAGTCAGGTTTCCTTTGATTGTTCTTACCCTGATCAAAGTGGTAGAAGTTGAAGGGAAAATACCAGAACCCAAAAATGCTAATAACATTGGAGTTCCTAGATTAGGTACAATTCATGAACAATACAAAAATGAGCAAGGGAGTATTGAAGATGGAACCAAGAAAGTTCTGTGTCCTGGAGTCCAGAGAAACTCCTCAGGTGGAGAATGACAAACAATTTTCATTTTTAGTGATGCCATTGACAAACTGCAGCTACCTGGGTTGAAAAGGATTCTGTTGTTCTTTCCAGGCTCAGCAGAAAAGAGGGTAGTGGCCAACAAGCAAGGTCTAATGGGCATGGGAGGAGGACAGGACAGCAATATTTATCCTAGTGTAATCTCAGAAAGTTAGATTATCATTTGTGTGCAAAGATAAGTAGAAAACAGGCAGTGCCAGAGAGGAAATGATAGACAGGATGATAAAAGCAGTGGTAATTAAGGCAGAGACAGTGAAACACACTAAACATTGTAGTCTTGCCTGTTAGGTGAACCATGTGACAAGTTTTAAGCAATAAAATTAAGCAGAAATTATGTCGTCATTTCTGCCTAAGGCAGAAAATACTGGATTCCATTCTTTTTAATAAAACAATTTTTTTTAGTTGTTAATGGAAGTTTATTATTATTATTTATTTTTATGTGGTGCTGAGATCAAACCCAGTACCCCAAACATGCCAGGGAAGCATTCTACCACTAGCTACAACCCCAGCCCCTGGATTTCATTCTTTAAGCTTTCTTTTCTTTTCTTCATTGATTGAAGAGGCCTCTTCTTTTAATAGTGCATTTACAAAAGGGTGTAATAACCAGCACTGGGGATGTAATTCAGTAGTAAAGTGCTTGTCTATCATGCCTGAGGCCCTGGATTTGATGGGGGAGGGAAATAATGTAACTTTGTCACCCTGAGTCCCTGAATGATTATGTAGAGGAGAGCCCTTGGCCAACCTGGCATGCACATGATGTAGCATGTGAGAGAAAAAAAAAATTTTTTTGTCTCCTGGAATTCTTTTTTAATTTTTTTTTTTTTTTTTTTTTTAGTTGTTGAGGTACCTTTATTATTTATTTATTTATATGTGGTGCTGAGGATTGAACCCAGTGCCTCACACATGCTAGGCAAGTGCTCTACCACTGAGCTATCACTCTAGCCCCTGTCCCCTGGAATTTGAGAGTTATTTGTTACTGCAGCATACCATACCTTTTCCTGACTAAAACAATTAATTTGAGGTTGCTATTTCAAAAAATGAAATGATAGAACCCTGAAAATCAACTCTGGTATATGGAAGACTTGACCGTTCAGACCATGCTGCTTGAAGTAGGGATTATTTTATATAAAACAGTGAAAATATATGTGAAAGTAATGTGTAAGTATAAGCAATATACAAACATACATATTTTGTGGTACTGGGGATTAAACGCAGGTTACTCTACCACTGAGCTATATCCTTAGTCCTTTTTATTTTTTATTTTGAGCCAGGGTCTTGCTAATTTGCTTAGGCCTTGAACCTGAAACCCTAAGGCCTCAGTCTCCTGAGTTGCTGGGATTACAGGTGTGCACTACTGTGTCCAGCCATATATTTAATATACCTCTAATAGTGGTACTTACCCGACCAGTAAGACCATCACTGCCTGGGGCTGGATAAAATGGTGAGAAGGATCAGTAATAAAGAGGAGATGAAAAACTTTATAATTATGAAAAAAACAATGTTAGGGTACTTGGGCTGGAGATTTAAAAGGTAAAAGAGACCTTGGAAATTTAGTCATATGTCAGAAGATTTCTTAGGAAGAAAAAGCTGATCACAGTTAACAAAATATTTCCATGCCAGGATCCATTCACCACTCTGTTCCAAAACGTTTGTACAAATGGTTCAGTTTATATACTTATTAAATACAAGGCTTGCAGACCAGTTTTTTATTTTTCCCCCCTTTTCTTTTCATCTGCTGTTCTTCCTTATTCCCATCACAGCTATTAGTATTTGTACTACCGAAACATTGCCTGATTTATTTTCTCTTCTCAATTGGTCACTTCCCATTCCCATGTTCCAGAGCACTCTGAAGCATGCTCTGTGATTATAAACATTTAGGCTTTATTTGTTGTTATTGGGTCCTATCTTCTTTGCATCTCTGATTATTTCTTTAGGAAATATTCCTATAAGGGCAATTTCTGGGTAGTAGATGTAAAGAATATCAATTGCTGCAATAGACAAAGCCCCAAATAAAACTGTGTTTCTCACTCAGCTATCTAATAAGAGTGTGGTGGATAGATTAACATGGTCATTCAGGGACCCAGTTTTCTTCTAACTTATTACTTTGCCATCATTGGCATGTACCACTATAAATAGGGAAACAGGGGCTAGAAAAGGTACATCATTATCATCTTCTCCTCCCCACCCCCCTGCTCCTCTTCCTTCTCCTTCTCCTTCTCTTTCTTCTTCCACACTGGGCATTAAATCCTGGGGCCCTACACCACCAAGCTATTTCCCAGCCCTTTTAATCTTTTTTAAAAATTATTTTAATTATTTATTTTTTTCGAGACAGTGTGTTGACAAATTGCTGAGGCTGGCCTCAAACTTGCAATCTTTCTGCTTTAGCCTCCTGAGTTGCTAGGATTATAGGCACATGACACCATGCTTGACTAAGTACATCTGCTTCTTAACCATTCAGCTTACAAGTGACACACACTACCTCCACTCATCTTCCATCAGTGAGGGCTAGTTACATGGTATGGTACTTACCTCAAGTAGACCTAGGGAATATAGTCCCTGGCTGGGTTCCCACTTCCTAGAACTGCCTGTATACTGTGGAAGGGAACGTAATCAGTGGATAGCTACTATCTCTGGTCACAAACAGAATGCATTTCTCAAAGGCCTTTGATATCTGCCCCCAAATTATTTTAGAAAGTCTGTTCCAGCACATGCTTTCATTTACAGTGTCTTACCTATGGAGAATGCAATTTTATCATTTGAAACATTTTATTTTACTCATTTTGAGTGAAAAGGGATATTTCATTGCTTAATTCACACTTTCTTATTTTCCAAAAGAATGAGAAATTGTTAAATACTTAATTGCCATAATTTCTTCTATAAATTGCTTCTTTCTTAGTACTTGGTTCTTTCAACTTGTGGGATTTATATAATTCTTTAAGCTATTATTTGTCTTTTAATTTCATTTATATGAGTTTCAATCTTTTTTTTGTGTGTGCTACTAGGAATTGAACCCAGGGGTGCTCTATCACTAAACTACATCCTTGCCTTTTTAATTTTTAAAAAAACTTTGAAACAGGGTTTTGTTGTTACCCAGGCTGACCTTGAACTTCTGTCTCAGCCTCCCAAACAGCTTGGATTACAGCTGTGTGCCACTGTGCCCAGCACAATTTTTAATTTTTTTTTTTTATTAGGAATTGAATCCAGGGGCACTTAACCTCTGAGCCACATTCCCAGCCCTTTTTATATTATTTTGAGACAGGATCTCACTAAGTTGCTTAGGGCCACACTAAATTGCTGAGACTAACTTTGAACTTGCATTCTCCTGCCTCAGTTTCCCAAACCAGGATTACCAGTGTGTGCCACCATGCCTGGCATAAATTATTTTTTTTAATATAGTCAAATTAATCAAGCAACTTCTGTTGTTTTTAAGCTTATAAAACTTTTCACATGGTAGTGCACACCTGTAATCCCAACTACTCAGAAGACTGAGGCCCTGGGTTCAATCCTTAACACCACCACCACCACCACAAAACACACAAACAAAAAACAAAAACCCAAGTGTTTTGATTCTTGTTTTTCTTCTTTTAAAATTGTTTCCCTTCAAAAATAATTATTTGCTCTAATTGTCACTCATTCTGGCATATGTATTTGAAGTAAGAAACTACCTTAAGTCCACCCCTACCCCCTACCCAAAAAGTAGTCGTTTCCACATAACAATCACTATTCTGATACTGACATTTGCTTGAAGATCTAAAATATCAAAAAGATGGATGTTAACCAAGGCAGGAGTTAGATCTCCTTCAGTAGCCCTTTGGTCAAATGAACATGAAGTCATTAATTATTTCCCTGGGCTTCTCTATTTCTCACTGAGTGCTCTTTCTGTAATAGCATATACTTCTGAGTCCATTTGTACTAATTCTATGAGGGAAATCCTCAGCACTGGTGGGTCACACGGTTGACCAAAATGACTAAAATCCCAGCACTTACTCACTTCCCTTCCTTCTTTTATCACTAGACTCAAGGTGAATCGCTTTGATTGGATGATGTTATTTTCCTGCCCTGTGTATCTCTTGGCCTTTCAACTTTTACCCACCATCCTGCCAGTTTTTCTTGATGGAAATTTCCATCCCCCCTTTGGGGAGGGGAGGTAAGAAGTAATTTTGCTGACTCATTTGTCCTCTGCCCTCTTCCTGCCCCACAGTCCTGAGCCCCCTTTCTCTGCAGCCCAGATTATTATTCTGCCATCTGAGTGTTGTCCACAAGGCTTACTGTTGGGGCTTCTCTGAAAACCAGCCCCTCTACTCCTGAGGGATTTAGATTTTCAGATCATGTTCTGGCTAGCTCTGGGGTCTACTAGGCCTGCCTATAGTCCTACCTAGTTAATCCCATCTCTGAAAGGGTGGACTTGGAGACCTGCTTCTTTCTGGGACTGGCAAACTCCCCCCAGTGGGTGTATAGACCTGGCAGGGGACTATAATGTCCCTCCCCCTCCAGGTCCTGTGGACCTGTTTAATAGAGGAAAGAGAGAAGGGTAGAGGAGAGGTGCTGGATTTTCTGGGGTGGTTAGAATTGAGGGAGCATGATGCTGAGTGACACTTCATGCCTTGGGACAACCAGAAAACTCCCATCTGAGAGAGTGACAGCTTGACAGAAGTAACTGCCACACATTCTTGTTTCTGAGGCCTGTTCAGAGAGCCCTGGGATCCAAGGCTCTTCCCAGTGAATAGTTTCGGCAACTAAGCTTCCTCACTATGGAGGCAGCCTTGAGGACAAATTCTCATTTGTCACTGACCACTAGGAAGCATGTCCCAGAGAGTAAATTATGAACTATCCATCAGCTTCTTTCAAGATTGGTGACCATTCCTGCTCCAGGAGCTCTTTCCTTCTCAAAGCCTCTGAGGATCCAACCCCACAGAGGCTTTGGCAGCCTCCCCTTGAGCTTCAGATGACACCACACTTCTCCAGCTTTCAGGATACATACACCCAAGAACAGACCTTTTAGGGGGTGGGAAGGGGAGGATAGAAATCAGTTTCCTCGAGAGACCTGGGGCAGGGGAGCAGCAGAGAAAGCTGCTTGTCTGGAGAGGAAGTCAGAAAGGAAGACAGAAACTCTTTGAACTTCTCCCACCAAGCTGACAGGAAAATTGCAAAAACATCATCAGACTGGGTCAGGATGCAAAGGGAGCAGTCAGGAAGGAGTGGCTCCTTTGAAGGCTTCCCGCTCTGCCCTGCGTGAGGTATGCATGGTTCTCAGGGAGCTGCAGCTGGGGTGAGAAGCAAGCCTTCCTCTCACACCCACAGCCACACTGTTCTGCCGTCTTGCTCCCAGCAGTCAACACAGGGAAAGGGAGGGGGGAATATAAGAAGCAGATGCAGATGTGCTGTCACAGGCCCCAAGCCAGACCTGCGGGAGCCTGAGGAGAAGCTGGAGTTACCCAAGGGCAAGGGCATCCTGGCTTCTGGAGAAATGGCACTGGTGAGGCCTAGCTGTGGCCAAAAGGGCTGGGGAAGGACAATGTTGGCCTTAGGCAGGGCTATGAGCAGAACAGCTACCTGACTTGTGGAACTGATGCAAAATGAAAAATGTGGACCCTTGTTTAAAAAAAAAAAAAAAAAAGTATGAGGAATTTTAAGAGGGCAACAACCAAGTATTAAAATAAATCCAATGTTCATAAGGGTTAGGGTGTGAGCTGATCTAGTGAGAAGAGTCCTTTGTAAAAAGACATCTAAAGGATGAGTCCAGACTAGATGTGAAGGGCAAGGGGAGAGGCAATCAGACTCCCTGAAGGGTCTTTTGGTGCTTAAAGGTATTAGATAGAAATAAAGACTATCTGTAAAAATCACATTTTTTTTTTTTAACTTTCAGACAGGACTTCACATCTCTGAAACTATATAACAAAGGTGACAATTTTATAAGCCAAGTTATGCATAGCATGTTTTATGTTCCTAAACGACCAAAGTGATTTTTGTAGGTCCTTCAAGGACACTAAAAAAGTAAGTATTATGAGAAAAGCAAAAATTGCTTGCATTTCTACTTCTCCACCAAATATCAATATTTCTTTGTTAGAAACTTCATCCTTTGTACCTGTTCTGGAAAGTTCAAATCCCTAGTCTTACTTGCCACTGATTTGTTTTTCACAATGGATCCCATGACTCCCTGGTTGTTAGAGTTGCTGTCATTTGGGCTACACATTTTCCCTACCCATTCTAAGCCAAACCTACCCTCAGCCTGTCAGTCAATACACATATTAAACTCCCTCTGAGAACAGAGCTCACAAAAGTAGTAAAAGGAGACGAGGAAAGAAGGGAGATCAAGGGTGAAGAGGGGGCCTGTAGCCTGCAGGAAAGGTAGCTGCCATTCCTCTCCTGATTTCAGATGCCTTCTCTGTCCTATTGCACTCCCCTCTCAGGGTAAAGAGGGTGAGGAGAAGGAATAACTTGCCGGGAGGGGATGCATCTCTCCTTCTACAGCTCTGAAGAGGTAGGATGATCAGGCTCAGAGGATCAGGCTCTAACAGGTTAGACCACTCTGGTCCTGAGTACCCTCTCCACCTGTGGCCTCAGAAAGCAAGGGCTGTCTGCTACTGTTTTCTCCCTTCAGTGGGATATTCTGTTTACAATATCAAGAGACTGTCAGGTAGAATGATCCATCTTCCTGATGTCAAAGAAGCAAGATCTTTGCTTAGCAAGACTGGGAGGCCACAGATCTCCTCAGAATCTTAGGATGGAGACATTCCTGTTGATAAAGAATTAAGCTACTGCTGCTCATTCCTAGGGGAGCAACCAAGGAGATACTGGGAGCTAGCAGTAAACTCCAAAGTCAAGGAGGAGCCCTTGCCCCTGGCAAGCCCCACTGTAAACTGCCACCTGAATAGCTTCTCTGAAGCACAGTTTACAAGAGCCTCCTTGGCACCAGGCCACCCCTCCCAATTCCTCTTCAGGGTGAAGTTGCTGAGGTGGAGTAGAGCCTAAAGGCCCAGCAGGACTTTTGAGGGTCTGGAAAAGAAGCCCCCTACCCAACCTCATCCTCAATCTGGAGACCAGAAGTGCAGGCTGCTTCATCTGCTTTTCCTGCTGACAGACACCAGCCAAGCCCTGCAGCCTTCCTCTGTCCTTACTGCAGGCCATTGCCCATCCCCCATCTCCCAGCCTATGGGGGTCACAGAGCAGCCTCCAAACAGCCTGGGACAGGAAGAGGCCTGATCAGGGACAGTCCCCTGGGAATGGCCTAAAGTCAGAGCCCAGGGTCTGGGGGCCCAGTAGGGAGCCCTCCCCACAGGCAATAATGGTGGTGGTAGGAATACAGCCAGCGGGTGGCAGTGGGTGCCCAGGGCAGGCCTCATGCCCTCTTGGCCAGGGTGACTGAATCTGCCAGCTGTGGAGCCTTGCCAAGTCTGTCCTGGCTCCGTCTAGTCGTAATCGATGCTGGCGCCAGGCCAGGCCCCCTGCCAGCTCCGGTCACACTCGGCTAACGCGAGAGGCCCAGCCCATTAACTCCTTGCCAAGGCCCATTGTCTGGGTCCTTGCCCGGTGGTTTATTTACTCCAGGGCTGGACAGGCTGGGGTTGGGAGGTGGCGGGCCATCAGTACTCAGGCGAGTGGGAGGGGTTGGGGTGGGCGAGAGAAGGGAGGTGTTTAGAAGGGATGGAGGGGGTTAGAAGGGATAGGGTGGGGGGCTGAGTCCTGGGGAGGGGGCTGAGAGCAGACCAGGCCAGGAGTGGGGTGGGCAGGACTGTGGCTTTCAGAGCCTGAGGGCAGGACACACTGCTGAGGGTTGTTTTTTTGTTTTTTGTTTAAGCCACATCAAAGATTCCCTGTACAGCAGATGTACCTCCAGAGGTCTTGGGGTGGGGTTAGGCACTTGAGACTTGAGGTTCTTAACTCCCCACCCAGCTAGTCACCTTCAAATTCCCTTAAAGATTTTTTACATTATTTTTTTACATTAAATACTCTATTGTATTTTTTAAGTTGGCATTTAAAAATTTCAACACAAGTTTAAATAGTTCCAAAGAATATCCTTATAAATATGTGCCTTTTCAATCTATGGCAGTTATTATTAAAATTCAAAGAAAAATTAATTGTGACATTTTAAAATAAAAAACTGGCAAATTTCTTTTAGCTATCATATGGAGTCTAAATGCCATAGCAATTCTATATCCTTCACTATCTATTTAAAAAAGAATAGGTGTACAAACTAATTATTTAACAGTGGGAAGCTTACATTGTTCCTTTCCCTCCATGAACTTTCCATTTCACTTCTGTCATAGATTATATCCTAATGTAATTTTTTTTGGGGGGGTGGGGATTGAAGTCAAGGGAACTTTGCCACTAAGCAACAGTCTCAGCCCTTTTAAAATTTTTTTTTAAATTTTGAGACAAGCAGTCACTAAGTTGCTTATACTGATCTGGAACTTATGATCCTTCTGCCTCAGGCTCCTGAGTTCCTGGGATTACAGGTGCTAATATAATGTGATTTTATGCTTGCAATGAAAACTTCCTTTGTTCATAAAATTCAGAGTATTAGAAATTTTTATCACACTTTCAGTTATTATGATAGTTAATATTCAATTGATCAGAACAACATTAATACTTTTAAAAATTTTATAAGCAACTATTAAACATAAAAAGTAAGCTTTTAGCCAGGTGCATTGTGCATGCCTGTAATCCCAGCTACTTTGGACACAGAGACAGGAGGATGGCAAGTTGGAGGTCAGCCTGAGCAACTAAGCAAAATAGTCTCATAATAAAAAGACTGGGGATGTAGCTTAGGGTAGAGCACCCCTAGGTTCAGTCCCCAGTACAGGGTGGGGGGGGATTGTAAATTTTTATCCTAAATTGTCTCCTTAATGAGATGATTGGGGCAATTTTCTTCCCAATTAGTGCATGCATATGTAGGTGACTATAACTTATTGCTAGGCTGTCATAGGCTCAACATCAATATCATTCTCCTTGTGAGTCATGAGTTATTTCCTTCTTTCCTTCCATTCTGCTGGACATTAAACTCATACACAGTAGACAAGCACTCTATCACTGAGCTATACCCCAAGCCCAGGAAATCAACAAGTTTTGTTATAGGGATGTCATTCAATTCTTTGAATTTCTTCTAAGTTATATGCCTCATAACTTTATTATTATTTTTTAACAACCTTCTGACAATTTGATTACTGCCTACTTTAATTTTGTTAAAAACAAAGAGCTGGAAACCATTTCACTCGCAAAAAGATTTGCTCCCTAGTTATTAGACCCCCCCACACACCTACTCCACTACTTCCAGGTCTCACTTTGGTGCCCCTGAGGTGAGAAGGATTGACTCTTGTGTTTCAGAGTGTACAGCAACCCCTCATATCAAAGTGTCTGGAGGTGGAGAGCTGTCTTCTTGCTCTTAGGACTATTTCCAAGTTGTTTTTTTTTTCTTTCCTTTTCACACTAAAACTGAATTTTCTTTTCTTTTCTTTTTCTGTTTTTACAGTGCTGGGGATTGAACACAGAACCTGGCACATGCTAGGGAAGCAATTCTACCACCGAGCTACACCCAGCCCTGCCTTCAGACCCAACCAGTTATCATCCCTTCTAGAATTTACCATACTCCAGGCCATTCCTGTTACTCATAGACTTTAGTATTTGATTTATGGTCCTTCTTTCAATCATCACTTCTTCATTTTTTTGGGGGGGGGGCTTAACATTCATTAATTCTTTTTGTTTTTTAAACATTTTTTTAGTTGTAGATGGACACAATATCTTTGTTTTATTTATTTTATTTATTTTTAATGTGGTGCTGAGGATTGAGCCCAGTGTCTCACACATTGAGGCAAGTACTCAACCACTGAACTACAACCCCAGCCCTGAAACTTTTTTTTTTTTTTTTCCTCCGTGGTGCTGGGGATTGAACCCAGGGCCTTATGCAGGTGAGGCAAGCACTTTACCAACTGAGCTATATTCTCAGCCCCATTAATTCTTTCATCTAATTTAATTTTATTTTTTTGCAGTACTGGAGATTGAACACAACCCAAGAGTGCTTTACGAGCTGCATCCCCAGTCCTTTTTATTTTTTATTTTGAGATGGAGTCTCACTAAATGGTCCAGCTGGGCTCAAACTTGTGATCCTCCTTTCTCAGCCTCCTGAGTCTCAGGGAATACAATCCTGTGCCACCACAACCAACCAACAAATATTTTTGGCACTTATTGTGTACCAGATACCGTTCTCAGAGTTGAAGTTTAAGGAAAAAATCAGAGAGAAATTTCCTTATCCTTCAGGGGCTTTTGTTTTAAAGAGAGCAAGTGGACAAAGAAATGAGCCCTTCGTGGCTGAATGATAGGCAGACTCTATCAAGGGAAAAAGGCAGACGAGGGGTAATGGAGGGGGTGGGAGAGCTGTTTTGGAGATGGTGGACAGGAAGGTAATCTACATAGATGACCCACCCAACACCTGCCACTCGTGGGCGTTGACCACCACTCTTCTCCAACCTCTGCTACCCACTCTCATGGCCATAGTTTATAACTTGGTATTTCCAACCTCCACCTCTGTAACCGCCACTTTCTGTATTTTCAGCTCATGTACTCTGTCACCTCCACTCTATTCCCCCTCACCCCACAGTAACAGGCCTGATGAGTTTGTTAGAAAGGATGGGAAGGGAGAAAAGGGGACACTTTCAAGGGAGAATGTGGGTCCTCTCAGGAGAGGGACCACCTCCACTCTATTCTTTGTCCCCCTTCATCCCTTTATTTCACCTAACTTGCCCCCTTTCACTATTATGAGCCCTCCACTTTTTTTGGTACCCGGAATTGAACCCAGGAATACTTAACCACCAAGCCATATCGCCAGCCCTTTTTTGTATTTTATTTAGAGACAGGGCCTCACTAAGTTGTTTAGGGTCTCGCCAACTTGCTGGCTTTAAACTCATGATCCTCTTGCCTCAGCCTCCCCATCCACTGGGATTACAAGTGTGTACCACCACGCCTGGCTCCATGAGCTCTTTTAACCTCTTCCTTCAGCTAGATTATGTGGTCTATGACAGTTATCACCTTTTACTCAAGTCCTCTTCTCTCTTGCCCCTTCCCCTTTGGTTGGCCTCCCCTGACACAACCTCCACCCAAGGCCCTGTTTACTCTGTGCCTGCCCTGAGTAGCTGAACATTGCTGGGGGAATTCACAGCCCTTTTGACTAGCCGTACTTTACATTTCTGACCACAAACCTCAAGTGGGCACTCAGCTTGTCCAGTAATTCTGCTGTTCCTCTACTAAACTCACCATCTGACCTTCCTGATGGCTATTTCACATCTTCTCCATCCCTGCATCTCCCTTTTGTTCCTTGCGATTAAATAATGACCTTGCTTTGTTATTTTGCTGAAAAAATAGATGCAAAGTACCTGCTTTCTCATCATCAGATCTTCCAAGGTGCCTGCCTCTACACCTGAGCTGCTGCTCTCCTTTTTCACACTGGATGGATATATGCCTGGATGGCCTCCTCTTAAATTCCAGGCCAACTATTGCACCTGTGTACCACATTACAAGCCCTTTTCTTACTCATTCTTCTTCCCCTGCACTATCTAATCCTGTTGACCAGATAATTCCCTCCAGCAAATAAATGTGCTGCAGTCTCTCTCATCGCAAAAAACAACTCTTCCTTGACCCCCTTCTTCAGCTCCTATCCTACTTTCTTCCTCCACTTCCAGCACATCTCCTTGAATTGGTAGCCCGAATGGCTGCCTCTCTACCTCCTCACCCATGTTCTCTCTTTGTCTGCTTCCGCCAAACTTTTGTCTCTTCTGCTACACTGAAAATGCACTTGTTCAACTCATCAATGACCTCCTTGTTGGCACATTGGCTCCATTTTTTTTCTTCATCCCATCAACAGCTCTGCCTCGCGACCAGCGCGGGCTTCATGAAAGAAGGTTCAGTTCATAAGAAATTGCTAGTGAGTTTTAAATTAGAGACAGACTCTCATTACCTTTAACACCAGCTCCCAGACGGCTTCTCCTAGCTCCCGCCTCCAGCCACCTAATGCGGTGGTGAGGTTTACAGAAGAGACTAGCGAAAGAGGGAGAGCATGCCAGGTAGTGGGCTTTTATTGGGGAACCAAAAATTCCAGGGAAAATCCCATCCAATGAAGGTTAAGGGGGGCAGCATCCCAAGGTCAAGGACGACAATTGGGTCATCAGTCAGTGGCCAGGCACGCCTCTGCACGAGCAAGCCCTCGGACCTGGGAAAGGGTGGGGAAGGCTCAGACACAGCTGTGTTTAAGCGCCTCTCATCCAGCCAGGGAGGTAACTCAAATCACGTGCGAGGATGGCCTCCCACAAACAGCTCTACTGCACTTGCCCAGAAAAGTATTGGCTCCTCCCTAGAGCGCCGTCTCCACCTGGAATCCTGGACTCCACACAGGTCTGGTTTTCTCCTACCTCCTGTCTACATCTTTGGTTCCTTCACTGGCTCCTCCTCTTTTTGATCTCTAAATGTGAGCATGGTATGGGGACTTCTTTCTTATTAAATAAGAAAGTCTCTCCCTGGTTAGATTCCATCTAGGCCTGTGCCTTTAAATGACATATAGAGGTTGGAGTCTGAGAAGCAACAAGGAAGAGAGTAGAGAATGAAACAAAGGATTTTGGAATGCCCATCTGGATGGCAACCCTGCTCTACTCCTGAGGAGCTGTGTGACATTGTTATTAAATAATCCTTCCTGCCTTGGTAAGATGATACAAAAGCCTAAATATAAGAAATTTATTTGGGAACATGATCCCAGAGAGCAGGAGTTAGGGAAAGGGAGAGTATGTAAGGGGACCAATACAAGGGTGTGTTGAGAAGCTGGCCACCTCTGGGTGACTACTGCTGGGTCCTTCTCAGAAGCAGTATAAAATATATTTCAGAACCTGCCTGAAGAAGCACGAGTGCTTTTCCATTGGCTCCCATCAAGTCACCTCAATGAATATTAACTCTCCCACACTTCTCAGTGGCTCAACGCCAAGTTCCTGTCAAGTTCCATGAGTGTCCCCCCACCATAGGGTCAGGAGATAAGAGGCATTTGTAGAGGTACCATCAAGCTACATTTACATGACACTTGTCAAGACCTGTGCAAAACTTGTCATGCAGCAGGGGCTGGAACAAGAGGTGAGATCAAAGGCATTTGAAGTAGTAGATAAGATGTACCCAGGATACATATAGGGATAACTATAGTGCTTGTCTTATAGGACTGATAAAAGGATTAAATGATTTAATGCATGTATTTAAAAGACTGCCCAATGTTTAGCAATGACCATCTATATGATGGTGACCCCTACCTTGACATCTTCCCTGCCTAGTGGACCTCTCTGGAGGTCTATCATGTTCAAAGCAGAGCTCTGATTCACATCCGTCCCCCACCCAACTCTTACTCCAGTCTTCTCCATTGTAGTTAAATGGCCTGGATTCATCTCTCTCTTCCAGCCTTTGAATCCAGTTCATTACCACACTCTGACTTCAAAATATACCCAGGCCTGGCCTTCTCACTAATTTCCATTGCAAAGTGACCAGTCCAGGCCAACTCCCCATCACCCTTTGCATGGCCCTTGTTATAGCCTCCCAACTGTCTCTTGCTTTCCTTTTGCCTCCCACATCAGCCAGAGTGATTAAAGCAACCCTCTAACAGCTTCCTATTATCCTTTTAGAAAAAAATAACAGCTTTATTGAGATACAATTCACAAACCATATAATTCACCCACCCGTTTAAAGTATACAATTCAATGGCATTTTAGTACAAAGGGTTGTACAAATATCACCACAATAAATTTTAGAACATTTTCATCATTCCCTCAAAGAAACCCACTATCCATTAGCAACTTTTCCCCACTTCTTTCCAACCCCCTCCCCACCCTTGACAACCACTAATCTACTTTCTGTCTCTATGGATTTGCCTATTTTGGACATTTCACATAAATGGAATCGTGTAATATGTGGTCTTTTTTTCCCATTATTCCTAAAATAAAATCCCTACCCCTTCTCTTGGCCATCAGAAATATTTAATTTATTGGTGCACTTACTTTACTGTTTCCTCCTTTAAATCTCTATATGAGCAAAACTTTTGTCCTGTCCAATTTTGTGTCCCCAGCACCCACACCCATGCCTGGCACCTAGCTGGTGTTTAGCACTTGCTGCATGAATTATGGGATAATAAATACTTTTGGACATCCAGTTGAGGAGTTCCTACAATTCCTTCTACCTCTAAAACAGCATGAGACATCTTTCAAATTTTCTTCTTTAGGTCTGATGAAAACCTGCCATGCTGCATAGCTTACATTTACTTTATTTATTTTGCCATGGCCATTGTGATCTGGAGTTTTTTATACCACCCTGCCATGTTCCAAATGTTTGTGTCCTTTTCTCTTTTCCAATCCCACCCCAAAGCCAAATTCACCTTTTGAAATCCTCACCCTGGGGAGGCATCACCCCGGGGGAGGCCAGTGATGGTCCTTGGAGGTAGGTCATTTAGGAGGTGATTAGGTCAAATGGGATGGGGTGGAGGGTAGAACCCTCATGAATAAGATTAGTGGCCTGGTCAAAGAGACAGTAACAAAAGAGGCATCATTCCACCAGGTGAAGATGGAGCAAGATCCAGAACCAGCCCCCACCAGATACCAAATCTGCCAGTGCCTTGATCCTGGACTTTTCAGCCTCCCAAACTGTGAGATATAAAATTCTGCTGTTTATAAGCCACCCAGGTTGTGTTACTCTATTATAGCTGCCCATAGAGACTGACATTGCCTCATATCCTCTTACACTAGCTAAGCTCTTTCCTTAGGCTTCCTTCAAAGTTTCTCTTTCTTGAGTCTCTTGCTCCCTCAGGGGAAATAATCCATTAATCAGCTGGGAGGGTTATTGCTGCAAATACAAATAATGCACCTCAACTGCCTGTATCATCATCGACAGGACTGAAGGCAACTGGGGATAGGGCCAGCAGTGGCCCTGCAAGCTCTGGACTTCTGTTCTGGGCTTTACCTTCTTTCTACCTGTCTTCTATAGGGTCCTGATATTGCCTCCTTCCTTTCTATTTAAAAATATCATCCTGGCTGGGCATGGTGCTACATGCCTATAGTCCCAGATACTTGGGAGCTAAAGTAGGAGGAGCACTTTGAGCCCAGGAGTTTAAGAACACCCTGGGCAACATAGTGAGACTCCCATCTCAAAACAAACAAAAATCTCAAACAACAAAAATATCAACCTGGCATAATCTCTGTGAAGACAGTTTGCAATGTCTGTCTAAATTAATACAATATAAATTTTATATATATATATATATATATATATATATATATATAGAGAGAGAGAGAGAGAGAGAGAGAGAGAGATAGAGATAGATATATAGATATAGATGATAAAGAGATATTTTTAGTGGTACTAGGGCCCTTCACATGCTAGTCAAGTGTTCTATACTGAACTACACCTCTAGTCCATGTGTTATAAATGCACAGACCCTGAACCCATCCTACAGGAGCCCGCACACATCTGAAGGGACAAATATGGCAAAGGACTGGAGAGTGACTACCCAGTACCACACACAGAGTATGGTGTGGTTTTGAACAAAGAACACTTTGCTGCTATCATAGGGAACACTCTATGTGCAGATATGAAACAATCCCCAGGACATGTTAGTAAGAAAAAACATAATTATACTAAACTACCTTTGGAACAATAAAGAGGGAAATTAATATATTTACATAAAGAAATCCTAGAAGAATATAAAACCTTTTTATCTCAGAAGTTGATAACTGGGTTAGAGATATTGCTCAGTGGTAGAGGCCTTGCCTAGCATTCGTGAGACCCTGAGTTTAATCCTCAGCATTGCAAACCAAATAAACAAACAACAAAAAAAAAAGAAACAGTGAGGAGCTAGGCGCTGTAGTGTATGCTTGCTATCTCAGTGGCTTGGGAAGCTGATACAGGAGAATTGTAAGTTTAAAGCCATACTCAGCAACTGCGAGGTGCTAAGCAAGGAGGAAACTGGCAATGCTGTTTGAGAAGGTTAGAAGGTACCCTGCAGATGTGGGCCACAGCCCTTCTAACAACAAATTTCCTGGATTTTTCTTGACACATGGGTTCTAGACAACCATATAGTGTTATGACACTATATTCACATTTATTCATTATGGTTGAGGCAGCAAATAACTCAGCGTGGGCAGAATCACCTTGTCTTGGGTCTTCTTATCTAATCCTGATTTCTTAGAAACTCAAAACCCCTCACAGGGTTTGGACTTTATACATGGAGGGCAAACTGTAAATCAGCCTCCGGCTCCCAGCCAGAACTCTGTGCTCCTGGCTGGTGGTGTGGCACTGCTGTGAATGGGCCAAGCATCGTCTGGAACACACAGTGGACTCCTGGCTTTGGCCCTAGTGTTTGGCATCAGTTATACCCTGACAGAGTGTTAGGTTCTGTGGGCCTAGACTGAAACTTGCTCAGTGCCAGCCCAGCGTGTACCCTTACCTCCTCTGGGGTCTGGCTGCCACCTTGCAGCCAGCCTCTTCCTGAAGCTAAAAAGTGCAGACCCAACTGTAACTTCTGCTGGCTCCCCTCTCTCTCCTTTCCACATCTGATCCAGGGGTTCCTGCAGATGGGTCATTCCATTTCCTCTCAGGTCTCCTTTGCCAAATGGCCCTCCCTCTTCCTACCCTGAGCCTGGAGTTATCTCTGAGGAGGCAATGGGGGCTGTTCTGCAGACTGGAGGCCACTGAAGCCCCAAGCCTGAAGCAGGGACAGAAGCAGTTTGCCTGGAGTTGAATGTGAGATAAGTCAGAGTCCTGGGATTTGTCAAGCCTGTGCATGTCAGATTCCTAACTTCCCATTCCTCCATAACCCTAGGCCTTGGCTCTGGACCCCAAGAAGCAAGCACCCCTTGACTGTGACCTGGGAGGAGCACCCTGGGCATCATGAGCCAGATGTCCCCCTGGGATTTGAGCATGTGTCTGACAGCCCAGGGGTGGGGCATGGGTAGTCTGTCAGAGTAGGATGAGCCACTGAACTAATACTGTCCTGGGGAAGTGTCCTAGCAGGGCAGCACCTAGCACTGGCTTCATTGCTTCAGCATGAGCAGTTTCTAGAGGAATCCCTGGAGCATATGTGATTCACCCAGAATGCAGCTGGATATTTGCTCTGTGGCAAGCTGCCCCCCTAAGAACAGGCCCTGTCTAGGTCCTAGAATCATGTGTGTACAAGACTGTCTTGACCAGCAGAGACCTGGCCCCTGAGTCTCACTTCCTCCTCTTCCTTCCTGTCCTTCCCACTCACCTCACGTGCTCATTTCAACCTCTCGTTCTGGAGCTCTATGTCCCACCTCAAGGGACACCAAGCCTATGCTAAAGAGGCCAGTTAGCTTCTTCTAGAAGTCAGTGGAGTGGG
This sequence comes from Callospermophilus lateralis, assembly GCF_048772815.1. Taxonomy (NCBI): domain Eukaryota; kingdom Metazoa; phylum Chordata; class Mammalia; order Rodentia; family Sciuridae; genus Callospermophilus; species Callospermophilus lateralis. The sequence continues at coordinate 86,856,016 of NC_135307.1, read as the reverse complement.
GACAAGTGAGGGGCCGAGGGGCCCTGTGGCTAGTTTCCCCTCTCAGCAATCCTCTCCCATCTCCCACACCAGAGTCTCTGGCTTTGGCAACAAATGATTGGTCATTCAACCAGAGGACTCCTTGTGGCAGGCCCAGGCTAGAGGACTATGAAGACCCTTCCATGCCACCCCCAGCAGCTGGCTGCAGGGTGAGGAGCCCCTCCCAGGCGCCTCAGGCCTGGGGCCTCTCAGGTTCCCTCCCAGGGAGAGGGCTGCTGGGGAGCCAGCTGCAGCTGTGGGAAACCACACACCGCAGCCTGCAGGTGCAAGGGGCCTGGGGGAAGGGGAGAGGATTAACTATTTCTTGGGAGCAAGCTTTCTCCATTCCTTCCATTCCCAAACTGTGGCTTCCCCAGGATGATGGGTAGTATCATGCTCAACGGGAGTGTGGGGAGTGTAGAATGCCACAGAAAGGTCAGAGGACTTGAGACTCAGAGGTGAGAGACAAACCCCTGTCTCAGATACCCTAAACCACACAGAGAGGCCAAGGCACTGTCATGGACTGGGAGGCTTCTGGGCCGCAGAGAAACCTTGGCATCGAGTCCCTGTTCATGTGTGGTTACTGCTCTCCTGAGCGAGCAATTGATTCTAAGTTATGGGGTCTTGCCTCGGGAGAGGCCAAAAGAAGACTTATTTTCAAGGTGTGTCATTCCCTGCCACCCCGGGTTGGCCCATTGAGGACCTGCAGTGTCTCCTGCAGGGGCACTGAGCCCAGTCTCATGGGAGCAGCTGGTGGCTGAGCAGGATGTTCCCACTCAGCCTGGGGCCTCCGGGTGGTAACCATTAGTGTGAGTGAGTAAACCTCAGCTCACCAGGGCTTGGACATGCTCTGGGGTTGTCAAAAGGGCTGGAAGCCATTCAAGGGGAAAGCTTTCACACAATCTCCAGAACAGCTCTTTTCAGCTATGCTGTCCCCAGAGGCTAGCGTGATGCTTAATGCTGCCCAGCTGCCTGCCTGCCTGTTCATGTTGGTCTGACTTCTCATTCTGCCAGTTCACCTGCCCACTGGAACAGCACTACCAAGAGCAGAGTCTTTTGGCAAGAGGGCCAGGAGACTCAGGGTCCTATTGGAAAAGGCCAGTTTTGCCCTTGTTTAGTCCTCCCTTCCCCCTCCACTTCCTTTTCATTTTTCCAAGTACAATTCATCCCCCACTCTCTTTATTTTTCCTAAATGTGAGAAAGGTAACACTCTCTGGGAGGAGCTGAGTTCGTTCTGTACACATGTTAGGCATGCACTTCTTGTCAGGCTTGGAAAGTAGACACGTCCTTGCCCTGGAGGAGCTCGAAGTCTGGCAGGGCAGACATTCATGCTGTCTTCATAGAGACAGACATTCACACTATCTGTTCAGAAAGATTCAGACTTGGTGAGGGAAGGCACCGAGTTCTTCAGGGGCAGAGGATGGGCTGATGATGCTAAAAGATGTCTGCACAGCCCTTGAAAATGCTACACAAAACACACAGTGCTGATTGTTTGGAATGAGGCATAAAGGGGCACCCAAGCAAGGTGCTTAGGATCAAATTGGGGAGATAAGAATGTGAATCACAGTATGGTTTTCCATTGTCCCCAAGGGCAGTAGGGGACTGATTCAAAGGGCTTTCAGAATTCAAACCAGAGGAGGATTCTAGAGGGGGAGATGGCATTGGAACAGGGAGGAATGTCACTAGGCTGAGTTGGAGGAAGGACCTCTGGGCTGAAGCAGAGACTGAGGGAAACCTCCCCCCCCTTTTTTTTAGAGGGGGGTGGGATTAAACCTATAAAAGGAGCAGAAGATTCTATTAAGATGGTGATTTGAGGGAGCTGTCTCTACTGCTTTTCCTCTGCTCCCACTTCCTCAGGGAGGGGAGTGACTTTTCCTCTTACTCTTGATTGGGAAGTTCAAACTCTCCCTCTGAAGGTTCCATAATCGAGTCCTCTAAAATAAACTGACAATGGGGAGATTAACAGGAAAAAAGGCATACAGATTAGTTAATGTGCACATATACATAGGAATCACACAAAATGTATAAACTCCAAGAAGGGCCAGATGGTTGAGGCTTAAACATCCTCTGCAGAGAGAGGAACACTGTAGGCAATTTAGAGGAGAAAAAAAATTTTGGAGGAGATGGACAGGCTGAAGAATAGACAGTGATCTGGGACCAATTTCCTCTAGGCTTTAGGTGCAGTATCTAATTTTCAGCTTCTTCTCTTGTGCTATGTGTTTAATCTTCCTTGTTAATGAAGTTCCAGCAAAACGATTGAAAGCAATTGTGCTCTTTGGTGGATGGGGTTTTAGATAGATAATGCAACTTCAGAGAAAGGTATCTGTCTCACCCCCTTTTCCCCCACCCCTGCTTTGGGAGACAGGATTGAGAGAAAAGGCGGAGTTGAGAGCAGGGTAGGCCAGACAGACCTGGAGGCTGCAGCTTTAGTTCATTAGCATGTCAAAGGTTATATTTGGGGGTGTCATTATCTGAGCACTAATATGATCAATTTCTGATCTTATAAATCATTTCCATCATCAGCCCCCATTCTTTTCCCTACAAGAACTGTCAATTTCAATTTGTGGTATAATTTTAAAAATGCACTCAGATTTTGTCCCCCTTTCCTAGCACATAACTTCAAATCCCTTGACATTTCCTGAGAAATAGTGACTCTTGTTTATAAGGAGCCTATTTCCACCATCTCTGAGTTTATGTTAATGAGGAGTCTCAAGGTAGGAAGACCAAGCATGTGATCAGAGGGTGAGAAATGTCATCTCCACACCCCACTTCATAGCATCCCCAACCTCTGGAGAGGGGAGAGGGCTATAGATGGTGTTCACTATATGGCCAAAGATTTACTCAGTCATGTCCATGGAATGAAGCCCCATATAAAAACTCTGGACCCAGGGGCTGGCATTGTGGCTCAGTGGTAGAGTGCTTGCCTTACGTGTGTGAGGCACTGTGTTCAATCCTCAGCACCACATAAAAATAAATAAACAAAATAAAGGTATTGTATCCATCTACAACTAAAAAATATTAAAACAACAACAACAAAAAAAAAAACCTATGGACCCAGAAACTGGGAGAAGTTTTCTGTTAATAACACAGTGTGTGCTTGCTGGTAAGGTAACATAGTGGATTTTAGAATCCACAGGAGAGGACATCAGCTGTGTACCCCCTCCTTGACCCTCTCCTTTAGCAGTAATTTTTTTGAGGGGGCCACTGGGGATTGAACCCAAGGGTGCTCTACCACTGAACCACATTCCCAGCCCTTTTTATTTTGAGACAAGGTCTTGCTGAATTGTTGAGGCTGGCCTTGAACTTGTGATCTTCTGCCTCAGCCTCCCAAATTGCTGGGATTACAGGTGTGAAGCCAGCTTCTGGCTTCCTTTGGTAGTACCTGCACCATATGTTTAAGAAAACTGTAAGTATTTTGCTTTCAATGAATTCTGTGAGTCATTGCAGTGAATTATCAAATCTTAGGGGAGTGGCAAGAACCCCCAAATGTGCAGCTAAATCAAACAGAAAGTTCTGACTACTGAAGGAAGAGCAGTCTTTTGGGGGACTATGCCCTTTAGCTGTGGATTTGATAATATGTCTGGGTAGTTAGTGTCAGGACTGACCCTCAGTTGAATTCAGAATGGCCAGTTGGTGTCAGAGAACTGATGTCAAAATGTATGACCAAAGAGGCCTCTTTATAACCTTCCCTCTAAATCATAAATCATTCCTAATCCCTTCTCCTGTTTGAAACATCTCTCTCATCTCCCATATCCATTAGTTTTAGTTTTTTCCAAGTCTTTCCTTCCTTCAAAGTAAGTCTACCTTACTTTACAGCTTGGTACCTCTAGTCCTGTGCTTCTCTCTCTTTCTTGCTCTGTGTGTGTGTGTGTGTGTGTGTGTGTGTGTGTGTGTGTTAGTGGGAATTTATCCTGGGAGCTCACACATGCTAGGCAAGTGCTCTACCTCTGAGCTATAACCCTAGCCTAGTGGTCCTGTTCTGAAGCCCTTCCTTATTCTGTACCTCCTGCCAGTCAATGTGTGTTTTTGGAGAAGAGAAATCTGGGGACTTGTGGAGTTCCCTCGGGCAAAGAAGTTGCTCACAAAAGGAAGCCTCCTTGCAGACTGAAGAGGAAGCCTGCATTGCAGGGAGGAATGCTGCTGGCCAGGCTGAACACCCCTGGAAGGTTAAGCATTTTCACCTCTCTGCTTCCTTTGTTTGTTGTGAAAGGCAGTGCCTTGGGTGGGCAGGGCAGGGGCAGGAGGGCTCTGGCTCTGTAGCTCCCAGCACCAATGGCCTTGACAGTAAATAGAGTTTTGGCATCTTCTCTACTGTGATTGTCAATGCTCATCCAAGCCAAGCAACTCACACCCCCTTCTGTGTACATGCACACACGCATGCGCACATACACATGCAGGGGCAGGACCATGCCAAACCTCAGGTTGGCCTTGTTTTAGACAGCAGTTGAGAATCACCACACGTGGGCCTAGTCTGGCCTTGTTCTTCTTCTTTCCCTTTGTTTTTTGCCAACATTGGACTTGGCAGAGTGTAGCCCTGCAGACCAAAGGCCAATAGGGAACAGCATGTTCCCTTCTCCTACACCCTCTCGCCCATCTTTCTACCTCACACAACCGCCCTGCCCTGAAGCCACCTCCAAGAGTCTAGGATTGTGGCCCCTTTTGAAATAGCTCCCATGAGTCCCTTAGTCTTAAGACACCTGGATAACCTGGTGGGAAGCCAGAGAGCAGTGTGACTTTGTCCCTCTAAAACACTGAAAAAAGAGCAGGTACTAGACAGGTGGAAGCTAAGCTGGGCTCTATTTCCCAGAGGCTTCTGGGGTCTAGGGGGAAAGTGTGAAGGGTTTCAGAAGTGAACCAGAGGGCATTTAGGGGGTCCTGGGCTTTCTTCAACATTACTGTGACTGGGGACTACTCTGAGCCACTAACACAGTTCCTGTAATCTTCGGGCATCTGCCTTCTCTCCTCTTTTCAGTTTCCACCCCTTCTTAAGGCCCCTCAGCACACCTTGGGTCCTAGAAGGATATAATATTAGTCATTTATACCTTCATGGGAATTTGAATGGTTGTGTCAAATTTTAACTACAACCGGTGATGAAACTCAGGGGATGGAACCTCTAATTGCCACTTTGATGTGCTGATTGCTTTAAACCAAGGGCACTTGGGAACATCAAATTCAAGGAGGAACTTTGTCTGAACTTCCCTTATTTGTCTTGAGATAGATCTTCCAAAAGGACTCCAATCGCCCCAAGCCCCCTTCCCTGAATCAAACAGGGAAGATAAACTATCATTTGAGAGAAGATTGGAGGTGACACCATGCCCAGTACCTGTCACAGGCTGTCACCTATTTCGAGAGTCCATTTATCATTCCTCCAAATAGTTTCTCTCCCCTAAATTGCCTGCATTCCTCTGCCCCCTTGCCATGAAGAGGATATATAAACTTCTAGATCTTCCTGGGTTATTGGTCATTCACTTTTTTTTTTAACCTGTAATGCTCCTGTGCATGTAATAAATTTGTATGCTTTTCTCCTCTTAATCTGTCTGCTGTCAGTTTATTTCTAAGACTCAGTGATCAAACCCTTGGAAGGTAGAGAGAAAGTCTTCCCTTCCCCACACTAGAATGAAAAGTTTAGTCTGCAGGGATTTTAAGGAGAGGTCTATGGGTTGGGGCTGGGGCTCAGTGGTAGCACACTTGCCTGGCATGTGTGAGGCATTGGGTTCGATTCTCAGCACCATGTATAAATAAATAAAGGTCTAACAACACCTGAAAAAAAATTAAAAAAAAAAAAAAGGAGAGGCCTACGTGGAACACAGAGTTACAATGACTGGGATTTGTCTCTCCCCATTATTACTGTACCCTACTACCTGCTCTCTAGTGTGTTCTCTTTCCCAGTCTACTCCAAATGGGGGAGTATGTGACTAAGGAATGACCTCAAGTTATCTGTAAGGATTCTAGCTCTTCCCCACCAAATGATGAGAATCTTCTATAAAATCAGCTCTTCTTGAGATATTCTCAGTCTAATAGACCCAAATCTCTTTATCACGAAGATCGGCAAGAAACAAAAGCCCATCCCATTTCAAGTCCAGAATTGACTCCAATTCTACTTTATCTGACCTCAGTTGGATTCTTATCCTAATTTCTCCTTTAGCTATCCCCAATGGTGGCTTTTTTTTTTTTTTTTTTTTTTTTTTTTCAGTCCTGGGGATTGAACCCAAGGCCTCTTGTGTGCTAGACAAGCACTCTACCACTCAGCTACTATGGTAACTTTAAGGTTACTGCAAAACACCAGTCTCACAAAATGGAAGGGACCCTAGAGCTCATCAGTTCCAGCTCCCCATATTAAAGAGGAAATGATTTGTCCAAGTCCTCATAGCTGGTCACTTAGTGCTCAGATTTTCAATCTAGTTTTCATAGGCTTACTAATGAATGTCCCCACTCAATTCAGAGTTTGGGACTTGAGATTAGGTCTTATCTTTAGGGACATTGTTAGAAGTTCCATAATGATATATTTATGAAGAGCCAGTTCCCATTTCCCCCAATGCTCTTGTTTTGAACTGCGACAGGAGGTGGGGCAGGAGGGACTGTGGGGGAGGAAGGCTGCAGAACTTGGCCCTGGCCCTGCTGGGCTCCCAGCCTGAGCTGATGGGGGCTCATTCAAACCGACCTGGGAGCAGGTGTGGGCCCTCTGTCCCCAGAGCTTCTTGAAGAACAATTTGTTCTGCAGGGGTGCAGCCAGGGTAGAAGGGGAGTGACAGACACCAGTACAGCCCTGAAGCCTCTTGCAGCTGCTTCCTGTTGTCAGAGGGCTCCTCCACGATGGAGGGGTGAGCTCCATGGCACTGCCACTCCCTGCCTAGTCCTCCATGTGGTATTCTGCTTCAGTAGTCCAGAGACTTCCCATTGATACAGAGAGAGATGGATCCAGAGAGAGCAATAACTCGGAAATCATCTCCTGGCCAGGCACATTTCAAGTCTCAAGGCTCACCATTCCCCGTGCAAAGGGACCCTGTCCCTCAGTGTGCCTACTGATTCCCATTTCATCTTTCTCTTCCTGTGTGAAAGACCTTTCCCTTTTCTCTGCAGAGCCAAAATCATCCATTCTCTGGTCCCCTCAATTCCTTCTCTTCCTTTCCGTTTTGTCCAGAGTCCACCCTCACTCCTCCCACCCCCGCACCCTCCAATCTAACACTAGCATACTGGACCATCCAGCATGAGCACCTAATCTCTTGTGGTTTGACATTTCACCTAGGTTTGTTCTGTCTCCTCTTCAAGACTTTCAGACCGAGACCTTAACCACTACCTCCTACTTCAAATAAGATCCCTTACAGAGCGAGCTCAGTGTTGACCCATTGCAAGGGCACAATCAATCCTCAGCAAATGTGCAAGTGTCTCTCTCTTGGTTCCTGCCTGAATTTCTGCCAGCTAAGTCATAGTTTGCCCCAGATACTGTATCTTGTTGGGAAGAGAAAGGGAAGGGTGACTTGGGCTTCCCTTCCTAGGATGTTATGCTTGGCAGTCACATCTCTTGATAGGAAGTTGACCAAGGCCTTGGTCCTCTTCAAGCCTGTGGGCCCTCTGGACTCCCAGGTTCCCCTCTGACTACTAACAAGAGTGTTCTGGACTGACCTGAATTGAACATCTACACCCTCAGAAAAATCCCTCCAGTGTAAGTGCTTACAGGTGGACAACTGGGGAAGTATGTGAGTGGTGGGTACATACCAGGCTGCCCCCATGTCCAACTCCAGGAACACCTCTTTGAGAATATCCCCAGCAGGGGGCATCCAGCCTTTGTCTCCTTTCTTGCATCTCTCTTTGCCCCAAACTTCAGGCAGGGTCTGGCTTATTCTCCCCAGAGGGTCTGAGAGGGGCTGGAGTGGGGGTGTAAACTCAATAACTGGCTTCTCTCAACCCAGCGCTCTTCCCCGCATTGTGAAATGGCCTTGGATGAGGGCCAAGCAGGAAGCTGCCTCTAATTTGAATCCTGGTGCCTGGGGTGTGAGGACGCCCTAAGCTCTTCCCTTCCCCAGGTTTGGCCTAACCCTAACCCTAACCAACACAGAGTCCACCTGCTAGAAGACAGCTTGAGTTGTTCTTGGCTAATCAAGAGGGGTGTCTGTGCTCCCTCCTGCTCTGTGTCTCAGCCAGGTGGGGGCATTTAGAGGCCTGTGAGGGCAGTGGAATGTGCAAGGGCCTGGGGCTCAGGGCTTCCTCCCTCTACTTTGACATTACTAAGTCTCCTCCCACCCCTCCACACACACCAGGAATTGAACCCAGGAACACTCACCCACTGAGCCACATCCCCAGCCCTTTTTTATTTTGCAATAGGGTCTCACTCAGTTGCTTAGGGCCTTCCTAAGTTGATGAGGCTGGCCTTAAATTTGTAATCTTCCTGCCTCAGCTTCCAGGGTTGCTGGGGATTATAGGTGTGTGCTACTGTGCCCAGCCATTACCAAGTTTTGGGATCTTGGTTAAGTTGCTTTTCCTTTTTGTGCCCCAGTTTTCTTACTTGTGAATAAGTCCAAGTAAAAAGTTGGACTAGAAAAATATTTGAGGCCTCCTTCAGCTTGATATTGTGACTCATTAGTCAGTGATTCATTGATGTTATTACCAGTACTTGGCTTAATCAGATGGGGAGTCTGTCCGTTATGTCTGAGTTTCCCCCATATAAATCTGTCCCTATTGGTCTGTCAGAGGTGGAGCGGCCTTCCCTGGACAATCAAGGATAAATTATGACTTGGAGAAATGAACAGCATCTGTGCTTTTGGGAGTTAGAACACCTGGGTAATTTGTGCAGAAACTCTGGTTATATAATTTGCTGTCCTTTATTTCCAGGTGGAAAATTTTTAAATTTGAGACCCCTGATTATCAAGAACAGAGGAGCCCCTCCTTCTGCCCTAAAGCTATGAATGTGGAAGGAAGAGAAGTACTGGAAGAAGACAAGGTCTGTCATTCTTCTGACTTCTCACCTATCTGGAACTGTTTGAACAATAACCAGTTCTGTATAGCTGCCTCAGTTTCCCCTTATACAATGTGGGGTATGCTGTTCCCACTTCTTGAGGTTCAGCAAGAAGGGAAATTACGGATGGGAAGGGGACAACATAGTAAAGCTCACAGGCTTTTCGTGACACTACCTGATTCTGTACAAGGCTGGCCTTCTAGGTACATGGGGCCAGAGACTGTTCATGGGTTAGTCTGTGGGATACTGGGAATTCCTACACATCTCTCCAAAGCCCCAGCACCTGAAATCCTTCCATTAGCCAGGTGGGGGCTTTTTTTTTTTTTCCTTCCTTTTCTTTCTTTCTTTTTTTTTTTTTTTTGTGTGTGTGTGTGTGTGTGTGTGGTGCTGGGTATTAAACCCAGGGCTTTGTGCATGCAAGGCAAGCACTCTACCAACTGAGCTATATCCCCCACCCTAAAGTTTTTCTTTTGTTCAACACTGCCCAAGTTTTCTCTCAAAATGGAGTGTGTGGGATATTTGTGATGAACATGTTATGGTGGTGTAGCCACTAGACAGATGGGTTTCCCCTACCTACCTTGTTAAGGTTAGTGAGGGCCTGAGGTTGGGGCAGGGGTGAGTGGGAGGACTTATTCTTTATGCTCAGAGTATTGCTTGAGTAGGAGGAGAAAAGCACACTGAAACCTGACTTTTCTGGCATCAAGTTTCATCTATAATGTGTTTCTGTCTACATTATCACACTTAATTCACCTGAGCAGTGTGAGGAAGACATTCCTATTTTATAGTTGAGGAGGTAGTGAATCAAAAATGAAAGTGAATTTCCTTCAAAAACACAGTCAGAAAGTGTCATTTGGGTCTAGAATGCACAGATTGAAGACTCTGACTCTGGAGGGGGAAGGATAGAGGCTTTGGGTAGGCATCCTACTAAGAGGGAGGAGGAAAGTTGAGGGGTAGAGAGTGGAACCCCAGATTTTTCTATTCTGGTCAGACCTTTTTTTCTTTTTCTGCCTTCCCTCCCTTCAACCACCTTCTATCCACCTGCACCACTGCTTTGGGCATCTGAAAGGCACTGCTCCCTGCCACGCTTGTCCTTAAACGGCCCTCATTGGCATGCTCTTTTCCGACACACAGCACAATGTCAGCCCTCCAGGTTCAAATCTCCATTTCACCTTTTTCATTTCGCTTCAGTGCCTCCGTGTCCCCAGCCAAAAAATGGACATAAGACCACACTCAACTGTCAGGACTGTTGCGAGGATTTAAGAGAGAATATATGCAAAACACCCAGAAGTGAGCCTGGCACCAAGGAACTTCTCAATAAATAAAGATGAGCAAATAGTCCCTCTGATAAGGAATTTAGTTGGCTTCCAGGAATTAGAGTAGTGCTTGGCAGAAGTGGATGCTCATTTAGTCCTTGCTCAATGAATGTATAATATCTCTGTTACAGAGAAAGCTTGTCTCCACTGAAGTAATACTGAAGGATAATGACCACAAATTCTTCTGGTTGGTAAATGGTGGGACAAGCTGCAAGAGCTGCTTGCGGCTGCTCTTGTCCAGTGAGGCCAGGGTGTCCCCTGCTGGCCGTGAGGAGTGCTGCAGGCCGGCCCTGGGGGGGTGAGGCTGCTTGGGGGATGCTGCCTGGGGAGGCTAAGGGAGGCCATGACCAAGCGGAGGCCAGTGCAAATCACTGACAATTGTAGGCTCTGGAAACTTCCTTAGGGCCCCAAGAAGGGACTTGGAGAGAGAAGCAGTAGTTCTTAGAAAGTTGGAAGTGACCTTAGTAAACTATTCTAAATACTCAACATAATGGTGGAAAAAACTCAATCAGTTGGGTGCTCACTACGAACACTTTGTGTGAATTATCTCCTTGAAATCCAAAAGCGACTCATGGGGTAGGTACTATGTGGAGGATAAGGTACAGGTAAGTACTTTGTCCCAGGTCTCACACAAAGTGAAGGAATGAGAAAAATCCATGCCTTCAGACTCCAAGTCAATCCAGGCCTTTTAGTCTCTCTGGGGCACTGGGGCTAGAATTTAAATCCAAGACTTCATCTGGAGATGGGGGCAGCAATGGGAGCAGAAGTCCCTGGAGCTCTGAGTCTCCCAGGTAGACACAACAAATACTTGGTGACTAAAGAAAAGAGTAAAGGAATTGGTAGCTGTAAGTATCAGAGTGGATTCAGTCAGGAGAATGTGTTAACACGGTTTTATGGTGGTTTATGATGGTTATTTTCTTCTGAGGGTACCCAGTTCTCTCCCTCTGGTCTTCCCTGGGTTGCCTCCACCAGAACTAACCACTTCCCACTGACTCAGGAGGTCTTTAAGCCTTAGGACCTTGCTCCTGTCACCTGGAACACAAACCCATCCAATGTCCAATCTCCTGCACTTCAGTGACACTTTCCTTTCTTTATCAGGACGTGACCCTAAAGTCATCACAGTGGATCTTGGGTGAGGCAGCTCAGAACCCAAGGTGTGGTTCCCCTCAGAGTGAAATTGAAAATAGTCAAAATAGCCCAGAGGACAGTCTCTTTAAAGTGTGCCTGTCTGGCAAGACTGGCACTAATCCCTGCTTCTTGTGGTCTGCTTCTGTAGGACAAATCCACACAGGCAAGGAGGAAATGGTTATGGTCAATTCTAATCTAATCTATGTGACTGGGACATAAAAATGCACAGCCCAGCTCCTTCACTTCTCTACCTATTAGTGAGGTAGACATCCCAGTTTTACAGATGAAGAGATGATGGTACAGAGGGATTTAAGTAAATTTAGAATAAGCAAAAAAGATTAGTGGAAACAAAAGTAAAAGACAAAAAGAAAGAAAAAGACCAAAAAAAAAAAAAAAAAACCCACGACAAAGCAAGGGTTAGTGGATATTTCCAATGGAAACTATACATGATTTAGCCCTTGCCATTTTGGATTAGCTGATTCTGTTCTTTTATTGCCTCTCTGTGGGTTATAGAGGACTCATGGTAGGGGGCTGGGCATATAGCTCAGTTGGTAAAGTGCTTGCCTCACATGCACAAGGCCCTGGGTTCAATCCCCAGCAATGCCAAGAAAAAAAGAACCCATGGCAGTGCAGATGATTCCATCTCTGTTCAGTGGAGGGACAATCCTGGGCCCCTCCTGTGGAAGATTCAGCTTTGCTTGCATTTACAGATTCATTTCAGAATTCCTGATCTATAAATGCATCTGCTCTTTGTATTCTCCTTTGAGTGAATTGTAACAGCTACCTAGTTCCCTTATAATAAACATTTATACTTCATATATCTATGAGAGTCATATTTTGCTTATTGAAAATTATCTTTTTATAGGGATTCTGTAATTTGCCTCTGGCCACTTACACAAGAAGAGGTAGAACTGGAATTCAAACTCAGGCAGGTAGGAACTAGTGGGAATTTTTGACCATCATACTTTCTAAGCACTACAAAGTGTAACTACATTAAAGTAACTAGCAGTAAATTCATCAGCTCTAACTTTAACAATACCCTTTGATCACATTCAAACCCAAACCTAATTCTTGACCCTAATTAAAATATAACCCTAATTAAAACCTAATAAATTGTTCTCTGTGGAAAAGACACATGTGACCACCACCATTTTTGGAGATAATTTTTAGTGGTACAAGCAGGCATATTCATTCAGGTCCCTTGGGTGTCCCAGGCCACCAGGGAGCAGGGGGTATTTTTCTCCCCCTGGTCTTACTATAGAATCCCTGCTCATGGGGAGGCAGCCAAGGTTGGGCAAAGCAGATGCTAGAGTTATGTGCTAAGGGGCTCCATTTTACCCGTGGTGCTACCCAGATTTAGCTAAAGTCCCCCATGATGTAGAAGGGGATTTGGAAGTCATTTTTATCTCTCAGTTCTCCTGGAGTGAGAGAGAGAGGGAGAAAAGTGACCAAATTTCCTGCCTCACATGCATTCTTCTTTGCTCAAAGGACTAAAAGTTATAACCTCTATTATATATTTAAATTATAATCTGATTAATAATATATTATTTTAACCACACATAATTGCAAGTAGGAATTTTGGTTTTTAGATAACATCAAAATCTAACCATGACTTATAGATATAAACTCTTAACTTGACTGTTAACTTGACCATAAAAAATACCATTTTTCTCACTGGGAAATTTATTCTCAGATATAAACTGATAAATCAATTAGCTCCATTTTATTCATTGCTTTAGAAATTTAAATCTAAACATTTTTAAATTTAGCAACATCATTTCATGGTACTTATTTTTGTGATTTCTTTCAATTATGGAAAAATGATACTCATTTTCCATTTATGATAATGGTATTAAACATATATAAGTATAAAATGAGTCAACTTAAAGAAAAATATTCACTAACAGTACAAGTGGTATTAGATATAGGTAGAAATGAGGTTAGTGATATCCAAATGATAGAAGGTGTATAATCTTTTTTGATACTGCTTTTTTGAGCATTTATTTTTACTTTTTTAAATGCTTATTTTTTAGTTGTAGTTGGAACCAATACCTTTATTTTATTTATTTATTTTTATGTGGTGCTGAGGGCCTCGCATGTGCTAGACCAGTGCTCTACCACTGAGCCACAACCCCAGCCCTTGAGCATTTATTATATGCCAGGCTCATTGCTTTTGATTGTCCAACAGAATATGCTGTCCAAGCCACATGTGGCTACAAAATCTTCAAAATGTGGCTAATGTGACTGAGAAATTAAAAACATTTAATTTGAATTCAATTAAATTTAAATATTCATATCAACCATATAAAAGCAAACCTAAAGGTCTTTTTTTTTTTTTTTTGGTAGTGAGGCTTGAACCTAGGGGCACTCTGTCGCTGAGCTATATTCCCAGCCTGATTTTAAATTTGGAGACAGGGTCTTGCTAAACTGCTGAGGCTGGCCTGGAACTTCTGATCCTCCTACCTGAGTCTCCCAAGTTGCTGGGATTACAGCCATGTGCCACTATGCCCAACAAAAATCTTGCTTTAAAAATACATATATTAGCATGACTCATGAGTCATTTCCATTCCTCTTTTCCTGTTATTGTTCACATTCAATTGTATGTGCATTATTTCCACTGCAAACAGAAGAGCACCTGCGGTAAGCTCAGTGGTAGGTTGGATGCCCCCAAGATGTCTGTGCTCTCATACCCGGAACTTGTAAATATGTTATCCTACATGATTAAGGAACTTTGCAGATGTAATCAAATTAAGGATCTTGAGATAGACAGTTCTGGATTATCCTAGCGGGCCCAGTGATAACTGGAAAGATCCTCATGCAAGGAAGGCAGGAACATCAAAATCAGTAGTAGAAAGAGTAATAGTGGTGGTGGTAGTACAATAGAAGAAAAAACTTGTAGTGATTTGAGGAAGGGGCCAGAGCCAAAGGAACACAGTTAGCTTCTAGAAGATTAATAAACAAATTCTTCCTGGAAGCATCCAGATGGAATATATGTTAGAAATATTGAGAGGGCGGGGGTTGGGAATCAGTCATGTGCTTGAAGCTGGGTGAACAAATCAAACTTTTACTCCTGTCAGAAAGGAATGCTACAGGAACCTGGCTAGCAAACTCCCCTGGGCAGGTAGTCCACCTGCTTATATCCCTAACATAACACAGCACTGTCCTGTGCTCTGATTAAAGGAGTTTTGGGTTACATCTATGGGATTGGGGCGGATAAAGGAAAGGGGTATAATTAAAATGGTTACAAATGGATCCAATTAAAGCTATATTCTAAAATGTACCACCAGATTTTCTATTTCTCACATGTAGGCCTACAGAAACACTGATTTTAGACTTCTGACCTCCAGACATATAAAAGAATAAATTCATACTGCCTTAAGCCACTAAATTTGTGGTGGTTTGTTATAGCAGTAATGGGAAGCTAATACAATTACCTAACTGGGCTCCTTATTTCCTGCCTTCTCTCTTTTCAGTGCATTCTCCACACCACAGAGGGATCTTTTAAAAATAGAAAAGAGATTGTCACTTTCCTGTTTAAAAAGTTCCTTAGCAAGAATCTTCTCTTTATACCTGGAATCCAAATGATGGCCATAGGCCCTACATGACCTGCTCACTAGCTATACCTCTCCATACTCCTTTAATTTTCTTTCTACTGGTGCTCTCCCACTTTCCACCCCCACCTCCCAGCCTTGCTGACTCAGGGCAACTGCTTTTCTCTTTGGGGTCTTAGCTCTAGCCATTCCATTTGTTTGAAACACTGTGTCCTCAAACCTTTGGATGACTGGTCCTTTTACCTTTCAGCTTAAAATTCTCTTCATGAAAAACTCCCCTTGCCCCAACCTAAGGTAGCCACTTGACACTACAGCCCTTGTTTAGTTGTCTTGTTTAGTTGTCTTCACAGCACTTATTATCTTAAGCTATACTACTCACTTGTTTTGTTTGTTGATTACTTCCTCTCTACCCCTTTGACCCAAGTTCCAGGAAACCAGGAACTTAGCTTGTCTGTGTCCTGCTGTTATGTCCAACCCCTAAAATAATGCCTGGCACAAGCTAGGCAGCTCAAAAACCTGTTGCAGGATGGAATGTTTGGCTTTACAGAGAGCTCAGGGTTCAAGTTGGCTACTAGCCCAGCAGGGCCTAGAACCCAGATCTCTACCCATAAGCTGAACTAAGACTGGACGCTAGTCCCTCTTTCTAGGGCTCCTGAAGAACCACTCAGTCTGGTGAGGAGTTCAAAGGACCTCCATGGAAAATGATAATAATGAAAACAACAATGGTTAATGATTATTGAGCACTTTCTAAGTACCACAATTAACACTTAATTTTATGTGTTAAGACAATTGCATTTACTCTTCACAATCAATCCTCACATTAAGGACGGGGAAACTGGGCTGGAATGTAGTTCAGTGGCAAAGCGTCTGCCTTGCATTCGTAAAACCCTGGGTTCAACCCCCAGTCCCCCCCAAAAAAAACCAAAAAACGAGGAAACTGAGGCAATGAACTGTTTCGTAACTTTCCCAACATACAGCTGAATATACACATTACACGTTTCTATTAATCTTTCTGTGGTTCACTTCCTCACACTAACAAGGTGGGAGGATTTCTGACCTGAGTCTCCGGGAACAGTGGGGTACGTCCTCCTACTCAGGCGACAGGTGGGCGGGGCACCGGCAGGGATTGGTGGGAGAGACTCGAGGCCATACAGCGGAAGTCCCGCCCTGCGTAGGAAAACTTCCGGTTCCAACTGCTCAGTGCTTATGTTGACCGGAAGCGTCCGGTAGCGCTGCGATGGTGCTCCTGGAGAGCGAGCAGGTATAGCCAGGCGTGGCCGGCCCTGGGACTGATGAAGGTTCGGGTTTTAGCTCCAGACCTCTGTGTCGCCTTGAGGGAGGGACAGGGACTTAGTTGACGCGGCGGTACGAGGATTTGAGGCTGCCTAATGGGGCCGGGCTTCTTATGTTCCAGTTCCTGACGGAGCTCACCAGGCTCTTCCAGAAGTGTCGGTTGTCGGGCAGCGTGTACATCACCTTGAAGAAGTGTAAGCAGCCACCTCGGCGGGGACGAAGGAAGCTGGGAGAGGGAACCCTGGAAGCCGAGCTGTGCCCGGCCTGGGTCCTAGTGTCTGGGAGGCACCAGAGTCCCCTGCCTTCCTCCACCCTGCACTGGGCACATTCAGGGACTTGGGCCCCGGGATATTGGGAATTGCGGTTGGTGCCCCCTCTTCCACTCAGTGTTTGTGACCAAGGTCCGTCCCGGCTACAGTGGGCCCCAAGTATGTCAGAGGTCATCGTTTTGTCAGGGATACCAAACCCAACCGCGACTAGTGAGGTTTAATATTCCAATGTAACGGCGTTTCTGTTGTGGAAGTTGTAGTTGTCTCCAAGATTTGGCCAAACCCTTGATAGCAGATGATGTGGTTAAACAGAACTGGAGCGGTGACAGTGGATTAAGTCACCTATTTAGATCCCTTCTTTCCTATTTTAACCTTTGTCTACCTATCAGCAACATATATGGCTGTGTTCACTAGGATGTATTTTTTGTGCAGATGATGGTCGAACTAAACCCACACCGAGGAAGGGTTCTGTGGAGGGCGTTGAGCCCTCAGACAACAAGTGTCTGTTGAGAGCAACGGATGGGAAAAAGAAGATCAGCACAGTGGTGAGCTGGATTCTTAACGCTAAATTTTGGAGTTTAGAACGGAGGATGGATCATATCTGAACCAGGCTTTTAATTTTTTTTCTTTTTTAGGTAAAAGGTAGCAAATGTGTAGCTCCCAGACTATTTTGGGATGCGGACTTTCCTTTACCACATTAATAGTAGAAATATCAGTAAAATTAAAATGGAGGTAGAGGTCAAACACTTGTTAAACTAAACTTTTTGTGGAAAAAACATATTGGTAATGCTGGAAGGAGTGCTTGGCATACTTATTTCCTTATCTCCTTACTGTGTTGGGCCTTCAATAATTTCTTGGTATCATGATTGTTTTACTTTTGAAAAGTATTTTTAGTTGTAGATGGACACAGTAACTTTATTTATTTTTATGTGGTGCTGAGGATTGAACCTAATGCCTCTGTGTGACAGACAAGCACTCCACCACTGAGCTACAACTTTTTTAGCTGATTATTCCTTTGTCTTTGTGGTTGACGTAACATAGTTATATGTTAGACTTGGTACATGAGAGAGTATACATTTAGTTAAGAGCTCTATTTAGCCCTATTTTCTAGATTATTCTAGTCTTTCTTTTCCTGGTAGAGGTTAAGTATAGCAAAGCAAAAGACTCTGGATTCTTGAGTGAAAACTGTATTCTGCTGGAGCAGATCCAGACTCCGCCTCGAATCACATTAAAATAGGTTATTCATGAGAACATAGAAATAATTAGTTTATAATTCTCCCTTTATAAGTTATCTTGAGTAGACCTTTGTAGTAAAGCCAGCTTATGTGGTCTTTGGAATATCAAAAAATAGGAAAACCTGAGAATCTTTTAAGGTAATATTTCTCTTGCAGTAGTTTGCATTGTGCTTAAATTGGTCTGAATAAATGGAAAGCAGAAGATGAGGAGGGAGTAGTTTTTGTGTATGTTACACAAAACATTAATACTGAGAAGTCACTTGACATCTCAGAACCCAGGGAGAAAACTTAGGGTCATCTCTGTAAGGGATTTCAAGAGAGATAAAAAAATAGAACTTCTGTAGAAGATCACTTCTGCCTATCCCTTCTGGTGTAGTTCTCATGTATAAAAAAGGCAGAGCTACTTTGCTTGTTCCTGAGGCAGAGGGAAGTTAGGTAGAAAAATAGCCTTTAGTGCAACATCAGAAGTTGGGAAGAACTTAGAATGTCATCTTCATGAATATTTTGAGATATTATCTGTGGTGGATCAGAGGATACTGAATGGATAAATAGGGGGTGACATCTTTTTTCCTTTTCTTCCAGGTGAGCTCCAAAGAAGTGAATAAATTTCAGATGGTGAGTTCCTAGTGTTGCCCATGTCCCCCTTCTCATGGCAAGAGAGCATAATGGTGAACACTTGAGTTAAGATTGATATTTGGGGAGCTGGGCATGTGGTGCATACCCGTAATCCCAGCTACTTGGGAGGCTGAGGCAGGAGGATCCCAAGTTTGACACCAACTTAGCTAGACCCTGTTTTAAAAATAAAATGGAAGAGAGTGCTAGGGATGTACCTCAGGGGTAAAACACTCACAAGTGCAAGGCCCTAGGTTCCATTCCCACTACTGGGGTGGGGGAGTGGTTGATATTGGGTTCATTGCTGTCCTGTGATGTTTTACCAGTATTTTTCAGGTAAAAGGTGATAAGCTATGAATTTCAACACTGATATATTTCTCCTTTCTGGTTTTTCATCTAGATTTTGTTGTCTTAACTTCAGATATACTCTGTAGTATAGTTGAACAAGAAGTTGCTTGGCTTTTCCCCTTTTTGCTTAAATATAAAGTAAAAAAGGTGCAGCTCACTGTGGGAGAGTGTTTTAAAAGGTACTATATTCTCTATTAGGTAGGCTTTCTTATTTTGGCTACCCTAAGTCTATTGTGGAAGTAGGGCAGCTCTCCACCAGTTGGTACCTCCTCCTGTTAATAAGGTCAGGCTGTGTGTTTTTCAGGCTTATTCAAACCTATTGAGAGCTAACATGGATGGGCTGAAGAAGAGAGACAAAAAGAGCAAGAGTAAGAAGAGCAAAGCAGCACAGTGAAGAGCACTGAGTTCCCTGCTTTTACCAAACCACTGAATTACATATTTCCATTTTGTTTATAGTTTTGTTCATAAATCTAGGTTTCTGGTTCCCCCATTAAATGTTTTCATGTGATATTAGGGTTATTTTGGAGAGAAGAAAGGTTGCAGTGTTTACAAAGTATTTGTGGTAAGAAAGTAGTTTATTTCAGATTTATGATGTATGGTTATAAATTCCTAAATTAGTTTTAAAAAGTCTCTGTAGTCATCCCTGTGAAGAGCATTGTATCATTAAACACCTGTTATCAGCACTGTGCTTATGTGATCCTTCCCCCCCATCCCCCACGCCTTTTTTTTTTGTGTGTGTGTGTGTGTGTGTGTGTGTGTGTGTGTGTGTATTGCTGGGGATTGAATCCAGGGCCTCACACATGCTATGTAAGCACTCTTGAGTTACATCCCCTCATCCCCCCTCCCCCATTTTAATAGTCTGGCAATAACTAATTCTGGATGATGTGATTACTGAATGTTTTAGCCCTATTTTCTAGATTATTCTAATTGAAACCTGACAATTATAAAAGTTGTATCATCTCATGGACATTCTTTCCACCAGGTTGTGTAAGTTTATCATCATAATTTATTAAGTTTGGAAGAGTTCTCATAGCCAAATGAAAATCTGCTTAACCACGTTAGGAAAAACATATTACAAAATCATTAAAAATAAAGATTCTAAGGTAATGATTTCTGGTGTCTTTGTGCCTTTTAGGACATTTTCATGTGCTTAGTCATTAGGATCAAGGGAAGAACAAGGATACTTTCTAATGTTCTATTTCCATAAAACCTTCAGTGTTAACAGATTTGCAATTAAAAAAGCTACACATATGACAAAGCATTTATTTTACCCCAAAAGATAAATTTATAATATATTACACATGAAAAACTGACAAAGCTAAGTAGGGCATTTTCTTAGAATTTAAAGTCAATTTAAAATGACAGTGAATGTACAACATTCCATTATTCCAGTATAAGCCCCTGTCTGAACAATGTAATGAGTTCTTCAGGGTTAAAATAAGATTCTATAGTAGTCATCTCTGTAGCTATATAGAAACAGCACAGATACCCTGCAAAAGAAGGGAAAAGGCAGATTATAATGACAGTTTAGTGAGTGAAGAACAAAAACAACAGTTAAATACTTTTAGGAGATACGAAGGTAGCTTTACTTAATTAAAAACAAGAATGGAAGGCTAGTCACTAAAAAATTATGTAAGTTTTACAGAAGCTGTGACTGCAGTAAAAGGCTCTACACAAGGAGATCCCCATTTACCTCACAGCCTCCTTGTTGCCCTTTAAGTGGAATGAGAACATGAATGACATTCTGATATAAGGGTATAAAGTTATATTTTATTTCATTTAAACACTTATAGAAGTAATCTGGGTGAACAAAATGATAATTGGGATAGCTACTCCCAGCTCTGCTGTGTTTTATTATCGACAAGATATGACTTGTGATTCATAGTCTCAGGAAGATTCATTGGTTGCCAGCTGCAGTTCTAAAAGCTTGTCTTTAGCCTTCAAATCTCAATAAGAATAAAATACGTCACTCTAAAAGCTCTTCCTGAATTTTAACCCTGTGAATGAAATCTGCTATGCCCAAGTGATAACTTACTTTTTTTCAACTTTGATGTTATAAATTTCGTCACAGACTAATTTGAGGTACCTTTGCTTTGGCAGGCGTGACAGCAGCTGCTTTACAGTTGTGTTAAATGCCTGTTCATCAGCATCCCACTGGGGAAAAAACAGATAAGACTTAACAGGGCAGAAGGTTTATTACTTGGGTTCTTCTGGGTCGGTACTGAAATGCCATTGTTCAAGTATACCAGAAGAATGTATTGTAGAACCAGCTGTGAGACTGCTGGGGTTCTTCCTTTCAAGCATCAATTTTTTTTTTTTTCCAGAATTGTTAGTGATTTTTTTTTAAAAAAATATTTTTAGTTGTAGATGGACACAATATTTTTTTATATGGTGCTGAGAATCAAACCTAGTGCCTCACATGCTAGGCAAGCGCTCTACCACAGCCACAACCCCAGCCCTCCCTTTTTTTAAAAACAAGACTATAGGTACTATGTAGAGTCTAGATGCCACAGCCCTGATGTGCTAATATCCTGCCCCAGGGTGCTGTGACTTTAGATCAATTAATTCTGCCTACTGTTTACTTTGTATAAAATGGAGCTATTGTCTTTTATGTGTGTCCATCTGACTGGATGATAAATCAGTAAATTGCCAGTAGAGGGGTATATGTAGTATATACTTGTGAGAGCAACAGAAAATGTAATAGATAATAATTTTGGGGCAAAGTTTTTAATTTAACCTGTGACTAAACAATGGGTAGACATATTCTTTGATATGTTGCAAAAATCATTTGTAGCTTTCATTAAGTATTCTTACTAGTAACTATTCAAAAATGTTAAAGTTCTTAATTAGACTATTTGATAATAAATGTATAACCTATATAACAAAAGGGATCTAAATTAATTTTAATTTTTACAAAAGGATCTTTTGTATAGTTCTAGTCTACAAATGACCTTCCCTAGCTGGAGTTTGACAGACAGCATAGTAGTATAATTGTCAAGAACAGATTCTGCCAGGAATGTTGGCACACATCTGTAATCTCAGCTGCTTGGGAGGCTGAAGCAGGAGGATTATGAGTTCAAAGCTAGCCTCAGCAAGTTAGCAAGACCCTATCTCTAAATAAAATATAAAAAAGGCCTGGGGGATGTGGCTCAGTGGTTAAGCACCCCTGGATTCAATCCCTAGTACCAAACAAAAAACAACATCAAAAACTCCCATGATTCTCCTAGTCTGCCTGAGTCTAAATCCTGGCTATGCTACGTATTAGCTGGGTGACCCTGATTTAGGAATACATATAACATATGAAAGGGCCAATGTTATTAAATTCCTGGTGTTGCCAGTAGTTTCTGTTACTAAGAAAATTTAATTCTGTTTTTAATTTTCTTTTGGTAAATCAACACAATGTAGAACAGTTTGTATTGCTTACCTCTAATGATAAAAACTGTAAGATTGTTTCTTTGGGTAGATCCACCTGTTAATTCACAGAAATGAACATCATATATCAGAACACATTGACTCAGGACTTCAGTGTCACTCTGGATGGACAGTATGAACAGGGCCGGCAAAGTGTGAAATGCCTCTGTACTTTATAAAGTAGACTTGATGATCTGTGTGGTGATCTCAGTATTGGTGAACTAACAAGCTGTGGAAACTATACCCCCTATATGCCATAATTCAAAGCTTTGTTGACACTGCTACTTGTACTTAGTAAAGCAAAGCCCTGAAACAAAACTGATTTTGGTTTTCACTGCTTTCCTTCCTCCGTCTTTCAGAGGAAGAAAGGAGAGAGAAAAACAAACCTTCAATTTTCTCTCCAGTATTTTATATGTTTAGATTAAATGTGGTTCACATCAGTAACAATAAGGTCTACATCCAGATATTCATGACACTGAGCAAAAAAGCCCTGAAGTCTGATGTCACACTTTGACATTATGGACAGAGGCCATCTTCAAAATATTCAAAAAGAACTTACAGCCAAAATTTCAATTTCACTGCTTTTCTGATGTAAATTGGCAAGAGTAGTTTGAAGTCGGGTTTGTACCTAGTAGGAAGAAAATGTGATTCAGAACATGTTAAACCAAGCCATCTTATTTCCTATTCCAGAAAACATGACAAGGTGACAAATCAAGGCCTATAAAAGCTTCCAGTGTGGGGCTGGGATTGTGGCTCAGTGGTAAAGTACTTGACTAGCACATGTGAGGACCTGGGTTCAATCCTCAGCACCACATAAAAATAAAGATATTGTGTCCAACTACAACTAAAATATAAATATAAAAAAAAAAAGTTTCCAGTGTGTAAAGATTTGCTTTTACTCTCCCTCAGAAAGAAGGTGTGTCTAGTCATTTTGATCACAAGGAAAATAAATTTTCTAACTTCTTTATATTACTTATTTCTTTTTAATTTTGAAATGATGCCAAATAAAGACTCAGAATAATGAAATAGTACACGTGTAGGCAGAGAGATTTTAGGATTAAGCTAAAGGGGAAAGGGGAAGGTAATAGCAATAAGAACATGGAACTCAAAAAAAATGGGTCTCCACCCATAAACAATCAGAAGAACTTAAAAATGAGGTATTTGATTTTTTCTACTTCAGTCCTATTTTTTTTTTGGTGGTGGTGCTGGGGATCGAGCCCAGGGCCTCATGCATACTAGGCAAGCACTTTCCCACTGGGCTATACACCTAGTCCTTAATTTCATTTCTACATAATGGATGCTTTCCTAACATATGTCCATGGCACACTCTAAGACTCATATTCAATATATTTAGCTTGGCATTTTACTACTTAATTTCTTCTATTCTCTAACTATATTGTGCATATGCTTGCTTCCAAGGTTATAAGCTCTTTGATGACTGGGGCCTTGTAGTATCTTATATTTTACATAGCCATTAGCTTAGCATTAGGCATACAGCACACACCAAAACCATGTAAGGAATGAGAAACCTGCTTCAAGTCATATTATTGACCACTATTGCTTTGTTATTTGGATTAAAAACAAACTGCCATAAGAGGCAGATTAGAAAAGTTCTGTTTAGATGTGATCATTCTGACAACAGTTGCTTCTTTCAGTGTACACTGACATCTCTTTGGAGGATAGATGGGGTTGAATTCTGGCATCAGAGATGTTTTGTGTTGGTGAAATCTTGAGAAGCCATCAGGTCAGGGAAGTGGGTAGAAAGATACTTCCAAGAAATTCTTGTGTTTCTTATTTTCATTTCCTGCTTGCTTTCTTCTCTGATGCTCACATTAGAAAGCCAAGGAAACCTTGACCAGATGTACCTGAGTTTCATACCGCCTCCTTGTGCTGGCTGACAGCTTCTCAGGGGCTATCACACTCACAATGGGAACAACTGTTGCTCCATGGATTTCGAACAAACCTGAGACAAGAGAGTTTCAGAATTTATGGTATTATCTACCCAGTTTCTAAAACACCACAGAAATGATGACAGTTTATTTGTAGCTTTCTTTTTGTGATTCTAAGGGCTAGGTCATGTCTAGGCTTTGTATTTTATCTGTGCTACTAGCTACACTTAACCTAGGAAGAGCCTAGAACCACAACAACCCAGTTTGATTGCTCTCTTATTGGGTGGAGATATACCAAAGCACTGGGAGGCAACATGAGTCCCCCAAACTTCATGAACCTCAGAAAATAAAACTCTTGTATTATTACTACTTCTTTTTTACTTTTATTTTTTGTGGTGCTGGGAATTGAACCCAGGGCCTCACACATTCTAGGCAAGTATTCTATTACCAAGATATATCTCCAATTTTTTTTTTTTTTTTTGAGACAAGGTCTTGCTAAGGCTGGCCTCAAACTTGTAATCTTCCTGCCTCGGTCTCCTGAGTACCTGGCATTACAGGTATGTACCACCACACCCAGTCCAGTACTTCTTTCAATTCCTCAAAGTATTGGAATGTAATGGTGACATAAAGTTAATCCTAACAGAAATAAAAAGAAAGACCTGATTCTGTTAAAAGCCAAATATGCCTTCCTGTGGGCTTAACCAGAATGTTTCTTTTTCAGTTTTTTTCAGAAGGGTTGTTAGAGGTGATGAGACTAAAGGCATAATCTCTTTGTTGGATTTCATGGAAACCAAAAATGTACATAACGACTATCTCCAAGGAATTTCAAAATATTTTTCTCAAATCCTCTGCTTGAGGGAAATTTTCAAGAAAATGATCCACATTTAATCTATACAATAAACCCAGTCTAAGAAAGATTAAACTACGTGTAAAAATAAGACAGTAAGACAAAGATACAGCGGATCAGAA
Source organism: Callospermophilus lateralis (assembly GCF_048772815.1). NCBI lineage: Eukaryota > Metazoa > Chordata > Mammalia > Rodentia > Sciuridae > Callospermophilus > Callospermophilus lateralis. Next base: position 86,831,027 of record NC_135307.1, on the reverse strand, counting down.
GAATCACTTAACCAATTTTATCTTTTTCTAGAATATGGGTTTCAAAGCACAGATAGGAATTCCATGTGGTACAATTTGTTGTATATGTGTTACTTTAAAAAGATATTTCCAGTGTCACAAAGAATTAGCTACAGTCATAAGTGCTTTGAGCAAACATAAACACAAGCAATATTATGTTCAATTGTAATTAGTAATTATACCTGAAGCATTAGACCCCTTCAGATTTTGCACTGCAAGATTATCGGAAGCTTCTCTAAAAACAAGCAAACAAAAACAATTAGGAAAACAGTCAATAAGACAGAAGCAACATAGAAAACTCACAGTGAGCTATACATATAGTAAGCCACTTTTTCTACTGACTATAAAAACACATGCCTATTGGTTATTAGTGGGAAGAAAAATAAAAACAACAAAAAATTGCACTTAGTTATGCTTTTGGTCAAGAGCAAGTTAAAAAAAATTACAAAGGATGTCATTTCAAGTTAACAAATGCCTAAAGAAAACATTCTGATTTATTCAGCTGGGTTTGAAATCCTGGCTCCAAACAAACAGCTCATTTCAATGAAACAACATGGGTGTTCTTTCCGCTTCCCTCATAATACAAGGAAACATTAGCAACAGCATGCTCTTGTCTTCATGTGGCAAGCAGCCTTGGCGACCACCCACAGGAGAACATTTGGTAAATAAGGATATTCTTTTAAAACCTGTAAATGAATGTTCTTTCAAATGCTGTGAATTAATTTAAAGCTTTTGTGAGACACAATAGCACTTTATGTTGGGAAAACCAGGGAAAAAATTGTAGGGAAAAAAGATTTTGAAACTTTCTCTGTTAAAACAGAATCTCATCCAACTTTTTAAGTGTCTTAATAGTGTTCACCTGTCCTCACTGTTATGTAGTTGTTGTGTTTTTTTTTTTTTTTTTTTGGTTTTGGGGACTGAATCTAGGACCTTGAGCATGCTAAGCACATCTCTACAGACAAGTTACACCCCCATTAGTTAGCCACTTTTTGCTTTTGCTTTTAAAACTCTGTCTGATTTGGATTATAATTTTAATATCTGGTGACTTTAAGAATATTACATTGTCTCAGAAAAGCCAGTGAATTTATCAAAGTTGGTTCGCATGGGAAGAGGTGGTGCTACAGGAGGAAGAACAAAGGAAGGAGTGTTTTTTTTTTTCTTATAAGCCAGGATTTCTCTATCTTGGTACTATTGACATTTTGGGCCAGATAATTCTTTATTGGAGGGGGGAGGTCAGTCTTGTGTACTGTAGGATGTTTTAGCAGCATCCTTGGCTTCTAATAGATACCAGCTACACACTCCTATTGTGACAAACAAAAACGTCTCCAAACATCGCCAGATGTTCCCTGGGGACAAGACTGCTACTGACTAAGAATCACTAATATAAAGAAAAAGAAAAAAAATTGAGTATTTTCTGATTACAAGATTATGTGTGTTATAAATAACAAAGAAATTTAAGACTCGCTATAATCCCACTAACCCAAAAGAATTACAGTTAAATATTTAGTACATTTCCCCAGACACTATTCTATATATAGATTGCATATTTTGGTTAAAACAAAAGTTGGATTATACTAGCCATCCTACTTGTGGACATCTTTCTAAGTCAATAAACTCAGCTTTATTAGAATCACCATTTTAAAAGGCGGTACAGTATTTTGTTGTGTTTTCAAAATTCAAACAATCTTCTACTAATGTATATTTTGATATTATTATTATTATTATTACTACTCTGGGGATCAAATCCAGGGCCTTGCCCATGTCAGGCAAATGCTACATTTCCAGCTTTCATATTTTGATATGAAAATTCTCAATGAGAAATTCTCAAAGTATAGTCCAGGGATCCTTGGAGGTCCCTGAGATGTTTTCAGGGGTCTGAAAGATCAAAATGATTTTCACAATAATCCCAAGATGTTAGTTGTCCTTTTGCTTCATCCTCCCATAATATCCATAATATCCACATGATGTGTGGATAATACAACAGACTGCAGAAGCAGATATGAGAATGGTCTCTTCCAGTAAAGCTTTAACGAGATAACAGGAAATGTACAAGAAGGTCTTAAAGAAATTTGTCTAAAAAATGCCACTTTTTGTACTAAATGTGTTTTGTTTTAAAAACGTTGCTCTTATAGAGTGAGCTATTTTTCATTAAAAATATGTTATTTAGGTTAGCATGTAATGGGGTTACTATTGTTATTTAAAGCAGAATAAATACATATTTTTAAATGTTTAAATTTTAATTTCTAACAAAATATTGATAGATAAAATCCATGTAAACAGAAGTTCTCTGTGGTTCTCAAATAATTTTTAAGGATATAAAGAAGGCTCTGAGATCAAGAAGTTTGAGAACTGCTATTATAAAAGATATCTTGATACATATCTTTTTTTTTTTTTTTTTTGGTGGTGTATGATTTGATGAGTTTACAACAAATGCAATTACGCTCTACGAACAGTTCCATCAACCTAAATATTTCCTTATGTGGTTCCCCTCCTCTCTTGCTCCCTGGCAACCACTGACTTTTGTCCCTAGAATTCTACCTTTTCCAAAATGTCAACAGATATCTTTATTCATGCCCTGATGAAAAAAGTTTTACTATAAATTCCTGAATTGCTGAGTCAATTTAAAATTATTTTATAGTTTTAATGCTTTTAATCTTTGCCAAATTTGTATACAGATGGCTGAACCAATTTCTCTCTCATCATGAGGATATGACATTTTTTCCCAGAACACATTATATCTTTCAAATAACATGAATAAAATACTACTGAAATTCATGATTAACAGACTGAATAAGATAATGACAGACAGATTTTGGCTTCTTAGGCCGTTTAAAATGAAAAGAAAACCAATTCTTGGAAATATCATTGCTATGGTTAGATTCATGTGCTGGAAGCTTGGTCCCCAATGTGGCAACATTGAGAGGTGAAGGAAGCTTTAAGAAATAAGGACTAGTGGAAAATAATTAGATCCTGGAGGCACAGTCTCCAAAGAGGCTAACTGGTCTTATAGAGTGAGCTGGTTCTCACAAGAGTGGGTTGTGGTAAAGTAATCCCACCCCATATGCTTGTCTTCTTTCACGTATAGCCATTTCCTTTTTCCTCATCTCTCCTTTGTTGTGATGTAGCCAAGAGGGCTCTAACCAGAGGTTCTATGAATAGATTGCCCAATCTTGGATTTTTAGCTTCCCAAACCATGAGCTAAACAAACCTCTTTTCTTTAAAAAGTACCCAGCCTCAGGTACTTTATAAAAACCAAACAGAACAAAATAGACTAAAATGGTTATGATAAACAAATGTTGAAAGCAAGATATGACCTTATCTAGGTTATAATTAAATTGCTGATTGAATTATTCAGAAGCAACAGAAAACCTGGTTCATTTAAAGAAATTTCCCTAAAGGATCAAATTAACTTTTAAAATAAATTTACCTAGGTTCTATACAGGTAATTGTAGTCAGGCTTCTGGGCTTTTGTTTACTAAGTTACCTGATATTTTTTTCATCACTGACTTTAGTTCTCAGTTTCTGCACAACATGGTCCACAAGATCGAACTCCAGCACACGCTTCTCTGTTTGCCTTTCCTTTTCAAAAGACTTAACCTAAAAAGAATGAGACAGATCTATCATTTGGAGGTTTTCAAGCCAAAAGGGTGGCTCTGAGAGACTATTAAATGAACAGTTAGTTTCTTAACCAGCAGTGATTTTGTTCCCTGGGGGACATTTGGCAGTTTGGAGTCATTTTTGAATGTAACAATGGTGGGGCTGCTTCTGGCATCTTCAAATAGAACATTAGCCAGGAATGTTGTTAAACAATGCATAGGGCAGTCCTCCATAACAAATAATTATCTGTCCCAAATCATTAGAAATGTTGCTGATGAGAACTTTGATCTGGTTTGAACTAGTTCATAATAGATGACAGAATTAAAAAAAACAAACCAAATGCGTGTGTGTGTGTGTGTGTGTGTGTGTGTGTGTGTAAAAGGCCATGATGAACGAGCTCTCATTTAATTGAATTCATTTACATTTTCTTCCCTTTTAAACATCCTCAATGAGTCACCAAGTTTTCTCATATCTCAGAACTGCCTATAATTCCTCCCTCTCCTATATAAACCCAAATTCTACCATCCCATTTATGGTACCTGCTTTTTTTTTTTTTTTAAGAGAGAGAGAGAGAGGGAGAGAATTTTAATATCTATTTTTTAGTTTTCGGCGTACACAACATCTTTGTTTGTATATGGTGCTGAGGATCGAACCTGGGCCGCACACATGCTGGGCAAGCGCTCTACTGCTTGAGCCACATCCCCAGCCCCATGGTACCTGCTTTTAAACCTTCACTCTTATGGCCAGCATCCAACCTTGGCCTAGGTTAGCCTGACACTCTTTTTTTTTTTTTAAATTGATTTTTAAAAAAATTTTGACAGCGGAATGCATTACAATTCTTATTACACACATACAGCACAACTTTTCATATCTCTGGTTGTATATAAAGTATGTTGACACCAATTCGTGTCTTCGTACATGTACTTTGGATAATGATGTCCATCATATTCCACTATACTTGCTAATCCCATGCCCCTTCCCTTTCCCTCCCATCCCTCCGCACCATCTAGAATTCATCTGTTCCTCCCATGACACTCTTCTTACTGCCTTCCCTGTCTCACAGTATTTCCTTAGTTACTCCATTCCATGCTACACATCCCTGCAGATTAATTTCTCTCAAATACAACTCTGATGTCCCCTTTTGTCCAAAAATTCACTGGCTCCCTCTTGGTTGCTAAATAAAATTCCATCTCTCTGGTTGGGCATTTGGGTTGTCCATGATCTAGCTATAACCATTATTCTGCTGAAGTACCATTTTGTACAATACTTCTACTTCACCCAAAATATATTACTCAGGTTAGATTAGAATTATTCTCGCCTACCTGTTCTGATCTTTGAGACAACCAACTGAGAAAAACTACCATGACTTTTGCTATTCCCTCTGCTTAAAGGCTCTCTATCTATATCCTAACCATTCCCGAGGGTCTGGCATAATACCACCACCACCCTGAAGACTTCCCAGCTGCCTCTAATGTGGTTTCCCAGGTCTCAGAGAACTTTATCCATAGGACTTTGATGGCGTTCAGCATTTTCTAGCTCATAATTATGCACAAATGTCTTATGTTCCCTACTGGATGATAAAATATACTTGACAGCAACGCCTGAGGCTTAAATATTTCTGTATCCTCTCTGGTTCTAAATTTAATTCCATCCACACTGTGAATGTCTAAAACACATTTGCTGAATGGACATGTGAAGGGATGTCTTGCTTCTCAAATATGAAGATGCTACTGACCTACCATTAATAGACAGAAGCAAGATTCAGAAGAGCTTGACAGGCTGGGATGATGTATTGAAATAAGATCACATTTAACAAAGATAAATAAATTCCTGTGATTAAAACTCTTGTTATAAAAGGCCAGCCAGACATGGTGATAACTGTGGAAAGGCCAGTGGGTTTTACTGATGATAATTTTAGTATGAATCAAAAGAAGCACAAGATTGCTAAGCGTTAGTTTATTCATAGGCTATGTTAGGACAAGTATGGTATCTGGATTGTGGGAGGTCAGAGACCCTTCCCATTTAATAGGAACATGTTTAAAGCACTCTAGAATTCCAGTGTCACATTTAAAGACAGATGCTGACAAAATAAAATGAGTCTAGGGGAGGTTAACTACGAGGGTCAAAGATTAGAAACTGTGCCATGAGGAATAGTTTAAGTAACTGGGATATCTAAATCAGAAAAGAGGACACTATAAGTGACATGGTAGCTGTCCCCTAAAATTTATTTCAGAGAAAGAGGAAGAATTTGACTTGTTATTTGACTATGCTAGAGGGCAGAAGCAGAACTAGTGAGTGTGAATATAAAAAAATGTGTGGGATCTAAGTGAAATTTATAGCACTAAATGCTTACATTTAGAAAACAAAAGGAAAACCAGTTCAAAGCCAGCCTCAGCAAATTAGCAAAGCCCTAAGCAATTTAGCAAGACCCTGTTTCTCAATAAAATACAAAAAAGTGCTGGGGATGTGGCTCAGTGCTCCTGGGTTCAATCCCTAGTACCAAAAAAAAAAAGCAAAGAAAAGGGTCTAAAAGCAGTGACTTAAGCCAGTAGCTGGCACTGGCAAACTTTTTCTTTTCTCTTCAGATACTTTTTTTTCTTTTTACAAACAAAGAATATAAAAAGGACTTCTAGTTCATGGGTCATAAAAAATAGGATATGAAATTTGACAACATATTAATGAATAAACAAATGATTAAAAACAAAAACAAAAGGATGTGAGCTGGATTTGGTCCAGGTTGTTGTTTGTTAAGCCCTGATCTAAAGTTCCATATGAAGAAACTAGAAAGAGAATAAATCCAAACTCAGCAGCAGAAGAAAATTATTAATAAGAATGCTCTAGGGTTAGGGTTATGGCTCAAGTGGTACAGTGCTTGGCTAGCATGCATGAGGCACTGGGTTCGATCCTCAGCACCACATGAAAAAATAAAAAAAATAAAGATATTGTGTCCACCTAAAACTAAAAAATAAATATTAAAAAAAAAAATAAGAGTGCTCTAGAGTGTCCTAAGCATGTTCCTACTAAACGGGAAAGGTCTGTGACCTCCTACAATCCAGTGGAGTGGAGATAGTAAAATAGAAAACAAATGAAAGAGTAGACAAACAACACCAAAAGTTGGTTCTCTGAAAAGACAAAATTAATTAATTTACCTCTAGCTACATTTATCAGAAAGAAAAGAGTGAAGACACAAATTACAGATATCAGGAATGAAGGAAGGGACATCATCACAGATCCTAGAGATAGTGAAATAATAATAATGATAATAATAATAATAAAGAAACATCTGAAAGATGAAATGGAAAAATTCTGGGAAAGATACAAACTGCCAAAGCTCATTCTTAAAACAAAGAGGCACCTGAATAGTTCCACATTTAGGCCCTTGTGGCTTTATGGGTAAATTCTACCAAATATTTGAGGGTGCAATTCTAAGAATGATTGTACAGAAAACCTATAGAAACAAAAGAACACAGCCCAATTCATTTTGAGGCCAACTTTACACTACTCTCCAAACCAGACACCACCACAATAAGAAAAACAGGAACAATAATGAAAAAAGTTGATGATCTTTTTTTGGTACCAGGAATTGAACTTGGGGGGCCCTCAACCACTGAGCCACATTCCCAGCCCTATGTCATATTTTATTTAGCAACAGGGTCTCACTGAGTTGCTTAGCACCTTGCTGTTGCTGAGGCTGGCTTTGAACTTGTGATCCTCCTTCTTCAGCCTCCAGAGCTGCTGGGATCACAGGCTGTGCCACTGTCTCAGGCAAAAGTTGATTTTTTTCCCCTTTACAAATAAGAAATAGGAGCTTGGTTGTAGTTCAGTAGAGCACTTGCTTAGCATGTGTGAGGCACTAGTTTCAATTCTCAGCAACAAATAAAATAAATAAGTTAATTAAATAAAGTTATAAAAAAAGAAATATTTTTTTATTGTTGTGTGGTGTTATATTTATGAATATATTTTTTAATATTTTATTTTATTTTTTTAGGTGGACACAATGTGTTTATTTTATATTATGTGGTGCTAAGAATTGAACCCAGTGCCTCCGGCATGCTAGGCGAGCATGCTACCACTTGAGCCACATCCCCAGCCCAATTTATGAATATTTTTAGTTATATAAAAAAGTTAAATTGGTTAGGAAGCAGCCAGAAGATATGCCAATCAGCAGGTATTGGCTCTATTTATTATTGTTATTATTATTATTATTTTAAAATGGAGAAAGAGAATAAGGGGAGAAGTAGAAATGTGCTCAGCATGATTCCCTCTTCCTTATTTTATACATTTTTTTTTTTTTTTTTTTCAAGAAGAAGCCCAGCAACTCAAAGGGAGAGAGCTGCACTAATGGATTTCCACCCCATATAAGGCAGGCTACAGTGGCAAGGCCAGTGCTCCACAAGGAAAATGTAGTTTGGGAAATTTTCCTGCAGTCTTTACCTTGACATGGCTTCCTTCTTTATCCGAGACAAGGGCCACATAGGTGATTTCATGGTGTCTGCAGTACTCTTGTAATTCCTCTTGGGACTGAAACAAATAGACACAGTGTACTGAATAAACACAGATCACCTGGAACCACTTCAAGTAATTAAGGAGAATGAAAATATCGGTCTTCAATTGTATTCCAAAGCAATTAATAAATATGCTGATTTCAGGGGATATAAATATTAAGCAAGAAAAGAAAAGGATAAAGAATTTCTTGCTTTCCCTATTTTCCTGATTATTTTAAGGGGTCCTGAACAATCAATGTGGCAAGCATAGTAAGAGGTTTTCAATAGCTTCAAGTCTTTTTTTTATTTTTGTGGAGCTGGGGATTGAACCTGGAGCCTTGCACATTACTAGGCAAGTGCTCTACCACTGAGCTACATCCTTAGCCCTTCAAGAACTTCCAGTCTTAATGGAAGGTGCCAAGAATAATACAATGTGTGTACAAATAAGCACACATAGTGAAAAAGCTTTGAGGAAAGCAAAAGAACCAAAAGGAATGCTGAAAGGTGAAAAGCAAAACTAAGCACAAAGCAAGCCAGAGAAGCCTGTGGGGGATGCCACTGTGCAGGACTGAAGTCACTGGTCATGGGTTTATATTTCACTGTAAGATACATTTCTCTAACAATCTCAGGTGAAGAGGATGTTGCTGTCAAATGATTAAAAACTGATGGTCAGCACTCTTCTGATATAATTAAAATACAGAATACATAAAATGGACAGCAGCAGTTGTAGAAGCCTCTTGGTAGGTGATATGAATGGAACAGGAGGGTGGCAGGTTGGTGTCCCTGTTCATCACCAAGCCCTGGGGCACCTTTAGCGTGGGTGACTATGCACTGAAGATCACTCTGGATGATCTCCTGGGAGCACACCCCTTTTGTGATCTGTTTGTGACAGCACGGATGCTATTTATCTAGAGCCCCCCGAAGTGTGCCACTTTTATCACCTTTGCACCCAAGGCAGGTGTCAGATCTTATGCTGGCAGTGAGGCTGAGGATACAAAGTCATAGGTACATTAAACCCAGAATGCCTTCTGAAGTATGGTACATTGGCCAGGGGTGGAGGCGCATGCCTTTAATCTCAGCTTCTCAGGAGGCTAAGACAGGAGGATCACAACTTGGAGGCTAGCCTGGGCAATTTAGAAAAACCCTGTCTCAAAATAAAAAATAAAAAGGGCTGGGGATGTAGCTCAAGGGTAAAGCATCCCTGGTTCAGTCCCTAGCAAGACTGGAAAAAAAAAAAAAAAAAAAAAGAAGGGGGAAAAAATGAAAAAGTAAAAGGTAGGCTAGCATATGGTCCTGCAAAGGTATCTATATCCTAACCCCTAGAACCTGTGAGTGACTACCCTGGTTTATCTTGGTGGGCCCAGGGTAATCACAAAGGTCCTCATAAGAGGCAGGCAGGCATAACAGAGTTAGAGAAGATGTAAGGTAGAAGCCTGGATTAAAGAGGAAAGAAGATGCTACACTGCTGAGTATAAAGGTGAAGAAAAGGGTCACAAGGCAAGGACTGCAGGAGGCCTCTTCAGAGCTCGAACCTGGAGGATGAGATTCTTCCTGGAGCCTCCAGAAGGATTGAGTTCTCCCAACACCTGGATTTTTTTTTTTTTTTTTAGTGTTTTTTAGTTATAGATGGACACAATATCTTTATTTTTATGTGGTGCTGATGATCGAACCTAGTGCCTCATGTGTGAGAGGCAATCACCACTGAGTACATCCCCAGCCCCAACACCTGGATTTTAACCCAGTGAAAATGATTTGAGACTTCTGACTTCCAGAAACATGTTGTTTTAAGTCATTAAGTTTGTTATTGCAGCAATCACACTAATAGAGGAAGCAACTCCAACCACAGGGATAAGCAGAGTTGGACAGAGTCTAAGAAACAGAGGATGATCTGTCATCCAAGCTGTAACTCTCTGCACTTCACTCATAGGTGCTTTCTGTCCCATTACCTGTGACCAGTCGTACAGGATTTCTGCTGTGATTCCTGCTGACCAGAGTTTCTGGGTTAAGTTGATAGCCCTGGACGTGGACATCTGGCCGACACTTACAACCAGGAGGTCACAGGAGCTTATTGTAACCTGGAGAAGAAATAGTGGTTACACTTAAAGAATGACACTGCAGATGTGGGACAAACAATATGAGAGAAGGTGGCACTCATGGGTAAGAAGGCATTCTTAGAATCTTGTACAACAACGAGGAAGGCTTTGCTTAAAAATGACATTGGGAAAAATAAGACACAGTAAAAAAAACTTTCATATTCCTTTTTTAAGATAGAAATTATTTCAGCTACTATGGGCAAATAAAGAAACCATTCTTAACTTTGTAGGCAAAGAGGTTTCATAAGTGTTTGCTACAACTAGAACATCTCCCATTTACATATTGCATGACAGATGAGGAAAAATAAACATCTAAAGTCACCTTGCTGGAGCAGAAGACAAGGACTAAATTGCAAGGATTGCCTATCTATAGCCTTGTATCTATTATATGAAAGATCATTTCCCAAATCCTCAGCCTATAGCTGCTACACTGATGAGATACATATGTGATCTCTGTTCCTGGCATACCCTTCCTAAAATCCCTAGAATCTTCAAAGTACTTTTTCTATGCCAATGAGGTGACTGACATGGGCCTGGTCACTGAAAAGACCAATACAGGATAAAAGGGCTGGGACTTTCAATCATATCCTACAACTTCTGGGGAGGGAGGGGAAAGGAGCTGAAGGTTAAGTTGACTACTAATGACCAAGGATGTAATCAATCAAGCCTATGTATTGAAGCTCCACCAAAAACTCAAATGACAGGGTTCAGAGAACTTCTGAAAAGCTAAATCTGTGGCATTTTCTGGAGGGTTGCAGGCCCTGAGGAAATGACATTATCTGCAGTTAGGAGGAAGAGTAGACAGAAAGAACTGACTTGGAGGTCACCCAGAGGGAGTCTGCTGTTCAACACTGCTTCCTTGATGTGTGACAATACAACAGGAGAAAATAAGTTTATTTTTTCCCGTATCAATTACAAATAATGCTTTTAGGAATGAAAGATATTACAAAGTATGATAGAAAGCCAATCTGGGACTTACAGGTTCTTCCATGTTGAGGACAGCAGCAAATATCTTGTCTATTGCAATACTGACACCAACCGCAGTGGGAACTGGCCCCAGAGCCTGTGGACCTCTAAACTGTGGAATCTATGGAGAAACAAACAGTTCTGGTTATGAAATACAGAATAAACTGCGACTATCAGGAAAGCAATGATTAATGAGCAAGCTCTCTGTCAGCAACTTATCAAAGGATTCAATGAAGAGTGTGAATGTGTGTGTGTGTGTGTGTGTGTGTGTGTGTGTGTGTGTGTGTGTTTTAAGACAGAGAAGCAAGTTTAGGAAAATAACAAATATTAAATCTAGATCTGCATAGTTCAATATGGCAAATCTGAACTGACAGGTGCTATACATGTAAAATGCACACCAGCTGCAAAGACTTAGAGTAAATAAAGAACATAAAATAGCTTGTTGATAATTTTTGGAAGTTTGAGTAAATGTTGAAATGAAATTTTGGATACAACTAGGTTAAATAAAACATATCACTAAAATTTCACTTTTTATTTACTTATTGTTACTAGATAATCTAAAATTATATATGTAAGTTCCAAACCAAGACAGAGGAGATATACTTTTCCCTACTCTTCCTAAGTATAGCTAAAAATCCTGGATGCTACATATAAAACAAGGAGACTCTACAAGTGAAGAGAGGCAGGCTGTCTAGGGACTGCAGAATGCGAGGATGACAATAGTGAATTCTCAGGTTTGCTCTTTGCTTCATACCTCATGGATTAAGTACTGGAGAAACTGTCAACCCAGAAATGCCAAGAGGAACAAGAAAGGGGAAAGCTAGTAAGGCAGATAACTTTAGACAATAATTTCCCTGCTCCAGCTAAACATCATAAAAAAAAAAAAAAGCCCAGGCCCACTCCCACCAGTGAAGGCAGGGTGCAGAGTATAGTCACCCTTACCCTAGCAAGGTGGCTTCAGAGGAGTGCAAGCAGAGAGCTAGGATTTTCACATCTGCCTAGCAGTAATGCCCACCACCTTCCAACAACAATGCCAGTGGAGGCCAAGATCCCCAGGATACTGGATTTTACCCTCACCCAGGCAGCAAGAAAGTATCCCTCCCTACTGGGGTGGGGCCAGAGGAAGCTGAGTGGGAAGATGTGATTATCACTGGCCTCCTGCCAGTTCTCTCCCCCTACCATGGATAGGTGGAGGCTTGTGGGAAGCAGTAACATGGTGCCCCTTCCACCTGGAGGTGTAGATGGAGGCTGAGTGAGGAATCTGGCACTCCGTGTCCATACCACGTAGCATCAGAGATGGCCTGCTAAAGCATAAGATCCAAATAAGTTCCAGTCTCATAACATGAGACTGCAGATGTCCAGGACACATACATCCTACCAAGAACTGAGATATATAAAAGTAACAGAGAAATATTCAACACACACTAAAACCAAGATCACATACCTGTTGGAATTACATGGCAAAGATTTTAAAGCAACCAGCATAAAAATGCTGTAACATGTATCATGAACAGGCTTGAAAACAAAAATAAACAAAAATATGAATGCATCTCAGCAAATGAGAAGATAAAACAAAATCCTCACTGAATGGACCAAATAACAGACAAGAGGAAAGAAATGGTGACATTAAGTTAAAACAACTGAAGTCACTCAATCTGTAAAAGAGAGAACAGAGGCTGTGAAGTAAAATGTGCCAGAAGCCCAAAGTTAGAGATGATAAAGAGACAGAGTGGCTCTCTCTTTCTCTCCAAAGAATGCCTGAAAAATTCCCAGGGTTGGCAAAAGACAAACTTGAGGATTTAAGAAAGAAGCTAAGAACAGAGCAGTATAAATCTGAAGAAATTCATGCCAAGACATATTATAGTTTAATTTCAAACTCAAGACAAAAACAAAATCATGAAAGTATCAAGAGAGAAACATTTTTCCTAGAGGGTAAAAGTAATTCAAATTACAGAGGATTTCTCATCAGAAACCATAAACTTAAGGGAAATTTAAGAGAATTTTTTTCTCCTCTTAAATTTTAAAAATTGTGTTTGACAAAGCAAAAAGTTTAACATTGTTTGATGTGGATCTCAATGGCATAGAGCAAACACTGAGGGCAATTAGATCATAAATGAGGCACAGGTAAAGGGATGCAAAGGGAGGGAGGTTTTTGGCCTTGAGCTATACTGATAATGCAAGGAGATAGGTGATAGAACAGTTCTCTTGATTGTGGCAGTCCTTACAGGAATCTATACTTTTGATAAAATGGCACAGATGTACAGATACCTTGTACCAATGTCAATTTTCTGCTTCTGATATTTTATAGAAGTTAACAAAGGATTATAATAGCTAGAGGAAACTGGGTAAAGGTTCTTCAGACCTCTCTATACTACCTCTGCAACGTCCTGTGAGTTTCTAATTATTTTTTTAAAGTTTAAAAAATTACAAATGTGGTTCACATTATATTTGTATTTCTAGATGAATGATACAGAGATATTCAATTGTATTACTGGTTTAACTTTTTATGTAGGCTTATAAATATTCAAAATAATAAGCTCAGGAAGAAATAAAATTGAGCCAGAACTAATAAACACAGGGTGAGGCCTCACCAGCAGATCATATCTGCCACCAGCTGCAAGGATTTCAGGTACGGCTCTCTGCCTCCGTCTGATAAATGCCACAAACTGGAAGATGATTCCATTGTGCTGTTGTACCTTATAAACCAAGCCCAAGTTGATCAAGACCTAGAGTAAAATGCCATACAAATGTGTCAAGGACTGGAGATTTAGAATACAGAATACAACACTGAAAATGCTGTTTTCCATCAACAGCATCAGAATAATCCATTTAGCATAAAGAAAATACTGAGCAATTTCTCGCATGAAGTCTGTTTAACCGTAGCCTGCCACGCAAGAGAAAATATATTCTCTTCAAGAATAAACATCGCTGGCTGGGCTGTGGCTCAGTGGCAGAGTGCTTGCCTAGCATGAATGAGGCACTGAGTTCGATCCTCAGCTCCACATAAAAAATAAAAGAATAAAATAAAGGTATTGTGTCCATCTACAACAAAACAAAAAACCAAAAAAGAACAAACACCTCTCTGAGGATAACACAGTAAGAATTTCTATAGGAGGGCTTGGGGATGCAGCTCAGTATTAGATGACACGATGATATGAGGCTCTAGGTTTGAACCCCGGCACTGAAAAAAAAAAAAAAGAAGAAGAAGAAGAAAGAAGAAACTGCTGCATGGTAGGAATTGAGATGCTTGCAAAGAAATCCTAATTTAAGCCAAAATTATTTGTAGGTATCAAATGCTCCAAAACATAGAAAGTAGAGCTTTTCTGTTAAAATAAAACACTAGCATTAAGGAAATAAAAAACATTTCCCCCTTGAGCTATTTTTTTTTTTTTTTTGAGAGAGAGAGAGAGAGAGAGAGAATTTTTCAATATTTATTTTTTAGTTTTCGGCGGACACAACATCTTTGTTTGTATGTGGTGCTGAGGATCGAACCCGGGCCGCACACATGCCAGGTGAGCATGCTACCACTTGAGCCACATCCCCAGCCCCCACCTTGAGCTATTATTAATGCTACATATTTGTCCTGCTACTATCAAACAGTTGCCAAACCTGTAACTTTATGCCAAGTTTCTTCAACAGTCCAACAACCTCCTCTAGGTCTTTTAAGCCATACTTCACCAACTGGGCAACACCTGTTTTCTGTTTTATTAGTGAATTTATTGTTGGTGTTAAGTCTTGCAGTTCCCCCTTCTGCTCGATAAACTTGTAGAGTCGGCAGAGCTGGAAAGCAATAGGCAGAGTTAGCAGTCAATCCATGGCAGGGAAAAGACTCTTTGTTCATGTGCTCAGGGAGTTCGTACACTTCTAGGAAGGGGGATTTTGTGGTCAATGGTAATTTAAGCCTTTGCTGTAATCCAAAGGGTCATCCTTGTGTGATAGTAGAAGCAAATGTGACTCCATTTTGTTTTTGACTTCATCCTGTAAAACAACCATGCCAAGAAGGGTCATGACTGGGGCAAGATGTTCTTTTCCTTTTGCTATAGAAACCTTTAAGAATGCAGAACTACCTATTGGGGCATTGTTTCTGTAACTAGGGTAACGGGGCTCTGTTTCCGTAACTGGGGTGATTGGGCTGTGATTGGTTAGGCTTCCCACCACTTGACTGCACTCTCCTGCTTCTGTAACCTGGCTTGCTTGCATTGGCTAGATCCCCGAACATCCCTTTTGCGGTTTTTAGGCTTATAAGGAATGACCTTGCAATTGTTTGGGGCTGATCAGGGGAACAGCTTTATGTTCTGGTCAGTTGCCACTAGTGTGCTTCAATAAAGGCTTGATTTGATTATACATGAGTGGTCTGGCAGTCAGTTTATGAAACCCTGGGACGAAGCTTTAACTATAACACTTGCCCCCAACTATAAAGCACTTCACAGAAGTGCTTCAGACACATACATCTCACTTTACTAACATGCCCTTACAGTTGATAATGACCCCAGCAAAGCAGAGTCTGGCACTAGCAGAGCCTTTATTATACATCTTCAGCCAACATTGCTGCTCTTTACCTTTCTCATTCCCATGAATTCCCATTAGCACAGGCACACAAATGGAGAGACAAGAAGGCAGAGTCTGACTTGTTCTAATACTCAGAATGAGTCAGAAAGCTGCCTGTCTTCCTTTTGCTTGAATAATTCCTATTTGGTGCCTTGGGATGTCTTTTCCTGCAGGCAGCCTCTGGATCCTTCATTCCAGGATTCTTCTAGATGCATACTTTGACCAACTGGTTGCTTTCATTCTGTTTGTCTCACAGGAAGGCAGTGCTAGAAATGATCTAGCCTTGGGCCAACCACAGTCTCTGGCACACAGTAGAAGGAAGAGGAAGGAGCTATGGACATACAGCCAGAGAGAAAAATCCCAGGAGCTAAACTGGAAATTACTAAGAAACAAAATTATAGCTATTTTTCAGACTGTAGGTAGAATCCAGTTCATCTATAAATTGGCACATGAAAGCTAGAAGTTGAATGAAGACTCAGCTTAACATAATCAAATTAATCATAAATTACTTAAATATTTTAAAAATAAGTTAAAATCTTCTATATTTTTTATACTGTTTGCTATATTAATGTTTTAAATACAAAATCATAAGTCTTTGATTTATATATTTTTTTCCTATGGCTGGGGAAATAGCTCAGAGGAAGAACCTTGAGGCCTTAGATTTGATTCCTAATACTGCTAGAGGCATAAAAAAAAGACAGGAAAAAAATTTTTCTTCTTAATTAAAAAAAAGTGTCTCTTCAATACATTTTAATGTTAAATTACCCCATTAATGAACTACTAGAAGTCAATACCTCCAGATTTTGGTCTTCATCCAATCACAACTAACTCCATGTGACGCTGGACAAATCACATCTTTTTGGGGTTCAGGTATCTTATATGTAAAATAAGACTGGGCCAGATACTCAAAATTCTTTTGCAATATTTCTGTTTTCTTTCCTTTCCTTTCCTTTCCTTTCCTTTCCCTTCCTTCCTTCCTTCCTTCCTTCCTTCTTCCTTCCTTTTCTTTCTTTCTTTCTTTCTTTCTTTCTTTCTTTCTCTCTCTCTCTCTCTCTCTCTCTCTCTCTTTTTTTGGTACTAGGGCATGAACCACTGAGTCACATCCCTGGCCCTTTTAATTGAGACAGGGTCTTGCTAAGTTCCTTAGGGCCTCACTAAAGTTGCTGAGGCTGGCTTTGAACTTGTACAAGATCTTCCTGCCTCAGCCTTCCAAGCCGCTAGACCTATAGGCGTGTGCCAACATGCCTGGCTTTACTTCCCTTTCTAACATCCTCAGTGTTCCATTTTAAAATAAATAAATTAAGTACCCAATGCCTTTATTGATAACATTTTTTCTATTTTAAACTACTTAAATATACAACTTCTAATGCTTAGTATCATCAAATGATCATGGTTAGCAAAAAGAAAAGAAGCCAACATTTAGCAATCAATGCAGCTATCATATGCAAGTGTGTGATATTTGTGATCCTTTTTGTGTATGAATCAGTTAAGTGGATGGTCTCTTGATAAGATTCTTGGTACCATTTATTTATACCTGGGACTATTTCTACAAATAGAAGTGTGCTTTGTACATGTGCAGGGTACGTGTAGATACTGTTCTTCATACCTGAACAGTGAGCTGCTGGGTCAATTTGCATATCAATTTTATCTCTTCTAATATTAAATATTTAATGTTTAAGCCAGCTCAGTTTTCAGAACTCCTAGTGCTATGCATCTCATTTACCTTCTCTACCTGAAAGTGGGTTTATGTGTCCCCAGTGAAAGTCATTTTAAAGAAGTGAGAGCAGATAAATGCTACACACAATCCTTTGTGACATTTTAGAGGCCAGTATGAATTAAGAAGTTGTACTGAGGGGCTGGGGTTGTGGCTCCGCGGTACAGCGCTCGCCTAGCATGTGCAAGGCTCTGGGTCGATCCTTAGCACCACATAAAAATAAATAAATAAAATAAAGCTATTGAGTCCATGTACAACTAAAAAATAAATATTAAAAAAAAAAAAAAAGAAGTTATATTGAGGCTAGGGCCCTCTCCACTTACTCCTCTTGTGCTCCAGCACTCTGTCTACCACACAGTAGGTATCTAAAAGACTGCAGGGCTTTGCTGGGTGTATATACAATCATATTTTAGTCTATCCTACATGTGACAGATTAAACCACAGGATCATGTAATCAAGTGTTAACTCAGAGGCTAGAAGGCTTCTGGGAAGGTTAAAACTCTTCTTATGTAAATATTCAGGAAATGTACAAAAGTCTGCTGTCTTCTGCCATGTAGCTACTTGTTTACTGTGCCAAAGATCTGGGGTTAATCTGAGGCCTGTAGAGAGAACATGACCAATCTGTTTACCCCACAATATTTTCTTATTGCTGATGGAATTGAATATAAGATTTTAGGAGTAGGAAATTTTGAAAGCAAAAGCTGTAATTCAACTCTCAGGAGTTAGAAGACTGGGGTGGGGTGGAGGGCACCAGTATTTGCAGGGCTCCGTGACTCCTTCTGATCCCATGTGGTCCATTTCAGAAAAGGACAACTGGCACTACCTCTGCTCAGCAGGAGACTCTGGTAAGCACAGGCTGTGTGAGGGGTGAAGGGAAAGGATTTAGTGATCCAGAAGGAGCAGGATGATTACAGCACATCAAAAAGATGTGTAGAGAGACATTTTTGATCACAGTGTTAGTTTCTCTTTTCTAATCCCAGAGGTTGCTATGGTACCTAATACTCAAGGGAAAACTGTGTCTTTGAGGCAGCAGGAAGTACAGCTACCTCACTGCTACAAGAATTTGATGACATTTTCTTGCATCATAAAATTACAGAGAGAGCTGTAATAACACCATAAGAAAGTACTTACGCTATTAGATGACAAAGACAGATTACAAAATTTAGCTTCCACTTCTCTTCTTGTTAGCTTCTCTGTCTAAAGCAGAAGAGAAAGAGAACAATGAGAGTCACCTCACTGATCAAGACAGAATTTCCAGGCGAATTCTGACACTCATATCCTTCATTTTGGACAAACTATTCCTAAAAGTAAAGAATGCATTTAATTCTGTGAATAAAGAACTCTTCCCCCCAGTTTACATAAAACCCACACTATTTAAAAATTATTTTTAGAAGGAAAGTTGTACTTACAGAATGGGGTGGAGACCCAGCTCTTGAGAGGCTTTACCAGGGCATTTCTGTTTAGGTGGGGAGGGAGTCATTTTGATCTGTGTTCCCTTAATAAAAGCTCAGGTCTGAGTACTTCATCCTATAACAACTACAGCCCTTCTGCACAATCCCCAAGGCTTCTGCCAGTGTCCAACTGACATAATATTGTATCTGTCACTGCCAAACAGTTGCAGCACTTTGAGGAGAAGAGAGACCCACTAAGAAACAAATAAAAGCTGAGTTGTATGGTAGGTACATGCCTATAATCCCAGTGACTGGGTAGGCTGAGGCAGGAGCAGGAGGATCTCAAGTTCGAGGCCAGCCTCAGCAATTTGGTAACTTAGTGATCTTAGTGAGAACTTAATAACTTAGTGAGAACCTGTACAACCCCCCTCCAAAAAAAAGGTTGGGTATGTTGCTCAGTGGTAAAGGGCCCCTGAGTTCTATCCCCAGTACCAAAAGTTAAGTGTGGACCCTTGATGTGTACCAGACAAACAAATGAAATGCTAGTCAAGTCTTTTGGTATATAAAAAACAATAAGCCATTATGGACTTCTATTATTCATTCTGCTTTAATCATAGATTGTTACTATTAGTTACTGAATCTCCTGGATGTCTCTTATTTATTATGAAAAAATTAAGCATGAAAAGAAATTAGGAAATATAAACACTCACCTCCCTCCCAACACCAGAATATAACACTAACTTATTTTTAAAATATTTTTCTTCCAGGATCTGCATGCACATCCATAGTATAGAGTAAGGAATACTATGGTATGGCTAAATCAAGGAAGAGTAACTAGAGATGCCACAGCCCTCATTCTACAGGAAAAGAGCAGATAATGAGGCCCTACCAGATATCTAGGCCCCTAATTCAAATCAGTATGATCTATAAATGACTTAATTGATAAGCATAGGCAGGCTAAAAGAACAAAGGGAAGGGCATAGATCTTTTATTCCCAAACAAGCACTCCCTCTCTTGCCTCCATAAAGTAGCACTGTCATGAAAATGAAGTGGGTTAATCTACATAAAGAACTTAAAAACAATTTGAACCCAGATAGGTGCTCAGTAAAGGTTAACTATTTTAAAAATGATTACAAGCAAGTACCAAAACCAATTAGTTGGTGATTTCTTACCTCATGAAGTGAGTTATTTTTATTTATTTATTTATTTATTTTTATTGGTTGTTCAAAACATTACAAAGCTCTTGACATATCATATTTCATACATTTGATTCAAGTGGGTTATGAACTCCCATTTTTACCCCATATACAGATTGCAGAATCACATCGGTTAATGAAGTGAGTAATTGAAGAACATTTTTTTTTTGGTGCTGGGGATTTAACCTAGGGATGCTTAAACTCTGAGCCACATCCACAGCCCTTTTTTGTATTTTATTTAGAGACAGGGTCTCATTGAGTTGCTAGGGTCTCTTGCTGAGGCTGGCCTTGAACTCATAATCCTCCTGCCTCAGCCTCCTGAGATGCTGAGATTATAGGCATGTGCCACCATGCCTGGCTTAAAGAACTTTTAGTCTCTTAAAAATTTCACCCTTTGGGCTGGGGCTGTAGCTCAACAGCAAAGTGCTCACCTGGAATGTGTGAGGCCCTGGGTTCGATCCTCAGCACCACAAAAAATATCCTGGAGGTTACTAGTAGTACAGGGCTTAGTATAGAATAAAACCTCAACCAATCCTTGCTAATTGTTGATATAATTAAAGCCCATCAGTTCTTTCATCTTAGAGCAATGAAGAAAGGAGATAAAACTCACAATTTAGTTTTATGGTTGCAATAATAAGAAAATAATCATAGACTATTATTATTATCTTTCAACATCAAATCAAAGTAATTACATGCTTACCACAGCATCATATAGAATAACATAGACTTGACTGAGTTTATCTTCTGGGATCCCACAGTGTAAGAGTATTGCTTTCAATAACATTGTATGGTTCAAGTAAATACTGTAATTTCTTTCCTGGGATATAAAGTAAAATTATTATTATTTTTCATTATACAAGAATTTAGGTAAATGGCCAAATCTAGAATCTTACTGTGAATTTATTACCCTAAAACCACAGAAGTACTGAATTTCAGCATCTTTCCTTCTAGTTTATTCTTTCACAAACATTCTTTTTACATTGCTATAGTTGAAGAATATGAAAAAGTTTAACACTTTTACTAAGTGCATCATAATACTCTTGCTGTTCTTTAGCCATGTTAAAAAGCCCAAATCCACACAAATTTCAAACAAGGAAAGATCTGGTTCAGTAGTAGCTGACTTATAAGCACAGGCTGATGGAATAGTTTTTGTTATTTTTGTCTAAACCAGTCACTTAATGAGTGTTCAGAGTGCTGAGCTGGGTGCTGAGTTGGGGATGAGGTACAGGGAAAAGTGGAACCATGGGCTCTGCACTGAAACAGTACACAATACATTTGAAGAAAACACTACAAATCAAGGGAGTATGTGGATGCCTCATGTCAAGAGTCATGAAAGTTAAGAAAAGGTGGCAGTCAGGCTTCATAGGGAGAAAAGGGTCCAAACCATGGCTGAGTAAAGAAAAGCCTGTTTGGACAAGGGGACACCTGTGACTGGTAGTGGCAGTAATGCAAGGCATGTGTGGGGGACAGGGAAGGATGCCAGAGGAGAGTTGGCAGCTCTACCCAAGACAAGATAGTGTGTGAACATGGTGAAAGGCATGGGGAGTTAAGCGAGCAGATGTAGGAGGAGCCACCGAGGGTTCTGATTTCTTGCATTTTGCAATAATGTGCAGAGATACAACACTGTCTTCCTAAATAAAACCAGTTTCTGTCATGGTGGAAGTGAGAGCCCAAGATGAACCTCAAAAGCAACATGATCAAACCTTTGAAGCTACTTTGGGAAAGATGTCATTCATTGCCTGCAGAAACCGAGAAACAGGTCTGAGGTTGTTGTAGACACTTAGTGAATGAAACTAGCAGGGCAATCTCAAAATGTTAAAATTTGGAAGGAACCTGAAGTGCTGGAAACTCTTGGATAATCTCATAGATAGTATAGATGGTTTCAGCAGTGGGCAGAGAGCTGTTGGTAGTAGAAGTGACGATGTCAAATGCACATTCTAGAAGTTCTTTGGGATGAAATCGATCTAACTTGCGGGGTCTAAATACACGTTCTATGCAGTATCTGAAGAGAAACCAAGATTTCCAAGGTCATTACTTATTAGAAATAAATATGTATGAACAAGATAAAAGAAACGAAGATGAAAAAAAAAATCTATCAAGAGGGCTTAAAGACAGAATAGTCTTGCTTTGTGATCTGGGTTCTAATTCCCAGTTTTGCAATATTAAATTATGGAGCTTAGTTTTTTTGTGTTGTTTTTTAATGTCTGAAGTAGAGATGAAATTACACACAAAACCAATTTTACCTTAAGTGATTGCTTTCTACACAGACACCCACACCTTAGGACTGACTCTAATTGCTCACTTGTAGCTAGAATAAAGCACATGAAGAGCTTTCATTTGAAGAAAGAAGCTGGAAGGTAGGGTGCCTCATTGACAACAATACTGGCTCCAATTTATGAAGACCTTGGTGTTTGACCCCTGTGGTATCTGAATATACAGAGAACCTGTCCTCAATGCTAAGTGCCAGGAGCTGCTCAGTGCTCAGCATTCCTGCTGGGTCGACTCCACTTTTTTACAAGTAGCTTTTGTTCAGTTACCTGTGTAGGAAGTTTTCACACAGAGAACACTGGCTATTTGTCCCTCCAATTAAATTTTAAAAGGGGCCATCTGTGATCAAGAATAGCCAGATTTTTTTTGCCCCCAAGCAACCATTTGTGAAAATAATGAGCTGTGTACGTTGCCTGGGGACATGAAAAAGGCACAGAATAGATGTCAGGTCACTTAAATGCTACATTCCTTCTATAGAGGGGGCTGCACTCCCAGTCCCCTGAAAGAAACGGGCACTGGGGCTGGGCTTTCTGACCCTATTACAAGCTCAATACTTTCAGCTCACAATTCTTTACTGTACAGGAGTCATGGAACATAAAATATTCTTCCCTGGTTTCCTTCCCACAGCTACCAAATGGAAGAAAGCCTCTATTGTTTCTTACCGTTTTAAATTCAATATATTATTTCTTGCCACATATCTTGCAAAAGGGACCTGAGAAGTAAACAAGATTTTAAAGGTCAATGTCAAGATGTGCTAACAATTATATTCTTCCAGTTTTAAAAATATCAACTTTATTGACATATAACCCACATACCACAGAGTTTATCCTTTTAAAGTGTACAGTTCAGAGGCTTTATTATAGGCAAGCAATGATACACAATGATGTTTAGGTTAATGATGGAAAGTATATACAACAGTGGCCCTATAAGATTTTATCACAAAAGGATGTTGTAGCCACCTTAGTTTATGTAAAAAGTACACTCTAAGATGTTTTCACAGTAACAAAATCGCCTAATGATTCATTTCTCAAAATTTATCCCCCTCAATAAGTGACACATGAAGGTAGTGAGACTTGTGCACCTCTCACACTCCTGAAATGTTCCCTAATACTTCAGTCAGCAGTGGACTCCACTGCTAGACACCAATCTCTGTCACTGAGGCATTTCCTAGGTTATTTAAACTTGAGGAAAATTTACTTTTAGTTGAATATATTTTGACACACACACACACACACACACACACACACATGCATTTATTTTTTTAAATTGGGCACTTTACCACTGAGCTACATCCCCAGTCCTTTGCTGAGGCTGGCATCAAACTTTCGATCCTCCTGCCTCAGCCTGCTGAGTTGCTGGTATTACAGGGGTGCACCACCCTACCTGGCTTTGCCAAATTTTTATTATGCCAAATTAAAATCTGTGCAAGTTTTTGGTTTCTATGAATTTAAAAAAATGTCATTCATAACAATGCAATAAAAATAGGTATTATCTCTTATGGTGAATTTCCTATCAATTTTTTGGGAAATTTTTTTTTTAAGTGCTGGGATTGAACCAAGGTTCTTGCACATGCCAGGCAAGTGATATACACTGAACTACATCCCCAGTCCAAGATATTCTTAATAACCACCCACAAAATTACAAAACCACTGTCTGATTGCCCCAAGAATTCTAACACAGTATCAATAGTTGGGAAATTATTCTCAAAAGATAATAACTTTCCACCACC
Source organism: Callospermophilus lateralis (assembly GCF_048772815.1). Taxonomy (NCBI): domain Eukaryota; kingdom Metazoa; phylum Chordata; class Mammalia; order Rodentia; family Sciuridae; genus Callospermophilus; species Callospermophilus lateralis. Next base: position 86,807,023 of record NC_135307.1, on the reverse strand, counting down.
CAGTACTGGGGATTGAAACCAGGGGCTCTCTACCTGAATTACATCTCTGGCCCTTGTTATTTTTTATTTTGAAACATGATCTTGCTAAGCTCCTGAGGCTGGCCTTGAACTTGTGATCCTCCTGCCTAAGCCTCCCAAGTTGCTGGGATTATAGGTGTGCACCATCATACCCAGCAAAAGCAATCACTTTCTATTTTTTGTAGTTGAATATCAACTTGCAGGGAGCATATGCTTAAAAATCTCACTTAAGTATCAGTACTTAGAGAATAAGAAGCCAGTTTTAAGTATAACTATGTAACTGTACTTCTACTCTTTAACAGGGCCCAAATATCAGTTATGTGATTTGTCTCTACCCCAAAACAATCCCCAACTACTTTCCTTACACACATACGCACACACAGGATATAATCAGGTAGTTCTCAGAAAAATTCACAAGGCTAATAAACTTCAAAAAAGATGTTCAGTCTCACTAGAAATGAGAAGCTATCTCAACTTCACTCATCAGACTGGCAAAACATGTTTAAATTAATATCATCCATATATGTCCATGGTATAGGAAAATAGGCACTTTCACACACAGCTGATGAAGAGTGCTAGTTGCTAAAGCTTCAGAAATGTAACCTGAAACTTTACAATAAAATTTTCAACAATATTATGCATATATTATACTTGATTAGTAATCCCACTTCGAAGAATTTATTAAAAAAATAAAAACATATTAGTGTATGAATGTTAAAAGAATGTTCATTGCCATATTATTGTGGTGGCTCAAAACTGAAACCTGTCTGCATGTTCATCAACAGTAAAATAGCTGAATGATTTGCTATCAATATTACAGAATATTAAGGAGCTATTAAAAAGAAAGTTTAGATTTATATTTTATATAGATCAAGTATATATATGTATATAAGATGAAAATGTGATACATTTGATCTATATATGATATAATATAGATATTGAGATACATTTATATCTCTATTTGATCGATAGGAATCATTAGAGTAAAAGAAATGTAAGTTTCAATAGAGTTTAAATATTCCATTTTGCTATAGAGAAAACAACATAAAAAAACCCCAAACCTATGTGTATCTAAGTATAAGTGTAGAAAAGGAAAATAGAAGCTAAGAACATGGAAGGATAGGATGCCGATATAGCTCAGTGGCAGAATGCTTGCCTAGGGACTCACTCATGCTAAGCACCCACTCCACCACTCAAGTCTCTATTTATAAGTGCCTTGTTTAAATTAGGGCTTAAACCCTTGCCTGTCATATGCACTCATGTTTTCCTCTGATCTGTTCGGATACTATCATACACACAGACGGGCTTGACAGTAGCTAGCACTATGTAAGTGAATGATTGGAAAAACTGCTACTTAGGGAGTCCTGGGGGTCAGAATAATCAAGCATGGCAAAAATCAGTGCACCCAACTAGCAGCAACACTTGTTACAAGAATGTAATTGATTTGGAATGTTAACATGTTAGAATTTTACTAAAGAATTAGAAAGAAAGTAGAAAATACCCTGTGTTTATTTGTCTGAGTTGACCAGGCTAACCTGCTGTGGTCACTCAGCAGAGCTCAACACTGAGGTGCACATGTGGCAATGCAGGGTTCTGGTTCCTAGAGCCATAAACACCTGAGGTCTTAGCAAGGTGGATGGCATTCAAGGTCAAACATTTACTAAACTTTAGTAATGCTCTTAACCCTGAAAACGCCTGTAAGAATATACTTCCTTAAAGTGACATTTGTAATATAATTCTGGGGGGAAAATATCTGGTAATTAACAATGAACAGATAAGCCATTCGTGTAAACAGACACAGCACCCAGATTGTCAGCAGAGCATTCTGAGCCTTACCCGCAGGTCAAAAGGAAGCATCACCAGCATCCCACTGTGGTCCATGAACACAGCTGCTTCATTGTGCTCATATATTTGTTTATTTCGGGGAAGCAGTAGTGGGGTACACAACTGGACAGCTCCTAACCAAATTAGAAAAAAATCACTAATTATTAGGTTCTTCTTCTCCCTAGGAGGCAACTTAAAACAAAAATCTGATAGCTAAGTAATTGCTACTGGGACCACTGAACTCAGCTTTTCTTCACTTCTCTAAATTTTACAGGTGGAGAGCTCATCTAGGGCTAAATTTGTTAATTCTGTCATAGTTCTGACTCTACAAGCCAACTGTATTTTAATAGCAAGTTTACAATATTCAAATTATTTCTCTTCAGCAAGGCAAGTTATAAAAATAAGCCTAAATTTAATGATGTCAATTGCTTATAATTGAATTTTAATATATGGTTGTACCAAAACCCTCAGATAGCATTTATTATTAATGACAAAATCTTATGGAAAAATATGGTTTTTTAAAATAGGTCATACCATGCCTTTTAAAGATGCGGATGATGGTTTCACACACATGTTGTTGTATCTTGGCTGTACGGATTGAGAAGTTGCCCTAAAATAAGACGAATTAAAATGTCATCATCAAAGCCTAATTAAAGATATCCCCTAGAAACCCTGTCTCAAAAAAAAAGGGCTGGGGATGTGCCTCTGGGTTTAATTCCTGGTACAAAAAAAAAAAAAAAAAAAGGAGAAACAACAGATAAGCAAAAAGACACAAATAAAAAAGTCATCAATAGCCCTGCAAATAAGTTTCTAATATTGCCAACCAGAAAAAAACTGCTTCTTAAAATCTATGTTGATCGTCCACAAATTTTACCAGTACTTCCTCTATTGGTCTTTTAAAATTGCATCAAGTTAATCATACAGAACATAACCAATATCTGTTATATACTCAGTTGACTTTATCAGATTTTAACATTTTGCTATATTGATTCAGGCATTTTTTTCTTTTTAAAAAATTTTAAAAATTTGCTCTTTTTAGATATATATGACAGTAATATGTCATATTACACATACATGAAGTATAATTTATTCTAATTAGGATCTCATTCTTGTGATTGAACATGATGTGAAGTTACACCAATCCTGTATTCATATATGAACATAGGAAAGTTACATCTGATTCATTCTGCCTTTCCTATTCTTATTCACCTCCCTTCCCTTTGTCTAACCCAATGAACTCCATCCCGCCCCCCACCTCCACCCTGTGCGCCTTATTGTGTGTTACCATCTGTGTATCAGAGAAAAGATTTGGCCTTTGATTTTTTGGAATTGGCTTATTTCACTTCAGACATTTTAAAGAAAAAAATGTTAAAGACTCCTCAAACAAGTAACTCAGTTACACTTCAGAAGTCACCTTGGCAGCTTTAAAAAAAAAAGAAAAAACTTTTTTTTTTTCCACTAGGGATTGACCTAGGGCCTAGCATATATCAAACACACATTCTATCACTAAGCCACATATGCTCCTAGTCCCTTAAAGAAGATTCTTTTCCCTTTCTTTCCTTCCTTTTATCCCACCCCTTCTTTCTTGTTTAAAGATGGGATCTTGCTATGTTGCCCAGGTTGGCTATGCATTCAAGCAATCCTCCTACACCACTGTACCCAGATCCTTAAAGAGACTCTTAAAGAGCCTCATACCTGGAGATAGAAGCTAGAGATGCTGGGGAGCCTTGGGCATCTGTGTTGACAGAAAACCTCCCAAGTGTCGGGATAGGTAACTCCACTGGGAGCCTACTTAATCTGGATCTGATTGCTTGATGTTTTTGGCCATAAGCAGCAGAGCTAGAGAATAATACCTTAATCTCCTGGGTAGGTGTAGAAGGGGATGGACCTAGAATTCCTTAAAGTAAGTGATTAACAGTGTGGCTATTCTTTCCAGAATAATGCAGGTTAACACTTTTTTTTTTTTGAGAGAGAGAGAGAGAGAGAGAAATTTTTTAATATTTATTTTTTAGTTTTCGGTGGACACAACATCTTTATTTTATTTGTATATGGTGCTGACGATTGAACCCAGTGCCCCGAGCATGCCAGGCCAGCACGCTATCAATTAAGCCACATCCCCAGCCCAGGTTAACACTTTTTGCATGTACAATTTGGGGCTTTTTGGAGCTCAGGATATGGTGGAGGCATTAGAGGAATCCATGAGAAATAAGAACCTGACTTGATCTTTTGGTGGGCCAGGTTAAACTCTCTGTGCTGTGGGGCTTAGCTCACCTTCAGTATGTCACTATCGTAGGTGTAATCGATGGCAGGGGAAATGCGCTGGGAGAAGATCTGGGCCATCATGGTGCGGTAGGCTTTCCCATCCACGTTGGCCAGCGTGTGATGCAGTACTTCATGCAGCTCAGATTCCTCCATCTGGGGTGGGGGAAGCAGCTCACTCTTCAGCAGTTCTGTGGCTGTGGGACGTTTTGCTGGGTCATGGTTTAACAACCAGGAGATGACAGATTTCTATAATGAAACCCAGGCATGCAGCTGAGTGGATGCAGTAAATGATGCTCAGGAATCATCCTGACAAGCTGATGGTCAATTCAGGTCAAAGAAAAGGTACCACACCTCTTGCACTTAGTAGGGGCATTTCAAAAGTTTTTTTTTTTTTTAATTTCTAAATATGTCATTTACCCCCTACACCTTGTTATGACCTCAGAGTTGTGTAACAATTTAACAGTAGTATTTCTTAAAAGGCAGAAGCCTTTAATATTTCTTGTCACAAACAATAAAAAAAAAAATTAACTCAGTAAACATAGAAGCAGAACTTAGGGGTTGTGGGTGTGGCTCAGTGGAGGGTGCTTGCCTACCCCATGTGAGGCATTGGGTTTGAGCCTTAGTACTGCATAAAAATAAATAAATAAAAATAAAGATATTGTATTTATCTACAACTAAAAAATTTAAAAAAGAAAGAAGTGTAACTTAGGTCTTACAAACACACAAAATACTACATAGAAGACATAAGCACAGAAACCAAATAGCTCTAGATGCCCAGTGTTAGTGATATTATAAACATACTAGTTGCTAGAATTCTTAGAGCATATTAAACATACTGTTTTACTTTTTCTTCTCCATTTGTGTTATTTGTACTGATATCAACCATTCCCTCGAATTCTCTCAATTTATGCTATTTATTGGTTATACTCCCATAGCAGGGAGCCTCTTGAAGAAAATCTAAAACTTGGAAAGGTTGCTTAACAATCCTTAATCCTCTTGTTCATAACAGGATTTATTAAAAAATGAATGTTAGATGAACATTTGAGATCAGAAAGCCTCAATTTTTATTTGGGTGTGGTGGTGCATGCCTATAATCCCAGTGGTTTAGGAGGCTGAGGCAGGTGGATTGTGAATTCAAAGACAGCCTTAGCAACTTAGTGAGGTCCTAAGCAACTCAGTGAGACCTTGTCTCTAAATAAAATACAAAAAAGGGCTGGGGATGTGGCTTAGTGGTTGAGTGCCCTTGTGTTCAATCCCCAGTCACCTCCCTCCTCCGCCAAAAAGAAACTCTTAATTTTTAGATGCATTTTATTAAGCATTTTCCTACTATATATCTTTTATAAATTACTTCCACTCCTGTTGTAGTGTGAAATAAAAACACCGGTAATTACTTTTCATGTAATATAGGAGTTTTATATTATAAAGATAGGAACTGATATGATTCAACTTTTAAGAAAAAGTTATGTAAAACTGGTAACATATTATGCTGAATGAGGTATCATTGATATGATACCTCATTCAGCATAATAGACCCTATTTTACTGCTAAATTTCTGTGTGTGACAAAAATTATGTAATACTCAGTCTATCAGCATTTCCCGTGTTCCCTCCTTTGAGATGAAATGCAGTGACATGGAAGGTGGTTTGGTTGTGGTTTGTGTGGTTTGGTTTAGTGTCACTTTAATACATGCCTAACTCAAAGGCTCAAGGGAACCTAATACAGAGTTGATGACAGGACAATAATCCTCATTATGAGAAATGGTTTACACGGTTGCTGTCATTTTGGTTGTTTAATAAAGTTCCTAGGCCACTATAGCTGTCACCATGTTAAAGTACTGAATAAGCCAGGTGCGGTGGCATACACCTATAATTCCATTGCCTCAGAAGGCTGAAGCAGGAGGATTTCAAGTTCAAAGACAGGCCTTAAGGAACTCAGTGAGACCCTGTCTCAAGATAAAGTATGAATATGAAAAAGGGCTAGGGATGTGCCTCAGTGGTAAAGTGCCCCTGGGCTCAATTCCTGGTACTAAAAAAAAAAAAAAAAGTACTAAATAGGACTAATCATGTGTTATGGTTTGGATGTAAGGTTTCCCCAAAAAGCTCATGTGTGAGACAATGCAAGATGGTTTGGAGGAGAAATGATTAGGTTATAGCCTTAACCTAATCAGTGAATTAATCCCTAATAGGATTAACTTTGGTAACTTGAGGCAGGTAGGGTCATAGCTGCAGAAATTTGCTCATCAGGGGGTGTGGCTATGGCACATATATTTTGTGTAGGGAGAGTGGACTCTCTCTCTGCTTTCTGATCACCATGGGAGCTGTTTCCTTTTGCCACACACTCTGCCTTGATGTTTAGCCTCACCTCGAGCTCCAAGGGATACAGCCTGCTGTCTTAGGATGCAGACCTCTGAAACTGTGAACCCCTGAATACCTTTTCTCCTCTATAGTTGTTTTGGTTGGTCCTTTAGACACAGCAGCGAAAAAGCTGACTAAAATAGCATGTTATAGGAAAAGACTATGAAATAAAAATTTAGTTATGATACCCAGAAACCAAACAAGGGGCTCAATTCAAATCATTACTAACAGCTAACAAAAGAAGTGGAAAAACAACTCAATGTATTTTCTAATGGTTCTTCACTAACTAAATAGATGTGGTAGAGTGGGTCCCTATAGCCATAAATAAATGCCATGATAAATATTACCAAATGATAGAATGTTGGTGTTAATATAAATAAAGTATACTGACTCTCTTTATTTTATAGGTGAGAAAAATTAAAGTCTAGAGAAGTAGCATGTCTATCCAGACATAACCAATAAGCAAGAAATAGCAAATTGTTACAGTGTTCTATGTTTCTGTTCTCAATATTCATCACTTAAAGGTTTTTTGCCTTGACCCTAATTGTCAATAAAAGTCAGTTTAAGGGACAAACTTCCATATGAAAGAATCAATCACTGCAGGCTCCACCAAGACAACCAACTGAACAAAGAAGAAAGGCATAACAGAAGTACAATACATTAATTTGCTACTATTCTTTCACATTAGCTGGATGCCAGTATTATTTTATGACGTGAAATACATAACACCCACACACTCAGATATTTATGTTCTGTGGGAGAAATTATCTTGCTTTAAAATTCTGTCAATCAGATTGTCTAAAAAGAGTCCAACACTTCCCCACAAAGTAAGTTATTTCACCCACAAAACAGAACAGAATTACAGTTTTAAATTGTATTTGTCTTCAAGTCCCAAGTTTTATCTAAAACAATGAGCTGTAAATGGATTTTCTCCCCCCCCCACCCTCAATAGCCAAGCTAAGGGTCCAAATAGCACTTCAAAAATACAATGAATCACACAAAAGAACCCTGTAGTTTGTTAATTTTCTCCACCAGCCCTTAGCATTTTTACAGTGTATTTCAAATCCAATAACATTTTAAGTGTTTCATCTTTTGATACTTTCTCCCATATTGTTCCCAGGACACAAGAGAATGAGTAGCAGAAGATTACTAATTGAAAAAGAAGAAAAACAGTAATTAAAGCCCAAGTCTGAAGACAGCAATTAAAGCATCAGAAAATTACCTGCTTTGTATGCTCTCCATCACTGAAGTCTTCTGGAAACTTGGGGGACATGGGCTATAAGAATATTATATTCAAATCAGGAAGTGCTTGGCAAACTGCCATTGTGAAAGCATTTATTCACCATAAGTAAGAAAACCAAATAGAGAAATTAAAATCTGCTAACAGGGAAAGACTGAGGAGACACCTTCTTGAAGCCTGATGCTCACTTTTTCATGTATATACACATTATTTTTATACAAACTTCACCTAAATGACACCTCTAGAAAGTACCTCCTCCAAGGACAAAGTATTTAAAAATCTAATGGTTTCAGAGACAGAAAGAGCAGTTATTAAACAAATAGCTGAAAAAAAGTCAAATAGCCCCTATCAAACTGCTAATATAAAGTAAGAAAAAACAACATTAAAACCACTATGTCTCCAAAAGGTCTGGTATATAGGACCTAAATTATAACATTAATTTGATGGTTTATATATTCTTGAAATGAAGGAGGAAGCATGAATTTTAAACTGAAGAAAGTTACTTCATCAAAGACATAATCAGCTAAGAGCATTCTGATCAAGGCAAGGAGGAAGAAGGCTCTCCAGATCTCTTGCTCATGGATATGTGAATCTTAAATTACCATTGCCCAAACCTTACTTTGCACTTTCACTTAAATGCCGTTAAAGGGCACCTTTGACCTCACACACTGCAATGTTAATCCTTTTTAGCTCAGGCAGTAAAAGAGGTAAGGATTAATCTCAAGAAGACAAATGGAAATTTCACTGGGGAAAACAATTCAGTGGCTGATATTTTCACAGACTATATTAACTTTTGCTCATGGTAATTTTCTTTAGGTCTCACTATACCAAGTCCATTCAGCACGAATTTTTCTTTTCTACAACTAAACATTCCTTATTCCTAAACCCATTCCCACACACTAATAACTGCACTGATAGCATACAAAAACTTTTAGATTCTTTTGTTTTAATGTTAAGATTAAATCTCTCAGACTAACTTAAAAATAATAACTATAATCTAGCAATTTCTCCAAGCTTTCCAAAAACAACACTGGGGGAGTTTATCATTATTGGAGACATGTAAGCAGAGTGGATTTCTACTTATTAGAAGTGCAGAAGACAGATCAACAGATCATACTAAGTGCCGATAGTCTTTGGTTACACAAACTTGCTATTTTAGCAACTTAAATGAGGCAACTTCTCTTGTTGAGAAAACATTTCACTGCAAAGGGAGAACTAGTTAGCTTGGCATGTCTCAGCAAGTAAATCATTATAGTTGGACAACCTCTTCTATATTATAAATGCCAGGAAAATATCCTGCCTCAAATTCTAATCTCCATGCTAAGACTGAGGTTACTAGAAATTTATGCATCAAACACCCGATACATACATCTCTAAGTTGGTTAAGAACAAAGATCCTTTCTGAGGCTGTCACCATGGGGTGATAGGACATCTCAAAGAAGATAATTCCCAGGCTGAAGAGATCCACTTTCTGAGGGGAAAAAAGAATTGTATTTAGAGATACTTTATATGAAAGTATAATTTACCAGAGAATTATAGAATCAGCACTGTTAGTTGAAATAAAGTTTGTTTAAGTGCAAAACAAGTCACACTGGAAAAATTTGACTATTTTTTCTAAACCATTACAGGTATAAAGATTATCTGGTTCATAGTAAAATATTTGGCATAATTTTGCTCAATTTTTTTTTTTGAAAAGTAACTGTAATCAGTTTATCTATACACATAGATAATGCCTGGCTAAAGACTGAAAATAACGGCTAAAGGGAAAGAACAACCAAGACTCGCCATAATATGCTTTGGCTGGGAATATAGCTCAGAACATTTGCCTTACATGCTCCTTGTCCTGGATTCAATCCCCAGCACTGTCACATAAAAAAGAAATCTGCTTTATTTTGCATCTTCACGAATCATTTCAAAAGTGAAACAGACCAAAATCTCCTGCTGATAGTAAAGGTCAGCTACTGACTACAAAGCCATACCAGTGAGGATAGAAGAAAGGTACAACTGAAAGATCATGTGACTAATCCTAGCAAAATATGGAAATACAATTAAAGAGGAAAAATAAATTAAAAGGCAACCTGTAGAATGGGGAAAATGTTTGCAAAACATACACCTGATAAGAGGCTAATATGAAAAAAATGTAAGGATCTCATACAACTCAGCAAAGGAAAATGTTCACATTTTTTTTCTGAGCAGAAAATTTCCCAAAGAAGATGTACAAATGGCCAACAGATATATAAAAAGATACACATCGCCACTAATCACCAAGGAAATACAAATTAAAACCATAATGAGGTATCACCTCACACTTATTAGGATGGCTATTATAAAAAGTTGAGGGCTGAGGTTGTGGCTGAGTGGTAGAGTGCCTGCCTAGCACATGTGAGGCACTGGGTTCAACCCTCAGCACCACATAAAAATAACTAAAATAAAGGTATTGTGTCAGTTTACAACAATAACAACAACAACAACATCAAAAACCAAAAAACAAAAAAACCCCAAAACAAAAAGTTGAAAGATAATAAACGTGAGGATGTGGAGAAAAGGGAGCTCTTGTGCACTGTTGCTGGGAATGTAAATTGATACAGCTGATATGGAAAACAGGATGAAGGCTCTTCAAAACATTAAAAAGAGAACTACCATGTGATATAGCAATACCACTTCTGGTATATACCCAAAGGAAAGAATATCACTGTCTCAGAGATATCTGCATGCTTATGTGCATTGCAGCATCATTCATAACAGTCAAGTTGGTATCAGTATGTCAGTGGACAGATGAATGAACAAAGAAAATGTGCTCTCTCTTTCTCTCTCTCTCTCTCCACCCACCCACACACACACATACACACAGAAAGGGGAGGGAGGGAGAGAAAGAGAAAAATAACAGAATTTTATAAAGCTTTAAAAAGAAGGAAATCCTGTCATTTGGGATAACATGGATGAACCTGGAGGACATTATATTAAGTAAAATAAGCCAAACAGAAAGATAAATACTGAAAGATCTCACTTATATGTGGAAACTGTATTAAAAATCCAACTCACAGTAACAAGGTAGAATAGTAGTTTACCAGGGGCTATGGATTGGGGGAAAAGAGAGATGTTGATTAAAGGGTATAAGCTTTCACTTATAAGATGAATAAATTCTTATAATGAGCTCTAACATACAGCATGGTGATTATAATGTATTGTATTTTTGAAATTTGCTGAGAGTAGATCTCAAGTGTTCTCACCACCTCCACACACACACAAAAAACAACAACAACAACAACAACAACAACAAAAAAACAAACAAAAACCAGTTAACTGGGTGAGGAGATGGATGTTTAGCTTGATTGTGGTAATAATTTCACAATGTATGTGAATATTAAAACATCACACACTGCTGAAAGCGGTGGTGCATGCCTGTAATCCCACCACCTCAAGAGGCTGAGACAGGAGGATCATGATGAGTTCAAAGCCAGCCTCAGCAACTGCAAAGCATTAAGCAACTCAGTAGGACCCTGTATCTAAATAAAATACAAAATAGGGCTGGGATGTGGCTTAGGGATTGAGTGCTCCTGAGTTCAATCCCTGGGGGGGAAAAAAAAAATCACACCATATACTTTATATATTTGCTTATTTTTTTAACATATTTTTTTAGTTGGAGGTGGACACACAATATTTTTATTTATTTGTATATGGTGTTGAGGATTGAACCCAGTGCCTTACACATGCCAGGCAAGTGTGCTACCAATGAGCTACAGCCCCAGCTCCACACTGTATACTTTAAATATACATAATTTTATTTATTATTCATACCTCAATAAATTGGGACATAACAACAACATAAACAACAAAAGACCAGAGAAAGAAAATAGAGTGAACCCAAAGACACTAAAGAGATAAAACTCAAGATAATTATTAAATAATAAATACAAAAAGACAAAAAACAAATGGCAATAATAAAAAGAAGAAGAAGAAAAAAAAAAAAAAAAGGGTAAGTTAGTGTACTAAAAATTTATGCAGGGCCTAAGAAGCACAACTGAGTGGGATGGTGTGTCTCTCAGGAAGCCAGCCATAATCAGCTTGCAAAGACTACTCCTTATCAGGTGCCAGGAGAGACAGAGCCCATTCTCAAGAAATCCTCTTAAATGAATGTGGATTCAAAGAGGAGTAGGAGGCCAGCAAGTTGGTGCTTGCCTCTAATCTCAGTGACTAAGGAGGCTGAGTATTACTAGTTTCAGGCCAGCCTTAGCTCCTCAGCAAGACCCTGTCTCAAAATAAAAAATAATTACAAGGGCTAAAGATGTGGCGCAGTGGTTAAAAACTCTTGGCCTAGGTCTCCAGTACCAAAAGAGGGAAAGAAAAAAAAAGAGTAGGAGGACCTCCTGACTTATCCCCAGTCATGTTCAAAGTCTTAAATACAAATATCCATTTGTCATTTCCTACATGTCTGGCTGGAAAATGCCAAGGGTAAAACAGTGATCTCCCTAAATCCCACTTTTTGTTTTTAAATATTCATACATGTACATACTATAAAACCAGAACCACATTACTGTTTCTTTTATTCACTTAATAGAGTGAGAATATTTTTAATAATATTATCACTTTTCTAAAACGGGTTTCTAAAATGTGATGTTAATGTCATGAAGTATTCAATTACATGAAGTCTTATAGTTAATGAAATAGATCCCAATTTTCAGTCACTGTTATTTTTTATTATATGAAACAACACTGTGATGAACCACTTTCACATTACCCTTCTCTAGTTGTTTCCTTTAGATGAATCTAAAGGTAGAATTGACAGGCCAAAGGACAAAGCACTTTTGAAGATTTCATAAAAATCTTCCACTTACCTCAGAAAAATGACCCTAAGGTACCCATGGTGTGTACCCTCCTACTCCCCTCATTCTCTCTGGTAACAGACCTCCCTCTGTGGTCTGTTTCAACTCTGCATTGCTGCTCAATGCTTCCGTCAGCATAAAACCCAGGCTTGAGTTTCCAATGCAATCCTGACGATTTGCTTTTATATACATTGCCTGGCTGATGTATTTTTAAAATTTCGCATTTATACTTTAGCCCTGGGTGATCTCAGTCTCATGGCTTTAAATCCCATCTATGTTCTGACAATCCTTAAATTTATACCTTTGACTTTGATCTTCTCTCTGAACTCAAGTCTTGGGTCTCTAATAACCTCTGTCCATCTAAATTAGATTCCTCATCAGGCATTTCAAACTTACATACCTCATACTAAATTTTTCTACCATCTTCTTCCCCTTCCCTATCTCTTTGCCCACATTTCCTCACTTTAGTCAACTATCCTTTCACCCAGGTTCTCCAGGCAGAAAACCTGAACCTCAACTTTTTCCCTTTCCAAACATCTAGTCCATTAGGAAAATCTCTCATTTCCCCTCTATTGTAGCACAACTTTCTCCATTTCTATTGCTACCACTTCAGTGACAGTCACCAGTTCTCCCCCTGGACTTCTGCAGAGTGTCTAGCACAGCTGGAGTGAATTTTCTGCTTGTGATTCTTCAGTGGCTTCTTGTGCACTTCAAATAAGTTCCATGATCCTAAATGTCATCCTTTTAGGGAGGCCTTCCCTGATCAATTTATTTAGAGAAGATGCTCCCTAAAGACAAGATGTTGACTTATAACTTGACTCTTTATTTTTGCTTCGGTGCAAAAATAGCCCTTATTATAATTCGTGATTATTCCTTTTTTTATATGTTTATTGTTTGTTTTAGTCACCACTGGATAAACTCCCGGAGGACTGGGGCCACAGTTGTCTTATTCACTTGATTGCCTTGTCCCACAGGGGACCTTCGTAGGACCTTGCCCAGGACAGGGGTTAGCTCAGTTTCTTTGGATGGATGGATGGACTACAAGCTCCTGGCATCAACAGTGCCTGCTTTAGTCCATGCCCTCAGTAACCACATGTCCTACCTAGAGCATGAACTGGCTCCTATTTCACCTGGTAATTAAAGAGGTGATTTTTATGTTCTTACTATTATTTCTCTCTTGAGAACTTTCCCTTTCCTAAAAGCTCTGTACCTGGTTGTATGCAGACTTGGTGCTTCCTTGGACCTCTGGGCTTACGTACAAAGCAGTGCCAACCATCCCAGTCAAATGGCCTGTGTGGAGGAAACCAGAGGGAAAGCTTTCCAGTATTTGGACTTAAAGATACAGCAAATTATTAAAAAAAAAAAAAAAAAAAAAAGAAAGAAAGAGAAAAAGAAAGAATATTTCTTATGAGTGGGGCCTGATCTATTAAACGTCTGCAGCACTTAAAGGAGAAAGCAGTGTGAATTGCACAGTAAGCATAGTCACGTATGTCCAAACATCCTGTTTTTGCTGTTGTCAAGGAGGGACTGGGCAGAGAGAAGACCCTAGACCAACCAGGCCCCAGAGAATTTCACATGACCACTAGTGTCAGACAAAGAGCTATTTGCATGTGGGAGCCAGTTATTCTATTAACTGAAGTCCTTAAAGTGCTGAAGAACAATTAACACAGTGACAAGGAAAAAAATTAAGGCATTTTCATAATTTTGTTAATTTAGTGAGTAATTAAAATTTGCTTTAGAATAGAGTCTTTACAAGTAAACCTGAGTAAAGACTCAGGTTAAAGAAATTTTGTGGTCTGCTTTTAAATACATGAATAAAAAAATTCAGTCTTCTGGATTTACCTGAAGGGTCTGATTTTATCAAGTGATCTCCTGCCTGATCATCTTGTTTCCCATCAGCCTAAAAACAAAAGTAAGCCAATTAGCAAATTCAAATGTTATAGCAATAGGAGTAGCTTGTCCATTTCTAAATGAAGACACACTGAAAAAATATTACATGAAAATCAGAATAATTATAATAATACTTTTTTGAATTTAAATGTTTTGTTTTAGTTATTTACTAGGAAGAGTAAGAGAACAACAAGCTGTGTAAGGAGGTGGATGCCAGTAGTAATCCCAGCTACTCAGGATGCTGATACAAGAGGATCGAAAGAAAGTTCCAGGCCAGCCTTAGCAACTTAGTGAGACCCTGTCTAAAAACAAAAAGGGCCTGGGATGTAGCTCAGTAGCAGAGTACCACTGGGCTCAATTCCTAGTACTACAAAACAAAACAAAACAAAACATCTACTTTCTAAACTTTCCCACTGCTACTCTGCTACTACTTTTTCAGAATCAGTTTTTGACTCTTCCTTGCACCAGGTCACCAAATCTGTTTCACTGTCACTCACTGCTAACATCTCTAAATGGCTTCACCTTTTATGTATCTCTGAATGCTGTCTCATGCAACACTTTAATCACTACTGTTATGACATCCGTCTGCTGGTTCCTATTAAAAGCACGACTATCAATAACAGCTCCTTCACCATTCTTAGTGCCAGACCCTGTTCCAGGCGCTTTACCTGTATTCTGATTTTATTTTGCTGAAAATTCTTTGAGGCAGCAACTAGTATTAGGTGCACTATGAGGTTCTGAGAGGCTTACAATTTGCCCAAGGTTGTACCAAAAGCAGTGGCAACAACAGGATTCTAGTCCAGGTCAGCGAGACTGCAGAGCCTCTGGTCATCTACCTCCCTACACCTCCAGACACTGAGGTATAATCTTTAGTTTGGGATCAAGATCCCATCATCTGCCCCTCCTTGGCCTTAGCATTTTTCAACACCTGCCCTTCCCTGTTCTACTGTCTTCCGTCTTTCCCCTCCCCCTCCTCCTTCTTGTAGTACAGGGTATTGAACCCAGGCTTCCTGAATGCTAGGCAAGTACTCTATCACTGAGCTACATCCACAGTCCTTCGTATTTTTTATTTTGAGACAAGGTCTCCCTAAGTTGCTCAGGCTGCCCTGGAACTTCCAATCTTCCTGCCTCAACTTCCTGAGTCACAGGCACCACTGCACCTGGCTCTCTCCATTTCTTCTAACCTTACCTTCTTATTTAGCCCCTGTGATTGTTTTTACCATCAATCCAAATGCTATTTTCTTTCTCCAACTACCCTTGGAATGAACTGCATTTTTAGAGATTTTGGTTCCTCTTATGTTTGGCTATGACATAGCCCCCCAAAACTCCAGGAGGCAAAATGATTAATTATGAAAACCATAACTTAATCAGTGGATTAATCAATTTCATGGATTAATAATTTGAATGGGCTAATTGTGGGCAGGTAGGGTGTGGCTGGAGGAAGTAGGTAACTGGGAGATATGTCCCTTGGGATTTATAATTTGTCCCAAGTGTCTTGCTTGCTCTCTTCCACTCCCTATTTGTCATGGGCTGAGCAGCATTCCTCCACTATGTCCTTCTGCCAGGATCTTCTGTCTAAATTCAGGTCCAGAGAAGTGGAAACCAGTCAACCATGAACTAAATATCTGAAATCATAAGTCCAAAAAATCTTTTCCTCCTTTAAATAGTTCTTGTCATTTATTTTGGTCACAGTGATAAAAAAGTGACTAACACAGTGCCTAATACCTTTGGCTAATGATGTTAAGTAAAAGTAAAACTCTGGCACTGAAGGCCAGAGAACCTTCTAGCATTTTTTCTTACTCTCTACTACACCTTACACTTTGAGCCAATCAGAACATGTGGTCTTCAAACAATCACATCTGCTCAACCACAGCTTTGGTTATGATGAAATACCCTGTCCTGATGTCACTAGGCCCTGTCTTCAACTTGGTCTGCTGGACTTCTAAGTTGAATGTTGTTGTATAGTCTTTCTTTCTTTTGGGGTGGGTGGGTGGTTACAGGGTCTTACTAGGTTGCCCAGGCTGGTCTTGAACTCCTGAGCTCAAGCAATCCTCTCACCTTAGCCACTAGAGCAGCTGGGACTAAAGGTACACACTATTGCACTCTATCTAGACAGTCTTTCTTTTTCCTGAGCCACAACCCAGCCCTATTTTGTATTTTACTTAGAGACAGGGGCTCACTAAGTTGCTTAGTGCCTTGCTTCTGCACATTAATTAGCTTTGTATTTTAAGTCACTACAATGTTGTGAAGAACAAGTATCTTTTGAGTTATATGTTGTTTAGGGCTGGGTTATCCCAGTGTTTAATGTTTTTGAGCCTCACTTTCCCAAGCTAAAGACTTAAGTATAAAGCATGGCAGACCAAAATATCAAATTATTTCATAAAGTACTGTATGCCTTTAACCTAAATATCATTCACAGCCAATAATTTTGTATCCCTCAAGTGGAAGGCACTTATTAAAACATAATTACAATTTCAAAGCCTACAAGATCACTTGCAGTATATGCCTTCATAGTTGCATGGCAGGGTTCAGGCAACCTGATAACCTGTTGTTATCAAGGAGCCTGGTTCTACTTTCAAGTATAGTCTAATTATTAAAATACTCACAGCAAAGGCTAGATGATCTGTTGCCAAGCCAAAATCACCTATTTTTACATGGTCATCAGAATCCAAAAATATGTTGACAGGCTTCAAATCCCGGTGTATCATTCCCTGTATTAAGAAAGTCAAGAATCTAATGATTGCTTCCCTTGCATAGTTTATAGTTATACCTATTTTCTAATCTGAAAGGCCAGCCCAGCGATGCAAACTGGGTTAGGTCTTCTCTCAGACCACCATAGTCCAGGAATCTGGTCTCTGGAATGTCTCCCAATTGTCTGGTAATCTCTCCAAAATCTCCCTCTTTCATCTGTGGTTGTCCTGATCAAGTGAAATCCAAATGACTTCCTGTGGCACCCAAGGTTCCTTCCACTGAGTTCATCAAATTATCTTTCATTCTGCTGCATCACAAAACCCTGGTTCTGGTCAGTGAGACATATCACTTTTATTCCTTTCTTTGTATTATTTCCCCTGCCTAGGACATTATTGCTTTTCTCTACTCATTCAATTTTTTTTATTTGTTCTAATTAGTTATACATGACAATAGAATGCACTTTGATACATCATACACAGATGGAGTATAATTTCTCATTCTTCTGGTTGTACATGATTTAGAATTCCACTGGTCATATAGTTTATATATGTATACAGGGTAATAATGTCTGATTTATTCTACTATCCTTCCTACTCCCATATCCCCTTCTCTCCCTTCACTCCCCTCTACCTAATCTAAAGTAACTCTATTCTTCCCTAGCTGTCCGCACCTTCATTGTGAATTAGCATCCTCATATCAGAGAAAACATTCAGCCTTTGTTTTTTGGGATTGGCTTATTTCTCTTAGCATGATTTTTTCCAGCTCCATTCATTAATGGCAAATGCCATAATTTTGAATTTTACCAACATTTACAAGTGCCAATTCATTCATTCTTCCATGGTAATTCTAACAATTCACTTTGCATCCCCAGTATACACAGTAGATACTCAGTGATTACGTTAAATGAATCCTGCTTTCTCCTCTTCCTAATGGCTTATCATAATACTTATAGCTTCATGTCCTATAATACAAAAAATAATTAATGGACTTCATTAGAACTCATTTTTATTTCCAAACTTAGAAATTTCTGCTTCCAACAAATTATTTATAAATTAGTCGTATAAATTACAGGCCTGGCTTCTTCGCATAGTAAAAACATTTTGAGTTCGTGAAAATTGAGGCAAAGAAAAAAAATTAATATATTTACACTAGCTAA
Organism: Callospermophilus lateralis; assembly: GCF_048772815.1. Taxonomy (NCBI): domain Eukaryota; kingdom Metazoa; phylum Chordata; class Mammalia; order Rodentia; family Sciuridae; genus Callospermophilus; species Callospermophilus lateralis. Next base: position 86,788,765 of record NC_135307.1, on the reverse strand, counting down.
TACATTAGACAATCCCATTTAAAAAATGTAAGCCGTGGGGCTGGGATTGGGGCTCAGCGGTAGCACTTGCCTGGCATGTATGAGGCACTGGGTTTGATTCTCAGCACCACATAAAATTAATAAAATAAAGGTCTATCCCACTAAAAAAAATATTAAAAAATGCAATATTTCAGTTTGAAGCTAGGCCCTTTAGCATTTACATCATAATAGCAATTTCTAGCTTTAAAATAACATTTTATACACATAGCAAGTTGTTACTAAAAGACTCTTATTCTTCTCCTTGCCAGATGTCTTTCTAGTTTCTTTTTATTTCCAGAAAGGGCAGCACTAATTGTTACGATCAAATTTGGTATGTATCAACCACACAGGTATTTTATTCTAAATCTATCAAGGAATCATCTTCTATATTCCATACATGATCAAATATTTTTTCCTCATTCAGCAGTTGGCAAACTTTCTATAAAGGACCAGGTAATAAGTTATAGGCATTTCAAGCTGTATAATCTTTGTTGTAACTACTCAAATCTGCTGTTACAGCAAAACAGTCACAGGCAATATGTAAGCAAATGAGCCTGGCTTTGTTCCAATGAAACTTCATTGATGGACAATGAAATTTAAATTCTGTTATGAAATATCATAATTTTGATTTTTAAATAACTACCTAAAGATACAAAAGCCAGTTTTAGGTTATAGAACTAAGAAAAAGAGGTATTAAGAGAGTCATAGTGTGCTAATCCCTGTCCTAACCTACAATGTTTTCTTTGAACTTTGATACCTGGTACTATTTCTTTAGCTTTTGATACTTTGTCCTACGAAACAATATACAAAGTTTTCTATATTTTTCTCCATTTTCACCTTTGAATTTTTAAACTTAGTCATAAATTTATGTAAATGTCAGTTTTGGACACAAAATATTGTAAAGTTTACTTTCTCATGGATATAAGCCAATCCATCCAGAATCTCTCGAAAAAGTCTCCACAGTCTGATGGTGTCTCGATACAACCCCTGGTCAATGGTGTCACGTAAAGTACTCTTTTCACAGTACTCCATCTGCAGACAAGTACAGACCAGGAAGGACTTGGTTACAAAGTAAAAATTAAGGAGGTTAACTGCAATTAATGTAATCATCTATTTAAAAATTTGTGATATGGATTCTAAACAGTTATAGGAAAGATGTGATTTTTTTTTACACTGAAAAGAAGTATTTAAAAAAATACTTCAAAAAATATTTTGGGGTGTAAAAATGTAGCTCAGTGGTAGAGTGCATTTTTAGCAGGCACTAGGCCCTGGGTTCCATCTCCAGCACACACAAAAATAGTAAACAAGCAAACAAAAACAACCACTGGGAGCAAATATGTATAATCTTAGCACCCCAAAATAACCATTAAAAATTTAATTTTTTTTTTCTGTGTTGAGGAGTAAACCCTTGCATGTGCTAGGTGAGTGCTCTACTACTAAGCTTCCATTCCTACTCATATTTATTTTTTATATAATTGGTTATTTTAAAAAAGATTTATTTGCTTAAATTCTTATTACAAATAATGTGAAAATTCAGAGTGCAGTAAAATTTTATTTATTGTCTTATAAGACTGCAAACTCAAATTTCCAAGAAGGGCTAATTAATCCAATGATGTCATTAGTTTTTATTTGTACATTATGACCTTCAAGTCAAGAGCAAAACATTATAAATATGTCACAGAATATTATTTCCCTTTTGATTTTTTAAAATAACCACTCAAAAACATAAAAGCCATTCTTGGCTTACAAGCCAAACAAAAACAGACATAAGTTGGATTAGACGTGTGGGTCACAAGGCCTCACCTGTATATACAGATAGTGCACAGCCTCAGTTGTCACCGATGGCTCATTTTCATGGCAACTGTTAATTTCATTGTAGTCCTCATCCTAACCCAAGAGGAACATATGAGAACTCAAACTGGGGGCTGAAGTTAAACAGGACCATCACACCATCAAATACCTCCCCCCTCCCCCCCAAGCTATCCTGGTACTCTAGGAGGATGTCAGTGATAGAACTCATCCAACGCCTATAGAAGCTTAATGTGGTTTTAAGGAAAATTTGCTATAACCAGAATCTTCTATGTAGCTCATAAGTCTGTTGCTACACAGAATGATGATGGGGAAAAGGAAATCAGGAGGTTTTAAAGTTGTGCAATCCATAGAACGATTCCTTGTCAAGTTAATTCTACACTATTGATGACCTAAGGATGAGAAAGGTAGAATGTATATATGCTATTATTTTAGGGCTTCAGTGCTAATATAATGTCTTCCTTTGGTGGGAATTAGCTAAAGCAATTTAAATGTGACCAGACTATTAAAGAGAATACTGCCCTCTGGTCTATGCCCTCAAAAAACAAGCACTCAGCTGCCACTTACAACAAATGATCCTCTTGTCTTACCTCTACAGGGCCAACCTACTGCTAATTTTCTTTTTAATACCTTTTTTAAAAAAAGTATTTTTCTTCTCATAGATGTATTTAAATATTTTAAACCCTAAGTATAAAAAAGGGGCTAGTCACCATCTGACCATTCAATTTACATTTTTTATGAGGAAGGAATGTTCAATATATATATATATATTTTGTACCAGGAACTGAACTCAGGGGCACTCTACTGAGCCACATCCCCAGCCCTATTTTGTATTTTATTTTGAGACAGGGTCTCACTGAACTTAGTTCCTCACTGTTGCTAAGGCTGGCTTTGAACTTGTGATCCTCCTGTCTCAGCCTCCCAAGCTGCTGGGATTACAGGTGTGTGCCACTGTACCTGGCATTTTTTCCATTATTGAAAGGGAAAAAAAGAGCTCTGCTTGCTCTGGAAATAACCAGGTTCTACTCTTGAATCCTTACTATACTCTGGGGGATTATCTATAGAAGAATATTAATCTCTTGGCAGCTCCAAACCATCAGTTAGAATGCTCAAGTCATGTTGCTCATAACCAAGAAAAATCAGGAGCATAAATTTGGGGTCCCCTGAATCTGTGCTAAGAGATGAGATGACTCAGGATATGATGAGAAGGTTGTGACCTTGAGTCAGGTGGCTTCCGGGAAGGGAAGGAGGGGAGGGCAAAGTATGGGTCCTGGGGATAAAAAAGGCTTTAGACACCATCTGACCATTCAATTTACATTTTTTATGAGGAAGGATTTATATAAATATATAAATATATATATATTTTGTACCAGGATTTCAACTCAGGGGAACTCCACTGAGCCACATCCCCAGCCCTATTTTGTATTTTATGTTGAGACAGGATTTGACTGAATTTAGCTCCTCACCATTGCTAAGAATTCAATTGTGTGGCCAATGATTTAGTCAATTCTAACTACCTGATGGAATTTCAATAAGATATCTGGACATGGAGGCTTCGTGGGGCTTCCAGGTTAAGCACATGGCTGGGTGGGAGGATGAGGGGCTCTGATTCCATGAGGACATAAAATATATTAAGATATATTTTAAATGAATATGGCAGGGAAGCTTTGCATTTGAGATGCTCCCAAACTTTGCCTTGTGTCTGGTTCTGATCTGTGTCCTTTATGATAAAATTGTAATAATAAATGTAAAAAAATTTGTTGTCTTCATAATAATTAAATGCATACCACTAAAACCAAAACCAAACAACTTTGTTTTAGCAGTAGGTTAAATTACATATGCTCTTTTTAAATTTTTTTTTTTTTTAGTTATAGTTGGACATAATACCTTTATTTTATTTATTTATTTTTATGTGGTGCTGAGGATCCAACCCAGGGCCTTGCAAGTACTAGGTGAGTACTCTACCCTGAGCCACACCCCAGCCCTTGTTTATGCTCTTACCCTGATTAAATTTATAGTAAATAATTTAAATTGAGAGGAACTTAAGGTGATTTTACTTGATAAGGGAAGTACTTACAAAAAACACAATAATTCATTCAAACAACCTCCAAGTCAACTTAACTGCTTATCTAATAGAGTTCACATGTATACTTTTATCTGCTATGAATACACACTTAGAAAGCTTGACCCAAGTCCTAGGCACCACTATAGAAGGCTCTGCTGGCCTGGGCAGAGGAAGATGCAGAACTATGGGTCAGGTCCAAGGCCTGCAGCAATGTTTTTCAACTTTCAAAACCATGAATCATATGAAGAAATGTTTTATGTCACACCCAGTACACATACTTATGAGACAAGTCCAGAAATGAAGTTTACTTTAAGTGTGCAGCTTTGTGTTCTCTATAGTATTAAAAATAAAATATCTGGTTATAATATTCTAAATTGATATTATAACTCACTACAGGGTCATTACAGACTTAAAACTATAGGATAGTTTATGAAAATAAGAAATTAAGAGTAATTGACGAGGGAGAGATCAAGGTAATTCTATGATGAGACTGTTTAGTTAATTAATTTATATTCAATTCTCATCCCCAATCATATAAAATTTTCTCAAACCCTCTAGGAAACTTTTAAAATTTTTATTTGTTAGAGTTAGTGTCTTGATTTACTTCTCAATACTAAAGATCAGTAATGCTCTGTTATATATAGATTTATAAAAAACACAAGTAAAACATATTTTAAATGAATGATCATGTTTTAAAATTGGTATTTACATATCAGATTAAGGCTTTAGTATTTTACCCAAGGTTTATAACATCAGATAACAGTTTCCTTACATACCTACTCTGATGAATAAAATAGTATAATTTTTATATATTTACCTGATTCTGACTTTTACTGTTCTCATCTTCATGGTCAAAGATGATATCACTTTCAGAATCTGATGCAGGTCTTAAAAAGAAACAGAAAAGTGCTAAAGAAATCAAAATCCCTGTAATAATTCTAAAAATTTACATTCTTTCAAATTAATAGAAAGCAAAAGAGGCTAGAGACATTATATTATGACTCCATGGCATAAATCTGTACATATCACCATGTGGATTTGTACTTCCCTATTATGCAAAACATATATAACTCTTGAAAATTAGCAAAATTAAGTCTCTTAATACAAACGTCATAGCTAAGAGTTATGATAAATTGTACCCAACTGGACGTGATGAAATAAAACCATGAACGTAAATGGCCAGGATTCTGAGATGAATAAAGTTTAGTGTAGGGTTATAATTATTCATTTGGTACTTTCTTGGGAACTGCAGTTGGTATTGTATTAAGACTTCAAATTAGTTCTTTGTGTGTGTGTGTGTGTTACTGTACATTGAACACAGGACTTCCCTATAGTAGATAGGTTCTCTACCAATGACCTTCATCCTCAGCTCTATTATTTTTAGTTGTGAGACAGGTTCTGGCTAAGTTGCCCAGGCTGGCCTGGAACTTGTGATCCACCTGTCTCATTTAACTGAATAGCTGGGATTACAGGCCTGCACCACTATGCTGATTCCAAATTAGTTCTTAAATGCTCCATGGAGTTGAATGCCTATTTAAAGCAATGCCCTTTAAGAAATTTTCTTTAATGTTTTAAATGCTACAAGTAATTTCTGTTTTCCTTTCTCCAGTGCTTAGATTTTGGAGATCTTCTGAAGATAGTGCAAAAAAATTCCTTTGGATTGCATTTGATGTACTGGGTCCGTTTCTTAACATTGTCAATATTTCCAGTTTTCTAAATTATTGCCCTTTCCCCTGGCATGGGCTTGGTGGGGACTAATGACGGGGGCACATCCATGCTGCCTGGCTGGTGCCCACGCCTGTGCATGTAAGCCCTGTGCTCCTTACAGGAAGGACTGTGAGAAGACACCATCATGTTCATCCTCATCATCATCCTCATCACTGCTGGAGCCTGGGCCAGCTACAGGGAAGCGGGCGTTGGATGAGCGCTCAGCTGATGTGCTCCACTCCACTGAGCTGGTGAGGATGGGAGGTGGCGCGGCAGCCTCCAAGCTGTCCAGCTTGTTGGTGTCACTTTCTGGCTGCCCATGTGCAGCTTGTCCGTCCTGGGCCAGGGATCTTGAGTCTGGAGGTGGTGTCCCTGGGCCCGCTGGTCGCTCATGCCGCTCAATCCAGGCATTGTAGTAGCGCACGATGTTCTCATGGTGTAAGCGCGACAGCAGTGTCACCTCGCCCTTGATCCTGCGGAAGTGCCTACTGGCTGGGTTGATGGGGATGCGCTTCACCGCGTAGCAGCAGCCATCCAGCTTGTTTTGGACCTACCATACAGCAAGGGGAAGAGACCCAGGTAAGGCCCATAACCTTGCTCAAACTGGCATTTAGCTGGCATGGCCCCATTCCCTCCCGAAGAGAAACCGGAGTTCTGAGAACCAATAGCTACAGTCAAGAACTACAAGGTTGAAACTCTTACACTACAGAAAGTTTTTACACTCAAATTTAGTAACAGCTTACATAGATCAGAATGTATCAAATGTGCTAAAAGATTCTGGGTAAAACGTAGCTTTCATTCACATCATTAATTTTATTGACAATTAGTTCCCTGTTCTTCTAATGTCTTATCTACTATTTAAATTTTAAATAAATTTTGGTTTTAAAATAAAAATTATTTTCTAAAGCCAGTGTAAGTTCAGATGATGATTTTAGTTTCTGCTCTTTTTATATTTAAAGCACTCAAAACAAAGTAAACTCTAGAAATTTTAACAGACTAAAAAGCAAATGGCTAATTCTTAATTTTATAAAGCTGTCGATTTGGGCAAGTTACTTTTTTCCTTAAGACTCAATTTTCTTACTTACAAAACAGTATTTTTGTTATCAGGAAGTACCAGCACTGCCAAGGAGGAAGAGGCTAGGAGTTATGGTTTTGATTTGAGGTGTCCCCCCAGAAAGCTTATGTGACAATGCAGGAATGAACAAAGGTGAAAGGATCAGATTATGAGAGTTATAACCTAATCAGTGGATTAATCCATTTGATGGATTAATAATTTCAAAGTTTGCCTGAGGTTATACATATCTACTAAGAGATGAAACCAAGTAGGAAGAAGAGAGAGAGAGAGAGAGAGAGAGAGAGAGAGAGAGAGAGACAGAGACAGAGACAGAGACATCAGACAGGGAGAGAAGCCAGGGGACAAGATATATAATCCCCAAGGGCATGTCCTCAGTGACCTGTTTCCAACAGCTGTTATCAGGTTACTGCTGTATTGAGTAGAAATTATAGGAAGGTAGGGTATGGCTGACAGAAGGAGATTACTGAAGGCATGCCCTCGGGGATTATATATTTTGTCTCCTGGCTTCTCTCTTTCTCTCTGCTTCCTGCCTAGTTTCATTTCTTAGTAGATAACCTCAGGCAAATTACGTAACTTCTCTGAGCCTCAGTTCCCTCAAATGGAAATAAGAATGTCTTGCCTCGAATGCGTGAGGCACTGGGTTCAATCCTTAGCACCACATACAAATAAAATAAAGAGATCATGTCCACCTATAACTAAAAAATAAATGTTTTAAAAAAAAAGAATGTTTTGTGATCAAAAGATGAGGTATGTAAAACCACGTGGAACACAACCTGAAATATGGAATGTGCTCTGAAAAATAATAGTCCTGTGTTCCCTGACTACCACATTAATAGAGAAACCGATGAAATGTCTTGGTGCTTTCAATCTTATGTCTTCATATACACCAAGTATACTCTAAGTCACTGACTTAGGTGTGGAGCTTGCTGGAAATTTTCATAGGAGTTCATTTATTAAATTGAAAAGGTGTGGAAACAGTAAAGAATCCAAATGCTAACAAAATGCTAGATTACTGAGCAGACTCTCATACTCAGAGATGGAAATACAGAAGTGTGTGAGTTCTCCAAAGGAGAAACTGCAGGAAAAATGTGGGGCGAAAGTATGAAAGATTCTCTTGTTGTATGAGGTTACAAATATTTTTTAAGTACTTAAAAGGAAATGAACTTTGTTAATATTTTAATTCAATAATCTAAAAATATAAAGAAGCTGAAGTACTTGATCAAAAATGACAAACCATGATCTTTCTGATCAGGACACCTATCTTGTTTAATTAAGATTTTTTTTTTTACTGTAGGAAAATTCTTTTACTGTAAAAAAATTCTTTTTTAGTGTAAGAGGCCTTTTACAGTAAGAGTACTGCTTCTTCATAATATTCTGAGAATCCTAAACAAGACACATGATCCACTAATGGTGGGTCATCATCATATGTGAAAGATGGCATGTGCTTTATATGTACTTTATAATACAATATTAATCTGTGTTTCCCAAAGTTTAAAAAAAAACAACCCTTACATTATATAAAAATAACTAAAACCTCTTTCTATCAGGGGCAGATAATAAGTCACCCAAAGAGACTGAAATGAAGAAAGGAAGACCTAACACCAGCATACCTTAATAACATGTCACTAATTTTCCATCTCAATAAGAGCTGGGAAATAAAAGCCATCAAAGCCATCTGGGGCCATCTCCCAGTATGAATTCCATCTCTGTTCTAACTTTGGAATCCTTTTCTCTACAGCAACTCTAACAGCAAATGGGAGAAAAAGAGAACAATTTTCTTCCTGAACCAAAGCATACAAAAATGTTCTTTATCTAGAGGTCTTGGCTCCACTTGAAGCACTGTGTTTTTCACGTTAAGGCTCCGGCCAAGCAAGGACAGGAGAAAGAAGCACTCTTAATGTGCCTAGGGCAACTTTAGCTTCAGGAAGGTGATCACAGTTTCAAATAGTCCCATTCACTTCCCTCTCCAACCTCAAAATAGAAGTCAAGCCTGTAAGTCTGCAGAAATGGAATAGAAGAAATTCTAAAAGGCACTGGGGCCAACTATGTGTCACACCTTGATGACTGCTCCAAAAGCTCCTTTGCCGAGAAGCTGTAATTCTTCAAACTCAATGAAATACCGGGAAAACTGTCTCTGTGTCTCACTGAAGAATGCAGCACTGGGAAGCTGGCTGCTAGGTATAACAGTCTCAACATAATCTTGTCCTCCAGAATCTAAGAAAAAAATGATTGCATTAAAAATACAGGAAGAGCTAGAAAATCCAACAGGGATGTGAGCACTGGCAAAAGGGGGTGTGCAAAAAAGTACCTCTTGCTTGAGTGGCCCTTGTATACTTTCCCTCATCTTGCCTTCCTTAAAATAGGTAGAAAAATATAATTAGCCCATTTTATGGGAAGAGATAAGTATAGCAGAGAGTAAGTGATGGAACTACAGAGCCAGATCCCAACCCAGGTCTCCTAGCCTAGTCACTACCGAGGTTCTTTAATCTGCTACGTAAGTGTCAGCAAAAAATCCAGTTACACAGCAATAAGGGTAACAAAACAGGAAGGACGATTAAATACTCACAGAGGCTACACCAAAGGACACTTTATCATAGGGACTGGAAAACTCAGGCTGGGAAAACAGTCCCATGCACACAGGGACTGCTTATTGCTGAACATAAATGTATGTGTAGCTCAGAATAAAACAGATAATCTATGCAGCCCCTTCCAGTTTTAGGTTTATGAATACTTTCAAAATAATTTAATGTTAAACAGGGTATCAAAGAAGGATGGCAAGAGACTCACCTTCAGGACTTTGTTCCACTAAAGGCATTTTTGGCTGAGGATTTATAAAGCCATGTTTCAACAGCTGCTGAGGGCTCCATCTTTCCTTGTCATCCAAGCAAACACACCTCAGTGAGAGGGAAGGGAGAATCTCAGCAACACACAAAATAAACACTAACTTAGCTCTGGGTTTATTTTTAAAAAATACACATTAGAGAATTCATGTTACTTATGGACCAAAATATATATATATATGTGAATATAAATCAACAAATATCCCTACAGAATCTACATGTGAGTACTAGGCTACGTGCAAGTGGAGAATTTGAAAAACAAAAACAAAAACAAACAAACAAAAAACGTGCAGTTTCTTTAGAGGCATGGAACAAATTTTTTTAAATTTCAGATAGTAATATAATATAAGTAGGCTAGGAATTTTCAATCCCATTAACAATTTAAAAACTTGACATGCTTAATTAAGTCTTTCTAAAAATTAGTTATAAATAAATCTTTCTAAAAGCAAAGTAAATCAACTGGGGTTGGGGACCAGTTTGATAAACTTCAGATGAAGCCTATACACATTAAGTGTGTTGGTAACAATTAGGAATTCTTTAAAAGTCCCATATCTCCCTCCCTCCCTCCTTCCCTTCTTTTCCTTCCTCCCTCCTTTCCTCCCTCCCGAATACCTTCCTTCTTTCCCAGTGCTAGAGACTGAACCCAGAGGCACTCTATCACTGAGCTATATTCCCAGCACAGCTGGCCACAAACTTGTGACCCTCCTGTTTCAACCTCTCAAGTACCTTGCTTATAGGCCTGTGCTACAGTCCATGCTTACTATATACTTTCTCTTAATCCTCAATCTTTAATATACTAATTCAGCATTTAATGTTCTAATAAATAAAAATAATTTTCTATTATTTTATTTTATTTTTACTTTTTGGGGTACTGGGGATTGAATCCAGGGCCTTGTGCATGCGAGGCAAGCACTCTACCAACTGAGCTATATCCCCAGCCCACAAAAACAATTTTTTAAAAAATTTTCCGTCCTAGATGCTTTAACTCAAGCTAAAACCTAAGAACAACTGTTCTCAGTAAGCTAAACTGTGGCATTTATAACAATGACCCTAGTGGTACCACTTGGCCCTAATTATAAACAATACACTTAAGCCCAGAACTTGACTTAAAATCTATAAAGTGGTGACAACAACTATCATGAAGGACAACATTTTACTTTTTATGACACGGCACTAAAAAAACACTCAAGGTAGGAAAAGACCCGGAAAAGACAAGATTCCAGTAAAACAGTTTGTGTAAGATTCTTTATCTCCCCCTAAATTTAAAATTCATTTTAATTATATTAGTAAGTATAAATACCTTTCCCTTGCAAATATTAAAACATGATTGATAATAATAGTCTTTGACCAAATCCTTCCTCTCTCCAGGTCTTCCCTCCTCTGACTGTACATCCTTAGACTCTTTTATGCATTTATATAAATAAACACACAACCACCCAAAATAATACTGTATTTAAAAAATATTACATTTAATTAACTATTTTTGGTAGTATTAGGGATTGAACCTGGCCAGGGTCACTCTACCACTGAGATACATCCCCAGCCCTTTTAATTTTACTTTGAGACAGGGTCTCACTAAGTTACCCAGGCAAGCCTCCATCTGGTGATCCTCCTTCTCAGCCTCCCAAGAAACTGAGATTACAGGTGTTCTACTGTGCCCAGCTAATGTATTGATATTTTTGGGCAGCATCATCCTATACATATTATTCTTTAACTTGCTTTTCTCTGTGTGTGTGTATGTGTGTGTGTGTATGTGTGTGTGTGTGTGTGTGTGTGTATATATAAAATATATATGACAGCGGAATGCATTACAATTCTTATTGCATATATACAGAACAATTTTTCATATCTCTGGTTGTATACATAGTATATTCACACCAATTCGTGTCTTCATACCTGTACTTCGTAAAAAATTTAAAGCCTGCCCAGAATAAATTGTATTCTTATAAATAAATGAGATTTTATACCATCAAGATCCCACTTAAAACAATAAAATTCTCTAAACCAATAATTTGGGAAACATAGTAGCCATAAGTGGAAAAGGCAAATGCTAGGTCTGACTTTGAACAAAAAAACCTGTACTTTGGATAATAATGGTTCTCACATTCCACCATCATTAATTACCCCATTCCCTCTCCCTTCCCCTCCAACCCCCCTGCCCTATCTAGAGTTCGTCTATTCCTCCCATGCTCCCTCTCCCTATCCCACTATGAATCAGCCTCCTTACATAAAAGAAAACATACAGCATTTGTTTTTTGGGGATTGGCTAACTTCACTTAGCATTATCTTCTCTAACTCCATCCATTTACCTGAAAATGCCATGATTTTATTCTCTTTTATTGCTGAGTAATATTCCATTGTGTATATATGCCACATTTTTTAATCCATTCATCTAATCCTGTAGTATGCTGTTTTTAAGTCCTTTGGGTATAGACCAAGGAGAGGGATAGCTGTGTCAAATGGTGGTTCCATTCCCAATTTTCCAAGAAATCTCCATACTGCTTTCCATATTGGCTGCACCAATTTGCAGTCCCACCAGCAGTGGATGAGTGTACCTTTTTCCCTGCATCCTCGCTAACTTGCTTTTCTCTTTCAATCATGTATTTTAGAGATCTTTCTAAGCCAGTACTTAAAGATTTGTTATTGATTTTTGTAGATGCATGAACCTACTAGAATTCATTTACATATTATCCTATTATTATTTACAATTATTTCATATATGTGTGTGTTTGTATATGTGTTGATAAATATACATATACATATATACATACATAAAAGCTGCAATGAACATCCCTATACTTGCCCTGTTGGGTTTCTGAAGTGTATCACCTCCAACTCAACTATGACATTAAGGTGACATGACAACAGATCTGGATCAGAAAAAATTTAAAGTCTGACCAGAATAAATTGTATTCTTATAAATAAATGAGATTTTACACCACTAAGATCCCACTTAAAACAATGAAATTCTCTAAACCAATCATTTGGGCAACATAGTAGCCATAAGTGGAAAAGGCAAATGCTAGGTCTGACTTTGAACAAATAGGATGAAATGGGGCTGGGGTTGTGGCTCAGCCGTAGAGTGCTCATATAGCACATGCGAGGCCCTGGGTTCGATCCTCAGCACCGCATAAAAATAAATAAAGGTACTGTGTCCAACTAGAATAAAAAAAATAAATATTTTTTTAAAAAGGATGAAATGTGGAAAGTTCTCATTCAGGCAGAGAACTAACATCGATTCAGTCAAGTGCTAGGAAGGGTTTGAAGCTCTTTACAGGTGTTAACTCATCTGATACTCACAGCAAGGGCAGGGTGTCTCAGTCCCTCAGCCAGGAAGGAGTAGGAGATGTGACCCAGCTGTCTGGCTCCAGAGTCTGAGCTCTTACCCAGAACCAACAAATAAAACTGTAACTACAGATGGAATGTTGCCACACTTTGTGAATGATTTTTTCTTTGGTTAACTGGGGTGAAACAGCCAAGGTAGTAAAATAGTATCTTGCAACTCTTTCCTAAACAAACAGGGTCTATTGAAGCACTTTTGGAAGACAGAGGAATGGACACAATATTCTGAAGGACAACCATCTTAAAAGGATAAGAAACAATGCTGATCTCAAGTTAAAAATTGATAGAACATAGAGTGGTTTCTTTTCTTTTTTCTTTTTTTTTTTTTTTTGTGGTACTGGGGATTGAACCAAGGGCCTTACACATGCTAGGCTACGTCCCCAGCTCAAACTAATATTTGGGAGCCATTTCTGTAAGACAAGAACTAGGAAAGTTTTATTCCTGAGTCTATCATTCTGCTACTAAATGTGAAAAAATATCTTCTAATTAAACCCTCCTGTGCTGTTTAAAAATAATACACAATGCTATTGCTAACTTTTACTAAATTACTCTTGACCAATCAAGAACAGAAAGTTCAAAGTGACATTTTGAAGACTAAAACCATTTTTTCCATCAGCTATTCCATTGCCATATTTGTCATTTCAGCCAACCTCAAAGTTACGGTGCACTAAAATAAGTATTTTTAAAGTTCTATCACACTTAAGAAAAGATTTATACAATGAAAACTACAAACCCTAAAGAGAGAAATAGAAGAAGATCTTAGAAGATGGAAAAATATACCCTGTTCATGGATAGGCAGAACTAACATCATCAAAATGGCAATATTACCAAAAGTTCTCTATAGGTTCAATGCAATGCCAATCAAAATCCCAACGGCATTTCTTGTAGAAATAGATAAAGCAATCATGAAATTCATATGGAAAAATAAAAGACCCAGAATAGCAAAAGCAATTCTAAGCAGGAAGTGTGAATCAGGAGGTGTAGTGATACCAGATTTCAAACTGTACTACAAAGCAATAGTAACAAAAACAGCATGGTACTGGTACCAAAACAGGCGGGTGGACCAATGGTATAGAATAGAGGACACAGAGACCAATCCACAAAACTACAACTATCTTATATTCGATAAAGGGGCTAAAAGCATGCAATGGAGGAAGGATAGCATCTTCAACAAATGGTGCTGGGAAAACTGGAAATCCATATGCAACAAAATGAAACTGAATCCCCTTCTCTCGCCATGCACAAAAGTTAATTCAAAATGGATCAAGGACCTTGATATCAAATTAGAGACTATGCGTCTGATAGAAGAAAAGGTTGGCTCCGATCTACATATTGTGGGGTCGGGCTCCAAATTCCTTAATAGGACACCCATAGCACAAGAGTTAATAACTAGAATCAACAAATGGGACTTACTTAAACTAAAAAGTTTTTTCTCAGCAAGAGAAACAATAAGAGAGGTAAACAGGGAGCCTACATCATGGGAACAAATGTTTACTCCTCACTTCAGATAGAGCCCTAATATCCAGAGTATACAAAGAACTCAAAAAATTAAACAATAAGAAAACAAATAACCCAACCAACAAATGGGCCAAAGACCTGAACAGACAATTCTCAGAGGAGGACATACAATCAATCAACAAGTACATGAAAAAATGCTCACCATCTCTAGCAGTCAGAGAAATGCAAATCAAAACCACCCTAAGATACCATCTCACTCCAGTAAGATTGGCAGCCATTATGAAGTCAAACAACAACAAATGCTGGCGAGGATGTGGGGAAAAGGGTACTCTTGTACATTGCTGGTGGGACTGCCAATTGGTGCGGCCAATATGGAAAGCAGTATGGAGATTCCTGGGAAAGCTGGGAATGGAACCACCATTTAACCCAGCTATCGCCCTTCTCGGACTATTCCCTGAAGACCTTAAAAGAGCATACTACAGGGATACTGCCACATCGATGTTCATAGCAGCACAATTCACGATAGCTAGACTGTGGAACCAACCCCGATGCCCCTCAATAGATGAATGGATAAAAAGAATGTGGCATTTATACACAATGGAGTACTACACAGCACTAAAAAATGACAAAATCTTGGAATTTGCAGGGAAATGGATGGCATTAGAGCAGATTATGCTAAGTGAAGCTAGCCAATCCCTAAAAAACAAATGTCAAATGTCTTCTTTGATATAATGAGAGCAACCAAGAACAGAGCAGGGAGGAAGAGCAGGAGGAAAAGATTAACATTAAATAGAGTCATGAGGTGGGAGGGAAAGGGAGAGAAAAGGGAAATTGCATGGAAATGGAAGGAGACCCTCATTGATATACAAAATTACATATAAGAGAATTTGAGGGGGAAGGGAAAAAAATAAGGAGAGAAATGAATTACAGTAGATGGGGTAGAGAGAGAAGATGGGAGGGGAGGGGAGGGGGGATAGTAGAGGATAGGAAAGGTAGCAGAATACAACAATTACTATTGTGGCATTATGTAAAAATGTGGATGTGTTACCGATGTGATTCTGCAATTTTTATAATGTTCTGAATAACCAATAATAAAAAAAAAGTTCTATCACACTTAAAAGGAATCATAAAAGATTTCTTTAAAAATCTTAAGATTTTTATATACTCTATGGAAAGAATACAGCATACAGAAGAACAAAGTTGATTTCTTTCTACAACTATATGTATATTGTGTCTACTTCTATTTTGTGGTACACAAAAACTATCTCACTTATACATGGTCATATGTTGCTTAACAACTGGGATACATTCTAGAAACATGTCTTCAGATAATTTTGTCATTATGTGAATATCATAAGTGTGTTTCCAGAAATGAATATGAGCTAAATCATGTCTTTGGATGACACAATCTATTGGACTACCATAAGTACAGTAGGTTGTTGAAAGAACCTGTTATGTGGCACATGACTATACAAGAGCAAGTACTATTTATAACAAGTAGGATAGTAACAGGGAATAATACCATGGGGTCAGCTGGCAATTGGTAAAGATGAGAATAGGGAAAACAATGTGAAGGGTAAAAGAAAAGAAATGTAGGGAGTAGACAATGTGAATTAAAGCAAATAACTGGGAAAAAGATATTAAAAAAACAAGACAGGGTCGGTCAGAAAGGGAAGAGTCAAAGGGGAAAAAAACAGTCTAGGTCAACTTCTGCAAGAAAGCTAGATCAGGAGAATATCTGAAAAATCCAGACAGGAAAGATCTTATCTCCTATTTAACAGAAACTGAGGGAACTTAGCTCTGGCTTGGACCGAGAACAGATGTGGCGAAAGTAGAAAATGCTGAATTGAAGAATCCAGACAAAGACTTTAGGCCCAAGGAAAACTCTCCAGTCAATGATTCTCTTAAATCAGATTAAACTTGGTTTTATAATTAAATGTGCACCTGTAATTCACAGGTGCTGAAAAAAGTCTGGCTAGAGTCAGGAAGTCATTTGCTTCTCAAGACTTGGCTGAATGAGACAGCCAAAGAAGAATGAGAACAAGAGGCAGCATCACCCTTGAAGCTCTTTTTTAAAAAGGAGGTCTTGTGATGTGATGTGATTCAACAACCTGTGCACTCAGAAAAAGGAGTAATTATACCCCATTTGATTCAAATGTATGATATGTCAAGATCACTGTGCTGTCATGTGTAACTAATTAAAACAAATAATAAAAAATAAATAAAATAAAAAGGAGGTCTTGCCTTTGATCTGCACAATCAAAAAAGCAGGAGTAAAACGCAATTAGAAAATTTCAATGACACTCACTTCTTGAGGAAATCTTGAAAGTCGGCTGGTAAGTCACTGGGGATGGTTACGGGGTACTCTCCACATTCCTGTCCTTGGCTGAGGGAGAGTAGCAAAAGGCCAAGATGCCAAACATCCCCCTTCTTCCCTGTTTTATAAGGCAGGGCATTGTCACTAAAACGCACTCGGGTTTGCTCAAACACATCCTCCTTGCAAATGTCCGCTAGGCGTTTAGAAATGCTGTAATCTGTAATCTTGACAGTACCCTCTGCATCTACCAAGACAGTCGATGCACTCAAGACCTTGTGCACCACAGAATTGCTGTGAAGATAATCAAGGCCTGACAAGAGCTGAGCTGCATACTTGCGAAGCTGATGCACAGGGATGGGGCCTAAGTGACTCAGGTGTGTAGCGAGAGAGACCCCATTGATGTGCTCCACTAAAATGTCCACGGTGATGGAGTTGTCTTGCTCTTTGAAATTCATGGCAAAGTAGCGTACCACATTTGGATGACTCAATTTCACCAGTGAGTTGAACTCTGTTTCTGCTCCTTGAAGCTGATAAGGAAAAAAATTTAAAAAAAAAGATAATATTGGGTAAGTCAGCATTAATGGGTGTTTCACTTTAAAAGTGAAGTACTTGAAAGAAAATATACTTTCATGAGAGGAGAAAAAAATATTCCCTGAATAGAATAAAGATGAGAAAAATTCAATTCTTAATTCAAAATTTCAAAACTTAGTGTATAAATACTATAAAATTAGTGAATGGCTTTTAAAATCAACTTATTTTGAGTTAAGCCATGGGGGCAGGGGAACCACTCATTTTAAAATAACCTTTTTTGATTATAATAAAATCACTATAAAAGTTTTTTAAATTAGAAACTAGGGGTATAGCTTGGTAGTAGAGTACTTGCCTATCATGCATGAGACCTGGAGTTCAATTCCTAGCACCGCAAAAAGAATTTTTAAGTTAATACAAAGGTAAAAAAATCCACAAATTATCTATATTATCACCATCCAAAAAAAAACTTGTGATTTTTTGCATTTATAGTTTTTCTTTCTAAACATAAAAAAACTCTCATTTTTAAACACCAAGCTTTATCTTCTTTTTTGTCCTTAATCTTGGTATTATAGATTAATAATAAACTCTTCTTTCAATCCCCAATATTGCAAAAAGAAAAAATCTGCAGTTCCCCCCAAATCAGTTTTGAAGCAATATTTTTAAAGAGTAGAGAAGATATATGTAACTTCAAAAAGAACAACTTTGGGGGCTGGGTTATGGCTCAATGGTAGAGTGCTTGCCTAGTACGTGTGAAGCACTGGGTTCAATTCTCAACACCACATAAAAATAAATAAAATAAAGGTACTGTGTCCATCCACAACTAAAAAAAATTTTTTTTTTTTTTTTTTTTTTTTTTTTTTTTTGAAAAAGCACAACTTGGGCTGGGGATGTGGCTCAAGGGGTAGTGTGCTTGCCTGGCATACGCAGGGCGCTGGGTTCGATCCTCAGCACCACATAAAAATAAAATAAAGATGTTGTGTCCACCGAAAACTAAAAAAATAAATATTAAAAAATTCTCTCTTTCTCTCTCTCTGTCTTTAAAAAAAGAAAAGAAAAGAAAAAGCACAACTTTGGGCTGGGGTTGGGGCTGAATGATAGAGCTCTTGCTTCGCATGTGTGAGGCACTGGGTTGGATTCTCAACACCACATATAAATAAATGAATAAAAAACGTTCATTGACAACTAAAAAAAATTTAAAAAAAATCATACAACTTTGAAATAGTTGGAGTGATGGTTGTTAATGCCATAAGGGCTGAGAAAGGAGAGCAAGAAGGCAACTGCAGAAGTTTTGTCCATATTGTGAAGTTCTCAAAGAGGGAACAAGGGGCTAAGAAAACTTTGAAGAAAATGCGTGCTCTCTAGTCCTCTCTTGATTAAACAGAACTCATCCACTCTGGATCATCTCGGAGCCCAAACACAGAACTATTTTGTTCTACCATCTCCAATTACTTTAGATTGGCCTTTTGCTTAGCCAGCCATGGTGAATACTTACCTGCTTTTTGCACTTATCAATTTTCTCTCTTTCTTGACTGGTAAGGAAAGGACCAATTTTTTTTTGCCATTGAAGGACCCACTCATACAACAGGACAAAGCTGCCAGTGGCTGTTTCCAATGCATTGTAAACTAATTTTCCAAGTTGTTCATCACTGCCTGCACATTAAATAGACAAGGTAGTTAAATCTCACTGAATGTTTTCTATGCAAGGAAACAAGGGAGGGACTGTATATTCATTCATTCAATAATAGATGCCATGTGCTAACCATAAAACCATGATTCTTTAATAATGTGCTTTGTAAACTACTTTTAGTATTTAACAATGTATTGAGAGTCCTAAAATATTAATATTTATAAAGGAAAAAGAATTGACAATGAGATGCTAGTATCAGGTCAAATAAAGAGAACAATGTTTTATTCTGTTAACCATTATTTACCATTATTACTTTCCTAACCAGTTCACCTTTGCTGGCTATGCTACTGACCTACCTCACATAGCTAAATACCAACTCAAACGACAGAAAGAATTTGGAAATAAAGAATATCCCTCAAGATTATTTCAAGCTGGGTGCAGTGGTGCATGCCTATAATCTCAGTGGCTCAGGAGGCTGAGGCAGTTCAAGACCAGCCTCAGTAACTTAGCAAGGCCCTAAACAACTTAGCGAGACCTTGGTTAACATCCTTGGGTTCAATCCTTCATACCAAAAAAAAAAAAAAAAAACCAAAAAAGATTATTTCATCAGTAGGCTGGGGATTAGTCAGTGGTAGAATGCTTGGTGGTGGTGGTGGTGGGGCAGGGTTGGGAGGAAGGGAATGATTATTCCAACAGTGCAGAGATTAATGTACACTACAGTAGAACTAGCTTTTAGAGCTTTTAGTAAATTTGAAAATATGAATACGCCAATGACTTTCTAAAAACAAACTTTGAACATGCCCTGTAAATAAAAACTGGCCAATGTTTTAGAGGGAAGGAAGTTTAAAGCTAGAAAGGGAGACATATTTATTT
Source organism: Callospermophilus lateralis (assembly GCF_048772815.1). Classification (NCBI taxonomy): domain Eukaryota; kingdom Metazoa; phylum Chordata; class Mammalia; order Rodentia; family Sciuridae; genus Callospermophilus; species Callospermophilus lateralis. Next base: position 86,769,103 of record NC_135307.1, on the reverse strand, counting down.
AGTAATAGGCATATGGTTTCCACTTATATCTGTGAGAACTAAATTTTTGTAATACCAGAAATTTTCTTATGAAACTCTTCATTTTCACTAAGGACTGGAACAGAAAAGTATCAAAATACTGGAGAAAATGAAAAACATTCTTTTGCTTTATTTTTATGTATTTACTTTTCAACAGTGTCTTACCATGTTACTGAGGCTGATCTTAAACTTGTTATCATCCTATCTCAGTCTATCAAATAGCTAGGATTACAGGTTCATGCCATGGGGCCTGACTATTTTGTTTTATTTCCTATTTACAAAATCATAGCATATATAGCACCCTTGGCATTACTGATTCTTCACCAGACAATCTTTTGTTGTAGGATGCTGTCTTGTGCCTGGCCTTCATCCACAGCACACACCTCTGCCCCCAGACTTAACCATCAAAAATATCTGCAAGACTTGGGACACAGATCAACCGTAGAACACTTGCACCCACATGGGTGAGGCCTTGATTTTCATCCCCAGCACTACAACAACAAAACAAACAAACAACAACAAAAGAAACTGCAGATATCACCAGATGTCCCCTCAGCTAATAACTGTCCCCAGTTGAGAACCACTGATATGTAGTATTCTTTTACTTTTAGCATATAAATACTACTTTGATTTTTCTTCATAATGAAGAAAAAATTTAAGAATACTGATAATTATGTTTTCTACTTGAAAAATGAAAAGTGAAGTAACTTGTATGTATAAAATAAAGTAGTCTTAGCAAAAGTAGTTTGGAGAAATATGGCTATACTGCCTCACCTAAATTTCTTAACCTCAGAAGTAATTCTTACTTCAGAGAAATGCTAATAATTAAAGATTTCAATTAAAATGATCTATTGTGTTAGTAACTCCTGAAAGTCTTAGCTTAAGAGAAAAACTCTGATGTTTGAAAATTTGTCAGCCAAAGGAAGCAACCTGAGAAATGTGGGACTACATAGTTTACTGGAGACGAAATGTTAAATGTTTATGAGATAGAGCTGATGTGAACGACAGCAAGCCTAATTAAATTTGTGTGTTATATAGTTCACTGTCCTGTAATATTAATTTCTCCAATTCGGACTAGGAAGGCACTTCATAATTGCTAGGTTTTGAAAAAAAATTACAATTTTATTATTGCCACCCTCTTGTCTCTTTTTCCATGATGGAAATGATAAAAGGAACAGAAGAACACACTGCTCTGAAGCTAAAGGAAAATGTTATCAAAAGAACTCTGATTAAAACTCTGTTATATTTTGGTAATGATCGTTTATATATAGACAGTTCCATAGTGCTTCATCCACATATGTAAGTAAGTTCCTTTTTTTTCTAGTTCTAACAACTTTACATTGAAAAACAAATACTAATTAGTTGTTTTTTTTAAATAAAAACATATCATTGAACATTAAAATTGAATTAGTTTAGCTTTTATAAAAACACTTTGTAGGAAATTTAGGCATGTTTGAAAAACTAGACTCATTGTGAGAAAACAAAATAAATTATTCACTACTTGATGATTTAATAAAAAAATTCTTTCGTTGTAAATATGCTTCCCAATGAAGGGATTAACTAAGGTGAATTTGTCTAATGAATACCAGTGAGAATAAGAGACCAAGTTAATTTGCCTTCCTGATTTCCCCAGGTTATTAAAGTCAGGGAGCTTGTGTTGTCAGTTCATGAATCTGAAAGTCTCTGAATTAAAGACAGTCTTGGTTCTCAAGCCAACCATCTCTACCGTGGTCTTAATTTGCCCAAACAGTTGCTGTGAGTATTGCAGCCCTGTGTATGCAGAGCCCTATACTGTCCAGGCTGCTTTCAGTCAGTGAAGGTTAAATTTCCAGTTCTTAGACTACTCAGATGTTTGGTTCTTCTTCTACCTGTTGCCTATGCCCTGGCAATTCTTTTGCTTATTTGTATCTCCTTAAAAAGAAATGGCATAAAGACTCTGAAGGAAAGCAAATTCCATCTAGATAATATGGCTATCTTTTAACTCTGGCAAGAGTATTCATGGGATGAAAAATCAAAGTCAACTGTCAAATTATCAAGCAAATCTTACACCAATTAGTAGTTATATCAAAATGGCTAAGAAAAAATAATGTACATTTAGGAAGTAGATCCCCAAAACTTGATTTTAATATAAGCAATTCAAATTCTGAATTGCAGAGCCAGCTTTACTCCAAAAAGCTATCCATAGACAAAATTGCTAAATAAGACATAAAAAATAAAGTAATTTTCCTGGCCAGGTACAACATTCCAAGCAAGAAAATGCCAAATCAATGGATATCAACTTAAGAAAATGAGATTTGGTCATTTAACATCAGAGGCATTAGAACCATTTTGTTACACATTTTATTAGTATTAGAAGCACACGATTTAAAATTCTAATTGATAATATTTAAACCTTTTTTGTTTCAAAAAGCTTAGATAATTTGATGACAAATTTAAGTTACCTTTATGACCAATTTAGAATTTTACTTATGCTAACAGTATTTCCAACAGCACAGTTTTACTTCCGTTTTATGTTAGGGGAAACCTGAACAACTTCTCATTCCAGTCACGAGGAATGGGAGCTAGAATGACCAACAGCCTGCTTGACAGCCTTCTTTGGACTATGCTGGTGTAGACAACATGGTATCTAATCCACCCTGTTTCCTCACAATCAGCTTTCATCATAACAATAATTTAAATTAACTTAGCTAGTTTACTCACCAATACATTTCCCTTTGTGCACCATGAGCTGATCAGGACTACCCACGCAGAAGTATATTTCACAAGAGCCAGGAGAATCTTCACTACTACATAAAGAATACTGACGTTCTCGCCTTAAAAATAAATTTGGACAATGATTTTTTTCTTTAAATTAGGATTAGCACAGGACATTCCTGTTCCTGTGTTCTTCTGCTTAGCCCATTCACACTCTAACATCTGTGTTTTGGGAATGGAGCTGAAGGGGCTAATGAGAAAGCTGTTCAACTCCCCTATTTCCCACCACTGCCATCTCCTCATGGACTCTATAAAGCCCGTGTTCTCAGTTTGTGCTGACCAATATGTGACTATTTAAATTTAAATTAAATAAAAATTCAGTTTAAGTATAGTCACTGCATTTAAGTACTCAATCACAACATGTGGCTAGTGGCTACAATATCAAGTAGTACAGATGCAGAATATTTCTAGTGATTAAGATTAGTCCTACATCTCTTCATTCCCATGCACATATATATCTGGAGATAGCTCCAAAACAGGGGGTTTTAGAGCCCTCACATATTCCAGGTTCCTACTGGGCCCCAACCACTGAATGTTTATTCATTCTCTCATTTGTGTTTGGTAGATACTCCTTGTTATTTCCTTCTATAACTTCTCCAAAATACTCAAAATCCAACCTCTTCTTTTTTTTTTTTTTAACTTTATTTTTTATTTCTTTATTTTCCTACTTTTCCCCCACTAGATGAGGAACAATAGCTGAGAAGCTACATTATAAAAACAACAACCAAAAAAAAAAAAAAAATTGAGGGAGAGGGTTGCACTGAAGAAGTAAGGGAGAAAGCTCTTGATAGTCACAAGTTACATAAGAAATGCTTTGATAAAATCTTACAGTAGTTTTGATTTGCATTTCTCTAATTACTAGAGATGTTGAACATTTTTTCATGTATTTGTTGATCCGTTGTATATCTTCTTCAAAGAAGTGTCTGTTTAGCTCCTTAGCCCATTTATTGATTGAGTTGTTTTGTGTTTTGGTGTTAAGTTTTTTGAGTTCTTTATAGATCTTGAGACTAGTGCTCCATCTGATGTGGTTATAACAAAAATTTGCTCCTAAAATGTAGGCTCTCTCTTCACCTCATTGATTGTTTCTTTTGCTGAGAAGAAGCTTTTTAGTTTGACTCCATCCCATTTATCAATTCTTGACTTTATTTCTTATGCTTTAGGAGTCTTCTTAAGGAAATTGGGGCCTATTCCTACATGAAAATTTGGGCCTACTTTTTCCTCTATTAGGCACAGGGTCTCTGGTCTAATTCCTAGGTCCTTGATCCACTCTGAGTTGAACAGCAGTTATCAAGAATACAAACAACAGTAAGTGTTGGCAAGGATGTGGGGGAAAAGGCACCCAGCCAACCCCTACATTAGTGATAAGATTATGTATTGTGACACAAGTCTTTTATACCATATATTCTAAATACCAGGGAATAAGAACACATTGTAATTCTGTTTAAATTTCGGCTTTTGAAATTATTTGCATAAACAGGGAGTACACTGACATTTATGGAAAAAAGAATAAACGCAAAGATTCAAAATGATATACTAAACTACACAAATTATCCAGAAGCCCCTCAACATCGGCTCTGTTCCCTTCAACAGATGGTGACAAGATCCATTTTAGTGTAGGCCATCTAAATGCCCTTTAGTTGACAGTGTGCAAATACTTGATTTTAAGGTGTTTTAGAATATTAGCCACCCTATTATGACTGATTCTCACAAACACAGTGTTAGGAGTGTTACCAAAAAAAAAAAAATAATTAGAATTAAGGGAAAAGTGGAGAAAATTTAAAAAGTGAAAGTGTCAACAAAATGACAAATGTGGCATATGCTACATGAGACAGATAACAGAAATAATTCTGGAGGTTAAAAAATACATCTAGAGTATGAAAAGAAGGTTTTCATCCAAAAAGCTCTGTATATATTGGATGCTTCTACTGTCTACTGAGACTCATCCATAAGTAAAATGTCTTCTCAATGCCATCAGAATCACAAATGGTGTTTAGAAGCGAGGACACTGATGTCCTCGTCAATGGTCTATTCTGGATATGGAATGTCCATGGGATTTGCAATATTACTAGAAATATCACTCATATTGTCAGCTTTGCCAACCAGCAGTACCCAATGTACTAAGGAAAGAGTGTTTAAAACAAAATTGCCAAATAATACTAAACGTGTCTTATAAAGGATAGAGAAGTTAACATAATTCAATTTTAGAAGACAAAATTAAATATCTAGGACCTTGATAACAACAACACCCTAAAAAAACTGAAAAGGAAAAAAGCAGACAATTGACAGAAAGAAAAGCTGCAAATTGTCGAGTGCCAATCCTTCAGAATCTGGCTGCCATCCAAGAGACTGCTCTACCCATACAATCAGAGTGTGGAGGTGCTACAGTCTGGATCTGAGAGGCCCCTCACAGGTCCCTGTGGCTTGGTCCCTAATTAGGTGCTTTTGGGAGATGGTAGAACCTTTAACGTAGGGCCCAGTAGGAGGTCTTCAGGTCACTGAAGGGGACAGTGGGGACATGGCCCCTTCCTTTTCCTTTTATGACCCAGCCATGAGCTGCTCCACCACACACTTCCTGCTATGATGCATTGCCTTGCCATTGGCCCCAAAGCAATGGAGACTGAAATCTCCAAAAGTGAGTCAAATTAAACTTTTCCTCCTTATAAGTTGATCATCTTAGGAATTTGTTCCAGTAATAGAAAGCTAACAATATAAGAGGTTGGGATGGGAAGGAGAATCAACTCTGAAACTGGGACTGCAGCAGTCTAAACTTCCTGCCAAACTCACCAAGATGCTAGAAAAAACTCTAGCTATTCAGGATCTTTGTAGAAAAAAAAAAAAGAATTCTTGATATTGTTTGAGGTGAATCAGTCTGTGTCTGCTGGGAACCAAATTGAGAAACAGTAAGCAATGGAGGAACATGGGTTTGGAGAGATATACAAAGGATCCTCTCACCTCCATCTACATTCCTTATGTTAGTGGTTTCCCAAACTTTTGAGGGGGACGAGTGGAGAAAATCCCATGTCTTTTTTTTTTTTTTTTTTTTTTTTGTAGGCTGGGAGCTCAAGTTCATATTTATTTATAGTCAATTGCTATAGTGTTAGAAACAAGCAACCTATGAGCTGAATATAGCCCATAACCCCAAATTTATGTTTTTCTTAGCCTTCATGATGTTTAAAAACCAAGACCTTTCCTGTCGGTCTACATTTTGGCATATTTTGGTAGGGATGCGCCTGTCTATATTCCTGTTCCCACAGCCCCCAGTCTACCTTGTTCCTTAGCTGCCTGGCTCCTGGGGGCACTCGATTCTAGTCTCTGGGTTGGAGGCTGCAGGGAGAGCAGGAGAGACCACGTCCACTCCCTTGACTAAGATGTGGCACTTGTCTCCAGCAGGAGACTGCTGTCCCTGAGCTCAGATGCCTCTTCGGGAGGGGTTCCTCATGTAGGACGCTGACCATGGTCCTTGAGGCTTCAACTGAAAAGGCACTGACTCCAGCTTGAGAGACCGTCAGTCTCTCTTCTTCTGTTTCTTCTTTTTGGTGCTCTGGTCAGTGCTGATTCTCCTTCTCTCCTCCCCGAGTTGCTGCCGCCTCCTCTTCTTACTTCTGTTCTCTATTTCCTCAGTCCTGCCATTGTCACATTCGCAGCTTACATCCGAGACCTCCTCCTCTTTCCTGCGTTGCTGTCTCTTCTTCTTGCTTCTGTTACCACAGGGTGAGCTTCCAGCTTCCCTGGCTGCACCCTCTAGAGCAGTCTCCTCTCCGTCCCCATCAGCCATGCTCAAGTCCTCCTCACGAGGCTGCCTTTTCTTGTCTCTGCGGCAGGGGTCCCTGTGCGCTCTGCTCATCACATCTTCTGAAATCCCATGTCTTATACCCTTAGTTGTTTCTTCTCAGAACAGATGATGTACTAGCAGTTACCATACTTGGCTTTAGAACAGGGAAAACAAACTAGGAGATAACCTGATTTTATTTGATGGTAGAAATGTGGGCAAGGACTGAGGAGAACTAGGTCTATACTTTACAAAAGACAACAACACTGAACTATCCACTTCAAAATGGTTAATAATATCATTTGAATTTTACCTTAATTTTTTTTTAAAAAGCAAATCCTCAATCCTTCATGACTTGAAGGATACAGAAAATAAAGTTCTTTAACAAAAACAAAGATTCAGCAGTGAAGAGCTGGGTCAAGGAGCCAGGTCCCCAATGATCAGGCCTTTAAGTCCTTGCCACCATGTTTTTTCATGCATGTTTTTCTTTTCTCTCTTTCTCTTGCTTTAAGAAGTAGAAATTTTGTGTTTAACAACTAATTTCTTTTGGTATTGGAGATTGAACCAGGGGAGCTTTACCACTGAGCTACATCACCATCCCTTTTTATTTTGAGACAAGGTCTCAAAATTGATTGGGTCTTGATAAATTTCTGAGACTGTCCTCGAACTTGTGATCCTCCTACCTCAGCCTTCTGAGTTCCTGGGATTGCAGGTATTTGCCACCATTCCTGGCAAAACTAATTCTTGATATACCCCACAGATAAAGAAAAGCAAACTTGCTCGGGGTAAAGAGGCTGCAGACACTAAAGGCACAAAAACCACAATCTCTCCTTTCTTTCTATTGTTCTTCTCTTGTGCCCTCCTTTCCTACATCAGGTCATTTATTGAACAACTACTATGTATCTATCAGGCATTGAGGAAGACACCCATGTATTTTTGCTCTCATGAACTTTTCATTCTCCATTTCAAAAAGAAAACAAATGAGTGAGAGTTTCATCTAGTAGTAAGTGGTACGCTGAAAAACAGGGGTTGGGTGTGTGACTCGGTGGTAGAGAGCTTGCTTAACATGTACAAGGCCCTGGGTTCCATCCCCAGCATTACAAAACCAAAACCAACCAAACAACAACCACCATCACCTCCTCTAGCCACACTTTACCTGCCTTTGGTTACCACACAGTTAATCCCAAACAAACAAAAAACAGAAAAAGAAAAAAATTAAATAGAGAATCAGATAACAGGTACTAAGCAGAGACGTAGAGTAGAGGGCAGCTCAGGGGAGGTGTCTCTGAGGAGGTCATACTTCAGGAAAGAACTGAATTAGAAGCAGCAGCCATGCAAAGTGACATAGGAAAAGTGTCCTAGGCAGAGTGACAGGCAGAGGCCCTGAGATGAGAGGGTGCTTGTTGTGCTCAAGGAGTGATGCTGTGAAGCAAGGGAGGGGAGAATGATGGGGAACTAGATGCTAAAACCACTCACTTTTTACTGTGGTTTCCCCAATGTCCATTCTCCACTTGTGGCCAGGAAGAAGAGTCCACAATTGTTTTAGTCAGCTTTTACACTGCTGTGACTAAAAAAATCTGACCAGAACAATTTTAGAGGAGGAACAGTTTATTTGGGAGCTCACAGTTTCAGAGGTCCCAGTCCATAGATAGCCAGCTCCATTCCTCAGGGCTCAAAGTGAGGCAGAACATCATGGCAGAAGAAAATGACACTTGATGATCAGGAAGCAGAGACAGAGAATCCACTTGTCACATACAAAATATATGCCCCAAAGGCACACCCCCAATGCCCACTTCCTCTAAACACACACTACCTGCCTTTGGTTACCACACAGGTAATCCCATCAGGTGATCAATTCACTGATTGGGTTAAGACTCTCACAACCCAGTGATTTCTCCTCTAAACTTTCTTGCATCTCATCGTTTCACACATGAGCTTTTGGAAACACCTTACATCCAAACCACAACAACAATGCAAATCAGAAGGTATCGTATTTAGTCCTGAGTAACACCTTCAAAGCTGCTCGTTTATCTTTGTTGACCCACCCTGGTCAACAAAGTCCTCTGATCCTTCCTGAACTATTCTCTCCATGTCTACTAATTCTAGCCTTACTGTCCTGCTTAATGAACTTTGAGTACTGCAGGCCCATGCCAGCCTTGGATTAGCCAAACCAACTGTTCTCTGTGCTGAGCTATTCTCCTTCCGATCTTGGTCTGGCTGGCTCCCTCTCACTTTCTAGAACCAGAACCCCCCACTCTAGATCCAAACTTTGTATGTTTTCCTTCAAACATTCTAAAATGGTCATCCAGCTTTTATTCAACACAGGCCTGTTTTATTTCTCTGTGTAGCACTAATCCTTATCTGACATTTCTTTTTGCTTATGGACAGTTTTCAATGAGAATATAAGCTCCACAAAGACAGTCCTTGATCTCGTTTACCAAATCCCAGTACTCAGAAGAGCGCCTGGCACATAGTAAGTGCTCAATAAGCATTTATTGAATGAATCAGTGAAACATGATTCTAGATTTTACTGCTTTTAGTCATAGTCAGTTCAAATATTGCTGCTAATAATTCAGATGACAAAGACATCTCTATTAAGTCTAACATGTGTATTTATTCACAAAAAGACAAAGTGGAACTTTTGCCTATTTCTTTGACTTTCTAAATAATGAGGACCAATGAACAGCAGGCAAGAAAAAGAATCACAAGTATACCATGAAGTAATTTGGCACATCAATGACTTTTTGTTTTTTAACCAAAGAAGCATTTAAACTACACTTAAGAAGGATTTGATCTTTTCAGTCAGGAGCTAACACAACTACCAATGCAGAGTCCATGTAGGTACATGCAACAAACTTGCCAAACAGATGAAATAGATGACAACTATTTATTGTCAGTTTTGTTCTTTGATACTCATGGAATGTCGTTCCATCCAAGATACATACCTGCCACTCTAAAGGCGTTACATTAAAAAGTTGTTCAATCCATGGCAAGAGGAGAGACAATTTCCTGCCTTTTTCTGAATACACTTGCTATCACTGATCTCAAATGCAAGTCTAACCTTGGATCTACTGATCACAGTCAGCCACAAATATAAACATGATTAAACATAAAAAAGTTGTTTTTTCCATATCTAAAAAGACATATTTATAACATTGATTTAATTCTGCTATCTCTAACACAATAAGAATTTGCTAAATATTTCCCAGTGAAATTCTCTGACAATTTTTTATTCACTATTAGAACCCAGTTTAAAAAATAATCTAATTTGGTAAGGAGTTATAATCTAATTGGTAAGAAGGTATTCCTCAAAAAGATTGTCACCAGAAACAGTATTCAAAACATCTCTAGGTCTGGGGTTGTAGCTCAGTGGCAGAGTGCTTGCTCATATCCGTGAGGCCCTGGGTTCGATCCCCAGCACTACATAAAAATAAAAAAAATAAAAATATTGTGTCCATCTACAACTAAAAAAAAATTTTAAAAAAATCTCTAATTTACCCTAATAGTAGGTAGTTAAACATTATCAAAATTATTTCTAAGTTGGTTTTAAAAAAGGACATTAGGGAAAGAACTAAAATGTCTCCTTCTAATAAACAAACTATAACCTGAAATTTTATATAAATCTTTAGTTTGGTACCTAAAATGTTTGTTTTGACAGAAGCAAAGAGTTGGCTTTAAGTGTTGCTTGGAGACTCACAAGAGATAGTT